>NC_073253.2:13547500-18347500 GCF_029289425.2 Pan paniscus | reverse complement strand
TTAAACTCTGTACCCATTTGTGGATGCTGTTGACAGCACTATTCCTGAGGATTCAATAAATAGATAATAACATACCAATAAAAATGTTACTTTAAAAGTAAAATACCAAATACATTGAGAACAAAAATAAAAATATAAGTAAATAATAGTTACAGATTTAACATTTAAGTTTTTTTTAAAAATTAATTTTGTAAAGGAATTAGAAATTTAAAGTTCAAATTGATAATTCTTATTGAAAATGCTATTCCCAACAAACCACATTATGAGCCACTGTTTGGACAACAAATATTCATTCATACAGAAAATATTGATTATCTATCAAACAACTCACTCAATTCTAAGGATAAAGTGGTAAGCAAGACAGGCAGGGTCCCTGTACTCACTGAATTTACCTTTTAATGGGGAAAATACGTAACAAATAAATCAGCTTTACATGAATTAAGTTCTGAAAATTATAAGGAAATAAACAGAGTGCTATAATACCAAACATAAGCTTATATAATTTTAGGCTCAGGGATCAGCAAAATAATCTAAGATAGGAAATAATTTGTGAGTATTTGGGAAGCCTGGGTGTGTTGGAAGCTTAGAGGAAAACATGAGAGATGCTATGAAATGGGGATGGAATGAGCTCAAACAGAGCCTGGTGGGTACTGGAATGGGCTTTGGACTTCATTCTAAAGGGAAACAAATAGAAACTTCTAAGCAGGAGCATGATACAATGTGATGGATGTTTAAAAATAGGATCGTAGACATTTTTTGGAGACTAGATTATAGGAGGACAAGGATAAAACTAAGGAGACCACACAGAAGTCTACCTCAGAAGTCTGGGTAAAAAGTAATTTGGCTTTCAATAATGTTCTGGCAGTGGAGATAGAAATAATTAGTGAAACTGAGATTAGCCAGGCGATGGTGACACACGCCTGTAATTCCAGCTACTTGGGAGGTTGAGGCAGGAGAATCACTTGAACCCGGGAGGCAGAGGTTGCATTGAGCCGAGATCACGCCACTGCACTCCAGCCTGGGCGACAGAGTGAGACCCTGTCCCTGCCCCCCTGCCCCCCAAATAACACCTAAGAAATGGTTAATTTAGAATCGAGTTATGAAAAAAATGAGTAATTAAGGATAGTTTCTGATTATTAACAGGAGCTGGGTGAGATGGTGAATACAGTGAGACATATAGGTTTAAATGTTGGTAAGATAAGGTAGAGATATTATGTAAGAAGTAGGACATAAAAAATCAGGGGTGTCAAAGTCTGGAATGAGACAAACACAATGTTTAAGCACATAGAAGATTGGGCAAGAGGATAGGTATAAAAAGGATGCTATCCTAAACCCGGCCCTAGTGATTCCAAGACCTAGAAAGCAAGTCATGCAAGATACTCCATCACGGGAATTTGAGAAGAGAGAAGGTCATTGAATTGTAGTTAAAACAAGAATCTGTGGTGTTAGAGAATCCTGAGGAATAGAAGGTTTTAAGAAAAATAAAGGTTGAGATGAGGGGTGAATAGTAACATCATATGAGGACTAAGTAGTCTCATTGGAATTGGAACCATTGGGATCAAATGACCTTTACAAGAAGAGTTTTGGCAGGGCTATGAGGAGAGGCTGAACCTTGTGTGTTGAAGAATGGACATGAAATGGAAATGCGGCAAAAGGAGGGTAAGCTGCTTTCTGGAGGATATTTTTGGTGTACAGAAAGTAAAATTGTGCAGGAGACGGAGAGGAGTGCAGGGTGGGGAAAGGGACACCAACTCAGTGTCCAACACAAAGCTCCCTAGTGAGGACATTGCGTGTAGCTCACTTTCCAATCCCAGGCTATAGTTTTCAATATTTGTTCATATTCTTTACAGGACCCCAAATATTGTGCCAGGTACTTTTCTGCTTCTCTGCTTCCTTTACTCTTCTGGTAAAGGCTTATTCTGGCTCTACATCTTAAAATACTGTTCTATCTCCTAACTGCCTGTACTACTCCCAAACTCAACTCTCATCTCCTGTGCACCGTGAAGGTTTCCCTGGGATTCCAATCGGTCATGAACTGATTGGAATAATCAATAAACTCTGAACCATTCACTGCTTGCACCTCCTGGAAGTTAAGGTCTCAGAGAGAGAAAGAACTGTGCTCACAATTCCAGGAATGTCCAAATTCTACACTGCCCAAAACTTCTGTCTTTGTCTCCTTTAGTTGAGAGAGAAAGAAGATTGAGATATTTATTTATTATACTCAAGGAAAATTGTATAAAAAATCAAAATACTGCATTATATCTCATTTCAGGGCCTCAAAGAAACTTTGTAAGAGAATATTCTTTAAGTTCAAGAATAAACAGGGCCTCCTCTTCCCCTAAATTGAGACTACCTTACTCAGGATTTTCTGAGGTACATGGAGGGAGAGAGAGAGAGAGAGAGAAAGGGAGAGAAAGAAAAAGAGAGACACACAGAGAGAACATGAAAAAGAGAGAGTGAACCAGCTTTACTTAAAGAATCCTGACTTTTTTTGTTTATCACCCAGAAGAGGTGGAAAATAGAACAAGAGACATTTCCTAGGTATCTTTATGACATGGGACCAGAAAATGTGAGATGGTATTTGCAGCCAAAAATACAAGTAGGAGAATAGAGTTTATGTGCTTTGGAGCCCAGATTTTGATTACTTCTACTAGTAATCTCTGCCAAATCCATTTCTCCATCTCTAACCAAGAATATTAGCAAGTTTTCCTCTCTTATCAAATGGCCAAGCCAAGGTGGGTCTGCAGTGAAAGAAGAAACCAACCCCTACCTCCACTCCTCTTTCTTGGCCACATCCTCAGTCTGCACCAACAGTCCTTATGGCAGTTTATGTTTAATGTGCTTTAATGTTCAATGTGTTTCTCTTTTCCTAAATATGATATAAACTTATCATAAGCAAAAAAAAAAAATACTAGGTGCCTGCCTGTATAAGTACTTTTGTGTGTGTATTTTTATTTCTTTAGGGCTCTGTAAAGTGAACATCAGTGCAATCCACCAACATATTCAAAAGATACAAATTATTACATGCTTGAAAACAAGAAATAGTTTCCAGTATAGTACTGGATGACTTTATGCTAGACTTAGTTTAAAGATCACACCTCTAGATTACATAGCTCTTAGTCAAAGGTCATACCTCTAGACTGCAATTATTTCCCTGGAACTACTTGAGGAGCAAGTTTTTTAGCATCCTCTATTTCCATGAGCTAGTAACTCAGGCAGCGTATCTACATGCATGGATTGAGGAATGAATAGAAGTGCTCCCTCAAGTAGGTTGGATCTCCTGAGGTAAATTTTATATATATATAAAGGTGAGCTGTTCTAATATCTTTTATCCACAGTGTTCATCATCTCTTTCTGAGTAGATAAATTTATCTACATGAATTAAGATTAGAAAATTAAGAACTATGGTTATAGCATATCAACCAACTGAACACCCTAAAAATAAAATTTAGAAAAGCATTTTCCAAATTGTAATTTCTAGAGATATTAGGTGGTCCATTAAGAAAATAAAAAGGCTACACATAAAAAAAAAAGCCACCCATGTTAACAGACTTACAATGTACATTAGTATAGCACATGATCTGAGAAGAAATCTGTTAGAAATATTGACTTAGGAAAATCTCTTGGCCAGGTGCCATGGCTCACACCTGTAATCTCAGCACTCTGGGAGGCTGAGAAGGGAGGACCGCTTGAGCCCAGGAGTTTGAGACTAGCCTGGGAAACACGGAGACCCTGTCTCTACAGATAATTTAAGAAAATAGCTAGGCATGGTGGTACACACCTGTGGTCCCAGCTACTCTGGAGCCTGGGTGGTCAAGGCTGCAGTGAGCTGAGATTGCACTACTGTACTCCAGACTGGGTGACAGAGTAAGACCTTGTCTTAAAAAGAAAAAAAAGGGGGGGAAATCCCACTGATATTTAGATAGGGCCTTCTTGTCATTTCTAACTTTTGTTTCTTTGTCAATATTGTTCTCTTCATCTGGTCCAACTTCTCTCCCTCTCTGTGTTTCTCAGGAGGAGACAGTCTGTATCAGTGGCTTAACACCATATTCCTCTGCCAGAGAGGGTGACTCTCCAGGACAGCTGTCCTCCCTGTGGCATTCCACAGCAGCAACCCCCACACACTCACCTACTTCTACCTCGTTGCTTGGCCATCTGACCATCAGACCTCCATTTTTGTCATGGCATTGGAAGAAGAAAACATAGAAAATTGCTTTGGAACTTTCAACTGCCTTATCTTGAAAGAGACACATACATCTCTTCTCACTTTTTCTGGAAAGAATTAGTCCTGTGGCCCTGCCTAACTTCAAGGAGACTGAAGTTTTCCTCCTTTGGCCAGGAAAAGAAAGTGAACCAGATATTGGTGAGGATTAGAAATGTCTACTGTAATCTACAAATCTTGCCCGTGTTTCCATGATTAAGTTACCAATATACACAACTAATTTATTCCAGAAGCATCCTTGTCACAAATGAGTTTTGAGCTAGTCCTAGAAATGATTATATCATTTCTGCTCTGACTGGGTATAAAACTCTCAGCACTCACAATCCTATTCATTTTAGTTGCTGCCTTAAGTACACGTCTCTCCATTCATCTACCATCACTACTAAAGTTATCCTATTTTGGTTACATCACTACCAATGTTATCCTATTTCATAGTTACCCCCAGATCAAAGCAAGTCTTCCACTTTTTAGGACCAGGTGAAATTGTAGCTGGGTCTGAAGTCAGATGCCCTGATTTTGAATCCTGACATCAATATTTACTAGATATGTAACCATGGGAAAATTACTCAACATTTCCATGCTATGAGTTCCTCATTTATAAAATTGACACAATTTAGCATCACCTTGTGGAGTGATTATTAGAATTAAATAAGAAAATATATGTAAATATTAACGATATTAGGAAGGGTGTTATATTTTAAGCCTTAAGATAGTTCTTCCATCTTCATGTGTTAACTGAAAACTGGTTCTCACTCTATGAAGCTTGGATTTTTGTTTTTGTTTCTTCCATGTCCCTTTATACCACAAGGACAAAAAGTTTGTAGAGTGTTCTTGCTCTTGGTTACATCATCTAAACAATATTTTCCTCCTCTTCTTCCTCTAAAGAAGAAAAAGTCTTGAAAAAGCCATATGCTTTCAAGCATGCTACTTTTCTCTAATCCTTCTGTTTACCAACATCTTTGTCACTTTCCTTACATTAAAGACATTAAACTTGTGACTCCTAATACTTCCTGGGTGACTCTTTATCATGTACCTCTTCTCAGTCCTGTACCTCTGGATGTCAAATGACTTTTACTTTCATTCAGCCTCAAATTCTGTTCCCATATTTATACCACAGAGATTTATATGCTCCCCAAAACGCCTTAACTTGGAATATTTCATTCCTCTACTGTCACCTCTGATTTTTCTGATTCACATTTTTATGTATCTACATATTAGCAATGCTTTCCCTTTACCAAGACACCCAATCCATTAATCATATTACTTTTTAATAAATATCAATAGCCTCATTCCATCTTCATGTTTCTTCTTGCCCAGGTTATATTTCATGCTCAAATATTACAATTGTGCCCTTGAAAAATACTTAAATCCCTTATCTCCCTTTTCTCCTTTATACCCAAGTAAAAAACAATCCTAGATGAGACCAAATATCCTCCTTTTTCGTTGCTACATGAAAGCATCTACACATTTCTAAAGGAAATCATACAACTGACTGAGCAGTTTCACTTGAAATCTTTGATGAAAAACATCACAAGGACTTCAATATTTCTTGGAAATAGTTTGTTGGCTTTTTAAACTATTCTTGTTTTCCTATTCTCCTTTAAAATGATGCATCTACCACTACCACCCCCTACAGGCACATTCAGTTAATAACCTTATCTAGTCCCAATCCCCCCAATTACAATAGTATGTGTCCCTTCTCTGAAGTTTGGTCAATCAGCCCTCTTGCACTCTAGGTCCCACTTTGTATAACTTTCTCAAGGATTTCCCTCTTTCAGTTATCTCTTTTCTGATCTACATTGTTAATGCTCTTTTCTGGATTATTCCTATTGAAGCACAAACGTGCTCTACTATTCTATAAAGTCCTTCTATTCTAAAAATTCCTCCATGACCCCATCTCTTCCCTCCACTACCTTTTGCATTTCAAAACTGGTCTGAATGAAAGAGTTGTCTATACACAAAATCCCCAGTTTTTTACTTCCCATTTAGTCTTAGATTTCAATCTGATTCTCACTCACACTCTTACAAGAAAATCAAAAATATGCAAGAACTCCAGACAACTCTATGACTGGCATGCTGCATGTCATTTGGAATTCTTTTTTTTAGTTTTCATTTCCCTTTACTTTGCAGTAGCCTTTGACTCTGTTGATCTTCTGAGCCTGAAACTTTCTCCTTTCTTGGCTTTCAAGATGACACAGTCTCCTAGTTTCCCTTCTACCTCATTTTCCCTTTCCTAGTATTATTTATTTGCTCCTCATTCTTGGTTCAACATCCAAACTTTAGAATTCCTCAGCATTTAGTCTTATGTCTTATCATTTCTCTCAAATGCTCTTCTCTGTGACCCAATTTATTCACATGGCAAAGCTATAATTTATATATTTTTAAGTTTTATTTCATTCTTAACTGACATAATAATTATATTTATTTATGGGGTACAGTGTGTTTTTTTATACATATATACATTGTATAATTATATCAGGGTAATTAGCATATCCATCACCTTAAACACTTATAATTTCTTTGTAGTGAAAACATTCAAAAATTATCCCTTGTAGACATTTTGAAGTTTACAATATGTAACTGTTGGCTATAGTCACCCGACTGTGCAACAGATGAATGAATTTTTAAAATGTAGTATGTGTACACAATGCAATACCATTTAGCCATAAAAAAACTGAAATTTTGTCACTTTCAACAACATGGATGAAGCTAGAGGACATTGTCTTAAGTTAAATAAGCAAGGCACAGAAGTACAAGTACTGCATGATGTCAGGTAAAGGTAGAATCTAAAAATGTTGACCATTGACCTCATAGAAGTAGACAGAAGAATGCTGGTTACTAGAGGTTGGGAGAGTACAGGGTACAGAAGATCAGGAAAGGTTGATCAATAGGTACAAAGTTACAGGTAGATAAGAGAAATAAGTTCTGGTGTTCCATTTATGTTTTTGACTCCTTATTGTAATATACCCAACCTAGCCATTTCAATATTTAGATTAATATGCCCAACAGCCCTTTTGCCATCTCTACTGAACTGTCTTATAGATATTTTAATCTTATTATGTTCAAAACAGAGTTTTAATTTCCCCACCAAATCCTGAGAATATCCCATTTTTCCCACCTGAGTTGTACTATGTGACTATCCAGAGAGATCCTCAAGTCAGAAGCCTTAGAGCCTTCTTGTTTTTCTCCTTCCCTTACTTCAACATCTCATCTATCAGCAAGCCTGATATTTCCTGAATCTCCCTGCATTTCCTAGATTCACTGTCACTTTCCCAGCTCAAAATTTCATCTATTCCCAGCCCGGCAATAACGTTATTAATATTTATTGTTTCACTCTCACAACTCTTCTAATCTATTTTCTTCCCAATATCAGAATGGTGTTTTCAGTGTATATCAGATCTTGTTGCTCTAATATTAAAAAGCCTTTTTTTAACTTATTAGTCCTCATAGGATAAAATGCAAGCTTCCTCATGTTCTACCAGGCCCTGCTTAAACAGGGCCAGTTTATATACCAGTCTATCTGGTACAATTATTAGCCTGGCTCATTTCACTCCTGGTGCATTGACCTTATATCAGCTCCATATCAACAATCAATTCCTTCTCAAGTCAGGATCTCTGCTAAAATCTAATTCTCACTCTTCCCTCAGGTCTCAGTTTAGATGCCATCTCCTTAGAGGGGAAAAGGCAAAAGAATTGGCATATGTTGCTAAAAATTTATGCAGTGATCTTGTTGCAACGATCAGTTTCTTGACCTCAATAGAAAACAAATTGCTCAGTTAAGATTCATCTTATTTTTGGCATATTCATCAACTCTGTACCTTAAAATTCAATGCCTCAACTATGCTCCCTGATGGAAACTCTAAGAAAACCTTGACCTGGACATCTTTTTGTAATATAATAATTGAAAACCCCATTACCAACATGAGCACTGGCAGAATTAAGATATAACACAATTCCAGGTGAATTCACATAATGATAATCTAGAGCACCATCTAACTAAAGGCATAGAATTTTCAGACATCTCAGAGTATATCTCAAAATATACACATATTTTAAATAGTTATTTGGAATGTCAGTGAAAAGAGTGGGAAAAAATATGTAACCAATAAGCCTCAGCTAACTCAAAGTAGACAAAATCTGCCTCAACATTTGGATCTTCAGAATCAAGGAAAAGGAATCTTCTTTTATATACCCTAAACCAAAAGACATTATTTGGGAAATAAATCAAAAGCTACCTTCTTGAACAAGATTTCAAGTCTGGGGAAGTATTTGCAAGGTGAGAGAACATTCTTGTCAGTATAAAGCATAATTTCGACATATCAGATTAGAAATAAAATGAGAGACTCAGAGTGAGGAAGAGTGTTTATTTGAGTGAGGCTTTATTCCATCTTTTAATTTCTGATGATTAATCTCTAAAAGTAGTGCAGATAATGTGAGCAATGCATGCTACAGAAGGGAAGCAGTGTTTATGATTTAAACATTGGATTTTGTGGTAAAGGAAGAGAATAGGAAAGATTTAAACACTGGATTTTGTGGTAAAGGAAGAGAATAGGAAAGAGCGATTTAGTAATTTTGGCAGGCATGCCAATAATGATTCTGTGGCATGAAAAGGGATGAGAGTGGAGGGAGAAATTGATGATGTAATAGAAACACCAGAGAAGTTCTCATTCCTGTGTTTCTGGCAAGAGAAATAGAGTCAAATTCATTCTAATATTTTAGAGAATCTGTTCAGGAAAAACAGGAGGATATGAAACTTGACAGAGTCTTATTGCTCACTACATAACAAAGCAGTTTCCTGAATAGCACAGAAATGTTACGTGATTGGATAGGAAAAGTAATGTCATTATTAAAATGATTGCTAAGGCACCAGAGAGGTTAAATCTAATTATGAAATTACCAGGTTCCACCCACTAACCTCTGTTCACGTTGAGTTAGCTTCAGTATGAGTCTATGTTTTTATAATCTCAAAAGTGTGGCATGAGGTTTATTTCTGAAGTGATAGCATTGCATATAAAATTTCATTAATACCAAATACTTCAGATGACATAGTGTGACAAAAGTCTTGGATAGTCAAGAGAATGGCTGAGTGAAGGAGAGAAACGACAGCTGAATACAAATGAACTCAGCAAGAGGTATCTAAAATTTCAATATGAAAGAAGGCAACACACAGAAGCTAGAAATCAGAATGAAGACATTTTACTACTGTTTCATAATAAACAATGATAACCAGCTGCTGTTTACAACACGCATGATTCTATGAAAACCAGTCATTTTTTCATCACCTCTGGCATTTATTTTAACCCCTGCTGTGGTGGTGTGACATATGGAGGCACATCAAGTCTTGTTTTTTCTGTGATTTTGAGTCATTAAATATTTGAGTGCTAGTTGTTACTCAGATGAGAGCCAAAGCATTTGGCAATTAATAGCAAATGGATTTGGAAAGGGGTAGGGCCTCACTAGTATAACTTCCTAAAACAGTATCTATAATAAATGTAAATTTCTCCTGAATTGTAACTGTTTACATGGAAATCTAGCATAGAGTAGGATCCTAAAATAGCCAAATGGAAAAACCCTAGAAAGATATCAATTCAATAAATAATTGGTATTGATTTTTTACATTTTGTTATTGAGTAGTTAGTTTTTGTAAGCAATGGATGCCTAAAACTGTGAGCCTGTGATACAGTTGATCAGACCCAGGCTCCTTTTAGTTACCAAGGAAACCATTTCATAGACATTCACATAAATAAACTATAGACAGTGGGAGGAAACACCATAAATACAGAAACGGTTTCACTTGATTTTTTATTGCTATGAGAAAAACTCTCTCTTCCTGTGGCCATACATGCACCAAAAAAAATACAGAAACATGAGGGCAATACCTTGTACATGACACATGCAGGTAGGGTAATTACTGCTTTTATTCAAAATGTGAAAATTAACGTTGGAAATGTCGCTCAAATTGCCAAAGTTTTCCAAATCTGACATGATCATAACGAAGACTTATTTTCATTTGAATTTTAATGGTTTTCTCACCTACATATTCACAAAAACAGGTCTTTGTATTTTACTTCTTTTATACACCTACATCTCAGGAAAAACAAGTAGAGACCATTTTTTCTCTTGGAAATTTTTGTAATATTAGCCTAACAAAGAAAAGCTCAGGAATGTTGCAAGGTTGTATTCGCAAATCGTTTGTCTGAGTTGGCTGCAAGACGTATCTCAGGCTGTGATGATATGCACAGACATTTTTCTGTGCACATGATCTCTGAAAATTATCAGACATCTAAATATAAACCAAACCAAATGAAAACAAAAACATTTGTTTTTTAAAATCTGCTTTTTAGGTAGAATAACAATTACATGAGTTGATATTTTGTCCCTCTCTTCAGTGATTCTTTGCCATTAGGTACCTACCTCAACCTGTTTAATTAAAGGGTAGAATGGACTCTTTTGTTTTGGCTGGCTTGCCACACTGCCCACGTCCTGTGTTAGTATATTCCTCCGTTTTCCTTCATTGTACTAGCTGCTTCCTAATTCCAGGACATTATCCAGCAGGCCTGATGAGACGCACTGCCCCCAGGGTGTAGAGGTGAGCCTTGATCCAGTCTGTTTCTCCATCAAAGTGACACAGTTAGATGTTGCTTGGAGCCCAGTTCCTGCTGTGAAAATCCCCGCTGCTTCTTCTGTACCCATCCTTTCTGAGGTCTGGCTTTCAGGATTTTTAAAAATTCTACCAGCTCCTCTCCAGCCTTCCAATGTATTTACCTTTTCCTTTAAATTTACTAGAGTAGGTTTCACGTAAGTTGAGCCAAAGAACTCCAAAGGATGACCCAGTAAGGTGCTGATCACTGCAGCAACAAATATTTTGTTTTAATAACAATTACCATAGCTTCCTCATAATCATCAATGCAGAAAATGTTCTATATTCACAAAACTTTCTTGAGTGACTTTATTCTAAGTCAATGCATTATTTTTAACTATCATCGTATCCAGAACTAAATAGAAACTTTTATTTAGTTTTAAGGAACACAATCTATTTCTAGAAGTCTAGTTTTGGAATAAAGATATATGTTCAGCCTCTTTATGTCATTTATTATATTAAATGCTAAGATTTTACTCATGTTCAATAGTGAACAGAGTGATCAATGCCCAGCAAACTTCCGATTGAGTCCCACAAGGATTTCAGTGAATAGAAAACCTCTCTATTTAGAAAACATTTATAAATCTAGGAAAAGATGGTGCAAACTTGTAACTATGCAATCATCAGGTATTTATCAAATGTCATTATGGGCCAAGCATTGTCTAGTCAGTGTCTGGATAGAGCAGTGAGCAAAAGGAACAAGATTTGTGTTTTATGCTTACAGTATACTAAGAACTGTAATATAGTAATAATATATTTACTTGTAGTAAAAACTTATAATAAGACTTACTATAAGAGTATATTATATATTTATAATATAGTAAGGATGACATTATATCCCTATAATATAGTAAGGACTATATTATATCCCTACAATATAGTAAGGACCATATTATATCCCTATAATATAGTAAGGACTATATTATATCCCTATAATATAGTAAGGACTATATTATATCCCTATAATATAGTAAGGACTATATTATATCCCTATAATATAGTAAGGACTGTAATATAGTAATAATATACTTACTTAAATATAGTAAGAACTTATAGTAAGACTTACTATACTTATCATATAGTAAGACTATATTATATCCTTATAACATAGTAAAACTATACTATATCCTTAAAATATAGTAAGAAAATTCTATTTTGCTTAGGAGTACAAGCAATTACCAATACAGCAAGTAAAATGATCACCAAGTCCTAAAGGGCAGAAAAGCAAGGAAGAAGCACATCAGAGAGTGGTCAAGGAAAGCCTCAGTGAAAGGGACTTTTGATTAAAGATCTGAACTAAGAGAAGGAGAGAGCCATGGGGATATTTGACAACAGATGGAAGAGAATTAACTTTATCACTGCTATTTTACAAAAATCTTTTCCTAATGCTAAATAACTCAGTGATTTAAAAGAACGCTGGAGAGATGCTTTTGACAGATAGAATGGCAAGGGCAAGGCCCTGAAGTCTTGAAGAGTTTAATGTATCTGAAGGAAAAAGGGTCCAGGTGTGAACTTAGTGAGGATGGCATTTTAGTGGAGCAGAAGGAATTTGAGCCTAAGATTAAGTTGGGAAGGAAGAAAGGGCCAGATTGCAAAGAACCTTGAAGACCTGTTAGAATATGTATTGCATTCTAAATGAAACGAGAAGTCATTAAAGGTTTAAAAAATAGGTAAGGGACACAAGGAAACATTTAGAGGTGATGGATATGCTTATTATCTTGATCATGAGTGATGGCTTAACAGGTGGATATATATGTTCAAATCCATCAACTTTTATACATTAAGTATATGCAGGGTTTTTTTTTATTTCGAATACATCTAAATAAAGCTGTTAAAAGTTTTAAAGCAGGGAAGTGATATGATTCAATTAATATTTTTAAAAACTTGCTCTTCATCTTTCAGGAACTGGAAGTGAGTAGTTTACAAAAAGAACTGTACAACCAGTTAGAAAATGTTCTCTTTAAGTCAGATTTGCTCAGACTCATGTTGGATATTTAGTTTTGAGGAAAATGTGTGGATGCAAGCTTCTTTTCTGAGAAACAGTCAATCTTGGTTCAACTTTAGTACATCAGAGAAGCCTTCTTTAACCATGATATTGAGGAGCATCCAGCCCAAAATCAAACCATTATCTATCAAGATAGATACTTTATTTAATTCTCACAGCACTTATCACTACCTGTATTCATCTTTTTATTCATTGTATACCTCCCTTCACTGTAATACAGTCAATATGATGGTAGGAGCTGGTCTGTGTTACTCACTTTCGTAAATTAATAGAAATTTTCCTTTAAAGCAGTTTTAGATTTACAGAAAAGCTGACTACAGAATACAGAATGTTCCTGTACACCCCCAGAACACAGTTTCCTCTATTACTAATATTTTGCATTAGTGTGACATATTTGTTATAAGTTATAAGCCAATATTCAGTCCTTATCATTAACTCATGTCTGTAGTTCATATTAGGGTTCACTCTTTGTGTTATACATTCTATGGGTTTTGACAAATGTGTAATTGCATATGTCTACCATGATAGCATAATAGAGAATAGTTATACTATACTGTGTTCCATCTATTCATCTTTCCCTTTGTCCTACCTACCTCCTGACAACCAGTGATCTTTTTTTTATTGTCTCTATAGTGTTGCCTATTGCAGAATAGCATATGGTTGAAATTATACGCATGTAGTCTTTTCTGGTATGCTTTGTTCACATATCAATATGCATTTAAAGTTCCTCATGTCTTTTTGTGTCTTGATAGCTCATTTATTGTTATAGCTGAAAAATATTCCATTGTAAGAATGTACCATAGTTTATCTCTTCATCTTTTGAAGAATATCTTGGTTACTTCCAAGTTTTGGTAATTGTGAATAAAGCTGTTATAAACATTTGTGTGCAGTTTTGGTGTGAACCTAAGTTTTTAACTCATTTGGGTAAATATCAAGGTGTGTGAGTGATTGCTGGATCATATGGTAAGATTATATTTAGTTTTGTAAGAAACTGCCTACTGCCTTCCAAAGTTGCTATTACATTTTGCGAGACGGAGTCTTGCTCTGTCAGGCAGGCTGGAGTCCAGTGGCCCGATCTCGGCTCACTGCAACCTCCACTTCCCAGGTTCAAGTGATTCTCCTGCCTCAGCCTCCCGAATAGCTAGGATTATAGGTGTGTGCCACCATGCCTGGCTAATTTTTGTATTTTTAGTAGAGATGGGGTTTCGCCATGTTGGTCAGGCTGGTCTCGAACTCCTGACCTCGTGATCTGTCTGCCTCGGCCTCCCAAAGTGCTGGGATTACAGGAGTGAGCCACCGTGCCCAGCCGAGCATTTTTCATATGCCTGTTGTCTGTGTGTTTGTCTTCTTTTGAAATGTGTCTATTTTCTTTCATAAGTATACTCCTAGTGTAAGACACCTGTCAAATAATTTGCATTTATGAGTAAATCGCTTCCCTAGTATATGGGAGGAGGACCCTACTAGCACAAAGATAACACTTTGAACTTCCTTTGTGCCAGATACAGAGCTAAGTGTTTTGGCTCCATTATCTGACTTTATCTTCATAACAATCCGCTATCTCAGTTAATCTTTGCAATAATCCTAGTTTTTATTACCCCTATTTTATGTATAAGAGGATTGATGCCCATGGAGTTTAAGTTGCACAGAAGCACACATAGAATGTTTTACAGTCAGAATTTTAGATCAGGTCTGTGAAAAATACTGACTTTTTTTTTTTTTTTTAAGCAAAAACGTCCATAAGTGATGCAATCAAATACACAGAAAAACATGTGGATGTAACCTTTAGTCTCAAAAACTTCACAAATGCTGCCTCCATGTATAGCCTATTTTGTTAATCAGGGACAGAAAATCCATTAGTAGAAATCATCTACAAATATTAGGATTATTTGCCTTCCAGGGTTCCTTTCATACAATTCCAACAAAAGAAAAATGTCACACTGCCACAGGCTTGACTGGGCCAGGCAGACCCAAGAGCAGCTGGTTCTTTTCTTGATTCACATCTGTGTCTAATAATTCATGCCTGACTTTGATGTAGTCATTGGCAAACAATATTTCTCAAAACCCTGAATTTAGCCCAAGAATACTTTCATATTTTATATTTTTAAGAACTTAACCCATTTCCCCACTTCCCACTATATCTCTTAACACAACTGAGTGTGACTAAAATGACTCAGCATAACCTTAGTAGCAATGTATTTCATTTGTGCAAGTTGTTCTCAAGCACTCTCTCCTATATTGATTCTATTTATTTTTGAATGCTCATGGTTTTTCTTCAACTTATCCTTGTAATATTTTACCCCATTAGATCCTTCCTAATAGGTAACATTTTATTCCTTTTTTTTTTATCCAATCTCTACTCTTGTCTAAGCTTTATACCATCTATAAATAGGAGCAACTCACTCTCTTACATTTATTCAGTCAGCAAACTTTTATTGAAAGCATAGAATTTTTCTGGCACTGAAAGGTACAAGAGATATAAAAGTAGGTTATTTCAGATCCTAAAGTAAAGGTGAAGGGAAGAAAAAAGCACTACAGTTAATAATAATAACAGCTGTAAAATTATAATAAACCCTACCATTTATGGCATCCACTATGCTTCAGATAAGTAATAAGGGCCAGAATTTCAACCTAGATGTTCCAGGATCCAAAGATAGTTTCTCAATTTCTTTGTGCTTTGCTCACATTCAGTAAACAGTAAGAAAATGAGTGTTGTAACAATATAGGACACCTGAAAGGGAGCTATCAGGACAGTGACATGGGGACCTTTAAGCCCTTCTAAAAAGGTTCTCATATTCACAGAGCATATTTTGGATCTTTTTTTTCTCTATGTAATTTCTGTATATTCATTTTAATCTACCTTAATGTTTTTATTCCACTGTACTTTTATGATCTTTTCCATCATATAGTACCATAAATTGTAAGTAGTGTACAATGTTGACTGAACAAGGTCTTCAAAATGGCACGACAGATCTCTCTACAGTTGCTATCCAGAAATTATTCTCTTGAATTACAGGTATTGAGTATTATTGCAATGACACAGCATTTTATTCTTTATTTATCCGGATTATATATAAGTGTAAGAAACCTTGTCAAATCACTTGCTTGTACCCAACCTATGACATCGCATTAGGTCTTTGGCCTAATGAAATAAAAGTTGGGTTCCCAGCAACTAATAACATCTTCTCATTTTACTCCCATAAAACATTTCTTCACGAATGCTTATAATTCAAGCTGTATGAGGCTTTTTGTGTTTTGTTCAATGCTGTATCCCCATATACTTATAAGAGAGTCTTGTACAAGGTAGGTGCTTGCCTACTGTTCATTGAAGTAAATATTTCCTGCGGTACATTTATGCCAACACGTAAAAAACTGGTTTATCTCATATTACTGCAATATGCCTTCTCGTTCATTTTGAAAATTAGAATTAGGGAATACTCTGATTCAGAGGAATAAGAGAGGTAATTCAGACTTGAATCCAGATAATATAAAAGCTTAGTAGGCAATGCAAACCCTTTTGAGGGAGATTGTGGACTAGTAGACAAGCCAAGGAAATCAGCTGTGAACCCAATTCCAGTAGCAAAAAGAAGTCTCATTTTTCCAAACTCTCTACTCGTAATAAGACACATAGGATATCAGATTTGAAGTCTTAACCTCTTAAGCAAAGTTCTTTATTGGGATGAAAGAAAAAGCAAGCAGTGGACCCAAAAACCACCCTCCAATCATTTTTTTCCTGAGATTCTGAAGCAAGATGGTTAGCCACATTGTGTGTACTTGATATTAGATGACACATAATGACTTCTCTCAGACCTCGCCTTGTTTACTCTTTCAAAGAAAGTCATGGTCATGCTGCCTTAAATCATCATCTGAATAACAAACATGTACATTCAAACACCCTAATCTGTGGCAAGGACTCAGCCTTTCGAATTGTGTTATCAGAAGTAGACATTTATGTTTCAGTGACCCACCGCCTGAAGGTGCTGCAACAGAATTGAACCTTCCTCTCTGTTTTGGTAAAATTGACTCTGGTAACCTTGAACACAGCACATTTTTCAGGTAATAATTGTAGACAAGTATAAGATTTTGCTTATTTTCTCAGGAGAGTGCTTAGAGAAATAATTTTTGCCCTCTCTAGTCTATTTCTAAAGTAGAAATAATCTCAGACAGAAATCTTATATTTTTCCATTTGCAAGTGTCCTCTAATGTACAAAAATCTTTGAAGAGCAGTTATAATGGTTAGTATTCATATTTTCAGTTCCTCTCACTAAGGAAATAGTTAATCTTGGTTCTCAGAACAAACTCGTTTCTCATAATCTCATCAAGGCTTGCAGGCATTGATTCAGAGCAAACAGTATTCATGCTCCCTTTTATAATATGAAAATACCTTTCCTTCAAATAGAAGAGGAAGAACAACAGAAGTTAAAAAGGACTTCCTCTCCGTCATCCATCATGTCAAAGTACTGGTGTGGTTGTCAACTTTTGAAATTTATAAAATGTTTTGTTTCCTCATAGTCTTTTTTCACCCCAAGTAATTTTTAAAACATCAGTTTATTTTGAAACGTAGTGTTCCTGGTTTTTTTTTTTTTTTTTTGTATATATAAACTACAGTACTATTTTTTTTTCTCGAGCTAGAGTCTGAATTTCCACATTATAGATTGAAAAACCTGAAAACAAACTACTTTGTTTCAATCCCTGGAAGATTTGGGAGACTCTTCTCTCATCTCAGTGAACTCTTCCCTCCTAAATTGTCACTAAAAACTATAATGATACATTCTTATCTCTTTCTGGAAATCAGTTCTGATAGTCTGCCTCCAGCTCTGAGATTTTAAACACTTTTAGTCAATATACTGTTTAAAATGTTTTATCATGTAAACAAGCATCAACTGGAAAAGACGATAAATTAATACAATCAGAGAAAAAAGTAACAATATATTTTTAAATGATATAACCAAATCAACTGTTTGAAAAAATTATTTTATAAAATTTTACAAACATCTGATATATTTTTAATCCATACCCTTAGTCTCATTGCACAGTTACAAATACAGTTTTATAAATGATACTGCAAACTCAGAGGGTCACTTTGATAGAGTGGAGAGCTTTGAAGGGGTATAGTGAAACATTCTGATATCAGAATTTCTTGTTAGCTGTCAGCACTACTCACTTGTTTGCCTCCTACCAATATAGTTCTCTTGGCTTCACTATATTCATCTGCTATGATCTGAATGTTGGTGTTCCCCTAAAATTTGTATGTTCGAACCTAATACATGAGGTTAGAGGTTCCACCCTCATGAATAAGACTAGTGTCCTTATAAAGGAGGCTTGAGGGAGACCGTTTGCCCCTTCCATTATGTGACGACACATACAAGTTTCCGTCTTTGAGGCAGAGAATGAGTCCTCACAAGACATCAAATCTGCTGACTCCTTGATATTGAACTTCCCAGGTCCAGAATAATGAGCAATGAATTTCTGTTGTTTGTAAATTACTCAGTCTAAGATATTTTGTTATAGCAACCCAAATGGACTAAGACATCATATATAAAACATATTTTACAAACTGTCCTTAAAAAGGTAAAATATGTGAATGTTGTTTATTAAATTATGGAGCACTATGCAATTGCTCCTTCTGTATTCTCGAAAAATGTTCACTTGTAAATATCAAGTGTGTCTTCCTTGTATTCAACATCAGCTATAAATTGTTTTTCCTTTTTTATTTTTCCATATACATTTTAGAATCATTCTATCGTATTATACAAGAAATTCTTTGTGGCTTCAATTGCAGTTATGTTGGATCTGCAGATCATTTCCATTTTGGAAAAGTTGATATTTTAACAATATTGAGCCTTTCAATATGTAAAAGGGTACCTCTCCATTTATTACACCTTCTTTGATTTATCTCATCAGTATTTTTTAGTTAGCATATATACAAATCTTATACATATTTTGTAAGATGTGTATCTATTTCATTAGTGCTATTGATCATTGTCCTGTTTTCATTTTATTTCAGTGGCTAATTATTTATTGTTAGCATATAGAAATATAATTGGCTTTGAATATTAATCTTGTAACTGGCCATCTTGCTAAAGTCACTTTTCTGCTTCAGTATTTACATATGTATTCTAAGGATTTTTTTGGTATACAATTTTGGAAAAGCTGCTATTTCTTCAAATACTTTTTCCTCATTCCTTTCTGTTTCTTGATTTCCAATTACATGTATTTTGGTACTATTTATTGCTTGATGTTTGTCAACCTCTTGGCTAGGTTAGGGGAGAAGGAAAAACGTGTTCACTGTTGTTGTGTTTACTCTTAGGCACTGAGCCCTGGATTACATGAGTAGGTTATTCTGTCTTAAAACTGGATGTAGCTCTGGTCCCAGCCTCTTTGACTGCTGCTCCCCAGTGGTAAGATTGTTTTGCTTTTCTGTTCTATTTTCCAAAATGCAGTTAAGTTTCACCTGTGCTTTAAAAGCACCAGGTTCTGTTTTCCTTCCCAAATTGTTTTAAGTCTCTATTTTGCAGGAAAGTGAGGAGAAGGGTTGAAGCAGGGCTTCATGCCTTTCACACATTTACTGGAATTCCCTACAGTTCTTTTCTTCAAGGGTAGTGATTCTTTTGCAAGACTCTCACCCTGCCCGTAAACTTATTTGTGAGCACTGGATGAGGTCCATGAAGAAAATCCTATAAGTAGGATATAATACTAGGGCCACATGGGATTCTAGCTCATACTCAACTCTGTGATTCATTAAGCTTTTTAAATTCTTACGAGTGTCTGGGAGTATCTGCCCCATGTAAGCAAATGTTCAAATTCATCATCCTTGAAGGCGACTGCCTTTTCTTGGATTTTGCAACCTCAGTTCTCTCATGTATTCAACAAAAGTTGTGATTAACTCAATTTTATCATTCCACAATGAATACATAGGTCAAAACATTAAATTGTACTCCATTGATATATACACTTTGTCAATTAAAAATTAATCAATGTTTTAAAAATTAAAAACAAACTTGTAGTTCTACTGGCTGTCTAAATTGTTCCCATTGTTGTTTTGTGAAGGTGGGAGGTGGGAGTAATGGTCTTTTCAACTTTCTACTTCCCAAGCTGAAACCGGAAGTCCCCATAAACTGGAGTTTTGCAATCTTTTTTTTTCTTTTTGAGATGGAGTTTCACTTTTGTCTCCCAGGCTGGAGTGCAATGGCACCATCTCAGCTCACTGCAACCTCTGCCTCCTGTGTTCAAGGGATTCTCCTGCCTCAGCCTCCCTACGTAATCCCACATAGCTGGGATTACAGGCACCCACCACCACGCCCAGCTAATATTTGTATTTTTAGTAGAGACTGTTTTTTACCATGTTGGCCAGGCTGGTCTTGAACTCCTGACCTCAGGTGATCGACCTGCCTCGGCCTCCCAAAGTGGTGGGATTACAGGCATGAGCCACCGTGCGCAGCCAAGTTTTGCAATCTTAAAACCAGTTCATTGAGAAAACAAACTTGGCAAAGAAACAAAACAAATAAATGGTGCTCTTTCTATTTGACATAGCCCTTCCACATGCAGGTTCATTTCTTTCCTCTCTTTTACAGCTGAATATCTTAAGAGTGGACTATTCTCATTCTCTCCATTTCATGTCACATTGACATCAATTCATACAATTCAACTCATCATCTCTTCCATTTTGCCACTAAAAGAATTGATGTAGTCACTACTAAAATCACTACACACAATGGACACTTTTTATTCCCATCTTACTTGAACTCTCAAAAACACGTGACATTCTTAATTACTTCCTTCTTTATAAAACTCTTCCTTCCCTTAGCTTCATGACCCCAACCTCCAAGTTATCCACCTACATCTCTGGTTTCAGCTTCTGAGTCTCTTTTTCAAGCTAATTTTTATCCCCTGCTAATATTTAATATTTAATTAAAGACACTAAATATTAGATTTCCACAAGGCTGGAATGAAGGTCCCATTCAATTCTCATTCATTCACCCTATGGCTTCAAGTGCTCACTCTGCAACAAAGACTTCCAAATTTATATACCCAGCCCAGGCTTCTCTTCAGAGCCCTTATTCTAATCAAAATTCCTATTTGAATTTTGATTTAAGACAACATGTTTTATTAATTTTACTTCCTTAATACCTTAGAGTTTGTCCTATTTACTTAAATTTTGAGTTTCATCTTATAATGCAATGCTCCCCATTCCATCTCCAGTTCTTTTTACTTGATCCAGACAAGCCATCCATTATTGTCTCAAAATTATCATTCTCCCTTTATTTAGAGAGCCTTTACCTATCCTCCTCCTCCTGTATGTAGTATGCCCCTCCCTTTGGCCTCATTGCTTCATTATTCTATTCTAGATGAATTTTATTAAAGGAAGTCTTTCCAAATATAAAGTCTAAATCAGGTTTATCATTTGTTAGATGGTCTCATAGAAAACTAACAGTTTTCTTCAGAGATTGTATCACAGTCTGTAACTGAACATTTAATTCATGTAATTAACAAATATATGGCTGTCTCCCTCACTGTAGTGTAAGCTCCATGAGGGTTATCTAGAATCATCCTTGAGAATCACTTATGGAATTTGCACTATCACAGAATATAACAAATACTTAGTATTTAATAAATGCTTGTTAAACGAATGCAGTTACCAATTTGAATTTATATATAAAGAACTCATTTTGGAAACAACAGTTTGAAAGACAATATAAATTAAAAAAGGGATTCATTGGATTTATTCTTGAGAATTCCATGGTATTGTCTGTGTGATTAACTCTAAAGTATTGCAGTAAATCTATATATAGAGCCCAAATGTTAGAGCCCTTGGGAAAAGTCCTTCTATGCCCATTTATCTGCACTTTGTGCACTGCTGCTTTTGCACTCCATGACAGAGTTGAGAAATATGACCCATGAAGTTGACAATATTTACTATCTGCTCTTTCATTGAAAGAGTTTCCCACCTTCTGCTTTAGTCCATCAATGTAATAAATATAAATTGGCATAATAAACTTATGTAATAATCCACAACAGTCATTAGATGTTAAAATCTCTCATTAATGAGGTTTCTAAGCTCTTGATTTATAACCCTTTCTAAGGAAGCAGCCGCTGTACTTGTCCAATTACCATTAAAACTAGATATTGGAGAAGCAGGAACATCCTAATATGGAACCAGAGCATAAAAACTCATGTTTTTGGCCCCTATTATGTAACATCAGCTTCCCTTCCTCTATATAAGCAGGGTCTTTTAACTCTGCTACTATGGAGTACCTTTTTTTTTTTTTTTTGGCCTGTTAGTCTTTTGAGACAAGGAGCCCGAAGTGACTTGGTGACAACCATACCTTATAGTTCAATGCTACTCTCAGTCTCCTTGACAGAAGCATTCCTCCTTTGGGAACCAGAATCTCTAAACCACAGAACCTAAAATTCTGGGGACTGCAAGAACAAAAACTCCAAGCAGGAGAGATGGCGAGCAGAGATACTCCTACATCCACTCTTATTCCTGGGATCCATGCCATGCCTTCTGCATAGTGAAGACTCAGTACCATATAAAGGACACAAATTTACCACACATAGAATGTCTCAGAGGATGATGTCACCTTTCCGTCTCACAGCATCATCTCAAATAAATTACATGTGGTGTTATTGCCCTATCCAGCTAACATATTCCAGATGGTGTTAAATATGATAAGAACAATGGATTCCACAATCATGTTCCCCCGCCTCATCTCCTTTGCAGTAAAATGGGTTTCTTATTCCTGAGAAATTATATGTGAATCTCATGTCTAGAAACCAAAAATCACTATCCCTTAAGAAAAGCTCAAATTAACCAATTTTCTAACTGTCTTGTTAGTCATCTCAATAAATAGTGCTAAAATCAAAGACTTGGTGTTAGTCTCTTTGGATAGCAGATTGGTCAAAGAGCAGTGGCAATAGCTAATTAACCTCATGCTGATGGGAGCATGAGGAGCTCATGAGTGGGAGCTCATGCTAATAGGTCTATGTTTAATGGATGGGTCTATGTTCAGTTTCTATCACTGACATTGGTGTATTGGTCTTTGGTATATTCATTGTATCAAAAATGGGATAGGTAATGACAGAGGCTAGTTGATGTCAGTTGCCCATTATTCTGTCTACTTGGTTTCTTAAGACCTCTTTTTTTTTTGGGTGGTTGCTTTCAGTGGATGCTGACAAGCCATACAAAGATTTTCACATTTTATGCTCATTCCAATAGCTTCATTTCATGCCTCTTGCTCAGAATTTCTTGTTTTTAGTCTTCTAATTTTTCTTCTTTCAGTCTTCTGATCAGCCAGATAAGACATTTGAGACTAACAAACAGTACCAAGATTTTCACACTTTTATGCTCACTCCATTGGGCTCGTCTCATCCCTCCTGCTCAGAACTCCTTGTCCCTGATCCTCTACTTTTTCCTCTTTCAGTCTTTTGATAAACCAGGTAAGACATTTTATACTGTCCATAAGCCAATGGGCATTTATATTTTCGCCATTTTTCTTTCCCCATAAAATTAAAGAAAAGGTATACTTCCCAGAGCTTTGTCTTACAGGCTCACCCCTTAGTAGTGTTATAGTATTAGCTGTCTACTTTCAGATCACACTAACGTACTGAGCCCACCATTAACAAACGAAACTCAGCCTTTTCCTCTATTCATCTATCACTCATGAGGTAAACCCCATGCAACCATAAGATAGAGTAAGATAGAGCTAAGTGAGAGTCCAATACAGGGCTGATTACCAGATGGAGGTCTGGGTCACTGTTTGGTAACTTACTTATGCCTTCTGGGTGTGCTCATGTCTGATTCTTGATATGCCTCTTCCATTTGTGATGATTTGCTACTAAGGCTCCCTATCTTGAGATCTTAGTGGGTCTTACAGAATCCATCTTTGGTCACATAGTCACTTGATAAACCATAATCAAATACCCCATCTCTACTAGGACCCAGAAGCATACCAACAACTGGTTTTCAAAAGGTGTAGACTTACTGATGAAATGGCCTTGTCTAATAACTCTAAGTTCTATGTTGTAATTCTCCTATTGGTACTGGCTATAAAATCAACACAGCATCTTTTTTCACCATGGGCAGGTCCAGAACCAGAGTGTCTACCTGATTTTATAACCCAAGCAGCAGTTCTTATTGTTCCACAGCTGGGATTTGCTGCAGAATTATTTCCCTATCTGGGTCCAATATCAAACTGGCAGAACTCCATGTCACAAAGTAAATGGGTTGGAGTTGTGCACTATATGCCACCTCCTGAACTAGGGTGTGATTACCAAGCATAAGGCTTCATGGTGGCAGGAGGAGTGCAATGCAATAAGGTGTCTTTTATTAGGAGAGGGTGTCCCAGCAGACCTCATCCGGATGAATCCAAAAGTACTTAACTTGTGTGGCAGGCCCTGAACCTCGGTAGGGCTTATTTCTCACCTCTACAGATATGTTTTCCAAGGCTTTTTATATACTCATCACGTATTGCTCAACTGTTGTAACTTGCATGATGGCAGTAATTGAGTGAAATAATGTGTTTTCTGCAGAATACCCAGAAGGCCCAGGTCATTTTAAACCACATTACAACATAAGCCAGGAGAGTAAAATAGCTCATAGTGCATATTAATTTGGAACCAGAGTTCAGCAATCATTGAAAGGTTTGTATATTCCCTTTCTACCATGCATAATTATATGACTAAAAGACAACAGATCCCTTGGGAACATGGAAGAATTAATAGTTAGTGAATTTACTATGATGCTGCAAGGTCCGTTCTCATAGAGTTTCAGCCTTTCCTTCAGTAAGTGGCTTCTGAGTCTGAGAACTTATTTAAAGCTGTACATGGGCTCAGGACTTCTGATTTTCATCGTATAAATTATGGATAAATGAATGGTCTTCTGGATCCTCTCATAAAACAATCAGCTCAGCTCATGAGTGCTCTAGACTTCCATAGGATATGCACCCTGGAATGCCCATTTTTAAGCATGTCCTTACCATCTGGCTTTTCTATTTTACATAGCATGAGCCATTGCTTTTGCCACACTTTGAAGGGCCATTCCAGCAGCATATTAGTAACATCATCAGGGGTCCTTGTCAGGGTATTAAATCTTGCATCACAGAAGTATGCCTCTTTCTATGCATTCTCCCTTATTTATATTAATATTCTGCTTCTCTCCATCAACACCTCCAAGTTTCTTCCCATATATGCTCTCCCAGCTTTTGCTAGCACATAGTAGACATATTCTGAAGCTTCTTCAATGTATAATATTTCTTTTCTCTTAGAATGTCTCCCATCTCCTCATCTATACATTCCTGAGATGTGATCCCTGTTATTGATCTGGTTGCCTGCAAGGGAGATAAGGTAGATCCTGAGCGGTGTGAGCTTAACCTTGAAAGGTACCTGCCAAATTTGAGTATGTTCCGTGATCTTCAAGCAAGACGTCAATGTCAGGACTAGGGTGAGAACAGCAAGGTGCCTAGTGAAGCTTGGCACCCTAACAGCCCCTGTACTTGCACAACCTTGAGAGAGAGTGCCTCCTTAATGTTGTTTACTAAACACCTTACTTACTTCCCCCCTAGTCCCAGCAAGAAAAGAAGCACCATCATTTACCAGGCTATATGTGTCACTTCTGCAAGCCTCGTTAGTTCAGTGGAATCTAGGAGAACAAGCCTCTCAGCTGCATCTACCCAAATGTCTCCTTTTCAAGCTCCATGGTTCCACTGCCTCCCTGTTAGACTCTTGAATTTGGTGTAAGAAAAATGCCAGAGCTGAGAGCTCAACCTACCCTGAAGCTCTGCTCTTTTATTATTAAATTTTGAGACAAGTTCTCCATTTTGTATGCCCTCCAGCTGCAAGAAATTAAGGTTTCCTTAAATACTACCCAAAAGACTCTCTGTTTTCAGTTGCTCTTGAAATGTTGATTTATCACCCACACCCTGTCATTTTCTCTCTTCAACGAATAAGTGGTAGTCAGCAAGAGTTACCCAACTCCATTGACTCTAAGTTCAATTTCTCTTATATTTACCGAATACTAGACATATTGTGCCAACAAATGAATTTCTTTTCACTTGCATCCCATGAAAATTTACCATCAAAGAATAGTTTAACAATTTTATTGTTAGAATATGTCTGGCACTATCCAAGTCCCACTGACCATCAAAGATGAGTCCTTAGTGTCATCCAAGAGCTAATATAGCTCTAAAAATCTATTCTCTAGGTCTGTCTCATACTACCTTTGGTCAAGTTTCCCAGAAACAGAAACTAAGAAGAATTTCATGCAGGGGGTAGTCAAGAGTGCTCTTGGGAGCATCATTTAAGGAAATGAGGGACTCAGACTAGGCAAAGGGAGAAACTGTTAAGATACAACAATCCTAACAGATCACCTGGGTTGACCCGGAAGTGACATAATCTTACCTTATGGCTGAAAGTAATTCCTAGCGAGGAACAACATTATGAACCACCCCAAACTCATATTCCCAGCAGCACCTGAAGGTTAGTTGTGTGACTCCTAAAGTGGAGGTGGTCTGAGCAGACCACCTCAATTTCTATTTCAGGGAATATTTTATTATATAAAATAAGATTACATTTTGAATAATTTTGTACTACTTCTGGGGGAAAAAGAATTTATATTTAGAGGTAATTACTGAAAAATTCGATAAACTTTGAGGCAAATATATGGGCAATAGGTAAACATTTTTCAAGTGTCAAAAGATTCAACTTTTGATATCACAAGACAAGTATCGGTACAAGGTGGGCGGGGGTTGTGCTTGGTGAACCCTCAAGTAGGTTTCAGATTTGAACATGTTTCAAGTGATCATATCAAACTGTTCTAAGCAACTAGAAAGTGCATAAAATGTGAAGCAGCCTCTCAGCTGTGGTCTCCTTCCAACATGACAAACCTGTAGATAAGATAGTTAGACAGATAGATCTCTAATTTCTAGTTTTGATACATCAATTTTTTTCAATCTAGCAGATAACTCATACTAAGTGTATAAGGTTAGTTTGTCCATCCCTGATTATGCTTCTGTGAGAATAAAGGTCATAGTATTGAATAAAGTTGAAGCATCTGTCCTGAGTTTTTCACCTGGAAATCCAAGGATTACTACTATCAATATGCCGGACTGAAAAATGTAGATCAGAGTCAATGAAAATGATACATTGTTTTTGAAGAAAAACAGAAAACAAAAAAGTGACTTCCTTGATCTTTTGGAATAAACCACACATTTATGAGAAAGAATGCTGAAATAATCCTATTGCTAAACATAGAACTCCTCTGTGACACTTTTTCTAACCAAGATTTAGTGAGATTAAATCAGATTAAATAACTGATACACAGTTCTTAGCATATACAAAGGAATCAATAAATACAGAAACCTCTTTCTTTAAAGAAATTGTCTAAATCATGTGTTAGTTAATGGTTAATTCCTGACAGTTACTTCAAATTGGGAAGGAAACTTCTGTGATTTAATCACAGCCCTTCTTTCTCTGCATTGAGAACCAATTAAGAAATAAAGGTATGAGATGGGGATCCAAATAGCAGCTTTGTTGAGCAGCTCGTGATTTGGAGATGCAGCTTGGATCAGATGGGCTTTCTGTTGCTTCTTCCTTCATTTGGATTTAATTCAGTTTTAGGGAAGAAATGCTTTCCCCCAGTTACCTGATGGCACAAACAAAACGGACCCATTCTAGAACCAAGAAGAGCCAAAGGAGGAAAGCCACAGGCCCTAAAAGCACAGCAGACATCACACCTTTACCTTGCCTAAGAAGAACTGGACCGATAAAGGTCAGACTCCTGCCATCATGACAGTCAAATTCGTTATTTCTCTTCCAAGGAGGAGTACATGAAAAAATTTAAAATGGCAAAGTGTCACTCCAATACTGTCCCTTCCTGGAAAAGAAAAGTTTTCTCATGAAAACAAGAAAAGATTAGTAAGGTTTTCCCTTAAAAATGATCTGGAAAATGAAGCTGTCATTTGTTTCTAAAACTGAGACAATATGTCTGTGAGCATCCATGCAGTAATATATCAGAAATATTCTAAAGTATATGAGGAATGGCAAGTGGAAGGAAGATAAAATTTTAATATAGAAGAACTCATGATATATTGTCATTTTAATTGCTATAATATTTGTGTCATTTTCTTCCCTTAATTTGTGTTCTTAAAAATATTTCCAAGAAAAAAAAAACTGTGCTGCAAGTTTAACATTAACTAAAAGTCATAGGCTCATATTTAAATCTTATCCTGTTGGAAAAATAATCCCAACTTATGTAGTGCATGATGGTGAATTATAAAAATATTCCTGACACAACATTACTGAATTAGAAAAATTGTATGGCTTATTAAAAATATGTCAATGTAGCTGAATAGATTTTTTAAAGAAAACTATAAAACATGGTATGAAGTTGGATTAAAATTAAATAACTTGAATAAAATGTTTATTTAAAAATTATTTTAAAAATAGAGTTATCATAATAAAAATAACTTGGAAAGCTACCTCACTGATGTAGTCAAAATGGTTTTAGCCAAATTTGCAATGAGACCTAGGCAGGAAAATATATCAAGAAAGAACAAATTTAAGAAAGGATGTGTTGCTGTTGGGGAAGCCAGGATTTCAATGTGGACTTCAGGAGACATTTACTTGGATGCATCTTAATTCTTGAAGCAGAAAGCCCCAAATTTGCCCTCCATGCTGAAACAGAAGTGACTGTTAAGTCAAACCTAACTTTAGGATATCCATCCTCGAAAATTTTTTTTGCATCTAAAGCTATATAGACAGTTAACTTCTATTTCTTAAACATTTGTTTATTGAATTTGAATTTCAAATGTAGAAACAATCTGTGAAAGTAACAGGAACTCTCATTCATTGCTGGGAGGAATGCAAACTAGTACAGCCACTTTGGAAGACAGTTTGGCAGTTTCTTACAGAACTAAATGCTCTTACCATACAATCCAGCAATCACACTCCTAGGTATTTTTCCAAATGAGTTGAAAACATACGTCCACATAAAAACCTGCCCATGAATGTTTATATCAAACCATAATTGCCAAAACCTGAAAGCAACCAAGATGTCCTTCAATAGGTGAATGGATAAACAAACTGTGGTACATCCTTACAATGTAACATTCAGCTATAAAAAGAAATGAGCTATGAAGCCACAAAAAGACATGTAGGAAACTTAAATGCATATTGCAAAATAAAAGAAGTCAGTCTATAAAGGCTACATCCTGTGCGATGCCAAGTATATGATGTTCTAAAAAAAGGTAAAACTATGGAGATAGTAAAACAATTAGTGGTTGCCAGGGGCTCGGGAGAGGGAGGTATGAATAGGTGGAGCACAGAAGATTCCTAAGGCAGTGAAACTATTCTGTATGACACTATAATAATAGACACATATCATTATACATTTGTTAAAAACCCAGAATGTACAACACAAAAAGTGAGCCCTAATGGAAACTATAGACTTTAGTTAATAATAGTGAGTCAATATTGGTTCATCGATTATACAAAGGTACCACACCAATACAAGATGTTAGCAACAAGGAATCTTTGTATGGTCGAAAGAAGACGTATGGGAACTCTCTGTACTATCTGCCCAATTTTTCTATAAACCTGAAACTGCTATAAAAATATAAAGTATAATAATATTTTTAAGTAGCCATGAAAACATTCCAAGACAGTTTGCTATTTTCCTTGCTCAAAGAAACAAAGGTAACTTTCACATTTTTTATAGATATTATCTTGTTCTAATAGTCTCTGTCTTTTAAATTCAAGTTATAAAAATTTCTGGCTTTCATATTCATAAGGATAAATAAAATGAATATAGTAGTAGAGTGTTCAAATAAAGATTAATCTATTTTTTTCAGCCCCAAGCTATGCACTGTCCTCTCTATGGATAAAGTCTCTTGAGCTGTTCTGGAGAAGTTCTTCCACTATGCAGATAAAATGTGTAAAGTGACCTTTTGTTCAGGCCAGGAGAAGTTCAGCATAACCATGTCATGAAGTGTTTTGGGGGAGAGTGTAGACTAATTTTATATCTAGGTTAGTGGGTACAGCAGGTATCAAAATCTTGCAACACTTTTTCTCAGAGATTAACTGTTATGGAACTCTAATGTGATGGGCTGTCATAGTTCCCATCCAGGTCTATGGCACAAGAGCAGGGAGGACTCAGAAAGAAAATCTACCAGAGAGCCCAAAATTGTGGCGCTTGGAGATGAATCCTGGCATTGAGTTAGAAGCAATAAAGGGGGACATTGATCTAGTTCTATGATGTAATTGATGCTGGAACTGGTCTTTCATTAACCTTGAAATTGATTATATGTGAATCTTGAAAAAGCTAATTAATAAAGCTGTCACACTTGGTATCTAAACCACCTAGGGTATTCATTCTCCCACACTAAAAATTACACAGGGATTGTTCTTGCTTGATGGACTGCAGCAACTGGAAGAGTTAGCAGCTACACAGCAGGCTTTCTTCACTGCAGCCAGAATCCCTGCCACCACAAGCCCATCAGCAGACAGATGTCCCACTCATGCTACCTTGATCTTGTACTCTTCAAGTGTGGCTGGCTGAGATATTGACTAAGCATTGACCTTGAGGGAATTCATCAGTTTAGCAAGAAGCACTTTCTTCACTGGGACATGAATTTGAAAAACTGATACATATGAAAAGGGCTGTAAACGTGGCAAGATTTTTCCTAGCAACCATGGTATTGTTTGGAAAATGGAATTCATCTAAAGCTTCAAATTGAGGTCTGTTGAGAACTACCTCTACTCAGCAAATAATATCCCTCAGCAAGCAATGCATGGAAGTAAGACCAAATTAGACTGGGCTCCTCTCCTGTCCAGATGCTAAGGAGCTGGAGAACTGGGCATTTAAAGAAGTGGGGCTGCGTTAGTCTGCTCTTGCATTGCTATAAATGAAAAAAAAAAAAAAAAAAGCAAAAAAAAAAACACCTGTGACTGGGTAATTTATAAAGAAAAGAGGTTTAATTGGCTCACATTTCTGCAGTCTGTATATGAAGCATAGTGCCGGCATCTGCTTCTGGCAAGGGCTTCAGGAAGCTTAAAATTCCAGTTGAAGGTGAACAGGAGCCCACATGCCATATGAGGAGAGTGGGAGCAAGAGAGAAGAGGGAGGTCCTAGATTATTTTAAACAAGTAGATTTAGGGCCAGGCGTGGTGGCTCACTCCTGTAATCCCAACACTATGAGAGGCCGAGGTGGACAAATCACTTGAGGTCAGGAGTTCGAGACCAGCCTGGCCAACATGGTGAAACCCCCTCTCTACTAAAAATACAAAAAATAGCCAGATGTGGTGGTGCATGTCTGTAATCCCAGCTACTTGGGAGGCTGAAGCAGGAGAATTACTTGAGCCTGGAAGTCAGATGTCGCAGTGAGCCGAGATCTGGCCACTGCACTCCAGCCTAAGCAGCAGAGAGAGACTCTGTCTCAAAAAAAGAAAAAGACCAAAAAAAAAAAAAAAAAAAAAAAAAAACCAAGCAGATTTAGGATGAACTGAGTGAGAACTCACTTATCACCAAGGGGATGGTGCTGAGTCATTCATGAGGGATCCGCTCCCATAATACAATCACCGCCCACCAGGCCCCACCTCCAATATTGAGACTCACATTTCAACATGAGATTTGGAGGGGACAAACACCCAAACCATAACAAGGGCATTATATCATTTTAACATAATGATTGATTTTACTTTGTTTACTCAGTAGTGGGACTGCTGGACTGAATGGTTGTTCTATTTTTAGTTCTTTGAGAAATCTTCATACTGTTTTCCATAGAGGTTGTACTAATTTACATTCCTACCAATATTTTATAAGCATTCCTTTTTTTCTGCACCCTCTTCAACATCTACTATTTTTTGTCTTTTCAGTAATAGCCATTCTGACCGGTGTAAGATGACATCTCACTGTGGTTTTGATTTGAATTTTTTTTTTTGACTGGTGATGTTGAGCACTTTTTCATATGCTTGTTTGCCATTTGTATCACAGCTCTATGCACAATAGCAAAGATATGGAATCAACTTAAATGCCCATCAGTGGATGATTGGAAAAAGAAAATGTGGTATATATACTTCATGGAATATTATGCAGCCATAAAAAATGCAATCATGTTTTTTGCAGCAACATGGATAGAACTGGAGATCATTATCTTAAGTGAAACAAGTCAGAAACAGATGAATGCCACATGTTCTCACTTATAAGTGGGAGTTAAATAATATGTACACATGAACACAAGGTGTGGAATGATAGACAATGGAGATTCAGAAGAATTGGGGAGTGGGAGGGGGTGATGAGAAATTACTGAATGGGTACAATATACTTTTTTTTTTGGTGATGGATACACTAAAAGCCCTGACTTCGCCACTATAGAATGTATACATGTAACAAAATTGCGCTTGTATCCTTTAAATCTTTACAAGTTAAAAAAAAAAAAAAGAGAGCGAGACAGATTGGGGCTTTGAAAATGCCTCCAATAGACTTTCCAGTCCTACAGCTGGAAAAAGCTCAAGGATTGCACCTGGAATTGGACCACAGCACATTATTTACACTCAACGCTAAAAAAAGATGACCCATGATGTACGTGAACAGAAATATATTCAGCGTGTCAGTACGGTTGGTACAAATTTAAGACAAACTGTGTTGAACAGATTTTCTACTTTTAGTCACTAATGACGTAGAATACTAAATCAGGGACATTGTTTTTAGAGGATTTTAGTTTAAATTTTCCTGTTATCTATGATTGCCGCTATCCCTCAACCCATATAGAAGACAAATATATCCTGATAGATCAAATGAGTTTAGTGTTTCTCTAAAATTAGATTCAGGTCAAAAAAAAAAAAACATGCCAGTGAGGAAGAACTGAGATCAAAAAGTCCTGTGTGGTCTGCGGAATCCAAGGTTTAAAAAAAAAAAAAAAAAAGAACTTGGAGATAAATGTCCATGAATAACTCCTGACGCAGACACGTGTGCTGAGAACAAATGAAGTTAATCAAAGTAAATTTTCAGTATCTCACTTTGGATATATATCACTAAGGATAATTAACCACATTTTACTCACAATTATTTATGGGAACTAAAAACACATTTTAAGTCCTCAATCGATCAGGTTTTCCTTAGTGTGCTGTTTAGACTAGGCTAAATAGATACAGGATAGCACCAAAAAGGGTGAAAAACCAAACATCAGCGTAAATCTGTTTTTTTTTATTTGTAGCAATTTGTTTTTCTCCCTCTGGACAGCACTGAAGCTGCCGGTAATGTCACCAATTTGTATTAATACTGCAGATCTTCTTAGACTTTACACCGGTACACAGAAGGACATGGGGGTATTTAGGAAAACATGTATTTCCAAACCTATTTGTTTTGGTCCTGGCAGTAGAATAAACAGAGATATACCTGACTAACTGGGATTAGTGCATGCTATCAATTTTCTCTGGATTTCAGCCTTCTCATATATTACATCTCTCCATCTACTCAGAGATTGGACTGAATAATGATTTATAAGACAATTTTCAGTTTTAGCGATCTGTGATATTTTGAATATAATCCAGGCCTTTGAATCTGCCAGTAGGCTTTTTTTTTTTTTTAACTTTGAAACGAATCCAAATTTCTCTTTCCTCTTTTCCACTATGCTCCCAAAGTATTTTGTTTTTCATTTCTGGCTGAGATACTGAGAAGATACAGCATATGCACAATTTAGTTTTGAAGACAATTATTCAAATTTTCCAATAGAAATCTTCTATTTCAATATTTTAAAAGTACTTTGGAAGTAGCATTTCAGATATAAATGGAAAACTGGTAGTGTAAGGATGAATACAGTAATTTAAAAAATTTCAAAGAAAATGATTTAACTTATTCATGAGAAAGCAATTATTTTAAATATCTTCAAGTCCAAAGATGTCATTTACTATCCATAAATGTGAATCATTTATTCATAATTATTTAATGAACATTAATAATAAAGCACAATTATTTTGAAGTCTAATCCTGTCTCTAATATGAATGAGGAAAATGATAGCTATAGCAACAAAAATTTCACATTGTAAATGTATTAGCTACACATGAAACATTTTGAGATTTTCATCCCCAAAGTTGTGTTTATCTAAATTTGAGCAACCCAATTTTAAAGAATTAGAGTAGGGTGTTTCTTCTGAAAGGATCGTTGGTTAACAGAACAAGGGACTCCTCTGTTCTAGATTCAAGTAATGCAAAGATAAACATAATTCTGATTCTAATTCTCAGTGAAAAAATTCCCGTCACTGTTGGCTTAGTTTCCATAGAGAATCTGACACAATTTCCATAAACTCCATCCTCAAATACACAGATAATGTTTACTTTCTTTAGCTTCAGAGATGTGAATTTTCTCTAAGATTGGAGAGATCTCAACCCTTACATTAGGTTCTGCTACTCCATGGCTTAGAGATGGATAGGCAATTGAAACTTTATATTGCTGTTTTGAAGTGATAAGTACACTCCATGAATGTATTAAACATTATACCCCTGTACAAGGTTGAATATTGTCCCCCCTAAATTTATGTCTCCTGGAAACTCAGAATATGAATTTACCTGGAAATAGGGATTATGTAGATATAATAAATTAATCTGAGGTTATGCTGAATTAAAGGCGGGCTTAAATCCAATATGACTGCTGTCCTCACAGGAGGAAAATTTGGAGACAGAAATGCACACATAAGTGGGAGACAGCCATGCAAAGACAGACGCAGAGATCAGAGTGATGCCGCGGCAAACCAAGGAAGACTGAGGAGTGCCAGCCACCAACAGAAGCGAGGGAGGGGCAAGGAAAGAATCTTCTCTAAGAGCCCTCCCAAAGAACATGGGCCACTTGACACTTGATTTTAGATTTCCAGCCTCCAGAAATGTGGGAGAATAAATTTCTATTGTTTTAAGCCACCCAGTTTGTAGTATTTTCTTATGACAGCTCTAGGAAACTAATACACCCTCACTCAATAAATTAGTAAATTATGTGTCATACAATTAAAAGTAATGGTATTTTAAAAAATTTAAGTATTCACTAAGAAAGAACATATGAACAAAGAAAATACATAGCACATATAAGACAAAAAATAATGGACAAGAGATATAAAGTGAATATTACAGAAAGAAAGAGAATAGAATGTTGCATTTTGGAGATTTCTCAATCATATCTCCCCTCACCTCGATATAATCGCTTTCCTGAGTTTTATTTCAATTATTTCTTGGATATTCTTTAGTTTAACACCTTAGCATGTATTCCTAAACAATATATTTTAGTTTGAACTCTTGGTTGACTTCATATAACTGAAATCATAAAATACGGTCATGTGCCTAACAACAATGTTCAGTCAACAATGAATCACATATACGATGGTAGTCCCATAAGACTGTCATACTGTATGTATTTTTACTATGCATTTTTTATGTTTATATAGACCCATAACATTTTATTACAATTTCCTGCAGCATTCGGTACAGTAATATGCTGTACAGATTTGTAGCCTAGGGGCAATAGGCTATACCTATTGTACAGCTATAGCTTAGGTGTATAATTGGCTATGCCATCCAGGTTTGTGTAAGTACATTCTGATGTTCAAACAATGATGAATTTATCCAAAGATGCATTTCTCAGAATGTATCCCTGTCTTTAAATGACATATGACTGTACGTGTGTGTGTTTTCACTGATTGACTTTTTAAATTTTATCTATGTTGTTATACATGCTGCGATATGTTCATTTGCATTAGTGTACTATAATTTTGAATGAAATGTACCATTATTTTCTTATCCATTCTACTGTTGGTGAACATTTGGTTTGTTACAGAGTACAGCTATTATGAATAATACTACCACAAACATTCTTGTACATGTCTTCATATGTGCAGAAATATAACTCTGCTTACTCCATACCTAAATTAAAACTGCTTCATCAGTGAGGTATGCATAACTTAAAATTATTTATCAACACTCTTGTACCAGTTTTCATTCCTCTCAGCAGTATATGAGTCTCCATTGTTCCATAACCTTTCAGACACTTTACATTGCAACATATATTTCACTGTGTGTATTAGTCAGGGTTCTCTAGAGGGAAAGAACTCATAGGATACATACATAAATAAAGGGGAGTTCATTAAGGAGTATTAACTCACACGATCACAAGGTCCCATAGAAGACCATCTGCAAACTGAGGAGAAGAGCCAGTCCAAGTCCCAAAACTGAAGAATTTGGAGTCTGATGTTCGAGGGCAGGAAGCATCCAGCACAGGAGAAAATATGTAGGCCTGGAGGCTAGGCTGGTCTCATGTTTACACATTTTTCTACCAGATTTATATTCTAGCCATGCTGGCAGCTGATTAGGTGGTGCCCACCCAGGTTAAGGGTGTGTCTGCCTTTCCCAGCCCGCTGACTGAGTTAAACTCCTGTGGCAACACCCTCACAGATACACCCAGGATCAATACTTTGCATCTTTCAATCCAATCAAGTTGACACTCAGTATTAATCATCACACTGTGGTTATGATTTTAATTGCTCTAAATTAGTAATAAGGTTATGTAGATACATAACCTTTGCTCATTTATTTGCCTATTCAATATTTTTGCTCATTTTTTTCTATTGAATTTTCTGTCTCCCTTAACGACATTTGGAATTATTTCCATACTCTAGATACCAGTTCTTTATTGGTCATATGTATTGCAACTATCCTCTCTCACAATATGAAGGGTCATCACATACACTGGTATATGTTATGCCAAAAACAAGGGCACCCAGCCAAGTTGGTGAGTTAGGGCTGAATCTCATCTTGTGCTTCACTCACAGAGCTGTGCTCTTATGAGGCTGTAGTACTCAAGGAGGTTGCTTTTTGTTGTTGTTGTTCCTTTTTTTTTTTTTTTTTTTTGAGACAGAGTCTCACTCTATCACCCAGGCTGGAGTGCAGTGGTGTGATCTCAGCTCACTACAACCTCTGCCTCCTGGGTTCAAGCGATTCTCCTGCCTCAACCTCCTGAGTAGTTGGGATTACAGGTGTACACCACCACGCCCAGCTAATTTTTGCATTTTTAGTAGAGTTTCACCATGCTGGTCAGGCTGGTCTCGAACTCCTGACCTCGTGATCCGCCTGCCTCGGCCTCCAAAAGTGCTGGGATTACAGGTGCGAGCCACCGCACTGAGCCAGAGGGTGCTTTTCTAATCTATAGTGCTCTTATCTCACGGCCTGTCCTTTCACTCTTAGGTCTTTTAATGAGCAGCAATTTGCTAATTTTAAAGTAGTAAATTTTATCAATATTTTCCTTATGGTTAGAACTATTTTGTAGCTAGTTTAAGATGCTTCCTTATCTTAAGGGATCAAAGAGAACTTCTTCCAGATTATTTCAATTTATTACATTTAAGTATTTAATGTAAAATTTATTTTAATTGGATACCCAATATTCCCAGCATGATTTAATAAAAAGCAACAATTGTGCCTTCCATATTACTCTAGAGTAATACATTTGCCATAAATCAAATGCCAATTATTGAATGTATTGTTTCTGTATTTGATTCTCATCTATTGGTTTGCCCATGAAACAATTCTAAACTAGCTTTATTTCTATTGTTTATAATATGTTTTGATCTGTTAAAACAAGCTCTTCCAACTTTTACTTCTCCAAGACCGTTGTGACAATATTTGGTGCTTCACATTTTCATACAGATTATAGACTGTTAGGTTATGCAAGATCACATACACACACACACACACACACACACACCCATTTGAAATTTTGATTTTTGATTTTAAATCCATACACATATCTGGAGAAAATTGAGATAATGCAAATGTCCCACTTTCTATTCTGTAAACATGGTATATTTTTTCATGTATGTGAATTCTTTTATGACCCTTTCTCTCCAGGCCATGAGTTTGGAGAAATCGAGGAGAGGAAGGTTTACTTCTGGTTCATGCTTAGTCTGAATAGCCTCTGAATTTCAAGTAAATGTGGGAAGGATCTCTGGTAAGACTCCTTACCTTGATAGTTCTGGGCCTTGATTAGTTTCTACTTTTCCTAACTGAAACTCCATTGTGAGGTATTAGAAAATGATCTCAAGACAAAATCAGCTGCGATGCTCTCACATTTTTTGTTACCTGAGTTCATAATTTTCTACAAAAACTGGCACAAATATTCTGCACTATTTTAAGCACTTCAATCCCATTAAAAACTTAAAGAAAATATTTTGAGCATTTATAAAGCAAGATAAATTATCCTACTAAACTAGCTCATTGCTACAGGACATGGAATGTCAAATATACTTTTTATAAAGTACTATTTTAGGCATTTATTTTAAAATAACAAAATATGGAGGGTATGTAAAATAACTGGAGAATTCTTAGGATGTTTGATGTTAACCTGATATTTTAATATTAAGTATTTTATATCTACTGTATGTCAATTAATTCATTTCATGTTATTTGTCAATATATTAATAATTTAAGGACAGAAAACACAAGCTTCATGAGGAAAAAAACCCCTCGGACATGGGTTTTAAACTTTATGTTTTGAATGCCTTCATTTCTCTAAAGATCTTTCAAGGATTGCTATGTAGGAATAGGTGAAGAATAAATGAGCCCAATCAAACACATACAAATCTCACTTTACAAAGAATAATTCTGTGTTTTTTTTCCCTATTCGGTTGGAATTTGTAATGGAATTTAGTTGAAAGAATAATTGCCAGAAAGAAATACCTGAAAACCACTGGTCTGTAAAAATAAAGAAGATTCTCAAGTATGCTGATTAAATAGTACCTGAGCTACTGTGTTATAATCTGAATGCCATACTTCATGGAATGTATCCAGCGGAGAGTCATCTCAACTAATTCTAAGGAAATCTGAATTGCATTATATAAGAGACTATCATTTGTTCAGCAAATATTTATTTACCAGATTTTCACTAATCCACTGGGCACTGCTGATATAAGACTGAGGAAGAGGAGACAAGGTTTTTCGCTGATGAAGCTGACATTTTAGTGGGTAAGACAGGAAAAAATATGTAATAAAATGGTAAATACAGTACTGGCAACAATAATAATCCATATTTTTCAAGTTGATGAGTTCATAAAATGTCCCAGAAAAAGGTATACAATTTTTAACTAATAAATACAATTGAAATATATCTGAAAGTCTTGAAAGCCAGGCAGCCAACTCCTATTTTAACAAGTACATAAAATGTGCTTACGCAGGGATATTTTCAATTTGCAATTGAATCATAAGTTAATATCAAGGATGAGTAATAAAAGGGAATCTTCATCTCTATATTCCTTCTTTAACTTTATATTCAAGATCTTCTTCAGATTTCTTTTTCTTTGTATTTTTTCTCCTCCCTACCTTTGGACATTTATCATGTTGTCTCTGTAATGCCCTTAAATGTTTAAAAAAAAAATCCATGGTGAGAGGGAAGGGGCTGTGAAGCTCTTTAAAATAACCCACTCTTTCATTTTGCAATTTGCAATACATAAGGACATCTATTTGAAATACAATACTTCTGCCTCTTTCAATTTATTAGATCTTGCCTCTGGCCTGTAACAAAAGTCGAAGACACTGGAGAAACCATGAAAGACCCCTCCACTGTAAAGTCAATAAAATTGTTCCAGAGCAGGGAATTATGTGTCAAGGCAAGCTGGCGGTGGCATCTGCTGCTGTATTGACTGTCTGCATTTGCTCAAATGCTCTGGCCAGCTGAACAGTCTCTCCTTTCTCTCCTCACGTATCCACATGTGTTCCCCTAAGGCCATCTTCTAGCTGAAGGCATATGTGGCGGAAAAACAAAGTAGCACACTTCTTTAATGTGAGGACATTACTTGTGAAATTTTCTGCTACCACAGCTGCTGGCATAACCAGAGAGAGAGGTCAGTTTAGTGCAGATAGGAGGGGCCAGGACAGAGGCAGACATAGAGGAGATAGGAGTGCCCTGATGCTCTGAAGGGAGCAGCCTGCCCACATTGATGTTTTTTTAAATAGTTTTTATTTTTCCTTTATTTTAATGGCTATACAAAAAAAATATATGTTTTCCCCCTTTTTAATTTCTCACTCAACTTTGGTCCCAGCTCCAAGAAATCTCATTATGTATATGCAAATGCTCAGCTTGTAATATTTTGTCACCCATCATTTTAATTCTGTGATTTAAGTGATACCATTTTCAGGTTGATTTTTAAAAATAGTATAGTGTTCCTACATGAGTTTGTATTTTAAATATTATTTCAACAGCCTTACTATATTTTTTAAACTTTGACCAAAGATTGTGCTATTGAACAACTCAGATTTTTGAAATTCTACATGATTTTTTTAAATTGGTAAAAGATAAACAGGTAGTTCTTAAAGACATAAATATGAAAATATTCTGTGATGGACAATTTAATCCTGTGAGACTTTGTAGGCATGATACTGATGAAGTCTATTATATATGTGCTTCTATAGATGTATGCACATAGATAAGCATATACATATTTTTTACTAGCCTGAGGAAGAATTTATGGCTAATATGTTTTCCTCTTCGTTGCTACCAGCACAATTTGTATTTTAAAGATTTTAACTTTCTACTACCATGGTTCTCTAGCTCATTCTGATTTATGATTCTATATACACAGGTTGAGTGTTCCATATCTGAAATGCTTGGGACCAGAAGTGTTTGGGATTTTGGAATATTTGCAGATACATGAGATTTCTGGGAGATGGGACTCAAGTGTGAATAAGAAATTCATCTATGTTTCTCATACATCTTATATGCATCACCTGAAGGTAATTTATTTTGCCTTTGGTGACACTGAATACATTGTGTTGTGTGTGTGCACTTTGACTGCCACACCTCACACAGGTTCCAGTGTGGAATTTTTCACTTGTGGCATCATGTTGGCGCTCAAAAAGTTTCAGATTTTGGAGCATTTATGACCAGATTTTCCGATTAGGAATGTGCAACCTGTAAAACCTATTAACTTCCTGCTGTTAAAGACAAGGATTTATTTCACTTCTGCCACTCTCAGAGTATTCTACCACCGAATTATACCATTGTTTCTCTACCAGTTGCCACTATAATTTTAAATAACATGCATAGGCTTCTACTTTTGATTCCATTAATTGGAGACAATATTTTTTGACTCTACCCTTGATGATGGGATAGATGAGCAAATCAGTTCTGTAACCCTTCTTTCTCTCTGCTTGCTTAGTCATTCCCCAATCCTATTGGAAATAAATTTGCTCTTACGTTACCATTGTTGGTATTCTTTTCTGTCACATAGTCTCCTCACACTCTGTTTTCTTAGGTTGTGTGTATAAGTTTAAAATCAATAGAACAATATAAATTATTTTAATTGTATCTAATTATAATTATTAAACTAATTAATTTTATAGTATGTAATTATATTAATTATAACATTATAATTATATCTTCTTCTCTTTAGTTCCAACATTTTAGTCTTGTGAAAGTTTAAGCTGAAAATCTTCAAAAAATTTTTGCATACTCCACCAATTATTTACAATCAGGCTAACATATTAGTTTGCTTCCTACCTGGATTACACCTTTCTCCACAGTTAGGAGTTGCTTTTGCTTTTTCTTTTTTGCTGAAGTCACTATCCTTTATTGAAGGTAATTTTTTTTTTAATTTTATAACGAATATCACGAATATCTTCCAGCTCTTCTTTGTCTCTTGCTGAGAATCCAGTGTGATTGACGTAAAGCTCACCAGCATCTGATCCTGAGCAAATTGTTTTGTATTGGGGAAATGCGTTTGTTTTTGTTTTTGTTTGCCTCTTTTTTATATGGAGTACCCAGTTACACGTATTTTGTTCATGCAATTGGTCTTAATCATATGATAAATTTCTTATTATTGTCTATTGTAATAGATCTGACTTTTATTCCTGAGTCTGCCTTACAATTCTGAACTGGACTTAAGCCTCTACAGACTCATGGCCCAACTTCATCCTTGGACCCTTGTTCTCTGTTCTCCTGGATTGGGGCCTCCACCACTTCTGACTTCCACTCCATATTGCTGCAGCATTTTCATAAGGAATTTCCTAAGAGCACATGTTATGTTCTGAATCTTAAAACGTCTATAATCTCTCAGCATTAACTAATATTTTGACTGGCTGAAGTACAGGATGAAAGTAACATTGAAAGCACTCTATTCTATAAGCTTCTCCAAACAAATCTCAGATAAAATTGATTCTTTCAGTAGGCAGATGGATAATTTATTTTCTATCCTTCTACAGTAAATCTTTTTATCTTCTATCTACAAGGTAATAAATTTCCAATTCATGTGCCTCAAGCTGTTGTTGTTTGCCATTTATCTTTCTCTGAATTTGAAGACATATGCATCCTGTTAAGTCTATAAAACTTTCTTCTTTTATTGTTATTGAATGTTTCTCTCCCCACTGCCACTGCTTTATCTGTTTACAACTCCTACCATGACACCTCATAGATAGATTATCTCTGTTGCTCTTTCAGCTATCTATTGCTGCATATCAAACCAATCCCAAGTTCACATATTACTGAAGTTGTGAAGAAACAGGAGTTCTCACACAAAGTTGATGAGAATTTTAATTGGCACAGTATTTTTGGAAGGCAATTTGGCAATTTAATATGACAAACCCCTTGATTACTATTTTACATATTTATTTTACAAATATATTTTCACAAGTGCTAAAACACATATAAGTATATGCATGTTAATTATAGAAAAATCTGGAACACTAAAATTCTTAAAAAGATGTATAATTCAATAAAATAAAAACACATTTAACCAATAACATAACTTATGGACATTTCAAAATGAGCCTATGACTGATGTAAAAATTAGTAAAAATAATATTACAAACCAAATTAATGTTCTACACTCTTATGTAGAATATACAAGCATGTATGTATATACACATGTATATGCATATATATATATCCCTCTGCAATTTATATGTACAATATAAATTGTAGATATCATCCTGTTAATTTACATGTACATAGAAAAATATATAAAAGTAACTATTAAAAGTTATTTCTTTTAGATATGAGGTTAGATGAGGCTGGAAAAGATGTAAGAAACTTTTTTTATCTTTTTATGACCTGAATTATTTTGTTTTATGGATTATTTTTGCAATTAAAAACACAGTAAAGAATTTTTAAAAGGGAAAGTGATCAATAGAGGAATAGGGGATGAGATAGCATGCTAAATAGGAAGCTATGGAAGCATTGAGAAGGTAGACTCAATCTGCTTTGAAGGAAAGGGTACTTGAATTGGTTGCATTGGCAGAAAGGATTTATTCACACAAAGTAAGAAGGAATGTCCTGACCAGATGTGCATTTTGTGATAATCATTCTAATTGAATGTAGATGATAGAATATAAGGTTAGATGGAAGTTAGTCATTTCAGTATTCATTTATGGTAATAATTAAAGTCTAAAATAAGTAACACATTAACCAAGATTTATGACACAGTGGGAATAGAAAGGACCAACTGCTTGGATGGATTGCATGTGGAATGGGAAATACAGATAATGGCCTTAGCTTTCTATTATTGCTGTAGCAATTTACCACTAATTCAGTGGCATAAAACAACACCCATTTGTTATCTCACTGGCATCTGGGTAGACTGTAGTAAGTCAGGCATCAGGTAAGTCAGGCATCTGGGTGAACTGTAGCCAAGGAGGATCCTCGGCTAGTCTCACAAGGCCAAAATCAAGGTGATGGAATTTGTCTCTGGAGGTTCTGGGGCTGAATCTGCTTCCAAGCTCACTCAGGTTGTTGGTAAAATTTAGTTCCCTGTAGTTGTAGTAATGAAGTCCCTGTTTCCTTGTTAACTGTCACTTGGGGGTCATGCTTTGCTCCTAGAAGCTGTCTGCATTCCTTCACACACTTTCCACACGCCCTTCCTCTAGCAATAGCAAGTCGAGTCACTCTGTCATTTTGATTATCTACAACTTTTCTCATCTCAACTTTTTTATTATTTCCAGAGAAAGTTTACCACTTTTAAGGACTCATGTGATTGGGTTGGGCCCAAGTAGGTAACCCCTGATAGCCTTCTTATTTTACTGCCTATGATTTAATTACATCTATCAAGTCCCATTTGCCATGTTACATGACATATTCAAAGGCTCCAGGCATTAGACTGGGCATCCAGGCATTAGGGTGTGGACATCTTTGGATGTTCATTATTTAGCTTATCACAAATGTAATGTTCCTGGCACACAGTGGATAACTGACAAATGGTGGCGAAGCCAATCACTTTTCACTGTCTCCACTTCTACAACTCACCACTCTAGTCTGAACCATCATCATCTGTTTCTAGACTGATTAAATAATCTCTAAACTGATTTCTGTTTCCACTCTTGCCTTCCTAGATTTTATTCCTCACCTAGCAGGCAAGAGGAGTTTTCTAAAACATAAATACAAGTCTTTGCTTAAAACCACCTTCTAGTGTCCCATTGCAATTAGAGTAAAATCTAGCCTTGTTGTTACAGCTTACATGATGTGACCACTTCTACCTGTCTGACACCTTGTGGCTCTACTCCTGCTGTGACCACTAAGCTTTAGTCACAGGAGATTTCACTTTATACATTACCAGACACATATTTAATTTTAAGATCTTTATCTCCTCTTCCTTTTACCTAGAATGGCCCTTCACCAGAACGTTCTCCATTAAGATTAGTTTCAACATTCCTTTGTCAATGAAGTCTTCCCCACTTTCCTTATCTAATCAAGAACATCCTTGTCTTACTCCTGCCTATGGAGTAATTCTATATCCTTTACCTGGTCTATATTTTCACAGCACTTACCGCTATCAAAAATCCTCCTGTCTATATGTTCATTGTAGATGTTACAGTTAGGATATTAGCTTGGAAAGAGCAAAGGCCTGATCTGTCTTTATCACAGCTTTCTCATCAGGACCTTAAACAGTGCCCAACATAAACTAGATGCAGAATAAATACCTGTTGTATGAGTGGGTAAATTGATGAATAATTTACTCTTTATGTTCCCCTTCTTCTTTAAAGAAAAATTAAGAAACAGAAGTAACAGTTTTTATATTGGAGTAGACTGGGTGCTTAATCCCTTATGACTGGTGTTCTTAGGAGAAAAGAAGAGACATAATGATAGTAAGAACACTATGCGACAATATAGGTAGAAATTGTAGTGATGTATCTACAAGTCAAAGAAGACCAAGGATTGCCAGCAGCACTGGAAGCTGAGAGAGAGGTATGGAACTGATTTTACACTAGAGTCTTTAGAGACTAACACCCTGTTTATAGCTTAATTTAGTACTTCTAGGATCCAGAACTGTAAGCATAAATTTCTGTTTAAGCCACCCAGTTTATTACAGCCCAGGTGCCAACTTCTTTACAGCAGCCCCAGAAAGTAACACAGAGCTATTTATTGAGATGTATGTTTGCAGGTCTGAAATGATGGTTTCAGTTTTAAATATGTTAACTTTTAAATGCTTGTAAGACACATCTTGAAATACAACAAAGGGTTGACTTGTTAAGGCAGATTCCTAGGAATCATAGACACTATCAAACACTAAATTTTACTAATGATTCACAATGGGTATAAGCAAACCCAGGCACAAATGCAATATTCGTCTTTGAAGGATCCCAGGGCCTGTCAGACACAGGTCCCTAATGCCATTCTCTTTCATGGGCATGCATTGGTATTGGAGTAACAGAAGGGCACTGACAGTATGTCCATGAGATCCATGCTGGTCCAGAGAACATTGCTTGGGTTCAGGGTTTCTTAGTTATTAGTTTTCTAGGGCTGCCATAACAAAGTGCCACAGACTGAAGGCTTAAACAACAGTAATTTTTTTCTCAAGTTTGTGGAGTCTGGAAGTTCAAGGTCAAGGTATTTGAAGGTTTGGCTTCTCCTGAAGCCTCTCTGCTTAGCTTGTAGATGGCTGCCTTCCGGCTGTGTTTTCACATGGCCTTTCTTCTGCATGTGCACAAGCCTGAGGTATCTTCCTCTTCTTATAAAAACACCAGTCAGCTCCTGGACTCATTGATTTTTTTGAAGGGTTTTTTGTGACTCTATTTCCTTCAGTTCTGCTCTGATCTTAGTTATTTCTTGCCTTCTGCTAGCTTTTGAATGTGTTTGCTCTTGCTTCTCTAGTACTTTTAATTGTGATGTTAGGGTGTCCATTTTAGATCTTTCCTGCTTTCTCTTGTGGGCATTTAGTGCTATAAATTTCCCTCTACACACTGCTTTCATTGTGTCCCAGAGATTCTGGTATGTTGTGTCTTTGTTCTTGTTGGTTTCAAAGAACTTTATTTCTGCCTTCATTTCGTTATGTACCCAGTAGTCATTCAGGAGCAGGTTGTTCAATTCCCATGTAGTTGAGCGGTTTTGAGTGAGTTTCTTAATCCTGAGTTCTAGTTTGATTGCACTGTGGTCTGAGAGACAGTTTGTTATAATTTCTGTTCTTTTACATTTGCTGAGGAGAGCTTTACTTCCAACTATGTGGTCAATTTTGGAATAACTGCGGTGCTGGGAAAACTGGCTAGCCATATGTAGAAAGCTGAAACTGGATCCCTTCCTTACACCTTATACAAAAATTAATTTGAGATGGATTAAAGACTTAAATGTTAGACCTAAAACCATAAAAACCCTAGAAGAAAACCTAAGCATTACCATTCAGGACATAGGCATAGGCAAGGATTTCATGTCTAAAACACCAAAACCAATGGCAACAAAAGGCAAAATTGACAAATGGGATCTAATTAAACTAAAGAGCTTCTTCACAGCAAAAGAAACTACCATCAGAGTGAACAGGCAACCTACAGAATGGGAGAAAATTTTTGCAATCTACTCATCTGACAAAGGGCTAATATCCAGAATCTACAATGAACTCAAACTAATTTACAAGAAAAAAAACAAACAAGGCCATCAACAAGTAGGCGAAGGATATGAACAGACACTTCTCAAAAGAAGACATTTATGCAGCCAAAAGACACACGCAAAAATGCCCATCATCACTGGCCATCAGAGAAATGCAAATCAAAACCACAATGAGTTACCATCTCACACCAGTCAGAATGGTGATCATTAAAAAGTCTGGAAACAACAGGTGCTGGAGAGGATGTGGAGAAATAGGAACTTTTACACTGTTGGTGGGACTGTAAACTAGTTCAACCATTGTGGAAGTCAGTGTGGCGATTCCTCAGGGATCTAGAACTAGAAATACCATTTGACCCAGCCATCCCATTACTGGGTATATACCCAAAGGATTATAAATCATGCTGCTACAAAGACACATGCACACGTATGTTTACTGCGGCACTATTCACAATAGCAAAGACTTGGAACCAACCCAAATGTCCAACAATGATAGACTGGATTAAGAAAATGTGGCACATATACACCATGGAATACTATGCAGCCATAAAAAATGATGAGTTCATGTCCTTTGTAGGGACATGGATGAAGCTGGAAACCATCATTCTCAGCAAACCATCGCAAGGACAAAAAACCAAACACCACATGTTCTCACTCATAGGTGGGAATTGAACAATGAGAACACATGGACACAGGAAGGGGAACATCACACACCGGGGCCTGTTGTGGGGTGGGGGGAGGGGGGAGGGATAGCATTAGGAGACATACCTAATATTAAATGACGAGTTGCTGGGTGCAGCACACCAACATGGCACATGTATACACATGTAACTAACATGGAGAAACTGCACGTTGTGCACATGTACCCTAAAACTTACAGTATAATTGAAAAAAAAAAAAAAACACCAGTCACATTTGATCAGGGCCTCAACATAGACAACTTCATTTAACCTTAATTCCCTCTTTAAAGGGCTTATCTCCAAACACACTCAGAGTAGGGGTTATGTCTTCAACATATAAATTTTTGGGGGGACACAATTTTCTTTTATAACATTCACTCATGAATGACCAAAGCAAAACAAAATGTTATAAAAGAAATTTTGCTTTGGTCATTCATGAGTGAATATACTGCATAAGTAACTTCCATTGACAAATTAGCTATATCTCATAAGTTCTAAGTATTTTTTTTTGTTTTGTTGTTGTTTGTTTGTTTGTTTGTTTGACAGAGTTTCACTCTTGTTGCCCAGGCTGGAGTGCAATGACACTATCTCGGCTCACCACAACCTCCGCCTCCCGGGTTCAAGTGATTCTCCTGTCTCGGCCTCCCAAGTAGCTGGGATTACAGGCATGTGCCACCATGCCTGGCTAATTTTGTATTTTTAGTAGAGATGGGGTTTCTCCATGTTGCTCAGGCTGGTCTCGAACTCCCAACCTCAGGTGATCTGCCTGCCTCGGCCTCCCATAGTCCTAGGATTACAGGTGTGAACCACCGCACCCTGCCCAAGTGTTTTAACAATAAGCAATGTTGACGGTGAACATTTCTACAAGAGCAAATAGTCAATATTGTCACTACCTCTTGCACCTAGAGATGAAAGGAGTTACACACCCACTGTGAATTCTTTCCTTCCTTTCTAGAATTTCAAGTGGAATAGTCCAAAAGCATTTGGTAGGAGGATTTGAAGTTCAGGAGAGAGATCCAACTTAAATACACAAATCTAAGAGTCATCACTATGATTGTGGTAGGTGAAGCTATAGGAATAGACAAGCTCATTCATAGAATTCATCTAAAAAGTACATACTACTTACAGTGTCTTGCACATAAGCACTTGATTAGTGTTCACTGAGTGAACTTACAGACAGCTCCACTTAAAACTGCTAAATTATCAACAAATTTGGAGAAACAGTTGATGTAACAGAATATACATTGGAATTCCAATTTTTAGAATTTCAGCTAATCTTGAACAATATTCATTGGAATCTCCACAATCTAATGAGCATGGTAAGGAGCTAACAGACGCCTGCTCAACGGCTTACTAAAGGAGACAAAAACGGACCCCATGATGTGCACTGCACTGCCCAGCCAATATATAAGGTTGGTGCAAAACTAATTGTAGTTTTTGCCATTGAAAGTAATGGTACCTCTGCAAGTACTCTTAAAGTCCCCAAAGCAGCAGAGTTAGGAGAAGAACAAGTCAATGAACAGCATCCACCACTTTCCCTACTGAATCAGGGAAGGGAAAAAGTTTTGAATGAATGGGGGGATGGAGGTGAAGACTTAAATTGTGCAGAAAGAAATTGGAAAGCTACAGAATCTATGTTTCTGTTATCGTTAATAAGACTACATTCAGAAGCTTATGTGTTTATAGTAACAAAATAGCAATTCAGGTTCAACAAAAATATTACAAAGCAATTATGTAAATATTTTTCATGATTACATACATATGTATACACACACCACATCTATACATACATATATGTCTGTATGTATAGGTGTATGTATACACACAAATATGCATTTGTGGAGATATACTATGTATTAAATACATATTATATATAATATTAATGTATTTATGTACCTGAAAATATACAATATTCATTTAATTATTTTAAGGCCAATCTATCACTTTCTTTTGATTACTATTTTTTAGGCTTTTTTAAAAACAGAATTTATTTTTCAGAATTCAATTTAATTTAAACAATATTTGAATGACTTATGAGCAAAGACATTTTCTATGTTATTATACGCAAAGACAAGCGAAACAAGACTTTTCTTCAAGAATTCAGGAGCTGAAATGAAAGCAACGATACAAACTACTGAAATTTAACAGAAGTGCCATAAATGTATAAAGCAATGTATAAATACCAAAACAAAAAAGCACGTCCAGTAGTTTGCAATTAGCAAGAGTTTAGTGCAGGATCAGGAGAAAATCTATTTGCAAGGACAACAGAAGTAACATTTGGAGAAAAGAATTAGTGCATGAAGGTCTTCAATCAGAAAGTAAGGTTATTTATGCCTGAAAAAAGGTCTCACTGAATGTTAGACCACCAAAATGAAGATGAATAATTTTTTTTAATCAAAAGGGATTTTCAAAAAAATAAACTTTAATTTGTGATAAGTATCATCAAGACAACTTATAAAGGAATTCACTAACTTTGTTAAGGCACAATTTCAAGTATTCACTATACTCTCCCAAGGTTTCAAAACTTTATTGAATTTCAGAAAAATGGAAGGGCAAAGAATGATCTTGATAGTAAAGTAATATTGAAACAAACTCAATTTCTGTAGGTTCAATTACATGAAAATTTCAATATCTAGACATTTTACCTATGCAAGCCAATCTTCTATGGTTCAATCAATAAATAAAATTCCATTTATAAATTATAGTTGTGCTTTCCAAAATATTGCATTTAGGATATATTGTAAGTTCTACATGCAGTTATTCTTGTAAAATGTCTAAGGCAGTAACAGAGCAATTATAATTTGAAACCAAATTCTTGCGATTCTAACATACTGAGGTTAAAGTCATCTAAAATATAATATGGTCATATGCATTTAATGCAGGGTAACATTGACTGGTATTTACTGTATTCTGAAGGATAAAATGTGGGTACAATGAAAAAATTGAAAAAATAATACATCTTAGAGTAATCATAGACTGGTCCAAAATTTTAATAGAAGCAGCTTTCATTCTCCACCATTGCCTCTTATATTTTTAGCTAGCTCATGTAAGAACTGACGACATCTCAATAAAAATATCAGAGGCATGGTATTCAAAGCACATTAGCGTTGTGATGTTGTAATTCCAATTTCTTTGCTGGGTGCACATTAGTCTTGCAGGATCGTGCAGCTGGCAAAGGATGAGATGCTATGAAACAGCTATTTAAATGTGAATTGCTCTTCAAGCTGCCACTGGTAATGGTGAACTCTAAAAGAAATTTTCTCCATTTCAGAAAATTAATAATCTCTGGGGAAAAATATTCTCAAAGAGTCACTTAAGATGCAGGGTACTTTCCTTTAGTTTATAAAAATTACCACATCTTTGAAATCATACCACCCCACAGATGTATCCTTGAGCCTTTATATTTTCATAAACTTTATTAAATTCAATGACTTCAAGATCTATTCAACCATACAACCTTAAAACAAAGAAAGTGATTTGTTTTTTCTTCTTTGATACACGTAAGCCTATGTATAGAAATATTACTAGACGTAATAACTCTGGAAATTGTAAGCAATTTTATAGTCTCTATCTTTCACAGCCTTAAGAATAGATCGTTGTTAAAAGAGGCCAAATTCAATAACACATTTTTAAATCTGAAAATATGCATTTAAGAAAACTCAGTGCTGTTTGAACCCATACGATTAATTTACCATGGGAAAGAAAAAAGTAAATATAAAGAGGAAACCCTGAATAATTCATTTATATTAATTCATAAAAGGAGTAGTTGTCCTATCATTGTATTTTCACTGCCTTTTTTAGAAACTGGTTTTGTATTACCATATAATTGATCAAATATTGCTGTTCTTATTTAAAAGAATATATTAAAATTAGCTATGCCTTATTTGAATCAATTTTATGTTAAAAGTAGACAGTAATTTCTTTGAATTTAAAAATACTCCTTAGTGGTCACTTTGAAAGGCTGCCTGATATATTTACCCGTTTTTGTGTTTGAAGAATCCCCCTGCCTTTTACTGCCTGGGCAAAGGACAGAAAATATTTCTCTGTAAGTGCTGAAAATACCAGGTATCTGTTTTCCCAGCTTTCACTTGGGATACAGGCATGTGGCTTTAGATCCTTCAAGCAGATGTAACACACCCAACCACAAGTAAGGAGCTAAAGACGCAAGTGGAAGGCACTCTTTCTCTATTTCCCTATGACACATGTATTCATTCTTTCTCTCTCTCTCTCTCTCTCTCTGTCTCTCTCTCTCTCTCTCTCTCCCCTTCTCTGTCTCCCTCTCTCTCTCCTTCTCTGTCTCCCAGAGAGATCATCAGTCTCCTGGAGCAAAAAAAAAAAAAAAAAAAAAAAAATCTTTGAATGCATACTCAGGTGCACTGGCATTGAGTTTCTACAGCAGATGAGTTTGCAGGGCAAACTAGCATCCAGTGTTTAGGGAACAGAGCAGCTATTTCCTTCTCAGAATGTTTTTTGGTGTGCTTAGAACATTGGTTTGGAAGTTGTGTAGTTAACCAGTTCTTTCAATTTCTTAGTGACTCAGGAGTTATCCAATAAAATTCCCTTTCTCCTTAGTCAAAGAAGTCTTCTGTTCCACATAGCTATGAAATCTGACTAAACAACATTTTTTTTTCTACACGTTCTTTGCCCATTATAGTCTTCTGCATTTCCTAGTTCACTTTATGTAGTAACTTATTGGTTCTCAGTAGTGGCATGATTTTTGTTGGCTTGTTTAATGGCGGACATTTTAAAATCAAGATCTATAAAGGAACTCAAGATCTAAATATCTAAGATTTTTAAAGAGCTTCTCTGGTTAAAGCTAGAATGGTGGCTTTGAAGATCTGGTCCCTTGGCCACCTCTTGATACACAATAGCATTTCTTAGGAAATATTACTGAAGCCTTGGGTTCAGGGTAGCATCTTAAGAAACCACTGCTAACAGCATCCTTAGTTTCTACCCAGTAAATGCAAATAGACAATCTCTCACCCCGCCTTAGCCAGTTGTGGTCTCCAGACATTGCCAAATGTCCTGTAGGAGGAAAATCACCCCGACTTGGGAACCACTGATTTAAATCATCAATGATGTATGGAAGTCAATTGCTTACAATGACTTATGACCCCATTCATTTACTCAACAGAATTGTGGAATTCCCACTATATTGAAGACATGGAAAATGAGAATGAAAACTCAGTTCCTACTCTCAAAACTGTACAATCTTGTAAAAATGATAAGAATTTAACAGGTGAAAACCTTATGCAAACATTTTTTTTCAACAGTTTAAGGTAACAATAACAGACCAGGACACAGGAATAAATAATTAATAGCAAAGTTTTATAAATGAAGAAATAGTTTCTAGAAGGAGGTAATCCCATCAGGTAAGAGAGATCAGGGAGTGTCTGTGGAAAAGGTAGAATTTGAGTTGAGTTCTGAGGAATTTTTCATTTCAGTATAATGAAAAATTGAGATTGTATTTTGGGTAGTACACCAAATTCAAAAAGGAGACAGTGACAAACCAGTTTGACATGTAAGTACAGTGTTAGTGGGGGAATATAGAAACACATAGCTAAAATCTTGGTTTAGGAACAGATTAGATAGTACTAGAGTTTTCTATGAGAAAGGAAAGCACGAGCCCTAACCTCCATTTGAGGCTGCGTTTGCCTTGCAAACACCTTGCTTTACTTTGATCGTAGTTTGGCTGGACAGTTTGCAGCATCAAGTGGGGAATTAAGGCGACTGAGATCCATCCTCAAGCCTCCTCTTGGCACACTGCTTTTGTAGCAGGTGGTAACAAATTTTGAGGGCCAGGCTAAGGAATTTGAATGCAAGACAGCAAATTAATATTTTTGAGTAGAGGAAAGACATAGGCAGGATTTTAAAATTTTGAATCTGGGGCCAGGCGCGGTGGTCGATGCCTGTAATCCCAGCACTTTGGGAGGCCGAGGCAGGCGGATGACGAGATCAGGAGATCGAGACCATCCTGGCTAACACGGTGAAACCCCCGTCTCTACTAAAAATACAAAAAATTAGCCAGGCGTGGTAGCGGGCGCCTGTAGTCCCAGCTACTGGGGAGGCTGAGGCAGGAGAATGGCGTGAACCCGGGAGGTGGAGCTTGCAGTGAGCTGAGATCGCACCACTGCACTCCAGCCTGGGCGACAGAGCGAGACTCCATCTCAAGAAAAAAAAAAAAAAAAAAATGAATCTGATTTAGCGTGGAGGGGATAAAAGAAGAAAGAACGGACATTCAATGTCCATTAAAGAGGTTACAACAATCATCCAGATGGAGACAAAAGGAGTACAACAATCATCCAGATGGAGACAAAAGGAGCCTGAATTAGGAGCATTACAACCAATATGGAGAAAGGATTGAAATGAGACAGAATTAAAACTAAGAGTCAACTGAACAGGTTGATAATCCATAACAGTTGTGAATATAGAGAAAAGGCATTAATGTTGCCACTATGTCTTGAAGGTCAGCACCACTAAAATATTCATATCATTAAGGAAAATGGATCAATAAATTATACGAGCTGGTATTAGGGGAAAAAAAGAATTAAATAATGTATCTATGAAGTTCTGGATGACATATAAGAAAATGCCCACCAGTCACATAAAAACATGAAGCTGAGAAGACAAAGCTAAAGAAATAAATTTGAGTCTTTTTTTCCCCCCCCAAGACACAGTCTTGCTCCGTCACCCAGGCTGGAGTGCGGTGGCAAGATCTTGGCTCACTGCAACCTCTGCCTCCTGGGTTCAAGCAATTCTCCTGCCTCAGCCTCCCACATAGCTGGGATTACAGGCTGCTGCCACTGCACCCGGCTAATTTTTGTATTTTTAGTAGAGACAGGGTTTCACCATGTTGGCCAGGCTGGTCTTGAACTCCTGACCTTGTGATCCTCCCGCCTCGGCTTCCCCTAGTATTACAGGCGTGAACCACCATGCCCAGCTGGGAATATTTTTTAATGACAAACTCAGTGATTAGATTTTAGTTCTTTAAAGTTTCTATAAAGTAGTATGAACATTTAACATATTGAATTATGAAAACACTAGTCAAAGCAGCACAGTATGTTATAGTTGGATCATGGAGAAAGTCCGGCAACACATGTCAGTAAAATTGTGTTGCTCAGGAATATTCCAAGTGTCCAGATGAATTATAAAGCAGCTCCACATAATCAAAATAATTTTGTCACACGTTCTAACAGAGTATCCTTAATATTCTGCTCTCTTGAACAACCATCATGACCTCTTTACAGATCCTGGAAGTTATAAACTCTTCCTCATTCCTGTTACCTGACTTTCTTTGCAAATATATAATTGAGTTTGGTTTGAGCTATACATTTTGCCTCATTTACTGTGACTCTTCTTGTTTTCAGATTCATATTTGAACGTCCCTTCAAATGTAATAATCTTTTGAAGTTTATCTACGTGTGTACCTCTGGAAGGTGTTGTGAATACATTTGGGAGAGGGGAATGAGAAGCTTGGCTTGTTCTCTCGTATGTAACAGAAACTGTAAAATTGATTTGTCAAGGACTGAACTGTGGTCTCTGGCCTCTGGCCTAGAGTTTCTCTTACTTCTTGCATGCAGATTTTCAGTAAATGACAAAAGCCACATTACAGATTTTTAATTCCAACCTTTATCCACATAAGCAAAAGTCAAATTCTGTTGCTATACTCCATTGATTGCTAAAATCACACCCCACTTTGACCATTTTTCCTAAATTTTATAATTGATTATATTAGGATGTTGAAAAATAGGTTATATGCCTTTATCATGAAATTCCTAAGATCTTTCAGTTTCCTAATGATACTGTTGCCCTTCTAATGGCTTCTTTTACAGAGTTCTCACACTTTATCCCTAGTTTGGACAGATTGCTTTCTAGGACTGCAGCACAGCTGTCACCCTAGCCATTTGTTTTCATTGCCTACTTTAGTTCATCTTTTCTTAGATTTCACATTTTGCTCCTTCAAGAATTTGTAGTCCCTTGTTCCTGGCTAATAGCTGTGATTATTTCCTTTATTTCCTGAGCTTGTAAAATGTGTACTTGTAGAGATTTTGCATTTCTGGAAATACAATATTTTACCCCATTGTTAAATGAAAAGGTTGGCTGGAGAAATAGAAACCTGTGTACATTCGTCCCCCAACCCCTAGAACTTAGAACTTTCTAGAATCCAGCATTGGTAATAGCAAGTGTGGAAGAAAACCGATTCTTGATCCTTCATAGATGATCTTTTTTGATTGTTTCTTAATGGAACCCTCTTTTGTGCTGTGAAGTTTTACCATTTTCAAATTTTACAATTTTGCGTTCTGATATTTTACAAAGAAATGCCTAGGTGGCAGTATTTTTATTTCATTTTGCTATGGTTTTTGGTGCCCTTTCAATATCAAAACTCATGTTTTATTTTAACTCTCAGATTTTATTCCATTTAAACATTCTCCTTCCTTATTCTTAACATTTTTTAATATTTGAAATTACCTATATTAATACTCTAGTCTCACATTTTCCCTCTTTGACTTGTTGGTAAATATTCTAAGAAATAATATTTCTAAATCTTCCTTCCAGGCATTCTTGGTTATTTTTACCTCTGCACAAATTTCTGACATCAGAACTCTAGCTTGCTCTCACTTTGTGTTTTTTCAAAGCTACAATTTTACTTCGTCATCCTGAGTTCTTTGTAGTATACTAAATAGGAGAAGATAAATTTTAGGTTCTATGAATGTCTACTTTATTTGAATAATATTGTTTCTATGTTCATCTTGAGCCTAAACTTCTAAAATTCTAGTCTTTCTCAAAACTCTGGCTATCCTGGCTGATTTCTCACTTATACAAATGAAGATTTAGGCTGATTCATATTGCTATTGTGTTGGTGTGTTTTCCTACACTGCTTCTCTTCTGAAAGAGAGAATGGAATTAGATCTTTGTGTACAGGAGTGGCTGAGGACAGGATTTATGTTGAGGTGCCGCAAGGGTCAAACCAGTAGAGTGTGCTGTCGAGAAGTATCAAGTCAATGAGTGTCAGCCAGAATATTAATGACCCTGTTCTTCTAGAAAGTTGGTTCAATTTATTTCTATAAAAGTTCTCAGGCTATAATGGCAGAGATGAACACTTACAGTAGATAATCACTCCCTGCACCTGGGGGAGGTGGTAAGGGACCAGTTGTCACTCATGTTCCCTAGAATATTTAATTACGCATCCTGATTACTTTCCACATCCCAAATCTGCTCCCAATTTCTCTTACTCTGATGCTGGAGTCATTCTATGGTTCTGCCAACAAAAACGTCTCCTACATCTACGGTAGCCTTCTCTGAATATTCTGGCCCGTGGCTGCCTTTTTTTCTGTCAGATGTATCAACATTGTCCCATATTTTTTAATTTTCTATTTTATCTATTTCTATCCACATATTTCATTGTTTGATGGTCCTCTTTCTGTTCATGTTTCAATCATTCTTTTCAAGTTTTTACTGTCCAAAACGTCAGTTAAGAACCACTTACTGGGAAAACAGAGAAGATAAACATTATGTTTGTTGAGTTTGACCTCTGAGAGGAAGGCAGTAAATGTTGTTTTGTTAAATCATGGCAAAAGATAAGCTTCCAAAAGTAACTGGTATTTTGAAAAACCAAGACATGCGCGTGCATGCACACACACACACGCACGCACACACACGCACGCACACACACACACGCACACACACACGTATTACTGGACAGGAAACAAACCTGCTTATTGCTCCTGAGGGAGACACTAGCTCTATCTCCCCAGGCTGTTCTTCATGCAAATATCTTTGAAGAGAATCTGTGAAGATACTGGAACAAAGACACTCATGCCTCTGTAATCGAGACATGCAGTAACAGGAAGGCCCATAGAAAATTGTGTCCCAGCAGTGTTTTGGCCTAAGCACTAATACATTTTTCTGTTGAAATAATCTGGACCCAAGTATCCACCATGACCCTCTCTATTGGAAAAAGAGAGCCTGACTTAGAACCAATGCAAACTTAGCAGCCTATTGGGCCTTCTGCTCTAGGCTGAGCCTGTTTTAGTTTTTCACTTCAACAGGACGAAACATCAGGCTCAAATATAAACAACCCAAGAAACAAAGGGGTAGAATAAGGCCACGTGCCCCAAAAAGGTTTATTTACATCACTCTCGTTAGCCTTCCATCATCTTGAGGTTTAAATGTGCCAGCAAACAAGTGTCTTTATCGAATCCTGATGAAATATGGAAAGGATAGATAACTCCTCTAGAAACCAGTACACTTTTTCTTTTTTTTCTTTATTTTTTGCACTGTCCTTAAAGGATGCATCAAATTTGGCTTTGTAACATAATTATCTGGGTTGAAGCCTTTATCCTCTGATTTCTTAACTTCTTAGAAGCAAAAATTATGTCTTAATTATCTATCAGAGGTATGTCCTAAAAGACTGTTTGGAAACAATATGTTAAAATCAGTTAAAGTGAAAAACGCATCTCAAATAAAAGAAAAGATGTCTCTAATAAAAGACAACTTTTAAAACTTGATTGGCAATCAAAATGTACATTCTTTTTCAATATATATCAAAATATTATGATGATATTAAATAACATTTTATTGTGCTTAGTCAGCATTTCATTACATTAAGATAAACACTTATTCGTTGAAATTTTATTCTTCACTATTTAAATATAGAAAAGTAAAATTTTATGAGAATTGCAAACATCTCAGAACAGAATATTGATTTTATATCAGTGTGCTTCAAATATGAAAAATATTATCCTTTGGTCAATTATATCATACAATTTGAGAAATGATAAGATCTAATATAGTTTTCTGAATATAAATCATAACATGTGTGATATATTGAAAATGACCATATATTGTGATATATATTGAAAACAAGTGCATATTCAATGATTAGATTCAGTGTTTTTGCACAGAAGAAATGTATAACATTCGTGGGTATATTATACAAATAAAACTGTAAACCAATATACCATAGAATCACAGAAATTAAAGAGGTGTGTTCTTTTGCTTAATACAGCCACATTGCTTTGAAAATTTAAGAAATAAGCATCAGAGAAGCTGATGATTTGACCACGGTCCTCCTGCACGAACCCAGCAAAATTCAGACACCAACCTAAATCTTTTGACTCCTAATAAATTCTTTCGTCATAATAACAAGAAGTCTCTCTATTTGTTTTAATAAGAATATCACTGTATTTATTTTCCTTCAGGTAATTTTTCTATGGCTTCAACATTTTCTCTTCAAAATTAGAAGAAAAATATCCCAAAGTTTAGAACTGGATCACTTGGCCCTTTCTCTTCCTATCTCCTCCCAGTTCAAAATGCTTGCATCTCTTAATGGCCAGCATCCTCTTGGATCTGCAGTTAGGCTCAACACATTGTCCAGCCTTAGCACAATCTTCTTTGTGGTCTTAGCCTTCTTCCGGAAAATTGGCTTTGTCTGCCCACCATAGCCACTCTGCTTCCGATCATAGTGCCACTTTCCCTAGGCATACAAAGAATCCTTACCCTTCTTATACTGTGTCACTTTGTGAGTCTGATGCTTGCCACACTTCTTACAGAAGGTTCTTCCGGTTTTAGGTACGTTGACCATCTTTGCAGCAGGGCTGTTTTGTCTACATGATGAGAACGAGAAACGGCATCGGAGACCCTTGCCTCCCGCAGCTCTCGCTGCGGAAAGCAAGGAAAGGGAAGAAAGAGCTCTCTTTTTCATAACTAATGAACTTAAATAGATTTTGAGCCCATTTTCAAAACTAGAAGGGGAAAGGGAAATATTTTAAAAGTTACAAATATGATTAGGTCAAATAATCACTAAGACGGCACATCTATTAATAGAACAGGAATATAGGATGCCATATGCATCTCAAAAATCTCAGGACTTTTAGAAAACACTAGCATTCTCTATGCACCCACTTGCAAAAAAAAATGTTAGCATCATCAACAAGTACCTACTTCTCTTTTGCACAGGTCTTTTTGTTTAAGGAGAGTGTTTCTTTATTGTGATAGAAACAGCTCAAGTAGTGTTCTCCCATATTACAGATTAAGAAGATGAGATCCAAAGAGGTGAATGACCTACCAACATGCCCAGAACTAGCAAATGCAATTGCAAGAACAATTCCTGATAACAGGCTAAGTATTAAATCACTAAAATAATAATTAAATCACTTGCTCCATAAAAACATAACTATTCTTGAAACTTTACTTATAAACTTTCAAATTAAAAATAAGTGATAGTCAGATTCCTTTTTATCCCACTATGGATGCATATCCATAATTGTTTAAATTTATTTAATTTTACCTTTTGCTATATGCCTTCTCTTATATTTGGACCTTTCTCAGCTTTTCTTCATAATAACCTTGTTCCAATCACAGCACAATAACCTTTACCACTGTTTCAACAACAGAGTCTCATCAACCATTTTCATCTGTTAAAAGGAAGCACTCCTAGCTGACCTCAATATTTACCCTGTCTTTACTGAGTGAAAGCTGGTGACCTCCAGCCTGTGTTGGTTTTGCTCCAAAGAAGCTTGTGTAAACCTGCATTGTACATTAGCACATCCTGGTAGCGTTATAAAAAATACCAGTGCTAGAGCCTAAAGCCAGAAAAGTCAGATCTTTGAAGATATAATTTTAAACCTCCCCACTTGATTTTGATGTGTTATTAAAGCCACTCCGTCTAGGGTACTTTGTTATATCAGCCCTAAGACACCTCCTCTTTCTTACAGCTCTTCACTTTAATATTCTAAACTAAGTATTTTCCACACATGGACCAAGCCCCTACCTTCAAAATTCCATAGACTAGAACAGAAGTTTTAAAGCCAACAATGACATTCTATGAAAAGAAACCCCAACATTTCTTAAGAACAATGAACATATAAACCACTTGTATGTGTTTGACTGCTAAAGAGTAGGTATTCAACAAATAACTATTGAATAAGGGAAAAAATAAATGCAGTAATAAATGAAAAACAAAGTAACATACCAACCGATAAGGGATCCTTAAAGTAAGTGTGTTTAGAACTATGCCTTTAATTGAATAAGGGGCATGAGATATAGGATGGGATGCCAGATCAGGGAACTGTTTTGAGGGAAGAGCTTCATTAGAAAAGTATTTGTTAGATTGAACCGTAAGAAATCAATAATATTTGACTATTATGAACCACAAAGATGGCAGTTTCATGTTACAAACTAATAATTTCTTATGAGTGGCTTATGGGTATTTCACACTGTTCATCAGTTTCATTTATTTGATTTACAGCTAGTTATTAATATTTATACTTATGACATTTTTATGAGAATCAAACTAAGCAATGGAGCTTAAAGCACAGAGATGAAATATTTTACTTAAATTTTAAAACGTGTAGATGAAAAACAGAGTAATATGTCAGTGATTGAATCAATTTAAGGTTGTTTCTCAGGGGTAAATCTCAGCATATTTTTAATATATGGTAGTGATATAGCCTCAGGACATTTTAGTATCACATTTTTCTGTGACTATGTGAATTTCACAAACCCAGCTGCTACAGTAAACCAATTGTACCTCTGGGCAATTACAAAAAAAGTGGCCCCACCTGTGGAGGACACAGCTTTAATAAGGTCAAATGGCTTGAAGAGCAGAGTCCAGGATTAATTTCAGCTCCCACTTGCCACCCTGCCCCAGTGCACTTATGCAGTGAACAACCTGCACAACGGTATATGAAGAACATACACCGTTGACTACTGAACAACATGGGTTTGAACTGCACGGTTCCACTTATATGCAGATTTTCTTCCACCTCTGTCACTACTGAGACAGTAAAACCAACACATCCTCTCCCTCCTCCTCCTCAGCCTACTCAGTGTGAAGAAACCAGGATGAAGACCTTTATGATGATCCACCTCCACTTAATAAGTAGTAAATATACTTTCTTTTCCTTATGATTTTCTTAATCGCAGTTTATTTTCTCTAGCTTATTATATGAATATAGTATATAATAATATAACATACGAAATATGTGTTAATCAACTATTGACGTTACCAATAAGGCTTACAGTCAACAATAGGCTATTAGTAGTTAAGTTTTTGAGGAGTCAAAAGTTATAAATTTTCAACTGTGCAGGGAGTCGGCAACCCTAACCCTCACGTTGTTCAAAGGTCAACTGTGTATAATTGTCTAAATCAGAAATTATTTCATTTCCTTGCCAGTTGTGACTTTATTGCCATAAGAAATGAGGCAGACATTACAGGATAAGTACGTGTTTAAAAACCAAAGTATCACACTTTACTAGTCAATGATTGCTTATATAAAGGTACACTGAACAGTGTTCAGGTAGCACCACAGGAGATTTAGGTAGTGAAAGTATTTGTAAAAATAGAAATTAGGCCGGGCGCGGTGGCTCACACCTGTAATCCCAGCACTTTGGGAGGCCGAGGCAGGCGGATCACGAGGTCAGGAGATCGAGACCATCTTGACTAACACGGTGAAACCCTGTCTCTACTAAAAATACAAAAAATTAGCTGGGTGCGGTGAAGGGCACCTGTAGTCCCAGCTACTCGGGAGGCTGAGGCAGGAGAATGACGTGAACCCAGGAGGCGGAGCTTGCAGTGAGCCGAGATCGCGCCACTGCAGTCCAGCCTGGGTGACAGAGCGAGACTCCGTCTCAAAATAAATAAATAAAAATAAATAAATAAATAAATAAATAAATAAATAAATAAAAATAAAGTATTTGTGTGTGTGCTCCTGTGTGTGATATGCCCAAGTATATCTAGAGCCACTACTTTTTGATATATGCATGCTATGGCTAGGCAAGGACTTTACCTGCACCTTGGAGTCTGCTTCAATTGTGACCCCTTTAAAACCTCTCCAAGGACAAGAGTAATTGGCCATAATGAGATCCAACAATTACTTCATTTGAAGCCAATTAAATGAACAAGTACCTGCACACAATTTAGCTGAAATATTGAAGAGAAATCTGACCACTGATTTTGATAAGAGAAGACTCCCAGGAATTCTGTGAAATACATCTCTTTTTTGAAAGGTGTACGGAGATTTTTGAAGCCACATACTTGAGAGCAATCATAAATGAACACAATATGCCACTCCCATGTTTCTCCAAGACAGGAAAAAATAATTAACTAAGAAAATAAATAGTTAAATAAATATAAGCAATTATACAATATGTATGAAGGAACTTCAGGCATTAAAGAAATAGGAAGGGGAGACTCTGAACTGCCTGGACAACCGCAAAGCAAGTGTTCTTATCCGTAACACTGAATTTTGAAATGGGCACTGTAAGTTTAGAAGTCTTAATGTGCTTTGAAAATTAATTCTTTCATTTTTGTTAAAAGTTATATATTACTGGCCGGGCGTGGTGGCTCACGCCTGTAATCTCAGCACTTTGGGAACCCGAGGTGGGCGGATCACGAAGTCAGGAGATGGAGACCATCCTGGCTAACACGGTGAAACCCTGTCTCTACTAAAAATACAAAAATTAACCAGGCTTGGTGGCGGGCGCCCGTCGTCCCAGCTACTTGGGAGGCTGAGACAGGAGAATGGCGTGAACCCGGGAGGTGGAGTTTGCAGTGAGCAGAGTTCACGCCACTGCACCCCAGCCTGGGCGACAGAGCGTGACTCTGTCTCTCAAAAAAAAAAAAAGTTATACATTACTCAGAAACTATAAACACTTATCTCTGGATAGTGTTAATTTATTTTCTTAATGATACTTAATAGTCTAATATCTCATTCAGCTAAATGAGTTTAAACTAAACTTTAATAGTTTAAAAGGGGATTATGCTAGTTCAAGTAATACTAATCCAGAGGAAAAGCCACCATTCCAGAAAAACCTCACAATTATTATATTTTATGACTATAATATTGTAATACACATTTACAGCAGATATATTGGTTTCTAGGGAAAAAACACTGCAATCTTAATTTTAAGATCTAACAAAATGCAACTGCTCATCTGCAAGAAAAATGCAATGTGGTCGTATGTTATTCTTGAAGGTATTTCTATATTTAAATCATCTTTTTATTATAAATATCAACATTTCAGGATTCTAAATAGTAAATAGCTTTGCAATCAAAAGATATTTAGGTGAAAACTGATTTCAAATATCTTTGAGTAGGAATGTCTGGTAATTAAGTCCTAAACTTTCTACAAAAAATTACAGTCCACCTACAACAGTTCTGGTACAAAAGTAACTTCTTGAATAATTAGACTGGCTTTGTTCTTTCCTGGAATCATCTATTAGGCAGCTAATTGCCAGTCTAGAAAAATCTTTAGGAAGCGAAGTAGTGACCAGTGGATCTTATCTATAGCATTAGAATGTGATCATGCATGCCTAAGAGGTGATTTGATATTTAAATGTGTATGTATATTTCTATATCAAGGTCACTAAAATGAGGAGGAAACTTAATATGACTACAATATCATATGAGCCAAAACAGATATTTATAAAACTGCATAGAGATGAAATCTGATCTCCATGCTAGTCCCTCTATTGTGCAACTGACGTTGGTATTATTTTCCTTTATCAGAAGAAAACATTTGGTTCTCATGTTGACTATGAAACTTTTAAGATCTAATTTTAATTTTGCTCATTGTGTGCGTGTGTACAGTTCTGGTTGGGTATTTATAAAACACATGTAATTTGTCTAGTCTCTAAAAGAAAAAAAAAACTTTTATGTTGTTTTACAGTTATTTTTAATACAATAATTTATGTATGTGTTATCGAGTTCATATACTAACATATACTTAACAAGAGAAAAATCAAGCTCTACAGAATAAGAATTTTAGAATATTCTAATATAAAAATTATAAAAAGTTGATTGAGTAGAAAAACAAATGCTATCTTGCCAATAAATCGAGGTAATTTAAAAATGTTCCTGAGTGATGGTTTTAAGAATCAGTCATATCAAACCATTTTGGAACAGAATATTCCACTTCTGTTGATAGCATTTCAATATAGAAAAAGAAAAAAATGTTTCAAAACCATTTTATGAAGCTTTGATATCAGAGTTTATTTGATGAAGGTCAAAACCCAATGAAACTCCCAAATATAGATTTAAACCTTACAAATAGAGATGAAAAACTTATAGATAAAATATAACCTGAATATGTTGAAAGATATAGTCCATAATCAGAAAGGATATATTCCAGAAATGAAAAAAATAAGTGATATTAGAAAGTCTATCTATATAACTCATTACACCTCTAGATTTAAAATTTTTAAATAGTATTTAGATATATAATAAAAGGCATTTGAAATTTGAAAATACATTCCTATTAAAGATTTTTTTAATACTTAGGTAGAAATATGTTTTATTTTTATTATAAAGGTGTTTATCTCCAGTCAATGCCTAAGAATATTTACAAAGATGAAACACTACAAGGATTTTTAGCGATGGAATCTCAAAAAAAAAGAAAAAAAATGAAGAAGGAGGGGAGGGGAAAGAGAAGGGAAGGGAAGAGATCAAGAAATTTAATTATATAAATCCTAAACAAACAGTGCTTTCTGGGGTCACAGGAGAAAACACATAGGGCATCACTAAATCACTTCACCTTGCTTCCTAACAATCCCCACCCACAAGATGGCCCTGAGTAATCAGAGGGTAATTCCATTCCCTGTTTGTGGTTGATTAAGGAACACAGATCTAAGCCTTATGGCAAAGAGTTCATGAAAAGGAGAGTAATTCAAGAAGAAGACTGTCACTGGATCAGGGAGCAGGAGGTTAGCTGAGGAAGGGTTTCATAAACTAAAGACAAAACCACAGGAAGGAACAACTTCTTTATTCTCCCTCTGGATATTACCGTCTGTGCTGTGAAGTCTTGAAATCTTGCAGCCATCTTATTTGGCTGAAGATAAAGTTGGCCCCTAGAATTCAGCACTGAAGCATTAAGACAACCCCAAAGCCATCTTCCTCTTGGATGTCTATTTATACGAGAGAAGAAGCCAGCTTTCACTGGGTTTTCTATTCCTTATAATCTAAGCAGGGGTCAGCAAACTTCAGAAAAGTTCCTGTGAGTAAATATTTTAGGCTCTGTGGATCACACAGTCTCTGTTTTTCAGCTCTGCCATTTCATTGCAAAAGGCAATACGTAAACAAAGAGTCACAACTGTGTTCCAGTACATCTTTATTCACAAAACTAGGCAGTTAGGATACACTCCCATGTTTTCTTCTGTAACTTCTGTAGTGTTAAGATTTACATTCAAGTCTCTGATCCATTTTGAGTTAAATTTTGGCATAAGAGACAAGGTGTGGGTATGATCCAGCACCATTTGTTGACAAGACCATTCTTTCTCCACTGAATTGCTTCTGTCTCTGTCAAAAATTCATTGACCATATTGTGTATAAATCTACTTCTGGATCCTCCATTCTTGTACCTTGATTAGTCTTTCAATATTATACTGCTGATTACCATAGATTTTTAAAAATCTTAAAATTAGATAGTATAAAAGCCTTCCAAATTTGCTCCTCTTTTCCAATAGTATTTATTCATTGTCATACAAATTTTAGGATCAGTTCATCAATTCCTACTAAAAAAATTGAGAATTTTGATTGGAATTGTGTTGAATTTATAGATTATTTTGGGGAAAACTGATATCTTAACAGTATTGAGTTTTTTGATCCAGGACCAGGATATAGCTAACAATTTATTTGCATTATATTTATTTCTGTAGGTAGTGTTTTCTAGTTTTGAGTATGCAGGTCTGACACATCTTTTGTTAGATGTGCCACTATGTATATAATATTATTTATGCTATTATAAATGGTATTTTAATTTTCAATTTCTGATTATTTGTTGCTACTATATAGTTTTTTTATATGTCAATCTTGTATTCTATGATCTTGCTAAACTCACTGTTTAGTTCTAGTAGCATGTTTACAAATTTCATAGAATGTTCTACATAGATGATCATATCACCTATGAATAGATTATTTTAATTCTTATTTTACAATCAGGATCCTTGTAATATATTTTTCTTACCCTACACACTGTTTAGGACCTTCCAGTACAGCATTAGATTTTCTGTGTCTCTCTTACTTTTGCACTTCAAAGATATGCACATTCTCCAAAAGAACCCTGTACTTAGAATTTAGAAGCTTTCTGTTGCTGAAACTGACCAGTATTAATGGGGAGTTAATTAATCCAACTAAGTTTACCTGGCTGTAGCTTATTTGAAATTTTGTATGTTATTAAGTGAAAAAAATTGTAGCACAGAAATACTTATTTGTGTGTGTGCATGTATGTAGAGAGAAACTTATCTCTATGTTTTAAAAAACATGTCTGAGCATATTATGCAAGTATCACTGTGTGCCTTGTGTGTGCTCATGCTGTGTCTAGCTGAGTGCACCAAAATGCACTCTATATTGTGAACTCTATTGACCCGAAGAGAAAGAAGTATTATTAGAGGTGGGGCATAGAGAAAAATCTCATATTTTACAACATAAAATGTAATATATTTTGACCTTTTTATAATGAGGCTTATCAGTCTTGCAATTTAACATACGCATTTAAAAAACAAAAGCCTATGCATGGGCAAGGACTTCATGTCTAAAACACCAAAAGCAATGGCAACAGAAGTCAAAATTGACAAATGGGATCTAATTAAACTAAAGAGCTTCTGCACAGCAAAAGAAACTACCATCAGAGTGAACAGGCAACCTACACAATGGGAGGAAATTTTCGCAACCTACTCATCTGACAAAGGGCTAATATCCAGAATCTACACTGAACTCAAACAAATTTACAAGAAAAAAACAAACAACCCCATCAAAAAGTGAGCAAAGGGCATGAACAGACACTTCTCCAAAGAAGACATTTATGAAGCCAAAAAACACATGAAAAAATGCTCACCATCACTGGCTATCAGAGAAATGCAAATCAAAACCACAATGAGATACCATCTCATACCAGTTAGAATGGCAATCATTAAAAAGTCAGGAAACAACAGGTGCTGGAGAGGATGTGGAGAAATAGGAACACTTTTACACTGTTGGTGGGACTGTAAACGAGTTCAACCATTGTGGAAGTCAGTGTGGCGATTCCTCAGGGATCTAGAACTAGAAATACCATTTGACCCAGCCATCCCATTACTGGGTATATACCCAAAGGACTAGAAATCATGCTGCTATAAAGACACATGCACACGTATGTTTATTGTGGCACTATTCACAATAGCAAAGACTTGGAACCAACCCAAATGTCCAACAATGACAGACTGGATTAAGAAAATGTGGCACATATACACCATGGAATACTATGCAGCCATAAAAAATGATGAGTTCATGTCCTTTGTAGGGACATGGATGAAACTGGAAATCATCATTCTCAGTAAACTATTGCAAGAACAAAAAACCAAATACCGCATATTCTCACTCATAGGTGGGAATTGAACAATGAGAACACATGGACACAGGAAGGGGAACATCATACTCTGGGGACTGTTGTGGGGTGGGGGGAGGGGGGAGGGATAGCTCTAGGAGATATACCTAATGCTAAATGATGAGTTAATGGGTACAGCACACCAGCATGGCACATGTATACATACGTTACTAACCTGCACATTGTGCACATGTACCCTAAAACTTAAAGTATAATAATAATAATTTTTTTAAAAAAAAGAAGACATACAAGCAGCTAACATACGAAAAAAGGCTCCACATCACTAATCAACAGAGAAATGCAAATCAAAACCACAGTGAGATACAATCTCACACCAGTAAGAATGGCTATTATTTCTAAAAAATCAAAAAATAACAGATGCTGGTAAAGCTATGGAGAAAAGGGAATATATGCGCTGATGGTGGGAATGTAAATTAGTTCAGCCACTGTGGAAAGCAGTTTGGAGATTTCTCAATGAGCTTAAAACAAAACTGCTATCAGACTTACCATTCCCATTACTGGGTATATGTCCAAAAGGAAAAAATCCTTCTACCAAAAAGACATATGCATTCATCTATTCATTGCAGCATTATTCACAATAACAAAGACATGCAATCAACCCAGGTGTCCATCAACATTGGATTGGATAAAGAAGGTGTTGTACATCTACACCGTGGAATACTATGCACCATAAGAAAGAATGAAATCATGTTCTTTGCAGCAACATGGTGGCAGGTGAAGGCCATTATCCTAAGCAAATTAAAGCAGAAACAGAAAACCAAATACTGCATGTTCTCACCTACAAGTGAGAGCTAAACATTGGGCACATCTGGACATAAAGATGATAACAAAAGAAACTGTGGACCAGTAGAGTGGGAAGGCGGGGAGGGAACAGGGTTGAAAAACTAACTATTGGGTACTATGCTCAGTACCTGAGTGATGAAATCATTTATATTCCAAACTTCAGCATCATACAACTGCATATGTACTCCCTGAATCTAAAGTAAGAGTTTAAAAAAATTAATAAAGTATTCAAAAAATAAAAAATGAAATAAAAATAAAATAAAATAAAAAACAAAAGCAACAAAATAGACAGAAGTTAGATAAAGAACAGACAACGATTTTCACAAAGAGGCTGTCTCAGGAAAACATGTTATGGTATTTTTCATGTTCTTCTATGTGATCCTCTGCATTTTTTTTTTTGTTATAATGAATATGTATTGTGAAAAGAAAAGGTCTTTTCCTTAATTCTAAAAATGTGCCCATGAGAAAGTGTCAGTGCATCAAAAGCACTACTAAAGCTAAGCAATATCATCCAAATTGCCAACACAAGCTGATTAAAGAAAACTAAATTCTAAGCTATTGGAATAAACTGCCAGAATCTGTTTTCAAAACCTGAAATGCTTTCTCTGAAATTCAAAGTAGCAAAACGTCATCCTAGATTCTTACCAGGATTTGATTTCAATAAAACACACTGACCTTCAGTCAGCGTTCATTTCTACACTGACTCTTTTATAAAGGTTTTAGAATCATGATATCAAAAATATCCAAGCAAAATTAACATTCACTGCTCGTGTATTTTGAGTAAAGCTACTCATGTCTTCTAAATGTACAATTTAATTCTTATTATACATATAACATTTATTGCTATTTGTCTCTCTAAAAACAAGTATAAAAATAAAGGTTCTACATTTCATTATATGGCTACTCTTTAATTTTTTTAATTTAAATACACACACACGTTCATTAGTCTTGTTAATTAGGTTCAGTCAAGGTTGTCTTAGGCCATAGTAGTGCAAGGTGGAATGTTATCTCTATTATTGCCAAACCTTTAGAAATGTTACTCTTTCAGTCCTGTCTTTAAACAACACATTTCCTGAACTTCATGTGTATTACTAGCATTGCTTTTTAACATTTAAAAATACATAAAACCAACACAAGGAACTGTTTCTGGCTCATTCTGTACCTGCTCTTGGCATCCCACGCTACCATTCCTTCAATGTAACCTTGACATTGGCTCATATGCATAATGCTAGATAATTTTAAAATTAGGAGGCTTAGATTTCAGGAATGGTTTGAAAGTCAAGATCGAAGTGTGGATTTCATTCCTTTAAACAACCAGAGTTTCCAATCCAGTGCAGGTGTGAAAACTCTCATCTACAAAATCACTGGGGATCCTGGCTCCTTTCAGATCACCGTGCCACCATCCCCAAGGTTATCTCTCTGTCTTGGTGTTCTAATTTGGCAACTTCATAGTCCAACCACCCAGAGGAGAGGGAAGACTGATGGAGTGGGGCAAAATGTTTCCTAGAAAGTGATATGACAAAAAAAAAAAAAAGCCGCAGAGTTCTCTTCAGGCTTTATTTCTGTTTAACTTTCAAAAATTATTTTCTTCTGTGAATTGCATCAAAGCCCAAATGCTTAGCTCAGCAATGAACTATTAGAAAATTTTAAATGATATTTTAATAACAGTAATAAGGAAGAGCTGACCTTGATTTAAAAAATCCAACCAAACTCATCAATTTTCTATCAAAACAATATATATTTTCTTTTATATCTAATGATCCCGTGGCCTATCTTCAGATTTTCCTTCTTTCATGCCACCTCCCTATCTGATTTTGGAAGAGAAACAAACAAAAAAAAACAAAGAAAGCATGTTTAATCTTGTAGCTAGATGTTGCAGGTAAGATAATAAAACTTGGACTATTAAAAAATGAATGGGTTGTGAAATACAGAAATACTCAGATTCTTTGGAAAAACATAAGGTATATCAACAGTCCTGAACCTTTTTGGGACCAAGGACTGGTTCTGTGGGAGACAATTTTTCCAAGGGCCAGTGGTAGAAGGATGGTTTCAGGATGATTCAAGCGCATTGCATTTGTTGTACACTTTATTTCTGTTTTTATTACATTGTAATATATAATAAAATAATTATGACAACTCACAGTCATGTAGAATCAGTGGGAGCCTTGAACTTGTTTTCCTGCAACTAAATGATCTTATCGGGGGGCAATGGGAGACAGTGACAGATCATCAGGCATTAGATTCTCATAAGGAGCCCACAACCTAGATCCCTCACATGCACAGTTTACAATAGGGTTTGTGCTCCTGTGAGCCTCTAATGCCAACTCTGATCTGACAGAAGGTGGATCTCAGGTGGTCATGCAACTGATGCTGAGCAGCCATGAATACAGATGAAGCTTTGCTCGCTCACCTGCCCCCCACCTCCTACGGTGCAGCCAAGTTCCTAACAGGCCACAGACCAATACCAGTCCATGATTGGGGGTTGGGGACCCCTGAGGTATATAATCCAGGAAATTTGGGAAACCCAGTTTACTATCTTTTATTATTGGAGACTATCAGTGAGCATCAGCTGATAAGAAGAGGTGACATATTCTCCAAGTGGTTCAGAGTTCAGACTTCTATTTTGGTCTGCTTTGGACCACATACCTCCTTCAGAAGTTAACATCTATGTAAATGCAGGCAAATAGTTTTAACCTTTCTAAGTATCTTTACCACAAAATGAGATAATAATAACACCAACCTCATAAGACTGTTGTAAAGAGCATGTGCAAAACTTAACATAGTGCCCTAACTCACAGCAAGTACTCAAAAACATTAGCAATTACTTACTACAAACACTGAGAAGTCCCACAGTTAAAAAATAAAAAAAGCTTTGTTTGACCTATATTACCCGAACTTACAAATAACAATGCCCTCTCTGTTTTTTAAATAGAGCATCTAACAGCAACCAATGGAATACACTTGATAATATACTAGATTAACCTAACTCCTGGACATTTTAGAAAGTCAATCAACTTAGTAAGCCAAAATATATTTCCCCGAAAAAAAAATTCAATCCCTTCACTCTTAACAGTTGCAGAAGATCTGTATATCTTTTTCCCTTAAGTACCATGTATAGAAGTATATTGTTTTCAGAAGGAAAAAAAATCCCATTTATATCTCCTAATCTATATTTGGCAATTGAGCATCCACACTATCTAGACAGCAGCATATGCAAACTTGATTGAGTTCCACAGATTTTTTTTCTCTCTCCTTTTTTAAAACCAAATGTCACATTTCTGAGTTATGTTTTCAGTCATGCAGCCTGCATCTTCAGAAATATACGCTTTTAATCTAAGAAAAAATACAGTCCAGTACACTTCCTAAAAATTTAAATTTATAACATCCAAAGGTTATTTTTTTAGTGCCACAAAACTGACAAATGCAAATTCTTGACAATGGCAGATTTGGAAACTTCTGTAGCAACCAAGTGGATGAGCATACGGCATCTGTTCTAATAAACATATGAGATCACCTTATTCTGCTCAACGTACCACAGAATTTAAGTCATGTGTTTTCAAAAAATATTGAAGAAAAAGAAATCTAGCTAGCCGTATTGGCTGAATTTTGCAGAATGATAGAAGAGTACTTGCAATAATTTATTCCATCCAAACAAATATATAATATAGAATTAACATTTTTATATACTTTCCAGTCTTTATAAAAAGATGCATGAAATACATATATGAAGATATATTATGTGTACATGTACATTTATATATGTGTCTATGGGTATATAATTATATATTGTTTACACAAGTTTATGTCTTACATTTATATCAACACTATCACAAACGATTTCCTATTATACTGAAATTTACAAAACCAACATTTTAAAGGATGTGGCATAGTTCCTCATATAAAGATCATTTATATCTGCCCATTTTTAGGAATCTGAATTATATTTAGTTTTTAACTACTATAGAGAACTCTGTGATGAACATTTCAGCATGCAAAATCTTTGTTGTAATTACTGTTCTTGGGGCTGTTTTCTAAAACAGTAATTACCATCTAAAATTACTTATCAAAATGAAGTAAAATTTCATAAGCATTTGTTGAGAAATTGCTTTCGAGCAAAGATAAACTTGTAACTCCATAAGCACTGAGGTATTAGCTCCATTAGCAGCTCTCGTCACCTTTAGAAATATTGAAGGGAAAAAATCTATTTTTAATGACTTCAAATGTTAGAGAAAAATCTCATCCTTTTTGATTTTCATTTTCTATTATTACTACATTTGAATGTTTTTCTAAGTTTATTATTTGGTAGTGTTTTTCCTGCAAATTGCATTTATGTCCTTTCTCTTTTTGGGAAGGTAGAAGAAGCTTGCTTTTTTCTCTACCATTTCTATTAACTCTTGTAAACATACAAATTTGGAGTCATGGTTATTATATATATTTACCCAGCTGTTACATTGCTTTGTTTTTAAGCATGAAAAGATGATATGGAAATTCTGCTGCCTCTTTGTTTTTAATGTGATAGAGTTTATGTCCTTTACTATTATCTTCTTTTATTCCAGTTTAGTAACATACCCCATGCAACATCCCTAATATGTTCTTACCTAAAAGTATAAATGGCCTCTCCTAATCACTAGCTCAAAGTTGCCCCAGAGCAGATGGTAGTGTAAATCAAAGCCTAGTTATCTATATTTGTCTGTTTTTGCACTGCTATAAATATCTGAGACTGGGTATTTTAAAATTTATAAAAAATTTATAAAGAAAATAGGTTTAATTGGCTCATGGTTTCACAGGCTGTACAAGAAACAAGGCTGGGGAGTCCTCAGGAAACTTTCAATCATGACAGAAAATGAAGGGGAAGCCGGCAGGTCTTACATGGCTGCAGCAGGAAGAAAAGGAGGGGGTGAAGGAGTTACATGCTTTTAATCAAACAGATCTCGCGATAACTCACTTATTACCATGAGAGCAGCACCAAAGGGAAAAATCACCCTCACGATCCAATTACTTTGCACCAGCCCCAACCTCCAAAATTGGGGATTACAATTTGACCTGAGATTTGGGCAGGGACATAGACCCAAACCACATCAATATTCCAAACCTGTTTGCATTATGATTTCACCAGTTGGTTTCCAAATGGGAGTCCAAAATCCCTTGTCTAGGCACAAAATATAAATAGAATAATTAAATCCTAAGTTTTTTAAATTATGAATTTATGAACTCAGTATCAGTTGTAGAATATTTTATAGTACAGATCTTTGTCCCCGGTCTCTTTCGTGAGTCACTTGTGATGCGGACTGACTAAAGCGCACATGTTAGGATGACCACCAGAAACAATGTATCTCAAAAAACCAATTTTGCATCATTTTATCTTAATACTGAGAGCAAACCAAACTAGTTCCCCTAAACAGAAATAGCTTCCCATTCAGCCATAGAAAAGGACATTCTGCCATTTGCCACAATATGGGTGGATGTGAAGAACATTGTGCTAAGTGAAATGTGTCAAACACAGATAGAAAACTATTGCATGATTTCACTTACATATGGAATCTTTTCTTAAAAGGACAAATATACACAGAGAATAAAACAGTGGTGGGAGAGAAGAAATGTGGAAATGTAGTTCAAAGCATATAAAGTAGCAAATATGTAGATTTTAGCTGCTCTTGTCACACACACCAAACCTGGTGAGATTATGGATATGCTCATTTGTTCACTATAGTAGCCATTTTACTATCTATTTGTATCCTATAACATGTTATAAACCTCAAATACACACAATAAAATTTATTTAGAGAAATAGAAATGGCCACTCCCTTTTGCGTCTTTTTCAATTTTTTGAATATCTTTATACTGATACTGAGGTTTATTAGACTTTCAGCTGACTTTTAAAGTCCTCATTGTGTTGTACTCTATTTGTGTCAATGTCCCCATGGATCTCCTGTCTACCCTACTTTACCCTGAACTCTGCCCCAGGAGGCTGCACTTTGAGATTGCATCCCCGGAACCATCTTGCTCCTGGGTTCCACTTTAGTTTGGCCAATGGGAGGCACAGAGAAACCGAGGAACTTCTTGGTGAAGTTCCTTCATATCTGCCGTCAGACACCCTCTTCTACAGGACTCAGGGATATTGGCCAACCAATTCTGTTCCTGGCCCCTTCAGGCTTAGTGGTGATAACAGTTTCCTGCTGCTACTCATCCTTGGTACCACACCATTTTTTGATGGTTCAATTAATTCTGCCCAAATGATTATGAACACCCTTTCATTAAACTCTTCAGTAACTCCTTAGAGGAGCCACCTGCTTTTTCCCTGCCTTCTGATAGATAGAAAACAGGTGGCTCCCCTAAAGAGTTATTGAAGAGTTTAATAAAAGGATATATTCTGATGCTGATGTAATAAAATATTCAAGTTTATTAGGTGTTAGAATTTATCAATGTCAAGGATAAAAAAAAGGTACTGATTGTGTACCCCCTGATAAGGGGATAAAATTATTAGAGTCTTATATTTAACTTCCACCATTTAAAACAATTATTTATGTGACTTGAGATTCTAGTCACATATTCTTATTGTTATTATTACTATTTTTACAAAATAATTTGAGAATTGTGTAAAATATTTTAAGTCAATTGGATACTATCAATTGATACTTATTATTATTTAGATCAGACAAGATGTTTAACGAGCTTCAATAATTGTTTTGACTCCCTTGTAGCACTACTTCCTCATTCTTGACTTTCTACTTTCATTTGCACATCCAGTAGACTTCAATAATTTTTTGCGGGGTAGGGTATATGAATGATATGTTATAAGAACTTCTTTAAAGCAGAGAAAAAAATTTTGTTTGCCTCTACACGTCATCTACAGAGTTTCCTATAAATTTTTTGTGCCATAGATTTTGTCTCAAATTTTTCTTGACCACTGTGCCATAGTTCTTACGTGTTGCTGTTGTGACAAAAAAAATGTATATATCCAAGCATTTTGACTCGTTTTCATAAGAAAAATGTTCTTCACATAAATACGTTTTTGAAATATGATATGCAAAAATTCCTAGAATATGTTTAAGATGGGCTCAGTTTTACTTATTTTAATATCATGTGTTCGGTACTTTCATACTGACTATGCAAAATGGGATTTCATCATAAGAAAGTTATAATTAGATCCGTATTTGCAATTATTTCTTCCCTTATATGTGTTCTCAACCTTCCCCAAAAGTTATCTTCTGATTTTCTATGTTCTGTGCTCCTTATACCATCTTCATTATTTTCTATTTTTTAATTATTCAAATATAACATATAACTCTACTTTATTACGGTTTGCTCATGATATGACCCTATTTCATATATTGTGTTTTTCTCTCAGCCTAAAAATCTGCATTCTCATCTAAAATTGTATCTTTTAGCTATTTTTTTATTAAGACAACTTTCCTAATGTTTGACATCTCAAAATTCAATGATTTCTAAAGTCTATTTTCAAAAGTAGTCTTTTTCAAAAGTGGTTTGTATTTATGCTTCCTAGCTCTCATGCTTTGTAATATTTGGTAGGTTCTATATTGGCAAGTTTGCATTTAATTATTTGAAGTAAGACAGGTGTAATCAAGCCATTCCCTTCCATGACCTCTAGTTAAGGGGGATAAGTCTTATGGCCAGAGTTCTAGTCACTTGTCCTTCCAGTGAATCAGTGGATTCAGTGGAAGATACTTTTCTCTGATCTTGGAATACTAAGTATATTTAGGTGTCAAAATTTATTCATCCCAGGGAAGAGCCAGTTTGGATCTGAATTAATGTCTCCATGAGGATCAAGAGGCAGCAAACACAATGATCTTATTTGGCTGACTGACATGGCAAGAAAACACCTTTGTGCTGTACACTTTTATCCTTCTTGACATCTGGTATTAACTGTATGCTCAAATTTTTAACCCCTGATTATATTTGTGTCTAGATTATGTTTCAAGAATAAGACAAGCAGCTGGGCACAGTGGTTCACTACTGTAATCCCAGGATTTTGGGAGGCCGAGGCGGGCAGATCACTTGAGGTCAGGAGTTGGACACCAGCCTGGCCAACACGGCAAAACCCCATCTCTACCAAAAATACAAAAATGAGCCCAGCATGGTGGCATGTGCCTATGGACCCAACTACTTGAGAGGCTGAGGCACGAGAATCGCTTGAACCTGGGGTGGGGCGGAGGTTGCAGTGAGCTGAGATCCTGCCACTGTACTCCAGCCTGGGTGACAGAGGGAAATTCTGTAAAAAAAAAAAAAAAGACAAACAAGATATTGCTCATAATGTTTGATGAGTTGGTGGTGAGTGCTTCCCTGTGTTATTTTATGCCACAGTCATCTTGAAAGATAAAATAAAGAAATAAAAAACCGCAGGTTCTCACTTGTAAGTGGGAGCTAAATGGTGAGAACACATGGACACATAGATGGGAACAATGCACACTTGGGCCTATCGGAGGGTGGAGGGTGACGGGTGAAGGGTGGGAGGAGGGAGAGGATCAGGAAAAATAACCTAGTGGGTTCTAGGCTTCATACCTGGGTGATGAAATAATCTGCACAACAAACAGCTGTGAAACAAGCTTACCCATATAACAAACCTCCACATGTACCCCTGAACTTAAGTTTTTTTAAAAAAAGAAAATTGGTTTTTTGTTCTTGCGATAGTTTACTGAGAATAATTTTAAAAAAAATAAAAAAAAGGAAAATTGTTATTGTGAATAGTGTCACAACAAACATACGTGTGCATGTGTCAAAGACTTGGAACCAACCCAAATGTCCAACAATGATAGACTGGATTAAGAAAACGTGGCACATATACACCATGGAATACTATGCAGCCATAAAAAATGATGAGTTCATGTCCTTTGTAGGGACATGGATGAAGCTGGAAACCATTATTCTCAGCAAACTATCGCAAAGACAAAAAACCAAACACCACATGTTCTCACTCATAGGTGGGAATTGAACAATGAGAACACATGGACACAGGAAGGGGAACATCACACACCGGGGCCTGTTGTGGGGTGGGGGGAGGGGGGAGGGATAGCATTTGGAGATATACCTAATGTTAAATGATGAGTTAACGGGTGCAGCACACCAACATGGCACATGTATACATATGTAACTAACCTGCACGTTGTGTACATGTACCCTAAAACTTAAAGTATAATTAAAAAAAAGAAAAAAAGAAAATTGTTAGGCAATCAAATTTTAAGGGAGCAATTTACATTTGTGTAGCTGAATAATAAATATACTCGTCAACTTACAGTAAAAATTTGTATAGAAAAATAATGAGAATTAATGTTGGAAAGGTATAGGGAAACATACGGCAATTCACAAGTGCAAATTTAAGGATCCTGGACTTTATTTTTCTAGGAAAAAACATTTTGTCTTGTGTGCACTTGGAAGTGTTAGGATATAAGAAGAATTTTTTGGGAAGCAGGGACCTGAAAAAGAAGCAACTAGGATGCATGAGAAAAGAGAATGGGCAATATTTGGAAACACAGAGAGGTCATGACATTGGTTGGAGTTAGAATAATGTAAGCTGTAAGTTGATACAAATTATAGTAACTTTTTTTTTTTTTTTTTTGAGATAGAGTTTTGTTCTTGTTGCCCAGGCTGGAGTGCAATGGCATGATCTTGGCTCACTGCAACCTCCGCCTCCCAGGTTCAAGCAATTCTCCTGCCTCAGCCTCCCGAGTAGTTGGGATTGCAGGAGTGCGCCACTATGCACAGTTAATTTTGTATTTTTGGTAGAGATGGGGTTTCTCCATGTTGATCTGGGTGGTCTCAACTGCCAACCTCAGATGATCCACCCACCTCAGCCTCCCAAAGTGCTGGGATTACAGCCGTGAGCCACTGCGCCTGGCCTAATGTGTCATTTTTATATAGTAATGTTCTTCTTTAAAGACTTTTCAAAAAATTGAAAGCATACATTTCTCTTGTGGCACTTATTTCATATATCAATAATTTCTACTTGGATGTTAATGCTCACTACACAAAGACAATAAGCTCCTCAGGGAGCAAGACTGTATATAAATCATCTTTATATCTTCTAAATTCAACAAGACGTTTTATAAGAGGATCTTAAAAAGTGATAGTCATACATAATTATATTAATGGAAATAGGAGCTTGTTAGTAATGATCTAATCTAACCCCTTCATACCAAGATAAGGAAATTGAGACTCAAAGAGTTTTAATACTTTCTTCAAGGTTTATATTATACCTGTTTATATATATATATAAATTAACAAATGCATTTGTGATGTAACAATAATTATGTTTGACTCATATGTATGAGGAATGCTGCAAGGATATGGTGGCAGAAATCTGAATACCATCATTTTAAGTTCAAGAACATTAAATAGTTCCTGTAATCCTGCTAAAGGATACAAATACTTTAAATCAATCAAGTTAAACGGAGATGTTAATTCCATTAAGTTCCTGACAGAAAAATCTGTATTATGTTTACCATAAATTTCTTATTAGATACACTCATAAAATGGATGTTTAACCACAGTGCAATTTTATATTCCAATTACTTAGTATACATTTAATGTAAAACAATCTTGAAGACAATAAATTTGAATATAATTTTTATTTGAGAATAAGTATTGTAACTAGATATAATAAAATGAACCTGATATCCCTCAAAAGAGAAGACAGTGGGCTGACAATCGATACCCCCAAGTCCAATCTTCCCTTTTCCCTTGAGAAATTGCTTGCCTCCCATTTTACTCTTTCTTCTTGTGTAAGCTAGATTGTGAAAAAGAGACAAGATCCTAGGGAATGGAAGAGCAAGAAGAGAGAAGCAGCCGGGTTTCTGAATGATCACATAGAACTGAGCTAACTATTTCACCCTGCACCACCTAGTTGGCTTTGAATTAGTACATAAGAGAAACATTTGCAACGCTATGCATCATGGCCATTTGTTACTGCAGTTTGATCTCTACAATAAATAAAACAAGCAACAACAGTACATAAAGTTGAACATGCCAGGAAATTTGGCAAACAGAGTATGTGATAACTAGTAGCATAAAAAACTTAAAATATATCTATTTCCTTAAAAGTATGCAATAGATATTAATAAATATTAAGACTTTTTCATATGTAAGAATGCTCAAGTTGAATATATTCAAATTTAGCAGGAATATTACTGAGAAAACTTAGTAAAAGCTAAAATTGTATTCTTATGGGGACAACCATAATGGATTTCACTGCTGCAAAATTCAAGACAGATCCATCTGTGAGCAACACTAAAAGCCGCATAACAGCAATGTAAGAGATGAACTGAAATTCATTATTTCCTCCCTTAGCTACAGTCACAAGAGGCAGGGGTAGAAAAGGTCAAACCTTCATAATGACTATAGTGATAGAAAACTTTTTAGATAAAATTTTAAATGATTCACAAGTCTCCAAACTAGTTTTATATTACTGTGACTGACAAAAATGTGCATCGTAAAAAGTGCAATAATTTATCCAGTTAGTCTTTTTTGTTCTAAAATATATCTTGGGAAACTGGACATCCTCATAATTGCCTATAAATTAAGATGCTCTGTTTGAAAGCCATTCATTTGCAGAAAATTTATTATAATAAAATTAGAAAGGCATGAAAACAATTCAACATGTGTTCTCAGAAGTCCAGCAGATTCTACCTAATCCATTCAGTTAAACAATTAGTTTCAGTTTGTAAAATACATAGTAGTTAATCCATTTTTTGCCAATGTATCATTTTAGATGTGCAAAGATGCATTAATAGTGTCCTAAAACATGCATAACTAACAACTCCGTGGAATGCTTTATGATCAGATAATTTGCATAAAGGATAAACAGAATATGTGAGGAGGATGGATATCATAAATGTTTTCTCTTGAGGGCTGAGGTTATCTAAAGTACAGCAAATAAAAAATGGTTTGTTTCACATCCAAGTTTTAACTTTTCCCTCTTGGGCTATTAATTATAAGCCATTAAAAAATTAAACTAAAAATGTTAAGAAAAGCATCCTCATCAAGTTGAAGGCTGAGCTATAGTAGTATGTGCTTTTTATTAGTGTGACTATTCAATAGGACAATGGATGTGTGCAGCTCACATAAAATTGGACATAAATTGTTTAAATAATATCCTTGAGCTTTTGCAGCTCAAGAAATCATTAAAAAGTGTCATCACCCTAATGTTTCTGCTCAGGAAAAGCTCTGGTTTCAGCTTTGATGTGAATTATTGTCCACCAAATAATTAGCAAAATAAAACAGCCCTACTCAACAGCTTGGAAGATACTTAAAATATGCATGAGGGTGATACTGCCAAGCCAAACCAACAAATCAGAAACATACAGGCTATTTCCAGATTTGGGGTCTTTAGGAGTAGGTTATTGAGGACCAGTTTTGAGAGTTGCCTTGGAATTTTTTTCAAAGACTCAGTGTTTATTGTAGACATCGAACAACTGCAAAAAAGACAGGAAAATTTCCCTCATCTTGCTAGAGAGGTAGACATCCAGATACAAGAAATTCAGAGAAGGCCTGGAAGATACTATACATGATGATCATCAAGGCATATAGAAAAAAACAAACAATCCCATCAAAAAGTAGGCTAAGGACATGAATAGACAATTCTCAAAGAAGATATACAAATTATCAACAAACATATTAAAAAATGCTCAATATCACTAATGATCAGGGAAATGCAAATCAAAACCACAATGTGATCCATCTTACTCCTGCAAGAATGGTCGTAATCAAAAAAATTTTAAAAAAAGATAGACGTTAGCATGGATGTGGTGAACCGGAAACTCTTCTACAGTGCTGGTGGGAACGTAAACTAGTACAACCACTGTGGAAAACAGCGTGGACATTCCTAAAAAACTACAAGTAGAACTACCATTTGATCTGGCATTTCCACTACTGGGTGTCTACCCAGAGGAGATGAAGTTATTATACGAAAAAGATACCTGCAAACGCATGTTTATAGCAGCACAATTCACAATTGCAAAATCGTGGAACCAACCCAAATGCCCATCAATCAATGAATGGATAAAGAAACTGTGGTATATATATACAATACAATACTACTCAGACATAAAAATGAATGAATTAATAGCATTTGCAGCAACATGGATGAGATTGGAGATTATTATTCTAAGTGAAGTAACTCAGGAATGGAAAAACAAACACCAAATGTTCTCACTGATATGTGGGAGCTAAGCAATGAGGACACAAAGGCATAAGAATGATACAAAGGACTTTGGGGACTTGGGGGGAAGGATGGGAGCGGGGCAAGGGATAAAAGACTGCAAATAGGGTGCAGTGTATACTGCTCAGGTGATATGTGCACCAAAATCTTACACATCACCACTAAAGAACCTAGTCATGTAACCAAATACCACCTGTACCCCAATAACTTATGGGGGAAAAAAACTCATTTAAAAATTAAGCTATGGTTTTAAAATATTTTCAGTGTACATTTCTGAAAAATAATTAGCCACAATATATAATAAACAATAAAAATCAACTTTAAAAGATAAATCTTCCAATAGGAAATTGGAAAAAAAGTATATGAAAATAAAATTTAAAGCATAAAAGATCAATATGGCCAACTGACCTAGAAAATATGCTCACCCTCAATAATAATCAGCAAATTAAAATTAAAACAATCATTCTCAGTAGAATGGACTCCCAAAGATGCCCAGGCCCCAGTCCCTAAAAATTGTGACTATGTTACCCTACATGGAAAAAATGATTTTGCAGATTGATTAAGATTTTGTACCTCAAAATAGGAAGATTATAGCCTGGATTATACAGGTGTGCCCAACCTTAATAAACGAAACCTTAAAACCAGAGAACTTTCTCCAGCTAGAATGATAGAAAGAAGATACGTGAAGTTTGAGAAGCTCAAAGTGTGAGAGAGCCTTGAACCACCATTGCTAGAAGAGAACCACATGGAAAGAATGAGAAAAATTACAGGCAACTTCTAGTAGCAAAGACTACCACAGGTTGCCAGAAGAATTTGAATTCAACCAATAACCTGAATGAGCTTCCAGAAACATACATACACCTGTAAATGCCTCCATTTTGCCCTTGTGTGATTCTGAATGCAGGACCCAGCTAGCAACACACTATACCCAGACTTCTGACCTACAGAGCTATAGAAAATAAATGCTTGTTATTTTTTCTTTTCTTTTCTTTTCTTTTTTTTTTTCGAGACAGAGTCTTGCTCTATCGCCCGTGCTGAAGTGTAGAAATGCTTGTTATTTTAAGCCACTAAATGTGTGGTAATTTGTTATGACTGCTGTAGAAAACTACTAAAGGAACAGTAAAATATTTTACATCTATCAGCTCAGCAAAAATTAAATAAAGTGTTAATGAAGATTTGAGGAATGGGAAAATATACACCAGTAGTATATTGGTCAGTATACGTTGATGCAAACACCCCAGACAGCAATTAGTCTTTTTCTGGTAAGATTTTTAAAGTGCATATCTTTAGACCTACAAATTCCACTTCTAGGGCTCTGTCCTGGACATTGAGCATATGCTCATGGAGACATGTTATAATGTATTCTCTCTTCGTTTGGCAATAATTAGAAACTTAAAAAATGGACAAAACCTAATGATTACTCAGTAAGAGAATTTAAAAAGTGCCTTATCCATTGAATGGAATGCTAGGCAACGGTTGTGACTGCTTCAAATCTCATTTAATAAAATTAATTCAAAAACAGAAAAATATTTAATAGCATTGAGTGCTTACTCCATAGAAGGCAGTGTTCTAAGCACTTGATATATATTAGCTCTTAATCGTCATAGCCATTGGAAGTAGAAATAACTATTCTTATTTTAAAAATGAGAAAATCAAGACCTATGGAGACTAAATAACCCGCCAAGGTCATCAGTAATGAAGACTCTAGTGTTGACCATTTACCTTTTGGGTTATATAAATGGTGCCCCTGGACTCAAGCCGCAGTTAAGCCTTGGGGTCCCATGTGGAGGTTCTGAAGGGTTTCACAGTTCACAAGCACTAAAACCTGGACTCCAACCCAAGCATTGTGGCTCCAGAATTCATGCTCTTAACCATCTGCCTATACTTGCTTCAGTACAGAGTTGCTAAGTCCCTGCTGCATTCTGGGCACTGTGAGAATCCCTGGGATGTCACAAGCAGCGTGCAGGTAAGGGCTGTGCCATGTTGAAATACATGGTCTCGGAGAGGCCAATATGCAGCTATAACATTAACACTGTATGATGGTGTTCACTCAAGGATGTACTGGTGGTAAAGGAAACACAAGGCAGAAGATCCCAGCCTAGGCACAGGCAGAAGGTTGGAAAAGGACTAAAACAAACACCCTGCAAAGAGTTCCAGAAGAAGGCAGCTTCACAACAGATAGAAAATACACATTAATAACTTTCATTTTAAAAAAAAATCAGTCAGATATATTACTCCCTACAGATATCCAAATGAATGGTACATAATGTCAAAAGGAAATACTTGACATTAGGGGCAGGTGCTTCCTGAAGACTCAGAAAACCCACAATCTCAAAGAGAGACCATCACCCAGGGCTTTTGTTTTTAGAAATGTTTAAGCTAAATTGCATTACTTTTTCCACCATTGGAGCTGGAATTATGTGTATGTGTTGGGGCGGGGGGGATAATTTTAACAAAGAAACAAAGGGTTTTTTTTTTCTGTTTTGGAGGGTTTTTTTTTTTTTTTTTTTTAGATTCAGAAGAAAGAGCACCTGTGTAGAGAGAAATCAGGCACATGTAATGAGTATGCCTGGTGGTCAGCTAAGGTCACTCTCAAATACGTGCCTCGAAACACTTACGAATACAGATAATAAACAATATCACTCATGAAAAATTGAAGCCCCAAATAGTAAATCTGCAAATACCAAGAGACTATTGAATAATATTCAGGACTTTTAAAGGAATAATTTTATGTTCTAAATATAATAATTATAATAAATAAAAGATCTGAAATTGTTTCACAATGATAATATGAAACAAAACCTCACACTTGATAAGTGGGGTAAATTAATTTTTTATTGTCTAAGATAGGTATTAGAGTTTAACAGCATTTCAAAATTGGTTATGTAAAATTACATCACTGCAAATACTTGGTTTTGTTTTATGTTTTAATAATGGATGTGAGGAAAAGAGCTTTGGGACTGTGATTTTCTTCCACTGCCTAGCAACATGCACAAATATGGATCTGTAGATGCAAAACCAGTGACCTTTCTGTTGTGTCTGCCTCTAATGTGTTTAAATGGTTTTGACTGTGTCAGCATTAGATACACATTTAAGGGGCACTCTAGACATGGACAATGCATTGTATTGTCTTTTAGCATATGCATTAAATGAACCAATGAGCCCATCCATTTTCAAGAAAAAAAAAGTAATAGAAAAACAAAAAGAGGCCGGGCACGGTGGCTCATGCCTATAATCCCAGCACTTTAGGAGGCAGAGGCAGGCGGATCATGAGGTCAAGAGATCGAGACCATCCTGGCCAACATGGTGAAACCCCAACTACTAAAAATACAAAAATTAGCTGGGCATGGTGGCGGCTGCCTGTAATCCCAGCTACTCAGGAGGCTGAAGCAGGAGAATCTCTTGAACCCGGGAGGCAGAGGTTGCAGTGAGTCGAGATTGCACCACTGTACTCCAGCCTGGCAACAAAGTGAGTCTTCGTCTCAAAAAAGTAAAAATTAAAAAAAAAGAGTACACATTAAAAATTAGCATCCATAATTACTATTGCAGCATTATTTTTAAAAAAATTTTTTTTATAGAGACAAGGTCTCACTTTGTCACCCAGGCTACAGTACAGTGGTATGATCATAGCTCACTGCAACCTTGAACTCCTAGGCTTAAAAGATTCTCCCACCACAGCCTCCCAAGTAGCTAGGACTGCTGGCAAGTTCCACCACACCTAGCTCATGTTTTTAATTTTGTAGGGATGAAGTCTAAGTTTTCCAGGCTGGTCTGGAGTTTCTGGCTATTGCAGTAATATGTCTGACTTTTAAAATGTGGTTATTATACCATGCAATATGAGAGGTAAATCTACAATATGGATTTTTAGGACAATGTGTTAATACTCTATTTTACTGTGAGAGTATATTAGTAAAAGTCTTTCCCAGAAAACTGAAATATCACAGAGAAGTCTTAGTACAAGATTAATGATTCAGTATTTAGTTCTTTCTCTGGGAATGTTGGCTGGTATTTTGCATTCATATTTAGTCATTAGATATATTTTATAATGATGAAAATATATTGTTTTTCATAATCATGAATATTTTTGTGAAAATATAGAATTAGCCAAAAAAAAACTTCATGATTTACATTCATAACACCTAGGTAGGATCAATAGCTTCTTATAGTTGTGTTATCTTGGAACAATGAGATTTTTCATTTTTATTGCCTATTGAATTCTCCTGAAGCACTCAAACTGTATATATAGTAAATATTCTTGAACAATGGGATCTCCCTTTTTTATTACCTATTGAATTCTGGCCGAAGAATTCAAACGAACTCGATAGAAAATTTGACTATGCAAACTGGTCAAAGGTATGCTGTGATTAAAACTCGTGGAAAGAAGATGTGGGAGGGGGGCCGGAGTGGGTAAGGGCCCAGAATTCCATCCCTTCACCACTTCCACCAACAGCATCTGAGTGTGCTCTTCCTCCCCGCCCCCATACAAACCATTGCTCCACCGCTTGATACGTGACTTAAAGTGGCTTAAATGAACATCTCGCATGAGAATTTGTTTTCACTGTTTGTCCACGCCGCTAGACTATGAACACTCTTCTATTCATCTTTCCACCTCTAGCACTAACACATTCTTGGGGCTGATACTTGGTGTCCTTTAACATTTCTTAAATGTAGTACTGATAGCTTCTTGGTGGAATTAGGAACCAAGACACACAAAACACCTCGACAGCTCAACCGGGAAAGAAAGAATAACCTCTATTAATTTAACAGTCATAGCTCCTGTTAGCCATGGTTGGTCAGAGTGGGGAGGAGGGAAGGCAGGAACTCCAAAGGTTCTAAAAGAGGACTTCTAGTAAGTGTTGCCCTTTAGAGAGGTTATTCCACTGGACATATGTCCAGGAAAACTCCTATTTTTTCCTTTTTTTTTTTTTTTTTTTGAGACGAAGTGCCTCTCTGTTGTCCAAGCTGAAGTCTAATGGCATGATCTTGGCCTCCACCTCCTGGGTTCAAGCAATTCTCCTGCCTCAGCCTCCCAAGTAGCTTGGACTACAGGCAGAGGCCACCACACCTGGCTAATTTTTGTATATTTTTTTTTCTTAGTAGAGATAGGGTTTCACTATATTAGCCAGGATGGTCTGGAACTCCTGACCTCAGGTGATCCTCCCACCTTGGCCTCCCAAAGTGCTAGGATGACAGAAATGAGCCACTCCACCTGATCAAAACTCCATTTTGAAACACACTGTAGCAACCTGACTTCTCCCTCTTCTCAATCCAGATCCCCTATTTTCATAGCATCGAGCCAGCTTCTTTGTTTTCCCCAGGGCTTAAGGCTACCCACTTCATCACTCTCTTCATCTTCAATTCTATTAATTTCAAACCTCTGCTTTTATTTAATTACCATTTTTTAAATGAAGAAATGAGGGAGGTGGTATATTCAAGTAAGTCTCAATTCAATTAAATGACTTGAAAAACACACTTCTACCATTATAATTATTTCAACATCCTAGACCCAAGACCATACCCCGAGGAAACATCAAAATGTAGCGTATTCATCTGTTTTCACGGTGCCAATAACGACATACCCAAGACTGGGTAATTTAAAGAGGAAAGAGGTTTAATTGACTCACAGTTCCAGATGGCTTGGAAGGCCTCACACTCATGGTGGAAGATGAAGGAGAAGCAAGACCCATCTTACACGGCAGCAGGCAAGAGAGCGTTTGCAGGCGAACTCCCGTTTATAGAACCATCAGATCTCGTGAGACTTATTCACCACCAGAACTGTATGGAGGAACTGCCTGCCCACCAGCCCCTCCCATGATTCAACAACTTCCACCTGGCCCTACCTTCAACAGGTGGGGATTGTTACAATTCAAGGTGCGATTTGGGTGGAGACACAGCCAAATCATATCATATAAGGAGTGAGATTTTTTTGAAATATCAAGAATACCACAGATATTTTAAATTTCACAGAGAAAAGCACATTTTCACATGAATCAATAAAAGGAAAGTATATTTTTATCTTGTCATTGTGAAATTCTAATAGAAATCAGTAAAGATGAGGGCTGAGAAAAGATATTCCTTACTTCAAAATGCGGACTTAGTTGCTCCTTCATCCATGTTCCCACTGCAGCTTGTTCATCCCTTCATCATAGCTTGTACAATGTCATCTTTTCATAGGTCAGGTTTTCTCCTGAGTTCCTGTCTCCCCAGCTGGTCCACATTACTGTTATTGTTTCAGTCTTGTGACTCAGTCCCGGATCATGGAACGAGAACAGAAGAGAGGTCTGCATCTTCCAGATCGCTTTCTTCTTGTCCACAGGCTGGGTCATGGCATGATGGTGAAATGCTATCTTCATCCACTGGTGTGGCCAAAGCCAAGGGCATATCCTAGAGGATGCTCAGTCCCTGATTTAATCACCCATCTGCCCTGGGCAGTGCATAGAACCCCTTGAGTTAGAACAGCTGGGTCTGTGCCACAAGCAACATAAATTATAGACTACTTCACTTTTCTTCATGAGCTTTGCTAATCGTTACTATAAGTCAGAACATAACATGTATCAGAAATGTTTCAAAAATCCGAAATTGTTGAAACAATTTCAAAGCCGATCAGAAAAGATTCGTAATTATGGAGTCAATCTCTGCACAGAAATTTTACACACAGCATGTTATGTGCCACTCAAAACACACTATCAAGTTGACACTTTTCTCTAGATTTTATGGGAAATAAAAACAGATTCTGAGAATTTAAGTGTCCTTAATATCAAAGAAAATAAAAAATAGTGAAGGCACTAACCAGATAAAGAAACTATAACTTTAAGATTCCAAAAAGGCTGTACTTTTCCACTCTACTACGCTGTCACCTCCTCCAAACATTAGATGTCTACAGAGAATTATACTGGTCTACTGCTACCTTTTTCCTAGTTGCAGTTATTATGTGGCTTCATGGGAGATCCCTTGCATTTCAAAATTGGAATCGGCCACATCGTATCCTCTGCGGGAAAAATTCACTCATGATATTGACAAATTACTCCAAGTTACATTTGCTCTAGCAGTGCAGAAAGATGTAAGGAGGTCTGTGGTCTTTTTCTGAACCTGGTTATCAATCTGTTCCTTAGATGAGTGCCCAGGTAATATTTTGATCCTTTAGGAGAAAAAAGAATTTACATTGTCTATCCAATAACATTCCTTCTTTGTTATTTGGGCTCCCTCTAACAATCCTTTACTGGTTCCTGCATACCTTCTGAAGGTATGAAAATTCTGACAAATGAAAAGCCCATACGTATTTTTGATCCACTGCATGAGGAAGGTACTTTCTTCTTTGCTCTCCTCCATGCCCTCATCCAAATTGTCCCTGGACTTCAGATTTTCCTGCCCTAATCTTGATGTCACTTCTTCTTCCCTTCCACAATCTGTCTGCAGTGTTCCAACTCTCCAACTACTGACAGTTAAATCATCACCCTAGTAGATGCCTCAGCTAGTTCTGCGGCTGGTTCTCATAGGAGACAAAGCATACCATGCTCTTTTACATTAAAATATAACCCCAGCTTCTCTGATATCTGCCTTTGATTCTTTCATTAAAGAGGCAGTAGAGACTGCAGATTCTGTAACCAGAATATCTATGTTCAACTGGATCTACCAATTACTACCTGTTTGACCTTGAACAAATTACTTAATTTCACTGTGATTTGGCTTTCTTATCTGTAAAATGTGGCAATGTAATCATGCCTAGCTCATAGTATTTGACAAGAATTAAATTGTTTAATTCATGTGCGCTACTTTAGAAGAGTGTCTGCACACACTCAGCCCTGCTCCTTTCTATCGCATTAACCTTGTTTAACAACTTGCATCAGACTTCAGGCTCTAATTCCAGAAACACTCGTGCTGAACCTCACATCCTCAGCTCCTTTTTTATGTTTTAATCAATTCTTTTCATTTTTATTGCTGGCAGATGTTTCTCATTCTCTCATTATTCTGTGATTCATCTTTAATTTTTATATTCTTCCAGAACTAATAATCACTTCCAATTTCAATTGACTGAGAATACACAGAAAAAATGAGAATTATAATTTCCACTTCAGCAAGAGCAGAGTCATCCTCCAATACCTGCCATATAGCAGATTGCATAGAGTTAAACTTGCTTTCCTTGCCTAGGTTCTTACTTTCTATCCAAACCAATAGTGCTAGAGAAAGAAGGCAGACAAGTCATAGATAAGCATTTATCTCACCTGTCTCCTCCTTCTGATTCCCAAGAGGTTCACATTGCAACCTAGACCCAGCTGTCTTTGTGACTTAATGGTAACAGGTTACACCTGGTCTGCAATAGGAACTGAACGTGTGCTTCAAATCAATCTCAAATGTAGTTTGCTTTCAATTATTTATTTTACTGTTATCCTCCTGATTTCCTTGGACATGTATATAGTATATTAATGCTGACACATTCTGAGTAACTGAAAGGCAACTTTTAAAATTCTTATGCTTCCACAGAATTATAAATACCCAGAAGTTAATTTAATCTTTTATGACCCATAATTATCAAAACACAGTAATACTAAACACATTTATTCTACACTAAAAGTAGAGTGTAAACACTATGATTTAGAGTAATTGACATCTTAGTGAAATCCAAACTGTCAAGTAACTGAAATTATGATTTAAAATGCAATATATAATTAGTACGACTTTTTTCAAAAAATGGAGATAGTCTTACAGCTCAGAATCCCAACAAAATGCTAGTTTTAAAATACTATACATCATGTATGTGATTACATTTTTTTCTTCACAGTATACAGTTTCTTAAATGTCAGATACTATTGGTGGAAAATAAATTTTGGAATTTCCTATCATTTATTTTCTTCAGAATTTACTTTAGCCTTGTCAAAAAATGCTTTGTTTTTAGTAGCACATTTATACACTATAATCATCATAAAGGCAGCCACCAAAAATAATATACTATGACAACAACAACAAAAATGCCTAAAACACATACATTGCTGATATTTTAGCAGCTCTATATATTATACATTAATCAATATGAACATAATAGTTTCTCAATGGCAAATGTCAGATTTTTCTTTGTAAATTGAAAACCGGTCTTAGAAAACACAAACTAACCATAAATAATATATAGAAACATTGTTATAGATTGTTTGTTACTAATGTGGTAGAAACTGATAGTTGTCTCCTTATGGCCACTCCCCACATTTTCTATAAAAATAGGCTCAAGATTTTACCTAAACATATGACTCCCTAAAATGAAAATTGCATATCCCAGCTCCCATGTACCTGGATGTGACCAAATGATTCAATTTTGACCATTGGGAACAAGTGAAAACGACGTGAACAGCTTCTAGAAAATGTCTTTAAAAGAGTGTGCCTGCCTCCTTCTTTCTAACTTTTGTGCTGCCCAGAATGTGGATATAATGGCTGGATCCTGAGAAATCATCTGAAGACTCGAGATATTTTTGATAATAAAAATGATACATAGCAAAACAACAAGAAAGAAGCCAGCCTGGCTGACTTAAAATTCCACATTAGCTAACTATGAAATTCTTTACATTTTCATCATCAATAGAATATATTTTAAAAATTTGGTAAATTTACAAAATGGAATCCTAAATTTAAAAATGTACTACAACTACATGTATAAATATGATTTTTTTACTAACAAAGCTGAGCAAACAAAAACAGTGTAATACATATGATTTCATTTCCTATATATTATTCTAGAGTTTGGATTACTAACATATACGATAAACATAAAAAACAAAGTAAGAGGGTTGTTAACAAAAATTCTATAAATAGAAAACATTTCCATATCTAAGTAACATGTAGTAACAGAAAACCGATTTTCCTAGTGTAATTATTAGAAAGAAATAGATACATTTGGAAAGTCATATTTTAGAGATTAGAGATCTATGGAAACAACAAGAATGTGATAAACCAAAATCTCAGGCAAGGGAGACCCTTCTGTAGCTGATAATCACTGGCTGCTTTCATCCTGTAAAGCCTTAATTAATTTGGTGCATGGGTGAGGCTCAAGCTAAGCCCTAGTAGGCATCCTCTATCAGAGGAAAAGAGAATCCAACAAAGCTATTGCTTATCTCATGAGCCTGACCCGAGACATGGGAAACTAAAGGAACTCCAAACAGTCAGTAAGCTTTCCCCACAGGACATGTGCTAAAGAAAGTGGAGACTCAGGGATAGGTAAGAGGTTTTATAAAAGGAGAGTAAAATATCCCACATCCCTACAATGCATAAGAGAACAGTTATACGAGAGAATGGAAGCCCACCACAAATACACAGCCAATCTCCTCCTTGATACACATGCTACAATTTGCATAGGAAAGAAGACTAAAGAGTTAAGCTGATAGTTATATAGTTAAGTTGTAGTTATTCAGCACTGAGGAGAAAGAGATCAGCCAGAGTTTTAATCAAAATCTGGAATGGCCACACCCCACAAAAGTACCAGAAAGAATGTGAATCTTTTTAAAACTGCAACACAACTAAAAACTTGGCCCAATCTGTGCAGCATACAATGGTTCTTTTAAAATATTGTCTAGCAAACAATCAAAAATTAATAGATATATGAAGTAGTACAGAAATTGACCAATAATTTAAAAAACAAAACATGAATTATACAAATAGACTCATAGGCAATCCAGATACTGGTGTTGGAGGATGAAGAGTTTAATATATTATTAGCATACTCAAGACAAATGAGGAAAAGACAAATAAAATGGATGTAAGTGTGGCAATTTTAGTAGAGATTCATATGAAAATAAAAAATGAAAATTCTAAATCTGTGAGGCAAACACAGGATCCTCTGTATACTACAATTAAAAAGAAAAGATTGTTAATCTAAATGACAATAACAAAACCCAGTTATATGCTGGCTTTAGCACAATTTAAACATACACTTTAAATCTTAGGATACAGATACTTTAAAAATAAAATTATAAAATATAATGTACTATGCAATTCTATCATCAACAACAATGAAGAATGTCTGGCTGTATTCCTACTAGACAAAATAGATTTAAAACCAAGAGGTATTAGAAAAGATTAAGAGAGAGAATTCATAATAATAAAAGGATCAATCTTTCAGGAAGGCATAGCAAATTAAATATGCAGGTACCTAATGATATAACTCCCAAATTTATGAAGTAAAAACAAGGAAATATTTTAAAAAGGAACTATCAAAGTTGAAGATTTTGACATTTCTTCTTTAGAACACACCGCATTGACTTAATAGACATATATAGAACCCTGTATCCAACATCTAAGAAATACACATATTTTTTAAGTGAAGGGGTATTTAGCAAAATTGAATGTATATTGAATAATCCCAGAATATTAAGAAATTAAGCAAGGCGGGGAGTAGTGGCTCATGCCTGTAATCCCAGCACTTTGGGAGGCCGAAGCAGGTGGATCACGAGGTCAGGAGATCAAGATCATCCTGGCTAATACGGTGAAACCCCGTCTCTACTAAAAATACAAAAAATTAGCCAGGCGTGGTGGCGGGTGCCTGTAGTCCCAGCTACTCGGGTGGCTGAGGCAGGAGAATGGCGTGAACCCGGGAGGCGGAGCTTGCAGTGAGCCGAGTTCGTGCCACTGCACTCCAGCCTGGGCGACAGAGCGAGACTCCATCTCAAAAAAAAAAAAAAAAAAAGAGATAAAGCAAAACACTTCAAAAATGTATGGGTCACAGAAGACATAAAGAAAACTTATATGTAGGTGAATTGAATGATAATACAATTTATTCAAACTTTTGGCATGTAGTGATATGGTATCAGACAAGTTTTTAGTTTTCAATTATATTTTAAAAAAGAAAAAAATTGAAATGAATAGTATATGCTTTCATGTCACTAAACCACAAGAAAATCCAGCAAATTATTCCCAAGAAGAAAGAAATATAAACTATCAGAAATCAATGAAAATACAAAACAGACATAGAGTAGAGAAAAATCAAAGCCAAATTCTGATTCCTGGAAATTATTAATAAACTATTAGCAAGACTAATTACGAGGAAAAAATTAAGGAAAGCTTAGAATAGTAGCCTTAGGAATGAAAATGGGGTATCACCGGTGATTTGTCTTTAAAAAAGATAATAAAAGGATACCATATTAATCACTTTATTAAAAGAATAATAGATAGTGTGCTCATAAATTTGACAACCTAGTTAATATAGGCAAATTTCTTGAAAAACATAATTTACCAAGCTGGACTCGGTAAGAAATACACACACACACACACATACACACATACAGACACAGACACACACACAGAATTTTTTTCTGCTCAAACATTTGAAAGTAAGAAGTAGGCACCATGACACTTCATCTCTCAATATTTCATCATGCACTTCCTAAACCGGGACATTCATCTGTATAATGACAGTAACATCCTCACACTCAATAAATATTTAGATAATATTATTTTTAAAACAGCTCACAAATTCATTTATTCATCTCAAAATTTTTCTTAACTTTTTCACTATCCAAGATCCAAAGATCACACATCACATTTAGTTTTCAGGTTTAATCTTCTTTGATCTAGAATAAACGGCCCCACTTTCTTTTCATTTTATACAATTTGGATATTTTGAACTGCCATGGCAATTGTTCTTGTACAATATTCTACTATCTGGACTATTTTCATGTAAATTGAATCAGGTTAAACATTTTTGTCATGCTACAACACAGATGACAATACTAGGAATGATACTTCACATTGCCTTAAACTATGAGCCATACGATATCAGCAAATCACATTTTGTGATGCTGAGCTTGATGACTTGTTTAATATAGGCCTGCCAAATGTGTTTTGTAAAGTTTCCATTCTCTTTGTAATTATTAAATAATCTGTGTGGTAATATTTTCAGGCTTTCTGAATTTTTTTTTCTCCGTTAAATTTTCATCCAATAGTCTCAGCAACCACCGATGGGCCTTGCAGGCATCAATTAATACCATGGTGTTTTCAACATGGCAATCTTTCTAATCCTACTACCCCTTTCCTTTTGAATAGCCAGTAAAACTTATCAATTCCTTGTTATTTGATGTGGTATAAGTCATTACCATCATTATTTTTTTTCTGATGCTCAAATTAGATGCTGCGTGTGGGAGCCCATTCAAATCAAATCCATGTTGTTTCGACAGGAATTCATGATTATTTGAACATCTCTTGTTTTCAAGCATAATAAGATATCCTAGGCTCACCTCATCATTTATATGTAATGTATTTGGAATTAGATATTTCTCCAAGGTGAGTGGTTTCTATTAGTGGAAGCAGATTTTTTAGAAAACACCATCTGCACTAGCTGTGTTTATGTGGTTGCCACTGTGGTTATTGCTTCTAGGCACTTCCAATGAACATATATGATAAATATATTGTTCTAAAAGTCATGCATTCATTCACGTTGTTATCTCTAGTTGAAACCCAACACCACAGGGTTCTTCAATTTCACCCACTCCTGATTTGCATAACCTTCTCCCACAGTACGAATCCTGATTTCAAGCATCAGAACACATTCGTTTTCTATAAGGTTGGTGCAAATGTAATTGCAATTTTTGCCATTACATTCAATGGCAAAAACTGTAATTACCAACCTAAATATATCCATATCATACATAAACTGATAATTTCTACATAAATACCACCATCCTCAAACCCACTAAGAATATTTTGAGTTCTTTGCAGTTATTTTTGTCACCAGTTTATATTCTAACAAATCTGTAAAATTAGAGTAATGTGATCAAATGTTACCTTAATTAGTTTAATTTTGTTTGCTTATGTTATCTATTTGATATAGTGCTAAGATGGATTTCTTGAATGGGAGAGAAATAATCTTGTATTTTTTTAGGTCACTATTGTTTCAAAGTTTTCTCTTAAAGTTAAAGTTAATCTTACAGTTTACACTAGGCATGCTGCACCAAAATAATTGCTCTATCTATATATCTATCTATCATCTATCTATCTATCTATCTATTTATCTATATACTTTTTAGGATAATATAATTATATTGTTATAAATCTTTGATTTAACTAATTCTTAAAAACAATAAAAGGTTAAGTGACATTTTGACTTCCGCTTTTCTGAGAGTTAGCTAAACAAATTCTTTATTTTAATATCTCCTTATTTCATAAAGTGCTGGGAGAAAATATGTGTGATTTTAACATCTGTGTCTCAGTTATTTTGAACCACCCATAAGAGTATTAAAGTCAAATACCATTTTTAAAGAAACCTATAGAAGTAGCTTCCTTAAAATGAAGAAATAAGTAATAAGTACAATCTGAAAAATTGGAGATTTAACATCAGAGAGCGCTGAATGGAGTCTCCAGTATGACAACCTTGAAAAGGCCTTGAAAGCAGTCAGTGCTAGTGTAGACTCAAAGCAGGAAGATGAAAGACAGGTAGGAAAATATTGCTAGCAATAAAAAGGATCAGATACATTGTCAGGCAAGTTATTAGAAATATTTTATTGAGAAGAACTTTAAAAGGTGGTAGAAGAGTTAGAAAGACTTTATCTAAAGGCTCAAGGAAACTGCAAAGTTACATTACAAATGTTCTAAAGAAAAAAATATATAATCATACTACTTTTATCTAGTTATAATAATGAAAATATTGAGAAACATTTTAACATTAAACCAATATATAAATTTAACAGGAGAAAGAAGGAAATAAAGTAGTTTAATTATATTAAAATCCTTATCTACCCTAAGAGGAAGTCAATAACGTTCACAATTTGTAGATCTATAGATTGTACTGTGTGCATAATATTTCGAAAGATGAAGTTAAATGTCAGGGGAAAAATACAACGAACACCTAAAAATGTCTCAAGTTCTATCTATTGAGACTCAGTAATGGGACTACTGGTTACTATATGAATACTTTTTAAACCATGCCTCCATTTTAATAAAATTTAAACTAATTTAAAAAAATAAAATCTTTCACTTCCCCTCTTCATGCTGCTTCTTTCCTTATTTTTAGCTTTTCTATAGTTGCGGTACAATGGCAGCCACCATGCTATTGATTTTTATTTAAAACATCATTCACATGAACATTGCTCTCAGATGCCATACAAAAAATAGCTTTGACATATTTCACCCCTAAAATGAAATGAAATCTTCTTGTGTCACTCTTTGAGTTAAAGGCTGTGATTGTTTTCAAGAGATTTTCTTCTCATTTTGAGCCCAAGGTGCATATAGTGAAGAGAAGAAGGGTGGATGGCTGAGTTGTTTAGCTGGCAGGCTTTATGGAGTGTTGAGTCCACACTCACTTCTGAAATTTTGTGAAATGTACTCATTCTTCCTAGTAAGGGCTTTATGTTTCTACCATGTTGGGATGCATTTGGACTACAGATTGTTCCCACAAATCAGTGGCAAGTCCTGAACAATTGTGAGCCCCTAAAAGTTTCTTCTTTTGTTGAAGGATTGTGTTACTGGTTTATACTATAGAATATATACTCGACTATTCCCCTGGCTGATTCTTTTACTCTTCAGCTTGCTTCTATTCAATTTAGAAGGTTTGAAAAGCAACAGTGTGAATTTGTTAACTCACTGATTTTATCTGCTATCACCTCTGGAAAATGAAGACAGAATGAGGATGTGTATCATAGCATAATTGAATTACCGGTTTTTTTTTTCCATGGCTGCTACTTTTCAGAGTTTATGGCCTGTTAAATGGAGATATATTCTTATTTCCTTTATTTTTATAGTTACTTGTGAGGTTTTGTTCTCCTTTTTACTTCTGGATTTATCTATTTGTTTTTGTTATTCCATTAAATTTTAGGTAAATAAAATTGTGTAATTCATCATTACTTTTCAAATTTTCTTCAGAAATCTAACATATTTTTTAAGAAAGTAAAGCATATAGGAGTCAGCACAGATTGTGGTTAGTTCTTATATATTTGTTACAGTTGGAAGAAATTTTCTTCCCAGCTAAGGTTTTAGTTAGGGGCAGTTCAGTTTGGTTTTAGTTAAGGTGACTCTGTGTCCAGTTTGGACAATTGTTGTCCAAATTGAGACACATTTGAAAATTAAAGTGGGCAGAATTAATAAATACACTTGGACAATAAGTGTGAACAAGGATTGTCCAGAGACACCAGTATGTATAATCATTCAAGGTTTAGTGGAATATACAGAAGTCATTTGCAGTCACTTCTAAGCATGCCTAAGCAATTGCTGTCATCTCAAAGGAAGCATGGCTTTCAGCAATACCCCTACTGCCCACTATGCTGACAAAGCCAACGTCATGACATGAAGGTTCTGGGCCAGAGGTCATAATGCATTGTGACTTAGCTAGTGACTGTGTGGCTATATGGGAAGCAGGTGGCTCTTGGGGAAAAAGAAGAAAACAGCAACAGCAAAAACAAAACAAAAGAAAACAAAAAACAGGATATGAAATACGTGTAAAGAAAAGCTCTTCTTTAGGAATGTTTCCAGTTATCATATTGTAGAATTGTATGTGGAGATTTTGGTTCCTATCCAGGCTTAGAAAAAAACAGAAGCTTTCTCCTACCTGAGATACACGAAGTTCATAAAATTATAAATTAATCATGTAGGAACTATCTAAAATAAAATTTGTCAGAAATTTCTTGGTAGGGCACACATCTATAGCAAAAGTACAGTGGGTTCATTTATTATGAAGTTGCACATTTTATGCATCCAAATATTGAATTATAAATAATAAATTTTATGTCAAATAACAGATGCAATTATTTTTATTTTGTATCTGTAGGAAATAAAAGTATGAAACACTTGTCAAAAGACAAGTCATTCAAAGATGTTTGCTAGGTCATTAATAAAAAATAATTTTTCCTGTTGTGATGTTTGCAGCATTTGTTGTCTTTTAAAAATTTGTAATTTATTGTGATTTCTTTTCTTGTAGGTACTCATATTTGTATCTAATTCATTGTTTGTAATTTCACATTCTCTTTTGTTAACGGGTGGCCCTCAACATTCTCTAAGCTTCAGGTTTCACAAAACCTGAAATTGTCCTTAAGTGTAGCCCTACTTGCTTTGGGTTCAGTCTTAATTCCAAATCCAACTCTGTTTTGTATTGCCCAGGTTTAATTCATCTGAGAGTCAATTCCTTTCTTTGCAAAAATGGGGATTCAAATAATCATATGTGTACAAGTGTATGGATAATTTTGTTCTCAACCAGATACCTACCCCCATGGGGTTGTATAAGTTAAATATTTCTTTAAAAATGCTTAGATCAATGCCTAGCAATATCAATCAACCTAAAAATTGTAGCTATTTTAACAATTACTAATCAAATAAAGAAAACACGAGTACATATGATGACTGCTCCCCAAACTTGTCTTCTTTTCACTAGCACATCCTGCTTACAGTTGAAAAGGCCAAACCAAATCAAGAATGCAAACAAAAGAGGGATATTAACAGACCAGTCATTTCCATCAACTATTTATTAGCTTCCTTGCTGCTTTTTAGTTTTTTCAGTTTTGCTATAATTTCTCCAAAACTATGAAAAAAATCCACATTTCTCATCACTAAAGCTCAATCATTTCTTCCAAAAGCTAGACTAAGAAAAGTGGGTGATATTTTCAAGAAAATAGAGCCCTACCTAACACAGAGCAGAAATAAACTTTATTGCCCTGGATATATAAAAGTTCTCATCTATTCCAGTTAATATTCTCAGAATATTTGTTCTGCTTTAACTAGTAAGTGTAGAAGAAAAGTGCTTCATATTAACAAAATAAGCACATTGAAATAAATTTGCTAATTCATTTTCACTGGCTGAGATAGGTTAAAAAATCAGAAAAAAAAAATTGGAGGCTGGGCGTGGTGGCTCACACCTGTAATCCCAGCACTTTGGGAGGCCAAGGCGGGCGGATCATGAGGTCAGGAGATCAAGACCATCCTGGCTAACACGGTGAAACCCCGTCTCTACTAAAAATACAAAAAAATTAGCTAGGCGTGGTGGCGGGTGACTGTAGTCCCAGCTACTTGGGAAGCTGTGGCAGGAGAATGGTGTGAACCCGGGAGGCGCAGCTTGCAGTGAGCCAAGATAGCACCACTGCACTCCAGCCTGGGTGACAGAGTGAGACTCCATCTCAAAAAAAAAAAAAAAATTGGAAAAATATTTCTATCTTTCTGTATTCTTTATATTCTCTCCAGTGTTCACAATTTTACAAAGAAAAATTTTTTTAAAAAAATTTATAGAAGTCAATTAATGTGTCAAAAACTTTAAAATTTCAACTATAAAATATATCAATCATTTCCTATAATTGGACCACCTAATAAGTTGTTGGCTTTCAGAATTAGTTACATGTATAATGTTTATTTATTTATTATTTCTTTCAACAGGACGGATTTGAATTTTGGCAATTATGTGAGAATTTGCAAGCTGAAAATTGGCAGAGAACTGGCTCAAAATATTTGTTGAATGAATGGGTGATTTAATGACTAGATGAATAAATAAATAGAATAAATTATTTCAGATATACTTCCTATAAAATTGGATAAAATAAAAATTTAATTCTCCCATACTTATCTCTGAAATATTTGTTCAGCTATGCTGTTTTCATTTTTCAAAATATTTTAGATCTATTTTTATTCTAAAAGAAAATTATGCAAATCATACTTAATCACTCTATAAAACAGTTCTGAATGAAGTGTTTCCAGTTATTCACAATTAGTTTGATAGCTAAGGTTATTAAACCAGTTTCCATGCTTATTTCATCTTGCTAGTTTATGCACTCATTTGCAATTTTTGAGGTTTTCATAGTAATTATAGGGGAAGAAAATTGTTTATAATATATTGAAATACTCTTCAATAAAATAATTTATTGCTGGCCATATTTGCCTCAAAACCAGACATGCAAATAAAACCTCTATGGATAATTGCATTCAGTATCATTTGGGGCTCAGAAAAACACCTAATTTAAAGAGCTTTTCATCAAAATATTAAAAGAATAATTAGTCCTTTATTTTGTTAAACTTATGGCATTTATGAGTATAGCTGTAAATCACACTTGGCTCTCTATATTATAATTAGTCTATACTTAAACAAGTTAAAATTTCCCCTACTCTTTATAGAGAAAATAAAAACAATTTTTTACTCTTGGTAAGTAATGTTTCTGAGAGTTCCAATGTTACTTCACCATTTACTCCCACCACCATCCTTCCACATCAGCACATGAACACACACACACACACACACACGCTCTTTTGAGTACTCTCCTTAGGTAATTTTTCTTTGTTTACAAATCATTTATGCATTGGAGCTGGGATTTTAACTCACTTAGGTAAAATATAAACATTTTACCTGAGTTTCTTAGAGCAAACCTCAACAACTATTTAAATCATTCAGGGAGTACATGGAGAAGATTCATTGGGACAAAAGCCCCACTGAAGATTTTAAGTATGAATTTTCAGTCTTTCTGCTCTGGTTTCTCTCCATCTTTGTGGTTTTATCTACCTTTGGTCTTTGATGTTGATGACCTATGGATGGGGTTTTGGTGTGGATGTCCTTTTTGTTGATGTTGATGCTATTCCTTTCTGTTAGTTTTCCTTCTAACAGACAGGCCCCTCAGCTGCAGGTCTGTTGGAGTTTGCCGGAGGTCCACTACAGACCCTGTTTGCCTGGGTATCACCAGCGGAGGCTGCAGAACAGCAAATATTGCTGCCTGATCCTTGCTCTGGAAGCTTCGTCCCAGGGGGGCACCTGCCTGTATGAGGTGTCTGTCAGCCTCTACTGGGAGGTGTCTCCCAGTCAGGCTACATGGGGTTCAGGGACCCACTTGAGGAGGCAGTCTGTCCATTATTGGAGCTTGAACACCATGCTGGGAGAACCACTGCTCTCTTCAGAGCTGTCAGGCGGGACGTTTAAGTCTGGAGAAGCTGTTTGCTGCCTTTTGTTCAGATATGCCCTGCCCACAGAGGTGGAGTCTATAAAGGCAGTAGGCCTTGCTGAGCTGGAGTGGGCTCCACCGAGTTCAAGTTTCCCTGCTGCTTTGTTTACACTGTGAGCATAGAACCACCTACTCAAGCTTCAGCAATGGTGGACGCCCCTCCCCCCGCCAGGCTCCTGCATCCCAGGTCAATCTCAGACTGCTGTGCTAGCAGCAAGCAAGGCTCCAAGGGATGGGACATGCTGAGCCAGGCACGGGAGGGGATCTCCTGGTGTGCTTGTTGGGAAGACCATGGGAAAAGTGTAGTATTTGGGCAGCAGTGTACCGCTTCTCCAGGTACAGTCACTCATGGCTTCCTTTGGCTAGGAAAGGAAAATGGCCCAATCCCTTGCACTTCCTGGGTGAGGCAATGCCCTGCCCTGCTTCAGCTCACCTTCTGTGGGCTCCACCTACTGTCCCACCAGTCCCAATGAGATGAACCAGGTACATGAGTTGGAAATGCAAAAATCACTTGTCTTCTGCGTCAGTCTCACTGGGAGGTATAGACCAGAGCTGTTCCTATTCTGCCATCTTGGAAGTGAAGGCAAAAATAAAGATGTTCTTTGAAACCAATGAGACAAAGATACAACATACTAGAATATCTGGGACACATTTAAAGCAGTATGTAGAAGGAAGTTTATAGCACTAAATGCCCACAAGAGAAAGCAGGAGAGATCTAAAATTGACACCATAACATCACAATTAAGAGGACTAGAGAAGCAAGAGCAAACAAATTCAAAAGCTAGCAGAAGACAAGAAATAACTAAGATCAGAGCAGAACTGTAGGAAATAGAGACACAAAAAACCTTTCAAAAAATGAATGAATCCAGGAGCTGGTTTTTTGAAAAGATCAACAAAATTGATAGACTGCTAGCAAGACTAATAAAGAAGAAAAGAGAGAAGAATCAAATACATGCAATAAAAAATGATAAAAGGGATATTGCCACTGATCCCACAGAAATACAAACTACCATCAGAGAATACTATAAACAGCTCTATGCAAATAAACTAGAAAATCTAGAAGAAATGGATAAATTCCTGGACACATACACCATCTCAAGACTAAACCAGGAAGAAGTTGAATCTCTGAATAGACCAATAACACATTCTGAAATTGAGGCAATAATTAATAGTCTACCAACCAAAAAAAAGTCCAGGACCAGACAGATTCACAGCTGAATTCTACCGGAGGTACAAAAAAGAGCTGGTATCATTCCTTCTGAAACTACTCCAATCAACAGAAAAAGACAGAATCCTCCCTAACTCATTTTATGAGGCCAGCATCATCCTGATACCAAAGCCTGGCAGAGACATGGATGAAGCTGGAAACCATCATTCTCAGCAAACTATCACAAGATCAGAAAACCAAACATCTCATGCTCTCACTCATAGGTGGGAGTTGAACAATGAGAACACATGGACACAGGGAGGGGAACATCACACACCGGGGCCTGTGGGGGGTAGGTGGCTAGGGGAGGGATAACTTTAGGAGAAATACCTAATGTAGGTGACTGGTTGATGGGTGCAGCAAACCACCATGGCACGTGTATACTTACATAACAAACCGGAACATTCCGCACATATAACCCAGAACTTAGTGTCATTTAAAAAAAAAAGATTTTAAGTATGAGCCATCTAGATCTTCTATTTTAAACTATAGAGCTAAGAATGCTGGGGAGAAGAAACCTAACATAAAGAAAGAGTTTTCATGGAGAGATTTGTGAATGCTGTCTTCTATCTAAAAAAATAAACTCAAAAATATTTATGGGAGACCTACAAAGATTTTAGGGGAATTATATTGGTGTAAACACCATTAGCTTGGATTTTAAAAAGCAGAAACAGTTCAACCTGAAAATAGGTCTTGGACCCAAACTTCTATAGACAGAAAGCAGGCTAAGAAAACTGCTCACCTGTAAACATGGGCCATCCTTTAGGAAAAAGGAAGAATAATGAAAAGTTGAAAAAGTGGAACCAAGAACCCAGAAGGTAAAGCCAAGAGCTAAGGAGAGTCATTACTAAAGAGCAGTAGAACTGAGTCCTAATCAAGGAACTTCCAACCAATGCCCAGCTGTATTTTAAAGGCGCTATAGAACAGCAACTCCTGTGTGCCTCTTGTTTTTTTGTTTGTTTGTTTGTTTGGTTGGTTTTTGGATTTTTTTTTTTTTTTGGAACAGTATAACAATTATGCAATTTTTCCCCACCATTTTGTATTGAGAGTATGTCAGAAGGGGATGCAGATAACTCATCTCTATTTTATAGGTCTTTTGATTTTAAAAAGATATGCTTGCAAAACTATACTCTAGATAACACAATCAAGGAGTTGTATCTGTACCTGGATCTGGGTTAGATGATAAGATTCTAGACCTAGAACTGTTGCCAAGATAAGACTTTTGGGAGCCTTGGAAAAATTGAGAGTATCTTGAATGTGAGAAGAACATAAATTATTGAAGTCCGGGTGCAAACTATAATAGGCTTTCCCCAAAATGGACTGCAACAATCCTAGCCTTGTGGTGTTTATACACCTCAATAGTTTCCTTCTTCCTTGAGTCATGGATGGTTGTCTAATGTGACTAATAGAACACATATCCACACTATTAAAATTATTGACAGACCTACATAGTTGAGTATAATAATAATAACTTATTTCACTTCAAGTCTGTGTAATGAAAACATGAAGGCTCTTACTTCGGCAATGCATTGCTCACTCTGGAGGAAGCTGGCTGTCATGGTGGGAGGGTGCAGGGGCAACCTGTGGTGAGGCTCACATGGAGCAAAAGCCATTTACCAGCAGCTACTTGCCCACCATAAAAATTGAACACTCCAGCCCTAGGCAAGCATTCAGATATCTCTAGCCACAGTCAGTTTCTGACTGCAAACTCACAAAAAATTCAAACAAGAACTTTACCCACTGGATTTTTCCTGAATTCATAACCCACAGACATTGTGAGAGATAATAAATGATTATTGTTGCTTTAAATCACTAAGTTATGGGGTGATATGTTAGGCAGCATTAGATAACTAATATAAATTCTCAATTTATGATGTCATTTATATAAAGTTTATAAACATTGCAAAACAAAATTATAGGGTTTAGGGTTGCATAGTTAAGTGGTAAAAATACAAAATTATAAATAGCAAGAAAATATTCATTAAAAAAATAAGCTCATGGTTTTCCTTGTAAGCAGGGAGAATTTGCATTTTCTTCTCCTTTTCTTTTTCAATAGGGGTGGGGTCTTATTATATTGCCAAGGCTGGTCTCAAACTCCTGAGCTCAACCAATGCTCTTGCCTTGGCCTCCCAAAGTACTGATATTACAGACATGAGTCACCATGCCCAGCTTGCATTTTCAAATACCCTATCACATGTAACTACACTTTTCAAAAAACATTTTAATTAAAATAATGAAAGGTAAAGTAAAATATAGGATGATACATTTTTTGCCTGATATATTTTAGATACTAATGAAAATTTTCTGGAGGAGCAAGGACCATGGGTGACTCTTGAAAGAAAGAGTTAAACAAGAATAAAAAAACTAAGCAAAGAATGGAAGAAGGTTGTTCTCTGCAGTGGAAACTGTAAGTTCAAATGCTTAGAGACATATCAGAGTTTGAGTATTCTTCCACAGGCACCTGCAAGCTATTGAGATTTTACATTCAGGCATGATAAGAAGAGATTTGCGTTTTCAGAAGGAAAAAGCTAGTGATGTTATGGAGAGTAGTTTGGAAGATGTCAACAGTAGAACAATGAGGAGGTTTGTATAGTTCTCTATGGAAAAATTATGAGGGCTTGAATTAAGAAAATGGCAGTAGCCATGGAAAGTATTTGCCATACCAGTTAACGACAACTCTTTCTAATTTCTGAAATCAAAAAGGTAGGTATTATTGACTGTTCTCTCCCTCTTTCACACCTCATAGCTAATATTTTGCAAAATTCTTTGCCAAATATTTTACTTTCAAAATATATGCGTATTTCAACTACTTCTCATCAGTTCCCCTGCTACTACCGCTGTCCAAGTCACATTTATCTCTCCTTTTGGCCATTACTGTAATTTCTTAATCAGTCTTCCTACTTCCATGTTTGCCCTTCCTCCTTCAGGCTATCCAGAGTGACCTTGTAAACACAGAAATTAGATCCTGTCAATCCTGTACCCCCAAACCCTTGAATGGCTTCCAATATGGCTCAAGATAAAAGCCAAAGTGTTTTAAGCGGCCCTATACATGCAGGTCCCCTATAAACTGTCTTTCACTCTTGTTCACTTTAGTGCAGCCATCCTAATCATCTTGCTCTTTCATACTTAAGATATCACCCCTGTTTCAGGGATTTTGCAATCTCTGTTCCTCTCCTTTCAGTGCTCTTCCCCCAAATATCTGTAAGGCTCACTTGTTTGCCTCCTCCAGGTCTTTACTCAAGTATCACTTCCTTAGAGAATCCTTTCCAGAACATCTTACATAAAATTACTGTCCTTCCAAACTCTTCTATCCCCTCCCCCACTCTATGATTTTTTTCTGAGATGTCATCTCATTTATTTTGCTGAATTATGCTATTTATAACCTGTTATCCCACCTCATCCATGGAAGCTGACAATTTATATACAAAGCTTGTAGAAAAAGGACTGGCACGCGGTAGGTGCTCAATAAATTTGTTCAATGAATTAATTAATGGATGGATTTAAAAGGTACATTTTATTATTTTTGTGATGAATGAGGACAGCGAAGAAGTCAAAGTTATGTTCCAAATTTTGTCTGTGTTAGAACTATCCGGGACCTCTTGTCACTATATACAAACCATATACAAACTCCTTTTAGTCACAGGTCCTGAAAAGCCCATGTCAGTTAAGCTAGAAACAAAAGTCTTCGAAAACTGAAATCTCCACACAATATTTTTCTATTTCTACAAAATTTTAAAGAATTGTCTAAACTTCATTTGGAATTTTTTATAGCTAAAACAAACAAAAAATAGTTAAATATATCTGCTGTATATAATTTTTAAATTATTTTGAGAAGAAGAAATAAAGAGTGGTAAAATACACCTGAATATCTAGAAAAGACTAAAGAATGGTGTCAGCAACTTGGCAGAATAAGAGGCTCCTGACTCTCACCCCATGCATGGAAGCACTGAATAAACATCTATCCCTAGACAAATTCCCTCTGAGAGAAATTCAGAAATAAGTCAAGAGACTCCTACTAATTGAACAACTAAAAAAAATCCATTCAAATGTGTAGGAAAAGCTGAGGCACACTTGGGCATGGGCCCCACCCCAGCCACTGTACCATGCAATCTGGAAGGAGTTCCCAACACCCAGCTTCTCCCTGAGAAGTGAAGGGTTTGAACCACACATATAGTGCCCTAACTCTAAGTTTACTCACAGCCTGGCTCTTAATTCACCAACTTTGAGTGTGGAGGAGATTAGGCACCCATGTGTCTCTCTAGATGGACCACAGAATACAATGGCGGTTTTATGTAGGCACACGGGCACTTCTAGGGGCTGGAAGCAACGCAGAAAAGGGGCTTAAAAATGCAGCTTCCTTTTTCTGCCTAGAAGGAATTTATGACACACTCTTCCAGTGTCAACTTGACAGCCTGGCTTCTAACTAACTTGCATTGGAGAGTTGAAGGAGCAGACAAACCGCAGCCCCCTGGCAGCTTCTAAACACAGATTGGCACTTCCTGAGTATTCGGCTTCTGAGTATACCACTTCCTGAGTATTCCCCCTCCAGCAAGAACTCCAGGCCTACCAATCCCTCCTGAAAATAGCTTATGCACTTTGAGCTCCCTGACTTTTATGGATACCACAGGGGGAAAAAAAGAGACAAGACACAAATAAATAAAATGAGAAATAAAAGAATGGACATTACAAGTGATATCCCAGAAATTCAACAGATCATAAGAGGCTACAATGCACAATTACACACCAGCAAATTGAAAAGCCTAGAATAAATTAATAAATTCTCACAAATATATCACTACCAAAGATTGAATCATAAATAAATCAGAAATATGAACAGACCAATAATGAGTAAGGAGATTGAATCTGCAATAAAAAGTCTCCCATCAAAGCACAAGACCAGATACCTTCATGGATGAATTCCACCAAATATTTAAAGAAGAACTAATACCAATTCCTCTCAAAAGCTTTCAAAAATGAAAATGTAGGGCCAGGTGTGGTGGCTCATGCCTGTAATCCCAGGAATTTGAGATGATGAGGTGGGAGAATTACTTGAAACCAGAAGTTTGAGACCAGCCTTGACAACATAGAGAGACCCTGTCTCTACAATCAATCAATAATAAAAATGAAACAGGAGAGATTACTTCTAAACTAATTTTAAGAGACAAGTATTATCCTGATACCAAAGCCAAAGACCCTACAAGAAAAAAGAAAAACTATAGGCCAGTATCACTGATGAACATAGGTGCAAAACTCCTCCACAAAATACTAGCAAACCATATTTAACAGTCCATTAAAATGATCATTCACTATGATCAAGTAGAATTTATGCCGGGATGTAAGAATGACTCAACATATGCAAATCAGTAAATATGATTCACCATATTAACAAAATGAAAGTCAAATGCCATATGATCATCTAAATAGATGCAGAAAAAGTGTTTGACAGAATTCAATACCATTTTATAATAAAAAACTACCAAACTAGTATATGACTAGCATAAACTAACTAGTTTTATCTGGACTAGTATTATCGGGCATAAAAGCTTGGTATAGAAGGAAGGTATTTCCATGCAATAAAGGCCATATATGACAAGTCTGCAGTTTATATCATACTCAGTAGTAAAAATTTGAAGAGTTTCCTTTAAGATCTGGATCAAGAAAAGGATGCCCATTCTCACCACTTCTGTTCACTTCTGTTCTAGCTAGAACTGGAAGTACTAGCCAGAACAATTAGGAAATTTTAAAAAATAGTAAGAGGCATTTGAATAAGAAAGGAAGAAGTGAGATTGTTTCTGTTTGCTGATGACATGATCTTACATATTGAAAACCCTAAAGGTTCCACAAAAAAATAATAATAATAAATGAATTCAGCAAGTTCCGGGATATAAAATCTACATACAAAGATCAGTAGCATTTAGATGCACTAAAAATGAACTATCTGAAAAATAAATTAAGAAAAAACCCATTTATAATAGGATTAAAAATACCAAGGAGTAAGTTTAAGGAAATAAATGATCTGTATATTAAAAACTAAGACACTGGTAAAATAAATTGAAGGTGACAGAAGTGAATGGAAAGATATCCCATGTTCATGGGTTGGAAGAATTAATGTTAAAATGTCCATAGGACCCAAAGTAATCTACAGATTCAGTGTAATCTCTATCAAAATGCCTGTGTAATTCTTCACAGAAATAGAAAAAACAATCCTAAAATTTGCACGGAACCACAAAAGACTCCAAATAAACGAAGCAATCTTGACCCAAAGGAACAAACCTGGAGGCATTGTGCCACCTGATTTCTATACTACAAAGCTATATTAATCAAAACAGCATAGTACTGACATAAAAACTGGCACATTGACCAATGGAATAGGATAAAAAGTTTAGAAATAAACCCAGATATCTACAATCAATTGATTTTCAACAAAGGTGCCAAGAACACACAATGGGTAAAGGACTGTCTTTTTAAGAAATTGTGTTGGAAAGACTGGCTATCCCATGCAGAAGAATAAAATGGGACCCTTATACTCACCCTGTATACAAGAATAAATGCAAAATAAATTACAAATTTAAATGTAATACCTGAAACTTTAGAAACACTAGTTGAAAACATAGGAACAAAGCTCCATAACATGGGTCTGGACAGTGATTTCTTACATATAACCCCAAAAGCAAAGGCAACAAATGCAAAAAATAAACAAATGGGAGTGTCTCAAACCAAAAAGCTTCTGCACAGCAAAAGAAACAACAAAGAGATAATCTACAAATTGGGAAAATGTTTGCAAATCACACATTAAATAAGGGCTAACATCCAAAATAAATAAGGAACTCAAACTATTCAATAACAAGAAAACAAATAACACTATTAAAAATAGACAAAGGACCTGAGTAAACATTTCTAAAAAGAAGACATATAAATGGCCAACTGCTGAATGAAAAAAAAAAGTGCTCAACATCACAAATCAGAGGAAGGCAAATTAAAAACTCAATGAGATAACACATCACACCTGTTATATTGGCTATTATCAAAAAGATGAAAGATAAGTGTTGGCTATAATGTGGAGAAAAGGGAAACCTTGTACACTGTTTGTGGTATTGTAACAGCACAGCCATTTTGGAAAACATTATGGAGGTACTTCAAAAATGTAAAAATAGAACTACCATCTGATCAATCCAGTAATTCTACTTCCAGGTATATATCCAAGGAATTGCAATCCGTGTGTGAATGAGATATCTGCACTACCATGTTCATTGAAGCTTTATTCACAATAATCAAGATATGGAAACAACGAAGTGCCCATTAACGGAATAAAGAAAATGTGATATATATATGTACACATAATGAAATACTATTCACCCTTTAGAAAAAGGATATTTATCATTTGCAACAACATGGATATACCTAGAGGACATTATGCTAAGTGAAGTAAGCCAGACACAGAAAGGGAAATACCACATGATCTCACTTATATGTGGAATCTAAAATTGTCAAACTCATAGAAGTAGAAAGCAGGATGACGCTTACCAGAGACTAGGTTGGGGGACGAATGCAGGGAAAGGGAAGACATTGGTCAAAGAGTACAAAGTTTCACTTAGACAGGAAGGATAAGTTCTGGTGTCCTACTGCACAGCATTGTGACTACAGTTAATAATAACATATTGTATATTTCAAAATTGCGGAAAGAGTGGATTTGAATTTTCCCATCACAAAGAAATAAGTATGTGAAGTGATAGATATATTAATTAGCATTATTTAATCATTCTGCAAAGCGTACATGTACCAAAACATCAGTTTGTACCGTGTAAATCTATACAATTATTATTTATCAATTAAAAATAACATTTAAAAAACTGAAGCAAATGACACATTTGATTAGTTTCAGTTAGAAAACTAGAAAGAAAATGCATTCTGTACACAATAATTTTGCCTATGTTTGTCTCCAAGAAGTCTAACATATTACTTTTTATTCCAGATATATAACATATATGAAGAATTTTCAGGAAATCGTTACAATAATGTAAAAGTTTTCAGAATTAAGTTCTTGAGAGTAATAGTCAAAGGAAATTGCCAAGACTTTTTCCTTCTAATAAAACTATTTCCTACGTATATACATTGATCATTATTGTAAGTAAAATATTTTGCTTGTCTTAGTCCACTATAATCCAATTAAATTCTCAATAATATTTAAAAGAATATCACTCATCTTTTTATGTATTTCTCAAAACTGAGACATCTAAAAGAAAAAAGTTCACATAGTCTAGTTGCAGATTTCTGAAGAGTCAACATGATATTAATATTATGAGACTATTTGGTAAATCTATGTCAAATTTTGGCCAACATTTCAGATTTAAGTTGTGCTCCTGGCACAGGAGAATCTCTCACAGGACTCAAGTACAAGAGTATCCATGTGGATAATGAATGCTGGTCTATTTCCCAGATATATAACAAAGCTATGGGGAAAGTGGAGTCAGCTCACACTTCAAACATAGTCTATTGATTCTGGTGATTAAATGCAATTTCTTCTCCGATATATTTTTCATACTAGTGTATGCATTTGACTTGTAATTAATACATCCTGGAATAATTTCTGGTTTATAATAAAGACCATGTAGTTTCACCAAATTTTAACATGTAATGTTTTTTAAAATAATAATTACAAGTATTTTTAAAAGTTTGTTACCAGGACAAAAATCCAAGATGCATTTGTTTTGTTTCACCTATAGCATTTTCTATGTCTTTTGTACTTAGAGCACAAAATACTAAGTTTTACAGAACACTGGGGTGAATTTGAGTAAAGCAACCCAATATATTTCCTAGAAATAAAAATGTAATTTTAAAATATAATAAATATAGCTGTGCAGAGAAGAAATCTAAAAGCAAAAGCAATGGGCCAGCTTTAAAATTACAAGGTGGTTTATAAAATCTTAACATTGCTTCTTGAACATCTAATAATATTCATCTTGGCAATTACATCAGAGTGCAATTTTATGGAAATTTATATGTACTCTTTTTGTGGTCAAGTCAAATATATCTTTCAGGTCTTGAATAGTCATATAATTTCTGCTATCCTTAACAGTTATAATCATTTTAGCACTGTATATTCATGTTTTGTGTTTTTATTGTAAACAGAGACCTAAAACCATCATAAATAGCTGATGAGAAGTATACAATGGAATCACTTTGGCAAACAATTAGGCAATTTATTTTCAAGTTAAACGCAAACCTATCTATCATGTGACTCAGCAATTTCATTTCTGGATATTCAGACAATAGATAAGAGAACACTTTCACACACAAAAAAACTTGTATGGAGATGTTTATAGCAATTTATTTTCATAAAGGCCCCCAAATGAAAATGCCCAAATGTCTATCCATCAACAAGATAATGAAAAGATTATCTGAGATATTTTCATATAATAAAATACTACTTGGCAATAAACAAGAACAACTTAGTGAAACATAAACAACATAGATGAATCTCAAAAGCATTATGCTGAGTGAAACAAATCAAATACTACAAGTACATTATATGACTCCTTATATCTGAAGTGACATAGAAAAACTATTCTATTGTGATAGAAATCAGAACAGTGGTAGCCAACTGTGGGTGGTGGTTGACTAGAACAGAATGTGAAAAAACACATCTAGGATGAAGGATAATTGAGATGTTATTTACTAGGTGTATACACTGATCCAGGTTCATTAAATTACACACTTAGGATATGTGGTTTTCATTGTATGTAAATTTTATTTCAAGGAGAAAGTAAAAGAACATATATCAAGTGATAAACAGGTACGAGGATGTACACTTCCTTAAGATTCCTAAAATGTACATAATTCTTATTCCAGGACTTGTACTTCTACCTCCTAAGGAAGGTATACAAAATATACCTCCTCCTTGGTATATAAATAAAAAGATCTATATCTACTTATTAATTTAAACTTAAATCATTATATATAAGTGAAAATTGGAGCTAAATTAAACCCTCATTTATGCATTGAAACACTAAGCAAGCTGTAATCCCAGCTACTTGGGAAGCTGAGATGGGAGGATCACTTGAGCCCAGGTGGCAGAGACTGCAATGAGCCAAGGTCTTGCCACTGCACTCCAGCCTGGGCAACAGAGCCAGACCCTGTCTCAAAAAAACAAAAATAATTTTAAAAAGGATTTAAATAATTTCTTAATATATATTTTACACTCCTAAACTCCTTAAATTTGTTACCTGCTATCTGTGAAACCTTACCAGTTTACTTCATTCTCTCTGTAAATTGGTGATAACGATAACGTCTCATTGAGTTTTGTGAGTATTAGCTACATGTAAAGTACATAAAAGTGACATGGAATACATAAGAGGTTTGTAACATAGTTATTAGACTTATTATTATTATTATTACCATGAGATTTGTAGGCTATGTTGAGCAGGAGTGGGTCCCAAACAAAATTAAACTCTTATTAGGAGAAATGAAATTTTCAGTGAGTAGTTAACTGATGGTGTCTTCTACCAATACTTACTTCTTAAGATACTCTACTGAAACATAAGAGATTGGTTTATTTTTAAAGATGGTTAAGGCTGTCACTGATTGTATAACTTATAAAAATTACTTTGATGAAATTAACAATTCATTCCTTGGTTAGTCATTCAGCTTTTTGGTCACAATGGGCCTCATAGGCCTTTCCTTAATGTTCTATGTAAAAGGACAAAATGGTAATGAACAACTTTAAATGTGACTCACACAAACAACAAAATAAATTATTACAGTCCATCTGGATTCTTCAGTTGATCATTTTAGAGAATTAAATATAAAGTATTTGAAAAAATTTAAAAAGAGACTTTCAATACATGAGGTTGACTTTGGTAAGGAGAATAACATCTTAAAATCTGTCATCATTTAAAAGAAATAAATTATTTAATTAAAATTGAGTGAAGATTGTAATTTCAGCACTTTGGGAAGTCCAGGCAGGCAGATGTCTTGAACTCATAAGTTACAGACCAGCCTGGGCAACATGGTGAAATCCTGCCTCCACAAAAAATACAAAAATTAGCCAGATGTGGTGGTGTATGCTTGTAATCCCAGCTACTTGGGAAGGTGAGATGGAAGGATTATTTGAGCCCAGGAGGCAGAGGCCTCAATGAGCCAAGGTCTTGCCACTGCACTGCAGCTTGGTCAACAGAGCCAGACTCTGTCTCAAAAAACAAAAAGAATTTTAAAAATAATATAAATAATTTCTCAATGATATATTTTACACTCCTAAATTATATTAACTTGCATAAATTTTTATTAGCTGAAAAATAAGTTTCCATAAAAGGATAATGGGACCACAATGTTGGTTTAAATCAATCTGAATCTCTGGGACCTGGGTACCTTGGATGGGGGAACTCCAACTAAGAATATCTCCCATGATTTACTTCTAAGTATATAAATAAATTAAAGCTTTTTCCTCAGATGTCATTTAAAAAAATAAATGTTTATATAAAATAAAAATATTTAATGTTCAGTTATTGCTAACATATGTCATATTGCTTTATATATTTTTTATAAGGGTAATTCTATAATTTTTCAACCATTCTTCCTCAGTTGAATGACACTTTTAATTGTGCACTTGCTCATTTGGGGTTTTAATGTAAAATAAATAGATGATACTTTAAATAATTAAGTAGAATTCTGCCACTCATTGAGCTTAACAGTTGTGTTGCCTTATTTGGATAGATTACTTTTTTAGTGTTCAGAGATAGACTGACTTGGAAAATATCTAAGTTCCAGCCAATAGTCATTTTGGGAAATACTTTGTACTTAAGAGAAGTAAGAGTTGCAAATTACTTAAGAAATTAATGAATGTGTATTATGGATTTTAAAAATCATAATTTTAAAACTATTTTAGCTAAGTCCAGTTTATTGAAAAAATTTTTGTATATTCACCACTTTTTATTCCATAAGATTCATGCCTTAGTGCACATTAATGTCTACCTTTTAAAAGGCAGTTTATTTCCATTGCTATCTTGTATAATGGGAGGTCAGATGAAGTATTTGCATGTGGTAGCAAGTGCTGTGGTATAAGTCTTTTGTTTATTCAAAAAGTGTGAATAAACCAGTCACCATGGCAGTCATTGGGAATACAAATTTCAAAAGAATCCACTTCCTTAAATAACTTTGAGTTTGATGCTGAGAATTCAGATTGTCCCACAAAATATCACAATAAACTTACAAAGAAGCTGTTCTTTTTTCTTTACTGGGGGATGGGGGAAAAGAAGATTCAAGGGGAAGGGAGCAACACACTATTTTAAGTGTGGTAAAATAATATCAAAATTGAAGGCTTAGAATAACTTATTTCCAAAATTGACCAGGCAAGTTAATATTTAAAATGGCTTGACTAATTTTAATAAGTGGGAACATGTTCTTCCCCACATCCTGTGAACACCGGTATCCTTTCAAGTATATATACCAAGGGCCACAGAGATTAATTTTTCACAGGATATTTTTGTCTTTGTCCCAAAATATTATTTTGTGAATCAAAAATATAATTATTTGTTAATAACATGTCTTAGATTGAAACTAATTTTGGCCACAAATTATATATTATGCTATCTGGGCTTTGACCTCAATGCTTGGAGCCAGAGTTGAAGCAGAGCCCTCCTGCTGAATGTGATCAGGCTCTCTCCTCTACTCCAGTCGATAACCCTATATATCTGGATACATTTCTTGACTCCATTATCTACTTCAAATGCTCCCATTCAATCAACCATCATATGTAACACTGCCATATGTTTCTTTGTCTCATGAGTGTCCAAAGCTCTCCATCCCCAGTAGTATCACTACTGTAGTTCTGCAACTTATCATTTCTCTCCTAGATTTCTACTGCAGCCTTTATTCCATTTCTACTGCACACGGGTTGGTGCCAGTATGGAAAGCCCTGGAGGCTTGCTACTTTGGTCAGGTTCCTTTAAACCAAAAAGGCCCACACTCGAGGGCATTCCAGCTTGTTGGCATCTGATATGACTGTCTTCTCAGTCAAGAATTAAAGCCTTATTAAATCTTTACATTCCAAATCTCAGACAATAGGCCTTGAAGTAATTAACAACAGATCTCTTTTTTTTCCTTTTGAAGTATAGTTACTTCACCTGTTACTTGTGATAAGGTAGAATCTTCATATTTAACAATTAATAAAAAAGAAATCACATAATACTTACAAAGTGCTAATTTCTGCAGGTGATATTATGAAGGCATTGATTGTATACTGAACAGCATAACTTTTATTTGACAGAAGCATAAAGTATCTCCTATAAGAAAAACAGTATTAAATAGAAGGAAGCCAGCACACACACACCAGCAGCCCGGGATCTGGCGAGGCAGCACATTAACAGCATGGAGTCAGCCTCAGCATGCTGTGAACATATTCATAGCAGCCTCATGAAAGCCCCAGGACTGCTGGGCCAGCAGCTGCTCACCAAGGAAGCTCCTGTTATTATAGGGCAATCTTTTTCAGTTATCCATACAATCTTTTTATAGCACGGGGCTCCATTGCCACAAGGGCTCATCACCAGTAAGGGACTGATTGAGCAGAGAACTACTAAACATAAATAGCACCTAGTTAGGTGGACACACAGAGCCATGAAAAAAGCAATCCTGTATATCAATATAGCAAGCATGTTTCTATTTACATCCAAATCCAGTCATGGCAAAGATGTCTGAACAATGCAAATTAACCAGAAAATACATTTTAAACCCTTAAGAAATAAATACATACAATAAGATGATTCGAAAAATAATTATTTTAAAGCACACTTCATCACACACTTCCTATCACTCTAAAGAAAAGATAAATTGTATTCCTGAATACTTCATGATGCCTTTCTCAGTCAAGAGAAAACAGGATATATTTTGCAAATTTAGTGTAAGATTAACTAATACTTTTAGAAATGGAAAGAAATCAGGAGACGTTGATTCCCTGATGTTCCATAGATTATCTAGGTGACTTGACACAAGTCACTTATATGTAAAATAAAGATAATAGCTGCTCTACACTGATTACCTCAGAATTGTTTAGAGAGCAAATGAAATCATACAGATGAAGCCCATTATATTTTATAAAGAGCTATAAAAATATAAGGTTTCAATACATGGCTATAACTAAAGTAATCCCCTGATCCTCTTAGAACAATTATCTATATTTGTATTTCTGGGATAACATATAATTAATGTACAGTATAAGATTAAATAAACATTTTATAATATTTTTCAATTTTAGAAGCTAAGGAATACCACCTATGTATATACCAAATACACTTGGTTTTTGAAAAATATATATAGCCTTCTTTTTGTTCCATCATATAAAATCCTTATATTTTGACTGCTTCATATGCATATGTTATTGTTTTTGTAGTGCCTGTATTTCCAAGTCTGACTACATATCAATCTCATGTTCTCACTAATTTACCTTAAAATATTCTCTTTAAAAATCTGCACAATTAAATTCTGTATTTTTGTCTCAACATAATGGTTAACTCTCTTGATGTTAATTTTATAACCTACAAATGAATCCAAACATATATGTTTCTTTTTATAGCCCTGCATACATTAACCAATGTTTCTAGAATATGCTAGGTGAAACTGACATTTTTGGAATAAACTGCCATAAGAGGGATTATTATAAGTATCTCTGATGTACACGTACACACCTGTACATGCACACACACACCCACGCACACGCACACATACACACCACAGAGAAGAAAGGGTGTGATCCAGCTCTCTTTCCAAATGTGCATCCAGTTAGCATTGCATGTAGCAATGCTCCATCTCATAAGCTTATTGTACACAAAGGACAATCCAGAAAATTTAATTTAATTTTTTAAATTAAATCTTGATTTCTATTTAATTGCACACTACACCTTCTTCAGTGCTGAAACATAATGAGCAGGAAGCAATTTCAAACGTGCTTAAAGGTCTTGCACTGCTCCAATGTGGAACTAGTTTCCATAGCAACTGGCATACCACCCTCTATTTATTCCAAATAAATGACAAATCAGAAGTGCAGCTGTAATATCGGGGGATTCCATTTCTCCCAACACAATATAAAGCTACACATACATCTACTAGTATGGTTGCTGCTTGCTATAACCTAATAAGTGAAAAAAGGAGGCTTCAAAACACAGTCTGTGGCAGCAGCTTTCTGCAGTGTGACGTCCATTATAGTAACCTTGACTTCTAATTCTGGAAAACGCCCTTGGATGAGAAAGCAAAACAGAAGGCATTATTTTAGATAGTTTACACTGTAAATGAGATTTGTTTATCTTAACCTAAGAAGCAAATCAGATTCCAAATTACATCATCTAATAGCTACTGCTGCTAGATGCCCTCATTAGGATTCTTAATCTGGAAACCCAACATCTGCAAAATGCTAACCTGGCCTATTAAGCTAAACAAAAGCTTTAAGGATCAGCTGATCCCGTTTTGTCATCTTCATCACGCTTTCTGTTAAATGAGTCTAACACAGAAAATAAGAAGAGAGGTTGGTGAGAGGCCATCAAGCTGGTCAGTGACAGAACAGGTGAGTATCAGTCCTATCTCATGGAAAATCTGCACTCCCACACACGCATGCGCATGAAATCCTTGCCTTTTGTGTGCAAACTCACCCACACCCACCCACATACACACACACACACACACACACACACACACACACTATCTCTCTCTCCTTTTGAACACCTGAGCTATAGTGCTTGAGAAAAAAAAATATCTGGACCTTTTAATTTGTAAGTCTCATAAAATCTAAATGTTATAAATGTTCAAAGCATACTTTGAAACAGAAAATGAAAATAAATTTTACACCATTTTCTCATAAAAGCTGACAATGTATACTCAGAAATATTGGCATCTTTATTCGTTGAAAAATATGCTTAAAGATTTTAGGTATAAGTCACCAGCATAATTCTGATGAGATTGTTTGTGACCAGTTATTACCAAAAAAATCTATTTTTCATTTACAAATTGGAAAGATATAATTATTAATTGAATGCTAATTAAAACATACACACACACACACATAAACCCACATACTCATGCGTTTTTGTTGCAGTTTATCAGCAATGAAAACTAGGGGCCTCCAGAAGAGTTCGAGTCTGTGGCCTGTTATCTTCTGCCTGTTCATACACTGCGAAATGTGCTACATTGGTGTCAGCCATATATCACTATGTTCATTTTGCCCATTGTGTGTCTGCAAGACTGTCCTTTGTTCATATGCACAGACGAATTAATGGAGCTATTTTACCAATGGACTATTAATCCCTTTATAAGTTTTCAGCATTACTGTTCTTTGACACTCTCACTTGTTTTTATCACAGCAATAAATGCAGAAAATCTAGAGAGAACATAGTCCATTTTGAGATTCTTTAGAAATGATTGTCAGAAGTCCTAAATATGCTAAAACATATATTTCTTCATAAACAGTAGTTAGAACAAAATACCCTTTACTTAAAAATGAAGATAGTACATAAAGCCATAAGCTCATATTTAGCAAAGCCTCTCATCAAGACTTGGCAGAATATCGACTCTATGCTAATACGTCATTAAATATTGATTTATTGCTAAAATAGTGTGTTAAGATTTAATCAAATAGCAACAGATAAATCAAGTTGCCATGTAATTAACTAAAAATTACGTAAGCATCCAATACTTAAATTTAGCAAAATCTTGTTTTTAATTAACCACCTACACCTATATTAAATTTAATGAAAATGATATAAAATTCTAGACTTGACTATTTTACAAGAGCAAAACTGAAAGTTACCTTTGAGTTGTCTATTTTTAATGGAATGAATGTAAACAAGATTGTAGCGGGCATATTTAATTAACACAATGAAAGAGGTTTTTATTTAGTAAATGAAGCAAATTTTACATGCAAAGAGTTGCTGCTGCCCATGGATTCAGTTTACAGCCCTGAACAACTGAGGCTTTTGGAGTCAGTTCTTGCTCTGACACTAAGAGGCTTGGTTTGTTTGAGCAAGTTCTTTAACATCTTGTTATTAGTCCCCTGCTCTAGAACATGGGGCAAGAAATATCTGTTACAGTGTTACTGTTATGAGTAAGTGAGGAAACTGAGTGAAGCAGCTTCACAGTGCCTGGCACGCTGTGGGCAATTAATGAGGTTCTTTGTCTGTCTCCTGCCTTCTTCAAACACAACCGTAGGCCTGGCCAGAATTTTAAAGTTACTGAAATTTATTCTTCCTAATTTTATACCTGGTCCCTTCTCCATTAGCTGTCCTGCTATTTCTCCTGTTCTATCCCATCCTCAAAGATTCTTTCTCCTTAAAATTCATTCATAGGCTTCATAGTCTATGGGACATGGAGGAAGTAAGGAGATGTTTTTGTTTTTTAACAACAAATTTAGACTTATATAAATTTTATAAAAATAAATTCAAGTAATACTAAGGTTTATGAAGTAAAATGTTCATATTCTTATTATACTTGCTCTTTATCATGATTATATAAGTACATAGTTTGAAAAATTTAAATTAAGTGTGTGACTAAAAAGAGTCAACTTTGCTGAATATATATATAAATATATATATAATCTTCCTGTGTATTTGCCATAAGCAATGATTTTCAGCTCTTTAATTCCTCCATTTATTTACTGCCATGCTGTTCACAATTGTGCTTCCATTGTCATCTTCATCTTTTTAGTTTTCGATATTAACATATTGATTCCTTACTACAAAACATGAAGATGTAGATGTCTATTTTGCTTCCCCAACTCTATACACACACATACACATCTTCTCTGCCCAACTTCCAAAATAATTTTACTGCACTTTTGGTGAATTCAATACTTAGCATTTATTATTTAATGTTTATACAACTTTTTGTTGTCATGGGGATTTAACATTGTATCTTTTTTGCTTTGCCTATTTACTATGTCATATACATCAAGAAAATGATTTTTTTTTTCTTGGAGATATCTTTTCTGGAGGCTCTTGCTTCCTGTTTAAGTCTGGATGGGACCCGTGTCTGTCCAAGCTAGATGCATACTTGCAGAGGTGCTGCAGTAACCACCACTGACGCGCACCACTGAGGTGCTTCATCCCTGTGTGGGATTCCTCTCTTTGACTCTCCCATGATTACGTTACATTGTATAAGACTCTTCCTTGCTAGTAGACCTGCTCTTGAGTTTCTCCATGCTGTGTGAAGAAGAGGCAGTGCTGGAAAAGCTCATGTGGCTAGGGCAGGGTTAGGGTGAGGGTTAGGGCCCGTTTGGAACTGGGCTGCACAGCGGAAGGTGAGTGGCAGGCGAGGGAATATTACTGCCTAAGCTCCACCTCCTGTCAGATCAGCAGTGGCCTTAGATTTTCACAGGAGCGTGAACCCTATTGTCAACTGACCCACACATGTGAAGGATCTAGGTTGCACACTCCTTATGAGAATCTAATGCCTGAAAACAGTTTCATTCATTTCCCACCGCCCCCACCCCCCCGCAAGATCCCACACCTCTAAACACCCCCATCCATGGAAAAAATGTCTTCCACAAAACCAGTCCCTGGTACCAAAAAGGTTAGGAACCTCTGGGCTAGCGATTATGGTAGCCTTTAGGAGCTTATGTAAGTCTCTAGTCAACAGTCAATATCCTCGGTTCTACAACTGTAAGTGAGGAATTCTACCAACAATGTTAGTGTGTTTGGAAGCACAGTCTTCCTCAGTCAAGCCTAGGGATGTAAATACAGCCTAGCTAACATTTTTTTTTTTTTTTTTAAGACAGGGTATTGCTTTGTCACCCAGGCTGGAGTGCAGCTGTGCAATCATAGCTCACTAAAGCCTGGAACTTCTGGGTTCGAGCAATCCTCCTGCCTCAACATCCTGAGTAGCTGGGACTACAGGTGTGTCCCACTACACCCATTTCCAACTGACATCTTGATTGTAGCCATATTAGACCCTAAACTGAGGATCCAGCCATGCCATGCCAGGACTCCTGACCCACAAAATCTGCAAAATACCGCATATGTGTGCTTTTAGCTAGTAAGTTTGTAGTGATTTGTTAGCAGTATAGAAAATGAATACTTCTTTTCTTTCCAAATTATCTTTCTTATTTGTCCATTTTGACACCTACACTCAAATTAAAGGATTTTTTTTCTCAAATATCACATGATCCTGAGCTATTTTCTTATATTTAATCATTCCCCAAAAAGATGAGAGAATTTGCACATATAATGTTTTTGGAAGCTTTGACACCATGTACTCACCACCACCCTAGAGCTAGGGAGATGGCTCTATCCAGGAATAAAACACTGGTTTGTTCAAGCAGGATACTATGTGATATTAACTTCTCACTTCTATTTCAAGGTTAATCCATAGAAGTAATAGAATAAAGTATCAACTCTGTATTAAAGCACCTCTAACTAAGATGCCAGGAGAAAGTACTTTAGGCTGTGCAATATCAAGGCCGCATCCTAATCAGCATTGTCCTTACTTATCCTAAAAATTGGCTAAATCTTTCAGCTTGAAAATTCTTTTAGTCAGTATTCGATAAAGTATGATTCAGTAACAAATTAAGTAGCTTAACACTACAAAACATTACAAAAGATTAATTCTCATGGACACATTATCTGATATAGGTGAGGTGATATGATGGGTCAGTAGCTTTCTATGTATGGAATATTCATTTCTTGTTCGTGGAAATATATATGATACAGATGTTTTGGAAAACAGTTGACAGTTTCTTATAAAGATACTTTTTTTTGTGAGTTTAAAAAAGGCAGACTCCTAGCAATGACTCAAGAAAAATGTGTAACAAAAAGACTTGTCCACAGAAAGACTTTTTTATATGATGTCCATGGAAGTTTTGTTTACAATAGTCAAACTTGCAAATAAACCAAATGTTTATCAACTAATCAATGAATTATTCATACAGTGGAATATAGAACTCCACAATAAAGAGGAATATACCACAGATACATATAAAAATAGGAACGGGCCAGGCACCGTGGCTCACGCCTGTAATCCCAGCACTTTGGTTGGCTGAGGCGGGTGGATCACAAAGTGAGGAGATCAAGACCATCCTGGCTAACACAGTGAATCCCTGTCTCTACTAAAAATACAAAAATTAGCTAGGCATGGTGGCACGTGCCTGTATTCCCAGCTACTTGGGAGGCTAAGACAAGTGAATCACTTGAACCAGGGAGTTGGAGGTTTCAGTGAGCCGAGATCATGCCACAGCATTCCTGCCTGGAGACAGAGCGAGACTCTGTCAAAAAAAAAAAGGAATGAATCACAAAAGAATTATGCTAAATAAATGTGAAAAGGCAACTACAAAAGATTATATGCTTTATGATTTCATTAAATTAAATTCTATAAAAGGCAAAAGTATAGTGACAGCTGATTAGTGCTGCCCGGGGCCATGGAAAAGGGAAGAGACTGACTGCAGAGGAGATCATGGAAACTCTTTGAGATGATGCAAACATCCTATATCTTGATAGCTGCGATGGGTACAAGGATGTAGACATCGAATTTTACACTGAAAGTCATGGAGGCTGAGGTGCAGTGTCTCAAGCCTCTAATCCCAGCACTTTGGGAGGCCAAGGTGGGGTAATCGCTTGAGCTCAGGAGTTTGAGATCAACCTGGGCAACATGGCAAAAGCTTGTCTCTACAAAACATACAAAAATTAGCCAGGCATGGTTGTGCACACCTGTAGTCTAGCTATTCAGGAGGCTGAGGTGAGAGGATGGCTTGAGTTCAGGGGGCAGAGGTTGCAATGAACTGAGATCACACCACTGCATTCCAGCCTGGGTGACAGAGCAAGATCCTGTCAAAAAAAAAATAAAAATTAAAAAAAGAAATCCTTGAATTTCGGGGTGAAAAGTCTTAAAGGATAGCAGATTTTAATCTTTTTTCCATTCTAAAAGTCTACATATCCCTACACATGTAGACTCAGGCAACAGGGTGAACACAGAATTCAGCCTGCGCACTTTGTTCCCCAAAGTAGCAAACAGATAAGAAGCAATTCTCACACACATGGCATGGTGACAATGGCTGGGAAAGAAGTACTTTATCTTGAGAGCAGCTTGGAGTGGGGATACTCAGATAATGTTTCAGTGGAGGCTCCTTTAGACCAATTTCTGAGCCTTCAAAAGAAGAGCACAAGAATAAAGAAGAGAAATTGAGAAAGTGATGAAGTTCTAGAGCTATAACTGGACAGTGTAAAGAAAAATGTATTATGTTATTACAGAACCTTTTTCTTCCAGTCTGGTGTAGCCTTGGAAACAAAAACCTATTAAAGTGCATTCATTGATTTTTTAAATTATGAAATGAGGATGTTACTTTTAATGTCTAAAACACTAATTTTATTAAAGTTTAATTACTGTAGTGACTACTACAGCAGAATGTAGTTATAGGCAAAAATGTTGCCTACTCAGCAGGTGCTGTTTTCCGGGGGATGAAAAAAATCTCACACCTCAGTTGCTCTGAATAAATACTTCAGGGGTGCTACAGTGTCATCTTTTAGTGATTGATGCAATCAATGTTTCTTCCTAATGTTTCCAATTAAGATAAGTTGTCATCCAGATTTGTTTCAGCTTTTAATTAGCATGCCAGAGCTGTCTTTAGAGTAAAATTCTGAATGTATGTTTTTGAAGTAACTTTAAAAACTTAAGGTGTTTTACAAAGAAAGAAAATGTGGCATTTATTTTTAAATTATGACATAATGATATGAATAACTATTTACAGAGATGATATATAGAGAAGACTTAAAAATTTTTTTATTTCAATAGTTTTGGGGGAATAGGTGGTTTTTGGTTACATGAATAAGTTCTTCAGTGGTGATTTCTGAGATTTTGGTGCACCCGTTACCTGAGCAGTATATACTGTACCCAATGTGTCGTCTGTTATCGCTCACCCCACTCCCACCCTTTCCCCGGAGTCCCCAAAGTCCGTTGTATCATTCTTATGCCTTTGCATCCTTGTAGCTTAGCTCCCACTGATAAGTGAGAACACACAATATTTGGGTTTCCATTACTGAATAACTTCACTTATAATAATGGCCTCCAACTCCATCTAGGTTACTGTGAATGCCATTATTTTGTTCCTTTTTATAGTCAAGTAGTATTCCATGATGTATATATGTATATATTACATTTTCTTTATCCACTGATTGGTTGATGGCCATTTAAGCTGGTTGCATGTTTTTGCAATTGTGAATTGTGCTGCTATGAACAAGTGTGTGCAAGTGTCTTTTTTCACATAAGTGACTTACGTAAGATACATTTCTATTCTACACATAAAATTACCTAATATCGGCTGGGTGCCATGGCTCACGCTTATAATCCCAGCACTTTGGGAGGCCAAGGCGGGTGGATCATGAGATCAGAAGTTAGAGACCATCCTGGCCAACATGGTGAAACCCCGCCTCTACTAAAAATACAAAAATTAGCTGGGCATGGTGTCACACACCTGTAATCCTAGCTACTCGGGAGGCTGAGGTAGGAGAATTGCTTGACCCCAGGAGAAGGAGGTTGCAGTGAGCTGAGATGGTGCCACTGCACTCCAACCTGGGAAACAGAGTGAGCCTCTGTCTAAAAATAAATAAATAAATAAATAAATAGATAAAATACCTAATATTTTCATTAGAGCAAGAACACAATAAATCTAACCCTTAAAAGTTATTAATTAAAAAATCTGTTATTTTAGCTTTAGAGGTACATGTGAAGGTTTGTTACATAGGTAAACTCATGTCACAGAGATCTGTTGTACAGATTATTTTGTCACCCAGGTATGAAGCCCAGTACCCAATAGTTATCTTTTCTGCTCCTCTTCCTCCTCTCACCCTCCACTCTCAAGCAGGCCCCAGTGTCTATTGTTCCCTTCTTTGGTTCATGAATTCTCATCATTTAGCTCCCACTTATAAGTGAGAAAATATGGTATTGGTTTTCTGTTCCTGCATTATTTTGCTAAGGATAATAGCCTCTAGCTCCATCAGTGTTCCCGAAAAAGACATAACTCTTGTTCTTTATTTGGCTGCATAGTATTCCATGGTGTATATGTACCATATTTTATTTTATGGGCATTTAGGTTGATTCCATGTCTTTGCTATCATGAATAGTGCTGCAGTGAACTTTCACATACATGTGTCTTTATGGTAGAATGACTTACATTCCTCTGGATATGTACCTAGTAATGGAATTGCTGGGTGGAATGGTAGTTCTGCTTTTAGCTCTTTGAGGAATTACCATACTGTTTTCCACAATGGCTGAACTAATTTACACTCCCACCAACAGGATATAAGAGTTCTCTTTTCTCTGCAACCTCAGCATCCGTTATTTTTTGACTTTTTAGTAGCCATTGTGACTGGTGTGAGATGGTATCTTGTTGTGGTTTTGATTTGCATTTCTCTAATGATCAGTGATACTGAGCTTTGTTTCATATGTTTGTTGGCCACATGTATGTCTTCTTTTTAAGAGTGTCTATTCATGTCCTTTGCCCACTTTTTAATGGGGTTGTTGGTTTTTCTCTTGTAAATTTGTTTATGTTCCTTATAGATGCTGAATATTAGACCTTTATCAGATGTGTCATTTGCAAATATTTTCTCCCATTTTGTAGGTTGTCTGTTTACTCTGTTGATAGTTTCCTTTGCTGTGCAGAAGCTCTTAAGTTTAATTAGATCCCATTTGTCAAGTTTTGCTTTTTTGTGATGGTTTTCGTGTCTCTGTCATGACATCCTTTTCAGTACCTATATCCAAAAGTTATTCATTATGTAAGAGTTTAATAATATGTTTTCCTTGAATCCCCTAAAATAGGTTGCAAAGCTATATATATGAATACATTTTTCTCACGTAAAAGAATTTCAGTATTGCAGGTGATATTTGAGTCTTGAAGGTGTCTGCGACCTAAAGACAATTAGCATTTGCTAATAACAAAATGAGAAACTACTTTAAGTGTCATCTTTATTTATATCAATCAACATTTTGTGCCTTGGTGCTAAAAGGATCTGGAACATTACCTAAAACGTAAGTGTGACTTTAAATTTAAACCTATTCACTGGTCCCAATAATAAAATATATAATAATAACAGCAAATATTTTATAGCAACTACCATCTGCCAGACAAGGTCCTAAGTATTTCATACATAGAATCTCAGCTACCTGCTGCAATAACCTTATGGAGTAGGTGTATAATCATCATGCTTCTCAGATGAGGACATTAACATTTAAGTGGCTTGCCAAGATGAGGCAGCTAGCAGGTGTCACAGCAGTAGTGTTAGAGCCAGGAGTCAAATCCTTGCTCCAGAGGCTGCTTTGAACCAGCACATACAGTTGTCTTTTAAACTATATATGCTTTCAAAAGTATTCCTTTCAAAAATTCATACTATGAAAAGTTTACTTTACATGTATTTTTAAAATCAATTTGGTCATCAGAATGCAATCTACCTGGGTTAATGTCATAACACGTATTATCACTTATACTGACAAGCATTCTCAGCTTCAGTAATCAACTCTGATGTTGTTGAAAAAAATTAAATATATATTTATATTGATTTTTAAATATACCTCTGTTAGGAAAAAATGGAATGAAGTGATTCTTTATATGACTCTTCTACTTCTTTGCATTGTAGTATAGCCATAGGATAATCTGGATAGATCCTTTATTTTGGTAGTAAGTTGCACATTTGCAAACAAGGTAATAACTATGTAAAGTTCTTCTATAACTTTTTATATGTCTTTAAATTATCGTTGTTTTTCATTTGTTCTGTAAGAGCCACATTATTTAATTTCCCTTACATTTAGCTTGATAATGACTATATCCTTGAACTGATGATAATATTTTAGGGATAAGGCAGCTATTTTAGAGCTCCAAATGACATTATGTGCAATGAGAAAAGCTTTGGCCAATATTAATCTTCATAGGGCTGGGTATCCTTCTACAGTAGAAGCTGAAATATTCATTCCTCTATAAAAATTGTTTCATATGTTAAGTATCTACTTATACAACAGTAATATAGTATGTAGCTAAGAAATGCTTTCTGGTTCCTATACAAAAAGACTTAAAAGACTTTTACTTTAAATTTTTGTTGTCTGAAGGATAAGTTATAACATCTTGAGGATTTCTTTGTGTTTGAGACACCATAGAGAGCATTTCTTATCACTGAGCAATATTTTATAGAGCTTGAATTGATAGAGAATTTAGAATTTTGGTCTTAATTTTTTTTAATCACCATTTTAAGTGAGTTGACTAATGAGAAGACAGAATTTTTTTTCTTTTACTCAAAACTTTTTTTTTTTAAGACATAGGGTCTTTTTCCTATCACCCAGGCTGGGCTGGAGTGCAGTGGCACAATCACAGCTCATTGCAGCCTCTAACTTCTGGGCTCAAGCCATCCTCCCATCTCGGCCTCCCAAAGTGCTAGTGTTACAGGTGTGAGCCATCACACCTGCCAAAAATCTTGTGAAGTAATGTTAAAGAAATCCTCATGCAATCTAAAATACTGCAAAATTGTGGTGTTCTAATTTATAAAACTATAGAGGTTGAAACAAGAGGATGGACGAGACTATAGATTTTCTCAGGTAGACCAGGGTCTAGAAATCACAGATGTAGTCAGGGTCAGTGGCTCATGCCTGCAATCCCAGCACTTTGGGAGACAGAGGCGGGTGGATCACAAGGTCAGGAGATTGAGACCATCCTAGCCAACATGGTGAAACCCCGTCTTTACTAAAAATACAAAAATTAGCCGGGCATGGTGGCGGGTGCCTGTAGTCCCAGCTACTCTAGAGGCTGAGGCAGGAGAATGGCGTGAACCCAGGAGGCAGAGGTCGCAGTGAGCCGAGATCGCGCCACAGCACTCCAGCCTGGCGACAGTGCGAGACTCCATCTCAAAAATAAAAAATAAAAATAAATAAAAAGAATAAATAAAAAGAAAAGAAAAAGAAATTACAGATGCTCCTCAATTTACAATGGGGTATTGGGGTAATGTCCTGATAAACCCATCATAAGTTGAAAATATCATGTTGGAAATGCATTTCATACCCTTAATCTACCAAATAGCAAAGCCTTAAACATATACAGAACAGTTATATTTAACCTACAGTTGGGCAAACTCTACTGGCCACATAGCCCACTGCAGAATATCAGTTGTTCTGGGAGTTGCAGGTTATCACCGTGGCCCAGCATTATGAGAGTGTATCCTGTCACATGTTGCTCCCAGGAAAGGATCAAAATTCAAAACTTGAAGTACAGTTTCTACTGAAAGCATATTATTGTTGAATCATCATAAAAATCCTAAGTTGAAGTATCATAAGTTGAGGACCTTCTGTAATGAAACTTTAAATATGTGTAATTCTAATATATATCAAATTTTCAAATGAAAATAATAGCTATATACATGTGTATATTTTGTTAATTTATCAGAACCACTGACCTGGTCCAGTTTTTTCATTATATAAGAACACATACAATTCAAGAGAAGTTAAATGACTTTTCTCATAAGTAAAGAAGGACTGGATCTAAGACTAGTAGGTTTTTTTTTTTTCCAAATTTGCAGGTCTATCTGTATATCAGTAATTTCTCACTGTTATATTTTTAATTTCTATATATAATATTTGGACTTGCACTTTCTGCAGAATTCTGCAATTTGTTATGCTTGATCTCAAAATGATTTTAATCATAGTATTTTATGACCGAGTCTTTGACTTACTTTAAATATTTTTATCATGGAGAAAATAACCTAATTATATTGATTTTATAAAAGTATCATTCATTTAGTTTTTCCTGGATGTCATACTTTAAAAGTAATAGGATAAAGTTTTATTTGGCATAGAACAAAATTGCCAATTTGAAAAGAGTATTAAAATCCTTTGACATTTTAAAATTTGAAATGATCCTGAAAATCAAAATTGCTTCTCATAGTTTCGGCCAATATCAAGAGCCTTCCTGGAGTGTGATGAAGTAGTTGTGTCATCTGAGTTTCACTTATTCATCTCATCTTATTTGATCTCACTATTGCTATAAACTTTAACCTCGAAAAATTCTCATCTATATCCACATAATTCTTGTTCTTTTAAGTTTTATGCCACTTTACAGTACATGATAGCTTTAAGTGGGTTTTGATACATTAAGAGAGAGATAGTTAAGTCTGAAATGCGAAGGCTTCATCATAAAAGATTATTATCCTCAAGGTACTAAGGGAGAAATAGTTACATATTGTACTACTGTTGAGGGAGAACTCTATATGTAGAGGACACTTTGAAAAACATCCCAAACTCCATCTCATGGTGCATGCAGCTCATCAGTAACTTGGCACTGACCCTTATCCCTTCTCAAGTCCTGCCTCTCCCATTTTCTTCATTTTACATTCTGTATTTCAGTCCATAGTTGTTGACAAAATTGATTTCACTTTTCTTACCATTAGCATGATACTGCACCTACCAAATGATTTTTTACTCTTCTATTTATATGCCAATCTTCTCATTAGACCTAATTTAAATTCAGAGACTAAATTGTGTTGTCTATTCCTTCCTGACCACATTCCAGGTTACAGGACAGTGACTGCCACACAGTAAGTGCTCATTAGTTAGAAACTGAGTGTCTTAGGAAGACTATAGTTAGAATTTTACCAGAATTCATACTATGAAAAGATTACTTGGATGAAGGGGTGAAAGAGGACAGGTTTTAGAAAATGAGAAAAAGTCTTGTTGTAGAAAATAATGTTTGTGTTATGCTTCAAACGATGAATAGGACATTCGTGGAATAAAATGCTAGAAAATGGACTTAAAAGGAAATATTGAACAAAGATAAATAATCGAGAAAGCATGTATAAGAAAGAAGAATTACTCCTATCCAGCTAGAATAGCAGGAAGAAAGTGAAAGGCAAAAAGGTCAAGACTATACTTTAGAACACTCTGGGGTTTAAGAGTTAGGATTTATTTTGTAGGTAACGTAGTAATTGTATTTGGATATTGCATAAGCATAAATGAAAAACCACTGAAGAATTAGTCTACCATTTTTTTAAATGTAAAAGGAGGATAATTAAAACAGCATCTAACAGAATGCCTTGCATACAGTAGGAACTCAACGTATTTTTGTTGAACACTGAATGAATCAATGACCCGTATTTCAGAAAAAATAATTTTTGCCGAATGTGGAGTAAGGAGGAAAATTGAGAGGCTATTAACAATAGTTAACCTGGATTCCATCTTCATCCTAAAGAAGGTAATAGCAAAATCGACTATACACTTTTAGTAATCAGCGTAAGTCAATTCCCATCAACAGAAGGTGTTATGAACTAAATGTGTACCCCCAAAATTCATATTGCTGAAGCCCTAACCCCCAGATGATCATATTAGAAAGTGGGGCCTTTGGCAGGTAATTAGGTTTAGATGAGGTCTTGGAAGTGTGGCCCTCATGATGTGATTAGTGTCCTTAGAACAAGAGGAAGAGACACCAGAACTTCTCCTTTAAACCACTTGAGGACACAGTGAGAAAGGCGCTATATACGCAAGTCAGCAAGACCTCACCAGACTTCGACCATGCTAGCACCCCGATCTCAAACTTCCCAGCATCCAGAACTGTTGTTTAAGCCACCTGGTCTATTTTGTTACAGCATCTTTCTATGGTCTGAATTTTGGTCACCCTCCCCCCAGAGTAAGCTTTTACCAGACACCAAATCTGCTAGTGCCTTGACCTTGAAATCCTCAACTTCCAGAACTGTGAGCAATACATTTCTGTTGCTTATAAAGTACCCTATCCAAGGTATTTTTTATGGCAACCCAAAAGAACTAAGACACAGCTTAAACTAACTAAGATGCAAGGATTACTGGGCTTGCAAAAATATGGAACAGGTATTAGCCATGAACATGCATAAAAATGTTCAGGCCTGTCTGGCCCATAAAATCTATATCACTTATGAATAGAAATGTATTTGATTGACTTGCTCCCTTTTCATCTTTTTGGATATGCAATGCTTACACATAAGAGGAATATAAATATTACATACTGTTTTTTTGTCTTTTTTAACTTCAATTGTCTCTTCAATAGAATTTAGATATAATTTCAGTACAATCATTGTGTGTGTCCTTGACCAGCCATTCTATCATATCGATTTACTGGAAATAAGTTGCATTTATATTCTTTGTTATTTATGTTTGACACATTCCCAAGTTAGTTGGATTAGGAAAGAATTCACTTATCACTTCTGAGTTAATGAACTGGAGAAACATTTTTCTCTTTATGGTTTTAAGTCTTTCTGCCTAATTACTATTTTCCAATAAGCTAATTTGTATATGTGGCAACGTGATGATTAGGACTATACCTTTCTATATCTTTGTCCTTTATTTTTGCACGGAGGTCAATAATTCAGAAATATGATCTTTTTCTCACACCTTCAAATTTCTCCCATGATAGGAATTTTTGCCTTTATTATTCATGTTGTATCTGTAGTCAGGTGTTAATAAATGAAAAAAAGATTGTACAGAGATTCCTTATACTTATTCTACAGTTTCCCATAACTTAGTTCTCCTCATTCTTTATCGGGATGTGTGTAAGTTCAATAGTCTTCTTCCTTGGCTCCCTGTGCTCATTAGCTTTCATAACTGAGGCATAAGAATCAAGTAGACTATAGAGAGCATCGCCTCTGAAGCCAAATATTCCGGGTTACTATTTTGTTTCTGCTACTTTCTACTTCTAGAATGAAGCCGTTTCTAGACCTCTTTGGAGCTAAGTTTCTTTAACTCTAAAAAGTGGATTACAATAGTACCCTTCTCATAGGGTTTTTGTGCAATTAAATGAGTTCCAATGTATGAAGCGCCAAGAACTATGCTCTGTGTTTACTATTAACGTGACTCTGAGATTTCTCTGTCATCAATGTTTTATCTCCTTTTTGTTCATTTTCTTAGATACTTCTTATACTTCTGTTCTTTCAGATTTAACTTTCATGCTAACAATTCTCAAAGCATTTTTCTAACTCCACCTCATAGGTTGGCTATAATCCATATTTCTACCTAGAATATCTTGACTGAATTCTGAAATTTAATATGCTTACAGTTGGCAAATTATTCCTAACCCAAGTTATGAACCTTCCCTATTTCACTGTGTTACTACCACTAAGTGTTTGATTGCTAGTTTAGAAAGCTAAAGTCATCCCCTCATGTGTTATATCAAAATTATGTTTTCCCTTCCCTCAAAGATCCTCTTATGTTCTATTTTTATATTGCCTTTTAATTAATCTTATCCTCTTCTACTTACACCATTTTATGACTGAATTTGGGAAATAGCCTTCTAAAGTTTACCTTGTTTTCAATCATCTTTCTACTTTTTGTTACCTTTCATAACATTATTAGGTAAATTATTCTATAAAATAATATTTATTTCATAACCTGGTTGACAATGTATAATAAATTATTACCATCTAATCCTAAACCTTAGTTTGCATTAAAAGGCTTTTCCTGATTAACCACGATTTATCTACCAGTTTTATTATCTTCTTTCACTGGTAAGATTGTTCCTTCATTGTTACATATGTTCTATGTTACCCAGAAAGCTTGTTATAATGCAAACCCTTGACCCTTCCTCAGAGATTCTTATCAGTATGTAGAGCCAAGGAACCTGCAGTTCCATCCATCAAAACAATTCACTCTGTAACAGGTGATCTGTGAACCACAATTTGAGAAACTGGGATTCTGCTTTAAAGATTTTTTTTTTTTTTTTTTTTTTGAGACGGAGTCTCACTCTGTCGCCCAGGCTGGAGTGCAGTGGCACGATCTCGGCTTACTGCAAGCTCTGCCTCCCGGGTTCATGGCATTCTCCTGCCTCAGCCTCCTGAGTAGCTGGGACTACAGGCGCCCGCCACCACACCCGGCTAATTTTTTGTATTTTTAGTAGAGACAGGGTTTCACCGTGTTACCCAGGATGGTCTCAATCTCCTAACCTCGTGATCTGCCCACCTCGGCCTCCCAAAGTGCTGGCATTACAGGCGTGAGCCACCGTGCCCAGGCTAAAGATTTTTTTTAATCCTGAAATATAATATTGCGAGAGAAATTCCACAAGTTAATAAGAATTTACTCAAGATAACAAAACTCAACATGGAATTATATGTAAGTATTGTGAAATTACAAATAAAAAACATGTTAAACATATAACATTTGCCGTGCTGAAAAGAGATAGAATTGAAGTCGGAAGTCTTAATTCTGTCTTCACTAACTTTGTAAACATCACTAATCATTGAAACTCTCTAAGTTATAGTCTATTAAGTTAACAAATAATCCGCCTGCAACATGTAATTGTTAAGAAGATCATATGAGAAAAAAATATATAAAATTTTATCAAAATTGCAATTTGCAATAAAAGGAATTATTTTTATAATACTGGTGTTTTGAACACCAAAGACTTTTTGGAGTTCAGATTATGAACTTCTAAGAAGTTTATAATGATTTTTATTCAAATACATATCATTATTTTAAAATACATAGTTAATAAGTCTAGCTTCTTATTTATATACTTGGAAACAAACTATAGGGAACATTAGAGCTACAAGGATTTTCATATTTCTAACTATTATGAAGAATTATGAGCTAAAACAATAATTAAACATCTTCTTTAACATTTACTGTCTATATTGAATTTTCATTATAAGGATGCCTGCTTATTTAGCAAAATGGACTATATACTTTGAACCAACCTGGTAAATACATCAGAAAATAACTTGGAATGCACAAATTTAATTTGTTCTTGGATAATTTTGTTTCCAATAAAAATAATTTGCATCAGACTTGACTGAGAAGTGAGATTATCTTACATTTAGAAGAAAATATTTAAGAAAGCCAAATCTTTTCTCCAACTAGACGTTGTTGTGGACTTTAGAAATCTGACTTCTGTGCCTGGAAACTTTAATAGAGTCTTAGAGTGTTGTTAAACTGAAACCTGAAATAGTGAATATTTATTATGCAACAGCCAGTTGTAAAACCTGCACTCCACCACCAGGTAAGTCAAGTATAAAAAGAAAAAGTAGCTCAAAGTAATGTGCAGATTCCTCAACTGTTCCTCCTAAAATTAATTTTAAAATATAATCACTTCATCAGTGTTATTTTTATCTTAAATTATTATGTTATTTTATCCTTAATAAAATAATCTCTAAATTATATTTATACTTAACTGCAAATAAAGAACTCCACAATAAGTTAATTTCCAGTTATAAAATTGTAAGCATTTTGTTTTCTTATGCAATATTTATTTATTTATTCAATATATAATGTATGATATATCCTTGGAGCCAAGTACCATTTTGGGTAGTAATAGCACATGTCCCAGCCTAGGAATCATTATATTCAAATAGGAAATAATTAATACTAGAAATGCTATTATTCTAATAAAATATTTAGTTTGAAGAATGTCAAATGCTATGAATATTTATAGCATTTTACTTACTTTAACATCCTTGGAATAGTATTCTTAATAAATCTTAATTTACCTCCTGTTTTTTGTCCTCAAAATTTTTTTCTTCATTTTTCTTCCCCCAACCTCAATACCACATACAGTTAAAACAAATCAGAAATGAAATGATTAACAGTAAATCCCCAGGCACTAACAAGGATGTGTTTTATGATGTTACACAGGAATTGTCATGCACCTAGAGCATTCTACAAGGAAAATATCAATCAAGCCTAAGATTATAAGCTATGTTTTCTACATTATTTAAAAAAATATAGAAACATAAATATCAACTATTTAAAACACATTTAAATTAAGCTATTTAAAACACTATTTTTAAAATGGCACAGCTACAGAGAGGCAAGAATCATCAAAATCCATGTATTTATTTCATGAAAAGGCATGAAATCCTTTTCATATAATATCTAAATACTATAGTTTCTCTAGAGATACATATAAATGTCTTAAATGTAATTCTGAGTGTCAAATATCCATAAAAGATTTGGCCCCAAGCATTTTATGAGACTGTGTAATTGAATGATATTGCAATAGTCCATAGCAGTGAAAGAGAAATGAGTTATACCACAATTCACTTGAACTCTTTAGTTAGAAAGCATAACAATGTAAAATGATATTAGAAATGAAAACCACAATGATTGAAACCAAATTGTCATCTACTTTAAAAGTTAGAAGACATTGTATGTATATGTTGTTTTCCCATGACCTCATGCTGTCCTCTGTTTGATTAAACATTGGCATTCTCTTTCTCATCAGCAGTAACATCAAGTAACTACATAGATTTTGTATGCATGAAGAGGCAGATAAAAATTGAGTGTAAAGATCAACGTTATGACTGTGATACGACCAAAGGAAGGACAAAAGAAAAAACAGGAAATTTTGAATTCCATTATTAATGTATGACAGTTCTGATAAACATGGATTCCCTATAATTTTTTCAAGAAATCTAATTTTTCACACTTTCTTGGTGCCAGGAGAATCTCAACCCATTTAACCATGTTCAGGAAAGAGGCACACAGTAAAACTGTAATATCATGCTTTGGAAATTAAACTGTTTAAATGTGTACCTTTGTCTGATAACTTACCTGTTGTGTGATATTGAACAGTTTACTTAAACTCAAAGTACTAAATCTTCTTCACGGAGAAGAAGAAAATGAGGTATGTTGTATTTTTAGTCACCTTTATATCCAATGGATCTTTTAGTCACCCTCCCTTTGGAAAAACTGTACATTTCCAGCCTGTTGAACTCAGGCATGACTACGTGACCTTTTATGACCAACGAAATGTGTATGGAAATGGCATGTGTATCATTTTTAAATCAGAGGAGCAGTCCAAGGTTCTCAGGGGCTCTGCCCCTCTGCCACGATGTCTGGCCATGTCCTTCAAAAACATGGAGTGAGCCTCAGTAAGCCCATCTTGGACCCACAGCATAAGGGAGAAACCTTTGTTGATAAGCCGCCGATATGTACCAGTTCTCTGTTAGCCTGGCTGAAGCTTAACCTAATTTTCCACGGTTGAGATGGGAGTATGCACTGGTGTTGATACCAAACCCTTATGAATGCAATAAAGAACTGGAAAGGGATTGACTATACAAAAGAGATAATAATGGAAAATGAATTGGTGGAAAAATCTTATTATTTGAATAACTATAATATATTGTTTCCATGCAATCAAGCATTGCATTAATAAAGTTTGCTTTTTATCTGTTTATCCACATTGTCGCTTATTCTTTTCTCATATATATTTCCATCTTTTATGAGAAAAAGATGCCAAATCGCTTTTAGAAAAGAAAGACATAAATGACAAGACCATTCTAAATGTTCTTCATCCTGTTTTAATGTTTTTTAAAGCTATTTTTAAAACATGGGAATGAATCTGTTACTCCATATAGCCAAGAAATCCGATAGCCACTGAAGAATCAAAAGCAATTTGTTATTTTAATTAAAGTCATTAAAATCATAGTTGTTAACTATATTAAATCTTTTATAGATTCTTTATAGAATCTTCATGGGGTAGAGGGAAAAATCATTGAATAAATAGTACTTTTGTCAAACATATACTAGGTACTAAAATCATTTAAATAATGTATGTTAATTTTATCTGTTCCTTTAAACTATATTTGGGGATTCTTGTGTAACAGTTCTACAAGAAATATATCCATTATCCATATTAATAACCAAGAAGTTTTGGGCAATGACTATGAGCCAGAATATTGGGGCCATACAGATTCCAAATGCCTCTTAAATAGGATTCAAAGCCTCGACAGAAAAGAATAACAAACAGCCACTGATGCCCCAGATATCAGAGAAATTGGCTACAGAACATTTTTTATGCCAGTAAGTAGAAAGTCATATGTTTAAGAATGATAAGTGTGAAGAAGCAAAATGCCCCAGTGTCCTCATAGATCTTCACGTTCATAATTCTTCCAGCATTTCGGATCAAGTCTTGCTAACCCAGTGCTTACTTTTGCTCCTACTAGTAACATGTAGTGCATTCAATTTCCTAAATACTGCTCCCCTTATATGCATGACTGGAAAAGAAAAGGGATAAATATAAAGCCTGTTAGAGAGACAATCAGAAATTCCAACTGGCTTGGAATAGGGAGGGCAAGTTTCTTACTGGAGCTTGAACGCAATGTCAAACTGGCAGAGCACAAATTGTAGAGATGAGCAGGGAACTGAAGTCAGAATGTCTGAGAAAGAAATCTGGATGGTTTGCTAACGGGGGCAATTGCAAATTGGAACCTGAGAGAAATAAACTAAACTTAGGGAATTCGAGTCAAAGGGATAAACACAGAGCACAATGTGGTAGACTAGTCATGACTGATCAAAACGAGGTTTTATCTGCCTACTTTGGGTAATATCTGAAATGAAAGAAAACTTCATATTAAAGGAGCCAGAGAGTGAAATGTTATCATTCCCAGTATAAGCCTTCCCTAGTTCCAGCAGAATACCATTTTATCTTATCTACCTGGTCTTTTACTCCTCTTTTTCATTTTACACTTTTAAATCACATTGTAGATAAACTCACCTTTTTCTTTCTCCTGTATTCTTGACCAAACTTAGCCTAGCCTTGAGGAAACAGAATGCCATTCCCTCCAATGCTCTCCTAAGGAAGATCTGCTGTGTTGTTGGCTTCAGTGGCAGAAAGGTAAGTAGGGCCACTACTTCCCAATGATAGTCCCCTCAATGCTGACTAATACGGTTAGGCTTTGTATCCTCACTCAAATGTCATCTTGAATTGTAATCACTAGATGTTGAGGGAGACTGGTGGGAAGTGGTTGGATTATGGGGCCAGTTTCCCCCATGCTGTTCTTGTCATAGTGGGTGAATTCTCATGACATCTGATGATTTTATAAATGGTAGTTTTTTTTTTCCTGTTTTCTCATGCACTCCTTCTCTCCTGCCTCCTTGTGAAGAAGGATGTGTTTGCTTACCCTTCTGTAATGATTATAAGTTTCCTGAGACGTCCCTAGGCATGCAGGACTGTGAGTCAATTAAATGTCTTTCCTTTATAAATTACCCAGTCTCAGGCATTTCTTTATAGCAGTGTGAAAATGGACTAAAACACTGACCCATTTGTTTCCTTTTTTCTGGTCCCAGTGGATTCAAATAAGGTATGTGTATTGGACATCATTAAAAGTGTGATGATTCAGAAAAGAAAATACAGGATGTTACTGGATCCTTTACCAAATATATTTTTACCCAATCTAGGAGATTTAAAAAGTTGGCCCTTGAATAGTGTCATTTCAGCTGAGAGGTAAAGGATGAGGAGGAGTAGGATAGGAGAATAGAAAAAAAAAGAAGAAGAAAAATTAGAGGGAACAGCAGTGTTTTCTAATATCTTTGTAGTCTCTCACTTTTGAAAAGAATTATAAAATGAAGGATTGCCAACTATCTCAGGAAAGCCATTTAATAAATGATAATGCTCAAACCTGACAAATGACCTACGAAGAGGCTTTTCACATGAAAGGTAGAGAAGACTAATGAGGAGGGTAAGGGACAAAGAGAACACAGAGACTGTGTAGGGAAGAGAAAACTTAAAAACTACAACAACAATAAAGGATCATGAATACTCTTAGAGAGACAAAATACTGAAACCATTTTAAAAAGAAAAGCATTCCATGAAAAGGAACATTCAGACAACAGATGATCACAGCAGCGGGGAAAAAAAAAAAAAAAAAACCCTGCAGGTTTGGGAGGTGTAATGAGAAATATAAAGGCCCCTAAATATGTCCAAGTTCTAATCTCTGGAACCTAAGAGTTTATTAGGTTACATGGCAAAGAGGAATTAAAGTTACAGAGAGAATTAAAATTGCTAATAAATTGACCTTAAAATAGGTAGAGCAGCCTGGATTATCCAGGTGTGCCCAATGTAATGACAAGGTTCTTAAATGTGGAAGAGGGAGTTCCAGTGTCCAATGTGAAAATGAGTCAATGGGTCATTGCTAACTTTAAAGATGGAAGGGAGGCATAAACCAAGAATACAAGCAGGAAGCCTCTAGAAACTGTAAAAAGCAAAAAGATGAATTCTCCTTTGGAGCCTGCCGTAGGGCCTCCAAAAAGGGATGCAGCCCTACTGATGATGGTGGTGGGAGGGAAACAGGTTCCTAGGAGGGGAAGGGCAGATCCCTGATGAGGTCTGACCTTCAAGCCAGGAGTGGCCTGAAACCTAGGGGGTTGGTTGCCATTTCTGGGTGGAGTTTGCAACCCAGAGTGAGAACTTCCTTGATGCCTCTCAGACAATTGGATGGTTGTGATGGTTAATACTGAGTGTCAACTTGACTGGATTGAAGGATGCAAAGTATTGATCCTGGACATGTCTGTGAGGGTGTTGCCAAAGAAGTTTAATATTTGAGTCGGTGGGCTGGGAAAGGTAGACACACCCTTAATCTGGGTGGGCACCATCTAATCATCTGCCAGCACGGCTAGAATATAAAGCAGGCAGAAAAACGTGAAAAGACTAGACTGGCCTAGCCTCCCAGCCTACATCTTTCTCCTGGGCTGGATGCTTACTGCCTTCAAACATTGGATTCCAAGTTCTTCAGTTTGGGACCTGAACTGGCTTTCCTTGATCCTCAGACTGCAGACAGCCTACTGTGGAACCTAGTGATCATGTGAGTTAATACTTAATAAACTCTCCTTTATTTATCTATATATCCATATCTATATATCTCTGAAGATATATATATCTATATATCTTCAGAGATATATCTATATATCCTATTATTTCTGTCCTTCTAGGGAACCCTAATACAATGGTGGTTTGTCCAGGCCCACCTATGGCCACCCATAGATCAGTCAGCACACACTTCCTCCCACCCATGGACCAATCAGCATGTGCTTCCTCCTTTTTGAGTTCATAAAAACCTGAGACTCAGCCAGACTCAGCCACTCATTGGAACTACCTGCCTGCGGATAGGAGCTGTCCACTTTACATCTCCTTTTCACTGAGAGCTGTTTGGTTGCCCAATAAATCTCTTCTCCACCTTGCTTACCCTCCAGTTTTCTGTGTAACCTTATTCTTCCTAAACGCAGAGTGAAAACTCAGGACCCACCTAACAGTGAGAGCAAAAGGAGCTGTAATTCTTCCCTGACTGGCTCTTAGAGCTGCAGGGGATAGCTAAAGAGTCTGTAACACTATAGCCCTTCTACCCAGTGCAGGTGCCAGGTAGCTGCCCCGTGCAATGAGAAACAGTGGCAGGCCCAGGCCAGCCCAGGAGCCATGGGTTGGAGCAGGGTGGCAGGACTGAAAGAGCTGTAACACAAATGAGCTGAAACACACTCCCCTGCCCAAACATGCCTCCCCACTCACTGAGCTGTGGGCAATGAGAAGGAGAGAAGAGCTACCACCCTTCTGGGATCCCAGACCTCAGGGCTCCCCAAGCCAGGGCTCTGACATGCTGTAACACCCTCTTTGGGGCTCTGTGGTTCCTTGCATCTCCAAGCTTTCAGGCACCACTGCATTCCCCTCATCCAGACACTAGTGCCTGCAGCAGGAGCCACTTGACTATGTCTGTTCCAGCTGCAGCCTCGCAGAGCCGGTGCCTTTGCCAGCACCTGGAGCTACCCACTCTGCTGCAGCAGCCAGCATGCCTGGCTGGACCCTGCGTTTGCTCACTCACACATCCCTCAGGGCTCCAGGCCTGACTCGCCCTTTGCAGGCATAGGATCTGGGCTGGTAGTGCAAGCCGAGCACAGTCTGTTGGGATGAGTTGGCAGAACAAATCCAGCAGATGCAAGCAAAACTCAAGCAGAGGTGCCACTGGCCACAGAGGTTTCTGGCTAGCCAAGTAACACCCTGAGGATCCTGTTACACTGACAACTTGATTTAGCTCAGTGAGACCCATTTCAGACATCCAGCCTCCAGAAATGTAAGGTAATATATTTCTATTGTTTTCAGGTATAAGTGAATGGTAATTTGTTACAATGGCAATAGGAAACTGATATGGAAGGTAAATTTCAAAAAATGTCTCAGAAATCAGAGAATAGACAAATAAATACAAATTAATAGAGAAAAGATAAGAAAATAAGATGATTCCAAGATGACCATATCCAAGAACAAAAAATGTAATTAAAAAATGGAGGGGAAGAAACAGTCAAAAAAGTTTCAAGAACATTTCTCAGAATTAAAACACATGGGCTTCTATTTATTACAATAATGGAAGCCCATGAATTGAGAGAGCTCAACAGTCACAACAACTCATACATTCAGAAGGGTGCATTTGAGAAAATGCTGGCCAAAGTCATCTCTAAAAGTCAAATGCTGCCAGGAGGAAAGCTGCCCCATACTGTTTCAGAGCTAACAATTGAATGCGTCCTGGTCTTTCTTATTTTACATTTATAGACCAAGCAATGATCCTGAAAAAACTCCCCAGGGAAATGCCCAGCAGAATCATACAGTAGTTCTATCTGCACTCAAAAACTGATGTCTAACAGCAATTTTCTATTATATCTTAAGAATATCCAGGGCTACATCTTGAGACTAATAATAATTACAATGTGAGAAAAGCACTCAGTAGATCAGTTAAATAGTGGTGTCAGAATACAATGGACTGTTTTGCTGCCATTAAAATGATTCATCTCTAACAGTAAACAATTTGCAAAGTATTTATGCATATACAATTAGAGAACAAGTTACTTGTTATAGAACAAGATATTGGGGCTTTGTGTAAAAATGAATGGAGATGTTGAGTGGATATGAATATATATATATATATATATATATATATATGTAATTTTTTTTCCATCTGTGAAGATTGATGAGAGACTGCTTAAAGTGTTTTCTTCTTAAAAGCAGATCCAAGGAAATAGAGATCAGGAGTCAGAGGTAGACTTTTATTGCTCTACATATTCCTTTTCATCCATCCATTGCCTTCTCACCAAGAAATAAAAAAGTTTAAAGTGTTCCCCAAATTTAAAAACAAAAGACGAGGAATTAAGAGTCAACACTTATTAAAGAATCAAGCAATAAAAGAGCTGAAAATTGTACATTGCATTTAGTGACACAAAGGTCAGCAGTCACCACAGAAAAAAGCAAATGTATTGAAGTCAAATGGAACAAAGGCAGACAGGAGTAGACAGGCAAGTAAGTGGGAGGTGAAGAAGTGGATGAAGTGGGTATAGGAGAATTTATCTAGATGTTTGGTTGTGTAGGATAGATACATTTGGGATGGTAGGGAGGGAGAAGTTCAAGAGGTTTTTGGAAAAATAGAAGAGAATGTTTTAAAACAGAAAGACATGGGGAAAAAAAGGAAATTAAAAATACAAAAAGAGAAGTACAGAATTCATGGCAGAAGCACATACCCCACTCTTTTGAGACTCAGCGAGACTCAGGTAAAGCCTCCAAGGGTAAAAAAAAATGCATGAGCTGCAATACCAGGTTGAGTAACTTACAAGCTAGGTAGGGAGAGGAGGATAGCTATAGTCAAGGACATTAGGAGTCAATGTCCAGAGCATGTGGAGAGAAATAGAGAGAAAGGGAGAGAGAGAGGAGATCAGAGTGGCAAGAGAAAAGGATACAGAAGGAAAAGAGAGATAAATCACTAGGAAAATTATAAAGCATAAGAAATAGGATAAAATAATGCTATTATCTTAATGTAAGCATTCCACTTAAGGCAGAAACTGTCTTGGTTCGTGATATGGTTTGATTGTGTCCCTATCCAAAATCTCTTCTTGAATTGTAATTCCTATAATCCCCACATGTCAAGGGAGAGACCGAGTGGAGTTAATTAAAACATGGGGGCGGTTTCCTCCATGCTGTTTACGTGATAGTGAGTGAGTCCTCATGAGATCTGATGGTTTTGTAAGTGTTTGGTAGTTCCGCCTGCATTCGTTCTCCTTCCTGCCACCTTGTGAAGAAGGCGCCTTGCTTCCCCTTTACCTTCCACCATGACTGTAAGTTACCTGAGGCCTCCCCAGCCATGCTGAACTGTGAGTCAATTAAACCTCCTTCCTTTATAAATTACCCAATCTTGGGCAGTGCTTTATAGCACTGTGAAAACAGACTAATACAGTTTGGGACAATAACTTATTGAAATAAAAGGTGAGCTCTGAGAAAAGGAGTTAGCAAGCAACAAAAGAGATTAAACTCAACTGCATTGGGAATATAACAGGACTAATGGAATAAAGAAAGAAAGGGAATCGACCCATGCAGAGGGAGAAGAATGACTCAGCAATGTGGTGAAGGAGCTAAAATGAGTTTTAGAGTTAAGAATGCCTCATCTAAAATCAAACCTAGAGAAAGAAAGAAGGAGTCCACTTAAATTAGATGTATGTAAAATACCAAACTCAGTGCTTGGCACATGGAAAGCTATCAACAAATGTAGTTATTATGGGGATCTAAATGTAACGAAATCGTAAGGTTTATTTTCAAGTTTTCTTTCTTTTTGTATTTATAGCTTGGATTTAAGCTAGTAAAAACGAGGAAATTTCTTTAGGCTAATAAAAAACAAGGAACTGTTGAATAACAAATAATACTTCATCTTCAATTTTAAACCTGTTTATATTGCCACAGGGCTAAGTGCCAATCTCTTTGGTATCATCAAATATCCAATCTATTGACCACATGATCAATACTTAGCAGTTACTTTTAACCTGTCATTCAAGCAAAGTAACTGAGTCCTATGCCTAGTTCTAGACCTAGCATAAAACAGGACCATCATCCATCTTTAAAATAAACCACTTCCACAAAGCAGATGCTTACAGCCAGAGTTGATCATGAGAAACTAAATTTTCTGGAAATACACTGACATTTTAAGAAGATACTAAGCTTTTAACAAGTCATGGGATTGCATTTTGGAAACAAATTTCTGTATTTTAAGGAGCAGAGAAATCACAGAAGACATAAATGGCATTAATAAATTTAGACATTATCCTGCAGTTAATGATAACTTGTTAGTGCAGAGTAACAGTAAATTTCGGTAGTTATTTGTTTTAATAATGTGTCTTCAATGTTGTAAATAGATTTCTTAATCTAAGTCTATAGATAAGGAAACTGATTGAGATTAATCCAAGTCTGTAGATAAGGAAACACAGTGACATGGTCCCAGGCTCATCTTGCCCACTGTGAGCCCCAAACCTTCCTTCTACATAGTGAAATTGGTGTCCACCCTCTATACTCATAGCACAATACTTGTCTTTCTGCTTATTATTTTGTAAATCAGTTGAATTTTGTCCATTACCTTACTACTTGGACACACTAAATTTTGTAGCCATACGGATTTTTGGCCAACCCTTGTCCGTATCTCAGTCATCCTGAGCATTTCTACCATTCTGGTAAAGAGCTATTCCAAACTCAGTTTCATCCAGCAGCATGGATGAAAGCAATAATAAATATTTGAAAATTCGAAAGCTGGAATCAATAGATGTGAGACTCAATGAACATGAGAAGTGAGAGTGGGAGAAGAAAAATAGATTTGAGCCTAGATTTCTAGACGTTGGACTGCATAGCAAGGGCTGTTAATCCCTTCTATGGCACTACAAACATCTGTTCAGTTGGGTTCAGGGCTGCCTGAAATAACAGCCACATTAACCAGCTTCCTTTGAAGCTTGCTTTGGACTTGGGACCGAGTTCAAAGCTCTAAGCAGTGGTAGCATGCGCAACTTCATGGAAATGTTCTTAAATGGAATCATAGTGGCTTTTTTTCTTCTATCTGGTGTCATCATGATGATGATGTTAGCTGAAGCTCCACCAGCTATCTGTGACAATGCTAAACTGGAGAGAAATGTAGGGGTGGCAGAGGAATAATCTAGAAGAAAATGATTTCTAAAAATGCATGGAACTGTCATACAAGCCCAGAACTGCTGACTTCTGGCCTTTTTTACATAACAGAATAAAATTTAGGATGGTTAAGCCAACATCAATTTGAGTTTTCTGTCACATTCATCATCTTAACCAATATAGCTATCTCTATTTATGTTGATATCACTCAGTGCTAAAAAATACAAAAAGAAGGAGTTTGTCAGGGAAAGAAAAGGAGTTCAATTTTGCATACATGGAATTTAAGTTGCTTATGAAACATTCAGATGGAGATGGCAGTGAGATGAGAAGAGGGCCAAAGACAGAGACTTTTTTAAAGTGAAAAATTAAGAATCTGATACAGAAATAAAAGCCAGAAAGAAGACTAATTACGCAGTGGCTAAAAAAATATGAAGTTTCAACATCACGAGAACCAAGAGTGAAGTTTGTTTCAGGAAGAATCAAGTGGTCAACAAAGACAGATATTCAAATGCCAAGGAAAGTAAGCAGGGAAGCGTGTCTCTTGAATTAAAGGATAACAAAGTTATTGGCATCCTGGGTGAAAGCAGTTTCAGTAAAGAGGACCCAGGAGAAGGCAGATTGCCAGTGAGTTGAGTTCAGAATGACAAATAGAGACAGGCAACACAGTGACATGGTCCCAGCCTCGTCTTGCCCACTATGAGCCCCAAACCTTCCTCCTACATAGTGAAATTGGTGTCCACCCTCTCTACCCAGAGCACAATACTTGTCTTTCTTCTTATTATTTTGTAATTCAGTTAAATTTTGTCCATTACCTTACTACTTGAACACATGAAATTTTGTAGCCATACAGATTTTTGGCCAACCCTTGTCCGTATCTCAGTCATCCTGAGCATTTCTACCATTCTGGTAAAGAGCTATTCCAAACTCAGTCTATTCTCTTAAAGTTGCCAACTAATCTTCAAATCCCTAATTCTGCAAATAACATCATCTACTACTTCATAAAGCAGCATTCTCAACCTAGGTACCATCGATATATTGGGCTGAATAATTCTTTTTATGTGGGAGGTGCAAAGTAGGTTCACTGTGCACTAGTTACCAACTTGTTTGAGTCTGGCCAGACATCTACACACACAGCAAGTTACATGAAGTGGGTTCATTATTTACAGATAAGCAACAAGGGACAACAGAAGCCTCGGATTTATTACTCAGGAAAGCTACCTGGGGCAGATGGAGTCTGAACTATGTCTGTCCCACTTGCATCACAGCTGAGGGCCCCTGGAAAGCAGTTTGCCCTGGTTTTATACCCTGGGGGTCACATGCATGCTGGGCTAAAATTTTCAAAGACATCCTTCTTGGGGAGGTGTCAGGGCTAAAACAGATTTAGGCCTGCTTCAGCCACCTCCCCTTTATCTCAAGATATGGCATTCCCAGCACATTCTACAGTTATTCTTGAAAACTATAAAGGAGAGAAAACCGGGCTGGTCCAAGACCACCCACAGATCAGCCCTGAAGGGTGTTGTGCTGTGTTTTTGCAGAATGTTTAGCAGCATTCCTGGCCTCCATGCCTTAGAGGCCAGTAGCAATGTCTCCACCAGTTATTACAACCAAGAGTGTCTCCAAACATTGTTCAATATTGATATCTACTAGTGAGGAAAAATTACCCCCAGTTGAGAACCACATTCCTCTGGTAAAAAAGACCATCTGTCAAGAACTTTGCCAATCTCCTTCCCCCACAGCTGCAGACTCAATATTGCTTTGCATTCTTCACCTACACACTTGAAAGACGGGACTCGAGTCATTTTGAGAATGAACTTTTCATACCTTTGTGTCTTTCAGCTTCTCCTATTGAGCTGCTCCCGCTCAGCCTGTATGCAGGTTAGTTGGTCCTGATAAAATGTCTTTATTCTGAATCTCCTTTAGCAATAGTCCTTCCTCTAACCTTCTCTAAAAAGGCAATATTTATCTTCTCTACGTATCCACCTGATTTCTTACTTCAGAACACCCAAACCCTACACATCAGCCATGCTAAACCATCTACTTATAGTTTTTATTCCTGGCTCAGTTTCTCAAACCTTCTTTCTTTTGCCCTTCTCTTCTCTCTACATAAAATGCTCTTTCCCCCTTTTCCTTTTCATTCATTTGTCTAACACTGATGCATCCTTAAAGACTCAATACAAGAAGTCTTCCTGGCCCTAATATTATGGACAAAGTTCCTTGCTAGTGTACTTTCAGACACTATGGGTTGACTGTTGTCACTAAACATATGACACTCTTACATTTTATTTTCCTTTCCTTCTGTTTTCACAGCTGTAAACTCCTTGAGGGCAGGGTCTATAGCCCCTTTTCCTTTGTGCTTAGCTTTTGTAATCCAGAATGAACATGAATGGTGCCATATTGTCACACTTAAGCAGTTTTTGTTCCTTTGACTTAGTTTTGCTCTACTATGTTCAGGTACAATGGAAGCTGTTAGGAATTTCATTTACACCTTGGGGCCCTGCAAATACATCATCTTCAGCTCTATTTTGTTCAACTCATTTTTTTCTATCAATTTATCTGCTCATCAGGAGAGATGAAAGTAATGGAAATAACACATTCTGCTGAGGGACGGGTTAATAACTGCTCCTATCTGACAATGCAGCTGCAGCTTTCCAATTGGAACCAAGCTGCTTATTCATTGATCGATGGCCCTAACGGAAATGGTTTGCTTTCCTCACTTAGAAAGGTAAGCCACAGCTCTAAAAGAGGCTTTTTAAGACCTCTTCCTGAAAACTTTCCATGAAGTTAATCAAAGATAGTGGATAAAACTTCATTTTATGACACTACCAAATGACCTAAATAACCCATTTCCATTTTTGTTTAGTTGAGACTATACTGAGTGATCTAAAATTATAACAGCATCAGATAAGCTTAGAACCACAAGACATCATGCACTGTGCTATTACTGGGTTGACAATAAAACATATATTCTGTTTAGTTTTTATTTAAATCCAATAGCTCAGAAGATTTGACTGATTAAGATTTTTTAAACAAAAACCCTGTGAAACTACAAAAATAGTTAGCCTTTTTTGCTTTTATTTTATTTTATTTTTTTTTGAGACGGAGATTTGCTCTTGTTGCCCAGGCTGGAGTGGAGTGGCATGATCTCAGTTCACTGCAACCTCCACCTCCCAGGTTCAAGCGATTCTCCTGCCTCAGCCTCCCAAGTAGCTGGAAATACAGGCGCCCACCACCACGCCCGGCTAATTTTTATATTTTTAGTAGAGACAGGGTTTCACCACATTGGCCAGGTCTCAAACTCCTGACCTCAGGTGATCCACCCACCTCGGCCTCCCAAAAAAGTTATCCTTATATAATTAAAGTGTTTCAGGAATCTTACCATTTCTTCTTATAAGGAAAAAATGTATACCTTGTACAAAGATAGTAGCTTTGTCCTAGAGTTATAAGAACTTTATTATAATAATTTAATCACATTTTAAAACAAATGTATTCTAAGCTGTTGTAGGTTTATCTAGTCAAGAAATTTATAACTCCACTTCTTTGCTTGACATCTGGGAATGAAAACGCTAGGTAAATAACAAGAAAATCTTTATATCTAAACTTGCAATTTTGCCTCTTCTGTTCTACTTGTTTGAAATCAATTCATTTCAAGATATATTTTGATATGTTTTACTAATTAGGTAGGTAGAAAGGTAAGGATACTGTTCAAAACATTTATGCCTAAAACTTTATGCCAAAATTATGCAATTAAGCGAAGAGTGAAGGAAGTCATTGGTATATTTGCAATTGTTTCTTCAAAATTTCAGAATAAAGAAATTAATTGCAAACATAAGCATGCATATGAAATCCAGGTTTAACTAAGGATATTTTTCCTTGATGAGATTGAGATAAATAGCTCTTCATCATGAGAACCTAGTAAGGTTCTTTGAGGCAAAGCCTATGAAAAGGTAAAAGACCCTTAAGACTGGGGCCTACAGGAGGTCCTCACACTCACACTAGTCCATACTCAGCTTCCAGCAATCGGTCAAAATTACTATTTTCATGTTTTTATGAGTTTGTGGCTCAAGCAAAATTTGTTCCTGGTTAGTCAATCTCAGCAGTGCCCCTCTGGATGCACCTGTCTTTCCAGATTTTGGAGTGCTGGTTTGGACTACAATTTCAATTCTTTGGTGGATCTGAAAAAAATCATTGATTTTTAGTTTTTCTGGGTTTTTCTTGTTTTAATAATGAAGTGAAGACTTTTAAGCTCTTTACCTCTGAGAGATGAAGCCAAAAATCCTTCCTGGTAATCATTTCAACAACATATTTTTAGTTTTCCATGTTAGGTTTTGATAAATTGAATCACTATACTTCTTTTTATAAAAACCTAGTGAAACTACTGCTATCATGCCATAAGATGAAACTATTGCTCTCATCTTGACACTTGTAAGAGTCAATAAAATAGAAAGGTTTCCCCTAACTAGAGCATATGTGCAATGATTTTCTCAACAGCTTTATAGAAGAAAGAAAAAGAAAACTTGGAAAAGTAAATATCATCATATTTTTTATCAAAGTAAAAATTGATCTAGCGATAATTCAAATTTCAGGTACAACAAAAGTCAGTGTCAATTTAATGATAAGGTCTACTTCCCTAGATTTTCAAATTAGGAAGGATTTTGGAATTCATTTAAACAAGTGATTTGAAATCCAAGGTTTATGCAATTCCCCAAGGGCAGAAGATCGAAATGACAGCCTGTGAGCACGATGGTGCAGTGTGCACTTCTCAAGAGTACTGGCTGTTTTGCACCTGCATGAACAAGACACAGGCTCAGTGAGGAAGGCAGTGCTGGGTTGTTTGTATCAAGTGAGATGCCATGGCTGTTTCACAGTGTCATTTCTGCTGCATCTTCAGGTGATATTTTCATCAGTCCCCATCTTCATGTCATCTTTCCTACTACAGTGGTTACCATGAGCACACATCAAAACTCTTTTCCACCTCTGTACCATTTTTTAATGTTGCTTTTTTTGTATGATTTTCCCCACAAAATGAAATGAAAATGGAAAAACTCACTTATGTAATGGACATAAAAGAAGCTCTAATACCATAGTACGAACACTCAAACTTGTTATTCTCAAAACAAAACTTTAACTACAGTTCTTGCCAGTATCAATATCAACACAGTGATGCCAGCTATCATGAAGCTGACCAGATCATGATTGAGATCTTGAAGTCATTTGTTTTTGTTTCACTTAAGAAGCTATTTTCACAGATGAACAAATGTAAGCTCATAACTCAAGTATGACTATGGTTTCTATTTCTTATATGTATTTCTATTTTGAGCATCAATCCAATCACATGGAAGAAACTTATTTTCAAGTCCCTACCTAATACATTTTCCTATAGTTGGAACTAACATCCAGGGGACTCACATAGTTTTAGGGAACACAGATTTCTATATGCATGTATGTGTGTGTACACATGCCTTATAACCTGAGATTCTGCCATTTTTATCTACAGACACATCTTCTGAAATATCCGTCTTCTGTGTTATTCATATGTCCAAGTAGAAATACTGCTGTGTCATATTTCTTTTCCTTTATGCCAGGCCTCTTCAGGTATGACCATTTTGTTTGTTACTTCTGTTTCCCTCAGGGTTGCAAGATAATTTATATATTTATAAATATATATATATACATTATATAGAGTAAATATATATATAAGATCTCTTTGGGGACTTGTACTATATTCTGAAACTATATTCTGAGCTCATTTCTCCAAAATACTACTACTTACGTACCAATCAGTATATGACTCTGTAGATATCATTAGCTCCACTCCAATTCCAACATGAACAGATATAAACATGTATCATATATCCAGAGTTTTTATGGATGGGTAGATAAGGCTGGATAAAGGTACAGTTCGCACTCCCCTTAAGACTGGAACTAGAGTCACCCCTGATTCTTTCAAGAAGCTTTTTGTTGTCTACACACTATCATCAATGCTACACAGGAAATGTGGACATGGATGCAGTCACAATTCCCCTTCTCAGAGGGAGCTCTCAATGGACTCAGGTTAACTGGTGGGGGTGCCATGTCCTAGCCATATTCCACACCACTTCCTCCTCATCAGAGTCATTTTTCTGTCTCTGGACATAGAAAATCTCCAATACTAGAGAAAAAATGAATTGAAGTCTACTGCTTAAATTGTCAATAAATAAATAGTATACAGTCTTGGCACACTTTCCGTAACCTCCTAAGCCTCATTTTCATTATGCATATAATTATTGTGGTGTGTTTAGTTTTCCTATTGGAAAAGTGTAAGTATGCCTTTTGGTTTCATTGAATCCATAGTGGTTACCTTAGAAATATAATCTTTCTTGGGATGATCACTATGTTTTCTAGGGTTACGTTGGATCCTGGCATCCTAGTGTCCAGAGGATGTCAGAAGGGATAGCATTCTACTAGTACTCAATTAATTATACTTAAAGATATTAAGGAACATGCTAGTTTGGTTGCTTTTACTTGCTTGGTGAATAATGTTAGTATTTTTTTTAATCTCTCCAGAAAAAGATTCAGTTATTTTAGAAATTCCTATTTCTAGATACAGACTTAAAAATCACTTCCCACATCCCTCCTTGTTTAAGTGTTCTCAGAACTGTCATTGGAAAATTGAATTTCATGTTTTTCTTACACTCTTTTCCTTCTGAAAAATCACCCTTTTTCTTCTCCCAGGGCGCTCATAACATTCTATGGAATTACTTCAAATCTCTTCTCATATAGGACCATGGAAATTCCAATTAGCCATACATTCTGAAAATCTGCCTACTCACTGACAATTTGTATTAGGCTGCTTTGCATTGTTATGAAGGAATACATGAACCGGGTAATTTATAAAGAAAAGATGTTTATTTTGTTCCATCGTTGTTCTGCAGATTGTACAGGAAGCATGTTGCCAATGTCAGCCTTTGGTGATGTCCTCACGAAGTTTATAATCATGATAGAAGGTGAAGGGGGAGCAGGCATATCACCTGGTGAGAGAGGGAACAACAGAGATGCTAGGCTACTTTAAATGACCAGCTCTTGCCTGAACTAATAGAGTGAGAACTCATTATTATGGGGAAGGCACCAACCCATTCATGATGTATCCACCCCCATGGCCCAAACACCTTCCAGCAGACCCCACCTCCAACATTGGGGATCATATTTCAACATGAGATGTGGAGGCGAAACACACATCCAAACCATATCACAATTCTCCCATAAGAGAATAGACGATGATTCAAGATTCAGTGATTCAAGACACTCTTGCATTCATTCTAGTTGACTGTTGTTTATGAGTTATAATTCATATAAAATGCATCCTTTTAAAATATACAATTCAGTGCTCTTTAGCATATTCCCAAAGTTGTTAAAACTATAATTTTAGAAGATTTCACCATTTCCAAAAAAAAAAAAAAATTCTGTACCTTTTTGCAGTAACTCCACATTCCTCCCTCTTTCAGCCCCTAACATCCAGTTGTCTGTTTTCTGTCTCTATAAATTTGCCTGTATTATTCATATAAATGAAATCATACTATATGTGGTGTTTTGTGATTTGCCTCTTTCACCTAGAATTAACACTTTTTTAAGTGTTTTTCTTTTTTATTTCTCCTTCATTTCTAATTTTCTTTTTAAATTTTTTTCTAGCATAATACTTTTCCAGGTTCAATCCTATTGTAACATGCATCACTATTTTATTTCTTTGTATTGCCAAATAATATTGAATTGTATGGATATACCATATTTTATTTACTCATTGCATCAGTTGGTGAGCACTTTTAATTTCTTCCATCTTTTGCTCATTATGAATCATGCCACTGTGATCTTTCATGTCCAAGGATTTGGATGCATATAAATTTCCATTTACTTTGGGTATAGTCTTAGGAGTGGAATTGCTAGGTCATGTGGTAACTCTATATTTAACATTCTGAAGTACTACCAAGAATGCTTTCCAAAATGGCTGCACCATTCTAAAAGTTCACCAGCTACATGTAAGAGTTTCAATTTCTCCACAACTTTCCCAGCATTTGTTATTTTCTGTCTTTTTTATTTTAGACAGCCTAGTGGGTATGAAGTGGTATTTCTTGATTACTAATGATGTTAAGTATTTTTTTATGTATCTGTTGACCATTTATAGATCTTCTGTAGAGAAAAGAATATTCAAGTCTTTTGCCCACTTTTTTCGGTTGGGTTGTTCTTTTGTTGTCTAGAACTCTGAAGTTGTATACAAAGTATGAGGACCCTCTTGAGGGACGCATTGGGTTTTTAGATATCTTCCTTTCTCCTTTGACTGTTTCTTCTCTTCCCCAAACCTGAGAAAACTTCATCTAGACTTGTTCAGATTCATCGTGTGTTCTTCATATCCCAAGTCCCATGGGGTCCTGGATTTTTAGTACTTAAAAATCTTCTGTTTTTCTGTAATATTTTAGTTTCCCTTAGGCATACTGTATTATAATGCAAGTAACTGAGAGGAAAGAAAGGGGAAACAAAATGAAGAAGAGAAAAAAAGTTTAACATTTCAATATCTTATTTGAACACAAAGTATTCTAACAAGACATCTAGTTGTGTGTCAAGAAAAGGAAGCTGCATAAAATTGCTAAAATATGTAAATCTCATACATTGGAATTTTTTTTAATTTTTAAATTTTAATCATTATAGATATATAATAGTTGTAGATATTTATGGGACACATGTGACATTTTGATACAATCATACAACATGTAACAATCAAATCAAGGTAATTGGGATAACCATCATCTAGAGCACATATCATTTCTTTTTGGTAGGAAATTCCAATTTTACTCTTTTAATTATTTTGAAAAATACAATAAATTATTTTTAACTATAGTCTCCCTATTGTGCTACTTGAACACTTGATTTTATTCCTTCTATCTAACTGTTGTCAAATTTAAAAAGGAACATGGCAGTTTTATTTGCCTAATTACCAGCTTTATTCTGAAATTTGTGACAGCCCAGCTGTCTCATAGAATAGGAGATATCAATATTGGTCTTCTTATAACGGGCACTTTTCTTCAGAGGTCTATTGATGTTGAGGTTAAAATCAGCTGATGTATTTGTTTGATAAATATCATAGAAGAGTTATTCTGTGAATTACTGCAATTAGTTTAGTGCCCCTATTATCAGAAATTTCTTATAGAATTATATGGTAAAACTTAATCGTATAAATCAGTTCTATTAATAAAGCACCCATAAAAAATAAATTACAACGTGTTGCCCACTTAAAGAAATATTCACATAACAGAATCACAAAATATATTCTGCACTGTTATTTTAAGCACTTGTTGCAAAGTTTTTCCTACAAATTTGAATGGCTCCTAGACCACCATTGTTAGTGCAGTAAATTTACTTGAAGCCACACAAAATCGTTACCTATTCTGTAGTTATGAAAAAATGGATAATGAGTACACTTTATTTTCTATAAAAGAGTGAGTTTGCCTTCCACAGTCAAATATTTATCCAAATTTCAAAAAGCATGAAGATGTATTTGTTCTTTTGCAACCAAAGAAATAAGTTATGTAATGATTTAAAATAGAGAATTTATTATCAGCTAGCAGAGAGAATAGACATATCAGAATACAACACAGTAATGACTAGAGTTTTAGAGTTTTAGTAGAAAATTTTCATCTTCAATAAGGCAATTCAATAAGAGAAATTGTATTGTTCCATTCCACAATAAAACATATTTCCAAAAATAAATATGCAAATACAGAGATAATAATTTGCAACAATTGAGTGACTCTTTCTGTGGGTAAAATTCCTCTAGTGATATTGATGAAATAGAAATAAATAGATGTTAAATTAATTTATTTTACAATAGATTGCAATGACAATGGTGATTTAATGAAAGACCATTTCTCAGTTATGAGGCAATGGCCACATGTGAGTGGAATGTGAAAGGGTACAGTTGGAGAATATCTGACATGCTCAACTCTCATATTTTTATAAATTATGATGTCGATGTCACTGAAGTTTGTTCTCACATTTGCTTCTACTACCTGCTGGTAATATACAGTACAGAATTTTTATCACTTCTACCATAAACAAAGGTCAGCAATCACTTTAAAATACAAATGTTGACACATGGTTACTTTATCAAAAGTTTCCCTTCGCTTAAACCCCATTGAAGAAAATCTAAAGAAGCACAGCAGTGTGTGGAGACTCACATCCTGAACTTTTGCTCCAGGAACTACCACAGGAACATACCAGGAAAGCCAAGAGAATTCACAGATTCTTTGAAGGTAGCAGATTTCTCCTGCAGGACCCAGGAGAGAGCTGAAAACCTTTGAGTGTCCCAAGTGTGAAAGGCGGATCAATCATCTGCCCCAGAACACAAACCCTCACTGGGGAACCTGAAGGTCCAGATCATGGGAGAATTTGACCTTACCTGGAGATCAGACAAATTTAGAGAGCCAAGCAAAATATAGGGGTCGAAGATGCAGTGGAAAGAGCCCTGTGGGCTCTCTCAGTCCCCAGGGAAGCCATTTCTGACTTTGTCTTGCAGAGGTCCTTGGGGAGGGCTCACAGGGGAACTGGGAAAAGACCACAGGGAAAAGGAAACTTCCAGCTGAACTTTGTAACAATTTCGGCTGAATGGGAAGTTTCCTGGACAGAACTCAGAGGAGGAGGTGAATCAGGAGTGCAAACATAGCTCAGAAGCCAAGGCAGGCAGGGAAGTGCAAAACCTGAAAGGCTTGCTTGCTTTCTCAGTGGGGAGGCTTGCAGCCTGGGGCAAGTTCTCAGCCCTGCTCACCTGGCTGCCTGGAAATAAACTCAGTGCTCTTGGGAGAGGGCATGGTGGGAGTGAGACCAGTCTTTTGGGCTGCACGGGAGCTGGGTGAGGCCTGTAACTGCCAGCTTTCCCCTGCTTCCCTGGCGACCTGCATGAGGCAGCAGAGGCAGCCATAAACCCCCTGGGAAAATAACTCCACTGGCCTAAGAACAATACCGCCATTCTCCACAGCAGCAGCAGCAAGTCCCACCCAAGGAGAATCTGAGCTCAGACACGCCTAACCCTCCCCACACCTGACGGTCTTTCTCTCCTGCCCTGATAGCCAAAGACAAATGACATAATCTTTTGGGAGCTCTAGGGCCCTGCCCGCCACCTGATCCTCCCTATACTACCACAGTTGATGCTCTCCTGAAAGCACCACCTCCTGGCAGGAGACCAACCAACACAAAACTAGTGCAATAAATGAACGACAACTAAGGACCCTCACAGAGTCCATTTCACTCCCGTGCCACCTGTGATAGAGCAGATGCTTCTATCCATGGCTGAGTGACCTGAAGATGGTTCACATCACAGGACTCTGTGCAGGCACCTGCCAGTGCCAGCTTGGAGCCTGGTAGTTCCGCTGGGTGGCCAGATTCAGAAGAGAAATTACAATCATTGCAGTTTGGCTCATAGGAAGCCACATCCCTAGGGAAAGGGAGAGAGCACTACCTAAGGGAGAAACACTGTGGAACAAAGGAATCTGAACAGCAACGCTTGAGCCCCATATCTTCCCTCTGACATAGTCTACCCAAATGAGAAGGAACTAGAAAAACAATTCTGGTAATATGACAAACCAAGTTTCTTTAAACCCCCAGAAGATCACACTAGCTCATGAGTAATGGATTCAAACCAAGAACAAATCCCTGAATTGCCAGAAAAATAATTCAGAAGGTTGGTTATTAAGCTAATCAAGGAGGCATCAGAGAAAGGTGAAGTCCAACTTAATAAAATCAAAAAAGTTATAAGATATGAAGCGAAAAATCTTCAGTGAAATATATAGCATAAGAGAAAAACTGTCACAACTTGTGGAAATGAAGGACACACTTAGAGAAATGCAAAATACCCTGAAAAGTCTCAGCAATAGAATCAAACAAGTAGAAGAAAAAAACTTCAGAGCTTGAAGACAAGCTTTTTGAATTAACCCAATCCAACAAAAACAAAGAAAAATGAATTTAAAGAAATGTACAAAGCCTCCAAGAAGTTTGGGATTATGTTATATGTCCAAACCTCAGAGTAATTGGTATTCTTGAGGAAAAAGATAAATCTAAAAGTTTGGAAAACATATTTGAAGAAATGGTAGAGGAAAACTTCCACAGCCTTGCTAGTGATCTAGACATCCAAGTACAAGAAGGTCAAAGAATACCTGAGAAATTTTATCACAAAAAGATCACCTATGCACAGAGTCATCAGGTTATCTAAAGTCAAGACAAAGTAAAGAATCTTAAGAGGTGTAAGGCAAAAGCACCAGATAATCTATAAAGGAAAGCATATTAGATTAACAGCAGATTTCTCAGCAGAAACCCTACAAGCTAGAAGGAACTGTGGCTCTATCTGCAGCCTCCTTTAAAAAAAATTATCAGCCAAGAATTTTGTATCCAGTGAAACTAAGCTTCATAAATGAAGAAAAGATACAGACTTTTTCAGACAAAAAAAAGAAATGCTGAGAGAATTCACCACTAGCAAGCCAACACTACAAGAACTGCTAAAAGGAGCTCTAAATCTTGAAACAAATCCTGAAAACTACACCAAAATAGAACCTCCTTAAAGCATGTATCTCACAGGACTTATAAAACTATAACACAATGAAAGAAAAAACACAAGGTACTCAGGCAACAAATAGCATGATGAATAGAATAGTACCTCATATCTCAATACTAACATTGAATGTAAATGGCCTAAATGCTCCACTTAAAAGATACAGAATGGCAGAATGGATAAGAATTCACCAACCAAGTATCTGCTACCTTCAAGAGACTCACTTGACATGTAAGGACTCACATAAACTTAAGAGAAAGAGGTGTAAAAAGACATTTCATGCAAATGGACCCGAAAAGGAAGCAGGAGTAGCTATTCTTATATCAGACAAAACAAACTTTAAAGCAACAGCAGTTAAAAAAGACAAAGAGGAACATTATATAATGATAAAAGGACTAGTCCAACAGAAAAATATCACAATCCTAAATATATATGCACCTAACACTGGGGATCCCAAATTTATAAAACAACTACTACCAGAGCTAAGAAATGAGACAGAGAGCAACACAAGAATAGTGGAGACTTTGATAGTCCACTAAAAGCACTAGACAAGTCATGAAGACAGAACTTCAACAAAGAAACAATGGACTTAAACTATACCCTAGAACAAATGGACTTAACAGGTATTTACAGAATATTCTACTCAGCAACTACAGAATATATATTCCATTCATCAGCACATGGAACATTCTCCAAGATAGCCCATATTATAGACCACAAAACGTGTCTTTATAAATTTAAGAAAAGTGAAGTTATATCAAGTACTCTCTCAGACCACTATAGAATAAAACTGAAAATCAACTCCAGAATGAGCCCTCAAAATCATGTAAATACATGGAAATTAAATGACCTGCTCTTGAATGATCATTGACCCAACAATGAAAGAAAAATGGAAATTTAAAAATTCTTTGAACTGAACGATAATAGTGACACAACCTATCAAAACTTCTGGGATACAGCAAAGGCAATGCTAAGAGAAAATTTCATAGCATTAAATGCTTATATCACAAAGTCTGAAATTGTAACAGCCTGACCAATGTGGAGAAATCCTGTCTCTACTAAAAATACAAACTTAGCCAGGCATGGTGGCTCATGCCTGTAATCCCAGCTACTCGGGAGGCTGAGGAAGGAGAAACACTTGAACCTGAGCCGACATCATGCCATTTCACTCCAGCCTGGGCAACAAGAGCGAAGCTCCATCTCAAAAAAATAAAAACAAAAGAAAAAAATCTGAAAGAGCACAAATGGACAATCTAAGCTCACACCTCACAGAACTAGAGAAACAAGAACAGACCAAACCCAAGCCCAGCAGAAGTAGAGAAACAACAAAGATTAGAGGAGAACTAAATGAAATTAAAACAAAAAAAAAATACAAAAGATAAATGAAACAAAAAGCTGGTTCCTTAAAAAGATAAATAAAATTGATAAACCATTAACAAGCTAAACCAATAAAAAAAAGAGAAGATCCAAATAAGCTCAATTAGAAACAAAATGAGATATTTACAACCAATACCACAAAAATACAAAGATCATTCAAGGTTAATGAACATCTTTACATGCATAAACTAGAAAACCTAGATGAGATGGATAAATTCCTGGAAATTTACAGCCCTCCTAGATTAAACCAGGAAGAAACAGAAACTGTGAAGAGACCAATAACAATCAGTGAGATTGAAATGATAATAAAAATAATTGCCAACAACAACAACAACAAAAAGTCCAGAACCAGACGAATTCACAGCTGAATTCTATCAGACATTCAAAGAAGAATTGGTACCAATGCTATTGACACTATTATACAAGATAGAGAAAGAGGGAATCTTACCTAAATCATTCCATGAAGCTATTATCACATTAATACCAAAACCAGAAAAGGACATGATTAAAAAAGAAAAAAAGAAAAGAAAACTACAGACCAATAATTCTGATGACTATAGATGCAAAAATCTTAAACAAAATACTAGTGAATCGAATCCAATAGCATATCAAAAAGATAATCCACCATGATCAAGTGGGTTTCATACCAAGGATGCAGGGATGGTTTAACATATGCAAGTCAATAAATGTGATACAGTACACAAACAGAATTAAAAACAAAAATCACATGATTATCTCAATAGATGCAAAAAAGCATTTGAGAAAATTGAACATTCTTTTATGACTAAAACACTCAGCAAAATTGGCATAGAAGGGGCATATCTTAAGGTAATAAAACACATCTAAGACAAACCCACAGCTAACATAATACTGAACCAGGAAATGTTGAAAGCATTCCCCCTGAGAAGTGGAAGAAGACAAGGATGCCCACTCTCACCATTTCTATTTAACACAGTACTGGAAATCCTAACCACAACAATCATACAAGAGAAAGAAAGGCATCCAAATCAGTAAAGAATATCAAACTATCACTGTTGGCTGATGATATAATCATATAACTCAAAAATCATAAAGACTCCTCCAAAAAGCAACTAGAACTGGTAAATGAATTCAGCAAAGTTTCCAGATACAAAATTAATGTACACAAGTCAGTAGCTCTTGTGTATACCAACAGTGACCAAGCTGGGAATCAAATCAAGAACTCAACCCCTTTCACAATTGCTGCAAAAAAAATTTAATTTAATTTAAAAAAATTTACTTAGGAATATACCTAACAAAGGAGGTGAAAGACTTCTGCAAGGAAAACTCAAAACATTTCTGAAAGAAATAATATACAACACAAACAAATAGAAAAACATCTCATGCTCATGCATCGGTAGAATCAATATTGTGAAAATGACCACACTGCCAAAAGCAATCCAGAAATTCAACACAATCCTCATCAAAATACCACCATCATTTTTCACAGAACTGGGAATAACAAGCCTGAAATTCATACAGAACCAAAAAAGAGCCTGCATAGCCAAAGCATGACTAAGCAAAAAGAATAAATCTGGAGGCATCACGTTACCTTACATCAAACTATTGTATAGGGCCATAATCACCAAAACAGCATCATACTGGTATACATATAGGCACACTGACCAATGGAACAGAATAATAATAACACAAAAAAACAGAAATAAAGCCAAATAACCACAGCCAACTAATCTTTGACAAAGCAAACAAAAACATAAAGTGGGGAAAGAACACCCTATTCAGCAAATGGTGCTAGGAAGCCACATGTAGAAGAATGAAGCTGGACCCTCATCTCTCACCTTATACAAAAATTAACTCAAGATGGGTCAAGGACTTAAATCTAAAACCTGAAACCATAAAAGTTCTAGAAGATAACATCAGAAAAACTCTTCTAGACATTGGCTTAGGCAAAGACTTCATGAGCAAAAACACAATAGCAAATTCAAGAAAAACAAAGATAAATAGATTGGACTTAATTAAACTAAAAAGTTTCTGCACAGCAAAACAAACAATCAGCAGAGTAAACAGACAACCCAGAAAAGGGGAGAAAGTCTTTGCTTTCTGTACATCTGAGAAAAAACTAATATCCACAAGGAACTCAAACAAATCAACAAGAAAAAAAATTAAACAATCCCATCAAAAACTGGGCTAAGGACATGAATAGACAATTCTCAAAAGAAGATATGCAAATGACAAACAAACATACTCAAAATGAAAAAATGCTCAACATCACTAATGATCAGGTAAAGGCATATCAAAACCACAATGCGAGAATAGCCATATTCAAAAAATTAAAAAAAGTCCATGTTGGCATGGATATAGTGAGAAGGGAACACTTTTACACTGCTGGTGGGAATGTTAACTGGTACAACCACTATGAAAAACAGTGTGGAGATTGCTTAAAGAACTAAAATTAGAGCTACCATTTCATCCAGCAATTCCACAACCGGGTATCTACCCAGAGGAAAAAAAAGTCGTTATATAAAAAAGAAGCTTGCACCCACATGTTTTTAGCAGCACAGTTCACAATTGCAAAAATATGGAACCAGCCCAGTGGTCCATCAATCAGCAAGTGGATAAAGAAATTGTGATATATATACCATGGAATTCTACTCAGCCATAAAAATGAATGAAATAATGGCATTCATAGCAGCCTGGATGGAATTGGAGACCATTCTAAGTGAAGTAACTCAGGAATGGAAAACCAAACATCATATGTTCTCACCTGTAAGTGGGAGATAAGCTATGAGGATACAAAAGGCATAAGAATGATACAATGAACTTTGGGCACCCAGGGGAAGTGGGGGGAGGGAGATGAGACATAAAAGACCACACACAGCATACAGTGTACACTACTTGAGTGAGGGGTGCACTGAAATCTCAGAAATCACCACTAAAGAACTTATTCATGTAACCAAACCCCACCTGTTCCCCAAAAACCTAACAAAATAAAAAATAAATAAATAAACTGCAAGATAAACTCCACAAAAAAAGTATCAAGGAAAAACACAGTAACATATATGATAGTAACATTTGTGATATATGGAAACATATCACAAATTACACAAAATAGACAAGCAAAAGATTTATTAGGGGAGATTTTTCTGAAGGACAAAGAGTAGAGGGAGAAGGACAAGGAAAGGTAATAATATAAGAACTGAAATAAATCTATATTAATTATCATATACCTAAGAGAAGATACATTTAAAAGATGGTAAAAAAATATGTTCTGAATTTGGTGCAAATGTTGGCCACATATGTGTTTGTGAAACTACTAGTTTAAATGCTTTTTATATTGATTGACATTGGATATGTAATAATGAAGTACAAGCATAACAACTTAAAATATATTTTTCAGTCAAAAAAAGAAAGAATGATACAAGAAAGCACTACCAAAAAAGAAGAAAATCAATTATCATCAGCCAGCTTTACATTTAATGGACTACAAGTTTTAACAATTTATATGGCACTCCAGTGACCAAAAAGAAAGATGTGGTCTTTGCATGATATAACTTATAATAAAAAGAGAACAGCTAAAGAACAAGAATCACTGTGTAAATTTTATGTATGTGTAATATTATTGTAAAATTGAAGTCAATTTATAACTTTAGGTTACAGTTTATTGTTAACGATTACATCTACTTTAAGAATGGAACAACAGATCAAATTTACAAATGCAGAAACAAAAGACCTGAAAATGATGTAATTTCTGAAGGTGACAGCTTGATTGAGTAAGAAACAAATTCCAGATTTTTCTGACTCTAAGTGCTATATTATTTTCATCATAAAATAATGCCGAGTCAAGCAGCCATGATAAATGAAAAATGGCATCCTCAGTATTCATTATACAGCAATATAAAACACTCAGATGCTCATGCAGTTTCTCTATTGGGTGGATGACCTGGTCATAGAAAACAATGACTTTTCCCTGAAAAGTAGGCAGAACTAGGTCTACAGCTGGCCCTGCTAAGAAAGTCCAAAGGTCAAAGCTGAATTGTTTCAGAGTTTCGAATTTACTGCAAACCCAGTGGGGCCCAAAATAATGATTACCCTGACCAGTCATGCTTCTAAATTCCAGAAGGCACGATGATGATTCAACAAATAAGAAAGCTCGTAATAGCCTAATTCTCTGTAAAATGTGAGATTAAATCCCAGCAAGTTGTCTTCTGACGGGAGCTACATTTTCACATCACCGGATAATTCTGTTGATTATCAAGTATTATAAAATTCTTAATGCTTATAACCCTTTAGCATTCATACTTTACCCCTATGTGGTTGTGGGTATTGTAAAATATCACCAGTATATTGACTGTGTCTCTGTTTTCAAGAGAAATTTGAACACAAAATTTGCTCAACATAAGAACATAGCAATGAAGCCTCTCAATGCTTCCATGAAGCAGGCACTTAGTGTCCTGGGAGCTGTGTTGGACGGTTGGTCACCACTTACTGCTGGCCGCAGTTGCCATGGGGGGTAATTTGAGAAGCTGCACATGTTGCAGTGATTGTCCAAAGAACAGCAGACTGTCCAAATAGCTAATCAATCTGTTGGGGCCAAGCAGAGAGAAAGCTTCCAAGTAATGGTGCCAATGGCAGAGAAATCGGGGACACCAGACTGGAGAGAGGGTCCAAAGCAGATGGTGAGAGTTGTAGCCACCTGGAGTAATTCTCTGGGTCAATTAGCAAGCACCAGTGGTGGCTTTCTGGGTAATTCTTCAAGCCATGGAAGGAAAAATGGCTGCCTTAAGAATATAGTTTGGAGTCTAAGGTGAGAGAGAGATTTTTTAAAATTTACCTTCCCTTTTTATCATGACTACCAGCTCCCTTATGTCATCACCTCATTCTCCACTAAGCCTGGACCCCATTGATGTTGACCTTAATTTCTATCCACAGGAAACATTATCTAACTTGCTAATGTTACCTTACATTAGGACCTTAGACGAACAGCACAGTGCTGGGTCTATTCCTGAATTTAGGCTACCAAGTACAATACAGAAAAAGAAAAGCATGCATTATTGTTAGACGAATTTCAATCTTCAGAGAAGATTGGGTTCTTCTGAGAAACAGGACCAATGAGATGTGTGGCGGGGAGAGGGGGGGAATATAGTATGTGCCACATAATGATATTTTGGGCAACAATTGAATATAAAACAGCAACCCCATAAGATTATGATGGAACTAAAAAAATCCTATTGCTGGCCAGGAGCAGTAGCTCACAACTGTAATCCCAGCACTTTCGGAGGCCGAGGCGGGCAGATCACCTGAGGTTGGGAGTTTGAGACCAGCCTGACCAACATGGAGAAACCCCATCTCTACTAAAAATATAAAATTAGCCGGGTGCAGTAGCACATGCCTGTAATCCCAGCTACTCGGGGGGCTGAGGCAGGAGAATCAATTGAACCTAGGAGGTGGAGGTTGTGGTGAGCTGAGATTGCGCCACTGCACTCCAGCCCAGGCAACAAGAGCGAAACTCCGTCAAAAAAAAAAAAAAAAAAAATTCCTATTGCCTAGTGACTGTATAAATCTGTAGCCATCACAGTGTTGTAGCAAAATGCACTACCTTTTCTGTTTAGATATGTTTAGATACACAAATACCATTGTGTTAAATTTTCTATAGTATTCAGTACAGTACCATGTGTACAGGAGATATATATCAATAGGATATATATATATATCAATAGGATATATATATCAATAGGATATATATATCAATAGGATATATATATATATCAATAGGATATATATATATCCTATTGATATATATATATATGTATTTTTTTTTTTAATAGGAGATATATTATCTCATGTAGCCTGGGCATGTAGTAGGCATACCCTCTAGGTTTATGTAAGTACACTCTTTGATGTTCACACAATGAACATTATGAGCCCGTTTTCACACTGCTGCATACCTGAGACATGGCTAGGGAGGCCTCACAGTCATGGCAGAAAGCAAGGAGGAGCAAGTCACTTCTTACATGGATGGTGGCAGGCAAAAAGAGAGAGCTTATGCAGAGGAACTTCTCTTTATAAAACCATCAGATCTTGTGAGATTTACTTACTATCATGAGAACAGAACGTGAAAGACTTGCCCCCATGATTCAATTACCTCCCACCGGGTCCCTCCCACAACCCATGGGAATTTAAGGTGAAATTTGGGTGGGGATACAGAAAAACCGTATCAAAACCATTTCTCAGAATATATCCCCAGTGTTAAGCCACTCAGGACTCTGTGTGTGTATATTTAAATCTCTCTCTCTCTCCCTTCCTCCCTCCTATCTCTGTCTTTCTCCTCTCCCCAGCCCTCTCTCTGAGGTTATATACCATATGTATTACAGTCCTATATGTATAAATCTACTGAGAGAGAGAGAGAGAGAGAGAGAGAGAGATTATTTCAAGTAATCAGCTTATGTATTTGTGGAAGTGCAGGTTCAAAATCTGCAGGGTAGGTCACTAATCTGGAGATGCAAGAAGAGTCACAGTCTAAGCCTGAAGGCAGACAGGTGGCAGAATTCCTTCTTGACCAGGTGATATTAGTCTTTGTTCTATTAAGACCCTCAATGGAGTAGATGAGACCACTCACATTAAAGATCATAATCTGCTTAAAGTCCACTGGTCTAGACAATCATCTCAGAGGTCTCCAACCCTGGTCCATGGATCCATACTGGACTATGGCCTGTTAGGAACCCAGCTGCATAGCAGGAGGTGACCTGCGGACAAGTGAGCATTACCACCTGAACTCCACCTCCTTTCAGATCAGCTACAGCATTAGATTCTCCATGGAGCACAAACCCTATTGTGAATTACACATATGTGGAATCTAGGTTGTGTCTCATTATGAGAATCTTAAGCCTGATCTCAAAACCATCACCCACCCCAGCCATGGAAAAATTGTCTTCCACAAAACTGATTCCTGGTGCCAAGATGTTTGGGGACCACTGGTAAATCTCATTCAAAAGACACCTTCCCAGAAACATCCATAATAATGTTTAACCAAATATCTGGGCACTGTGGCCCAACCAACTTGGCACATAAAATTAACCATCACATTATGGATCCTGGACCTTCCACCCATTTCTCTTTACTAAGTTCCATAAATACGTAACATTGAACATTCCCGTGTGAATGTAGCATAGGCACCTTCAACTCCAGGGATGCAAAAGTGAGCTTTTCTACCCTAGAAAACCAGCTCTTTATCCTACATTTTCTGTTCATCCACAGCATCATCAGTTACCTAGTCTCTAAGGCAGAAAGCTCGTTTATCTTTCTGTCTCTCCCTTATAATCAATCACAAACTCCTCTCACAGTTACTGCTTAGATATTTCTTGACTCTCCTTCTCATCTTACCCCTGACCCCACTGCTCTGGTTCACCCTTATGACACAGTTTTGGCTGAACATAATAAAAAGCCATGTGCTGAAGCCAGCCAAGAATGTCAGCCAGATACTCCCTAAGAACACCACTGCTGGACTGAAACTGACTCAAGTCTTTGAGGCTTCAATCCTCTAAGCCACATAACCATGGTCATAATATAGCTAGGACCTCATCCTCACTTGCCTCATTGTGCTGATTGCTGATACAACAACCACAGATGCCAGCTTTAAACACCGAAAGGAACACCTAAGGGACACACTTATCAGACAATTAACCATTCAAGCCACAGGTAAGTCTGTGTGGTCCAAAGATCCATGGAGCTCCAAGAAACTGTTAGAACCCAAATTCTCCATGTCCATCATCTTTGTTTAACAGCTAAGTACTAGCATCTATGCACATAAATACACACACACACCCTCTGAGGACCCTCTAAGGATGCACCCCTCTCATATTTGCCTCATCAAAAAAGTCACCCACGGTGCTTGTTAAAAGTTCAAATTTCTTGTTCTGGGGATCATACCTGGGATGAAAACTGGAGAAATGTATTTTCACCTGGGTGCAGTTGAATTTTATGCATAGGAAAGTTTGGGAAACACTGCTTTACCAATATCATCTCCACAACTCACTGTGTGCTTTTAACATACAACAAATTCCTCTCTTCTCTCTTTTTCTCTTGCTCACTTTCTTCCCTTCCTACTATACCCCACCATTGTGCTTGCTAAAATTTCTCTGGCAAGATCATAAAGCCCCAATAAATTCTGAGCTTCTTTCCTGAATGCTAATCCTATGTTTTGACCAGGTTCTCTGCTAAGGACACTCCCTTGACATGTTTTCAATGAGGCTGCTCATAACCCATGTACATTTGGATTAGAAAGTTGAGGCTATATCTTTATTCCTTCCTTCTAATATTTGCATCTCTTGCCTTTTTAAAGACCCCTTTAGATACTTGTAACTGTGAACAGAGTGAGAGAAGGGCTGTAGATAGCATAGCCTGAGGATAATATTGAATCCAGGAAAGTATTCCTGGTTACAGGAGATATTAGAGCAGGGTCTGAGAGGGAAAAAGTGGGGAACATATGAAAGATAAAAGAATTGTAAGATTTCTGGAAATCAGAGTTCCGAGCATACATGGAATTCAAAAATTCAAAAATTACCTTTTGAAATCTGAAGGGACACTTCCTGCATTGTAACATAAAATGAAAAGAGGACTGTGACTATAGACACACTTCAATCTGTATATTTTTGGGGGAAAATTGACAGAATTCCCACCTAATAACTCGTGTTTACTCATTCAAGAAGGAGGCAAGGCTCTCTTCCCAGAATAGGGAGCTTGAAATGGGCTACTAGAGCTTTGAGAAGAGTAGGAAAGATTTGAAGTTGTTGCTGTGAAAAGTGTGAGAGCAAACTGTCTGAAGCAATACAGGATTGAAGACCATGTACATTGACGTTGGGGTGTGTGTGTGTGTGTGTGTGTGTGTGTGTGTGTGTGTGTGTTTCCCTAATAGGTGATCTGTTTTGTGGTTACAGACCCAGAGAAGGCAGGTAGCTGAGTTTATCCATGCAGGTGGTAGGAGTGTATGCGGCATGGGTTTTTAGATCATGAGTATAAGAGATGAGAGAAGAGAGTTTAGAGAATTCACAAGAGTCCGGGCAGTGGCTCACGCCTGTAATCCCAGCACTTTGGGAGGCTGAGGCAGGTGGATCACCTGAGGTCAGGAGTTCAAGACCAGCCTGGCCAACATGGTGAAACCCCACCTCTACTAAAAACACACAAAAAAATTAGCCGGGCATGGTGACACATGCCTGTAGTCCCAGCTCCTCATGAGGCTGAGGCAGGAGAATTGCTTGAACGTGGGAGGTGGAGGTTGCAATGAGCCAAGATCACACGACTGCTGTCAAGCCTGGGCAATAGAGACAGGCTCCATCTCAAAAAGAAAAAAAAGGAGAATTCACAAGAGAGTGATTGAAATGTTGACTATTGCTGAGATTCTGCTTGGTGTGAAGGACATCTATCCCAACCATTATGTACCTGGGATGATGACCGTAAATATACTCAAGGTCTCTGTTGACTTTCTGTAATTTGGACTGAAGTCAAAATTCCATGGATCTATTGAAATTCTGAGTCCTATGAAATTAATGTTACCTCAGAGCCAACACCAATCACTCCTGAAAATCCTAGGTGTTTTTCATTCACCGCTACCCATCATCTATGCACATGACTCTGAGTCATATGGGGAAGACTAAACGGAAGGTCCCTTTGATGTTCTTGTCTTATTATAACATGATCCTTCCCTAAATAAATACAGTTATGTTTTGTCTTTGTTTTTGATATAATGTTTGTGCATATTCATGGGGTACATGTGATATTTTGTTACATGCATAGAATGTATAGCGATGGAGTCAGGGTATTTAGGGTATCCATTACTTATAGTATCAATTTATGTGTTGGGTACATTTCAAGTCCTCTCTTACTAGATATTTTGAAATATGCAATACAATGTTGTTAACTATCATCACCCTACTATGCTATTAAACATTAGAATGTATCCCTTCTTTTTAACTGCATATTTGTACCCATTAACTAACCTGTCTTCATCCCCCCACCCCACTCACACACCCTTCCTAGCCTCTGATATCTATTATTCTACTCTCTTCCTCCATGAGATCAATTTTTTAGACCTCACATATAAGTGAGAACATGTCATATTTGTCTTTCTACACCTGGCTTATTTCATGTAACATAATAACTTCTAGTTCCATCTATGTTGCTGCAAATGACAGGACTTCATTCCCTTTTATGGCTGAATAGTATTCTACTGTGTTTATATTCCACGTTTTCTTCATCCATTAGTTCACTGATGAACACCAAGATTGATTTCATATCTTTGATACTGTGAATAGTGCTGCAATAAACATAGAAGTGCATGCACCTTTTTAAAACACTGATTTATTTTCCTTTGGATAAATACCCAGTAGCAGGATTGCTGGAGTATATGACAGTTCTATTTTTATTTTTTTGAGAAATCTCCATACTATTTTTCATAATGTCTGTACTAACTTACGTTGCCAGCAACAGTATGTGAGTCCCGTTTTCTCCACATCCTCACCAGCATCTCCTACTTTTGTGTTTTTAGTAATAGCCATTCTAACTGAGATAAGATGATATCTCACTATGGTTTTGATTTGCATGTTCCTGATGATTAGTGATGCTGAGCATATTTTTTTAAACATATCCATTGTCATTTGTAGGTCTTCTCTTGAGAAACATCTATTCATGTCCTTTGCCCACTTTTAAATGGGATTTTTTTTTTTTTTTTTTTACTATTGAGTTGAATTTCTCGTATATCTGTATATTGGTGCTTTGTCAGGTAAAGAGTTTGCAAATATTTTCTTCCATTCAACGGGTTGTTTCTTCACTCTGTTGATTTTCTATTTTGCTGTGCAGAAGCTTTTTCATTTAGTATAGTCCCATTTATTTATCTTTGTTTTTGTTGCCTGTGCTTTTGAGGTCTTATCCCTAAAATCTTTGCCTAGACCAATGTCCTGAAGTGTTTTTCCTGTTTTCCTCTATTAGTTTTGTAGTTTCGGGTCTTATGTTCAGTCTTTAATCCATCATGAGTTGATTTCTGTATATGGCGAGAAATAGGGGCCAGTTTCATTCTTCTGCATTTGGCAATCCAGTTATCCCAGAACCATTTATTGAAGAGGTTGTTTCATCTCCAAGGGATATTTTTGGTGCCTTTGTTGAAAATGAGTTGGCTACAAATGCATGGATTTATTTTTGTGATTATTTCTATGATGTTCATTCTGTTTCTTTGTTTATAACAATAACATGCTGTTTTGGTTATTATAGCCTTGTGATGTATTTTGAGGTTAGATAATGTGATATCTCCAGGTTATTTTTTCCTCTTCAAGATTGATTTTTTCCTACAGGATTGCTCTTTCTTGTTTTCATACAAGTTTTAAGATTGTTTTTCTATGTCTGTGAAAAATGACATTGGGATTTTGATAGGGACTGCATTGAATCTGTATATTGATTAAGTAGTATGGTCATTTTAACTATGTGAATTCTTCCAGTCCATGAGCACATGATATCTTTCCACTTGTTTTTGTCCTCTTCAATTTTGTTCATTGAAGTTTTGTAGTTTTCCTTCCAGAGGTCTTTCACCTCCTTGGTTAAATTTATTGCTAGGTATTATTTTGTAGCTGTTATAAATGTGACTGCCTTTTTTATTTCTTTATCATCTAGTTCATTGTTGGTGTATAGAAATGTTACTGAGTTTTGCATGTTGACTTTGTATCCCGCAACTTTACTGAATTGATTTATCAGATCCAAGAGTGTTTTGGTGATCTCTTTAGGTATTTTTAAATATAAGATCATATGATCAGCAGAGAGGTAAAATTTGACTTCCTTTTCCAATTTGGATGCCTTTTATTTCTTTCTCTTGCCTGATTAGTCTGGCTAGGACTTCCAGTACTACATTGAATAGAAGTGGTGAAAATAGGCATAGACATCCTCAACTTGTTCCAAGTTCTAGAGAAAAGGCTTTCAGCTTTTCTCCTTTCAGTGTAAAATTAGCTGTTGGTTGATCAAATAGTTACATCACATAGCCCTCATTTGATGTATGTTCCTTCTATGCCTTGTTTGTTGAGAGTTTTTGTCATGAATGAATATTGAATTTTATCAAATGTTTCTTCTGCATCTATCAAGATGACCATATGGTTTTTGTTCTTCATTCTGTTGATGTGACAGATTACATGTATTGTTTTACATATATTGATTCATCCTTGCACTCCTGAGATAAATTGCAATTGATCTTTTTGATGTGCTGTTGGATTAAATTTGCTAGTATTTTGTTGATGATTTTTGCATCTGTATTAATCAGGGACATGGCCTGAAGTTTGCCTTTTTTTGTTCTGCTCTTGTCTGGCTTTGGTAATGCTGGCCTTATAGAATGGGTTAAAAAGAATCATCTCTTTCTCAACTTCTTGAGTAGTTTGAAAAGAATTCATGTTAGTTCTTCTTTGTAATTTTGGTAGAATTCAGTGGTGAAGCCGTCTGGGCTTGGACTTTAATTTCTTGAGAGACTTTTTATTGCTGTCTTATCTCAATATATGTTATTGTTCTGTACTGGTTTTCTATATCTTTCTGATTCAATCTTAGTAGGCTGTATGTATCCAGGAATGTATTCATTTCCTCTAGGTTTTCTTTTTTTTTTGAAAAGGAGTCTCACTCTGTTGCCCAGGCTGGAGTGCAATGGTGCAATCTTGGCTCACTGCAACCTCCACCTCCCGGGTTCAAGCGATTCTCCTGCCTCAGCCTTCCGAGTAGCTGGGACTATAGGCGCATGCCACCACGCCCAGCTAAATTTTGTATTTTTAGTAGAGATAGGGTTTCACCATTTTGGCCAGGATGGTTTCGATCTCTTGACCTTGTGATCTGCCCGCCTTGGCCTCCCAAAGTGCTGGGATTACAGGCCTGAGCCACTGCACCCAGCCTAGGTTTTCTAGTTAATTAGCATATAGTTGTTCATAACAGTCCCTGCTTATCATTTATATTTTGGTGGCATCAATTGTCATAATCACCTTATTCATTAATGATTTTATTTGGTTCTTCTCCTTTCCTTGGTTAGTCTAGCTAGAAGTTTATCTTTTCAAAGAAACAATTTTTCATTTTGGTAATACTTTGTTTTTGTTTAGTTTTACTTTGTTTTGTTTTTTACTTTAGTCTCTATTTCATTTGGCTCTTTTCTGATCTTCATTATTTCTTTCCTTCTACTAATTTTGGGTTCAGTTTTGTATTACTTTTCTGGTTCTTTGAGGTACACTATTAGATTGCTTATTTGAATTCTTTCCCCCTTTTTCATGTAGATGCTTGTTGTTATAAACTTGCCTCTTAGCCCTGCTTTTGCTGTATGTCATAGGTTTTAGTATGTTATATTTCATTTCTCATGTTTCAATAAATTAAAAAATTATCTCTTAATTTTTTCCTTGACCTAATGGTCATTCAGGAGCATGTTGTTTAATTTTCATGAATTTTTACAGTTTCCAAAATTCCTATTGTCATGGACTTATAATTCTATTCCATTGTGGTATGAGAAAATATTGGCATAATTTTGATTTTTAAAAAATTTGTTGAGACTTATTTTGTGTCCTAACATATGGCCTATCCAGGAGCATGTTTCATGTGCTATGAGAGGAATGTATATTCTGTAGCTATTAAGTGAAATGTTCCATAAATGTTTGTTAGATCCATTTGGTCTAAAGCACAGTTTAAATTTACTGTTTGTTAGCTTTCTATTTTAATGATCGGTCCAATGCTGACAGTAAGACATTGAAATCCTCAACTATTATTGTGTTGGGTCTGTCTCTCCCTTTAGATCTAATATTTGCTTTATATATCTGAGTGCTCTGGTACAGGGACCATATATGTTTAAAATTGTTAAAAACTTCTTGCTGAATTGATCCTTTTATCTTTACATAATGACCTTTTTGCCTCTTTTTACTGTTTTTGACTTAAATTCTGTTTCATCTGATATAAACATAGCTGTTCCTGCTCCTTTTTGGTTTCTATTGGCATGCAATGTCCTTTTACATCCCTTTACTTTCAGCCTAAATGTGCCATTACATGTGAGATGAGTTTCTTGTAAGCAACATATAGTTGCATCATTTGGTTTTGTTCGTTTTAATCCATTCAGCTAGTCTGTATCATTTAAGTGGAAAGTGTAATCCCTTTTCATGTGAGGTCTTATTCTGTCCTTTTATTAATTGATTCTGGCTGTTTTATGTATCTTTTGTCCCTTTATCTCTTATTGTTTATCATTGTGGTTTGGTAGTTTTCTGTAGTGATAACATCTGAGTCCTTTATCTTCCTCATTTGTGTTTTTGCTCTACCTGGTGGGTTTTATGTTTTTGTGTGTTTTCATGATGGTAAATATTATTCCTTCACTTCCACCTGTAGGACTCTCTTGAGTATTTATTGCAGAACTGGTCTAGTGGTGATGAATTCCCACAGCTTTTGTTTATCTGAAAAAGATTTTATTCCTTTTTCATTTATAAAGAAAAACTTGGCTGCTTCCTTTTTCTTTTACTTTCAGCACTTTGAATACATCATCTCATTCTCTTACGGGTTTTAAAGTTTCTGGTTAGAATTTTGCTGTTAATCTGTTGGGGGTTACTTTATAAGTGACTAGACAATTTTCTCTTGGTGTTTTGCAAATTTTTTCTGTCTTTGATTTTTGACAGTTTGACTACAATGTGCGCTGGAGAACTTTTTGAATTGTATCCTTTTGGGGGAAATCTGAGAGCTTCCTGTATCTGGATATCTAAATCTCTTGCTAGACTTGGCAAGTTTTTATCTATTATCTTATTATGTAGGTTTTTTTCTTCCTTTCATTTTTCTCTTTGCCTTCTGGGACACCAAAAAAAGGGAACATTTTGTCACATTTGGCATCCTATATGTCATGTAAAGCTTTATTCATTCTTTTTTATTCTTATTTCTTTATTTTTGTGTGACTAGTTAATTTCAAAAGACCTGTTCTTAAGTTTCTAAATTCTTTCTTCTACTTGAGTTAGTCTATTGTTAAAGCTCTCAAATGTATTTTGTATTTCATTTAGTTCATTCTCCAGTTTTAGAATTTCTGAGTTTTTAAAAATAATATCCCTCTCTTTGGTAAATTTTTCATTAATAGCCTGATTTTTTCCTGATTTCTTTGTATTTTTTTATATTCTCTTGCAATTCACTGAGCTTCTTTATTATCATTATTTTGAATTATCTATCTAGGATTTTATACATTTCTTTTTCATTGGAATCTCGTTGCCGAATCATTGTGTTTCTTTGGAGGTATCATATTTTCTTGTTTTTTCATGTTTATTTTGTGCTTACATTCATACCTGTGCATCTGGTGTAATTTTTTTCAGTTTTTAAAATTTTCTTTCTTATAGGATAACTTTTTCCTGAAGATGTAACTATGGTGGGTAGGGCACTTTGGCTTTTATTCTGGGTTTGTGCTGTAGTGTAGTCTCCACATGATTTATTTGGCTGTAAAAAGGGTCAGTGGTGTCTTTGATTTCCTCAATGACTTAGGGTGTGGTTTCTAGGGGTAAACTTTTGCTGGGGACAGGGACATCAGTTGACCAGCCCTCAGGTCCCGGTGGTGGCCCAGTGGGGCCCAAGCCTGGCTGTCCTAAGGCCCCAAGGTGGCACTTGCTGTCACTCATGTTATTGAATCAAAGCAGTCTAATTCCTGGGCCTCCAGGCAGCTTGTTTATGTGCTGAGGAGTGGCAGAAGTTGGCTGAGTGAGAAGGTCCTTAGGTTCTTGAATATTAGACATGATATGGGAAATGGCAGTAGCAATTATTGAACAATCTTCTGGTTCCCAAGTGGTCCACATTGGTGTTAGCAGTGACTGCAATGAGCTGTGCATGTCAGTTCCTAGGCCTGGATGTGGTGCATGAGGGTGGGTGCCAGCTATTGTGGTAGCAACAGGTTGGTTGGGCCCATCATCAGGCCCTCATGGGGAGTGCTAAGTTGCCAATTGTAGTGAATGAGTAGGGTAACACCTAGAAGTCTGATGCTGGGTGGGGGATGATGGAAACCAGGTCAGCAGACCAGTCCTCAGTTTCTCCAGTGGGACATGTGGGTGCTGGCTGTGGTAGGCAGGGGTGGGGTGATCCCTAGGCTCCTGGTTGATTGTTCAGATTGGGTGGCACTGGCTGTGCTTCAGTTTTGCTGCTGGGGAAGGTGGGGTTGCTTTCAGTGGTGGTAATTGGGCTCCAAGGATGTGGAGATGAAGGGCTACTGGGCCCCAGGGTAAGATGCAATTTGGCAGGGGCTGGGATCTCAAAATAGTGCCTTTCTATAGCTTCTCAGGACTCAGGAGGCAGGTGTGGAACCTGGTGTGAGCTCCCTCTTTGGAGCAATCCATGATGCTCCTGACTACAGGAAGCCACCTATCTTAGTCTCAGGGCCCGCATGGGTTGACAGTTTCTTTTGTGGCAAGGTTTACAAGAGTCTGTGGTGGAAATATGAACCACTGAGGGTCACTCATTTACTCTTTCCCTGGATCGGAAGCCTCTCCAGGTTCCTGGCTGATCCTAGGTGGGCAGATTTCCTCACTTTCCTCTCCTTTCTTGCCTTAGGTGTTTCCTGTCGCTTCTCTGTTTAATTCCAGCATCGTTCTCTCTTAGATGTTCTATTTGAAGTATAATGATCTCCTCACAATTTTGTTTTTTGTGAGGGAGGGAAGTACTGAATGCCTCTACTCAGCCATCATGAAGCCCCGTTTCAGGAAACCCAATTGGTTTTTTTTCCTTCAAAGTGTCTATGTCTATGACCACCCTGAGCGTTCATCTGATACTGGGAAAAGGTGTATATAATCTCGATCATGTTTACTCAAGTCAGATCTCTATTCGTGACAGTTGGAATTCCTATATTTAAACCACTGAAGAAGAACATAAGGACTATCAGAAACAATCCTAGATACCTTACTACCAACTAGCCAGTGTGAAAGAACTCAGCAGATCCTACAAACCACAGAGATGTGATGGTAATGCCAGTCCTACCCTCTGCTTTAAACACCACATCCACTTAGCTATTGAAGACGAATGTGCTCCAATACAGTCTCTGCACGCTGTGATTGTTTCATCCCCATTGACCATAGGGTGTCTATATGAGAGTCTTCAGATTTGTCTCAACCTCAGGGCTGTTGATCACCACCACCCACATCTGGCCACAATAGAAGTGGCTCAATCTGTATGGGTTCTAATGACTTCATGTAATTATAACCCAATAGTACATTCCCTCATGCCATTACCCTACATATGCTTCATTTCCCACCCAGGGCTTCCCTGGTGGATTTTAAGACACAAACCCAAGTAGATAACGTTAGGGACACACAATGAGAATACAATGGAGACAGTAGTTGATGAATAAATTCTTCCTTCATCCTCCAAGATGTACTGTTCTGAGATGTAGTTGACAGGATACTCCTACAAGATCCAGCTATCAGTTTTACTGCCAGCCTGTTATTAACACTCAGATATTTGTTCTCCCTCCTTCTCTGTCTTACCCCTACTTTCCTGGTTTGCATTCCCTAATAACAGCATTTGTCTTAGGCCCTTCTCTTTGGTAAACACCAAAGTAACAACCCATTTTATTTATAGTGTTTGCCACCAGCATTTCTACCTTGGAGAAAACAATGAGTAAATCACTATTATAAAAAGACCATGTGATTTCCTCAACACTGTATTTCTCAAATCCTTAGTGAAGGGCAGTTTCACTGGATTTCTCTCAGGGATCCAGGGCTTGAGCAAATGGAATGGGATATATGTGGAGAATTGAATCTTGACTTTGAATACGTCTTTCTATGTTTGCCAAATTACTTCCGAACTCTCAATTTTGTTAGTATGAATCAGAATTGGTTTGAATTGTGAATGACTGCCACTCATTACTTATAAACTCTAAATGGCACATTATTCTTCACTTAAACAGCCCTTGCAGGAGCTTCTCATTGTCTTTGAGATGAAATGCATGCACTTCAGCCTTCTACACAGGACCCTCTCACATGGGGCATCTGTGCATCTCTATGGCTTTATCAATTACTACCCCCAACCCTATAATTTACAAGCCAATTTCAGTTTTCCACATATTACCTGGTGATATTCTGCATCTGTACTTTTATTTATGATGTTCCCAATTCCAGAAACTCTAGTTCTATACTTGTCCTTCTTATAAACTTTTCATTCATAAAGACTGCACAAAAACTTCAACTTCCTCCAAGACAGTTCCTGGTGTTTCCTCCCCCAACCACAGAACCCCTAAGAAATTATGTTATTATAAAACCATGTGATAATGTTGAGGTTGTTTATTTTCTTGATATCTTTCCAAATAGATCAACTTTTCTGAAAGCAGAGATCAAGTTTTATTTATGTATGTGTTCCTAGGATGTTCAATAATATTGGTTATACAGAAAGTATCAAATAAATAGCTGTTAAATTGTTGTTAAAATTTCCAATAGGGGACATTCAGTGAAAGTCCACTGCATAAAAGCACAGTTGATTGTAAAATGGTACTCAAGGAAAAAATGTTCAAGTTTAGCTACAAGAAAAAGACACAAGAAATAGTGTAGGAAGCCAGGCAACAGGGTTCAGGAATAAACACAAAAATCAAAGATGACACCAGACATCTAACTTCTCCCTAACTGTGGACACTTTTCCTAACAAACAGTATCTACTTCTTAACATTTATCTATGAATAAACTCTTTATCTTCATTATTGCTATGGTCTGAATGATTATGTTCCTCTAAAATTCATATGCTGAAACCTCACCCCCAAGGTGATAATATTAGGAGGTGGCAACTTTGGGAGGTGGTTAAATCATGAGGTCATGTGATATGATTATGTTATTGTCAAATATCTTTGTTTCTAACAACTTTGGACACTTGAACTTAAAAACTCTGTTTAGGAGTATTTACCACAAATGTAATAGAAACAGTTGATACTTTGAAGATTAAAACAAATCATAATAATAATGCTAATATCAGATATAATAATCATAATTGCTACCATGTACTAAGTGCCTACCACATATGATAGGTCCCATATCAGACACTTTATCTTTAACCTTCATAAATAAAATGTAAGTAGCATTTTTTCCACTTTAAAGCTAAAGAAAAAGAAAACAGCACAGATAAATTAAAGAATTGGATCTCAGCTCAGGTCTATTTGAGGCCAAACTTGTGCTCTTAAGAATACAAATTGACATAATATAACAGAACTAATTTAATATAAAATGGATAGCTTTGAGATGGTAAAACTTGAAAAACAAGGATAAGAGTTAAATTGGCAGCATTTAGTCCCAAGAGACAAGATTTCTGAGGAACACACTGAACTGGATTTCTTCTTGCCATTTACTGCTGGCATTCATTTCCGTTTCATTTGCTTTAAGTGTTGTATTTCATTTCAAATTGCTTCCACTGTTACTAAAAATGAATTTAGAGCGCAGAGGAAAAAAATACAGACAAGTTATTTCCAGTTCCTTAGATGAGATTTTCAGGGCTTCTGTCATTTGAAAGCAGAATCTTTTCTTTCGCTCCTCTTAGAGGTAATTATATAACTAATGATTAGAGTGATTGTGGCTTTTCTTACTGGTTGGGAAATTGCCCTCATAATCTTGTACCACTCTAACCCACCAGTCTCTCAAAATCTTCTCCACGGAATCCAGCAGATAAAAAGATTTAAGAGTAATCATTTGTCATCTTTGCTTTAAAAATTAGACTTATAAATGGGAAACTCAGTTTTTGTAAAGAGCTGAGGTTTTTGTTTTTGTTTCTGAACAAAGACCAGGATTTAATAGCATACAGTCCAAAAGAAAAGGAGAACATCCTTTGTAAGGCTGAGGTTTCCCCAACCACAGTAGCAGAAATGGACATTAAGGCCACCTAAAACGGAACTTTAACAGAAGGGAGGGAAGGTCAGAGCTGTGACTCAAGCAGCACGCCAGAGCTGGTTCTGGGAAAATGACCAGCTGTGGCTGGAAGCCCAGGCTGGACCAGCCATCCTGGATTAGAAACCATGCTTTGGGGAAAATGTCGGAACATGTAAGCATTAACCAATGAGCCTGACCTGAGAAATCCAAGTATGAGCCTCTCCACGTTCCAGGCAGGGACTGTGCCAACCTGTGTGTGTTAACCACACACTAGATTACATGGAGCAGCTTGCAAGAGAGACATGTTATGGCAGCAACAAGAACAAAAACAGGCAAAAACCTGATTTCACTTGTGCACTGAGTGAATTCTACAGTTTGTCCTTAAATAAAATTGGGACTCTGGAATGGGTAGTTGGTATTGAGTAAGTCTCTGAATTATCTTAACAAGTCATGCAGGCAGTGAGGGATTTCTTTAGAAAGATGCTGGACTTCCTCCTAATCTGAAAAATGGGGTCCCTACCAGTTTTAATTTTGAAATGAGAGATATGTTCATATTAGCACTCCAATCTGTTAATGTGTGTTATACCAGTTGCATATACATTTCTGCTAATTGAGTAAGCTGAATACAGCTTCTCTATTACATTATATGCAACCAATTCTAATTTATGATTTGCATGTATTGTGTTAGAGGGAGTAGATCCTCCCTAACCAATGAAATTAAGATTGCAGAGTCCAGAGTTGGCAAAATGAAGCAGAAGTACCCTTAGAGAAATCTGCTTTAATAAGGCTTATTTTAGTCTGATTGTGTTACACATTATCAACTCACAATTTTCATAACACTGAGAAGCTCTTATTTCAAGTTGATCACATGTTGATGATCTTAAACAAATTATTATTTCCCTCAGTTAACCAAGATGAAATCCTCACATCAGCACTCTCAAATTATTGTAAGCTGAATGATTGTGATATATATTATATCCCAGGTTCATAATGCAATTGTTTTTATAAACATAGGTTTATGACTTTATATTTTGGGAACCGTAATATTTTTTGTAACGTCTAACTGTAGCATTCTTTTAGGAATTCACAGCAGTGTAACTGTATATTTCAAAAGGTAGAAGTTCTAATTAGAGCTTTAAATGTAAGTTGAGTATCTGGACCTTATTGAGGATTGTGCTGCCTTCTTAATTCTACATAATATTTATGTACTATGCTACATATTTTCAAACCACTCTTCTCATTGATGACTTATTCAATCTCACTATCAGTGAACATTGAAAAGGGTAAGCATAAAACCCCCAACTGAGGGATTATAGAAAATAGTAGCTTCCCGAAAATCAATAGATATGAACATACATCTTGATCTTTTTGGAGATTATTTTTTAGGAGGAATAATCTTCACAATTTCTCTGGCTTGACATCTAGACCTTCATAAGCTCCAAGAGTTCAGAGGGACTGGGGTCTTCATCGCATTGATCAGTTTATTACCCAACAGTCCCAAAGTCCTCCTAAAATTAGTCCTTTGGCAGAAGTACATCCCAACTCCATTAGTGCTAGACAAAAAGCACTAGGTAAGTTATCATGTACAGCCCCTCCTCCCAATAGACCTAGAATACTGTATTGATCTCTGCTTGTTGAGTGGAACAACAAATATATTTATTCCTCAATGACGCCAAAAATCTAGTTTTGTGCCTAGACACCAGGTTTCCAATATTTAGAAGAATTAAGACCATTTGCTCAACTGTCCAGACAATTTAAAACAAAAAAAAAAAACAAGGAACACATTCTTGACTTTGTGTTCCTCTACATTAACTAATTAATGCATTAATTAATTTTAAGTTTCCATATTGGCCTCTCTCAGCAAATGAGGTTAATTTGTGAAAATTCTCAGGAATCTCCAAGGCTAAAGCACCAGTGTGAGCAGGTTTTCTGCCTGATGTTTCTGGCTGCTTACCAATCAGTAGCACTTCCGTTAACTGCCAACTGATACGTGAGTGCTGTAAACCAGACACATGACATCCCACCTTCCATCCCACAGCATTGCTTGGCTGCAAGACATGGAGCTTGGCCACTGACTCCTCTCAAGACTTCTGGTAATAAGAAAAAATAATCAAAAAAAGCAAAAATCGAGGGTAGCCTGATTTAATCTGGGATGGATTTCAGGTGCTGCAGAGGTAAGAAAATATGACCCTGTACCTAGTAATCATATCTTTAATAGATTACACTTTTGAAATTTAGTATTTGTTAATTTGAAATGAACAGTGTATTTTTCACCTATTCCACTATCACGGGTACATTGATATCTCTGTCTCTTTAAATTCCTCATATTAGCATTTTCCAAAGCAGTGATCATACATCCAAATTTATCTCTTTCTGTAATAGAAAGAGATTTGTAAGGTCAAATGTCCTACTAACACTGATTCAATCTGAAAAAGTAATCAGAGTTAAGTGACTGTATCAGGAAATAAAAAAAAATTAATTCCTCTTCAATTGCAAATTTCCATTACCTCAAAGACAAGCATATCACTTGTTTATATCTAGTAAAGCACATGGGAATTGCTGTCTTGAAGGATAATTAGGAAAATAATAAAATTTTGTTTTTGTAATACATAAAGAGAAAGAAAAAAATGCAAAATGCAAAACAGAAGTAAAGTTTCGACAAAGGAACCAAAGATGAGAAAAAGATAGTGCTGGGAGATGATTCATGGAGCTGCCATTTCTGCACAGCTGAGCAAAAGGCACTGGCAACTTCTTCAAGGAAACTTGTCCAAGGTATTTGCAAAGATGTTTCTGGACAGGAAGCAGATTTGCTTAGATTCCAAATTTCTAAAGTTGGAGTCCTCCTCCCATCTCCTGACATGTTCCAGGGTGATAAAAGTAACATCTCTGTCCAAAGGCAGATTTGTTTTCTGACCTGAAAATTTGTTTCTGATTAGAATTATAAAGATAATGTCTCTCTCCAGAGAGAAAGATAGGCAAATGTGCTTGTGGTCCCCTCATAAGGTTGGAGAGCTTTCTAAGCTCAGTGTTCTTCAGGCATAACCACAACCCACTGTGTGAGCAGCATTCACCTGGGCCTGCTCCGCATCACCTTCTTTGGGACTGGGAGGACAAGAGGAAGTGATGCAAGCCTAAGTCTCATGCTGTCTATTGTGCCATGAGCAAGAAACAGTCTAACCCTACTTAGGCTCACTGTCGCCTTGCTGTGATTGTGTGGCAGGCCCACCCAGCAGCTTCAGTAGTTCATTCAGTAACTAATTCCAGCTGCTTAGGAATTGCTTGACTGATTGGCAGGTGGATTTAGAAATGTAAACTTTGGTCTTAGACTTATATTCTTTGCTCTGTTTAAAAGAAGGAAACTGGAAAATGTGTAAGAGGCCTGATGGCACATAGTGTGGAAAGAAGTTTTCATAGGAAAATATCAGTACAGGGTTGAGAAATACCCCACCTCTGCTGAGAATGTCAAATAAAGGCTATCCAACGTGTGTGTGCGCGTATGTGTTTGTGTGTGTGCATATGTGTTTGTGTGTGCGTGTCTCCAATGTAGTGTGTGTGTTTTCATCTCAAGCATTCAAGCTCTCTGTGTCTGGGATTGAAATGGGAATTGGGAGACAACAAATCTGAGATGTTCCATATGTAAATATAAGATAAAATGGACTTCTACTACATGCACTCACAGAAACACACATATTTGTAAGCTCTAGGGGAGAAATGTTCTGAAAGGTCCTGTTGACCAAGGGGAGATAAATGTAAATTAGTAGCATATTTCCTATTAATATTAATTTATTATGTATAAAATAGTGTTAAAATTTCCTTAAATTTTTTACTTCATTTCAGTGAAAATAAAAATATTGTTAATGATTTCACAGAATTAGCTATTTCATGGAAACAACTTATTTTTCTAAACACTAGTCAAAAAAAGAACTAGACAAAGCACCAAAAATTTACCATTAGTGTGAACGTTTTGATTTCTGTAAAATGCAAATATCTCTAGAAGGAACAAAATTAGCAATAATTATCAAAACTGATAATTGTGAGTCAATTTCAAATTATTTGGAAAGAGAACTTTTGTTAAAAAAAGGAGCAAACCATGAAATTATTCATGACCAACTAAAACTCAAAATTGTTGAATTGATTGAAAGGTCGTTAATCAGGAATATTGCTTTACATAGTGGCGTATCTGACAAAATTTGTGTCAGAGGTTATTTTCGGCCAGGCGCGGTGGCTCATGCCTGTAATCCTAGCACTTTGGGAGGCCGAGGCAGGCAGATCACGAGGTCAGGAAATCGAGACCATCCTGGCTAACACGGTGAAACCCCGTCTCTACTAAAAATACAAAAAAAAATTAGCCGGGCGTGGTGGCGGGCGCCTGTAGTCCCAGCTACTGGGGAGGGTGAGGCAGGAGAATGGCGTGAACCTGGGAGGCGGAGCTTGCAGTGAGCCGAGATCATGCCACCGCACTCCAGCCCAGGCGACAGAGCAAGACTCCGTCTCAAAAAAAAAAAAAAAAAAAAAAGAGGTTATTTTCTATCTAAACCAATTTGATCAAAGACTTTATAAAAGCCAATGCTTTCAAACTAATGAAATACTAGTATCTGCTTTCTGAATGTTAGCACTCCCCTTCTCCTTTATAAATCTCATCTGTCATTTCAATATTTGCCTTCAGTTTCCCTTCCATGTTTTCTTATGTTCCTCCAACCATATCCAGCCCTTAGTGTAATGGAAAATTATATTCTCTAGATCAATCCCTCACCCGAGAAACATCTGAGCAAAGCACTCAAAAAGAACACAGAACAGAGTGGGCAAGAATTCTTTCTACAAAGAAAATGAATGTTAGGAATTAGAATGAAACACACAGTCCACCCGCTATAGCCACAGGTTCCTGGGCAACTGATTCCAGCCAACCAAGGATCTAAATATTAAAAAAAATAATAACAATGCAATAATAATAAAAATCACACTAAAACAATATAGTATAACAACTACTTACATAGCATTTACATTGTACTAAGTATTATAAGTAACATAGACATTATTTAAAAGTTCTATGAAAAAACTATGCCATTTCATTTCACAGACTTGAGCATCCCACCTGGGTCTTGGAACCAATTACCCATGGACACCAAGGAACAACTGTACTAATTAGATATATGCATTTACTTGCTAAACTGCTATTAAAATATTTATTTGACATGATTAGTATTTATTATCTTTAAAATCCATTTTGCCCAATATTTTTTATTGAAAGAATAAAAATTTCATTTTGAGGTCAAATGATTGTGCAGTATTTACAAGCCTTAATGCTTATTATGTGACAACATGATGTATTGATGACATACACATTTTTCAGTGTGGCCTGCCTAACATTCCCAAACTTCATATAAAAAAACTTTATTAAAAATTTCTCTATTTTTTCTTTTAATGTAAACTTACTAATGCATTCTGATAAATATATACATAAAAGAAAAAAATGGGATTGTTAATAGTATTTCTTGTTTGGTATTTATGAGGAGCATTTTTTAAATAAAAGAATCCTGTTTACCTTCTCTTCAAAGAAAAAACAAAAACCTGAAGAACTATTTCAGGAAATCACTAAATTTTGGACCATTGACAAATTGCTGGCATAAAATTGAGGGAAAAATATTTGAAGGATATAAATGAAAGTTAACTTATTGCAAATCAAATTCTAGTTTGGGGATTTTAAAATTTCCATGTGTTTATTCATTATTAGAGAGATTTATGTTTTATTTATACTTTTGCAAAGTTAAATAATTTCAAATGATAAAATCTTGTTACACTTTTTCCAATGCTTATCATCTAATGATATGGTTGTTTCATACCTGCACTTCACAGTTTTAGCATATTTTTCTGCTGTTTTATATTAATAACTTACTGCTGATATATCAAAAATCTCATGTCTTTGTTATCACTGATCAACAGTGCCTGTGATAAATGTTGTAACTCAAGAAAAGTTCCTATTTCAGTAGCTAACACATGTAGCAGGTGGCATCTTGTCTTTCAGTATCAGCCCTTCAAGTAGCCAGGGTGGGCTGACCAGTTTCCCAGTTAAAAGAGTGCAAAAGGCCAGGCACGGTGGCTCACGCCTGTAATCCCAGCACTTTGGGAGGCTGAAGTGGGCAGATCATGAGGTCAGGAGTTCGAGACCAGCTTGACTAACATGGTGAAACCCCATCTCTACTAAAAATACAAAAATTAGTATTTTTGGAGGCTGACGCAGGAGAATCGCTTGAACCCAGGAGGCAGAGGTTGCAGTGAGCCGAGATCATGCCATTGCACTCCAGCCTGGGCAACAGAGTGAGACTCCATCTCAAAAAAAAAAAAGTGCTCAATCTAGCCAGGTTCTAGAGAGTAAGCGCTTTCCATTACCCCACCTGGTGGGGTGGTTAAAGCTGTGGAAATTGGGGACAATTTCTGGGATCCCTCCAGAATAAGAATTGGTCTGTCACTGAGACAAGGCCCAGATACCAAAGAATTTCTTTAGGTTAAATCTGCTCACAAAAGGGCATCAGGTCAATTTGACTTGTCCCCAAGTATGATCACAGCTGTGACGACCTTGATGTTTTAATTCTCAGATTAAGTAGTTCTCCTACGTCTAAACCATTTCCAATAGAATGTGATGGAAAACACTCTTCCTTTCTGCTCTCAATTTCCTGGCTGAAACAAACCCCCTGGATGCCTCATCCCTAACATCATGATAATTTTACTTGTTTCTCCAATCACCTCCCTATCTCTGTATCTTGGTTTCACCCACCCACATTTATTCCAAAAATGTTTGAATTCTGAATCCTGAAGACAGATGTTTGAAGACTATTGATCCCTTCTTCCCAATAAACAAGAAGCACTTAGACAAATTGAGTGCTTTGGGAGGCCCTCACATTTATACCAGGAGGAAGGGCTTAACGTTAAGCCAAATAGAAGATTGTAATGGTCTCAATATCTTTTTTCTTGTCTGTGATCTGCCAGGCTTATATCTAAAACAAAATCCCACAAAGTCCCCCCAAAACTGTTTTCTACCATTTTCCTTAATTGAGGAAAAAAAAAAACAAATTATTCTTCAGTAGGCAGAAGAGAAAAATGGTGCTTTTGTAGTGCTCCATCTTACAAATGTATTACCAGCTCCCAACAAGACTGCACAAGGAACTCCAAGGGACAGCCTGACTTGTGAATACAGATTCAAACTCCTAAATGGAAATTAGCAAATCAAATCAAATGTGCATGTATGCTTTCCATTCCATCACATTCCAATAATATTTATATCATAATTGTAATGTTGAGGTAATAGCAATAGATCATTTTGATATTTAATTGGATTTTTACATTTTAAATATTAATTTAGTTGTAAAAATTCTCATATGATGAAATGAGAAATAACACTTTTATCCCTCCCAAACTCCCCTGTCCCGTATCACTTTCAGATACAGTGATGCATTCTTCTTTTTAATGGCTGGGGTATTATTTCATTGTTTAAATTGAACATAATATATCTAATTAGAGTCCCTTTAGTGACATTAAAACCACTTCCAAGTTATTAAAAAGCTGCACTAAACATTAGGTATGTGTTTGAGTAATTTCATTGCTTAAATTTCTGAAATTATAGCTGCCTGATCAAAGGTATTTTAATTTGCTAAAAATTTTAAAATAAGTTTATAGACAGAATATGCCAATTTTAATGCATGAAAGTGCCTATTACTTTAGACCATCTAGATGAAAAAGCTTACCTCCATATTGTTTATGTTGTTTAAAGTTGTTCTTGAGATTTAGTTTATTTTAATGTACGTATTGGTTCCTTGTATTTCTTTGTGAACTCTGTGTTCATAGCTTTGCCTGGCTTTCTCTGGAACTGTTAATGATCTTGTTGACAAGAACGAATTTTCCTTAAGAAAAATTAAAGAATTTTCCTTAAGAAAAATTAAAGAAGCATTATAAACTGAATACAAAATTAAAGTTCTATGAAAATTCAACCATTTTCTGAAAACATGTTTCTACTCTTTTAATATTTGAAATTTACATGGTGTGCTAAGAGCTTATTACTATTATTGAATATGAAGCCATTTAGAGAGTAGTGATTGATTTTAATCAACATTGAGGTAAGATACAAAAGAATGTGGAAGGCTCAGTAGTGAGCAGGATAGATGTCTGGAGGTAGAGTGCTACAAAAGTTACCAACCAGCCATCAGCTTGAATGATAGATTACCTTAGTGTAAGCATCAAAATAGGAGATAGGTGCCAATAAAAACATTTTACTTTGTTATATTAGTTTGGCCCATACATGCTGAGGTGAAAAGCCAGCAAGTTCTCTTCCAGGATGTAAACGTCTTTGGACTAGGCTGCAAAAATGGAAAAACACAAGGGTTCTGATTCTTTCATTGTTTGAAATTGCTGCAATAGGAATAATATTAAGAAGTATTAGCTTAAAACCCAGAAAAATATTATCTCCTAAAAAATATACATGTAGCAACTCCCCGGTTTCCACAATTGAAGGGACATCTAAAATAGGTCACTTTTTGTATACCTGTTAAATTTTGTTCATGTTATTCATCTATTAGTGATGTTTGTTTCATCTTATGTCAATTTTGTTAATTTTTATATTTCTATTAAACATAAATCAATTTGATATAAATTATCAAATTCACTGGAAAATTCTATTGTGGTATTTTAAATCTCTACTTCATCTCTAACTAGTCCTATGCTTTTTTTGATGTTGTTTACTTCTTCCTTTTTAAGTGTTTCATGTATGTATGAAATGAAAGGGACTTTTCTGTTGTTTGATGGAGTGTGTGTATGTGTGTGTGCATGTGTGTGTGTTTCATGTAATTCTTCATTTCTGAAAATTCTGGACTATTTTATATTTGAATATAGACAATTTGTCTTTCTATTTTCTCTCTCTTCTGCACCTTCCTTTGGTCTTCTGTTAGAGCTTCTCATTCTGTTCTCTAGGTCCTGTGACTTCTATTTATGTATCTGGCTCTGTTCTGGAACAATTCCTCATATCTATCTATAATCCCTCATAGAAAGCAAAGAAAACTTTTTTTTATTTTTACTTTGTTGCATAATTGTATTCTTTTTTTCATGAGTATTATTTACTTATCTTTTTAAGAATGTTTGTTATATTTATTTTGAGATCCGCTTCCAAAAGTATCCCATCAATTCTATTTCAACTTGGATGTAAATTCTTTCATTGTTAGGTTTAAGTATATCTCTTAGTTTTAGATTTTCTTACCTGCTATTTATTTATCCTTTTAAAAAATTTTATTTTATTTTATTTTATTTTAAGTTCCAGGATACATGTGCAGGATGTGCAGGTTTGTTACGTAGGAAAACGTCTTCTGTTTTTAATTCTTCTTTGTGAGTTAACATTGTGCAGTTCTTAGATTTATCCAGTTCCTCCCTTGGGGAGCAGAAGCCTCTTGATGTAGTAACTCTGCAACTGTTGTGATCTTTCCTGCTTTCTACTGAAAGAAACAATTCTAAACAAAGTCCAAGGTGAAAATCCTCCTTCTGGAGTCTCACATCACAAAATTGGAGTGAATGTAGGGAAAGTAAACCCTAAGTTTGTGCATTAACCAGTCTTATGATTCCAGTATGACATGGGTGAGTCAGAGACAGCAGCTCACTTCCAGGGGAGACCCTGAGCCAACCATTTTAAGTGTCCAGATCTTTTCAAGCAGAGAACTAAAGTAAAGCAAGATCTTAGGCTGCAGCTCCAACCCCATGCTGGCATTGAAACAGGAAGCCTCACAGCCAGGGTGCATTCCCCTGCGTGTCATGTGCTCCCCATGGAAAGTATATGATTATTTTTTCTGTTTCACTGCCAATAAAAGCAAAATAATATTGCTTTAATCATTTATTTTCTATTAATCTCAAGTAGCTACTATTTATCTAAAGGATTTTACTGTACATTGTACTTTGTTGTCCTTTAAAAGCCATTACTTTGTTATAACTTGTCACAGTGATTATTATGACATCTTCTAAATGACATCATATGATTGACAGATTCGACATAAAAACTACAGAAATACTTAATTTTATTTGGCTTATTCAGGCCTTTTCAAAAAACCTGTGGCTAGTTCTGAGTTCCCAACTTAAAGGTTAATTGGAAGACAATTCATAGAATAACTTGATTTCATTTTGTTTGCATGTTGTCTTTCTTTTCCTCACTAATGCCAATAATTCTTATCATTTTGGTACTATTATTCTCTAGCTCTACGATGATACAATGAACCCTTTGTTACTATGGGGGAGATATTTCATTTTATTTGCTATGCTTACATTTGTCAAATGATTCCCCAAATAAATACGCATCTTTCTAGTCTCTGTCCTTTCAAAATTTCAGGATAACATTTCAGAAAAAAATTTATTTTGTTATACTGGGCATAATAATAATATAAGAAGAGAGAAAACCTAGTAATATTTAAGAGTGTTGGTGTCTAACTTAAAAAGATTTTCTATTTTGAAACATCTCTCACTAAACACTTAATCTATCACTTAGAAAAATTAAACTTCATGGTTAGTCTCATGTGTATGTGTGTGTTTCATGTCATTCTTCATTTCTGAAAATTCTGGACCATTTTCTATTTGAATATTGACAATTTGTCTTTCTATTTTCTCCCTTCTGCACCTACTTTTAGTCCTTAATTATTATTATTATGCAAAGTCACATGTATTATTATGCAAAGTTTTATGAGGTTCAAGAAAACCTTTGAATGTTTAAATTTGTTTTAAATTATTCTTGGAGAATTAGAAATTATCTTAACTTCCATAAACTAAAATCCTTAAAGGATTGTTTTAAAATCTCCAACATTTTAGTTAGTTGAAACTTGGCAAATTTAGCTTCCAAAGCATTGTGTTTTGATTCAATGATTTCATGACAGTTGGTTGGAGTGTGTGTTTGTGTGTGTGTGTGTATGTGTGTGTGTGTGTGTGTGTATGAGTGCATGCCTGTGTTGGTGTGTGTGTGTATGTACTTGTATATGTACTTACTAGAAAATGCTTTCTAACTCTTTTTCCAAATATATAAAATTGAATTTATTTGCTTGGCTCCATATTCAAAATTTTATAGTAATGAAAGACTAAAATATGTTATTATAGATATTGCTTAAATATATTTTTATCAAATTATGTCATAATTATATAGATATGCTGGGGTGATGGGGAAAGAATTGCATTTAATTAGTACAGCAATAGGAAGAATTTATATGTTAACAACAACCATAAAGTCTATTTAAAAATAAACTAACATATATGTATTTAGAAAATATATTTTGGAATCAATTTTATTTTATCTAGCTAATGTACGTGACACCAAACATTGAAATGACATATGCTCCTCTGGAATGAACTCTGATTTTTTTGGTCTTACTCCTTATGCTAATCCATATGCTATAACATATATAAATCAACCTGTGGCCAAAACTCTGTTGTCAGGATTTAAATATCCTATTTATATGAGATTAAAAATAGCTAACAAAGAGTATCTTTAAAATGGATCCAACAATAAAACAATTACCCAAGATAAACAGCCTGAAATAGAGAAAAACAGGACAGATTTCTCACATTGCACATGTAAAATTACAATATGCATTTATAATGCAAATTAGGTAAATGAGAGAGATGAAATGGTATTGTTTTGCGTGAAAGTATTATATATAAAAATAGAACATAATGGACTATCACGCCACAAGGGTTTTTTGTTTTTGTTTTTGTTTTTTAGTATCACACAGTTCTATTCCATATTTATCATTTGGTTCTATTTTTAGTCCCCAACTCTTACTGTCAAAATCAGACCCTCTTAAATTAAACATTAAAATACATCATATCAACCACGTACCACACAATTCCCCGTATGGCGCTGTCCTCACATTCCACACACTACTCTCTCGACTTTTGCACGCATTCTGTTGCTATGGCCAAAAGTGAGTAAATTTAGCCTATGTGAAAATAAAGAACGCTTATCACCAGACACATGCATCCCACCCAACTAAGAGGTTTCCTTCCTTTTTCCATCTCAAAGACAAATTTACAGAAGAAATTCTCCAACCCCTTGAATTTGCAAGCAGAAAAATCTGATAGAAAGTTTGCAATTAAAATTCTCCCAACCATCGTAAGAGTAAACTCTGTTGAGGAAGAGGATTTTCATTCAATTAACCATTCAATTAACCGTTTTCAGTTGAGCACCTAGTATATGTCATGCACTATGGTAGGCACAAAGAATACAGTTATGAACAAAATAGACACAGTCCCTGCTCTCAAAAAACTTTTACTATATATGTGATAGAAGATATTAATTAAGTCACAGTGATAGTATTATAATTAGATGACACACTAGTTGGCTGGCTGCCATAACAAAGTTCCACAAATTTAGTGGCTTAAACAAAGAAATTAATTGCCTCAACGTTCTGGAGGCAAAGATTCTGAGATCAAAGTATCGACACAGTTGGTTCCTTTTGTTGCCTATAGGAAAAATCTGTTCCATGCCTCTATCCTAGCTTCTTGCCATTTTCTGGAAATCTTTGGCATTCTTTGGCTTGTAGACTCGTCAACCTCACCTCTGCCTTGATGCCCACATGGCAGAGTGTATGTGTGTGTGTGTGCGTGTGTGTGTGTGTCTGTGTGTGTGTGTTTCCAAATTTCCACTTTTTATAAGGACACTGGCCATTTTCGTTCATGGGTCCACCCTAATGTAGTATGACCTCATCTTAACTAATTAAATCTGAAATGACCCCATTTTCACATAAGGTCACATTCTGAGGTAGTAGGGATTAGAACTTCAACATATGACTTTGGCATAGGGGGAAGAGGACACAATTTAACCTATAGCAGATAATCAGTGCTTTTAAAGGGAAGGCCACCATTTTACTAGAGTCTAATGACATTCTGCAACCTGGAGCAGGATGTGAGGGCTGAATATTGGTGAGGGACAGTTTACCTAACAGTATGACTTGATGAAGAAAATAGAAAAAGAGAAATTGAACATAGATGCAGAAAGAGGGAAAAAGGCCACCCTAGACTCTCTCAAGTTTCCAGGTGATTTTGTTCCATTGTGTTCAAAACTAGGGGAAGCTAACCCATCGAAACATTGAATAAGCCTATCACTTTCTCTTCTACTGCACTTGAGATGAATGCCTATGAATGATTGTAGCATAGACAACGCCTACGAACAGAAAACCTTCTTTCAATCATCATCCAGAGACTAGAGAGACTAGACTCACTAAAGAGATAAAAAACAGAAGTATATTTAAAAATTCAATAATGAGACCAAAATATGTAGAACTTCAGTATGTACAGTTAAATTCATACCACATGCAATAGTGTCACAGAAAAGGATTAGGAAAGATAAATCCAGAGAACGATGTGAATTTTACAAGATAAAAATTGACTACATAGTTGCAAGATAAATATTGTATGAAAAGTAGATACAGGAAGGCGAATATAGAGTAATTTTGTAAAGATATGATAAAATAAAATGTGGGACAATGACAGAAGCAAGAACAGAGACGAGACCAATTTTAGAAATACCAGTGTATAGTAACACTTTCTGAGAAGGTCTAAAGTGCATTTGCCTCAGATTTTGGTACCTATTGACCTTAAAAGGCAGCCCCTGGAAATTAATATGGAAAGTCTTGTAAGAAAGAAATGCTGGCAAATGTTTAATGGTTGACTTTCTGAAAAAAAAGTATATATGAACAATATAAGTATAGATATAGATATACAAACCTAAGTCCATTATAAATTTAACTGATATAAAGGATATGCAGCATATAACTTGCAAATAAGATATACATTACTCTTTATTGTAAATTTCTTATGGTGAATTTATTCACACAAAATGGTCTCATTTATTTTTTGCCAAATTCTTATACAGTCAACCTAGTTTTGCAATTAACAAATGAGCATAATTCCAACTGAATGTTGGTTAATATGAATGTTAACTTATTAATGAGTAAGATGACATTGAAACAATAGAGATATGTGTTGGAACTTCACTCATTCATCAAGGACTGGAATGATTTGTTTGCCGATTGGATACTAATATTTAGGTACCAGAATATTTTCACCATGTGTGCTATTTGCAATGTAACAGCTACAGACACAAGATACTTTTAAGTTTAATCAGAATTATTATATTTTATCCATTACTTTATACAGTCTATACAGTTAAACAATATATGAGGCTCTGACAATATCTGCAGTGTATAAACTTCCACCATGGCTGATTTCAAGCTACCAACCTGACATCATTGAACGCAAATTTGAGAAGAGATGCACAGAAGTACCACATCATATGACACTTTTACCATTTAGATATAATAGACATAACCTCAAGAACTTAGACAATAATAAAATTATTCAAAATTGATGAGCGCTGAATATTTACCACTGTTGTTTTAAAATGAATTGTCAGATTTTATAACTTAATTTTTTAGAATGATGGTGTTTAACAATTGGCTCCAAAATTACTGCAGATTTAACAATCAGCCCTCAAGCTTGTGAGAGCCAGCTCCAGTACTCCACTGAAACGAATTCACCCTGAAAGTGGAGAGTTTTTAGTCATCTAAATTTGGTTCAAGAGTAAGAGAGAAGAGAAGTTTCTGGCAAAGATAACGTCTGCCACTCCAGTTAACATCGGGACACACCACCGGATATTTTAGGATGAGGGGACTACAATAATAGAGTAAAAACTGAAAGAGTCATCATGTTAAAATAAGAAAGGCATTTGGTTATTAAAAGTTTAAGTCCAAAAACGAACCAGGAGTGAGAAATGAAGAGAGGTTTCAGTGTTTCCCTAAGGCAAATACCTAGACTGAGTGAGGATCAGAAGAGTAATAAAACTTTCATTAAAACCCCCCAAGAAAGCAGTGAGGAAGCCATCACTCAAAAACTAAGAGTTTATTGAATTTTGAGAACAACCGGTTCCAGGTGGCACCTGAAGCTGACATCCAAAAAGCTACTCTTGTTAATGTCGCCAGTGACCTTGAAATTGCCACCTAGAGTTAACAAATTTAGTCTTCAACTGACTTATCAATATTTGACATCGATGTCTATTTCCTTCTTCTTGTCTCATCTCATGCCCTGTCCTCGATGGTACCACTTATTTTTTCTTATTTGTTTTACTTCTAGCTACCTGGCATTTCTCCCATGCACCGTTATTAACACATTTCAGTGCCAGAGTTCCCCAGGGATCCATAATCATCTTTTTCCCCTTCTTACATCACATAGTCCAATGGTCATCAATCAGAGGAACTTTAGCCTGAGGAGACACTTGGCAATGTCTAAAGGCATTTTTTTGTTGTCACAGCTTAGAAAGAACTACTGACTTCTAGCAGGCAGAAACCAGGGGTGCTGCTAACCATCCCACAATGCACAGGAGAAGCCCCCACAACAAAGACTTATCCACCCCAATGTCAATAATTTCATAGTCTCCTCTTCCACTCGTACACTTAATAACTCTCAAATCTGTATCTCTGGACCAGAAATAGGCTTGAAATCTGCCTCTCTCAGTCCATCGTACTTTTCAGTTTTGAGTTTCACAGGCAGCTGTCATGAAACATGTCTAAGAAAAACTTCATCATTTCTCTTGCAAATCTACTCCTCTCCCTACAGGCTCTAATTTTGCCATTGACACTAAAAATGGAACTGAGATTTAACCTAGTCTACTCCACTTGTTTTACCCTTCAGGTCTCATCAGTTTCTAAGTCCCGAAGATTCTGACTCCAATGCTTCTCTCAAAGGTGCTTCCTTTGCCTCAATACTGATATTTATCATATCATATTAAAAGCCTCTTAACTGATTATCCTGTTTCCAGATTTAGCTTCATTTAAGTCAGGCTCCTACAATGCATTCATAGAGATCTTTCTAAAGTGAAAATCTGAATATAGTCTTCCCTTTATAAAAACTGTAATCATTTCTAACTTTTCCAGGTTTATCCCTTTAGGAGGGATGCAAACATTTCATGATGATAGCAGCCAACTCTATGATGCTGATCTCAATGCCATGATTAATTCCAGCTTTTCTGAAAAATATCATATTCTGAGAACAGCACTTCCTCTGTGCTGCCATACATTTGCTCATGATTTCATCTTACCCATTATTCCACAAATTCCCATTTGCCTAGCTAGTATTCATTCATCCATCTCGACTCAATTGAAATACCACCTGCTTTCTAATAGAATGCAATTTTTTAAATGATAATATCCATTTTAATAAGAACATGAGAAAAAAGGCATTCTTATATAATATTGGTAGGTTTATAAACTCCAACAACCATTTGAAAAAGAATTTTTCATTTCTTTTCTGGCAATTTTAAACATTTATTTTATGTTAAAATGTTAATATTTTTATTTTTTGGCAATTGTAAATAAGAATATATTTGCAAAGATGCTTTTTGCAACATTGTTTTCTAAGACATAAAAATGGAGATAACAGAATGACTTTAAAATATGTAAATTAGCTTCATGGAATAACTTACAGGCATTTTTAAAATAAGGTAGATTCATATGTATTGACCTGAAAGTGAACCTTATATTGCTGGGGGTGAAGATAAAACAGTATGTTATTATGATATGTCAGTGAAAGAAAAAAAGATTATTATTTGCTCATTTTAAATAAGCTTTTTATATTGGAATAATTTTAAATTTATAGAAAATTTGTAAAGACAGTTCAGAGGATTTGTAAATACTTCCTCACCTATTTTCTCCCATTGTTAATATCTTACATTTCCACAATAGATTTCACAAAACTAAAAGAAAACAACATGGGTAGATTACTATTAACCAAACTCCAAACTTTATACAGTTTCCATCTGTTTTTCCACTAATATCCTTTTTCTGCTTCAAGATCTAATCTAGGGTACCACATTATATATAGTTTTCTCATTGTTGGCTTTATACACTTCTGTATTATACGTATTTTTTTCAGTGTGCATATATAGTTCTAGCAGTGTTAAAGGCTCAAGTGTTACTTCCTGGAATTCTTCCCTATCTGAGTTGAATGTTCCTCCTCAGTTCCCAAGGAATCTTGAGCATCCTTCCAAGATTACATGTATTACATCCTGTTATAATCATTAATTTTCTTTTCTGTCTTTAAAACTGGTTTTAATTAGGCAACCCTGAAATAAGACAGCTCTCAGAATTATTAGCTTACTTTGTTTCTTCATGTCATTATACTCCTGGAGCTAATATGCAAGTACATTAATAAAAATAAATAAATAAATAATAAATATCATACATTGTAATAACAGACCCAATGGATAAAACTACATAAAATATTTTTACCTACATCTTTACACATGGTAATGAAATTGGTGAGCACTGAGAGGAAAGGTACAAATCTCACCAGCAGAAACTTAGAACCAGCTAACAAAATTTTCATTTTAAATTAATTGGGTCATTAAATGATTTCATAGTGACATCTTAATATCAGACAGGGCATCAGTAAAATCTGACTGTAGGGTCTGATAGCTAGAGATAACATATGTATAGCATGCAAATAATGCTTATTACTTTTCAGTGAGTGACAAACATTAACACTAATCATTGACAGGTTTTTTAGATAATTCTAAATTGTTCTTTCAAAGAACCCTTTAGGGATGATTTTATTGATTAGAGATTTTAAAAAATCCTTCCCGAACAGTACACATCTGACCACTGAAGGAATTTCCAATTCCCCAAGGAATATAATGGCCTCTGCTTTTAGAACTGATACATTTTATAAAATACATTTCAACAAGGTCTTCTGTTTTGGCGCAAAATATTCCTCATCTATTGTAAACATTGCTTGGAGTCATCAGATTAGTAGTAAAAAGGAGATAAGAGAGATGAAAAGTTGGTGGACTTTGATGAGAGCAAACACTTTAAGCCATAACAACAAAAGTATTAAAAATTACAAAGTAGCTACTGTTTCATTCCCTTTAAAATTAAAGAAAATCTCTTCTAGCAAGTGAGTACAGCCACCTCTGCTTACACAATCTGAAAGCAGTAGATTATGAAACAATACAAGGAAATTCTTTTTAAGGTTTCATGTAGCTTATGAGTCATCATGTAATTGAAGAAAATTGGTAAATATTCCTCAAAGTCAAGATCTCAGAAGAAGGAAGTTAGTCATAAGATCAAAAGAATTGAGCATGAACACCACCTTTAGGTAAATATTTAGAAACTTCCATAATACACACTCTCCTTAACATAGTACCACTATAATATAAATAGTGTAACTGCTTCAAAGTCTATGCAGACCCTCTAACCAACCCAAACAAGGCAAAATCATCCAATTTATAAAGATATCTTCAGGTAGAGTTTCCGAGCAAGGTGGAATTTTTATTGGTTGCATAAAATAATTGTTTAAAGAAAAGCAATAGCATAAAATAAGGAAACCCAGCAATTTATCAGAAGCCAAATAAACACCTTGGTATGGATGATCCAAGGCATATTTCCATATTACGATGCCAAACCAGGTCCACCTTTTGTTGGCCTTAGTATATAACACTAATGAGAGAATTCTTTTTAAACAAACTGATAAAAATTATTTAGCAGTAAACCTAGTCTCCAGCCTATATTATCTGTAAAGCTCTTGGCAACATATGAGTCAATATGTAGGTACATATATGGTATGTGTGTATACATATATAATATGGAGATAGAGACTGAGAGATTAGGTTTGATAAAATAAACCAAAATATTAATGACTAGAGCAGTGAGACCTTGGTTGATTTTTCTTTTCTTGATATTGCTTATATGTAAATCCAAAATTTTCTACTCTAATTATTACTTCCATAATAAGGAAAATGACATTAAAATTGTTTTTACAAACACAGCTTCCACTATTATATACACACATAAAAAATGAGTATGGGGACATTATGGATATGTCAAAAATATATATAAGAGGGAACATATCTAGTAACTAGAGTCTTCATTTTAACATTTATAGATGATAATACACAATCGCTTCGAGTTCTATGTGAGTTTAAATGTACCAGCTTCCACTTTTACATTTTCTAATGCCTCAAGGAGATAATGATAAAGTGCCTTCACAGGATAAAATAAAAAGGAAACAGCTCGCAGTCTACTCTTGAAGGCACTATGCTAGCCATTTATTTATAATAATATCACATAAGATAGGCTTTATAATTCCAGTTTTGCAGATGAGGAAAAATGCCTTGAGGAATTAATGTTTTATACTTCCAGAGTCAGAAATTAAGAATCCAAATTTAATTCTAAGTCTTCTCAGGGTATCAAAGAGTCTCTACACAGTACATACTAGTATAGCCTGAGTAGCAGCTGATGTGACCCACTAGAAGAAGGGTACTTTGGTTCCTACCCATTTCACTCCAGGATTTATGGACCGTCCAAAAAGCTTCATGATTTCTGCAAATTCTCAGCCACTCTCCTCATTATAACAAGCAGTTGACTCACCTTCTCATGTCATTATTGGCTTCAAATGCCTCTTTGATCTAATTGCTGAATGACTTTAGTTTATGGATTGTACACATGCTGTCCTTGTTTTATAGCTCATCCAATCACAAATAGAAGAATATCTTTTTTATCTCTCTCAATTGCTTTCACTAAAGTATTTGTATATGGTAGAGAGAGTAATTAAATTCTTGGAAAGTCAAAGTGAGATTAGACTCCAGTACTGCAAATGACTTTGTTCTAAGTAATAGGTGTACCACTTACTACAGGTCTGCAGCAGGCTGAATAAAGGCCCAACAAAGATTCTGTCCTAAGTCCAGAAATCTGTGAATATGGTAATGCCTTACATGGGAAAAGGGACTCTACAAATGTGATTAGCTTAAGGATCTTGAGACAGGGAGGTCATTCTGAATTATCTGGGTTGGTCCAACGCTACCACAAAAGTCCTTAAAAGAGGGAGGCAGGAGCATCAGCCTCAGAAGGGAGGACATATGGCAGCAGAAGCAGAGGTTGCTTTGAAGATGGAGGAATGGGTAGCCAATGAATTCAGGCAGTTTCTAAAAGCTGGATAAAGCAAGGAATAGATTCTCCCCTCAAGCATTCGGAAGGAATGCAATTCTACTGACACCTAGACTTTAACCAACTGAGACTGATTTGAAACCTCTGATCTCTGAAGCCTAAGAGATTAAATCTGGTTTGCTTTTAACCACTTAGTTTGTGGTAACTTGTACAGTAGCAACAGGAATCCAACATAAGATTCCTTTAGCTTCCTCTCCCAGTAGCAGGAGCTGCAACCTTCTGGCAGGCAGACACACAACACACTAGTCGTTCATCATTTTTTCTTGATTCTATGGTTGTTCTCTTTCTTGCCCTTTTCTGATCAGTTGCAGGGCTAGAGGTTAAGGCAAAAGTCCTCCTCCTTTTAAATCAGAAAAATTCACTTTTCTCCTGGACTTATTTCCAAATCTCAAACTTGGTAGCCTTTTGTAAACCAAAGATTCACAAGCATCTTCTAAATTACAAAGAACTAATTAGTAGTTAAGGAAAGGCAATGATTTATCCTAATTTTGACTTCAGAGAGGGATTTGTTAACATTTGGTTAATATTACATTTCTACATTCATCTGAAAAATGAAAATAACATTTCACTTGAAACCAAAGAAAAAGTAATGAAAGGATTATTGTGTATGAATTAGAAGCTTTTAATCCTAAGATTTCAAATTTTATATTTTATAGTTATTTACATTGTACAAAGTGGTAATGAGGAAGAGGAGGGTGAGAACGAGGGCTAACTGCTCATAACCCACTAAGGACTTGGCATACATTCTCAGGCTTCGTTCTCTCAACAAGGTGTTTGATGCAGGTACTTTTCTGCACTCCACTTTATAAATGAGGAAAGGGAAACTCACAGAGGCTGGGAACCTTGCTCAAGGTTACATAGCGGTGGAGAAGCACTTAATTGAAATTAATTTGTGTCATGTCCTCCCCTCTAATAAAAAACTGAGGCTGTTTAATTTCACTAAATGTAAGATCATGGAATAAATCAAATCAATACTACAGAAAGTTTGTAGAGGAAAAGGCTTGTTTTATATATAAGGGTTTTGTTCGTGTCTGGTACAGATAGAAACAAGGCAAATGTTCAAATGCCTTTTATTTTCATAGGCTTTTTTAATAGTCTTGAGAGACACAGAAATCTAGCCTTTATCTGAATTGTGATAAAGACTAAATTGGTTAGGTGCTTCATGGCAGATTTTGAAGTGTGTCACTTTAGCTAAGCTGGAGCTCTTTTCTCCTAGATTTCTTCCCTTGCACTTTTGCACTATTCCAGGTTAGTGTGAACCAAACACACATTTGCATGAGATTTAGAAGTTGGAATTTAAGCAGTAACCATGTTCTTCTTACGCTCAGAGGCCAGTGCAGAGTGTGAGGGCCTGCTATGGCTCAGTGACATTCTCACTCACCTATGGCATACCTGGTTCATGCCAGGCCACCTTTGGGCCCATAGCTTCTTCAGCTCTTGCTAGGTAAACTGAGTCAGCTTCTCCAACACTTAGGCCAGGTGTGTGCTAGGCACTGCAAGGAGAACAGCAGCTTCTCCTGCAAGAAGCTCTGTCATTGAAGTTGCAAGCTTGGAAGCAATGAGAGATACATGTGGTGCCTCTCCATTTTCACAGGTTCCGGATCAGCCTTTCTGATTCCAGTTTGTCCATGAGTCCCCTCATTGTGTCCATTTTTCCTCCCAAAATACTTGCCCTGTGGACTTTCGCTACTAAAGTCAGATAGAAAAACAATAGTCTCACATAGACTACATATGTAGCCCCCACATTTGCGTAAAGTCAAATCTCTGTAATAAATCCCTTATTGTACACCTATACTGTAAGTCCTCTTTTTCTCATCAAACCCTGAATGACCCACAGAAATTCCTGGGTTTGCAAACAAAAAAGAGAAAGATAGATTAAAACACACACACACACACACACACAGACACCCTTGATATTCCTAATTGGAGTCAAAACTTGACCAAATCTTGATCATTGTAACTGCAGGACAGCCAGTGATAACATATTGGTCTCAGTGATTCTAAAACAACCAAAAATAGTTTTAAACAATCCAAGTATTAAAGCATATTCAAATGTCATCAAAAAGGAAGAATGTCACCAGTGGTATCCAGGATCATTTTATTTTATTAAGGGTTGTATAATTTTTATGTTGGGTTTTGTTTTCCTTTTAACTAATTCAAGATGACAAGATTATAATTTCTAAATTACTCCTCCGTAATTGTAACTATTTTAATTTTGTAGAGTACCACTAATTTTTCTTTAAATGCAGCTTAAGAAGGAAATATATTGAAATATTTCTTGTCCTGATGGGTATTTTGAGAAACTGGGCAAGCTATGTGCCCATTTGTTGATGGTTCAACTTTTTCATAATGACAGACCAGAGAAGATCCTTCTGGCTAGTGTGACCTGTTTACAGTGGAGCTTGAGTCTGTTGATGTATTTTACTAAGTATTTTTGAATTTTCACACTGTTAGATACACAAGTTTCTAAACTTTAGACAGCTATCTAATCCACTAGCTATAACACAGATTGCCTTTAGGGGTATTAATTCACCTGTTGGATTCCAGTTATTTGGAGACTTTCTGTGATATGTATAAAAGAGAGTGACTGTGACTTCTTAGTCACACGAGGAAACATAAAAAGTATAGCTTAACTAGCTGCTTTATCTGATATGTCAAACTGACAAGTTGTCTTTAAAACTCTAACTTGTTGCTACCATGCAGATCAATAAAGGGTGGAATAAAGTTCAGTAAAGAGGAATTATTGAGGGATAATTAAGCCAAATTTGATAGAAGAAACAAATTTTAAAAATCACCTCTTTATTTTATAGAAAACTGTATCAAATGCACTGTTGGTTTTTATGTAAAAATAAATTATTGATATAACTTATATTTGCCTCTCCATTTAAAAAGAGGACTGAGGAGAATAAATTATGAATGAGGTATTTACTGAGCAAAAGCCTATTTTTCCTTCTATTAGGAATCACACATTTTTGCCATCCTATCTGATGGCTGGAGCTGCACACTTGAGAGTTGACTCCACCTTAGCAAATGCTTCTGTACCTTATCCAAACACTCTCTTTTCTTACTTACCTGGCACGCCTTTAAAACAAATTTTCTTTGCCATTTTAAAAACAAGAAACAAACAACAACAAAACAAACATGTAAATAGAGTATTTAATCACAGAGAAGGGGATTAAGGCAACTTTGTCATAGGCCCCTTAAACTTTCTTTTTCCTTGGCAAAATGTCAACTTATATGGTTCTGTTTAACCCATCAAAAGTTTTTCAAGAATTTTGAAGGGCCTGAGATTTGACCCTATGTGCAATGTAACAAGTTTGTGTGCCACAGTTTCATGGAGGCTGATCAAAGGCACAAGACTCCTGGGATAGAAACAAAGGCCTTTATTACTCATAGCACAACGGGAAGCATGAGTCTCATGGCTATGTTGGTTCCTCTTGCTCTCTAAGTCCCACAGGGGTGACAGAGAGGCACCCAAGAGAATGCTGTGCATGCACTGGGTTTGCATCCCAGCCAAGTGACCCCTAAGCTTAGGAGGAGATATGACCTCTACCTTCCAGTGTTGTTTGCTATAGAAATATCCTTGAAAAAAATAGCCCAAAACAAAGATTGCCAGTGTCTCTGCTCACAAGATGTGCAGAATTGTGAGAAACCCATGGAGAATTATCTCTCAACAAGTGTAATGCCAGACTTAGTTCCAAATCTTCCTTATTATAAAGAGCTGATATTTGCCTACTCTTAACCTCAAAAAACTTGATCTAGTAAAGGGAAGGAGTATTCTCTATAGCAGGTGAAATTATTTCAAACTAATTTATTGGGCTTCCAATTACATGTGGCATTCATTGTATTAGGACTGTATCAAGCAAATCACCTGTTAAAAAACCGGTTCATTCCTTAACTACTTCACCTTACATATATTAAGAGCAATGCTCTCAGGAACATGTCTTAATCTGTTTGGGCCATTAAAAAAATGCATAATTTATCTTTCACAGCTCTGGAGGCTGGGAAATCCAAGATCAAAGCATCAGATCCAGCGTCTACTGAGAGCATACTTTCTGGTTCTGTGTCTTCACATGGTGGAAGGAATAAATGAGTTTTCTTTGGCCTATTTTTATAAGGGCACTGATCACATTTATGATGATGTAATCACTTCCCAAAAGGCCTTCAGCACCTAATACCATCACTTTGCGTGTTAGGATTTCAACATATGAATTTAGGGGTTAGAAACATTCATATCATAGCAGAATGTATTTATTCACATGCTATGAGAATAAAATTCTGCCTCAAAAAACAGGGTGTCAATTAGAGGAAAAATGGTGGATAAGAGGCAGGACTAACTTGTAGCTCCCGCTCAGAGGGACAGAGCCATGAAGACCCATATCATGAATTTTTGCTCCAAGAACTACCACAGAAATATACCAGGTAAGCCCAGAGAATCCACAGATGCTCTGAAAGAGGTGGATTGCTGCTGCAGGTTCTGGGGGACAGCCAACCTTGCTTTCTCAGCTGGGAGGCCTGTAGCCTGGGGCAAGTTCTCAGCCCTGTTCACCAGCTGCCTGGAAATAAACTTGATGCTCTTTGAGGGGCACGGTGGGAGTGAGACTGGCCTTTTGGGCTGTGGGCTGCATGGGAACTGAATGAGGCCTGTGGCTGCTGGCCTTCCCTCACTTCCCTGGTTACCTATGTGATGCAGCAGAGACAGCCATAATCCCCTTGGGAACATAAGTCCATTGGCTTTGAAACCACACCCTCATATGCCACAGCAGCCACAGCAAGCCCTGCCCAAGGAGAGTCTGAGCTCAGAAATGCCTAACCCTGCCCCCATCTGATGGTCTTTCCCTACCCAGCCTGGTCGCTGAAGACAAAGGACATAATATCTTGGGAGCTCCATGACCCTGCCCACCACCTGATACTCCCTATACTACCAAAGCTAATGTGCTTGTAAAAGTGCTACTTCCTGGGGGAGGCCAACAAACACAAAACCAGTGCACTTAACAAAAATACCACCAAGGATCTTCTCAGAGTCCACTTCACTCCCCCACTACCTCCACAGGAACAGGTACTGGTATCCATGGCTGAAAGACTTGAAATTGGATTATATCACAGGACTTTTTGCAGACACTCCCCAGTACCATCCTGGAGCCTGGTAGCTCCACTAGGTAGCTAGATACAGAAGTGAAATAGCAGTCAATGCAGTTAGGCTCTGGGGAGCCCCATCCATTGGGGAAAAGGAGAGAACGCCGCATCAAGGGAACACCCCGTGAAACAAAACAATCTGAACAGCAGCCCTTGAGTCCCAGATCTTCCCTCTGACATAGTCTACCCAAATGAGAAGGAACCAGAAAAACAATTCTGGTAATATGATTAAGCAAGGTTCTTTAACACCTCCAAAGGATCACACTAGCTCACCAGTAATGGAACCAAACAAAGACAAAACCTCTGAATTGACAGAAAAAAAATTAGAAGGTCAAGTACTAAGCCAATCAAGGAGGCTCTAGGGAAAGGTGAAGTCTAGCTTAGAGAAATAAAAAATATATATATGTATAAGATATGAAGGGAAGAATCTCTAGTGAAATAGATAGCATAAATGAAAAACAATCACAACTTTTGAAAATCAAGGACACATTCAGAAAAATGCAAAATGCACTGGAAAGTCTCAGCAATAGAATCAAACAAACAAGTAAAAGAAAGAACTTCAGAGCTCAAAGAGAAGGCTTTTGAATTAACCCAATACAACAAAGACAAAGAAAAAAGAATTTTAAAAAATGAACAAAGTCTCCAATAAGTTTGAGATTATGTTAAATGCCCAAACGTAAGAATAATTGGTGTTCTTAAGGAAGAAGAGAAATCTAAAAGATTGGAAAACATATGTGAGGAAAAAATTGAGGAAAACTTCCTGGGCCTTGCTAGACATCTAGACATTCAAATACAAGAAATTCAAATAACACTTGGGAAATTCATTGCAGAAAGGTCATTGCCTAGGCACATAGTCATCAGGTTATCTAAAGCCAAAATGAAGGAAAGAATCTTAAGAGCTGGGCGACAAAAGCATCAGGTAACCTCTAAAGGAAAACCTATCTGATTAGCAGCAAACTTCTCAGCAGAAATCCTACAAGCCAGAAGGTATTAGGATTCTATCTTTAGCCTCCTTAAACAAAACAATTATTAGCCAAGAATTTTGTATCCAGCAAAATTAAGCTTCAGAAATGAAGGAAAGATACAGTATTTTTCAGACAAACATATGCTGAGAGAATTTGCCACTCCAAGCCAGCACTACAAGAACTGTTAAAAGGAGCTCTAAATCATGAAACCAAATCCTCAATGTACACCAAAATAGAATCTCCTTAAAGTATAAATCTCACAGGACCTATAAAACAATAACACAATGAAAAAAGAAAACACACAATGTATTCAGGCAACAAATAGCATGGTGAATAGAATAGTACCTCACATCTCAATACTAATATTGAATGTATATGGCCTAAATGCTCCACCTACAAGATACAGAATGGGCCGGTGTGGTGGCCCATGCCTGTAATCCCAGCACTTTGAGAGGCCTAGGTGGACGGATCACCTGAGGTTAGGAGTTCAAGACCAGCCTGGCCAACATGGTGAAACCTCATCTCTGCTAAAAATACAAAAATTAGCCAGATGCAGTGGCATGCACCTGTAGTCCCAGCTACTTAGGAGGCTGAAGCAGGAGAATTGCTTGAACCCGGGAGGCAGAGGTAGCAGTGAGCCAAGATTGCACCACTGCACTCCAGCCTGGGTGACAGAGCAAGACTCTGTCTCAAAAAAAAAAAAAAAGGTACAGAAGGGCCGAATGGATAAGAACTCACCAACCAAGTATCTGCTGTCTTCAACAGACTCACCTGACACATAAAGACTCACATAAACTTAAGGTAACGGGGTGGAAAAAGACATTCAATGCAATGGACACCAAAAGTGAGCAGGAGTAGCTATTCTTATATCAGAAAAAAACAAACATTAAAGCAACAGCAGTTTAAAAAATACAAAGAGGAACATTATATAATGATAAAAGAACTAGTCCAACAGGAAAATATCACAATCTTAAATATATATGCACCTAACACTGGAGCTCCCAAATTTATAAAACAATTACTACTAGACCCAAGAAATGAGATAGACAGCAACACAATAATAGTAACAGACTTAAAAAATAATAATACTCCACTGATAGCACTAGGCAGGTCATCAAGAAAGAAAGTCAACAAAGAAACAATGGACTTAAACTATACCCTAGAACAAATGGATTAACAGATATTTACAGAACATTCTACCCAAGATTCTATGCAGAATATACATTCTATTCAACAACACATAGAACGTTCTCCAAGATACACCATATGATAGGCCACAAAACATGTCTCAACACATTTAAGAAAACTGAAATTACATCAGAGTACTCTGATGTAAACTCTGAGCAGACCAATAACAATCAGTGAGATTGAAATGGTAATAAAGAAAATTACCAACAAAAAAAAGTCCAGAACCAGATGGATTCACAGCTGAATTCTCTCAGACATTCAAAGAACTGGTACCAATCTTATCAACACTCTTCAAAAAGAGAGAAAGAGGGAATCCTCCTGAAATCATTCTATGAAGCCAGTATCATGCTAATACCAAAACCAGAACAGGACATAACAAAAAAAAGGAAACTATAGATCAATATCCCTGATGAACATAGATGCAAAAATCCTCAACAAAATACTAGTGAACCGAGGCTGACAGTATATCAAGAGGATACACCATGATCAAGTGGATTTCATACCAGGGATGCAGGGATGGTTTAACATCTGCAAGTCGATAAATGTGATACACCATATAAACAGAAATAAAAACAAAAATCCTATGACCATGTCAGTACACACAGAAAAAACATTTGTCAAAATCCAGCATTCCCTTTTGATTAAAACTCTCAGAAAAATCAGCATAGAAAGGACATAACTTAGGGAAATAAAAGCCATCTATGACAAACCCACAGCCAACATTATACTGAATGGGGAAAAGTTGAAAACATTCCCCTTGGAAACTGGAACAAAACAATGATGCCCATTCTCACCACTTCTGCTCAACATAGTACTGGAAGTCCTAGTCAGAGCTCTCAGACAAGAGAAAGAAGGAAAGGGCATCCAAATTGGTAATGAGGAAGTCAAAGTGTTGCTGTTTGTTTGCTGATGACAGTATTGTATACCTAGAAAACCCTAAAGACTCATTTAAAAAGCTCCTAGAACTGGTAAATGAATCCAGCAAAGTCTCAGAATAAAATATTTGTGTACACAAATTAGTAGCTCTGCTATATGCCAACAGTGACCAAGCAGAGAATCAAATCAACAACTCAACCCCTTTAACAATAGCTAAAAATAAAAAATAAAATACTTAGGAATATACTTAATCAAGGAGGTAAAAGACTTCTACAAGGAAAACTGAAAAGCACTGCTGAAATAAATCACAGATGACACAAACAAATGGAAACACATCTCATGCTCACTCATGGGTAGAATCAATATTTTGAAAATAGCCATACTGCCAAAAGAAATCTACAAATTCAATGTAATTCTCATCAAAATATCACCACCATTCTTCACAGAACTAGAACAAACAATCCTGAAATTCATATGAAACCAAAAAAGAGCCTGCATAGCAAAAGCAAGACTAAGCAAAAAGAACGAATCTGGAGGCATCACATTACCCAAATTTAAAGTATACAATAAGGCCATAGTCACCCAAACAGTGTGGTACTGGTATAAAAATATGCACATAGACCAATGGAACAGAATAGAGAATCTGGAAATAAACCCAAATGTTTTTAGTCAACTGATTTTCAAAAAGCAAACAAAAAATAAAGTGGGGAAAGGACACCCTATTCAACAAATGGTGCTGGGATAATTGCTGAGCCATATACGGAAGAATGAAACTGGATCCTCATCTTTCATCTTATACAAAACTCATGATGAATCAAAGATTTAAATCTAAGACCTGAAACCGTAAAAATTGTAGAAGATAACATTGGAAAAACTCTTCTAAACATTAGCTTAGGCAAAGACTTTAAGACCAAAAACCTAAAAGCAAATGCAAAACAAAACAAATAGATAGGACTTCATTAAACTAAAAAGCTTCTGCACAGCAAAAGAAATAATCAGCAGAGTAAACAGACAACCCATGAAGGGAGGAAAATCTTTGCAATCTGTATATTCAACAAAGGAGTACTATCCAGAATTTACAAGGAACTCAAATAAATCAGCAAGAAAAAAATCTATCAAAAAGTGGGCAAAGGACATGAGTAGACAATTCTCAAAAGAATATACACAAATTGCCAACAAAACATGAAAAAAAAATGCTCAACATCACTAATGATCAGGGAAATGCAAATCAAAGCCACAATGTGATACCACCTCACTCCTACAAGAATGGCCATAATCAAAAAATCAAAAAATAATAGATGTTGATATCAATGTGATGAAAAGGGAACACTTTTACACTGTTGGTGGGAATGTAAACTAGTACAACTACTATGGAAAACAGTGTGGAGATTCCTTAAAGAACTAAAAGTAGATCTACCATTTAATTCAGCAATCCCACTACAGGGGATCTACCCAGAGGAAAGAAGTAATTATATGAAAAAGATACTTGCACACACTTGTTTATAGCAGCACAATTCGCAATTGCAAAAATATGGAACCAGCCCAGCCCAAATGCCCATCAACCAATGAGTGGATAAAGAAACTATGATTATATATATATATATATATATATATATATATATATATATATATATATATATAATGGAATACTACCCAGCCATGAAAAGGAATGAAATCATGACACTCACAGCAACCTGGATGTAATTGCAGACCATTATTTTAAGTGAAGTAACTCAGGAATGAAAAATAAAACTTTGTATGTTCTCACTCATAAGTGGGAGCTAAGCTATGAGGATGCAAAGGCATAAAAATGATACAATGGAATTTGAGGACTCAGGGGAAAGAGTGGGAGTGGGGAGAGGGATAAAAGACTACACATTAGGTACAGTGTATACTGCTCGGGTGATGGTGCACCAAAATCTCAGAAATCACCACTGAAGAACTTTTCTATGTAACCAAACACCATCTGTTCCCCAAAAACCTACTGAAATAAAAATAAAAAACACATACATACAAAAAGATGTTAATGCCTTAAATGAAATGATTACTTTTAATAAATTGTATGTGTAAATTTTTCAAAAACATAATAAAAACCATTCCCAAGTTTTACAACAACAAAAAAACGAAATTCTAATTAGAAACAAGGTTCTGAATAAAATCTTATTAAGACCTTTTTGGTTTTCATCTTCACAAAGAATTAATCAAACACTTCCAGTTTATTTTTTTTTAAGTAGGAGAATAACACTTTATTAAAACACCACTATATGTTTTCTAACTAAAAACCTCAATTTAACAATTAATTAAAATGTAAAAAATAGGGTATAGGTAAAATTAAAATGAAGACAGAGAAATAAAAATAGACAGTAGATGATTTAATATATTAGCTATATAGGCAGATAGATGATAGATGATAGATAGATAGATAGATAGATAGATAGATAGATAGATAGATAAAGATAGATAATAGACAGGTAGATTGCTTTTATTTTTCAGATTTCACACTAATACAAAATATTTTTTGAGGATTGACTGATGGCCTATTATTCTACTATGTTCTTGAGGGCAGGGTGAAGGAGGATATTGAGTAAGGAGATACAACTGCTATTAGCAATGACTCAATTTCTCTATACCAACAACCAAAAGCATTTTTATTTTTTAGGCAATGTTCACGGACAGAAATGAAATGACTGAATTCACCCATAAAAGAAGGATAAAACTGAATTTAATAAAAGATAGTTCTGAACAGTTTTGTTTAAATTATGCAAAAATAAACAACTTGACATTTCAAGAAAATATGTATGTGTTATAGGTGTGCAACATTGCCTATGTTTTTTATATTGGTTGTTACTTTTTCAAATACTAGACTTATAGCTTTTTAATGTTTTTTATATCATCCAGTTTCTCTGTATGTAAAATAATGGCTAAAAGTACAGTAATTATAGATGTAATGCATCTTAAAAATCTCATTAGTACAGATGGAAATAGGAAGCCAATACTGACACTGCTGTGGATAAAGCAGTAACAGTTCTGAGGCTGCCAGAATCCAGGGCTGTAACGGGTTGACTTTCATTTTTAAGGTTATACTTTGAAGTAAATATTAATGGGAATAAGATAAAAAACAAGACCCACACTTGACTGTGTAATTAATGGCTCAGTGAAAAAGGGAGAAAGAAGGTACAATCTGTCTCTCCACAGGTGGGAAGTCACTTGTCCTGTATTTCATGCTCTGAGCAAAGTGAACAATCTATCCGCAAATGAATGAGCACCTCATTCTGCTTTACCTCTAACAGTATTCTCCTTCTTGGCAATGTTACCAGTTTTTTTTTTCTTAGCCCCTCAAGTTAACATCTAAATTCTCTCTTTAAACAGAACAATCACTCAAAATTTTGCCATTGCATACGGTTCTTCATATTTGATCATTCCACTGATTGTTGCCCAAAAGTCTATGTGTGAAGTGAGAAAGAAACTACACCATGTTAATCAGCAAAGAAAGAAAGACCTAATTATATCTTGTAACTAAATAATATACAGTTGAATTAAAAATTAAATTTGAATATTTTAAAGTTGAACGCATTTTAGAGTTGAAATATCTCATATTTAAGAATTGTATAAAATATAGCAAAAAGTTTCCAGTGAACAAAACTCACATGTGTGTGTGAGAAAGTAATGACTTAAAGTCACTGAAAGTAATGACCTAAATTAAAACCTAGCAATTATTTTCAGTATTTTAAATTATTTTAATCATCCTCTCCAGCATTCCTAAAAATGAAAAAGATCACCTTAACTCAGAGTCTTCTGCACATGTATAGCTATTCTTACGTAAAAAAGTACATGAAAACCAATTATCATACTATAAAGAATTTGTTTGGTCATCAGAAGAGCAGGAGAAAATGCACTGTTTGGTTTAAAGGCTTTAAGCAAGCATATTGTTGTATTTTAATTACTTCAACAATACTTTCGTGGAGCTTAATGCTGCTAAAGAAAAAAAAAAAATTTCTCCAGCACAGAGCATGCAGCATTCTCCTTGGCAACTTTCCCAAGTTTTGGCAGGACCTAGGCATCCCAGTGATTGACAGCTGGGAGAATCTTCGTGACTGGCAGGAGACAGCATGCCCTCCAGCAGGACTGTTTGCCTGCTGACACTAAAATCATGCCAGTTTCTCTCTCCTACTTCTTTATCCAAAATCTTTTACTAGTAAACATATCCCGCTGTTCTACCTGAACTATTAAATACATTACAGGCTTGCATTCCCAGAAAGAAAAGAACAGTATGTTAGCAAACAACAGGTTTCAACATGAGCACCGCAGAAACTCAACCACAGTAACATGTCAGAAAGCCAGGTCAAATTCTCCACGTGAAACAGTTCAATCTTTTATTCCTTCTTTCTGAAGAGGTGCAGAATGTCCTATATCGCCCTCCACCACCATTATTCTCTTCTTTCTCCAGTCTTTCCTTATAGAAGATGGCTCTTAGACATAGTGGATGGTCAAGAGAGAAAGATCTAAAACGTCCTTCTAAATTTGATTCTTTTTCCAGATAAGAACACAAAATTTTGAATATGAGACCTGCTCAGCCCCTCCATTCTCTATTTTCTAAAGTAAAGTTATTTGGAAGATAAGGCGAAACTCCACTCCACTCCAGCCACACTGGCCTTTTCCTGCCTCAAACATTCTAAAGTCATTTCTGTGTCTGCAACAGCTATGTTTCTGATGCATGTTCTCATCCCAAACCTTCACATGGCAATCCATCAGTTATTTAATACATTCTAAACTCATTAATAAATAATAAAATAGGATAAAATATGCAGTAAGCAAAACAAATTATGGTAGAAGTTCTATTTCATGGAAAATAAAACAATCCTTCCTCTTTTTCCCAGACAAGAAAGGGTTAGGTATCTTCAATTTTTTTTTTTTTTTTTAAGATAGGGTCTCACTGTGTCACCCAGGCTGGAGTGCAATGGCATGATCATAGCTCACTGCCACCTTGAATTCCCGGGCTCAAACAATCCTCCCACCTCTGCCTCCCAAAGTGCTGAAATTACAGGTATGAGCAACCATGCCTGGCTTGATATTTAATTGAACAAATTTCTACATCTCTCTATATCTTCTCTGCAGCTAAAGAGAGTGACCATTTTAAAGGGTGAGTGGCTCATCAGCAGATCTGTTTCTATTTCTAAACTGATCTAATAGGACAAAATATCAGAGGAATGCAAGAAAAAACTGAAGTAAGTGAACTAATATGGCTGGCAACTAACATGGCTAACATTTACATGTTAGTTTACTTGGTTAATTTAGGTCATCACTTCCAGTAATGTGAAGTAGTATCTCCAACTTAAAAGCAGTTAGGAATGTTTCTCTTTCGCAATGGGGAGCTAGATTACACAATCTCTTATAACTAACATTTGACATTAAGAGATGGGGATGAAGGAGAAGGAAGAGATTATGCAATCTGAAGAGTAAATAGCCTGCAATTCACATGGGTGAGTAAACGGGGAAGGGGATAATACTTGGGGTGTTCACCCCCTAAACCACTTGCAGTACTTGGCATGCTGAATACCACCACAGACCATCCTCCTGTTGCCCCTTTCATTACCCTTAGGAAAAGAAAATTCTCTTGACCTTGAAAAACGTAAGTGTAAAGTAAGGGGCTGGATCCTGGGCTAGATCTATGGGTAGTGAGGGGGATTTCACAAAAGAAGAGTAAAACTTTAATGATGGAGATAAGAAAAATATGTCTGTCTCAAAAGAGACACAGTGACAAGACCAGGATGGGCATTCCAGAACACTCAAACATAAAAATGTTTACATTCTAGAGTGCATTTTGGGCACTAGGAATCAAATATTTGGTGTGTATTTCAAAATATTTCCCTTCTAGTTTAAAATTTCCCTTAAGTCCCATTAGGTGACATCTGATGCATACTTCCTAGAACTTTCAGCCATAGAACTATAGAAAATGAAAGCACCAAGCAACAAAGGGGTGAATGGCCTACCCCACATATACCTGTCAGCTGGCCTTGAATGCAGAAAATGGCATGAACTGAAGGGTCTTTGTCAAGCAGTTCCATTTGGTGGACATTAGTGAAGTGAGTGAGGGTTCACGGTGAAGCAGGCACAAAGCGAAAGGCCACATCATGTTTGGGAGCAGTTGCATGCCGGACATGACAAGGGCAGCTATAAGACAACCCCTCCTGTTTTTCTAGTGTGATAGAAGGAGGTGATCTTCAATGACAGAGAAAACAACTGACACACAGGCTACACGTGTTACAAATGACATGCTTCAGTCTGAGATGTCTATGAAACATCAGCAACAATATAAATATGACTCAAAGTTTCCCTACATTGCAAAATAAATGAGTTAATGATGTTGGGCTTAAGGGTACTATGTCATGAAATGTACTAATTGCTGAAATGTATACTAAATCTTGTGGTATTAAATCATTTTTAGGAAAAACAATGTTAGCTTATTAATTGTTTATAATAGGATGCTAATAAAATCTCTTGGTTTCCACACAATAGCAGTTTTAAATGGAGACTTTTAAAAAAAATGAACAAAAAGTGACTAATAAGTAAGGTCACTGAACCAATTAATAAAAACCCACATTTAACAAACAGATTTACTAGGAGGTAAACATATTTTTCATAAAATGACTCAATAGTGTATTCATTTAAGAGGTCAAGATCTGGCTGGTCACAGTAGCTCAGCCTGTAATCTCAACAATTTGGGAGGCCAAAGTGGGCAGATCACGAGGTCAGGAGTTCGAGACCAGCCTGACCACAATGGTGAAACTCCGTCTCTACTAAAGATACAAACATTGGCTGGGCACAGTGGCTCATGCCTATAATCCCAGCACTTTGGGAGGCCGAGGTGGGCAGATCACGAGGTCAGGAGTTCGAGACCAGCCTGACCAAAATGGTGAAACTCCATCTCTACTAAAGATACAAACATTGACTGGGCGCAGTGGCTCACGCCTATAATCCCAGCACTTTGGGAGGCCGAGGTGGGTGGATCACGAGGTCAGGAGATCGAGACCATCCTGGCTAACACAGTGAAACCCCATCTCTGCTAAAAATACAAAAAATTTGCCAGGCATGGTGGCGGGCACCTGTAGTCCCAGCTACTCGGGAGGCTGAGCCAGGAGAATGGCGTGGACCCAGGAGACAGAGCTTGCAGTGAGCTGAGATCTTGCCACTGCACTCCAGCCTGGGCAACAGAGCGAGACCCCATCTCAAAAAAAACCAAAACATTAGACGGGCGTGGTGGCACGCCCAGCTGAGTAGTAGTCCCAGCTACTGAGGAGGCTGAGGCAGAAGAATCCTTGAACCCAGGAGGCAGAGGTTGCAGTGAGCCGAGATCACGCCACTGCACTCCAGCCTGGGAGACACACAGCGAGACTCTGTCTCCAAAAAAAAAAAAAGGTCAAGATCTATAAAATATACATAAGTTGCCAAAAACTGACACATTTAACTTTTCTAAAATATGAATTGCCAAAGCGTGTGCATTTGCTCTCAGGAACACTGAGATCATTTCCCTGGTTCCACGTACTCCTGTCCTCAGGTGACCTCATGCTGTCCTTTGCCTGATCTCCCTAAAACACTACAAGTATCCTGCTATTCTTTGCCCAACAAAACTTTGTTGCTCTTTCTTATTAAACAGGTCAAATTTATCTCCCTAATATTTATGCCCTGCTCTCTCTCTATATATATATTTCTAGTTATATATTGTTGCATAGCAAATCATCTCAAAACCAAGTGACTTCAAACAATCTTATTATTATTTCTCACAGTTTCTGAGGGACATGAATCTGGAAGGTTCTTAGCTGGGTAGTCCTGGCATGGGACCTTCCATGAGGCTGCAGTCAGAGGGAGGCTGGAGTTGCAACGGTGGAACTGTAATAGCTGGGGGCGAGTGAGGCATCCCTGTCCCTCCATGCTGTAGCAGAGCTTCTCCATGTGGTCCTTCTACCTGTGCTGATTTGCACTTCCTCTCAGCTTCATAGGCTTGGTACAGTCAGATGGCTTCAGGGCTGCTAAGGGCTCCAGTGTGATTGTTCTAGAGAAGCAAGGGGAAGCCAGGTGGCCTTTGATAACCTACGCTTGAAAGTAACATAGTGTTACTTTCACTGTACACTTTTGGTAAACCAGTCACTAAGGCTGGTCCATAATTGAAAGCAGATATAGACCTTAGCTCTTGATGGGAAGAGCATCAGTGTCACATTATACCTCTACAGGAGCAGGAGGAATTGGGGATATTGGTGTGGCCATCTTGGAAAATTCCAGGTGCTTCCCATAGTATGATTTTAACTTAATTATTCAACTTAAATCATATGGATATTTGATTTCTATCTTATGTCCTCATTTCTCCCTTATTTCACCAAATATACCCTTTGATTTTTTGATTATTGTTTATTAAATAGCCACTTTCTCAGGGTAGGTGGAGTGTATATCCCTGCTCTGTTGATGTGATTAACTTGGCCAATTGAAAATTAGGAGATGTGATGCAAGCAGAGGCTTTGCATGTGATATGTGGTTTGGCTTGGATTTTAAACTATAGTGCTCCCCCATGAGAAGAGCTCACCCTGGTACTGGATGCTCCTTTAACCTTAGTCCCAGAATGAATAAATATGGAGCTAATCTAAAATCATCCACAGCCTAGAGCCAATTTCAGATGATAATTGTTTGGATCAGAATCATGCAGTCAAGCCAAGCCCCAATCAGTCAAACCACAGTCAATAAATACTTGTGCTCATAAGCCACTGAGGTTTTGGCAGTATCCTATGTGGCATTATTTTGGCAGTAGATGACTGATACATATCCCTTTGCTTCAGTTAGGCTCTTTTCTTTATTATATCTTCTAACTTTCCATGCATAGTCTGACCTTTGTTCTGAGTATTGCAGAGTCTTGGAATGCTAGTCTCTGTTCTCATCTGCTTTCAATTTTCAAGGCCCGCCATATTTTCTTTCTTTGTAAGAACTCAGGCCAGCTTGCTAAGTGATGAGAGACTATGGGGAAAAACAAAGCATTCTAGACCAACTGACCACCAGTTGATCTCAAGCCTGCAGAACATAAATGAGATCTGCAGCAGCATCTATCCACCCACAGCGGACTACCGATGCTTGAATGGACTCAGCCTACTACAGACTTAGGAGCAATAATAAATGATTGCTGTTTTAAGCCACCGTGTTTTACAGTGGTTTGTTACCCAGCAAAAGCTAACCGATACATGAGTGTTAATAAATACTACTCAAATATATTGAAACACAGGCTCATATTACTTTCTATGGTATATGTTTGAATTCATTAACAATGTGAAAACATTTAAAGATGTATACTGTTTGCACAAATTACAATAACATTGTGCTAAATAAGAAACACGCTATGCTTGGAATTTTGTTTAAAAATAATGAGAAACTTGATGCTTGCCCTGTTTTCTTTGTCTATATATTTAATTGATTACGTACTTTAGACTAGGGGCCCTACAGCATACTCACAATACAAGAGACAAACTTGAGTACAGGAAACTTCTTTCTCATCACTTTCCCTGTTTCCTCTCCCCTCACACACTGCTCTCTGTAGCAATACCCATCTTCTTGTACATTCTTGAATTTTTCATACTATTTGAAACTTCAGCACATTTCATGCTATTTTCTTTGCCTGGACCTTGTTTCTATTTTTCTCTGCCTATATAATGCCTACTATGCTTAAAATCTCAGTTGAAACATTACCTTCTCCAGAGGGCCTTTCCTGCTTCAAATTTGCGTGTAATTCTAATTTTTAGTATACCCACTCTTCCCTGTAAATAATCCTGTATTAGTCTGACTATGGGAGAAACAGTAACATGTACTAGTCACTGAGAGACAAAACACATCGTATAGGCAACTTCTTCCATTTGTAAGGTAATTTTGTATGTCTTCTGGGAAAGTCTTGGGTGTGAACAAGCAATCTAACAAGTCTGCAAGATCAAATGCAAAGGTGTGGCTGAGACACAGAGTAAAACTGGTTCTGTTATTTCAGTAATAGAACCACAGGGTTTGCAGACATCACCCAGTATGTCTGATTCGCACCTCATTATCAGTTGTGGACCCTGAGGTTTTACGTGCCTGCATGGTAGCTGATTGCTCCTGGAAATTATCAGCTGCCCTTGAACTTCACACAGATACAAATAATCAGCAGCTTCACTAACTTGATTCAGTGAGCAAATGACTGAAGACGGCCTGCAGGAAACGAGTGAGCACGTGCACACACACACACATACACGCACATATGTGTATATACACAGTGAATATACCTCTACAAGCAGTTGTTCTAGAGTTCTTAACACCAACATTTTGCGGAAACAGTCAACACTGGGGTAACAATACTCTTTGATTATTCTAGAAAAGCACTGATTTAGTCCTTTTGACCAAATGTATTGTATTAATAGTATCCCTTTCACTCTCAAAAGTGCCCTAGTTTAGATACTCAATTGTATTGTCACTACAATTATGCTTTTGATGCAAAATGGATCTTTCTGTATAACACTAGCAGTTCTTCTTCTTCTCCTTCCTCTTCTTTGTTTTCGTTTTTGAGATGGAGTCTGCTCTTGTCATCCAGCCTGGAGTGCAATGGTACAATCTCGGCTGACTGCAACCTCCACCTCCCGGGTTCAAGTGATTCTCCTGCCTAAGCCTCCCAAGTAGCTGGGATTACAGGTGCTGGCCAACACGCAAGGCTAACTTTTTTGTATTTTTAGTAGAGATGGAGTTTCACCATATTGGCCAGGCTGGTTTCAAACTCCTGACCTCAGGTGATCTGCCCGCCTCAGCCTTCCAAAGTGCTGGGATTACAGCTGTGAGCCACTGCACCCGGCCTAGCAGTTCTTTTAAATGTAATATTAGCCAGTCCTTCAAATAATAATGGGCATTTTTATGTTTTTACTGTTTTACTACTATTTTTATTGCACTCAATGTATATACAATAATGTGTACTAATTTTAAGTACACAGTTTGTTGAATTTTGATAATTGTGTTCATATATACGTATACTACTTTAAGATAAAAACAGTTTTATTACTCTCTAAAGTTTCTGCATGCTCCTTTCCAGTGTATTACCTGATTCTTCCAGAAAAGGATGTATTTGGTTTCTGTCATCATTATTTCATTTATCTGTGCTACAAATTCATAAACATGGATTTATTTTTTACTTCAGGTAATGTTTCAGCATTCATAACCACTATTGACTGTTGTGTATATCAACAGTTTGTACCCTTTCATTACTGAGTACACATATTGCATAATTCATTAACCCATTCAACTAAGGATATCTGTTGGGTTGTATTCAGTTTCTGTTATTATAAAATAAAGCTGGTGTGAAGATTTTTGTACATGTCTTTTTGTAGCCAAAGTTTTAATTTTTCTTGGGTAAGAAGCCAGGAGTAAAACTGCTGTGTCATAAGGTAGGCGTAGCAATAAATTTATTAAAACACTTCCCAACTCTTCCATCTGGTGGTACCATTCTACACTCCCAGCCTTAATGTATGGGATTCCCAATCGTTCCACATTTTCACCAACACTTGTTCTTTACAGTCTATTTCTTTTTAGCCGTTACAGCAAGTGAAACTAGTGACAATAATCTTTTGAATATGAATCACAGTCAAAAGTATTTTCTGAAAATACAACTTACCATAATCACTGAAAAGAGTGATATTTTGATAAATCCAACTAACTACAAAATAAAGAAAATGATTTTAAGTTTTCTAATTTATTTTAATGCTTTAGAATATATTTTAAAGGCATTACATAACAACACTTTAAAAAAGAAAAGGATTGCAGAACATACATATATTTTGGCTGTAGTTTTCCCTTAATTAAAATTATTGCCTTGCTTTTTAGAGATTATCATAATCTACAGTTCATATTAGTTCAATAGTCAATCATTTCAAAGGAGATTTGAGGCTTTTTTCATAGTCAAGTTGAAAAATATGGTACTGATCTTAAAATTCTAAAGTCTGAAGTATTTTGTAACTAGGTCAGAAAAATTATATTCTTCTTAGTTAATTAGCACACTTTAGAGTAACATGATTCTTAACGCTTATTCAGAGAAAAAAGGAAATCAGAAAATCTGAGGCCACAACACATGCTAATTGTGTTAAATCATTATGTGATCACAGATTATTAAAATCTTTTTATTTAAAAATGAGTTATAGTAGATAAAGATAGCTGAGCAGCAGTTTCTGCCTGAATGTATTCATTTTTATTTTTAGACATCTGGTTATAATTTTAAGGAACACTTTAAGTAAAGAATATTTAAAAAGAAGTCTTTATACAGTGTTAGACTATGAAAGAATTATTTAATTCAAGATAGAATTCAGTGTTTGTACTTGCCACCCACGTAGTCAGGAAGAAAATGCATAAAGGTAATTTACCTTTCTGTAATCAGTTCAATGCCTTAGGGTGCACTGTGGAGCAACACAAATTATTCAGTGAAAATCTTTTATAGCTATGGCTGATTATTATCCAAAGATGAGTCCCTATAGTATAACTTTGGCAAAAAATATTCAAGCTTAGCATCAACCATCAATCACCATATTAGCAGAAATCCATTATCCTGTCAGTCTAAGAGTTTTGGATAAAATCCATTTGATGATTCTTGATGAATAATAACCTCTTTGCTAAGAAAGCAATTAGAAACACAATGTTATATCAAATAGAAAATAAATTTAATGTTTTCTTATCAAAGCCACTTTACAATCCTGTTGTCTTCCAAATTTGTTATATAAATATTAGCATAGCACTCACCTAGTTTTACTATCTAAAATAGATATTATTTACAAATTCCATACTTATTGGCAAAAATATAAATACATAATGATATGTAAAATTCTTATTACTTTAATTTTATCAGACAAAGGTGACTATGCATTACCTTATGGGTAGCCACACAGATGTACATATGCTGATTCACTATGCGTTATATAAAAGCTAAATTCCTTAAAGTTCAGACATTGCGAAAAAAACTATAGTGGCATCCATGCTTAAGAAAGAAGAGAAAATAATAATAAGAAGGTCTTAAAGTACTTTGATAACAAAAGACATAAAATTAATAAAGCAAGGTAACCGTATGTTGTGCCCCTGTGAAATAGCAACTAAACTTAAAGAAGTCACCTGCTGCTGGACGCAGCCATGGAAAAAAATCTCGTTCGCTCTGTGACTTCTACTCACCCCATGTCCTTTTCTTGAACTCAGCCAAGCCATGGTCTCTGTCTTGGAAGGGTTGTGGGATGAATCTCCTTGATCTCTGCCCATTTTCCTTTTTTCTCCACAACTCAGTAATCTCAGTCTTTCTATCAAGCTACTACTATACTTACTTTGTTTCTTTTGTTTAAGGTAAAGTTCAAAATGTATTGAAGTGTGTACATATTCATTAGAAAGTTATTATTAGCTTTACTAATTTTTTATTAGGAGTATTTGTCTTAGTAAATTAGTTACAAAGCTGCACATGATTTTAGTGGCCCTCCTATGACCCTATGTTCAGCATAATCCTCTTCAATTTTAATCCAATGATTCTGCAGAATATAAGCGTTGTTTTTTTTGTTTGTTTGTTTGTTTTTCAGAAACACACATACTGTGTTACAAGATATGTCCACAAGGCACACACATATAATCATTTGCTAGGTACTTCTGCCATCCTCTAACTTAAAAGAGCAAAGTGGCCTATATCTAAATATTTCTATCCTGATCTACCTCCTTCAAGTGTTTGCACACACATGCACACATCCATACACACACACACAGACACACACACACACACACACAAGCTATTTTCTACCAATGAGCATAATAACATAAAATCTCTGAATGCCATAAGGCATATTAAGAGGATTTGTTCATAAATTTAGCACTGTGGTAAGCATTTATATAAGTAGATTAGAGCATATTTACAACTCCAGGAGCTTGCATCCACAGGGCAGGCACAAATAATACTCACAAAACTGTTCAAAGCATTTACATAAGGCAGTGGAATTTTTGTCACAACAGTTGCCTCATCTAGGAAATATCACAAGAGTTCAGAGGAGGGGAGATCACTGGGGGTCCAAGTACATGCTCGTATCAAGTCAAATCTAATCTAGAGTGACTAAAGAAACTGGAAGAAATAGGAATATATGTCATCTTCCTGAGCATCAATTTTACTCAATGGTAATTTAAAACTTTAATATCTTTGTGAAATATGGCTATGTGTGGAAGTCAGGTTTCAAATATGTAGGATAATTTAGAAAAGCTTCATGTGTGGCAGAACACTTCAGTCTTGGCCGGACCACTCTTTCCACCCTCTTCCTCCAATATATGGCTCGTCTCTTATTCTATTTTTTGATTAGAAAAAAATGATAAACAGAAAATGAACAAGTTCATACCAAATGTCCACATACAAACTATCCATGTTGAATATTTTGCCTTATCTCTTTTAAATCACTTTAGAGAAAATGTAACATAAGGAATTAATGCCTCCTTTGTAATCCACAACCATTTCAAACCCAAACCTTCCTTTCTCCACAGAGAAAATGCATCTTCCTAAAAATACCATATATAATTTCTGTCAATGTTTGCATGCTGTTAACTATAAATACAATATACATATAAAACTATAACATACAGATATTTTTAAATAATGCATATTCCTGTTTTGTTATTTTACAAGGTTTTTTAAAAGAGATCATTTTATATAACATTGTGCAACTAGTTTTTTTTTCATTTGTTATATATTCTGAAGAATTATATAAACTGATATATCGATTACTAGATTATGCATTATAATAGCTAAAAAATATTCCGTTTTATGATACACCAAAACAACTTTATCTCTCCTGCCTTTGATAGACATGTTTCTCTACTACAAGCAATGCTACTAAAATATTTTTCTTGAGAGGAGAAGAAAATGGATAGGAGACAGGACTGACGTGCAGCTCCCACTTTGACAGACAGAACAGTGTGTGGAGACTCACATTTTGAACTTTTGCTCCAAGAATGTATTCGTTTGTTTAAATGGTGCTGATAAAAACGTACACCAGACTGATCAATTTATAAAAGAAAGATTTAACTGGACTTACAGTTCCACGTGGCAGGGGAAGCCTCATAATCATAGCAGAAAGCCAGGAAGAGCAAGTCACATCTTAACATGGATGGCAGTAAACAAATATGAGAGAGCTTGTGCAGGGGAATCCTTTTTAAAATTATCAGATCCCATAAGACTTATTCACTATCACAAGAACAGCACAGGAAACACTTGCCCCCATGATTCAATTACCTTCCACCAGGTCCCCCCAACAACACATGAGAATTCAACATGAGATTTGGGTAGGGACACAGCCAAACCATATAATTCCACCCCTAGCCCCTCCCAAATACCATGTCATCACCTTTCAAAAGCAATCATGCTTTCCCAACAGTCCCCCAAAGTCTTAACTAATTTCAGCATTAACTCAAAAGTCCACAGTCCAAAGTCTCATCTGAGACAAGGCAAAACATTTCTGCCTATGAGCCTTTAAAATCAAAAGCAACTTAGTTACTTCCTAGATGCAATGAGGGTACAGACATTGCGTTAATACAGTCATTCCAAATGGGAAAAATTGACCAAAACAAAGGAGCTACAGGCCCAAGGTATGCCTGAAATCCAGTGGGGCAGTCAAATCTTTCTTTCTTTTCTTTTCTTTTTTTTTTTTTTTTTAAGACAGAGTCTCACTCTGTCTCCCAGGCTGGAGTGCAGTGGCATGATCTCTGCTCATTGCAAGCTCTGCCCCCTGGGTTCACGCCATTCTCCTGCCTCAGCCTCCTGAGTAGCTGGGACTACAGGTGCCCACCACTACACCCGGCGAATTTTTTTTTTTTTTTTTTTTGTATATTTAGTAGAGACAGGGTTTCACCATGTTATCCACGATGGTCTCGATCTCCTGACCTCGGGATCCACCCACCTCAGCCTCCAAAAGTGCTGGGATTACAGGTGTGAGCCACTGCACCTGGCGGGGAGTCAAATCTTAAAGCTCCAAAATGATCTCCTTTGACTCCATGTCTCACATTCAGGTCACGCTGATGCAACAGGTAGATTCCCATGGTCTTGGGATGCTCCACCCCTGTGGCTTTGCAGGGTAAAGACTCCCTCCTGGCTGCCTTCACAGGCTGGCATTGAGTGTCTTTTGCTTTTCCAGGCACATGATGCAAGCTGTCAGTGGATCTACCACTCTGAGGTCTGGAGGATGGTGGTCCTCTTCCTCACAGCTCCACTAGGCAGTGCCCCAATAGGGACTCTGTGTGGGGGTTCCCACCTCACATTTCCCTTCTGCACTGCCCTGGCGGAGGTTCTCCATGAGGACCCTGCCCCTACAGCAAACTTCTGCCTGGGCATCCAGGCGTTTCCATACATCTTCTGAAATCTAGGTGGTGGTTCCCAAACCTCAATTCTTGACTTCTGTGCACCTGCAGGCTCAACACCATGTGGAAGCTGCCAAGGCTTGAGGCTTGCACCCTCTGAAGCCACAGCCCAAGCTGTACCTTGGCCCCTTTTAGGCACAGCTGGAGTGGCTGGGATACAGGGTACAAAGTCCCTAGACTGTACACACCATGAGGACCCCGGGCCTGGCCCACAAAACTATTTTTTCCTCCTAGGTCTCCAGGCCTCTCATGGGAGGGGCTGCCATGAAGACCTCTGACATGCCCTGGAGACATTTTCCTCACTGTCTTGGGGGTTAACATTTGGCTCCTCATTACTTATGCAGGTTTCTGTAGCTAGCTTGAATTTCTCCTCAGAAAATGGGATTCTCTTTTCTATCACATTGTCAGGCTGCAAGTTTTTTGAACTTTTATGCTCTGCTTCCCTTATAAAACTGAATGCCTTTAATGGCACCCAAGTCACCTCTTGAATGCTTTGCTACTTAGAAATTTCTTCTGACAGATACCCGAAATCATCTCTCTCAAGTTCAAAGTTCCGCAAACCTCTAGGGCAGGGGCAAAATGCCACCAGTCTCTTTGCTAAAACATAACAAGAGGCATCTTTGCTCTAGCTCCTGACAAGTTCCTCATCTCCATCAGAGACAACCTCTCCCTGGATTTCATTGTTCATATCATTATCAGCATTTTGCTCAAAGCGATTCAACAAATCTCTAAGATGTTCCAAACTTTCCCACATTTTCCTGTCTTCTGAGCCCTCCAAACTGTTTCAACCTCTGCCTGTTACCCAGTTCCAAAGTCGCTTCCACATTTTCAGGTATCTTTTAGCAGCACCACATTCTACTTGTTCCAATTTATTGTATTAGTTTGTTTTCATGGTGCTGATAAAGATATACCCAAGACTGAGCAATTTACAAAGGAAAGAAGTTTAATTGGACTTAAGTTTCACATGGCTGAGAAGGCCTCACAATCATGGCAGAAGGCAAGGAGAAGCAAGTCACATCTTATGTGGATGGTGACAGACCAAAAATAAGAGAGCTTGTGCAGGGGAACACCTCTTTTTAAAACCATCAGATCTTGTGAGACTTATTCACTCTCACGAGAATAGCACGGGAAAGAGCTGCCCCCATGATCCAATTACCTCCCACCGGGTCCCTCCCACAACACATGGAAATTCAAGATGAGATTTGGTTGGGGACGCAGCCAAACCATATCAAAGAACCACTTCGGGAACATACCAGGGAAACGGAAAGAGTTCAGAGGCTTTGAAAGAAATGGTGTGTTTCTGCAAACTCCATGAAGAGCCAAAAAACTGTGAGTTCCCAAAGTGTGAGAGAAGGGAACGTCTGCCTCTGAACATACATCCCTGCTGAGTATTCTGAAAAATCCAGATAGTGGGAGAAAGATTTAGCCTTACCTAGAGTTGAAATGGATTTAGGGAGCTAAGAGAAATACAAAAGTAGAAGAAACAGTGTGGGCCAGGCATGGTGGCTCACACCTGTAATCCCAGCATTTTGGGAGGCTGAGGTGGGTTAATCACCTGAGGTCAGGAATTTGAAACCAGCCTGGCCAACATGGCGAAACCCAGTATCTACTAAAAGTAGAAAATTAGCCAGGCATGGTGGTGGGTGCCTGTAATCTCAACTACTCAGGAGGCTGAGGCACGAGAATCACTTGAACCCAGGAGGCAGAGGTTGCAGTGAGCTGAGATCATGCCACTGCACTCCAGCCTGGGTGACAGAGCAAGATTCTGAAAAAAATAAAATAAAAAATAAAAAAATAAAACAGAAAGAAAGAAGGAAAGAAAGAAAGGGGGGGAGAGAGAGAAAGAAAGAAAGAAAGAAAGAAAGAAAGAAAGAAAGAAAGAAAGAAAGAAAGAGAAAAAGAGAGAGAAAGAGAAAGAGAGAGAGAAAGAGAGAAAGAAAAGGAAGGAAGGAAGGAAAGAAGGAAGGGAGGAAGGGAGGGAGGGAGGAAGAGAGAGAAAGAGAGAAGAGCCCTGTAGGCATTCCTTGTCCCCAGCTCAAACCCAGGGAAGCCATCCCTGAGTTTATCTCACAGGGGTCCTTGGTGAAGGCAGCCCACAGAATTAGAGAGGGGCTACAGGGTGAAAGAAGCTTCTAGTTGAACTTTGTAATAACTCTGACTGAGCATAATTTTTCCTGCGTAGAATCTAGGGGTGAACAGGAAGTGCGGATACAAGCACAGAAGCCACAGCTGATGCTGTAGGTAGGTGGAGAGGGACAAGGCCTGAAAACCCTGCTTCCTTTCTCAGCAGGGAGGCCTGTTGCCTGGGAAAAGATCTCAGCACTATGCACCAGCTGGCTGGATATAAACTCAGCGCTGTTAGTGGGGCACAGCGGGAGTGAGACTGCCCTTGCTGGCTGCGTGGGAGCTCCGTGAAGCTTATCACTTCTGGCTTCCCTGGCAACCTGTATGAGACAACAGAGACAGCCATAATCCCCTTTGGAACATAACTCCATTGCCTGAGAACCACCCCCTACCCCCAACAGTGACCACAGCAGGCCCCACCCAAAGAGAGTCATAGCTCAGACACGCCTCATCCTGTCTCCACCTGCTGGTCTTTCTCTACCTGCACTGGTAGCCAAAGACAAAAGACATAAATTCCTTGGAGCTCTATGGCCCCACCCATTTCCTGAGAAATGTGAATACTTACCCTAGCCAACTTAGGGCAAGCTTATATCCCTCTTCTGCTACCACAGCTGGTGCTCTCTTGAAAGTGCCACCTCCTGGCTGTAGGCCAACAAACTCAAGCCAACAACTCACAACAAAACAATCCTGCTCCACAGAAGGAGAAAACAACACCTGCAACATCCTGGCTAACCAGAGGTCCTGAGTCTGTCCATGTGACAACTTCACTGCTAGCATCACCAGCATTCAATAAAACCAGCACACTAAAAAAAATTACAACCAAGGACTTTCACAGAGTCTACCTCACTCCCCTGCCACCTCCAACAGAGTAGGCGCTGGTATCCATGGCTGGGAGACCTGAAGATGAATCGCATCACAGGACTCTTTGCAGACATTTCCCAGCACCAACCCAGAGCCTGGTAGCCCCGCTGGGTGGCTAGACCCAGAAAAGCAATAACAATCACTGCAGTCAGCTCTCAGGAAGCCCCATCCCTAGGGTAAAGAGGAGAGAACCCAGAAATAAAGTCAAATACTTACAGCTAACTGATCTTCAACAAAGCAAACAAAAACATAAGTGGGAAAAGGACACCTTATTCAACAAATGGTGGTGGGATAATTGGCAAGCCACATATAGAAGAATGAAACTGGATCCTCATCTTTCACCCTATACAAAAATCAACTCAAGACATATCAAAGAATTAAATCTAAGACTTTAATCCATAAAAATTCTAGAAGATAACATCAGAAAAACTCTTCTAGACATTGGCTTAGGTAAAGAGTTCATGATGAAGAAATCAAAAGCAAATGCAAGAAAAATAAAGACAAATAGATGGAACTTAATTAAACTAAAAAGCATCTGCACAGCAAAAGAAATAATCAGCAGAGTAAACAGACAACCCACAGAGTGGGAGAAAATCTTCACAATCTGTGCATCCAACAAAGGACTAGTATCCAGAATCTACAAGGAACTCAAACAAATCAGCAAGAAAAAAACAATTCCATCAAAAGGTGGGCTAAGAACATAAATAGACAATTCCCAAAAGAATATATACAAATGGCCAACAAATGTGAAAAAAATGCTCAACATCACTAATGATCAGGGAAATCAAAACCACAATGCAATACCACTACTCCTACAAGAATAGTCATAATTAAAAAATCAAAAAATAATAGATGTTGGTGTGGGTATGGTGAAAATGGAACACTTTTACACTGCTGGTGGGAATGTAAACTAGTACAACTACTATGGAAAACAGTATGAAGACTCCTTAAAGAAGTAAAAAAAGAACTACCATTTGATCCAGCAATCCCACTACTGGGTATCTACCCAGAGGAAAAGAAGTCATTATATGAAAAAGACACTTGCACAGGCATGTTTATAGCAGTACAATTTGCAATTTCAAAAATATGGAACCAGCCTAAATACCCATCAATTAATGAGTGCATAAAGAAACTGTGAGATAGATAGATATATAGATATATATATAGATAGATAGATAATTACAGAAATGGTGTGTGTGTGTGTGTGTGTATGTATATATATATATATATATATATATATCTCACAGAAATGGTGTATGCATATATATAAAACAGAATACTACTCAGCCATAAAAAGGAACAAAATAATTACAATCACACCAACCTGGATGGCGTTGAAAACCATTAATCTAAATGAAGTAAATGAAGTAACTCAGGAATGGAAAACCAAACATGGTATGTTCTCACTTATAAGTGGGAGCTATGCTATGAGGACACAAATGCATAAGAATGAGATAATAGACTCTGGGGATACTGGGGGAAAGGTGGGACAGAGAGGATGGATAAAAGACTCCACATGGGGTACAGTGTACACTGGCTGGGTGATGGTTGCATCACAATCTCAGAAATCACCACTAAAGAACTTATGCATGTAACCAACCACCACCTATTACCCAAAACTGCCAAAATAATAAAAAATAAAACAAAACATAAAACTTTTCTTTCTGTCCCTCCTTTTATGCATGTGCAAAAGTATCTTCAACTGATTCCTAGAAGTTGAAATGCCAAGTCATCATTTATGCACAGCTTCAACTTCAACAGACATTGCCAAATGGTTATGTGTGGTGTTGAGAGCATTTGTGCCATTCAACAAATGCACTGGCCTCTCTGCCTTCCAGGCATTTCTGCCCTACGTAGGTTTAGGTGGTACCATATGATTGGACAACAATTAACAAACAGAAGGGTTTTGTGATATTTACCACTTTTAAGAGTACAAAGTTATTTCTCATTTTTAATTTTAGTTTTTTGGTTTTTATTTTAATTCCCTTGATAGCATATAAGAAGGTTGGGAACTTCATCATCTGTTTATTGGCCGTTCGGGTTTATTAGCCATGAGAATTTCAGCATTGAGGAATTCATATTATTGCCAATTTTTCTATTGCATTGGCTACATTTTCTTAATTGCCATTCATTCTAGATTCTGGATATATATCAATTAACAATTTGTATCTATAAATTATCAATGTCATCTCCTAGTTTGTGTTTCATCTTTTTATTTTGTGTAACATACATTTTGTCATAGAGACTATGTTTTTAATTTTAAATATTTAAAGGTTTAAATTTACTTATAATTTATAATTTTTGCTTATTTAAAATAGATTTCCTTACCGCTCTCATAAATGTGGTCTCATAATTTTGCCTTTTTTCTTACTTTGAGTGGTTTGGTAGAAGTAAAAATTATAATTTGGGATATAGAACACTATTCTTATCCCTAAAGGTTAGACCTGTAGTCAGACACATGTATAAAATTTCTTATATAGTAGATTCATTTTTTAGAAGTTACTCAACATTAACATTAATAAATAAAAATGTATTTTAAATATCTAAACACTCTCCATCATTTATGAAATCAGTGTTAAGATATTCCAAATAGTGTAGTATCATCTTTAATGTTTTTTTCAAAGCATATTAATTCCAGGTTTTCTAGAGCCAAAAGAAGTGGTTCAGAAAAGAAAAGAATGAGCAAAATAATATGTCTTATTATTGTTAGTGAGACTTATATAAAGTCAGAAAAACATTCAGTGAAGATCATTTTATTATTTCATGTGATACTAAGTGGACATTTAAAGTATTTAAAGAATCAACAGAATGAGACTTCTGTGCACAATAATGCTAACTGAAAAATTCAGACCAACCCTCCAAACAAAGACACTAAAATATAAGGGTTAATTATCTTTTTAAAAAATCTTCCTAAAAGTAACAACCATCACATAATTATTCACTACACCAAAACCTAGAAGAAGAAATGAATGAAGCCAGACAAGGTCAGCACTCAAAAACATGTCAGCACATTTTTTGCCTCTGAGAATATGTATATATATTTAATTATGGGAGAAAAATCCTGAGACATAATTGAATTTTGGTGATGATGTAGGACCAAAGGAAAAACATAAAGTCCATGGTCCCCCTGAGATTTGAAATGTTCAAGCAGGAATCCTAATTTATTCCTTTTCTTTATGCACAAATTCAAAAAAATAGATTTCAGAGTAAGTATGAATCACAATTAAACTAGTCCTCTCCCAAAGTTGCAGTCTAGCTTTGAACATCTGAGCGATGATCAGGAATTCTTCAGCCTAGAACTTAGAGTATAAGAGGAAGGACGTGCTTCAGTGAACAATTGTGCATTGTCTAGAGCAGAAGTTGGCAAACCACAGCCTCTGGCCACATCCAGCCCATCATCTCTTTTTGTAAATAAAATGGTATTTGAACATAGTTGCAACAATGTATTTCCATATAATTTATGGTTACTTCAGCTCCACAGTGGCTGAGTTAAGTAGTTATGGCAAAGACAATATGGCCCACAAGGTCTGAAATATTTACTATGTAGCTTTTTACAGAAAAGGTTTGCCCACCCCTATCTAGAGCACACCTTCTGAGTTACCTTATTCTGATTCTGATATTTTATAGCTCTGTAGGTTATTTATAACCTACAATACTACAGACAAGAATTTGATAGCAATACTCAAATTCTTGTCTGTAGACATGGAAAGCATCTATCCCCCACTGTGACTGAAGAGAGTTTTATTTCCATTTGCGCATTCATTTCCATATTCCTGATCTTTAAATATGTTTTCTGGATTTCCCTTTGAGCTAGTTAAACATCTTCCCAGTTTCCTAATTAATGAGTTAAATAAAATCCTTAACACAGATTCATTTTTCCATCTGCATGAAGTCATGATTTTAAATTTCTTTTGAAAATTATTTTTAACAGTGCTCTCAAATTGTCACTATTTGAGGTTAAGCTACATATTTGTATAATAAAGTCATTCTTAGCATATATTGACTTAATGATGAAATATGTAAGACTGCTAGGCCATTTTGCTATGTTGGGGGCAATTTTTTCCTGCAGTTTCATATTGAACTATTAGAATTCAGCAGACCAAATTGCATCAGATCCGCTAGGATCTGATATGTTGAGATACATAAAGCTTATGACTCCATATAAAGACAGTCTTTCTATTTGTAGAGCTGCCATACATTTGTGTCCTAAAAATCTGAGAACTCCAATAAAATGTGTTTTACATGATTTCCATCCAAAGTAAAATGTAGTGTGCTTATAATTTTATTTACTGCTTTGTTTAGTCTGGTTTTAAAGGAAAGGTTCTCTGTTTCAACAAGCTCAGTGACAGCTAAATCTTGCACTTAAGTTTTACACATCAAATGATGAGACACATTTTCCAATGACGTGCTTCTGCTTTGTACATTTCAAAATGCGTTTCTTTACAACTCATATATATCCAGTGCTGTGTGCTAAAGGACATGATATGCTGAAATAGATGACAACAACTGAGCTATACACGAACATGACTGTGACACACCCAATTATATCCCCCTGAACACAAACCAATGGTATTGCCGTCTCTACCTCCCCTTAGCTGAATCCCAAATGGACCTGATCCACCCTACGTGAAGGGACGTGTGATAGGAAGGCAGAATGAAAGAAATATAGTCTAAACTAAATTGCATTAAAATATTTTACTTCTAAACATACTTCCAGGGTTCTTCATGAGGTGTACAGTAACATGTTGCAGGCGGAGTCTAGGCTCACTCATTTTACGCCTTATGCTGGCTTAAGGCTGGTACCTTGCAGAACTGTAATTACATAATGAATGGTGGTTTCAGAAAGAGGATGCTTCAGGTATCATTACATCTTAATGTAATACAGGATGAAGGACCACAGGAAATGACCAAGATCAAGATTTATTTGATTGCTCTTTTTATTACAAAATTTAAATAAATATTTTAAAAAGAGAAAATCATTTTGTCATGGCATAACAATTTAGCCCCAAATAATATACATCATCTGGTTCCTGAAAGGGAGAAAAAAAATCCAACTTTCTCAACAGTCAAAGCTAAAGTCTGTTATCCAATAATATGTAGAAAAAAAAAGCACACTTTAAAGCCATATGTAAAGTTAAAGCAAATAGTGGTCTCAACTATCTGATTTAAATTTAACCAAGGAGCTCTCAAAAATAGAAATTGATCTGATTCCTATATATATACCTAAATGTTTTTGTGAATTCTTTCCAGGCGAGCAGTTTCTATGACACTGTACCAGTGGCATCCTATTGTCACAGACATTATTATGCTGAAGCTAGATTGCAGATCTGTGAAATTAGGGTATTACAAGATTTCTACAACTGGGAATCAATACAGGATCAGTACTTCACCTGACCCTTTCTCATCACTAAAGCTGCATCATTAGATTGTACATATTTTACTGCATAAGAGCATCTGAGTGTTTGATGTCTTGAATTGCTCAATTTTCCAATAATTTAAATGGACAGATGTCCCACTGTTCTTGATACTCACCCACCGGATTTAAATAGCTTCTTTATTTAAAAAGATTTGTGTCTGCTCTCAAATATAGAGGAATTAATGTTCCACATGAACACGTTTTGTTTGGTAGGAAATCTACAAGCTCTGCAGAATCTCTGGCACAATTTACAATCAATATAATATATTAAATTAGAAGGAACACTCTGGCCAATGTGAATACTGATCTCCAAAATTTGTCTTGTGCAACCTGTCAGTAAAATATCTGTGTTTTCAAGTATAAGTTATATCATTATATGCCATGAATATTAATAACTTTAATACACATAAAATACTTCCAGGTAAAGTTATCATATTTAACATACACATCTACTTTGGCTGTCTCCCCAAACCCCAATAAATAACAGTAAAAATGTAATGTGAATATCATTAAACCACAAAGAAAAATAGAGAGGAGACCACAGCAATAAAATGTTGGAAGCTGAAAAGTACAAGGACTAGGGATAAATGACTTAGGAAGAGAAATTAAAGCTAAGCTAAAGCTAAGTGTGAAAAGTCATTTTATAACATCCTAACTTATGCTGCAAAGTTCCAAAAGACTAAGAAATTTGAGGCACTAGGAATTCATAGAAGTGAGGAAAAAACACAAAACTAAAACTAGAAGCTTTAAAAAATTAGTATGGAAGCTATTCAAGAGCTCCTTTCTCTATTCTGACAAAAGATTGATAAATAGGAGCTGAGTGTAATGGCTCATGCCAGTAATGCCAGCACTTTGGGAGGCCAAAGTGGGAGGATGCTTTGAGGCCAAGAGTATAAGGCCAGCCTACCTAGACAACACAGCGAGACCCAATCTGTTAACAAAAAAAAAAAAAAAAAAAAAAATAGCCAAGTGTAGTGGTGTGCATTAGTAGTTCTAGCTGCTCGACAGGCTGAGGCAGGATAACAGCTTAAGCCCAGGAGTTTGAGGCTGAAGTGAGCATTGATTGTGCTGCTGTATTCTAGCCCGGGTGACAGAACGAGACTCTGTCTCTAAAAAGATTGGCAAATAGTAAGATGGTAAACTAAAAAAGGTGGAAGTAGTTGCATCAGAGGAGGAAAAAAAAATGTTAATGATCTTTGTGAACTTCCTGAATCTACAAAATGCTTTGTATAAAACTAATGCAAATAGAAGAGTTAATATATTTTAATAATTAGACATTACCCGCCCTAATTTGGAGACCACTGGTATAGAAAATGGACTGGAGGAAGTGAATTAAAGGTAAAAGTCCCAGCAGTAAGACCATCATTTAGGGTCAAGAACAGGCATTAAATTGCCACTGCACTGGGCCTCAGGTCACTCTCATCAGGAGTGACAGGAGTCACAGCTGGGGTAGCTGCAGCTTCCATGGAAGTGTTCAGGTCACTCAAGAGACAAAGTTCACGCTCAAGTTAGACTGGGTCTCCCCAAACCTGGTGAAGAGTAATACTGAGTGTATAGCCTTCAACTGTTGTCATCACAGATCAAGAGGGGCCCCAAGATTCCAGCCTGCCTCATCTCTACCTATCTTAGCCTCATCACTATTAACTACATTGAGTCACCTGAAGTCATCTCAATAACCGGACACAATTTCTCTCTGTGTTAGTTGCTCCAAGATCCCTACCCCTCCCATCATTTTTGTTCTTCTACATTCTAAGTTTTCATATTGGGCTCTGAACATCACTACAGCTATTGATTTGAATCATTCCTTGGATGTCCTGTAGGAAGCTCATTCTCAACATGTACTAGATTGTACTCTAGATGCTCACCAACCTACTTGATAACAATCCCCTCTTTCCATTTTCTCATATTTCACTTGGTGCCATATTGACACTCTCCTTTCTCTCACATCCCACATTCAATCTGCCAGGAGATTTGGTAGGTTAATCTTAAAATCATGTCCATAATCCTCACCACATGCTTTCAATCTGGACTTTGCAACCACTCTTTCTTTCTTGGATTACTGCCATGGATTTCTAATAAGTCTTTCTAATTTTTCCTTGCCAACCATTCCACATTCTATTCCCAATACAGCAGCTACAAGGATTCTTAAGCCAGATTGTGTCATTCTTCAACCCAGCCATGGTTCTCCATATCCTGAATCATAATATCATAGCCCTGACAATCATCTACAATGCCCTCTGTATTCATCTTTCCCCTGACAGCTTTCTGGTCCCACCAATCATTGTTTTCATCAAAGGCAATAAGCATGCTTTAGCCCTACCTCATTGGCTCTATCTGTACCCATTGCCTGGACCACTCTTCCCCTAATAACCACTTGACTAGCTTCTTTAATTACTTCAAACTCTTTCTCAAATAACAACTACTAAGGAGATCCTTCCTGACCATCTTATACAATTTTTGCATCCTGACAACACTTTCTCCACAGCACTCACAATCCCATATTCTGTTCAATTTTTTCTTTATTTTTTAACACTTATCCCCTTCTACCATACCAAATAATTTACTTATGTGTGCCTACTAAACCTTTTATTTACTTGGCATCCTTGTCATTCAGTGTTTCTTTCCTTCTGTTAGTGTGTAAGCTCTACAAGGCAGGAATTTTTGTCTTGCTCAACAATATTCTCAATTACCTAGAGCAATGCTGGGCACATAGTAAACACTCAAAAAGTAATTTCTAAAAGGATGAATTAGTGTTACAATAGTATAAGCTAATAGAATACAATATGTAAAACTCATGTGGTGATTGTAAAAACCGACCTGGGGATTCCAGTAAATCAGAAGTTTAGGAATGTTTCAGTTTAATAAGGGAGAGATGGGATAAGAGAGCTCCTCATTTATGGACCAACTATTTTTAAAAATGGGCTCACCTGGCAGGTAGAATCATGGATAAAATCTGCTACTCCAAGATTTCCTATCTTGTCCTAATATTTGGTTGCCACGCAACCTAAGCCAACTGAGCGTTTTTTAAAGGGATAACATATTGTACATGTTCCAAGTTTTCTATGGTGAAGAGGAATTTAGGAAATTACTTGTCATACATAAAAACATGCTTATTTTAAAAAATCAAACAACCTACAAGTAAATGGAGTAAACAGTGAAAAATCCCCCTTTCATTTCTCCTCTCTCAGTACTACTGCCTTTGCAGATAAAATTACTGTCAAACAGCTTGATATGTGTTATTGCCGTCTATTTTCTAGGTGAACTGAGCATTTAAGCCAAAAACAACTAAGCCTGAAAACAGATTCTAAAATCCTCTTAAAATGGTATTATTGATTCCCTACTGGTTAAACATATTTTACTCTTAAAGTTTTAAAATTAAATATTAATGACAAAGGTAATTAAATCTTTAATAGTGATAATTCTGTATTAAAGAAAAATTCTCATATTTTATGTTTTTGGTTTATGTAGATTTTAAGACACTTTTTCTTATTGTGGTAGCAGATTAGTTTATAATTTAAACTTAATATGAATATATAAGTAATTGTTTTATACTCACAATTTTTAACTTGAAATTCCGCTAGACTTACAAAACAATTAGACCTTTAAAATAATTGTAGTCAGCCAAGGCATAAGTTTAATTTTCTAGATTTCCAATAATTATTTTTAAGTGTGGGAATTTTGTTTTAATTTTGGATGAGGAAAATGATACCCATTAAAATAAGAATCAAATGTACTAAAATTATAAAAGATTTTAAAAATAGTAAAATATGTTATATATTTGAATGCTTTTGTAAAACTGCCTTTAATATAGTCATTAAAATGTATTAGCTTTACCAAGGAAATAATCAGATATGTAGTTAAAAGCTAAATGATAAATCAGAGTTTTAAGAGTTTTACATGTAAATTTTAGTAAATGGAATATTAATATAAAAAATAAAGCAGCTCTAAGCTAATTTTTGTGCACAGTAATACCCACAAGGACATCTAATTTATTTTTTTTTAAAGTTCACATTGACATAAATGAGTTAAAAAGTTGTTGGAGACATGGTAATTTCGAATAGTCAGTAAGAGGAATAGCTCATAGCTCAACAAAACATTTTTATTGGCATTCCCTTCAACTCTCTCTCTTTCACCTGTCTCCTGGAATCATCTTCCAAATATACTGCTTGCACCTAAGTCTTGACTCAGGCTCTGCTCAGATCGAAAGGCAAATACGGGACAGAACATCACAGTACTCTCAAGAAGAAGACTTCCACTTCCAACCCAGCTGAAGGAACAGTGACTGGATTTACACACTTACCTGAAACAACAAAAAGCTGAAAAGAACAAGTTTTCAATAAACATCAGACAATGAAAGACAGTGCTCCCTGAAAGACAAGAAATAAAGAAAATGAGCTGTACAATTTCCCTAGTTTAAAGTTTGGAAAAAAGTTTTCAGCTGAAGTTCAGGAGGGCCAAGGCCAGTAACATTTTTTTTTTAAATTTATTCTGTTTCTTTCTTTGGATAGATAAACTTCCACTACTGTTCTAACGATGCAATTTTTAAATGAGAAAAACTCTGGTCATAAAATTTCTCCCCTCCCTCAGCCTCCCAACTTGGTGAGGTGTCATTTACGATTAAAAATTGTATGTATTTAAAATGTACTGGCAGGGCGTGGTGGCTCACACCTGTAATCCCAGCACTTTGGGAGGCCAAGGCGGACAGATCACGAGGTCAGGAGATCGAGACCAGGTCATCCTGGCTAACATGGTGAAATCCCGTCTCTACTAAAAATACAAAAAATTAGCCTGGCGTGGTGGTGGGCGCCTGTAGCCATTCTTGGCACCCTCGAGCAAACAAAGATCAAAGAATCATAGATTGATAGATTTATCTTTTATCTCTAGGTTCTGTTTCATTGATCTATATATCTGTTCTTTCCTGCCAGTACCATATTATTTTGATAATTTCGTAATACATTTTGAAATCAGGAAGCATGACGTCTCTTGCTTTGTTCTTGCTCAAGATTGTTTTGGCTATTTGGGGTCTTTTGTGGTTCCACATGAATGTTGGCATTGGTTTTGTCTTTCTGTAAAAACATAATTGGGATTTTGGTAGGAATTGTGTTGAATTTATACATCACCTTGGGTAGTATGAATAGACATTTTAACAATATTAAGACTTCCAATCCCTGAACAGGGAATAATTTTTCCATTTCTCTGTATCTTCCTCAATTTCCTTTATCAATTATTTATAATTTTTAGTATACAAACTTTTTACCTCTTTAGTTAAGTTCATTTCCAAGTGTTTTATTCTTTTTGTGATTATGAGATTGCTTTCTAAATTTCCTTTTGAATAGTGTATTATTTTTGTATAGAAACACAATTTTTATATGTTCATTTTGTATCCTGCAACTTTAGTGAACTGGTTTGTTATTACAGGGTTTTTTGTTGTGTTGTAGGGCTTTCTCTTCTTTGTTACCTCACAAAGATACTTTTTTGTATTTTTTTAAGAGCAATTGAAATCTACTCTTCAGGGTTCTCTGTGGTCATGTTGTCTGCAAATGGATATAATTTTACTTCTTCCTTTTTTATTGGAATACCTTTTTTTTTCTTTTCTACTTGTTCTGGCTAAGACTTCCAGAAATATGTAGAATAAAAGTGATTAGAGTGGGCCTCCTTATCTTGTTCTTGATCTTAGGAGAAAAGTTTTCTACTTTTCCCTATTGAGTATGATGTTAACTGTGGGCTTAGAGTATATGGCCTTTATTGTGTTGAGGTAAGTTTCTTCTATACCTATTTTGCTAAGAGTTTTAATCATGAATAGATGTTGAGTTTTGTCAAATGCCCTCTCTGTATCTATTGAGATGTTTTTTTTTTCATTTTGTTAATGTGGAATAGCACTTCCATTGATTTGCATATGCTGACCATTCTTGCATCCCATGGATAAATTATGCTTGGCCATGCTGTGAGATTATTTTAATGTACTACTGAATTTAGTTTGCTAGTATTTTATTAAGAATATTTGCATCTATGTTTATCATGGATGTTGACCTGTAGGGTTTTTTTCCTTATAGTGTCTTTGTCTGGTTTTTATATTAGGTTGGTTTAAAATTAATGGCAAAAACCACAATTACTTTTACACCAACCTAACACATTATGACATTGGCCTTATAGAATGAGTTTTAAAGTGTTCCCTTTTTAAATTAATGGAGTAGTTTAAAGAGGATTTATATGAATGCTTCTTTGAATATTTGGTAGAGTCAATCTGTGAAGCCGTCTGGTCCCAGGTGTTTCTTTTTTGGGGGATTTTCCTATTGCCGATTAAATCTCTTTATTTGTTATCAGTCTGTTAGGGCTGTTTCCTATTGATTCAGTTGTGGCAGGTTGTGTGTTTCCAGGAGTTTATCTATGACTTCTTGGTTATCCAGTTGGTTGGCATATAATTGCTCATAGTAGTCCCTTAAGACCCATTTTAATTATGAGGCATGTATTGTAATGTTTCCTCTTTCATTTTTGATTCTATTATTTGAGTCCATTCTCTCTTATTTTAGGTGGTCTAGCTAAAGGTTTTTCAATTGTTTTTTCTTTTCTAAAAAACAACTGCTTAAAAAATTTTCAACAAAATATCAGCAAAGTGAATTCACCAATACATTAAAAAGATCATTCATCATGACAAAGTGGGATTTATTCTTGGAATACAAGGATGGTTCAACAAACGCAAATCAATCAATGTGATATGTCATATCAACAGAATGAGGAACAAAGACCATATGATTATTTTAATTGAAGCTGAAAAACTATTTGCTAAAATTTAACATTATTTCATGATAAAAACTCTAAAAAAACTGCGTATAGATAGAACATACTCAACATAATAAAAGCCATATATGGCAGACCCACAGCTAGTTTCATGCTGAATGGAGAAAAACTGAAAGCCTTTCCCCTAAGATCTGAAACTTCACAAGGACGTCCACTGTCACCACTGTTATTCAGCATAGTACTGGAAGTCCTAACTAGAGCAATCAGACAAAAGAAAGATATAGCTCACATTCAGATTGGAAAGAAAGTCAAATTTTTCTCATTTGCAGGTGATATGATCTCATATTTGGAAAAACCTAAAGACTACACAAAAAATTATTAAAGCTAATAAACAAATTAAGTAAAGTTGCAGGATACCAAATCAACATGATAAAATCAGTACCATTTCTGTATACCAACAGTGACCAAACTGAAAAAGAAATTTAAAATGTAGTCCCATTTACAATAGTCACAAATAAAATTTCATACCTGAGAATTGACTTAGCCAAAGAATTAAAAGATCTCTATCATAACAACTATAAAACACTGATGAAAGAAATTGAAGAAGACACCAAAAAATGAACAGATATTCATGTTCATGGATTGGAAGAATCAATATTGTCTAAGGGTTCAATGCAATCTCTATCAAAATTCCAATGGCATTCTTCACAGAAATAGAAAAAACAATCCTAAATTTTATATAGAACCACAAAAGGCCCAGAATAGCCAAAGCTATCCTAAGCAAGAGGAACAAAACTGAAGCAATCCCATTACCTGATTTCAAATTATACTACAGAGTTATAGTAACCAAAACAGCATGGTAATGGCATAAACACGGACATATGGACCAATGGAACAGGATAGGGAACACAAAAGCAAATCCAAACACCTACAGTGAAATAATTTTCAACCGAGTTACCAAGAATATACACTAGGGAAAAGACAGTCTCTTCAATAAATGGTGCTGGGAAAACTGAATATCCATTTGCAGAAGAATGAAACTAGACCCCTATATCTCACTACATACAAAAATTAAATCAAAATCTATTAAATACTTAAATCTAAGACGTCAAACTATAAAACTACTCAAGAAAACATTGGAGACACTCTCTAGAACATTGGAGTGGGCAAAAATTTCTTGAGCAATACCCCACAAGCACGGGCAACCAAAGCAAAAATAAACAAATGGTATCACATCAAGTTAAAAAGCTTCTGCGCAGAAAAAATAATAATGAAAAAACAGCAAAGTAAAGAGACAACCCACAGAATGAGAGAATATATATTTGCAAACTACTCATTTAACAATGGTATAATAACCAGAATATGTAAGAATCTCAAACAACTCTATAGGAAAAAAATTAATAAACTGTTTTAAAAATCGGCAAGATTTGAGTAGACATTTCTCAGAAGAAGACATATAAATGGCAAAGAGACATAGATAAAGGTGATTAACATCATTAATCATTACAGAAATACAAATCAAAACTTCAATGAGATATTATCTCACCCCCAATTAAAAGGGCTTATATCCAAAAGACAGGCAATAACAAGTGCTGGCAAGAATATGGAGAAAAGGGAAACCTCATACACTGTAGGTGGGAATGTAAATTATTACAACCACTGTGGAGAACAGCTTGCATGTTCTTCAAAAAATTAAAAATAGAACTACCATATGATCCATCAATCCCACTACTGGGTTTATAACCAAAACCTAGGGAATAAATATATGAAGGAAACAGCTGCACCCCATGTTTGTTGCAGTTAATGTTCACAATAGCCAAGATTTGAATGCAACCTAAGTGTTCATCAACAGATGAATGGATAAAGAGAATGTCATGCATATACACAATGGGGTACCATAAAAAAAGAATGAGATTCAGTCATTTCAACAACATGGATGGAACCAGAGGTCATTATGTTAAGTGAAATAAGCTGGGCACAGAAAGATAAACACTGCATGTTCTCACTTACTTGTGAGATCTAAAAATAAAAGCAATTGAACCCATGGATATAGAGTAGAAGGATGGTTACCACAGGCTGGGAATAGTAGTGGGTGAGGGGTGACAAAGAGGTGGGGATGATTAATGGGTACAAAAAAAATGTTAGAAGAAATGAATGAGGCCTTGTATTTGAAAGCACAACAGGGTGACTAAAGTCAATAATAATTAAATTGTACATTTTTAAATAACTAAAAGAATATAATTGGATTTTTTTTAACACAAAGGAAAAATGTTTGAGGGGATGGATACCCCATTTTCCATGATGTGATTGTTACACACTGGATGTCTGTATCAAAACATCTCATGTACCCCATAAATATATACAACTAGAATGTACCTACAAAATATAAAAATTGAAAATTAAAAAAAAGATTTTGCTGATTTTTTCCTGTAGTTTTCTCCTTCTCTACTTGATTTATTTCTGCTTTAATTTTTATTATTTTCTTCCTTCTCCTAACTTCGGGCTTAGCTTTTCCTTCTTTTTCTAATTCTTTGAAGTATAAAGTTAGATTATTTTACCTGAGATATTTTTCCTTTATTAATGCAGTGGTTTACCCAATAAATTTTCCTGTTAGTACTGTTTTTGTTGCATCCCATAGCTACTGGTATGTTGTATTATTTTTGTTTATCTCAAGATACTTTTTAAATTCCCTTTTGATTTCCTCTTTGATCCAATGGCTATTCAATAGTGTGTTGTTTAGTTTCCTGGTATTTGTAAATGTTTCTATTTTCTTGCTGTTTTTGGTTTCTAGTTTCATTTCACTGTGTTCAGAAAAGATACTTGGCATGATTTTGATCTTCTTAAATTTGTTAAGGCTTGTTTTATGATCTAACCCATGTTCTATCCCAGAGAATGCTCTACGTGCATTTGAGAAGAATGAGTGCCCATCTCCTGTTGGGTAGAAAGTTCTGTATATATCTGTTAGGTCCATTTGGTATATTGTTGTTCAAGGCAGCTGTTTCTTTATTGATTTTCTGTCTGGATGTTCTATTCAATATTTTAAGTGTGATATTGAGATCCTCTACTTTTATTGTTTTGCTGTTGATTTCTATCTTCAGATTGGGCAGTACTTGCTTTATATACAAGTGCTCTGATATTGAGTGTTTATATATTTATAACTGTTATATCTTCCTATTGAATTGACCCTTTTATCATTTCATAATGACATTAGTCTTTAGAGATCATTTTGTACTTTACATATATTGTTTATGATGTAAGTATAGCCACTTTTGTTGTCTTTGTTTACCATTTATGTGAAATAGCTTTCTTATCCTCTTACTTTCAGCTGCTTCAAGTCTTTAAATCTAAAGTGAGTCTCTTGTAAATGGCATATCACTGGATATTGTATTTTGTTTAATTCATTCATCCAAGCTGTCCCATTTGATTGGTGAATTTAATCCATTTACATTTATGGTTATTATTAATAGGTGAGAACTTAGTACTGCCATTTTGTTGTTTTCTATTTTGTGGTTGTTTTCTCATTCTTTTCCTCTGTTGCCATATGTCCTTGTTATTTGATAATTTTTTTAGTAATTTGCTTTCATCCTTTTTCTTCTTTGTGTATTAGAGACTTTTCTCCTGTGATCAGCTCAAAGCTTGCATAAAATAGCTTGTAGCTGTAATTCTCGGTTTTAAGTATATAAAACACTGCACTTTTACTCCCACATATATACATAATTTATGTTCTTGTAGTCAGAGTTTCTTTTTATATTGTGTATCTATAAACAAATTTTTATCTTTTAACTTTTATAATAGAGTTAAAACTAAATTATACACTACCATTACAGTGTTACATTAATCTACATATTTCTGCATATTTCTGCATATTTGCCTTCATCAATGAAATTTATGCTTTCATATTCTTTTCTTTTGCTGTTCAGCATATTTTTGTTTCAATTTGAAGAATCCCCTTAAGTATTTTTTGTAAGGCAGGTACAATGCTAAAAAACTCCTTCAGTGATTGTTTGGATGGGGAAAACTTAATCTCTCCTTAATTTTTAAAAGATGGTTTTGCTAGGTTTTTTTCCCTTCTCTTGCTAATTTCAAAATTCTCTTTGTCCTCAAGTTTGGCTACTTAATTATTTATATATATATATATGTGTGTGTGTATATATATATGTATACACATATATATGTGTGTATATATATACACGCACATATATATGTATATATGTATACATATATACATGTATGTGTGTGTATATATATATATATATATATATATATATATATATATGTGTAGTCTTCTTTGACTTGACCCTTGTATTAGTCTGTTTTCATGCTGCTGATAAAGACATACCCAAGACTGGGTAACTTACCCAAAAAAAGAGCTTTAATGAACTTTTGTTCCACATGGCTGTAGAGGCCTCACAATCATGGCAGAAGGCAAGAAGGAGCAAGTCATATCTTGTGAGGATGGAAGCAGGCAAAAAGAGAGCTTGTGCAAGGAAACTCCCCTTTTAAAACTATCAGATCTTGTGAGACTTATTCACTATCATGAGAACAGCACAGGAAAGGCCTGCCCCCATGATTCAATTACCTCCCACTGGGTCCTTCACACAATACATGGGAATTCAAGACGACATTGGGGTGGGGACACAGCCAAACCGCATCATTCCACCCTGGGCCCCTCCCAAATCTCATGTCCTCAGATTTCAACATCAGTTATGCCTTCTCAACAGTTCCCTAAAGTCTTAACTCATTTCAGCATTAACTCAAAAGTCCACAGTCCAAAGTCTCAGCTGAAACAAAGCAAGTCCCTTCCACCTATGAGCCTGTAAAATCAAAAACAAGTTAGTTACTTCCTAGATACAATGGTGTTACAGGCATTGGGTAAACACAGTCATCCCAAATGGGAGAAATTGGCCAAAACAAAGGGGTTCCAGGCCCCATGCAAGTCTGAAATCCAGCAAGGCAGTCAAATCTTAAAGTTCCAAAATCTCATTTGATTTCATACCTCATATCCAGGCCATGCTGATGCAAGAGGTGGGTTCCCATGGTCTTGGGCGGCTCTGCCCCTGTTCACTATGCAGGGTACATCTTCCCTCCTGGCTGTTTTCATAGGCTGGCATTTAGTGTCTACAGCTTTTCCAGGCACAAGGTGCAAGCTGTCAATGGGTCTACAGTTCCAGAGTCTGGAGGATAGTAGCCCTCTTCTCACAGCTCCACTAGGCAATGCACCAGTACGGACTCCGTGTGGGGGCTGTGACCCCACATTTCCCTTCCACACTGCCTTAGAAGAGGTTCCCCATGAGAGCCCCACCCCTCCAGCAAACTTCTGCATGGACATCCAGGTGTTTCCATACATTCTCTGAAATCTAGGTGGAGGTTCCCAAACCTCAATACCTTACTTCTGTGCACTCTCAGGCTCAATGCCACACAGAAGCTGCCAAGGCTTAAGGCTTGCACCCTCTGAAGCCCTGGCCTGAGCACTATGTTGGCCCCTTTCAGCCATGGCTGAAGCAGCTGGGATGCAGGGCACCACGTCCCCAGGCTGCACACAGCATGGGCACCCTGAGCCTGGCACACAAAACCACTTTTTCCTCCTAGGCCTCCAGGCCTATGATGGGAGAGACTGCCAGGAAGACCTCTGACATGCCCTGGAGACATTATCCCATTTGTCTTGGGGATTAACATTTGGCTTCTCCTTAATTATGCAATTCTCTTTCTGCAGCCAGTTTGAATTTCTCCTCAGAAAATGGGATTTTCTTTTCTATCACATTGTCAGGCTGCAAATTTTTCAAACTTTTATGCTCTGCTTCCCTTTTAAAACAGAATGCCTTTAACAGCACCCATGTCACCTCTTAAATGTTTTGCTGCTTAGAAATTTCTTCTTCCAGATACCCTAAATCATCTCTGTCTAGTTCAAAGTTCCACAAATCTCTAGGGCAGGGGCAAAATGTTGCCAGTCTCTTTGCTAAAACAGCAAGAGTCACCTTTACTCCAGTTCCCAACAAGTTCCTCATCTCCATCTGAGACCACCTCAGCCTGGACTTTATTGTCCGTATCGCTATCAGCATTTTGGGCAAAGCCATTCAACAAGTTCTAGGAAGTTCCAAACTTTCCCACAATTTCCTGTCTTTTTCTGAGCCCTCCAAACTGTTCCAACCTCTGCCTATTACCCAGTTCCAAAGTCACTTCCACATTTGCAAGTATCTTTTCAGCAGTGCCCCACTCTACTGGTACTAATTTACTGTATTAATCTGTTTTCACACTGCTGATAAAGACATATCTGAGACTGGGCAATTTACAAAAGGAAGAGGTTTAATGGGCTTACAGTTCTGCATGGCTGGGGAGGCCTCACAATCATGGTGGAAGGCAAGGAGGATCAAGTCACATTTTACATGGATGGTGGGTGGTAGGTAAAGAGAGAGCTTGTGCAGGAGAACATCTCTTTTTAAAACAATCAGATCTCATGAGACTTATTCACTATCACAAAAACAGCATGGGAAAGATCTGCTCCCATAATTCAATTACCTCTCACTGGGTCCCTCCCACAACACATGAGAATTCAGAATGAGATCTGGGTGGGGACACAGCCAAACTAAATCAACCCTGTTTGGAAATCTTTCAGCTTCCTCAATCTGGATGTCCATTTCTCCCCCAACAAATTTGGGACGTTTTTAGTCATTTTCTAAAGAAGTTTCTTCTTCTTTCTCTCTTTCTCTTCTCCTTCTGATATTCCCAAAATGCATATATTGGTTTCTTTTACAGTGTCCTAAAAATCACATAGAACTGTCTTCACTCTTCTTGTTTCTATATTTTTCCTCCTCTGACTGGATAATTTCCAAAGAACCATCTTTGAGTTTGTAGGTTAATTCTTCTGCTTGATTGAGTCTGATGTTCAAGCTCTATGTTTCATTTTTTAACTTCATTCATTGTATTACTCAACTCTAGAATTTGTTTGGTTCTTTTTTATGATTTCTATCTCTGTTGAACTTCTAAGTTTGTTCATGCATTGTTTTCCTGATATGGTTGTGATATGGTTGTGTTGACTGTCTGCCTGTTTGTTTTATAGCTCACCGAGCCTTTTTAAAACAATTATTTTGAATCTTTGCTTACATAATTTGTATATATCCATTTCTTTGCAGTTGGGTACCAGAAAATTATTGTTTTCCTTCAGTGGTTTCAAGTTTCCCTGATTTGTTTGTTTTTATTGCATTGATATCTGCACATTTAGGAGAGCATTTACCTCCTCCAGGATTTATGGATTGGTTTTGGTGAGGAAAGATCTTCACCTACAGTGGGAGCAGGGGTGTTAGCTGAGTAGGGTGAAATGGTTCTGGCTCTGGACACACTGATATAGTCTACTTAGCTCCATCAGCTGAGGTCAGAAGACCATTGGGTTCCTCAGCAGCCAAGGCTGTGGATGTCCATGACAGCTGTGAATGTTGTTGAGGCTCTCAGTGGAGAAGGCTGCTGGGATTCACCTGTTCTCTATTTCTCCCATAAGTGGTAGTTTATGGTGAAGGGTATATTTCTTAGTGCCAGATCTGACACACAGGAATGCTCATCGCAGTGGTCTTGCCAGTTTGTGATGCACAGACACTCACAGGATGGCTGCACAACCAAGGTACAGAGCATGGGCTCATATGGAATAATTATGACTCCAGGGCCCAGGGCACAGGTGCACTTACTGTAGTGGTGGCTCTGGTGTTTGAAGCAGACATGATAGGATTCTCATTGGTGGAAGCAGTGAGGATTTCTCTGGTGTCCATGAGGGTTACTGAGGTCCTCAGCAGCAGGCCACTGAGGACCAGAGTGGTACCCACGTTGTGACTGACACTTACAGCTCCTGCAGCTCTTCTTTGTTCCTAGCTGTCTCCAGACATCCCAGATATACTGATCATGCTGATCTTCCCAGCAATCTGGGTGCTGTGAAACTGAAGCAGGTCATTAGAGAAGTAACCTGAAAAGATAGGGTAGCTATAGGGTAGGTCACTTGCTATACTTTTTCTCCATGAGGAAAACTTCTGGGCCGAGGAGAATCTTTTTGGCATAAGCCATGTTGACATGGAGGATGGAATGATGCAGGCAGAATGAAACTATACTTCCTATCCTTTCTGTGGAGTTAGTTTCTGTTATTTTATTCTACTGTGTTGCCACAGTGTCCTAATTTGGCTGCTGAGCTCTCTTGGGGCTATTTTAATTCATGGGGAGTTAATTCTTTTTTATAGGGGACAAAGACTGGGATCTTTTACTCTGCCATCTTGCTGATATCATGTCATAATGTTTCTTTAGTGATTTTCAGAGAAAGAATTCTAAATGTATAAATATTGCTTTCAGAATTTTTCTCTATCTCAGTCCAGGTGGTTACTTCTATGTCCATGTCTCCATGTCCTCTAAGCATGAAAGGGAAAGTCATAACTTCCACAAACCCAGAGAAACAAAGCAAAACGACTCAGGCCTAACTACAGGAGTTGGTCAGGGCTTACATTTCTCCTAATTATCTATACTTCTATCTCTGAGCCTTCCCTGCCTCTCCTGATTTTCCCAACTCACTTTCACCTTTCCTCTAGCAACTGTAACTTATTTCAAACCTATGTTGACCCCAAGTCATCCACAGTCACTTTTAATCTTGATTTCTGGCAAACACCACTCTCACCAAGCACTTTTAAATAATAGGCTTTTATTAAAGATTCAAAAAGTAACAGTACAGTGTTACATAGAAGTCTAACAGAACTTAAAACATAAAATTGAGCATTTCATGTCCCTTTGTCTAAAGCCATTCACACTACGGGGAGTTTCTCACTTCCAGAACCCTGCCCTATCTCCTCTATCTCTTTACAACTTCAGCTTCTTTCACTTATTCCCTTTCTCAACTAATGCCAGAGTAAGCACAAATTTCTTCTCAATTTATTAAGCAGAGCAACACACACACACGCAAGCATGCACGCATGCACACATGCACACACACAACCATAGATATTTTTGCTAAAATTAATAAAATGATACTTAGCTAACCAGTTAGGCTAAAAGGTTAGTTTATGTGGGAGGAGATATTTTTACATCTAAGCTGGGAAAGCACATAAAGTCACAAAGGTCCCTCCTCTATAAGATATGTTCTAGCCTTCAACATGTCAAAATGAGCTCTATGTTGGGTGGAAAGAAAATCTTGTAGTAATTATACCTCTCAGTAAACAATCGAGGTACTCTCTTCAGAACATTCTTTATCTGGAAAGAAGTTTCTCCTAGGTGGTCACTACGTTTAGGTTTTCTGAAATTCTAGGGAAATGCCTGATACATGGCGGGTCCACAGCAAATCTCAGATGAATTTGAAAGGGTGTAGTCTGGGTTTTCTGCAGTCCACTTATGTTTTATTTTTATCAATTTCATTAGAAAATGATTTTATGTCTGAGAATTATGGTCACTGCTTGGAAAGATAACTGGATCATCCATCTATTTTGAAAAGTTTTGACTTACAGACCTAAATAATTTCACTGCAGCAGTAAAACCATCATGCTTCTATGAGGGAAAATGTAAGTTGAAATAGAAAATATTAGCCATGAGAGGGAACAAATGTAAGATATTTAAGCATGAAAGGGAAAGTAATAACTTCCACAAACCCAGAGCAGAAAATAGGCCATCTGTCCACACACTCTGCCACTCAGATCCTCTGTGGGCTTGGGCCGCTGAGACTTTTAGTGTAAATACAGGATCCCCAAGCCCACAGGGAGGTCTTTTCTGGTCACAAAGTTAATTGGTAGCATCTACTCCTGATTGTTTGACTACTTATTGAGGTATTTATCATCACAAAATCATAAAGTCATTTCTATCTCTACTTGTTTTTCTCCTCACAAGAAAAATGTGTAAATATGATCCCAATTATGAAAGTTATGATGAGTCACTGATATGCTGACTCACCTCTGTTTGCATTAACATTTGCTAACAGTGTGAATAAGGCTCAACCCCTCACAAGCACTCCTACAGCAGAGAGAACAAATAATCAAAGTTTTGGTACTGTCTTCTCTACTCTAAGCCACAATTAACATCCAATATGCACCCATCTTTTAGGCCATCTGTATATAATAAAATATTAATTTTGCAACTAAAAGAAAGGAGAGTATAGCAAATATTGAGGATATCACATCTATGTAAGTATCTGTTGTGGTTATGAATGACATATGATCAGTGTTAAAGCCTGAAAGGATTATGCACAACGTCCAGTCCTGCTGTATTAGTCTGTTCTCATGCTGCTAATAAAGACACAAATTACCAAGACTGGGTAATTTATAAAGAAAAGAGGTTTAATTGACTCACAGTTCTACATGGCTAGGGAGGCCTCACAATCATGGCAGAAGGTGAATGAGGAGCAAAGTCATGTCTTACATGGCAGCAGGCAAGAGAGCTTGTGCAGGGGAACTCCCATTTATAAAACCATCAGATCTCATGAGATTTATTCACTACCACGAGAACAATATGGGGGAAACCTCCCTCATGATTCAGTGATCTCCACCAGGCTCCGCCCTTTACACGTGGGGATTATTACAATTCAAGGTGAGATTTGGGTGGGGACACAGCCAAACCATATCACCTGCCTTCTCCATTTGAAGGATGACTAATCAAAGCCCAGGGGAAAGTGACCATAGACCCAGGGCTAAAGCCAAAGACTCCTAAATATCAATTGACTTCTCTATCCAGTAAATATTACATATTTTATTGATTATGTTGTAAAAATGGCTATAAGAAAAGGGCAAATTCTAATAGATGTTTGGATATGATTGAAAAAATGCAAAGTCCTAAAGGTTTTCTAAGAATTCAATTTCCTATAAGGCTTCAATTTTTCTATGAAGGTACTCCCACAGATTAATGAGAGGAGAAGGTGGTACAAGCATAGATATTTTCCAAAACTTTTGGTGTCAAGAGCCCAATAAATCTATCTGTGATAAACTGAATATTTGTGTCCCCTAAAAATTCATGCATTGAAATCCTAATCACCTGTGTGATGTTAGTAGGAGATGGGGCCTTTGGATGTAATTAGGTCATGAGGGTGGAGCCTTTACGAATTTGATTAGTGCCCTTATAAAAGAGAATCTGGAGAGCTCTCTAGCTCTCTTTCCACCATGTGAGTATATGAGAAGTTGGCTATCTGCCACCTGCAAAAAGGCCCTCACCTGTGCAGGCACCCTGGTCTGACCTCCAGCCTCCAGAACTGTGAGAAATTAATTTCTGTTCTTCATAAACTGCCCAACCTATGGCATTTTGTTATAACAATGTGAACTAAGTCACCAAAATTTTGTCAATCATCACCAAATTCTATAGAAAATCTGTTGTTGATTTCTTTTAGAAGTTGAAGAAGCTAAATATAGACAATGTGGATAGATTAAGCTTTCACTGACAGTCAAAATAATCCAGATAAGCAGTAGATACATCAATGTTATTCTCAACTGATTTGGCTGATAAGATAGATAGATAAATAGAAAGAGAGAGACAGAGAGAGAGAGAGAGAGAACATCCAAAAATCAGGGAGGAGAAAGTTGGCCAACTTAAACTATAATATAAAATAGTGAAACATATTCTTAAGCAATTTAGCCTAGGAAATCAATTAAACATCTGTAAAGGCTTGTTTACAATGTACAATCTTGCAATAATAGTGAGACCACATCCCTCACTAAATCTATGTTAAATTTCTTAGCATCTGTATTTGACTCCAACAAGAGACCTCTACGGGCATCTAAACTAGCTTTTATTGACATTATTAAAGACTAAAAGCCTTTCATCAATTATATATTGCTACCCAAAATAAAGTAGTAGATGGAGTACCCCCAAATTTGGAAGGCTTTGTAAGGACACAAGCATATCTTTCATTTGGGAGGATAATTTTGGAAAAAATAAATTCTTACTTTACATCCAAGTATATATTATAATTGCTAAACCAAACAAAATGCTTTAGTACCTATTCTTTAGAGAACATTTTGTTTGAAGCTATATTTTCCAAAGCATTTAAAAGCAAATGGAAGGCGTAATCATAATATGTTAGGCCATTTGGTGAAGCCTGCATTTTGAGATGTTTTGGGTCATCATATTCAACATGAATTGAAAGAATTAGAGCCAATGGGTAGGAAAAACAATTAAAGATCAAATTTACTGGTTCAATTCAAATTGCACAAAAGCCTAGACTAACATAGTGAGAGGAAAGGAGAGAAAAGAAGATAAATATGATTCAAAGACAGTAAAGGCAGCAATAATTGAACAGATAACTTCTTAAGAATAAGGGCAAAAAGCTAATATGTGTCTGAATTTTCTAGCTGGAAGCACTGACATAGGTGCTGTTTATAATAAAAACGGAGAAAATTTATGCAATATCTATGGGCACCTGTATGAGAGCTGGGAATTTGCTGGTGGGCTACCTCACATCCTAGAAAATACTAGTTCATTCATAGAAAAAAAATGGGAGGCAGAGATTTCTGAACAGATTACAAAATTTTTCTTTGAAAATACTTTTGTAAAAGCTTGAACCCTTTGAAAGAAATTTTATTTACTCAGATTTTTTTCAGGTAAAATTTACATATAGAAAAGTTCACCTTTTTAGATATACAGGTCAATGTGTTTTGAAGAACATAAAATGTTACATAACCATTGCATTAGTCCTTTCTCACACTGCTATAAAGAAGTACCAGAGACTGGGTAATTTATGAGGAAAAGAGGTTTAATTGGCTCACAGTTTTGCAGACTGTACAGGAAGTATGGTGCCAGTATCTGCTTGGCTTCTAAGGAAGCCTCAGGAAAGTTGCAATTATGGTTGAAGGCAAAGGGGGAGCAGGTACATCTCACATCTTATATGGCCAGAGCAAGAGGAAGAGACAGTAAGGAGGGAGGTGCCACAGCCCTTTAAGCAACCAGATTTTGTGAGAACTCGTTCACTATCATGAGAACAGCACCAAGGGCATGGTGCTAAACCATTCAAGAGAAACTATTCCCATGATCCAATTACCTCCCACCAGGCCCCACCTCCAACACTGAGGACTAAAATTCAACATGAGATTTGAGCAGGGACGTGGATCCAAACCATATCAATCACTAACACAACTGAGTATAGATCATTTCCATTTCTCCAAAAAGCTTATTTGAGCCACTTTGTAATCAATACCCTTCCCTCACCCTTAGCACCTGATAAATGATCATCTGGTTTCTGTCTCTGTAATTTCTCTGAAATGTCAATAAATGGAATAGTGTACTATGTAGTTTTTGTGTTTGGCTTTTTCCGTTATAATGCTTTTGACCTGAGCCCATGTTGTTACATGTATCAGTAGTTTTTACTTTAATTATACTATATGAATATACCACAATTTGTTTATCTATTCATCAATTAATGGATGTTTCGGCTATTTACAATTTGGGGCAATTATGAATAAAGCCACTGTAAAAATTTATGCCTAAGACTTCATACAGATAAATGTTTTTACTTCTTTTGAGCTAATTCCTAGAAGTGAGATTGACAGATCACATGCTAAAGATATGCTTGACTTATCAGAATCTGCCAAATTATTTTCTAAAGTGATAGAAAAATTTCACAAGCCTAATTCTAAAGGCTGAAACTATAAAACTTCTAAAACTTCTAGACAAGAACCGAAGAGATAATCCTGTAACTTTAGGTTAGGCAAATATCTCTTAGAAGAAGAAAAGCATCCACTATAAAAATATATATAAATTGAAATCACTCAAAATCTTTGGTTCTTTGAAAGGCACTGCTAAGAAAATGAAAGGACAGACCACAGACTAAAAGGGAGACAAAGTTGAAACCCCTCTTAGGGGCCTGCCAGCATCCCCAAAAAGCATGGAAATAAAAGAAAACCTTGAGTTCCTTCAAGGGAAATTCAAGGCACCTAGCTAGCTCTGAGAAGTAAATGAACAATCTGATAAGCAAGAAGGTAATAACAGATTAAACCATAGCCAAAAATGTTAGAGTCACAGGATGTTTGGTCCCCTATAAAAACTAGAGATAACATCTTAACATATTTCCTTGAGCTGTTTTTTCAGAACACTGGACCCTCATCAAATGGAAAATGCCATCTGCTAGCACATAGACCTCAGATAAAGTGGAACAGAGGACTGAACTCTTACCAACAGTCTTTGTTCTAAATCTCTTTTAGAGGGGCCTGGAGGAAGTCACATCCACATGCCACACCTTAACATTCCTTTCTGTGACCCCAAGTTTTTAGACAAAGCTTTTCTTCCTTAATCAATTGCAAATCAGAGGATCTTTAAATTCACCCATGTTCTGTAAGCCCTACCTAAAAGATATCCCTCCCTTTTAGGTTAAACCAATAAATAGCCTCCTGTGTGTATTTACAATTTTGCCTGTAACTTCTGCTTTGCTGAAATTTACCCCTAACTTAAAAAACTCTTGCTTGGAAGCCATGAGGGTGGTCAGGTCTTAAGTGTGAGCTGTCCAGTTCTCCTTGCTTGGTGCCCTGTGAATAAATGCCCTCTTTTCTCTAGCTGCAAAATCTTGGTGTGGATTTTTGGCTTTCCTATGCCAGGCAAGTTGAACCAGGTTTGGTTCTGTAACAAAGGAATATATTTACAAAACACATATCTGATAAAGCATGTGTATCTAGATTACATAAAGACTTACAATTGTATAATAAGAAGATAGCAAATGAAATTTGGATTAAAGAATGAATAAACATTCACCAGAGAAAAGATACGGGTAGCAACTAAGAAAATTATGTGAAAGTTGTTCAAGATTGTGAATGATGTATTCAATGTAGGTAGTGACTAGAGAAATGCAAACTAAAACCATAACCTCTATACACCTAGAGAATTGCCTAAAATTCAAAAAAAAATTACAAAGTACAAGTGAACATAAAGAACAACTGGAACATTCATAAAGCTTGACCTCTTTATTTTTTGTTTCTGATGGTGGATTGATACTGATAATATAATAGTCTTCAGTGAGAGATAGGATCTTTTCCTCTACAACAGTGCTCAAGAACCATCTCTTACAAACAAGCAGACAAAATTCTCCCATTTTCAGCAAACTTGTTTTGCACAAGACACTTCTATGAAAACATTGATTACAATTAGTTTATCTTGGAGATCAAGGTCCCTCTAACTTATCTTTATATATAATAGATATACTCAGCTTGAAAGACAGAGAGATAGAAAGAGAGAAAGAGAAAAGAGGAATAGAGAAAGGAAGGAAAGGAGAGAGAAGGTGTGTGGTGGAGGAGGAGGAGAAAGAGAAAGAGAGAGAGAGAGATCTCCTTCTAACCCGGAGGCTCAAATAACATAAAACTAAATGTGTCCATCATCCTGAACTATCCAAATAAAATAGGATAATTTTATATTTTTAAAACTACCTGCCTATTGTAGATTGCCTTCTATCCAGAATGATAACATTTGGGATTTTCTATTTTTAGTTATCTTTTCTACAACAGATCTCTTAGTTACAGATTATATTTTAATTGTCTCTACTCAGTGCATTGGGTAATAATAAAACTAGGACTCCTTTATTGTATGGAATATTGAAACCAGGAATTACTAAATTAAGAGGTCTGATCAAGAGATTCCTTTTCTATATACCTAACCCACGTCAAAATGAATACTTCTGGCTGAACTGAAATTGGCAAGAGTTGTTTGGGCAGTTATATAACCCTCCATTCACTTTGCCTACATATGTCCCCACTGGCACTCACTGCTGGGCTAAGCAGAATTTAAACCAGGAATTTGCAGAAGTCAGTACTGAAAAGCAGCAAGGAAGCAGCAAGGAATCAGCAGGTTCAGAACCTGGTAGAGGCCCAGGTCACAAGGGTGAACAGGGGCATCCAGGGGTCAAGAACATCCAGAGCCAAGTAGGACAGACACCAAATGTCATGGTCAATAACTGGAGCCAAGGAGCCACCAGGAGCCCAGGAAGCATCCTTGATGACACAACACAGGCAACAGTTTCTAGAGATATCAAATTCTCCAGGATACTCCAGGAAACTTTTTTAAGTTAACATGCCTGAGACAACTCCAGTTCTATAACATCATAAAGATGCTATTCTGACAATAAAAACCTGTGCTTACTGTGCATCTTTCTATTGTTCTTCTGGTTGTTAATAATGGTTATTGTCTCTGTCAATGAGCACAGCGATATTATTTTATATCTTCCCTGCTTCTTTCTTCAACGTGATCATTGTTAACTCTTCAGAATCATGCCATATTCACTTTTGCACATCCCTCCTAGCCATATTGGTATATCACACAGATTAGATACTTGATAAAATATTTTTTACTAATTTTTTATTCATAAATTTAGAGAGCTCATTTGATGTAGAAGCAGCTCGGCTGAAAAATTTCTTGATGATGACAAATAGATATCATTCATAATTGAACCCAAGCAAAGGAAAACTTTCCTAAACATTAGAAATAATAGTTTTTTTGACAAAATAATCCATAACTCAGGGTTGAAAGAGGAAGTGATATGGAAGCCCTGTGGGAGATAGCAGCATAACTTTAATTAGAAATAGACAATTTAGATTCTAGCATTTTATTACTAGGTATATTGAGAATTACTTAAATTTTATGAGCCTCACTTGTCACATCTGCAAAATGTAGCTAAATGACAACTTGCCTACCTGGATATAGAAGGTTAGACCAAATATGCCTGACAGGTTAAAAAAAAAAAAAGAGGCAGACTTTTCGGAATAATAAAAGAGATCTACATTAGTTTTTAGAGAAATTGTATTTGAGGTCCCCTCCAGTAAAGAGCTGTGTAGCTGCAAAAAATATAGAATTCATTTACATATTAACATACAATTCCATTTTCAGAGACTGAAAAAAAAGCCCCAGGACAAACAAGGCCATTAACCCTTCCTATTTCGATAAAATGCTGAACAAATTGCTCTCCATCACTAAGGAGCCACAGATTCTGAACAAACTCTACCGTAACTCTACAGTTTTCACTAAAGGTGGCAAAGTGCATGGGTGACATTTGAGAGTTTAGAATGCCCTAGAAAGAAATTATTGGAAGAAGAGTCACATGTGGAAAACTATTAATTGTTAAATGAACCCGATTACAAATTCTAATTTCTTGATGACATATTTATCTGGATACATTTTTTCTTTCCCAAATATTATTTTAATTACCAACAAAAATTGCATGTAAGAAAAATGAAGAGAAAGAAAGGCATTGTACCAGAGACATGTACTATCAATGGACAAGAAATTGAAGACATTCTCTTTTTTTTTTTGGAGAGACAAGGTCTCACTGTGTTGCCCAGGCTGATCTCGAACTCATGGGCTCAAGTGATCCTCCCACCTAAGCCTCCTAAAGTCCTGGGATTACAGGCATCAGCCATCAAATCAGCTAAAAAATTTCTTGATGAAGACAAGTAGATATCACTCATAACTGAACTCAAGCAAAGGAAAGCTTTTTGAAACATTAGAAATAATATTTTTTCAATAAAATAATCCACAACTCAGGGTTGAAAGAGGAAGTGATATGGAAGCCCTGTGGAAGATGGCTTTAAGAACTGTGCCTTTCCTAAACACAGAATGCATTTAACTGTAGCATTCACACCATGTGGAAGTTTGGCTTAATCAATAGAAAATTGGGACTTTGGCAAAGTAGACTTGGATTACTGGCATTAGAAGAGAGAGAAAAGATAAATAGTTCTCCAGCTAACTTTCAGCCCCAAAACACAAGAAGGATAAATGACTCAGCACAGCAATAAAATCCCTGGAAACTTTAATTTCTACAGTAATTCTTTCCCTACATACTTATAACCTCAGCAACTAAAATCCAGGCCAGAAACAGACACTCCTAATATTCTGCCATCAGAGGATTAAAAACTTGTTGGTTTAGAAAGTCGACCCTGGAGATCAAGCCAAACAACTTGGACAATTCCACTACAGACAAGAAAAGAATGCCTTTTTAGTACGAGTGTGTACTGTTTCCCTAGTAAAGAAAATAAAAATAAGCAAAAACAAAACAAAAAACCCACAAAGTGTTGTCATGGTCAAAAGATATGCCTGTAGCAAAGCGAATTGACATTGTAACCCAGAGAAGAAGGTGAGCATACTTACCTGTTGGCATGGCTGTATAGACTCCTGGCTCAGTGCCTTACTGAGGAGGTCCTCAGCAGTTGCAAAGGATGGATCTACACCCTCCATTCTAAAAATTGGCACTATTGGCAAATAAGGTGACACAGGAACATACTCAGTATTCTGAAAAGAAGCTCAAAGGCAGTAAATGTCATTTTTCTAATGAAACAGAGTTAATACAAGAAAGAAGAGAGTTAGTATTCTCCATGGAAATTGAGACCATATGGCATCCATAAATCAAAAACAAGAGACTATGATAAATGAATCAAAGAAGAATAAAAACAATTTAGAAATATAAGTGCTAAAATTTTAAAATATTCTACCTAAGGAGTGAAATGCATAATGAACTCAGATTTTTTTTTATTTGTTTTTCAGTAGAGTGAGTCATCAATTTTATCAAGAAACTATGCATCCACATGTACTGGTAGTCTTCTCTTAGAGAAAGTTAGATAGCAGAAGCAATAAAAGTAAAATAGCAACTAACACTTTAAATAAGCATAATTTATTAAAGTAAGCTTCCTTTTACAAAATAGTATTAAAATAAAAACTTCTTGCAGATATTCCCAAGAATAAAGAAATAAGATTTAAAAAAATTAAGCATAGAGACACAGATTAAAGGCTAAAATTTGAGGTCAAAGTGTCATACAGGAATAAAGTATAACTTTATACCAATAAACTTATACATATAATAATAATTATTATTATTATTTTAGAGACAGGGTCTCACCCTTTCACCCAGGCTCAAATGCAGTGGCACTATCACAGCTTTCTATAGCCTCAAACTCTTGGGCTCAAGCAATCTTCCTATTTCAACCTCCCAAATAGCTGGGACTACAACTGCATGCTACCATGCTTAGCTAATTTTTTTTTTTTAATTTTGTAGAGATAGAGGCTTGTTATGTTGCCCAGGCTGGTCTCAAGTTCCTGATCTCAAGTGATCCTTCTGTCTTGGCCTCCCAAAGTGCTGGGATTACAGCTGTGAGCCACTGTGCCTGGCCAATGCAATTATTTTATTGGAAAATATAAATGACCAACTTCATAAAATATTTCAAAATCCTGAATAGACCCATAACAAAGGCATGAGATTCATAAATTTTAGCAAAGGGTCAAGTTTTTAATTTTGCTTCAGAGCATAGAAAAACATGAGATCTTTCAAACATTATTCATAAACCTGCTGTATCTTTAATATTCAATGAACAAAGAGAGCATAAAAATTACAATAGATAAACATCACTTATGCATATAGATACTTTATTAATATCATAAAGGTAAATATTAGCCATAAAGTCTGGCAGAAGTAAAAGAATATTGTACCAAGAGAAAAGTAGTATTCATTGCTTCCAGAAATAAAAAATAGTTTAATACTGAGGAAATATAATGATGTAATTCATTGCATTACACACTAACGGACAAAAATGATACATGCTAAAGTAAGTCACTTAATAAAGTAAGCATTCATTACTAATCAATACCTACACTTATCACTTCTATACTGTAAGCCTTTGTCAGTGCAATTTAAGTTAAACATGTAAATATAAAATGAAAGAATTAAGATTATATGAAAATTGTCTACCTGGAAACCCTAAAAGTATTGAGTGAAAATTCTTAGAATAAGCAAATTTTACTAGGTTACTAGATTTTTGAAAAATATACAAAATCAAGAGCATTTAATTTAACTGAAAATAATCAGTGATACAACATTAAAATATTTTTTAATTTTACATAACATCTAAGGTTAAATCTCACATGAAATATACAGTTCCAAGGTAAAGAGTATTTTTAAAAAGTATACATTTAAAAACACAAATGAATAAATGGAAGTATAAATCCTGTACAATCAAAAGACTAAATATTAAAGATACCACTTAATAAAATAGTTCAACAAATTCAGCATGGTTCAATCAAAATTCCTCGTTTTTTTGTTTTTTTTGAAAAACTTTTAGCTTTTCTGTTCTAGAGTTAACATCTAAGAGTAAATTATTGTATTGAAAATTAAACAGTGTTAAAAATAGACATTTGAAAATTTACATCAAATCATAGTATGGCCCTGTTAAAACCCCCCATGGCTGTTTTCACTTAAATCTAAACTCTTTGCCATAATAAAAAAGACCATAGCTTCCATCCCCAGCTCATGCCAGGTTTCCTCTCACACACAGCACTACAGTTCTCTCTCCTCTTGCAGGTGGCAGAATAATGAGCCTCTGAAAAAGTTCATGGCCTCATCCCTAGAACTTGTAAATATGTTCTGTTATGTGATAAAGGGGAATTCAGTTTGCATAAGAAATAAAGACTGTTTATCAACTGACCTCTTTCAAGGGCACTCTGTCTAATTCAGTCTTGTGACACTCCATCTTAATCCCTTTACAGAACTTTAGCACAATTTGTGATATGTTTTCTCTGTGTGCTTGTTATGGTCTAGATTCTTCACCAAGTTCTATGTAAGCAAGGGCCTTATCTTTCTTGTTTCATGTTATATGCCCAGGCCTTCACATGGTACCTAAAACAGACAAATGACTAAGCAAATGTGTGAATATACTATGAATTCACGATAATAAAATTATATAATAATATCACATAAGAGTATATATCAGTAGACAAGATGAGATCCCAAAGATTTATGAAACTCCAACATATAATACAGATTACCTTTTAAATCTATGAGTAATAGGTAGACTACCTAATATGTTTTGTGTGCAGAAATTGGAGTCACTATGTCTTTTAGGGTATTACACAACCTCTTGTTATGCTCAAAAGCAAAATCAAGACAACTTGAAGATTAAAATGTAAAAATAAAAATATTTTATAATTTTAAAATGAAAAAGATCTTTATGATAATAATATGAACACAGAAACTATAAAGAGAAAAGATCAATACATTTGAGAACTTAGTCATTTAAATGTTTCATAACAAATAATCCCATAAGCCAAATTATAAAACACTATAAGCAAATTTTAAAGTAATGGAAAAATTTTTTTCAATCCATTTGAAATAGGTTACTATGCAAAATAGCAAAAACATCTGCAAATTAATACTAAAATAGACATATCTTTGTAAATAAATAAGAATAAAAATAAATAATTTACAAATTTTACAAACAAACATGAAAAGACTTGCAAAAAGCAATTCACAGAATTGACCAATAAACAAACAATAAGATCTTGAATCTTAATAATCAAATAAATACAAATCAGAACAATGATTTTTTTATGCATCAGATTGGCAAAGATTAAAATACTTAATACTCATTTGAATGAGGAAGAGACCGGGCATTCTCAACCATTTAAGGAGGGTCCAATGGTACAATATATTTTTGCAATACCTATCTTGCCTTCCCTTTGAACTAACAATTCCACTTTTAGTGATTACACACAAATTTACCCAAAGTTACTATGCAGATAGAATAATCATCACAGTAGTGTGTGTAATTACAAGAAGAAAAGAAGGAAAGGCAGAAAGAAAAAGGAAGAGAAAGAAAGAAAAAGGAAGGAAGGAAGAAGAGGAAAGAAGGGAAGGGAGGGAGGAAAGAAGGGAAGGGAGGGAGGAAAGAAGGGAAGGGAGGGAGGAAAGAAGGGAAGGGAGGGAGGGAGGGAAGGAAGGAAGGAAGGAAGGAAGGAAGGAAGGAAGGAAGGAAGGAAGGAAGGAAGGAAAAAAAGAAAGAGAAAAGAAAGCTAGCTAGATTAAGAGACTAGGTACGGAGCAGGGAATATAGAAAAGTTTCTCTAGGTGTAAGTTTGCACATAAGTTGCATAAAAATTGGAAGAATATGTACCAAACTTTTAACCATACTTATCTCTGAAGAGTTGATAAGGGAATCAAAAAGTCTTGACTAAGCATGTTTTTACGTGTTATTTTGTTTTCTGGCCATTGTTTTCTGTCCATGCAATAGTCTACTATAGACCATGTTTTATATACTATCTCTTAGGGTAAGAGAAATTGGTAAATGACAATTATCAAATTCAAAAACAAAAAGCAGTTTAGAACTTCTAAAAATGATGAATTAAAATGACTACCAAAGCTCTTAGGGATCTCTAGGAATAACACTATTTCCCGAAAAAGGCTCTTCCATTTGGTTTCTATCATTTAGAAAATTAGGGGAAAGTTTGGGGAAAATAACTTTAATTCATTACGCATCATACTTGCCATTTTTCTGTTTACTTCCTTTTCTCCACTCTAGTGCTCAAAAATGCTTGAGAGGAAAAAGAATCAAAATGCACACTCAACTTTAGCAAAGAGCTGATCCTATTATGTAAAAATTTCATAAAACAAATAAGAACTATATAAGAAAGTTGTGAGATATTTTTCACGTGAAGATGGTACAATTGAAGCAAATTGAAATAAGTCCTCCCTGACATTTAAAGATGTCCTGGAACCCAGTTGACAGTCATGCATATTCAATCTATAAGCTTAGAGAGACAATCTTTGTGGAACCAATCTCAGATCAGTAAGAGACAAATCTGGCACATAAATTGTCTCCCTTCCTCTCTCTAGAAGGACTGCCATAAGACCAGCAGATCATGCAGTCTCCCCAGCAATAGTCTTACCAAATTAAACAGTCATTATACTTGATGTCAAGTGATAGCTAACTCAGTAACACACCCCCTCATATTCGTTTTCTTTACTTCCTGCCTCACTCCCTTTTCCCTCTCTCCCACATCTCAAAGACTACACTCCCCAGGAAAGTCTTAAAACATAAATATTTGCCTAACACTACTTTCTAGGAAACTATGTTGCCTGGCATGAGTTTTCTCTATTTAAGATGCAAAAACTAAAATTTTGAAAATTAAACTATGATTTCAAAAACATGTAGAATTTCAGTTCTATGACTTGATTATGATGATTTAGCTCTGTGTCCTTAGACAAGTCAATTAGTTTCTCAGAAATCAACTTTCCAATTTGTAAAACTCACTTTCTTCTTAATAGCCATTTATTTCACTTATGCTATGTCCCAGATGTTTTACTAAACACTAGTGATAAAATGATAAATAATACTAGTCAAGATCCTCAGTATTCCAGATAGACAAGTACATTAGATATTATGGTAAAATGTACTAAATGCAGTGACAGAGTTATTAAAAAAATTATGAGTGCAAGAGAAGAAGCAGCTAACTCATCCTTAGTGCTTTAAAAAGAAGAAAGTCTTCCTGGATGAATCAGTATCTGTAAAGGTTCTTAAAGGATATGTAATTTTAGGTAAGAAATCATGTTGGAAAGGACATTCTAGGCAAGAAAATAGCGTGGAAAAAACACCCTGAAAGAAATCTATTTATGAAATACAAAACAGATTACTGAAGCAAAAAATCATAGAGCCAAAGATGAGTAATGAATGCAGAAAAGTAGACAAGGCTGTGTTTGCACCATTAAGACTTTGGGCTCTGCTGAAAGTGACAGGGAGGCCATAAAGATTTCCCAGTAGAGGCCGGGCGTGGTGGCTCATGCCTGTAATCCTAGCACTTTGGGAGGCTGAGGTGGGCAGATTGCCTGAGGTCAGGAGTTTGAGACCAATCTGGCCAACATGGTGAAACCCCGTCTCTACTAAAGATACAAAAAAAAATTAGCCAGGTGTGGTGGCATATGCCTGTAATCCCAGCTACTTGGGAGGCCAAGGCAGGGGAACTGCTTGAACCAGGGAGGTGAAGGTTGCAGTGAGCCAAGATTGCGCTACTGCACTCCAGTCTGGATGACAGAGTGAGACTCCATCTCAAAAAAAGAAGAAAAAAAAAAAGATTTCTCAGTAGAATGGCATAGTTGCACAAACTGTTCTCAATAGTTTTCTCTCCCTCGAATTCTGTGATTCTATAACCCTATATTTTGTAATAAAAAAAGAGGTTAAAAGTGGCATTTTGTTGAAGTTATATAGATTCTATGGTAGTGTGCTAGTAACAATATTTAAATAAAAGTTATTAATCATTTGATAACACAAGATCAATTCCATATGCATGATTTCATCAGACCACATCTGGAATGCTTTTATTATTTATAAGAAATATATTTTAGAAAAAATATTTTGAATCTGACAATATCCAAAAAGTATCCAAGATTATGAAAGATTCAGAAAACCATTTCTCGGGAAAAAAAAAAAAAAGCACTTTCTGTCTTCTAATTTCAAACAGCTGTCATGTGAAAAAAAAAAAAGAAAGAAACAGACCTATGCAATGTAGCTGAAGCCTACAGATTTAAGATGTAACTGTAATCTGTGAAAAAGTTATAGGAAGCAAAATTCCAGCTTAATATATAAAAACAGAACATGACATAATTTAAGTTTTTCAAGAAAACATCAATCATTTTTGACCATAAAACTTCAAACAGAGCTTAGAAACAATCTGTTTTTTAAAAATGGGTGCTGGTCCTTGGACATGAAATAATAACTTACCCTCCCACCATTTAAAAAAATGCTAAAAAACTGAAAAAAAAATATTTAAAAGTTGATTTTAGACATTGGGCATTAGAAGTGGAATACTGTAATATCTGAGAGAAGAGGAAAAAAATGAGACCTTGGTCACTTTAGATTTCTACCCGGTACATTTTCTAGACCATGGAGTAGGGGGAAGAAAGCCAAGCAGAACACCATCGCCTCACTGGTTTGAAAAGACAGATGGAGTTTAGAAAGGCTGAGATACCTGGAGTTTTCAAGACAGAGCACAGAAAAAGGATGCTACTAAGAAAAGGAGTTCCAAAAATACACATAGGCATTCCCTTAAATATGTTGCTGAATACTAAGATACATATGCATAGGGTGAAACTTTATGAGGCAAAGAGTTAGAAAGCTGAATAATTTCCAGGACTCACATTGGTCTGGGAAATGTTTGAGTTTCAACTAGGAAGAATAGAGACACTTTGTTGAACATCCTAACCATTGTGTACAGCATAATTATAGACATATACCAGCCCCTATATTAAAGCTTGTTTAAGGGTAAAGGCTAATTTAGGTCCACTCTAATAAAGTTTATACGTAAGTTACAAAAGGATCAAACTTACCCACAATAACTTAATTGTCCACCAAAACAAAATCCAACACTCTTTAAAAGAAAATACAAAATCCAAGTATTCAACAACATACTATTATAATGCCCTGCTTCCCATAAAAAGTGCTATATATTACAAGAAGTAGAAAGATGTGACACATAAACATAAGAAAAATCAATAAATAGAAACATTCAGAAATGGAAGGGAAGATGAAATTAGTGGACAATAACTTTGAAAGAGCTTTTATAAATTTCCTGAAATATTTAAAGGAAAACCTGATGTTAATGAGGAGGAATAGAAGATAAAAATAGAACAAATCAAAATTTGACCTCTAGGTACTGGAAAACCTGAGGTGACTAGTGACTGGACTGGGACCCCAACATACCACAGCAGCCCGACAGAAAACTGGCCAGACGGCTACGGGGGTGTCCATTATCTTCTCACCAGGCAGGTCCTTCAGACCTGGGCCTCCAGCCAGCCCCTCACCAGAGCTATCAAGCCAGCACCAACTCAGCAGCTCCCTGGACAGAGCCTCCAGACGCAACTGAAAGCTTCTCTGCCACTGCCTATCCAGTGGATCTACCCTTACTACTCTCAGACTAATGAAGGAGCAAAGACCCTAAATGCATTATCTACACCTCCAACAAGCTTCAGTAGACCCAAGGAAAGGAGGTCACTCCATTTTTTATGGGTCTCACACAACTCCCACTGCCTGTCACCATATAGGGAACCCCTGGCTTGGGCCCACAGCTCAGACTTTTCATCCTGGGCTGACTGCACTGAGCAATTACTGATCTACATCCCTCTGAGGTGGAGCCCCCAGGAGACAAGAAAAACACACTTGGCCACAAGCACTTACTAAGGTCCCTTCCTCTGCTGCCTCTAAGTTGGGGAAGGAATATAAACCCTGAGATTGCCTGAGAGCTGCTGTGGACAGCCCAGGATTGCCAACTCATAATTTATGCCAGCACTCTAGTGGGAGAGGAATTCACACTTTCAGAGCATTGAGAGGGAACACAACAGCCACTGTGAGGAAAGACAAGGGAGCTACACAACTGAGCAACAGTCTACCAAATGACCAATAATCCTAAGTACCACCTACTGAATCACACCCTAAACCTTCAACACCAAAATGCTTCACTAATATACCCACCTCTGATACCAGAGACAAGAAGTCAGCTTCAAATAAAAACCGTGCATAAAGCCTCAGCCTAGTGAACATATCAAAAAAAGAAGTCTATTGACTGTACTCCATCTACACTGCAGTTAAAGGAACACCTACAAACAGAGATGAGTAAGATCCAATGCAAGAACTCCAGTAACTCAAATGGCCAGAATGTTGTATGTCCTCCAAAAGACCACACCAGTCCTCCAACAAGTTTGTAACCAGACTGTACTGGCTGGAATGACAGAAATATAATTGAGACTATGGATAGAAACAAAATCATCAAGATTCAGGAGGATGGCAAAACCCAATCCAAGGAAAATAAGAATCACAATAATACAATACAAGAACTGAAGGATAAAATAGCTGGTGTGTATATGTGTGTGTGTATATATATATACACACACATATATCTATATGACATATGAAATATATGTATTTTACATATTTATATATTATTGTATATATTATATATAATATATGAAACTGAATATATAAATATATATACATACATATATATGTATGTATGTGTGTATATATATATATATATATATGAATACTGAATGGGTCTGTCAGAGCTGAGTAACACCATACAAGAATTTCAGAATGCAATTAGCCGTATTAAGAGAAGAATAAGCCAAGCTGAGGAAAGAATCTCAGAACTTAAAAGACTAATTCTCTGAAATAAGACAGACAAAAATAAAGAAAAAAGAATAAGAAGAAATGAACAAAACCTCCAAGAAGTATGGGATTATGTGACGAGATCAAATCTATGAATTACTGGCATCCCTGAAAGGGAGGAGGAGAAAGCAAACAACTTGGAAAACATATTTCAGGATCTCATCCATGAAAACTTCCTCAACCTTTTTAGAGAGACCAACAGTCAAATTCAGGAAACAAATGGAATTCTTGGAAAATTCTGCACAAGAAGATAAATCCCAAGAACGTAATCATCAGATTTTCCAAGGTTGAAATGAAAGAAAGAATGTTAAAGGCAGCTAGAGAAAAAGGGTGGGTCACCTACAAAGAGAATATCATCAGACTAACAGTGAACCTCTTAGCTGAAACCCTACAAACAAGAAGAGATTGGGGGCCTATATTCAACACTCTTAAAGAAAAAATTTTTCAACCAAAAATTTCATATCCAGCCAAACTAAGTTTTCTAAGCAAAGGAGAAATGAGGTACTTTTAAGATAAGCAAATTGATATGGTTTGGCTCTATGTACCCACCCAAGTCTCACCTTGAATTGTAATCCCCATAATCCCTATGTGTCAAGGGCAGGACCAGGTGGAGATAATTGGATCATGGGGGCAGTTTCTTTTATGCTGCTTTCATGATAATGGGTGAGTCTTACGAGATCTAGTGGTTTGATAAGTGTCCGGCATTTCCTCTGCTTGTACTCACTCCATCCTGCCACCCTGTGAAGAAGGCGCCTGCTTCTCCTTCACCTTCTGCCATGATCGTAAGTTTCCTGAGGCCTCCCCAGCAATGCAGAATTGTGAGTCAATTAAATCTCTTTTCTTTATAAATTACCCAGTCTCAGGTATTTATTCCTAGCAGTGTGAGAATCCATTAATACAGTAAATTGGTAGCAGGAGTTGGGTGCTACTATAAAGATTCCTGAAAATATGGAAGCAAATTTGGAACTGGGTAACAGGCAGAGGTTGGAACAGTTTGGAGGGCTAAAGAAGACAGGACTATGTGAGAAAGTTTGGAACTTCCTAGAGACTTGTTGAATGGCTCTGATCAAAATGCTGATAGCGATATGGATAATGAAGTCCAGGCTGAGGTGGTCTCAGATGGAAATGAGGAACTTCTTGGGAACTGGAGTAAAGGTGATTCTTGCTATGCAAAAAGAAAAATTGGCAGCATTTTACCTCCACCCTAGAGATCTGTGAAACTTTGAACTTCAGAGAGATGATTTAGGGTATCTGGCAGAAGAAATTACTAAGCGGTAAAGTGTTCAAAAGAAAGCAGAGCATAAAAGTTTGAAAAATTTGCAGACTGACAATGCGATAGAGAATAAAAACCCATTTTCTGGGGAGATATTCTATCAAATCCACATACATCAATAAAAACCTTGAATGTAAACAGGTTAAATGCCCCCACTTAAAACACACAGAGTGGCAAGGTATATAAAAAACTAGGGCCTAAAGGTATGCTGTCTCCAAGAGACTCATCGCACATGAAATGACACACATAGGCTCAAAATAAGGGGGTGGGGGAAAATCTGCCAAGCAAATTAAAAACAGAAAAAAGCAGGGTTGCAATGCTCATATTAGATGAAACAGACTTTAAACCAACAAAGATCAAAAAAGACAAAGAAGGGCATTACATAATGGTAAAGGGTTCAATTCAACAAGAAGACCTAACTGTCCTAAATGTATATGCACCTAACACTGAAGCACCTAGATTCTTAACCAAGTTCTTAGAGACCTACAAAGAGATATAGACTCCCACTCAGTAACAGTAAGAGACTTCAACACTCCACTTACAGTATTGGACAGATCAATGAGGCAGAAAATTAACAAAGATATTCAGGACCTGAACTCAACATTGCACCTAATGGATACAATAGACATCTACAGAACTCTCTATTCAAAAACAGAATATACCGTCTTCTCATTGCCATATGGCACATACTCTAAAGTTGACCATGTGATTGGATATAAAACAATCCTCAGCAAAGGCAAAAGAACGGAAATCACACCAAACATACTTTCAGACCAAAGTGTAATATAAATAGAAGTCAAGACTAAGAAAATTGTTCAAATCAATTCAAATACATGAAAATTAAACAACATTCTCCTGAATGGCTTTTGGGTAAATAATGAAATTAAGGCAGAAATCAAGAAGTTCTTTGAAACTAATGAGAACAAAGATACAACAAACCAGAATCTCTGGACACAGCTAAGGCAGTATTAAGAGAGAAATTCATAGCACTAAACACCCTATTGAAAATTTAGAACAATCTCAAATTAACAACCTAACATTACAACTGAAAGACTTAGAGAAGCAAGAACAAATCAACCTCAAAGCTAGCCGAAGACAAGAAATAACCAAAATCAGAGCTGAACTGAAAGAAATCATGACATGAAAAAACATTCAAAAGATCAGTGAATTCAGGAATTGGTTTTTTGTAAAGATTAATAAGATAGGTCACTAGCTAGACTAACAAAGAAGAAAAGAGAAAAGATCCAAATAAACAGTTACCAACTATATATTGTCTGTAAGCAAATACATGCTATCTGTATATCACTTTTAAATTTTTTTATTGATACACAATAAATGTACATATTTTCAGGATGCACATGACAATTTAATACATTTACATAATTTGTAAAAATTAAGTCAATGTAATTGGGATACCCACCACCTTAAATATTTTCTTTTCTTTATGCTGGAAACATTCTAATTATTCTCCTCTAGCTATTTTGAAATACAATTGATTATTGTATAGTCACCCTACTGCTCTATTGAACACTAGATCTTATTTCTTCTATGAAAATCTATTATTTGTACCCATTAATCAATTTCTCTTTCCACTTATTTATAAAGTGGCCAAGAGTTTAAATGCCAAAGAATGGAAAAACTTATATCATTCAATCATCAATTATAAGAAAGTTGAAATGTCTATAGTAATATTTGAGAAAGTAAACCTCATAAGAAGAAACATTATCAAAAGAAAAAAGGGACAGCCACAATACAAAAAAAGTTCAATTCATCAAAGAGACATAATAATCCCAAGTATGTATGCATTTAATAACAGAGTTGCTCAAGTAGTGAAGCAAAACAGACAAACTTCAAAGAAAAGTAGAGACTTTCCAATTACATTTAGAGATTTCAACATTCTTCTTCCAGTAATTTCAAGTAAACATAAAATCAGTAAATATGCAGAACATTTGAACACTACTGACACACTTGATGTAATTCATATTTTTAAATACCACATTCCTTTACTGCCTAATACAGTCTGTTCAAATGCATATGAAAATGTCACAGTTATACCATTTTCTGGGTCATAATACAATTCCCAATGAATTTTAAAGTATTGACACTTTACAGAGTATGTTCTTTGACTATAATAAAACTAAATTGAAATAAAACACAACAATATGAGGGAAAAAGCAATGTCTGGAAAACTGGCAAGTATTTGGAAATTAATCATCACACTTCTAAATACTCCATGAGTCAAAGAAGAAAACCCAAATCATTTTAACTGAAGGAAAATAAAATTAAATTATCAGAATTTTGAAAGTGGAGAAAAAAGAGTGAGTAAAGAAAAATACATAGCTGTAAATACTTACATTAGAAAAGGGCTAAATCAATGGTCTAAGTTTTATTTTAAGAAACAAGCAAGCAAGTTAAATCCAAAGTATATAGAAGAAAGAATATAATAAAAATCTGTGCAGAAATTGGTAACATAAAAATCTGGCAAACAGGAAAATAAATAAAAAATCTAAAAGCTGCTAATTTGAAAATGTAGATGAATTGATTAATTTCTAGCTGTAATGGTCAAGTAAAAATGAGAGGAAGCAAATTAACAGTTTTAAGAATAAATGAGGGAGTACTTCTATAGATCCTACAGACATTAAAAAAATCCTAAGGGAATATTATTTTAATTAATTCAAAGTTTTAACTAAAATAAACAAATATATGAAATGTAAAAACAGACAGGAGAATTTAGAAACTGTGAAATGCTCTATAATCATTAAATGATTCAAACTTTAATTTAGAACCTGCTCACAAAGAAAGGTACAGGTTAAGATAGCTTCATTGGTGAAATCTGTTGAACATTTCTGGAAGAAGTAACACAAAATAATACAAATCTTTTTATAAAATTTAACAGGACAGAACACTTTTTAGCTCATTTTATATGGCCAGTATTACCTTGATAATAAATGAGAAGAAAACTACAAGAAACCTACCAACAAATATCTTTCGTGGACATTGTATTAGTTTTTTGTTGTTGCTGTTACTGGAACAAACTTCCACAAACTTAGTAGCTTAACACAGATTTATTATCGTATAGGTCTGTAGGTCAGAAATCTGACACACTGGAATAAAATCAAGGATTGGCAAGGCTGCATTCCTTTCCTGGTGCTCTGGTACAGTATCCGTTTCCTTGCCTTTTCCTGTCTCTAGAGGCCACTCACATGTATTGGTTTATAGCCGTTTTCCTCCATCTTTAAAGCCAGCAACACCACGTTCCTCTGACCTTGCTTCTGTTGACACATCTCCCTGACCACCACTGGGAAAGCTTATCTGCTTTTAAAGACTCTTGTCATTAGATTGGCCTCACTCTGATAATGCAGAATAATCCCCAGCTAATGGTTTTTAACTTGAAACACATCTTTGAAGTTCCTTTTTCCATGTGATGTAGCAAAGTCACAGATAAAGTGGATTAGGATGTGGACATATTTGGGGGAGCCATTTTTCTGACTACCGAAATCATGGTATTAAGAAGTAATATTCTTACTATTAAGAAGAATATTACTAATAAGAAAATTAATAATATTTTTATTATTGAGAAGCAATATTCTTAATACAATATTTAGAAACCACATTCAACAACATCAAGAAAATGAAACCTGAAAAAGTGAAATTTGTTTATTCCAGGAATGCAAAGTTGATGTGTAATTCACGCCACTAACATAAGAACATGGGAATTTTATATCATCATCTCGGTAGATATAGAACAAACATTTCAAAAAATTTGAAACCTCTTTTGATTAAAAAAATTATATCAAAATATTGATTAAAGGAAATGTTCTCAACTTAATAAAAAGTATCTCTAAAAATCCTACAGCTAACATAATGTTTAATGATAAAAGACTGAAAACTTTTTCTCTGAGAATGGAAGCAAAGCAAATTTCTTGCTTTCATCACTTTTATTCAGGATTGTATCACCAGTGCAAAAAAAAAAAAAAGGCATAGTTTCAAAAGGAAGACATAAACATGCCTATCACAGATAAATTGATCATATACACATAAAACAATTAACAAATTATACTTCATAAAATTGAAATCTTCTGTTATTCAAAAGACTCCTTTGAGAATAAGAAGAGACAAACAGAATGAAAAAAACCTCATACATATGTCAAATCTTGTATCTGGAATATTTTTAAAACTCAGAATATAACAAGAAGACAAATAACCCTATTAAAAATAGAAAGACAATTTGAACAGATACTTCAAAAAAGAATATATTCAAGAATAGCCAATATGCACATAAAAAATACACTTGATTTTAATAGTGATCAGGTAAATAAAAATTGAAACCTCAATGAAATACCACTACACATCCAGTAGACTAGGTAAATGGAAAAGCCTGAACATACTCAGTGCTGATGGGGATGTGGAGCTTCCAGAATTATTATTAGTGGAAATGTAAAATATATCTCATATATTATTGGTGGAAACGTAAAATAATCCGACCACTTTGGAAAACAATTAGACATAGTTTTGTAAAGATAAACATATACTTGTTATATGATGAAGCATTTTTACAGATAGATATTTACTAAAAGAAATGAAAGCACACGTCATAAAATTATACACGGGTTTTTTCATCTTAGCCAAAAATTGGAAAAATCCAAATGACTACCAGCATGTAAATGAATAAAAAATACTATTTATTTAAAGGAAGTAAAAAGTAACAGCGTAGGAAAGGCCAAGATGACCAGTTAGAGCCTATGTGTATCTTTACACGAGATGGGTCTCTTGAAGACAGCATACCATGGGTATTAGCTCTATCCAACTTGCCATTCTAATTTGCCATGGCCAATTAGAAGCAGCTGCAGTCCATGGCTCTCATGGAGGGGAATGAAAATGGCAGTGAATTCAAAACTTTCAACTGAAATATCCAGGTTCTAACATTGAGACTGACTAGGTAGACAACTCAACCCATAGAGAACAAAGAAAAGCAGGCTGGTGCAACAGCCCACCCAGGAGTGGCACAGAGCTGAAGGAACCTCCGCCCCCAGCCACAGAAATCCCTGAGTGATTGTGCAACCCTGCCCAGGAAACCATGCTTCTCCCATAGATCTTTGCAAACCATGGATCAGGAGATCCACACATGAGACCATGCAATCAGGGCCTTGGATTCATTACACAGAGCTGTGTGCAGTCTCTTCACAGACACCCAGAACTTTTACAAACTCTGGCTCTGGGAATCCCGGCAAGGCAGGAGATGCATCCGTACACTCCCTTAGGAAGGGGGCTGAATCCAGGGAGCCAAGCACCACTGTTCAGTGGGCTCCACTTCCCCACTTCTAAGGCATCTCACAAGTTACGAGCCACTGGCTTAGAATTCCAGCCAGCCAGTACAACAGGCTGGAGACTGCTTGAGGAAGAGGAGTTCCCAGGGGGAGGGGCAGCTGCCATTTCTGTGGTTAGGTCAAACTCAGCTGTTCTAGCCTGCAGGCTCCAGGGAGCCCAGACAGTCCTGATGAGGAGGAGTCCCCCATGTCACAGCACAGCTGGTTTGTCACATCATGGCCAGACTGCTTCTTTAAGTAGGACCATGATCTATCCCTCCTCAGTGAGTGGGGTCTCCCCATGAGAATTTGAGAAACCCCAGCCAGGGTTATATGGATAGAACTCTGATCTCTCTCTGGGACAGAGCCCCTTGAGGGAGAAACGACCAATGTCTTGTGGTTTAGTCAACTCAGCCTTTCCAGCTTGCTGACTCCAGAGAGTCCAGGCTATCTGGACAAGGAAAGAAAGAGTGCCCCCCAATGCAGTACATCTGCTCTACCGAAAAGCAGCCAGACTGCTTCTTTCAGTGGGTCTCTGATCCTGTCCCTCCTGACTGGTGAGACCTCCCAACAGGGGTCTCCAAACACCTGCTACAGGAGCTTCCGGGCCAGCAACAGGTCAGTACCTGCCTGAGATGGAGCTCCCAGAGGTAAAAGACTGCCACCTTTGCTGTTTTGTAGCCTTCACTGGTGATACCTCCAGGTAAGGGAAAAGTTGAGGAAAAGCAGACCCAATGCTCCATACCCATATACCAAAGAATGGCCTGACTGTTAAAAGACAAAGAAACAGAAAGAAACATCAACAAAAGTCCCCGAAAACCCCATTAAAAGGTCAGCAACTCTAAAAATTGAAGGTAGATAAGCCCACAAAAATGAGAAAGAATCAACACAAAAATGCTGAGCACTCAAAAAGCCAGAGCAACTCTTCTCCTCCAAATGACTGCAACACCTCTCCAGCAAGGGCACAGAATTTGGCTAAGGCTGAGATGGATGAATTCACAGTATTAGGCTTCAGCAGGTGGGTAATAACAAACTGCACTGAGCTAAAGGAGCATATTATAATCCAATGCAAAGAAGCTAAGAATCATAATAAAACAGTACAGGAGCTGATAACCAGAATAGCCAGTTTAGAGAGGCACATAACTGAACTGATGGAGCTGAAAAACACAACATGAGAAATTCACAACACAATCACAAGTATCAATAGCAGAATAGACCAAGTGGAGGAAAGAATCTCAGAGCTTGAAGACTATCTTTCTGAAATAAAATGGGCCGACAAGAACAGCAAAAAAGGAATGAAAAGGAACAAATAAGACTCTGAGAAATATCGAACTATGTAAAAAGACCAAACCTAAAACTGATTGCGGTACCTGAAAGAGATGGGGAGAATTGAACAAAGCTGGAAAACATACTTCAGGATATCATCCAAGAGAACTTCCACAACCTAGAAAGATAGGCCAACATTCAAATCCAGGAAATCCAGAGAACCGCAGTAAGATACTCCATGAGAAGATCAACCCCAAGACACATAATCTGAAGTTGAAAAGAAAAAAAAAAAATGTTAGGGCAGCCAGAGAGAAAGGCCGGGTGACCTACAAAGGGAAACCCATCAAACTAACAGTGGATCTCTCAGATGAAACTCTACAAACAAGAAGAGTTTGGGAGCCAATATCCAACATTCTTAAGAATTTCTAACCCAGAGTTTTATATCTGACCAAACTAAGCTTCATAAGCAAAGGAGAAATAATATCCTTTTGAGACAAGCAAACGCTGAGGGAATTTGTCACCACCAGGCCTGCCTTGCAAGAGCTGCTGAAGGAAGCACTAAATATGGAAAGGAAAAACTGGTACCAGCCACTACGAAAATACAGTGAAGTACACAGACAAGTGACACTGTGAAGCAGCCACATACACAAGTCTGCAAAATAATCAGCTAGCATCACAATGACAGAATCAAATTCACGCATAACAATATTAACCTTAAATGTAAATGGGCCAAATGCCCCCAATTAAAAGAAACATAATGGCAAGTTGGATAGAGCTAATATTCATTGGTATGCTATCTTCAAGAGACCAATCTCATGTGCAAAGATACACATAGGTACAAAATAATAGATGGAGGAAAATTTACCACGCAAATGGAAAATAGAAAAAAGCAGGGGTCACAATCCTAGTTTCTGACAAAACAGACTTTAAACCAACAAAGATCAAAACAGAAAAAGAAGGATATTACATAATGGTAAAGGGTTCAATTCAACAAAAATAGCTAGCTATCCTAAATGTATATGCAGAGATTTAGACTCCCACACAATAATAATGAGAGACTTTAAAACCCCACTAACAATATTAGACTGATAATTAAGACAGAAAATTAACAAATATATTCATGACCTGAACTCAGCTCTGGATCAAACAAATCTGATATATATATATATATATACAAAACTCTTCACCCCAAAACAGCAGAATATACATTCTTCTCATCACCACATGGCAGGTACTCTAAAATTAATCACATAATTGGAAGTAAAACACTCCTCAGCAAATGCAAAAGAACTGAAATTATAACAAACACTCAGATTACAGCACAATCAAATTAGATCTCAAGACTAAGAAATTTACTCAAAACCACACAACTACATGGAAATTAAACAACCTGCTACTGAATTCATCCTGAATAAATAATGAATTAAGGTAGGAATCAAGAAGTTCTTTGAAACTAATAATAACAAAAAGACAAGGTACCAGAATGTCTGGGACACAACTAAAGCAGTGCTAAGAGGGAAATTTATAGCACTAAATCCTTACATCAACTCAAATTAACAACCTAACAACACAACTAAAAGAACTACAGAACCAAGAGCAAACAAATCCCAAAGCTACCAGAAGACAAGAAATAACCAAGATCAGAGCAGAACTGAAGGAAATAGAGACACAAAAAAAACCCTTAAAAAAATCAACAAATCCAGGCACTGGTTTTTTGAAAAAATAAAATAAAATAGACCACTAGCTAGACTAACAAAGAAGAAAAGAGAGAAGACTCAAATAGACACAATAAGAAATGATAAAGGGGATATCAACACTGACCCCACCGAAGTACAGACAACCGTCACAGAACAATATAAACACCTCTATGCACATAAACTAGAAAATCTAGAAGAAATGGATAAATTCCTGGACACATACTGTCTCCGAAGACTGAACCAGGAAGAAATCAAATCCCTGAGTAGACCAAAAATGAGTTCTGAAATTGAGTTAGTAATAAATAGCCTACCAACCAAGCCCAGAACCAGACAGATTTACAGCTGAATTCTACCAGAGGTGCAAAAAAGAGGTAATACCATTTTGACTGAAACTATCCCAAACAATTGAAAAGAAGGGTCTCCTCCCTAACTCATTTTATGAGGCCAGCATCATCCTGATACCAAAACCTGGCAGAGATACAACAACAAAAAAGAAAGCTTCAGGTCAATATCTCTGATAAACTTTAATGCAAAAATCCTCAATAAAATACTGGTAATCAGAATCCAGCATCACATCAAAAAGCTTATCCACCATGGTCAAGTTGGCTTCATCCCTGGGATGCAAGGTTGGTTCAACATACGCAAATCAATAAATGTAATTCATCACATAAACAGAACCAGAGACAAAAACCACATGATTATCTCAATAGATGCAGAAAAGGCCTTCGATAAAATTCAAGCTCCTTCATGTTAAAAACTCTCAATAAACTAAGTATTGAAGAAACATACCTCAAAATAATAACAGTCATATATGACAAACCCATAGCCAATATCATCCTGAATGGGAAAAAGATGGAAGCATTCCCCTTGAAAACTGGCACAAGACAAGGATGCCCTCTCTCACCATGCCTATTCAACATAATACTGGAAGTTTTGGCCAGGGCAATCAGACAAGAGAAAGAAATAAATGTATTCAAATAGGGAGAGAGGAAGTCAAATTATCTTTGTTTGCAGATGACATGATCCTATATATCTAGAAAATCTTATTGTCTCAGCCCAAAAGCTTATTAAGCTGATAAGAAAATTCAGCAAAGTCTCAGGATACAAAATCAATGTGCAAAAATCGCTAGCATTCCTATAACACCAACAACAGACAAGCCAAGAGCCAAATCATGAATGAACGCCAATTCACAATTGCCACAAAGAGTATAAAATACCTAGGAACACAGCTAACAAGGGAAGTGAAGAACCTCTTCAAGGAGAACTACAGACCACTGCTCAAGGAAATCAGAGAGGACACAAACAAATCGAAAAACATTCCATGTTCATGCATCAGAAGAATCAATATCATGAAAATGGCCATACTGCCCAAAGCAATTTATAGATTCAATGCTATTCCCATTAAACTAATATTGACATTTTTCATAGAATTAGAAGAAACCATTTTAAAATTTATATGAAACCAAAAAAAGAGCCTGAATAGCCAAGACAATCCTAAACAAAAAGAACAAAGCTGGAGGCATCATGCTACCTGACTTTAAGCTATACTACAAGGCTACAGTAACCAAAACAGTATGGTACTGGTACAAAAACAGATGCATAGATCAATGGAACAGAATGGAGAACTCAGAAATAAGACCACATACCTACAAGCATCTGATCTTCAAGAAACCTGCCATAAACAAACAATGGAGACAGGATTCCATATTTAATAAATGGTGCTGGGAGAACTGGCTAGCCATACGCAGAAAATTGAAACTGGACCCCTCCCTTACACCTTATATACAAAAATTCACTCAAGATAAATTAAAGACTTAAATGTAAAACCCAAAACTATAAAAGCCCTAGAAGAAAATCTAGGTAAAATTAAACTAAAGAGCTTCTGCACAGCAAAACAAACTATCATCGGTTTGAAAAGACAACCTACAGAATGGAAGAAAATTTTTGCAATCTATCTATCTGACAAAGGTCTAATATGCAGAGTCTACAAGGAACTTAAATTTACAAGGAAAGAAAAAACATTAAAAAGTAGGCAAAGAACATGAACAGACACTTCTCAAAAGAAGACATTCATGTGGAAAACAAATATATGAAGAAGAGCTCAACATCACTGATCATTAGAGAAATGCAAATGAAAACCACAATGAGATACCATCTCATACCTGTCAGAATGGTGATTACTAAAAAGTCCGGAAAGAACAGATGCTGGCAAGGTTGTGGATAGAAAAGAACACTTTTATACTGTTGGTCAGGACATACATTAGTTCAACCACTGAGGAAGACAGTGTAGCAATTCCTCAAAGATCTAGAGGCAGAAATACCATTTGACCTAACAATTCTGTTACTGAGTATATACCCAAAGAAATATAAATTATTCTATTATAAAGATACTTGCACGCATATGTTCATTGCAGAAGTATTCACAATAGCAAAGACATAAAATCAACCCAAATGCCCATCGGTGATAGACTAGATAAAGAAAATGTGGTACATATACACCATGGAATACTATGCAACCATAAAAAGGAACAAGATTACGTTCTTTGCAGGGACATGAATGGAACTGGAAACTGTTACCCTCAACAAACATAAGAACAGAAAATCAAACACTGCATGTTCTCACTTAGAAGTGGGAGCTGAACGATGAGAACGCATGGGCACATGGTGGGCAACAGCACACACTGGGACCTCTCACAGGTAGGGAGCGGGAGAGCATCAGGAAGAATAGCTAATTGATGCTGGTCTTAATTCATGCGTGATGGGTTGATCTGTGCAGCAAACCACCATGGCACATGTTTAGCTACGTAGCAAACCTGCACATGTTTAGCTACGTAGCAAACCTGCACATGTTTAGCTACGTAGCAAACCTGCACATCCTGCACATGTATGCTGAAACTTCAAATAAAAGTTAAAGAAAAAAAACAAAATACTCATTCACACAAAACATGGATGAATCTCAACAATGCACTGATTAGAAGCCAGAACACAAGGGCATTTACATTATGATTACATTTCTATACAATCATAGAAAAGGAAAACTAATATATTGTGACAGAAAGTACATCGGCAGTTACCTGGAGCTGTGGATGACACAAAGGAATTTTCTGTGATGATGGAAATATATATCTTGATTATAGTCATGGTTACAGAGGTGTCTACACTTGTCAAAATGCACAAATCTATATTCTTAGAATGCGATATTTTATTGGTTGTAAACAATAGCCCAATAAATTTAATTTTAAAAAAATGTTTCTTGGCCAGGCATGGTGGCTCACACCTGTAATCCCAGCACTTTGGGAGGCCGAGGCGGACAGATCATTTGAGGTCAGGAGTTCAAGACCAGCCTGGCCAACTTGGCAAAACCCCTTCTCTACTAAAAATACAAGTGAGCCAGGCATGGTGGCGGGCTCCTGTAATCCCTGCTATTCGGGAGGCTGAGGCAGAAGAATCGCTTGAACCCCGGGAGGCAGAGGTTGCAGTGAGCCGAGATCACACCTCTGCACTCCAGCCTGGGCAACAAGAGCAAAACTCTATCTTTAAAAAAAAAAAAAAAAAGTTTCTTCCACCCCAAAATTGATCTTTTAGGATATTTTGGAAGAGGATACCTAAATTGAATGGACAATTCAAATAAATATTCTGTTCCCTAGATGATCCCTTGTATGTGCCTATGTGTGTCATCTTCATTCTCTGCTTGATTAAAATACTTAAAAGAATCAAGCAGTAGATATCTTTACAGATGTGAGTTTATATTATAAATTTTATAAAAAGTGACTGTCAGTAATAGTAGATCCAGTTTTAACTATTTGTCTTATGTATTTTAAATATTTGGTAAAATTTTAAATACCACTTAAATTACTATAATTTTGCTTTATACAAAGTTTTTTGCAAGTATATAGTTAAGTGTGTGCCTGTGTGTGTGCACTTTGACAAATGCAGACATCGGTGCAATCACCACTACAATCCTACAATCAAGATAGGTATTTCCATTATCACAAAAAATTCTTTCATGTCACTGACAATTCCAAATAACGTTTAAAAGTAATGGCAAAAACCGCAACTACTTTTGCACCAACTTTAATATATATATAGATAGATAGATAGATAGATAGATAGATAGATAGATAGATAGATATAGATATATAGATACACACACATATAACTCTTGAGAGAATGGAAACACTACATTTTTTTTCCAAACATGTACTCTTTCCTGGTAGTTTTAGAATAAACGTATTTCTGTTCATTTAGTTCTCTTTTTAAATATTTTGCTTGGAAACTTGTATTTGACCAATATCCACAAATGATTTGTGTTATTGAAAAGTAAAGAAGGGAGAACAGGAAAGTCTAAGTCAACATTCTGTGTGACTATCCATGGGAAACACAATACTGCTAAGCATTAAATAATCTTGTATTTCAAATCTCCAAATTCCTTTAACAATGATAAATGAGAGACACCAAAAGGTTTTAGAAATTCTACCTAAGTGAGCTTTAATCATGTTAACTGAAATTTTCTTTACACTTAGAATTCTTTTTCACCTCTCAGTGAGGTTTTTGGTTTTGTTTTGTGTAGGGATGGGGAGGCAAGGGGTTGGTCATGATTATCTGACAAACTGCCTTCTAAGAACCTCATTTTGAAAAAGGTCTTACTAAGAAAAAAAAATCTTACAACTAAATTGCTTTTACACAATGAGTTGAAATATTATTAACCATTTACACGCATAATAGTATCAAGGCAAACTTTGTTAATAATAGTAAGACATATTCAGAAATTATCCCATGCCTTTAACATTTCAGAATAACTTCAAATATGAATGTATGCCATAAGGAGGGAAGAAATTAATAAATATTGAGTACCTACATAGGTTAAAAGCAAGTCATATAGTATTTCATTATAGTTTATTTATAGAATAAGAAAATTATTTGAGTGTGTTCCACTTATGTTTGTGTAATACGCTTGAAAATTTCTTATAGAAAAGATGGAGAAACATGCTATGAATGGCAATACAATTTTGCAGATATGTTATTGAATTAATGACCCTTCCCAAAGGTGATGATTGATTTAACCTATCTTGTGACGTCTCTTTCGTGGTGGCTATGCATTTTGGTCAATAGTTGTAATACAAATATTGCTGTCATACTTATGAAATTCCAAAGTGGCAGGGAGTACAAGGCATAGCTTATACTAATGCTAATATAATGGATGGTAGAAATTCCTGAATTTATCTAATAAAATAAACTTAGAACAGATGTGAATACCTATGCCTAGGTTAATTGCCTGTATAGGACAGAACAGGAGGAATTTTATTACAAATAGTGCATGTGAAAAACTCTTAGTGGATTCAAATTCCACAATGCTTGAATAGGACAGCTGAAGTATTCTTGAATTTTATTTGACTAAATCCAAACTCTTCATTTGGCTTTCTACATGCTCAATATGAATCAACAGAGTGATAAAACTGCCCAAAATGTTAATGCCATCCTGAAATGCATTAAGAAAACACTGTACTCAGAATACAAGAACTGACAATGAGTGTAGCTCTGTGTTGTTCAAACAGTCCTGGGAAATGTTTTTCCTACATGGTGCGTCACTTAAGAGGAACCCTGAGAGGCTGGAATGCATCTGGAAGACAAAGGTCTGCAAAGCACTACATGTATATTAAGGACTGATTATCTGAGAATATTTCGCCTGTAAAAGAACACACTTGGTGTGTCTGTGTGAGTCCCCCAAGAAGCAGACAGCCAGATAGGACTGGATGCACAAGAGATTCATTAGAAAAATATCTATGATGTATACAAGGATAAAGGGGGAGAGAGGAGTAACAGATAGGAAGAGTCTTAATGCTGTGGTACAGCTCTGACACCTGTGGAAAGAAAAATTGAAGGATTGTATACAAAGAGCTTCAAATCATAGCAAGGTTCTTAAAAAAACGTCTTGGCCAGACCCATGGAAAGTTGGCAAGCTATAGTTAGCTGTTAGATGAATCTCCCATAGGACAGGAATGGCTTTGTTCTAGAATTGCAGCTGTGTTCAGTCATGGGGTGGAAGCAGCCCAAAGGAAGAATGGCCTGGCTTCCATGACCCTAAGCATCCAAAGGTGCGGCCATTGGAGGCTGTCAATCAAGTACGCTCCCCCAACAGGTCTTTTGAAGTCAAAACTCCATGGCCGCCATACTTGGGAGACATAACGCCTGTTTTTAATTTTACTAAAGAGTTGTAATATGGATAAAGGTTAAGATTTCTTCTACATGACTTCAAAGGACAGAAGTAGAACAAAGAAATGGATGTTTCACTCAGACTGCACCAAAAAATAAAAAATTTCTAATAATTAGAGTTCAAAGATAAAGTGAACAGTTTCATAAATGGAGTTGGAAAGAGTCAGAAGGTAAACACACCTGTGAGGCCTCTTCTCAACCTTGAAGTCTAATGAGACTAGCAATAAAGGAAGTAAGGATAGAAGGAACTCAAGAAATATGGTTTACTGAAATGATTATAAGAAGACTGGATTAAGAAGCTTTTATTTTTTCTTCTGTAATAATGCTACATTTTGTGTCTCAGTAGGGAAGAGTAAGGATATACTAAAAATCCTTTCATTAACGTGAACTGATTTTTGCCCTCTACGGAGTTAGAATCAGAGAAGTACAAATTGGACTTCAATCATAACCCTTGTGAATTGTCCTGGAAAAACATCAACAATGATTTTCTTCTCTTTAATTATTAAAAACAAAATCTCCTTTATTTTCCTTCTCAACACAGTATGTGTCCTGGTAAAAGAGTATTTCTAGATTTGTAATATGATAGCTTCTGCTTCCCTTTGGGATAAAAGCTGTTTTGGTTACTGTAGCCTTGTAGTATAGTTTGAAGTCAGGTAGTGTGATGCCTCCAGCTTTGTTCTTTTTGCTTAGGATTGTCTTGGCTATACAGGCTCTTTTTTGGTTCCATGTGAAATTTAAAGTAGTTTTTTTCTAATTCTGTGGAGAAAGTCAATGGTAGCTTGATGGGAATAGCATTGAATCTATAAATTACTTTGGGCAGTATGGCCATTTTCATGATATTGATTCTTCCTATCCATGAGCATGGAATGTTTTCTCATTTGTTTGTGTCCTCTCTTATTTCCTTGAACAGTGGTTTGAAGAATGAGATCATGTCCTTTGCAGGGACATGGATGAAGCTGGAAGCCATCGTTCTCAGAAAACTAACACGGGAACAGAAAACCAAACATTTAATGTTCTCACTCATAAGTGAGAGTTGAACAAAGAACATATGGACACAGGGAGGGGAACAACACATACCAGGGCCTGTCAGGGGGTCTGGAGCAAGGGGAGGGAGAGCATTAGGACAAATACCTAATGCATCCAGGGCTTAAAACCTAGATGACAGGTTGATAAGTGCGGCAAACCACCATGGCACATGTATACCTATGTAACAGACCTGCACATTCTGCATATGTATCCCGGAACTTAAAGTAAAATTTAAAAAAATAAAATTAAAAAAGCTTTTGCACTCCATTTATTCTCAGGCCAGTGAAAGGGTTAAGTAAGCTACGGTGGAATCCTGAATTTGAGTATTGAAAATCTGGCAACCAGCCCAGGGGCCCCTTCCAAAAAGAAGCAGCTACCCTGAGCCCTTACAAAGGAGGTGGTTGCCCTAGCAACAGTATCTGATAAAAGAAAATATGGCCGCCAGGTACACATACAGATTGCAGGAGAGAGAGGAAAACTGCTTAGCTGCTGCTGCACTCAGTGTTAAGGAGTCATTTAGCAAATCTGGAGTTTTAGAGCTGAACTTATAATTGTGGAAATTTTGGGGGTGGTATTTATTTAAGTCATGCCCAATATATTTCAAAATTTGGCACGTTGTAGTGATTGCTGAGTATAAATATGCCTCCCAACTTAAACAAAAGCAACCACCACAAATGACTGTCAAGATACACCAGCTAACTAGAAAGACCACTTTAAAGAAAGATTTGCTCAAAATAAACATCAATTTTTCCCCCAAAGTCTTTAATCGGATTCTTTAGTCATGTCTCCGTTTTTTTATCTTTGTGCAGAGGTATGATTCCATATGAAACATTCGAACTGCTCACAGCCTTATTTTATCTAACATAATTATTTGTAATTGACACCCTCATTCATTTATTTAAAGCCTAAACATTTACCAATCTCCTGTGTGTACTGACTGCCTTTTTTATCATTGAATATTTTCTGGTAAATATTTTATTGTGGAATCAACTTTAGAGATTTTTGTAAGAGGCTTTAAAGCAGTTATGATCGTTAGTACTGTTTTCTTGATGGCAAAGGATGGGCGCTTACTAGAGGACCACTTTTCCTAAATGCACACTTCAGATTGATCATAATTTGTGAGTATGGTGTTGACTTATTCAATAATACAGCAATGAGAACGTGCACAAGAGAGGCATAGGCCACTGCTCAGTGAACCAGTTTTTAATACAAATGTTTTCACTCCCCCCTTCCACCCCAAATAGACAGTTCCTTTTTTTAGGTATATGACACTAGGAAAAAGACCCATAATCTTCTGGACATCCGGGTCCCAATCCTTATATTTCTATAAGCTTATGAAATGGCCTTCACAGGGCACTTAGCCTCCGGAAGTCTGTTTCCTAGAGACAACATGATAGCCTCTAAGACTTCTCTTGACTGTGCTGTTGCATGAAAATGGGTTATTGCCTTCTGTGAGGAAAAAGCAAAGTTCTGTTTGAATAAATCCATTAGATTTCTGTTAGAGATTAATCAAGTTTCCTTTACAACTCTTCCTGCATAAAGACCCATACTTTTCCTCAGCAAATTATTAATAAATACTACCGGCTTTAAAACTCTAATGTAAACACTTCATTGTATACACTGAATAAAAGACTCCAGCAGACACTACTCAGAAACTTCTGTGTCTTTTGATCTGTTTCTTGAGTTGGAGTATGAAATCCCTGGGCAAAGCCTAAAAGACACACAGGAAAAGTATATTCATTGCTTTTTAAAATGTGGGCTAGCAAAAGACAGAGAAGGGCAGAAATAGACGTTCGTAATTACTCTTGACATGGGGGCAGGCAAGGGTAATTTTAGGGTCTTCCATGACTAACTTGAAGGGCTCTCTAATACAATGTTGCTAAAATTTGAACAGAATCTTTTTAAAGAAAAAAATATAAACTCATATACTCAGTGTTGACTTGTATTACTTTCACTATACTCTTAAATGCTTATAAATATAAAAACAGGTATAAACATCTTATGCTCACAGGACTTGGCTGTAAGAAACAAATCTGCAAATTATAAACCAAACTATTACTCCAATAAAATTAAAATTAATGTTTTTAATATGATGAATCATCTTGACATGCTGAATCTTAATCTGTTTGAAATTTGAATATCATACTGACTGCCACATCATAGTTTTGAAGGCATTTAGCATGCCTATGCTACTGTGTGCCATCTGGTAACTCAATTCACTTACCACTTTACTCAAACTCACGTGAAACCTTTATTTGCACAGTGCTTCATGATATCATTTGGACTTCACTTCTGGGAAAGAATGGTGTACTTTTCTTTTTTTTTTTTTTGAGACAGAGTCTCGGTCTGTCACCCAGGCTGGAGTGCAGTGGCACTATCTCGGCTCACTGCAACCTCTGCCTCCCAGGTTCAAGCGATTCTCCTACCTCAGTCTTCTGAGTAGCTGGGATTACAGGCACAAGCCACCATATCCAGCTATTTTTTTTTTTTTTATTTTTAGTAGAGACAGGGTTTCATCATGTTGATCAGGCTGGTCTCAAACTCCTGACCTCGTGATCCGCCCGCTTCAGCCCCCCAAAGTGCTGGGATTACAGGTGTAAGCCACCGCACCTGACAAGAATGGTGTACTTTCTTTATCATGTTCTGCTATATTTTCATTAGCTGATCACCATCAAAGATGTACTATTGATGTCAATGTGTTCTAAACATCAAGCAAATACAGGGGTAGGTTCTAGTCCAGTCACCATGTGATCCAACATGGTTGTATGATCCAACATCAAGTTTTTCTCTATGATCATAAAAATCCAAACAGAAAACCAAGAAATTATTGTAGAATATTCACAAAACCCCAACTGGAGAAACAGAAGCCTGTTGCATAATTTTGTCCAAAATAAACACTGTCTGTCTTGGTTTCCAGGGCAAGTGTTGTCATAACCCAGTCTTTTCAGGCATTTGCAGTGTTGACTGAATAACCAGGCAGCACCGCCTCTGCTTTCTCCCTTTTCTGCTTTCTACTGAAGGTCTGAGACATGCCAAATTCTCATGTTCACAGCTCCCTGCCAGGTAGGAGTAGTGGCAATATTATTGTTTTTTGGCCAATGAGACATAAGTGAAGGACTGCCTTGGATTTGTTGGGAAAGTATTTCGCTTTTCTGATGAAAATTAGAGGTAGAAAATCATAATTTGCACTCCCTCTTCTCCTTTCTACTTTGGACATAGGTTTTCCCTTATTTTTCTTTTTCTCTGGAGGTATATCAAACATCTCATAATCATGAGAGGTCAAGACGTTAGGCGTGGCAGGAAAGAAAGGAACTTTATCCTTGGTTGTTTCGAAAAATTTTTTCTACATTTCTTGTTAGGTAAACAGTAAATGTCCATATGGTTTAAGGCACTGTTAATCAGGAGTTCTGTTTTGTACAGCCAGAAGCATTTCTGATACAGAGATACCATCTCCTTTTCCAAATCACCAAAATTTTTGTTAAATGAAAAATCATCATGGAATATTATGTTGGAAACTTAGTTGGTACAATATATTCCATTTGCTTCCTGTGATATTTCACATTATACTTAATGTCCTATTTTCCAAATTTCACACTATATTTGCTGTATTTTGTTCCAAAATTAACTATCTGTACTCACATACAATGTCGATACTAACTTGCAATAAGAAAAATGGGTTCGTTTGGCAGAAGTCATTGAAATGGTTTGTAATATTTGGTCCTGTTCCTGAGTACATTTCCACCTCCAACCCACAGGACTCTCCATTTTGTCTTGACATTCCAACCATACAATTGCTTTCTTTGTGTCTTGTTTGTGACATATTTTCTCCTACCTGGGTTTTGCATGTGCTGTGCCCTTGCCTGAGTGCTCCTTCTGACTGGCTCCTCCCCTCATTTCCCCTCTTAATTTCAATTTCCCCTTCAGATCCAACCTAAAGCTTCACTTCCCCAAGATAACTGTGTGGAACCCCCTAGCCTAAACCATGCCTTTGTTATAACTCACAAAGAGTCATGGGCTTTTCCTTCTGAGCACTTTCATCAATATGGAATGACACACTTAATACTCTTCTGCCACACTCTTTGCTTGAAACCTTACCTTTTTGCTTATTAATGCATCTCTGTGCCTAGCCCAGTTTCAGGTGAATGGTAGGTATGTAATACATCTTAGTTTAATGAAGTAAGGAATTAATGAAAAATGGGAATAATTTAATGATATTTCAAAGGAAGTAGGTTCTCAGAACTGAAAACCTCCATCGGTAGCAAAAAATTTTTATTTCAGTGTGTATATATTAGGACTGCTGAGCCTCAGATTAATTATTTGCATACTTATATTCTTGTTCCTTTGATGATCCAGCATCAGTGCCTTGGAAATTCAGCAAGGCATGTAAATTAAATTATGCTTTTTTATATTAATGTACAGAACAGTTCTCTGAGAAGCATAATAAATTTTCTATTACTTACAGATTAAATTTGTCTTTTTCTCGCTGTTCTTTGCTAGAGTTAATCATGTTCACCTTTCCAAAGTTCTTATGCATCGAAAAATAATAATTAAATATCCTACTCTAGATAATTTAAATGCCAAAAGAAGTTTTGGTTTCATTGAAAGCCTGAATTTCATAAAAAGAATGCTGCTTTTAAAAATCAGTTACCAATACAAAGAATTCACACTGTAAGTTCTTTCTTAAATGTGACCTTTTTTTGTTTTATCAGTTTGCAGGTTTTAAATGAATATACCATTGTCTAACTTTCTATTTACAGATAATTCTGAGTTCCTTTGCCTAATTACTGGAATGAAAAGAACATTGAAATCACTTGCTCTAATCTCTTCTTAAGGCAGAAATCAGAAAGAATACGAGGTAAACTAGGAAAGCTGAAAAATAAAAAAGCTAAGAGGTAAAACTGAAGACAAAAAGCAGCAAAATTTTTTTTGGTTAGTCTTTTTAACTTTTATTTTATTTTCGGGGGCACATGTTCAAAGTTGTTATATAGGTAAACTGTGTGTCATGGGGGTTTGGCATACAGATAATTTCATCACCTGGATAATAAGCACAGTACCTGATAGGCATTTTTTTGTGATCCTCTCACTCCTCCCACCCTCAACCTTCAAGTGGGCTCCAGTGTCTGCTGTTCCCCTTCTAGTACCCACATGTCTTTGTTGTTTAGTTCCCACTTATAAATGCAAACGTGGTATTTATTTTTCTGTTCCTGTGTTACTTTGCTTAGGATAATAGCCTCCAGCTCCAACCATGTTGCTGCAAAGGATGTGATCTTGTCTTTTTTCACAGCTGCATAGTATTTCATGGTGTATGTAACATTTTCTTTATCCAGTCTGTCACTGATGGGCATTTACGTTGATTCCATGTTTTTGCTATTGTAAATAGTATTGCAATTAATATATGCATCCATGTATCTTTATGGAAGAGCAATTTCTTTTCCTGTGGGTATATACCCAGTAATGAGATTGCTGGGTCTGATGAGAATTCTGTTTTAAGTTCTTTGAGAAATTGTCACAGTGCTTTCCACAATGGCTGAACTAATTTACATTACCACCAGCAGTGTAGAAGCATTCCCTTTTCTCCACAGCCTCACCAGCATCGGTTATTTGTTGACTTTTTAGTAATAGCCATTCTGACTGGTATGAGATGGTATCTCATTGTGCTTTAGATATGCATTTCTCTAATGATCAATGATGTTAAGCATTTTTTCATGTTTGTTGGCCGCAGGAATGTCTTCTTTTGGGAAGTGTCTGTTCATGTCCTTTGCCCACTTATTTTTTGGAGATGGAGTCTTGCTCTATCTCATAGGCTGGAGTGCAATGGCATGATCTTGGCTCACTGCAATCTCTGCCTCCCGGGTTCAAGCAATTCTCCTGCCTCAGCCTCCCAAGAATCTGGGACTACAGGCACCTGCCACCATGACCGGCTAATTTTTATATTTTTAGTAGAGAAGGGGTTTCACCATATTGGCCAGGCTCGTCTCGAACTCCTGACCTTGTGATCCGCCTGCCTCAGCCTCCCAAAGTGCTGAGATTACAGGCTTGAGCCACTGTGCCTGGCCCAGCCTTTTGCCCAATTTTTAATGGGATTGTTTCTTTTTCATCTGTAAAATTGTTTCAGTTTCTTATAGGTTCTGGATATTGGGCCTTTGTCAGATGCATAGCTTACAAATATTTTCTCTCATTCTGTAGTTTGTCTGTTTATTCTGCTGATAATCTGTTTCATTTAATTAGATCCCATTTTTCAATTTTTGGTTTTGTTGTTTGCTTTTGGTGTCTTCATCATGAAATCTTTGCCAAGTTCTGTGTCCATAATGATATTTCCTAGGTTATCTTCCAGAGTTTTTATAGTTTTAGGTTTTACATTTAAGTCTTTAATCCATCTTGAGTTGATTTTTATATGTGGTGTAAGGTAGGCGTCTAGTATCAGTCTTCTGCATATGACTAGCAAGTTATCCCAGCACCATTACTTATTGAATGAGGAGTCCTTTCTTCATTGCTTGTTTGTGTCAGCTTTGTCCAAATTCAGATGGTTGTGTGTGGCTTCATTTCTGGGTTGTCTATTCTGTTCCATTGGTCTATGTGTCTGTTTCTGTACCAATACCTTGATGTTTTGGTTACTGTATTCCTATAGTAGAGTTTGAAGTAGAATAGCATTATGCTTTTGGCTTTGTTCTTTTTGCTTAGAATTGCCTCAGCTATTCAGGCTCTTTTTGGTTCCATATGAATTTTAAAATAATTTTTTTTCTAATTCTGTGAAGAACGTTCGATATGGTTAGTCTTTGTCTCCCCACCCAACTCTCATCTTGAATTGTAATTCCCATAATCCCATAATCCCCACATGTCAAGGGTGGGACCAGGTGGAGGCAACTGGATCATGGAGTCAGTTTCCCTCATGCTGTTCTCATGATCATGAATCTGATGGTTCTCATGAGATATGATGGTTTTATAAGGGGCTCATCCCCCTTCACTCAGCATTTTTCCATCCTGCTGCCTTGTGAAGAAGGTGCCTGTTTCTCCTTTGCCTTCTACCATGATTGTAAGTTTCCTGGGGCCTCCCCAGCAATGTGGAACTGTGAGTCAATTAAACCTCTTTCCTTTAAAAATTACCCAGTCTTGGGTATTTCTTCCTAGCGGTGTAAGAACAGACTAATATAATGTCACTGGTTTGGGCAATATGGCCATTTTAACAATATTGATTCTTCCTAGCCATGAGCATGGAATGTTTTTCTACTTGCTTGTGTCATCTCTGATTTCTTTCAGCAGTGTTTAGTAATTCTTGTTGTAGAGATCTTTCACATCCCTTGTTAGCTGTATTCCTAGGTATTTTATTCTTTTTGTGGCAATTATGAATTAAACTGTGTTCCTGATTTGCCTATTTGGATGTTGTTGGGGTACAGAAATGCTACAGATTTTTGTATGCAGATTTTGTATTCTGAAACTTTACTGAAGTTGTTTATCAGCCCAAAGAGCTTGGGAAGAGACTATGGAGTTTTCTAGATATAGAATCATGTTGTCTGCAAACAGGGATCCCCTGAGTTCTCTTCTTATTTGGATGCCCATTCTTTCTTTCTCTTGCCGATTTCTCTGGCTAAGATTTTCAATATCATGTTGAATAGGAGTGATGAGGGAGGACAACCTTGTCTTATGCCAGTTTTCAAGGGGAATACTTCCAGTTTTTCTCCTTTCAGTATAATGTTGGCTGTGGGTTTATCATAGATGACTCTTATTATTTTTGAAATATGTTCTTTCAGTGCCTAGTTTGTGAAGGGTTTCCAACATCAAGGAATGTTGAATTTTATTGAAAGCCTTTCTGCATCTATTGAGTAATTGTAGTTTTTGTCTTCAGCTCTGTTGATATAATGAATCACATTTATTGATTTGCATATGTTGAACCAACCTCATATTCTGGGGATAAAGCCTACTTGATTGTAGCTGATTAGCTTTTTTATGTGCTGCTGGATTCAGTTTGCTTGTATTTTGTTGAGTATTTTTGCATCTATGTTCATCAAAAATATTGGCCTGAAGTTTTCTTTTTTTGTTGTGTCTCTGCCAGGTTTTGTTATCAGGATGATGCTAGCCTCATAGAATGAGTTGATGAGAAGTCCTTCTTACTCAGTTTTTTGGAACAGTTTCAGCAGGATTGGTACCAGCTCTTCTTTATACATCTGGTAGAATTTGGCTGCAAATCCATCTGGTCTTGGGCTTTTTCTGGTTGGTGGGCTTTTTGTTACTCATTCAATTTCAGAACTCAATGCTGAGTTCAGGGATTCAATTTCTTCCTGGTTCAGTCTTCAGAGGTTGTATGTGTCCAGGAATTTATCCATTTCTTCTAAATTTTCTAGTTTGTGTGCATAGAGGTGTTCATAATAGTCACTGTTTGTGTACGTGTGTGTAATTCTGTGGGGTCAGTGGTAATGTCTTAATTTTTAAAGATGAGTTTACATTTCCTTCAACATAAAATAATTTTGGGGACACAGTCCAAATAGATTTGAAATATAAATCTATTTATATATATTTATATATATATTAATAATATATATTTATATATTATATAAAGATATAATATATAAATATATAAATATGTATAATATATAAATATATCATATAAAATATATATAAATATATTGATATAAATATATAAATATATATCAATTATCATGCCTTATATATAAATATATATTTATATACTATATAAATATATATTTATATACTATATAAATATATATTTATATACTATATAAATATATATTTATATACTATATAAATATATATTTATATAGTATATAAATATATATTTATATACTATATAAATATATATTTATATACTATATAAATATATAATAATATATAAAAATATATATAAGGCATGATAATTGATGCCAAGAAACAGCATAATCATTTATTTATTTGTTTGTTTATTCTATTTTAGCCTCCATGACTTTAGGATTGACTGAGTTTAGTGCTGTTAATTAGACTACATTTTGGGACCATAATGAAAGCTAATAAATCTCTTCATCATTTCATAATAGACTTCTTGTTTATTTTAGATTTTATTGGTCTTTATTAAAAAAATAAATTAGCCATGTATTTTTGTTGTAAGAATAATCCATCATTATAACATTGGGAAGATATCCCATATTATTAAAACTACTTAATATCGATAGAGTATTAAATCATCAAATTGTATAACAACAAACTTTTTACCATTAAGAAAATGGAACTGACCCATCAAAATATATAAGCACTAATTCGGATTAAGTCAACAATACATATTGACTTGCAAGAAAGTTGGCTTGCTAGGAAATGTTATCCCTTGAGGTGATATAATGGTGGATGTGAGGGAAAAATGTACCCCCATGGACATGAATGCCATGAGCTTTATTATGCAAAAGCTTAGTGGATTTTGCCGGGCGCGGTGGCTCATGCCTGTAATCCCAGCCCTTTGGGAGGCCGAGGCAGGTGGATCCAAGGTCAGGAGTTCAAGACCAGCCTGACCAACATGGTGAAACCCCATCTCTACTAAAAATACAAAAATTAGCCGGGCATGGTGGCACGTGCCTGTAAACCTAGCTACTCAGGAGGCTGAGGCAGGAGAATTGCTTTAACCTGGGAGGTAGAGGTTGCAGCGAGCTGAGATCACGCCACTGCACTCCAGCCTGGGTGACAGAGTGAGATTCCGTCTCAAAAAAAAAAAAAAAAAAGCCTAGTGTGTTTTAAGATGACTAAATTTGAGATAAAGAGCATAAGAATTATGAACTGGATGACAGGGTAAAAGAATTCATAGCAAGTCTAATCAGTTGCAGACCAACCATCACATTGGTGTTCTACTAATTTGATGTAAAGTATATCTCCTACAGTTAAAAAAAAGTCACCACTTCCCTTGTCATTATAGTTTTACTTTTTATTTTGCAGTTTCTTTATGACATTGTTTTGGGTTGCATGGAAATATTCTATTCATGCAGTTATTGCTAAATTGGCCGAAGAACTCAATGCAGTTAGAAAGCAAACAGCTGAATGAAAGAGACTGTCTTTGCTATACATAAGGATGGGAGACTATGTTATAGCAAGCACTGATGAGGCTACAAAAGGAATCACTTGTTCTGCTTTGTGATTTGAGAGTGAATGTGAAATGCAATGGTCTATTGGCTAGCTCACCTGATGTTTCTTGTTATTTGTAAAAATATGGTAGAACTAGCAAAGAAGAGAAACATTCCCAAGAAGGGCACTCTGAAGGTCAGGCAAATTTTTCCTCATGGCCTGAAGTTATTTCCAAGGAAAAATGTTTCAAAGGTGTGAAAAACAGCAACTTTTGTATGAATTATTACTAAGTGACCTAGTCATAGAATAAGAACAGTCTAAGTTTCATTCCTTTAGACATTAGGGAGATTTTTAAAGATACTCTGGTTGTTTTGTCATCCTATCTTCTGATATTTTTCCAGCTTTCATTGTTAAGGTATTAAGCCCTGATCCTGCTGTCAAATATTATTTCTATATCTCAAGAATATAGGGTTTTGGCTAAACTAGATAATATCAGCTAATTTAACAAGAAATCACCAAATTCGTAGTGATACATTATAATAAACAATTGCAGGCATTCAGTAAGCAACCTCCCATGCAATTATTAACCGCCCAGAGTCCCTCTAGTCTACTGTACTTGAATCTCTGCTCAAAATCGGGCTAATAACCTGGGGAAAATGTTGGGGAGGGTCTTGCAGAAAGTTTTTTTGAGCAAAGTCCAGGGGTGGTATATGTAACACTTCAGTGCCCATGCCATTGACCATAACTCATGGTTACGGTGTTGTAATGGAAGCTAGTGGGTTAGCTTCTATCTCACAATTTTGGGGAAATCAGGAGTCTAGGCACGGCTTACCTGGGCCCTCTGTTCAGAATCTCACAAGGCTGAGATAAAGGTTTTGTCTAGACTCCATTTTCACCTGGAAACTCAACTGGATCAGAATCTGCTTCAAAGCTCTCTCATGTTTGTGCCAGAATTCATTTCCTTAAGGATGTGTGACTGAAGACCCCAACGTTTTTTTCTGGCCATCAGCTGGAGACTGCTCACAGCTTCTAGAAGCCACCTGCAGTACCTTGTCAGATGGACTGCCTCAACATGGTTGCTTACTTCATAAAAGCCAGAAAGACAAATACTTTCTTTCTCTCTCTCTCTCTCCCTCCCTCCCTCTCTCTCTGTCTCTCCCTCTTTTTCCGTTTCTCCCCCTCTCTCGGTTGCTAAGTGAGAATGATGTAACGCAATCATGGAATCACAGGAATGGAATCACAGAAGTGGCATCTCATCATCTTTGTCATATTCTATTGGTCAGTAGCAAGTCATAGGTTCTACCAAGGAGTTTTCACTAATAACAGTGAGATACACAGAGTAGTGATCCAATTAAAAGAAATGGCCATGAAACAAATATTCAAAAGAATAAGTACGTCATACAAACTCTTGCTACAGAAGGAAAGAATAAAGTGTTATCAGTACATGTAATAGAGGGAGATGTCTGGTAGCATTGAAGATATCCCCGGCAAGGATGAGATTTGAACTGAAATATGAAAGAAGAGAGAGAGTTGAATTAAACAGCATAGAGAAGGGAAAAGTGAAAAATTCTAAGAGTGAACTGTATGTTCCAAAGCTCTATGGTAGGATAAAAGCATGGCACATTTAAGAAATGGAAGGAAAGCCCACGTGTCTGAAGGAGAGAAACAGAGGAAGAGGAAGGTCAAGGCATTGGATAAGAAGAGCAGACCCCAGGTATTTCAAGGCTTTCTAGACCTGCTGGCTTGATGCTAAGAGGAATGGGAGGTCATTGAAAGGTTTTAAAAAGGAGAGTGACCCAATCAGATTGTATCTATATGAGATTATTGTGCAATTACTATACTAAAAAATGCACTTTTGAGCATTTAATCCCAGAGGTAGGAAAGTTTAGTCACACAAAAACCTGTACATAAACATTGATAGCCGATTTATTTGTAAGACCTCAAAACTGAAAACAACCCAAGTGGCCCTCGATGGGTGACTGGTTAAACAAACTGATGTATTCATACCATGGAATATGATGGGATATTAGTCAGCAATTTTAAAAATGTGAGCTATTGAGACACACAACTATTTGATTGAATCTCAAGGAAATTATACTAAATGACAAAAGCCAATTCCAAAATGATTTCATTTATATAATCTTCTTGAAATGAAAAAATTATAGAAAAGTAAGACAGATTAGTGGTTGCCGGGGTTTAGGGATGGGGGAGAAGCAGGTAATGGGAAAGAGGTGGGTAATTATAAAAAGGCAAAAAGAGGGATCATTGCAGTGGTGGGGCTGGTCTGTATTTTGACTGTAGTGGTAGATGTAGAAGCCTACGTATGTGACAAAACTGCATAGAAATAAATACACACACATATACACACACACAAACACGTGTTCACACACACACAGGAGCAGAAGTCAAACTGGAAAAATCTAAACTGGATTGGTAGATTGTATCAATGTCAATATCTTGCTACTGAAATTGTTCTATAGTTTTGCAATATATTACTATTGAAGGAAGCCAGGTAAAGAGTACAAAGGATCTCTTCATGATATTTCTTACAACTGTGTGTAAACCTACAATTATTTAAAATATGTATTTTTTAATCTAATTACAGTCATTGCAATGGCCAAGAATGGATACTAGGAGAAGAGTCAAGGGGCTTTTTTAGTTGTTCAGTGGAAAAATGGTGATAGCTTAAACCTAGAGGCGGAAGAAATGGGGACAAATTAATACATTCAATCATGATTTAGGATGAAAAATATATTTGGTTTAGTAATTTGGGAGCCGGAATGAGAGAGAGAATTATCAGGAGCTGCCCTAATTTCTTAAAATATAGCATTAAAAGTTTTCTCACCTTCATGATTTTGCCTAGGATCTCACTGAAAAACTGTCTTCTCCGCATCTCATGCTGGCGGAAAAGACTCTCTCTAAATACTGGGATTTAGTGTGTACCAGTCTCATAGCCCTTATCACTGTGACCTTGTATTTTACATCTTTGTATACCTACCTTAGCTCTCTGATGATAGATAGTAAATTTCTTAAGAGATTATGTCCAATGAAAGTGTATAGTCCCTATGACAGCCAGCACCGGGCCTTAGACATCAGTAGCATATTTTTAATGAAATACTGTATGTATGTGCACATGCTAGGAGTCCATGTCCCTGCATAACAATTTTATATGGTGCTAATTAACTGCAACAAATAAAATTACAGAAGAAATTAGGACTATTCTTCTGGCTGTTGTGTGTGACTTTTGGTGGTCCACTAAAGTGTTTATTTAGATCAGAGTTCATTGACCCTAAAGTTGAAAAGGTGTTTTCGGGAGACCTTGTCATTTATTATCTCATTTATGTTTACAGAGTTCAAGTGTCATGTGGCCTTGCTGTAGACCTGCGTGCCAACGGTGATAGAGAAGGAAATAGTGACTGGGTTGCCCAAGAGGTGATTTACTTTGAAGAGCATCTGGTTAGGAGGAACTCATCTCAGTGAGGGATAAAAGTTGTTTCTAACCGACTGAAAGCAAATCATTCAGGATTTTCCGGTACAAAACAATATGAATTTATTAGCAGATCGATGGTAAGTTTGAAAACACATGAGGACCCTGACACAAAGTCCTGATAAGACCAAAGAAGCTAAAGCCAAAGAAATCATTGCCATCCCTGCATATTTGAGCCATGCTCATTCCATGTCATGAAAACACATTGTGAGAGAAATTACATATCCACAGTGAAGTCTCTTCTTTATAAAAAGCAAATTTTTCTTATTTTAACATGAAAGATGTTTGAGAGATGCCAGAAGAATGTTGCAAACACTGTGAGCAACTAAGAAAACTATGAAAAAAATTGTTAAGAAAATATTAAAGGGCAATATCAGAATATCATGGGGTGTTGCTACATAATCAGGCTGCATATTAGAATTACTTAAGGGCTTTAAAAATCAAAACAACCAGACACAAACCCCAAATTTGAATCAGAGTACTTGAGATAAGACCTTTGCCTTTATTTATCATTTATTAATATTGATATTATTATTATTAAAACACCCCAGGGATTTCTAATGTGCAGTAAGGTTTGGAAAACACTGACTTGGACCAACAGGCAGATTAAAAATTTTTAAATGCTGCATTTGGTCCAGAAAAATATTTTCCTCCATTTATCATTCTCTCATCTTTCCTAAATAATAGGTTTCCTGTAGATCAAATGTCATGAATTGCTACCTATTCTCTTTGCCAAGAATTCCAGAAGTTCAAGATGAAGAATAGATCTGTCCATAATTGTTATTTGACTCAAGACAAGGAAATTGTTAGAAATATAAGTATTCCAAAGAAAGCTATACCATCAGATGCAGAAAAAGAAAAAGAAACCCAAACTTCAGGGGTTTTTTTGTCTGTTCATAGTCCTAGATCCCAACATGAATATGTCCCATCAAATAGATTTGTTAGCCTGGTTCAAAAGTGACAGCATAGTTGTAAGGATAGAGCTCATCTTAACCCACTTTTTTGGAAAATGATTGTAAACACAGATGATTTAAGGAGGTGCTGGGTACATTACTTTCCAAATAATGTAAACAGTGTCTTAATGACATCCCTAGACAATATTCCAAAGAGCACTCCATCACATAGTGCCATTATAGATTTGCCTCCAAACGATGGAAAAGACCAAATCTTTTAAACAAAGGAATCAACCAGCATCAGGGCATGGTGAGACCATGAGCAAATAACCAGAACACTCCCAAGATATAAGGCAGAATGGCAACCTTTGAATCACTAGACACCAGATGCATTCTGAGTAGAACTAAATTCCTCCGATGTGAACTAGATTAATACCATGAGTAATCACCGCCAAGGTTAGCCATTTATCTCTTCTATGTTGCTTGGGAAAGCTTTGAGATGTGAGAGAATAGAGGTAGCCTGAATAAACTTGGTAGCAGTAAAATGGGAAAAAGCTTAGGAATTTATTATACCTTTGATATGTCTGCATTCTTCCTTAGAATCATGACTCATAGTTAAAAGTTAATTCATTCAGTATCTCTTGAATCCTAAATAAATCCTTCGGCAGGATAGGTGTGTGGGGAATACTAAGATCATTTACAAAGATTCTGTGTCCTTAAATAACTCACATTCTGGTGAAGAAGTGGGGAAAAAATTGATTTTGAAAGTATCTGCATGATTAAACCTTTGATATAGAAATGGAACTAGAGGTTGCCAGGTGTCAGCCCCAGCGGAATGAGGAGGAAGGAACCATGAAATACAATAGTCTTGGAATTGCCTCAACCATTTGTTGTGATATAGTGTTCCCCTGAGTAATCTTAATCAATGTTACACAGTTCAATTTTATAGCAAAGAAGTCTCTATATCAAAAACTAAAGACAGGACAGAAACATTACCCACACTGTGTGTGTTCTCTCAACAAAATGCTGGTCAGTGTGATTCAAAAAGGAAGAAAGTCCCAACTGTGAGTAAACCTTTGGAAGTCAGAAGTTCAGCCACAGAATCTGGTCACATGCCTTGTCCAAGAAGTCTGCTTTTGAATCAGTTTTCACTATTACCATCATCACTTGAGGAGGGTCTTCTGCCCTAGTTGTCCAGGTTACAGAATATATTATCCATCCAGTTCTGGCCAAACATGAACAATTTGCCTACTGAAAAAAAAGAAAAGCAAATACGAACAAATATTGTTGATATATTTGAAACAAGAGAACTAGATTTTTTTTTGAAAAAGCATATCTAAGGGAAGAGTGGAAGAGGAAATTGGTTCTTGCAGGAAATTTCATATCCTCGAAGAGATTCTTGCTAAGCATTTTAGTAGTAGAGGTATCACTTAAAGAAAGGGTTCATCTAGCAGTGATAAAAGAGTGACTACTGACTGGGCACGGTAGCTCACGCCTGTAATCCCAGCACTTTGGGAGGCCAAGGTGGGCGGTTCACGAGGTCAGGAGTTCGAGAATAGCCTGACCAACATGATGAAACCCCATCTCTACTAAAAATACAAAAATTAGCCAAGAGTGGTGGTGCACACCTGTAATCCCAGCTACTCAGGAGGCTGAGGCAGGAGAATCACTTGAGCCTAGGAGGCAGAGGTTGCAGTGAGCCAAGATCGTGCCACTGCACTCCACCCTGGGCAACAGAGCGAGACTCCATCTCAAAAAAAAAAAAAAAAAAAAAAGACTGACTACTAAGTAGTTAATCTAAGAAGTAAAACCCAAATTTGTTTTCAATACTAAGAAAATCCCCTTTAGAGAGATGATGGATTTCTTTTTTTTTTATTATTATACTTTAAGTTTTAGGGTACATGTGCACATTGTGCAGGTTAGTTACATATGTATACATGTGCCATGCTGGTGCGCTGCACCCACTAACTCGTCATCTAGCATTAGGTATATCTCCCAATGCTATCCCTCCCCGCTCCCCCCACCCCACAACAGTCCCCAGAGTGTGATATTCCCCTTCCTGTGTCCGTGTGATCTCATTGTTCAATTCCCACCTATGAGTGAGAATATGCGGTGTCTGTTTTTTTGTTCTTGCGATAGTTTACTGAGAATGATGATTTCCAATTTCACCCATATCCCTACAAAGGACATGAATTCATCATTTTTTATGGCTGCATAGTATTCCATGGTATAAATGTGCCACGTTTTCTTAATCCAGTCTATCATTGTTGGACATTTGGGTTGGTTCCAAGTCTTTGCTATCGTGAATAATGCCACAATAAACATACGTGTGCATGTGTCTTTACAGCAGCATGATTTATAGTCCTTTGGGTATATACCCAGTAATGGGATGGCTGGGTCAAATGGTATTTCCAGTTCTAGATCCCTGAGGAATCGCCACACTGACTTCCACAATGGTTGAACTAGTTTACAGTCCCACCAACAGTGTAAAAGTGTTCCTATTTCTCCACATCCTCTCCAGCACCTGTTGTTTCCTGACTTTTTAATGATTGCCATTCTAACTGCTGTGAGATGGTATCTCATTGTGGTTTTGATTTGCATTTCTCTGATGGCCAGTGATGATGAGCATTTTTGCATGTGTTTTTTGGCTGCATAAATGTCTTCTTTTGAGAAGTGTCTGTTCATGTCCTTCGCCCACTTTTTGATGGGGTTGTTTGTTTTTTTCTTGTAAATTTGTTTGAATTCATTGTAGATTCTGGATATTAGCCCTTTGTCAGATGAGTAGGTTGCAAAAATTTTCTCCCATTCTGTAGGTTGCCTGTTCACTCTGATGGTAGTTTCTTTTGCTGTGCAGAAGCTCTTTAGTTTAATTAGATCCCATTTGTCAATTTTGTCTTTTGTTGCCATTGCTTTTGGTGTTTTAGACATGAAGTCCTTGCCCATGCCTATGTCCTGAATGGTAATGCCTAGGTTTTCTTCTAGGGTTTTTATGGTTTTAGGTCTAACGTTTGACAAACCTGAGAAAAACAAGCAATGGGGAAAGGATTCCCTATTTAATAAATGCTGCTGGGAAAACTGGCTAGTCATATGTAGAAAGCTGAAACTGGATCCCTTCCTTACACCTTATACAAAAATCAATTCAAGATGGAGATGATGGATTTCTGAAGTCTTCGTTATTCATGGTAGCTGCAGCACAAGATCCCAAGATATGGATAAGGACCTGGAGAGCCAGGCAATTGTAAGACTCTGATCACCTATCAAATTAGCAGACTCTTTAAAAGAATTTTTGGCAACAGTGCAGAAAGAAAGTAATAATCTTGTAAACTAATGGCAGAAATATGGCAACATACATTAAAATGTTAACATTCCTATTTTTGACCAGAAAGTCCACATCTGAGAATGCATGCTATGGAAATAATCAGCAAATGTGCAAAGATATTTGTAGAAATGTACCCATCCTAATGTTATATATAATTTTAAAAATTGGAAATAACTCAATGACCATAAGGAGATTAGTTACATAAATTATGGAAGAGAAAGACAGGTGACCATCAAAGAGCACGATGAAAATCTTAACCTATTGTGTACATTAAAAGATGTAGATTATATTTTTACAACCAAATAAAAATGCTCATACTAGATAATATGAAGAGTAAACAGAGAAATCTCCAGAGGGCATCAATTTAAATATTAAAGAATATGTAATAGACTGAGTGTGGTGGCTCATGCCTGTAATCCAACACTTTGGGAGGTGGAGGCAGGAGGATCACTTGAGGCCAGGAGTTTGAGACCAGCCTGGCAACCTATTCAGATCTTGTCTCTACTAAAAATTTTTTAAATTGCCCAGGTGTGGTGGAGAGCAACTGTGGTCCCAGCTACTTGGGAGGCTGAGGAGGGAGGATCACTTGAATCCAGAAGATCAAGGCTGCAGTAAGCTATGATTGCACCACTGCACTCCAGCCTGAGTGACAGAGCAAGACTATGTTTTAAAATTAAAAAAGCCCAAGGGGGGAAAAAAAGGAGAGGAAAAATAAAAGCTGTATAATAAAAGGTTGGCAATAATTATCACTGGGTATAGGGCATATAATCTTGAGATACTTTATATCTTTCAATATGTATTTCTATATTTATTTTCTTCATTTTGTATTTCTATATTTTCTTTAAAATTTTAATAAAAATGTAACATTTTATCACTAAAAAATGAAAGGACTATTCCTATTTTGTTAACTCTTAACAGGCTGAAATTTCAGATGTTTTTATAATGGCTGTATTAATTTATCAGTGCTTATCAGTGGTCAGAAACAAGGAAGGGGTTAGAAATCCTGAGTGCCCCATCAGTTAGGAATCAGCAATCAGACTGTAAGGTTAAGAATTTCACAGAACTTCAAAAGCACAGGCAACGAAAGTAAAAACAGAAAACTAGGATTGCAATAAACTAAAAGGCTACTGCACAACAAAGGAAACAGAGTGAAGAGACAACCTATGAAATGGGAGGGAAAATTCGCAAAACACTCATGTGATAATGGGTTAATATTCAACGTATATAAGAAACTCAAACAATTCAGTAACGATGAAACAAACAACCCAATTTAAAAATGGGCAAAGAACCTGAAGACATTTTTCAAAAGAAGACATACAAATGGTCTATAGATATATGGAAAAATATTCAGTCTCTCAAATCATCAGATATATGCCAATTAAAATGACAATGAGATATCACCTCACACTTATTAGAATAGTTATTGTGAAAAAGATGAGATAACAAGCATTGGTAAGGATGTGGAGGAAAGGGAACTTTTGCACATTGTTGGTGGGAATGTAAATTAGTACAGCCGTTGTGGAAAAGAACATGGAATTTCTCAAAAAATTAAAAATAAAACTACCATATGATCCAACAATTCTACTTCTGGGTATATATTCAAAGAAAATAAAATCAGTTTTTTGAAGAGAGATCTGCCCTCTCATGTTCATTGCAGCATTATTCACAACAGTCACAATATGAAATCCACCTAAGTATCCATCAATGGATGAATGCTTAAAGAAAATGTAGTGTATGTACACAATGGACTATTATTCAGCCTTAAAAAAGAAGAACCTGCTTTTTGCAGGAACATGGATGAACCTGGGGGATATTATGCTAAATGAACTAAGTTAGGCACAAAAAACCAAATACTACATGATCTCACTTATGTGTTGAATCTAAAAAATGAAACTTACAGAAGCAGAAATTAGAATGTTGGTTAGCCCCCAGGGGCTACAGGTGCAAGATGGAGATTAGGAAAATTTGAGGAAAAGGATACAAAATTTCAATTGGATAAGAGGAGTATTTCAGGAGATCTATTGTACAACATGGTGACTACAGTTAATAGCAATGCATCGTACATGTAAAACTTGCCAAGAGAGTAGATTTTACCACACACAAAAAAATGATAAGTATGTAAGGTAAAGCGTATGTTAATTTGCTTGACTCAGCCATTCCAAAGTCATAGCATCAACATCCCCAAGCCTTCAGAGTCAGCCTCAACTCTTTCCCTCATTACTCCACTGGTACTATAAATTCTGCCTCCTAAACATTTCACATATTTCTTCTCCACTTTCCACCTTTACTGCCACTACCGTGGTTTCAACTTTATTATTTCTTTAGGTTATTTCACTAGCCCTTCAATGGCCACCAAGTCTTACACCAAGCTAACCTCCCTCCTGATATGCATATCTAATCATGTCATTCCTCTGTTTAAAATTCTTCATGGGGTTCTCATTGCTTTCAAATTCTTCATGGCCTGTTCTTACCTTTCCAGACTCAGCTATCCTTACATCCACACATATACTGCACTCCTGTGTCCCCTAAAAGTATTTCCTTCCTTTTGCCTCCATTCATTTGTTCATGCCTCTACTGTTAAGATTCATCTTAGTAAAGACCCACTCCAGAGCCAGTGGAAAATTAACTGAGAGTTCCTCACAGAGAAGACAACTCCATAGTAGGAGAGTCACTATATGGGAAGCCGTAGGTCATGTAATCCTGTAGAGGACAGGAATCATTTTTGAGTAAAATCAAGATCAATTAAGCCATATGGAAGTTTATGGCAAAACAATATTACTCATAAAGAAAACAAAAAAAGGGTAGAAATAGAAGTTAATGGTGGTTCTGATGGTCCTGGGGCTGTGCTCGGTGGCTCATGCCTGTAATCCCAGTGCTTTGAGAGACTAAGGCAAGAGGTTGCTTGAGCTCAAGAGTTTGAAACCAGGCTGGGCAATGTAGTGACAGTGAGATCCTGTCTCTATTTATATATTACATATATAACAAAATAGATATACAAATATTATATATATTAATAGATATGTACATATTATATATAATATATAGATATATAAATGGGAAGGAGGATTAGTTGAGCTCATGAGCTCCAAACCAGGCTGGGCAATATAGTGAGAGTGAGATCCTGTCTCTCTATATATTTATATATATATATATATTATATATATATTTATATATATATAATATATATATTTATATATATAATATATATTTATATATATTTTATATATATATATTATATATATATAAAATCTCCTTTATGTTATCAGGATCACTATTTTTTGTGTGTATGTATATATATGTGTATACACACACATGCACACATACACAAAAATTATGTGTGTGTGTGTATATATATGTATATGCATATAAAAAATAGTGATCCTGATAACATAAAGTAAGAAGAAATAAAAGTTTAGAAAAGAGGCCTTGCCCAGTAATTCAAACTTGAGACAATAAATTGAAAGTTAGTGCTGGTAAGTTGCTTTTATTTAGAAACTGGCTCCTTTCAAGGAAATGAGGGTAAAACCAGTGTAATTGCAGAGCACAAGCTGGAGTGGCTGGAGGGCTCATAATGATGCTTCCAGTGGTCACTTCTACCAGTCTCTTTGGCCATGCTTGACTGATCTAGTGCAGAGACATATGGCCCAACCTAGATAAAAATTCTCTCTTAGGAATTTACAAAGTAGAACAGGCACAACCAGAGGCAAAAGACAGAGTGAGTATAGTCCATCATGGAAATGACTTAATGATTTGCTGCTTCTGGCCTCTCCAGCACAACCTTGGTTGCCTTCCCTCTGGAGGTTTGGTCTGGATTGTCCACGGTCCACCACCAAATATTCCTTTGTGACTTGAGTACACCAAAAGGTCTTCAAATTATTTGAGAACAAATCAAGTTAGAGATCAATATGTTTAATATGAGTTCTTCTGTGTGAAAATAGAGAGGTACTTAAAATTTAGATTTAAAACAACAGCAGAATGAATCCTGATCCTATGAATGTGTTGCTTTCCAATGTTTGTGGGAAGTGCCCGCAGACTTCATGCCTGTAAGCTGCTCTCCTGATTGGTGCTGTGGCCTCTAATGGTCATCAAGCAACTTAATCATAGGTGTTGCAGAAATACGCAATAGAGATGAGGAGACAGACATCTGGGAGGATTGCCATTCTTTGAGGGGTAGGGTGTGTTTGGGGCAAGTGTTAGGGACAATGGTCTGTAGTACAAAGCACTGAGGGTGATTCAGACTCAGTGTGAGTAGATGCTGGAAGAATCTCTCCATTTGGAAATACTTTCTAATAGATCCTTCAACCCACAGGTGCATTATACTCCATGACAGTACTTAACCTACAGAGACCACTGACTGCCTTATATGTCTCCCTCACAAAGCTGAGCTCATGGTACAGAGGGACTGCATGTTCATCTCTGGGTGCCCAGCCCTGAGCAGAGTACCTCATACAAGAGAGACCATAAATGTTGCTGAAAGTACATTGAATAAACAAGGGCACCAGAACACTATTTGGAGCACAAAGGTAGTATTTTAATCTAATCTAGGTAAATGTGGAAGAGAATGGCAGAGGCAAATAATGAAAATAAAGGTGTTTCTCAAAAAGCAAATAGAATGCCTTTGCATAATATTATCTTTCAGACTGAAAATAATTGCCATATTCTTCTAACTTTCAGACATTACATTGATGTTGGAAATAGGAGAGAAAAAAAGCAAATTAATCATGCTTGTAGCAAATGCAAGTATGTGTTTTCTTCTTTTGTCAAATCCCCGTATTCTAGAAGAATAATGTCTCTGTGCTCCTCTTGCATGTTTATGATGTCTAGTGAAGTGTTAATCTTTAACTACAGCAGGGATCAATCACAATGTGCTTAACAAAAAAACATAATCCCCCTGCCTTCACACCATGTAAAATATTTGCACTGCTTTATTGGACACAGCTAACTGTACTTTTTAAAAATTGTCTATTCATGATTTGGCCGTATCTTAAAATTTTCCTGTATCTATCAATGAAATGTGTATTTGAAAATATGATTTCCACCTTTGAAATCTCAGGATGCAGAATCACTAGAAAATAAGAAACTAGGGTAAATCTAATTTCACTAAGGTTTGTCTACAATCAAAACATGGGCTTAATCTCTAACGGAGGTCCTAGCGGTCCTGCAGTGGATATCAGCAGGATGTTATTCTTCAACTACAAACAACAAGTAAGATCGGTACAAAATGGGAGTTTAAGGTTCAGTTTCAATCAGTTTCTCTAGTACTTATAGAAGGATAATAAAAAGCAGTGTCAAAGAAAATGCCATGTATGATAAAGCTATTCCCATAATCTGTACAAAAGCTCCAGCACTACAGTGAATTTGGCAGAGCCTAGAGTTGCATTCTACTTGTCAAAAACAAAACAAAACAAAAAAAATAATAATAGAACAAGAGTCCTCTTAGAGGCTTAATTTTAATGTATCAAAATATCATATTTTTTTTCTCCCTAATACTCCAACGTTCAGAAAGGATATACATCATTATTATAGAACTTTAGAGACACCACCGCATAGTGAGAAAGTATGCCTTTGGAATGAGCTACAACTCAATCTAAATACCAACTCTGCTACCTTTGGCCTCAGTCTACTCACCTGTAAAATGAGATAAATGATATCCATCTCATCGAGTTGACATGAGAAATGAAGCAAGTGGGATAATATGTAGAATTCCTAGTATAGGTGACTATTTAAGAAATTTACCTGTGTGGGAGGCTAACTGATTTCTTCTAATGCATGAAGATATGAAATCAAAAGGGACAACATATAAAGGAAGAGAGGAAAGACAAGAAATACGGATCACAAAATATAAGAAAACAAATATCCTGGGGTGTAAACGTCAGGATTAAACGCCTGCATGGATTTCTGATGGTGTTCCCATATTATAGGGTTGGCCATCCCTCCATGACTCCTTGGGCCCTGCGGCATTCTGAAAATGACCACTTAGCCCCTGAATTAATGGCTTTATGGATCTGATAACAGCTTTGCTAACTTGTGCTCTTTCTTGTGCCATATCAGACAGAGTAAAAAAGGCCTGATGGAGATAACAGCTGGAATAATTATAAAAATACGTTTTCATCCACTGTCTTAGAGAATCTATGTTTTTACATATTGTCTTAAACTCCACTTGAAAATATTTTCAATCTTTGAAAATATCTGAGATTGAAAATGTTTTTCATTTTTTATTCATTATTGTGCACATTCCTCCATTTAACTGTTACGTTTGTGCCTTTAAGGTCTGGACCTAAGTTTTTCAAACATTTGGAAAATATCCTGTATAAATAAACAAATATGGTAAGAGTGTTGATTAATTGTCACTAATCTCATCATCTTGACCAGGAACTTAAAAAAGAAAAGAAAGGAATTTTGTCTCATTGATGCCCAGAGGAGCACTAATGAGTTATGAAACCTTTCAGAGTCATAGAGCAGAAGAGAAATGGTTGCCTAGGTAACAAGGCAACCTAGTCAGCTGCATACACTCTCCCAAGAGCATCTAATTTATTCAGCAAATGCAGGCTAGAACAGGTGGCTAACTTAGATGAGGCCAACAAGCTCTAGCTCCCAAACAATGGCACCCACCACATTTTCTTGTACACAAGTTTCATTCTTGTCCCTTATAAAGGAAGAGTTAACAAGGTGCATTTCAGTGTGGCTCATAACACTTTAGGAGAGAGAACAGCTATCTGCATTTGTCACTTAAATTTTCTACCAAAAAAAGTATATGATTTCAAGAAATGGTTGAAGCCAACAACTTAATTTTACTAGTTATCTTGAAAACAGAAATTGTCCTAACCCCAGTTATAAAAATCAATTATTCATCTTTTAATAAATCAAATATTTTTGTGAGTGTTAATAGCAAGAACTTATCACTAAATTTTACAATTCTTGATTTAGATGATAAATAGCTGCTGAAATTCCAGTTCATTCAGGCATCTGAAAGCATTTAGGTATTTGTAACAAATTTTATATTGTCAAAGGGGTAAGGGAGGAATAATACCAAGCTAGGCTCTATTTATTATAACATTAAATTTAAAAAATCTGAAAAACTAGCAGTAAAGTATATACTTATTTTCATATTAAGTAAGAACTTTTATGATCCAGGCCCAGTTTCATTTTCTGGCCTCCTGTCCAAACACATTTCATAATATATCCTAAACTTCATCAACAGAAGCCAAACGAAATCTCTTCCTCACCTCTCTGCACTTAGTATTTGCTGTTGTCTCTGTCTTGGGACTTCTAGGACTAGATTCCCTGTTCAGTTCTAATCCATGTTTCAAGGATAATATCAGGCATTTTCTTTCCCCAAATGCCTTCCCTCCCCTCCCCAGGAAAAAATTATAAGCATTTCCTTGTGTTTCCTCTGCAAGTGATTCCACTGTTTTATTTCCATATCTGCTTTCTTCTTCAGATTGAGTCCCCCAGAACTTAAATATGTTCTATTCACTTCTTATCCCCAGAGTACCTGAAACAGTAGAAAATCAAAGATATTTGACAAATGAATGAATAAATGAATACATGAATGAAATATTCTTTAGTGACACAAAAATGTGCATAAACCTAAGATATGACATTTTCAGAAATTAAAAAATCTCACTAATGTGGACAAATGAGTAATGAAGTGTGCTTGCATGAGGAAAGAATCTACATTTTTTAATGAGTGGAACCTTTCCCTCGAATGAAGTCATAAATGCAGCATCTCTTTTTAAACCTGATATCAATCCATCTCCATCCTGCTGTTCCTGCACAATCCCACACTCAAAGCATCTACCAAAAACCACAGATCTCCAAGAGCCAGAGCTTGAAAAATACTGGGCTCGACTTATTACACGTTCAATTTTGCCTTGCTACGGCCCACTAAACAGAAATCACATAAGCAAACATTTGTTGAAAAGGATATTTAAAATAGAAGAGAGCATTTGCTAGGAAGTTCAGGTCTTGGTATTTCTCTATTGATCTGCTTTGAAGTCTTGCCGTTGTTTCCAAAGGTGACCCTTGCTGAGTGAGGCTGTTTCCTTAGCAACAGGATGACTGCTTCCAGCATGTAGAGAACATGCATCTATGTTTCTGTAGTACTCAACCAACACCCTGAGATGCTATGCTGCTTCAAAGAAAGCAAGAATCTCTCCTTTTTAAGTACCAGATTGGCTCTCCAGCCTGTGAACTGCATATTACTCTGGAAAACTAGAAGTAATGATAATTGTCCAGAAATAATTTCCTCATCTCATAAAAAGGACACAACCTCTACACTGATGCACTTTTATTCTCCCTGCCTAATTACTCCACATGTCCGCCTATGCACACGCACATACACATACATACGTGCACACACACACACCATTCTTTCTTCTTTGCTTTTTTTTCATTTTCTGTGTTAAATTTCTGTACTGGCTATCAATTCTTTCTTTTATATTTTGCCTCGTTTCTATTTCCAGTGATGGCTTCTTCATACATCTCAGTTTCCAACACCAACCAAATTACAATTTAGAATTAAGCATCAACATATCATGACAAAAAAAAAACAAGGCTTGGTTGGAGCAACTGGCACTTGGTCAGCACACATAACCGCTTGCTATTGCAAAATGAGATGGAAACATATAGTAGACTGAAATTCATGTTGTTTATCATCAATTCTTCCATTAATTCACATTTGTTCATAATCTTTTAAACAGTATAGCAACACTTTGTTGTTCTTTATGCCTCCTAAGAGCAATTTTAAAATACTTTTCCTGCTATCAGTGAAAATTCTTTCTGGCAATTTCATACAATTGTGCAGTCATATCACAAAAGGGCTGGAAAACCTAGTGCATCAGCCATACCTCCATATTAATGGAATTATTTTTGTCTGAATTTTGTGCTCATAAAAGGGAAAAAAATTACTGAAGTCATATAGGGTTTTCTTGGGAAAAATTCTTCCTAAAAGATATTTCCTGGTATTCTATTTATGCTGTTCAGTAGGTAAACAAATAAACTAGACTTTTAGAATGCTAAGTAAATGAAGTTTTAGAATGCCATATCAAAATGCTCAAACTCATAGCCCAGCTTTTTCAATGTAGTATGCACAGAATCCTAAGCGTGAACAGGAAATGTGCGAAGGCTTCTTTTGCATCCGAAGTATCCATGGAATACAAATGTTAAAATACCGTTCGACAGAAGTGTTATAAATCCATGAATTTAAAATACATTTTATTCTAATAAACTTGGAAATTTATGCCTGCAATAGATCCGGGAAATAATGCAATCCCTTGTTTTATATATGAGAAAACAAACGCCAAGAATCAGTAAGAAACATACCAGTCCAGATTAGTTGCAGACCTTCAACTAATATCAGAAGGGTTTTTGATTCTTATTGGTTTAACTTATAAAATGTTCACCATAAGCTTCTTCAAGATAAGAATTGCATTTTGTCTTCATTGTTGTGTTTTAATTTATAGCTTAATGCTCAACTTTCAATAATTACTAACAATTGTTTATGCATGTTATGTGTGTGGCATCATCTGATAGGAACGCTTCCAACTGAAAATAACAGGAAACACTATATAGAGTGGGTGGCTTAATAAATATTGGATAATTTTTCTGGCATAACAAGTAGTCATGAGGGAAGCAGCTAGCATTGGTTCAGTGGTTTGACAATTTCTGAAATTCTCTTGGGATTTCTCATGTTTACTTCCTGGTTGCAAGATGACTGCAGTAGCTTTCAGCATTGCAGTCTTCCTTCAAGAAAGAAGCAAGAAGGAGCCATGCCAGGGATTATATCAGGTAATACCTTATAACATGCCCTGACATGAGGAAAAGCAAAATCCTTCCTAGAGCTCTTAGCAAGTTCAGGCCATGTCTTAGTTTCCAGAACTAAAGCATATGGCTGCTCTCACTGCAAAAGAGACTGGGGACATAAGAACTTAGGTTTCTTCCAACTGTTATGGCAGAAATGATAATGGAGAAATGGATTTAAAATACTTCAGTATGAGCCAAAAACATTAGATGCTTATGTGAAAATAGAGAGAAAAAATAGAAACAAATGAAGAAAGAAACCAAAAAAAGATAAAGAAAGAAAATAGAAAACATGTATTCCACTGCAATCTTAAAACAGGAAATATGAATTATTCAAAATGAAAAAGAGAGGTGATATGAAGCCACATATAAATGTTTTTCAAGTTCTTTTTGTGGTGGACATTGTCACTAGTAACCAAAGCAGACTCACAGAGAGTGTGTAGCAATTTCAGCAGGCATTAAGAACCTGTGGGTTGGTTGGGCGCAGTGGCTCAAGCCTGTAATCCCAGCACTCTGGGAGGCTGAGGCGGGTGGATCACGAAGTCAGGAGATCGAGACCATCCTGGCTAACATGGTGAAACCCGGTCTCTACTAAAAATACAAAAAAATTAGCCAGGCGTGGTGGCGGGCGCCTGTAGTCCCAGCTACTCGGGAGGCTGAGGCAAGAGAACGGCATGAACCTGGGAGACGGAACTTGCAGTGAGCCGAGATGATGCCACTGCACTCCAGCCTGGGTGACAGAGCAAGACTCCGTCTCAAACAAAAAAGAACCTGTGGGTTTTGCCAATTGTCAGGTCAAGGGAAAGCTCCAGGTAAACTATTGCTAAGAAATTGTAACCACTTCTGAATGTCCAAAACTTAAAATCACTACCCTACACGAATAGTGTTAATAATTTTTGTATACTATTCTTAACACATAATTTGGAAGGGTTATATTATTATAAGTTTTTTGTTGTCTGACTTTAAAATCACTTGCAAGTGTTAGAAAAGTACTTACAAGTATTGTAGAAGCTCTTTCTTTTCCTTTGGGTCAGTGCCATACAGTATAGAAAGCAAGTAGGCCATATTAATTGCTTAGTATCAAGTCAGAAGCTTCAATTTCTAGGGCACTTTTGACTCATTGTCCTACTAAAAAAGAAAGTGCAAAAGTGCATGCTACCTCCTCCTCCTCCCCAGTCCCTGCTAGGATGTAAGCTCCATGAGGGTAGAGATTCTGTTTGTCTTGATTTCTACTATATCTGTAGTGTTTACAACAGTGCTTGATACAAAATAGTTATTCAATAAATAGTTGTAGCATGAGTAGGCAAAACTTAATCCAGTTAAGACCAACTGCCTACTAGGCAAATATTATTTTACTTGGAGGTGTAATTCAATACTTTCTGCAACACCCTACTGCAACATAGTTGTACAGCAATATAGTTAAACATCAGATCCTTCCTCAGAAAACAGCTTATTGAGCCAAAGAATGAAACTATAAGGATCTTGAGAGTGAGAGCCACATACTTATCTTTTGTCTTCCTTGCCAAACCCAAAGCCTGACACATAATAAATGTTTGTAAAATTGATTGCTGACCAGTTTTTATATTGAGCAATTACTAAAGTGTTGTCAATCAATATTTTAGTCCAAACCATTAAAATAAAACTAAATTGACATGTTTCCAATAAACATCCAACCTCTGAACTTTACTCCTAAGAACATTATTCAAGTTCAAAAGTATTCAACTTTCCAACCAGAAAACTAATGAAAATCACAGAGGTAATTCATAATACCCAAGTCAGGGTGAAGTATACACTTATACATGCATACATTACGGAGCACTTTTTATGGAGATCATTCTGGGTTAGTAAAATAAATAACCATTGACCTTAAAGAATACAAATTCAAATTGTGAATGTCCACTTATACATGGATTTTTTTTCCACCTCTGCACCCTTGAGACAGCAAGACCAGCCCCTCCTCTTCCTCCTCCTTCTCAGCCTACTCAGCATGAAGACAATGAGGATGAAGACCTTTAAGATGATCCACTTCCACTTAATAAAAAATATATTTTTCTTCCTTCTGATTTTCTTAACATTTTCTTTTCTCTAGCTTGCTTTATTGTAAGAATATAGTATATAATATACATAACGCATATAATATATGTGTTGACTGTTTATGTTATTGGTAGGGCTTCCACTCAACAATAGGCAATCAGTAGTTAAGTTTTGGGGGAGTAAAAAGTTATATGCAGACTCTCAACTACATAGAGGTCAGAGCCCCTAACCCATTTGTTGTTCAAGAGTCAATTGTATTCTCAACGAGATGAAAAGGATCCTGTTAAGAACCCCACTGGGTTTTTCTCTAAGAAGCAGAACCAAATAAAGCTATGAAGAATAGAATTCTTCATGTGTTTTTAATTAATTTTTATCTATGCAATCCAAGTACAATTTGTAACAAGTTAAAATGGAGATAATATGATTATTCATGGCTGGAAGATTTAAAGCATTGTTTATTGAAATTGACTAATTTTTTGCTTACTACTTAATCCAGCCTTAAAGTAGAGCTCATTGTTAACCTCAAGGTACAATTTTATACGACAGCAATAGATAAAGTAAATACATGAGTTTTCAACAAGTCAGATGCTGCATTTGTTGAAATATTTTTAAAACAAGCTCTTTCACTTGTGGCATTTTTACTACGTTACACACAAGCTTAGCTAAGTGAGCATGAGCCATGTTAATATCTTGTGAGTATAAATGTACAGACTGCTCTTATTAATTTCAGTGAAGCCAGAAGTACAGCATCCTTCTCACATAAGTACAAGCACAAAGACATTTTGAGTTAGGCATTGTATTCCATGAAATGAAAAGGAACAAGAGCATAAAAAAAAAAATTCCAAGCAAAACACACAAACAAATACAGGAATAAGTTGGAAACCAGAAGCCTGAAGCGTTAATTAAACATTACCTTTTTCTCATAGTGAGAAAGATGCATCATGGTCATTTCTGTCTTTTCTCACAGTGCTTATTTCAAAACCCCAGCTGAGAAAGCAGCTGTGTAGAGCAAGGAACTGGTGAGCTCAGCAGGAGTCCTGTATCCTAATGCTACTCCCAGAAATTCAAGCTTTCTTTCAGTTGCGGTGTTGTCATTTACAATGCCAGAAATGTGGAGTGTTGTCCTCTTTTCCGCAGCAGTAGTAAAGATCATAGTGATGGTTTCTTTAAAGACTTCAAAAGCCTAAGTCACACTGTTTTTATTGTTATTTATTTTCAATGTAGCCTCCAAAGAGCCAGCATTGGCTAGTTTTCAAAATATTTGAAATTGTAGTGAGCTTTCATTAATCATAATGTTAATGGAATAGATGATGGCAAAACAGACATGAAAGTTGAAGCATATGGCAGAGGGACTGTTGATTGCATTTCCCCACTCCCCATGACCAAAAAGAAAAAGAAAAAAAAGAAAAAAGGAAAATGCTTCACTGTTACACTGCAATTTTTTTCCCAGATTGCAACATTGAAACTCTGATCTTTAATTGTAAAGAAACTGTTTTAAGCTTCTACTAAAAGTAACAATTCAAAATTAGCTGCAACCTAAAATAAAGCTGCATTTCTTAAAATCCCTTGGAAATGGAATTAATTTATATCTGTTTCTATATAGTAGCATTAAACTGTTTTACAAAGTGCTCTGAAAAATAATTACAGGGAGAGCACTGAGCAACACAATGGCTGCAGGACATGATTGATGCTGTAAGATTGTCATGAATGAAGAAAGCATGTCGTATTTGGAGCCAAGAGTCCTAGTGGAATTGAGCCTTCAACACACACAGAAAAGCAATTGTCTACATTTCTGAAAGTATCATAGCTTTTAAATACATATATGCTTAATGTATGAAATCATATTTATACTTATAAAATAGACACGTGTGTTGGTATAGATACTTAAAGGCATTCAGCTTCAATATTTACCAGTCTCAATACTTAGAGTAATTATTAAAATATTTAAACTCAAATATCAACCATTTTAAATATATATTTTATTATTGAGTACATTTCCTTTTTGCCTCAAAACTGTAATCAGATATAAAAGTTAGTACACGATACCTGAAAAAGGATTATATTCTAAGTTATTTTATGAGTGTTTTTGTTTGTTTGTTTGTTTGATTGATTTTTGAGACCAAGTCTCACTCTTGTTGCCCAGGCTGGAGTGCAGTGGCATAAACTCAGCTCACTGCAACCTCTGCCTCCCAGGTTCAAGCGATTCTCCTGCCTCAGCCTCCCCAGTAGCTGGGATTACAAGGACCTGCCACCATGCCTGGCTAATTTTTTTATATTGTTAGTAGAGATGGGGGTTTCACCATGTTGGCCAGGCTGGTCTGGAACTCCTGACTTAGGTGATCCTCCCGCCTCAGCCTCCCAAAGTGCTGGGATTAGAGGCATGAGCCATTGCACCCAGCCTCCAATAGGTATTTATAAGATTATACTCAGTGTATAGAACTTTATCACCGACTTAAAACCAAGATTACATACAATAAAAATTCAGATTCAAACATTATTGACACATTTTCTTTCAGGAAGTGGCCTTTGTTTCTCAAATAAACATTTAACCAAAATTACTTGGGAAAAGAGTAAACTAATAGATGAGTATTCTTGAGTAACATCCCAAATTTAACAGCTTAAAGCAAAACACAATTACCTCATTTTGAAATTTTAAATCCACTAATTTATAGAGAATCATGCAGCTCAAATATGTTGCCATAACATTTTGCTGCATGCTCATAATCATGTCTTTCTTTCTTATTCATCCGTCCATTTATTCACAATATCTGCTGGGATTTCTGCCAATAGCTGACATTTTTGCCCTGAAGAAATACTTCAGATTTTGCCTAGTCAAACACCGTTTTCAAAAATAGCCAATATTCACTTTTAGCATCAACAAATATATTCATCTGTCCAAAGATGCTACTCAGTATAAGAAAATGAATAAGGTAGTTATCAAGAAATTGAATATGATCATATCTTTCAAAGTAATATTTTAAAGTTGCATTTCTCACCATACCCCTAAATTAGTTCAGATGGATTAAAGAGTTAAACTTAATAGTAAAATCAAGTTTGGGCCATTGGAAGGGTGTATGAAAATAAGAAGGGCATGGTAGAAAGCACAAAGGGAAAAAATGGGCCTACAGAACTACATAAAATTTTAATATGCAAAAAAATTTTTTTTACTAAACTGTAAAAGTATTTTCAATTCCTTGAAGAACTAACATTAATTGAATAAGAAACACAAGACCCCAACTGACAAATAACATGAAGAGATACTCCAAAAAGAGCAAATGCAGAGGTTAAAAAAAATCAACCTCACAAATAATTATGGAAACTCAAGTTAAAAATTAGATTCCATCTTTGCGTATTAAAATAATCCATTTTTAAAATGTACAATTCACAGTAATGATGGAGGTACAGTATCATATATTACTGTTAATAGTGACATATGGCAATTTGTCAGGAAAATATGGTTATAAAAGAGAACAAAGAAAAATGACCACATATTTGATACTAATAGCCATCTCTGAGATTCTATTTTTTAGGAGGAAACTGTATTTACAATGGTGCATAAGACATTACATCATAAAATTGAAAATATGAAAAAATCTAAATATCCAATAAGAAGTAGTTTCAGAATGTGAAAACTTGCCCTGGCAATGGGAAGTAAGAGAAGGCTGTAATAAATACACACTCAATATCAATGATGACCTAAGCATGATGTGTTTGTCACCATGCCTGAAACAAGATAGCAACAAGGACATTCTGCAACCACAAAACAACTAAACAGCCCTCTCTTTGTACTAACCCTAGTGGCTTCCGCTGATTTACCAATACAACACAGTGTTGTTTTGATCCTCCCACCTCCTAGAGAGTAATTGCCAATATAACCAGTCTCTAAATTGCCCCTGCTTTCTGACAGCATCCAAGTCAGAAATGGCCCTCTCCTCTTTAAGCCCTGTTAGAATCACCCTGCTTGAGGCTAAATCCTTTCATAAACCTTTCCCCAAATCCTCCTACTGGAACCTCCACAGTTCCACCTGTGAGTGTTCTCCTTTGCAACAGCAAGCTAAATAAACCTCATTTTGTTTCATTCATTTGTGTTCTTATGATCTTCAGCTGGTGGATTTCAATAGGTCAAGCTATGACCCTCTATTATATTGAGTATTATGCAATCATTCTAACGATAGCATGCAAAAGTATAAGACATGACAATATCTACATGAAAAATATGTAAAGAAAATATATCAAGTGCTATGGTTAAAACACTGGGTTTATTGGTGCTTGTCCTCCAAGTGACATCTTCCTTATTTTCTTCCCTAAATTCTAACTTTCTTAAAGTTGAGTAAATTGTATTTCTAATAAAAACATTTTGTTAAAATATGTCATATGTGAATGAAACAAAATCTCTTCCCTCAGTTAAACAGGAGAGTTCATGTATCTTGTGTACTCATTTTTTTCTACTTATTCAGCAAGAAATAAATATGTATGTAACTATTAATTAATATGTATTGGTAATTAATTTGATGCTTCTAAGTTAATATACATAATGATTAATTCATGCACATAGTTGATTTATTGATACATACAATGAATTAATTTATATGCATCTGTCATTATTTCATACATACAAATTGCAATAATCTATTCCTTTACATGTTCATTTATTTATTCTTTTGTGTTCATTTATTTATTAAGCTCAAATATATGTTGAATTTAAAAAGCTCAAATATATGTTGAGTTTCCTTAATTTTCCAGACAGGAATATAGTGAGACAGAGTTGAAAATGATGAACCTCCTACTGGAAAGGAGCTCACTCTGCAATGGGGAGGGAGAAGGTAGATAGAGGTACATTATCAAATGGAGGGATGCATCTGTACTCTCACACACAGATGACGCTATGGGAACAGTGTTGAGGGAACACCTGCTCTCCTGGGTGAGAGTGGTCAGGGGTGACTTCAAGGCGAAGGTGATGTTCTCTCTGAGTTCTGAATAACAAGTATGTGTTTGTCAGGCAATGGAGAGAAGGGAGAGTATTCCAAGCTACTTAAGAATATATAATTAAGAGTTAAAGTAAGAAAGACAATTAATGCCTTAAGATCAATGTGGGTGTGATCAGAGAGGGATTTGTGAAGGGAGTAAAACTTGACCTTGATCTTAGAAAACGGAGGTGTCCAGCAGGAGAAAGAAGATTCAATCTGGAATACTTGCATAAGCACTCATCCATCTGTGACTTGGTGGGCAATATAAATTATTATAGAATAGCTTCCTGTGTCTGTAAAGAGTCATCAGATAAATTAGGAAGCATGCTTTTAGTTCAGTATCTCCAAGCATAATACTTCTGTGAATTGCAATATAAATCAGATCCCACATTTGACAAACCTTCATTCTTACATTAGTAAAAGGTCACTTGAGACAGTATCCTTCCTTAGCAGGGGAAGGTTCACCACACAAAGTCAGCTGAAAAAGCTTAAATGAATACTTTCTGATCTAATCCAGTTGTTTTATGAACACAAGTACCTGTCTATTAGGATTGCCCCCACAACACTACAAAGATATTTTTCTGATACACTGCTACATTTTTATGTTCTCTGAACTCAGAGTTGGGACAAAAATGATAAAAGTAGAGGCAATGTTTCTTTGACATTAACTAACTAAAGAAAAAAATAAAAGAAGAAGATCAATCAGATTCTGACGGAGAAAAGTTATGCCAAGTTCCAAAGGTGCAAAAAATACAAAGTGTAGGGGAGAATATATTTCAAATTTTAAACTGGGTCTGGAAATGTTGCAAGTATAGTTACATATGGCAGGCAAACAGAATACATGCCAAAAGAAGCAAAGTGAGTGTAAGAAGGTGTGAAGCTTGATCTGTGCATATAAGGAACATTAGCAAAGATAATAAAAAAGAAAAATATCTGTACAGAATATGGGCCCCATTTGTACAGAAAAGAATAGGGAGCAGTTTTGAACATGATATGAAGAACCAGAGAAATTAAAGTGGGACAAACTATCTTAGATTCCATTTGATTTGTATTTCCCTCCTCTAACCTGAGGCTTGACAGAGGCCTTTTACTTTATCTAGAACCATCGCTTTCCTCCTTTCCATTTCATTAACAAAAACATGTGAAACAAGCCTATACCCCTCGAAGAGTTAAAATGTAGACACGTTTAGGAGGAGTTAGAAAGCAAGACCAAATATTCCTTTCTGTTCCATTTCATGCCTAAAGTCAAGTTATTTCTTTTCCTCTTAATGATTGATGAGTCCACGCTAACTGGGGGGAGAATATAAGGAAAACACAATAGAATGACTCATGCATGTTTGTTTAAGGAACTGTTAAGGAATTGTCTTTGAAATATAGTACATGCTGTTGATTATTCTGAAAAGGTAAAAGAAATAGCAATCGTTTCTTTTTTTTTTTTTTTTCAGGGTGGAGTGCAGTGGTGCGATCTTAGCTCACTGCAACCTCTGCCTCCTGGGTTCAAGCAATGCTCCTGCCTCAGTCTCCCAAGTAGCTGTGATTGCAGGCATGCACCATCAAGCCTGACTAATTTTTGTATTGCACAATCACACCTGACTAATTTTTGTATTTTTATTAGAGATGGGGTTTCACCATATTGGCCAGGCTGGTCTTGAACTCCTGACCTCAAGTGGCCCACCCACCTCGGCCTCCCAAAGTGCTGGGATTACAGGGATGAGCCACAGTGCTCCTCCAGAAATAGCAATCCTGTTGTCTAGTTTCATAGCTGTCCTATATACAGAAGTAACTCTGTTAACACGTGTTCAAACAGCTGAAAGATATTTTCCCAGAATGTTAATATTACCCTCCTTATTTAAAGGTAAAAGCTCATCTGTTGACTTGATTTTAATGTAATATAAAATGTATATGACTGGATTAGTCATGTAATGCTGATTACTAATTACCCCAACATTTACCACCTTAAAACAAAGGTTTTTATTTCACAGTTTCTGAAGGTCAGGCTTCCTGGCATAGCTTCACTGTGACCTCTGGCTCAGCATCTCTCACGAGGCTGCCATCAACGGGTCAATGATGGCTGCAATCATGTCAAGACATGACAGGGAGAAGGCCTAATTCCAAGCTCATCCACGTAGCTCTCAGTAGGCCTCCAGTCCTGGCTGGCTGTGGGCTGGTAACACCAGCTCCATGTCACATAAGCCTCTCTGCAAACCATTCACAATACAGCAGCCAGCTTCCTCCAGAGCAAGAGGTGAGTAACAGAGACAGAGACAGAAACAAAAGTCATGGTATTCTGTAACCCAATCGTGAAAGTGACATCGCATCAGTTTTGCCATATTCTATTCATTAATGAGTCAGTCACTATGTACAACACACACTTCAGGGAAGAGAATTATGCAAAGGTGTGAATACCAAGACGCAGGATCATTGGGGACCACTTACCAGCCTGCCATTCAAAATGACTAAAACAGTCCTTAACTAATTCAAAATTATGCATATTTCATTTAAAGTGTGATATTTTTAACAATTTAGATTTGGAGATCACAAAGAGATATGTTTATTATCTCCCCAAAATTTGATCTGTTATTCATTCACCATATTTGATTGGTTACTTGACCAACTAATAACCTAACCATCTGGCTGAATGTGGCATTGTGTCTATGACCTGCTAATAGACTAACACAATTGAATTGGCCCACATCAACTACGAAATGACCACTGTGAGTGAGGTTATAGGAAAAACAAAAAGTGATTTTCTTACCCTCCTGTCTTATACAGAATGCTTCATCTCTGGTCACCAAAATGTGGAGGTGGAAGGCAAAAATTGCCTGCCCTAGCAAGCTGTGGCTGTGGGCTGGTAACGTCAGCTCCCTAATGAGCAATTTTTCAGCAGACCCCAACTGGGTGTCCCCTAATTCAACCCAATTCTGACACTATCTACCTGCAGATAGTGTCAGATCCCACAAGTCAAGGGCTCAGGCCCATAAAACTGCCCACACTAGGGGCACCAGTTGTAAGTTTGGGCCTCTGGAACTCCTGAAGACTGACTATAAATTGAGGGTTTCCACAACTCCTTTCCTTGAATTGATTAATTTGCCATGATGGCTCACAGAATTCATGGAAACACTTACATTTTACTGGTTTATTAATAAAGAATATTACAAAAGATATTGATGAACAACCAGAGGAAAGAAACGCAAAGGGCAAGGTATGTGAGAAGGAGCTTGGAGCTTCTGTGCCCTCTCTGGACACACCATCCATTAGAAAGCTCCATGCGTTCAGCAATCCAAAGCTCTCCAAATCCTGCTCTATGGGGCTTTTATGGAGGTTCCATTACATAGGCATAACTGATTGCATCATTGGCCATTGGTGATCAACTCAACTTTCAGCCCCTCTGCCCTCCCTAAAGGTTAAAGGAAGTTGGGCGATGGGGTTGAAAGTTCCAATCTTCTAACCATGCCTTGGTCTTGGGTGACTAGCCCCCATCCTAGCCACAAGCCCCCTCATTAGCATATAAAAGACACATACCACTGGAGATGGCAAGAGTTTTAGGAACTACATGTCAGGAAACAGTGATGAAAACCAAGTAAAATATTTCACAATATCACAATCCCTTTGTATCAAATTAAAGTACCTTACATAACAGAAAAATATTCAAAAAGAGTGAAGCATGTATTCTCCAGGGAAAAACCATTTACAATTTCTCTGATAATAGAATATAAACTCATCAACTTTATATAAATACACCACTGGCCATTTTATGATTTCTTTCTATTGATTCCCCCAACTTTCAAATCAAATTGATTTCTCCTAGTGTCACAGCCAGACTTGTCTGCTCTATTTTAGCCAAACAAGCCAGTTGATTGCCACCTGTTTATCTGTGCCTAATTCTCATTTACAAGGACCCCCTATAGCTTAACTTCAACAATTCATACATGTTCTAACCTTCAGAACTCAATGTAAAGCATGTTTCCATTGCCCAAACTTTCCAGACTAACTTTGAGCTGTAGAGATTCTAGTTTTTCCAGGATTCCAAAGTAACAGAAAGCGAGACTCTGACAAATCCTACACAGCTATATGGCTGTCTCTAAGTCACTCATCAATGAAGAGCCTTTGCATTGCGCTCTGGCTTTGAATCCTTGCAGCTGATTCATTCTCAAGATTTTACAGCACCCAGCTGGAGCAAAGTCTATATCCCATAATAGAGCTCTACTTTAGTTCCTCCATCCTTTCTTCTCCCAGTCCGGGTATCCAGACCACCCCACTCCACCACGCATCTCCCTGCCCACAGGAGGCTTTTGTCTCACCAAAGGTACTTCTTAGTTTGGGGCTGTTAACCAGTCAAATCCTGCTTTCTGAGTAACTCTCTACATAGTAATATATATTAACTAAAGAACACGCATTATCAGATTTCCTAATTTTTCTCTAATGTCACTTTTCTATTCCAGGATCCCACACTACATTGAGTCATCATGTCTCCTACGGCTCCTCTTAGCTGTGACAGTTTCTTACATTTTTCTTGTTTTATATGACCTTGAGTTTTGAGGTTTACCGGTTGGGTGTTTTGTACAATGTCCCTCAATTCGAATTTGGCTGAGGTTTTTCTCACAGCTAACCTAGGGTTATGAAAGTGCCATTCTCAACACAACACATCAAGAGTTTATGCTAACAACTTATCTCTGATGCCATAAACCTTTATCACCTGACAAGACTGACAGGCTTCTCCACTGTAAAGTTACTTTGTTACTCCCCCATTCCCATTCTGTACTCTTTGGAAGCAGGTTACTACATGTAGCCCCACAGACACATAAGGAGTACAGAGTTATACTCTATCACCTTGAGGAGGGAGCAGCTACGTAGATTATTTGGAATTCTCTGTATAGTAGATTTATCTATTCTACATTTCTTTACTTATTCAATTATTTATTTGTGTCAGTATACAATCATGGATATTTATTTATACTTTTTTTGTTTTGTTTTTTGTTTTTGGGATTTTTTTTTAAGACGGAGTCTCACGCTGTCACCCAGGCTGGAGTGCAGCGGCTCCATCTCGGCTCACCGCAGCCTCCACAACCAAGGTTCAAGCGATTCTGCTGCCTCAGCTTCCTGAGTAGCTGGGATTACAGGCACGTATTTATGCTTTGGGTTGTAATCTATTACTACATTATTTAACATAGTATTATAAGCTTTGGCAGTTGGAAACTCTTTCAGTTGTCTCGTGCATCTCTTTGACATACCATGTCATTTTTTAAAGCACTTCCATAGTTTCTGACATTAGAAGATGCTCCTGGCTCATCACGTGTATTTCAGAATCGGCCCTAAAATTAGCTATTTTTGCAAGAAACCCTGGTTCCTTTTACCGGTGAATGGCATTAAAAACTACTATGTGGGTGCTGGCTGTACTCATTGCTAGTGGGAAGCCATTGCTCTTAGGTTTCCTAGGTGAGCAGGGCTAGGAAATAGATGTGTGTTTGCCAACCTTTGCATACACATTGTTTAGAATTATTTCTCCACATAGCGATCACTCTCTACATTAAGCTAAACACGAATTCATACTGATGTTTCCAACTTACTCCATAAAAATGAGGCTCCTTCTAGCTTTCTCCCTCGCTTATGTGTGTTAATATAAAAGCTTTAGACAAATTAAATGTAAAAGAGTTTATCTGAGCAAGGAATAATTCATGAATTGGACTCTAAACAAGTACAATACTTATATACAGTTTAATAGTTTAATCTGTCATTAGTCTTCAGTCATCTTCAAAGTTAATTTTTTTTTTTTCTTTTTGAGATGGAGTCTCGCTGTCTCCCAGGCTGGAGTGCAGTGGCGCGATCTTGGCTCACTGCAAGCTCCGCACCCCGGGTTCACGCCCTTCTCCTGCCTCGGCCTCCGGAGTAGCCGGGACCACAGGCGCCTGCCACCACGCCCGGCTAATTTTTTTTTTTTTTGTATTTTTAGTAGAGACGGGGTTTCACCGTGTTCGCCAGGATCGTCTCGATCTCCTGACCTCGTGATCCGCCCGCCTCGGCCTCCCAAAGTGCTGGGATTACAGGCATGAGCCACCGCGCCCGGCCAAGTTAATTTTTTTAGAATACATGTATTAGGCCATTCTCACACTGCTATGAAGAAATACCTGAGGCTGGGTAATTTATAAAGGAAAGAGATTTAATTGACTCACCGTTCCACATGGCTGGGGAGGCCTCAGAAAACTTACAATCATGGCAGAAGGAAAAGGAGAAGCAGACACCTTCTCCACAGGGCAGGAGGACGGAGTGAATGCAAGCAGAGGAAATGCCAGATGCTTATAAAACCATCAGTTCTCGCGAGACTCACTTACTATCACAAGAACAGCCTGAGGGAGACCACCCTCATGATCCAATTACCTCCACCTGGTCCCTCCCTTGACGTGTTGGGATTATGGGGATTACAATTCAAGATGAGATTTTGGGTGGGGACACAACCAAACATATCAATACATAATAATTTTTTTCTTTTCTTTTTTAATTTCAGTAGTTTTGGGGGAACAGGGAGTTTTCAGAAGAGAATTCAGAGAGCACTGCTCTGCAGTTTTGGCAATGAGCTTTTATAGGCTGAACACAGAAGTAAATCACAGAGATAGCTTGATTGGTTGCAGTTGCCTTATTTGGATGTGCTCTGGTCAGTTGGCTGCCTGTGATTGGCCGAAGCTTGACTTCTTGTGATTGGCTGAGACCTGGGTATCTGTTACAAAACGTATACTCCTAAGTTAGGTTGTGGTTTGTTATTTGGAACTCAATGTACAGAGGCAGCCTCAGGCCAATGGCTTTCTGCCTATTTTATTTAACATGTGTTAACCCCATTCCAACAGTAAAAAATTTAGCTCCCATCATCCACCATCCATTTATTTATTTGTTTAATTTTAGTAGACATGTACAGAGTTTTCATAATTGTGGAGTCACACACCTGTTAAGAAATAACTTTACCAACTAGAGTACAATAATTACCTAGCTTAATAGTTTGTCATTAGTCTTAAAGTCATTCCAAAGTTATTTTTTTAGATACATAACTTTTTTCTTTGATTTTTTAAAAATTTCAATAGCTTTTGGGGAACAGGTTGTTTTTTGTTACATGGATAATTGGTTATTTCTGAGATGTTGGTGCACCTGTCACCTGAGCCGTGTACACTGTACCCAATGACTGAAGTTAATTAAATCAGTATTTCTTTGTCCCTACCCTCTTAAGTGAGGTTATTTCATACTTTTATAATATGATCAGATTATTTAGTTACAGTCTGCATCCCATTCTGGATTTCCTGATCTTCTGGTTGATTTTTTTTTAATTGTGCCTACATTACAGTAAATTCTTTGCACTATAAAGTTATATGGGATTTGACAAGTTAATAATGTCATGTATCCACCACTACAGTCCTGTACAGAATGGTTTATAGGCTTGAAAGAAATCCCCTGTGCTTTACCTAATGAACTCGTCTTCCTCCCCAAAACTCTGCCTATCTCTGATTTGGCTTCTACAGTTTTTTTTTTTTTTTTCTATTCCAGAATGTAATATAAATGGAATGATATGGTATGTAGCTTTCTAAGACTAACTTCTTGCACTTAGCAATGCTCATTTACGATTCATTCATATCTTTACATGGCTTGATAGTGTACTTCTATTGCTGAATAGTATTCCATGTTATGGAGGTACCACAATTGTTTCTCCATTCGCCTTTTGAAGGACTTCTTGATTCCTCACAGCTTTTGGTAAATATGAATAGAACTGCTATGAACATTCATGTGCAGGCTTTTGTGTGAGCATAATTTTTCAAATCCGTTGGATGAATACCTAGAAGCGTAAATGTTAAGTCATGTGGTAAGTCTATGCTTAGCTTTATATCAACATTTGAATTATTGATGGATACCAAGTTATGCAAATGTCTCTTAGCATAATGTGCTTTATGAATTTTTGTCACCACTCAAAAAAGGCTTTCTAGTAAACCATAAGAAAATTGGGAGAAAATTAGCTTAACAATTACTGTAGGGCAGCATTTCAAAGGCTGGATTCTATTGGGGAGGGAAGCAGAGGAGAAGTGTTCAAAGGCAAGAAAAGAGAATGTAGACAGAAAATTTCAGCTAAGTTGTAAATGTGAAAAGAGGATTTGAGAAAACAGAAGTTGGCAATGGAAGAAATATGTTTCATACCTGAATTTGGTCACTCAAATGTATCCTAGAAAGGAGTAACAGAGAGTCTATTAAAAATCGGTGCTGAGGAGGAAAAGAAGTATGACAGAATAGAGACACAAAGTATGTAACAAGGGAGAGAAATAAACAGCAGGGCTGAGGAAACCATGAGCCTTTTGAGCTGGAGGCACATCAAGATTGGGCAATGCAGCCTGCAATCACCAGAAGGATGTGGATTTGGGGGTGACCCACGTCCCTGAGAATAAGCCTCTCAGCAATCTCGATCTCTTTGATTGACAAGAGTCTTCAATGAACATATTCAAGACCTGGTCCTTCACCTCTTTTGATGGTGTCCTTTTTAGAGGAGTGCTGAGCAATTCGACTGCTCTCTGCTTCTCCTCGCACTCCATCCACATGGCATATGTAAGGGCATGTAACAAAAGCTATAAATGTCATAAAAATGAAAAGAGTCCAGAAAGGTTACATTATAATCCAATCCTTAATGCAGGAATAAAATGTGTAAAATGTAATTTGGTGTGGCTCCTGTTTCTTCTAGGAGCATGTGAATGAATGGAGACTGAGTGTGTGGTTACTGAAATAATCAAGTAATCACATGAAGTAAATAGGATCAGGAAACGCTTCATCCACAGATGCTCTATCATTGCTGTAACCATGACACACAGAGAAAAGCATGCTTCCTTAGACCTTGCTTCATTCCTTTACTTCATACACATGAGAGACTCTCTTGGCTGGCACCTTCCCATCTCCTTCCCATATAATTGTGGAACTATTTGCCTCTCAAGGTGTCCTCCTACTCGGGAGGCCAAATTAGGAAATCCATCGCAGATGCATGATTAAGTATGTTTTGTTCCTAAAACATACCATCTCTTGAAATGGTAATTCTCTTGAATGGTAATTTTCATTTTTCATTAGTATTTCTTCAGAGCTCTAAAATACAAAGAGCTAAAATTATAAACTGTAAAACGTGTATAATTGAGATAATTCATTATTCTGGCTTGGGGAAAATATTATCAGCTAAGTTCACTTAGAATCTTCTAATTAAACAGCAATAATCATTTATAAGAATAAGTTAATGACCTTTTTTGTTGTAGTTGTTGTTGGAGTCTTGCTTTGTCGCCCAGGCTGCAGTGCAGTGGTGTGATCTTGGCTCACTGCAATCTCCGCCTCCGTGGTTTCAGCGATTCTCCTGCCTCAGCCCCCCTGAGTAGCTGAAATTGCAGGCACCCGCCACCACAACCGGTTAATTTTTATGTTTTTAGTAGAGACGGGATTTCACCATCTTGGCCAGGCTGGTCTTGAACTCCTGACCTCAAGTGACCTGCCCGCTTCAGCCTCCAAAGTGTTGGGATTACAGGCGTGAGCCACCACACCCAGCCCGAGCTCTTTTTAAACTATGTCTCCACCTCCATCATTCCTACTCTAGGATTACTGAGTAGGGGGACAAATGTGGGAGAAAACTAGAACTCAGGTCCTTTTGCAATGCCTGTCTTGTAATATATCCCTAATATATTTGAATGTAAACCTACCACCATTTTTTAAATTTCTAATCTGTGAGTTTCGTATTCGAAAGGTGTTCAAAGTTACCATTGATGTGAGAGACATAAAAGCACCCACGTCTAAAATAACCAAAATGTATAGCTGAGTAATTTAGTGACATCAAAAAGTAGTTCTTCATTTTACTGAACAGTGAGAATATGTGGGACATTAAGTATGCAGCATCCATTGCATTAGCAATGTAAGACTTCTCTGTCATTAGGAATGAAGATGTACCACAGACATGTAAGGACCCACAGTAAAACCTCATCAATATTTTCAAAACACATCACACTCCTCTTTTGCTCTTTGAGATGCATTAGCAACCTTATTAGGTTCTCTGTCCAGAATTATCTCCATCTTAATCTTTGACCTGCTAATATTTCAAAATGCACTAAGCTAACAATTAAATCTTTCCCTGATCCTCTTTTGATGCTGATCAGGCATTTGGCACTCTCTTAAAAGCATAATAAGACTCATTTTTCTTCTGCTTGGTATGATTAGGTTTTTATTTTAAATAGGTGAATATAAATGACTGCATGATGTTGTACAACTTCAGTGAGATGGTGATGGGAGTAGAGATGAAAAAAGAGAAGACGGAGGGAAGACATTTTTAAATCGGGAGAATATTAATGGTTCAGAATAATGTCATTTTCAGCTTATTCAGCCTATGAAATAGAACAATTTTTTTAACATTTTTCACATTTGAAAAACTGAAGTCTACAATTTGCATTATCTTTACCCCTTTTACCCTCAGATAATTTTCTAATAAATTATTTTTCTATTTTCTGCTGCGACTCACAGATTATTCTTTTTAATGTTTGTGTTCTTCATAATATAAACCATAAATTCTCTGTGTATTTTAATGTGCCAAGTAGATTGCCAAGTGTTGTTTCTGCATAAGCATGCACATACAGACCTGCATAAATATATTTGTATATTTATATACATGTATATGTATATAATTAGTATGGAAACAAACATTCTCATGGATGCCAAAATAACATCTAAATTGTTGCCAAATTTTAACTTAGTCACATAATGATTTCTCTGCTCCTCAAGAAACCCCTTTTATATCTTTGTAGTAGTCCTATATAGTAGAAGCTAAATATTAGCTTTCAATCCAAAATGAGGTTATTAATGACATGAATTTTCTTGGTGGATTTGTGCTCATACCAAATAGAATGTGACTGATGGTTAGAAAGTAAACTTTTACTGATTCAGCGGAATGCCAAAAGCCTAGAATAAAAAGTAGCTGCGAAGTGTCATTCACTTTTAAAAGCAAGCTGCGGGGTCATCTGTGAGTTACTTGACAGGGTAGGGCCCAGCATAGTTCTGCCAGCTGTTGGGAGCCCATCCCTGTAGTGGAGATTAGAGGCATCAGTTTGGATAGAGTTGCCTGTGAAGGGTGAAGGGTGAGGGTAGCCAGACAAAAAAGGGCTTCAAGGTACCACCAAAGAGCTTAACCCATGTCCCTGGAAGGTTTAGGGGTGTGGATTGGTTCCATGGTGAGATTCAAAATATTTGACACCTGGCTGTTGCACAGAGCTTGCCAATGGCTGAACAGGATTCTGGAGCCCTGAGGGGCTAGAAGTTACTTCTTCATTGCTGAACTGTGGAAAACTGAGAATCATGAAGGAAGGGGAAGGGGAAGGAGGTGCCTACTTGACTGGGTAACTCAGGGTCACTTATTTATCAAACTTACAGAAGTGTTCTTATATTTTTACAACCTGTAAGGCTCTGCCACTTGCAGTAGGTCAGTCTTGACTAAGTACTGATTTACACAAACAAAAGAGAAGATCTAGAGAGACTCTGGTGCTATTGGCTTAATAGGAGAGATAGGGAGAGGGAGGAAGAGGGGTGGGGGAAGAGAGGGGGAGAGAGAGAGAGAGAGGGAGAGAGAGAGAGAGAGAGAGAGGGAGAGAGAGAGAGAGAGGTAAATCTGGAATGAGGCTGGGCGCGGTGGCTCACGCCTGTAATCCCAGCACTTTGGGAGGCCGAGGCGGGCGGATCACGAGGTCAGGAGATCGAGACCATCCTGGCTAACACGGTGAAACCCCGTCTCTACTAAAAATACAAAAAATTAGCCGGGCTTAGTGGCGGGCGCCTGTAGTCCCACCTACTCCGGAGGCTGAGGCAGGAGAATGGCGAGAACCCGGGAGGCGGAGCTTGCAGTGAGCCGAGATTGCACCACTGCACTCCAGCCTGGGCGACAACGGGAGACTCCATCCCCCAAAAAAAAAAATCTGGAATGAGCTGCACTTTCACGCTGGAGCCCAGCAGAGAGGAGCATGAATTTTCAGTGTCTTGAGTGTGATTATGACTCTGGTCTGGACATTTTAATGGCTGAAGTGAGACTGTTCTCTGGAGTTTTATTTGAGCTCTTTATTATCCAACTGTAGCTGAATAAAACTCTGATATAAATCTGAGTTCGTCCAGAGGCAAGGAAAGAACTGTCTATCCCACGGGACAGGTTTAAAAGGTGAGTGGCAGAAAAAGCAAAGTGTGTTTTCTCTTTGTACCTTAACATGCATACAATAGAAAGGTTAGAACAGCAAGGCATCCAGTTCGAACTGAAGCTGCCATTTGGACCTAACTGGGCTAGTCAGAGAAACTGATGGGAAGAGCCAGCAGTATGTCCTGACAGTGATGTGTTGTATTCTATTTGGTTGGTTTGGATTTTGATGGGAGCTAACACCAGAGAAGACAAGAATAAAAACCAGAACAGCTCCACTGTCTGTTGCACGTGCCTCTGCCTGAGGCCACTGGAGAGCACATGAGGTAGAAGCCTGAGTTGTTCTCCTGAAGGATTGCCTAAGATGGAAGGTATTTGCAGCACAGCTGAGGACACAGCACAAGCTGTGACCCCCTGAGGACAAGGGGAGTGGCTTTCCTTTATGTAAGGACTGGAGTGAGTTTGGCTCAGTGAAGACTCCAGGAAGTCATCACACAATTTAAACCTCAGACCTTATCCTTTGCGGAGCATAAGGACATGAGGCCTTGTCCTAGACTCAGGAGCACCCTGGCAGGTCCTGACAGCAATGGTCACCTACCGTGAGATGTCACCCAAAGGTGGCCAATGGTGGATGATCAGAGAGAAGGTGAACCCAACCAGAATATGCTGGACTAGTTCTCAAATTTGTAGGCCCTAAAAAGAGGAATATTTATTATAAAATGTAATAAATATGAATATTTTTATTCAAACATGGATAATTAGAATTTTAAAATTTTTTAAACTTACTGTAGATATATTACCTCTTACTCTAATTTCTTTCACCACCTGATTATTTAAAATTTAGAAGAATTATATTCTATTAAACCCCTAAGTGCTAAATAATTTCCATACTAATAAATTTGCCCTATAATTTTTGAAACTGTTAATTATGTCTGCCTATATCTTTCTTTGTGATAACTTTTAGTTGGAACTTCATAGTGACTTTATATTTGGTTATTGAGATATCAGTCTCCTTTCATTTGAATTGTTGGCATCATTTTGTTCATTAGCTAAGCAGTAATAGGTAAAAAATTTGAAAATTCCGCATGTTATATGTTAGGATTTAGTATATGATTTGGTTGGGATTAACTACAAATTCTAAGCATGCCTAAAGTTGTTTTTTTTTTTTTTTTTTTTTTTTACTTTAGGTTCTGGAGTACATGTGCACAACGTGCAGGTTTGTTACATAGATATATATGTGCCATGTTGGTTTGCTACACCCATCAACTTGTTATTTACATTAGGTATTTCTCCTATTGCTATCCCTCCCCCAGCCCCCCACCCCCCAACAGGCCCCGTGTGTGATGTTTCCCTCCCTGTGTCCATGTGTTCTCATTGTTCAACTCTCACTTATGAGTGAGAACATGCAGTGTTTGCTTTTCTCTTCTTGTGTTACTTTACAGAGAATGATGGTTTACAGTTTCATCCATGTCCCTGCAAAGGACATGAACTCATCCTTTTTTGTGGCTGCATAGTATTCCATGGTGTATATGTGCCACATTTCTTTATCCAGTCTATCATTGATGGGCACTTGGGTTGGTTCCAAGACTTTGCTATTGTGTACAATGCTACAATAAACATACGTGTGCATGTGAATTTATTAAATACTAAAAGACTGTACATAATGATAATGGGTTCTAATGATTCACTTTGGCTATATAAAATATTTTAATTTATTAAAAATAGCATAAAGATACAACATGAGGTAACATAAAACTACTTTCCAAATATAATGAAATAATTATCTGCACCTTTACAATTCTCTATTTGCAAAAATTTGTAGAGATGTTTCCTAGAGCAGTATCTATTTTGTGTCTAAATATGGCAGAAGAGATATGGAAGGCATCTACAATTCTTCACGTAACATTGGGCTTGATGGCATCTGTCAATGTCCACTTCTTTTCAACCTGCCACTTTGCCTAACATGGAACTTGTAGCTACTATACACCACCTCCATGTGTCTTCAGTATATTTATGCAATGACTTTTACATGGCATAGGTATGTCTCCTTGCATGGAACTGACCTAGCTGTGAATTTTTGTAATTTTGATAAAAATAAAAATATAATTCCTTTCTTTTGAAGTTCTGTTATTGCAGATATAGGTTTTTTAAACCTTTATGCTTTGTTTTCTTTCATGAATGCAAGTGTACTGCAGACATGCATGTCCATCAAGTATACCAAATGTCAGGCTCTTGACAATGTTGTATCAAAGATGCTAGAAGAGTCCAAGGTGAATGCTTAAATAAATAGATGTTTCATAAGCACTAACTTAATAGTGTCCTATTAAAACAATGGAAAACAAAATGAGACTGAACTTTCTATTCATATCTCATTTCAGTGCACATGATAAATTGATGAAAACATTGATTTTCAGTGTGGAAGAAGAGAGAATAGGTGTTGATTAGTTCATCAAAGGGCTCTTTCCACAATCTTCATTTTGCTCAAGTAGTTCAGTTTCTTGGGATTTTCAAAATAGGTTTTTACTGACACTAATGAAAGGGGGGAAAAGTTTTACTTTCTTTTAAAACACATTTGGAAATAATGCTAACTCAGCTACGCTCAACTACAAACCTGTCAATCAAACTAAGAGAAAAAGGAAGGATCACCCACTCGACTGCTAATTGCAGAATTACGCTAATTTATAAAATAACAAGAAATGTCTTCAACTGCCACTCTTGCTTCTATTCCATGGTGCCCTTCCTTCAGGGCACAAGAATCTGCTTCCCTTTATATTCTACATGCTCTCGAAATATAATTTTTTTCCTTCCATAGCTTGTAACTTTGCAAATAAATTAATACTCCATAGACCATTGCTTTCCTATATGACAAGTTTTAAAGATATGCTCAAGTGTCATTTTAACAAATAATTACTGAGAGTCTGCTATATGCCTGGCACTATTGGAGGCAGGCATATAGCAGACTCTTAGTAATTATTTGTTAAAATAATATTCTGATATTTCTAGCCAGGAAGTTTTCTTTGGACTACACCTGTGACTGGAGTGGTCCTGGGGAGAGCCAGATGTCAGTCACATCTGCAATTAGTAATGTGGTAAGAATTAGCTGACATTAATATAATCAGAACAGATATATCACTCACTCTCATTTACTAACATGGTAGAAAATTCAGAAGAGAAATAATGTTTGATCATTTTTCACTTTTAGCTAGAAAGCTCTTGTTAGTCATTTAAAATTCATTTATTTCTCTGATAAACATTGATCAAGAAATAACTAACGAAGAAGCAGCAGCTGTCTTCACTTTTTCTCTGTTACTGGAGGTAGTAAATGTGAACGTAGCAATTAAAGGACCCCTCATCAGTATTACCTAAAATCTGTAATGGATGATATCACTTTAACATGCTAAAATTTTTTAATAGCACAATTGTGAGGTCTTTCTTTTTTTCTTTTACTTTTTTTTTTTTTTTTGAGACAGAGTCTCACTGTCACCCAAGCTGGAATGCAATGGTACGGTCTCGGCTCACTACAACCTCCACCTCCTGGGTTCAAGCAATTCTCCCGCCTCAGCCTCCCAAGTAGCTGGGACTACAGGCACATGCCACCACGACCAGCTAATTTTTGTATTTTTAGTAGAGACAGCATTTCACCATGTTGGTCAGGCTGGTCTAGAACTCCTGACCTCATGATCCACCCGCCTCGGCCTCCCAAAGTGCCGGATTACAGGCATGAGCCACCGCACCCAGCCGAGGTCTTTCATATTAATGATTTTCCAGTCGAAATATTTAACCAATTAAATGTTTCATGTTAATAATTTTTGAGTCAAAAATTTAACCAATTAAATTTTCAGCATTCTCCTGAAAACTCTTACATCCTCCACTTTATACAAGGAAGGAATAAAGTGCACAATGCCCAGGTTCTCTTCCTGCTCTCAGATTCTGTGATTTCTTTACAGCAAAATTCATCCTTATTTATTCAAAATGTATTAAAACATATATTACAGGCAAAGTTTTAATCAATGCATCATATAAAATTTTTAGCAAGACAACATGTATTTAAAAAGAAAAAAATCCATTTTATTCTCAAAAATAAATTGTAAAGAATAAACATTTCCTCTAAAAAATTTTGAAGCAAAATTGGATCAGTTCACATCCATCTCATTTGGGGATAATCTACATAAGCAAGAAGGTCGTGAACATTGAAAATTTATAGTCTTTTAAGACAAATTACAATTTTCTCAAACTTCTGCCTATTTTTCACAGAGAAGGCATAGAGAAAGATCTTGAAATAAATGTTAGAATGTTAGTCCTACAGAAAAGAAATATAGGCTCTGCCAACGTGGGGGCCAAGACTCCAATACTGTCTTCCCACCAAAAAAAATCACATAATTTTCTTAGGGGACACTGATTCATGTATGCATGGTTTTGCCCAAAAATATTCAATGCATACCTAATATCAATCTCATGGGGGCTACTTGTTCAACGCTGGTCACATTGGGGCTCTGCTCATTGTAATCATTCAAGGACACAGGACGTTGCAAACCCTGCCCACCCATAATGCTGACCTCTCAACAAGAAGCTTTCAGTTTCCTGAGGCAGGGTTAAGACTATGAGAATCACACTACTCTTAAACATTTGTTTCTCTAAAAGTGAGTCTCTGTTCACATTTTGTTGCTAAAGGAAGGAGTCTGACCATGCCTAACTTTAAACGGAAGAGGCATATAATCCTCTAAGGATCCAGGAAGGAAAAGAGAATGAGAAATATCAGTAAGTGACAGAAATGTCTGTCATGACACTCAAATCTATCTAGACCCCAAAGACATTTCAACATTAGGTTATGTTCAGTCTAGCATTTTATGATGTGCAGTCTAATTTTAAAGGAATATATTAAATACTTCTTGATACTTTCCAAAGCTTTTGGATTCCTATTGGAAATGCAATAATACCAGAATTAATTAATTAATAAGTAATAAAAAATTCATTGCCAACTGGGCATGTAACTACTACAGGGAGATGAGATTTTCTCCAACAAAGACTAGCAAGACCAACATGAGGTCAAGTTGTGCTAATCAAGGTTGGCCACCTGCCTGGGCTGAGTAAATGAAACATATGGAGTGAGGTGAGAGGTGAAATCCTGTTTATTCCAAAGTAACTCCCCCACTGCCCAGTCATGGCACCTTCCTGAAACTCCTTCAGGGCCTGAAATTCCTACAGGGCCTGAAATTCCCACCCCTAACTAGCAGATTTGTTCCTTTCATCTCAACTTTAAAAAACTCAGGGCATGGCCTTGAAAAGAACAGAGTTAACATTGTCATGAATTATTGGTGAATTGCATTTTTGATTAATGATGAGGTTTCTTAAAAGAAATGCAAGCTTTGACTATACTAACTGGCATGTATGTCAGAATTAGGAAAACCATAAGCCCGCCTCTCAGTGCTGAACAAGCCACATCTAGAATAATGTACTCTGGGAGCTCTGTTTCCAGAAAGTTGTCAATATACTGAAGCTTATTGAAAGATGAATAACCCAAAAGATGGAACAGTGGGAACACATACTATAAAAAATATTAGAAAAAAGTCTTGAGTGTCACCCTGCAGCAATTATATACCCAGGTGACAATGAAATGTTTATTTCCTGTTTGTTCATTAATTAATTATTTCTGGTATTGTTTAATTTCCAGTAGGTATTCAAAACTTTGGAAAGTATCAAAGTATCTTCTATGCTCAAAATGCCTCGCACTATCTTCTTCCAAGTTATGTGGATATAGCTCTTCTCTTGGTAAAAGCCACTCTCCCATCTCACCCAGCATCCATCCTTCCCTTAGCAATTACTTCAATGGGAGAAAATTCAGAGCATCAGAGAACAAAACAATCCATCACAGGTATTTGTTTGGGTTATGAATGTAGAACCTGAGTGCCACTTTCTTCCAAGATGAAATCTGGTGCAGATTTCAACAAACAACAGGATCTCTGAGTCCAATCTTAATAACCATACACTCCTTCAATAGTGTCCAGATGATGTGCCAGCATTAATTCCTTGTTTTTGGTGCAACTTTGATCTTAATAATTCTATAAAGAAAATATTATGGAGAAATTGAAATGATACTGTGGCTGATCATGGCATCCTCTTATGCAAGATCCTGTTTTTTCACTAAGTACCTAGTTGATAGAATATAGGGAAAAATGTCATGTAAGAATTGTAAAATCAGTTCCTTTATAAATAAAAAGAAAGGCGGACAACTAAAGTGGCTAGCAAAAGAGGACAATAAAAATAAATGGTAATACAGAAACTTAGTGGAATATCATCCCTACACTTAAAGACTATGAATCAATATTATATAAAGTTAAGATAAATGGCACACTATAAACTGCATGCACATTAAAATGATGTTTTCATAGGAACAACAATTGGAAGGAAATTCAGATTCAAACAATTAGATTAAAATGCTTGATGTTTAGATTAGATTAGATTAGATTAGATCAGATTAGATTAGATTAGATGACCTAATCTAGCTCTATCACCAAACCTCTGCTGAGTTTCATTCATTTAAAAAAAGCCATGTGCTAGATTTAAAGAATACAAAGAAAAAGCAGGAAACAGTTACTTTCTTCAGTGCACTTAAAGATCTTTGTATTTTTTTTTTTGTTTGTTGTTTGTTTGTTTGTTTGTTTGTTTGTTTGTTTTTGAGACAGAGTCTCGCTCTGTCGCCCAGGCTGGAGTGCAGTGGTGCTATCTCGGCTCACTGCAAGCTCCGCCTCCCGGGTTCACGCCATTGTCCTGCCTCAGCCTCCCGAGTAGCTGGGACTACAGGCGCCCGCCACCACGCCCGGCTAATTTTTCATATTTTTCACCGTGTTAGCCAGGATGGTCTCCATCTCTGGACCTTGTGATCCGCCCACCTCGGCCTCCCAAAGTGCTGGGATTACAGGCGTGAGCCACTGCGCCCGGCCCAGATCTTTGTAAGTTTTTTAAAAAGATGAATAAACAGGCACTTATAATGCAATTTGGTAGGAACAGTGATAGAAACATAAGTTCCCAGTGAGCTGAGGAGCACATACAGACAGCACCTTAAACTAGTCTGCGGTGAGATGGGTAGGGAAAAGGTATAGAAAGGATTTCACAGAACTCAAGAGATCTCATTAAAGTCTTAAAAAACAAATAAAATAAAAACTATCCAGGACAAAATATGGCTGTAGGGAGTGAATGACGCTGGAAGTGGATAGGAAGCCAAAGCAAAGACAGACGGGGACAATTGCAGGTGTCCAGCACAGCTGGAGCACAGAATCCAGAGGTCAGAAGAGATGGCAGGCATGAGGGGGAGAAGTCGGCAGGGACCAAATCCTCAAAGAGTTCCCAGTGCTTCTCATTCTTCTAGGAAACGAGGGCTTTTTCCAAGGCAGAAATACATTCTAGAAAGGCCATGCTGATGTACTATGGGAAATGGGTTAGGCACTAGCAATAATTCAGGAGAAAATCATAAAAACCTGAACGAAGATGGTAGCAGTGAGGCTGGGGAGAAAGAGCTTGAGACAGCAACACACTGAGTAAATGAGACTTGATAAGAGACCAAATTTCGGGGTAAGAGAAAGAAATAAATCCAAAGGGATCCTGATGTTGATGGCTCAGTCATCTTGATTCCTCAAAATGGGGAAGTTCGGGAAGAAAAGCAGGATAGAGGTGGAGGTGAATTCTGTTTGCATTTGTTATAGTTTAGTGACTGTGAGAGATGCTGCATAGATGGTTTCATGTAGGGAAAGATCAAAGCTAGAAAGGTAAACTTGAGAGTCATCAAAGTAAAGGAGTGTAAAGTCATAGGAAGGGATATGATTTCCCAAGAGTTTCAGTGTGGTAAGAAGAACATGGACTGGCAGGGCGCGGTGGCTCATGCCTGTAATCCCAGCATTTTGGGAGGCCGAGGTGGGCGGATCACGAGGTCAGGAGATCGACACCATCCTGGCTAACACGGTGAAACCCAGTCTCTACTAAAAATACAAAAAATTATCCGGGCGTGGTGGTGGGCGCCTGTAGTCCCAGCTACTCGGGAGGCTGAGGCAGGAGAATGGCGTGAACCCGGGAGGCAGAGCTTGCAGTGAGCCGAGATCATGCCACTGCACTCCAGCCCGGGCGACAGAGCGAGACTCCGTCTCAAAAAAAAAAAAAAAAAAAAAAAAGAAGAAGAAGAACATGGACACATGGAAACACTCATGAAGAATTCTGCCATTTAAAGAGAGAGTAGAGGAAGAAATGTCCACAAGAGACTGATAAGGAACAGCCAGAAGAGCAGAAGGAGACACTGGAGAAAGAAAGGATCTGGAAATCAAACATTCTCAACACGCTTGGTTCGAAAATAGGCTCAAATGCAGCAGAGAAGATACTGCAAAACGTCCACCAGTCAGGTTACAAAGGAGAAATGGAAACAAACGAGAGAAGTTCAACGGAGTGGTGGACAGGGCAAGTGTTGAGTACGTGCAGAGAATAAGAGGACGAGGGAGATGGAAGTAATAAGGTAGACGGTGATAAAATTTCTCAGTAACTTGGATGTGAAGAAGACAACGGTAAGCAAAGCAGCAAGGGAAATGGATTAAAGAAACAGTAAGATAGCAGAATCATAGATGACTTGTCGGCTAGATGGGAAACTGCTTAATGTCTTGCAACCATTCCCTTTTCCCCAAACAATGATGCGATCTTAGTTCACATTTCCTCATTTGGGATCAGGGTTACTCTAAGGGGTTCCCATCCCCCTCTAATCCATTAAACGGGCTGGAGGGGAAGGTCTGTTTGTGTTTCTTTCTCTGATTTTGTTTTTCAAGATTAGAGAATGTTGAGAAGGCAAGGCGCTGAGAGAAAACTTCAAAAACTAGTAAAAAATGGCCGGGCACGGTGGCTCACGCCTGTAATCCCAGCACTTTGGGAGGCCGAGGCGGGCAGATCACTTGAGGTCGGGAGTTCAAGAACAGTCTGACCAATATGAAGAAACCCCGTCTCTACTAAAAATACAAAAAATAGCCGGGAGTGTTGGCGCATGCCTGTAATCCCAGCTACTTGGGAGGCTGAGGCAGGAGAATCACTTGAACCTGGGAGGCGGAGGTTGTGGTGAGCCGAGATCGCGCCATTGCGCCCCAGCCTGGGCAACAAGAGTGAAACTCCGTCTCAAAAAAAAAAAAAAAAAAAAAAACTAGTAAAAAACAAAAAGCCTGGAAATTCTAGAAAAGGGGACAAAAAGGTGGAAGTGTGTAGCAAAGGCCAACACTGAGCTTCAGAGGAGGAAAGTTTCCCTCTGTGGTACCAGACCAAAGAAGGAAAGGAAGGGCGCAGATAAAGGTATGTTTACAGTCAAGTAAGGAAAAGCAAAACTCAAAAAAAGATTTAAATTGTTTTAATCCTTTGCTCAATCACCAAGAATTTAGTCATTATCACAAATGAGGCTATATTGTAATAAACATTTATTTAAGCCCTGCAATAAAAACAAACTGACGGGTGGGTACAAGAAAACCCAAACAAAGCATTACCTGGCATGAAGACAACAGTGGTGCCAAGAACTACAGGACAGAGCATCTCTAGCTAGATTATCAGGGCTACCTTGACAGGAGATATTTAAATAATTTGTAAAAAGTGATTAAGAAAACATTTTAGATGTAGCAAATGGCACTAATTAATATTCAGTAAATAATATAGCTTATTATGCCCAAAGTTGACACTCAGCGATTCCCTGGCCCCAGGGTGAGTTGAAGGGAAGTTAATGTGAGTGGGCTAGGGAAGAACAGATGATGGAACTATCAACTTGAGGGAGAGGTGTGCAGGATGGGCACAGGGCTGGGGAGAATAGAGAGAATGCCTCTCAGAGCCCCTCACTTCATCACCAATAACCATCCTCTCTGATGACACACAGGGGTGTTCCAATTCCATCCATGCAGCACCCTCATTCTCCACCCTTTATTCTCTTTGTCCAGCCTGCATTCTCTTTGTTGTCAGTAATTTTATACTCAAAACATAAACATTTAAATTTCCCATAGAAAATTTCCAAAAATTCTATGTACTGGATCTTAATTAATTCTAGAATATATGTATCAAACAGAAAACATTCTCTCATCAAAATGTGATATAGCTAGAAATGTCAAAAAAAAAAGAAAAATGAAATACCGCTACCAATTAGAAATGTTTAAATTCACTATAAATAACACTTAGCTCAAAGAAGAATTCAAATCCAAAGCTGTGGCATACTTTTACCAGATAATGAAAAACAACAGATTTCAGAACTTAAGAGACACAGTTAAAGCAGTGTTCAGAAGAAAATCTATAGCTTTAATTATTTTTATTATTAACCCAAGAACAATGAAAATAAATTAAATGTTTAACTCAAACAATTACAAAAGACATCAAAATAAAATTTAAAAGAGATGAAAGTAAACTACATTTTAGTCAGAAATAAATGAATTATGAAACAAGGAAAATGAAAAGTGAAACTAATTATTAAATTCAAGAGCTGGTTCTTATAAAATATAAAACACATAAACTACTAAAGTACTCTAATAAAGAAAAAAGAGAGAACATAAATACCAAAATTTAGAATAATAAGGTAAAAATAAGATACAGACAAAATTTTTGAATGTTGAATTTATTGTTCAACCCTATGCAAATAAATTTAAAAACTTGAATGAAATGGAAGATTTTCTGAAGAAAAGTTTACATTACCTAAACTCCAACAAGATTTTTTAATGTAAAACACACCAATTGACATCTTTTTTTAAATGGTTGACAAATTTTCCAAGATATATGCCCTCCCATGATGGTATCTGACCCAAAGAATTTACAGAAAAATTTTAACAAGTCATTAAGGAACAGGCATTTCCAATACTATTTAAACTGTTCTACATTACAAAGAAAAAAGAAAAAGTTCCTAAGTATTTTTGTAAAGCTATTACCAATGAAAATATAACACACAAAAGCCAAGACAACCTTATGGATCAATCTCACTTGTAAGTATCAAGGGAAAGTTCTTAATAAAATTTTAACAAATAGAATGGAGAGTATATACTAAGAATAATAAAAAGCTACCAGGCATGGTGGTGGGTACCTGTGGTCCCAGCTACACGGGAGGCTGAGACAAGAGAATTACTTGAGTCCAGGTGTTTGAGACTATCCTGGGCAACATAGCAAGACCTTGTCCCTTAGTAATAATAATAATAATAATAATAATAGTAATAATATTAAGAAGAAATACTCCTTGATGACAAATGAGATTCATTTTAAGAATGCAAGAATGGTTCGACATTAATACTAAACATAATATCTATGAAGCAAAGGAGGCAACATATCATAAGATTATGTCCTAGTTTCTAAAGGAACATTTTATAATATTCAACATAATATTGTGCAACAATTACTCCTGACGTTTTGAAACTCCCAATAAATTATAAGTAGATGACTGTTTCTGAAATTTATGTATCTTGAGTCAAATTGCAGCATCATGATTAATTGTTAAATACTAGTAGTATCTTATTTTATTAGAGTCAGGAATAAGATAAAATTTTACCATTATCCATAATATTAACTAATATTATTTCTGAAAATGCTAACTACAGAATACAGAAATAAAAGTTGTAAAAATTAAAAAGAAAAAGGCAAAATTTTATTGTTTGCCAATATTATAATTGAATAGCATGAACTAACAAACTGTTAGAAGAACTAAAAAGACTCAGTTGGCTTATTACAAAATTACCAATAAAATCAATGTATTTCCTGTATAAGACAACAATCATCAGAAAAATAAGTTTTAAAATCTCATTTACAATAGGAGCATTTTAAAAAAGAATAAAATACCTAAAACTTAATAAACCAGGCCAGGCACAGTGGCTCACACCTGTAATCCCAACACTTTGGGAGGCTGAGGTGGGAGGATTGCTTGAGCCCAGGAGTTCAAGACCAGCCTGGGCAACATTGTGGAGCCCTGTCTCTACAAAAAACAAAATTAAAAAATTTAGCCAGGCATGGTGGTAGGTGCCTGGTGTCCTAGCTACTCAGGAGGCTGAGATGCAAGGATGGTCTGAGCCCAGGAGGTTGAGGCTGCAGTGACCAGTGATGGTGTCACTGCACTCTGGCCTGGATGACAAGAGTGAGACCCTGTTTCAAATAAAACAAAACAAAAACCCACACATACACAGAAGAAAAAAATAAATCTAATAAGGCTCATTGAAGAGTTCTATAAAAAAAATTAAAACTCTACTGAGATACATAAAGACATCAAAAAGTAAAGATAAATACTGAGCACTCATACAGAACCACTAAATGTTTTAAATGGCTCAATTATTCCAAATTTTATTGATATATTTAATATTCCAAGCACAATGCAAGAGTTTATTTAAGTTGGCAAGCTCATTCTAAACTTTATATTAGAAAACAAAAGGCAAGAATACTCAGGAAATTTACAATAAAGAGTAATAAGGAGAAACCAGACCTGCCATGTAGTAAATAGTCATCAAAAACTTTTAGTAGCAGAGGTCAAATAAACAGATCAAGATACAGAGTAGAGAATTTAAAAATATATCCACATAAATATATGAATCCATTAAGCTAAAGGTGGCACTTTAAGTCTTGGAGGAAAAAATAGGTTGTTCAATAAATGCTGTTACAATAAACGACATGGGTGGGAAAAAGTCATGTGTGATCCCCATCCCACTCTATCAAAATTTTACCTATTTTGATAGAATTTATTTTAATTCTAGATGCTTCAAAATTTTATTTGTTGAAAAAAAGTAAAAATGAAATCATGGAGAGGTTTACTTCTATGAAGACAGAATAAACATACTTTTCTTTCTTCCTCCACTAAGTAGAACAAAAATACCTGGGCATTAGCACAATTTGCAAGTGCAAAAATGTGGAACCAGCTCAAATGCCCATCAATCAATGAGTGGATAAAGAAACTGTGGTAGATAGAGAGGTGATGGATAGATAGATAGATAGATAGATAGATAGATAGATAGATAGATAGATAGATAGATGATAGATAGATAGATGATAGATGATAGATAGATAGAGATAGAGATAGAGATGGAATACTACTCAGCCATAAGAAGGAATGAATTAATGGCATTCACAGCAACCTGAATGGTATTCTAAGCAAAGTAACTCAGGAATGGAAAACCAAACATCATATGTTCTCACTTATAAGTGGGAGCTAAGCTATGAGGATGCAAAGGCATAAGAATGATACAATGGACTTTGGGGACTCAGGGGAAAAGAGTGGGAAGCGGGTGAGGGATAAAAGACTGCAAATCAGGTTCAGTGTATACTGCTCTGGTGATGGGTGTACCAAAATCTCACAAATCACCACTAAAGAACTTACTCATGTCAACAAATACCAGCTGTTTCCCCAAAAAATAAAACCATGGAAGTGAAAAAATTTTTTTAAATAAAATACATGGGCATTATCCATCAAACAAACATAGAAAATGTTGAAATGTGGAGAAGGCAAATGGGCCAGAGACCTTGGGATGTGAGGTACCTCCTTAGAGGGGAGTTCCCTGAATTTCTATTTTGCCTCATAGATCCCAGCCTTGAGCTGAGGAAAGCAAAGCTGACACCTGAAAATCCCATGAATTCAAGCCCAAAAAGCCCCAACAGAAGCCCAATCCCTCCAGCCAAAGACCAAGATGGGGCAGCCCATCAAGACAGGAACTTTCAGACAGGAAGCACTCTACGCCAGCCACACACCATAGGAAAAAGGTCTGTGGCCCCACTCCCACCCACCACAACAATGACCACATGGGACACTGACTTCCGCCTTCTCCAGGCTGCAGCGAGGCACCCACCAACCTCAGGTTCAGTCAGGCTCCTGGGAAGACTGGCCTTCCACACACAGCTGGCAATAGCAAGCTGCCACTCCCCATCCCTACCAGGGTGATGTGCGAGGAGGCCCAGTGGAGGGTCTGGGCTTTCAGCACTACCAGTGGTAATGAAGCCACCTCCCCACTCTGTGGTATCAGTGGAGGTTATGTGAGCATGAGTTACTTCTACCCCTCCCAGCCAAAGAGGTATCAGTGGAGAGCTGCTGGGGAACTAGAATCCAACCATCATCCAGCAGTGACAAAGAGCCCCAGCAGCAATGTGACAGCCACGATGCAACTAGCTGAGAGAGCAATTTACAAACATATTTACAACAAATGAAAAATAGTCTAAACAAAGATATAAAATATGTAAAGAAGAAGAACCAAATGGGAATCTTAGAACAAAAATATATAATACTATAGCTGAAATAAAAATCTCAGTAGATGGGCTCCATGGCAGAATAAAGGAGACACAGGAAAGAGATAATGAACTGAGAGATAAAGCAATTTGCTATTTGCTACAATGAGTAAATCTGAAAAAGAGAAAATCTAATCTATTTTCCAAATAGATCTAAATTTATATTATCTGAGTCCTTGAAAAAAAATAACAGAAAAAAGTATTCAAAGATATAGTGGCTGAATTCTTTCCAGTTTGGCAAAAGACATAAATATATAGATTCAAGAAGCTGAGGGAACCACAAATAGGAGAAACCCAAAGAAATCCACACCAAGATAAATCATTTCAATTCTGAAAATTAAAGACAAAGGGAGAGGCAGAGCAGAGGTCAGGCTGCACCATCTGCGGTCCAGCTGCGTTTTTCTGCTATTGATCTTTTGTTCTCCTTCATCCTTGGGCTCATAGAAAGATGGAATCCACATTTCTGGGTCTCCCAAATGCATCAGTCTTAAGAGAAATAAATAGAACTTCTCTCTCAATGGTTTTAGAATTGACAACACTTATTTCCCAAAATCTACAAAGAAACCTTCTGTTGTATTTTATTGGGCCAAATTTGGTTCTATGCCTGTTTCTAAAGCAATCCCTGGGCTAAGAGAGTGCCTTATACTGATTGGCTTAGCCTGGGTTTTCTAAAGCAATCTTTATGGCAGAGGAGAGGAACTATTTGATTAAATCAAAAATTAGGTCCCATCCTGGTGTGTGGTGAAATAAATCCCTCCCAGTGTACCACAAATTATAGAGTTCTCTAGCAATTAATATGAATCAAGCACTGTCCATGTGATAGGAGATGAGGGCTAAATTAATAACGGGCATCTTGAATTTACCTTCTTTTTCAGGCAACATGTATACATCCATTGGATTTTCTGTAATTAAAGTCCCCAGCCTCCAAATTACAATATTTCTGAACTAAGAATTGCAAGCAAGGCTGGAAGGGTGGCAGTGGGCTCATTGGTAACAAAACCAGTGTTCCTCCTTTGGCTAATCTCAAGAATATAACATTTTTCCTATCAAGCAGACTTTTCTATGCAGACCACCTACAAGTTTATAAATCAAGTCTCCCAAATATCTGAAGACAACCTATACAAAAGGAAGCGTCCATCAGCTTGATGTGCTACTAAGCATGAGGAGGCATGGCCACAAGGCCTTTGTCTGACATGTACTTGCCTTTCTCACACTGTTAGTTTCTCACTACACAGTAAATAAGATCCTCTACATTAAAAACTATGTGTCACTCCTCACCTCCCTTCCTTCTATATACAAAAAAAAAAAAGAAGCTGAAACTTAAAGAAAGTATGACTTATCTAATGATATATAATTGGTAAATTTTTGATTCATAACAAGTTAGTTGAACTCTGCATTTGGGACTGTCTTCATCATACATCTAAGATTTTTTTATTAGCTGGTGACATCATTCACCAAGACAATTTAAGTTCAATTTTTATAGAAATTGTTATAAACAGGTCATAAAAATACATTAAAATACCACTCCTCTATTTTAATTCTTTCTTAAAAACAAATAATTAAAAATAGATGTGCCTGCTGCAGGATGCCATGGTCACTTGCAGACGTGTGGCAGAAAAATCATTTCTGATTCTTATTTAACCTGGTGGTTCATGAATTAGCCATCAGAGGGCCCCCAAAAATGAACTTCCAAATCAATGTAATTAACATGCTCAGCTAATTTATGTACAGGAAGGTTTATGACTTCTTCCTTCAAATTTTTAGAGTATAAGGAAATCCTTGGGAATTGTTTTCTCTAAAATTAATGTGACATGTGATTTGGAGGAATTTGGACAGCTTCAAGGTCTTCTAAGAATAATAAATATTTCTGCCACAAGGAAACTCTTTGAATTCATCAGTTAATGTCATGATCTCAGCAGCCTGGCCCTAAATAGGGGAACCATTCTAGTAATTCTTCTGCTATCAAGTCACTGTGTTATTTGAATATCTTTTTATTTGTGCACTTAATATTTTAAGCAGCAAATTGTAGACACTATATACCAAAGTGACACATTAGGGACATGGGATCCCTGAGTTGCTTTTGCCGTTTGCTAGTGCCCCAGCTGGGAGACTCTTTGCTGAGTTGCCCATCTAAGCAAAGAGTCTCCTGGCTGGGGCACTAGCAAAGGGAAAAAGAAAACTTTCAGAACATTTTGCTTATGAGCCAGTATTTCAACTCATGCCAACAAAGATCAACCTAATAAAAATATGTAGGTATTAGTTAAATGCAATTCAAAATTACTTTATGAATTTTACACACTGCGCAGCTAAATAACACCACTGAGGGGTGTGTTATAAAAATGGAGCATATAGACACTAATAAAAATCTAAATTTCTTCTTTGGAAATAAAAATGCATCTAGATCTATCTTAACAAACCCTGAGGACTGCAACCTTGTGGTGAGCTGCAGAACTCTTTGTCAAAATATTTAACCTGGATTCAGGGTGACAAACTATCTGTATTTCCCACAGCCACTCCTAATGGCTCCAGAAGGAAATATGGCTTCCATAGCAGCCACGCTGCTGTAATTGGTAAGTAGGAAGACTCATAAATTCAGTAATTATGACCCGTTATGGAAAAATGCAGCTGGGTTCTGACTGGTTTGAGTGTCCCTGGGGGGTTCATCAGTCAACAATCATTTATGGAGCATTTACTATGCTCAGACAACGTTCTCAGCACTGGGGATATAGAAGTAAAGAAGGTAGTGAGTGTACCTATCCTTACAAAATTTACATTCTCATAGGTGCAGGGAAATGGGCAGCTAATATACACAGAAACTAACAGATCTGATCATTTCACCAGACACTAACAAGAGCTATACTTAAAGTAAGATAATTTTATATAGACAGAGAGTGGTCAAGGAGATCCTCTCTGAGAAGTGACATCTGAGGTGAACCCATTTGCTAAGGTGGGGTTAATGGACGGGGTTAATGGGGTTAATTTGTTAATGGAGAAAGGGCTGATTAACATCCCAAGGCAGAGTCCAAAGCCATGTCCCAAAACTAGAATGAACTTCCATTTAAAAAAAAATTGAATCTCATATTACCCTCTTCTATATGTGAAGTGCTTTCATACATAGGGCTTTAGCTGGTCCACACAGCGACCTTGAGACATGCCTATTATCATTCTTGTTTTTCCTGTGAGAGAATGGAAGCAAAATAGAGATGTTTAGCAACTTTCTCAGGGTCACATATAAATACCTAGCACAGCACTAATTTAATCTGGGTCTTATCTCAAATCCTATGCAACACACAACCTTTCACAGATGCCAAGACATTCGTGTGTTAAGGAAAAGCTGAAACATTTGTAGGACTTTCTTGAGTCATTATTTTTATTATCCAGGAAAATAAACATGTCATTTAACATGAAAAAAAGAGAGGGGAAAAAAAAGAGGCATTTTGGTTCTTTCCAATACCAGGTATTACAGCCAAGGGCCTAGGCTGAGGGGAATTACCTTCGTTATAAAGAGCAGCTGAGACAACTGATATTACGCTGCATTTGCCTATGTTAAAAGATAGTTCAGAATCTGTCTGTGGAAGTAAAAGGGATAATAATTAAGAAGAGTGGGGAAGAAATTTGGAAGCTCAGATGCTTAAATTCCAGATGACGAGAGAGACATCATAGACCCAAAGAAAATGGCAACCAATTGGCTTATTTTACATTCATAATCATGAACAGAGGTATCTTTAGGTGGTAATCAACACTTATACTAAAAGTGGCAAAATTACTGAGCACTGACATTTTGTTTATTTTTGTCTTTTCTGTTTACTTTCAAAACCACCTAGATGGAAATGAAAAGCAGGAAAAAAATGAGGGGGAAGAGGAAAAAAAATCAAAGACATAGAAAACTGTCATTATTACAGCAAGGCACTTAATTAGTACTGAGCAGTGTATTCCATAGCATATTTTTGGTTCTATGCAAAAATCTTTTTTTCTAATTTGCATTTTAGTCATAAATCTATGGTGAGTACATAGAGAATGTCCCCTCTCCTGTCCATCAGCTGTCTCTGTCTCTGAAGTAAAACTACCTGCATGGCTGTGCCAGCCTAACATGCCCTGACCTTTCGTGGAGGATAAGACTGTGAAAGTACAATCATAGTGCCAACAAGCAATTACAAACTTTAGAATCTAAAATGGCTCTTTAAATTTAAATTAATAAAATTTGAGATGGGGAGCAGTAGCTCTTGCCTGTAGCCATCACCCCAGCACTTGGGGAGGTCAAGGTGGGAGGATTATATGAGGCGAGGAATTCAAGGCTAGCCCGGGCAGCATAGCAAGACCCATCTCTACAAAAAATAAAAAATTAGCTGGGCATAGTGGCATGCACCTGTACCAGCTACTCAGGAGGCTAAGGTGGGAGGATGGCTTGAGCTCAGAAGTTTGAGGCTTCAGTGAGCTAGGATTGTACCACTGCACTCCAGCCTGGATGACAGAGTGAGACCCTGTCTCTATAATAAAATAAAAATAAAATTTGAAATTTGTTTATCCAGTCACACTAGCCACATTTTAAGGGCTCAGTAGCCACAGATGGCTTATGGTTTCTGTGTTGGGCAGTGCAGCTTAGAACATACCCATCAACACAGAGCTCTATGTGACAACCCTAGACCAGACAACTCTTATCAAATGAGAGAAATCCCAGCTCCTCTCCATCCAGAGTGTCTCATACACTCCATGTTTTCCACTCCAGAAGTCCCCTTACTTCATTTTTATTCTGTTCTAGTGTTGATTTCCTGTCTTTAATCTCTTTGCCATATTAATCATAGAACAGTAAGTTTAGCTATAGAGGCAAATTTAATGACATTTGTTCCAACACCATTATCTTGCAAATGAGGAAGTGTCAGCCTATTGAGGTAAAATGTACCCATTCATTCAATCAATATGTATTTAGTGCCTACGTATTCTAGAAACTGAGAACAGACCAAACCCCAACCCTCATGGAGCATCAAACTGAATACAGGAACAAGCAATAAAATACAAACAAGAAAGGCATAAGGGTAGGAAGGAAAATAATGCAGGATGTGACAGAGAAAAGGATGAGTGCAAAAAAGAAGTAGTTGGAAGCAGTAGTTGTAGCTTCTCCATGGAGGGAGGCCAAAGAAAGATTCTCTGCAAAAGTGAGAATTGAAAGAAGGCCTGGGTATGTGAAAGAATCAGCCATGCAAAGGTCTCAGATAAGAGCATCCCAAGCATATTCCAAACAGCAAGGAAAAGTCCATGGAGTCGGAATGAGCTTGGTATGTCCAAGAAGGAGAAATAAGAGCAGAGATGCTGGAGAAAAGTAGAAAGTGGGAAGTGAAGGGAGGTGAGGTTTGAGAAGTAGCCAAGGGCCAGTTCCTATAAGACCATAGATTAGTTATCTATTGCTGCATAACGAACTCCCCACACGTGGCTTGAAACAGCATTAAGTATCTCACAGTTGCCATAGCTCAGAAATCTGGTGCAGTTGGGCTGGATCCTGCTTACTGGATCTGCTGCCTCCTCTGTTCTCTGTTTTTTGCCCTCACCTCCTCCTTCTATCCCTGCAGTCAAGGTAATGGCCAGGGTCGTGATCATCCAAAGACTCAACTCAGTGGATCCAGAGGATCCACTTTCAAGTTTTGTTACCAAGATTCAAATTCTTGGGGGCTGTTAGACTGAGGGTTTCAGTTCGTTGCTGGCCAGAAGCAACCCTCGGTTTCTTGTCTTGTGGGCCTCTCCAAGATGGCAGCTTACTTCATCAAAGTGAGCAAACAGAGAAGTACAGAGGCCTCTAGCAAGAGGGAAGTTGTGGTCTTTTGTATCCTAATAATAGAAGTGAAGTGCCATCATTTCCTCCTTATTCTACTTGTTAGAGCACATGAGGAGGTCTAACCCACACACTGCAGGAGGGACATACACAGGAACATGAGTAAGAGGAGCCAGGGATCATTGGAGTACATCTTAGATGTCTACCCAGCAAAGGTCACATGGCCCATAGGAAGTTGACTTTTACCTAAGTGTCACTGGGAGGCCAAGAATGGTGGCACAAGCCTGTAATTCCAGCATTTTAGGAGTCAAGGCAGGAGGATCACTTGAGTCCAGGAGTTTGAGACTAGCCTGGGCAACATAATGAAATCCTATTTCCACAAAAAAAAATTAGCCAGGTATGATGGCACACCCCTGTAGTCCCAGCTACTTGAAGAGCTGAGGTTGAAGGATCACTTGAGCCTGAGAGGTTGAGGCTGTAGTGAGCCATGATGGCATCACTGTACTCCAGCCTGGGTAACAGAGCGAGACCATGTCTCAAAATATGGTCAAAAACAAAAACAAAACAAATAAACACAAAAAAAAGTCCCACACCAACAACAACCCAGTGATTAGGAGATATTGGGAAGCTTCAATCAGGGAACTGACATGATCTGATCTTCAACTCAGGACTTGGTGGTTATATGTGGAAGAGATAGATGCAGAGGGCCACTGTGGAAATAGGAAGACCACAGAGGCTACTCCAATTGCTCTTTGATATGTGATGGAGCTAAGAAAACAGTGAGATGCTGTCAAGTTTGAGATCCACTCTAAAAGTAGAACCTACAGTGTTTGCTTATGAGTTGCATATGGAGGTGAGAGAAAAAGACAGGGACCCTAACAAAAAGGCTAAACTAGCTGAATCAGTCTCCACAGAAAGCCTTCCCTGGAAAATCCTCCAAGAAAGAGACCTCGTGTTTCCTTGCACTTTCTTTCTCCCTGCATCTCTTCTGACACTTCTCTGATATCTTCACAAGTCATTTTATATTGTTGATGCTTAGGAAAATCTAGAATTTCCACTTTTTAATATGCTGGAACAGGTACTCACGTGCTAAAACTGTAGGGAAAGTGGGATACAAAAAATAGTTGTCATTATTTATTACCAAAGATATGATACTGTCTTTTTAAATATGCATCCCAGTTTTTCAAACTCACCAGTATATTTAACATGTGCTCTTTGTTCCTATTTTTATGTAAAAATGGAAATACTTTTATTCTCTTAAACAAAAAAATGCTAATAAGAAGAGAAAAGGAAATGATTTTAGCAGAACATTAGGAGGCTGGCTGTACATTTTTAATGTTTGGGCATCAATAACAAATTGCTGTGCTCTGAACTCACAGCATGGATACGATATTAGCTCTTCCAGGGAGAGTCTGACTTATTGCACATATGTCCTCTGAAACCACTAAGAGCTCAACAGGATAAACAGGGTAGTATACATGTTTTATGGGCCTTTTTTATTTACTCCAGGTTTTGTCTTAGGCTAAATCTGTGTGTAGCCAAATACCAAACAAACAAAACTCAAATGGCTCATGGTTAATACAAAACAATGCAGTTTTTCTTCTCAAGTTTGAATAATTAATCCAGATTGCTTCATGACTAAAGCAACCGATGCCATCTTTGCCCTAAGCAAAATATGATTTCGCTTTAGAGTTCACTTACTTTCACTTCATGCCCCTCTCTTTGATCTCTCCCACCCACTCCTTAAACACAAGGTTCTATCTTCAATGTGTGTTTCTTACTGGGAATAGGATCTCCTAGGCACAGTCAATTCACAGAAAGAGATATCCCACAGAGCCTGAGTTTTCCCATCACTCATCCTTGATGTTACACCCTAAAGGTAACCTCTGCACGTACTAGAAGCATGACATGCTCCATTTTATAAGGGTCAGCATGAGCACTCATTCAATATCAGTGATAATACCTGTGTTTATTCTACCAAAAGTCAAATTTTTGAGTTTTAAGAAAGTACATTTTTCCTAATTCTCCTATCTTTTCAAAAAATGTTAGACTGCTTCACATAAAAATTTCTGATGATTTCAAGAATATGTCTGCATTTCTTTAGAAAGAGAGAGAGAGGGAGAGGGAGAAAGAGAATATGAATTAACAAGTTGGGAACACTGAAATGAAGATAGGAGAGTGACTTTAGGTTTAGCCTTAAAGGGCCCATGGTGAGACCTGACTATTCAGCCCAAAATTTGCCAACTCAAAACTATATCCATATGTGTTTGATCCCAGGATATGGCTATGAACAAGGAGCTTGTCTCAGTCCATCTTGTGTTGCTATAACAAAATACCACAGACTAAGCAATTTATTTAAAAAAAGAAAGAAAGAAAAAGAAATTTACTTCTTAGAGTTCTGGGGGTTAAGAAATCCAAGGCTGAGGGTCTGGCATCTGCTGAGGGTCTTCTTGCTGCATCATCCCATGGTAGAAAGTAGATGAAAAAGAATGTGGGAGAAAGAGAAAGAGAGCAAGAGAGGACAGAACCCACCTTTAGAACAAGCTCATTCTCAAGATAACTAATCCACTCCACAATAATAACATGTGCCTGTGCATGAGGACAGAGCCCTCATGACTTAATCACCTATTACTGGGCCCCACCTCCCAATACTGTTGCATGGGGGATTAAAATTTAATACATGCACTTTGAAGGAAACATTCAAACTACAATACAGCGCAAGCACAAAGAGGTGGGATGATGTGCCTAAAGTCAGACTTAGGAAAAAATATGAATAACACAGACCTCCTGCCTACCAGACTTGTGTTTCCAAGTGACTCACAAAGACTTAGAACCACAGTAGAGAGGCTGCTTCAAAGTTAGTTGCTTTCACATCAGTGCCAGGAAGGACTCTTCAAAGCATATGCATCCTTATTTTTAACAGATTCCTTCAGAAAGTAAAACTCATACTTTCCTAGCAAATTAAACCCTGTTTCTTCTATCAATAAAACCACACCAAAAACCTGTCCTATAAATTTATCTTGGGTCTAGTGCTTGCTGTGGCTAAGGAGAGGGTTCAAGAATTACTGTGCTGCTGAGCAAAGCCTGGGAGATTAATTAGGAAGGATGCCCAGAAAATATCTCAGCCTATGTTCTAATCTCTCAGCAATCACTTCTCTCAGAACTGTTGCAGGCCTTGCCACACACCAGCCTCCAGGTCAGGCTGACCTGGGCCTGAAGCCCACCTGTCATAAAGCAAAGTAAATGTAGTAATATATTACAGAGTGTTGCAGGATGTCTCATTGGTTTGGTTGGGTGGGTTGGGGAAGGAGTGGTTGCTGGTGGTATCTCTACCAGATTGTCACATTCCTGAGGACAGGAATCAGCCCTGATACCTCCTTGTAACCTATCTATTGTACTCACCACATGATAAGTGCTCTTTGCCTTGTTTTTGAATGAATCTGTTCTATTCTTCAGCTTCTAGAGCTGTGCTGCCATTGACATTGCCTGGCTTACACCACTGTGTTGCCACAGCATCTGTAGGTCTCTCAGTTTCTACTTTTATGGACTCTGGACAGCCCATCTAGCTGAAATCCTTGATATTTTAGTCTTGATGCCAAGTCCCTGCCTGTAGTCTGTTGAAACACAGGGTTTTTCTTTAACCGCAATTGTGTTAAAGAATTTTTAGATCAACTGTCTAGCTGCCTCTCAGCACTTATGGATTTAGTTCCTGAATTGATCAGCTCAATCTGCAGCACACCTTGTTCCTTGTCATATTGTCACATCTTCCAAATCACCTGACCTTGCTACCTGTCTGTTATTTACATTCTTATTTTTTCTGTTTGACTTAAAACCCATTCTCTTGTGATTCTCAGCCATCTCATTTGCTTTCTTAACCTGACTTTTGCCTTTCCCTCTGGGGCTGGCATTTTCATAATCACCCTCACAGCCAAGGTGTCCCAACTCAATCTGTCCTCCCCTCCCTACAGTCTTCCCTGGGCGCAGCCAACCAGTAGTTCTGGACATGAAAAGGGAACCTGTGCACCTTCTGCATTGTCCCCTGCAGCCTCTTATCTGTTAGGTGTGGTTTGGTCTCCCAGCTGCCATGGTCCACTTCATCTTAACATGTTTCTCTGCCTTACAACCTTCAGTGTGACTGGAAGGCTCTTCCAATGACCTCTTTTTAAAAAATCAGATTTAGTTACTTGCTGTCAAAATCCTGACAAAGAAAAAAATAGTCAAATAGCCTCATTCACTGGATATTTAAGAAAACCATCAGCTCAATTTATGCAATTCAGAATAAAGAAATAGCTCACTGTTTGCTGTCAGCCACTGTTTACCTACAGAAGGTAGAAAAACATAGTAATATATTTTTATTAGTTGTATGTTTTTCTGTAAAGAGTACAATACAGTGGATTTAATGACCCATGACATTAAGAGTTTGTTCAGTTGCTTGCTTGTACACTAAGAGCTCCAAGTCTAAATTTTATATTCCCTATAGAAGCCTCAAAATTAACCCAGACATGGACACTGTCCAGATGCTATTCTATTTATTTGTTTTATTTATTTTTTATTTGTAGCACAGTACAAAACAGATGAGGATATTTTTGTTCTCAGTTAATTTTGAAATCACTCCAGAAAATATTATATATTGTTTCTTTGCATTGTTCAAAGGCTGCTCTGCTGGTTTGAAAGAGACAAAAGATATCTCCTAGTGAACACTGCCTTCCTCAAGGGGAAAGCTCTACCGTCTAACAGCTATTTTAAGATGTTGAAGATGCATTACCACAGGCTGCAATTACCCTGTGAATCCCAATTTGAATTGAAGTATCATCTCTCAAGGGCGTAATCCTAGGGTCACATTTCCTTTTCCAAAAGAACTAAACCATCTCTTTGACTATTAAGGCCGCTGCAGGCAATCTCATACAATCAAAGTTCCTCTTCATCTTTAAGTAAATAAAATTATCTTTAAAAATGGACAATTTGAAATTTACAAAAACAGTAACCAACAGCGATAACACGAGCAAATCATCCACACCAAGAAAAACTTCACTAATTATGCTCAAATATTGAACAAAAATGACATTTACTTATACAGATCCTTAAAGCATCACACTATGTGGCACTAAAAAATTATAGGAATATAGCTAAGATTTTTAAAACTTTGAATGGGCTTTTAAAAACCAATAACATCATGTCTTTATGCAACAATTACTGTTTACTATATTTGTCTTCTTCTAAATTAATGTCCCTAATGCTTAATGCCTTTTTCAGTCGATGGGACAGAATCTCGAGACCTGAAATATCCTGTCCTTATTCATGGTCTTTATTCCCTTCAAGAAAGACCACAGAAGACTCTAGCTCCACATGTGGTTTGTCCAGTCATGCTGTGTTTATAGCCTCAGAGACAGGCATGTACATTAAGCACAATTTGGCATCTTATTTTGATTTTGCCCTGAAGTTAAATAACAAATTTATAGGACACCAGAATAAGTATCTCCTCTGTTTAAATTCTCTTCTTCATTTCTTCTATTTCCTCATCTATAGCAAAGATTAATCAATTTTGCTAAAAGGAAAGACTAAACAATAGCTCTCAAAATGAAATGATCAGAAATTATCACTTTTTCAAAGATGAAGCAATGGAGAAACTTAGAAACAGATGATTTACCTGTGTCTTCTGATTGCCAAGATTGACTCATTCCGATCCTTTCATGTTCTGCCAGTTCCCTGTAACTAAGAGTGTTTACTTGAATGATGCCATTTTTCACAACCTCACAGCCACTACCTGAGGTCAGGTGATCACCCTCTTCCTCTTCCCTGTGGCATCTTCTTAACTGGCTTCCCGGTCCCTACTCTTGCTCCAGATTTGCACCTGGCCACCCATTCTCTATTCTTCAGCCAAGATGAGAACTTTAAACTCTCACCACTTTATGGAGCCTTTCAAATTCTAACCCCTACTGGTACTGGCATCCTCATCATTCCTTACTCCCTGTTTGGTAATCCAAGCTCTAGAAATACTGCAATTCTTTCAGCTCCTAGAACACACCATGTTCTCTCTCCCCTGCAGGTCTGCAGACATTGTACTCTGGCCTGCCTAAACACCATCCCCTCTCCTCATTTCTTGGTTAATCCTTTCCACACCTGTGAAGTCTCAGCATAATTTTCATTTTTCCTCCATGCTTTTCTAGATCTTCATTTCTCACATGACAGATTCTATGCTGAGATGTATGAGAGATGTATTTTTTCTATCACATTTTAAGTGATGGGCTTAATATTCTCTTCTCCACATGAAAGCAGGGCCATGCCTACCTTGCTCACCATTATATAACAAGGATACAACTGAATAGCAGCAGAATAAGTGACTGGTTGACTAACCGGGTGGAGAAATAGATAGATAGATAGATAGATAGATAGATAGATAGATAGATAGATAGATAGATAGATAGATAATAGATAGAAGATATACTGATAGATGAATAAATGGATGAATAGATTTTTTTAATGTGTGGACTTAGGATGGCTATCGGAGAGAAAGACAGAGAAGACTGAACTTGCAACTGGCCTTGCTAGCATCAATACATCTTAAAAACCATTCCATTGACTTCTGTTCACAGTAATTTGATTCAGGATATATTCATCACACACAAAGAAAAAATGTTTAGAATTTCATATATATAACCAGGTTTTAAAGAAATGATTTTAAAATACCCATTTGTGTATTCATCCAGGTATATGACAGACACTGGTCTAGTCCTACAGGTTAATGAGACGAAATTTACTTTCTTCCCTTAAGGAGTTTAAAATCTAGGGAGAAGAGTGTACTATGCAATAAACTTTTTGCCATAACAATATTGTGTTGTCTTTAAAAAATCATTTTTGAAAATTGCCCTTAAAAAGACCCAAAGAATTTTAAAAATGATTGTGAATGGAAAAACAACACTTTAAACTTAAAAATCGAACATATTTCTAATTTGCCATATATTCAATCTTATGAATTCTATAAAGATTAAATACAGCATACCCATATGAGAAAAATAGCAAAATATACATGGAGGAAGCAGGTCTAAGACCTGGGACCTGGGAAAAAATGACCTAAGGAGGGTGGAGAGCAGAAACTTACCTAAATAGATACTTTCTTGTGGTGGGCCAAGCAAAACATTCCATCATGCTTTCCGGAAGGAGGTGAGCCCTATCACACACAATATGGAAACCAGGACCTAGAGGAAGTGGCCTTGCCATTTTGGGATAATGGATGGATGGTGCTTCCCAGTGGTGAGGGGAAGGTCTTAGTTTCCCAAAAAAAAAAAAAAAAAAAAAAAAAAGAGCTCAGGGAAATGGTCCTGTAGTGAGTGCTACAGAGCGAATCCACACAGAGCCAAACTGCCCAGAATTATCTCATGAGGGAAAGCACATAATTTCAATGGCGCTAACGGGTTGTCACAAAAATGTGTTTGTGGCAGAAATGCAAACAGCTATAAGAAGTGCTGCATTTAGGTACCTTCATTTAGACCAGACAATATTTGGTACATTTGTCATGAGAAATACTAACGCCAGAATGAAAGAGATCCTAGGAATTTTATCTTCTTCTTGGTCTGCTGTAAAGCAGAATCCAATGTAGGAGAAAGAGGAGGAACTGGTGATGTAAGCACAGCCTTCCCTTTTCTCTTCCTGCTTCCCCTCACTCAATCCTTTCAGAATGAGTTATGTGATCTGTCCCCTCTGTGTGCTCATATGGTAACTGTGCAAAGTTCCGTATTATCTCTGCTTTATCCAGTTGTATGCTGATAAATGTTTAATAACCTGCTCTCTAGGGGAAAAAAACGCATGGGTGTACATATGCACATAATTTTATTTTATTTATTTTATTATAATTTTAACTGATGAAAATGGAATGTGTAGCAAGCAATTCACAAAAATAATAAAATATATACTACTCTTCATTATAAATAGCCAATTGATTCTCACAAAATACTTACCTTGATTTTCTGAACTCTGGTATATTCACCCAAACTATGATTGCAAGTTAGCTATAATTTCACAAAATTAGACTGAATAAACACTGGATTATTTTCCAGTTCAGAAGTTTCTCATATCATTGACAAAATCCTATAGTTCTGACATAAAAATCAATATTCATATTCTCATTTACATTAATGAGTAAAACAAGTGAAGAAAATTAAGATGTATATGAAAAGTTTATTCATATATCAATGACATGAGGAATTCCTTTGCTGAATCAGACAATGATTTGCAAATAAAGGCAGAAATATTTTCTCAAATTTTTGTGTCATTCACAATGTAATGGCTACAGAAATTACATGTCTAAGTTTCATCCATGTTACTGGCATTTCCCCCACCACTTTCTTAAGTCTAGATAGTCAATAAAACAATAAATCAAACCTTTCAGGAGTGAAGTTAGAGAGGAAGCATTTGCCCATTTCCGTGGTATAAATGCTCCCATAGTGGCCAATTCCAAGCTTCCAGGGTAGTGTCACTGAACACAGAGATGGGAATCTATGCACTGTTGCGTAGCATTATATGATATTTCTGCCAGTCAGGCACAATAGAACAAAGCTTAAGAGCATAAATAATAGTGAAATAATCAGGAAGTAATGAGTTTTTAGTATGCATTAACCTTGTTTTTAATGCAATTTAATGATAAGTTCATATCATTTGATTTTTAATAATGTCCGTGTTTAGAAACAAGGTGACAACGTTTCTGAAAATCGCACTGGCTCTGGTGAACCAGGATGAGCTGGCACTAGCACACCAGTGGGTCATTCTTTCTAGATCATCTGTCCTTTCTCTTACTGCTTGTCCCAAGTATCATGCTAGGTAATGACTATTTACTTGTCTTTTTTCTCCTGCAGAAGTTCATAGAAGTGGAGACAGGATGTTTGTTTCTGTGTCACAGTCCTTGTGGTGCCTGGAACCTTATAGAAACTCAGCGGATGCTTGTAATGAATACCTGAACCACTGAGCAATCGCCCTTTTCTAGCCTGAGACCTGGGAAAAATCCTGTTGCAAACATTTAGCAGTCTTTACTTCCTATTTTCATTTCACCACTGACTCAACTTAACAAAGGCTACTCTCTGGAATTAAATCACATTAGAGTAAGCTCATATACATATGAATGAGACACTTTCTGATAACCTTGGAATGGAGTATTAAGACAGCATAGACCCCAGCAGAGAGTCAACTAGTGAAGTTTCTCACACGTGTTATTATTGGGATACACACACTCTTGGTAAGCCCTTATAGTAGCTGCAGAGGTGGTCTGCCCAGATCCACCCTCTTCAGGACTGAAGCAGTCATTCTTCCAGCTCCTTAGGGCATTGGTAGACAAAGGTTCTCAACTGAATCTCTCTCCAGGAATTGCCTTTGTCTGAACAGAGGTACCTGGTCCAAGATCACAGCCCTTCCCCAGTGAAAGCCTGTAAGAAATGACTGTTCACTGCAAGGGCATGTGGACCCAGCCCACTTGTTTCCATTTGAGGCAACTCTACTTGGACATCCTGACTCCAGCACTCCCTGAGGGCTCTGCTAAGATTTCCAGGACAACTGCACTGCCCTGTAACTTCTCTCTCTTTGCTTAGTTCTGCTTCTTTAACTCCTCAATCAACTGATGCACACAGAACTTCACCTCAGGGTCTGTTCTGTGGGGACCTCAATATGCTGCAGCCCTCAATGTTGTGTAATGCATATCAATGCACAAATTTTAATACAACTTCATACCAAAGGAAGCATGTTGTGAGAACTACTGAAACTTTAAAACTAGAGCATAACATTAGCTAATAGAACAGATGATCAATTACACTAGTACTGACAATTGATTTAATAACACAGTCTCAAGTCTAAAATTATGATCTGTAGGCCGGGCATGGCAGCTTATGCCTGTAATCCCAGTACTTTGGGAGGTCAAGGCAGGCGAATCACTTGAGGACAGGAGTTCGAGACCAGCCTGGCCAACATGGTGAAACCTCAAAAATTAGCTGGGCGTGGTGGCATGTGCCTGAGTCCCAGCTACTCGGGAGGCTGAGGTAGGAGAACTGCTTTAACCTGAGGTTGAACCCGGGAGGCAGAGGTTGCAGTGAGCTGATATCACACCACTGCACTCTAGTCTGGGCGAAAGAGTGAGACTTCATCTGGAAATAATAATAATTAATTAACTAATGATTTGTAAATGCATCTTTATAGAAATAAAAACATATATTAACTTAAATAATAGATCTCATGACTATTGATTATGTTATCCAAGAAAGAAGTCTTCAATGTGTTGTAAAAGTTTATTGCAAGGCTCACATGAAACAGAAAATTCTGACGTAAATACCAGATTATGCTGAGAGCATTCAGTTATTTGCGTTATCAATGGAATGTCTGGAAGTTTGAGATGAATTGAAATTGGCCATACAAGTGAGAAACAGCTTCACTAACATTGACAATCACTGAAGGGTGAAAATGACCTGAATTTCTGGAAAAGAAGGTCATACTTAATGATTCCCTATTAGCTGACTCCCATCTTATACAATTATACAGAGGCAGCTACAGATACAGAAAATACTAGGTATAGTTCAACAATTACCACTCTCAGGTGAAAAGCATTTCATGTTGCATGGTTCCTTCATTTAAATAGGTTTTTAATTCCAAGAGATACAAAGACAAAACTAAAAAAAGCAGTCTCTAAGAATTCCACCCCAATTAGCCATACCAAGATGCCACATGACTACATGCTATAAAGTAATTAAGTCTATCGTATTTACACAGCCACTTAATGCATAGGAAAAGAAGGGGACAAATGACCTCCAACCAAAGTATTTTTTTTTTTTTGCCATGACCATGTACACATTTCAAGTGCTTTGTCCTCTTAGGCATGAACTGATGACAACTAAACATTAAAATAAGTATAGATTACTTAATTCATCTTCACCCCCATCAACAAATGGATAATGGAAAGGCATTGAAATTTCTGCAAATATGAAAATTGCATGCATATTGAGGCCAAATGTGAGAGGTTAATATCCCAAAGCAAATTAAGACACCCTGAGGAACCTAATGTTTCTAATTATTATATTATCCATCCTTGACACAAATTATTCAAATATGCTCTTTTAAATTGTTTTTGATAGTTTTTACCTATGGTTTTTATGCATGTCTGAAAACTTAATGACTCCATGTCAAGCCAGGCCAACCTGAAAAGTTTCTAGCAAATTATTAATTTTAATGCAGGTTTTCTGGCAGACCAGTGCAGGAATGCACACCACTATCTACGAATGTGAGGGCTTTGTTGTCCTACTTCCCAAACAAGTCCATACGTGAAATCCAAGAGAATTCCCAAATAAATGCCACCATTATGATACAGATAACCAGGGATCATGTGTTTTACAAGAGTTTGCAATTGTAATCATTTTATCCTGATGACCCAGTAGAATCTTTTAAACTAAGAATTTTCATTTCCATTTCAAGCGCAAGACAGAGAAAGGAATAAAATTATATTTCTTCATGGGGACCAGCTTAGGCTAGAAGTTTACCCACTGGGTATTTGAATTGTAAATTTTTTCAGGCTATGACAGATGCCTGAGGATTTTACTGTAGAATTGGATCCATGAGACCAAGGAAATATCAGAGTATAAAATTGCAGGGATCCCAGGTAGATGCTTCTTGTTGTGGACCCGTTTGCAAATGTGAATAAGTATTCACTGGTTCTTAGATTTTACGTTTCCATACCACTACCCTCTTTCTCTTTAAGTATTACACCTACAGTTCAAAACCTAGATGAGAAAAAGAAATTATAGACCACTTTAAGGAAAGATGTGCCTGATCCTCCAAGTCAGAAATGGAAAGGTCTTATTCTGAGCACATTGCCCCAAGCTATCCCTCCAGACTTGAGTAGCCAGTGTCTCACCCCACAGGATGTTCCTACCATTTTTATCTGTAGTTCCATTTGCCAAACTATTCTTGTAGACTTGTTTCATCTCCATTTTCTTGGATTCTCCAATTTGGGGGTGTAATGTGTTATTAAATGCCACTTTTCCTGCTTCAATGTAATCCCTCTGAAGTGAAGCACAAAACAACTCCAAGTCCACCTCTATTTCGAAGAGAGATGCTAGTCTAAACCATTCCTTCAGGATTTTCAAAAAGATTGCAGAAAGTAGTCCCAAGTTGGTCTTTCCAGCATTAGCCAGTTGCTGACCTCAGCCTAAAAAAAAAAGACTGAAGAACTGACACTTCTACAGTATGAGTTGTCAGTGAGCCATATTGCTACCCACACACATCCCCAAGGAAGGGGAGATGGCACTTCCCCTCAACCTGAAGCCAAGAGAAAGTGACTTACAGAGACTTAAGGAAATTGAGATCCAGAAAAAAGAGGGAATGCACTGATTCAAGCTGCACTTTGACCCCAGGGAGGCTTGTCAAAGTCCAAACATGAGCTCTGTTAGAGGAAAACCTTAACACAGATCCCAAGAAGAGGTCTACCTGGAGAGGCGAATGGACTCCAACAAAGGAGTGGCCATGGGAACCCAGGAGCAGAGGTGTCAGAGTCACAGGTGGCCAGCCCAGGAAAGATACTGTCCTCATCAGATGGGAAGCAGCCAGGAGGAAGTGGCACCAAGGAATCCACCAAAGCCTTGTCTAAGAGAAAAGGAGGCCGTGTGAGACTATTTGCTGTGCCCAGCAGCCACTCACACCAGATTGCTGTTCATTTGCCACTTGTGACTATCCCCTGAGCCCAGCCTTAGACACATCAAGGACAGAAGCCATCCAGAGTAGGAAGGGAGCATAGACAACAGAAGCTGGCAGTGCCTCCGGAAACCTTCATAACTTGATTTGGACCCCAGCTGGCAGAGAATACAGGATGAGTTTGGGGTTTGATATTATACCACACTACACTGGGATTATGCAATTATCATACAGACTGAATGCTTTTGTGCTGAAAGCATTCTGAGGCAGGGGTGGACTCAGGTTTTTTCAGTCCTGGGTTAATCACTTTGAGGACTCTCTTCAATATAAAAAACATGAAACTGTGATTTTAAAAGCAGGAACAGAGCCTTGGAAGAGCCCCACACAAGTGGAGAACCCTGAATCATTCTCCCAGGTTAGGGAATGAGACTCTGTTTTCCAACTTCATTGCCTTTCATTGTAAGGATTCTGGCTTAGAAATAACATTGCTAGGAGGAGCCAAGATGGCCGAATAGGAACAGCTCCAGTCTACAGCTCCCAGCATGATTGACGCAGAAGACGGGTGGTTTCTGCATTTCCATCTGAGGTACTGGGTTCTTCTCACTAGGGAGTGCCAGACAGTGGGCGCAGGACAGTGGGTGCAGCGCACCGTGCGCCAGCCGAAGCAGGGCGAGGCATTGCCTCACTTGGGAAGCGCAAAGGGTCAGGGAGTTCCCTTTCCTGGTCAAAGAAAGGGGTGACAGACGGCACCTGGAAAATAGGGTCACTCCCACCCGAATACTGTGCTTTTCTGACGGGCTTAGGAAACGGTGCACCAGGAGATTATATCCCGCACCTGGCTCAGAGGGTCCTACGCCCACGGAGTCTCGCTGATTGCTAGCACAGCAGTCTGAGATCAAACTGCAAGGTGGCAGCGAGGCTGGGGGAGGGGCGCCCGCCATTGCCCAGGCTTGCTTAGGTAAACAAAGCAGCCGGGAAGCTCAAACTGGGTGGAGCCCACCACAGCTCAAGGAAGCCTGCCTGCCTCTGTAGGCTCCACCTCTGGGGGCAGGGCACAGACAAACAAAAAGACAGCAGTAACCTCTGCAGACTTAAATGCCCCTGTCTGACAGCTTTGAAGAGAGCAGTGGTTCTCCCAGCACGCAGCTGGAGATCTGAGAACAGGCAGACTGCCTCCTCAAGTGGGTCCCTGACCCCTGACCCCCGAGCAGCCTAACTCGGGGAGGTACCCCCCAGTAGGGGCGGACTGACACCTCACACGGCCGGGTACTCCTCTGAGACAAAACTTCCAGAGGAAAGATCAGACAGCAGCATTCGCGGTTCATGAAAATCCACTGTTCTGCAGACACTGCTGCTGATACCCAAGCAAACAGGGTCTGGAGTGGACCTCTAGCAAACTCCAACAGACCTGCAGCTGAGGGTCCTGTCTGTTAGAAGGAAAACTAACAAACAGAAAGGACATCCACACCAAAAACCCATCTGTACATCACCATCATCAAAGACCAAAAGTAGATAAAACCACAAAGATGGGGAAAAAACAGAGCAGAAAAACTGGAAACTCTAAAAAGCAGAGCGCCTCTCCTCCTCCAAAGGAACACAGTTCCTCACCAGCAACGGAACAAAGCTGGACGGAGAATGACTTTGACGAGTTGAGAGAAGAAGCTCAGATGATCAAACTACTCTGAGCTACAGGAGGAAATTCAAACCAAAGGCAAAGAAGTTGAAAGCTTTGAAAAAAATTTAGACAAATGTATAGCTAGAATAACCAATACAGAGAAGTGCTTAAAGGAGCTGATGGAGCTGAAAGCCAAGGCTCGAGAACTACGTGAAGAATGCAGAAGCCTCAGGAGCTGATGCAATCAACTGGAAGAAAGGTTATCAGTGATGGAAGATGAAATGAATGAAATGAAGCAAGAAGGGAAGTTTAGAAAAAAAGAATAAAAAGAAACGAACAAAGCCTCCAAGAAATACGGGACTATGTGAAAAGACAAAATCTACGTCTGATTGGTGTACCTGAAAGTGACGGGGTGAATGGAACCAAGTTGGAAAACACTCTGCAGGATATTATCCAGGAGAACTTCCCCAATCTAGCAAGGCAGGCCAACATTCAGATTCAGGAAATACAGAGAATGCCACAAAGATACTCCTCGAGAAGAGCAACTCCAAGACACATAATTGTCAGATTCACCAAAGTTGAAATGAAGGAAAAAATGTTAAGGGCAGCCAGAGAGAAAGGTTGGGTTACCCACAAAGGGAAGCCCATCAGACTAACAGCAGATCTCTCGGCAGAAACTCTACAAGCCAGAAGAGAGTGGGGGCCAATATTCAACATTCTTAAAGAAAAGAATTTTCAACCCAGAATTTCATATCCAGCCAAACTAAGCTTCATAAGTGAAGGACAAATAAAATACTTTACAGACAAGCAAATGCTGAGAGATTTTGTCACCACCTGGCCTGCCATAAAAGAGCTCCTGAAGGAAGCACTAAACATGGAAAGGAACAACCGGTACCAGCCACTGCAAAACCATGCCAAAATGTAAAGACCATCGAGACTAGGAAGAAACTGCATCAACTAACGAGCAAAATAACCAGCTAACATCATAATGACAGAATCAAATTCACACATAACAATATTAACTTTAAATGTAAATGGACTAAATGCTCCAATTAAAAGACACAGACTGGCAAATTGGATAAACAGTCAAGACCCATCAGTGTGCTGTATTCAGGAAACCCATCTCACGTGCAGAGACACACATAGGCTCAAAATGAAAGGATGGAGGAAGATCTACAAGCAAATGGAAAACAAAAAAAGGCAGGGGTTGCAATCCTAGTCTCTGACAAAACAGACTTTAAACCAACAAAGATCAAAAGAGACAAAGAAGGCCATTACATAATGGTAAAGGGATCAATTCAACAAGAAGAGCTAACTATCCTAAATATATATGCACCCAATACAGGAGCACCCAGATTCATAAAGCAAGTCCTGAGTGACCTACAAAGAGACTTAGACTCCCACACAATAATAATGGGAGACTTTAACACCCCACTGTCAACATTAGACAGATCAACGAGACAGAAAGTTAACAAGGACAACCAGGAATTGAACTCAGCTCTGCACCAAGCAGACCTAATAGACATCTACAGAACTCTCCATCCCAAATCAACAGAATATACATTTTTTTCAGCACCACACCACACCTGTTCCAAAATTGACCACATAGTTGGAAGTAAAACTCTCCTCAGCAAATGTAAAAGAACAGAAATTATAACAAACTGTCTCTCAGACCACAGTGCAATCAAACTAGAACTCAGGATTAAGAAAGTCACTCAAAACCGCTCAACTACATGGAAACTGAACAACCTGCTCCTGAATGACTACTGGGTACATAACGAAATGAAGGCAGAAATAAAGATGTTCTTTGAAACCAACGAGAACAAAGACACAACATACCAGAATCTCTGGGACACATTCAAAGCAGTGTGTAGAGGGAAATTTATAGCACTAAATGCCCACAAGAGAAAGCAAGAAAGATCCAAAATTGACACCCTAACATCACAATTAAAAGAACTAGAAAAGCAAGAGCAAACACATTCAAAAGCTAGCAGAAGGCAAGAAATAACTAAAATGAGAGCAGAACTGAAGGAAATAGAGACACAAAAAACCTCCAAAAAATTAATAAATCCAGGACCTGGTTTTTTGAAAGGATCAACAAAATTGATAGACTGCTAGCAAGACTAATAAAGAAAAAAAGAGAGAAGAATCAAATAGATGCAATAAAAAATGATAAAGGGGATATCACCACCGATCCCACAGAAATACAAACTACCATCAGAGAATACTACAAACACCTCTATGCAAATAAACTAGAAAATCTAGAAGAAATGGATAAATTCCTCAACACATACACTCTCCCAAGACTAAAGCAGGAAGAAGTTGAATCTCCGAATAGACCAATAACAGGATCTGAAATTGTGGCAATAATCAATAGCTTACCAACCAAAAAGAGTCCAGGACCAGATGGATTCACAGCCGAATTCTACCAGAGGTACAAGGAGGAACTGGTACCATTCCTTCTGAAACTGTTCCAATCAATAGAAAAAGAGGGAATCCTCCCTAACTCATTTTATGAGGCCAGCATCATCCTGATACCAAAGCCGGGCAGAGACACCACCAAAAAAGAGAATTTTAGACCAATATCCTTGATGAACATTGATGCAAAAATCCTCGATAAAATACTGGCAAACCAAATCCAGCAGCACATCAAAAAGCTTATCCACCATGATCAAGTGGGCTTCATCCCTGGGATGCAAGGCTGGCTCAATATACACAAATCAATAAATGTAATCCAGCATATAAACAGAACCAAAGACAAAAACCACATGACTATCTCAATAGATGCAGAAAAGGCCTTTGACAAAATTCAACAACTCTTCGTGTTAAAAACTCTCAATAAATTAGGTATTGATGGGACGTATCTCAAAATAATAAGAGCTATCTATGACAAACCCACAGCCAATATCATACCGAATGGGCAAAAATTGGAAGCATTCCCTTTGAAAACTGGCACAAGACAGGGATGCCCTCTCTCGCCACTCCTATTCAACATAGTGTTCGAAGTTCTGGCCAGGGAAATTAGGCAAGAGAAGGAAATAAAGGCTATTCAATTAGGAAAAGAGGAAGTCAAATTGTCCCTCTTTGCAGATGACATGATTGTATACCTAGAAAACCCCATTGTCTCAGCCCAAAATCTCCTTAAGCTGATAAGCAACTTCAGCAAAGTCTCAGGATACAAAATCAGTGTACAAAAATCACAAGCATTCTTATACACCAATAACAGACAAACAGAGAGCCAAATCATGAGTGAACTCCCATTCACAATTGCTTCAAAGAGAATAAAATACCTAGGAATCCAACTTACAAGGGACGTGAAAGACCTCTTCAAGGAGAACTACAAACCACTGCTCAATGAAATAAAAGAGGATACAAACAAATGGAAGAACATTCCACGCTCATGGGTAGGAAGAATCAATATCATGAAAATAGCCATACTGCCCAAGGTAATTTATAGATTCAATGCCATCCCCATCAAACTACCAATGACTTTCTTCACAGAATTGGAAAAAACTACTTGAAAGTTCATATGGAACCAGAAAAGAGCCCGCATCGCCAAGTCAATCCTAAGGCAAAAGAACAAAGCTGGAGGCATCACGCTACCTGACTTCAAACTATACTACAAGGCTACAGTAACCAAAACAGCATGGTACTGGTACCAAAACAGAGATATAGATCAATGGAACAGAACAGAGCCCTCAGAAATAACACTGCATATCTACAACTATCTGATCTTTGACAAACCTGAGAAAAACAAGCAATGGGGAAAGGATTCCCTATTTAATAAATGGTGCTGGGAAAACTGGCTAGCCAAATGTAGAAAGCTGAAACTGGATCCCTTCTTACACCTTATACAAAAATTAATTCAAGATGGATTAAAGACTTAAATGTTAGACCTAAAACCATAAAAACCCTAGAAGAAAACCTAGGCATTACCATTCAAGACATAGGCATGTGCAAGGACTTCATGTCTAAAACACCAAAAGCAATGGCAACAAAAGACAAAATTGACAAATGGGATCTAATTAAACTAAGGAGCTTCTGCACAGCAAAAGAAACTACCATCAGAGTGAACAGGCAACCTACAAAATGGGAGAAAATTTTCACAACCTACTCATCTGACAAAGGGCTAATATCCAGAATCTACAATGAATTCAAACAAATTTACAAGAAAAAAACAAACAACCCCATCAAAAAGTGGGTGAAGGATATGAACAGACACTTCTCAAAAGAAGACATTTATGCAGCCAAAAGACACATGAAAAAATGCTCATCATCACTGGCCATCAGAGAAATGCAAATCAAAACCACAATGAGATACCATCTCACAGCAGTTAGAATGGCAATCATTAAAAAGTCAGGAAACAACAGGTGCTGGAGAGGATGTGGAGAAATAGGAACACTTTTACACTGTTGGTGGGACTGTAAACTAGTTCAACCATTGTGGAAGTTCGTGTGGCGATTCCTCAGGGATCTAGAACTAGAAATACCATTTGACCCAGCCATCCCATTACTGGGTATATACCCAAAGGACTAGAAATCATGCTGCTATAAAGACACATGCACGTATGTTTATTGCGGCACTATTCACAATAGCAAAGACTTGGAACCAACCCAAATGTCCAACAATGATAGACTGGATTAAGAAAATGTGGCACATGTACACCATGGAATACTATGCAGCCATAAAAAATGATGAGTTCATGTCCTTTGTAGGGACATGAATGAAATTGGAAATCATCATTCTCAGTAAACTATCACAAGGACATAAAACCAAACACCGCATGTTCTCACTCATAGATGGGAATTGAACAATGAGAACAGATGGACACAGGAAGGGGAACATCACACTCTGGGGACTGTTGTGGGGTGGGGGGAGGGGGGAGGGATAGCATTAGGAGATATACCTAATGCTAAATGACGAGCTAATGGGTGCAGCACACCAGCATGGCACATGTATGCATATGTAACTAACCTGCACATTGTGCACACGTACCCTAAAACTTAAAGTATAATGATAATAAAAAATAAAAAATTTAAAAAAAGAAATAACATTGTTACAGAGGAAAATATTTTACTAAAAACCTAATTACCAAGAGGCTATAGTCACTTATTATTGGGATATATATATTTTAATTTATTTATACATTTAATACACACATATATATTATATATAACATGCATTATGTGAGTGCATAATTTTACATGTATTATATAAAATTTTAAAATAACTGTGGCTTTTAAGTCAAATACAAATTCATTAGCTTAACTTGTTAAGCAGTCTTCATTTAGTGGTTAGATATTGCAGATCAAATCTTCATCAGTTGTCACCAATGACCAATAATAATCCCAATCTAGAACATTTAGCATGCAATTACTATCAAAATTATGTGCCTGTTCTTCATATGAGTTGACATATTTTGAGGATCTCCTAACTTCTTGACAGCTTCCTCCGTTGGTAGTTTCATAACTCCATCATTAACTTTCCCCAAAGAATCTAAAGTTCTCCTTCTCTCACCACCCCACCCCTACCCCGCCAAACCTCTTTTCCTATTTAGTAATGGCCTTCTCAGAAAACCTCAAACAAATGTTTAATGTAGAGCAAATGGGCCCCTTACTATGGTACCAGACTATCTGGGGGCCTGTATGAGCCTTCAAGTTCATACTGTGTCCTTCCAATAGGGAAAACAATTAGGCAATTCAGTAGTGGAAAAGAGTGAAGTTACTGATGTGCATTGCGTTATCTAAATAAGTGTTGATTATACAGATTTTTCTCAGTTTTCAACTGGTTGTTCATACTGCAGACAAATGAGAGACATAAGATTATTTTATTGAACTATAATCATCAATCATCCTAGTTACAAATACAGATGATTTTCAAGGCTTAAAAAAGATGTTCAAGGGAAAGTGTTCAACATCCCCCCATCCTGTGTTCTATCAGCTCTCTTTGTAGGTTTCCACCAAACCTACACCCCTCCCTTCCCCACACCACTCTTTTAGGTAAGATTCTGCATTTACCAACTTAGAAAGGACAATTTACATTTAGAAAGTGGAGCCATGTAGAAAAAGAGAAAAAGGAAAAGTGGAAGTTAACGCAAGATCCAAACTCCTGAACCTGCTGTTCCAGTAACTATAAACCCTCTATGGTGTCGATTTCTAACCTTTCTGTCTCTGAGTGCCATCTGCTAACTTTCTAGCTCACTCTCTCTGGAGTTTCAGTGATTATGTAATCCTGCCAATTATTATTCATTCTTCCTCATTCCCCTGACCTCACCCTTTCTTTCCCTCATCAGCTTTAACCCTGGTCAACCAACATCACCCCTCTCCTGAATGGGCCCTCACTCCCATGCCCGTTTCTTTGTGATATTTGTCTGAGCAAACTACACCCTCTTATTCCATGTCTGCCCCTGTGCAGCTGAACATGGATAAAAGAAAACACAACTGTTCTAGCTGGTTTTGACTTACGAGTACAATCACTCACCGCCAAGTGATCCTTCCATGCTGAATTTGTAAAGGGGTTCTAAGGGGCTGCTCCTCATTTATTAATGACATAGAGGTTTCTCTAACCAAAGTGTAGTACCCCTCCTCTTTGGGACAGTTGTCTGACTTGTGGCACCTCCCTTCAAGTGCCCCGTCACCAGCAGAAGAGCTACTGCATTGGCCTGCGGATGCCTTGCCCATTATAGAGGACATTCAACCTGTTCATGAATGGCTCCGTGGCATTGCATGCTTCTGGGGACGATGCAGACAGGGCATGAACCTCACATGATCGCGTTGATCCTGAATCTCTGTCTTGAACTTGTCTATGCTGAGCACAGGAGACAGCGATACAGAGAATAGGCCTCCTGCAGGATCTCATAGTTAAAGGGGACCTCCCTGCTCCAGAAGCCTTGACGTACTCCAAGAAAAGCTTCATGGAGCTACTGTGTCTCCCTAGAACACACTCCCCCACTATCCTGAGTGACCATTTCATTCTGGCTTTTCTCTTATTATATCTCCAAAACTCCCTAACAATCCTCACTCTCGGCCAACAACTTTGATTCCTACCTCTCTGAGAAATGTAAGCAGAATGAGTGACAATTTCTCAAGCTCCCACGACAGGTCGATGCCCACCTACCTGAATCCAAGTCCAAAACCTGCCCCTTGTCTTCTTCACTGAGCTCCAGCTCTTCTTGGCCTGTGCTGTAGTTCCCAGCCTTTCATGCCCACTCAAGGTCACTCAAGGTCATTGCTCTGGCAATTCTCCCTTTTTCTTCGGAGTCATCATTTCCCCCTCTTTACTGGATGAAAACTGTTAGCCTATGAACATTTCTCCCAGACCAGAGTGAATGCATAAGGCAAAAAACTCTCTCCTGGTTCTGCTTTCCTTTCTAGCTATCCCTTTCTCTCTTTTCCTCAATAACAAAACTCTTTGAAAATGGCCTTTTATAACTCACTGTCTCCGATTTTTGTCCTTCTTTTCTAACAAACCCTCTCGAATCATAATTTGTCTCTATCACTCATTGAAACTGCTCTTCTCAAGGTTACTAATGGTCTCCGTATCACTAACTCCAATGATCATTTTTCAGTCCTCATCAGACTTTACCTATCAAAAGCATCAACCCACCTGATTACACTTGGGTCCTGGAAACACTTTCATCCCTTGGCCTCCAGATCAGTAAACTTACATTGTTTTCCATCTCTCTGGCTGCTCCTTCTTGTCTCCTCTGTGCTCCTTTTCTTCACCCCATGTCTAAATGTTGGCATTTCTGAGCCTCAGTCTTTGTATCTCTTCCCTATGCTGTCTTCACTCACTCCCTTAGGGACTTCAGCCAGTCCCATGGCATAAAACACCACCTACATTCTGATGAGTCCCATGTTAAAATCTCCTGCTCAGACTCGTCTCCAAAATCCAGACCCAAACTTATATATTCAGCTACCTACCTGACCTATCCATTTGAGTATATAGGGGGCATCTCCTACTTAATACGTTCATAGCTGATCTCCTGGTTTTCCTTCTCAAACCAACTCACCCTCAGCCTTTGCTCTCATCAGTAATGGCTATTCCACTCTTTCTTTATCTATTTCATGTAGTCTGTCATAAAGCAATCCCAGCTGAGTGCAGTAGCTCACGCCTACAATCCTAGAACTTTGGGAGGCAGAGGTGGGAGCATCACTTGAGATCAGGAGTTTGAGATTGACCTGCACGACATAGTGAGACCTCATCTCTACAAAGAAAATTAAAAAAAATTAATTAGCCAGATGTGATCACACATGCACCTGTAGTCCCAGCTACTTGGGAGGCTGAGGTGGGAGGATTGCTTAAGCCCAGCAGGACAAAGCTGCAGTGAGCCATGATCATGCCACTGCACTCCTGCCTGGGCAACAGAGCAATACCCTGTCTCAAAAAAAAAAAAAAAAATCCCACTGATACAATCTTCAACATATATTCAGGATTCTTCTACTTCTACTTCGCATCCCTCCCATTACCATAACTCTCTGATCCAAAACATCATTGATTCTCTTCTGAATTATGATACACGTTTCCTCATGGAGTTTTCTGCCTCTGCACTTTCCTCTCTTCAGTCTCTTCTCAATTCAGTGCTTGTAGAACACAATCGGATCATGGGACTCTTTCACTCAGAAATTCTCAAATGCCTCAATCTTATGCTGAATAAAGGGAGAAGCCTTTCTGTTATGTGTATACTCATACACATTCTCTGGCCCTTTCTCCTACTAACTTCTTCCTTGTACCTTGTCCTTCAATCAGACAAGCCCCATTTTTCAGCCTTGAAGATGCCAGAATTTCTCCAAACACAAATTGTAGGTTCTTGCCATTCCCTCAGCCTGGAATGTTCTTCCTTGTATGCCTGTATGGCTTGCTTCTTCACTTTCTTAACGTTTCTACTAAAAATCCCCTCCTCAGGAAGACTTCATTAGCCACCACCTCCTCCAGCAGACATCAAAGACTCTCTGTCGGTTCTTATCATTTATAAGCATCTGACATATTACATATTTTACTTATCATCTGCCTTTTTATTGCCTACTTTTTCCACAGGGTGAAGGGCAGAGGATCATGAGAACTAGAACTGCTTCTCTGTTTTATCCACAGATGTATCCTCATCAATCAAAATGAGTGTTCATGGATTGTAGATGTTCAATAAATCTATGTTGCTATTTATTGGGTTTGGAGAAGGTTTGGGTTGGGATTGGAGTTTGGGATTGGAATGGGGTTTGTTTGGGGTTACAGAGGGAAGGATACGGAGAATGGTTTCTCAGCAGTCAGAGGAATGGAGAGATATTGGTAGAGAAAGGAACTGAGAAGGGGATTTTTAGATGTTACTGCAGTGTAAAAGTTAGTTTCCCTCCAACTTGCTTAACAATATCAACTTGATTGCTTTTAATTAATTTTTATGACCAGACTATACTTCTATTAATGTTATCTATTCAGACACCATACTACTTAGAGCCAGGTTTCTGAATTAAATAATACACAATTTGAACAGTTTACTTTTGTGTATTGAAAGTATAGTTTTTCTCATTACAAGAAATTTCAAATAATCCTTGCTGCTAAGCCTTGTTCTTTTAACCTCTGTGCAACCTTAACTCAGAATTTAACCCTATTCACCAGCCTCTGTAAGAAATTCAGTTGCATGGATAATATGATGATTTGTGCAGGATTATTGAAGATTCAGTTCAACAGATCCCTAGGATTCCACACACACACACACAAATCTCCATCTAACCATCTCTTTTTTCCATCCCCAGCCATTGTCTGTCCTTACCCTGTAAAACAGTGCACCCCCTTCCTGTTCTTTCTCCCTCCCTTATGATAACAAGAGACCCTCTTTTTTCCCCCTGAAACCTGGATTTAGAGACCATCATCAGGATTTTTTTTAACTAATGTAAAATTCACTAAAATGGCATTATTCACAGGCAAAAGGTACACTGAAGAATTAAATTAAAGCACAAATGTACCTTTAGGAATAACCCATCATAGGAAAAAAAAAGAAGACATAATGGCCCCTCAGCCAAAAACTTAATCCACTGTGTAAAAATTAAATAAATGTCACTTATTGTTAGAAGGAACCATCCTGGAAATATGTTCTAGTTTCCTTTGTTTAAAATTTAAGTTTCTTAAATTCATGAAAGTTACAAAACTAAAATTCTAATACGAAAGCAGAAGCAAAATAAGCTGAAGTTTACTAAGAATAACCAACCAACTTAAAAGGCTGGTTATCAATAAGATAGGTAATAAATATGAGCCAAAACCATTTTCAAAAAGTAATAAGATAATCCCTGAAGGAGTGATGGTCTTGCTGTGTTGTCGCCGCAAAGCAGAGCCTTGGAGTCCAGGATAGCCCTCAGCCAAGATGAGTCAGTGCAAAAGCTTTTCCATTTTACCCGGAAAAGCTTGACTCCTGAATCTCATGGAAGTGCCAGAATCAACATAAAGGAGCTGAATTTTCCAATCCTGAACAGGAGGAGAAGTTCCTGTTAACCAGAAACTTCAGTTACTCAGAAACCAGGAAGAAACTCTGGAAATAAGGGAGCTTTTTCTCCGCATAGTCGCCCGGTTAGTTGTTGTGTTACACATAGATATGCTGTTGAACCCCTGTGGCCTTAGTGTGACTTACCCACTTTAAAAATTCCTGTCTTCTCTTTTCAGGCAGAGCCATTTAGGTTCCTCTTGCCTCGACCTTGCCTAATTAGACTAGCCTGGACATACTCTCTTGATTAACTGAAAAGCCCCACGGATGAGGAATCTCAGAAAGAGCTACTTCACTGAGATGGAGTGTGCCCCTCTCTGGACTCAGGAGCAGCTAGAATTAGTATTCATTTTTGCTCCTAACTAGCAACTTTAATTTCTGCCACTCAAGTATGCAGTGTTTTCTATGACGTGGTGACTACTTTAAACAGGAATGCAGCCCATTTAAAGTGGTAGCATCAGATGAATCACTCAGATGTGTGCTGAAAGAACATGTGAGAGTTCGGGAAGGAAGATCAGGGCTGCAGAGCCACAAAAAGCCCTCATTACGGGATGAACAGAAAGGTACTTAGAATGGTGTGATTGCCATTGGCCAAAAAAAAAAAAATCCTAGGCGGCTTGAGCAAAAAGAGAAATACATTAATCCATGGAATTAATGGAGCACTTACAATAAGAAGCCTGGAGTGGGATTAGGGTACAGGTGGGAATTCTGTGGACTTGGACTACATGAGATTCTCCCTGCTCCTTATTTCTGCATCTTTGTGCATATCAGCTTCATTTTCCCTCTCCACAACTCGTGTCCACACAGCAAGACCCATAGCCCTGACAGCTCATGTCTGCAACTCCTTTCTCCTGACTCCTCAATATGAGTTTAAGTAATACACCTGTAATGCCAATCCTGAATAATAAAAGCTGCTTTACGAAGTCTGGCTCAGAGGTATCATAGAACATTCTCCTGATATCCCACATCAGATTCCTGGTGCAAGCATTGCAATACATTTTATACCATTACCTTTATTTGGCAGTGGGTTAGTTAATTCAAGAACAGGAGCATTCTTATATATTAATTTTTACTTAAGTTTTATGCCATTTTCCCTTTTGAGAAAAAGAGCATAAAATTTTGTAGTATCAAATGTTTGAGTATAAGTTTAATGCATTAAATTTTGTTAACTTTACAAATAAATTAAAATAACGGCTTAATATTTATCTTTCCATAATATTATACTTTAATTTTATGTGATTATATAATATGTGTTTGTGTTTTAACTGAAGGGCTTATTTAGAGAATATAAGATTCCAGCACTGTGTAATCTCTCTTTTTCCCAGTGTCATTACAAATCGATAAGTCACTGAAGATGAATTTAACAGCAGCTAAGTGGTGCATAAAATCAGTTTTTCAGTTTATATTTTCAATAGTAAAACAGAGTTTATACAATACCCATGATTTGGTTTCATTTTTTGCTGAGTCTCGGGTTTAATTTAAGCCAATGGGACCTTTGGAGATTGCTGTTGAACTGATTTAGTAACATTCTTGAATTTCTGCATTCCAAATAATAGGTACTGATAATCATGGTCACATGTGAGTTAAGTCAATTAATATGCTCCTCAAGCTTCTCAAGCTTATTGTTCATGGCCTCCACCAAGCTCAACTTCCTACAAACTCACTCCTTCCTGGTCTAATTTTGCAGAAAACTATCAAGAAACCTGCAAATCATTCAAATCATTATCATCCACTCATAATTTCTAGCGATAAGTAATGCAGATTTGTTACATTCCTAAAGGAATTGCTCTGCAATAGTTAACCCTATTATTTTTTTCTCAAGAAATCAGAGTGGGGAGAAAAGGACATGGACTAAAATATCCAGGCTCCCCTCCGCAGTAAGGTTCTGAGAGAGTCATCGTTAGAATTAAATCAATTAGTTGTACAGATAATTCAATAAATTGTGGTTGGAGAGTGGATGTTCTCAAATCATATTTTAGAAACTAATTATCTCCTGGTTCCTCAAAAGGGTCAAAGAGCATTCAGGGACCACAAATGGAGTGGGTATGTCAGTGGTACTCCTCAGAGCTTGGGATGGTTTTACTGCTGCCGAAAAAAAAGAAACCTACTAGCAAAATCCAGATAAACAGTCAAAGGTACTAATCTTTTCTTAAGGCACAGCATCTATTTGCCCCTTGGATTCTGTCTACTGCCCTCACACATGGGTGCCTATCCCTGATTGATATAGTTTGACTCTGTGTCCCCAGCGAGATCTCACCTTGAATTGTAATAATCACCACATGTCAAGGGCGGGACCAGGTGGAGATAACTGAATCATGGGGGCAGTTTTCCCCATGCTGTTTTTGTGATAGTGAGTGAGTTCTCACAAGATCCGATGGTTTTATAAGGGGTTTCCACCTTTGCTCAGCACTCATTCTCTCTCCTGCCGCCCTGTGAAGAGGTGCCTTCTGCCATGATTGTTAAGTTTCCTAAGGCCTCTCCAGCCATGCAAAACTGTGAGTCAATAAACCTCTTTTCTTTATAAACTACCCAGTCTCAGATATTTCTTCATAGCAGCATGAGAACAGATTAATATGCTGATTCTGTGGAAATGTATGTACGCTTTAAGGGGGGTCACTGAAATAAATCACCATTGATTTTGGAAAGGACTTCAAAAAGGGTAACTGAGTTTTGTCTGAGTTAACCTTACTTGGCTGGAACTTTTCATTTCCTCTGAGTTAAGTCAAGTCAGGTTAATATGCTTGCATTAGGCACCTTTTGTTTACCTGGAACTGAGAGAAATAACAAGATAATTGTTATCCTGTTATTTGTCTCCAAAGGAGAGTCTGCAAGCCAAAAACAAAAGCTTCATAGGTGCCAAATATCATCTTATGGATTTATTCTCTAATTGTGATAATAGATTTTCACATTATTCTGAAAGATAATTATTTCCCAGAATTGTTATTAAAGTGTTTCAATAAAACATTCTTACAGATAAAATTTATGCCCAAGAAGTTATCATAAAATCAACTCATGAAAATGTTAAATAATCATGGTGATGATAACGATGATGATGATGATGCCAATGATGATTTCGAACAAGATGTAGTCAGTTTTGTTTTGTATGCATATTTTGATATGCAAATTTGTTTCTACACCATTAATATATTAGCAAAAACTGTGAGCATAACATTAATTTTACATTTCACAGTTATGTATAGTTATTTCATCTTTAAGGAACATCAGGTGAATGCAGAAAATGGCACTCTGCTGAAATTGAGCCTCAAAGGAATACATAAAACATACGAACACCGAGAATTTGTCAATTATCTCAGTTTACTCATGGGTTATGAGCCATACCCTTCTAGTGTTACAACTTTCCCATGACTTGAAAATAACTATCCTTCCTCTACTTCACAATAACTGCCAAGCTGCAACTCTTCTACAGCCAAACTTCAAGTATTTTTCAAGATAAAAGGCTATATTTATTCTATTATTTATTTCTTAACCACATAACATATGTAAGACTGTGCTACTTGTTTTAGTAGATTCCTATCTTATTTATGTGTCGGTGACTTAGTTTGGCGGTATTATACCCATAACCCCATTTTTCTCACAAGCCCTTTTATGTTATGTAATTTTCCACAACAGTGTGACTTATAGTAACACATTTGTCATGTTATAATAGAAGTGACAGTACTTATACTTTTCATATTTAAAGCGGGTTCATCAAAATAAAAACAACAAACCACCCAACAACATATTATACATTTTATATAACACAGGAAAATCCATTCTTGGAGCACACCAAAGGCCACTCATTCATTTAACTGAGAGAGTCTTTTATAAAATTAGTATTTTTAAACCAGATCCACAGCTTAGATCTACAGCATGAGCCTGACTTGTATTACAAAAAGACTCTAACATAGCCTTCAATGTCATTGTGGTTTCCATTATCCAGGTAATTTCACCACCATCTCTTACTTTTCTAAAGTACCACCTTGAGAATCAATATGTACTATGAACAGCCAAGTGGGAAGGGAAGGGTGGACTAATGAAAGTAAAAGGCTTAAAACAAGGTTAATGCTGCTTAAATGGAATTCAATAACTTAATTCACTTTGTGCTTAATATCCAGAACAGAGCTATTTGCAAATATCCCATTCTTGCATGTTTGCAAAATTAGTTTCTGTAGTTACATATTATGCAACACAACACCATCAAAAGGGATGCACTGGTGCAATTTATAGCAACACAAAAATGTTTGGTTTTTGTTTTTTATCTTGGGAAGGAAAGGGAGAACTATTAACTAAGCAAATGGTTTATATCTGTTTTTCTAAGAATTTAATAATGTCTTGGTTTTAATTTATAAGGCAATGGTTAAATATGACTGTAAGACAAAGTTTAGATTTGCTAATGAACTCTATTCAAAACCAATGGCACAACCCTATGAAAAAATTTTGTTTTTGTTGTTGCTTTGGGGTGGTGGGTGGTGGTGGCATATGCCACTTTGCGAAATCAATTAATTTCTGTCCTAATGCTCAGTCAGAGCAAGACAATAAAAAGAAAATAAAAATATGAGCATGACTACTAGTTAAGCTGTTAGACCTTTAAAAATATATATTTCCATGCTCCACTGTTTTTACTTTCTATCAGAAAGAAGGGTAAACTAGACAACAAAAAGAAAGATAAAAATTTCATTTTCTCTGCTTGTTCCATCAGTCAAAGTAGGACTGTGTTTTCCAGAAAGAATCACCAGGTTTATTTCCTGTATCCTGCGTTTTCTCTTAGCTTTGGGTCCACTGGTTTAGTCTACCTTGTTCTGACCAGAGAAAAACCCTCATTAATTTGCTTTTGCCACTGGACTCATTTATATGTCCACTGCCATGGGTTTTGCCACTAATGTGTACAGAGATGGGATCTTTGCACCGGTAGGTCAACACCTCACCACCCTCCCAGCTGAATTGACACAAATGATCTTCTCCAAATTTTCCCACTCCAAACTCAAGATGGTTTCACCTGCAACTGGAAATCTCTCCTGCAACTGAAAATCTGTCTCCCAATTCCCTATGTCCTTAATGAAGATCTTGTCACTCCCCACTAAACTCCTCCATAATGCCACCACACTCCTACTACCAAGCAATGACTAGGATTTTCTCCTTATTTTCCACAGGGTAAAATTAATCATGGATGAAGCTGAAAAAGAAAATACGATTAATTATTTTAAAGTCATCCCATTTTGCAAGGTCCCTTCAAGAACTAAGCCTGCAAAATCTGACTGGGATTAAATGGAGTTCATTAACACATCTAAAGAAATAATATGTTGATACAAAGTATGCCTGATGAGTTATGGAAGATTTAAAAAGAGAGTCAGAAAGTTACATGTAAGCTGCTCACCAAAGCATTTTAAACAGGCCTAGCCAGACACAGAATATTGTAGTCCATTGTCAAGGTCTTTCTTTTTATGGCGGTGTAAACAACAAGCTAATTTAGCCTGTTGCCAAGAAACACTGAAGTTCATCAAACTAACAGTATGTTCTCATGCCACCCTGGAAAGTCTTCTGATTATAATGGGCTCCCTATATGGGATGACCTATAGGGAGAGAATGTGCTGGTGCTGAGGACTTGAGTATTCTGATTCCTAAGACAGAACTTTCACTATAAATAGATAAATTTGCATTCTATGTTTGTATGTCAACCTTAAGCTCAACTAATATGAATCTGAATCTTAGAGACAGATGATTCTCAATTGCATCACACAGTCAGGCTTCCAAGTCTGTAAACCTAAGCACCTCAATAACTTTCTAAGATAATGCTACTGAAGAAGGTGTTTGGGGAAAAAAGCTGCCATCTGAAAGGTATCTTTGGTGGTAGGGGTCGGGGAGACAGCGTGGCATGCTGTTTGAATAAGTGAAGCACTTCTTACTGAGATTTCTAAATTCCCAGCCAATTCATTTGTCAGGCCATTTTGCTCCTGACCCACCTGACTTCATACAGGAAAGGCCATTTGAGTTTTCTATGGTGGGAATACCTACTCACAATCATTATCATGGACACCATGTTTAACTACTGTGATATCAGTATCTTCCGAAATGAAATATAAACTTACCATATTCGTAGATAAAACAAAAATGTATTCCTACTTGAGGGTTACTCCTTCAGCAGGGTTGGCTTCTTCTTTTGCCACCTAATACCAGCTCTCTCCCCTTTCAACAAAACTCTATGTAGGATTGTATTAGGCCGTTCTCGTGCTGCTGATAAAGATATACCCAAGACTGGGTAATTTATAAAGAAAAAGAGGTCTAATGGACTCTCAGTTCCATGTGTCTGGGGAGGCCTCACAATCAGGGCAGAAGGTGAAAGGCACATTTTACATGGTGACAGGCAAGAAAGAATGAGAACCAAGAGAAAGGGGTTTCCCCTTATAAAACCATCAGATCTTGTAAGACTTATCCACTACCACAAGAACAGTATTGGGGAAACTGCCTCCATGATTCAATTATCTCCTACTGGGTCCCTCCCACAAAACATGGGAATTATGGGAGCTACAATTCAAGATGAGATTTGGGTGGGGACACAGCCAAACTATATCAAGGATGTTCACACAGAAATAAACATCTTTAAGATAAAAATCTCTGAGTTGTGCTACTTACCTGCCTTAGCCCATTCTAGGCATCAAAATATTCACTTCAGTAATCATAGTTTGTACCCCATCAGCTATCTGCATAAACGGTATCTATAGAACATTATGATTGCGGCAAATAATTTAGCTGCAAAGACTGGAAGCATACACTATTATGAAAACAATATAGAGTTTATTTTGTGACTATGGTAATAGAATATGTTCTAAGTAAATATATCAGACTCAAATTCTTTCCAAAGACCTGGTGATTACTCTCAATCTGCATGAGTAACAGAAATGTTATGGAACAGCCTGGATATTTCCAATGTGTTCCCCCAATTGCATTTGTCCCATGACCACTTGCTGGAAGGTTGGAATATTGGCCACTTCTTCAAAAAGCTTATTAAAAAGTTTCTGACTTACTAATATACCTGGTCAAAATAATACTTTTCAGAAGAGAATATATATCAACAGATTTGTATGGAAGTCTTTGCCAAGCTGCAAGAACCTGTCTCTAAAATCTAAATATTTTCTGCTCCTTTTTTTTTTCATTTTCTTTGACATTAAGGTTTTCTCTAGCTTGATCAACTCTCCTCTTTAGGATCACTCTCCATTCTGCTGTATAGACGCAATACTGGGCTGGGTGTGAGGTAGAAAGGTGAAAAGACAAGCCCTTCCCTCAGTAGGGAGATCACACACAGTCATATAAAACAATTCCATCTAGAAAGAGAAATAAGCCAATAAGCCACAGTGCCAAGTGATTTGTGACAGGTCAAATGCATTTATAGCAGAAAATGCATTTTGAATGCATTTTGAATACATTTTGAATCAGGATGGTTTTTAAGATTTCTTAAAGAAAGAAAAGTTTGAATTCCGCCTGATATGATGAACAGATTTTAAATAAGCAAAGAACAAAGAGGAAAGAATAGCTGGGAAAAGGGTAGATTGAGAGGGGTGGTGGGAAAATGGTATATGCCAGGCATGGTCAGGATACAGTGAAATACCAGAAGAATCCCATTTGTTGGCATTTGTCTCATAAAGTCACTGAGTTTTTTTGTTTGTTTGTTTGTTGCTGTTGTTGTTTTTTGAGGCAGTGTCTTGCTCTGTCACCCAGGCTGGAGTGCAGTGGTGTGATCTAGGCTCACTGCAACCTCCGCCTCCCAGGTTCAAGTGATTCTCCTGCCTCAGCCTCCCGAGTAGCTGGGATTACAGGCATGCACCACCACATCCAGCTAATTTTTGTATTTTTAGTAGAGACAGGGTTTTGCCATATTGGCCAGGCTGGTTTAGAACTCCTGACCTCAGTGATCTGCCCACCTCAGCCTCCCAAAGTTCTAAGATTACAGGCATGAGCGACCACACCCAGCCTGAAGTCACTGCCAACCCTAACACAGCCTCAGAATTTCCATGCCAAATGCATTCTGAGCAAGGCAGTCAGCAGGAGATTTTAACACAAATAGAACCCTTCTCTCAACTGATGTCTTCTCTGGGAAATATTTGCTGCCAGAGAAGTCAAGCCTCTCTCCCCAAGACTGTGCTCTCCTTCCTCTCCACTTCCTTTATCATCTAGAAGAACATGCTTCTTCCTCTTGCTATCCAAGTATCTTCCTGAAGGTCACTTCTCCTTCTGAGCGACTCACTCTGAGCTCTTTATGTGCCTACCATTTTGCTATCAGCTGCTAAGAAAATTGATATTTTTTCATCTATATTATTTCATTAGTTAAGCAGGAAGAGAGTCTGCTTAGGAGAACCATGAGAAGTCAAAATGGAAAGTCTGATTTCAGCCAAAAGGAGGAGAGTTCTTAGAGTTTAAACATTTCTGAGGACTACTTAATAAGTCATAAGCAAAGGAATGACATTAAAAAGAGTGTTACGTGAACAACCAGGTGCTAAGGTCAGCTTCCTGGGCTTGCGACCTATGTAGGCACACAGGGCACTGGGCTCAGAAGAGCCCTACGCATCATTTAATGCTCTGCTTTCACCATCTTGAAATTCTTAATATTATTTGAAAAAGGGGTCCTGCATCTTTATTTTGCAGTGGGTCCCTCAAATTATGTAACAGGTCCTGCAGGGGCAGACTAGTACCCAGCTACTAGCAAAACACCTGGTACAGTTATTTTTTTTTAAATAAATTGGTAAGAGGAAATTGAAAAGAGAAGACATCAGAATCCAGAGGCTTCTTGCAGATGTCTCAGTATTAGGTGAAGCCATGCAGAGTACTAATCAAAGTATAAGACTATGAGTCAGAAGATGTGGCTTCTCGACCCAGATTTCTCTCTACAACCAGTGTCAACTTTCTGAAGTTTGCTTTCCTTACAAGTAAAGAAGTCCTCATTGGGGACTTGCCTAATAATAGTACAGTATACTCTTCCAGAAGAAAAAACTAAATGTGGGAGATATTGCAAAAGATATATACAGTCCCCAGCACTTTGGGAGGCTGAGGTGAGTGGACCACAAGGTCAGGAGTTTGAGACTAGCCTGGCCAACATAGTGAAACCCCATCTCTACTAAAAATACAAAAAAAATTAGCTGGGCATCGTGTCACGTGTGGTGGCCGCACCAGCCACTTGGGAGGCTGAAGCAGGAGAACTGCTTGAACCCAGTGGGCAGAGGTTGCAGTGAGCAGAGATCGTGCCACTGCACTCCAGCCCGGGGGTCCACGCAAGACTCCGTCTCAAAAAAAAAAAAAAAAAAGAAAAAAGAAAGATATATACAGTGATTTTAAAATATATGGAATTTGAGAAGTAAGGAAGCAAGGTCCGCAGAAAAGCAGGGGGATGAATTTGTTCACAAGAAAACAAATAAAGGTTGGGGACAGGAGGAAATTCGGCCTAAAGAGTAACTGGCCCAATCCAAAAGTGTTCAGCAGAAAAGAGGCACTGTCACTAGATGATTTCCTTAATCGAATAGTGCCTTCTTCAAACATTTAACAAAAACTAAAGCTACAGTTTCTGGTCACATTTTACCAACTGCAACTACTTTCCCCCTTCGTTCATAAGTCCAAAGGAACCTATTATTCATGATTTTGGCTCATTTATATTCAACTCACTAAAATATTACTTGTGAAGAGATATTTGATGCTAAAGAAGATGTGTGAACTCTTTATAGACCATTTATCATCAGAAGTCAAGAAACAGTGTGGTGCCAAATCAGTAAACACGATAGACCTGCAGAGTAAACTTAACTTCAGACCTTTCTATTTCAACTGGCTCTGAAGTTGGCAAAGGGTCCATTTCTCCTTGAATCCTTGTTAATGTCCAAAATGCTTTGAAGGGAATAATAAATATGGATATATGTTTGGCAAAAATTTGTAGTAGAGTAGATATTGAATTTGGTCTGTGGATTGGAGCCACATGTCTCATTAAACCATGCTGAATATCAACTTATGTGGCTCCTTCCCTGTCTTTGCTACTCACTTCAAAGGAAGTTTTCTGGCCATGTTAAACACCCCATTGACTGCAGAAACTCAAATGTAAACATATGGTTCCTGGCCTGACAGTTTAATCAAATCCTGATATCCCCCTATTTTGTTGGTCTCTAAATATATACTCACAAGTAGAAATATATTGTTGAGACTACTGATCTTGTTAGTATATTTCATGGCTGTTTCAGAAATCACCACTGAGTTTTACTTGAAATATTTTAATTTATCACTAACAGAATTAATTACTCTTATTTGTTTTATATAATCTTAAATCAAACCTCAAAAGTGCAAGAGTACCTGTAGTCTATTAAGCCCTCAGTTAGGAAATGTCCCAAAGAGCCAATTATTATTATTTCTGTGTGCCAGTGAAATGCCATTTTCAATTAAAAAAAAACTCTGTGTTCATTCCAGAACTTCAGTTCAGTATTAAATATCAGGCCATCTGTGTACCATTTATTATTTGTATATTTCTAATGTGCTTACGGCTTTGCTCACGCATTTATGCCCATTTTTGTTCATTCTATTATTTATTTGATTTTAAAATATTGTCTATTTTGGTACCATTTCCAAATGTTCTAATTAGTTCTAGCTTTTTCTACATGTTTAGCATGGAAATAAATGTAGATGTGATGTTCAAGATCAGAATTAAATAATGAAATTCAGCAGATTATTTTCTTCAAATTACGTGTTCTGTTGTCCACCAATGTAAGAGGCATTCTTCCTCCTCCAAAATTATCCTTACTCTTTGGCTTGTCAGATGCCCTTAGCACCTCTAAACAAGTCAGACACTATTTTGGTTTTCTTGACAACATTATTGTTTGTGACAGTACTCTCTCAGGAATAAAACCAGGTTTGTTGAATCTCTCTCCTTTTTCAAATGACTAAGAAAGTACTTAGAGGCTGAGAACAGATGAGCATATCAACAAACGGGGTGATTTCAGAGGAACCTAGAAGCTTTCTAACCTCATCTTCTATCTCTGCCTAATCATTAATGTTTAAAATTCTCTTGAAAAAGGAAAAGCCTTTACTCAACATTTAGATAAGAGTTTACATTCAACTATCCCAGAAAGGAATATCATGGTGTCTGCAATTCACACTGGAAGATGATTAGATACCTTGCATGGTGCTGGGTCCCATCCTCGTGGCACAAAATGCACCCACTGCAAAGGGGCTAAGTGGTGCTTTTGGGTTCAGTAAGAAACATCTTCAACTCCCTCAAAGCTAGTCAGTTTTGCCTAAATTCAGCCCTCAAAATAAACATAAAATTCAGTTTGTGCCAAAATAAGGGGACATGGTGCTGTGGTATTTGCTCCTGTAAGACAGAGCTCTGAGCCCGCTCATCACATGCACGCTGCATCAGCCCAACTGTGCCCCAGGCACAACCTACTTCATCATGGAAATTGCCAGATTCATCAAGCTCATCACATGCCACAAACTGGAAAGAATATTCTCTATGCTTAGCTCTGTAGTCTCACGCCCAAAAGCACAACAATATGACTCAGTGTTCTGTGCACTACTGTAAGTGTGAAGCCATGAACAACAAAACCTTAGTGAAGCAGATAAAACAGAGGGCCTTTAATCCCAGCTTTGAGGGCCAGTAGAATGTTGATCTCCAGAGAGGGGAGTGTGTATGCCAGGAGTGCACAAATCAATTTACAGGACTGGAAAGAAAACACTAGAACTCCTGTTTTTATTTGTATTAACCTTTTAAAATTCTGTTAGCTATGTGTTTTTAATGTACACAGTAATGCATGTCGATAACTTATATATATATATAAAAATATATGGAGTTAAAATTGTTATAACTACAACTATATAGTTATGTGTTACACATATCACGTATATGTGTAAGACTATAAATATGTATGCTGACAAGGTTTTAGGACTCATACCTAATAGAATAAGCCTTTGATACAAGGATAGAAATCTTCCAAGCAGACTTAAACCCCAATTCTTTCCCTATCAACATTAAAGTCATTTACAAACCCTTCCCACCACAATATCTGAAGACATTTCTATATACCTGGGGAGACATATTCTGCAGTAATTGCTGTTTTCAGAGCAATTCTCAAGGGTGACTATTTCACATTAGGGAGGAAAAACACTCCGAGAATTTTGAGTTGAAAAATAAAAACAAAAATGGGTCAGTATAAAAGCAGTTCATGGACAACTTTGTAAATAAGGAAGAGACCACTAAGCTGGGTAAGGTGAGAAAACAATGCTTATGTCATAACCAGAGAAAGAATATGTTGCTATCAACATAACTAATGATGCCAGGAAACTACTAGACTAGTATAAGACATAGAGATGACCAAAGCATATCAGCAGATGATTCAAACAAGCAAAACAAAAGAAAAAGAGAACTGAGGCCAAAATCAATACAAAAATGATATGCTGGCCATTCATTTCAGAGATACTTAATGCTGACCTAATAATATTTTTGGCGAGATCCAACTCCCGCCAGAGTTCCCCCTGACACTCCTTATGGCGTCCATGTTGGTGCGGTTAGGGCCATCATCTGTGTCTCATTTTCTAGTGAATATTAGTTGTTATCAAAAAAAAGTTGATGAATTTAGAAGAAATTTCAAGTGCCATTTAAGATACTTCAACCAGTTGGCTCCAAGTGAAATTTGAAGTCACGTTTTTGTACGGACAAGATAAGTGGCACTTTTTGGTGAATAACTTCTGAAAATGGCCCATTAATATGTGATTGACTCACTTCTTGGAGAACATTCACGTAATTTGGTGGAATAAGATTTTTAAAATGAGTTTTGTGCCACTATGTCATTCTTTACTCTGTGATGTTATGGTAGTAAGTATATTATTTATTTTTGTCATATTTGGGCCATGTTTCTTTAACATTTAAGTCATTTTCATCATTTCATCATTTCTTTATCATTTAAACCAGGGGTTAGCAAACTATACAGCTCATGGACCAAATATGGCCTGCCACCTATTTTTGTATGGCCCTTGAGCTAAGAATGTTTCTTTATATTTTTAAATGGTTGGAAAAAAAATCCAAAGAAATAATATGTTGTGATACATGAAAGTTATATGAAATTCAAATTTCAGTGTTTATAAATAAAGTTCTATTGAAACACAATCATGCCCACTCTTTTACATATTCTCTATGGCTGCTTTCACACGACAACCCAAAGTTGTAATGTAGATTCATGGCCCCCAATACCAAAAATATTTACTATCTGGACCTTTACAGAAGTCTCCTGATCACTGATCTAAATGGACCAAAATCCAGGATTGCCATTTCTCACCTTTCATTTAAGATCAGACTGCACTTGCCTTTTTAACATCTATTTTATTATTTCAGTAATTTTTCAAAGGAGATAAATTCTGAATGGTTTCACTGTGATTAGGCAGGAAAAGAAAGGCAGATTTGTCTTATGTATCTAGGACTATTCTCATTGTCTGCATGGATCATTTGTTCTATTGCCTGTCTTTACCTTAATTAACTTTCGCAGGTAATTAAGGCTGCTAATCCATTTCACAATTGTACCACCCTCTCCAGCGCTTTCTCAGAACAGGTACAGCCACAGTTGAATCTGAGCCAGACCTGCTCATTTAAGTCTTATAAAAATGAGCTTAAGGACATGTTAAAATGGAATTAGATTGACAGAGGAGACATTTTGTGCCCCCTCTGAATGCTGACGCCTCCCCTTTCCTGAATAGTATCCACCTAATGGCTTTCTCCATGGCAGGTCTAGGTGGAGGGCCCTTTCAGAAACATGACTAGTAGGAAGTTATTCCAGAAATACGGCTCTCACATTCAACACGATCTCATGGGACAGCTATTACACAGGACTTTTTAGCTCTTAAAAAAATCACAAAGGCGATAAAATGGCAATAAAAAGAATGAGATGTGATAGGACAAGTAGTTAGAACAGGCTTGGGATTTGAGCCTCTTCTCTTTCATATGATTTTTCTTCCACCTTTGCTTTTTCTCTTCCTGGAATCCCCTCATCTCTTTCTTTCCTGGCTTATTGTTGCTTCAAGTCTAAGCTCACATCACTACCATAATTATGTCTCTTCTCTGTTATTCCAAAGCAGTTTGCATAATGCCTTTATTAAAACACTTGTCCCATTATGTTACTTGAGTTTTTGTTTAGTTTTTAACGTATCTGCATCTTTACATGGATGACTAGCTTCCTAGAGGAAAAATCCATGTTTTTGCATCTTTAGTCTTCAGCCCTAGCCCAGTATCCAGGGCATAGTAAGTGCTCAATGAAAAGTATTTAAACTGAACTCACTCTTCTCTGTTTTACCATTTTAAATCTGTCTTTTAAAGGTCAGTTATTTCTCATTGTCATTCCCACCAGTAGCATAGTGATTGTGACTGTATTCAAAACAAATATTTGGCCACAATATTTTTTAAAAAACTTATCTATGTCAATTAGGCAATGTACCATTTAAAAATTAAAATGTTACTTGTAGTACCGTAGTGATTAATTTTAACAGCTGAAACCCCTCTCTCTCTCTCTCTCTTCTAGTAAATACTTAGCAAAGTATAAGAGACATCCACAACCTCTTTGCTTCCCACCATGCAAGCCTCCTCGTGATACTCCCCAGTTATGTTTAAGGGCCTGTCTTTCTCCTGTGTTATACAGTGTTTGTTTGTTTGTTGGTTGGTTGGTTGGTTGGTTGGTTTTGAGACGGAGTTTCATTCTTCTTGCCTAGGCTGGAGTACAATGGCGTGATCTCGGCTCACTGCAACCTCCGCCTCCCGGGTTCAAGCGACTCTCCTGCCTCAGCTTCCTGACTAGCTGTGATTGCAGGCGCCCACCAACATGCCCAGCTAATTTTTGTATTTTTAGAAGAGGCAGGGTTTCACCATGTTGGCCAGGCTGGTCTCGAACTCCTGACCTCAGGTGATCCACCTGCCTCGGCCTCCCAAAGTGCTGGGATTACAGGCATAAGCCACCGCATCCAGCCCTGTGTTGTATAGTTCTGGGGAGAGGTTGTGCCTGGACCATCCCAGAGGCCAAAGAGACCGGCCCTCTGTCCTAGCCCCTGCAGCCAGGAAAAGCCAAGCAGACCCCTCTTCTGGGCCCTTGTCTGTCTTGGAAGCAGCAAAGGATGCAGGGACCCGATGAGAGTTCTTCCCACGGGGACAGTGCCGCAGTCCAGGCTGCTCCTGCTGGTGACTCCCAGCACAGTTCCTGATCCCAGCCTTCTGGCTTCCCATGGCCTCTGCTCACTTTCCAGATCCAGACCTAGAGCCTGGTAGATTCTCCAGTGTTACTGTTCCAATAAATTCCTTTCTGTCTAAGATGACAGGTGTTGTTTTCTCTATCTTACAAACAAACTCCTGTCTGATAAAGGTTGGAGCAGACAAGACTGTTGAGGCTAAGCTCAAATTTAGCCGTATCTGGAAAAAATGCCAATGTATTTATTGAATAATTATCATCATCATCAGTATCAGTGTTATTATTATTATTGTTTACACGCAGTGATCCTTCACTATGTGGCATTTAATCCTCACACAGCCCCATGAGGTGAGGCAGACACCATCATCCTCGCCTTGTGAACGAGAAAACGAAGCCAGAGAGAGGATAAATTAGGGTTGTGTTGCTGCACGGCTGCTAAGTGGAAGATCTTAGCTCCAGACTTAGGCAGTCTGTCTTTCACTCTCAAAATTCATAACAATACTAGTGTAATCATTCTTATTAATAACAATGTACCCAATATTTGTGTGCTTGTTATACACCAAGCACTGACCATTTATTACTCACAATTTTATATACCTCATAAAGTGCCTTATAAAGTATAGTCCATACTTTACAGACAAGAAAACTGAAAAATAATGATATTTTTGACTCATTAATGAGTTTGACTGGCCCAATTTCTGACAGCTAGTCGTCACAGGACCAACATTTGAAAGCCTGCTGTCCTGAGCCTCACACTCCTCACTCTCCACTATGGCCACTTTGATGACAGCTGTGAGACTGCAAGTGACTTGAGCTCTAAGTCTATCACTTGCATAAACTGGCTTGTGACTTTCACTGTGACTTAGTGTCTTCATCTATAAGCTGGTAATAATATTAACAGGCATCTAACATAACTTACAAGGCTTTTATGAGGCAAAAATGAGATGCAATTTCAAAGTGCTTTGAAAACTGTTGGTCATGTGAACAGTCATTTTTAATTTTTTTTTCACCTGGATTTTTAAAAATGTGAAAAGCTTTGCCAGGCTGTTTATTGTCATCAGGGTGGGGTGCCTAAAAGCAATGTGTACAAGGAGGACCCCCATTTATGAAACATCACTGAGTGTATTTTAGACAGCTAGACCACAGGTTACCTTTCCCCCAACATGTCTATAATATGTTTCCAGAGTGTGCTTCCAAAATGCAAAACCTGAAGAGTAATGTGAGGTACATAATGTAGGCTGAGATTAGGCATTCTCAACTGGGGGTGACTTTGCCTCACAGGGAACAGCTGTCAATGTCTGGAACATTTTTGGTTGTCACAACTAAGGCAGTATGACTGGCTTTTAGCGGAGAGAGGTCAGGGAAGCTGCTCATCATTCTAGAATGCACCAGACAGCCCTCCCCACAAAGAATCATCCAGCCCAAAATGGCAATAGTGCTGAGGCTGAGAATCCCTGGTTCAGCCCTTGCATCACTGTTATCTAGAACTTTGTTCCAAAAGAGGCTTTTGGCTGAGAGCAGTATATTTCTGTTGGGCTTTGTGCTTTTTCCTGAAATGGCATCTGGAGAGTTTAAAGGACACAGATCTGCTTAGGCTGCATGTGGATAATTGGGAATCACCCAACATAATTGCTTTTATTCAAGGCTTCTTGCCTAAATGACCAGATATAAAAGCAGCAGATGAATCACTTAACACACGATATCAAATTTCAGTTACGCAAAATTGAAAGGAAAGCCAAAGGGGATAATTATTGTTTCTTTATCAAGCATCAGAACAAACACCAAAAATTTCATAACTCCAAGACAGAGGGGGAAAGTAAGGTAAAAAGAAAGAAATGAATACAGTTTCTACTTTCAGCCCTAAAAAGCAAATTATAGGAAAGTTAAGCTCCGTCAAAAACAAGATTCCACTCTCAGCCCAAGAGCAAACTTCTTTATTCAGACTTCCAATTTATTCTCTAGTACATAAATTCCAAAAGGTCAATTTTGTAACAGAAGATCTAAGAGATTGGGCATCACATTAATTTCCTATTTCCTGCCCTTGCATTCAATATATAACTGATGCTGGAGGTACCCATGATTTCACTGTTCACTGGTTCTGAGCCTCAGTTTTCCCCTCCTCATTCGCAATGACAGAGTTGGTCCCAAGGCCTCTTTCAGCCCTAAACTGCCTTGATGCTATGCTAATACCTTCAATGATTTACACCATCAACTGGTACCACCTAAGGCTGGGCTCCTATAGAAATCTGAATACAGATAGAATGAGCTCACAGCTCACTTAGGTGCACATACCTCCACTGGAAACATACCAGAATAAAATAATTCTTTTAGTGCCTTAAGATCTGTAACTGTATCATGTGTCAAGGTAAGTATCAGCATAATTTAGAAGCTACATCAAAGATAAAAGTTACAAAATTAACTTTCTTATTATTCTTCTATATGGTAATAGATTTTATACCTATAAAATGTGTTGAAATAGTCTGAAAACCTCCTTCGAGAGGAAAACATATTCCCTTGAAGAAATTAAATACTAACACTAACAAAATTCATAGTAAGAAAAATATAGTAAAATGCAAAAATTTCAAACATTACTTGTTTTAAAATAAGATTGCAAAACAAGACCATTTCTTATATACATACATAAGAAGACATCATTATATATATATATATATATATATATATATATATGTAAAATATGGTCTACATATATAATGGTCTTCTATTCATAAAGATAGGTAGATAGATAGATAGATAGATAGATAGATAGATAGATAGATAGATTATATATATATGACCATTTCATAAATTTTATATATTTTTTCAAGAATATATGTAAGACTATTTCACACACACACACACACGATTCTACCAGCTTTAATGGCAGGTATCAGCTCTCAATTAACTATCTCCCAGCTCTGTGGAATTGTTTTGTGGAATAATATGGTGTTTAGGAACATGGGCTCTGCATCCAGACTGTCCAAATTCTTTCAGGCCCAACTCTGCCATTTCTTAGCTATGTGATCTTAGACATTCCTTAGTCTTCTGTGTCTTAGTTCTTCTGAAAAATTGGGATAATAATAGTAACTCATAAGGTTGTTGTGAGGATCTAATGAGTTCATTTATGAAAATGCTTAGGAAGATGCCAGGCATATAGCCCTCATTGCATTCAATTACCATTGCTAGTATCATTACCATTATTAGCATTCACACTCGCATTGCTGTTTTCCATTCAGGGCATCTTGTCTCCCTGCCAGACCTTTGCCTCTGCTGCTGATACTCCTCATAACATCATGCTCTTTGGACACTGATGTTTATGTCCAGTCATTACTATAGGAATCCCTATCCCCAGTCTGGGGATGGGACATTTTCTGTGTTGGTTTCAAAACTTTTAATTCCCTACATTCAAGCGAAACCTTTAATAGGCTATGCTGGAGGACAGAGGGCATGGATGGATTAGGGAGCAGAGAAGATAACTTGTGACCAATGTACATGACCAGACCCCTCCCATCTTTCATGGACACGACTCTTTCCTTTGTCTCTCAATCTCTCCCTCTCTCTCTCCCTCTCTCTCTCTCTGTCTCTCTCTCTCTGTCACACACACACACCCAGCAGCCACCACCACTTGAACAGAGCCATATCACTGTTTCCATGCCCAACACCCTCTTTCCTGGGTCCACTACAGATATCTTCATGCTTTAAAGTCTAGAAGCAAATCACCCCAGAGTGCAGAGATGTTTTTATTAATCTGTTCCTGCTGATGTCCTTCTCCCAAATCCATCTTTCAAGAAGATTGAGGATAAAAATGCCTGGTGTTCTTGGGAAGCCCAATAGTGGAATTGTCTAACTTTATAGGCTCAAAAATACAAGTAATATTTTCTGTTAAAACTCTCACTCCCCAAACTTAGCAACAGAAGAGATTCAGATAAAATTGGTGACATAGGACTGTTTGGAGAAAAGTTACACATCAATTTCAAAACTCTGACAACTTGGTATCTAAAATTTGGGCCCTGAATAGCTGAATCAGAATGCTCCCTGCTTTCCAAATTACTATTGGAATCCTCACTATCCCAATTTAGAAACTGAATAGATTTGAATAGCAGGGAATAAATGTATATAAGAGAGTTCAAAGTTGGTGTATTTCCTAGAATCTGGATTGTTCCTCTTTTCTGTAGTCTCCTCATTAAGGTAGAAGTGAAGAAATATAAATTTATTTTATAAAGCTGGCACACTCTAATATCAAAATCTGGAAAAGAGAGTATACTAAAAAAAAGAGGGGGGAGAAATATGGAAAAAAATAGTTTCCTAATGCTTGCTGTCTATAGCTAGGCAAGCATAATTTTTTATTGCTAGTGCCCTGCAAATAAAAAGCTAATCAAATATGATATCTCATAATATATGCTCCTGTTCTTCCAAAAGCCTTATTTCTTTCATCTCCTAAGAGGACAAAGATTAAAAACTCATCAAAACATCTGAGGCCAAAATATTCTTAACTAAAAACTTCTCTCTAGCTAATTTTATCTTTCAGATTATATCTTTAATCAGGCTCTTTCAAAATTAAGGTTTGGATTTATGCATTGTTTGGAATTTTTTCAGTATAATTATAAAAATGCATTGATCTACAAATAAATATGGAAAAGCTCCTTGCATTTGAGACTAGCAAAACTCCATACCACTTAAATAATTTTTTTAAGTAATGTTTTTCAATGATGAAATAATAGAACTAGTGTGTATCCACATGAGCATGAGCCATGGGGCATGCGTAATTAGTAGTACCGGCAGAAATCATGGCCACTACTCTCCTCTGAGCCAAGTGACTCTTAGGACTCCACCCCTTGAGCGAGTGAGTGGATTGGCCAGCTTAGAGATAGTGAGTCAGATGGGAAATCAGGATTCAGATCCCTGGGAAGGAGCACAAAACATGTAGAACAGATGCCCACACAGATGGAGGAATAGGGGACAGCCAAGGACCAAAGTATTTAAAGGGCTTTTAGGTTTATTGGACACAAGAAGCTAATTGAATACGTTAGGGGAAGGAGCAATCCAATAGAAGCCTAAGACCTGTTTTCCCAGGAACAACACATGTAACCTACACAACCCTCCCTCTTTCACTTCACTTTCAAATACAAAGTAAAAAGATTGGAGTAGATGAACTGTAAATCTCCTTTTAGTTCTAAAATTTAATTATTATACACAAATCACCTCCTTTTACTCATTTGGACTTGAAAACCGTCAACTATATTGGCTTGTAGAGGGAAGCGCTGAAACACAAAGATTAAAAATCATCCCTAATGAGCTTTGACTGTCATGATGTGGAGCATTTATGGCAGTATCTTCATATTATGTTCCAATTATACTATTTTTAAAATTAATAATTTTAATTTGGTGTTTGATTTTAAAAGACAGAAGGTGACCCAGAGAGAAAGCAGTAAGAGAAACTAAAAAGAATAAACAAATCTGTGTTTGTATCACAACCATCTCATAGGGCATTACAGAGATCCATAAATTATATGCTGCTTTATCTCTAGCGTTATTGACCTTTAGTTGTTGTCCACTCTGTGTTGATTAAAAAAAAATCATTCAATTATGAGTGAGCCATTGTTTTTGGAATCACCTTGCCTTTACCACTGTATTAGCAGAAAGAGAAAATAAAGAAAATTGATAAAAAGCTTCGTATAAAAAGCAGCATATAATATTTTCTACTTTCCACTATTTCATTCTAACGATATAGTTTCAAGATCATGAAGTAAAGGCAAAAATGACATCAGTGTAGGTAAAAGAAAACTGTAGAATCAGATTCATTCATTTATTTGAACTTGACTTATTGTTAAACCAATATTTTATTAGTCTAGCTATCTTCTATCCTGAGGTTATAGAACTTATTTGAATTTGTACCATTTAAAAAACAAAGGATAGTTTTTCCTCTTTCATAATGGTTCCTGTAGAATTATTTTTCTCTGAGTCTCAATTTGATGCAAATTATTCAATGCAATTTAGATTGTACTAACTGTTGGTTTTTACTGGCCATATGCAAGCTAATCTAGTCATGTAGAGCCTGGGCTCTTTCAGGTACTTCACAGTAAGAAGAATTGTCTTCCTCTTCCTACCTTTTGAGTGGAAATTTGCATATTACTACTTCAACTACTTTGACATTGCACTTTATGTTATTTAAACTTATATCATTTGGCATGTGGCCTTCTCCTAAGCTGGCTGACTGATCTCATTACTTCATTTTTATGAATGTCAGAATATCATTTGTTAAAGGAAATCTCACTTTTATTACCTGGTTCCAACAAATGAAGTGGCTGCAAATGTGTTATGTGCAAGCTATATGTGCCAATAAAATTTATTTTCTGGAAGGAATGAAAGCACACATAGTATGTCATTTCCCCTTTACTGGTCTTAGAGCATGAGCAGCATACTCAAGCAAGAGAAGGGAAGATTGTAACGCGAATTGTTTCCTGGAAACTCATAGTGCTCCCCAGCAAAACAAAATGTAGGCAAAAAAGGGGAGAACTCTGGATAGACAAATGCATTTTAGCCAAACAATTTTCTTCCATTCTTTTCTCAGTGGCTTAATTACTTGATTAACAAGTTTGCTTTTCTAGATGTTCTTTAGTGTTACTATTGCACTAATTTTGGAGAACCTACAAGCAAATGTTCAGATTTTCACGTAAGTCTGCAAAATTTCATTTGATTTCAGCACTAAATAAATGTCTACTGTGTAAATTTAAACTGTGGTTAAGGTTTTTGAACGTATCCTTTGCATAGGTTTGGGGGATCTATTTTTCATCGTCTGCTTGACCTCCCTTTAAGCACTAGGCCTCTTCCACAAAAAAACCACTTTTGAAAGCTGTGAGTGTTTCTTTTAATCACTGCAACAGAATTTTCTTTCAAAATACCCTTCTCTGACATTGCTCCCAGAAAAAAAAAAAGTGTCATGGTAGATAAAGCATAAAAAGGGAAAATTCTTTTGAAAATGCTTCAAACACTAAATACCTTTTAGAAGTTCTAGCTAAAGGTAAAGAAAAAATAATTAGACATATACCACATTATATTCTCCAGTCATCTTCCTCCTAATTAGCAAAGGCCTTCCTTTTTGGTGCTACTGAAGGAGAAAATTTCATCAAGAATTTGTTGCCACAGCAAACACACTGGTGGGAACTGACGGAGGCATTTGTGAATATCAAATTCTTTTATTGGTAGACATTGCTGGACGCCAACAGAAAGAGTCAGATGAGGGCTATTGGGGTTCTCTCCGACATGTTACAACCACAGAAGGGTTTACAATAAAAGAATGAATTCAGCCAACTGAATTCAGCCATCCACTCAAAGAGGCAAAAATAGTTCTATGGACAGTCATATACCTGTTCTGAAAACCAAGTCAAGTCTTTACTTTGACTGTGGAGCACGCGGACCCTACTTTGCCTAATAGGTTCTTTTGAAGCAGATTGGACAATATTTTTGCAGTGAAATTCAGCTAACAGGGTAGTCAGAATCAAACAGCAAAATCCATGCATTTGTCTACAGAACTAATCCAAATCCTAGTCTACAGCATTATCCAGAAAAGGTATTAAGCTGGTGAGAGTCTTACGTGCTGCTCACACAAGGCGGATCACAGCTGCAGAATATCTCCCGCCAAATCACATTTCTTAAATGAGAATTATTTCACCAACATCTGCTATGCAAAATTTTTCACCTTCTGGGATTGATCAGAGATAGTTAGCTGGCACCCTATTATCAGCCACCTCTGGAGACTTCCTGGGCCTTAATTAATTTTTCAAATGTTAACCAAACACTTCTAAGGTGTATATTCCTGATTAGAGTACTACACGTGTTCATCAATTGCTCCTAGGGTATAAAGTATACTCTGTGCGTGTTTGAAGTGGGAAGTGTGTGTGCATTCGACTGATGATGCCAAAGTACTTCAAAACAAATCACAATCAAGATAGTCATTTTCAAAGATACAACTTGTAAGATGTGAATTAAAGGTCACTGAATAAGTCCCCTTCCCTCAAAAAATTCACCACCCCAATTATTTTAAATGCACGTAGCAATAAGCAATAAACATTTCTTGAATTGAATGGAATTGAATTGACCCAGAAACAGCAGGATCTTCTCACATTCCGGTAGGCTCCAACTCCAGAGCAGCCAGCACCACAGTGGAGCCTGATTTAGTGTGAAAACAATTCACTACCAAGTCCCCAGGACCCCAAAGTCAGGTTCATACAGGAGTTAAATTACCCCTGCGGAGACTGTGAAGGCAGCCCTTATCCCAAGACTCCAACTTTCTTTTAAATAAGATTTCAGTTTTAGGAAAAGCCATTAAATACTTTAGGATCTTAAGCCTTCATATGCCATATATTTTATCTGCTTCATTTTTTTTAATCTCTCACTTGGGGCAAAAAAAGGTTTTGAAAATTGCCAGAGTTTTGCTCTGAAAAAGAAAAAAATTATGATTTTTGAAGAGAGAAAAATTATTCACATTTGATAGCTGTTGTTTTAAGGACGTCCAGAAATCTGGAATAACCTCCCTCCAAAGCTCATTGACTTTTACTGCTGGCAGACAATGGAAATGTGGCATGTCCTTAGTGTTTAGCTTGGTGGGACATTTGTGCTCGGCTCCCAAACTCCGCAACTGCTGGGAAGCCTGCCAACCCCGAGTGTTCCCTGCCAGATCTAATCTATCTCACAACTAACCTCTTCTTAGCTGGAGATCTATTTCTCATACCTAAATATTGAGAAGGGCCATGGTTACAGACAGAAGCTTCTTTAGTTCTCATATTTGGAATTCACTCCATCCTCTTGATACTTAGCAGCCAAAGCAATTCGATCTCAAATCAACATTCCCAGTGCGTGAAGCGTCGATATGAGTCAAGGAACACCCAACAGTGCAAGGCGAAACTTTAACCAAACCACTGGCCTGTACTGCCATAAGCTTCTTTCAATCCTTGCTTGAAAAGATTCCCTTTAACTCCTACTTCAACTCAGATAATTCTCCATGAATAACACTAGCATTAAATAACATTGGAGTAAAATTACTTACGTATGCTTCTGTCCCACAATCATGCAAAACCCTTTAAAACCAAAAGATTCACAGTTGTATCGTTAGCACCTATCATTGTGCCTGGCAGGTTGCCAGAGTTTTTGGATCCAGGGGTCTTTAAATATTGTGTGCTGATTCTTCTCTGTGCAAGATACTTTATCAGTCCGCCAAAGTTGCCCAGTGACTCCCTAGGCCCAAAGGATATGAAACTCAGGCCACAAATCCATCCGGCGCAGGCAAAAAGTGACTTCTCGGCCGGGCACGGTGGCTCACGCCTGTAATCCCAGCATTTTGGGAAGCGGAGGCTGGCGGATCACGAGGTCAGGAGATCGAGACCATCCTGGCTAACGCGGTGAAACCCCGTCTCTACTAAAAATACAAAAAAATTAGCCAGGCGTGGCGGCGGGCCCCTGTAGTCCCAGCTGCTGGGGAGGCTGAGAAGAAAGAATGGCATGAACCTGGGAGGCGGAGCTTGCAGTGAGCCGAGATCGCGCCACTGCACTCCAGCCTGGGAGACAGAGCAAGACTCCGTCTCAAAAAAAAAAAAAAGAGTGACTTCTCTCCCATGATTTAAATATCAGAGGAGATGTGCAAGACAGAAGGTTGGCTATTTCCAGTGTTCTGTATTTAAATGGCAAGTATAAGTCTACAAAGATTAGAAAGGGTGTGAGTCTCCTACCAGGCAGGGAAGGTGCCTGGTAACTTGGGCAGGAGGGTCAGCCAGAGAAGGAATGTCGACAAGACAGGCTTCCCCAAATTCATGCCATGCCTTGCACTGGCTCTCGAATTAAGAAAATTTAAAAGCAAAGGAAATAACCAATTTCAAAAACAAAAGAGAACGCAGAAAATATATTTTTAAAATACAGGATTTCTCTGATAAAAGCAGAAAGGGTAAATCACTGTGGTTAACATAAGGCAATTTTCCTAACTCTGCCACTATTTGAATACTGGATTAGCTATTAGCCTTCCAGTTAATAGTATATACATACTAAATATGATTATGTGTAAAAGTGGATGGATGGATAGATGATCTGCCTTAACTTCAAAACAATAGTGAGATCGGTATGATTACATGGACTAAAAAAGAAAAGCTGCTTGAAATGAAGTAATTCCATACTGATGATCTCAGGCATGAGGGAGCAAACGACTTTGAATGTGATGTGAGCGCTGCGTTTCATATGTTGGTCTCATGTGTCTTCCCTTTCAGCTCTTAACTGTCAAATAAATTAGATGAAAACATAAAAGCTGACCCCAGGAGGCCGGGCACGGTGGCTCACGCCTGCAATCCCAGCACTTTGGGAGGCCGAGGGGGGCGGATCACGAGGTCTGGAATTCAAGCCAGCCTGACCAATATGGTGAAACGCCATCTCTACTAAAAATACAAAAATTAGCTGGGCGTGGTGGCGTGCACCTGTAGTCCCAACTACTAGGGAGGCAGGAGAATCGCTTGAACCTGGGAGGTGGAGGTTGCAGTGAGCTCGCACCACTGCACTCCAGCCTGGGCGACAGAGCGAGACTCCGTCTCAAACAAAACAAACAAACAACAACAACAACAAAAGCTGAAACCTGGTAACCTAACCTTTATGTGCTCAAAGTCCAAAGAGGGAGAGAAATCACAATAATAAGAAAAGAGAAAAAGAGGAGGACACCCAATTGAAAGAAGCTATTTTGTTCAAAGACATAGAAATTAGCATATAAAGAAATTTACTGTTAAAAAAAAATCACTCACATTCAAGGTGATAACATATTGAAGTCTATACATTGCAGCAATAACTAAAGCAAAAGATAGGAATTAACCTTCCCCAAACAACTGCAATTGCACAAGGTATAGGATTGTTAGATAAAATACAGGACCCACAGCTAAATTTCAATTTCAGAAAAACAATGATTCTTTTAGTCTAAGTCTCTCCCAAATATTTCGTGAGGTATGATTCTACTAAAATATTTTTTATTGTTTGTCAAAAATCTAGATTTAACTGGATATCCTGCATTTTCACTTGCTAAATCCAGCAGTCCTACCTATGTGTCCATCTATATCTGAATTTCTAAACACCTACAAAAATATCATTCAGCTTGTCATAAAATCACACTCAAATGCCCATACTCTGACAGCTGTTCAGATGCTAATACACAGTTTCCTGCCATTTCCAGCAAAAAAAAAAAATTGAGCCACAATTACTTCCTGTATTTTAAAGTGATGGCAACAAAAGCATATCAGGAAAAAAATAATCAGAATTCTTCTCACCCTCCAGTGCTTGAGTCCTGGCAATGCTCTCTCTCTTGCTTTTTATAGTGAATCAGCAGTTCCAAGGGTAAAATTGCCTCAAGAAGTTCCAGGGCGTGAATCGGATTAAGTGAGTGGGCCACATTGTGTACCAAATTTAGAAGAGGATATGCAAACACTTAGTAATCAAAATCAATAACATTGTAATGTAATATTGTTAATAAACTTGATTCTTTAGAGGAGTTTTAGGTTCATAGCAATATTGAATCGAAGCAATGTTGCAGGTACAGGGATAGCCCACAGGCCCCTGCCTACACGCATGCACAGCCTCCCCCATTAACAACATCCCCCCACTGGAATGGTACAAGGCTTACAATTGATACATCATGAGCACCCACAGTTCAGAATTTACGCGAGGGCTCACTCTTGGTGTGGTTCATTCTCCGTGTCTAGACACACGTATAATGGCATGCATCCACCCTTATAGTATCATACAGAGTAGTTTAACTGCCCTAAAAGTCCCCTATGTTCCACCTGTTCATTCCTCCCTCTCCTGTAACCCTTGGCAACCACCGATTCTTTTACTGTGTCCATAGTTTTGCCTTTTCCAGAATGTCATATAGTTGGAATTATGGCATATAGCCTTTTTAGATTGGCTTCTTTCACTCAGTAACATGTATTTAAGTTTCCTCCATGTCTTTCCATAGCTGGATAGCTCATTTCTTTTTAGCACTGAATATTTCATTGTCTGGATGTACTACAGTTGTTTTATACATTTATCTACTGAAGGACATCTTGCATACTTCCAAGTTTTGGCAATTATGGATAAAGCTGCTATAAACATTTATGTGCAAGTTTTTGTGTGATTGTAAGTTTTCAGCTACTTTGGGTAAATACCAAATATATTTTAAAATCAAAATTAATGCAAAAACTTCATGATTCACAAAATATCAAAAATTGGAATCAAAATAGGATCTGCACACAAGTATTTGCATGACTACTCCTCACTTGCCTCTCCTTAATCCTGGCCCTGGTTGTTAACCTTTGAGACACTGATGAACACCTGAGTCACCTTGAAGCTTTTCCTGTTGGCTCAGTAACAGTGATATACCACTCCTCAGCTCCTGTGGCTCAGTTGCTGTGCGTGGTTATCTTTGTAAGCTGGACGGAGACACCCTGAAACCAGTCCACGGCCACCACCCTCATCAGGCTGCAGAGAGCACAGCAGAGCTACATCTAAAAACACACCATTTCTGTTGCAACCATCATAGATGCATTTTCTGACCAATAGAAATAAAATGTCTTCATAAAGAGATTTTTTTTCTACTTTACATTAAAATGCTGTATGGACAAGCAATGACTCCATGACGTTTAAGATTGTGTCTTAAATTGTAACACACATCTAACATCTTAGCCAGAAAGTTGTCTTTCAAGGTGAAAATATGGAATGTTTGGTTGCCCTTATTTTACAAACAGATAGTCCTTTTTCTGCATATTGGTATGGACAGTATAAATAAACATACAACCTGAAACCATGCAACGTAATCTTAATAATCAATGTAAAAAATTATGATTGTTCCATGACTTTTAAAACGTTGGGGCAAAAGATATGAACAGAAAATTCTCAAAAGAAGACATTTATGCAGCCATCAAACATATGAAAAAAAGCTCATCATCACTGGTCATTAGAGAAATGCAAATCAAAACCACAATGAGACACCATCTCATGCCAGTTAGAATGGCAACCATTAAAAAGTCAGGAAACAACAGATGCTGGAGAGAATGTGGAGCAATAGGAACACTTTTACACTGTTGTTGGGAGTGTAAATTCGTTCAACCATTGTGGAAGACAGTATCATGATTCCTCAAGGATCCAGAACCAGAAATACCATTTGACTCAACAATCCCATTACTGAGTATATACCCAAAGGATTACAAATCATTCTACTATAAAGACACATGCACACATATGTTTATTGCAGCACCATTTACAATAGCAAAGACCTGGAACCAACCCAAAAGCCCATCACTGATAGGATGGGTAAAGAAAATGTGGCACATATACACCATGGAATACTATGCAGTCATAAAAAAGAATGAGTTCATGTCCTTTGCAGGGACATGGATGAAGCTGGAAGCCATCTTTCTCAGAAAACACACACAGGAACAGAAAACCAAACACCACATGTTCTCACTCATAAGCGGGAGTTAAACAATGATAACACATGGACACAGGGAGGGGAACATCACACGCCAGGGCCTGTCACAGGGTAGGAGGCAAGGAGAGGGAAAGCATTAGGACAAATACCTAATACCTAGACGACGGGTTGATGGGTGCAGCAAACCACCATTGCACATGTATACCTATGTAACAAACCTGCATGTTCTGCACATGTATCCCAGAACTTAAAGTATCATAATAAAAAAATAAATAAAAAACTTTCTTACTGCTTATTATAAATGCATATGGAAATAAAAAATTAGTTAAGCTACTATTTATTTGAAACAGAAACATGGAGAATGTTATTTCTTTGTAAAAACAAACAAACAAAAACAAATAAAACAACTTCAGCAATTCCTTTTCTGGGTATATACTCAAAGGAAATTAAGTCAACATCTCATAGAGATAAATCTGCATTCCATTGTCTATTGCAGCATTATTCCTAATACCCAAAATTTGGAAACAACCTAAGCGTCCATCAATGGGTGAATAAAGAAATTATGCTATACATAATGCAATATTATTCAGCTTAAAAAAAATCCTGCCCTTTGTCACAAAATGGATGGATCAGGAGGAGGACATTATTCTAAGTGAAATAAGCCAGACACAGAAAGAAAAATACTACATGATCTAACTTATATATGGAATCTAAAAAATGTTGAATACCTAGAAATAGAGAGTAGAATGGTGGTTGGTGGAGATGTGATGGGGGTGGCAGGTCAAGGGTACAAACTTGTAGTTATGTAGGATGAATAAGTCCAGATACCTCATGTCCAGCATGAGGATAAAGATAATATTGTACGCTGGAAATTTCCTAAGAGCATAGATTTTAGGTGCTTTTATCACATACACAAAAAATGGTAACTATGTAAGATGATGATATGTTGATTTGCTTGACTGTAGTAACCATTTCGCTATGTATATCAAAACATTATGTTGTACACCTAAATATACATAATTTAATCAAAACATTATGTTGTACACTTAAATATATATAATTTTAAAAGGAAATAAAAAACCTACTTATAATCACCCCACCATTAAGAAAAGAAAAAATAAAAACTTACCAAAAGTAGTTTAAACAGTGCTTGCCTTCTTCTCATGTGATAATTGACAACATGGAGTGAGTATCTTTGCTATGTCTTGGTGAATTATCATAATCTTTTCGAAGTTTGGATGGGCTTTGAACACTATCCTTTATGCTTCCAATGTCATGAAATATCTCCAAGAGTTCCTCTAATGTAAAGTTTTTTGCCAGCATCACTTCCTCTGGGACATCATCATCCTTTTTGTCACAACCACTCTCCTCATTCATGTCGGTAAGTTCTTGGTCACTAAGTTCCCCTGATTGCAGTGTCCACGTGGTGGATACACGGTGGAGATGGCCACATCTATACCTTCTAAAATTCCATTTACTTTTCACGCAAACTTTACTCTTTACCTTGTCACTTTCTATTCTCCTCTGGACTGTGATCTCTGTTGGTCAGTTTCCACTTCCTATTATTTAGTTTTGCGAAATGTCATGTGGGTTTATCACTGAAGACAAGGAAGCAACACAACCACATGCTTACTCCTTTTAACTGATGCATGGTGACCAATCACCAGCAGATTTCAAAAGAAGTGATGTGATTGGTCATTGATCATCTTTTATTTGTGTAGTGATTCATGGACTAAAGAGCTAGCAGTGAAGTGTGTACTTTATGGGGTTATGCATAGTTAATATACTGTGTGAAGTTTAAGCCATACTGTGAGTGCTACTTAACTAGACTATGGTAACTGAAATTCATGCATATTGGAACTATGCAAAGTAAGAACTGCCTATATTCTAATCTCTTGCTTAATACTTCTAGCATTAAAATAGAATTGACTGAATATACAAGTTACATAATTGAATTTAGCATATTTTTCTCCTATTACCATTCAAAACATATTTTATACAAAATATGTTTTCTTGGTTCCTCATCCCTTTCCCTTTCCAAAATAATATTAACATTCTTATAAACTTTTCCATACTAACATATCATAGAGAATGAAAAAGCCAATTCCTGAGGCCCGTACTCTCTCCCAGACAGCATGCACATGGTATTGTATAACCATTCAACAGCCATGCTGAGGTCAACACCATTCCAACACAGTATGCCTTTCTAAGATTAGAGCATAGAAAATTTCAAACTGTATTTCATAGTCTCCCCTAAAGCAAGGAGTTTGCATGTGAACTAACATCTACTAAGCAGATATAGCCGCTGAGACTTGGAAGATGGAAGTCGGCACCATGTGCTTCAAGCTCTTCTGTGGTCTCCTGTGATGGTGGTGGCAGAAGAGGTTTGTTTAAGGTTCAGTCCCTAGTTTTCTGGTTGCCAAGAAGCAGGTACAGCGGCAACAGTGGATTCCACTGGAAGAGTCCCATGTCATAGCACAGTACACACGCTTGGTTATCTGACACTCCAGGAAATTACATAAGCAACCTTATATACCATAATAAATCCCTTTAGGCTGTAAACAGCTAGAGTGGAAATTATTATTTGCAGTGAACACCATGAGAGATACAGGTGTTAATTTGCAGATTAGTTTTAATGATGCTCCATATCCAACCTCTTTATTTCCTGTGTATGTTTTTCTAAGAGATAAAAACAATTTAAATGAAAAATAAATTGTCTCAGATACTAAGTAAAAGTAGTTCAACCCAAATCCCATGAACTATGCATGTACTATCTTCAGCTCATCCAACTTCTTAAACTTAAATCAATGAGGCAGAAAATTCAGACACTTTTAAATTCAAATGTTTTGATTTTCCTATTTGATTAAAAATTGGCTCCCTGAGCACCAAATTTCTAGTTCCTTATGCCTGCCAAGGATAATTTTCTTCTAAAATTAGAACCCACATCTTCTATTACTTGCCATGCCTAACAAAGCAAGCAACACAAAGCAAAGAGTCTAGGTTAAAAACAAGCAAAGGTTGTACAAAAAAATAGTAAGAAAATGGCCACTTTATCCATTCAAAAGAGAAAAACCACAGCTAGATTTTAAAGAGAAGAAAATAAATAAATAAATAAATAAATAAATAAATATAAATCAATGTCTTTTAAAATGTCCTAGGAACATTTATTTCCAGTAAAACCTCGGGGTTTTTTTTTTAATCTAAAATGTTGAAAGCCGTGGGTTTCATACCTTTCTCCCTGCTGTATGATAACTAATGTTTAGAGTCAGAGTTAGGAAGATAAAAGACTTTTACCGTTTTATCCACATTCTGATACCAACTACGTCTGTGATTTCAGATCACTCATTGAACACTGAGTCTTTACTTCCCAACCTATAAAATGAGGACTGTGGTCTAAGTCATCTCTAAGATTTCTTTCAGTGCAAACACGGTTTCTTTGTATGACTTCCAGTGTAAAATGCGTATATTGCCAGAGCCAGAAAATGCCATCAGAGTTATGATCTCCATTGCATGCCTCCATAAGAGAAAAATAGCCACCCTCAGCACTGAATGCTTCCATTTGTAAACAATAAAATATTTCATTACTCTGGCTTATAAATTTAATTGTATTCTTTTTACCAAGGATATGTTTTCACCTAAATGAATTATTTTTAAACTAATATTGGTTGAGGGATTACTGTTTATCAAATCTTGCCAATGCTTTATGTGTGTGGTCTCATTTGTCATAACACCCTTATGAGGTACTGTTCCTTTTTTTAAATAGATGAAACCACTAAACAGAGAAAGGATAACTGACTTGACCCAGGAAATCGAATTTCTAAACAGAAATGCAATACAATCTTCCCTCACTAACCAACTTCAATTTATTCCTGAAAACCCTGCCACCAAGTGAAAAACAATTATATAAGAATATTTCCATTTATTTTAATGGGAAGAATCATAATATATTTCATCCAACATAAGATATTCAAATACTTTTATAATTGAACAATGAAAATAAGTTTATGTAAGTAATAAAAATGCAAGCTGGAAGAAAATAAATTTAGTATGTACATAAATTATTGTGAGAAAATACAAGATGCTTGACATGTACTGTCATAAAGGTTTACTGCGTCAAGAAAGCAGGATGTGACTGATGGCTGATGGAGAGAAGGAATGAGGTGGCATACCTCAAAGGTCAATTCTTTCTTATGCACCATTTTAGTCACCAAAATTTTTGACCCGGGGATGGAGGCTCATTATTGTATCTTGCATTCAAAGTACACTTAAAGTTATAGCACAGAAAAAAAAGAAGAAAAAATAAAAGCTAAATACAGTCTTTAAAAACACATTTAAAAAGTGCATGTTTACATCAGACTGAATAGTCAGAGAGGATATGTTTGCTTCGTCTTCCTCATTTGGTCACATATACAAAGGAAACATATTAGATGCATATTTCCAGGCATTTCATACACTATTTTATAACTAGTGCCTGTTGTGATGAGTAGCAGGTGAGTGTGTCTTTGCTTGGAATATTAATGTTGGAGTATAAATTGCTTATAGCATATTTATTTAAAGAACTTTGGGGTAAAAAGGCCACACACTGACAAAATAAAAGTTGTCTGAAAATGATACAGCTTTTTAATAACTGCAATAGCAAAAACTAGTTCATTGAACAGTAAGTACAAGAGAAAGACTGCATGACCTCACAGCTAATATACAACTCCAAGGTAAGATGGCATTGGCCTGGTAGATAACTATCTGTTAGAAGTAAAGGAATGTGATAGCTTTATGAGGCATAGACTGAGCTAAGCTAAACTACAGGCCCCAGAATTCCCTTTCTGGTATGTTTCTGGTTGGAATGAACTACAAGAGATGTTGTCTCACAAGAGTTGGAGGACAGAAGAGGAAGCAGCAGGGTTTTAGCAGGCACACCTTCTCCCAGGTATTCAACCAAACATGAATCTAGGTACCATTGTAAATGGATTCTGCAGATGTACTTAAAGTCCCCAATAGAGGACTTTAAGTTCATCAATAAAGAGATTATCCTGATTAGGTCATGTCCACTTAGTTAGGGACTTTAAGATAATAGCCCCTAAATGGGTGATCCTGACTTAATCAGTTGTGAGTCCCTCAAAAGACGGCTTAGGTCTTTGCTAAACCCAAAGACCCCAACCAGCAGCTGCAATTGCTCACCCTTTCCCTTGAATCTTCCTTCCTGACTGCCTGCCTATTAAACATTCACCCAGGCCCCAGGGGCTCTTCCCTTCCTGACTACCTGTCCTGTGATCTCTGGACATGCTTAGCTAGCTGCACTGTTATGTAAGCCAATTCCTCATCATAATCCCCTTAAAATATGTATCTACTGGTTTTGCTTCTTGGATGAACTCCAACTGATACACAGACTATAGCTGTAATTTTAATATTATAGTTGGAAAAACTGTTGCATACATTCTAGAGATGGAAGAAGTTGGCTTATAGGATATGAGAATGGAGTATTAGACTACTTACTTCTATGCATTTTTATCTCACAGACAGAGAGTAAGAAATTAAGTTTGGACAATATTTATAACACATTGAATTTCATACCCTCACTTGGCCCCTATGTCAGAGAGTGACTTGTTCCAACCAATACATGAAGTGGCCTCAGGGAAAAACTACAGAAATTCCATGGCATGCAGGGAATGACAGCAGAACCCTCTTCATTCACTAGCACCAAATTACAACACACTGGCCCTGTGGGTTATAGAGTAACCATTATTACAAATGCATGGATTTATGAAATACATAATGTTAACTACATTAAAATTTTAAAAATAGGCACCTAGTTTAAAAGACTGTAGCAAGTAAATTGAGTTGAGTAGATATCAATAATTCAAGCACAAATGAACTATGGCAAGTGGTAAAACCAATTCTTCCACTCTCGATGCAGGTTCGTCTTCAGCCACAAATCCAGGTGAGAAAAGTGATGACCTAACAGATTTGATGGGGAATTGGAGGGAAACAACTTAATTACCAACAAGACTATTTGAGTTATAGTATAGGTACATACATATACTATGCACATACACATATGCATATGCATATAAAATAGTGAACCTTGTCCTAATTATAAATTTTTCTCAAGATAATATGAAGTCATCATAATTAATGATACTTTTATATTATTTATTTAACTCAAGTTAATCCTAATTAATTTCTTTTTGGTGAACATTTTCTAATGTATATAATATATTAGTACAATAATATATTAGATAATCTAAAAATAAGTAAATAAAAACTGTAGAAACATGCATCCTTTTTAAAGATGCTTTGGGCATAAAAGATTATCTTTCACAAGTTCTAGAATATTAACTTTTTTTCTTTTTTCTCTTATTAGCCTTTGAAGATTGTAATAAAAGATATAAAACAACTGATTCAAATCAGATAATTTCAGACATTCCTTCTAGCTTTAGTCTTTAGTCTATGAATCTCTAGTAGCCTTTTTTTACTTATTATTTCTCAAATTCTGTGGCCCACCACTTCCTGTTAGAAAAACCCTTCTTAACAAATGACCTTCTTACCTTGTCTTCATCTTTTAGCTTCCACAGTGACCAAGTTATGCTTTTCTTTTGCACAATGGGAACCTTTAAATCCACAAGTGACTTATAATCAACCATCTCCTTGAACACTACCCAGCTCCTCATTGTGCTGCGTGGAACACAGATGCCAACCAAGGCCAAGCAACAAGAAATGAAATAAGGAGCTTGGCACCTTCAGGCCATGATGCTCTCAGTACCCCAACCCTGGATTCCCTGACTGGACTTCGACAGAACAATAAATTCTATCTTGCTGATGCCACTATAATTTGAGATTTTGCTGTCACGTGTAGTTTAATTTAGTCTTAACTACATATGCAAATGTTTACATAAAATATTTTTTAATTAAAAATTAGAATCATAATATATTGACCTGGAGAATAATATCTTGACAACCTTTCTAGGACTGAATATATAGAGCTACTTCATTCTTTTTTTTTTATTATACTTTAAGTTTTAGGGTACATGTGCACATTGTGCAGGTTAGTTACATATGTATACATGTGCCATGCTGGTGCGCTGCACCCACTAACTCTTCATCTAGCATTAGGTATATCTCCCAATGCTATCCCTCCCCCCTCCCCCCACCCCACAACAGTCCCCAGAGTGTGATGTTCCGCTTCCTGTGTCCATGTGATCTCATTGTTCAATTCCCACCTATGAGTGAGAATATGCGGTGTTTGGTTTTTTGTTCTTGCGATAGTTTACTGAGAATGATGATTTCCAATTTCATCCATGTCCCTACAAAGGACATGAACTCATCATTTTTTATGGCTGCATAGTATTCCATGGTGTATATGTGCCACATTTTCTTAATCCAGTCTATCATTGTTGGACATTTGGGTTGGTTCCAAGTCTTTGCTATTGTGAATAATGCCGCAATAAACATACGTGTGCATGTGTCTTTATAGCAGCATGATTTATAGTCCTTTGGGTATATACCCAGTAATGGGATGGCTGGGTCAAATGGTATTTCTAGTTCTAGATCCCTGAGGAATCGCCACACTGACTTCCACAATGGTTGAACTAGTTTACAGTCCCACCAACAGTGTAAAAGTGTTCCTATTTCTCCACATCCTCTCCAGCACCTGTTGTTTCCTGACTTTTTAATGATTACCATTCTAACCGGTGTGAGATGGTAACTCATTGTGGTTTTGATTTGCATTTCTCTGATGGCCAGTGATGATGAGCATTTTTTGATGTGTTACTTCATTCTTTTAAATGGCCGCATCTGTTCAATTAAAATAGCATGTATAGAGAGTGTGTACACCATAGTTTATTTAACCATCTCTGTTAAGCTTGTTTCACAGCTCTGGTTATCATAAACAAAAGCCCCAGTCAACATCCTCAAAGGTGTTTCTTTCTACACGTATAGAAATATCCCACTCAGATTAATTTCATAGTGTAATTATTGAGTCCAAAAGTATTCATATTTCCAATGAACTCCAAGTTGCCTTTCTAAATATATTCCCCTTTTTTTCTCCAATCTTTAGTAAACCAGTTGTCAGTGGAAGTAGTATGCATCAACCTAATCTGCTTTTTTTGAATTTTATAAACTCCTTAAAAGCTCTTTTTTCCAGATGAAAAATTCTCCGTACTTTACTGTGTAGCATAGTTTTCACACATTTCATTCTCATAATAGCTAACTCTAGTTTATTAATATTTCTTAAATAGGCCAACCAAAACTGTTCATATTACTACAAGCCAAGAGCTGGAACGTTTTTTTCTATAAAGGTCCAGAAGTAAATATTTTAGGCTTTGTGGGTTAAGTCAACTCTGTCATAACCATTCAACTCTGGCATTGAAGCATAAAACTACCCTAGACTATATGAAAACAAATGCATGTGACTATGTTCCAATAAAACTTTATTTACAAAAACAGACAGTGGGCCAGATTTGGGCCATGGGCTATAGTTTGTTATAAATTATAGTTTCACTATAATTTACCTTGATCTGAAAAACAGAACTAATGACTAGTGAGGAATTAGCTATGTATAGAAGAAAATTAAATTTCATTTACTGCCTAACACACAGTGGGTGCACACTGTTTGTTGAATTAATAAGTAGGAAAGTTATGTATGAGATATGTGAATAATCCCACACTTAACATAAAAGAAGAATGCATTTGAAAAAATATATACATTAAAAGCAAAAAATAGTAATATCTTCCCAGTGTTTCCACTAAGATGTAAGAATAGGTGCATTATTAAAAAAAAAAAAAGGAGTGGGATTCATAATGGAAAATATGTTGAGAGGAATGTAAAGATGAAAAAGGAGCTGGCTGAAGAAGCCCAAAATAAAATCACAAAATTTAAATCTACTCTCAAGGAATAAGGTATAGAATTAAGATGTATTCTATCATTTTTAATTTTCAAAATACAAATGAGATTAAATGGTTTTCTGTCTAATTCAGCACTTCTCTAATGACTTAGCAAAGAGTAGTATTAACTCAAATACGCTTCAATTGAGTGCCTACCATATGCCAGTCACTGGGTAAGGAACCCTCCATCATTGTCTCATTCAATAACAACAACGATATGAATTCATAGGGTTTTTTCCTTCCATTTTATAGATCATAAAATGAGAGCTAAGAGGAGTTAAGTCACTGTACCAGTGTCACAAAACAAGTGTATTACTTAGAGTCATGCTCCCTATTCAAAAACTGGGCACAAATGGTTAACTGGCCAAAATATATAAAATATGCAAAATAGCTAGCTATTTCAGCTATCTTTGGTACATATTAACAGCTACTTTATATTATCTCATGATTCTGTGGGTAGACTGGTGGGTTCTACTGCTCCCTGTGATCCCTGATGGGCTGCAGTTTTCCGAAGGTTTGACTGAGCTGGCTCTTTCCCATACTAGAAAATTGCCCTGGCTGTAGTCTAGGAAGTCAGTTGGAGTTCTCAACCAGAGAGCCTCACTTCTTCTCTACGTTGTCTCTCCACATGGCATGGGCTTCTCACAGTATGGTGTCTGTGTTGCAAGAAGCAGGAAGTGAAATGTGCCAGACCATTTGTGTCCTGACTTAGAACATTTTTTTCTGCTGCATCCTATTAGTCAAAGCCAATCAAAGCTAACACAGATTCAAGAACAGGGAAATCAGCTCTACCCTTTGATGTGAAACATCAAGATGTGAAACAAGTGTATACAAAAGTGAAGAAATTACTGGTGGCCATCTTTGGAGATAATATCGCAAAATAAATTATTATAAATATAAGCAAGAAATAAACACAAAATGAAGTATCTGTCATTTATATATGACAGTCCAAGCTGAAGGATGCCTGGTCATCAGACAGCTCTCCTCTATGCAGTGATTCAGAGACAAGGTCCTTTCCACAATTTACAGGCTCATAATCATTTTCATCTAGGAAGGGGAGGAGAGGAAAGCATAGAGAAGGCACCCGCTTCTTAAAGCCTCCAAGGAAGTGATATACATTAATTCCAAGGACAATCATAATCAGTAATCATACAACCACACCTAGATATGTGCAGGCCAGCAAATCTCCTTAGTCACTGGCTGGACAACTGTTCCATCATTCTCCCCTCTTTTTCAACAAAACCAACTTGGCTGACCATCTTAGTCAAGGCTAATAGTAAAAGAAAAAACCAGGACTGGAGCCTAGATCTATATAACTCTAGAACACAGGTTCTCTCCATCATGCCTACAGAAAAGAGGAGTCCCTACTCTAGGGACCTTATAGAGGAGGACAAGTGAACTGAGTAAAAATTATGGTATAATAATTACCACAATTAAGATAGACATTGGATCTATGGGAGTAGATTTTGGCATAGAAGAATATGAAGAGTAGCAGAAGACAAGCTTTGAGAAATAAGAAATAAGAAGGAGGCAGATGAGGAAAGACTCTATTGTAATGATAATGTATTTTTAAAAACCATGGAATGATTTTAATGAGGGGGAATGATCTGGTAAGTATTTGGAAATATTATCCGATTCATATAATCCAACATAAAGATTAAACAATAGGTCTTCAATAATACCTTGAATTATTCTATCATGATGAAGGTAATTTACCTGGGTAAGAAGATATTCTCATGAAAAGGATGCAAATTGTCTCTATTATTTACACGTTGTACATCATTTCTCTTCTAACCTATCTATGCTATTTTTTCTAGCATGAAGATCATTCTTCTTAGTAGAAAAGATAACCATAAAATATAATTTGAAAAGTGTTTTTCCCTTACAAAAATAGGGTTTGTTCTTTTTGTTTCACATAGCTTTACCTTTTAAAATATCCACAGCAATTTTTAGCATTAATTCCAACTTAAATTATCAAGTAAAGTATCAGGAAGCACTTGAGATAGTGTTTAAAGATGAAGCTGATGGCCCAGCAATGAAGTGAAGGGCATGCAACCATGAATTCCCATCTGATCCCTTTAGAAAAAGCTGAGAAACAGATGTGCTCAAAGATAGCTGTGCAGAAACATAGTTTAAAATATGGCAAAAATATGTTAAGGCCACATCCAGGAGTTCCTAGAATAACTTAGAAATTTTACTTTATGCAGAAGCATTGAACGGCATTGTGGAGATCCAACCTCTCCAAGCTGAGTTTTTAGAGAAAAACTAAGTATGGTTTGGATGAATATAAGAACTAAAATTAAGATTCCTAGACCAGTTACGAGTTTATTACAGCCATTAAGGTGAGGGATCTGAAGGGCGGACTAAGCAGTGGCAGGGGAGCACACTCAGAGTTGAGCACTGCAAGAGAAGCTGGGGAACATGAAGTCAATGCTGAGGATTCTCATCAATGAAACCCAATGGTAATGCCATGGACCCAGGTAGGCTGCACTTGAACTTGGGAAGTTTAGGAGGCAAATATTTTTAACAATTTGAAATACATTCTGCCAAGGCATCAAAATAGAATATTGAGGAAAATATTAGAAATTCACATCTGATGATGAGGAAAGAGACCAAGGTCACGTAAGTTTAAGGGCAAGAATAAGTGGCCCTGCTTTCCTAGCTACTGGTTCCTGGAAACCATTTTTTAGCACTATCTTCTGAGCTCTAGCTGACAGTTTCCCACATACATGTGGTTTACTTGCTTGGGATTTTCATGGTGAAGGCAGTCTGTGTCTGTGTGTGTTTATGTGTGTGTGTGTGTGTGTGTGTGTGTGCATTTTTTTCTTGATTATTGGGAGAAAATTAACTAACCGGAAATGAAAACAATACAAATTATTGACTCAGGAGTTGCCAAGTTACTGGTTTAATCCCTAAGACACTCAGCACAGTAACAACTGAATTCTCCATAACATGATGAATATATTTTCTCACACAGTAAAAATTGCCACCTAACACAAATTCTTTTCCATTACTGTCACTCGACCTTTACTTGTAATCTAAAGGATTACTACACAGCAGAAAAAGCACCTAGTCACTGTGACTATATAAAATTAACTTTTTATATCCCCAAAATCACAAATTCCCAGAGATCAAAGCACTGACTCCTGGATAAAATATAATAAATTCTGATGTGATCATGAAACCAAAGTGTTCAATGTGATTATAAAATTTGAAGTTAATAAAAGTCATGTGAAATAATCCCCTATATATAGAACCCTACTGATTTACATTTTAATGAAAACTAAGCATTACTTAGGAAAGGTGGACTTTTAAAAGCATATGAAAAGAAATTTATTTCAGAACGCAGGCCTGCAGTTCTGAAAACTCTTCTAGTCTTTTAAAACATACACCCTCAGAAGTTCTTCAGAGACCTAGAATTTGTAGGCATACTTCAGTTTTCCTATCCTTACTCCTTATCTCCTTTTTTTAAATCCTAATTTACAGCATTTGTAAAGCCCAGATAGGATGAAAGTAATGTAAACAGGCAGCTATGGGCAGATTTTGTTGTAAATATAGAAACTAAAGGCTTGGAGCGATATCTGAATCCTGTTCGCTTGGCAGTGATGTAGATGTTCAGACAGGACAAATTTTCACTGGAAGGTACAGCTATAAATAAAAATTTTCCCACAGAGAAAGTAACAAAATGTCATCTCTTTCTATATGAGCCTGAAAGTGAGCTAGCTCTTTTCCTCCTCTCTGTTAGTCAGCCTTGAGCTGGGCTTTCTCATCTTTAAATAAGAGACATCTATTTTTATTTTATTTTTAGTTCTCTTCTCTCAACTTTTATTTTAAGTTCAGGGAGTACATGTGCAGGTTTGTTGCATGGGTAAACTGTGTGTCACTGGGGTTTGGTGTACAAATGATGCCATCACCAGGCAGTGAGCATGGTGAGATGTTTGTATCCTCATCCTCTGCCCACCTTCCGCCTTCAAGTAAGCCTCAATGTCTGTTGTTCCCTTCCTTGTGTCTATGTGTACTCAATGTTTAGTTCCCACTTATAAGTGAGAACATAGGGTATTTGGTTTTCTATTCCTGCATTAATTCACTTAGGATAATGGCCTCTGGCTCCACCTATGTTGCTGCAAATGGCATGATTTCATTTTTATGGCTGTGTAGTATTCCATGGCGTATATGTACCACATCTGCTTTATGAACATACAGATGCATGTGTCTTTTTGGTAGCATGATTTATATTCCTTTGGGCATAACCCAATAATGGGATTGCTGGGTGGAACAGTAGCTCTGTTTTAAGTTCTTTGAGAAATCTCTAAACTGCTTTCCACAATGGCTGAACTTATATACATTCCCACCAGCAGTATATAAGCATTCCCTTTTCTCTGCAACCTCAAAAACTTTATGACAGTCTCCAAAAGCAATTGAAACAAAAATAGACAAGTGGGACATAATTAAACTAAAGAGCTTCTGGGCAGCAAAAGAAACTGTCAACAGAATAAACAGACAGTCCACAGAATGGGAGAAAATATTTGCAAGCTATGCATTCCACAAAGGTCTCATACCCACCCAGCATCTGTAAGGAACTTAAACAAATCAACAAGCAAAACACAAACAACCACATTTAAAAATGGGCAAACAACATGAACAGACATTTTTCAAAAGAAGACATAAATGAGGCCACAAGTATATGAAAAAATGCTCAGCATCACTGATCGTTAGAGAAATGTAAATCAAAACCACAATGAGATACCGTCTCTCACCAATCAGAATGTCCATTGCAGTCAAAAAATACATGAGACACATTTAAAGTCCTAGTTACAATCTGAAGCAAAACACCTCACTAGTAATGTGAGCTCAGCCATTTTATAAGTAACTTGTCAGAGAAACTTAAAGACATCTCAGCTAGTGGACCTAAGTGAAGACCTTGAGGACCATAAAGGAACCTTTCATTGGTCCAGAATCCATCACCACAGCAGTCATCTCACACAGAGGAAGCCACTGCCCTCTCCTGTGTCCTATCACCTTTGCAGTCTCCACGGTGATGATAATCATTTACAACCATTTTACCAAGATGAAAACTGGTTCAGAGAACTGACCAGTCATGCAACTTGTGGGGGCTCCTTGGTTGAAAGAAGTTATAACTCAGAAATAATAAAGAACTACACCACTTTTCTTTTCTTTCTCTTAATTTAACTTTATTTTAAGTTCCAGGATACAGTGCAGGACATGCAGGCTTGTTACATAGGTAAACATCTGCTATGGTGGTTTGCCGAACCTATCAACCTGTCACCTAGGTATTAAGCCCTGCATACATTAGCTATTTCTCCTGATGTCCTCCTTCTCCTCACCCCGTGAACAGGCCCCAGGGTGTGTTCTTTCCCTCCCTGTGTCCATGTGTTCTCATTGTTCAGCTCCCACGTATAAGTGAGAACATGCTGTGTTTGATTTTCTGTTTCTGTGTCAGTTTGCTGAGGATAATGGCTTCCAGCTCCATCCATGTCCCTGCAAAGGACATGATCTCATTCCTTTTTTGGCTACATAGTATTCCACGGTGTGTATGTACCACATTTTCTTTATCCAGTCCATCACTGATGGGCATTTGGGTTGATTCCACATCTTTGTCATTGTCGATAATGCTGCATTCTATTTATAGAATGGTGTATATTCCTTTAGGTATATACCAAGTAATGGGATTGCTGGGTCAAATGGTATGTCTGGTTCTAGATCCTTGAGGAATCACCACACTGTCTTCCACAATGGTTGAACTAATTTACATTCCAACCAAGAGTGTAGAAGTGTTCCCATTCCTCCACAGCCTTGTCAGCATCTGTTGTTTCTTGACTTTTTGATAATCACCATTCTGACTGGTGTGAGATAGCTATACCACTTTTCAAGGGGGAGGAAACGATCCTCTTCAATTGGAAATGTATGTGATCCATATATTTTTAAGAACTAAGGAGCTGAAAAATGATCAGTGTTGACAGAAGGAAGGAGAAGTGGCATTATAGCCTGGTGGCAGATTAAGGCAGCAGAGTTAGAGGACAAAACCAAAAATTTGAGTTATCCAGATAAACAGCACATTGAACTGGCCTAGTGGAGATGAAGAAGTTGATTGAGGAATAGAGACTTCACTTTGGCATCCATCCTGAGGGCTCTGTAAGTGATCTAAAACAAGTCCCACAGCACCTGAAGCACTTGTCTATGTTGTCCCACTTGTCTATGTTTTTCAGGCTTTCAAGAGGCAAACCCCCTTTTTACAAACATCAAAATCTCATATCCTCTATTTATGGTATAGATTATGGTAATTGTTTCGCAGTTGTATACTTATCTCCAAATTTATCAAGTTATATACATTAAATATGTACAGCTATTTCATGTCAGTTATACTTCCATGAAGTGGTGTTTTTAACAAATATAAAAAATAAAATTTTGTATTTTCATTTAATACAGAATTGTATAAAATATAGGTATTTCTGCTTTTTGAGATATACAATTATATTAAATGTAATGTGTCAATCTATACCAGTCATTCTCAGATAATGCAATTTGCCCTTCTATGATCGTCTTCTAGACTCTAATAGTCAATGGATATGTCTTTCTAGGTGATTATAGGTGCTAATTTAATTAGCTGTTATGCTGCTGCATGCTAGCAATGTAGATTGGATGAAAATTGTCAACTGTAGATTCTGATTTGGGAGCCAACCCCATAGACACTTGCTTTTTTGCCACAGTTTCCAGAGTTCCGATTTCCCAAAGAAACAAATCTGATTGTATCACATACTCACTTTATAAACCCTCACCTCCTTCCTATGGCCTTAAGGATGAATTCCAAACCTAATGCAACAAACACAATCCTTCACAGTTGGCCCAAACTTGCCGTTTTAATCGCACCCCCCATGACTAACATATTTTTTACACAACCTGAGCTCTAACCAAAATGAGCCTCCTGTCCATTTATGACTTGTCTGTACAGTCTATTATCTCTACCAGGAATAAAAGCACGTTCTTTGCTCCCTGTTGCAAAATGTGTGCTCTTTCTTCGCAATTCTGCTCAAAGTTCACAACTTTTCTTGGGCCCTCCACAACTCCTCTAAGCAAAAATGGCCACACTGTCCGCTCCCCACCCCCCACATATCCTTCTATAGCATTCATCAAATTCTGTTTCTAGATAACCCCTTACATATCTGCGTCTTCCTTTCCACAGTCCTTGGAGACAGGACTTCTTACTCATTTTTTTCCCAAATAAGAATCCAATAAATGTTTGTAGAGTAAGAAATGAGTCAATGAATGAATGAGAAGTGAGATCCATAAGGAGAAAGATGCATGTCTGAGGGGCGGAGGGTATGTGAACCCCTACACTAGCATGCTCACCTATTCATAAGAGCACTGATCCTCTGTGAAAGCCGAAGTGTTTTCTGGTTGAGAACAGAAGCTCTTACAGTACATTGAAACTGTACTAGCAGTAGATTCAAATGTGTTTGAATTTATAATGGTTCATGAAGTAACTATTACTTAGAAAGAAGGATTGTTTACTTTTTTAAATCTCCTTTTTAACAAACACTTACATGACACTTACCACGTGCCCACTACTGTTCTAAGCACTTTACAACCATTAACTCATGTAATCACCACAACTGTCCTTGTAAGGCAGATGCTATTATTATCATCCTCATTTTACAGATGGGTAAACTGAGTCACCAGATACTCATGTGAATTCCCTAAGCTCTGACAATTAGCAAGTAAGAAGCTAACATTAGAATACATACCAGTGGCTTTAAAGTCCACTTTGATTGTTAATTGATTCATTCACCACCAGACTGTGCCTACAGTGTTTATGTAGTCTAATAACCCAATTAAGGAAAATGGACATTGAAAGAGCAACTTACCAAAGCTATACATAGTACCATCGCATCTAATTCATGACAGAATTGAAATTGTCCTCCACATATTCTGACGTTCAGAGTTGAAGGTCTTTCCTTTTGTTATGTATGAGGCATTGTGCTAGATGCAAAAGGAGAATCAGGATGAGAAAGACACAGTCCCTGCCCTCAAGATGCCTGTAGTTTATACATAAGTTGCTCTTCCAAGCAGAATAAGATCTTCAAAAGTATTATCAACACATTATTGTAATTCAAAGGTGAGTAAAACAGCATCTTATTGTAGAGCTTAGAAAAGACTTATAAGAAGACCTTGAATTTAAGGAGACCCATGAAGCTTAAGTAAAACTATTTAACGAGAGCTGGATCATGGGAATGTGAAAGGTGTGATTGGGAGAAGAGAAGTCCTCTGACCCACCTGGAGCACGCAGGAAAGTTGGGGAGATTGGGCAGCAAGGTTTGAATGATGTCTTTCTCTGAACCACAGTCACACATTCCTGACAGAAATTTATGTCTCGTTGCCATAGCAACTGGAAACCATCAAAGACCTTGAAGCAAGGAAACACCAGGATCAGAACTGCCCTAGATTCAATAAGAGATCCCTATGAAACTTTCAGGGATTAAAAAACTGGGGTAGCTGTAAAAAGCAGAAATAATAATGGGCATCAATTTATATGGCTCAATTCAAATTAGTTTGCAACTAATGAGAATAACTGTCCCCAAATGGTTCCACACACTTCAGCAGGGAGAATATTAATGTGTGATTGGAAAAAAAAATAAATTTTTAAAATCATACCACTTGGCTATTACGAGATAGACAAAATAACATATGTGCATGCTTGAATTAGGATAAGCAGAGAAAGAGGCCGTTCCTATGTTACATCAATACAAACTGTATACTGAGTCAGCAGAACTAAAAAGTTAGTTAAGTACAAATGAATTAATCAAATCAATTAGCACCAAGTCAATGGAGCAACCGGTGCTGTGAGTTTTTGTTATTCCAATTTTTGTTTTACCTTCAGCTGGAAAGAGGCTTAAGGAAGCTCTTCTAGCTCATGGTATTGGAAATACAGCCAAATCCAAATCAAGTTTATCTATAACTTCCTGCTTTAGCCATGCAATCATTAAATTGAACACTTATATTCAAAACAATGGTTGCAAATAATATTTCAAATATATTACTATGCAGAGGTTAATATGGTGGTTTATTATAATATACTGAAAAACAAATCCCCATCTCAAAAGGGCAAAGTAATGTTTTTTGGACCTAATAGGGAAAGAGAAAAAAAACTTTATATAGGAAATAACAATTGGGCAGATGGACTTTAACAAAAGAGAAATCAAAGCCTGAAAGAATGATGAAGACTTCTCAGTAACCAGGAAACACTTTAATTTTGCAAGTCTCAAACTGGTAATTTTACTGATACCCAATAAGATACATTAGTTGTGGAAAATGATTTATTTTTGCATTCAATTAATTACACTTCAGGCTTCAACTGACCTATTTTTAACAGTAAGCACAGCTGCTTATGTTCATAAATCTAGAAATAAGCCTAGTGCTCCGTCAGCACTTTTGAGTTATAAACTTGGTTTCTGCTATCTACAAATTAAAAAAAAAAAGAAAAGCCTTTATTAAACCATTGGTGCCAAAGAAGGCAAGGCTAAAACTCTACTCAAACTTTCTACCTAATTCCAGGAACATATGTTAATCCCAACCCAGAAAATGTTAAAGTTAACAAAATTCTTAGATTACCTCATCCCCACTGGATTTTGTCTGGTTAAGAAAACATCTCCTAAGGGGCTGAGTTAGCAGCCACTACATGCTTAAATGCCATTAACTCAAAGGAAAAAATTCAGAAAATATCTAAGGAAATATATGCATTCATACATAGACATACAGAAATCACCCAAATAGGCACTAAACCACATACTCAGAATTTTAAAGAAGTCATGCAAAACTGAAATGGCCAAAAATGTAACATTAGTTGAATCTATCATGCCAGGATCCTAATAAAAACAGCTCCTGAATGGGCTGTTTAATGTGAAATCATGTAGACAGAGCAGGATGATTACTTGAGAGCTGAATGAAGACTGTTGAGTGTATTGTTTACACATCACTAAAATATGCTAAGGCCAGGTGCAGTGGCTCACACCTATAATCCCAGTGGTAGTATTCCTTGAGCCCAGGAGTTCAAGACCAGCCTGGGCAACACAGCAAGACTTTGTCTCTACAAAAAGTCAAAAACTTAGCTGGATGTGGTGGTGCACACCTGTGGTCCCAGTTACTCAGGAGGCTGAGTTGGGAGAATCATTTGAGCCCAGGAGGTCAAGGCTGCAGTGAGAGTGAACCTGCCACTGCACTCCAAACTGGGCAACAGAGCGAGAACCTAACTCAAGAAAAAAAATAAAGAAAATTATATATATATATATATATATAAATATATACACACACACACACACACATACTGCTATTTTTAATAATAAGTAGTACATGAGAATAAGTCCAATGAAGTTCTGTGGTTAATGACTGGTTTCTCTCACCCAAGCTCCGCAGTCAGAGTCTTCCCCTGGAATGAGAAGGTAACATCTCAGCATGATCCTCTTCTTTCTACAGCATGGGTCTGGCTGATCTCTGTCTCTCGTTGTCTCCGTCTTCATGCTTAGTTCCTCCACAGCAAACTAACCACTTCCTTGTACTAAGCCAACATGTTATCATTTGTCTGAAATTGTTCTATGTCCAATGCTTAAGTATATGCTTTCTTCCTTAGCCACCAGTAGGTCTTGTTTTCTATTTCTGCTTCTTTCGATACTGCCTTTTGTTGTTATTTCTAATTACAACAATTAGGAAATCTGTACAATGCTGGAACCACAAGAGGTATGACAATCCTGAGTAATTTCTGTGGAATGGAAATGTGTTTTACAAATGCCTTCTGCAATGACTGTCAGAGAATATATTCTGTATTTTTTCATAATTTTAAAATCAGAAAAAAACGTATTTTGGAGGCAACATGGAAGATGTCTTTTCCAGTGATAAAAAAAACTTTTTTTCTCTTGTTGCATTCTATCACAAGTAACAGAGTGGCTAAAGTAGGATGTTGTAGTTTCAAAATTTCAAATTCACAATGTGTGGATAACATATTAACTTGTTTTCTTTGGGAAATGTTTGAAAGCACAGGAACTGCATTGAGTAGATAACATCATTACTTGTTCTTAACAGATGACTCAGTATGTATTTATCGAACAACTATTATGCATTGAGCAACAACAACAATGTATAAGTCATTGGGAGGTTATGCAAAAAATACAAGATAAGATCTGTGCTCTTATAAAATTGATTATCTGTGTATGAGGATAAGAAACAAATTCATGAAAAGATAAACAACATGAATGCCAAATGAAGGGTATCAAGCCTTGTATTTACTTAGCACTTTACAGAGTACTCCCACATTCATTACTGTGTTGAATTCTTACACATTAAGCTCATAAGAGAGACAACTTTATATTACAAAAGAAACGACTAAGATTCAGAGAGTGAAGTTAGTTGTTCAAAGACATAGTTAATAAACAGCAGAGCTACAATTTTTTTTTAATTTTTTAAGTTATTTCAGTGCCAAATATAGTTTTTTTCCCCTATTATATCACTCTATGGAAAGTCTAGTCAGGAAAATAGAGATCATGCCAAGAAAGTTCTTAGAAGGAATTTGATTGGCAAAACTAATTACAAAGGTGTTGCAAGAGCATGAGGGCCAACAGGGAAAGGTGGGGCATGCCAAAGATGAGCAACAGCCAATATCACCTCTGGGTCTGCAAGGAAATGGAGATGGTGTTGCCAAATTATGGTTATCTGGGGCCCACTGGAGGGAATGAGTGCTATGGTGGAAGTACTATGGTAGGGCTGAGATCATGAGATGGGCTGCCTGGAGGAAGCTGGAACCCCAGAGTAGTTATTACCTGAATCAGATGGAAGAGAGTTTAGAGGGATTTTTTTTTTTTAAGTAAGACTCTGGGACCATAGAATGAGTACTTAGTAGAAGCATCAAGAGGTAAACTTAATCCAACACAGAGGTAACATTCAAGGGGCTGAGTCTTGAGAAGAAAAATAGAAATCCCTTCTTTATCACTGAAAAATAAACAATTTCTGTCCAGATTAGGAAATCAAAATCTCCAAGGGCTATGGATTGGATGGCGATGTCTGGACTAATTAATTAGCAATTGTATAAGCTCTGGCCTGGCCATTGTGGTCTTTGCAAGAGGGACACCTTTTTATACACTCAAGATTGTGGTTATGGTGTCCCCTTTGTGGTCGCTGTCAATATGGGATACAGAACGACAATGCTACAGTTGATTTCTCACAGAAGTAACATCTTCTCCAACGTCAGTGGGCTAGACAACCATATGAGAATTTGCCACAGGCTCTTCACTTCCTCTCCCTTTCCAGCCTCCCTCCAACACCTCCCATTGGCATAACATGGAGGAAAGCCATTTGCCAAGGGAGTCTGGCAAAGACAGTTTGCAAAGGCCAGCCCTCTGAGATACAGAACACAGCAGAGAAAGAGTGGAACATGAGTCTCTGCATGAACAGGACATTTTATTACAATTGAATGAATGAAATACTCCAATCTCGTTGAAAGTGAAAAAGAAAAATTATAGCACTTGGGAGTTGCAGAAAGAAAAAGTCATTATGCTAAGACAAAAATGGCTTTTTGGTGAAAATGGTCTTTGATGTAAGTCTTGAATAGCATTTTAGAAACATATAGAAAAAAAGGGATGATATGGTAGGACAGAAAGAGAGTGAGAAAATTTATAGAATCCAAGACTATAAAAAAAAAAGCAATGTCCAGGAGTAATGAATAGCCTAAGTCAATGAGTAAAGAAGGTGATAGAAACGTTGGAAGTGATTGGGAAAACAGATTGTACATTAAGGAGAGACTCAAAGTATAAACCAAGTGATGGATGTTAAGCTCATGCAATGTGCAGAGGCAATAGCAAGAAATCTGGTAACCTAGGAGAATGAGACTGTGGAAATGACATGAAGCCCAAACAAACGTGTTAGATCGAGCAAAATGTTGACCACTCAACATCTGAATCTATCCGCTTCTCTCTCTCTGCACATCTGAGAGCTCACCCATGATATATCACATTACATTTCTAACAAGTCTCCCCACAGCTTCTCTTTTGTACCATCAACATTCTATTCCACAGAACAACCAGCATGATCTTCTAAATGTTTAACTCAATCCAGTCATCCCTCTGCTTAAAATGCTTCACGGGGCCGGGCGTGGTGGCTTACACTTGTAATCCCAGCACTTTGGGAGGCCGAGATGAGCAGATCACCTGAGGTCAGGAGTTTGAGACCAGCCTGACCATTATGTTGAAACCCCGTCTCTACTAAAAATACAAAAATTAGCCAGACGTAGTGGCAGGTGCCAGTAATTCCAGCTACTTGGGAGACTGAGGCTGGAAAATCGCTTGAACCCGGGAGATGGAGGTTGCAGTGAGCCGAGATCAGGCCATTGCACTCCAGCCTGGGTGACAGTTAGACTCCATCTCAAAAAAAAAAAAGCTTCACTGGTCCCCTACTCATGTAAGATCAGAATCCTTAACACATCCCCGTGACAGTTCCCTTGATCTGATCCTTCTTCCTCTCCACCTCTTTTCATACCACACTTTCTCTTGATCTTTCTACTCTAAGCAAACGGCAGTTCTTTCAGTTCCTCAGCTACGCCGCCTGACTCAAGGCAGCTGTTGCCTTTGCCAGGAACACTTTCCTCCTGCCCCATCATCCCACATAACCCAGGAACCTAATTCTTCAAACTTCACGTCAAAAGGCTTTTCTTCGGGGAAACCCTGCCTGACTACCCAGACTAGATCATTCTCTTGGTTATATACTTTTATACTACCTTAGTAAATACTATCACAGTTGAAATTGAATAAGGAATGAAGAGGATGCCAGAGAAGGAGGAGTCAAAAACTATCCCCATATTTCTTCCTGGCATAGTAATCAAATGGTAGAAAGAACTCAGAAGAGGGAAGAGATTGGACGAGGAAGGTCAGGAATTGAGGCTTGGACATGTGGAGCTAGAGATTCTTTATGACAAGCAAATGAGATGACCAGATAAGAGGTTTGATGTCCTGGTCTGAGGTGCAGAGGGGAGATCAGATCATCACATCAGGAGTTTTTACGACTTAGGGTCTAAGCTGGTCATACCCAAGCTGGGGCTCACCATCTTCCACCAGAGTCTATATGACCCTCAACTATAGCATGAATTCTCTTGCACTTACACTTTCTTCCTAGGTGATCTCTTCCTCTTCTCTGGTTTTAAACTGTGTCTTCAAAAAGATAGTCCTAAATTTCAGACTCCAGGCTGATTTCTCCTCAGGGCACCAGGATCTGGAGGGAGTGGCAGTATTTTGAAACACACTAAGAAATGAGAGAGCATTCTAGGAATGTGTTGCAGAATTTGAAGTCAAACTGGCAAATAAAAACCCAGCTACCAAAAATAACAATTATAGATTATGTGCATCGTCAATGATCATTTCTATATTTCTAAACCATCATGAGAAAAATGAAGAGAAAATAACAAGCAGAAACCTACTTTTTTTTAGTTGCTCAGAGGGCCACACAACGTCTTTCTCAAACAAGATGAACCTGAGAGAGGAGAAGGAGCAGGTTTCCAAGGGTAATATGTTTGGACAAGGGCAAGAAGGAAGAATCAGGTGAAAAAGAAAACTATTTCAGACAGAAATGCAGCATGGATGAAGTCACCGAGATGAGAAAGGTCAGAGCAGGCTTGAAAGACAGAAAAAGTGCGTATGAGGGAGAGAACATGTGGCACCCAGTGAGGCTGGAAAGGAAGCGGGAAGGAGGTTATGAGGGTCTTCCCAGCTCACCGTCACCTTGAAACCCACTCACAGCTTGGCCTAGATGGCCCTTCCCGCCTGCCTCCATCTTTCTCTGTGGGTTGATCTCTTACCACTTCCCAATACACCCTATGCTGTACCTCTTCTTTACCTTTGCTGGAATGCCCTCTTCTCTTACTCCCCTTTCTCTACCTTTCAATCTTTCTCTCATCTTTCAAGCATTAACCGAAATAGCAAGCAGAGGTGGTTGCTCCATCCTCTGGTATCTGTCGTATAATATTTGTTTATACTTCTATTTTCATGCTTGCTGCAATATATATGTAATTGACCTTTTATAGGCTACTAAAATATGATCTTCTCTAGTTCTTTTTGAACTAAAACACTCCTACTATTCTACTATTAACCAAATACATGTTAGTTATCTTTGTATCTTCAATGCCTAGTCTTGGCAAGTACTCAATAAATATTTCTTGAAGATGACACATTTGTAGGCAAGAGATTATTATTAATGGACTAAAATTTGTTTGGGCAGATGTAAACTGTATGAATTACATCAAAACAAATAGTGATAATCTATTCCGTGTTTTAAACTCTCTGCAATAAGGGCTGACATAATTTGCATTTTCTGACCTGAAAGAATTTTGTGCTTTTTGTTCACCACTATTCTAAGAGAGATAATGACTTCCTAAGCTAGTCTGGGTCTTTGAAACATTAACATAAATGTCTTATTTTGCTTCCTTTGATTCCTGCTTTCTGTTTCCCATCTCGCATTCATGACCTGTTACTTCATCATTTGCATGATAATCTGAAAATAGGGAGAGCTGGTGTGGTAGAGTGGACAGAACAGGGGCTCTAGAGACCAGTTTACTTGCCTCCCCTGTCATTGTCAAACTATGTGAAAAAGCAATGGCTTTCACTACCATCTAGTTCCACTTACATAGCAGAATTAGGGAACTTTTTTCCTGTCATATTACATTATCCCTCTGGCAGTGACAGGTAGAGCTATCAGGTGTCCTGGCAATTGAAAAGGGGAGTATCCATATAGGTAGTTTTGGATGGAATTCAGAAAAATAAAACGGCACAAGTCAACAATTCTCTTGAAAGGATCATATCAGGAAGCCATGAAGAAAAGTTTTGTAGGTCCTTACACAGCTAATGTGCAGGCTTCTTCTGGGTGGCTATAGGGCATCAAAGTCATTGACTGGTTACTCGTACACTCACTTCCTACTTTTGGTCACAAACAATGCAGGGAAGTCCCTTAATACTGACTTGACTCTCCAAGTGACCCTCAAGGTTGATCCACACCTCCAAGGACACACCAACCTCCTCCAAGGTCAAATCCCACCCAAATCTTTTTCCTCGCCCCAGCCAACATGCCCTCACCTCATCTCCTAGCAAGTTGGACTCTTGAGAATTTTTCCATCCCCTTTCCAATGCATTGTTATAATATAAATTCTATATCCTGCCTCCTTCAAGAATCTTCCCTTTTTATGCTCAAGAGGATTTCTTCTCAGCAAAATCAGGCTCTTGTAGACATTGATAGATTCTTTCTCTTGAATTTTTGATACAATAATCACAATTTACCTCAAGGTAAAGTGGATGTACAAGGAAGTGCTGAAGAGAAAAGCACATTAATAAATAGACAGCATTTCAAAGATTATCTTCCTTTGTATGTAAGTTCTCAGTCTTATTTACCTATATTAAAAATTGAAATATCTGCCTTTTCTGCCTCATGGGATTGTTGTAACAGTCACAAGAGATAATTTATAAAAATATCTTTAAAAATCAAAAACTAACAGATGTTGGCATGGATGAGTTGAAAAGGAAACACTTCTTTTACACTGCTGGTGGGAATGTAAATGAGTACAACCATTATGGAAAACAGCATGGAGATTCCTTAAAGAATAAAAGTAGAATTACCATGTAATCCAGCAATCCCACTACTGGTTATCTACCCAGAGGAAAAGAAGTGATTATATGAAAAAGATACTTTCACAAGCATATTTATAGCAGCACAATTCGCAATTGTAAAAGTATGGAACCAGCCTACATGCCCATTGAACAACAAGTGGATAAAGAAAACATGGTGTATATACACATAGAATACTACTCAGCCATAAAAATGAATGAAATAATGGCATTTGCAGCAACCTGGATGGAGGTGGAGAGCATTATTCTAAGTGAAGTACCTCAGAAATAGAAAACCAAATGTCGTATGTTCTCACTTACAAGTAGGAGATAAGCTATGAGGACGCAAAGGCATAAGAATGATATAATGGTCTCTGGGAACTCAGGGGGAAGGATGGACAGGGTTGAGGGATAAAAGACTACACATTGGGTACAGTGTACACTGCTCAGGTACAGGTGCACCAAAATCCCAGAAATTACCACTAAAGAACTTATCCATGTAACAAAAAAACCACCCCTTCCCCAAAAACTATTGAAATTTTTAAAAAATTTAACTTAAAATGATTTGTGTGTACATATATTAGTGGAGCCTCATATTAGGTGGGGATTCAGTTCCCAAAGAACAAGGTAAAAATTCTATATGGTTAAAAAAGATTACTCTTGAACATTTCTTAAATTGTCGATAAAGAATAGCCTATGAGGTTTTGTGCCTAAACCTGTACTTTCATTCTGAGGCAAACTAAATGTTAAGAACCACTGAGCTAGATGGAAAGAACAAAAGAGAAATCTATATGTGTATTTTCAGGCATTCAAAGCATTTTATATTTAAGAAAGCTACCAAGCCCTAGAGAATAGCTAGAAAATAGGCAGAGAATTTTAAATGTTCTCTTTTGCCTGCCAGGTTCAGTCCATTTCCGTTCATGTTAAGCCACTGTAATATTAATAGATTTATTTTGGTTGTAAAGATGAAAGAAACTATTATCTAAACTTTTGCATTCTTCTATAACCATAAATATCAGGAGACACCACTGCAACACCCTAACTGGGCTACACCTCTCACTACACAAAAACAATGGCGCCAATCATTTAATGACTTCTTACTCTTAGGATCTTATTTTCTTTTGGACTCAGATACCAATAACTCATTTCTCACTTAAGTGCCAGACCATGGTGACAGCTTATAAGGCTCTCCTCACAACGTGGACACGGCTAGTAGGCATTATTCTCTAATTACAACCATCTGACACATAAGACCTATAGAGAGCTCTGGTGCCATTTATCTGGAAAGTTTTGGATGAGTGTAGAAAAGTTGAAAGTAAAACCTTTCTAGAAATTACAGCTAAAGAATTGGCCAGACCTTTCAAAACTGAAATGACCTCTTTCTCTATTAGTGGCAAAATAGGGAAATGCATGGCCTACATTTAGGAATCACTGCCGCTTTATTGTGCTATGTAAACAAAGATCCACCTTGTAAAAACTAGAGTTTTTACCTTACCTTAAATAGCACTAAAAGCTGCTCATCTAATGGCCATTAGGAATATGGTTTTCTACAATCCCATAGCTCTAAATTCCACCCTAGCCAGCATAGGAAGAGTGTGAGCTCTGAATAGCAAAAAATATGCACATTCCCAAAAAGGAATGGCCAAAGGTTGAGGAATAGGAACAAGAAAGGTAGATGTTTCGATAAAGGGGTAGAGAGATCTTCATTTTGATGGAACTATCTGTATCTTGACTGCAGTAGTAGTTACACAAATCTGCACATGTGATAAAATTGCTTGGAACTTTATATACACACAGTGAGTGCCTATAAAACTAGTGGAATATGAATAAATTCTTTGGATTGGACTAATGTCAATTTTCTGGTTTGGATATTATACTATATAGTTGGCAAGAGATTACCACTGAGGGTGACTGGATAAAGAATACATGGGAACTAATTCTAAATCCTAAAGACCTTTACTTTTGCTAATTAGTAGTCATAAGTTGCTATATTTAATTTTTCCAGCATCAAAAGCTATATGAACAGCTTTGTCATTTTGTCAATAGAAAAGCTTTAGAATTACCTTTTTCTCATTTTTTTCATGAAGGTATATAAAATGATGACTCTGATAGATTTATAACCCTAAAACTATATGTATAAGTGATTTTTTAGTCCATCAATACCCTGCATCATTTTTCCCTACATGTGGCTCCCCAACCATTTGTATCAGGGAACTTGTTAGAAATGCAAATTCTGTATCCCTCCCAGACCTACTCCTGGTGGACTGGGGAAGGGCAGGGAATCTATGTTTAACAAAAATCCTCCACATGATCTGATGCACAGTAAGATTTGAGAACCAATGCTCCGCACCATCATTGCTGTAAGATATCTGGCAACGTTCACACTAAAAAGAGAAAGCACTACAAACAGACATGCAATTTTAATCTGTGCTGAAGGACCCTCTCTGTTGTGCCTCCAAAATATGTGAATTCCTGATAATCCCTGAAGACTCAAGCCCATCCTGCCAGGTCATAGAACTCTGATTGCTAATTTTAGCACAATTCTTAGAAATTCCATCAAGAATATGGAATGTAGACAAAGTCTGATTCCCTGATATACATTATAATTATGTTCAACCAGTGTTTGAAAATCATCGACTTTGCGATTGGGATTAATTTTACATCCTTACCTTATAATTCCCTCAATAAATATTCATTGATTATACTTTTCCATACTTCCCTGTTTAACACTAGAACGTCTTAAGAAAACCCGCTAATTTCCATGACTAACAGAGTACTCTGATACAGGTAATTCAAATCGAATCCATAATCGCAGTCCTTTCTGTTTAACCTACAGCCAAGCACATGATCTTTCATTTGTTTATTCTAAGGACAGTAGATTTTCTTCTTAATTAACCTTTCTCAGGCTAATAGTAGCATGAGTTCACGCTGCTAGAATGGGACTAGTTAACCTGGAACATTCTCAGTCATACTAACAAGAAAAGAGAGCCCTAAAGCTAGTTACAATTAATTCCTAAAATGTGTAAACCATTGGTGAAAACTGAGGCTAAACTGAGCTTTTAACAGTTTCACTCTAGCCAGTCAGCGTCCTACTATGGGACGTCACCCAGCGGCTGGACTTGATCCACCTCCACGTTCATGCCAGATGCAGAACTCTTCACCTGGGACACTTCCTAAAATAATGTATCTTGCTTGCATTAGTGAAAGCACATTGAAACTCTTTGATCAGATAATCATACCATATTGTCCCAAATGCTTTAAAATTAATTAATTACAATCAAATATACCCAGGCTGTTTGAATGTAAGCCCTTAAAATGTAGGAATATCAGAGAAAAAATGAAAGAATAGCTGTGGTCCCACACAGTGACTATTCCCAGTAGTTACCAATATTCAAACAAGTAAGAATAATACTGTAATTCACGTGTAATTTCAGGATGTCTCAAGTGAACAAAAGAAGTACACATATGGCTAGGCACAGTGGTTCACACCTGTAATCCAGCATTTTGGGAGGCCAAGGTGGGTGGATCACGAGATCAGGAGATGGAGACCAGCCTGGTCAACATGGTGAAACCCCGTCTCTACTAAAAATACAAAACATCAGCTGAGCATGGTGGCGTGCACCTGTAGTCCCAGCTACTCGGAAGGCTGAGGCAGAGGAATTGCTAGAACTTGGGAGGCAGAGGCTGCAGTGAGCCGAGATCGCACCACTGCACTCCAGCCTGGCCACAGAGTGAGACTCCATCTCTTAAAAAAAAAAAAAGAAGTACCCATATTTACGAAATTCAGGCCTGAAAGCTATGCATTGAGAAACACTTCAACTCTTAGCAGACATCCACCTGTAACGTAAATAAACTATGAAAGAAAAAAAATTAGGATAAGGTGAGTAGGGACTATGAACAGGAATTTCATGTGGTAAAAGTATTCTGCAAAATGGTGACAGGCTTCAGGCAAACAGTGAGAACAAAACTTACTCTGTTGTTTTTTTTTTTTTTCCAAAAAATTTTTTTCATTATTTTTATTGTAAAAATCAATATATGCTCATTGAGGCAAAATTCAGAAAGTAAAATTAAGTCAAAAATAAATAAATATAAGTACCCATAAAATTCTCAAAAGGGAAAGTGAGAATGATCTTGCTAAGTCTTTCACAATTATATGAAATATAACAGTGAAATATAATATTATATCCTGAGAGACGTCATGCTGGATAGCAATTTAAACAGAAAAAATGCAGTCCTTATTACAACAAAATTACTTTTCCATAAAGCACCACAGCAAACAAATATAGGAACTCAAATGGAACAATGAAATAATGAGATCACTGTGCCTCATTATTTATAACAGCAGAAATTTGTATTTGCTATGAGAAAAGCAATTATGAGCAATAAAGGAAGTATGATTGTAGCATGCACCTTCATTAATTCATTCAAAAAAATATGTATTAAGTGTCTGTGAAATGCTGGAGATACAGCAGTGAGCAAGAAATGAAGTCTCTGCCCCTAGGAAATCTCACGAGCTGATGGGTAAGACCGGGGCTGGATTTACCTGAAGCCAGTAAAGAAAACCTTCAGGTCCACTCCCTTGCACAGTGCTCTCTGCGACATTTTCTACCTCATTTTGTACAATAAGTCAGAAAGTTCTTGGAAACAGCGACTTTAAGCTGAATGACATACCACAAATCCAACTTTACACTGACAAATTGATGTAAATGAGAGGGAAGTTCCTACTGCATATTTCTGGCCACAAAAGCATCAGCAAACTCCTAAATAAAAACCAAAACACTCCTGCTATTAACCAAATAAATGTTAGCTATGCAAATATTTAATAGACATACATATATGTAATAATTAATAAATATATTTAATAAAAATAAGATAATTATTTACCCAATTATTCCAGCTCAGGGTCGTGATTAGCCAGAGCCAATCTCAGCAGCTCAGGGTACAAGGTTGGGGAGCCAGGCTTGGACAGGACAACAACCCATCACGGGGTTCAGTCACACTCACACCCACACTCGCTCACACTGAGACAATGAGGATGTGCCAGTTTACCTAATGTGCACGTCTTTGGGATTGGAAGGCAACCTGAGAACCCAGAGAAAACCCTGCAGATCGGGGGAGAAGGTGCCAGCTCCACACAGACAGTGGTCCCTCTGCGAGTCAGTGTTTTTGCTCATCAGTGTTATTATGAAGTGATGTTGAACAAAACAGCATTATTCAAGGACTTGCTGTACTCATAATTTCAAATTATTTTCTTTAAAAGGATCACCAGAATCGTGTTAGCTTTAGACCCCACAAAACCTGGATTTGCTCTCGAATTAGGTAATAGTGAACAACTAAAAATATAAATAAACAAGATACTTTCAGGTACTGACAAGGGCTCTGCAGGAATGAAAATAAGCTGATTTAATACAGAATGGCAGGGCTATTTTTAAAAAGGAGATCAGGGAAGAACTTATGAACTGAGACCTAAATGAAAATGCCTTAGATGAATTTAGAAAAGCAACAGTCAAAAATGTTTAAACATTACTTTGCATTGAATTTATTTACACACTTAACATGGACTAGATAAAAATTTTATTATTGTAGAATGATGCTAAATTTAGAAAGATTAATTATAACTGCAGAAGTTAAACCCTGCTCATATTTTGTTTTCCACAGGTTAGCACAGCAGAACTCATGAAAATTGATCTCTTTTATGACTTGCAGACCTAACAATAAATACATTGGTATTTGTTTTAGTTATTTTTATTCTAAAGTCTCATGACTCTTCTACAGACATTTTAATATTTAAAAATGAATACAAATACAAATATATATACATACATATATATGTGTGTATATATATACACACACACACATACACATATATACATACTTCCTGAGACTACTTTAGCAAACCTAGTGACCTAAATCACTCTGAATTAAAATATAATGTGTATGTATGTATGTGTATCTAATTCTAGTTTTATAATTGTTTTGATTATCATTATTACCTATACACCTGGGGAAATAAGCAGAAAAAAAGTTTATATTGAAAATAAGAGGCCGGGCACGGTGGCTCACGCCTGTAATCCCAGCACTTTGGGAGGCTGAGGCGGGCGGATCACGAGGTCAGGAGATTGAGACCATCCTGGCTAACACGGTGAAACCCCATCTCTACTAAAAATACAAAAAATTAGCTGGGCGTGGTGACAGGCGCCTGTAGTCCCAGCTACTCGGGAGGCTGAGGCAGGAGAATGGCGCGAACCCGCAAGGCGGAGCTTGCAGTGAGCCAAGATCGCACCACTGCACTCCAGCCTGGGTGACAGAGCGAAACTCTGTTTCAAAAAAAAAAAAAGAAAGAAAAAGAAAATAAGGGGTAGGACTAATGTTCATGTAGTCTTTAAATGACTTTAATATCCTCTCCTGTAAATGGGATAATTAGGAAGTAGGAAATAGTTGGCTTCTAAACATTTTTCAGCTCTAATAGCAATATAAAAATATTAACTATGGTAGTTTATATTCATACTCGCCAACTAGGAGATATATATATATATATACACACACACTCTCTCTCTCACACACACGTGTGTTCGTGTGTGCATGTGTGTGTGTTTTAGAGACAGAGTCTCAATCTATTGCCCAGGTTGGAGTGCTTACTGCAGCCTTGACCTCCTGGGCTCAACCGATCCTCTAACCTCAGCCCCTCAAATATAGCTAGAACTAGAGGCATGTGACACCTTGCCAGGCTAATTTGTTTATTTTTTGTAGAGACAGGGTCTCACCATGTTGGCTAGACTGGTCTGGAACTCCTGGGCTCAAGCCATCTGCCTCCCAAAGTGCTGGAATTACAGGCGTGCACCACTGTGCCCAGCCTACAGAAATAGAAATACTTTGCTTAAGTTAGGGGTCTTTCACCTCTACCTTTTTTTCTCCATAAAAATGTTTTTGTCAGCCAGGCGCTGTGGCTCATGCCTGTAATCCCAGCACTTTGGGAGGCTGAGGCAGGCAGATCACAAGAACAAGAGATCAAGACCATCCTGGCCAACATGGTGAAACCCGGTCTCTACTAAAAATACAAAAATTAGCTGGGTGTGGTGGTGAGTGCCTCTAGTCCCAGCTACTCAGGAGGCTGAGGCAGGAGAATCACTTGAACCCGGGAGGCGGAGGTTACAGTGAGCCAAGATTGCGCCACTGCACTCCAGCCTGGGGGACAGAGAGAGACTCAGTCTCAAAAAAAAAAAGGTTTTGTTCTGTGTAAAATGCTGACACTACTACATCTGTACTTCTGAGTTCTGAATCCCCAAGTAAACATTTATAAGCATTTTCTTACCTAGTATTAACTTCCAAATCAAGGCATTTCAAGCTGAGATCTACGTGCAACATATTCATGTTGCTAGAATCAATTAATCAAAATTACTTCCATCAGACTCGCATCTAATTCCAGAATTGTGATTTTCTTTGTAATAATGAGAAGCATATGGAGGTCTCAATGATGCCTACTACAGTTGAAGAGGAGAATAAATAAAAAGAAAAACAGAATGAGAAAGATCAAGAGTCACAGGGAAAAAGGAGAGGCGGAAAGAATAACAGAGAGACCAATCTGCACAGGGAAGGAGAAGCTCGGGACTGAGAAGGCAGCCACTCTGAGTCTTTCTTTGGCTTTTCTTCTATCAGTGAGCTGAACTCCTACTCACTTTTTAGTACAATGATCAACTCCATTGCTGGTGCCTTGAATTCACTCCTGAGGTCAATGGCAGTCTTGTGTCTTATTTCCTTTCAACTACGCACCATCTAATTGTCTGTGGCCCTCAGTTGTAAGGCAAACAAATCCCTAATCCATGATTCAATATCTGGACTCCTCCAGGTGTTTGAAGGTGTCTAGGTTAGCAGTGCCCAACATTTTCGGCACCAGGGATTGGTTTCATGGAAGACAATTTTTCCATGGACCATGGTGGGGGATGGTTTTGGAATGATTAAAGCACATCACATTTATTGTGCACTTTGTTTCTATTATTATTATGTTGTAATATATAATGAAATAATTATACAACTCATCATAATGTAGAATCAGTGGAAGTCCTGAGCTGGTAACTAGAGGGTATCATCTGGGTGTGATGGAAGACAGTGACACCCCAAGTCTGTTGCTTATGTCCAGTCTACTCTGAAATCTTGTTTTGGTTGCTGTCACTACAGAAAACCGTCCTTCACAAAGTAAGAAGCTGGAAATGAAGCAGGCTTTTCAGTGCTTTTGTGGCCATCTCAGGATATTTCACCTCGGCTTTAACCCAGAACATATGGAGATTTGAAGTTGTCTCAACATGCTTTCAAGGCCACTGTCATTTGCAATCTCAAGCCGTTAATCCTCTTCTAGCATGGACAAAGTGGATTCCTCTGGTTTATTTACAAATGGGAAGCAGATCCTTTCCTTCCCAGTTCAGGGGTCTTTTATCATTGGGAAGTAATGCTCAAACTCTTTTGAAACCTGAAGTAGGTAATCATATACCACCTGGGAAAAAGAAGGCTCTGGCTCAATCTCTTTCAAAATTCCTGCTAATGATTGAATCTTGTAAAAAAAAAAATGTTCACTCATCACCCTCATAATTCCAATTTGGCTTTGAACATAGCCACTTTTTCTGCCGACTTGAACACACTTGTCATTCTACCCTGAAGTGACAGATTGAGTTTGTTGAGCAGGTTGAATACGTCACATGAGTAAGCAAGTTTTGTGGCCCATTCTGTGTCACTGAAATGTGCTGCCAGTGGTGACTTTTTCTAAAAGAAATCTCTGGAGTAGCTCTCATAACTCAAAAACTCTGGCCAGTGATCTACCTTTAGAAAGCCATCTCAGTTCTAGGTGTAAGAGAAGACAGGTGTGCTCCGCATCCATCTCCTCACAGAGCTTAGTGAACAGACTTAAGTTGAGGGTATGTACTTTAATGTGGTTGATAATTTTAATTACATTCTGCAAAATGATGTTAAGTTCAGCTGACACTTTTTGGCTTGCCAGCATTTCTCTACGGATGACACAGTGCATAGACTCACATTCAGAAGCAACCTCTTTAACCCAAGTAGTGAAACCAGAAAGCTGTCCAGTCATGGCCACTCTATCCATGCATATACCAACACAAAACGACCAGTTAAGTTTTCCTGATATGTAATCATTCAAAGACTTGACTAGTGCTGCAGCTCTGGTGTTGGTTGGCAAGAAAAGTGCACACATTACCTCATGCACATCCTCCTGAAAATATATTGCATAAAAATAAGCATTGTTGGCCGGGGCAGTGGCTCATGCCTGTAATCCCTGCACTTTGGGAGGCTGAGGCAGGTGGATCACAAGGTCAGGAGTTCGACACCAGCCTGGCCAAGATGATGAAACCCCGTCTCTATTAAAAATACAAAAATTAGCCAGGCGCGGTGGTGGGCACCTGTAATCCCAACTACTCGGGAGACTGAGACAGGAGAATTGTTTGAACCCGGGAAGCACACTTCAGCCTGTGCGACAGAGACTCCATCTCAAAAACAAACAAACAAGTATTGTTACATTGTTGTCAACATCAGTAGACTCATCAACCTGGATTGCTTACCACAGTGACTCATTAATCCTCTCTAACAATGGTGTCTCAGTATCTTTTATTTTATCAATTCATTTAGTTATGGTTCTGGCTGAAAGAGGAACATGTACCACCTTTTGAACTGCAGTGTCTCCTAAAAGTTTACAACAAATGTCCTTAGCAGCAGGCAGGATCAACTCTTCACCAACAGTAAAGGGCTTCTTAGCTTTAGCAATGTGGTTAGCCGCAAGAATGATGCTGTCAGTGCAGACGCATCTGATGCAGTGGTGGCCTTCAATAATTGCTTCTCTTTGTGTTCACATTTTTTTTTTCATTTGAAAAACTCCAAAGGCTTGTCTTTTAATGCAGAGTGGTTGGTCTCCATGAGACAAAGCAGTTTTGAAGGTTTCGTGGCTTCGTTGGATAGGTGATCACCACATATTATACAAAGTGGGTTTGGAGACTGTGAATCACCTTTTGCATTGAACCCATAATTTTAGTAGGATTCTCGGTATTTTCTTTTAAATGCAGCTTTCTTTTTGTTAGCAATCTTAGTGTCTTCTTCTGTCTCATCATTGGGTCTTTCCTCCTTTTCAAAGAAGCTCTCCAGTGATGTTTGTTTTTTACTCATTTTGGCTAGGGTTAGCTCATGAGTTTGCCAAAACTTGACTGAGACAAGTGTGCAGTGCAAGAAAGAGGCATGGGCAGAAGTGGTAAATAAAATAATGACAGGGCCACATGTGGGCTAAAATAACTGTCACATTCGGACTTAAAGCCTGCCAACAGATGCAGCTTAATTGTCACTTGCCACTCACTGATAGGATTTTGATATGAGTCTGTAAACAATTGATTTATCATGCTGTCTGTGCGGTCAAACCTCTCTGCTAATGTTCATCTTATATGCAGCCGCTCCCCAGCACTAGCATCACTGCCTCGGCTCCACCTCAGGTAATCAAGCAGTAGAGTCTCATAAGGAGCACTCAACCTAGATCCTCGCATGCATAGTTCACAATAGGGTTTGTGCTCTTATGAGAATCTAATGCTACTGCTGATCTGACAGGAGGCAGAGCTCAGGCATTAATGTGAGTGATGGGGAGCAGCTATGAATACAGATGAAGCTTTGCTCACTTGCCCACTGCTCACCTCCTGCTGCACAGCCTGGTTGTTAACAGGCCACGGACTAGTACTGGTTCATGGCCTGGAAACTGGGGACCCTGGTGTATGTCATAAAATTCTGATTCATGATAGCCAGCTCTATGCTCTAGTAAACTATACCCCTTCCCTTCAAGGCATCAAATTTTAGTTAAAAGAAGATTGTATTTGTTTTCATGTGTATCAGTGGTGACATAATATTTCTCTAAATGCAATAATTATATGTTGGACACATACCACATGTATGTTTGACGGAATACAGAATTTCCATAAGATAAATGATAATGCAATAGTCATTACTATCTCATCATTTCTACATGGTCTTCTGTGTTTAGAAATATAAGAATTCTAATTACCATAATACTTTATAGTACTAGTTTACATATAATTATAGTATGTATACGTATATATTAGTTTGATATGTCAAGTCTGTTAAAAGTTAAAGATTTGGTAACTGGATATTTTCAATCTAGGGGCTCAGAAAAACACAGTACTTCAGTGCCAAAGAGGAAAAATTAAAAGACGCAAAGAAGGAAAAGCGTTGACTGTAGTTAAAAGAATGCAGTGGTTATGGTGTGAGCAAAGAGATACAAAATCAAAAGAATCAATTCAGCATGTTCAAACTGAATAAATTTTTTGACCTTAGGAAAAATGCATTATCAACAAAGATAATGCCTTAGATAAAAAGCTACTTTTAAAAACTGGCTTCTTTGGTGCCATAGCAACCAGACCTTTGTTGGTCCTCTAGTCCCCTGCTGCACAAGGTGTGACCTACACCAGCCCCACAGCAGCACCAGCCTCAGATGGAAGCCCATTAGAAATGAGGAATCCCACTCCAGCCTGGGCGACAAAGTGAGACTTCAAAAAAAAAAAAAAAAAAAAGGAAATGAGGAATCCTACGGTCCACTCCACACCTGCTAGAACAAAACAAGTATGTAGAAAACTAGGATCTGTCATATTATTGATTTCTGGTAGCCACGAATATAAATTATTTTCATAACATAATTTAGAAATATAATTAAAATCACATAATTTCTATAGAACTGAGATATAATAAGTAGACCATGGGTGCCAATGAAGGTCATTTATTAGATAACTTGTATATTTAAAACCTAGAGAATAGAAGGACAATGAACAGGAAAAATAAAACATCTGTTTCAAAAATAATTTCTGGATCTTGATAAGAAACTACTGCTATTAATAGCAAAGGTGCTGACATTTTCAGATACAGAGGTGAATTTTCAGCTTCTGAAGACACCCATGAACATATGACAATATAATTATTATACACTTAAATGTCAAAAGATTAACCTTTTAGTTTCTACAGCAATTATTACATAATTATCAAAAACTCTTTATGATGTGTTAGACAGTAACTACATCAATTCTAAACCTGATTCTTCTACACTCCTTCCTAGATGATTCCATAGGTTTTAGTGGATTTCACTACTAAAACCACTTTTTTATTATTTCTATCCAAATAATCTCTGAAAGATATTAATCTACACTAGGATCAAAATGTTAACAGGAAACCAACGGAAATAAAAACCAATATAGTAAAATGGCACAGCCACTATGGTAAACAGTATGGTGGTACCTAAAAATATGAAAAATAGAATTACCATATGATTTAGCAATTCCACTTCTGAGTATATACTCAAAAGAATTGAAAGCAGTTTGGAAGAGTTATTTGCATACCCATGGTCTTAGCAGCATTATTTATAACAGCCAAAAGATAAAAGCAACACAGGTGTCCAACAACCAACAACCAAGGGGAGAATGGATAAAGAAGATGAGGTATTATAATATATGCATGCAATAAAATATGATTGGGCTTTATAAGGAAGAAAATTCTGTCATCTGCTACAACATGGATGAAACTTGAGGACATCATTCTAAATGAAATAAACCAGTCACAGGAAGAAAGATACTGTATAATTCCCCTTACACAAGGCACCCAGACTAGTCACATTGATAGAGACAGAAAGTAGAAGGGTGGTTTCCAGGCGCTATGTGGAAGGGGGGAAAAATGAGTTGGTACTTAATGGATATAGAATTTCAGTACTTCAAGATGAAGAAAGTTTTGAATATTGGTTGCACAACATGTGTATGTAGTTAACACTACTGAACTCTACACTTACAAACTGCTAAGGTGGTAAAAACTTTATGTTATGTGTATTTCACCACAATATTTTTTTATTTTTTTATTTCATTTTATTTTATTTATTTTTTTTTTGAGACAGGGTCTCGCTCTGTCACCAGGCCTCCTGAGTAGCTGGGACTACAGGTGCCCACCATCACGCCCGGCTAAGTTTTGTAATTTTAGTAGAGACAGGGTTTCACCACGTTGTTCAGGCTGGTCTCAAACTCCTGACCTCAGGTAATCTGCCCGCCTCAGCCTCCCAAAGTGCTGGGATTACAGTCATGAGCCACCGCGCCCGGCCAATTTTTTTTTTTTTATTTTAAAGGGGAAAATAAACCGATGCAGAAGGACATACATAGCTAGGTGTTTATTGTAGCATCATTTACAATAAACACTAGAAATAAGTGAATGTCATGACAAGGAAAATGGCTGAATAATTTGCCATCTAATAATATGAAGACATTGACTTAAGGTAAATTAGTTGATTTGGAATAATTTCCACAAAGTAAAACTATTATAAATGAATAAAGTAAGATGAAGAATATTGTGTATATATGATCACCTTATGAAAAGCAAGCAACCAACAAATGAAATAATATAATACAAATTATACTAGTCACTGACATTATTGAACACTCATTACACACCAGGTACCTTTCTAAACACGTAACATGAAATAATGCACTTAATCTTCACAAATGCCGTTAGCCCAGTTTTCAATAAATCAGCTGAGTTACTGAGAGGTTAGAAAGATTCTCCAAGGTCACACGGTAAGTGTCAGAGACAAGGTGCAAATCCAAGAAGTTGACCTCCAGAAGCTCGTCCTTAAATGTGTGTGTGTGTATATACGCACGTGTGTGTGTGTCTTTTTATATATGATTCCAGATGAAATATATGGAATAATATGTAATAGGCTGATGTGCATTCTCTGGAGTAGAGACAGGAATGCCAATGTGGCTGAAAGGAAAAAGAAAGGCAGGGTGGGAATCAGGGAAAAAAAGAAGAGAGCCAGAAGCATAAATGGAATGGCCATATTTGCGCATTAATGTAATATCACATATGTGTAAGAGGAAACATCGAAACTCAAGAAAAGAACAATGAAAAATGTATTCCCAGGAATAACTGTACTTTGGCTTTTTGAAACTTTGGTAATGCTATTTCGGAAAGTGAAATTTGAAATTCTCAGGCAATATTATAGATTTCTATAATTGCACTCATTTTGTATATTTCAACAATTAAATAAAAATCAAATATTTGTGACATTTTATATATGCCTTCTATCTTGTTTTCAAAAGTCTGAGATAGTCTTATCAATGGTTCAAACATAACAGCAAATATTAATTCATTATCTGTACAATGACAATAGATGTTTTGAGAGGAGAAATGCGTGCCTCATAGTCAAACCAGTGCAGAAGACACAGCATTAACGTTAAACAGAATATTTTTAGTCAGTTCACCTTACATAATTTACTATGTTGATGTTTACTGCAAATCTCTAAAAGGGATTAAAGTATCCATCATCTTCCAACTTTTTTTGACTAGAGAGAACTTTTTCCCGTGCCTTTTAAACATTGTGCAAGAAAAAAAAAAAGATTTCACACAGCAGAATCTAGGAGCCTCTTACCTACAATATAACTTTTCTTAACCTTCAAAACTGCCATAAATTCCCTGTGAAACAAGGCAATGGGAGATATAAATACAGAGATACAGAGAGGTTTTGCTTATTTGTTTTCCGTTCACCAAGTTATGTTCTCACATTTGATATTTTATCACACATAAGATATTAATACCAGAAAAGCAAATATGAGCTCAGCCATGTATTTCATTTATCTTTTTGAAAACAAGAAGTTTACACACATCAGTCAGTTCTTGACCCATAGTATCATAGCATTTGATTTTTGTCTGTGAGTTTCATATTATTCAAAAATTAATCTGTCTGAAGCTATTTTTATGTTAATGTCTATTTTATGTCCTTTCACTATGTTGAAAGTGTTGGCCAGTCATAACACATTCAATAAAAAAGCCCCAAAAATCAATCAACTAAGACCCCAACAGAATACTACCCTGGTGCAAGAATACCTTACACTTTTCTCTACCAAGGGAATCAGAAAATCTACAGGGTCTAAAATATGTGTAAGGGAATAGAAACAAAAAGAAAGAGGAAAGATTTTGTAACCTGGCCAAAGAGATAATTTCCACTAATGAGCTGCCATTGTTACAGGCTGTACAAACATTTGATTTAAAAGGACTTTATTGCTGTACTTCCTAAAGCTCACTTTTAAGATTGTAAGCATACTCCTGCTCTTTGAACTTTACTAGGTTTTCATGCTGTGATTTGACTACATGCTCTCCAAAATTCATGTTGACACTTAATTCCCATTGTGTTGGTATTAAGAGATGAGGCCTTTAGGTTGGTGATTAGGCCGTGAGAGGTCCACCCTCATGAACAAATTAGCATTCTTACAAAATGGTCACAGGCCACTCTTGCCCTTCCTCCTTCCACCACATGAGGAGAGTCATAAGGTGGCATTTTGAAACCTGAGAGTAGCCCTCAGCAGACACCACTGTTGGCACCCTGATCTTGAACTCCCAGCCTCCAGAACAGTAAGAAATACATTTCTGTTCATTATAAATTACCCAGCCTAAGATATTTTGTTATAGCAGTGCAAAGGGGCTAAGACACAGGAGAAAACTGATGTGAAAGAACTCTGAAGAATTCTTAAACCTATTTAGTAAGTTTATTATTAAAACTGAAGATAATGGGAATTAATAGGGTTCAATGATAGATATTCCCAATTGTTCATCAAAATCTGTCTTCCTGTCTTCTGGGCATGCGGCCGTCCAGCCTCATTTGATGTTAACTTCAGCCATGTGTCCACTCTTATGCCAAGTTCCACTCTCAGGCCTAGCTCAACATTCCATGGGCAGTCCCCTCCCAGACTCTCTTCTCCTCAGTGTCAACTAGAGTGTTTTGCAGACAAATTTTCCTCACAAAAATGATGACAAGACAGCAATGGAATAATTGAATTGCAACAAATCTGGATCCCTGAATAAATAACAGTGTGGAGCAGAGCTACTCATCAGTCTGGAAAACTCAACTCAGTCTGTTAAGCAGGAGATAAATAAATGTGAATTACTGAATTATACTATACAGAAAGAATGTCACTACCTAAGTTTAAGTCCCATATTTGCCACTGCCTGACTGGGTGAGTTCAGACAAGTTGTCATTTCCTAATTTCTAAAATGAGAGTGTCTGGCCACATCAGTGCTTTGACAACAGTGTCTCACAGAGCCCTAATTCTCACATTTTTTAAATTATTTCAGAGGGTAGTTTTGGTGGTAGATGAAAGGACATCAGTTAGTGAAGTAGGAAGACATAAGAATCCTTACAATGTTGGTTTACAGACCCCAATTTTTTTCCCTCATCAACTAGTGCAACGCTCTGTTTGACACACTGGGCATTCAAGTATATGAATAAAGAATTCTGCAATTAGAAATATTTATCAAAACCACTAAGCTATAAAATGAATAACATACGCTTACATTCTGCCATTCTGTATTTTTAGTTGTTCAGTTTCTTAGTAACGATGCAGATTTTTCTCTAAAACATCTGTGCACTTTTACTTAATTGCACTTGTGATCAGTGACACATATTTCATAAGTGACCTGACAAAGTTAGTCATAGAGTCCATAGTCATAAAATGTAATTTTCTTTGTGCAAATTAACTAGGTTATCCAGGGATCTAAGATACAATCTTGACCTCATTAATTTTGTACTTGAATCAACTTACAGGGGAAAAAAAGAGGTAAGAAATATTTTGCTGTATTAAATGAGTTTTTCATATCCATTTGGTGCCTTCAGTTTGTTGTGGCAGAATTCTGGACAACAAGTAACAAAAATAATTGTTCTGTGATGTATTAATGTCTTTTAAACTCAATACTCCACCCTATGGCCCTCGTAATGGTGTCCATTGCATATGTCATTGGCAGCCTTTCCTTTGACTCACTGACAATCAGAATCTAATCTCTCTGGATTCTCCAGGGTTATTTTGAAGAGTTATCATTTCTTGGTGATAACATTTCAATCCTCTAGACTACACAATTTAATACTCATCAACTTATGTCTAACACTCAAATCATTATCACTCATTACACCATTATATATATTTACTCTGATTTCTAACAATTTATCTATACTCACCCTCTCTGTAGACATATTCAATTATCTTTATATATATTTATTTATAAAAACTAAACATTCTTTGATATTAAATATTGATCAAAATTTACAGCTCCTGCTACCAAAGCACTTGGAGCTAATGCCATGGGATTTATTTTTAATAATACATTCTTTTCAATCAAATCATTAGTATTAAAAGACATAATATACATACAAATTGTAATGGTGTTACTTATTTTGTTACTATAGATCTCATAAAATTTCTTGTCTGCGAATGGCATGCATTATATGGATGAGTGTTGCTTTCTGCTACAAGTGTCAGAAAAGTGTAAGATGGACTGAAACAGGAATTTTGTTCTCATGAACCCCCCTGGAGGTATCACCTGTTAACTCACATAAATGGCTCAATAAAGTCAGGGATGGCTTCTTTGTCATTTCCATCCTGGGCAATGGAAAGATGGCTCAATCCAGCCATCACATCCAGGTCCAAGACTGAGGAGGAGCCAAGAAGAGCATCAGTGATATTCACACAGGATCATTTTATCAGAAAAGCTTCTGCTTTCCCATGAGCCTCTCTGCAGTTTCCAATATGTGTTTCGTAGCAGAGAATAATGCCCCAGGAACATCCCTGCCAGAGAGAAATGTCAGCTAGAGGAGTGGCTACTTAGATTTTTCACATTCTCTTTCCTGGTGCTATGTACCATCAGAGCACCTGATAAAACAACTTCATGCCTCATCAACTGCATAAGATACAACTTTATTAAAACATATTTTTATTATAAATACTTCCATTACTATCATAAAATGTGAACTGTCAGAATCTCTGTTGCAGGCAGAATTCTGGATGACCACGGTATTAGTCTGTTGTCACACTGCTATAAAGAAATACCTGAGACTAGATAATTTATAAAGAAAAGAGGTTTAATTGACTCACTGTTCTGAATGGCTGGGGAGGCCTCAGGAAACTTACAATCGTGGCAGGAGGGGAAGCAAACGCGTCCTTCTTCACAAGGCAGCAGGAGAGAGAAGTGCAAAGAGTGAGAGGGAAGAGTCCCTTATAAAACCATTAGATCTTGTGAGAACCCACTCACTATCCCAAGAACAGCATGGGGGAAACTGGGGAACTGCCCCCATGATTCAGTTACCTCCACCTGGTCTCTCCCTTGACATGGGGAGTATGGGGACTATAGGGATTACAATTCAAGATGAGATTTTAGGTGGTGACAACAAAACCGTATCAACCACCACCTATGATCCATCCCATAATGCATACTCCAGATATCTGCCCCTCTTTTGAGTGTTGGAGGAACCCATGAACTTAGTTTTTCATACCTTGATTAGGTTACAAATCTGTGAACCCGTAAATACAATGGAAGGTAACACCACCCTTGGGTGTGGCACAACCCATAGACTTGATAAGCTTTTACTGTGGGGGGGAGAGGGGTGGAGGGAGGAGAACCTCATTGGTGCTCCTTGCCCTGCCTCCCACTTCAGGATGATGCAGAGATCCTTTGAGCTGACACCTGGGCATGTCATCCCCTTACCCAAAGGACTGCACTCAGCCCTGACCAGCTACTTTGTAGGGTGGGATGGGGACAGCTCATTCTCATTAGATTAAAAATCTCGTGAAGCAATGAGTGCAATGGAAGCTAGCCAGGTGGCTCTAATGCAATCATCACAGCGAATTATAAGACTCTAAACTTGGTTGAGACCACAGAGCAAGACTAGCTGCAAGAAGATTCCCACTGCGGGTGCGTAGACCTCGGAAGCCCAGGACCCCACAGGGTGAACGAGCAGCCTGACTTCTGACCCACAGACCTGTGAGCAGGTAAGTCTAGGGCTGGATTGAAAGGGGCTAAGCGTGAGGGTGCATCTTCTGCACGGATCTCAACTCACAGGCTCTCTGAATCCTGTCCACAAACCCACCGCCCTCGCTCCCTGACGCCAGAGCTGCCTGCAGCTGGCCAGGCTCAGCCCAAGGACAGGGGAGAGGCCGCGGCCCTGCACCACAGTGGACATCAAGCAGAACACCCGCAAAGCCACCACCTCGGAGGCCCCCAGGAAGCCCCTGGCCACCAAAGCTGCCGGCAAGAGGGCGCCGCCTACAGGAGGGATCAAGAAGCCCCACGGCTACAGGCTTGGCACCCTGGCACTCTGCAAAATCAGAAAGTAGCAGAAGTCCACTCAGCTGCTCCTGCGCAAGCTGCACTTCCACCGCCTGGTGCGCGAGATCACCCAGGCCATCAGCCCGGACCTGCGCTTCCAGAGCGCAACCACTAGCGCCCTGCAGGAGCCCAGCAAGGCCTACCTCGTGCGCCTCTTTGAAGACACCAACCTGTGTGCCATCCATGCCAGGCACGTGACATGACAATTATGCCCAGAGACATGCAGCTGGCCCGCTGCCTCCGTGCAGCGGGTACTTAAGAGCCCACGCTCCTGGGATACCTTGCACTCTAGACGGCTTCGTTTCTGTTTTGTTGTGTGTTTTTTTTTTCTCTTCTTTCAGTTACTGGTAGTTCTGATGTTAGAAGTTTTATTCCGTTCTGGTTTCTTTTCCCCCATGGGGTCCAAAAGTAGCTAAGAATATGATTGGGAGTGGAAACATAAGCAGAAATCACAGGTAGTGACTGTGTTTCTATTTGCTTTTATTTGTAAACTTTTATTCTGCATTGAGGGTCTAATGCATTAGTGTTGAGTGGAAATGTCTCAGTGAGCAAGTTTCAGCACTTCAACCCTACATCAATTGTCAATACATTTGCTCTTTTGTTTGGAGAATGCCTCATTTAGACTATTTACAAGCAAATACATTTCTTCTTGATGGAAACTCGATATTTGTCGCACTTGATCAAACAGTAGATGAGACCCACACTTTGAAGTTTTCTATATACAGCTACATGGTTTCAATGTTCCCTGTCTCCTGGGCTGTTCCTGCTAGTTTGCTATGAAAATACACCCAACTCTACTTTCTAAAAAGTGAATAGACTCTCTATCCACAAGTCACTTCACATTACAGGAGGCAGAACAGCCAACGTGGGTCTGTTTATGGGTAGGAAAGAGAGAGACACTTATTAGAAGTTTCTAATGCAGTCTGTCACTGGTAGGTCAGCATTCTAGAACATGGTCATGGCCATGCATATGGCTGGAATGACCGGGGTCTTATTCAGGGAGGTGGTAGAAGCAGCCCTGGGTGTGTGTGAGATGGGGAATCAGACGCCCCGCTGCAGCCCAAGCATTAGAAGGAGGCTGTTCGCAGATGAAAACCCAAGGGCCACTTCCTCAACACCTAGTACAAAATAACTGTCTTCTTCTGGGCCCCAGTCTAGATAGAAAGGCCTGTTCTTAAAGGACAAAGAACTGAATCCACTGTTTCTATGACAGGACTGCCTGTGCCCTGCACCTTCTGTGTTTTAGTCTAGACTGAATTGACCCATGATTTTAAAGTCTTTCTCCAACTGTGTCACTGATCTCATCTAGATGAAGGCAGCAGCTTCTTTCATAATTGCTTTGACTAAATATTTGTGCTTCTAAGGGCATATAGACACATTTTTCTGTTTCTTTCTACCTGGAAGAAAAAAGTTGTGTGAGTCCAAAGCATCCTGGGGACAGGAAGCTACTTTCAGAGAGAAAAACGCTTTCAAGAGACTTATGTGTTTTCATACTGAAGCCTGGAGTTGCAATGTCTTAGCTTTTATGCTTGTTGCTTGATTTCAACAGGTGAAGCCTCCAGAAACTATTTCCTTATGGTAGTCTATCCAGAAGGCTGTGTCCTGACCAGGAGACTGGAATTGATTTGAATGAATGAAATTTGAATGAATGAAAATTGAATTTTCATTTGTCATCCACTGAACTATTTTCTGACTTTTGCAAGAATGAAATTAAAATTACACACCAAATTGTTGTCTAAAATGACTTTACTCACATTGCTACCAAGATTGTTTTATGTCAGGGAGGGCTCTTTGATAATATTAAAATGGTAAAGTATTCTAGAAGCTGCATGGAAAACTTCAGAGAGAAAACAGACCCTAGAAACACTGTCTAGTCTCTGCACTCATTTCCATGCCTTCAGCTCTGAAGAATCAGTTTTACTGTAAACTATTTTTATAGCTAAGGTAATATACTGATCTCTCTGTTGTCCTTCTGAGAAAGAAAAATACATCTGACATGTAATTTTATAGTACATAAGAATTCTCACATATTTTAATGTTATATTATGGTGTTAAAATGCAAAAATTAAAGAGAAAATTCCTATGATTATAAGATTTAAGCATTAAATATTTTCATTAAAATAAAACACTCTTTCTAATTACACTGACATATAATTCATCAAATACTCTGAATATAAGAGAAATGGGAACAAATGTATAATAAAAAATCAAATGAACTTCCAGTGTTCACGGTGGCGTGGATGGAGCTTAGTCGTCATCACTCTGCCCTAACAACAAGCATAAAATTTAAAAAGTGCAAAATTGGCCAGGCATGCTGGTTCATGCCGGTAATCCCAGCACTTTGGGAGGCTGAGGCAGGCAAATCACCTGAGGTCGGAAGTTCAAGACCAGCCTGGCCAACATGGAGAAACCCCATCTCTACTAAAAAAAAAAAAAAAAAAAAAAAAAAAATACAAAAATTAGCCGGGCATGGTGGCGCATGCCTATAATCCCAGCTACTCGAGAGGCTGAGGTAGGAGAATCGCTTGAACCTAGGAGGTGGAGGTTGCGGTGAGCCAAGATCGCACCATTGCACTCCAGCCTGGGCAACAAGAGTGAAACTCTGTCTCAAAAAAAAAGTGAAAAATCAACATCTCTTTTGACATTTCTCTGAATAGTGAGGTCACAGGGCAAACTGCGGAGAAAATAAAAAGATCTGTGCTTTCCTCACTTCAAAGTATTCTATAAAATGATAGTAACCCAAGCAGAATAACACTGGCTTAAAAACAGACACTTAGACCACTGGAACAGAATAGAGGCCACAGAAGTCAATCCAGACATGTACGGCCTACGGAGTTTACACAAAGGTGACAACAACAATGGAGAAATGACTGTCTTTTCAATCAATGGTGACAGGAAAACTAGATATCCACATGCAAAATAATCAAATTACACCATTTTCTCTTAGCATATACAAAAATACACTAAAATCTCTTTCAAACTTCAGAGCAGGACCCTCAACTATGACCCTACTACAAGAAACGTAGGGAAAAACATCCCCAACGCTGGTTAGGCTAGTGATCTTTTAGATATAACCCAAAAACACAGACGACGAAAGCAAAAGTAGACAAAAGGAATTACATCTAACAAGTTTCTGCACAACAAAGGAAACAATCATCAGAGTGAAGAGAAACCCAGCAGAATGAAACAAAATATTTGCACACCATATATCTGATAGGAATAAATTTCCAAAATACCTAAGAAACTCAAACAACTCAATAGGAAGAAAACAAAAATCCAAAATAAAAATAACCAAAAGACCTGAAGAGACATTTATAAAAAAAAGAAAGGTATGGCCAGTGGGTGTATGGAAAAATGCTCCACATCACTAACCACCACAGAAATGAAAACTACAACCAAAATAAAATATTACATCACACCCATTAGAATAACTGTTATGAAAATGTCAAGAGATAACAATTGTAGATGAAGATGTGAAGAAAAGGGAAACCGCTTGCCCTGTTGGTGAGAATGCAAATTAGTACAACCACTACAGAAACTAGTATGGCAGTTCCTCCAAAAACTAAAAATAGAGCTACAATATGTTCCACCAATGCCACACTGTTAAATATATATCCAGAGGAAATAAAATTAGTATACTGAAGAGCTATCTGTATGCTCATGTCTATTGCAGCAGTATTTACAATAGCTAAGATATAAAATCAACATAAGTGTCCAAAAAAAGATGATTGGATAAAGAAGATGTGATATGTATACACAACAAAATACATCTCCAGGTTCATCTATGTGTTCTTATATTTTAAGGCTACTTAAGGAATAGCCTAAAAAAATAAGGACACATAGATGAACCTGGAGATCCTTATGCTATGTTATGCTATGTGAAATACGCAAGGCATAGAAAGACAAATACTACTTGACCTCAATCTTACGTAGAATCTAAAAAAGTTGATCTTATAGAAGTAGACAGTAGCATGATAGTTACCATGGGTTGGGGTGGCAGGGGTGGGGTATTTGAGGAGACAGTCAAAATATACAAAATTTCAGTCACGTGGGAGGAATAAGTTCAAGAGATCTATTTTACAGCGTGGTGACTCCACCTAACAATATACCGTGCTCTTGAAAAATGCTAGGAGTGAATGTGAAGTGTTCTTAACAAAACTACAATAACTATGTAAAAATTAGCTAGATTTTGACATTGTAAAATGTATATAATACATCATGTTGTACCTAACAAGTATATACAATATGAAATGTCAGTAGACAAGATTTACCAATAAATAAATACAGAGATCCATGGTTGGAAGGGATTGGTGTTGAAAGAAGGAATAGAGAAGCTAGAGACAAAAGATTTTTAGAGAAGTGAAACTATTTCATAGGACACTATGGTTGCGGATGCCTGTCATGATGCATCTGTCCAAACCCATAGAATGTACAACAAAAACATAGTGAACCCTAATGTAAGCTACAGACTTTGAGTGATAATAATAGGTCAATGTGGGTTCAATGATTGTAACTCACATACAATCTGGGATAGAGAGTTGATACCGGAGGGAGGCTATGCCTATGTGGGGGAAAGGATATAGGGGAACTCTCTAATTTTTGCCCGATTTTGCATAAAACTAAAACTTTTCTATAAATTGAGCACAAAATTCTTAGCTAGAGCCATCAGGCAAGAGGAAGAAATAAAAGGTATTAACATTGGAAAAGAGCTAGTCAGACTATCTCTGTTGCCTGGTGATCTGATGGTATACACAGCAAACCTTAAACACTCCTACAAAAGACAGCCAGACCTTATAGGTAAATTCAGTAAAATCTCAGGTTACAAAAGTCATGCACACAAATTAATAGCATGCTATACACCAACAACAACCAAGATGAGAATTAAATCAAAACCTCAATCCCTCTTACAGTAGCTACATATGTATATGGGAATATACTTTAAAAAGAAAGTGAAAGATCCCAACAAGGAGAACTACAAGGCACTGCTGAAAGAAGTAATAGATGGTACAAACGAGCAGAAATACTTTCCATGCCCGTGGATTAGAAAAAACAGTATTGTTAAAAAAAAAAAAAAAAAAAAAAAAAAAAAAAAAAAAAAAACCATGCAGCCCAAAGCAAACTACAGATTCGATGCAATTTCTTCCCAAATAACAATGTCATTTTATGCAGAGTTAGAAAAAAAAAATTCTAAAATTCATATGGAACCAAAAACAGCTAGGATAGCCAAGCCATCCTAAGGAAAAGGAATAAATATGGAGGCATCACATTACCGGACTTCAAAGTATCCCAAAAGGCTATGCCAAACAATGTGGTATTGGCATAAAAGTAGATCCACAGACCAATGAAACAAAATAGAGAAAACAAAAATAAAGCCAACTGATTTTGACAAAGCATACAGAAACATCGACTGGGGAAATAACACCCTATTGAATAAATGGTGATGGGAACATTGAATAGCCACACACAGAAGAAGGAAACTGGATCCCTATCTTTCATCATACACAAAAATTTACTTAAGGTGACTTCAAGACTTAAATCTAGGTCCTGAAACAATAAAAACTCTAGAAGAAAACCAGGAAAACTCTTCTAGACATTGGCCTAGGCAAAGAACTTATAACAAAGACCCCAAAAGCAAATTCAAAAAAAGCAAAAATAAATCAGTGGGAGCTAATGAAAAGAAAAAGCTTCTCCAAAGCAAAATAAATCATCAGAGTAAACAAACAACCTACAGAATGGGAGAAACTATTTGCAAATTATGCCTCTGGCAAAGGACTGATAGATCCAGAATCTACAAGAAATTGAAACAAATCAAAGAAAACACAAATAATCCCATTAAAAAGTGAGCAAACAACATGCATAGACGTTTCTCAAAAGAAGACACACAAATAACTAATAAACAGGGGAAAATGCTTCACATCTCTAATTATCAGGGAAATGCAAATTAAAGCCACAATGAAAAACAGCTGAGTTTCTCACCCACCTTACCCCAGCGAGAATGGCCATTATTCAATAGTCAAAGAACAGCAGGTGTTGGCGTAAATGTGGTGAAAAGGAAACGTTTAGGCATTGCTGGTGGAATGTAAATTAGTACAACCTCTGCAGAAAACAGTGTAGAGATTTCACAAGGAACTCAAAGTAGATCTACCATTCCATCCAGCAATCCCACTACTGGGTACACACCTAAAAAAAAGAAGTCATTATATCAAAGAAACCTGCACACATATTTTTATCACAGCACAATTCACAATTGCAAAGATATAAAATCAACCTAAGTGCCCATCAACTGACGAGTGGGCCCCAAGATGGCCAATCGGAAGCAGCTTTGGTCTGTGGCACTCACAGAGAGGAAGAGAGGCGAGTGAATGCAGCACCTTTAACTGAAATATCCACGTACTCACATTGAGACTATGTAGGAAAACAACCTGAGCCATGGAGAATGAAGAAAAGCAGGATGGGCCGGGCGCGGTGGCCCACGCCTCTAATCCCAGCACTTTGGGAGGCCCAGGCGGGCGGATCACGAGGTCAGGAGATCGAGACCATCCTTGCTAACACGATGAAGCCCCATCTCTACTAAAAAATAGAAAAAATTAGCCGGGCGTGGTGACGGGCGCCTGTAGTCCCAGCTACTCGGAAGGCTGAGGCAGGAGAATGGCGTGAACCTGGGAGGCGGAGCTTGCAGTGAGCCGAGATTGCGCCACTGCACTCCAGCCTGGGCGACAGAGGGAGACTCCGTCCCAAAAAAAAAAAAGAAAGAAAGAAACCAGCCAATGCCCATCAATCGGGTCGATAAAGAAAATGTTTATATATATGTATATACACCACTGAATACAACTCAGCCAAAAATAGGAAAGAAAAAGAAAAAGAAAAACAGGGTGGAGAAACGGTCCACCCTGGAGCAACACAGAGCCAAGGGAACCCGCACCCCCGGTGGAGGGAAGCAGTGAGTGATTGCGTGCTCCCGGGAAACCACACTTCTCCCGTGGATCTTTGCAATCTGTGGATCAGGAGGTCCCCTTATAGGCCCGTGTCTCCAGCGCCTTGGATCTGATGCACACAGCTGTGTGGAGTCTCCACAGAGCAGCTGCTCGAACATGTACAGAGACCCAGGAGCTTTACATATTCTGGCCTCGGGATCCCTGGCAAGGGCATCTGCAGCTCAGGCAAGGCAGAAGGTCTGTGCATAACCCTAGGAAGGGGGCTAAATCCTGGGGGCTGAGCAGCTTCAATCTGCAGGCCCCACTTACATGGCAACTCACAAGATAGGATCCACTGGCTTGGAATTCTAGCCAGCCACAAGAAACAAGGTGGAGCCTGCCTGAGACAGGACAGAGACCCCAGGAAAGGGCCAAGCTGCTATCTATGCTGTTTGGTCAACTCGGCTGTTTCGGTCTGTGGGCTTTGGAGAGTCCAAATGGTCGGGATGAGGTAGGGTACCCCCAGCACAGCACAGCTGCTTTCCCAGAATGTGGCCAGACTGCTTCTTTAAGCAGGACCCCAATCCACTGCTCCTTGTGGGGTGGGTCCTCCCAGCCAGGGCCTCCAGCCATACCTGCCTCTGTTCTACAGCTGACAGAGTTCTAATTTCTCCCTGAGTCTAAGTGCCCATGGGGTAGGGCATGCTGCCACCATGACTGTTCAGGCATCTCAGCTGGTCCAGCCTGTGGGCCTTGGAGAGCCTTAATGGATCAGGAGCTGAAGGGATCCCCAATACAGCACAGCTGCTCCACCAAAAAGCAGTTAGATTGCTTAAGTATGTCCCTGATACTATTCCCCTCAACTGCATGAGATTTTCCCAAGCACTGTAACCAGCCACCTCCTACATATACATTCAAGCCAGTAACAAGTTTAGTACCCTCCTGGGACAAAGTTTCCAGAGGAAGAAGCAAGATGCCATCTGTGCTGTTTTGCAGTTTTCAGGGGTGATAATTCCAAGTATGGGAAAAACCCAGGTGACTACAATCTGGAGCAGACACCCAGCAAACTGCAGCAGCCCTACAGAAGAGTGGCCAGAGTGTTTAAAAAAAAAAAAAAAAATCAAACAGCAAACAACAACCACAACAAAACCAAAACCCCCATCTAAAGGTCAGCAACCTCAAAGCTTAAAGCTAGATAAACCCACAAAGATAAGAAAGAATTTGACAATGCTTTTTATTTTCTCTTACATTTCTTTCAGATGAAATTAAGCTTCAGAGAATAACATCTCCTATCACATTCATATCACATTTTTGCATATCTAACTTGATTTTTTTCTCCTGAACTTTACTAAGTGATGTTGATATTCATCAGTTTCAATTCTGAGAAAAAAAAGAAATTCATGTTGCCTCTTTTAATTCTAAAAAAAAAAGAAAAGAAAGAATTAGCACAAAAAAACCCTGAAAACTCAAAAACCCAGACTGCCCCTTTTCCTCCAAATGACCACAACACCTCTCCACCAAGGGCTCAGAAATGGGCTGAGATCGAGACCATCCTGGCTAACATGGTGAAACCCTGCCTCTACTAAAAATACAAAAAATTAGCCAGGCGTAGTGGCAGGCACCTGTGGTCCCAGCTATTAGGGAGGCTGAGGCAGGAGAATGGCGTGAACCCGGGAGGTGGAGCTTGCAGTGAGCCAAGATCATGCCACTGCACTCCAGCCTGGGTGACAGAGTGAGACTCCATCTCAAAAAAAAAAAAAAAAAAAAAGAACAACCAATGCCCATCATCGGGTTGATAAAGAAAATGTTATATATATATATATATATATATATGTTATATAGATGTGTGTGTGTGTGTGTGTGTGTGTGTATAGATATACCACTGAATACAACTCAGCCAAAAATAGGAAAGAAATAATGGTATTCCCAGCAACCTGGATGGAATTGGAGACCATTACTTTAAGTGAAGTAACTCAAGAATGGAAAATCAAACATCATATGTTCTCACTTATAAACAGGAGCTAAGCTATGACAACACAAAAACATAAGAATGTTACAGTGGACCTTGTGGAACTTAGATGGAAGGGTGGAAAGGGGTGAGGAATAAAAGACTACACATTGGGTACAGTGTACACTGCTCAGGTGATGGGCACACCAAAATTTCAGAAATCACCATTAAATCACTTATCCGTGTAACCAAGCACCACCTGCTCCCCAAAAACTATTGAAATAATAATAAAACAAAAGAAAACAAACAAAAAGAAAACAGGAACATATACACCATGGACTGCTACTCAGCCATAAACAGGAATGAAACTATGTCATTTCAGCAACTTGGATGGAACTGGAGGCCATTATTCTCCGTAAAGTAACTCAGCAATCTACAAGCAAATAGTGCACCATCTCACCTAGAAGTGAAAGCTAAGCTATGGGTCCACAAAAGCATGCAGTGTAGTATACTAAACATTAGAGACTCAGAAGTGGGGAAGGTGAGAGGAGGGTGATGGAGGAAGAAACTGCCTGTTGAGTAAAATGTAAACTGAGTGATAAGTGCACTAAAATCCCAGACTTCAGCACTATACAATTCATCTACGGAACGAAAGACAACTTGTACTCCTAGAGCTATTGAAACACATTTTAAAAAATTTAACAACAAAATAATAATAATAATAAGCTCGAATCTTAAAACACTAATACGAACTTATTTTGTAAGTACTGATAACATGGAAACTATTGTTCTGTGTGCCATACCTACATTGAATTGGGCACTAATTTCTACTATAGGTATCACAAAAGTCTTTTAGCAGTACATTTGAATAGAATTCACAACTACACAATTTATCCATGGAACCTGAAACCACAGGTACCCCTACAAATATTGAAATAACAAAATATATTCAATGTTTTCTTAGCTCTGCTGTGACCTCGGGTCAGCAGGTCAGTGAGGTCAAAGCTGGCTTCTCAGGACCTCGTGGCATTCCCATCATGGGCAACGGCAGGATAGCTCAGCTCAGGTGTCCCTTCCACCTTCATAGGGGAAAAGGAGCTTGAGGGGGCTGAGGGGGAGCAACAGCAACAGTCACGTGATTCTTTTCTCAGGAAAGCTTTGGCTTATCCGGAGCCAAACCTGCTGGAGGCTACGAGATTTTCACGAGTGTCACTTTTGGGGAGAAAATGTCAGAGGAGAATCCCTGACAGAGAAGTGACCATTTCAAATTTTTCAAATTTCCATAGCCCCCCGCCCACCCCGCTCCCGGAACACTTCATTCTCAAAGGAACTGATAAAATCTCATGATCTCATGCATTGGTGTTTTGAAGCAGATGTGCAAGTTGGCTAACTTTCGACTTTATTAAAAAAAATTTTTCACTGTCAATATTTCCATGATGATGGAGAAATGTAAACTTTCAGACTCTCTTTCACACCTAGAACTTTAGGTGACCCACCCACCTACCATCCCTCCCACAAGGCGCACTCCAGAAGGTTCGTTCTCCACTGGGTGTGTGCAGAACCCGGGGACTTGATTGGGTTTTCACAGCCCTGATTAGGTTGAGGATCTAGTGAAGCAGGAAGTACAATGGAAGGGAGCTGGGTGGGTCTAATCCAATCATCTGAGCTCCTTATAAGAGGCAGGGTTTTACTGAGACCACAGAGATCTCCAGTCAGAAAGAGACTGCCTGCGAGGGAGATTCCTGGCTGCTGCTTTGTAGACCAAGGAAACCCAGGACCCTCCGGGAAGACTAAGCAGCGTGGCCTCCGACCCACAGACCTGAGAGCTGGTAAGTGTGGGGCAGGGTTGGCAGGGGCTAAGTGTGTGGGAGAGTCATGCGCATGGATCTCAACTCACAGGCTCTCTGAATCCTGTCCACAGCACCACTGCCCTCGCTCTCTGACGCCAGCACCGCCTGCAGCCGGCCAGGCTCAGCCCAAGGACAGGGGAGAGGCTAAGGCCCCGCGACATGGCGCGCACCAAGCAGACCGCCCGCAAAGCCACCGCCTGGCAGGCCCCCAGGAAGCCCCTGGCCACCAAAGCCGCCGGAAAAAGGGCGCCGCCTACAGGAGGGATCAAGAAGCCTCACCGCTACAAGCCTGGCACCCTGGCGCTGCGGGAAATCAGAAAGTACCAGAAGTCCACGCAGCTGCTCCTGCGCAAGCTGCCCTTCCAGCGCCTGGTGCGCGAGATCGCCCAGGCCATCAGCCCGGACCTGCGCTTCCAGAGTGCGGCCATTGGCGCCCTGCAGGAGGCCAGCGAGGCCTACCTGGTGCAGCTCTTTGAAGACACCAACCTGTGTGCCATCCATGCCAGGCGCGTCACAATTATGCCCCGAGACATGCAGCTGGCCCGCCGCCTCCGCAGAGAGGGTCCTTAAGAGCCCAAAGGTAGCTAAGCATAGGATTGGGAGTGGAAACAGGCAGAAATCAGGTCTTGGTGGTGTTTCTGTGTGCTTTTGTTTGTTAATGTCTAATCTACCTTGAGGGTCATAAGGCACTAGTGTCAGGTGGGAATGTTTCAGTGAGCGAGTTTCAGCACTTCAGCTCTACATCAATTTTCAAGAAACCTGTTCATTTTCACTGGACTATGCCTGTGTTTAGACTACTTCAAACCAAATAAATCTCTTCCTGATGGCAACTCAGTGATGTTTGTTTAACTTGATCAGTAGATGAGATCCACACTTCGACTTTTCCTGTATGCAGCTCTGTGTTTGCAATGTTCCCTGTGTCGTGGGCTGTTTCTACTAGTTTGCTATGAACACACATTCAACTCCACTTTCTAAAATACGAATAGACTGTATCCACAAGTCACTTCACATTATGGGAGGCAGTGTGGGTGTGTTCGTCGGTAGGAAAGGGAAAGAGGCAGCCTTGAGAAGTCTGATACCGTCCATCTCTGGCAGTTCAGCGTCCTAGAATATGGTCGTATCCATGGCCATGACTGGAGTGACCCAGGTCTTGGTAGGGGAGGTAGTAGGAGAGGCCTTGGAAGTGTATGAGACGTGGGGAGACACGCCCCCGCTGCAGCCCAACCATTTGAGGCAGGCTGTCTGCAAGTTCAAGTTTAAGGGCCACTTTTTATTATTATTATTATTACTTTTTTTATTATTTTATTTTATTTTATTTTTTTGAGATGGAGTCTCACTGTCTCCCAGGCTGGAGTGCAGTGGCGCGATCTCAGCTCACTGCAAGCTCCGCCTCCCGGGTTCACGCCATTCTCCTGCCTCAGGCTCCTGAGTAGCTGGGACTACAGGCGCCCGCCACCATGCACAGCTAATTTTTGCATTTTTAGTAGAGACAGGGTTTCACCATGTTAGCCAAGATGATCTCGATCTCCTGACCTCGTGATCTGCCCACCTTGGCTTCCCAAAGTGCTGGGATTACAGGCGTGAGCCACCATGCTCAACCAATTTTTTTCTTTTTTTGAGATGGACTCTCGCTCTGTCGCCAGGCTGGAGTGCAGTGGCGCGATCTCGGCTCACTGCAATCTCTGACTCCCTGGTTCAAGCGATTCTCCTGCCTCAGCCTCCCGAGTAGCTGGGACTACAGCCACGCGCCACCATGCACAGCTAATTTTTGTACTTTTAGTAGAGACGGGGTTTCACCATGTTGGCCAAGATGGTCTCGATCTCCTGACCTCGTGATCTGCCTACCTCGGCCTCCCAAAGTACTGGGATTACAGAGGGCCACATTTTTAACAAGTACCAAAAAATCATGTGATTTTAGACTCAAGGCCAGAAAAGAAATCCTGGGGGGAAACGTACTTGTTCCATGTTCCCTATGACAGAAGACTTTGTGTGCCAGAGCTTCAATGTCTCAATCTACCCTGAATTTACCCACAATTTTAATATCTTCCTCAAACTCTTAAATTGGCCACACCTGGATGAAGGAGGCAACCTATTTCATAATCACTTTGACTAAATATTTGGATCGTTTCTGACATCTGAGTTTTTTCTACATCCTCCTATTTGGAAGAATAAACTTGTATGGGCCTTTTGCACCCTCTGGACAGCAAACTGCTTTGAAAGAGAAACCACTTCCAAGAGACTATGGTGATTTCACATTGAAGACAGAAGTTGCTCTGCCTTAGCAGAGCAGAAACTTTGCTTTTTCTGGGTTTTATTTTCTTATCATGATCAGTTACTAGTTCATATTTTCTGTTGAATTTTTTTAAAGGCATTATTGATGAGATTATGGCTTTCTCACAAAAAATATTACTTTGGTGAAAGTGGATTGAAATTAACAGAACTTAAATTTTTCAATGCTTTTCAAGTACAAGAGTTGAACATGGCATGGTAGGTGAGGGAGTAGGAGGTAGATTTTGACACACACGATTTTTTCAATTTAGATGATTTCAAATGTTTTGTTTTTATCCAAACTACAGAAGATTTTAATGAGTTGTCAATTCAAAGGTCATTACAAAAAAAAAAAATCTGAAGCTAAATCACAATGTAATTTTTGAATTACGATCTCAAAAAATTTGAATAACTGGATGGCATTGCTGTGACAAAACAAGGTTTTTCAGCTCTTTCATCTTTAAAAACAAAAACCTGATGCGGAATCATCTCGTTTTACCAAACACTAGTATGCTCCCTTGAATATGTGCCTAAGAAAAATGAATTAAAAACAAAAAAACTTCATCTACCTCATTAATAGGTTCATATAAAAGAAAATATTTTCTTATAAAATAGACTGCTAGATATTCCTATACTCGGCACTAACTCGAAATTATATGACGTGTCTCCAATATTCATGATAGTTATTAAACTATTACAAAGATCTGACTCCATTCATTTTGTGAGAGCATGGCCCCCTTCTCCGCCATATATGAAAGTTACCACTCTACTTTGTATCCTTCTTCATAGAAAACATAACACCATCAAATTATTATTTAAACTTGTCTAATTGGGGTACAAGTTTATTTAGTTGTACTTTTGAAGATCAGACCCTAGATACTACACACTTGGAAACAGTGCAGCTAGATTGTTTAAACTTTATTTGGGCACAGACTAAGTACTTTTGGGGGGCAAAGGCAGGCAGGGCGGATGTTAAGGTTATTCCAGAATGATCCTAAATTATTGAAAATAACTGTGAAGTTGTAGGCCATATGCGGTGGGTCACACCTGTAATCCCAGCACTTTGAGAGGCGAGGCGGGTGGATCTCTTGAAGTCAGGGGTTCAAGACCAGCTTAGCCAACATGGTGAAACTCCATCTCTACTAAAAATACAAAAATTAGCCAGTGTGGTGGCACATGCCTGTAATCCCAGCTACTCTGGAGGCTGAGGCAGGAGAATTGTTTGAACCTGGAAGGCAGAGGTTGCAGTGAACCAAGATCATGCCACTGTATGCCAGCCTGGGCAACCGAGCAAGTCTCCATCAAAAAAAAAAAAAGAAAAGAAAAAGAAAGGAGGGAAGGAAGGGAAGGGGAGGGGAGGGGAAGGGAGGGGGAGGGGAGAAGAAGGGAGGGGGAGGGGAGAGGAAGGGGGAGGGGAGGGAAGGGGAGGGGAAGGGAAGGGAAAAAGGAAGGAAAGAAAGAAGGAAAGACAGAAGAAAGGAAAGAAAGAAAGAAAGAAAGAAAGAAAGAAAGAAAGAAAGAAAGAAAGAAAGAAAGAAAAGGAAAGAAAGAAAGAAAGAAAGAAAGAAAAGGAAAGAAAGAAAGAAAGGAAAGAAAGAGAAAGAAGCTGTGAAGTGCAGTCCCTTCATTTGTTAGTCATCTCCTCACTACCTCACCAGTTCCAACCAGAGGCCACATTTTTCTAGGCAGTCTCCAAATGCACATTATGAGATAGACTTTAATAATGGCAGTGAAGCTCCAGGAAAACTTACTTTGTTATTAACATGTAATACAACCAGCCATGAAAGCTGTCAAAGATTTTTCCTGGAAAGATATCACTTTCTACAAATTTTCTTCTTGAGAACTGTGGCTATATGATATTACATATTGAGAAGATTTAGAATGTGTAGGGGCACTGAACCTTCTCAGCAAATCCATTTTTCCTCTTTGAAAAAACAACACTGTGTTTCTGCTCCTGAACTGACCTGACCTCTGAGACCTTGATGGGATCTTGTTTCTGTCTTCAGCAGTTCAGCTTTACTCAGACCACGAAAAGCATTGAGTTCTATGTGGGGCCAGAAAAACATTCTAACCCTGTGTGTCCAATCACTACTCTCACTGCTATCTGTAGATTTTTGTCCCACCTCAGGTTGCTTGGGCAAGGTTCTCTTTACTTCTAGTGTTCAGAGAGCACTAGGCCTGCCACATCTGCCAGAACACAGCTTCCAAGACTCCCCAGTGCCATGGAAAAAGGAATGAGCTGACAGCAGTATAAAGCCTGGGTGATATTGAGACCCTTGGATCTTCCTTATTTTGGTTGCTCAAGCACTTTAATTTCTGAGAGAGCCTCCCAACTCCATGAGTTCTTCCAAGAATCTGTACCCTCCATATCCCTCCCTTAGACCCAGTAGTCTAACTTGTTATATGCCTTTACAAGGAAGTTGGTAAAATAAAATGAAAGCTATGTAATGTCAAAATATGGTGGTGTGAAACAGAATTTCCCCATCCTTGTTAAAGTTTAAAAGTTTCTGTAATACTCACCCAATCAAAGATAGGTTCTATGTACCATAAGTACCATTTTAAGAGCAAAAGCTAAGTTTAAAAATAAACAAAGTAACAGTTTTGAGGGGGTCTATTTGGCTTCAGGAAAAAATAATTGATGTTACTCTCTGTTCAATATTAGAACTGAACTGGAAGGGGTTTTAGATCCTTTTTGCTCATATTCTGTGATTTAGGGGGCACAGGGCAAAGGTAAACAGGCTGAACTAGCACCGTCAATATCTGCGAGTTGTGCTGGGAATGTTCACAATGATTTGATAATAAATCTCAGGTCTTTATTTTATGATGGAAAAGTCTTCTTTGCCATAATAAAGGTAAAGTAGAGTATGTACAAGGAGACTATGGGATAACTTTATAACTCCTGATGAACCTACTTTGTTCCATATCTCAATAATTTATTTTTTATGTTGCTGTACTCAGGTTCGATTCTATGAGCAGATTGCCTCTAGAACGCATAAAATCAAGAATATTCTGTAACAGTGTTTTAAACTAAATTTGGGTGCCTATAGAAGCACTGGTAATATTACCACGTGAAGCAAACCTGCAGGATCAATAGGCTCTCTCTATATGTGTCTTTTAAACTGTGGATGATCATTACAAATGGGTGTTCACAGACAGGTGGTTTTTGGAATCTGTTTCTCTCTCTCTAGTCTTATAAGATTCTCCTATACTATGTTAATTTCCAATAATGTAGACAATCAACTTGCTGACATAAAGCAAAGTAGGGAGGAATACCTATGAGAACAGTCAAATAAGAGAAAATAATGCTTTGTGATTTTGTTTTTATTTCCTCAGGTTGGAAACAGTTCAATGATGACCCAAAAAAATCCATAAAAGTATTTAAAATACATACAAGGACAACAATTGCAGTGCTCCTGCTCAGACACAGCCTTCAGGGCAGAAGAACACAAGAGAAAAGTCTCTGCAGGCTTCATTTATTGATACCAGACATAATCATAAAAGCTAAGACACAGCAACTCCAGGCTTCAGTATAAAACCATACAAGTCCCCTGGAAGAGATTTCCCTCTCTGAAAGCATCTCCCTGCCCACAAAAAACTCAAGGCCCATGTACCCATCTTCTTCCAACTAGGCAGACCCAGAAAAATGCCTCTATATGCCCTAGGAAGCCCAAATATTGAGTCGAAGTGATTATGAAACAAGCCACTGTCTTCATCTAGGGAAGGCCAATGTCAGAGTTTGAGAAAGACATTAAAGTCGTGGGTAAATCCAGGGTGGACTGAGATGCAGAAGCTCCAGCAAACACAGTCCTGTCATTGGAAGACGAATGCAATACTTATTCCTGCACAAACAGACCTTTCCCTCTGGCCTTGGGCCTAAAAGAACATATTTTTTTTTTTTTGTAGTTGCTATTGGGGAAGAGGCCCTTGGGCTTTAACCTGTGAACAGCCTCACTTAAATGCTTGGGATGCAGCGGGGGCATTTCTCCCCCATCTCACACATGTCCAGGGCCTCTTGCACCACCTCTCCAACCAAGACCTTGGCTATTCCAGCCATGGCAATGGCCGCGTTCTCAGACACCGATCTGCCAGTGATAGCCCGCATCAGACCCGCAATGCGTGCTTTTGGGAAAGCTGACCGGCGACACACTTTGTAGCGGGCCAGCTGCTCCTCAGACATGGCAGAAAGCAGGGTTGTCATCCTCTGAGCCTCCTCTGCATCCACGGTGGGCTTCCTCTCCTTCTTTCCTTTGGTATCTGTTTTCCATTTTTTGGCTGCTGGAGGAGCTGAGGCTGAGGCTTCTTTGTCACCTGCTCTGAGAACCAAGATGTCCTGACTCCTGAGCTCACCTTCCTGATCCCTGGGTTCTTCCAAGTTCCTGTCTAGGTCCTCTGGGATTCCATCCTTGTTGCTGCCCTTCAGACCTCGGGGCATGGTGAACATCTCAGCAGACACACCTGTTTGTCTGCCTGTCACCATGGGCTAGATGCAGATCTAGTCCATGGCAGCGCTGTAGAGGCAGAAGTTCCAGCTAAGGTGGTTTGATTATGGATCTGCAATGAGAACCTTTCAAAGATTTTAGCTACTGTGTTTCTTCTGAGCCATAGTTCAGCCACAACTAGGCACAGCTCCCTGCCTCCCCCTCCCCCATACAAAAATACACACTGGTTTTTCTGACTTCCACAATGTGAAGAAACTTGCGTATGGAGAGTATATTAGTTTTAGATCAATGCATAATAAATTCTCACTCCTAGAGGTGTCACTCAGGTGTGGGCTGTGGGGATCTCTGGATCTGCACAGCCACCGCTGGGGACTCTCCAGTGGGGAAAAATTTCTCTCTGCCTGGAGATCTCTGTGATCTTAGGGAGGTTCAGTTCCTTATAAAGAGCTCAGATCATTGGATCAGGCCCAGCACTTAATGTCCATTGGTTCAGGGTATCCCTAATCTAATCAGGGATTTGTGGGCTCATCAATTCATGATTCCACCCACACTCAAGGGACGGTCAGATGTAGGGTGTGTCTCCAAGGGGCAGGAAATGTGTGGGGCATTTAAGAATTCTGTGTGCCTCACAGAATCTCAAAGTTTACATTTCACAACAATAAAGAAAACATTTACAGCAAAAATTACATATTTTATGAAGTTGCATATTAGACAACTTAAATGTCGGAGCAAAGAAACCCCAGGGTTGTAAGGCACTAGTGTCAAGTGGATGTGTCTCAGTGAGTGAGTTTCAGAAGTTTACATCAATTGTTAAGAAATCGGTTCATTTTCACATAGTCCATTTCACTGGACTATGCCTACATTTAGACTACTTCAAACCAAATAAATTTCTTCTTGATGGCAACTCAATGTTTGTTACACTTGAACAAAACAGTAGGTGAGATCCACACTTTGACTTTTGCTATATGCAGCTATGTGTTTTCAAAGTTCCCTGTTTCCTAGGCTGTTCCTGCTAATTGGCTATGAACATACATTCAACTCTACTTTCTGAAATGTGAATAGAGTCTCTATCCAAAAGTCATATCACATTAAAGGAGGAAGAAAACCCAGTGTAGGTCTGTTCATGGATGGAAAAGGGAGAGAGGCACACTTTAGAAGTCTGATGAAGTCCATCACCGGCAGGTGGATGCCCTAGAATGAGGTAATGGCTGGGATGACCCAGATTTTGATCATCAAGGTGGTAGGGAAGGCTGTGGACATGTGTGCAATGTGGGGAGACATACCGCCACTGCAATCCAAGCATTGGAGGGAGGCCTTTAGCAGGCAACAGCCCAGGGGCCACTTCCCAAACACTGAGTACAAAAAAAAATCATCTCCCTCTGGACCTCAGCTTAGATAGAAAGGCCTGATCTTAAAGAAGAAATTACTCATCCCAGTCTTTCTATGACAGGATCCTCTGTGGGCTGGAGCTTCAGTACCTCAGCCCATCCTGGATTTACCCATGATTTAACATCTTTCTTAAGTCTTGGAAGACGGACGTTGCAGTGAGCCGAGATGGCAACACTGCCCTCCCACCAGGCTAAGAGAACAAGACTCTGTCTAAAAAAAATAACAATTATCATCATCATATTTGGATCTCTGAGGTCCATGAATGGGCAGGCATTGTTCTGGGTCTTCCTAGTTGAGGGAAGAAAGGTGTATGGCCCTTGAACATCCTGTGGATAGGGAGCTGTTTCAGAGAGAAAAAATAAACCCTTTTAAGAGACTATGGTGGAATTTTTAGCTCCAGAACAACTGCAAAAATAAACCAGGAATCCCAAGAGGACCCACAGACCCTCTAAAGGAAGTGGACTGCTTCTGCAGGACCTGAAGACACCACAGATACTGTGCTGGTATCCACAGCTGAGAGACCTATAGATGGTTCACATCACAGGACTTTGTGCAGAAAACTTCCAGTACCAGCCTGGAACCTGGTAGACTTCCTGGGTGGCTGGATCCAGAAGAGAGATAGCAATCAATTCAGCTTGGCTCACAGGAAGCCACATCCATAGGAAAAGGAGGAGAGTACTACATCAAGGGAACACCCTGTGGGACAAAATCATCTGAACAACAGCCTTCAACCCTATACGTTACCTCTGGCAGAGCCTACCCAGATGAGAAGGGACCAGAAAACTAACTCTGGCAATATGACAAAACAAGGCTCTTTAACACCCGCAAAAAATCACACTAGCTCACCAGCAATGGATCCAAACCAAGAAGAAATCCCTGATTTACCTGAAAAAGATTCAGAAGTTTAGTTATTAAGCTAATCAGCAAGGGACCAGAGAAAGACAAAGCCCAATGCAAGGAAATCCAAAAAGTGATACCAGCAGTGAGGGGAGAAATATTCAAGGGAATAGATAGCATACAGAAAAACAATAAAAACTTCAGGAAGCATTGAACAAACTTATAGAAATGCTAAATGCTCTGGAAAGTCTCAGCGATAGAATTGAACAAGTAAAAGAAAGAAATTCAGAGCTTGAAGACAAGGTCCTTGAATTAACCCAATCCAGCCGTGGGTCAAAAACGAAATCAAGATGAAAATTAAAACATTCTTTGAACTGAATGACAAAAATAAAACAACCTATCAAAACCTCTGGGATACAGCAAAGGTGGTGCTAAGAGGAAAGTTCATAGCCCTAAACACCTACATCAAAGACTGAAAGAGCACAAACTTACATTCTAATGTCACACCTCAAGGAACTAGAGAAAGAAGAAGCAGCTAAACTCAAACCCAGAAGAAGAAAGGAAATAACCAAGATCAGAGCAGAACTAAATGAAATTGAAACAAAAAAAAATACGAAAGATAATTGAAATAAAAAGCTGGTTCTTTGAAAAGATAAATAAAATTGATAAACTTATTAACAAGATTAATCAAGAAAAGAAGAGAGAAAATACAAATAACCTCATTAAGAAACAAAACAGGAGGTATTACAACTGACACCACTGAAATACAAAAGATCATTCAAGGCTACTATGAACACCTTTATGCACATAAACTAGAAATCCTAGAAGAAATGTATACATTCCTGGAAAAAATACAACCCTCCTAGCTTGAATCAGGAAGAATTAGATGCCCTGAACAGACTAATAACAAGCAGCAAGATTTAAATGGTAATTTAAAAATTACCAAAAAAAAAGTCCAGGACCAGATGGATTCACAGCAGAATTCTACCAGACATTCAAAAAAGAATTGGTACCAATCCTTTTGACAGTATTCCACAGGATAAAGAGGGAACCCTCCCTAATTCCTTCTATGAAGCTTGTATCACCTTAATACTATACCAGGAAAGGACATAACCAAAAAAGAAAACTACAGACTGATATCCCTGGTGAACATAGACGCTAAAATCCTTAACAAAATATTAGCTAACCAAATCCATAAACATATCAAAAAGATAATCCACCATGATCAAATGAGTTTCATACCAGGGATGCAGAGATGGTTTAACATGCACAAGTCAATAAATGTGATACACCACATAAACAGAATTTAAAGAAAAATCACATGATCATCTCAATAGATGCAGAAAAAGCATTTGACAAAATTCACCATCCCTTTATGATTAAAGCTGTCAGCAAAATCAGCATACAAGGGACACACTTCAATGTAATAAAAGACATCTATGACAAGCCAACAGCCAACATAATACTGAATGAGGAAAAGTTGAAAGCATTCCCTCTGAGAACTGGAACAAGAAAAGGATGCCCACTCTTACCACTCGTCTTCAACATAGTACTGGAAGTCCTAGCCAGAGCAATCAGTCAAGAGAAAGAAATAAAGGGCATCCAAATTGGTAAACAGGAAGTCACACTGTCACTCTTTGCAGGTGATATGATCATTTACCTCGAAAACCCTAAAGACTCCTTCAGAAAGCTCCTAGAACTAATAAAATAATTCAGCAAAGTTTCCAGATACAAGATTAATGTACACAAATCAGCAGCTCTTCTATACACCAACAGCAACCAAGCAGAGAATCAAATCAATAACAACCCCTTTTACAATAGCTGCAAAAAATTAAATACTCAGGAATATACCTAAACAAGGAAGTGAAAGACCTCTACAAGGAAAACTACAGAACACTGCTGAAAGAAATCATAAGTGACACAAACAAATGGAAACACAATCTATGCTCATGGATGGATAGAATATTGTGAAAATGACCATACTGCCAAAAGCAACCTACAAATTCAATGCAATCCCCATCAAAATACCACCATCATTATTTATAGAATTAGAAAAACTAATTCTATGTTGTTGTTATTTTTGAGATGGAGTCTCGCTCTGTCACCCAGGCTGGAGCGCAGTGGCATATCTCGGCTCACCGCAAGCTCCACCTCTCAGGTTCACGCCATTCTCCTGCCTCAGCCTCCCAAGTAGCTGGGACTACAGGCGCCTGCCACCACACCTGGCTAATTTTTTGTATTTTTAGTAGAGAGGGGTTTCACCATGCTAGCCAAGATGGCCTCAATCTCCTGACCTCGTGATCCGCCTGCCTCGGCCTCCCAAAGTGCTGGGATTACAGGCATAAGTGACCGCGCCCAGCTGGATCCTTATCTTATACATGAGGATCCTCACCTTTTACAAAAATCAACTCAAGATGGATAAGGACTTAAATCTAAGACCTGAATCTATAAAAATTCTAGAAGATAACATTGGAAAACCCCTTCTAGGCATTAGCTTAGGCAAGAATTTCATGACCAAGAACCCAAAAGCAAATACAATGAAAACAAAGATAACCTAGTTGGGACTTAATTAAACTAATTTTTTTGCCAGCAAAAGGAACAGTCAGCAGAGTAAACAGACAACCCACAGAGTGGGAGAAAATCTTCACAATCTATACAATTTGACAAACAACTAACATCCAGAATCTACAATAAACTCAGAAAAATCAGTAACAAAAAAACAAACAATACCATCAAAAAGTGGGCTAAGGATATGAATAAACAATTCTCAAAAGAAGATATTCAAATGGACAACAAACATATGAAAAAATGATCAACATCATTAATAATGAGACAAATGCAAATCAAAACCACAATGTGATACCACCTTACTCCTGCAAGAATGGTCATAATCAGAAAATCAAAAAACAGTAGATGTTGGCGTGGATGTAGTCATCAGGAAACACTTCTACACCACTGGTGGGAATGTAAACTAGTACAGCCACTATGGAAAACAGTGTGGAGATTCCTTAAAGAACTAAAAGTAGAACTACCATTTGATCCAGCAATCCTGCTACTGGGTATCTACTCAGAGGAAAAGAAGCCATTATATGAAAAAGGTATTTGCACACACATGTTTATAGCAGCACAATTCGCAATTGCAAAATCGTGGAACCAATCGAAATGTCCATCATTCAACAAGTGGATAAAGAAACTGTGGTATATACATATGATGGAATACCACTCAGCCATAAAAAAGAATGAATTAACAGCATTCGCAGCAACCTGGATGAGATTGGAGACTAGTATTCTAAGTGAAGCAACTCAGGAATGGAAAATCAAATATTGTATGTTCTCACTGATATGTGGGAGCTAAACTATGAGGACACAAAGGCATAAGAATGATACAATGGATTTTGGGGACTTGAGGGGAAGGGTGGGAGGAAGGCAAGGGATAAAAGACTATAAATAGGGTGCAGCATATACTGTTCAGGTAATGGGTGCACCGAAAACTCACAGATCACCACTAAAGAACTTACTCATGTAACCAAATACCACCTGTACTCCAATAACCTATGGGAAAAAAAATTTTTTAAAGAGACTGTTGTGCATTCACACTGAATCCTGAAGTTGCTATGACTTACAACGTTTTTTCTCCTATGTGATTTTTAGGAGATAAAGAAAAAGTCTTCCCTTACAATGCTCTATCCTGAATGCCCTGGGCTTTCTAAGAGCACTGGAATAGTTGCCCTTGTAAACATTTAATATTTTTCCATAACTTTACCTAGGGAATCAATAAACTGTTTTCCAGCTTGCAAACATAAAAATGAAACTAAAAGCCACTTTTTCCTACAAAATTATTTTTTCACTTTTCTCCCAAGACTATTTCATGTCAGGGAGTGATCTTTGAGGATGTTAGGAGGGTAACACACTCTAGGAGCAGCATGGAAAACTAGTCAGAGAAACACGGACCTCAGAAACCCTGTCCAATCTCTGCATTCATTTCCATGCCTTCACCTCCAAAGAATTTGTTCCAGTGTAACCTATGTTTATGGCTAAAATAACATATTGATCACTATTCTGTGCTTCACTAAAACAAAAATATATGCAATAATAATGTATTTTTATACTAAATAATATTGTATTTTTACTTTATTTCCAAATTATTGTACCAAAATAACAGAAGTTAAAAATAAAAGGTCCTCTCACTGTGGAATTGGAGCATTAAGCATTTTGTGTAATTGAACCTTATTTGCAATTATACTGACATGTAATTGATCAAATACCCTGAATATAAGACAAATGGTAACAAATGTAAAAAACTAAAAATGTAAAGAGTCAATATCTATTTGGACATCTCACTGAGTGGTGATGTCACAGGGCAAACTGTAGAGAAAATAAAACATTCCTATCTTGAAAGTATGCTATCAAGTTGTAGGAACCAAAACGGCATAACACTTGCATAAAAACAGACTCCTAAGCCACTGGAACAGAGCAGAGAACCCAGAAATCAATCCATACACGTACAGCCAACTGATTGTTTACAAAGGTGCAAACAACACACGACAAAAGGACAGTCTCTTCCATCAATGCTGATAGGAAAACTAGGTATCTACATGAAGAAAAACAAAATTAGACTCTTATCTTTCACTATACACAAGAATAGACCATAATATATTAAAAACTTCAAACTGTGAACCTATAGAAGAAAATAGGGAACATCCTCCCTGCCATTGGTAAAGCCAATGATTTTTGGACTATGACCCAAAAGCACAGACAATAAAAGGGAAAACAGACACGTGGCTCGCATCCAACCGAAAAAGAAAAATCTGCACAGCAAAGGAAAAAATCAACATCATAAAGAGACAAAATCATAATGGAGAAAATATTTGCAAACCCTACGTTATATAAGGGATTAATTACTGTCCAAAATATACTAGGAATACAAACGACTCAATAGCAAGAAACAACACAATTTAAAGACTGGGCAAAGAATCTAAATAATAGACATTTCTGACAATAAGATATACAAGTGCCCAACATATATATATATGTATATATATAAACATCATATATATGTTGATATATATAAACATCATATGTATGTTGATATATATAAACATCATATATATGTTGATATATATATAAACATCATATGTATGTTGATATATATAAACATCATATGTATGTTGATATATATAAACATCATATATCTGTTGATATATATATATCAACATCACTAATCATCAGCAAAACACAAATTGAAACTGAAATAATGTATCACTTCACACTCATTAGAATGGTTATGATCAAAAAGCCAAAGAACAACACTTGTTGATGAGGATGTGAAGGAAAAGGAAACCCTTGCACTATTCCTGGGAACATAAATTAGGACAGCCATTAAAGAAAACATTACAGACATTTCTCCAGAAAGTGAAAAAATAGAGCTATCATATGATCCAGCAGTCTCACACTGCTAGGTATATATCCAAAGGAAATGAAATCATTTTATTGAAAAGATATCTGCACTCCCACATTGATTGCAGCACTATTTACAATAGATAAGATGTGGAATTTACCTAAATGTCCAAAGTGGAAGACGGGATGAGGAAAAAATTATGTATATATGAGATATATATTATTTATATACGATATATATTATATATCATATAATATATGTATCATATATTTTATATATATATATATAAGGGAATACTATGCAGCCTTAAAGAAGAAGGGAATCTTGTCATTTATGACACATGAGTGCACCTGGAGAGCATCATGCTAAGTGAAATAAGCCAGGCAGAGGGATATAAATACTATATGATCTCAATGGTATGTGCAGTCTCACAAAGTTAATCTACTAGATGTCAAAAAGAAGAATGGTGGTTGTCAGGGGATGGGGTGGCTGCGGGTGCATGATTTGAGAAGATGTTTGTCAAAACACACAACATTTCAGTTACACAGGGGAAAAAATCTCAAGAAGCATTGTACAACATGGTAACTTAGTTAACAATAGATCGTATTCTTGAAAAATGTTAAAAGCATGGTTGTGCGGTGTTATCACCAGTATAGTACATATGTGAGGTCATATGGCTCTCAGTTACCTAGATTTAGACATCAGGCAATGTGTACATAATTTAAAACATCACTTTGTACATAAGAAATAGGTACAATGAGATGTGTTTATTTAAATATGAATAAATAAATCAATAGTTGAGTGGTTGCAAAGGATGGAAGGTGAAGGAGCAGTGAAGAGACAAGACACCGTGGATTTGGACGGAAGTGAAACTGCTCCACAAGACTCTTCCTTGGGATACAATACTGGTGGATACATGTAATTATGCCTTTACTTGAACCAATAGAATGTACAACACACAAGTGAATCCTAAGGAGAGCAATGGTCTTGGAGTCAGAATAATGACTAGGGCAGAAAGTTGATAGTGTAAGTGGGTAGAGGATATAGGGGACCTCTGTTTCTTCTGCCCAATTTTGCCATAAACCTAAAGTTTTTCTATGATATGATGTGACAGGCACATGTGACCATTTTATCAAAAAGACTTTTATCAAAAAGACTTCAGCTTTCTCCCCAAGGCAGATTTTCATGAATGTCACTTTTGGGGAGAAAAATGTCCCTGGGGGGGTCCCTGATAGAGGAGTGACCATTTCGGTTTTCCATCTTTCCCTCCCTGTTTCACCTCATCCTCAGAGAATCTGAGAGACACCTCATGGTGGCACCCAGTGGAGTTCTGCAGCAGTCATGAAAGTCATCGAACGTGTGACTTTATTCAAATGTCGTTTTCATTGTAACTATTTCCATGATGATCATGAGATGTAAACTTTCAGAATCATTTTCGCACCCAGATTCCAGCTAACTCACACCTACCATCCCTCTCATGAGGCACAGTCCAGAGGTTCCTCCCTCCATTGGGTGTGAGCAGAACCCAAGGATTTGATTAGGTTTTCACAGCCCTGATGAGGTTGAGGGTCTAGTGAAGCAGTGAGAATAATGGAAGGTAGCTGGGTGGTTCTAATGCAATAATCTGACCCCTTATAAGAGGCTGCACTTGGCTGAGACCACAGAGATCTTCAGCCAGAGCCAGACAGCTTGGAAGGGAGATTCCTGGCTGCTGCTGTGTAGACCTTGGAAGCCTGAAACCCACAGGGGAGAAGGAACAGTGGGGCCTCTGACCCGCAGACCTGGGAGCTGGTAAGTCCAGGGCTGGGTTGGAAAGGGCTAAGCGTGTGGGTGCATCTTCTTCATGGATCTCAACTCACAGGCTCTCTGAATCCTGTCCATAGCCCCACTGCCCTCGCTCTCTGATGCTAGGGTAGCCTGCAGCTGACCAGTCTCAGCCCAAGGAGAGGGGAGAGCCTGCAGCTGAATCCTGTCCACAGCCCCACCATCATTGCTGTCAGGTACCAGCGCTGCCTCCTGTTCACCAGCCTCAGCCCAAGGACACAGGAAAGGCCGTGACCCACACCATGGCGCACACCAAGCCCACCATCCGCAAAGCCACCCTCTGCCCCCCAAGGAAGACCCTGGCCACCAAGGCCGCTGACAAGAGGGCGCCGTTCACAGGAGCCATCAAGAAGCCTCAGCGCTACAGGCCTGGCACACTGGCGCTGCGCAAAATCAGAAAGTACCAGCAGAAGTCCACGCAGCCGCTCCTGTGCAAGCTGCCCTTCCAGCTCCTGGTGCGCGAGATCGCCCAGGCTATCAACCCGGACCTGCGCTTCCAGATCGCTGCCATTGGTGCTCTCAGGGTACCAGCGAGGCCTACCTGGTGCGCCTCTTTGAAGACGCCAACCCATGTGCAATCCATGCCAGGCGTGTCACAGTTATGCCCAGAGACATGCAGCTGGCCCATCGCCTCCGCGGAGAGCCCACACTCCTGGCAAACACTGCACTTTAGACGGCTTCGTTTCCGTTTGATTGTGTTTTTACTCTTCTCTGCGTTCATCCTGGATCTGATATTAGCATTTTTCTTCACTTTTGGTTTTATTTCCCTCACGGGGTCCAAAAGTAGCCCTGCATATGATTGGGAGTAACAACAGAGGCAGATATAACGGGTATGACTGTTACTGTTTGCTTTTGTTTGTAAACTTTCCATCTACATTGAGGGTCTAATGCATTCATGTCAACTGGGAATTTCTCACTGAACACCTTTCAACAGTTCAAATCAAGAACAATTGTGAAAAATTTGTTCATTAATATTATTGAAAACCAAATAAATTTCTTATTGGTGGCAAATAGATAATGTCTCCTGCATTTGATCAAACAGCAGATGAGATTCACACTTTGACTTTTCCTATATGCGGCTCCACTTTCTCAATGTTCCCTGTCTCCTGGGCTGTTCCTGCTCCTTTGCTGTAACATACATTCAACTCTACTTTCTGAAAGTTGAATAGACTCTCTATCCAGAAGTCACTTCACATTACAGGAGGCAGGAAAACCAGTGTGTGTTTGTGGGTGGGAAAGGGAGAGAGGCACCCGTTACAAGTTCAGTTCAGTCCATCAGCTCCAGGTCAGTGTCCTAGAACCTGATCACAGTCGTGGCCTTGGCTGAAATGACCCAGGTCTTGGCCGGGGAGGTGGTAGGAGAGGCCCTGGACGTGTGTGAGATGTGGGGAGACAAATCCCTATTGCAGCCCAAGCCTTGGAGGGCTGGGCACAGCCTACAGCTGCCCAGGCTTAGCCCACACACTTGCGAGCTGGTAAGTCTGGGGCTGGCTTGGAAGGGGTTAAGTGTCTGAAGAGTCTTCTGCATGGATCTCAACTCGCAGACTCTCTGATTTTTGTCCACAGCCCCACCACCATTGCAGTCTGAAACCAGCGATGCCTCCAGTTAACCTGGCTCAGCCCAAGGACAGGAGAGAGACCACAGCCCCAGGCCACTGCACGCACCAAGCCAACAGCCAGCAAAGCCACCGCCTGGCAGGCGCCACGAAGACCCTGGCCACTAAAGCCGCCAGCAAAAGAGCACGGCCTACAGGAGGGATCAAGAAGCCTCACCGCTGCAGGCCTGACAATGCGCGAAATCAGAAAGTACCAGAAGTCCACGCAGCTCTTACTCCTCAAGCTGCCCTTCCAGCGCCTGGTGTGCAAGATCTCCCAGGCCATCATCCTGGTCCTGCGCTTCCAAGCGCTACCATTGGCGACCTGCAGGAGCCCAGTGAGGCTTACCTGCTGCACCTCTTTGAAGACACCTAGCTCTGTGCCATCCATAAAAGCCCTGGCCTCTTCTCCCCTATATATGTATATTAGTGCTCTGCTTTGTACCCTCTTCCATAGGAAACAAAAATCCATCAGTTGATCATTTAAGCCTTTCTAGTTTGGGTACAAATTTTAGTGTAGTTGTACTTGTATGCTTTGTACTTTATACTTCTAAAGATTAGACCCTAGATAATATGTGCTTGGAATAGTGGAGCTAGCTTACTTAAACTTTATTTAGGCATTTTGTGGGGGCAAAGGCAGGCAGTGAGGATGTTAAGCTTATCCCAAAATAGTGAATTTTGGAAAATAGTCAACTACAGTCACTTTATTTGTGAGGTATCTTGTCACCAATTAACCAGCACCAATCAGAGACCACATTTTTCTAGGCAGTCTCCAACTGTACATTATGAGGTAGACTTTAAGAATAGTGATGAAGCTCCAGGAAAAAATTCATTGTCATTAACATGTAATACAATCAGCCATGAAAGCTGTCAAAGATTTCTGCTGGAAAGATACCACTTCCTACAGGTTTCTTTCCTGAGAGCCGTGACTATATGATACTATATATTGAGAACATTTAGTATGTGATTATTAAAAAGTCAGAAAACAACAGATGTTGGCAAGGCTGTGGAGATATAGAAACACTTTTACAATGTCTGTGAGAGTGTCAATTAGTTCAACCATTGTGGAAGACAGTGTGGCGATTCCTCAAGGATCTAGAACCAGAAATACCATTGGACACAGCCATCTCATTACTGTGTATATACCCAAAGGATTATAAATCATTCTACTATAAAGACACATACACACAATACATTGCAGCACAGTTTACAATAGCAAAGGCTTGGAACCAACCCAAATGCCCATCAATGATAGACTGGATAAAGACCATGTGGCATATATACACCACGGAATACTATGCAGCCATAAAAGAGAATGAGTTCGTGTTCTTTGCGGTGACATGGATGACACTGGAAACCATCATTCTCAGCAAACTAACACAGGAACAGAAAACCAAACACCACATGTTCTCACTCATAAGTGGGAGTTGATCAATGAGAACACATGGACACAGAAAGGGGAACATCACACACCGTGGTCTGTCAAGGGGTGGGAGGCAAGGGAAAGGACAGCATTAGGAAACATCCCAATGCACGTGGAGCTTAAAGCCTAGATGATGGGTTGATTGGCGCAGCAAACCACTAGGGAACATGTAAAGCTTTGTTACAAACCTGCACATTCTGCACATGTATCCCATAACATACAGTAAAAAAGAAAAAAAAGAATCTGTAAGAACGCTGAACCTTCTCAGCTAATCCAATTTTCCTTTCTGAGAAAACAACACTGTGTTCCTGCTCCTGAGCTGACCTCTGAGACCTTGATGGGAACTTGTTTCTGTCTTCAGCAGTTCAGCTTTACTCAGACCCCATTCAAAATATTGAGTTCCATGAGAGGCCAGAGAAATGTTATAGGCTTGTGTGTGGAATCACCATAGCACTGCTCTCTACAGATGCTTCTCTCCACCTCAGGCTGCTTGGGCCAGGTTCTCTTTTCCTCTACTGTTCAGAAAGTGCTAGACCTGCAACACCTGACACAAAACAGCTTCCATGACTCCTCAGTGCCATGGAAAAGGAATGAGCTGAGAGCAATCTAAAGACTGGGAGATATTAAGTCTCTTGGATCTTACTTCTTTTGGTTGCTCCAGCACTTTAATTCCTGAGAGAGCCCTCCCATCTCCATCAGTTCTTCCAAGAACCTGTACCCTCCTTGTGTCTCTAAGACACACTGGTCTAACTTGTTATATGCCTTTACAAGAAAGTTGGTGAAATAAAAGGAAAGCTAAACCATGTCAGAATATGGAGGTATGAAACAGAATTTCCCCATACTTGGTAACGTTTAGAAATTTGTGTGATACCCAAAGGCAGATTCTATGTACAATAAGTCCTATTTTCAGAGCAAAAGCTGAGTGTATGAGGAAATAAAACTGTATTTTATGGGGGAATCTTTGGCTTCAGGAAGAAAGAGTAAATATTATTCTCCATTCAATATTAGAGCTGAACTATGGGGTCTTTTTGATCCTTTTTGCTTACACTGTGTGAATCAGAGGGCACATGGCAAAGGTAAACAGGCAGAAACAGCATCGTGGATATTGGTGAGCTGTGCTGGGAAGGTTCACAGTGATTCTATAATAACTCTGAGGTCTTTATTCTATAATGAAAAATTACTCTTTTCCATCATAAAGGTAAAGCAGAGTATGTACAAGTAGAGTATTGAATAACTTTGTCACTCGTGATGAACCTACTTGGTCCAATACTTTAACAACTTCCCCAATGTCTCCGTACTCAGGTTTGATTTCCTGAGTGGCTCATTGGTAGAATGAATAAAATCAAGACTCCTCTAAAGCAATGTTTGGAACTAAATTTCAGTGTCTCCAGAAGCACTGGTAAAATCACCATGTGTAGCGAACGTGCAGTATAAATAGGCTCTGTCTGTGTCTTTGGAACTGCCCATATGATCATTACAAATGGAGGCTTGAGGAAAGGTGGTTTTGGAATTGGTTTCTCTCTAGTCTTACACGATGCACCTATACTATATTGCATTATGATAAACTAAAGGGTCACTTGCTGACGTAAAGCAAAGTAGGCAGGAATGGAAGAGTCAACATGGAGAAAAAAAATTCTTTGTGATTATATTTTTATTTCTGCAGTTTGGAAAACAGTTTAACTGCTTTTGTGATGACTAAAACAAATACATATGAGCATTGAAAATCAGAGAGGGACAACAAATGTGAAACATTTCTGGAGGCTTCGCTTACCGAAACCCAGACATCAGCATACAAGGTAAGACACAGCAACATCAGGCTTCAGAATGAATCCGTACAAATCTCCTGGAAAGGGCTTCCCTCTCCGAATGCAGCTACCTGTCCACAGGATGCTCAAGGCCCAGGCACCTTTATTCTTCCAACTAGAAAGACTGAGAAAAATGCCTCAATATGCCCCTGGAGTCCCAAACATTTAGCCAAGGCCACTGTGAAACAATCTGCTGTCTTCACCTAGGTAAGGTCAACTTCACAGTATCAGACACTAAGATTGTGGGTGAATGCAGGGTGGACTGAGATAAGGAAGCTCCAGCAAATGCAGTCCTGTCATTGGAAGATGAATGCGATACTTATTCCTGCACAAACAGACCCTTCCCTCTGGCCTTGGGCCTAGAACATGATTTTTTTGTAGTTGCTGTTGGGGAAGAGGCCCTTGGGCTTTAACCTGCGAACGGCCTCCCTTAAATGCTTGGGCTGCAGCGGGGGCGTCTCTCCCCACATCTCGCACACGTCCAGGGCCTCTTCCACCACCTCTCCAACAAAGACCTTGGCTATTCCAGCCATAGCAATGGCGGTGTTCTCAGACACCGATCTGCCACTGATAGACTGCATCAGACCCGCAATGCGTGCTCTCGGGAAAGCTGACCGGCGACACACTTCGTAGCGGGCCAGCTGCCCCTCAGACATGGCAGAAAGCAGGGCTGTCATCCTCTGAGCCTCCTCTGCATCCACGGTGGGCTTCCTCTCCTTCTTCCCCTTGGTATCTGTTTTCTGTCTTTTGGCTGCAGGAGGAGCTGAGGCTGATGCTTCATTGTCACCTTCTGTGAGGTCCATGACATCCTGACTCCTGAGCTCACTTTCCTGATCCCTGGGTTCTTCCAAGTTCCCATCTAGTTCCTCAGGGATTCCATCGTTGTTGCTGCCCTTCAGACCTTGGGGCATGGCGAACATCTCAGCAGACACACCTGTTTGCCTGCCTGTCTCCATGGGTGAGATTCAAGTCTGCTCCGTGACAGCAACTGTAGAGGCAGAAGTTCTGGCTGGGGTGGTTCGATTATGGATCTGCAATGAGAACCTTTCAAAGAGTTTTTAGCTGCTGTGTTTCTGCTGAGCCAGTTTAACCATAACTGGACACAGCCCCCTGCCTCCCCTTCCCACACACAAACACACACACTGAATGTTCTCACTTCCACAATGTGAAGAAACTTGTGGAAGGAGAGTATATTAGTTTTAGATCAATGCAGAATCAATTCTCACCAATTTGGGATATTTAAAACAAACACCAGCTCACAAGTCAGAAGTACTGCTAGGCCAAGTGACTGCCTCCTGCTCAGAGTCACACGAGGGACCTCCAGGATGGGTCTGGCTGTGTGGTCGTTACCTTTACGTGAGAAGGGTCTGTCTTCGATCTCATTCGAGTTGGTGGCAGAATTCAATGCCTTAGGGTTGTGAGCCCCAGGCCCACTTGTTTGTTCTGCCTGCTGCCGTGAGGATGCTCTCAGCTCCTACAAGTGTTGCCCAGGTCTGGGCTGTGAGGCTCCCTGGGTGTGCACAGCCAGTGCTGGGGAATCCCCCACAGGGGAATGTAATCTCAGGGAGGTTCAGTCCTCCCTTATAAAGAGCTCAGATGATTGAATTAGACCCAGCCCTTAGCAGCTATTGGTTCAGGATATCCCTAATCTAATCAGGAAGTTGGGCAGGCTCATCAATTCGTGGTTCCGCCCACACCCAAGGGAGGGGCAGACACAGGGCGAGTCTCTGAGGGGTGGGAAATGCAGGGGGCATTTCAGAATTCAGTCTCCTTCACAGAATCGCAAAGTTCACATTTCACAACAATAAAGAAACTATTTACAGTAAAACTGAGATATTTTATGAAGTTGCACATTAGAAAACTTCAATGTCTGAGAAAAAAGTCTCTAACTCACAGGGAAACAAGTGTTTTATCAAATACTCTGAAAATAAAATGGGCTGGGTGAGGGGAATATGAAAGTATTATTTCAATTTTATTTTATCTTATTTTATTTTATTTTATTGATTTATTTTTGAGACAGAGTCTTGCTCTGTCCCACAGGCTGGGTTACAGTGGCCTGATCTCAGCTCACTGCAGCCTCCGCATCCTGGGCTCAAGGGATTCTCCTGCCTCAGCCTCCAGAGTAGCTGGGACTAAATGTACGTGCCACCACGCCAGGCAAATTTTTGTCTTTTTTAAAGTAGAGACGAGGTTTCACCATTTTGGCCAGGTTGGTCTTCAACTGCTGACTTCAGGTGATCTGCCCCACCTTGGCTTCCCAAAGTGAAGGGACAATAGGCATGAGCCACTGCGCCCAGACTATGATAGTTTCACACTGAAGCCTGAAGCTGCTCTGCCTTAGGATTTTTCCTGAGTTTTACTTTCTTGTCAGGATGAGTTGCTAGTTCATCTTTTCTGTTGGATCTTTTAGAAAGGCATTACTGATGAGATTATGGCTTTCTCACAAGAAATACTACTTTGGTGAAACTCTATTGAAATTAACAGTACCTTAAGCTTCCAATACTTATCAAGTACAATATTTGAACATGCCATGGTAGGTGAACGTGTAAGAAGCAGAATTTGGCAAACTCCTTTTTTTTCAATTTTGATGGTTTCAGGTTTTTTGGTTTCAGCCAAACTAAAGAATGTCCTAATGAGCTGTCAATTCACAGGTCACAACAGACAATTTTTGAAACTAAATCACAGTTTAATTTTTGGAGTATGATTCTAAAGAAATTTGAATAATCTGGTGATATTGCTAACACAAAACATGGTTGTTCAGGCTTTCATCTTTAAAAACAAACGAAATAGGATGTGGAATTCTCGCATTTTACCAAACAGCAGTATGCTCCCTTGAATATGTGACTAGGAAAAGTAAGTCATTGGAAAAAAATAAATAAAGGAAAAACCTCCTCTGTCTCAATAATAGTTTCATTGAGAAAAATGTATTTTTTAAAAACTGCTGGCTATGTCTTGATATTTTTAGACATGGCAATAAGTTGAAATTTCATGAATCGTCTCTCTAACATTCATGCTACTTAAGAAACTCTTCCCAAGATTGGACTGCATTCATTTCATAAAAGCCCTGCCCTCCTCTCCCCTATGTACGTATATTAGCACTCTGCTTTGTACCTTCTTCCATAGGAAACACAAATCCATCAAATGATGTTTTAAGCCTTTCCAGTTTGGGTACAACTATTTGTATAGTTGTAAGATTTGCACTTTATACTTCTAAAGACTAGACCCAGATAATATGTGCTTGGGAATAGTGGAGCTAGCTTGCTTAAACTTTATTTAGACATATGCTAATTACTTGTGGGGAGCAAAGGCAGGCAGTGAGGATGTTAAGCTTATCCCAAAATAGTCAATTTTGGAAAATAGTCAAGTACGGGCCGGGCGCGGTGGCCCACGCCTGTAATACCAGCACTTTGGGAGGCCGAGGCACCCAGTCTCAAGGTCAGGAGATCGAGACCATCACGATTAACACGGTGAAACCCGGTCTCTGCTAAAAATACAAACATTAGCTGGGCGTGGTGGCAGGCGCTTCTAGTCCCAGATACTCAGGAGGCCGAGGCAGGAGAATAGCATGAACCTGGGAGGCGGAGCTTGCAGTGAGCCGAGATTGCGCCACTACATTCCAGCCTGGGCAACGGAGTGAGACTCTGTTTCTTTCGTAGGTATCTTGTCACCACTTAAGCAGCACCAATCAGAGACCACATTTTTCTAGGCAGTCTCCAAATGTACAGTATGAATAGTAATGTACTTTAAGAATAGTGATGAAGCTCCAGGAAAAATTGCATTGTCATTAACATGTAATACAATCAGCCATGAATGCTGTCAAAGATTTCTCCTGAAAAGATACCACTTTCTACAGATTTCTTTCTTGAGAGCTGTGGCTATATGATATTATATATTGAGAAGATTTAGTATGTGATTATTAAAAGGTCAGAAAACAAAAGATGCTGGCAAGGCTGTGGAGATATAGAAACACTTTTACAATGTCTGTGAGAGTGTAAATTAGTTCAACCATTGTGGAAGACAGTGTGGCGATTCCTCAAGGATCTAGAACCAGAAATACCGTTGGACCCAGCAATTTCATTACTGGGTATATACCCAAAGGATTATACATCATTCTACTATAAAGACACATATACATGTAAGTTTACTGCAGCACAGTTTACAATAGCAAAGACTTGGAACCAACCCAAATGCCCATCAATGATAGACTGGATAAAGAACATGTGGCATATATACAGCATGGAATACTATGCAGCCATAAAAAAGAATGAGCTCCTGTTTTTGTGGTGACGTGGATAACACTGAAAACCATCATTCTCAGCAAACTAACACAGGAACAGAAAACCAAACACCCTATGTTCTCACTCATACGTGGGAGTTGATCAATGAGAACACACCGACACAGAGAGGGGAACATCACACAGCGTGGCCTGTCAAGTGATGGGAGGCAAGGGAAGGGAGAGCATCAGGACAAATATGCAATGCATGCAGGGCTTAAAGCCTCCATGATGGGTTGATAGGTGCAGCAAACCACTAGGGCACATGTATACCTTTGTAACAAACCTGCACATTCTGCACATGGATCCCAAAACTGAAAGTAAAAAAAAACGATTTGTAAGGACACTGAACCTTCTCAGCTAATCCAATTTTCCTCTCTGAGAAAACAAAGCTGTGTTCCTGCTCCTGAGCTGACCTCTGAGACCTTGATGGGAACTTGTTTCTGTCTTCAGCAGTTCAGCTTTACTCAGACCCCACTCAGACTATTGAGTTCTATGAGGGGCCAGAAAAATGTTCTGATATTCTAATTAGAACATTAAAATATTCTAAGCTTGTGTGTGGAATCACCATCAGCACTGCTCTCTACAGATGCTTGCCTCCACCTCAGCAGACCAACCTGCTTGGGCCAGGTTCTCTTTGCCTCTACTGTTCAGAAAGTGCTAGAACTGCAACATCTGACACAATACAGCTTCCATGACTCCTCAGTGCCATGGAAAAGGAATGAGCTGAGAGCAATCTAAAGACTGGGAGATATTAAGTCTCTTGGATCTTACTTCTTTTGGTTGCTCCAGCACTTTAATTCCTGAGAGAGCCCTCCCATCTCCATCAGTTCTTCCAAGAACCTGTACCCTCCTTGTGTCTCTAAGACACACTGGTCTAACTTGTTATATACCTTTACAAGAAAGTTGGTGAAATAAAAGGAAAGCTAAACCATGTCAGAATATGGAGGTATGAAACAGAATTTCCCCATACTTAGTAAAGTTTAGAAATTTGTGTGATACCCAAAGGCAGATTCTATGTACACTCAGTCCTATTTTCAGAGCAAAAGCTGAGTGTATGAGGAAATAAAACTATATTTTATGGGGGTATCTTTGGCTTCAGGAAGAAAGAGTACATGTTACTCTGCATTCAATATTAGAGTTGAACTATGGGGTCTTTTCGATCCTTTTTGCTTATACTCTGTGATTCAGGGGGCACATGGCAAAGGTCAACAGACTGAAACAGCACCTTGGACATCTGTGAGCTGTGCTGGGAAGGCTCATAGTGATTCCATAATAAATCTCCGGTCTTTATTCTATAATGAAAAATTACTCTTTACATCATAAAGGTAAAGCAGAGTATGTACAATTAGAGTATGGAATAACTTTGTCACTCGTGATGAATCTACTTGGTCTGATACTTTAACAACTTCTCCAATGTCTCTGTATTCAGGTTTGATTTTCTGAGTGGATCATCGGTAGAATGAATGAAATCAAGAATACTCTAAAGCAATGTTTGGAACTAAATTTCAGTGTCTCCGGAAGCACTGATAAAATCACCATATGTAGCCACCGTGAAGTATCAATAGACTCTCTCTGTGTCTTTGAAACGGCCCATATGACCATTACAAAAGGCGGCTTGAGCAAAGGTGGTGTTGGAATTGGTTTCTCTCTAGTCTTACATGACGCATCTATACTATATTGCATTATAATACAGGAAAGGGTCACTTGCTGACGTAAAGCACCGTAGGCAGGAATAGAAGAGTCAACTTAGAGAAAAAAGTGCTTTGTAAATTTATTTTTATTTCTGAAGTTTGGAAAACAGTTTAACTGCTTTTGTGATGACTCACAAAAATACATATGAGCATTGAAAATGTACAGAAGAACAACAATTGGGAAACATTTCTGGAAGCTTCAATTACTGAAACCCAGATATAAGCATACAAGCTAAGACACAGCTACACCAGGCTTCAGCATGAAACCATACAAATCTCCTGGGAAGGGCTTCCCTCTCTGGATGCAGCTACCTGTCCACAGGATGCTCAAGGCCCAGGCACCTTTATTCTTCCAACTAGAAAGACAGAGAAAAATACCTCAACATACCATGAAAATGTCCAAACATTTAGCCAAGGCTCCTATGAAACAACCTGCTGTCTTCACCTAGGTACGGTCAGCTTCACAGTTTCAGACACTAAGATCCTGGGTAAATCCAGGGTGGACTGAGATAAGGAAGCTCCAGCAAACGCAGTCCTCTCATTGGAAGATGAATGCGATACTTATTCCTGCACAAACAGACCCTTCCCTCTGGCCTTGAGCCTAGAACATGATTTTTTTGTAGTTGCTGTTGGGGAAGAGGCCCTTGGGCTTTAACCTGCGAACAGCCTCCCTTAAATGCTTGGGCTGCAGCGGGGGCGTCTCTCCCCACATCTCGCACACGTCCAGGGCCTCTTCCACCACCTCTCCAACAAAGACCTTGGCTATTCCAGCCATAGCAATGGCGGTGTTCTCAGACACCGATCTGCCACTGATAGACTGCATCAGAGCTGCAATGCGTGCTTTTGGGAAAGCTGACCGGCGACACACTTCGTAGCGGGCCAGCTGCTCCTCAGACATGGCAGACAGCAGGGTTGTCATCCTCTGAGCCTCCTCTGCATCCACGGTGGGCTTCCTCTCCTTCTTCCCCTTGGTATCTGTTTTCCGTCTTTTGGCTGCAGGAGGAGCTGAGGCTGATGCTTCATTGTCACCTTCTGTGAGGTCCATGACATCCTGACTCCTGAGCTCACTTTCCTGATCCCTGGGTTCTTCCAAGTTCCTGTCTAGGTCCTCAGGGATTCCATCCTTCTTGCTGCCCTTCAGGCCTCGGGGCATGGCGAACATCTCAGCAGACGTACCTGTTTGCCTGCCTGTCTCCATGGGTGAGATTCAAGTCTGCTCCGTGACAGCAGCTGTAGAGGCAGAAGTTCTGGCTGGGGTGGTTCGATTATGGATCTGCAATGAGAACCTTTCAAAGAGTTTAGCTGCTGTGTTTCTGCTGAGCCAGTTTAACTATAACAGGACACAGCCCTCTGCCTCCCCTTCCCACACACAAACACACTCACTGAATGTTCTCACTTCTACAATGTGAAGAAACTTGTGGAAGGAGAGTATATTAGTTTTAGATCAATGCAGAATAAATTCTCAACAATTTTGGATATTTAAAACAAACAACAGCTCACAGGTCAGAAGTTCTGCTAGGCCAAGTGACTGCCTCCAGCTCAGAGTCACATGAGGGACCTCCAGGATGGGTCTGGCTGTGTGGTCCTTACCTTCACGTGAGAAGAGTCTGTGTTCGATCTCATTCGAGTTAGCCCCAGAATTCAATGCCTTAGGGTTGTGAGCCCCAGGCCTACTTGTTAGTTCTGCCTGCTGCCGTGAGGATGCTCTCAGCTCCTACAAGTGTTGCCCAAAGATTTAGCCAAGGCTCCTATGAAGCGATCTGCTGTCTTCATCCAGGTAAGGGCAACTGCACATTTTAAGACACTGAGATCGTGGGTAAATCCAGGTGGGACTGAGATGCAGGAGCTCCAGCACACACACTCCTGTCATTGGAAGATGAACGCGGTACTTCTTCCTGCACAAACAGACCCTGCCCTCTGGCCTCGGGCCTAGAACATGATTCTTTTGCAGTTGCTGTTGGGGAAGAGGCCCTTGGGCTTTAACCTGCGAACGGCCTCCCTTAAATGCTTGGGCTGCAGCGGGGGCGTCTCTCCCCACATCTCACACACGTCCAGGGCCTCTTCCACCACCTCTCCGACAAAGACCTTGGCTATTCCAGCCATGGCAATGGCCGCGTTCTCAGACACCGAACCGCCAGTGATAGCCCGCATCAGACCCGCGATGCGTGCTCTCGGGAAAGCTGACCGGCGACACACTTCGTAGCGGGACAGCTGCTCCTCAGACATGGCAGACAGCAGGGTTGTCATCCTCTGAGCCTCCTCTGCATCCACGGTGGGCTTCCTCTCCTTCTTGCCTTTTGTATGTGTTTTCCGTCTTTTGGCTGCAGGAGGAGCTGAGGCTGAGGCCTCATTGTCACCTTCTGGGAGGTCCATGACATCCTCACTCCTGAGCTCACCTTCCTGATCCCTGGGTTCTTCCGAGTTCCCATCTAGGTCCTCAGGGATTCCATCCTTCTTGCTGCCCTTCAGACCTCGGGGCATGGCGAGCATCTCAGCAGACACACCTGTTTGCCTGCCGGTCTCCATGGGTGAGATTCAAGCCTGCTCCGTGACAGCAGCTGTACAGGCAGAAGTTCCGGCTGGGGTGGTTTGATTCTGGATCTGCGATGAGAACCTTTCAGAGATTTTAGCTGCCGTGCTTCTGCTGAGCCAGTTTCGCCGTAACCGGACACGGCTCCCGGCCTCCCCTTCCCACACACAAACACACACACACTGAATTTTCCCACTTCCACAATGTGAAGAAACTTGTGGAAGGAGAGTATGTTAGTTTTAGGTCAATGCAGAACGAATTCTCACCAATTTGGGATATTTAAAACAAACACCAGCTCACAGGTCAGAAGTTCTGCTAGGCCAAGTGACCGCCTCCTGCTCAGAGTCACACGAGGGACCTCCAGGATGGGTCTGGCTGTGTGGTCGTCGCCTCCACCCGAGAAGGGTCTGGCTTCGATCCGATTCGAGTTGGTGGCAGAATTCAACAATGCCTTAGGGTTGTGAGCCCCAGGCCCACTTGTTGGTTCTGCCGGCTGCCGTGAGGATGCTCTCAGCTCCTACCCGTGTTGCCCAGGTCTCGGCTGTGAGGCCCCCTGGGTGTGCACAGCCAGCGCTGGGGAATCTCCCACAGGGGAGCGTAATCACAGGGGGGTTCAGTCCTCCCTTACAAAGGGCTCAGATGACTGAATTAGACCCAGCCCTTAGCAGCCATTGGTTCAGGATAGCCCTAATCTAATCAGGAAGTTGGGCCGGCACATCAATCCATGCTTCCGCCCACACCCAAGGGAGGGGCAGACACAGGGCGAGTCTCTGAGGGGCGGGAAATGCAGGGGGCATTTCAGAATTCAGTCTCCTTCACAGAATCGCAAAGTTCACATTTCACAACAATAAAGAAACTATTTACAGTAAAAAATGAGACATTTTACGAAGTTGAGCATTAGAAAACTTCGATGTCTGAGAAAAAAAAACTCTCTAACGCACAGGGAAACAAGCGGTTTATCGAATACTCTGAAAATAAAATGGGCTGGGTGAGGGAAACGTGAAAATATTATTTCAATTTTATTTTACGTCATTTTATCTTAGTTTAGTTTGGTTTATTTGTTTGTTTCTGAGACAGAGTCTCGCTCTGTCCCCCAGGCTGGATTACAGCGGCCCGCTCTCAGTCCACTGCAGCCTCGGCATCCTAGGCTCAACGGATTCTCCTGCCTCAGCCTCCAGAGCGGCTGGGACTAAATGTGCGCGCTGCCACGCCGGGCAAATTGTTGTATCTTTTCAAGTAGAGACGAGGTTTCACCATTTTGGCCAGGCTGGTCTTGAACTGCTGACTTCAGGTGATCTGCCCCACTTTGGCTTCCCAAAGAGAAGGGACTATAGGCGTGAGCCACCGCGCCCAGACTATGAGAGTTTCACGCTGAAGCCCGAAGCTGCTCTGCCTTAGGATTTTTCCTGAGTTTTACTTTCTTGTCAGGATGAGTTGCTAGTTCATCTTTCCTGTTGGATCTTCTAGAAAGGCATTACTGATGAGATTATGGCTTTCTCACAAGAAATACTACTTTGGTGAAACTCTATTGAAATTATCAGTACCTTCAGTTTCCAATACTTATCAAGTACAATAGTTGAACGTGGCATGGTAGCTGAAAGGGTAAGAGGCAGAATTTGGCAGACTCCGTTTTTTTCAGTTTCGATGGTTTCAGGTTTTTTGGTTTCAGCCAAACTAAAGAATGTCCTCACGAGCTGTCAATTCACAGGTCACTACAGAGAATTTTTGAGACGGAATCACAGGGTAATTTTTGGCGTATGATCTGTGAGCTGTGCTGGGAAGGTTCACGCTGATTCCATAATAAATCTCGGGTTTTTACTCTATAGCGAAAAATTACTCTTTTCCATCACGAAGGTAAAGCAGAGTATGTACAAGTAGAGTGTGGAATAACTTTGTCACTCGTGACGAACCGACTTGGTCCAATAGTTTAACGACTTCTCCAATGTCTCCGTACTCAGGTTTGATTTTCTGAGCGGATCATCGGTAGAATGAATAAAATCAAGAATCCTCTAAGGCAATGTTTGGAACTAAATTTCAGTGTCTCCGGAAGCACTGGAAAAGTCACCACGTGTAGCGACAGTGAAGTATCAATGGGCTCTCTCTGTGTCCTTTAAACCGCCCATATGATCGTTACAAATGGCGGCTTGAGGAAAGGTGGTTTTGGAATTGGTTTCTCTCTAGTCTTACATGATGTATCTATACTATATTGCATTATAATGCAGGAAAGGGTCACTTGCTGACATAAAGCACAGCAGGCAGGAATAGAAGAGTCAACTTAGGGGGAAAAAAAGTGCTTTGTGATTTCATTTTGATGTCTGCAGTTTGGAAATCAGTTGATCAGTTTAACTGTTTTCGTGATGGCTCACAAAAATACATATGAGCATTGAAAAGGTACAGGAGAACAACAATCGGGGAAACATTTCTGCAAGCTCCAATCACTGGAACCCAGACAGAAGCATACAAGCTAAGAGACAGCTACACCAGGCTTCAGCGGGAAACCATACAGATCTCCTGGGAAGGGCTTCCCTCTCTGAATGCGGCTGCCTGTCCACGGGATGCTCTGGGCCCAGGCACCTTGATTCCTCCAACTGGAAAGACATAGAAAAACGCCTCCACATCCCATTAAAATGCCCAAAGATTTAGCCAAGGCTCCTATGAAGCGATCTGCTGTCTTCATCCAGGTAAGGGCAACTGCACATTTTAAGACACTGAGATCGTGGGTAAATCCAGGTGGGACTGAGATGCAGGAGCTCCAGCACACACACTCCTGTCATTGGAAGATGAACGCGGTACTTCTTCCTGCACAAACAGACCCTGCCCTCTGGCCTCGGGCCTAGAACATGATTCTTTTGCAGTTGCTGTTGGGGAAGAGGCCCTTGGGCTTTAACCTGCGAACGGCCTCCCTTAAATGCTTGGGCTGCAGCGGGGGCGTCTCTCCCCACATCTCACACACGTCCAGGGCCTCTTCCACCACCTCTCCGACAAAGACCTTGGCTATTCCAGCCATGGCAATGGCCGCGTTCTCAGACACCGAACCGCCAGTGATAGCCCGCATCAGACCCGCGATGCGTGCTCTCGGGAAAGCTGACCGGCGACACACTTCGTAGCGGGACAGCTGCTCCTCAGACATGGCAGACAGCAGGGTTGTCATCCTCTGAGCCTCCTCTGCATCCACGGTGGGCTTCCTCTCCTTCTTGCCTTTTGTATGTGTTTTCCGTCTTTTGGCTGCAGGAGGAGCTGAGGCTGAGGCCTCATTGTCACCTTCTGGGAGGTCCATGACATCCTCACTCCTGAGCTCACCTTCCTGATCCCTGGGTTCTTCCGAGTTCCCATCTAGGTCCTCAGGGATTCCATCCTTCTTGCTGCCCTTCAGACCTCGGGGCATGGCGAGCATCTCAGCAGACACACCTGTTTGCCTGCCGGTCTCCATGGGTGAGATTCAAGCCTGCTCCGTGACAGCAGCTGTACAGGCAGAAGTTCCGGCTGGGGTGGTTTGATTCTGGATCTGCGATGAGAACCTTTCAGAGATTTTAGCTGCCGTGCTTCTGCTGAGCCAGTTTCGCCGTAACCGGACACGGCTCCCGGCCTCCCCTTCCCACACACAAACACACACACACTGAATTTTCCCACTTCCACAATGTGAAGAAACTTGTGGAAGGAGAGTATGTTAGTTTTAGGTCAATGCAGAACGAATTCTCACCAATTTGGGATATTTAAAACAAACACCAGCTCACAGGTCAGAAGTTCTGCTAGGCCAAGTGACCGCCTCCTGCTCAGAGTCACACGAGGGACCTCCAGGATGGGTCTGGCTGTGTGGTCGTCGCCTCCACCCGAGAAGGGTCTGGCTTCGATCCGATTCGAGTTGGTGGCAGAATTCAACAATGCCTTAGGGTTGTGAGCCCCAGGCCCACTTGTTGGTTCTGCCGGCTGCCGTGAGGATGCTCTCAGCTCCTACCCGTGTTGCCCAGGTCTCGGCTGTGAGGCCCCCTGGGTGTGCACAGCCAGCGCTGGGGAATCTCCCACAGGGGAGCGTAATCACAGGGGGGTTCAGTCCTCCCTTACAAAGGGCTCAGATGACTGAATTAGACCCAGCCCTTAGCAGCCATTGGTTCAGGATAGCCCTAATCTAATCAGGAAGTTGGGCCGGCACATCAATTCATGCTTCCGCCCACACCCAAGGGAGGGGCAGACACAGGGCGAGTCTCTGAGGGGCGGGAAATGCAGGGGGCATTTCAGAATTCAGTCTCCTTCACAGAATCGCAAAGTTCACATTTCACAACAATAAAGAAACTATTTACAGTAAAAAATGAGACATTTTACGAAGTTGAGCATTAGAAAACTTCGATGTCTGAGAAAAAAAAACTCTCTAACGCACAGGGAAACAAGCGGTTTATCAAATACTCTGAAAATAAAATGGGCTGGGTGAGGGAAACGTGAAAATATTATTTCAATTTTATTTTACGTCATTTTATCTTAGTTTAGTTTGGTTTATTTGTTTATTTCTGAGACAGAGTCTCGCTCTGTCCCCCAGGCTGGATTACAGCGGCCCGCTCTCAGCCCACTGCAGCCTCGGCATCCTAGGCTCAACGGATTCTCCTGCCTCAGCCTCCAGAGCGGCTGGGACTAAATGTGCGCGCTGCCACGCCGGGCAAATTTTTGTATCTTTTCAAGTAGAGACGAGGTTTCACCATTTTGGCCAGGCTGGTCTTGAACTGCTGACTTCAGGTGATCTGCCCCACTTTGGCTTCCCAAAGAGAAGGGACTATAGGCGTGAGCCACCGCGCCCAGACTATGAGAGTTTCACGCTGAAGCCCGAAGCTGCTCTGCCTTAGGATTTTTCCTGAGTTTTACTTTCTTGTCAGGATGAGTTGCTAGTTCATCTTTCCTGTTGGATCTTCTACAAAGGCATTACTGATGAGATTATGGCTTTCTCACAAGAAATACTACTTTGTTGAAACTCTATTGAAATTATCAGTACCTTCAGTTTCCAATACTTATCAAGTACAATAGTTGAACGTGGCATGGTAGCTGAAAGGGTAAGAGGCAGAATTTGGCAGACTCCGTTTTTTTCAGTTTCGATGGTTTCAGGTTTTTTGGTTTCAGCCAAACTAAAGAATGTCCTCACGAGCTGTCAATTCACAGGTCACTACAGAGAATTTTTGAGACGGAATCACAGGGTAATTTTTGGCGTATGATCTGTGAGCTGTGCTGGGAAGGTTCACGCTGATTCCATAATAAATCTCGGGTTTTTACTCTATAGCGAAAAATTACTCTTTTCCATCACGAAGGTAAAGCAGAGTATGTACAAGTAGAGTGTGGAATAACTTTGTCACTCGTGACGAACCGACTTGGTCCAATAGTTTAACGACTTCTCCAATGTCTCCGTACTCAGGTTTGATTTTCTGAGCGGATCATCGGTAGAATGAATAAAATCAAGAATCCTCTAAGGCAATGTTTGGAACTAAATTTCAGTGTCTCCGGAAGCACTGGAAAAGTCACCACGTGTAGCGACAGTGAAGTATCAATGGGCTCTCTCTGTGTCCTTTAAACCGCCCATATGATCGTTACAAATGGCGGCTTGAGGAAAGGTGGTTTTGGAATTGGTTTCTCTCTAGTCTTACATGATGTATCTATACTATATTGCAGTATAATGCAGGAAAGGGTCACTTGCTGACATAAAGCACAGCAGGCAGGAATAGAAGAGTCAACTTAGGGGGAAAAAAAGTGCTTTGTGATTTCATTTTGATGTCTGCAGTTTGGAAATCAGTTGATCAGTTTAACTGTTTTCGTGATGGCTCACAAAAATACATATGAGCATTGAAAAGGTACAGGAGAACAACAATCGGGGAAACATTTCTGCAAGCTCCAATCACTGGAACCCAGACAGAAGCATACAAGCTAAGAGACAGCTACACCAGGCTTCAGCGGGAAACCATACAGATCTCCTGGGAAGGGCTTCCCTCTCTGAATGCGGCTGCCTGTCCACGGGATGCTCTGGGCCCAGGCACCTTGATTCCTCCAACTGGAAAGACATAGAAAAACGCCTCCACATCCCATTAAAATGCCCAAAGATTTAGCCAAGGCTCCTATGAAGCGATCTGCTGTCTTCATCCAGGTAAGGGCAACTGCACATTTTAAGACACTGAGATCGTGGGTAAATCCAGGTGGGACTGAGATGCAGGAGCTCCAGCACACACACTCCTGTCATTGGAAGATGAACGCGGTACTTCTTCCTGCACAAACAGACCCTGCCCTCTGGCCTCGGGCCTAGAACATGATTCTTTTGCAGTTGCTGTTGGGGAAGAGGCCCTTGGGCTTTAACCTGCGAACGGCCTCCCTTAAATGCTTGGGCTGCAGCGGGGGCGTCTCTCCCCACATCTCACACACGTCCAGGGCCTCTTCCACCACCTCTCCGACAAAGACCTTGGCTATTCCAGCCATGGCAATGGCCGCGTTCTCAGACACCGAACCGCCAGTGATAGCCCGCATCAGACCCGCGATGCGTGCTCTCGGGAAAGCTGACCGGCGACACACTTCGTAGCGGGACAGCTGCTCCTCAGACATGGCAGACAGCAGGGTTGTCATCCTCTGAGCCTCCTCTGCATCCACGGTGGGCTTCCTCTCCTTCTTGCCTTTTGTATGTGTTTTCCGTCTTTTGGCTGCAGGAGGAGCTGAGGCTGAGGCCTCATTGTCACCTTCTGGGAGGTCCATGACATCCTCACTCCTGAGCTCACCTTCCTGATCCCTGGGTTCTTCCGAGTTCCCATCTAGGTCCTCAGGGATTCCATCCTTCTTGCTGCCCTTCAGACCTCGGGGCATGGCGAGCATCTCAGCAGACACACCTGTTTGCCTGCCGGTCTCCATGGGTGAGATTCAAGCCTGCTCCGTGACAGCAGCTGTACAGGCAGAAGTTCCGGCTGGGGTGGTTTGATTCTGGATCTGCGATGAGAACCTTTCAGAGATTTTAGCTGCCGTGCTTCTGCTGAGCCAGTTTCGCCGTAACCGGACACGGCTCCCGGCCTCCCCTTCCCACACACAAACACACACACACTGAATTTTCCCACTTCCACAATGTGAAGAAACTTGTGGAAGGAGAGTATGTTAGTTTTAGGTCAATGCAGAACGAATTCTCACCAATTTGGGATATTTAAAACAAACACCAGCTCACAGGTCAGAAGTTCTGCTAGGCCAAGTGACCGCCTCCTGCTCAGAGTCACACGAGGGACCTCCAGGATGGGTCTGGCTGTGTGGTCGTCGCCTCCACCCGAGAAGGGTCTGGCTTCGATCCGATTCGAGTTGGTGGCAGAATTCAACAATGCCTTAGGGTTGTGAGCCCCAGGCCCACTTGTTGGTTCTGCCGGCTGCCGTGAGGATGCTCTCAGCTCCTACCCGTGTTGCCCAGGTCTCGGCTGTGAGGCCCCCTGGGTGTGCACAGCCAGCGCTGGGGAATCTCCCACAGGGGAGCGTACTCACAGGGGGGTTCAGTCCTCCCTTACAAAGGGCTCAGATGACTGAATTAGACCCAGCCCTTAGCAGCCATTGGTTCAGGATAGCCCTAATCTAATCAGGAAGTTGGGCCGGCACATCAATCCATGCTTCCGCCCACACCCAAGGGAGGGGCAGACACAGGGCGAGTCTCTGAGGGGCGGGAAATGCAGGGGGCATTTCAGAATTCAGTCTCCTTCACAGAATCGCAAAGTTCACATTTCACAACAATAAAGAAACTATTTACAGTAAAAAATGAGACATTTTACGAAGTTGAGCATTAGAAAACTTCGATGTCTGAGAAAAAAAAACTCTCTAACGCACAGGGAAACAAGCGGTTTATCGAATACTCTGAAAATAAAATGGGCTGGGTGAGGGAAACGTGAAAATATTATTTCAATTTTATTTTACGTCATTTTATCTTAGTTTAGTTTGGTTTATTTGTTTATTTCTGAGACAGAGTCTCGCTCTGTCCCCCAGGCTGGATTACAGCGGCCCGCTCTCAGTCCACTGCAGCCTCGGCATCCTAGGCTCAACGGATTCTCCTGCCTCAGCCTCCAGAGCGGCTGGGACTAAATGTGCGCGCTGCCACGCCGGGCAAATTGTTGTATCTTTTCAAGTAGAGACGAGGTTTCACCATTTTGGCCAGGCTGGTCTTGAACTGCTGACTTCAGGTGATCTGCCCCACTTTGGCTTCCCAAAGAGAAGGGACTATAGGCGTGAGCCACCGCGCCCAGACTATGAGAGTTTCACGCTGAAGCCCGAAGCTGCTCTGCCTTAGGATTTTTCCTGAGTTTTACTTTCTTGTCAGGATGAGTTGCTAGTTCATCTTTCCTGTTGGATCTTCTAGAAAGGCATTACTGATGAGATTATGGCTTTCTCACAAGAAATACTACTTTGGTGAAACTCTATTGAAATTATCAGTACCTTCAGTTTCCAATACTTATCAAGTACAATAGTTGAACGTGGCATGGTAGCTGAAAGGGTAAGAGGCAGAATTTGGCAGACTCCGTTTTTTTCAGTTTCGATGGTTTCAGGTTTTTTGGTTTCAGCCAAACTAAAGAATGTCCTCACGAGCTGTCAATTCACAGGTCACTACAGAGAATTTTTGAGACGGAATCACAGGGTAATTTTTGGCGTATGATCTGTGAGCTGTGCTGGGAAGGTTCACGCTGATTCCATAATAAATCTCGGGTTTTTACTCTATAGCGAAAAATTACTCTTTTCCATCACGAAGGTAAAGCAGAGTATGTACAAGTAGAGTGTGGAATAACTTTGTCACTCGTGACGAACCGACTTGGTCCAATAGTTTAACGACTTCTCCAATGTCTCCGTACTCAGGTTTGATTTTCTGAGCGGATCATCGGTAGAATGAATAAAATCAAGAATCCTCTAAGGCAATGTTTGGAACTAAATTTCAGTGTCTCCGGAAGCACTGGAAAAGTCACCACGTGTAGCGACAGTGAAGTATCAATGGGCTCTCTCTGTGTCCTTTAAACCGCCCATATGATCGTTACAAATGGCGGCTTGAGGAAAGGTGGTTTTGGAATTGGTTTCTCTCTAGTCTTACATGATGTATCTATACTATATTGCATTATAATGCAGGAAAGGGTCACTTGCTGACATAAAGCACAGCAGGCAGGAATAGAAGAGTCAACTTAGGGGGAAAAAAAGTGCTTTGTGATTTCATTTTGATGTCTGCAGTTTGGAAATCAGTTGATCAGTTTAACTGTTTTCGTGATGGCTCACAAAAATACATATGAGCATTGAAAAGGTACAGGAGAACAACAATCGGGGAAACATTTCTGCAAGCTCCAATCACTGGAACCCAGACAGAAGCATACAAGCTAAGAGACAGCTACACCAGGCTTCAGCGGGAAACCATACAGATCTCCTGGGAAGGGCTTCCCTCTCTGAATGCGGCTGCCTGTCCACGGGATGCTCTGGGCCCAGGCACCTTGATTCCTCCAACTGGAAAGACATAGAAAAACGCCTCCACATCCCATTAAAATGCCCAAAGATTTAGCCAAGGCTCCTATGAAGCGATCTGCTGTCTTCATCCAGGTAAGGGCAACTGCACATTTTAAGACACTGAGATCGTGGGTAAATCCAGGTGGGACTGAGATGCAGGAGCTCCAGCACACACACTCCTGTCATTGGAAGATGAACGCGGTACTTCTTCCTGCACAAACAGACCCTGCCCTCTGGCCTCGGGCCTAGAACATGATTCTTTTGCAGTTGCTGTTGGGGAAGAGGCCCTTGGGCTTTAACCTGCGAACGGCCTCCCTTAAATGCTTGGGCTGCAGCGGGGGCGTCTCTCCCCACATCTCACACACGTCCAGGGCCTCTTCCACCACCTCTCCGACAAAGACCTTGGCTATTCCAGCCATGGCAATGGCCGCGTTCTCAGACACCGAACCGCCAGTGATAGCCCGCATCAGACCCGCGATGCGTGCTCTCGGGAAAGCTGACCGGCGACACACTTCGTAGCGGGACAGCTGCTCCTCAGACATGGCAGACAGCAGGGTTGTCATCCTCTGAGCCTCCTCTGCATCCACGGTGGGCTTCCTCTCCTTCTTGCCTTTTGTATGTGTTTTCCGTCTTTTGGCTGCAGGAGGAGCTGAGGCTGAGGCCTCATTGTCACCTTCTGGGAGGTCCATGACATCCTCACTCCTGAGCTCACCTTCCTGATCCCTGGGTTCTTCCGAGTTCCCATCTAGGTCCTCAGGGATTCCATCCTTCTTGCTGCCCTTCAGACCTCGGGGCATGGCGAGCATCTCAGCAGACACACCTGTTTGCCTGCCGGTCTCCATGGGTGAGATTCAAGCCTGCTCCGTGACAGCAGCTGTACAGGCAGAAGTTCCGGCTGGGGTGGTTTGATTCTGGATCTGCGATGAGAACCTTTCAGAGATTTTAGCTGCCGTGCTTCTGCTGAGCCAGTTTCGCCGTAACCGGACACGGCTCCCGGCCTCCCCTTCCCACACACAAACACACACACACTGAATTTTCCCACTTCCACAATGTGAAGAAACTTGTGGAAGGAGAGTATGTTAGTTTTAGGTCAATGCAGAACGAATTCTCACCAATTTGGGATATTTAAAACAAACACCAGCTCACAGGTCAGAAGTTCTGCTAGGCCAAGTGACCGCCTCCTGCTCAGAGTCACACGAGGGACCTCCAGGATGGGTCTGGCTGTGTGGTCGTCGCCTCCACCCGAGAAGGGTCTGGCTTCGATCCGATTCGAGTTGGTGGCAGAATTCAACAATGCCTTAGGGTTGTGAGCCCCAGGCCCACTTGTTGGTTCTGCCGGCTGCCGTGAGGATGCTCTCAGCTCCTACCCGTGTTGCCCAGGTCTCGGCTGTGAGGCCCCCTGGGTGTGCACAGCCAGTGCTGGGGAATCTCCCACAGGGGAGCGTACTCACAGGGGGGTTCAGTCCTCCCTTACAAAGGGCTCAGATGACTGAATTAGACCCAGCCCTTAGCAGCCATTGGTTCAGGATAGCCCTAATCTAATCAGGAAGTTGGGCCGGCACATCAATCCATGCTTCCGCCCACACCCAAGGGAGGGGCAGACACAGGGCGAGTCTCTGAGGGGCGGGAAATGCAGGGGGCATTTCAGAATTCAGTCTCCTTCACAGAATCGCAAAGTTCACATTTCACAACAATAAAGAAACTATTTACAGTAAAAAATGAGACATTTTACGAAGTTGAGCATTAGAAAACTTCGATGTCTGAGAAAAAAAAACTCTCTAACGCACAGGGAAACAAGCGGTTTATCAAATACTCTGAAAATAAAATGGGCTGGGTGAGGGAAACGTGAAAATATTATTTCAATTTTATTTTACGTCATTTTATCTTAGTTTAGTTTGGTTTATTTGTTTATTTCTGAGACAGAGTCTCGCTCTGTCCCCCAGGCTGGATTACAGCGGCCCGCTCTCAGTCCACTGCAGCCTCGGCATCCTAGGCTCAACGGATTCTCCTGCCTCAGCCTCCAGAGCGGCTGGGACTAAATGTGCGCGCTGCCACGCCGGGCAAATTGTTGTATCTTTTCAAGTAGAGACGAGGTTTCACCATTTTGGCCAGGCTGGTCTTGAACTGCTGACTTCAGGTGATCTGCCCCACTTTGGCTTCCCAAAGAGAAGGGACTATAGGCGTGAGCCACCGCGCCCAGACTATGAGAGTTTCACGCTGAAGCCCGAAGCTGCTCTGCCTTAGGATTTTTCCTGAGTTTTACTTTCTTGTCAGGATGAGTTGCTAGTTCATCTTTCCTGTTGGATCTTCTACAAAGGCATTACTGATGAGATTATGGCTTTCTCACAAGAAATACTACTTTGGTGAAACTCTATTGAAATTATCAGTACCTTCAGTTTCCAATACTTATCAAGTACAATAGTTGAACGTGGCATGGTAGCTGAAAGGGTAAGAGGCAGAATTTGGCAGACTCCGTTTTTTTCAGTTTCGATGGTTTCAGGTTTTTTGGTTTCAGCCAAACTAAAAAATGTCCTCACGAGCTGTCAATTCACAGGTCACTACAGAGAATTTTTGAGACGGAATCACAGGGTAATTTTTGGCGTATGATCTGTGAGCTGTGCTGGGAAGGTTCACGCTGATTCCATAATAAATCTCGGGTTTTTACTCTATAGCGAAAAATTACTCTTTTCCATCACGAAGGTAAAGCAGAGTATGTACAAGTAGAGTGTGGAATAACTTTGTCACTCGTGACGAACCGACTTGGTCCAATAGTTTAACGACTTCTCCAATGTCTCCGTACTCAGGTTTGATTTTCTGAGCGGATCATCGGTAGAATGAATAAAATCAAGAATGGAATCTAGCCAGGTGGCTCTAATGCAATCATCGCAGCGAATTATAAGACTCTAAACTTGGTTGAGACCACAGAGCAAGACTAGCTGCAAGAAGATTCCCACTGCGGGTGCGTAGACCTCGGAAGCCCAGGACCCCACAGGGTGAACGAGCAGCCTGACTTCTGACCCACAGACCTGTGAGCAGGTAAGTCTAGGGCTGGATTGAAAGGGGCTAAGCGTGAGGGTGCATCTTCTGCACGGATCTCAACTCACAGGCTCTCTGAATCCTGTCCACAAACCCACCGCCCTCGCTCCCTGACGCCAGAGCTGCCTGCAGCTGGCCAGGCTCAGCCCAAGGACAGGGGAGAGGCCGCGGCCCTGCACCACAGTGGACATCAAGCAGAACACCCGCAAAGCCACCACCTCGGAGGCCCCCAGGAAGCCCCTGGCCACCAAAGCTGCCGGCAAGAGGGCGCCGCCTACAGGAGGGATCAAGAAGCCCCACGGCTACAGGCTTGGCACCCTGGCACTCTGCAAAATCAGAAAGTAGCAGAAGTCCACTCAGCTGCTCCTGCGCAAGCTGCACTTCCACCGCCTGGTGCGCGAGATCACCCAGGCCATCAGCCCGGACCTGCGCTTCCAGAGCGCAACCACTAGCGCCCTGCAGGAGCCCAGCAAGGCCTACCTCGTGCGCCTCTTTGAATACACCAACCTGTGTGCCATCCATGCCAGGCACGTGACATGACAATTATGCCCAGAGACATGCAGCTGGCCCGCTGCCTCCGTGCAGCGGGTACTTAAGAGCCCACGCTCCTGGGATACCTTGCACTCTAGACGGCTTCGTTTCTGTTTTGTTGTGTGTTTTTTTTTTCTCTTCTTTCAGTTACTGGTAGTTCTGATGTTAGAAGTTTTATTCCGTTCTGGTTTCTTTTCCCCCATGGGGTCCAAAAGTAGCTAAGAATATGATTGGGAGTGGAAACATAAGCAGAAATCACAGGTAGTGACTGTGTTTCTATTTGCTTTTATTTGTAAACTTTTATTCTGCATTGAGGGTCTAATGCATTAGTGTTGAGTGGAAATGTCTCAGTGAGCAAGTTTCAGCACTTCAACCCTACATCAATTGTCAATACATTTGCTCTTTTGTTTGGAGAATGCCTCATTTAGACTATTTACAAGCAAATACATTTCTTCTTGATGGAAACTCGATATTTGTCGCACTTGATCAAACAGTAGATGAGACCCACACTTTGAAGTTTTCTATATACAGCTACATGGTTTCAATGTTCCCTGTCTCCTGGGCTGTTCCTGCTAGTTTGCTATGAAAATACACCCAACTCTACTTTCTAAAAAGTGAATAGACTCTCTATCCACAAGTCACTTCACATTACAGGAGGCAGAACAGCCAACGTGGGTCTGTTTATGGGTAGGAAAGAGAGAGACACTTATTAGAAGTTTCTAATGCAGTCTGTCACTGGTAGGTCAGCATTCTAGAACATGGTCATGGCCATGCATATGGCTGGAATGACCGGGGTCTTATTCAGGGAGGTGGTAGAAGCAGCCCTGGGTGTGTGTGAGATGGGGAATCAGACGCCCCGCTGCAGCCCAAGCATTAGAAGGAGGCTGTTCGCAGATGAAAACCCAAGGGCCACTTCCTCAACACCTAGTACAAAATAACTGTCTTCTTCTGGGCCCCAGTCTAGATAGAAAGGCCTGTTCTTAAAGGACAAAGAACTGAATCCACTGTTTCTATGACAGGACTGCCTGTGCCCTGCACCTTCTGTGTTTTAGTCTAGACTGAATTGACCCATGATTTTAAAGTCTTTCTCCAACTGTGTCACTGATCTCATCTAGATGAAGGCAGCAGCTTCTTTCATAATTGCTTTGACTAAATATTTGTGCTTCTAAGGGCATATAGACACATTTTTCTGTTTCTTTCTACCTGGAAGAAAAAAGTTGTGTGAGTCCAAAGCATCCTGGGGACAGGAAGCTACTTTCAGAGAGAAAAACGCTTTCAAGAGACTTATGTGTTTTCATACTGAAGCCTGGAGTTGCAATGTCTTAGCTTTTATGCTTGTTGCTTGATTTCAACAGGTGAAGCCTCCAGAAACTATTTCCTTATGGTAGTCTATCCAGAAGGCTGTGTCCTGACCAGGAGACTGGAATTGATTTGAATGAATGAAATTTGAATGAATGAAAATTGAATTTTCATTTGTCATCCACTGAACTATTTTCTGACTTTTGCAAGAATGAAATTAAAATTACACACCAAATTGTTGTCTAAAATGACTTTACTCACATTGCTACCAAGATTGTTTTATGTCAGGGAGGGCTCTTTGATAATATTAAAATGGTAAAGTATTCTAGAAGCTGCATGGAAAACTTCAGAGAGAAAACAGACCCTAGAAACACTGTCTAGTCTCTGCACTCATTTCCATGCCTTCAGCTCTGAAGAATCGGTTTTACTGTAAACTATTTTTATAGCTAAGGTAATATACTGATCTCTCTGTTGTCCTTCTGAGAAAGAAAAATACATCTGACATGTAATTTTATAGTACATAAGAATTCTCACATATTTTAATGTTATATTATGGTGTTAAAATGCAAAAATTAAAGAGAAAATTCCTATGATTATAAGATTTAAGCATTAAATATTTTCATTAAAATAAAACACTCTTTCTAATTACACTGACATATAATTCATCAAATACTCTGAATATAAGAGAAATGGGAACAAATGTATAATAAAAAATCAAATGAACTTCCAGTGTTCACGGTGGCGTGGATGGAGCTTAGTCGTCATCACTCTGCCCTAACAACAAGCATAAAATTTAAAAAGTGCAAAATTGGCCAGGCATGCTGGTTCATGCCGGTAATCCCAGCACTTTGGGAGGCTGAGGCAGGCAAATCACCTGAGGTCGGAAGTTCAAGACCAGCCTGGCCAACATGGAGAAACCCCATCTCTACTAAAAAAAAAAAAAAAAAAAAAAAAAAAAAAAAAAAAAAAAAAAAAAAAATACAAAAATTAGCCGGGCATGGTGGCGCATGCCTATAATCCCAGCTACTCGAGAGGCTGAGGTAGGAGAATCGCTTGAACCTAGGAGGTGGAGGTTGCGGTGAGCCAAGATCGCACCATTGCACTCCAGCCTGGGCAACAAGAGTGAAACTCTGTCTCAAAAAAAAAGTGAAAAATCAACATCTCTTTTGACATTTCTCTGAGTAGTGAGGTCACAGGGCAAACTGCGGAGAAAATAAAAAGATCTGTGCTTTCCTCACTTCAAAGTATTCTATAAAATGATAGTAACCCAAGCAGAATAACACTGGCTTAAAAACAGACACTTAGACCACTGGAACAGAATAGAGGCCACAGAAGTCAATCCAGACATGTACGGCCTACGGAGTTTACACAAAGGTGACAACAACAATGGAGAAATGACTGTCTTTTCAATCAATGGTGACAGGAAAACTAGATATCCACATGCAAAATAATCAAATTACACCGTTTTCTCTTAGCATATACAAAAATACACTAAAATCTCTTTCAAACTTCAGAGCAGGACCCTCAACTATGACCCTACTACAAGAAACGTAGGGAAAAACATCCCCAACGCTGGTTAGGCCAGTGATCTTTTAGATATAACCCAAAAACACAGACAACGAAAGCAAAGTAGACAAAAGGAATTACATCTAACAAGTTTCTGCACAACAAAGGAAACAATCATCAGAGTGAAGAGAAAACCAGCAGAATGGAACAAAATATTTGCACACCATATATCTGATAGGAATAAATTTCCAAAATACCTAAGAAACTCAAACAACTCAATAGGAAGAAAACAAAAATCCAAAATAAAAATAACCAAAAGACCTAAAGAGACATTTATTTAAAAAAAGACAGAAAGGTATGGCCAGTGGGTGTATGGAAAAATGCTCCACATCACTAACCATCACAGAAATGCAAACTACAACCAAAATAAAATATTACATCACACCCATTAGAATAACTGTTATGAAAATGTCAAGAGATAACAACTGTAGATGAAGATGCGAAGAAAAGGGAAACCGCTTGCCCTGTTGGTGAGAATGCAAATTAGTACAACCACTACAGAAACTAGTATGGCAGTTCCTCCAAAAACTAAAAATAGAGCTACGATATGTTCCACCAATGCCACACTGCTAAATATATATCCAGAGGAAATAAAATTAGTATACTGAAGAGCTATCTGTATGCTCATGTCTATTGCAGCAGTATTTACAATAGCTAAGATATAAAATCAACATAAGTGTCCAAAAAAAGATGATTGGATAAAGAAGATGTGATATGTATACACAACAAAATACATCTCCAGGTTCATCTATGTGTTCTTATATTTTAAGGCTACTTAAGGAATAGCCTAAAAAAATAAGGACACATAGAAGAACCTGGAGATCCTTATGCTATGTTATGCTATGTGAAATACGCAAGGCATAGAAAGACAAATACTACTTGACCTCAATCTTACGTAGAATCTAAAAAAGTTGATCTTATAGAAGTAGACAGTAGCATGATAGTTACCATGGGTTGGGGTGGCAGGGGTGGGGTATTTGAGGAGACAGTCAAAATATACAAAATTTCAGTCACGTGGGAGGAATAAGTTCAAGAGATCTATTTTACAGCGTGGTGACTCCACCTAACAATATACCGTGCTCTTGAAAAATGCTAGGAGTGAATGTGAAGTGTTCTTAACAAAACTACAATAACTATGTAAAAATTAGCTAGATTTTGACATTGTAAAATGTATATAATACATCATGTTGTACCTAACAAGTATATACAATATGAAATGTCAGTAGACAAGATTTACCAATAAATAAATACAGAGATCCATGGTTGGAAGGGGTTGGTGTTGAAAGAAGGAATAGAGAAGCTAGAGACAAAAGATTTTTAGAGAAGTGAAACTATTTCATAGGACACTATGGTTGCGGATGCCTGTCATGATGCATCTGTCCAAACCCATAGAATGTACAACAAAAACATAGTGAACCCTAATGTAAGCTACAGACTTTGAGTGATAATAATAGGTCAATGTGGGTTCAATGATTGTAACTCACATACAATCTGGGATAGAGAGTTGATACCGGAGGGAGGCTATGCCTATGTGGGGGAAAGGATATAGGGGAACTCTCTAATTTTTGCCCGATTTTGCATAAAACTAAAACTTTTCTATAAATTGAGCACAAAATTCTTAGCTAGAGCCATCAGGCAAGAGGAAGAAATAAAAGGTATTAACATTGGAAAAGAGCTAGTCAGACTATCTCTGTTGCCTGGTGATCTGATGGTATACACAGCAAACCTTAAACACTCCTACAAAAGACAGCCAGACCTTATAGGTAAATTCAGTAAAATCTCAGGTTACAAAAGTCATGCACACAAATTAATAGCATGCTATACACCAACAACAACCAAGATGAGAATTAAATCAAAACCTCAATCCCTCTTACAGTAGCTACATATGTATATGGGAATATACTTTAAAAAGAAAGTGAAAGATCCCAACAAGGAGAACTACAAGGCACTGCTGAAAGAAGTAATAGATGGTACAAACGAGCAGAAATACTTTCCATGCCCGTGGATTAGAAAAAACAGTATTGTTAAAAAAAAAAAAAAAAAAAAAAAAAAAAAAAACCATGCAGCCCAAAGCAAACTACAGATTCGATGCAATTTCTTCCCAAAAAACAATGTCATTTTATGCAGAGTTAGAAAAAAAAAATTCTAAAATTCATATGGAACCAAAAACAGCTAGGATAGCCAAGCCATCCTAAGGAAAAGGAATAAATATGGAGGCATCACATTACCGGACTTCAAAGTATCCCAAAAGGCTATGCCAAACAATGTGGTATTGGCATAAAAGTAGATCCACAGACCAATGAAACAAAATAGAGAAAACAAAAATAAAGCCAACTGATTTTGACAAAGCATACAGAAACATCGACTGGGGAAATAACACCCTATTGAATAAATGGTGATGGGAACATTGAATAGCCACACACAGAAGAAGGAAACTGGATCCCTATCTTTCATCATACACAAAAATTTACTTAAGGTGACTTCAAGACTTAAATCTAGGTCCTGAAACAATAAAAACTCTAGAAGAAAACCAGGAAAACTCTTCTAGACATTGGCCTAGGCAAAGAACTTATAACAAAGACCCCAAAAGCAAATTCAAAAAAAGCAAAAATAAATCAGTGGGAGCTAATGAAAAGAAAAACCTTCTCCAAAGCAAAATAAATCATCAGAGTAAACAAACAACCTACAGAATGGGAGAAACTATTTGCAAATTATGCCTCTGGCAAAGGACTGATAGATCCAGAATCTACAAGAAATTGAAACAAATCAAAGAAAACACAAATAATCCCATTAAAAAGTGAGCAAACAACATGCATAGACATTTCTCAAAAGAAGACACACAAATAACTAATAAACAGGGGAAAATGCTTCACATCTCTAATTATCAGGGAAATGCAAATTAAAGCCACAATGAAAAACAGCTGAGTTTCTCACCCACCTTACCCCAGCGAGAATGGCCATTATTCAATAGTCAAAGAACAGCAGGTGTTGGCGTAAATGTGGTGAAAAGGAAACGTTTAGGCATTGCTGGTGGAATGTAAATTAGTACAACCTCTGCAGAAAACAGTGTAGAGATTTCACAAGGAACTCAAAGTAGATCTACCATTCCATCCAGCAATCCCACTACTGGGTACACACCTAAAAAAAAGGAGTCATTATATCAAAGAAACCTGCACACATATTTTTATCACAGCACAATTCACAATTGCAAAGATATAAAATCAACCTAAGTGCCCATCAACTGACGAGTGGGCCCCAAGATGGCCAATCGGAAGCAGCTTTGGTCTGTGGCACTCACAGAGAGGAAGAGAGGCGAGTGAATGCAGCACCTTTAACTGAAATATCCACGTACTCACATTGAGACTACGTAGGAAAACAACCTGAGCCATGGAGAATGAAGAAAAGCAGGATGGGCCGGGCGCGGTGGCCCACGCCTCTAATCCCAGCACTTTGGGAGGCCGAGGCGGGCGGATCACGAGGTCAGGAGATCGAGACCATCCTTGCTAACACGATGAAGCCCCATCTCTACTAAAAAATAGAAAAAATTAGCCGGGCGTGGTGACGGGCGCCTGTAGTCCCAGCTACTCGGAAGGCTGAGGCAGGAGAATGGCGTGAACCTGGGAGGCGGAGCTTGCAGTGAGCCGAGATTGCGCCACTGCACTCCAGCCTGGGCGACAGAGGGAGACTCCGTCCCAAAAAAAAAAAAAAAGAAAGAAACCAGCCAATGCCCATCAATCAGGTCGATAAAGAAAATGTTTATATATATGTATATACACCACTGAATACAACTCAGCCAAAAATAGGAAAGAAAAAGAAAAAGAAAAACAGGGTGGAGAAACGGTCCACCCTGGAGCAACACAGAGCCAAGGGAACCCGCACCCCCGGTGGAGGGAAGCAGTGAGTGATTGCGTGCCCCCGGGAAACCACACTTCTCCCGTGGATCTTTGCAATCTGTGGATCAGGAGGTCCCCTTATAGGCCCGTGTCTCCAGCGCCTTGGATCTGATGCACACAGCTGTGTGGAGTCTCCACAGAGCAGCTGCTCGAACATGTACAGAGACCCAGGAGCTTTACATATTCTGGCCTCGGGATCCCTGGCAAGGGCATCTGCAGCTCAGGCAAGGCAGAAGGTCTGTGCATAACCCTAGGAAGGGGGCTAAATCCTGGGGGCTGAGCAGCTTCAATCTGCAGGCCCCACTTACATGGCAACTCACAAGATAGGATCCACTGGCTTGGAATTCTAGCCAGCCACAAGAAACAAGGTGGAGCCTGCCTGAGACAGGACAGAGACCCCAGGAAAGGGCCAAGCTGCTATCTATGCTGTTTGGTCAACTCGGCTGTTTCGGTCTGTGGGCTTTGGAGAGTCCAAATGGTCGGGATGAGGTAGGGTACCCCCAGCACAGCACAGCTGCTTTCCCAGAATGTGGCCAGACTGCTTCTTTAAGCAGGACCCCAATCCACTGCTCCTTGTGGGGTGGGTCCTCCCAGCCAGGGCCTCCAGCCATACCTGCCTCTGTTCTACAGCTGGCAGAGTTCTAATTTCTCCCTGAGTCTAAGTGCCCATGGGGTAGGGCATGCTGCCACCATGACTGTTCAGGCATCTCAGCTGGTCCAGCCTGTGGGCCTTGGAGAGCCTTAATGGATCAGGAGCTGAAGGGATCCCCAATACAGCACAGCTGCTCCACCAAAAAGCAGTTAGATTGCTTAAGTATGTCCCTGATACTATTCCCCTCAACTGCATGAGATTTTCCCAAGCACTGTAACCAGCCACCTCCTACATATACATTCAAGCCAGTAACAAGTTTAGTACCCTCCTGGGACAAAGTTTCCAGAGGAAGAAGCAAGATGCCATCTGTGCTGTTTTGCAGTTTTCAAGGGTGATAATTCCAAGTATGGGAAAAACCCAGGTGACTACAATCTGGAGCAGACACCCAGCAAACTGCAGCAGCCCTACAGAAGAGTGGCCAGAGTGTTTAAAAAAAAAAAAAAAAACAGCAAACAACAACCACAACAAAACCAAAACCCCCATCTAAAGGTCAGCAACCTCAAAGCTTAAAGCTAGATAAACCCACAAAGATAAGAAAGAATTTGACAATGCTTTTTATTTTCTCTTACATTTCTTTCAGATGAAATTAAGCTTCAGAGAATAACATCTCCTATCACATTCATATCACATTTTTGCATATCTAACTTGATTTTTTTCTCCTGAACTTTACTAAGTGATGTTGATATTCATCAGTTTCAATTCTGAGAAAAAAAAGAAATTCATGTTGCCTCTTTTAATTCTTAAAAAAAAAAGAAAAGAAAGAATTAGCACAAAAAAACCCTGAAAACTCAAAAACCCAGAGTGCCCCTTTTCCTCCAAATGACCACAACACCTCTCCACCAAGGGCTCAGAAATGGGCTGAGATCGAGACCATCCTGGCTAACATGGTGAAACCCTGCCTCTACTAAAAATACAAAAAATTAGCCAGGCGTAGTGGCAGGCACCTGTGGTCCCAGCTATTAGGGAGGCTGAGGCAGGAGAATGGCGTGAACCCGGGAGGTGGAGCTTGCAGTGAGCCAAGATCGTGCCACTGCACTCCAGCCTGGGTGACAGAGTGAGACTCCATCTCAAAAAAAAAAAAAAAAACAACCAATGCCCATCATCGGGTTGATACAGAAAATGTTATATATATATATATATATATAAATGTTATATAGATGTGTATGTGTGTGTGTGTGTGTATAGATATACCACTGAATACAACTCAGCCAAATATAGGAAAGAAATAATGGTATTCCCAGCAACCTGGATGGAATTGGAGACCATTACTTTAAGTGAAGTAACTCAAGAATGGAAAATCAAACATCATATGTTCTCACTTATAAACAGGAGCTAAGCTATGACAACACAAAAACATAAGAATGTTACAGTGGACCTTGTGGAACTTAGATGGAAGGGTGGAAAGGGGTGAGGAATAAAAGACTACACATTGGGTACAGTGTACACTGCTCAGGTGATGGGCACACCAAAATTTCAGAAATCACCATTAAATCACTTATCCGTGTAACCAAGCACCACCTGCTCCCCAAAAACTATTGAAATAATAATAAAACAAAAGAAAACAAACAAAAAGAAAACAGGAACATATACACCATGGACTGCTACTCAGCCATAAACAGGAATGAAACTATGTCATTTCAGCAACTTGGATGGAACTGGAGGCCATTATTCTCCGTAAAGTAACTCAGCAATCTACAAGCAAATAGTGCACCATCTCACCTAGAAGTGAAAGCTAAGCTATGGGTCCACAAAAGCATGCAGTGTAGTATACTAAACATTAGAGACTCAGAAGTGGGGAAGGTGAGAGGAGGGTGATGGAGGAAGAAACTGCCTGTTGAGTAAAATGTAAACTGAGTGATAAGTGCACTAAAATCCCAGACTTCAGCACTATACAATTCATCTACGGAACGAAAGACAACTTGTACTCCTAGAGCTATTGAAACACATTTTAAAAAATTTAACAACAAAATAATAATAAGCTCGAATCTTAAAACACTAATACGAACTTATTTTGTAAGTACTGATAACATGGAAACTATTGTTCTGTGTGCCATACCTACATTGAATTGGGCACTAATTTCTACTATAGGTATCACAAAAGTCTTTTAGCAGTACATTTGAATAGAATTCACAACTACACAATTTATCCATGGAACCTGAAACCACAGGTACCCCTACAAATATTGAAATAACAAAATATATTCAATGTTTTCTTAGCTCTGCTGTGACCTCGGGTCAGCAGGTCAGTGAGGTCAAAGCTGGCTTCTCAGGACCTCGTGGCATTCCCATCATGGGCAACGGCAGGATAGCTCAGCTCAGGTGTCCCTTCCACCTTCATAGGGGAAAAGGAGCTTGAGGGGGCTGAGGGGGAGAACCAGCGACAGTCACGTGATTCTTTTCTCAGGAAAGCTTTGGCTTATCCGGAGCCAAACCTGCTGGAGGGTACGAGATTTTCACGAGTGTCACTTTTGGGGAGAAAATGTCAGAGGAGAATCCCTGACAGAGAAGTGACCATTTCAAATTTTTCAAATTTCCATAGCCCCCCGCCCGCCCCGCTCCCGGAACACTTCATTCTCAAAGGAACTGATAAAATCTCATGATCTCATGCATTGGTGTTTTGAAGCAGATGTGCAAGTTGGCTAACTTTCGACTTTATTAAAAAAAATTTTTCACTGTCAATATTTCCATGATGATGGAGAAATATAAGCTTTCAGACTCTCTTTCACACCTAGAACTTTAGGTGACCCACCCACCTACCATCCCTCCCACAAGGCGCACTCCAGAAGGTTCGTTCTCCACTGGGTGTGTGCAGAACCCGGGGACTTGATTGGGTTTTCACAGCCCTGATTAGGTTGAGGATCTAGTGAAGCAGGAAGTACAATGGAAGGGAGCTGGGTGGGTCTAATCCAATCATCCGAGCTCCTTATAAGACGCAGGGTTTTACTGAGACCACAGAGATCTCCAGTCAGAAAGAGACTGCCTGCGAGGGAGATTCCTGGCTGCTGCTTTGTAGACCAAGGAAACCCAGGACCCTCCGGGAAGACTAAGCAGCACGGCCTCCGACCCACAGACCTGAGAGCTGGTAAGTGTGGGGCTGGGTTGGCAGGGGCTAAGTGTGTGGGAGAGTCATGCGCATGGATCTCAACTCACAGGCTCTCTGAATCCTGTCCACAGCACCACTGCCCTCGCTCTCTGACGCCAGCACCGCCTGCAGCCGGCCAGGCTCAGCCCAAGGACAGGGGAGAGGCTAAGGCCCCGCGACATGGCGCGCACCAAGCAGACCGCCCGCAAAGCCACCGCCTGGCAGGCCCCCAGGAAGCCCCTGGCCACCAAAGCCGCCGGAAAAAGGGCGCCGCCTACAGGAGGGATCAAGAAGCCTCACCGCTACAAGCCTGGCACCCTGGCACTGCGGGAAATCAGAAAGTACCAGAAGTCCACGCAGCTGCTCCTGCGCAAGCTGCCCTTCCAGCGCCTGGTGCGCGAGATCGCCCAGGCCATCAGCCCGGACCTGCGCTTCCAGAGTGCGGCCATTGGCGCCCTGCAGGAGGCCAGCGAGGCCTACCTGGTGCAGCTCTTTGAAGACACCAACCTGTGTGCCATCCATGCCAGGCGCGTCACAATTATGCCCCGAGACATGCAACTGGCCCGCCGCCTCCGCAGAGAGGGTCCTTAAGAGCCCAAAGGTAGCTAAGCATAGGATTGGGAGTGGAAACAGGCAGAAATCAGGTCTTGGTGGTGTTTCTGTGTGCTTTTGTTTGTTAATGTCTTATCTACCTTGAGGGTCATAAGGCACTAGTGTCAGGTGGGAATGTTTCAGTGAGCGAGTTTCAGCACTTCAGCTCTACATCAATTTTCAAGAAACCTGTTCATTTTCACTGGACTATGCCTGTGTTTAGACTACTTCAAACCAAATAAATCTCTTCCTGATGGCAACTCAGTGATGTTTGTTTAACTTGATCAGTAGATGAGATCCACACTTCGACTTTTCCTGTATGCAGCTCTGTGTTTGCAATGTTCCCTGTGTCGTGGGCTGTTTCTACTAGTTTGCTATGAACACACATTCAACTCCACTTTCTAAAATACGAATAGACTGTATCCACAAGTCACTTCACATTATGGGAGGCAGTGTGGGTGTGTTCGTCGGTAGGAAAGGGAAAGAGGCAGCCTTGAGAAGTCTGATACCGTCCATCTCTGGCAGTTCAGCGTCCTAGAATATGGTCGTATCCACGGCCATGACTGGAGTGACCCAGGTCTTGGTAGGGGAGGTAGTAGGAGAGGCCTTGGAAGTGTATGAGACGTGGGGAGACACGCCCCCGCTGCAGCCCAACCATTTGAGGCAGGCTGTCTGCAAGTTCAAGTTTAAGGGCCACTTTTTATTATTATTATTATTACTTTTTTTATTATTTTATTTTATTTTATTTTTTTGAGATGGAGTCTCACTGTCTCCCAGGCTGGAGTGCAGTGGCGCGATCTCAGCTCACTGCAAGCTCCGCCTCCCGGGTTCACGCCATTCTCCTGCCTCAGGCTCCTGAGTAGCTGGGACTACAGGCGCCCGCCACCATGCACAGCTAATTTTTGTATTTTTAGTAGAGACAGGGTTTCACCATGTTAGCCAAGATGATCTCGATCTCCTGACCTCGTGATCTGCCCACCTTGGCTTCCCAAAGTGCTGGGATTACAGGCGTGAGCCACCATGCTCAACCAATTTTTTTCTTTTTTTGAGATGGACTCTCGCTCTGTCGCCAGGCTGGAGTGCAGTGGCGCGATCTCGGCTCACTGCAATCTCTGACTCCCTGGTTCAAGCGATTCTCCTGCCTCAGCCTCCCGAGTAGCTGGGACTACAGCCACGCGCCACCATGCACAGCTAATTTTTGTACTTTTAGTAGAGACGGGGTTTCACCATGTTGGCCAAGATTGTCTCGATCTCCTGACCTCGTGATCTGCCTACCTCGGCCTCCCAAAGTACTGGGATTACAGAGGGCCACATTTTTAACAAGTACCAAAAAATCATGTGATTTTAGACTCAAGGCCAGAAAAGAAATCCTGGGGGGAAACGTACTTGTTCCATGTTCCCTATGACAGAAGACTTTGTGTGCCAGAGCTTCAATGTCTCAATCTACCCTGAATTTACCCACAATTTTAATATCTTCCTCAAACTCTTAAATTGGCCACACCTGGATGAAGGAGGCAACCTATTTCATAATCACTTTGACTAAATATTTGGATCGTTTCTGACATCTGAGTTTTTTCTACATCCTCCTATTTGGAAGAATAAACTTGTATGGGCCTTTTGCACCCTCTGGACAGCAAACTGCTTTGAAAGAGAAACCACTTCCAAGAGACTATGGTGATTTCACATTGAAGACAGAAGTTGCTCTGCCTTAGCAGAGCAGAAACTTTGCTTTTTCTGGGTTTTATTTTCTTATCATGATCAGTTACTAGTTCATATTTTCTGTTGAATTTTTTTAAAGGCATTATTGATGAGATTATGGCTTTCTCACAAAAAATATTACTTTGGTGAAAGTGGATTGAAATTAACAGAACTTAAATTTTTCAATGCTTTTCAAGTACAAGAGTTGAACATGGCATGGTAGGTGAGGGAGTAGGAGGTAGATTTTGACACACACGATTTTTTCAATTTAGATGATTTCAAATGTTTTGTTTTTATCCAAACTACAGAAGATTTTAATGAGTTGTCAATTCAAAGGTCATTACAAAAAAAAAAATCTGAAGCTAAATCACAATGTAATTTTTGAATTACGATCTCAAAAAATTTGAATAACTGGATGGCATTGCTGTGACAAAACAAGGTTTTTCAGCTCTTTCATCTTTAAAAACAAAAACCTGATGCGGAATCATCTCGTTTTACCAAACACTAGTATGCTCCCTTGAATATGTGCCTAAGAAAAATGAATTAAAAACAAAAAAACTTCATCTACCTCATTAATAGGTTCATATAAAAGAAAATATTTTCTTATAAAATAGACTGCTAGATATTCCTATACTCGGCACTAACTCGAAATTATATGACGTGTCTCCAATATTCATGATAGTTATTAAACTATTACAAAGATCTGACTCCATTCATTTTGTGAGAGCATGGCCCCCTTCTCCGCCATATATGAAAGTTACCACTCTACTTTGTATCCTTCTTCATAGAAAACATAACACCATCAAATTATTATTTAAACTTGTCTAATTGGGGTACAAGTTTGTTTAGTTGTACTTTTGAAGATCAGACCCTAGATACTACACACTTGGAAACAGTGCAGCTAGATTGTTTAAACTTTATTTGGGCACAGACTAAGTACTTTTGGGGGGCAAAGGCAGGCAGGGCGGATGTTAAGGTTATTCCAGAGTGATCCTAAATTATTGAAAATAACTGTGAAGTTGTAGGCCATATGCGGTGGGTCACACCTGTAATCCCAGCACTTTGAGAGGCGAGGCGGGTGGATCTCTTGAAGTCAGGGGTTCAAGACCAGCTTAGCCAACATGGTGAAACTCCATCTCTACTAAAAATACAAAAATTAGCCAGTGTGGTGGCACATGCCTGTAATCCCAGCTACTCTGGAGGCTGAGGCAGGAGAATTGTTTGAACCTGGAAGGCAGAGGTTGCAGTGAACCAAGATCATGCCACTGTATGCCAGCCTGGGCAACCGAGCAAGTCTCCATCAAAAAAAAAAAAAGAAAAGAAAAAGAAAGGAGGGAAGGAAGGGAAGGGGAGGGGAGGGGAAGGGAGGGGGAGGGGAGAAGAAGGGAGGGGGAGGGGAGAGGAAGGGGGAGGGGAGGGAAGGGGAGGGGAAGGGAAGGGAAAAAGGAAGGAAAGAAAGAAGGAAAGACAGAAGAAAGGAAAGAAAGAAAGAAAGAAAGAAAGAAAGAAAGAAAGAAAGAAAGAAAGAAAGAAAGAAAGAAAGAAAAGGAAAGAAAGAAAGAAAGAAAGAAAAGGAAAGAAAGAAAGAAAGGAAAGAAAGAGAAAGAAGCTGTGAAGTGCAGTCCCTTCATTTGTTAGTCATCTCCTCACTACCTCACCAGTTCCAACCAGAGGCCACATTTTTCTAGGCAGTCTCCAAATGCACATTATGAGATAGACTTTAATAATGGCAGTGAAGCTCCAGGAAAACTTACTTTGTTATTAACATGTAATACAACCAGCCATGAAAGCTGTCAAAGATTTTTCCTGGAAAGATATCACTTTCTACAAATTTTCTTCTTGAGAACTGTGGCTATATGATATTACATATTGAGAAGATTTAGAATGTGTAGGGGCACTGAACCTTCTCAGCAAATCCATTTTTCCTCTTTGAAAAAACAACACTGTGTTTCTGCTCCTGAACTGACCTGACCTCTGAGACCTTGATGGGATCTTGTTTCTGTCTTCAGCAGTTCAGCTTTACTCAGACCACGAAAAGCATTGAGTTCTACGTGGGGCCAGAAAAACATTCTAACCCTGTGTGTCCAATCACTACTCTCACTGCTATCTGTAGATTTTTGTCCCACCTCAGGTTGCTTGGGCAAGGTTCTCTTTACTTCTAGTGTTCAGAGAGCACTAGGCCTGCCACATCTGCCAGAACACAGCTTCCAAGACTCCCCAGTGCCATGGAAAAAGGAATGAGCTGACAGCAGTATAAAGCCTGGGTGATATTGAGACCCTTGGATCTTCCTTATTTTGGTTGCTCAAGCACTTTAATTTCTGAGAGAGCCTCCCAACTCCATGAGTTCTTCCAAGAATCTGTACCCTCCATATCCCTCCCTTAGACCCAGTAGTCTAACTTGTTATATGCCTTTACAAGGAAGTTGGTAAAATAAAATGAAAGCTATGTAATGTCAAAATATGGTGGTGTGAAACAGAATTTCCCCATCCTTGTTAAAGTTTAAAAGTTTCTGTAATACTCACCCAATCAAAGATAGGTTCTATGTACCATAAGTACCATTTTAAGAGCAAAAGCTAAGTTTAAAAATAAACAAAGTAACAGTTTTGAGGGGGTCTATTTGGCTTCAGGAAAAAATAATTGATGTTACTCTCTGTTCAATATTAGAACTGAACTGGAAGGGGTTTTAGATCCTTTTTGCTCATATTCTGTGATTTAGGGGGCACAGGGCAAAGGTAAACAGGCTGAACTAGCACCGTCAATATCTGCGAGTTGTGCTGGGAATGTTCACAATGATTTGATAATAAATCTCAGGTCTTTATTTTATGATGGAAAAGTCTTCTTTGCCATAATAAAGGTAAAGTAGAGTATGTACAAGGAGACTATGGGATAACTTTATAACTCCTGATGAACCTACTTTGTTCCATATCTCAATAATTTATTTTTTATGTTGCTGTACTCAGGTTCGATTCTATGAGCAGATTGCTTCTAGAACGCATAAAATCAAGAATACTCTGTAACAGTGTTTTAAACTAAATTTGGGTGCCTATAGAAGCACTGGTAATATTACCACGTGAAGCAAACCTGCAGGATCAATAGGCTCTCTCTATATGTGTCTTTTAAACTGTGGATGATCATTACAAATGGGTGTTCACAGACAGGTGGTTTTTGGAATCTGTTTCTCTCTCTCTAGTCTTATAAGATTCTCCTATACTATGTTAATTTCCAATAATGTAGACAATCAACTTGCTGACATAAAGCAAAGTAGGGAGGAATACCTATGAGAACAGTCAAATAAGAGAAAATAATGCTTTGTGATTTTGTTTTTATTTCCTCAGGTTGGAAACAGTTCAATGATGACCCAAAAAAATCCATAAAAGTATTTAAAATACATACAAGGACAACAATTGCAGTGCTCCTGCTCAGACACAGCCTTCAGGGCAGAAGAACACAAGAGAAAAGTCTCTGCAGGCTTCATTTATTGATACCAGACATAATCATAAAAGCTAAGACACAGCAACTCCAGGCTTCAGTATAAAACCATACAAGTCCCCTGGAAGAGATTTCCCTCTCTGAAAGCATCTCCCTGCCCACAAAAAACTCAAGGCCCATGTACCCATCTTCTTCCAACTAGGCAGACCCAGAAAAATGCCTCTATATGCCCTAGGAAGCCCAAATATTGAGTCGAAGTGATTATGAAACAAGCCACTGTCTTCATCTAGGGAAGGCCAATGTCAGAGTTTGAGAAAGACATTAAAGTCGTGGGTAAATCCAGGGTGGACTGAGATGCAGAAGCTCCAGCAAACACAGTCCTGTCATTGGAAGACGAATGCAATACTTATTCCTGCACAAACAGACCTTTCCCTCTGGCCTTGGGCCTAAAAGAACATATTTTTTTTTTTTTTTGTAGTTGCTATTGGGGAAGAGGCCCTTGGGCTTTAACCTGTGAACAGCCTCACTTAAATGCTTGGGATGCAGCGGGGGCATTTCTCCCCCATCTCACACATGTCCAGGGCCTCTTGCACCACCTCTCCAACCAAGACCTTGGCTATTCCAGCCATGGCAATGGCCGCGTTCTCAGACACCGATCTGCCAGTGATAGCCCGCATCAGACCCGCAATGCGTGCTTTTGGGAAAGCTGACCGGCGACACACTTTGTAGCGGGCCAGCTGCTCCTCAGACATGGCAGAAAGCAGGGTTGTCATCCTCTGAGCCTCCTCTTCATCCACGGTGGGCTTCCTCTCCTTCTTTCCTTTGGTATCTGTTTTCCATTTTTTGGCTGCAGGAGGAGCTGAGGCTGAGGCTTCTTTGTCACCTGCTCTGAGAACCAAGATGTCCTGACTCCTGAGCTCACCTTCCTGATCCCTGGGTTCTTCCAAGTTCCTGTCTAGGTCCTCTGGGATTCCATCCTTGTTGCTGCCCTTCAGACCTCGGGGCATGGTGAACATCTCAGCAGACACACCTGTTTGTCTGCCTGTCACCATGGGCTAGATGCAGATCTAGTCCATGGCAGCGCTGTAGAGGCAGAAGTTCCAGCTAAGGTGGTTTGATTATGGATCTGCAATGAGAACCTTTCAAAGATTTTAGCTACTGTGTTTCTTCTGAGCCATAGTTCAGCCACAACTAGGCACAGCTCCCTGCCTCCCCCTCCCCCATACAAAAATACACACTGGTTTTTCTGACTTCCACAATGTGAAGAAACTTGCGTATGGAGAGTATATTAGTTTTAGATCAATGCATAATAAATTCTCACTCCTAGAGGTGTCACTCAGGTGTGGGCTGTGGGGATCTCTGGATCTGCACAGCCACCGCTGGGGACTCTCCAGTGGGGAAAAATTTCTCTCTGCCTGGAGATCTCTGTGATCTTAGGGAGGTTCAGTTCCTTATAAAGAGCTCAGATCATTGGATCAGGCCCAGCACTTAATGTCCATTGGTTCAGGGTATCCCTAATCTAATCAGGGATTTGTGGGCTCATCAATTCATGATTCCACCCACACTCAAGGGACGGTCAGATGTAGGGTGTGTCTCCGCCTGGCAGGCCCCCAGGAAGCCACTGGCCACCAAAGCTGCCGGCAAGAGGGTCCGGGCTACACGAGGGATCAAGAAGCCTCACCGCCACAGGCTTGGCACCCTGGCGCTGCACAAAACCAGGAGGTACCAGAAGTCCACGCAGCTGCTTCTGCACAAGCTGACCTTCCAGCGCCTGGTGCACGAGATTGCCCAGGCCATCAACCCAGACCTGCACTTCCAATGTGCGGCCACTGGCGATTTCAGGGAAACAGCGAGGCCTACCTGGTCCCCCTCTTTAAAGACATCAACCTATGTGTTATCCATGCCAGGTGTGTCACAATTATGCCCAGAGACATGCAGCTGGCCTGCCAACTCTGCAGAGAGGGTGCTGAGGAGCCCACGCTCCTGGGAAACGCTGCACTCTAGACGGCTTCGTTTCCATTTGGTTGTGTTTTTCAACGTCTCTGTGTTCTTCATAGTTCTGATATTAGCAGTTCTCTTCATTTTTGGTTTTATGTCCCTCATGGGGTCCAAAAGCAGCCCTGAACATGATTAGGAGTAACAACACAGGCAGATATAAAGGGTATGAGTGTTTCTGTTTTCTTTTGTTTGTAAACTTTCCATCTACATTGAGGGTCTAATACATTCATGTCAACTGGGAATTTCTCACTGAACGCCTTTCAACAGTTCAAATCAAGAACAATTGTGAAAAAATTTGTTCATTAGTATTATTGAAAACCAAATAAATTTCTTATTGGTGGCAAATAGATAATGTCTCCTGCATTTGATCAAACAGCAGATGCGATCCACACTTTGTCTTTTCCTGTGTGTTTGTTTGCTATGAACATACATTACACCCTACTTTCTAAAATGTGAATAGAGTCTCTATACACAAGTCATTTCACATTATGGGAGGCAAGAACCAGTGTGGGTCTGTTTGTGGGTGGGAAAGGGAGAGAGGCACCTGTTAGAAGTCCGATGCAGTCCATCCCCAGAAGCTCAGCATCCTACAACGAGGTCATAGCCCTGGCCATGGCTGGAATGATACAGGTCTTGGTTAGGGAAATGGTAGGAGAGGCCCTGCTTGTGTTTGAGATGTGGGGAGGCATGCCCCACTGCAGCCCAAGCATTGGAGGGAGACCTTTCTCAGGGGATAGACAAGTGACCATTTCTCAAACACCTACTACAAAACAAAGTCATCTTCCTCTGGGCCCCAGTCTAGAAAGAAAGGCCTGATCTTAGAGGAAAAAGTACTGGTTCCAGTCTTTCTATGACAGAGCCCTCTGTAGGCTGGAGCTTCAGTATCTCAGCCCATCCCGGACTTATCCATGACTTAACATCTTTCTTACATCTTACATTAGTCTCACCCAGATGAAGGCAGCAGCCTGATTAATAATGTCATCCAATCATATTTGTATCTCAGATGGGGCACAATGGCTTATTTCTATGATCAGAGAGCATTTTGGGAGACCGGGGTTGGTGGATCACTTGAACTCAGGAGTTCCAGACCAGCCTGGGCAACATGACAAAACTTCCCCTCCACAATTAAAATGGAAAAAAAAAAAAAGCTAAATGTGGTGGTTGGTGCCTGCTGTTTCAGCTACTCCAGAGGCTGAGGTAGCAGGATCTCTTGAGCTCCAGAAGTGGAGATTATAGTGAGCCGAGATGGAACCACTGCCCTCCTACCTGGCTGACAGTGAGATCCTGGCTCAAGAAACTAACAATCATTATCATCATGTTTGGGTCTCTGAGGTCCATGTATGAGCAGGCATTGTTCTAGGGCTTCCTAGCTGGAAGAACAAAGGTACATGGGCCTTGAGCATCCCTTGGATGGGGAGCTGTCTTCAGAGAGAAGAAAGAAACCCTTTTAAGAGACTATGGTGGTTTCATACCGAATCCTTAAGTGGATATAACAGGATTTTTGCTCATATGTGATTTTAAGGAGACACAACAAATTCCTCCCTTACAATACTCTATCCTGAAGGTGCTGGGCTTTCTAAGAGTACTGGAGTAGTTGCCCTTGGAAACATTTAGTACTTTTCTGTAACTTTTCCTGGGGAATCAAGCACCTCTTTCCCAGCTTGTAAAAATAAAAATGAAATTAAAAAACTATTCTTCTCTAAAATGACTCTTTTCACTTTCCTGTCAAGACTGTTTCATGTCGGGGAGTGATGTTTGATGATGTCAGAATGGTAACACACTCTGGGAGCCACATGGAAAACTAAGAGAAGGACAGACCCCAGATACCCTGTCTCATCTGGGCACTCCTTTCCACACCTTCACCTCCAAGGAATGGCCCCAATGTAAACTAGGTTTATGGCTGAAATAACATGTTTATTTCTGTTTTGTGCTTCTCTAAAACAGAAATACGTATGATGACAATACATTTTCATACTAGATAATATTCAATTGTTACTTGATTTTCCAAATTATTCTATAAGAACACAAAAATTAGAAATAAAATTCCCTCTCAGTGTAGGATTTGACCATTAAATATTTTGTGTAATTGAACATTATTTGTAATTATACTGACATGTAATTGATCCAATACCCTGAATATAAGATAAATGGTAACAAATGTATAACCTACTAGAAGAAAACAGGGGATGTCCTCATTGACAATGGTTAACCCAATGATTTTTGGAATATGTCCCAAAAGCAGAGACAGCAAGAGGGAAAATACATAAATGGATTGCATCCAAATGAAAAAACAAAAAATCTGTAGAGCCAACAAAAAAATCAACACCATGAAGACACAGAATCATAAAGAGAGAAAATATTTGCAAACCCTACATTCAATAAGGAATTAACTATTTACTGTCCAAAATATACTAGGAACTCTAAGGACTCGAAACCAAGAAACAATACAATTTAAAAACTGGGCAAAGGAACTCAATAATAGACATTTCTGAAGAGAAGCCATGAAAGTGGCCACCAGGCATATATCCATATATACCTGCTGTTACTAGTATATATATATATACTCAACATCACTAATCTCCAGAGAAATGCAGATAAAAACTGAAAGAAGATAACACCTTATGTTCATTAGAATGGCTATGATCAAAACATCAAAGGACAAAACTTGTCGATGAGGATGTGGAGGAAAGGGAGCCCTTGCATTCTTCCTCGCCATGTAAATTAGGAGAGCCATTACAGAAAACAGTATGGACCTTCCTCCACAAACTAAACAAATACAGCTACCATATGATGCAGCAAGCCCACACTGGGAGGTGTATATCAAAAGGAAATGAAATCCATCTATTGAAGAGATATCTGCACTCCCACATTGATTGCAGCACTACTTACAAGACCTAAGATAGGGTATCCACCTAAATATCCAAAAGCAGATAACAGGAGGAGGAAAATCTGACATATATACACAAGGGAATACTATACAGCCTTAAAGAAGAAGGAAATCTTGTCATTTGTGACACATGGGTACACCTGGAGAACATCATGCTAAGTGAAATAAGTCAGGCATAGGTAGGAACACAAATACCACATAATCTCAATGCTATGTAGAATGTCACAAAGGTAGTCTGATGGATGTAAAAGAGAAGAAAAGTGGTTATTTGGTGCTGTGGTGACAGGCGGTGGGGAATTTGAGAAGACATTGGTCAAAATACCCAACATTTCAGTTACATAGGGGGAATAAGTTCAAGGATTATTGTATAACATGATGACTACAGTTAACAATATATCGTATTTTTAAAAAATCCCATTAACATGGATGTGCAGTGTTCTGACCACAGTAATATATATGTGAGGTAATGAATGTCAATTACCTAGATTTAGATATTAGACAATGTGTACATACTTTAAAACAGCATTATGTACATAAGAAATATATACAAAAAGATGTGTCCACACTTTAAATATGAATACACAAGTCAATAGTTGAGTGGTTGCAAGGGACTGAGAGTGAAGGAGAAGTGCAGAGACTGGACAGAGTATGATTGCATGGAAGTGAAACTAGTCCATAGAATACAATAATGGTGCATACATGTAATTATGCCTTTGCTTGAATCCATGGAATATACAACACTCAAGTGAATCCTAAGAAGAGCGATGGAGTTGCAGTCACAGTGATGTGTCCATGTAGGTTGAAAGGTTGTAGACAACATACCACTCTGGGGCAGAAAGTTCATAGTGAAGGGGGCTATGCATATGTGTGGTGAGAGGATATTGGGGACCTATGTTCCCTCTGCCCAATTTTGGCATGAAACTAAAGGTTTGTTACAAAATGATCTCTATTTTTAAAGAGAAATGTGAACTTATTTTGTGAGTATTGATTATCCTGGAAATTCCCGTTCTGTGTGTGGTATATGCATTGCAGGCATGGGCATTAAATTTATACTATAAGTTGTCAGAGAAGCCTGTGCACCGTGTATTGAAATAGGGGCCTTTGATTGGTGTGTTGTTTATTTGTTTGTTTCTTTTCTTTACTCTGCTTTGCTTTTACTCATGAAGCCAGTAGTATGAAGGTAGCTGCTGAGTCCTCGGTTCAGCAACTCAGTGAACTCAGGGCTGGCTTCGCGGGGCTTCATGGCATTTCCAAAGCAGGCAGTGGAAAGAAGGCTCACCCCCTCCATCAAGGTAAAAAAAGACCCGGGGAGGGCTTCAGTGACAGGCACATATGACCATTAGATCAAAAACCTCAGCTTCCCCCGAAGGCTACGCGCAGATTTCCATGAATGTCACTTTGGGAGAGAAAAATGCTCCCAGAGCATCCCTGGTAGAGGAGTGACCATTTCGGTTTGCATCTTCTCCTGCTGGTAAGTCGGGTGGGTTGGAAGGGGCTCAGTGTGTGGGAGCATCTTGTACATGGATTTCAACTCACAGACTCTCTGAATCCTGTCCACAGCCCCAATGCCCTTTCTCTCTGACTCCAGTGCCGCCTGCAGTGGGCCAGGCTCAGCCCAAGGAGAGGGGAGAGGCTACTGCCCGCCCCCATGGGGCCCATCAAACAGACCGCCTGCAAAGCCACCACCTGGCAGGCCCCCAGGGAGCCCCAGGCCACAAAAGCTATCGGCAAAAGGGCGCCCTCTAGAGGATGGATCAAGAAGTCTCACAGCTGCAGACCTGGCCCCATGGCGCTGAGTGAAATCAGAAAGTACCACAAGTCCACTCAGCTGCTCGCTCCAGCACAAGCTAACCCTCCAGCGCCTGGTGCGCGAGATCCCCCGGACCATCGGCCGGGACCTGGGCTTCCAGAGCGTGGCCGTTGGTGCTTTCAGGGGACCAATGAGACCTACCTGGTGCGCCTCTTTGAAGACACCAACCTGTATGTCATCCATGCCAGAAGCGTCCCAATTATGCCAAGAGACGTGCAGCTGGCCCACAGCCTCCGTGGAGAGGGTGCTGAAGAGCCCTCCTGGGAAATCTTGCATTGTAAATGGTTTCCTTTGCGTTCTGTTTTGTTTTTCCTCTTCTCTCTGTTAATGATAGATATGATGTTAGAAGTTGTGTTCAGTATCAGTATCATTTCCTGCACGGGGTCTAAAAGTAGCGAAGCATACGATTGAGAACAGAAACCGAAGCAGAAATCACAGGTAGTGACTGTTTTTCTATTTTCTTTTAATTGTAAATTTTCAATCTACATTGAGGAGTTAATGCATTCATGTCAAGTGGAAATGTCTGAGTGAACACGTTTCACTAGTTCAAATCAGGAACTATTGTGAAAAAACTGGTTCCTTAATTTTATTAAAAACCAAAGAAACTTATTGGCGTCAAATCGATAATGTCTCCTGTGATTGATCAAACAGTAGAGGAGATCCACACTTTGGCTTTCTCCATATACAGTTCCATGTTTGCAATGTTCCCTGTAACCTTGGCTGTTCCTCCTAGTTTGCTATGAACATACATTGATCTCTACTTTCTACAACATGAATAGACTCCGTATGAATACACTCTGTATCCACAAGTCACTTCACATTAGGGTTGGCAGAATTACCAGTGTGGGTGTGTTTGTGGTGGGAAAGGGAGAGAGGCACCCTGTAGAAGTCGGATGCATTCCGTCAGGTGCAGGTCAGTGTCCTAGAACCAGGTTACTGCCATGCACATGGCTGTAATGACCCAGAACTTTGTCGGGAAGGTGGTAGGAGAAGCCCTGGCCATGTGTGAGATGTGGGAAAATGCCCCTGTTACACCCCAGGCACTGGAAAAAGGCCTTTCACACGGGACAACCCAGGTCCCGCTTCCCCAACATCCAGTACAAAAATAAACTAGAAAAATCATCTTCCTCTGGGAAGATATTGGTCTCACCCAGATGAAGGCAGCAGCCGGTTTCATAATCCCTTTCAATCATGTTTATATCTCAGACCAGGCACAATGACTCATTTCTGTAAAACCAACATTTTGGGTGGCCAAGGGCGGCAGATCGATTGAGCTCAGGAGTTCCTGTCCAGGCCAGGAATCTTGGCAAAACCTCCTCTCCAAAAAAAAAAAAAAAAAAAAAAAAATTAGCTGGGTACGGTTGCTGGTGTCTATGGTTTCACCTACTCGGAGGCTGAGGTAGAAGGACTGATTGAGCTCTGGAGGTGGAAGTTAAAGGGAGCCAAATTGACATCACTGCCCTTCCACTTGGCCAACAGAGTAAGACTCTGTCTCAAAAAACTAACAATCATTGTCATTATATTTGGTTCTCTGAGGTCCATGCATGAGTGGGTGCTTTTCTGGGTCTTCCTAGTTGGAAGAAGAAAGGGGCATGGGCCTTGGGCATCCTGTGGATGGGGAGCTGTTTTCAGAGAGAAAAAAGACATCCTTTTAAGAGACTATGGTGGATTCACACTGAATCCTGAAGTTGCTATGACTTTGGATGTTTTTCCTCAAATGTGATTTTAAAGAGATAAAACAAACAGTAAGTCTTCCCTGACAATACTCAATCCAGAAGGTCCCGGGCTTTCTAAGAGCACTGGAATAGTTACCTTGTAAACATTTAATACTTTTCCATAATTTTCCTGGGAAATCAACCAACTGTTTTTCAGCTTGCAAAAATAAAAATGAAATTAAAAATTAGTTTTTCCTCTAAAATGGGTTTTTTCACATTTGGACCAAGATTGTTTTATGTCACGGAGTGATCTTTCGTGATGTTAGGAGGGTAGAACACTGTAGGAGCTGCATGAAAAACTACACAGAGAAACACAAACCCCAGAGACCCTGTCTAATCTCTTCATTCATTTCCACACATTCGCCTCCAAAGAGCTGGTCCCAATGTAACCTATGCTAATGGCTGAAATAACATATTGATGTGTGTTTCATGCATGTCTAAAACAGAAATGCATACAATAACAATATATTGTTATACTGCATGATGTTTTATTTTTAGTTTATTTTGCAGATTACTGTATTAAAAATATAATGTCCTCTCACTGTAGGATTTGAGCATTAAATATTTTGTGTAATAGAAGCCTATTTGTAATTATACTGACATGTAATTGCCAAATACCATGTATATAAGATAAATGGTAATAAATATATAGCAAAAATAAAATGGAGTTCCAGTTTTTGGGGTGACTCCTAAGGAAATTCAATGTCATCACTCTATCTTCACAATGAGAAAAAAACTGAAAAAGCAAAGAATCAATATCTCCTTGGAAATCTCTCTAAGTGATGATGTCAGTGGCAAATACAAAGAGCAAACAAAAAGATTTCATGGTTTTCTATCTTCAAAGTATGCTATCAATCTGTAGGAACCAAAATGGCATAACACTGGCATAAAAACAGACACTTAAGCCACCGGATCAGAGCAGAGAGTCTAGAAATCAGTCCATCCATATACAGCCAACTGATAGTTTAAAAGGGTGCCAACAACCCACCACCACAAAACCACAGTTTCTTCCGTCAATGGCGATAGGGAAACCTGGCAGCCACATGAAGAAAAATGAAATTGGACCCCTATATCTTACTGTACACAAGAATAAATCCCAATAAATTAAAAACTTGAAACTATCAACCAACTAGAAGAAAACAGGGGACATCCTCATTGACTCTGGTTAAGCCAAAAACTTTTGGAATATGACCCAAAAGCACAGACAACAAAAGGGTGAATAGACAGACGGATTGCATCCAACTTAAAAAAAAATCTGCAAAGCCGACAAGACAATAAACATCATGAAGAGACAAAATCAAAATGAGAGAAAATATTTGCAAACCCTACATCATATAAGGGATTAATTACTCTCCAAAATACTCTAGGAACTCAAACGACTCAATAGCAAGAAACAACACAATTTAAAAACCGGGCAAAGGACCTAAATGACATACCTTTGTGAAAAGAAGACATACAGTGGCCAACTGGTATGTATATACATATATATGCTCAACATCGCTAATCATCAGAGAAATGCAAGTTAAAACTGAAAGAAGATACCACCTCACACTCATTAGGATGTCTATGATCAAAAAGTCAAAAGACAACACTTGTTGATGAGGATGTGGAGGAAAGGGAACCCTTGCACTATTCATGGGAACGTAAATTAGGACAGCCATTATAGGAAGCAGGATGGACGTTCCTCCAAAAATGGAAAGAATAGAGCTACCATATGATCCAGCAATCCCACACTGCCAGGTATATACCAAAAGGAAATGAAATCAGTATTGAAGAGATATCTGCACTCCCACGTTAATTCACAATAACTAAGATATGGAATTCACCTAAATGTCCAAAACTGGATGACAGGATGGGGTAAATCTGATATACATGCACAATGGAATACTATGCAGTCTTAAAGAAGGACATCTTGTCATTTGTGACACATGGGTGCACCTGGAGAACATCATGCTACGTGAAATAAGCCAGGTGTAGGAAGACAAATACCACGTCATCTCAATGATATGTGGAATCTCACAAAGTTAATCTAATAGATGTCAAAAAGAAGAATTCTGGTTGTCAGGGGCTGGGTGGCTGTGGGTGAAGGATTGAGAAGACGTTTGTCGAAATACACAACATTTCAGTTATATAGGGAGAATAAGCTCAACGACTATATTACAACATGGTGACTATAGTTTAACAATAGATCATATTCTTGAGAAGTGCTATTAGCCTGGATGTGAAATGTTCTCACCAAAATAATACATATGTCAGGTAATGGCTGTCAGTTACCTAATTTAGATATTAGACAATGTGTACATACTTTATAACATCATTATGTACATAAGAAATATATACAATGAGATGTGTGTATTTTAAATACAAAGAAATAAATCAATAGTTGAGTGGTTGCAAGAGACCGAGGGTCAAGGGGGAGTGCAGAGACGGGACACAGTGCATTTGTACAGAAGTGAAACTAGTCCACAGAATGCAATAACGGTGGATACATGTAATTACACCTTTGCTCGAGTCCATAGAACGTACAACACCCAAGTGAGTCCCTAAGGAGAGCTATGGTCTTGGAGTCAGAATGCTGTGTCCATGCAGGTTGAATGACTGTAGCCAACATACTACTCTGGAGCAGAAAGTTGATAGTCAAGGGGGCTATGCATATGTGGGGAAAGGGGATAAGGGAAACCTCTGCTCCTTCTGCCTGATTTTGCTGTGAACCTAAGGTTTTCTACAAAAGTAGCTCTCCTTTTAAAACAGGAATGTGAACTTATTTTGTGAGTATTGATTATCATGGGATTTCCTGTTCTGGGCATGGTCTGTGCATTGCATAGAAGGGCATTCAATTTCTACTACAAGTATCAGAGAAGCCTGTTAATAGTGTATCAAAATAGGGGCCTTTTGTATGTGTATTGTTTGATTGTTTGTTTGTTTTTGTTTGCTTTACTTTTTCTCATGGAGCCAGAAGTATGAAGGTAGCAGCTGTGACCTGGGTTCAGCAGTTCAGTGAACTCAGGGCCTTCACTGGGCCTCATGCCATTTCCAAAATGAGCAATGGAAACAAGGCTCAGCCCTGGCGTCAAGGTAAAAAAAGGAGCCAGGATGCCTCAGTGACAGGCATATATGACCATTTGATCAAAAGGTCTCAGCTTCCCCCAAAGGCTACCCCCAAATTTCCACGAATGTCACTTTGGGGGAGAAAACATGTCCCCCGGAGCATCCCTAATAGAGGAGTGACCTTTTTGATTTTCCATCCATCCCTCCGGGTTTCAACTCATCCTCAGAGAACCTGAGAGACACCTCACGATGGCACCCTTGGTGTTTTGCGACAGTCGCAGAAGTCATCTAATGTGCAACTGTATTGAAATGTCTTTTTCATTGTAACTTCCATGATGATCATGAAATGTAAACTTTTGGGATCTCTTTGGCACCTAGATTCTAGCTAACTCTCACCTATCATCTCTCCCATGAGGCACAGTCCAGAGGTTCAGCCCTCCCCGGGCTGCATGCAGAACCCAGGACTTGATTGGGTTTTCACAACCCTGATGAGGTTGAGGGTCTGGCGAAGCACTGAGAGCAATGGAAGGTAGCTGCGTGGGTCTAATGCAATCATCTGAGCCCCTTATAAAAGGCTGGACTTGGCTGAGACTACACAGATGTCCAGCCAGAGCCAGGCTGCCTCGGGGGAGGGAGATTCCCCACAGCTGATGTGTAGACCAAGGAAGCCCAGGACCCCCGGGAGACCGAGCAGCAGGACCTCTGACCCACACACTTGCGAGCTGGTAAGTCTGGGGCTGGCTTGGAAGGGGTTAAGTGTCTGAAGAGTCTTCTGCATGGATCTCAACTCGCAGACTCTCTGATTTTTGTCCACAGCCCCACCACCATTGCAGTCTGAAACCAGCGATGCCTCCAGTTAACCTGGCTCAGCCCAAGGACAGGAGAGAGACCACAGCCCCAGGCCACTGCACGCACCAAGCCAACAGCCAGCAAAGCCACCGCCTGGCAGGCGCCACGAAGACCCTGGCCACTAAAGCCGCCAGCAAAAGAGCACGGCCTACAGGAGGGATCAAGAAGCCTCACCGCTGCAGGCCTGACAATGCGCGAAATCAGAAAGTACCAGAAGTCCACGCAGCTCTTACTCCTCAAGCTGCCCTTCCAGCGCCTGGTGTGCAAGATCTCCCAGGCCATCATCCTGGTCCTGCGCTTCCAAGCGCTACCATTGGCGACCTGCAGGAGCCCAGTGAGGCTTACCTGCTGCACCTCTTTGAAGACACCTAGCTCTGTGCCATCCATAAAAGCCCTGGCCTCTTCTCCCCTATATATGTATATTAGTGCTCTGCTTTGTACCCTCTTCCATAGGAAACAAAAATCCATCAGTTGATCATTTAAGCCTTTCTAGTTTGGGTACAAATTTTAGTGTAGTTGTACTTGTATGCTTTGTACTTTATACTTCTAAAGATTAGACCCTAGATAATATGTGCTTGGAATAGTGGAGCTAGCTTACTTAAACTTTATTTAGGCATTTTGTGGGGGCAAAGGCAGGCAGTGAGGATGTTAAGCTTATCCCAAAATAGTGAATTTTGGAAAATAGTCAACTACAGTCACTTTATTTGTAAGGTATCTTGTCACCAATTAACCAGCACCAATCAGAGACCACATTTTTCTAGGCAGTCTCCAACTGTACATTATGAGGTAGACTTTAAGAATAGTGATGAAGCTCCAGGAAAAAATTCATTGTCATTAACATGTAATACAATCAGCCATGAAAGCTGTCAAAGATTTCTGCTGGAAAGATACCACTTCCTACAGGTTTCTTTCCTGAGAGCCGTGACTATATGATACTATATATTGAGAACATTTAGTATGTGATTATTAAAAAGTCAGAAAACAACAGATGTTGGCAAGGCTGTGGAGATATAGAAACACTTTTACAATGTCTGTGAGAGTGTCAATTAGTTCAACCATTGTGGAAGACAGTGTGGCGATTCCTCAAGGATCTAGAACCAGAAATACCATTGGACACAGCCATCTCATTACTGTGTATATACCCAAAGGATTATAAATCATTCTACTATAAAGACACATACACACAATACATTGCAGCACAGTTTACAATAGCAAAGGCTTGGAACCAACCCAAATGCCCATCAATGATAGACTGGATAAAGACCATGTGGCATATATACACCACAGAATACTATGCAGCCATAAAAGAGAATGAGTTCGTGTTCTTTGCGGTGACATGGATGACACTGGAAACCATCATTCTCAGCAAACTAACACAGGAACAGAAAACCAAACACCACATGTTCTCACTCATAAGTGGGAGTTGATCAATGAGAACACATGGACACAGAAAGGGGAACATCACACACCGTGGTCTGTCAAGGGGTGGGAGGCAAGGGAAAGGACAGCATTAGGAAACATCCCAATGCACGTGGAGCTTAAAGCCTAGATGATGGGTTGATTGGCGCAGCAAACCACTAGGGAACATGTAAAGCTTTGTTACAAACCTGCACATTCTGCACATGTATCCCATAACATACAGTAAAAAAGAAAAAAAAGAATCTGTAAGAACGCTGAACCTTCTCAGCTAATCCAATTTTCCTTTCTGAGAAAACAACACTGTGTTCCTGCTCCTGAGCTGACCTCTGAGACCTTGATGGGAACTTGTTTCTGTCTTCAGCAGTTCAGCTTTACTCAGACCCCATTCAAAATATTGAGTTCCATGAGAGGCCAGAGAAATGTTATAGGCTTGTGTGTGGAATCACCATAGCACTGCTCTCTACAGATGCTTCTCTCCACCTCAGGCTGCTTGGGCCAGGTTCTCTTTTCCTCTACTGTTCAGAAAGTGCTAGACCTGCAACACCTGACACAAAACAGCTTCCATGACTCCTCAGTGCCATGGAAAAGGAATGAGCTGAGAGCAATCTAAAAACTGGGAGATATTAAGTCTCTTGGATCTTACTTCTTTTGGTTGCTCCAGCACTTTAATTCCTGAGAGAGCCCTCCCATCTCCATCAGTTCTTCCAAGAACCTGTACCCTCCTTGTGTCTCTAAGACACACTGGTCTAACTTGTTATATGCCTTTACAAGAAAGTTGGTGAAATAAAAGGAAAGCTAAACCATGTCAGAATATGGAGGTATGAAACAGAATTTCCCCATACTTGGTAACGTTTAGAAATTTGTGTGATACCCAAAGGCAGATTCTATGTACAATAAGTCCTATTTTCAGAGCAAAAGCTGAGTGTATGAGGAAATAAAACTGTATTTTATGGGGGAATCTTTGGCTTCAGGAAGAAAGAGTAAATATTATTCTCCATTCAATATTAGAGCTGAACTATGGGGTCTTTTTGATCCTTTTTGCTTACACTGTGTGAATCAGAGGGCACATGGCAAAGGTAAACAGGCAGAAACAGCATCGTGGATATTGGTGAGCTGTGCTGGGAAGGTTCACAGTGATTCTATAATAACTCTGAGGTCTTTATTCTATAATGAAAAATTACTCTTTTCCATCATAAAGGTAAAGCAGAGTATGTACAAGTAGAGTATTGAATAACTTTGTCACTCGTGATGAACCTACTTGGTCCAATACTTTAACAACTTCCCCAATGTCTCCGTACTCAGGTTTGATTTCCTGAGTGGCTCATTGGTAGAATGAATAAAATCAAGACTCCTCTAAAGCAATGTTTGGAACTAAATTTCAGTGTCTCCAGAAGCACTGGTAAAATCACCATGTGTAGCGAACGTGCAGTATAAATAGGCTCTGTCTGTGTCTTTGGAACTGCCCATATGATCATTACAAATGGAGGCTTGAGGAAAGGTGGTTTTGGAATTGGTTTCTCTCTAGTCTTACACGATGCACCTATACTATATTGCATTATGATAAACTAAAGGGTCACTTGCTGACGTAAAGCAAAGTAGGCAGGAATGGAAGAGTCAACATGGAGAAGAAAAATTCTTTGTGATTATATTTTTATTTCTGCAGTTTGGAAAACAGTTTAACTGCTTTTGTGATGACTAAAACAAATACATATGAGCATTGAAAATCAGAGAGGGACAACAAATGTGAAACATTTCTGGAGGCTTCGCTTACCGAAACCCAGACATCAGCATACAAGGTAAGACACAGCAACATCAGGCTTCAGAATGAATCCGTACAAATCTCCTGGAAAGGGCTTCCCTCTCCGAATGCAGCTACCTGTCCACAGGATGCTCAAGGCCCAGGCACCTTTATTCTTCCAACTAGAAAGACTGAGAAAAATGCCTCAATATGCCCCTGGAGTCCCAAACATTTAGCCAAGGCCACTGTGAAACAATCTGCTGTCTTCACCTAGGTAAGGTCAACTTCACAGTATCAGACACTAAGATTGTGGGTGAATGCAGGGTGGACTGAGATAAGGAAGCTCCAGCAAATGCAGTCCTGTCATTGGAAGATGAATGCGATACTTATTCCTGCACAAACAGACCCTTCCCTCTGGCCTTGGGCCTAGAACATGATTTTTTTGTAGTTGCTGTTGGGGAAGAGGCCCTTGGGCTTTAACCTGCGAACGGCCTCCCTTAAATGCTTGGGCTGCAGCGGGGGCGTCTCTCCCCACATCTCGCACACGTCCAGGGCCTCTTCCACCACCTCTCCAACAAAGACCTTGGCTATTCCAGCCATAGCAATGGCGGTGTTCTCAGACACCGATCTGCCACTGATAGACTGCATCAGACCCGCAATGCGTGCTCTCGGGAAAGCTGACCGGCGACACACTTCGTAGCGGGCCAGCTGCTCCTCAGACATGGCAGAAAGCAGGGCTGTCATCCTCTGAGCCTCCTCTGCATCCACGGTGGGCTTCCTCTCCTTCTTCCCCTTGGTATCTGTTTTCTGTCTTTTGGCTGCAGGAGGAGCTGAGGCTGATGCTTCATTGTCACCTTCTGTGAGGTCCATGACATCCTGACTCCTGAGCTCACTTTCCTGATCCCTGGGTTCTTCCAAGTTCCCATCTAGTTCCTCAGGGATTCCATCGTTGTTGCTGCCCTTCAGACCTTGGGGCATGGCGAACATCTCAGCAGACACACCTGTTTGCCTGCCTGTCTCCATGGGTGAGATTCAAGTCTGCTCCGTGACAGCAACTGTAGAGGCAGAAGTTCTGGCTGGGGTGGTTCGATTATGGATCTGCAATGAGAACCTTTCAAAGAGTTTTTAGCTGCTGTGTTTCTGCTGAGCCAGTTTAACCATAACTGGACACAGCCCCCTGCCTCCCCTTCCCACACACAAACACACACACTGAATGTTCTCACTTCCACAATGTGAAGAAACTTGTGGAAGGAGAGTATATTAGTTTTAGATCAATGCAGAATCAATTCTCACCAATTTGGGATATTTAAAACAAACACCAGCTCACAAGTCAGAAGTACTGCTAGGCCAAGTGACTGCCTCCTGCTCAGAGTCACACGAGGGACCTCCAGGATGGGTCTGGCTGTGTGGTCGTTACCTTTACGTGAGAAGGGTCTGTCTTCGATCTCATTCGAGTTGGTGGCAGAATTCAATGCCTTAGGGTTGTGAGCCCCAGGCCCACTTGTTTGTTCTGCCTGCTGCCGTGAGGATGCTCTCAGCTCCTACAAGTGTTGCCCAGGTCTGGGCTGTGAGGCTCCCTGGGTGTGCACAGCCAGTGCTGGGGAATCCCCCACAGGGGAATGTAATCTCAGGGAGGTTCAGTCCTCCCTTATAAAGAGCTCAGATGATTGAATTAGACCCAGCCCTTAGCAGCTATTGGTTCAGGATATCCCTAATCTAATCAGGAAGTTGGGCAGGCTCATCAATTCGTGGTTCCGCCCACACCCAAGGGAGGGGCAGACACAGGGCGAGTCTCTGAGGGGTGGGAAATGCAGGGGGCATTTCAGAATTCAGTCTCCTTCACAGAATCGCAAAGTTCACATTTCACAACAATAAAGAAACTATTTACAGTAAAACTGAGATATTTTATGAAGTTGCACATTAGAAAACTTCAATGTCTGAGAAAAAAGTCTCTAACTCACAGGGAAACAAGTGTTTTATCAAATACTCTGAAAATAAAATGGGCTGGGTGAGGGGAATATGAAAGTATTATTTCAATTTTATTTTATCTTATTTTATTTTATTTTATTGATTTATTTTTGAGACAGAGTCTTGCTCTGTCCCACAGGCTGGGTTACAGTGGCCTGATCTCAGCTCACTGCAGCCTCCGCATCCTGGGCTCAAGGGATTCTCCTGCCTCAGCCTCCAGAGTAGCTGGGACTAAATGTACGTGCCACCACGCCAGGCAAATTTTTGTCTTTTTTAAAGTAGAGACGAGGTTTCACCATTTTGGCCAGGTTGGTCTTCAACTGCTGACTTCAGGTGATCTGCCCCACCTTGGCTTCCCAAAGTGAAGGGACAATAGGCATGAGCCACTGCGCCCAGACTATGATAGTTTCACACTGAAGCCTGAAGCTGCTCTGCCTTAGGATTTTTCCTGAGTTTTACTTTCTTGTCAGGATGAGTTGCTAGTTCATCTTTTCTGTTGGATCTTTTAGAAAGGCATTACTGATGAGATTATGGCTTTCTCACAAGAAATACTACTTTGGTGAAACTCTATTGAAATTAACAGTACCTTAAGTTTCCAATACTTATCAAGTACAATATTTGAACATGCCATGGTAGGTGAACGTGTAAGAAGCAGAATTTGGCAAACTCCTTTTTTTTCAATTTTGATGGTTTCAGGTTTTTTGGTTTCAGCCAAACTAAAGAATGTCCTAATGAGCTGTCAATTCACAGGTCACAACAGACAATTTTTGAAACTAAATCACAGTTTAATTTTTGGAGTATGATTCTAAAGAAATTTGAATAATCTGGTGATATTGCTAACACAAAACATGGTTGTTCAGGCTTTCATCTTTAAAAACAAACGAAATAGGATGTGGAATTCTCGCATTTTACCAAACAGCAGTATGCTCCCTTGAATATGTGACTAGGAAAAGTAAGTCATTGGAAAAAAATAAATAAAGGAAAAACCTCCTCTGTCTCAATAATAGTTTCATTGAGAAAAATGTATTTTTTAAAAACTGCTGGCTATGTCTTGATATTTTTAGACATGGCAATAAGTTGAAATTTCATGAATCGTCTCTCTAACATTCATGCTACTTAAGAAACTCTTCCCAAGATTGGACTGCATTCATTTCATAAAAGCCCTGCCCTCCTCTCCCCTATGTACGTATATTAGCACTCTGCTTTGTACCTTCTTCCATAGGAAACACAAATCCATCAAATGATGTTTTAAGCCTTTCCAGTTTGGGTACAACTATTTGTATAGTTGTAAGATTTGCACTTTATACTTCTAAAGACTAGACCCAGATAATATGTGCTTGGGAATAGTGGAGCTAGCTTGCTTAAACTTTATTTAGACATATGCTAATTACTTGTGGGGAGCAAAGGCAGGCAGTGAGGATGTTAAGCTTATCCCAAAATAGTCAATTTTGGAAAATAGTCAAGTACGGGCCGGGCGCGGTGGCCCACGCCTGTAATCCCAGCACTTTGGGAGGCCGAGGCACCCAGTCTCAAGGTCAGGAGATCGAGACCATCACGATTAACACGGTGAAACCCGGTCTCTGCTAAAAATACAAACATTAGCTGGGCGTGGTGGCAGGCGCTTCTAGTCCCAGATACTCAGGAGGCCGAGGCAGGAGAATAGCATGAACCTGGGAGGCGGAGCTTGCAGTGAGCCGAGATTGCGCCACTACATTCCAGCCTGGGCAACGGAGTGAGACTCTGTTTCTTTCGTAGGTATCTTGTCACCACTTAAGCAGCACCAATCAGAGACCACATTTTTCTAGGCAGTCTCCAAATGTACAGTATGAATAGTAATGTACTTTAAGAATAGTGATGAAGCTCCAGGAAAAATTGCATTGTCATTAACATGTAATACAATCAGCCATGAATGCTGTCAAAGATTTCTCCTGAAAAGATACCACTTTCTACAGATTTCTTTCTTGAGAGCTGTGGCTATATGATATTATATATTGAGAAGATTTAGTATGTGATTATTAAAAGGTCAGAAAACAAAAGATGCTGGCAAGGCTGTGGAGATATAGAAACACTTTTACAATGTCTGTGAGAGTGTAAATTAGTTCAACCATTGTGGAAGACAGTGTGGCGATTCCTCAAGGATCTAGAACCAGAAATACCGTTGGACCCAGCAATTTCATTACTGGGTATATACCCAAAGGATTATACATCATTCTACTATAAAGACACATATACATGTAAGTTTACTGCAGCACAGTTTACAATAGCAAAGACTTGGAACCAACCCAAATGCCCATCAATGATAGACTGGATAAAGAACATGTGGCATATATACAGCATGGAATACTATGCAGCCATAAAAAAGAATGAGCTCCTGTTTTTGTGGTGACGTGGATAACACTGAAAACCATCATTCTCAGCAAACTAACACAGGAACAGAAAACCAAACACCCTATGTTCTCACTCATACGTGGGAGTTGATCAATGAGAACACACCGACACAGAGAGGGGAACATCACACAGCGTGGCCTGTCAAGTGATGGGAGGCAAGGGAAGGGAGAGCATCAGGACAAATATGCAATGCATGCAGGGCTTAAAGCCTCCATGATGGGTTGATAGGTGCAGCAAACCACTAGGGCACATGTATACCTTTGTAACAAACCTGCACATTCTGCACATGGGTCCCAAAACTGAAAGTTTAAAAAAAAAAAAATGCGTAAGGACACTGAACATTCTCAGCTAATCCAATTTTCCTCTCTGAGAAAACAAAGCTGTGTTCCTGCTCCTGAGCTGACCTCTGAGACCTTGATGGGAACTTGTTTCTGTCTTCAGCAGTTCAGCTTTACTCAGACCCCACTCAGACTATTGAGTTCTATGAGGGGCCAGAAAAATGTTCTGATATTCTAATTAGAACATTAAAATATTCTAAGCTTGTGTGTGGAATCACCATCAGCACTGCTCTCTACAGATGCTTGCCTCCACCTCAGCAGACCAACCTGCTTGGGCCAGGTTCTCTTTGCCTCTACTGTTCAGAAAGTGCTAGAACTGCAACATCTGACACAATACAGCTTCCATGACTCCTCAGTGCCATGGAAAAGGAATGAGCTGAGAGCAATCTAAAGACTGGGAGATATTAAGTCTCTTGGATCTTACTTCTTTTGGTTGCTCCAGCACTTTAATTCCTGAGAGAGCCCTCCCATCTCCATCAGTTCTTCCAAGAACCTGTACCCTCCTTGTGTCTCTAAGACACACTGGTCTAACTTGTTATATACCTTTACAAGAAAGTTGGTGAAATAAAAGGAAAGCTAAACCATGTCAGAATATGGAGGTATGAAACAGAATTTCCCCATACTTAGTAAAGTTTAGAAATTTGTGTGATACCCAAAGGCAGATTCTATGTACACTCAGTCCTATTTTCAGAGCAAAAGCTGAGTGTATGAGGAAATAAAACTATATTTTATGGGGGTATCTTTGGCTTCAGGAAGAAAGAGTACATGTTACTCTGCATTCAATATTAGAGTTGAACTATGGGGTCTTTTCGATCCTTTTTGCTTATACTCTGTGATTCAGGGGGCACATGGCAAAGGTCAACAGACTGAAACAGCACCTTGGACATCTGTGAGCTGTGCTGGGAAGGCTCATAGTGATTCCATAATAAATCTCCGGTCTTTATTCTATAATGAAAAATTACTCTTTACATCATAAAGGTAAAGCAGAGTATGTACAATTAGAGTATGGAATAACTTTGTCACTCGTGATGAATCTACTTGGTCTGATACTTTAACAACTTCTCCAATGTCTCTGTATTCAGGTTTGATTTTCTGAGTGGATCATCGGTAGAATGAATGAAATCAAGAATACTCTAAAGCAATGTTTGGAACTAAATTTCAGTGTCTCCGGAAGCACTGATAAAATCACCATATGTAGCCACCGTGAAGTATCAATAGACTCTCTCTGTGTCTTTGAAACGGCCCATATGACCATTACAAAAGGCGGCTCGAGCAAAGGTGGTGTTGGAATTGGTTTCTCTCTAGTCTTACATGACGCATCTATACTATATTGCATTATAATACAGGAAAGGGTCACTTGCTGACGTAAAGCACCGTAGGCAGGAATAGAAGAGTCAACTTAGAGAAAAAAGTGCTTTGTAAATTTATTTTTATTTCTGAAGTTTGGAAAACAGTTTAACTGCTTTTGTGATGACTCACAAAAATACATATGAGCATTGAAAATGTACAGAAGAACAACAATTGGGAAACATTTCTGGAAGCTTCAATTACTGAAACCCAGATATAAGCATACAAGCAAAGACACAGCTACACCAGGCTTCAGCATGAAACCATACAAATCTCCTGGGAAGGGCTTCCCTCTCTGGATGCAGCTACCTGTCCACAGGATGCTCAAGGCCCAGGCACCTTTATTCTTCCAACTAGAAAGACAGAGAAAAATACCTCAACATACCATGAAAATGTCCAAACATTTAGCCAAGGCTCCTATGAAACAACCTGCTGTCTTCACCTAGGTACGGTCAGCTTCACAGTTTCAGACACTAAGATCCTGGGTAAATCCAGGGTGGACTGAGATAAGGAAGCTCCAGCAAACGCAGTCCTCTCATTGGAAGATGAATGCGATACTTATTCCTGCACAAACAGACCCTTCCCTCTGGCCTTGAGCCTAGAACATGATTTTTTTGTAGTTGCTGTTGGGGAAGAGGCCCTTGGGCTTTAACCTGCGAACAGCCTCCCTTAAATGCTTGGGCTGCAGCGGGGGCGTCTCTCCCCACATCTCACACACGTCCAGGGCCTCTTCCACCACCTCTCCAACAAAGACCTTGGCTATTCCAGCCATAGCAATGGCGGTGTTCTCAGACACCGATCTGCCACTGATAGACTGCATCAGAGCTGCAATGCGTGCTTTTGGGAAAGCTGACCGGCGACACACTTCGTAGCGGGCCAGCTGCTCCTCAGACATGGCAGACAGCAGGGTTGTCATCCTCTGAGCCTCCTCTGCATCCACGGTGGGCTTCCTCTCCTTCTTCCCCTTGGTATCTGTTTTCTGTCTTTTGGCTGCAGGAGGAGCTGAGGCTGATGCTTCATTGTCACCTTCTGTGAGGTCCATGACATCCTGACTCCTGAGCTCACTTTCCTGATCCCTGGGTTCTTCCAAGTTCCTGTCTAGGTCCTCAGGGATTCCATCCTTCTTGCTGCCCTTCAGGCCTCGGGGCATGGCGAACATCTCAGCAGACGTACCTGTTTGCCTGCCTGTCTCCATGGGTGAGATTCAAGTCTGCTCCGTGACAGCAGCTGTAGAGGCAGAAGTTCTGGCTGGGGTGGTTCGATTATGGATCTGCAATGAGAACCTTTCAAAGAGTTTAGCTGCTGTGTTTCTGCTGAGCCAGTTTAACTATAACAGGACACAGCCCTCTGCCTCCCCTTCCCACACACAAACACACTCACTGAATGTTCTCACTTCTACAATGTGAAGAAACTTGTGGAAGGAGAGTATATTAGTTTTAGATCAATGCAGAATAAATTCTCAACAATTTTGGATATTTAAAACAAACAACAGCTCACAGGTCAGAAGTTCTGCTAGGCCAAGTGACTGCCTCCAGCTCAGAGTCACATGAGGGACCTCCAGGATGGGTCTGGCTGTGTGGTCCTTACCTTCACGTGAGAAGAGTCTGTCTTCGATCTCATTCGAGTTAGCCCCAGAATTCAATGCCTTAGGGTTGTGAGCCCCAGGCCTACTTGTTTGTTCTGCCTGCTGCCGTGAGGATGCTCTCAGCTCCTACAAGTGTTGCCCAGGTCTGGGCTGTGAGGCTCCCTGGGTGTGCACAGCCAGTGCTGGGGAATCTCCCACAGGGGAATGTAATCTCAGGGAGGTTCAGTCCTCCCTTATAAAGGGCTCAGATGATTGAATTAGACCCAGCCCTTAGCAGCCATTGGTTCAGGATATCCCTAATCTAATCAGGGATTTGGCCGGGCTCATCAATTCGTGGTTCCACCCACACTCAAGGGAGGGGCAGACACAGGGCAAGTCTCTGAGTGGTGGGAAATGCCAGGGGCATTTCAGAATTCAGTCTTCCTCACAGAATCGCAAAGTTCACATTTCACAACAATAAAGAAACTATTTACAGTAAAAATGAGATATTTTATGAAGTTGCACATTAAAAAACTTCAATGTCTGAGAAAAAAGTCTCTAACTCACAGGGAAACAAGTGTTTTATCAAATACTCTGAAAATAAAATGGGCTGGGTGAGGGGAATACGAAAATATTATTTCAAATTTATTTTATTTTATTTTATTGATTTATTTGTTTTTGAGACAGAGTCTCGCTCTGTCCCACAGGCTGGATTACAGTGGCCTGATCTCAGCTCACTGCAGCCTCCGCATCCTGGGCTCCAGGGATTCTCCTGCCTTAGCCTCCAAAGTAGCTGGGACTAAATGTACGTGGCACCACGCCAGGCATATTTTTGTCTTTTTTAAAGTACAGATGAGGTTTCACCATTTTGGCCAGGCTGGTCTTGAACTGCTGACTACAGGTGATCTGCCCCACCTTGGCTTCCCAAAGTGAAGGGATTATAGGCGTGAGCCACTGCGCCCAGATTATGATAGTTTCACACTGAAGCCTGAAGCTGCTCTGCCTTAGGATTTTTCCTAAGTTTTACTTTCTTGTATGATGAGTTGCTAGTTCATATTTTCTGTTGGATCTTTTAGAAAGGCATTACTGATGAGAATGTAATCTCAGGGGAATGTAATCTCAGGGAGGTTCAATCCCTTTTAAGGAGCTAAAATGATTGAATTTGGGCGGGCTCATCAATTCATGGTTCCGCCCACACTCAAGGGAGGGGCAGACACCGGGCGAGTCTCCCGGGGTGGGAAATGCAGGGGGCATTTCAGAATTCAGTCTTCCTCACAGAATCACAAAGTTCACATTTCACAACAATAAAGAAAACATTTACATTAAAGTGAGAAATTTTATGAGGTTGCACAGTAGAAAACTTAAACGTCTGAGAAAAAAAATCTCTGACTCAGAGAAACAAGTGGTTTACCAGATACTCTGAAAATAGACTAGGCTGGGTGAGGGGAATATGAAAATATTATTTCAATTTTATTTTACTTTATTTTATGTATTTATTTATTTTTGAGACAGTCTCACTCCATCCCCCAGGCTGGATTGCAGTGGCCTGATCTCAGCTCACTGCCGCCTCCGCCTCTTGGGCACAAGCAACTCTCCTGCCTCAGCCTCCAGAGTAGCTGGGACTAAATGTGCACCCCACCACACCGGTATAATTTTTGTATTTTTTAAAGTAGAAAGGAGGTTTCACCATTTTGGCCAGGCTGGTCTTGAACCGCTTACTTCCAGTGATCTGCCTCCCTTGGTTTCTCAAAATGAAGTGATTACAGGCATGAGCCACTGCGCCCAGACTTCAATTTATATATTACATGTATATGTATACATAGGACACAGAGAAGCATCAAAGAGACATAAAATTATGTCATGCACAAAGACATAAATCACATTTAGGGAAAATTATGCTGAGAAATGACATAAAAAGTACTTCAGAATATAAAGCAGAAACTCAGATATCTGACCTTTAAAGAGCTTTTGTTTATTCAAAAATAGTTGGTAGAAGATATGAAATTACTGGCCAGGCGTGGTGGCTCATACCTGTAATCTCAGTATTTTGGGAGGCCGAGGTGGGTGGATCTCCTGAGATCAGGAGTTTAAGACCAGCCTGGACAACATGGGGAAACCACTCTTTTCCAGCAACACATTGACATCGGAACTTTTTCTTTTCTTTTTTTTTTCAATTTTATTATGATTATACTTTAAGTTTTAGGGTACATGTGCATAACGTTCAGGTTTGTTACATATGTATACATGTGCCATATTGGTGTGCTGCACCAATTAACTCATCATTTAGCATTAGGTATATCTCCTAATGCTATCCCTCCCCCCTCTCCCAACCCCACAACAGTCCCCGGTGTGTGATGTTCCCCTTCCTGTGTCCTTTTGGTAAGACACCAAACTGTGTGTCATCCATGCCAGGAGCGTCCCAGTTATGCCCAGAGATGTGCAGCTGGCCCACAGCCTCCGTGGAGAGGGTGCTTAAGAGCCCACACTCCTAAATTCATTCTACATCGGTAGAATGAATAAAATCAAGAATCCTCTAAGGCAATGTTTGGAACTAAATTTCAGTGTCTCCGGAAGCACTGGAAAAGTCACCACGTGTAGCGACAGTGAAGTATCAATGGGCTCTCTCTGTGTCCTTTAAACCGCCCATATGATCGTTACAAATGGCGGCTTGAGGAAAGGTGGTTTTGGAATTGGTTTCTCTCTAGTCTTACATGATGTATCTATACTATATTGCATTATAATGCAGGAAAGGGTCACTTGCTGACATAAAGCACAGCAGGCAGGAATAGAAGAGTCAACTTAGGGGGAAAAAAAGTGCTTTGTGATTTCATTTTGATGTCTGCAGTTTGGAAATCAGTTGATCAGTTTAACTGTTTTCGTGATGGCTCACAAAAATACATATGAGCATTGAAAAGGTACAGGAGAACAACAATCGGGGAAACATTTCTGCAAGCTCCAATCACTGGAACCCAGACAGAAGCATACAAGCTAAGAGACAGCTACACCAGGCTTCAGCGGGAAACCATACAGATCTCCTGGGAAGGGCTTCCCTCTCTGAATGCGGCTGCCTGTCCACGGGATGCTCTGGGCCCAGGCACCTTGAGTCCTCCAACTGGAAAGACATAGAAAAACGCCTCCACATCCCATTAAAATGCCCAAAGATTTAGCCAAGGCTCCTATGAAGCGATCTGCTGTCTTCATCCAGGTAAGGGCAACTGCACATTTTAAGACACTGAGATCGTGGGTAAATCCAGGTGGGACTGAGATGCAGGAGCTCCAGCACACACACTCCTGTCATTGGAAGATGAACGCGGTACTTCTTCCTGCACAAACAGACCCTGCCCTCTGGCCTCGGGCCTAGAACATGATTCTTTTGCAGTTGCTGTTGGGGAAGAGGCCCTTGGGCTTTAACCTGCGAACGGCCTCCCTTAAATGCTTGGGCTGCAGCGGGGGCGTCTCTCCCCACATCTCACACACGTCCAGGGCCTCTTCCACCACCTCTCCGACAAAGACCTTGGCTATTCCAGCCATGGCAATGGCCGCGTTCTCAGACACCGAACCGCCAGTGATAGCCCGCATCAGACCCGCGATGCGTGCTCTCGGGAAAGCTGACCGGCGACACACTTCGTAGCGGGACAGCTGCTCCTCAGACATGGCAGACAGCAGGGTTGTCATCCTCTGAGCCTCCTCTGCATCCACGGTGGGCTTCCTCTCCTTCTTGCCTTTCGTATGTGTTTTCCGTCTTTTGGCTGCAGGAGGAGCTGAGGCTGAGGCCTCATTGTCACCTTCTGGGAGGTCCATGACATCCTCACTCCTGAGCTCACCTTCCTGATCCCTGGGTTCTTCCGAGTTCCCATCTAGGTCCTCAGGGATTCCATCCTTCTTGCTGCCCTTCAGACCTCGGGGCATGGCGAGCATCTCAGCAGACACACCTGTTTGCCTGCCGGTCTCCATGGGTGAGATTCAAGCCTGCTCCGTGACAGCAGCTGTACAGGCAGAAGTTCCGGCTGGGGTGGTTTGATTCTGGATCTGCGATGAGAACCTTTCAGAGATTTTAGCTGCCGTGCTTCTGCTGAGCCAGTTTCGCCGTAACCGGACACGGCTCCCGGCCTCCCCTTCCCACACACAAACACACACACACTGAATTTTCCCACTTCCACAATGTGAAGAAACTTGTGGAAGGAGAGTATGTTAGTTTTAGGTCAATGCAGAACGAATTCTCACCAATTTGGGATATTTAAAACAAACACCAGCTCACAGGTCAGAAGTTCTGCTAGGCCAAGTGACCGCCTCCTGCTCAGAGTCACACGAGGGACCTCCAGGATGGGTCTGGCTGTGTGGTCGTCGCCTCCACCCGAGAAGGGTCTGGCTTCGATCCGATTCGAGTTGGTGGCAGAATTCAACAATGCCTTAGGGTTGTGAGCCCCAGGCCCACTTGTTGGTTCTGCCGGCTGCCGTGAGGATGCTCTCAGCTCCTACCCGTGTTGCCCAGGTCTCGGCTGTGAGGCCCCCTGGGTGTGCACAGCCAGTGCTGGGGAATCTCCCACAGGGGAGCGTAATCACAGGGGGGTTCAGTCCTCCCTTACAAAGGGCTCAGATGACTGAATTAGACCCAGCCCTTAGCAGCCATTGGTTCAGGATAGCCCTAATCTAATCAGGAAGTTGGGCCGGCACATCAATCCATGCTTCCGCCCACACCCAAGGGAGGGGCAGACACAGGGCGAGTCTCTGAGGGGCGGGAAATGCAGGGGGCATTTCAGAATTCAGTCTCCTTCACAGAATCGCAAAGTTCACATTTCACAACAATAAAGAAACTATTTACAGTAAAAAATGAGACATTTTACGAAGTTGAGCATTAGAAAACTTCGATGTCTGAGAAAAAAAAACTCTCTAACGCACAGGGAAACAAGCGGTTTATCGAATACTCTGAAAATAAAATGGGCTGGGTGAGGGAAACGTGAAAATATTATTTCAATTTTATTTTACGTCATTTTATCTTAGTTTAGTTTGGTTTATTTGTTTATTTCTGAGACAGAGTCTCGCTCTGTCCCCCAGGCTGGATTACAGCGGCCCGCTCTCAGTCCACTGCAGCCTCGGCATCCTAGGCTCAACGGATTCTCCTGCCTCAGCCTCCAGAGCGGCTGGGACTAAATGTGCGCGCTGCCACGCCGGGCAAATTTTTGTATCTTTTCAAGTAGAGACGAGGTTTCACCATTTTGGCCAGGCTGGTCTTGAACTGCTGACTTCAGGTGATCTGCCCCACTTTGGCTTCCCAAAGAGAAGGGACTATAGGCGTGAGCCACCGCGCCCAGACTATGAGAGTTTCACGCTGAAGCCCGAAGCTGCTCTGCCTTAGGATTTTTCCTGAGTTTTACTTTCTTGTCAGGATGAGTTGCTAGTTCATCTTTCCTGTTGGATCTTCTACAAAGGCATTACTGATGAGATTATGGCTTTCTCACAAGAAATACTACTTTGGTGAAACTCTATTGAAATTATCAGTACCTTCAGTTTCCAATACTTATCAAGTACAATAGTTGAACGTGGCATGGTAGCTGAAAGGGTAAGAGGCAGAATTTGGCAGACTCCGTTTTTTTCAGTTTCGATGGTTTCAGGTTTTTTGGTTTCAGCCAAACTAAAGAATGTCCTCACGAGCTGTCAATTCACAGGTCACTACAGAGAATTTTTGAGACGGAATCACAGGGTAATTTTTGGCGTATGATCTGTGAGCTGTGCTGGGAAGGTTCACGCTGATTCCATAATAAATCTCGGGTTTTTACTCTATAGCGAAAAATTACTCTTTTCCATCACGAAGGTAAAGCAGAGTATGTACAAGTAGAGTGTGGAATAACTTTGTCACTCGTGACGAACCGACTTGGTCCAATAGTTTAACGACTTCTCCAATGTCTCCGTACTCAGGTTTGATTTTCTGAGCGGATCATCGGTAGAATGAATAAAATCAAGAATCCTCTAAGGCAATGTTTGGAACTAAATTTCAGTGTCTCCGGAAGCACTGGAAAAGTCACCACGTGTAGCGACAGTGAAGTATCAATGGGCTCTCTCTGTGTCCTTTAAACCGCCCATATGATCGTTACAAATGGCGGCTTGAGGAAAGGTGGTTTTGGAATTGGTTTCTCTCTAGTCTTACATGATGTATCTATACTATATTGCAGTATAATGCAGGAAAGGGTCACTTGCTGACATAAAGCACAGCAGGCAGGAATAGAAGAGTCAACTTAGGGGGAAAAAAAGTGCTTTGTGATTTCATTTTGATGTCTGCAGTTTGGAAATCAGTTGATCAGTTTAACTGTTTTCGTGATGGCTCACAAAAATACATATGAGCATTGAAAAGGTACAGGAGAACAACAATCGGGGAAACATTTCTGCAAGCTCCAATCACTGGAACCCAGACAGAAGCATACAAGCTAAGAGACAGCTACACCAGGCTTCAGCGGGAAACCATACAGATCTCCTGGGAAGGGCTTCCCTCTCTGAATGCGGCTGCCTGTCCACGGGATGCTCTGGGCCCAGGCACCTTGAGTCCTCCAACTGGAAAGACATAGAAAAACGCCTCCACATCCCATTAAAATGCCCAAAGATTTAGCCAAGGCTCCTATGAAGCGATCTGCTGTCTTCATCCAGGTAAGGGCAACTGCACATTTTAAGACACTGAGATCGTGGGTAAATCCAGGTGGGACTGAGATGCAGGAGCTCCAGCACACACACTCCTGTCATTGGAAGATGAACGCGGTACTTCTTCCTGCACAAACAGACCCTGCCCTCTGGCCTCGGGCCTAGAACATGATTCTTTTGCAGTTGCTGTTGGGGAAGAGGCCCTTGGGCTTTAACCTGCGAACGGCCTCCCTTAAATGCTTGGGCTGCAGCGGGGGCGTCTCTCCCCACATCTCACACACGTCCAGGGCCTCTTCCACCACCTCTCCGACAAAGACCTTGGCTATTCCAGCCATGGCAATGGCCGCGTTCTCAGACACCGAACCGCCAGTGATAGCCCGCATCAGACCCGCGATGCGTGCTCTCGGGAAAGCTGACCGGCGACACACTTCGTAGCGGGACAGCTGCTCCTCAGACATGGCAGACAGCAGGGTTGTCATCCTCTGAGCCTCCTCTGCATCCACGGTGGGCTTCCTCTCCTTCTTGCCTTTCGTACGTGTTTTCCGTCTTTTGGCTGCAGGAGGAGCTGAGGCTGAGGCCTCATTGTCACCTTCTGGGAGGTCCATGACATCCTCACTCCTGAGCTCACCTTCCTGATCCCTGGGTTCTTCCGAGTTCCCATCTAGGTCCTCAGGGATTCCATCCTTCTTGCTGCCCTTCAGACCTCGGGGCATGGCGAGCATCTCAGCAGACACACCTGTTTGCCTGCCGGTCTCCATGGGTGAGATTCAAGCCTGCTCCGTGACAGCAGCTGTACAGGCAGAAGTTCCGGCTGGGGTGGTTTGATTCTGGATCTGCGATGAGAACCTTTCAGAGATTTTAGCTGCCGTGCTTCTGCTGAGCCAGTTTCGCCGTAACCGGACACGGCTCCCGGCCTCCCCTTCCCACACACAAACACACACACACTGAATTTTCCCACTTCCACAATGTGAAGAAACTTGTGGAAGGAGAGTATGTTAGTTTTAGGTCAATGCAGAACGAATTCTCACCAATTTGGGATATTTAAAACAAACACCAGCTCACAGGTCAGAAGTTCTGCTAGGCCAAGTGACCGCCTCCTGCTCAGAGTCACACGAGGGACCTCCAGGATGGGTCTGGCTGTGTGGTCGTCGCCTCCACCCGAGAAGGGTCTGGCTTCGATCCGATTCGAGTTGGTGGCAGAATTCAACAATGCCTTAGGGTTGTGAGCCCCAGGCCCACTTGTTGGTTCTGCCGGCTGCCGTGAGGATGCTCTCAGCTCCTACCCGTGTTGCCCAGGTCTCGGCTGTGAGGCTCCCTGGGTGTGCACAGCCAGTGCTGGGGAATCTCCCACAGGGGAGCGTAATCACAGGGGGGTTCAGTCCTCCCTTACAAAGGGCTCAGATGACTGAATTAGACCCAGCCCTTAGCAGCCATTGGTTCAGGATAGCCCTAATCTAATCAGGAAGTTGGGCCGGCACATCAATCCATGCTTCCGCCCACACCCAAGGGAGGGGCAGACACAGGGCGAGTCTCTGAGGGGCGGGAAATGCAGGGGGCATTTCAGAATTCAGTCTCCTTCACAGAATCGCAAAGTTCACATTTCACAACAATAAAGAAACTATTTACAGTAAAAAATGAGACATTTTACGAAGTTGAGCATTAGAAAACTTCGATGTCTGAGAAAAAAAAACTCTCTAACGCACAGGGAAACAAGCGGTTTATCGAATACTCTGAAAATAAAATGGGCTGGGTGAGGGAAACGTGAAAATATTATTTCAATTTTATTTTACGTCATTTTATCTTAGTTTAGTTTGGTTTATTTGTTTATTTCTGAGACAGAGTCTCGCTCTGTCCCCCAGGCTGGATTATAGCGGCCCGCTCTCAGTCCACTGCAGCCTCGGCATCCTAGGCTCAACGGATTCTCCTGCCTCAGCCTCCAGAGCGGCTGGGACTAAATGTGCGCGCTGCCACGCCGGGCAAATTTTTGTATCTTTTCAAGTAGAGACGAGGTTTCACCATTTTGGCCAGGCTGGTCTTGAACTGCTGACTTCAGGTGATCTGCCCCACTTTGGCTTCCCAAAGAGAAGGGACTATAGGCGTGAGCCACCGCGCCCAGACTATGAGAGTTTCACGCTGAAGCCCGAAGCTGCTCTGCCTTAGGATTTTTCCTGAGTTTTACTTTCTTGTCAGGATGAGTTGCTAGTTCATCTTTCCTGTTGGATCTTCTACAAAGGCATTACTGATGAGATTATGGCTTTCTCACAAGAAATACTACTTTGGTGAAACTCTATTGAAATTATCAGTACCTTCAGTTTCCAATACTTATCAAGTACAATAGTTGAACGTGGCATGGTAGCTGAAAGGGTAAGAGGCAGAATTTGGCAGACTCCGTTTTTTTCAGTTTCGATGGTTTCAGGTTTTTTGGTTTCAGCCAAACTAAAGAATGTCCTCACGAGCTGTCAATTCACAGGTCACTACAGAGAATTTTTGAGACGGAATCACAGGGTAATTTTTGGCGTATGATCTGTGAGCTGTGCTGGGAAGGTTCACGCTGATTCCATAATAAATCTCGGGTTTTTACTCTATAGCGAAAAATTACTCTTTTCCATCACGAAGGTAAAGCAGAGTATGTACAAGTAGAGTGTGGAATAACTTTGTCACTCGTGACGAACCGACTTGGTCCAATAGTTTAACGACTTCTCCAATGTCTCCGTACTCAGGTTTGATTTTCTGAGCGGATCATCGGTAGAATGAATAAAATCAAGAATCCTCTAAGGCAATGTTTGGAACTAAATTTCAGTGTCTCCGGAAGCACTGGAAAAGTCACCACGTGTAGCGACAGTGAAGTATCAATGGGCTCTCTCTGTGTCCTTTAAACCGCCCATATGATCGTTACAAATGGCGGCTTGAGGAAAGGTGGTTTTGGAATTGGTTTCTCTCTAGTCTTACATGATGTATCTATACTATATTGCAGTATAATGCAGGAAAGGGTCACTTGCTGACATAAAGCACAGCAGGCAGGAATAGAAGAGTCAACTTAGGGGGAAAAAAAGTGCTTTGTGATTTCATTTTGATGTCTGCAGTTTGGAAATCAGTTGATCAGTTTAACTGTTTTCGTGATGGCTCACAAAAATACATATGAGCATTGAAAAGGTACAGGAGAACAACAATCGGGGAAACATTTCTGCAAGCTCCAATCACTGGAACCCAGACAGAAGCATACAAGCTAAGAGACAGCTACACCAGGCTTCAGCGGGAAACCATACAGATCTCCTGGGAAGGGCTTCCCTCTCTGAATGCGGCTGCCTGTCCACGGGATGCTCTGGGCCCAGGCACCTTGAGTCCTCCAACTGGAAAGACATAGAAAAACGCCTCCACATCCCATTAAAATGCCCAAAGATTTAGCCAAGGCTCCTATGAAGCGATCTGCTGTCTTCATCCAGGTAAGGGCAACTGCACATTTTAAGACACTGAGATCGTGGGTAAATCCAGGTGGGACTGAGATGCAGGAGCTCCAGCACACACACTCCTGTCATTGGAAGATGAACGCGGTACTTCTTCCTGCACAAACAGACCCTGCCCTCTGGCCTCGGGCCTAGAACATGATTCTTTTGCAGTTGCTGTTGGGGAAGAGGCCCTTGGGCTTTAACCTGCGAACGGCCTCCCTTAAATGCTTGGGCTGCAGCGGGGGCGTCTCTCCCCACATCTCACACACGTCCAGGGCCTCTTCCACCACCTCTCCGACAAAGACCTTGGCTATTCCAGCCATGGCAATGGCCGCGTTCTCAGACACCGAACCGCCAGTGATAGCCCGCATCAGACCCGCGATGCGTGCTCTCGGGAAAGCTGACCGGCGACACACTTCGTAGCGGGACAGCTGCTCCTCAGACATGGCAGACAGCAGGGTTGTCATCCTCTGAGCCTCCTCTGCATCCACGGTGGGCTTCCTCTCCTTCTTGCCTTTCGTATGTGTTTTCCGTCTTTTGGCTGCAGGAGGAGCTGAGGCTGAGGCCTCATTGTCACCTTCTGGGAGGTCCATGACATCCTCACTCCTGAGCTCACCTTCCTGATCCCTGGGTTCTTCCGAGTTCCCATCTAGGTCCTCAGGGATTCCATCCTTCTTGCTGCCCTTCAGACCTCGGGGCATGGCGAGCATCTCAGCAGACACACCTGTCTGCCTGCCGGTCTCCATGGGTGAGATTCAAGCCTGCTCCGTGACAGCAGCTGCACAGGCAGAAGTTCCGGCTGGGGTGGTTTGATTCTGGATCTGCGATGAGAACCTTTCAGAGATTTTAGCTGCCGTGCTTCTGCTGAGCCAGTTTCGCCGTAACCGGACACGGCTCCCGGCCTCCCCTTCCCACACACAAACACACACACACTGAATTTTCCCACTTCCACAATGTGAAGAAACTTGTGGAAGGAGAGTATGTTAGTTTTAGGTCAATGCAGAACGAATTCTCACCAATTTGGGATATTTAAAACAAACACCAGCTCACAGGTCAGAAGTTCTGCTAGGCCAAGTGACCGCCTCCTGCTCAGAGTCACACGAGGGACCTCCAGGATGGGTCTGGCTGTGTGGTCGTCGCCTCCACCCGAGAAGGGTCTGGCTTCGATCCGATTCGAGTTGGTGGCAGAATTCAACAATGCCTTAGGGTTGTGAGCCCCAGGCCCACTTGTTGGTTCTGCCGGCTGCCGTGAGGATGCTCTCAGCTCCTACCCGTGTTGCCCAGGTCTCGGCTGTGAGGCCCCCTGGGTGTGCACAGCCAGTGCTGGGGAATCTCCCACAGGGGAGCGTAATCACAGGGGGGTTCAGTCCTCCCTTACAAAGGGCTCAGATGACTGAATTAGACCCAGCCCTTAGCAGCCATTGGTTCAGGATAGCCCTAATCTAATCAGGAAGTTGGGCCGGCACATCAATCCATGCTTCCGCCCACACCCAAGGGAGGGGCAGACACAGGGCGAGTCTCTGAGGGGCGGGAAATGCAGGGGGCATTTCAGAATTCAGTCTCCTTCACAGAATCGCAAAGTTCACATTTCACAACAATAAAGAAACTATTTACAGTAAAAAATGAGACATTTTACGAAGTTGAGCATTAGAAAACTTCGATGTCTGAGAAAAAAAAACTCTCTAACGCACAGGGAAACAAGCGGTTTATCGAATACTCTGAAAATAAAATGGGCTGGGTGAGGGAAACGTGAAAATATTATTTCAATTTTATTTTACGTCATTTTATCTTAGTTTAGTTTGGTTTATTTGTTTATTTCTGAGACAGAGTCTCGCTCTGTCCCCCAGGCTGGATTACAGCGGCCCGCTCTCAGTCCACTGCAGCCTCGGCATCCTAGGCTCAACGGATTCTCCTGCCTCAGCCTCCAGAGCGGCTGGGACTAAATGTGCGCGCTGCCACGCCGGGCAAATTTTTGTATCTTTTCAAGTAGAGACGAGGTTTCACCATTTTGGCCAGGCTGGTCTTGAACTGCTGACTTCAGGTGATCTGCCCCACTTTGGCTTCCCAAAGAGAAGGGACTATAGGCGTGAGCCACCGCGCCCAGACTATGAGAGTTTCACGCTGAAGCCCGAAGCTGCTCTGCCTTAGGATTTTTCCTGAGTTTTACTTTCTTGTCAGGATGAGTTGCTAGTTCATCTTTCCTGTTGGATCTTCTACAAAGGCATTACTGATGAGATTATGGCTTTCTCACAAGAAATACTACTTTGGTGAAACTCTATTGAAATTATCAGTACCTTCAGTTTCCAATACTTATCAAGTACAATAGTTGAACGTGGCATGGTAGCTGAAAGGGTAAGAGGCAGAATTTGGCAGACTCCGTTTTTTTCAGTTTCGATGGTTTCAGGTTTTTTGGTTTCAGCCAAACTAAAGAATGTCCTCACGAGCTGTCAATTCACAGGTCACTACAGAGAATTTTTGAGACGGAATCACAGGGTAATTTTTGGCGTATGATCTGTGAGCTGTGCTGGGAAGGTTCACGCTGATTCCATAATAAATCTCGGGTTTTTACTCTATAGCGAAAAATTACTCTTTTCCATCACGAAGGTAAAGCAGAGTATGTACAAGTAGAGTGTGGAATAACTTTGTCACTCGTGACGAACCGACTTGGTCCAATAGTTTAACGACTTCTCCAATGTCTCCGTACTCAGGTTTGATTTTCTGAGCGGATCATCGGTAGAATGAATAAAATCAAGAATCCTCTAAGGCAATGTTTGGAACTAAATTTCAGTGTCTCCGGAAGCACTGGAAAAGTCACCACGTGTAGCGACAGTGAAGTATCAATGGGCTCTCTCTGTGTCCTTTAAACCGCCCATATGATCGTTACAAATGGCGGCTTGAGGAAAGGTGGTTTTGGAATTGGTTTCTCTCTAGTCTTACATGATGTATCTATACTATATTGCAGTATAATGCAGGAAAGGGTCACTTGCTGACATAAAGCACAGCAGGCAGGAATAGAAGAGTCAACTTAGGGGGAAAAAAAGTGCTTTGTGATTTCATTTTGATGTCTGCAGTTTGGAAATCAGTTGATCAGTTTAACTGTTTTCGTGATGGCTCACAAAAATACATATGAGCATTGAAAAGGTACAGGAGAACAACAATCGGGGAAACATTTCTGCAAGCTCCAATCACTGGAACCCAGACAGAAGCATACAAGCTAAGAGACAGCTACACCAGGCTTCAGCGGGAAACCATACAGATCTCCTGGGAAGGGCTTCCCTCTCTGAATGCGGCTGCCTGTCCACGGGATGCTCTGGGCCCAGGCACCTTGAGTCCTCCAACTGGAAAGACATAGAAAAACGCCTCCACATCCCATTAAAATGCCCAAAGATTTAGCCAAGGCTCCTATGAAGCGATCTGCTGTCTTCATCCAGGTAAGGGCAACTGCACATTTTAAGACACTGAGATCGTGGGTAAATCCAGGTGGGACTGAGATGCAGGAGCTCCAGCACACACACTCCTGTCATTGGAAGATGAACGCGGTACTTCTTCCTGCACAAACAGACCCTGCCCTCTGGCCTCGGGCCTAGAACATGATTCTTTTGCAGTTGCTGTTGGGGAAGAGGCCCTTGGGCTTTAACCTGCGAACGGCCTCCCTTAAATGCTTGGGCTGCAGCGGGGGCGTCTCTCCCCACATCTCACACACGTCCAGGGCCTCTTCCACCACCTCTCCGACAAAGACCTTGGCTATTCCAGCCATGGCAATGGCCGCGTTCTCAGACACCGAACCGCCAGTGATAGCCCGCATCAGACCCGCGATGCGTGCTCTCGGGAAAGCTGACCGGCGACACACTTCGTAGCGGGACAGCTGCTCCTCAGACATGGCAGACAGCAGGGTTGTCATCCTCTGAGCCTCCTCTGCATCCACGGTGGGCTTCCTCTCCTTCTTGCCTTTCGTATGTGTTTTCCGTCTTTTGGCTGCAGGAGGAGCTGAGGCTGAGGCCTCATTGTCACCTTCTGGGAGGTCCATGACATCCTCACTCCTGAGCTCACCTTCCTGATCCCTGGGTTCTTCCGAGTTCCCATCTAGGTCCTCAGGGATTCCATCCTTCTTGCTGCCCTTCAGACCTCGGGGCATGGCGAGCATCTCAGCAGACACACCTGTCTGCCTGCCGGTCTCCATGGGTGAGATTCAAGCCTGCTCCGTGACAGCAGCTGCACAGGCAGAAGTTCCGGCTGGGGTGGTTTGATTCTGGATCTGCGATGAGAACCTTTCAGAGATTTTAGCTGCCGTGCTTCTGCTGAGCCAGTTTCGCCGTAACCGGACACGGCTCCCGGCCTCCCCTTCCCACACACAAACACACACACACTGAATTTTCCCACTTCCACAATGTGAAGAAACTTGTGGAAGGAGAGTATGTTAGTTTTAGGTCAATGCAGAACGAATTCTCACCAATTTGGGATATTTAAAACAAACACCAGCTCACAGGTCAGAAGTTCTGCTAGGCCAAGTGACCGCCTCCTGCTCAGAGTCACACGAGGGACCTCCAGGATGGGTCTGGCTGTGTGGTCGTCGCCTCCACCCGAGAAGGGTCTGGCTTCGATCCGATTCGAGTTGGTGGCAGAATTCAACAATGCCTTAGGGTTGTGAGCCCCAGGCCCACTTGTTGGTTCTGCCGGCTGCCGTGAGGATGCTCTCAGCTCCTACCCGTGTTGCCCAGGTCTCGGCTGTGAGGCCCCCTGGGTGTGCACAGCCAGTGCTGGGGAATCTCCCACAGGGGAGCGTAATCACAGGGGGGTTCAGTCCTCCCTTACAAAGGGCTCAGATGACTGAATTAGACCCAGCCCTTAGCAGCCATTGGTTCAGGATAGCCCTAATCTAATCAGGAAGTTGGGCCGGCACATCAATCCATGCTTCCGCCCACACCCAAGGGAGGGGCAGACACAGGGCGAGTCTCTGAGGGGCGGGAAATGCAGGGGGCATTTCAGAATTCAGTCTCCTTCACAGAATCGCAAAGTTCACATTTCACAACAATAAAGAAACTATTTACAGTAAAAAATGAGACATTTTACGAAGTTGAGCATTAGAAAACTTCGATGTCTGAGAAAAAAAAACTCTCTAACGCACAGGGAAACAAGCGGTTTATCGAATACTCTGAAAATAAAATGGGCTGGGTGAGGGAAACGTGAAAATATTATTTCAATTTTATTTTACGTCATTTTATCTTAGTTTAGTTTGGTTTATTTGTTTATTTCTGAGACAGAGTCTCGCTCTGTCCCCCAGGCTGGATTACAGCGGCCCGCTCTCAGTCCACTGCAGCCTCGGCATCCTAGGCTCAACGGATTCTCCTGCCTCAGCCTCCAGAGCGGCTGGGACTAAATGTGCGCGCTGCCACGCCGGGCAAATTTTTGTATCTTTTCAAGTAGAGACGAGGTTTCACCATTTTGGCCAGGCTGGTCTTGAACTGCTGACTTCAGGTGATCTGCCCCACTTTGGCTTCCCAAAGAGAAGGGACTATAGGCGTGAGCCACCGCGCCCAGACTATGAGAGTTTCACGCTGAAGCCCGAAGCTGCTCTGCCTTAGGATTTTTCCTGAGTTTTACTTTCTTGTCAGGATGAGTTGCTAGTTCATCTTTCCTGTTGGATCTTCTACAAAGGCATTACTGATGAGATTATGGCTTTCTCACAAGAAATACTACTTTGGTGAAACTCTATTGAAATTATCAGTACCTTCAGTTTCCAATACTTATCAAGTACAATAGTTGAACGTGGCATGGTAGCTGAAAGGGTAAGAGGCAGAATTTGGCAGACTCCGTTTTTTTCAGTTTCGATGGTTTCAGGTTTTTTGGTTTCAGCCAAACTAAAGAATGTCCTCACGAGCTGTCAATTCACAGGTCACTACAGAGAATTTTTGAGACGGAATCACAGGGTAATTTTTGGCGTATGATCTGTGAGCTGTGCTGGGAAGGTTCACGCTGATTCCATAATAAATCTCGGGTTTTTACTCTATAGCGAAAAATTACTCTTTTCCATCACGAAGGTAAAGCAGAGTATGTACAAGTAGAGTGTGGAATAACTTTGTCACTCGTGACGAACCGACTTGGTCCAATAGTTTAACGACTTCTCCAATGTCTCCGTACTCAGGTTTGATTTTCTGAGCGGATCATCGGTAGAATGAATAAAATCAAGAATCCTCTAAGGCAATGTTTGGAACTAAATTTCAGTGTCTCCGGAAGCACTGGAAAAGTCACCACGTGTAGCGACAGTGAAGTATCAATGGGCTCTCTCTGTGTCCTTTAAACCGCCCATATGATCGTTACAAATGGCGGCTTGAGGAAAGGTGGTTTTGGAATTGGTTTCTCTCTAGTCTTACATGATGTATCTATACTATATTGCAGTATAATGCAGGAAAGGGTCACTTGCTGACATAAAGCACAGCAGGCAGGAATAGAAGAGTCAACTTAGGGGGAAAAAAAGTGCTTTGTGATTTCATTTTGATGTCTGCAGTTTGGAAATCAGTTGATCAGTTTAACTGTTTTCGTGATGGCTCACAAAAATACATATGAGCATTGAAAAGGTACAGGAGAACAACAATCGGGGAAACATTTCTGCAAGCTCCAATCACTGGAACCCAGACAGAAGCATACAAGCTAAGAGACAGCTACACCAGGCTTCAGCGGGAAACCATACAGATCTCCTGGGAAGGGCTTCCCTCTCTGAATGCGGCTGCCTGTCCACGGGATGCTCTGGGCCCAGGCACCTTGAGTCCTCCAACTGGAAAGACATAGAAAAACGCCTCCACATCCCATTAAAATGCCCAAAGATTTAGCCAAGGCTCCTATGAAGCGATCTGCTGTCTTCATCCAGGTAAGGGCAACTGCACATTTTAAGACACTGAGATCGTGGGTAAATCCAGGTGGGACTGAGATGCAGGAGCTCCAGCACACACACTCCTGTCATTGGAAGATGAACGCGGTACTTCTTCCTGCACAAACAGACCCTGCCCTCTGGCCTCGGGCCTAGAACATGATTCTTTTGCAGTTGCTGTTGGGGAAGAGGCCCTTGGGCTTTAACCTGCGAACGGCCTCCCTTAAATGCTTGGGCTGCAGCGGGGGCGTCTCTCCCCACATCTCACACACGTCCAGGGCCTCTTCCACCACCTCTCCGACAAAGACCTTGGCTATTCCAGCCATGGCAATGGCCGCGTTCTCAGACACCGAACCGCCAGTGATAGCCCGCATCAGACCCGCGATGCGTGCTCTCGGGAAAGCTGACCGGCGACACACTTCGTAGCGGGACAGCTGCTCCTCAGACATGGCAGACAGCAGGGTTGTCATCCTCTGAGCCTCCTCTGCATCCACGGTGGGCTTCCTCTCCTTCTTGCCTTTCGTATGTGTTTTCCGTCTTTTGGCTGCAGGAGGAGCTGAGGCTGAGGCCTCATTGTCACCTTCTGGGAGGTCCATGACATCCTCACTCCTGAGCTCACCTTCCTGATCCCTGGGTTCTTCCGAGTTCCCATCTAGGTCCTCAGGGATTCCATCCTTCTTGCTGCCCTTCAGACCTCGGGGCATGGCGAGCATCTCAGCAGACACACCTGTTTGCCTGCCGGTCTCCATGGGTGAGATTCAAGCCTGCTCCGTGACAGCAGCTGTACAGGCAGAAGTTCCGGCTGGGGTGGTTTGATTCTGGATCTGCGATGAGAACCTTTCAGAGATTTTAGCTGCCGTGCTTCTGCTGAGCCAGTTTCGCCGTAACCGGACACGGCTCCCGGCCTCCCCTTCCCACACACAAACACACACACACTGAATTTTCCCACTTCCACAATGTGAAGAAACTTGTGGAAGGAGAGTATGTTAGTTTTAGGTCAATGCAGAACGAATTCTCACCAATTTGGGATATTTAAAACAAACACCAGCTCACAGGTCAGAAGTTCTGCTAGGCCAAGTGACCGCCTCCTGCTCAGAGTCACACGAGGGACCTCCAGGATGGGTCTGGCTGTGTGGTCGTCGCCTCCACCCGAGAAGGGTCTGGCTTCGATCCGATTCGAGTTGGTGGCAGAATTCAACAATGCCTTAGGGTTGTGAGCCCCAGGCCCACTTGTTGGTTCTGCCGGCTGCCGTGAGGATGCTCTCAGCTCCTACCCGTGTTGCCCAGGTCTCGGCTGTGAGGCCCCCTGGGTGTGCACAGCCAGTGCTGGGGAATCTCCCACAGGGGAGCGTAATCACAGGGGGGTTCAGTCCTCCCTTACAAAGGGCTCAGATGACTGAATTAGACCCAGCCCTTAGCAGCCATTGGTTCAGGATAGCCCTAATCTAATCAGGAAGTTGGGCCGGCACATCAATCCATGCTTCCGCCCACACCCAAGGGAGGGGCAGACACAGGGCGAGTCTCTGAGGGGCGGGAAATGCAGGGGGCATTTCAGAATTCAGTCTCCTTCACAGAATCGCAAAGTTCACATTTCACAACAATAAAGAAACTATTTACAGTAAAAAATGAGACATTTTACGAAGTTGAGCATTAGAAAACTTCGATGTCTGAGAAAAAAAAACTCTCTAACGCACAGGGAAACAAGCGGTTTATCAAATACTCTGAAAATAAAATGGGCTGGGTGAGGGAAACGTGAAAATATTATTTCAATTTTATTTTACGTCATTTTATCTTAGTTTAGTTTGGTTTATTTGTTTATTTCTGAGACAGAGTCTCGCTCTGTCCCCCAGGCTGGATTACAGCGGCCCGCTCTCAGTCCACTGCAGCCTCGGCATCCTAGGCTCAACGGATTCTCCTGCCTCAGCCTCCAGAGCGGCTGGGACTAAATGTGCGCGCTGCCACGCCGGGCAAATTTTTGTATCTTTTCAAGTAGAGACGAGGTTTCACCATTTTGGCCAGGCTGGTCTTGAACTGCTGACTTCAGGTGATCTGCCCCACTTTGGCTTCCCAAAGAGAAGGGACTATAGGCGTGAGCCACCGCGCCCAGACTATGAGAGTTTCACGCTGAAGCCCGAAGCTGCTCTGCCTTAGGATTTTTCCTGAGTTTTACTTTCTTGTCAGGATGAGTTGCTAGTTCATCTTTCCTGTTGGATCTTCTACAAAGGCATTACTGATGAGATTATGGCTTTCTCACAAGAAATACTACTTTGGTGAAACTCTATTGAAATTATCAGTACCTTCAGTTTCCAATACTTATCAAGTACAATAGTTGAACGTGGCATGGTAGCTGAAAGGGTAAGAGGCAGAATTTGGCAGACTCCGTTTTTTTCAGTTTCGATGGTTTCAGGTTTTTTGGTTTCAGCCAAACTAAAGAATGTCCTCACGAGCTGTCAATTCACAGGTCACTACAGAGAATTTTTGAGACGGAATCACAGGGTAATTTTTGGCGTATGATCTGTGAGCTGTGCTGGGAAGGTTCACGCTGATTCCATAATAAATCTCGGGTTTTTACTCTATAGCGAAAAATTACTCTTTTCCATCACGAAGGTAAAGCAGAGTATGTACAAGTAGAGTGTGGAATAACTTTGTCACTCGTGACGAACCGACTTGGTCCAATAGTTTAACGACTTCTCCAATGTCTCCGTACTCAGGTTTGATTTTCTGAGCGGATCATCGGTAGAATGAATAAAATCAAGAATCCTCTAAGGCAATGTTTGGAACTAAATTTCAGTGTCTCCGGAAGCACTGGAAAAGTCACCACGTGTAGCGACAGTGAAGTATCAATGGGCTCTCTCTGTGTCCTTTAAACCGCCCATATGATCGTTACAAATGGCGGCTTGAGGAAAGGTGGTTTTGGAATTGGTTTCTCTCTAGTCTTACATGATGTATCTATACTATATTGCAGTATAATGCAGGAAAGGGTCACTTGCTGACATAAAGCACAGCAGGCAGGAATAGAAGAGTCAACTTAGGGGGAAAAAAAGTGCTTTGTGATTTCATTTTGATGTCTGCAGTTTGGAAATCAGTTGATCAGTTTAACTGTTTTCGTGATGGCTCACAAAAATACATATGAGCATTGAAAAGGTACAGGAGAACAACAATCGGGGAAACATTTCTGCAAGCTCCAATCACTGGAACCCAGACAGAAGCATACAAGCTAAGAGACAGCTACACCAGGCTTCAGCGGGAAACCATACAGATCTCCTGGGAAGGGCTTCCCTCTCTGAATGCGGCTGCCTGTCCACGGGATGCTCTGGGCCCAGGCACCTTGAGTCCTCCAACTGGAAAGACATAGAAAAACGCCTCCACATCCCATTAAAATGCCCAAAGATTTAGCCAAGGCTCCTATGAAGCGATCTGCTGTCTTCATCCAGGTAAGGGCAACTGCACATTTTAAGACACTGAGATCGTGGGTAAATCCAGGTGGGACTGAGATGCAGGAGCTCCAGCACACACACTCCTGTCATTGGAAGATGAACGCGGTACTTCTTCCTGCACAAACAGACCCTGCCCTCTGGCCTCGGGCCTAGAACATGATTCTTTTGCAGTTGCTGTTGGGGAAGAGGCCCTTGGGCTTTAACCTGCGAACGGCCTCCCTTAAATGCTTGGGCTGCAGCGGGGGCGTCTCTCCCCACATCTCACACACGTCCAGGGCCTCTTCCACCACCTCTCCGACAAAGACCTTGGCTATTCCAGCCATGGCAATGGCCGCGTTCTCAGACACCGAACCGCCAGTGATAGCCCGCATCAGACCCGCGATGCGTGCTCTCGGGAAAGCTGACCGGCGACACACTTCGTAGCGGGACAGCTGCTCCTCAGACATGGCAGACAGCAGGGTTGTCATCCTCTGAGCCTCCTCTGCATCCACGGTGGGCTTCCTCTCCTTCTTGCCTTTCGTATGTGTTTTCCGTCTTTTGGCTGCAGGAGGAGCTGAGGCTGAGGCCTCATTGTCACCTTCTGGGAGGTCCATGACATCCTCACTCCTGAGCTCACCTTCCTGATCCCTGGGTTCTTCCGAGTTCCCATCTAGGTCCTCAGGGATTCCATCCTTCTTGCTGCCCTTCAGACCTCGGGGCATGGCGAGCATCTCAGCAGACACACCTGTCTGCCTGCCGGTCTCCATGGGTGAGATTCAAGCCTGCTCCGTGACAGCAGCTGCACAGGCAGAAGTTCCGGCTGGGGTGGTTTGATTCTGGATCTGCGATGAGAACCTTTCAGAGATTTTAGCTGCCGTGCTTCTGCTGAGCCAGTTTCGCCGTAACCGGACACGGCTCCCGGCCTCCCCTTCCCACACACAAACACACACACACTGAATTTTCCCACTTCCACAATGTGAAGAAACTTGTGGAAGGAGAGTATGTTAGTTTTAGGTCAATGCAGAACGAATTCTCACCAATTTGGGATATTTAAAACAAACACCAGCTCACAGGTCAGAAGTTCTGCTAGGCCAAGTGACCGCCTCCTGCTCAGAGTCACACGAGGGACCTCCAGGATGGGTCTGGCTGTGTGGTCGTCGCCTCCACCCGAGAAGGGTCTGGCTTCGATCCGATTCGAGTTGGTGGCAGAATTCAACAATGCCTTAGGGTTGTGAGCCCCAGGCCCACTTGTTGGTTCTGCCGGCTGCCGTGAGGATGCTCTCAGCTCCTACCCGTGTTGCCCAGGTCTCGGCTGTGAGGCCCCCTGGGTGTGCACAGCCAGTGCTGGGGAATCTCCCACAGGGGAGCGTAATCACAGGGGGGTTCAGTCCTCCCTTACAAAGGGCTCAGATGACTGAATTAGACCCAGCCCTTAGCAGCCATTGGTTCAGGATAGCCCTAATCTAATCAGGAAGTTGGGCCGGCACATCAATCCATGCTTCCGCCCACACCCAAGGGAGGGGCAGACACAGGGCGAGTCTCTGAGGGGCGGGAAATGCAGGGGGCATTTCAGAATTCAGTCTCCTTCACAGAATCGCAAAGTTCACATTTCACAACAATAAAGAAACTATTTACAGTAAAAAATGAGACATTTTACGAAGTTGAGCATTAGAAAACTTCGATGTCTGAGAAAAAAAAACTCTCTAACGCACAGGGAAACAAGCGGTTTATCGAATACTCTGAAAATAAAATGGGCTGGGTGAGGGAAACGTGAAAATATTATTTCAATTTTATTTTACGTCATTTTATCTTAGTTTAGTTTGGTTTATTTGTTTATTTCTGAGACAGAGTCTCGCTCTGTCCCCCAGGCTGGATTACAGCGGCCCGCTCTCAGTCCACTGCAGCCTCGGCATCCTAGGCTCAACGGATTCTCCTGCCTCAGCCTCCAGAGCGGCTGGGACTAAATGTGCGCGCTGCCACGCCGGGCAAATTTTTGTATCTTTTCAAGTAGAGACGAGGTTTCACCATTTTGGCCAGGCTGGTCTTGAACTGCTGACTTCAGGTGATCTGCCCCACTTTGGCTTCCCAAAGAGAAGGGACTATAGGCGTGAGCCACCGCGCCCAGACTATGAGAGTTTCACGCTGAAGCCCGAAGCTGCTCTGCCTTAGGATTTTTCCTGAGTTTTACTTTCTTGTCAGGATGAGTTGCTAGTTCATCTTTCCTGTTGGATCTTCTACAAAGGCATTACTGATGAGATTATGGCTTTCTCACAAGAAATACTACTTTGGTGAAACTCTATTGAAATTATCAGTACCTTCAGTTTCCAATACTTATCAAGTACAATAGTTGAACGTGGCATGGTAGCTGAAAGGGTAAGAGGCAGAATTTGGCAGACTCCGTTTTTTTCAGTTTCGATGGTTTCAGGTTTTTTGGTTTCAGCCAAACTAAAGAATGTCCTCACGAGCTGTCAATTCACAGGTCACTACAGAGAATTTTTGAGACGGAATCACAGGGTAATTTTTGGCGTATGATCTGTGAGCTGTGCTGGGAAGGTTCACGCTGATTCCATAATAAATCTCGGGTTTTTACTCTATAGCGAAAAATTACTCTTTTCCATCACGAAGGTAAAGCAGAGTATGTACAAGTAGAGTGTGGAATAACTTTGTCACTCGTGACGAACCGACTTGGTCCAATAGTTTAACGACTTCTCCAATGTCTCCGTACTCAGGTTTGATTTTCTGAGCGGATCATCGGTAGAATGAATAAAATCAAGAATCCTCTAAGGCAATGTTTGGAACTAAATTTCAGTGTCTCCGGAAGCACTGGAAAAGTCACCACGTGTAGCGACAGTGAAGTATCAATGGGCTCTCTCTGTGTCCTTTAAACCGCCCATATGATCGTTACAAATGGCGGCTTGAGGAAAGGTGGTTTTGGAATTGGTTTCTCTCTAGTCTTACATGATGTATCTATACTATATTGCAGTATAATGCAGGAAAGGGTCACTTGCTGACATAAAGCACAGCAGGCAGGAATAGAAGAGTCAACTTAGGGGGAAAAAAAGTGCTTTGTGATTTCATTTTGATGTCTGCAGTTTGGAAATCAGTTGATCAGTTTAACTGTTTTCGTGATGGCTCACAAAAATACATATGAGCATTGAAAAGGTACAGGAGAACAACAATCGGGGAAACATTTCTGCAAGCTCCAATCACTGGAACCCAGACAGAAGCATACAAGCTAAGAGACAGCTACACCAGGCTTCAGCGGGAAACCATACAGATCTCCTGGGAAGGGCTTCCCTCTCTGAATGCGGCTGCCTGTCCACGGGATGCTCTGGGCCCAGGCACCTTGAGTCCTCCAACTGGAAAGACATAGAAAAACGCCTCCACATCCCATTAAAATGCCCAAAGATTTAGCCAAGGCTCCTATGAAGCGATCTGCTGTCTTCATCCAGGTAAGGGCAACTGCACATTTTAAGACACTGAGATCGTGGGTAAATCCAGGTGGGACTGAGATGCAGGAGCTCCAGCACACACACTCCTGTCATTGGAAGATGAACGCGGTACTTCTTCCTGCACAAACAGACCCTGCCCTCTGGCCTCGGGCCTAGAACATGATTCTTTTGCAGTTGCTGTTGGGGAAGAGGCCCTTGGGCTTTAACCTGCGAACGGCCTCCCTTAAATGCTTGGGCTGCAGCGGGGGCGTCTCTCCCCACATCTCACACACGTCCAGGGCCTCTTCCACCACCTCTCCGACAAAGACCTTGGCTATTCCAGCCATGGCAATGGCCGCGTTCTCAGACACCGAACCGCCAGTGATAGCCCGCATCAGACCCGCGATGCGTGCTCTCGGGAAAGCTGACCGGCGACACACTTCGTAGCGGGACAGCTGCTCCTCAGACATGGCAGACAGCAGGGTTGTCATCCTCTGAGCCTCCTCTGCATCCACGGTGGGCTTCCTCTCCTTCTTGCCTTTCGTATGTGTTTTCCGTCTTTTGGCTGCAGGAGGAGCTGAGGCTGAGGCCTCATTGTCACCTTCTGGGAGGTCCATGACATCCTCACTCCTGAGCTCACCTTCCTGATCCCTGGGTTCTTCCGAGTTCCCATCTAGGTCCTCAGGGATTCCATCCTTCTTGCTGCCCTTCAGACCTCGGGGCATGGCGAGCATCTCAGCAGACACACCTGTTTGCCTGCCGGTCTCCATGGGTGAGATTCAAGCCTGCTCCGTGACAGCAGCTGTACAGGCAGAAGTTCCGGCTGGGGTGGTTTGATTCTGGATCTGCGATGAGAACCTTTCAGAGATTTTAGCTGCCGTGCTTCTGCTGAGCCAGTTTCGCCGTAACCGGACACGGCTCCCGGCCTCCCCTTCCCACACACAAACACACACACACTGAATTTTCCCACTTCCACAATGTGAAGAAACTTGTGGAAGGAGAGTATGTTAGTTTTAGGTCAATGCAGAACGAATTCTCACCAATTTGGGATATTTAAAACAAACACCAGCTCACAGGTCAGAAGTTCTGCTAGGCCAAGTGACCGCCTCCTGCTCAGAGTCACACGAGGGACCTCCAGGATGGGTCTGGCTGTGTGGTCGTCGCCTCCACCCGAGAAGGGTCTGGCTTCGATCCGATTCGAGTTGGTGGCAGAATTCAACAATGCCTTAGGGTTGTGAGCCCCAGGCCCACTTGTTGGTTCTGCCGGCTGCCGTGAGGATGCTCTCAGCTCCTACCCGTGTTGCCCAGGTCTCGGCTGTGAGGCCCCCTGGGTGTGCACAGCCAGTGCTGGGGAATCTCCCACAGGGGAGCGTAATCACAGGGGGGTTCAGTCCTCCCTTACAAAGGGCTCAGATGACTGAATTAGACCCAGCCCTTAGCAGCCATTGGTTCAGGATAGCCCTAATCTAATCAGGAAGTTGGGCCGGCACATCAATCCATGCTTCCGCCCACACCCAAGGGAGGGGCAGACACAGGGCGAGTCTCTGAGGGGCGGGAAATGCAGGGGGCATTTCAGAATTCAGTCTCCTTCACAGAATCGCAAAGTTCACATTTCACAACAATAAAGAAACTATTTACAGTAAAAAATGAGACATTTTACGAAGTTGAGCATTAGAAAACTTCGATGTCTGAGAAAAAAAAACTCTCTAACGCACAGGGAAACAAGCGGTTTATCAAATACTCTGAAAATAAAATGGGCTGGGTGAGGGAAACGTGAAAATATTATTTCAATTTTATTTTACGTCATTTTATCTTAGTTTAGTTTGGTTTATTTGTTTATTTCTGAGACAGAGTCTCGCTCTGTCCCCCAGGCTGGATTACAGCGGCCCGCTCTCAGTCCACTGCAGCCTCGGCATCCTAGGCTCAACGGATTCTCCTGCCTCAGCCTCCAGAGCGGCTGGGACTAAATGTGCGCGCTGCCACGCCGGGCAAATTTTTGTATCTTTTCAAGTAGAGACGAGGTTTCACCATTTTGGCCAGGCTGGTCTTGAACTGCTGACTTCAGGTGATCTGCCCCACTTTGGCTTCCCAAAGAGAAGGGACTATAGGCGTGAGCCACCGCGCCCAGACTATGAGAGTTTCACGCTGAAGCCCGAAGCTGCTCTGCCTTAGGATTTTTCCTGAGTTTTACTTTCTTGTCAGGATGAGTTGCTAGTTCATCTTTCCTGTTGGATCTTCTACAAAGGCATTACTGATGAGATTATGGCTTTCTCACAAGAAATACTACTTTGGTGAAACTCTATTGAAATTATCAGTACCTTCAGTTTCCAATACTTATCAAGTACAATAGTTGAACGTGGCATGGTAGCTGAAAGGGTAAGAGGCAGAATTTGGCAGACTCCGTTTTTTTCAGTTTCGATGGTTTCAGGTTTTTTGGTTTCAGCCAAACTAAAGAATGTCCTCACGAGCTGTCAATTCACAGGTCACTACAGAGAATTTTTGAGACGGAATCACAGGGTAATTTTTGGCGTATGATCTGTGAGCTGTGCTGGGAAGGTTCACGCTGATTCCATAATAAATCTCGGGTTTTTACTCTATAGCGAAAAATTACTCTTTTCCATCACGAAGGTAAAGCAGAGTATGTACAAGTAGAGTGTGGAATAACTTTGTCACTCGTGACGAACCGACTTGGTCCAATAGTTTAACGACTTCTCCAATGTCTCCGTACTCAGGTTTGATTTTCTGAGCGGATCATCGGTAGAATGAATAAAATCAAGAATCCTCTAAGGCAATGTTTGGAACTAAATTTCAGTGTCTCCGGAAGCACTGGAAAAGTCACCACGTGTAGCGACAGTGAAGTATCAATGGGCTCTCTCTGTGTCCTTTAAACCGCCCATATGATCGTTACAAATGGCGGCTTGAGGAAAGGTGGTTTTGGAATTGGTTTCTCTCTAGTCTTACATGATGTATCTATACTATATTGCAGTATAATGCAGGAAAGGGTCACTTGCTGACATAAAGCACAGCAGGCAGGAATAGAAGAGTCAACTTAGGGGGAAAAAAAGTGCTTTGTGATTTCATTTTGATGTCTGCAGTTTGGAAATCAGTTGATCAGTTTAACTGTTTTCGTGATGGCTCACAAAAATACATATGAGCATTGAAAAGGTACAGGAGAACAACAATCGGGGAAACATTTCTGCAAGCTCCAATCACTGGAACCCAGACAGAAGCATACAAGCTAAGAGACAGCTACACCAGGCTTCAGCGGGAAACCATACAGATCTCCTGGGAAGGGCTTCCCTCTCTGAATGCGGCTGCCTGTCCACGGGATGCTCTGGGCCCAGGCACCTTGAGTCCTCCAACTGGAAAGACATAGAAAAACGCCTCCACATCCCATTAAAATGCCCAAAGATTTAGCCAAGGCTCCTATGAAGCGATCTGCTGTCTTCATCCAGGTAAGGGCAACTGCACATTTTAAGACACTGAGATCGTGGGTAAATCCAGGTGGGACTGAGATGCAGGAGCTCCAGCACACACACTCCTGTCATTGGAAGATGAACGCGGTACTTCTTCCTGCACAAACAGACCCTGCCCTCTGGCCTCGGGCCTAGAACATGATTCTTTTGCAGTTGCTGTTGGGGAAGAGGCCCTTGGGCTTTAACCTGCGAACGGCCTCCCTTAAATGCTTGGGCTGCAGCGGGGGCGTCTCTCCCCACATCTCACACACGTCCAGGGCCTCTTCCACCACCTCTCCGACAAAGACCTTGGCTATTCCAGCCATGGCAATGGCCGCGTTCTCAGACACCGAACCGCCAGTGATAGCCCGCATCAGACCCGCGATGCGTGCTCTCGGGAAAGCTGACCGGCGACACACTTCGTAGCGGGACAGCTGCTCCTCAGACATGGCAGACAGCAGGGTTGTCATCCTCTGAGCCTCCTCTGCATCCACGGTGGGCTTCCTCTCCTTCTTGCCTTTCGTATGTGTTTTCCGTCTTTTGGCTGCAGGAGGAGCTGAGGCTGAGGCCTCATTGTCACCTTCTGGGAGGTCCATGACATCCTCACTCCTGAGCTCACCTTCCTGATCCCTGGGTTCTTCCGAGTTCCCATCTAGGTCCTCAGGGATTCCATCCTTCTTGCTGCCCTTCAGACCTCGGGGCATGGCGAGCATCTCAGCAGACACACCTGTTTGCCTGCCGGTCTCCATGGGTGAGATTCAAGCCTGCTCCGTGACAGCAGCTGTACAGGCAGAAGTTCCGGCTGGGGTGGTTTGATTCTGGATCTGCGATGAGAACCTTTCAGAGATTTTAGCTGCCGTGCTTCTGCTGAGCCAGTTTCGCCGTAACCGGACACGGCTCCCGGCCTCCCCTTCCCACACACAAACACACACACACTGAATTTTCCCACTTCCACAATGTGAAGAAACTTGTGGAAGGAGAGTATGTTAGTTTTAGGTCAATGCAGAACGAATTCTCACCAATTTGGGATATTTAAAACAAACACCAGCTCACAGGTCAGAAGTTCTGCTAGGCCAAGTGACCGCCTCCTGCTCAGAGTCACACGAGGGACCTCCAGGATGGGTCTGGCTGTGTGGTCGTCGCCTCCACCCGAGAAGGGTCTGGCTTCGATCCGATTCGAGTTGGTGGCAGAATTCAACAATGCCTTAGGGTTGTGAGCCCCAGGCCCACTTGTTGGTTCTGCCGGCTGCCGTGAGGATGCTCTCAGCTCCTACCCGTGTTGCCCAGGTCTCGGCTGTGAGGCCCCCTGGGTGTGCACAGCCAGTGCTGGGGAATCTCCCACAGGGGAGCGTAATCACAGGGGGGTTCAGTCCTCCCTTACAAAGGGCTCAGATGACTGAATTAGACCCAGCCCTTAGCAGCCATTGGTTCAGGATAGCCCTAATCTAATCAGGAAGTTGGGCCGGCACATCAATCCATGCTTCCGCCCACACCCAAGGGAGGGGCAGACACAGGGCGAGTCTCTGAGGGGCGGGAAATGCAGGGGGCATTTCAGAATTCAGTCTCCTTCACAGAATCGCAAAGTTCACATTTCACAACAATAAAGAAACTATTTACAGTAAAAAATGAGACATTTTACGAAGTTGAGCATTAGAAAACTTCGATGTCTGAGAAAAAAAAACTCTCTAACGCACAGGGAAACAAGCGGTTTATCAAATACTCTGAAAATAAAATGGGCTGGGTGAGGGAAACGTGAAAATATTATTTCAATTTTATTTTACGTCATTTTATCTTAGTTTAGTTTGGTTTATTTGTTTATTTCTGAGACAGAGTCTCGCTCTGTCCCCCAGGCTGGATTACAGCGGCCCGCTCTCAGTCCACTGCAGCCTCGGCATCCTAGGCTCAACGGATTCTCCTGCCTCAGCCTCCAGAGCGGCTGGGACTAAATGTGCGCGCTGCCACGCCGGGCAAATTTTTGTATCTTTTCAAGTAGAGACGAGGTTTCACCATTTTGGCCAGGCTGGTCTTGAACTGCTGACTTCAGGTGATCTGCCCCACTTTGGCTTCCCAAAGAGAAGGGACTATAGGCGTGAGCCACCGCGCCCAGACTATGAGAGTTTCACGCTGAAGCCCGAAGCTGCTCTGCCTTAGGATTTTTCCTGAGTTTTACTTTCTTGTCAGGATGAGTTGCTAGTTCATCTTTCCTGTTGGATCTTCTACAAAGGCATTACTGATGAGATTATGGCTTTCTCACAAGAAATACTACTTTGGTGAAACTCTATTGAAATTATCAGTACCTTCAGTTTCCAATACTTATCAAGTACAATAGTTGAACGTGGCATGGTAGCTGAAAGGGTAAGAGGCAGAATTTGGCAGACTCCGTTTTTTTCAGTTTCGATGGTTTCAGGTTTTTTGGTTTCAGCCAAACTAAAGAATGTCCTCACGAGCTGTCAATTCACAGGTCACTACAGAGAATTTTTGAGACGGAATCACAGGGTAATTTTTGGCGTATGATCTGTGAGCTGTGCTGGGAAGGTTCACGCTGATTCCATAATAAATCTCGGGTTTTTACTCTATAGCGAAAAATTACTCTTTTCCATCACGAAGGTAAAGCAGAGTATGTACAAGTAGAGTGTGGAATAACTTTGTCACTCGTGACGAACCGACTTGGTCCAATAGTTTAACGACTTCTCCAATGTCTCCGTACTCAGGTTTGATTTTCTGAGCGGATCATCGGTAGAATGAATAAAATCAAGAATCCTCTAAGGCAATGTTTGGAACTAAATTTCAGTGTCTCCGGAAGCACTGGAAAAGTCACCACGTGTAGCGACAGTGAAGTATCAATGGGCTCTCTCTGTGTCCTTTAAACCGCCCATATGATCGTTACAAATGGCGGCTTGAGGAAAGGTGGTTTTGGAATTGGTTTCTCTCTAGTCTTACATGATGTATCTATACTATATTGCAGTATAATGCAGGAAAGGGTCACTTGCTGACATAAAGCACAGCAGGCAGGAATAGAAGAGTCAACTTAGGGGGAAAAAAAGTGCTTTGTGATTTCATTTTGATGTCTGCAGTTTGGAAATCAGTTGATCAGTTTAACTGTTTTCGTGATGGCTCACAAAAATACATATGAGCATTGAAAAGGTACAGGAGAACAACAATCGGGGAAACATTTCTGCAAGCTCCAATCACTGGAACCCAGACAGAAGCATACAAGCTAAGAGACAGCTACACCAGGCTTCAGCGGGAAACCATACAGATCTCCTGGGAAGGGCTTCCCTCTCTGAATGCGGCTGCCTGTCCACGGGATGCTCTGGGCCCAGGCACCTTGAGTCCTCCAACTGGAAAGACATAGAAAAACGCCTCCACATCCCATTAAAATGCCCAAAGATTTAGCCAAGGCTCCTATGAAGCGATCTGCTGTCTTCATCCAGGTAAGGGCAACTGCACATTTTAAGACACTGAGATCGTGGGTAAATCCAGGTGGGACTGAGATGCAGGAGCTCCAGCACACACACTCCTGTCATTGGAAGATGAACGCGGTACTTCTTCCTGCACAAACAGACCCTGCCCTCTGGCCTCGGGCCTAGAACATGATTCTTTTGCAGTTGCTGTTGGGGAAGAGGCCCTTGGGCTTTAACCTGCGAACGGCCTCCCTTAAATGCTTGGGCTGCAGCGGGGGCGTCTCTCCCCACATCTCACACACGTCCAGGGCCTCTTCCACCACCTCTCCGACAAAGACCTTGGCTATTCCAGCCATGGCAATGGCCGCGTTCTCAGACACCGAACCGCCAGTGATAGCCCGCATCAGACCCGCGATGCGTGCTCTCGGGAAAGCTGACCGGCGACACACTTCGTAGCGGGACAGCTGCTCCTCAGACATGGCAGACAGCAGGGTTGTCATCCTCTGAGCCTCCTCTGCATCCACGGTGGGCTTCCTCTCCTTCTTGCCTTTCGTATGTGTTTTCCGTCTTTTGGCTGCAGGAGGAGCTGAGGCTGAGGCCTCATTGTCACCTTCTGGGAGGTCCATGACATCCTCACTCCTGAGCTCACCTTCCTGATCCCTGGGTTCTTCCGAGTTCCCATCTAGGTCCTCAGGGATTCCATCCTTCTTGCTGCCCTTCAGACCTCGGGGCATGGCGAGCATCTCAGCAGACACACCTGTTTGCCTGCCGGTCTCCATGGGTGAGATTCAAGCCTGCTCCGTGACAGCAGCTGTACAGGCAGAAGTTCCGGCTGGGGTGGTTTGATTCTGGATCTGCGATGAGAACCTTTCAGAGATTTTAGCTGCCGTGCTTCTGCTGAGCCAGTTTCGCCGTAACCGGACACGGCTCCCGGCCTCCCCTTCCCACACACAAACACACACACACTGAATTTTCCCACTTCCACAATGTGAAGAAACTTGTGGAAGGAGAGTATGTTAGTTTTAGGTCAATGCAGAACGAATTCTCACCAATTTGGGATATTTAAAACAAACACCAGCTCACAGGTCAGAAGTTCTGCTAGGCCAAGTGACCGCCTCCTGCTCAGAGTCACACGAGGGACCTCCAGGATGGGTCTGGCTGTGTGGTCGTCGCCTCCACCCGAGAAGGGTCTGGCTACGATCCGATTCGAGTTGGTGGCAGAATTCAACAATGCCTTAGGGTTGTGAGCCCCAGGCCCACTTGTTGGTTCTGCCGGCTGCCGTGAGGATGCTCTCAGCTCCTACCCGTGTTGCCCAGGTCTCGGCTGTGAGGCCCCCTGGGTGTGCACAGCCAGTGCTGGGGAATCTCCCACAGGGGAGCGTAATCACAGGGGGGTTCAGTCCTCCCTTACAAAGGGCTCAGATGACTGAATTAGACCCAGCCCTTAGCAGCCATTGGTTCAGGATAGCCCTAATCTAATCAGGAAGTTGGGCCGGCACATCAATCCATGCTTCCGCCCACACCCAAGGGAGGGGCAGACACAGGGCGAGTCTCTGAGGGGCGGGAAATGCAGGGGGCATTTCAGAATTCAGTCTCCTTCACAGAATCGCAAAGTTCACATTTCACAACAATAAAGAAACTATTTACAGTAAAAAATGAGACATTTTACGAAGTTGAGCATTAGAAAACTTCGATGTCTGAGAAAAAAAAACTCTCTAACGCACAGGGAAACAAGCGGTTTATCGAATACTCTGAAAATAAAATGGGCTGGGTGAGGGAAACGTGAAAATATTATTTCAATTTTATTTTACGTCATTTTATCTTAGTTTAGTTTGGTTTATTTGTTTATTTCTGAGACAGAGTCTCGCTCTGTCCCCCAGGCTGGATTACAGCGGCCCGCTCTCAGTCCACTGCAGCCTCGGCATCCTAGGCTCAACGGATTCTCCTGCCTCAGCCTCCAGAGCGGCTGGGACTAAATGTGCGCGCTGCCACGCCGGGCAAATTTTTGTATCTTTTCAAGTAGAGACGAGGTTTCACCATTTTGGCCAGGCTGGTCTTGAACTGCTGACTTCAGGTGATCTGCCCCACTTTGGCTTCCCAAAGAGAAGGGACTATAGGCGTGAGCCACCGCGCCCAGACTATGAGAGTTTCACGCTGAAGCCCGAAGCTGCTCTGCCTTAGGATTTTTCCTGAGTTTTACTTTCTTGTCAGGATGAGTTGCTAGTTCATCTTTCCTGTTGGATCTTCTACAAAGGCATTACTGATGAGATTATGGCTTTCTCACAAGAAATACTACTTTGGTGAAACTCTATTGAAATTATCAGTACCTTCAGTTTCCAATACTTATCAAGTACAATAGTTGAACGTGGCATGGTAGCTGAAAGGGTAAGAGGCAGAATTTGGCAGACTCCGTTTTTTTCAGTTTCGATGGTTTCAGGTTTTTTGGTTTCAGCCAAACTAAAGAATGTCCTCACGAGCTGTCAATTCACAGGTCACTACAGAGAATTTTTGAGACGGAATCACAGGGTAATTTTTGGCGTATGATCTGTGAGCTGTGCTGGGAAGGTTCACGCTGATTCCATAATAAATCTCGGGTTTTTACTCTATAGCGAAAAATTACTCTTTTCCATCACGAAGGTAAAGCAGAGTATGTACAAGTAGAGTGTGGAATAACTTTGTCACTCGTGACGAACCGACTTGGTCCAATAGTTTAACGACTTCTCCAATGTCTCCGTACTCAGGTTTGATTTTCTGAGCGGATCATCGGTAGAATGAATAAAATCAAGAATCCTCTAAGGCAATGTTTGGAACTAAATTTCAGTGTCTCCGGAAGCACTGGAAAAGTCACCACGTGTAGCGACAGTGAAGTATCAATGGGCTCTCTCTGTGTCCTTTAAACCGCCCATATGATCGTTACAAATGGCGGCTTGAGGAAAGGTGGTTTTGGAATTGGTTTCTCTCTAGTCTTACATGATGTATCTATACTATATTGCAGTATAATGCAGGAAAGGGTCACTTGCTGACATAAAGCACAGCAGGCAGGAATAGAAGAGTCAACTTAGGGGGAAAAAAAGTGCTTTGTGATTTCATTTTGATGTCTGCAGTTTGGAAATCAGTTGATCAGTTTAACTGTTTTCGTGATGGCTCACAAAAATACATATGAGCATTGAAAAGGTACAGGAGAACAACAATCGGGGAAACATTTCTGCAAGCTCCAATCACTGGAACCCAGACAGAAGCATACAAGCTAAGAGACAGCTACACCAGGCTTCAGCGGGAAACCATACAGATCTCCTGGGAAGGGCTTCCCTCTCTGAATGCGGCTGCCTGTCCACGGGATGCTCTGGGCCCAGGCACCTTGAGTCCTCCAACTGGAAAGACATAGAAAAACGCCTCCACATCCCATTAAAATGCCCAAAGATTTAGCCAAGGCTCCTATGAAGCGATCTGCTGTCTTCATCCAGGTAAGGGCAACTGCACATTTTAAGACACTGAGATCGTGGGTAAATCCAGGTGGGACTGAGATGCAGGAGCTCCAGCACACACACTCCTGTCATTGGAAGATGAACGCGGTACTTCTTCCTGCACAAACAGACCCTGCCCTCTGGCCTCGGGCCTAGAACATGATTCTTTTGCAGTTGCTGTTGGGGAAGAGGCCCTTGGGCTTTAACCTGCGAACGGCCTCCCTTAAATGCTTGGGCTGCAGCGGGGGCGTCTCTCCCCACATCTCACACACGTCCAGGGCCTCTTCCACCACCTCTCCGACAAAGACCTTGGCTATTCCAGCCATGGCAATGGCCGCGTTCTCAGACACCGAACCGCCAGTGATAGCCCGCATCAGACCCGCGATGCGTGCTCTCGGGAAAGCTGACCGGCGACACACTTCGTAGCGGGACAGCTGCTCCTCAGACATGGCAGACAGCAGGGTTGTCATCCTCTGAGCCTCCTCTGCATCCACGGTGGGCTTCCTCTCCTTCTTGCCTTTCGTACGTGTTTTCCGTCTTTTGGCTGCAGGAGGAGCTGAGGCTGAGGCCTCATTGTCACCTTCTGGGAGGTCCATGACATCCTCACTCCTGAGCTCACCTTCCTGATCCCTGGGTTCTTCCGAGTTCCCATCTAGGTCCTCAGGGATTCCATCCTTCTTGCTGCCCTTCAGACCTCGGGGCATGGCGAGCATCTCAGCAGACACACCTGTTTGCCTGCCGGTCTCCATGGGTGAGATTCAAGCCTGCTCCGTGACAGCAGCTGTACAGGCAGAAGTTCCGGCTGGGGTGGTTTGATTCTGGATCTGCGATGAGAACCTTTCAGAGATTTTAGCTGCCGTGCTTCTGCTGAGCCAGTTTCGCCGTAACCGGACACGGCTCCCGGCCTCCCCTTCCCACACACAAACACACACACACTGAATTTTCCCACTTCCACAATGTGAAGAAACTTGTGGAAGGAGAGTATGTTAGTTTTAGGTCAATGCAGAACGAATTCTCACCAATTTGGGATATTTAAAACAAACACCAGCTCACAGGTCAGAAGTTCTGCTAGGCCAAGTGACCGCCTCCTGCTCAGAGTCACACGAGGGACCTCCAGGATGGGTCTGGCTGTGTGGTCGTCGCCTCCACCCGAGAAGGGTCTGGCTTCGATCCGATTCGAGTTGGTGGCAGAATTCAACAATGCCTTAGGGTTGTGAGCCCCAGGCCCACTTGTTGGTTCTGCCGGCTGCCGTGAGGATGCTCTCAGCTCCTACCCGTGTTGCCCAGGTCTCGGCTGTGAGGCTCCCTGGGTGTGCACAGCCAGTGCTGGGGAATCTCCCACAGGGGAGCGTAATCACAGGGGGGTTCAGTCCTCCCTTACAAAGGGCTCAGATGACTGAATTAGACCCAGCCCTTAGCAGCCATTGGTTCAGGATAGCCCTAATCTAATCAGGAAGTTGGGCCGGCACATCAATCCATGCTTCCGCCCACACCCAAGGGAGGGGCAGACACAGGGCGAGTCTCTGAGGGGCGGGAAATGCAGGGGGCATTTCAGAATTCAGTCTCCTTCACAGAATCGCAAAGTTCACATTTCACAACAATAAAGAAACTATTTACAGTAAAAAATGAGACATTTTACGAAGTTGAGCATTAGAAAACTTCGATGTCTGAGAAAAAAAAACTCTCTAACGCACAGGGAAACAAGCGGTTTATCGAATACTCTGAAAATAAAATGGGCTGGGTGAGGGAAACGTGAAAATATTATTTCAATTTTATTTTACGTCATTTTATCTTAGTTTAGTTTGGTTTATTTGTTTATTTCTGAGACAGAGTCTCGCTCTGTCCCCCAGGCTGGATTACAGCGGCCCGCTCTCAGTCCACTGCAGCCTCGGCATCCTAGGCTCAACGGATTCTCCTGCCTCAGCCTCCAGAGCGGCTGGGACTAAATGTGCGCGCTGCCACGCCGGGCAAATTTTTGTATCTTTTCAAGTAGAGACGAGGTTTCACCATTTTGGCCAGGCTGGTCTTGAACTGCTGACTTCAGGTGATCTGCCCCACTTTGGCTTCCCAAAGAGAAGGGACTATAGGCGTGAGCCACCGCGCCCAGACTATGAGAGTTTCACGCTGAAGCCCGAAGCTGCTCTGCCTTAGGATTTTTCCTGAGTTTTACTTTCTTGTCAGGATGAGTTGCTAGTTCATCTTTCCTGTTGGATCTTCTACAAAGGCATTACTGATGAGATTATGGCTTTCTCACAAGAAATACTACTTTGGTGAAACTCTATTGAAATTATCAGTACCTTCAGTTTCCAATACTTATCAAGTACAATAGTTGAACGTGGCATGGTAGCTGAAAGGGTAAGAGGCAGAATTTGGCAGACTCCGTTTTTTTCAGTTTCGATGGTTTCAGGTTTTTTGGTTTCAGCCAAACTAAAGAATGTCCTCACGAGCTGTCAATTCACAGGTCACTACAGAGAATTTTTGAGACGGAATCACAGGGTAATTTTTGGCGTATGATCTGTGAGCTGTGCTGGGAAGGTTCACGCTGATTCCATAATAAATCTCGGGTTTTTACTCTATAGCGAAAAATTACTCTTTTCCATCACGAAGGTAAAGCAGAGTATGTACAAGTAGAGTGTGGAATAACTTTGTCACTCGTGACGAACCGACTTGGTCCAATAGTTTAACGACTTCTCCAATGTCTCCGTACTCAGGTTTGATTTTCTGAGCGGATCATCGGTAGAATGAATAAAATCAAGAATCCTCTAAGGCAATGTTTGGAACTAAATTTCAGTGTCTCCGGAAGCACTGGAAAAGTCACCACGTGTAGCGACAGTGAAGTATCAATGGGCTCTCTCTGTGTCCTTTAAACCGCCCATATGATCGTTACAAATGGCGGCTTGAGGAAAGGTGGTTTTGGAATTGGTTTCTCTCTAGTCTTACATGATGTATCTATACTATATTGCAGTATAATGCAGGAAAGGGTCACTTGCTGACATAAAGCACAGCAGGCAGGAATAGAAGAGTCAACTTAGGGGGAAAAAAAGTGCTTTGTGATTTCATTTTGATGTCTGCAGTTTGGAAATCAGTTGATCAGTTTAACTGTTTTCGTGATGGCTCACAAAAATACATATGAGCATTGAAAAGGTACAGGAGAACAACAATCGGGGAAACATTTCTGCAAGCTCCAATCACTGGAACCCAGACAGAAGCATACAAGCTAAGAGACAGCTACACCAGGCTTCAGCGGGAAACCATACAGATCTCCTGGGAAGGGCTTCCCTCTCTGAATGCGGCTGCCTGTCCACGGGATGCTCTGGGCCCAGGCACCTTGAGTCCTCCAACTGGAAAGACATAGAAAAACGCCTCCACATCCCATTAAAATGCCCAAAGATTTAGCCAAGGCTCCTATGAAGCGATCTGCTGTCTTCATCCAGGTAAGGGCAACTGCACATTTTAAGACACTGAGATCGTGGGTAAATCCAGGTGGGACTGAGATGCAGGAGCTCCAGCACACACACTCCTGTCATTGGAAGATGAACGCGGTACTTCTTCCTGCACAAACAGACCCTGCCCTCTGGCCTCGGGCCTAGAACATGATTCTTTTGCAGTTGCTGTTGGGGAAGAGGCCCTTGGGCTTTAACCTGCGAACGGCCTCCCTTAAATGCTTGGGCTGCAGCGGGGGCGTCTCTCCCCACATCTCACACACGTCCAGGGCCTCTTCCACCACCTCTCCGACAAAGACCTTGGCTATTCCAGCCATGGCAATGGCCGCGTTCTCAGACACCGAACCGCCAGTGATAGCCCGCATCAGACCCGCGATGCGTGCTCTCGGGAAAGCTGACCGGCGACACACTTCGTAGCGGGACAGCTGCTCCTCAGACATGGCAGACAGCAGGGTTGTCATCCTCTGAGCCTCCTCTGCATCCACGGTGGGCTTCCTCTCCTTCTTGCCTTTCGTACGTGTTTTCCGTCTTTTGGCTGCAGGAGGAGCTGAGGCTGAGGCCTCATTGTCACCTTCTGGGAGGTCCATGACATCCTCACTCCTGAGCTCACCTTCCTGATCCCTGGGTTCTTCCGAGTTCCCATCTAGGTCCTCAGGGATTCCATCCTTCTTGCTGCCCTTCAGACCTCGGGGCATGGCGAGCATCTCAGCAGACACACCTGTTTGCCTGCCGGTCTCCATGGGTGAGATTCAAGCCTGCTCCGTGACAGCAGCTGTACAGGCAGAAGTTCCGGCTGGGGTGGTTTGATTCTGGATCTGCGATGAGAACCTTTCAGAGATTTTAGCTGCCGTGCTTCTGCTGAGCCAGTTTCGCCGTAACCGGACACGGCTCCCGGCCTCCCCTTCCCACACACAAACACACACACACTGAATTTTCCCACTTCCACAATGTGAAGAAACTTGTGGAAGGAGAGTATGTTAGTTTTAGGTCAATGCAGAACGAATTCTCACCAATTTGGGATATTTAAAACAAACACCAGCTCACAGGTCAGAAGTTCTGCTAGGCCAAGTGACCGCCTCCTGCTCAGAGTCACACGAGGGACCTCCAGGATGGGTCTGGCTGTGTGGTCGTCGCCTCCACCCGAGAAGGGTCTGGCTTCGATCCGATTCGAGTTGGTGGCAGAATTCAACAATGCCTTAGGGTTGTGAGCCCCAGGCCCACTTGTTGGTTCTGCCGGCTGCCGTGAGGATGCTCTCAGCTCCTACCCGTGTTGCCCAGGTCTCGGCTGTGAGGCCCCCTGGGTGTGCACAGCCAGTGCTGGGGAATCTCCCACAGGGGAGCGTAATCACAGGGGGGTTCAGTCCTCCCTTACAAAGGGCTCAGATGACTGAATTAGACCCAGCCCTTAGCAGCCATTGGTTCAGGATAGCCCTAATCTAATCAGGAAGTTGGGCCGGCACATCAATCCATGCTTCCGCCCACACCCAAGGGAGGGGCAGACACAGGGCGAGTCTCTGAGGGGCGGGAAATGCAGGGGGCATTTCAGAATTCAGTCTCCTTCACAGAATCGCAAAGTTCACATTTCACAACAATAAAGAAACTATTTACAGTAAAAAATGAGACATTTTACGAAGTTGAGCATTAGAAAACTTCGATGTCTGAGAAAAAAAAACTCTCTAACGCACAGGGAAACAAGCGGTTTATCGAATACTCTGAAAATAAAATGGGCTGGGTGAGGGAAACGTGAAAATATTATTTCAATTTTATTTTACGTCATTTTATCTTAGTTTAGTTTGGTTTATTTGTTTATTTCTGAGACAGAGTCTCGCTCTGTCCCCCAGGCTGGATTACAGTGGCCCGCTCTCAGTCCACTGCAGCCTCGGCATCCTAGGCTCAACGGATTCTCCTGCCTCAGCCTCCAGAGCGGCTGGGACTAAATGTGCGCGCTGCCACGCCGGGCAAATTTTTGTATCTTTTCAAGTAGAGACGAGGTTTCACCATTTTGGCCAGGCTGGTCTTGAACTGCTGACTTCAGGTGATCTGCCCCACTTTGGCTTCCCAAAGAGAAGGGACTATAGGCGTGAGCCACCGCGCCCAGACTATGAGAGTTTCACGCTGAAGCCCGAAGCTGCTCTGCCTTAGGATTTTTCCTGAGTTTTACTTTCTTGTCAGGATGAGTTGCTAGTTCATCTTTCCTGTTGGATCTTCTACAAAGGCATTACTGATGAGATTATGGCTTTCTCACAAGAAATACTACTTTGGTGAAACTCTATTGAAATTATCAGTACCTTCAGTTTCCAATACTTATCAAGTACAATAGTTGAACGTGGCATGGTAGCTGAAAGGGTAAGAGGCAGAATTTGGCAGACTCCGTTTTTTTCAGTTTCGATGGTTTCAGGTTTTTTGGTTTCAGCCAAACTAAAGAATGTCCTCACGAGCTGTCAATTCACAGGTCACTACAGAGAATTTTTGAGACGGAATCACAGGGTAATTTTTGGCGTATGATCTGTGAGCTGTGCTGGGAAGGTTCACGCTGATTCCATAATAAATCTCGGGTTTTTACTCTATAGCGAAAAATTACTCTTTTCCATCACGAAGGTAAAGCAGAGTATGTACAAGTAGAGTGTGGAATAACTTTGTCACTCGTGACGAACCGACTTGGTCCAATAGTTTAACGACTTCTCCAATGTCTCCGTACTCAGGTTTGATTTTCTGAGCGGATCATCGGTAGAATGAATAAAATCAAGAATCCTCTAAGGCAATGTTTGGAACTAAATTTCAGTGTCTCCGGAAGCACTGGAAAAGTCACCACGTGTAGCGACAGTGAAGTATCAATGGGCTCTCTCTGTGTCCTTTAAACCGCCCATATGATCGTTACAAATGGCGGCTTGAGGAAAGGTGGTTTTGGAATTGGTTTCTCTCTAGTCTTACATGATGTATCTATACTATATTGCAGTATAATGCAGGAAAGGGTCACTTGCTGACATAAAGCACAGCAGGCAGGAATAGAAGAGTCAACTTAGGGGGAAAAAAAGTGCTTTGTGATTTCATTTTGATGTCTGCAGTTTGGAAATCAGTTGATCAGTTTAACTGTTTTCGTGATGGCTCACAAAAATACATATGAGCATTGAAAAGGTACAGGAGAACAACAATCGGGGAAACATTTCTGCAAGCTCCAATCACTGGAACCCAGACAGAAGCATACAAGCTAAGAGACAGCTACACCAGGCTTCAGCGGGAAACCATACAGATCTCCTGGGAAGGGCTTCCCTCTCTGAATGCGGCTGCCTGTCCACGGGATGCTCTGGGCCCAGGCACCTTGAGTCCTCCAACTGGAAAGACATAGAAAAACGCCTCCACATCCCATTAAAATGCCCAAAGATTTAGCCAAGGCTCCTATGAAGCGATCTGCTGTCTTCATCCAGGTAAGGGCAACTGCACATTTTAAGACACTGAGATCGTGGGTAAATCCAGGTGGGACTGAGATGCAGGAGCTCCAGCACACACACTCCTGTCATTGGAAGATGAACGCGGTACTTCTTCCTGCACAAACAGACCCTGCCCTCTGGCCTCGGGCCTAGAACATGATTCTTTTGCAGTTGCTGTTGGGGAAGAGGCCCTTGGGCTTTAACCTGCGAACGGCCTCCCTTAAATGCTTGGGCTGCAGCGGGGGCGTCTCTCCCCACATCTCACACACGTCCAGGGCCTCTTCCACCACCTCTCCGACAAAGACCTTGGCTATTCCAGCCATGGCAATGGCCGCGTTCTCAGACACCGAACCGCCAGTGATAGCCCGCATCAGACCCGCGATGCGTGCTCTCGGGAAAGCTGACCGGCGACACACTTCGTAGCGGGACAGCTGCTCCTCAGACATGGCAGACAGCAGGGTTGTCATCCTCTGAGCCTCCTCTGCATCCACGGTGGGCTTCCTCTCCTTCTTGCCTTTCGTATGTGTTTTCCGTCTTTTGGCTGCAGGAGGAGCTGAGGCTGAGGCCTCATTGTCACCTTCTGGGAGGTCCATGACATCCTCACTCCTGAGCTCACCTTCCTGATCCCTGGGTTCTTCCGAGTTCCCATCTAGGTCCTCAGGGATTCCATCCTTCTTGCTGCCCTTCAGACCTCGGGGCATGGCGAGCATCTCAGCAGACACACCTGTTTGCCTGCCGGTCTCCATGGGTGAGATTCAAGCCTGCTCCGTGACAGCAGCTGTACAGGCAGAAGTTCCGGCTGGGGTGGTTTGATTCTGGATCTGCGATGAGAACCTTTCAGAGATTTTAGCTGCCGTGCTTCTGCTGAGCCAGTTTCGCCGTAACCGGACACGGCTCCCGGCCTCCCCTTCCCACACACAAACACACACACACTGAATTTTCCCACTTCCACAATGTGAAGAAACTTGTGGAAGGAGAGTATGTTAGTTTTAGGTCAATGCAGAACGAATTCTCACCAATTTGGGATATTTAAAACAAACACCAGCTCACAGGTCAGAAGTTCTGCTAGGCCAAGTGACCGCCTCCTGCTCAGAGTCACACGAGGGACCTCCAGGATGGGTCTGGCTGTGTGGTCGTCGCCTCCACCCGAGAAGGGTCTGGCTTCGATCCGATTCGAGTTGGTGGCAGAATTCAACAATGCCTTAGGGTTGTGAGCCCCAGGCCCACTTGTTGGTTCTGCCGGCTGCCGTGAGGATGCTCTCAGCTCCTACCCGTGTTGCCCAGGTCTCGGCTGTGAGGCTCCCTGGGTGTGCACAGCCAGTGCTGGGGAATCTCCCACAGGGGAGCGTAATCACAGGGGGGTTCAGTCCTCCCTTACAAAGGGCTCAGATGACTGAATTAGACCCAGCCCTTAGCAGCCATTGGTTCAGGATAGCCCTAATCTAATCAGGAAGTTGGGCCGGCACATCAATCCATGCTTCCGCCCACACCCAAGGGAGGGGCAGACACAGGGCGAGTCTCTGAGGGGCGGGAAATGCAGGGGGCATTTCAGAATTCAGTCTCCTTCACAGAATCGCAAAGTTCACATTTCACAACAATAAAGAAACTATTTACAGTAAAAAATGAGACATTTTACGAAGTTGAGCATTAGAAAACTTCGATGTCTGAGAAAAAAAAACTCTCTAACGCACAGGGAAACAAGCGGTTTATCGAATACTCTGAAAATAAAATGGGCTGGGTGAGGGAAACGTGAAAATATTATTTCAATTTTATTTTACGTCATTTTATCTTAGTTTAGTTTGGTTTATTTGTTTATTTCTGAGACAGAGTCTTGCTCTGTCCCCCAGGCTGGATTACAGCGGCCCGCTCTCAGTCCACTGCAGCCTCGGCATCCTAGGCTCAACGGATTCTCCTGCCTCAGCCTCCAGAGCGGCTGGGACTAAATGTGCGCGCTGCCACGCCGGGCAAATTTTTGTATCTTTTCAAGTAGAGACGAGGTTTCACCATTTTGGCCAGGCTGGTCTTGAACTGCTGACTTCAGGTGATCTGCCCCACTTTGGCTTCCCAAAGAGAAGGGACTATAGGCGTGAGCCACCGCGCCCAGACTATGAGAGTTTCACGCTGAAGCCCGAAGCTGCTCTGCCTTAGGATTTTTCCTGAGTTTTACTTTCTTGTCAGGATGAGTTGCTAGTTCATCTTTCCTGTTGGATCTTCTACAAAGGCATTACTGATGAGATTATGGCTTTCTCACAAGAAATACTACTTTGGTGAAACTCTATTGAAATTATCAGTACCTTCAGTTTCCAATACTTATCAAGTACAATAGTTGAACGTGGCATGGTAGCTGAAAGGGTAAGAGGCAGAATTTGGCAGACTCCGTTTTTTTCAGTTTCGATGGTTTCAGGTTTTTTGGTTTCAGCCAAACTAAAGAATGTCCTCACGAGCTGTCAATTCACAGGTCACTACAGAGAATTTTTGAGACGGAATCACAGGGTAATTTTTGGCGTATGATCTGTGAGCTGTGCTGGGAAGGTTCACGCTGATTCCATAATAAATCTCGGGTTTTTACTCTATAGCGAAAAATTACTCTTTTCCATCACGAAGGTAAAGCAGAGTATGTACAAGTAGAGTGTGGAATAACTTTGTCACTCGTGACGAACCGACTTGGTCCAATAGTTTAACGACTTCTCCAATGTCTCCGTACTCAGGTTTGATTTTCTGAGCGGATCATCGGTAGAATGAATAAAATCAAGAATCCTCTAAGGCAATGTTTGGAACTAAATTTCAGTGTCTCCGGAAGCACTGGAAAAGTCACCACGTGTAGCGACAGTGAAGTATCAATGGGCTCTCTCTGTGTCCTTTAAACCGCCCATATGATCGTTACAAATGGCGGCTTGAGGAAAGGTGGTTTTGGAATTGGTTTCTCTCTAGTCTTACATGATGTATCTATACTATATTGCAGTATAATGCAGGAAAGGGTCACTTGCTGACATAAAGCACAGCAGGCAGGAATAGAAGAGTCAACTTAGGGGGAAAAAAAGTGCTTTGTGATTTCATTTTGATGTCTGCAGTTTGGAAATCAGTTGATCAGTTTAACTGTTTTCGTGATGGCTCACAAAAATACATATGAGCATTGAAAAGGTACAGGAGAACAACAATCGGGGAAACATTTCTGCAAGCTCCAATCACTGGAACCCAGACAGAAGCATACAAGCTAAGAGACAGCTACACCAGGCTTCAGCGGGAAACCATACAGATCTCCTGGGAAGGGCTTCCCTCTCTGAATGCGGCTGCCTGTCCACGGGATGCTCTGGGCCCAGGCACCTTGAGTCCTCCAACTGGAAAGACATAGAAAAACGCCTCCACATCCCATTAAAATGCCCAAAGATTTAGCCAAGGCTCCTATGAAGCGATCTGCTGTCTTCATCCAGGTAAGGGCAACTGCACATTTTAAGACACTGAGATCGTGGGTAAATCCAGGTGGGACTGAGATGCAGGAGCTCCAGCACACACACTCCTGTCATTGGAAGATGAACGCGGTACTTCTTCCTGCACAAACAGACCCTGCCCTCTGGCCTCGGGCCTAGAACATGATTCTTTTGCAGTTGCTGTTGGGGAAGAGGCCCTTGGGCTTTAACCTGCGAACGGCCTCCCTTAAATGCTTGGGCTGCAGCGGGGGCGTCTCTCCCCACATCTCACACACGTCCAGGGCCTCTTCCACCACCTCTCCGACAAAGACCTTGGCTATTCCAGCCATGGCAATGGCCGCGTTCTCAGACACCGAACCGCCAGTGATAGCCCGCATCAGACCCGCGATGCGTGCTCTCGGGAAAGCTGACCGGCGACACACTTCGTAGCGGGACAGCTGCTCCTCAGACATGGCAGACAGCAGGGTTGTCATCCTCTGAGCCTCCTCTGCATCCACGGTGGGCTTCCTCTCCTTCTTGCCTTTCGTATGTGTTTTCCGTCTTTTGGCTGCAGGAGGAGCTGAGGCTGAGGCCTCATTGTCACCTTCTGGGAGGTCCATGACATCCTCACTCCTGAGCTCACCTTCCTGATCCCTGGGTTCTTCCGAGTTCCCATCTAGGTCCTCAGGGATTCCATCCTTCTTGCTGCCCTTCAGACCTCGGGGCATGGCGAGCATCTCAGCAGACACACCTGTTTGCCTGCCGGTCTCCATGGGTGAGATTCAAGCCTGCTCCGTGACAGCAGCTGTACAGGCAGAAGTTCCGGCTGGGGTGGTTTGATTCTGGATCTGCGATGAGAACCTTTCAGAGATTTTAGCTGCCGTGCTTCTGCTGAGCCAGTTTCGCCGTAACCGGACACGGCTCCCGGCCTCCCCTTCCCACACACAAACACACACACACTGAATTTTCCCACTTCCACAATGTGAAGAAACTTGTGGAAGGAGAGTATGTTAGTTTTAGGTCAATGCAGAACGAATTCTCACCAATTTGGGATATTTAAAACAAACACCAGCTCACAGGTCAGAAGTTCTGCTAGGCCAAGTGACCGCCTCCTGCTCAGAGTCACACGAGGGACCTCCAGGATGGGTCTGGCTGTGTGGTCGTCGCCTCCACCCGAGAAGGGTCTGGCTACGATCCGATTCGAGTTGGTGGCAGAATTCAACAATGCCTTAGGGTTGTGAGCCCCAGGCCCACTTGTTGGTTCTGCCGGCTGCCGTGAGGATGCTCTCAGCTCCTACCCGTGTTGCCCAGGTCTCGGCTGTGAGGCCCCCTGGGTGTGCACAGCCAGTGCTGGGGAATCTCCCACAGGGGAGCGTAATCACAGGGGGGTTCAGTCCTCCCTTACAAAGGGCTCAGATGACTGAATTAGACCCAGCCCTTAGCAGCCATTGGTTCAGGATAGCCCTAATCTAATCAGGAAGTTGGGCCGGCACATCAATCCATGCTTCCGCCCACACCCAAGGGAGGGGCAGACACAGGGCGAGTCTCTGAGGGGCGGGAAATGCAGGGGGCATTTCAGAATTCAGTCTCCTTCACAGAATCGCAAAGTTCACATTTCACAACAATAAAGAAACTATTTACAGTAAAAAATGAGACATTTTACGAAGTTGAGCATTAGAAAACTTCGATGTCTGAGAAAAAAAAACTCTCTAACGCACAGGGAAACAAGCGGTTTATCGAATACTCTGAAAATAAAATGGGCTGGGTGAGGGAAACGTGAAAATATTATTTCAATTTTATTTTACGTCATTTTATCTTAGTTTAGTTTGGTTTATTTGTTTATTTCTGAGACAGAGTCTCGCTCTGTCCCCCAGGCTGGATTACAGCGGCCCGCTCTCAGTCCACTGCAGCCTCGGCATCCTAGGCTCAACGGATTCTCCTGCCTCAGCCTCCAGAGCGGCTGGGACTAAATGTGCGCGCTGCCACGCCGGGCAAATTTTTGTATCTTTTCAAGTAGAGACGAGGTTTCACCATTTTGGCCAGGCTGGTCTTGAACTGCTGACTTCAGGTGATCTGCCCCACTTTGGCTTCCCAAAGAGAAGGGACTATAGGCGTGAGCCACCGCGCCCAGACTATGAGAGTTTCACGCTGAAGCCCGAAGCTGCTCTGCCTTAGGATTTTTCCTGAGTTTTACTTTCTTGTCAGGATGAGTTGCTAGTTCATCTTTCCTGTTGGATCTTCTACAAAGGCATTACTGATGAGATTATGGCTTTCTCACAAGAAATACTACTTTGGTGAAACTCTATTGAAATTATCAGTACCTTCAGTTTCCAATACTTTTCAAGTACAATAGTTGAACGTGGCATGGTAGCTGAAAGGGTAAGAGGCAGAATTTGGCAGACTCCGTTTTTTTCAGTTTCGATGGTTTCAGGTTTTTTGGTTTCAGCCAAACTAAAGAATGTCCTCACGAGCTGTCAATTCACAGGTCACTACAGAGAATTTTTGAGACGGAATCACAGGGTAATTTTTGGCGTATGATCTGTGAGCTGTGCTGGGAAGGTTCACGCTGATTCCATAATAAATCTCGGGTTTTTACTCTATAGCGAAAAATTACTCTTTTCCATCACGAAGGTAAAGCAGAGTATGTACAAGTAGAGTGTGGAATAACTTTGTCACTCGTGACGAACCGACTTGGTCCAATAGTTTAACGACTTCTCCAATGTCTCCGTACTCAGGTTTGATTTTCTGAGCGGATCATCGGTAGAATGAATAAAATCAAGAATCCTCTAAGGCAATGTTTGGAACTAAATTTCAGTGTCTCCGGAAGCACTGGAAAAGTCACCACGTGTAGCGACAGTGAAGTATCAATGGGCTCTCTCTGTGTCCTTTAAACCGCCCATATGATCGTTACAAATGGCGGCTTGAGGAAAGGTGGTTTTGGAATTGGTTTCTCTCTAGTCTTACATGATGTATCTATACTATATTGCAGTATAATGCAGGAAAGGGTCACTTGCTGACATAAAGCACAGCAGGCAGGAATAGAAGAGTCAACTTAGGGGGAAAAAAAGTGCTTTGTGATTTCATTTTGATGTCTGCAGTTTGGAAATCAGTTGATCAGTTTAACTGTTTTCGTGATGGCTCACAAAAATACATATGAGCATTGAAAAGGTACAGGAGAACAACAATCGGGGAAACATTTCTGCAAGCTCCAATCACTGGAACCCAGACAGAAGCATACAAGCTAAGAGACAGCTACACCAGGCTTCAGCGGGAAACCATACAGATCTCCTGGGAAGGGCTTCCCTCTCTGAATGCGGCTGCCTGTCCACGGGATGCTCTGGGCCCAGGCACCTTGAGTCCTCCAACTGGAAAGACATAGAAAAACGCCTCCACATCCCATTAAAATGCCCAAAGATTTAGCCAAGGCTCCTATGAAGCGATCTGCTGTCTTCATCCAGGTAAGGGCAACTGCACATTTTAAGACACTGAGATCGTGGGTAAATCCAGGTGGGACTGAGATGCAGGAGCTCCAGCACACACACTCCTGTCATTGGAAGATGAACGCGGTACTTCTTCCTGCACAAACAGACCCTGCCCTCTGGCCTCGGGCCTAGAACATGATTCTTTTGCAGTTGCTGTTGGGGAAGAGGCCCTTGGGCTTTAACCTGCGAACGGCCTCCCTTAAATGCTTGGGCTGCAGCGGGGGCGTCTCTCCCCACATCTCACACACGTCCAGGGCCTCTTCCACCACCTCTCCGACAAAGACCTTGGCTATTCCAGCCATGGCAATGGCCGCGTTCTCAGACACCGAACCGCCAGTGATAGCCCGCATCAGACCCGCGATGCGTGCTCTCGGGAAAGCTGACCGGCGACACACTTCGTAGCGGGACAGCTGCTCCTCAGACATGGCAGACAGCAGGGTTGTCATCCTCTGAGCCTCCTCTGCATCCACGGTGGGCTTCCTCTCCTTCTTGCCTTTCGTATGTGTTTTCCGTCTTTTGGCTGCAGGAGGAGCTGAGGCTGAGGCCTCATTGTCACCTTCTGGGAGGTCCATGACATCCTCACTCCTGAGCTCACCTTCCTGATCCCTGGGTTCTTCCGAGTTCCCATCTAGGTCCTCAGGGATTCCATCCTTCTTGCTGCCCTTCAGACCTCGGGGCATGGCGAGCATCTCAGCAGACACACCTGTCTGCCTGCCGGTCTCCATGGGTGAGATTCAAGCCTGCTCCGTGACAGCAGCTGTACAGGCAGAAGTTCCGGCTGGGGTGGTTTGATTCTGGATCTGCGATGAGAACCTTTCAGAGATTTTAGCTGCCGTGCTTCTGCTGAGCCAGTTTCGCCGTAACCGGACACGGCTCCCGGCCTCCCCTTCCCACACACAAACACACACACACTGAATTTTCCCACTTCCACAATGTGAAGAAACTTGTGGAAGGAGAGTATGTTAGTTTTAGGTCAATGCAGAACGAATTCTCACCAATTTGGGATATTTAAAACAAACACCAGCTCACAGGTCAGAAGTTCTGCTAGGCCAAGTGACCGCCTCCTGCTCAGAGTCACACGAGGGACCTCCAGGATGGGTCTGGCTGTGTGGTCGTCGCCTCCACCCGAGAAGGGTCTGGCTTCGATCCGATTCGAGTTGGTGGCAGAATTCAACAATGCCTTAGGGTTGTGAGCCCCAGGCCCACTTGTTGGTTCTGCCGGCTGCCGTGAGGATGCTCTCAGCTCCTACCCGTGTTGCCCAGGTCTCGGCTGTGAGGCTCCCTGGGTGTGCACAGCCAGTGCTGGGGAATCTCCCACAGGGGAGCGTAATCACAGGGGGGTTCAGTCCTCCCTTACAAAGGGCTCAGATGACTGAATTAGACCCAGCCCTTAGCAGCCATTGGTTCAGGATAGCCCTAATCTAATCAGGAAGTTGGGCCGGCACATCAATCCATGCTTCCGCCCACACCCAAGGGAGGGGCAGACACAGGGCGAGTCTCTGAGGGGCGGGAAATGCAGGGGGCATTTCAGAATTCAGTCTCCTTCACAGAATCGCAAAGTTCACATTTCACAACAATAAAGAAACTATTTACAGTAAAAAATGAGACATTTTACGAAGTTGAGCATTAGAAAACTTCGATGTCTGAGAAAAAAAAACTCTCTAACGCACAGGGAAACAAGCGGTTTATCGAATACTCTGAAAATAAAATGGGCTGGGTGAGGGAAACGTGAAAATATTATTTCAATTTTATTTTACGTCATTTTATCTTAGTTTAGTTTGGTTTATTTGTTTATTTCTGAGACAGAGTCTCGCTCTGTCCCCCAGGCTGGATTACAGCGGCCCGCTCTCAGTCCACTGCAGCCTCGGCATCCTAGGCTCAACGGATTCTCCTGCCTCAGCCTCCAGAGCGGCTGGGACTAAATGTGCGCGCTGCCACGCCGGGCAAATTTTTGTATCTTTTCAAGTAGAGACGAGGTTTCACCATTTTGGCCAGGCTGGTCTTGAACTGCTGACTTCAGGTGATCTGCCCCACTTTGGCTTCCCAAAGAGAAGGGACTATAGGCGTGAGCCACCGCGCCCAGACTATGAGAGTTTCACGCTGAAGCCCGAAGCTGCTCTGCCTTAGGATTTTTCCTGAGTTTTACTTTCTTGTCAGGATGAGTTGCTAGTTCATCTTTCCTGTTGGATCTTCTACAAAGGCATTACTGATGAGATTATGGCTTTCTCACAAGAAATACTACTTTGGTGAAACTCTATTGAAATTATCAGTACCTTCAGTTTCCAATACTTATCAAGTACAATAGTTGAACGTGGCATGGTAGCTGAAAGGGTAAGAGGCAGAATTTGGCAGACTCCGTTTTTTTCAGTTTCGATGGTTTCAGGTTTTTTGGTTTCAGCCAAACTAAAGAATGTCCTCACGAGCTGTCAATTCACAGGTCACTACAGAGAATTTTTGAGACGGAATCACAGGGTAATTTTTGGCGTATGATCTGTGAGCTGTGCTGGGAAGGTTCACGCTGATTCCATAATAAATCTCGGGTTTTTACTCTATAGCGAAAAATTACTCTTTTCCATCACGAAGGTAAAGCAGAGTATGTACAAGTAGAGTGTGGAATAACTTTGTCACTCGTGACGAACCGACTTGGTCCAATAGTTTAACGACTTCTCCAATGTCTCCGTACTCAGGTTTGATTTTCTGAGCGGATCATCGGTAGAATGAATAAAATCAAGAATCCTCTAAGGCAATGTTTGGAACTAAATTTCAGTGTCTCCGGAAGCACTGGAAAAGTCACCACGTGTAGCGACAGTGAAGTATCAATGGGCTCTCTCTGTGTCCTTTAAACCGCCCATATGATCGTTACAAATGGCGGCTTGAGGAAAGGTGGTTTTGGAATTGGTTTCTCTCTAGTCTTACATGATGTATCTATACTATATTGCAGTATAATGCAGGAAAGGGTCACTTGCTGACATAAAGCACAGCAGGCAGGAATAGAAGAGTCAACTTAGGGGGAAAAAAAGTGCTTTGTGATTTCATTTTGATGTCTGCAGTTTGGAAATCAGTTGATCAGTTTAACTGTTTTCGTGATGGCTCACAAAAATACATATGAGCATTGAAAAGGTACAGGAGAACAACAATCGGGGAAACATTTCTGCAAGCTCCAATCACTGGAACCCAGACAGAAGCATACAAGCTAAGAGACAGCTACACCAGGCTTCAGCGGGAAACCATACAGATCTCCTGGGAAGGGCTTCCCTCTCTGAATGCGGCTGCCTGTCCACGGGATGCTCTGGGCCCAGGCACCTTGAGTCCTCCAACTGGAAAGACATAGAAAAACGCCTCCACATCCCATTAAAATGCCCAAAGATTTAGCCAAGGCTCCTATGAAGCGATCTGCTGTCTTCATCCAGGTAAGGGCAACTGCACATTTTAAGACACTGAGATCGTGGGTAAATCCAGGTGGGACTGAGATGCAGGAGCTCCAGCACACACACTCCTGTCATTGGAAGATGAACGCGGTACTTCTTCCTGCACAAACAGACCCTGCCCTCTGGCCTCGGGCCTAGAACATGATTCTTTTGCAGTTGCTGTTGGGGAAGAGGCCCTTGGGCTTTAACCTGCGAACGGCCTCCCTTAAATGCTTGGGCTGCAGCGGGGGCGTCTCTCCCCACATCTCACACACGTCCAGGGCCTCTTCCACCACCTCTCCGACAAAGACCTTGGCTATTCCAGCCATGGCAATGGCCGCGTTCTCAGACACCGAACCGCCAGTGATAGCCCGCATCAGACCCGCGATGCGTGCTCTCGGGAAAGCTGACCGGCGACACACTTCGTAGCGGGACAGCTGCTCCTCAGACATGGCAGACAGCAGGGTTGTCATCCTCTGAGCCTCCTCTGCATCCACGGTGGGCTTCCTCTCCTTCTTGCCTTTCGTATGTGTTTTCCGTCTTTTGGCTGCAGGAGGAGCTGAGGCTGAGGCCTCATTGTCACCTTCTGGGAGGTCCATGACATCCTCACTCCTGAGCTCACCTTCCTGATCCCTGGGTTCTTCCGAGTTCCCATCTAGGTCCTCAGGGATTCCATCCTTCTTGCTGCCCTTCAGACCTCGGGGCATGGCGAGCATCTCAGCAGACACACCTGTTTGCCTGCCGGTCTCCATGGGTGAGATTCAAGCCTGCTCCGTGACAGCAGCTGTACAGGCAGAAGTTCCGGCTGGGGTGGTTTGATTCTGGATCTGCGATGAGAACCTTTCAGAGATTTTAGCTGCCGTGCTTCTGCTGAGCCAGTTTCGCCGTAACCGGACACGGCTCCCGGCCTCCCCTTCCCACACACAAACACACACACACTGAATTTTCCCACTTCCACAATGTGAAGAAACTTGTGGAAGGAGAGTATGTTAGTTTTAGGTCAATGCAGAACGAATTCTCACCAATTTGGGATATTTAAAACAAACACCAGCTCACAGGTCAGAAGTTCTGCTAGGCCAAGTGACCGCCTCCTGCTCAGAGTCACACGAGGGACCTCCAGGATGGGTCTGGCTGTGTGGTCGTCGCCTCCACCCGAGAAGGGTCTGGCTTCGATCCGATTCGAGTTGGTGGCAGAATTCAACAATGCCTTAGGGTTGTGAGCCCCAGGCCCACTTGTTGGTTCTGCCGGCTGCCGTGAGGATGCTCTCAGCTCCTACCCGTGTTGCCCAGGTCTCGGCTGTGAGGCTCCCTGGGTGTGCACAGCCAGTGCTGGGGAATCTCCCACAGGGGAGCGTAATCACAGGGGGGTTCAGTCCTCCCTTACAAAGGGCTCAGATGACTGAATTAGACCCAGCCCTTAGCAGCCATTGGTTCAGGATAGCCCTAATCTAATCAGGAAGTTGGGCCGGCACATCAATCCATGCTTCCGCCCACACCCAAGGGAGGGGCAGACACAGGGCGAGTCTCTGAGGGGCGGGAAATGCAGGGGGCATTTCAGAATTCAGTCTCCTTCACAGAATCGCAAAGTTCACATTTCACAACAATAAAGAAACTATTTACAGTAAAAAATGAGACATTTTACGAAGTTGAGCATTAGAAAACTTCGATGTCTGAGAAAAAAAAACTCTCTAACGCACAGGGAAACAAGCGGTTTATCGAATACTCTGAAAATAAAATGGGCTGGGTGAGGGAAACGTGAAAATATTATTTCAATTTTATTTTACGTCATTTTATCTTAGTTTAGTTTGGTTTATTTGTTTATTTCTGAGACAGAGTCTCGCTCTGTCCCCCAGGCTGGATTACAGCGGCCCGCTCTCAGTCCACTGCAGCCTCGGCATCCTAGGCTCAACGGATTCTCCTGCCTCAGCCTCCAGAGCGGCTGGGACTAAATGTGCGCGCTGCCACGCCGGGCAAATTTTTGTATCTTTTCAAGTAGAGACGAGGTTTCACCATTTTGGCCAGGCTGGTCTTGAACTGCTGACTTCAGGTGATCTGCCCCACTTTGGCTTCCCAAAGAGAAGGGACTATAGGCGTGAGCCACCGCGCCCAGACTATGAGAGTTTCACGCTGAAGCCCGAAGCTGCTCTGCCTTAGGATTTTTCCTGAGTTTTACTTTCTTGTCAGGATGAGTTGCTAGTTCATCTTTCCTGTTGGATCTTCTACAAAGGCATTACTGATGAGATTATGGCTTTCTCACAAGAAATACTACTTTGGTGAAACTCTATTGAAATTATCAGTACCTTCAGTTTCCAATACTTATCAAGTACAATAGTTGAACGTGGCATGGTAGCTGAAAGGGTAAGAGGCAGAATTTGGCAGACTCCGTTTTTTTCAGTTTCGATGGTTTCAGGTTTTTTGGTTTCAGCCAAACTAAAGAATGTCCTCACGAGCTGTCAATTCACAGGTCACTACAGAGAATTTTTGAGACGGAATCACAGGGTAATTTTTGGCGTATGATCTGTGAGCTGTGCTGGGAAGGTTCACGCTGATTCCATAATAAATCTCGGGTTTTTACTCTATAGCGAAAAATTACTCTTTTCCATCACGAAGGTAAAGCAGAGTATGTACAAGTAGAGTGTGGAATAACTTTGTCACTCGTGACGAACCGACTTGGTCCAATAGTTTAACGACTTCTCCAATGTCTCCGTACTCAGGTTTGATTTTCTGAGCGGATCATCGGTAGAATGAATAAAATCAAGAATCCTCTAAGGCAATGTTTGGAACTAAATTTCAGTGTCTCCGGAAGCACTGGAAAAGTCACCACGTGTAGCGACAGTGAAGTATCAATGGGCTCTCTCTGTGTCCTTTAAACCGCCCATATGATCGTTACAAATGGCGGCTTGAGGAAAGGTGGTTTTGGAATTGGTTTCTCTCTAGTCTTACATGATGTATCTATACTATATTGCAGTATAATGCAGGAAAGGGTCACTTGCTGACATAAAGCACAGCAGGCAGGAATAGAAGAGTCAACTTAGGGGGAAAAAAAGTGCTTTGTGATTTCATTTTGATGTCTGCAGTTTGGAAATCAGTTGATCAGTTTAACTGTTTTCGTGATGGCTCACAAAAATACATATGAGCATTGAAAAGGTACAGGAGAACAACAATCGGGGAAACATTTCTGCAAGCTCCAATCACTGGAACCCAGACAGAAGCATACAAGCTAAGAGACAGCTACACCAGGCTTCAGCGGGAAACCATACAGATCTCCTGGGAAGGGCTTCCCTCTCTGAATGCGGCTGCCTGTCCACGGGATGCTCTGGGCCCAGGCACCTTGAGTCCTCCAACTGGAAAGACATAGAAAAACGCCTCCACATCCCATTAAAATGCCCAAAGATTTAGCCAAGGCTCCTATGAAGCGATCTGCTGTCTTCATCCAGGTAAGGGCAACTGCACATTTTAAGACACTGAGATCGTGGGTAAATCCAGGTGGGACTGAGATGCAGGAGCTCCAGCACACACACTCCTGTCATTGGAAGATGAACGCGGTACTTCTTCCTGCACAAACAGACCCTGCCCTCTGGCCTCGGGCCTAGAACATGATTCTTTTGCAGTTGCTGTTGGGGAAGAGGCCCTTGGGCTTTAACCTGCGAACGGCCTCCCTTAAATGCTTGGGCTGCAGCGGGGGCGTCTCTCCCCACATCTCACACACGTCCAGGGCCTCTTCCACCACCTCTCCGACAAAGACCTTGGCTATTCCAGCCATGGCAATGGCCGCGTTCTCAGACACCGAACCGCCAGTGATAGCCCGCATCAGACCCGCGATGCGTGCTCTCGGGAAAGCTGACCGGCGACACACTTCGTAGCGGGACAGCTGCTCCTCAGACATGGCAGACAGCAGGGTTGTCATCCTCTGAGCCTCCTCTGCATCCACGGTGGGCTTCCTCTCCTTCTTGCCTTTCGTATGTGTTTTCCGTCTTTTGGCTGCAGGAGGAGCTGAGGCTGAGGCCTCATTGTCACCTTCTGGGAGGTCCATGACATCCTCACTCCTGAGCTCACCTTCCTGATCCCTGGGTTCTTCCGAGTTCCCATCTAGGTCCTCAGGGATTCCATCCTTCTTGCTGCCCTTCAGACCTCGGGGCATGGCGAGCATCTCAGCAGACACACCTGTTTGCCTGCCGGTCTCCATGGGTGAGATTCAAGCCTGCTCCGTGACAGCAGCTGTACAGGCAGAAGTTCCGGCTGGGGTGGTTTGATTCTGGATCTGCGATGAGAACCTTTCAGAGATTTTAGCTGCCGTGCTTCTGCTGAGCCAGTTTCGCCGTAACCGGACACGGCTCCCGGCCTCCCCTTCCCACACACAAACACACACACACTGAATTTTCCCACTTCCACAATGTGAAGAAACTTGTGGAAGGAGAGTATGTTAGTTTTAGGTCAATGCAGAACGAATTCTCACCAATTTGGGATATTTAAAACAAACACCAGCTCACAGGTCAGAAGTTCTGCTAGGCCAAGTGACCGCCTCCTGCTCAGAGTCACACGAGGGACCTCCAGGATGGGTCTGGCTGTGTGGTCGTCGCCTCCACCCGAGAAGGGTCTGGCTTCGATCCGATTCGAGTTGGTGGCAGAATTCAACAATGCCTTAGGGTTGTGAGCCCCAGGCCCACTTGTTGGTTCTGCCGGCTGCCGTGAGGATGCTCTCAGCTCCTACCCGTGTTGCCCAGGTCTCGGCTGTGAGGCTCCCTGGGTGTGCACAGCCAGTGCTGGGGAATCTCCCACAGGGGAGCGTAATCACAGGGGGGTTCAGTCCTCCCTTACAAAGGGCTCAGATGACTGAATTAGACCCAGCCCTTAGCAGCCATTGGTTCAGGATAGCCCTAATCTAATCAGGAAGTTGGGCCGGCACATCAATCCATGCTTCCGCCCACACCCAAGGGAGGGGCAGACACAGGGCGAGTCTCTGAGGGGCGGGAAATGCAGGGGGCATTTCAGAATTCAGTCTCCTTCACAGAATCGCAAAGTTCACATTTCACAACAATAAAGAAACTATTTACAGTAAAAAATGAGACATTTTACGAAGTTGAGCATTAGAAAACTTCGATGTCTGAGAAAAAAAAACTCTCTAACGCACAGGGAAACAAGCGGTTTATCGAATACTCTGAAAATAAAATGGGCTGGGTGAGGGAAACGTGAAAATATTATTTCAATTTTATTTTACGTCATTTTATCTTAGTTTAGTTTGGTTTATTTGTTTATTTCTGAGACAGAGTCTCGCTCTGTCCCCCAGGCTGGATTACAGCGGCCCGCTCTCAGTCCACTGCAGCCTCGGCATCCTAGGCTCAACGGATTCTCCTGCCTCAGCCTCCAGAGCGGCTGGGACTAAATGTGCGCGCTGCCACGCCGGGCAAATTTTTGTATCTTTTCAAGTAGAGACGAGGTTTCACCATTTTGGCCAGGCTGGTCTTGAACTGCTGACTTCAGGTGATCTGCCCCACTTTGGCTTCCCAAAGAGAAGGGACTATAGGCGTGAGCCACCGCGCCCAGACTATGAGAGTTTCACGCTGAAGCCCGAAGCTGCTCTGCCTTAGGATTTTTCCTGAGTTTTACTTTCTTGTCAGGATGAGTTGCTAGTTCATCTTTCCTGTTGGATCTTCTACAAAGGCATTACTGATGAGATTATGGCTTTCTCACAAGAAATACTACTTTGGTGAAACTCTATTGAAATTATCAGTACCTTCAGTTTCCAATACTTATCAAGTACAATAGTTGAACGTGGCATGGTAGCTGAAAGGGTAAGAGGCAGAATTTGGCAGACTCCGTTTTTTTCAGTTTCGATGGTTTCAGGTTTTTTGGTTTCAGCCAAACTAAAGAATGTCCTCACGAGCTGTCAATTCACAGGTCACTACAGAGAATTTTTGAGACGGAATCACAGGGTAATTTTTGGCGTATGATCTGTGAGCTGTGCTGGGAAGGTTCACGCTGATTCCATAATAAATCTCGGGTTTTTACTCTATAGCGAAAAATTACTCTTTTCCATCACGAAGGTAAAGCAGAGTATGTACAAGTAGAGTGTGGAATAACTTTGTCACTCGTGACGAACCGACTTGGTCCAATAGTTTAACGACTTCTCCAATGTCTCCGTACTCAGGTTTGATTTTCTGAGCGGATCATCGGTAGAATGAATAAAATCAAGAATCCTCTAAGGCAATGTTTGGAACTAAATTTCAGTGTCTCCGGAAGCACTGGAAAAGTCACCACGTGTAGCGACAGTGAAGTATCAATGGGCTCTCTCTGTGTCCTTTAAACCGCCCATATGATCGTTACAAATGGCGGCTTGAGGAAAGGTGGTTTTGGAATTGGTTTCTCTCTAGTCTTACATGATGTATCTATACTATATTGCAGTATAATGCAGGAAAGGGTCACTTGCTGACATAAAGCACAGCAGGCAGGAATAGAAGAGTCAACTTAGGGGGAAAAAAAGTGCTTTGTGATTTCATTTTGATGTCTGCAGTTTGGAAATCAGTTGATCAGTTTAACTGTTTTCGTGATGGCTCACAAAAATACATATGAGCATTGAAAAGGTACAGGAGAACAACAATCGGGGAAACATTTCTGCAAGCTCCAATCACTGGAACCCAGACAGAAGCATACAAGCTAAGAGACAGCTACACCAGGCTTCAGCGGGAAACCATACAGATCTCCTGGGAAGGGCTTCCCTCTCTGAATGCGGCTGCCTGTCCACGGGATGCTCTGGGCCCAGGCACCTTGAGTCCTCCAACTGGAAAGACATAGAAAAACGCCTCCACATCCCATTAAAATGCCCAAAGATTTAGCCAAGGCTCCTATGAAGCGATCTGCTGTCTTCATCCAGGTAAGGGCAACTGCACATTTTAAGACACTGAGATCGTGGGTAAATCCAGGTGGGACTGAGATGCAGGAGCTCCAGCACACACACTCCTGTCATTGGAAGATGAACGCGGTACTTCTTCCTGCACAAACAGACCCTGCCCTCTGGCCTCGGGCCTAGAACATGATTCTTTTGCAGTTGCTGTTGGGGAAGAGGCCCTTGGGCTTTAACCTGCGAACGGCCTCCCTTAAATGCTTGGGCTGCAGCGGGGGCGTCTCTCCCCACATCTCACACACGTCCAGGGCCTCTTCCACCACCTCTCCGACAAAGACCTTGGCTATTCCAGCCATGGCAATGGCCGCGTTCTCAGACACCGAACCGCCAGTGATAGCCCGCATCAGACCCGCGATGCGTGCTCTCGGGAAAGCTGACCGGCGACACACTTCGTAGCGGGACAGCTGCTCCTCAGACATGGCAGACAGCAGGGTTGTCATCCTCTGAGCCTCCTCTGCATCCACGGTGGGCTTCCTCTCCTTCTTGCCTTTCGTATGTGTTTTCCGTCTTTTGGCTGCAGGAGGAGCTGAGGCTGAGGCCTCATTGTCACCTTCTGGGAGGTCCATGACATCCTCACTCCTGAGCTCACCTTCCTGATCCCTGGGTTCTTCCGAGTTCCCATCTAGGTCCTCAGGGATTCCATCCTTCTTGCTGCCCTTCAGACCTCGGGGCATGGCGAGCATCTCAGCAGACACACCTGTTTGCCTGCCGGTCTCCATGGGTGAGATTCAAGCCTGCTCCGTGACAGCAGCTGTACAGGCAGAAGTTCCGGCTGGGGTGGTTTGATTCTGGATCTGCGATGAGAACCTTTCAGAGATTTTAGCTGCCGTGCTTCTGCTGAGCCAGTTTCGCCGTAACCGGACACGGCTCCCGGCCTCCCCTTCCCACACACAAACACACACACACTGAATTTTCCCACTTCCACAATGTGAAGAAACTTGTGGAAGGAGAGTATGTTAGTTTTAGGTCAATGCAGAACGAATTCTCACCAATTTGGGATATTTAAAACAAACACCAGCTCACAGGTCAGAAGTTCTGCTAGGCCAAGTGACCGCCTCCTGCTCAGAGTCACACGAGGGACCTCCAGGATGGGTCTGGCTGTGTGGTCGTCGCCTCCACCCGAGAAGGGTCTGGCTTCGATCCGATTCGAGTTGGTGGCAGAATTCAACAATGCCTTAGGGTTGTGAGCCCCAGGCCCACTTGTTGGTTCTGCCGGCTGCCGTGAGGATGCTCTCAGCTCCTACCCGTGTTGCCCAGGTCTCGGCTGTGAGGCTCCCTGGGTGTGCACAGCCAGTGCTGGGGAATCTCCCACAGGGGAGCGTAATCACAGGGGGGTTCAGTCCTCCCTTACAAAGGGCTCAGATGACTGAATTAGACCCAGCCCTTAGCAGCCATTGGTTCAGGATAGCCCTAATCTAATCAGGAAGTTGGGCCGGCACATCAATCCATGCTTCCGCCCACACCCAAGGGAGGGGCAGACACAGGGCGAGTCTCTGAGGGGCGGGAAATGCAGGGGGCATTTCAGAATTCAGTCTCCTTCACAGAATCGCAAAGTTCACATTTCACAACAATAAAGAAACTATTTACAGTAAAAAATGAGACATTTTACGAAGTTGAGCATTAGAAAACTTCGATGTCTGAGAAAAAAAAACTCTCTAACGCACAGGGAAACAAGCGGTTTATCGAATACTCTGAAAATAAAATGGGCTGGGTGAGGGAAACGTGAAAATATTATTTCAATTTTATTTTACGTCATTTTATCTTAGTTTAGTTTGGTTTATTTGTTTATTTCTGAGACAGAGTCTCGCTCTGTCCCCCAGGCTGGATTACAGCGGCCCGCTCTCAGTCCACTGCAGCCTCGGCATCCTAGGCTCAACGGATTCTCCTGCCTCAGCCTCCAGAGCGGCTGGGACTAAATGTGCGCGCTGCCACGCCGGGCAAATTTTTGTATCTTTTCAAGTAGAGACGAGGTTTCACCATTTTGGCCAGGCTGGTCTTGAACTGCTGACTTCAGGTGATCTGCCCCACTTTGGCTTCCCAAAGAGAAGGGACTATAGGCGTGAGCCACCGCGCCCAGACTATGAGAGTTTCACGCTGAAGCCCGAAGCTGCTCTGCCTTAGGATTTTTCCTGAGTTTTACTTTCTTGTCAGGATGAGTTGCTAGTTCATCTTTCCTGTTGGATCTTCTACAAAGGCATTACTGATGAGATTATGGCTTTCTCACAAGAAATACTACTTTGGTGAAACTCTATTGAAATTATCAGTACCTTCAGTTTCCAATACTTATCAAGTACAATAGTTGAACGTGGCATGGTAGCTGAAAGGGTAAGAGGCAGAATTTGGCAGACTCCGTTTTTTTCAGTTTCGATGGTTTCAGGTTTTTTGGTTTCAGCCAAACTAAAGAATGTCCTCACGAGCTGTCAATTCACAGGTCACTACAGAGAATTTTTGAGACGGAATCACAGGGTAATTTTTGGCGTATGATCTGTGAGCTGTGCTGGGAAGGTTCACGCTGATTCCATAATAAATCTCGGGTTTTTACTCTATAGCGAAAAATTACTCTTTTCCATCACGAAGGTAAAGCAGAGTATGTACAAGTAGAGTGTGGAATAACTTTGTCACTCGTGACGAACCGACTTGGTCCAATAGTTTAACGACTTCTCCAATGTCTCCGTACTCAGGTTTGATTTTCTGAGCGGATCATCGGTAGAATGAATAAAATCAAGAATCCTCTAAGGCAATGTTTGGAACTAAATTTCAGTGTCTCCGGAAGCACTGGAAAAGTCACCACGTGTAGCGACAGTGAAGTATCAATGGGCTCTCTCTGTGTCCTTTAAACCGCCCATATGATCGTTACAAATGGCGGCTTGAGGAAAGGTGGTTTTGGAATTGGTTTCTCTCTAGTCTTACATGATGTATCTATACTATATTGCAGTATAATGCAGGAAAGGGTCACTTGCTGACATAAAGCACAGCAGGCAGGAATAGAAGAGTCAACTTAGGGGGAAAAAAAGTGCTTTGTGATTTCATTTTGATGTCTGCAGTTTGGAAATCAGTTGATCAGTTTAACTGTTTTCGTGATGGCTCACAAAAATACATATGAGCATTGAAAAGGTACAGGAGAACAACAATCGGGGAAACATTTCTGCAAGCTCCAATCACTGGAACCCAGACAGAAGCATACAAGCTAAGAGACAGCTACACCAGGCTTCAGCGGGAAACCATACAGATCTCCTGGGAAGGGCTTCCCTCTCTGAATGCGGCTGCCTGTCCACGGGATGCTCTGGGCCCAGGCACCTTGAGTCCTCCAACTGGAAAGACATAGAAAAACGCCTCCACATCCCATTAAAATGCCCAAAGATTTAGCCAAGGCTCCTATGAAGCGATCTGCTGTCTTCATCCAGGTAAGGGCAACTGCACATTTTAAGACACTGAGATCGTGGGTAAATCCAGGTGGGACTGAGATGCAGGAGCTCCAGCACACACACTCCTGTCATTGGAAGATGAACGCGGTACTTCTTCCTGCACAAACAGACCCTGCCCTCTGGCCTCGGGCCTAGAACATGATTCTTTTGCAGTTGCTGTTGGGGAAGAGGCCCTTGGGCTTTAACCTGCGAACGGCCTCCCTTAAATGCTTGGGCTGCAGCGGGGGCGTCTCTCCCCACATCTCACACACGTCCAGGGCCTCTTCCACCACCTCTCCGACAAAGACCTTGGCTATTCCAGCCATGGCAATGGCCGCGTTCTCAGACACCGAACCGCCAGTGATAGCCCGCATCAGACCCGCGATGCGTGCTCTCGGGAAAGCTGACCGGCGACACACTTCGTAGCGGGACAGCTGCTCCTCAGACATGGCAGACAGCAGGGTTGTCATCCTCTGAGCCTCCTCTGCATCCACGGTGGGCTTCCTCTCCTTCTTGCCTTTCGTATGTGTTTTCCGTCTTTTGGCTGCAGGAGGAGCTGAGGCTGAGGCCTCATTGTCACCTTCTGGGAGGTCCATGACATCCTCACTCCTGAGCTCACCTTCCTGATCCCTGGGTTCTTCCGAGTTCCCATCTAGGTCCTCAGGGATTCCATCCTTCTTGCTGCCCTTCAGACCTCGGGGCATGGCGAGCATCTCAGCAGACACACCTGTTTGCCTGCCGGTCTCCATGGGTGAGATTCAAGCCTGCTCCGTGACAGCAGCTGTACAGGCAGAAGTTCCGGCTGGGGTGGTTTGATTCTGGATCTGCGATGAGAACCTTTCAGAGATTTTAGCTGCCGTGCTTCTGCTGAGCCAGTTTCGCCGTAACCGGACACGGCTCCCGGCCTCCCCTTCCCACACACAAACACACACACACTGAATTTTCCCACTTCCACAATGTGAAGAAACTTGTGGAAGGAGAGTATGTTAGTTTTAGGTCAATGCAGAACGAATTCTCACCAATTTGGGATATTTAAAACAAACACCAGCTCACAGGTCAGAAGTTCTGCTAGGCCAAGTGACCGCCTCCTGCTCAGAGTCACACGAGGGACCTCCAGGATGGGTCTGGCTGTGTGGTCGTCGCCTCCACCCGAGAAGGGTCTGGCTTCGATCCGATTCGAGTTGGTGGCAGAATTCAACAATGCCTTAGGGTTGTGAGCCCCAGGCCTACTTGTTGGTTCTGCCGGCTGCCGTGAGGATGCTCTCAGCTCCTACCCGTGTTGCCCAGGTCTCGGCTGTGAGGCCCCCTGGGTGTGCACAGCCAGTGCTGGGGAATCTCCCACAGGGGAGCGTAATCACAGGGGGGTTCAGTCCTCCCTTACAAAGGGCTCAGATGACTGAATTAGACCCAGCCCTTAGCAGCCATTGGTTCAGGATAGCCCTAATCTAATCAGGAAGTTGGGCCGGCACATCAATCCATGCTTCCGCCCACACCCAAGGGAGGGGCAGACACAGGGCGAGTCTCTGAGGGGCGGGAAATGCAGGGGGCATTTCAGAATTCAGTCTCCTTCACAGAATCGCAAAGTTCACATTTCACAACAATAAAGAAACTATTTACAGTAAAAAATGAGACATTTTACGAAGTTGAGCATTAGAAAACTTCGATGTCTGAGAAAAAAAAACTCTCTAACGCACAGGGAAACAAGCGGTTTATCGAATACTCTGAAAATAAAATGGGCTGGGTGAGGGAAACGTGAAAATATTATTTCAATTTTATTTTACGTCATTTTATCTTAGTTTAGTTTGGTTTATTTGTTTATTTCTGAGACAGAGTCTCGCTCTGTCCCCCAGGCTGGATTACAGCGGCCCGCTCTCAGTCCACTGCAGCCTCGGCATCCTAGGCTCAACGGATTCTCCTGCCTCAGCCTCCAGAGCGGCTGGGACTAAATGTGCGCGCTGCCACGCCGGGCAAATTTTTGTATCTTTTCAAGTAGAGACGAGGTTTCACCATTTTGGCCAGGCTGGTCTTGAACTGCTGACTTCAGGTGATCTGCCCCACTTTGGCTTCCCAAAGAGAAGGGACTATAGGCGTGAGCCACCGCGCCCAGACTATGAGAGTTTCACGCTGAAGCCCGAAGCTGCTCTGCCTTAGGATTTTTCCTGAGTTTTACTTTCTTGTCAGGATGAGTTGCTAGTTCATCTTTCCTGTTGGATCTTCTACAAAGGCATTACTGATGAGATTATGGCTTTCTCACAAGAAATACTACTTTGGTGAAACTCTATTGAAATTATCAGTACCTTCAGTTTCCAATACTTATCAAGTACAATAGTTGAACGTGGCATGGTAGCTGAAAGGGTAAGAGGCAGAATTTGGCAGACTCCGTTTTTTTCAGTTTCGATGGTTTCAGGTTTTTTGGTTTCAGCCAAACTAAAGAATGTCCTCACGAGCTGTCAATTCACAGGTCACTACAGAGAATTTTTGAGACGGAATCACAGGGTAATTTTTGGCGTATGATCTGTGAGCTGTGCTGGGAAGGTTCACGCTGATTCCATAATAAATCTCGGGTTTTTACTCTATAGCGAAAAATTACTCTTTTCCATCACGAAGGTAAAGCAGAGTATGTACAAGTAGAGTGTGGAATAACTTTGTCACTCGTGACGAACCGACTTGGTCCAATAGTTTAACGACTTCTCCAATGTCTCCGTACTCAGGTTTGATTTTCTGAGCGGATCATCGGTAGAATGAATAAAATCAAGAATCCTCTAAGGCAATGTTTGGAACTAAATTTCAGTGTCTCCGGAAGCACTGGAAAAGTCACCACGTGTAGCGACAGTGAAGTATCAATGGGCTCTCTCTGTGTCCTTTAAACCGCCCATATGATCGTTACAAATGGCGGCTTGAGGAAAGGTGGTTTTGGAATTGGTTTCTCTCTAGTCTTACATGATGTATCTATACTATATTGCAGTATAATGCAGGAAAGGGTCACTTGCTGACATAAAGCACAGCAGGCAGGAATAGAAGAGTCAACTTAGGGGGAAAAAAAGTGCTTTGTGATTTCATTTTGATGTCTGCAGTTTGGAAATCAGTTGATCAGTTTAACTGTTTTCGTGATGGCTCACAAAAATACATATGAGCATTGAAAAGGTACAGGAGAACAACAATCGGGGAAACATTTCTGCAAGCTCCAATCACTGGAACCCAGACAGAAGCATACAAGCTAAGAGACAGCTACACCAGGCTTCAGCGGGAAACCATACAGATCTCCTGGGAAGGGCTTCCCTCTCTGAATGCGGCTGCCTGTCCACGGGATGCTCTGGGCCCAGGCACCTTGAGTCCTCCAACTGGAAAGACATAGAAAAACGCCTCCACATCCCATTAAAATGCCCAAAGATTTAGCCAAGGCTCCTATGAAGCGATCTGCTGTCTTCATCCAGGTAAGGGCAACTGCACATTTTAAGACACTGAGATCGTGGGTAAATCCAGGTGGGACTGAGATGCAGGAGCTCCAGCACACACACTCCTGTCATTGGAAGATGAACGCGGTACTTCTTCCTGCACAAACAGACCCTGCCCTCTGGCCTCGGGCCTAGAACATGATTCTTTTGCAGTTGCTGTTGGGGAAGAGGCCCTTGGGCTTTAACCTGCGAACGGCCTCCCTTAAATGCTTGGGCTGCAGCGGGGGCGTCTCTCCCCACATCTCACACACGTCCAGGGCCTCTTCCACCACCTCTCCGACAAAGACCTTGGCTATTCCAGCCATGGCAATGGCCGCGTTCTCAGACACCGAACCGCCAGTGATAGCCCGCATCAGACCCGCGATGCGTGCTCTCGGGAAAGCTGACCGGCGACACACTTCGTAGCGGGACAGCTGCTCCTCAGACATGGCAGACAGCAGGGTTGTCATCCTCTGAGCCTGCTCTGCATCCACGGTGGGCTTCCTCTCCTTCTTGCCTTTCGTATGTGTTTTCCGTCTTTTGGCTGCAGGAGGAGCTGAGGCTGAGGCCTCATTGTCACCTTCTGGGAGGTCCATGACATCCTCACTCCTGAGCTCACCTTCCTGATCCCTGGGTTCTTCCGAGTTCCCATCTAGGTCCTCAGGGATTCCATCCTTCTTGCTGCCCTTCAGACCTCGGGGCATGGCGAGCATCTCAGCAGACACACCTGTTTGCCTGCCGGTCTCCATGGGTGAGATTCAAGCCTGCTCCGTGACAGCAGCTGTACAGGCAGAAGTTCCGGCTGGGGTGGTTTGATTCTGGATCTGCGATGAGAACCTTTCAGAGATTTTAGCTGCCGTGCTTCTGCTGAGCCAGTTTCGCCGTAACCGGACACGGCTCCCGGCCTCCCCTTCCCACACACAAACACACACACACTGAATTTTCCCACTTCCACAATGTGAAGAAACTTGTGGAAGGAGAGTATGTTAGTTTTAGGTCAATGCAGAACGAATTCTCACCAATTTGGGATATTTAAAACAAACACCAGCTCACAGGTCAGAAGTTCTGCTAGGCCAAGTGACCGCCTCCTGCTCAGAGTCACACGAGGGACCTCCAGGATGGGTCTGGCTGTGTGGTCGTCGCCTCCACCCGAGAAGGGTCTGGCTTCGATCCGATTCGAGTTGGTGGCAGAATTCAACAATGCCTTAGGGTTGTGAGCCCCAGGCCCACTTGTTGGTTCTGCCGGCTGCCGTGAGGATGCTCTCAGCTCCTACCCGTGTTGCCCAGGTCTCGGCTGTGAGGCTCCCTGGGTGTGCACAGCCAGTGCTGGGGAATCTCCCACAGGGGAGCGTAATCACAGGGGGGTTCAGTCCTCCCTTACAAAGGGCTCAGATGACTGAATTAGACCCAGCCCTTAGCAGCCATTGGTTCAGGATAGCCCTAATCTAATCAGGAAGTTGGGCCGGCACATCAATCCATGCTTCCGCCCACACCCAAGGGAGGGGCAGACACAGGGCGAGTCTCTGAGGGGCGGGAAATGCAGGGGGCATTTCAGAATTCAGTCTCCTTCACAGAATCGCAAAGTTCACATTTCACAACAATAAAGAAACTATTTACAGTAAAAAATGAGACATTTTACGAAGTTGAGCATTAGAAAACTTCGATGTCTGAGAAAAAAAAACTCTCTAACGCACAGGGAAACAAGCGGTTTATCAAATACTCTGAAAATAAAATGGGCTGGGTGAGGGAAACGTGAAAATATTATTTCAATTTTATTTTACGTCATTTTATCTTAGTTTAGTTTGGTTTATTTGTTTATTTCTGAGACAGAGTCTCGCTCTGTCCCCCAGGCTGGATTACAGCGGCCCGCTCTCAGTCCACTGCAGCCTCGGCATCCTAGGCTCAACGGATTCTCCTGCCTCAGCCTCCAGAGCGGCTGGGACTAAATGTGCGCGCTGCCACGCCGGGCAAATTTTTGTATCTTTTCAAGTAGAGACGAGGTTTCACCATTTTGGCCAGGCTGGTCTTGAACTGCTGACTTCAGGTGATCTGCCCCACTTTGGCTTCCCAAAGAGAAGGGACTATAGGCGTGAGCCACCGCGCCCAGACTATGAGAGTTTCACGCTGAAGCCCGAAGCTGCTCTGCCTTAGGATTTTTCCTGAGTTTTACTTTCTTGTCAGGATGAGTTGCTAGTTCATCTTTCCTGTTGGATCTTCTACAAAGGCATTACTGATGAGATTATGGCTTTCTCACAAGAAATACTACTTTGGTGAAACTCTATTGAAATTATCAGTACCTTCAGTTTCCAATACTTATCAAGTACAATAGTTGAACGTGGCATGGTAGCTGAAAGGGTAAGAGGCAGAATTTGGCAGACTCCGTTTTTTTCAGTTTCGATGGTTTCAGGTTTTTTGGTTTCAGCCAAACTAAAGAATGTCCTCACGAGCTGTCAATTCACAGGTCACTACAGAGAATTTTTGAGACGGAATCACAGGGTAATTTTTGGCGTATGATCTGTGAGCTGTGCTGGGAAGGTTCACGCTGATTCCATAATAAATCTCGGGTTTTTACTCTATAGCGAAAAATTACTCTTTTCCATCACGAAGGTAAAGCAGAGTATGTACAAGTAGAGTGTGGAATAACTTTGTCACTCGTGACGAACCGACTTGGTCCAATAGTTTAACGACTTCTCCAATGTCTCCGTACTCAGGTTTGATTTTCTGAGCGGATCATCGGTAGAATGAATAAAATCAAGAATCCTCTAAGGCAATGTTTGGAACTAAATTTCAGTGTCTCCGGAAGCACTGGAAAAGTCACCACGTGTAGCGACAGTGAAGTATCAATGGGCTCTCTCTGTGTCCTTTAAACCGCCCATATGATCGTTACAAATGGCGGCTTGAGGAAAGGTGGTTTTGGAATTGGTTTCTCTCTAGTCTTACATGATGTATCTATACTATATTGCAGTATAATGCAGGAAAGGGTCACTTGCTGACATAAAGCACAGCAGGCAGGAATAGAAGAGTCAACTTAGGGGGAAAAAAAGTGCTTTGTGATTTCATTTTGATGTCTGCAGTTTGGAAATCAGTTGATCAGTTTAACTGTTTTCGTGATGGCTCACAAAAATACATATGAGCATTGAAAAGGTACAGGAGAACAACAATCGGGGAAACATTTCTGCAAGCTCCAATCACTGGAACCCAGACAGAAGCATACAAGCTAAGAGACAGCTACACCAGGCTTCAGCGGGAAACCATACAGATCTCCTGGGAAGGGCTTCCCTCTCTGAATGCGGCTGCCTGTCCACGGGATGCTCTGGGCCCAGGCACCTTGAGTCCTCCAACTGGAAAGACATAGAAAAACGCCTCCACATCCCATTAAAATGCCCAAAGATTTAGCCAAGGCTCCTATGAAGCGATCTGCTGTCTTCATCCAGGTAAGGGCAACTGCACATTTTAAGACACTGAGATCGTGGGTAAATCCAGGTGGGCTGAGATGCAGGAGCTCCAGCACACACACTCCTGTCATTGGAAGATGAACGCGGTACTTCTTCCTGCACAAACAGACCCTGCCCTCTGGCCTCGGGCCTAGAACATGATTCTTTTGCAGTTGCTGTTGGGGAAGAGGCCCTTGGGCTTTAACCTGCGAACGGCCTCCCTTAAATGCTTGGGCTGCAGCGGGGGCGTCTCTCCCCACATCTCACACACGTCCAGGGCCTCTTCCACCACCTCTCCGACAAAGACCTTGGCTATTCCAGCCATGGCAATGGCCGCGTTCTCAGACACCGAACCGCCAGTGATAGCCCGCATCAGACCCGCGATGCGTGCTCTCGGGAAAGCTGACCGGCGACACACTTCGTAGCGGGACAGCTGCTCCTCAGACATGGCAGACAGCAGGGTTGTCATCCTCTGAGCCTCCTCTGCATCCACGGTGGGCTTCCTCTCCTTCTTGCCTTTCGTATGTGTTTTCCGTCTTTTGGCTGCAGGAGGAGCTGAGGCTGAGGCCTCATTGTCACCTTCTGGGAGGTCCATGACATCCTCACTCCTGAGCTCACCTTCCTGATCCCTGGGTTCTTCCGAGTTCCCATCTAGGTCCTCAGGGATTCCATCCTTCTTGCTGCCCTTCAGACCTCGGGGCATGGCGAGCATCTCAGCAGACACACCTGTTTGCCTGCCGGTCTCCATGGGTGAGATTCAAGCCTGCTCCGTGACAGCAGCTGTACAGGCAGAAGTTCCGGCTGGGGTGGTTTGATTCTGGATCTGCGATGAGAACCTTTCAGAGATTTTAGCTGCCGTGCTTCTGCTGAGCCAGTTTCGCCGTAACCGGACACGGCTCCCGGCCTCCCCTTCCCACACACAAACACACACACACTGAATTTTCCCACTTCCACAATGTGAAGAAACTTGTGGAAGGAGAGTATGTTAGTTTTAGGTCAATGCAGAACGAATTCTCACCAATTTGGGATATTTAAAACAAACACCAGCTCACAGGTCAGAAGTTCTGCTAGGCCAAGTGACCGCCTCCTGCTCAGAGTCACACGAGGGACCTCCAGGATGGGTCTGGCTGTGTGGTCGTCGCCTCCACCCGAGAAGGGTCTGGCTTCGATCCGATTCGAGTTGGTGGCAGAATTCAACAATGCCTTAGGGTTGTGAGCCCCAGGCCCACTTGTTGGTTCTGCCGGCTGCCGTGAGGATGCTCTCAGCTCCTACCCGTGTTGCCCAGGTCTCGGCTGTGAGGCTCCCTGGGTGTGCACAGCCAGTGCTGGGGAATCTCCCACAGGGGAGCGTAATCACAGGGGGGTTCAGTCCTCCCTTACAAAGGGCTCAGATGACTGAATTAGACCCAGCCCTTAGCAGCCATTGGTTCAGGATAGCCCTAATCTAATCAGGAAGTTGGGCCGGCACATCAATCCATGCTTCCGCCCACACCCAAGGGAGGGGCAGACACAGGGCGAGTCTCTGAGGGGCGGGAAATGCAGGGGGCATTTCAGAATTCAGTCTCCTTCACAGAATCGCAAAGTTCACATTTCACAACAATAAAGAAACTATTTACAGTAAAAAATGAGACATTTTACGAAGTTGAGCATTAGAAAACTTCGATGTCTGAGAAAAAAAAACTCTAACGCACAGGGAAACAAGCGGTTTATCAAATACTCTGAAAATAAAATGGGCTGGGTGAGGGAAACGTGAAAATATTATTTCAATTTTATTTTACGTCATTTTATCTTAGTTTAGTTTGGTTTATTTGTTTATTTCTGAGACAGAGTCTCGCTCTGTCCCCCAGGCTGGATTACAGCGGCCCGCTCTCAGTCCACTGCAGCCTCGGCATCCTAGGCTCAACGGATTCTCCTGCCTCAGCCTCCAGAGCGGCTGGGACTAAATGTGCGCGCTGCCACGCCGGGCAAATTTTTGTATCTTTTCAAGTAGAGACGAGGTTTCACCATTTTGGCCAGGCTGGTCTTGAACTGCTGACTTCAGGTGATCTGCCCCACTTTGGCTTCCCAAAGAGAAGGGACTATAGGCGTGAGCCACCGCGCCCAGACTATGAGAGTTTCACGCTGAAGCCCGAAGCTGCTCTGCCTTAGGATTTTTCCTGAGTTTTACTTTCTTGTCAGGATGAGTTGCTAGTTCATCTTTCCTGTTGGATCTTCTACAAAGGCATTACTGATGAGATTATGGCTTTCTCACAAGAAATACTACTTTGGTGAAACTCTATTGAAATTATCAGTACCTTCAGTTTCCAATACTTATCAAGTACAATAGTTGAACGTGGCATGGTAGCTGAAAGGGTAAGAGGCAGAATTTGGCAGACTCCGTTTTTTTCAGTTTCGATGGTTTCAGGTTTTTTGGTTTCAGCCAAACTAAAGAATGTCCTCACGAGCTGTCAATTCACAGGTCACTACAGAGAATTTTTGAGACGGAATCACAGGGTAATTTTTGGCGTATGATCTGTGAGCTGTGCTGGGAAGGTTCACGCTGATTCCATAATAAATCTCGGGTTTTTACTCTATAGCGAAAAATTACTCTTTTCCATCACGAAGGTAAAGCAGAGTATGTACAAGTAGAGTGTGGAATAACTTTGTCACTCGTGACGAACCGACTTGGTCCAATAGTTTAACGACTTCTCCAATGTCTCCGTACTCAGGTTTGATTTTCTGAGCGGATCATCGGTAGAATGAATAAAATCAAGAATCCTCTAAGGCAATGTTTGGAACTAAATTTCAGTGTCTCCGGAAGCACTGGAAAAGTCACCACGTGTAGCGACAGTGAAGTATCAATGGGCTCTCTCTGTGTCCTTTAAACCGCCCATATGATCGTTACAAATGGCGGCTTGAGGAAAGGTGGTTTTGGAATTGGTTTCTCTCTAGTCTTACATGATGTATCTATACTATATTGCAGTATAATGCAGGAAAGGGTCACTTGCTGACATAAAGCACAGCAGGCAGGAATAGAAGAGTCAACTTAGGGGGAAAAAAAGTGCTTTGTGATTTCATTTTGATGTCTGCAGTTTGGAAATCAGTTGATCAGTTTAACTGTTTTCGTGATGGCTCACAAAAATACATATGAGCATTGAAAAGGTACAGGAGAACAACAATCGGGGAAACATTTCTGCAAGCTCCAATCACTGGAACCCAGACAGAAGCATACAAGCTAAGAGACAGCTACACCAGGCTTCAGCGGGAAACCATACAGATCTCCTGGGAAGGGCTTCCCTCTCTGAATGCGGCTGCCTGTCCACGGGATGCTCTGGGCCCAGGCACCTTGAGTCCTCCAACTGGAAAGACATAGAAAAACGCCTCCACATCCCATTAAAATGCCCAAAGATTTAGCCAAGGCTCCTATGAAGCGATCTGCTGTCTTCATCCAGGTAAGGGCAACTGCACATTTTAAGACACTGAGATCGTGGGTAAATCCAGGTGGGACTGAGATGCAGGAGCTCCAGCACACACACTCCTGTCATTGGAAGATGAACGCGGTACTTCTTCCTGCACAAACAGACCCTGCCCTCTGGCCTCGGGCCTAGAACATGATTCTTTTGCAGTTGCTGTTGGGGAAGAGGCCCTTGGGCTTTAACCTGCGAACGGCCTCCCTTAAATGCTTGGGCTGCAGCGGGGGCGTCTCTCCCCACATCTCACACACGTCCAGGGCCTCTTCCACCACCTCTCCGACAAAGACCTTGGCTATTCCAGCCATGGCAATGGCCGCGTTCTCAGACACCGAACCGCCAGTGATAGCCCGCATCAGACCCGCGATGCGTGCTCTCGGGAAAGCTGACCGGCGACACACTTCGTAGCGGGACAGCTGCTCCTCAGACATGGCAGACAGCAGGGTTGTCATCCTCTGAGCCTCCTCTGCATCCACGGTGGGCTTCCTCTCCTTCTTGCCTTTCGTATGTGTTTTCCGTCTTTTGGCTGCAGGAGGAGCTGAGGCTGAGGCCTCATTGTCACCTTCTGGGAGGTCCATGACATCCTCACTCCTGAGCTCACCTTCCTGATCCCTGGGTTCTTCCGAGTTCCCATCTAGGTCCTCAGGGATTCCATCCTTCTTGCTGCCCTTCAGACCTCGGGGCATGGCGAGCATCTCAGCAGACACACCTGTTTGCCTGCCGGTCTCCATGGGTGAGATTCAAGCCTGCTCCGTGACAGCAGCTGTACAGGCAGAAGTTCCGGCTGGGGTGGTTTGATTCTGGATCTGCGATGAGAACCTTTCAGAGATTTTAGCTGCCGTGCTTCTGCTGAGCCAGTTTCGCCGTAACCGGACACGGCTCCCGGCCTCCCCTTCCCACACACAAACACACACACACTGAATTTTCCCACTTCCACAATGTGAAGAAACTTGTGGAAGGAGAGTATGTTAGTTTTAGGTCAATGCAGAACGAATTCTCACCAATTTGGGATATTTAAAACAAACACCAGCTCACAGGTCAGAAGTTCTGCTAGGCCAAGTGACCGCCTCCTGCTCAGAGTCACACGAGGGACCTCCAGGATGGGTCTGGCTGTGTGGTCGTCGCCTCCACCCGAGAAGGGTCTGGCTTCGATCCGATTCGAGTTGGTGGCAGAATTCAACAATGCCTTAGGGTTGTGAGCCCCAGGCCTACTTGTTGGTTCTGCCGGCTGCCGTGAGGATGCTCTCAGCTCCTACCCGTGTTGCCCAGGTCTCGGCTGTGAGGCCCCCTGGGTGTGCACAGCCAGTGCTGGGGAATCTCCCACAGGGGAGCGTAATCACAGGGGGGTTCAGTCCTCCCTTACAAAGGGCTCAGATGACTGAATTAGACCCAGCCCTTAGCAGCCATTGGTTCAGGATAGCCCTAATCTAATCAGGAAGTTGGGCCGGCACATCAATCCATGCTTCCGCCCACACCCAAGGGAGGGGCAGACACAGGGCGAGTCTCTGAGGGGCGGGAAATGCAGGGGGCATTTCAGAATTCAGTCTCCTTCACAGAATCGCAAAGTTCACATTTCACAACAATAAAGAAACTATTTACAGTAAAAAATGAGACATTTTACGAAGTTGAGCATTAGAAAACTTCGATGTCTGAGAAAAAAAAACTCTCTAACGCACAGGGAAACAAGCGGTTTATCAAATACTCTGAAAATAAAATGGGCTGGGTGAGGGAAACGTGAAAATATTATTTCAATTTTATTTTACGTCATTTTATCTTAGTTTAGTTTGGTTTATTTGTTTATTTCTGAGACAGAGTCTCGCTCTGTCCCCCAGGCTGGATTACAGCGGCCCGCTCTCAGTCCACTGCAGCCTCGGCATCCTAGGCTCAACGGATTCTCCTGCCTCAGCCTCCAGAGCGGCTGGGACTAAATGTGCGCGCTGCCACGCCGGGCAAATTTTTGTATCTTTTCAAGTAGAGACGAGGTTTCACCATTTTGGCCAGGCTGGTCTTGAACTGCTGACTTCAGGTGATCTGCCCCACTTTGGCTTCCCAAAGAGAAGGGACTATAGGCGTGAGCCACCGCGCCCAGACTATGAGAGTTTCACGCTGAAGCCCGAAGCTGCTCTGCCTTAGGATTTTTCCTGAGTTTTACTTTCTTGTCAGGATGAGTTGCTAGTTCATCTTTCCTGTTGGATCTTCTACAAAGGCATTACTGATGAGATTATGGCTTTCTCACAAGAAATACTACTTTGGTGAAACTCTATTGAAATTATCAGTACCTTCAGTTTCCAATACTTATCAAGTACAATAGTTGAACGTGGCATGGTAGCTGAAAGGGTAAGAGGCAGAATTTGGCAGACTCCGTTTTTTTCAGTTTCGATGGTTTCAGGTTTTTTGGTTTCAGCCAAACTAAAGAATGTCCTCACGAGCTGTCAATTCACAGGTCACTACAGAGAATTTTTGAGACGGAATCACAGGGTAATTTTTGGCGTATGATCTGTGAGCTGTGCTGGGAAGGTTCACGCTGATTCCATAATAAATCTCGGGTTTTTACTCTATAGCGAAAAATTACTCTTTTCCATCACGAAGGTAAAGCAGAGTATGTACAAGTAGAGTGTGGAATAACTTTGTCACTCGTGACGAACCGACTTGGTCCAATAGTTTAACGACTTCTCCAATGTCTCCGTACTCAGGTTTGATTTTCTGAGCGGATCATCGGTAGAATGAATAAAATCAAGAATCCTCTAAGGCAATGTTTGGAACTAAATTTCAGTGTCTCCGGAAGCACTGGAAAAGTCACCACGTGTAGCGACAGTGAAGTATCAATGGGCTCTCTCTGTGTCCTTTAAACCGCCCATATGATCGTTACAAATGGCGGCTTGAGGAAAGGTGGTTTTGGAATTGGTTTCTCTCTAGTCTTACATGATGTATCTATACTATATTGCAGTATAATGCAGGAAAGGGTCACTTGCTGACATAAAGCACAGCAGGCAGGAATAGAAGAGTCAACTCAGGGGGAAAAAAAGTGCTTTGTGATTTCATTTTGATGTCTGCAGTTTGGAAAACAGTTGATCAGTTTAACTGTTTTCGTGATGGCTCACAAAATTACATATGAGCATTGAAAATGTACAGAAGAACAACAATCGGGGAATCATTTCTGCAAGCTCCAATCACTGGAACCCAGACAGAAGCATACAAGCTAAGAGACAGCTACACCAGGCTTCAGCGGGAAACCATACAGATCTCCTGGGAAGGGCTTCCCTCTCTGAATGCAGCTGCCTGTCCACGGGATGCTCTGGGCCCAGGCACCTTGAGTCCTCCAACTGGAAAGACATAGAAAAACGCCTCCACATCCCATTAAAATGCCCAAAGATTTAGCCAAGGCTCCTATGAAACAATCTGCTGTCTTCATCCAGGTAAGGGCAACTTCACATTTTAAGACACTAAGATGGTGGGTAAATCCAGGTGGAACTGAGATGCAGAAGCTCCAGCAAAGGCATTCCTGTCATTGGAAGATGAACGCGGTACTTATTCCTGCACAAACAGACCCCTCCGTCTGGCCTTGGGCCTAGAACATGATTTTTTTGCAGTTACTGTTGGGGAAGAGGCCCTTGGGCTTTAACCTGCGAACGGCCTCCCTTAAATGCTTGGGCTGCAGTCGGGGCATTTCTCCCCACATCTCACACACGTCCAGGGCCTCTTCCACCACCTCTCCAACAAAGACCTTGGCTATTCCAGCCATGGCAATGGCCACGTTCTCAGACACCGAACTGCCAGTGATAGCCCGCATCAGACCCGCAATGCGTGCTCTCGGGAAAGCTGACCGGCGACACACTTCGTAGCGGGACAGCTGCTCCTCAGACATGGCAGACAGCAGGGTTGTCATCCTCTGAGCCTCTTCTGCATCCACGGTGGGCTTCCTCTCCTTCTTCCCTTTCGTATGTGTTTTCCGTCTTTTGGCTGCAGGAGGAGCTGAGGCTGAGGCCTCATTGTCACCTTCTGGGAGGTCCATGACATCCTCACTCCTGAGCTCACCTTCCTGATCCCTGGGTTCTTCCAAGTTCCCATCTAGGTCCTCAGGGATTCCATCCTTCTTGCTGCCCTTCAGATCTCGGGGCATGGCGAACATCTCAGCAGACACACCTGTTTGCCTGCCTGTCTCCATGGGTGAGATTCAAGTCTGCTCCGTGACAGCAGCTGTACAGGCAGAAGTTCTGGCTGCGGTGGTTTGATTCTGGATCTGCGATGAGAACCTTTCAAAGATTTTAGCTGCTGTGTTTCTGCTGAGCCATAGTTTAGCCACAACTGGACACAGCTCCCGGCCTCCCCTTCCCACACACAAACACACACACCGAATTTTCTCACTTCCACAATGTGAAGAAACTTGTGCATGGAGCGTATATTAGTTTTAGATCAATGCAGAACGAATTCTCACCAATTTTGGATATTTAAAACAAACACCAGCTCACAGGTCAGAAGTTCTACTAGGCCAAGTGACTGCCTCCTGCTCAGAGTCACAAGAGGGACTTCCAGGATGGGTCTGTTTGTGTGGTCATTGCCTTCACCTGAGAAGGGTCTGGCTTCGATCTGATTCGAGTTGGTGGCAGAATTCAATGCCTTAGGGTTGTGAGTCCCATGCCCACTTGTTTGTTCTGCCTGCTGCCGTGAGGATGTTCTCAGCTCCTACACGTGTTGCCCAGGTCTGAGCTGTGAGGCTCCCTGGGTGTGCACAGCCAGTGATGAGGGATCTCCCACAGGGGAATGTAATCTCAGGGAGGTTCAGTCCCTTATAAAGAGCTCAGATGATTGAATTAGACCCAGCTCTTAACAGCTAATGGTTCAGGGTATCCCTAACCTTATCAGGGATTTGGGCAGGCTCATCAATTCATGGTTCTGCCCACACTCAAGGGGGGGCAGATGCAGGGCGAGTCTCTGAGTGGTGGGAAATGCAGGGGGCATTTCAGAATTCAGTTTTCCTCACAGAATCGCAAAGTTCACATTTCACAACAATAAAGAAACTATTTACAGTAAAAACGAGATATTTTATGAAGTTGCACATTAGAAAACTTCAATGTCTGAGAAAAATTCTCTAACTCACAGGGAAACAAGTGTTTTATCAAATACTCTGAAAATAAAATGAGCTGGGTGAGGGGAATATGAAAATACTATTTCAATTTTATTTAATCTTATTTTATTGATTTATTTTTGAGACAGAGTCTCACTCTGTCCCCCAGGCTGGATTGCAGTGGCCTGATCTCAGCTCACTGCAGCCTCTGCCTCCTGGGCTCAAGCGACTCTCCTGCCTCAGCCTCCAGAGTAGCTGGGACTAAATGTGCACCCCACCAAGCTGCGATAATTTTTGTATTTTTTAAAGTAGAGAGGAGGTTTCACAATTTTGGCCAGGCTGGTCTTGAACTGCTGACTTCAAGTGATCAGCCCCTCTTGGTTTCTCAAAGTGAAGTGATTATAGGCATGAGTCACTGTGCCCAGACTTCAATTTATATATTACATGTATATCTATACATAGGTCACAGGGAAGCACCAAAGAGACACAAAATTATGTCATGCACAGAGACATAAATCACATTTAGGGAAAATTATGTTGAGAAATGGCATAAAAAGTACTTCAGAAGATAAAGCAGGCACTCAAATATCTGACTTTTAAAGAGCTTTTGTTTATTCAAAAATTGTTGGTAGAAGATATGAAATTACTGGTCTGGCGTGGTGGCTCATGCCTGTAATCTCAGCATTTTGGGAGGCCGAGGTGGGTGGATCTCCTGAGGTCAGGAGTTCAAGACCAGCCTGGACAACATGGTGAAACCCCTCTTTTCCAGCAACACATTTACATCAGAACTTTTGTAAGATACCAAACTGTGTGTCATCCATGCCAGGAGCTTCCCAATTATGTCCAGAGACATGCAGCTGGCCCACAGCCTCCGTGGAGAGGGTGCTTAAGAGCCCACATTCCTGGGAAATCTTGCATTGCAAATGGTTCCTTTGTGTTGTGTTGTGTTTTTCTCTGTTCATGGTTTCTTTTTTGTTGCGTTGTGTTTTCTCTCTGTTAATGATAGATATGATGTTAGAAGTTCTGTTCAGAGTTAGTGTCGTTTCTCGCATAGGGTCAAAAAGTAGCTAAGCATATGATTGGGAATAAAAACAGAAGCAGAAATCACAGGTAGTGACTGTGTTTCAATTTTGTTTTGTTTGTAAACTTTCAATCTACATTGAGGGTCTAATGCATTTGTGGAAATGTCTCAGTGAACACATTTCTGCATTTCACATCAAGAACAATTGTGGAGAAATGTGTTCCTTAATATTATTGAAAACCAAGTAAACGTATAGGTGCCAAATAGACAGTGTCTCCTGCAATTGATCAAACAGTAGATGGGATCCACATTTTAACTTTTTCTATATGCAGCTCCATGTTTCACAGACTGCTCCTGCTGGTTTGCTATGAATAAACATTGATCTCTACTTTCTAAAATGTGAAAATACTCTTTATCCACAGTCGCTTCACATTATGGGAGGCAGAAAAACCAGTGTAGGTCTGTTTGTGGGTGGAAAAGGGAGAGAGGCAGCCTTTAGAAGTCCGATGCAGTCCATCACCAGCAGTTCAGTGTCCTAGAACGTGGTCATGGCCGTAGCCATGGCTGGAATGACCCAGGTCTTGGTCTGGGAGCTGGTAGAAGAGGCACTGGAGATGTGTGAGATGTGGGGAGACACGCACCTGCTGCAGCCCAAGCCTTTCACAGGGGACAGCCCAGGGCCCATTACCCCAACATCGAGAAAAAAAAAAAAAAACCCCATCTTCCTCCAGATCCCAGCCCAGATAGAAAGGCCTGATTTTAGAGGAGAAAGTACTGCTTCTAGTCTTTCTATGAGAGCACACTTTCTATGCTGGAGCTTCAGTATCTCAGCCCATCCTGGACTTACCCGTGATTTAACGTCTTTCTTACATCTTACATTGGTTACACCCAGATGAAGGCAGCAGCCTGTTTGATCATCCCTTTCAATCATATTTGTATCTCAGACCGTGCACAGTGGCTTATTCCTGTTATCCCAGCATTTTGGGTGGCCGACCTGGCAAATCACTTGAACTAGAGTTCCAGACTGCCTCTCTTTAACAACAACAACAAAAAAAATTAGCTGGGCGTGGTCACTAGTTCCTGCTGTTTCACCTACTCATTCTGGAGTGTGTGGTAGGAGAATTGCTTGCGCTTCAGAGGTGGAGGTTGCAGTAAGCAGAGATGGCGCCACTGCCCTCACACCTGGCCAACAGGGTGAGACCCTGTCTCAAAATTAGTAACAATCATCACCATCATATTTGGAGCTCTGAGGTCCACGCATGCTCAGGCATTGTTCTGGGGCTTCCTGGTTGAGAGAAGAATGGTGCATTAGCCTCGAGAATCCTGTGAATGGGGAGCTGTTTTTACAAAGAGAAAAGAAACTCTTTTCAGAGACTGTGATGAAATCACACTGAATTCTGAAGTTGCTATGACTTAGGATGTTTTTGCTCCTATATGATTTGTAGGAGATACAACAGAGTCGTCCCTTATAATACTTTTGCCTGAAGGCCCTGGCTTTCTAAAAGCATTGGAATAGTTCCCCTTATAAACATTTATACTTTTCATAACTGCCCGGGGAATCAACAGTTTTGAACTTGCAAAAATAAAAATTAAATTAAATACCAGATTTTCCTCTACAATGATTTTTTTCACGTTCTGGCCAAAATTGCTTCATGTCAGAGAGCAATCTTTGAGGATGTTAGAATGGTAACACACTCTAGGAGCCATATGGAAATCTAGACAGAGAAATGCAGACCAAAGAAACCCTGTCTAACCTCTGCATTCATTTCCACGCCTTCACCTCCAAAGAACTGGTCCCAAAGTAACCTTTGTTTATGACTGAAATAACATATTGATCTCTGTTTTGTCCTTCTCTAAAATGGAAATGCATATAATAATAATATATTTTATTTTAGATAATATTCCATTTTTACTTTATTTTTCAAATGATTAAGAAATACAGAAATTAAAAACAAAATTTGCTCTCTCTATAGGATTTGAACATTGAATATTTTGTATAACTGAACCCTATTTGTCATTATATGAACAAGTAATTGATCATATATCTTGAATATAAGATAAACTGTAACAAATGTATAGCAACAATAAAATGGAGTTCCAGTTTTCAGGATGGCCCATAAAAAAAGATTCCATGTCATTACTCTGTCTTAACAATCAGTAAAAAGCTGAAAAACAAAAAAATCTATATCTCTTTGACATCTGTCTGAGTGGTGCTGTCATAGGGCAAACCATAGAGAAAATAAAAAAATCCATGCCTTCCTTGCTTCAAAGTATTCTATCAAGCTGTAGGAACAAAAATGGCATAAGAATGGCATCAAAACAGAAATCAAAGCCAATGGAACAGAGCAGAGAGCCCAGAAATCCCTCCAAATGTGTACAGCCAATTACATTTTTACAAACGTGCCAACAACACACAATGACAAAAGGACAGTCTCTTCCATCAGTGGTGATAGGAAACTGGGTATCTACAGGCAGGAAAATGAAACTGGGCCCTAATCTCTTGCCATACACAAGAATCAACCAAAATATAGTCAAAACTTTAAACTATGAGCCTACTAGAAGAAAACAGGGGACATCCTCATTGACATTGGTTAAGCCAATAATTTTTGAAATATGTCCCAAACACATAGGCAGCAAAAGGGAAAATAGACAAATGGATTGCATCCAAATGAAAAAAAAATTCTGCACAGTAAAAGAAATAATTAACACCACGAAGAGACAAAATCATCATGAGAAAAAAATACCTGCAAACACTATATCCAATAAGGCATTAATTAGTTACTGTTCAAAATATACCATGAACTCAAAGGACTCAACAGCAAGAAACAACACAATTTTAAAACTGGGCAAAGGACCTAAATAATAGACATCTCAGGAGAGAAGATATACAAGTGGCCAGCAGGCATATATATATATATATATATATATATATATATATATATATATATGCTCGATGTCACCAATCTTCAGAGAAATGCATATAAAAACTAAAAGAAGGCATCACCTCACACTCTTTAGAATGGCTGTGATCAAAACATCAAAGGACAACACTTGTTGATGAGGATGTGGAGGAAAGGGAACCCTTGCATTATTCCTGGGAATGTAAATTAGGGAGCCATTCTAGAAAACACTATGGAACTTCCTCCAAAAACTACATAAATACAGCTACCATATGATCCAGCAATCCCACACTGGGAAGTGTATATGAAAAGGAAATGAAATCAGTCTATTGAAGAGATATCTATACTCCCATGTTCATTGCAGCGCTATTTACAAGACCGAAGATAGGGAATCCACCTAAATGTCCAAAAGCAGATAACAGGATGAGGAAAATCCGATATACATACACAAGGGAATACTATGCAGCCTTAAAGAAGGAAATCTTGTCCTTTGTGTACACATGGGTGCACTTGGAGAACATCATGCTAAGTGAAATAAGCCAGGCATAAGAATACAAACACTACATGGTCTCCATGATACCTGGAATCTCACAAAGTTAATCTGATAGACGCAAAAAAATAAGAAAGATGGTCGTCTGGGGCTGTGGTGGCTGGGGATGGGGAATTTGAGGAGATGTTGGTCAAAACACACAACACGTCAGTTACATGGGGGAACAAGCTCAAGAATTATTGTACAACGTGGTGACTATAGTTAACAATATACTGTTACTGGTACCAAGGTTAAAAAAAAAAAAAGAGCCAGAGAGCCTCAGTGACAGGCACATAGGACAATTTGATCAAAAAGCCACAGCTTTGCCTGAAGGCTACCGCAGATTCCCATGAATGTCACTTTGGGGGAGAAAAATGCCCCCAGGAGCATCCCTGTTAGAGGAGTGATCATTTAGGTTTTCCATCTTTCCCTCCCCGTTTCACCTCATCCTCAGGGAACCTGAGAGACACCTCATGATCGCACCCTTGGTGTTTTGCAGCAGTCACCGATGTCGGGTAACATGCAACTTTATTCAAATGTCTTTTTCATTGTAATGACTTCCATGATGGTCATGAAATGTAAACTTTCAGAATCTCCTTGGCACCCAGAATTTTTTCTAACTCACACCTACCATCCCTCCCACGATGCACACGGCAGAGGTTCCTCCCTCTCTGGGGTGTGTGCAGAACCCAGGGACTCGATTGGATTTTCACAGCCCTTATGAGGTTGAGGATCTAGTGAAGCAGTGAGTACAACGGAAGGGAGCTGGGTGGGTCTAATGCAATCATCTGAGCTCCTTATAAAGAAGCAGGGCTTTACTGAGACCACAGAGATCTCCAGTCAGAAAGAGACTGCCTGCGAGGGAGATTCCTGGCTGCTGCTGTGTAGACCAAGGAAACCCAAGACCCTCCGGGAAGACTAAGCAGCGTGGCCTCCGACCCACAGACCTGAGAGCTGGTAAGTGTGGGGCTGGGTTGGCAGGGGTTAAGTGTGTGGGAGAGTCATGCGCATGGATCTCAACTCACAGCCTCTCTGAATCCTGTCCACAGCACCACTGCCCTTGTTTTCTGACGCCAGTACTGCCTGCAGCAGGCCAGGCTCAGCCTCAGAGAGGAGAGAGCACAAGGCCCCACAACATGGCACGCACCAAGCAGACCGCCCGCAAAGCCACCGCCTGGCAGGCCCCCAGGAAGCCCCTGGCCACCAAAGCCGCCAGAAAAAGGGCGTCGCCTACAGGAGGGATCAAGAAGCCTCACCGCTACAAGCCTGGCACCCTGGCGCTGCGGGAAATCAGAAAGTACCAGAAGTCCACGCAGCTGCTCCTGCGCAAGCGGCCCTTCCAGCGCCTGGTGCGCGAGATCGCCCAGGCCATCAGCCTGGACCTGCGCTTCCAGAGCGCGGCCATTGGCGCCCTGCAGGAGGCCAGCGAGGCCTACCTGGTGCAGCTCTTTGAAGACACCAACCTGTGTGCCATCCATGCCAGGCGCGTCACAATTATGCCCCAAGACATGCAGCTGGCCCGCCGCCTCCGTGGAGAGGGTGCCGGAGAGCCCACGCTCCTGGGAAACCTTGCACTCTAGAGGACTTCTTTTCTGTTTGCTTGTGTTTTCTTTTTTCTCTTCCCCCGTAACTGGTAGTTCTGATGTGAGAAGTTTTGTTCTGTTTTGGTTTCTTTTCCCTCCGGGGGTCCAAAGGTAGCTAAGCATAAGATTGCCAGTGGAAACGCAGGCAGAAATCAGGTGGCGGTTGTGTTTGTGTGTGCTTGTTAGTAAACGTCTCATCTACTTTGAGGCTCCCAAGGCACTAGTGTCAAGTGGAAATGTCTCTGTGAGCGAGTTTCAGTTCAACTCTATAAAATTATAAAGAAATCTTATTTTTTTTTTCTTTACTATGTCTGCATACGGGTTCTGTAAACAAAATAAATTTCTTATTAATTTGAGCTAAAAGATGTTTATTGCATTTTATGAAACAATAGATTCCAGGTATACTTGGAGGTTTTATGTATGCAACTCTGTGTTTTCAATGTTCCCTGTCTCCTGTGATGTTTCCGCTAGTTTGCTATGAAAATACATTAAACTTCATTTTCTACAATTTAAATAGACTCTCTATTTACAAGTCAATGCACACTATGAAAGGCAGTGTGGGTAAAATCCAGTGTGGTAAATCTGTGTGTTGAAGGGAGTCAGAGGCACCCATTGGGCGTCTGATGCAGTCCATCCCTGGTGGTCTAAATTCCGGAATGTGGTCAATGTCATGGCTGGAATGGTCAAGGCCTTGGACACAAAGGTTGTAGAAGAGGCTCTGGACATGTGTGAGATTTGAAAAAGAGATGCCCCTGAGAAAGCCTGCCTGCACATTCAAGTTTAAGAGCCACATTTTTATCAAGTACCAAAAAATTATGTGAATTCCAGCCCAAGACTAGAAAAGTAATCCTGTTCCTGAGGGAATAAGTACCGGCTCCATCTTCCCATGACAGAAGACTGTGTGCTGAAGCTTCCATAGCTCAGTCTACCCTGGACTTACCCTCAATTTTAACATCTTCCTCAAACTCTGACATGGTCTCACCTAAATCATGGAAGCAGCCTTTTTCATAATCACTTTGACTAAATATTTCTCTCTCCTTGAGTGAATTGAATCATTTCTCTACATCTTCCTAGTTAGAAGGAGAAAAGTGCATGGTCCCTGAGCACCTTTTGAACAGACAGCTTCTTTGAGAGAGAAACATCTCCCAAGAGACTACGATGGTTTCACACTGAAGCCTGAGGTTGCTCTGCCTTAGGATTATTTCTGGGTTTTCTTTTCTTCTCATAATCAGTTACTTGTTCATATTTTCTGTCGGATTTTCTGTTGGATAATCAGTTACTAGTTCATATTTTCTGTTAGAAAGGGCTTACTGATGAGATTATGGCTTTCTCATAAAAAATACTACTTTGGTGAAAGTATATTAAAATGAACAATACTTGAATTTCCAGTACTTACAATAGTTGAATATGGCACGGTAGGTGAAAGTGAGAAGTAGAATTTGACAAACACCATTTTACCAAACATTAGTATGTTCCCTTGAATATGTGACTAAGAAAAACTAAGTAATTAGAAAAAAGAAACACCTTATCTATCTCATTAATAGATTTGTTTAAAAAAATATTTTTTACAAAATGCTAGCTATGTCTTGATATTCCTAGACATGACACTAGCTTAAAATTTCATGAATCGTCTCTCTAATATTCATGTTACTTAAGAAACTATTACAAAAGATTTGACTGCATTCATTTTCTAAGAGCCCTGCTATATATGTATGTTAGCACTCTGCATTGTACTCTCTTCCGTAAAAAACACAAATCCATCAATTTATCATTTCAGCTTTTTTAGTTTGGGTACAACTTTTTGTGAGTTATACTTTTAAACTTTTTACTTTGTACTTTTAGAGACTAGACCCTAGATATCATGTGCTTGAGAATAGTGGAGATAGATTGCTTAAACTTTATTTGGGCATATGCTAAGTACTTTTGTAGGGGCAAAGGCAGGCAGTGAGGATGTTAAGCTTATCCCAAAATATTGAATTATTGAAAATAGTCAAGTACAGTCACTTTACTTGTTAGAAATTTCATCACCACCTTACCAGACACCACATTTTTCTAGGCAGTCTCCAAAGGCACATTATCAGATAGACTTTAAGAATAGTGATGAAGCTCCAGGAAAAACTTTATTGTCATTAACATGTAATACAACCAGCCATGAAAGCTAACAAAGATTTTGCCTAGAAAGATACCACCTTCTACAGATTCCTTTCTCGAGAGCTGTGGCTATGTGATATTACATATTGAGAAGATTTTGAATGTGTAGGGACACTGAACCTTCCCAGCTAATCCATTTTTTCTCTTTGAGAAACAGCGCTGTGTTCCTGCTCCTGAGCTGACCTCTGAGATCTTGATGGGAACTTGTTTCTGTTTTCAGCAGTTCAGCTTTACTCAGACCCCACTCAAAGCATTGAGTTCTATGGGGGGCCAGAAAAACGTTCTAAGCTTGTGTGTCCAATCACCACTGTCACTGCTCTCTGCAGTGGCTCATCCCCACTTCAGGCTACTTGGGCCAGGTTTTCTTTACTCTAGTGTTAAGAGACTGCTAGGCCTGCCACGTCTGCCAGAACACAGCTCCCAAGACTCCTCAATGCCATGGGAAAGGAATGAGCTGAGAGCAATCTAACGACTGGAAGACAATGAGTCTCTTGGATCTTACTTCTTTTGGTTGCTCAAGCACTTTAATTCCTGAGAGAGCCCTCCCATCTCCACCAGTTCTTCCAAGAACCTGTGCCCTGCTTGTGTCTCTCTAAGACACACTGGTCTAACTTGTTATATGCCTTTACATGGAAGCTGGTAAAATAAAATGAAAGCTAAACAATGTCAGAATATGGAGGTATGAAACAGAATTTCCCCATGCTTGGTAAAATGTAGAAATTTATGTAATGCTCAGCCAAAGATAGATTCTATGTACAATAAGTTCTATTTTAAGAGCAAAAGCTTGAGTGTATGAGGAAATAAAACAACATTTTGTGGAGGTATCTTTGGCTTCAAGAAGAAAGAATAGATGTTATTCTCCACTCAATGTGAGAGACTGAACTGTGGGGGCTTTTAGATCTTTTTGCTTATACTCTGTGATTCAGGGGGCACATGGCAAAGGTAAACAGACTGAAGTAGCACCGTGGATATCTGTGAGCTGTGCTGGGAAGGTTCACGGTGATTCCATAATAAATCTCAGGTCTTTAGTCTATGATGAAAAAGTACCCTTTTCCACAGAGAAGGTAACATAAAGTATGAACAAGTGGAGTGTGGAATAACTTTGTAACTCATGATGAACCTACTTTGTCTGGTATTTTAATAACTTCTTTTCCTCTGTTGCTGTACTCGGGTTTGATTTTCTGAATGGATCACTGGTAGAATGAATAAAATCAAGAATACTCTAGGCTGGGCGCAGTGGCTCACGCCTGTAATCCCAGCACTTTGGGAGGCCGAGGCAGGCAGATAACGAGGTCAGGAGATCGAGACCATGCTGGCTAACATGGTGAAACCCCGTCTCTACTGAAAATACAAAAAATTAGCCAGGCATGGTGGTGGGCACCTGTAGTCCCAGCTACTCGGGAGGCTGAGGCAGGAGAATGGCGTGAACCTGGGAGGCAGAGCTTGCAGTGAGCCAAAATCGTGCCACTGCACTCCAGCCTGGACGATAGAGTGAGACTCCATCTCAAAAAAAAAAAAAAAAATACTCTAAAGCAATGTTTTGAACTAAATTTGGGTACCTATAGAAGCACCACAGCAAACCTGAACTATCAATACACTCTTTCTATCTGTGTCTTTTAAACTGCTTAGATGATCATTACGAATGGGTCTTTGCAGAAAGGTGGTATTTGGATTCTGTTTCTGTCACTCTAGTCTTATAAGATGCTCCTGTATTATGTTACTTTATAATAATGTAAAGGATCACTGGCTGACATAAAGCACAGTAGGTAGGAATATGAGAACAGTCAAATGAGAGAAAAAAAATGCTTTGTGATTTTATCTTTATTTCTGCAGGTTGGAAAACAGTTTAACAGTTTAACTGTTTTTAAGATGAGTCACCAAAATCCATACCAGAATTTAAAATACATACAAGGACAACGATTCCAGTGCCCCTGCTCAGGCACAGATTTCAGGGCAGAATATCACTAGGGAAAAGTTTTCGGAGGCTTCACTTATTGAAACCCAGCACACAAGCTAAGACACAGCAACTCCAGGCTTCAGTATGAAACCATACAAGACTCTTAGAAGGGATTTCCCTCTCTGAAAGCAGCTATCTGTCTACAGGATGATCAAGACCCATGCATCTTTCTTCTTCCAACTAGGAAGACACATAAAAATGACTCAATATGTTCTAGGTGACCCAAATATTTAGTCAAGGTGATTATGAAACAATGTCACAGTTTGAGAAAGATTGTGGCTAAATCCAGGGTAGACAGATGCAGAAGCTCCAGCAAACATAGTCCTATCATAGCAGACTGGATGCAATACTTATTCCTGCACAAACAGACCTTTCTCTCTGGCCTTGGGCCTAGAACATGATTTTTTTGTAGTTGCTGTTGGGGAAGAGGCCCTTGGGCTTTAACCTGCGAACAGCCTCCCTTAAATGCTTGGGCTGCAGCGGGGGCGTTTCTCCCCACATCTCACACACGTCCAGGGCCTCTTCCACCACCTCTCCAACCAAGACCTTGGCTATTCCAGCCATGGCAATGGTCGCGTTCTCAGACACCGAACTGCCAGTGATAGACTGCATCAGAGCTGCAATGCGTGCTTTTGGGAAAGCTGACTGGCGACACACTTCGTAGCGGGCCAGCTGCTCCTCAGACATGGCAGACAGCAGGGTTGTCATCCTCTGAGCCTCCTCTGCATCCACAGTGGGCTTCCTCTCCTTCTTTCCTTTGGTATCTGTTTTCAGCCTTTTGGCTGCAGGAGGAGCTGAGGCTGAGGTTTCTTTGTCACCTTCTGGGAGGTCCATGACATCCTCACTCCTGAGCTCACCTTCCTGATCCCTTGGTTCTTCCAAGTTCCCATCTAGGTCCTCAGGGATCCCATCCTTGTTGCTGCCTTTCAGACCTCGGGGCATGGCGAACATCTCAGCAGACACACCTGCTTGCCTGCCTGTCTCCATGGGTGAGATTCAGGTCTGCTCCATGACAGCGCTGTAGAGGCAGAAGTTGTTCTGGCTGGGGTGGTTTGATTATGGATCTGCAATGAGAACCTTTCAAAGATTTTGGCTGCTGTGTTCCTGCTGAGCCATAGTTTAGCCACAACTGGACACAGCTCCCTGCCTCCCACTCCCACACACAAACACACACACTGGTTTTTCTCACTTCCACAATGTGAAGAAACTTGTGGATGGAGAGTATATTAGTTTTAGATCAATGCATAATAAGTTCTCACCAATTTCGGATATTTAAATCAAACCCCAGCTCACAGGTCAGAAATCCCACTAGGCCAAGTGACTGCCTCCTGCTCAAGGTCGAACAACGGACCTCTATGGTGGGCCTGGCTGCGTGGACGTTGCCTTGACCTGGGAAAGGTCTGGCTGTGATCTGATTCCATGGTGGAATTCAATGCCTTAGGGTTGTGAGACCCAGGCCCACTTGTCTGTTCTGCCTGCTGCTGTGAGGATGCTCTCAGCTTCCAAAGTTTCTCCCAGGTCTGGTCATGGGGCTCCCTGGATCTGCAGAGCCGCCACAGGAGAATCTCCCGCATGGGGGAAGGGGGGCAAATCTCCCTCTAGCTGGAGAGCACGGTTATTTCAGGGGTTATAACCAGAAACAAATGGCAACTCAAAGAGGGGAAATCACCCAAAACTTGAAAATTAACCCCTGAAATAAAACAGAGATACATAATATTTTAATAAAAATCAACTACTGTATACACTTATCTCTCATTATGATAACTCAGATGATTGAATTATACCCAGTACTTAATGTCCGTTGTTTCAGGGTATTCCTAACCTAATCAGGGATTTATAGGCACATTAATTTCATGGTTTCATCCACACTCAGTGGAGGGGCAGATGCGGGGCGTGCCACTGAGGGGCAGGAAATGCATGGGACATTTCAGAATTCTATCTGCCTCAGATATTCTGAATGTTTGCATTTCACAATAATAAAGAACATATTTTCTCTGAAAATTTGACATTTTATGAAGTTGCGTGTTGGACAACTTAAATGTCTGAGCAAAAATCCCCCACCGATTCAGCAACAAGTCGTTTATCAGGTACTCTGAGGATAAACTGGGCTGGTAAGGGGAATATGGAAATATTTATTTCAATTTTTATATTATATACATATATGTATACACAGGTTGCAGAGAAGCATGTAAGGGATAAAACTATTTCAAGCACAAAAATATGTATCACATTTGGAGAAAATTAAGTTGGGCAAAAAGCATAAAATTAGTTCAGAAGATAAAGTAGACACTAAAATACCTGACTTTTAAAGAGCTTTCATATATTTTAAAATATTTGGTAGCAGATATGAAATTACTATATTATTGCCATTATGCTGAACATATTTAAAATAATGATCTAGTTATTTTATCTTTAAATAACAGAATTTGCAATATGTCAAACATCTTTTGCAACTGTTTAAACTCGTAATGAAAACTTAGATGTCTACATCAAAATATATGAGGACTATAAAGATTTTAAAACTTTTAAAGATTAAAGACCAATGCCCCCCATACTTTATTTATGCCATTAATTACTAAACTGAGAATTACTCAACTTCTCAGTTCAACAAATTAATATAAATGTTAAACTTAGAATTACTCGAGTTCTAAGCAATTTGCCTTCTCAACATTTCTTTCCTAATTCTGATTTTGCTGGTACAAAATCAAAGGTCCTAAAAGAATCTGAGAACTTGGCAGCACTTCACTGCATATGAAGATATTAGTCTGTACTTGAATCAAGTAGTTGAAGCATTCCTTTGATGGGTTTTCTTTATTTTTTGAGAAAATAAAAATAAATTTACATTTTATTATATTGGCCTCTAATTAACATCATACTAAGTATTAAAGAAAATAGATTTTAATACTTCAATGTAAAAATTGGTCCATGTTTGATATGGGCTTCTTTGACTTGCCTTCTGGTATTTAATTGAATGCAGAACATGATAGCAAGACCTGGAACTCATGTGACAATGATATTTAATGCAAGTTCATTTAATATTAACATTGTTGAAAATTTTTCCGTGCTGTAACATTAAGGATAATCTAATCACTTGGATTACTGTTGCTTCAGGAATAAAATTAACAATGAGAATAACATAGTGATAGTCTTCAATAAACGGAGCTTAAAATGGAATCTATGACAGTCAATGAAAAGAGTGACTCGAAGTTCTGAGACCTTATTATACCTTGATACTAAGTAACCAGTTTTACTTAACTCACCTGAGGGGGCATGAATGTGGTATAAGAACACATGTGAAAGTCATGCATAATCCAACACCTTCACTTCCCCGTCTCAGCAACACATATTTACATCAGAGTCTTCGCAAGCCACCTAAGTCCTTCCCTTTTCAATATTTACTTAGTACTAAAGGCATGATCAGTAGGTTATAAGCAGAAACAAATGGTAACTCAAAGAGGGAGAACCATCCAAAACTTGAAAATTAACCCCTGAAATAAAACAGAGATACATAATCTATTAATAAAAATCAACTACTGTATACAGTTATCTCTCATTATACTCTAAGGAGAGACTGAATGTATCTAAGCTTTTTATATCCCCCATTTGTCTCTTAAAGACTATGTGGTTCTTTACCTACAGGCTAGAGAAAGGCCTACATTTATGATTTCTAAAATGAAGTGGGGATGAAAAGGCTATATACCCCAAGAAATATGCAAGATAGTTGAGGCATAAAGAAAAAAATTAATGTCCATTTATACTTATTTTTATCTAAAAAGCAAGAATTAAATTTCTAATATTTAATATACAAAATATAGCACATAAATAACGTTTATAAATAACAAGATACATGCTGCATTATTCCAAAATATTTTACTGGCTCACTCCTATAATCCCAGCACTTTGGGAGGCCAAGGCAGGCAGATCACTTGAGCCCAGGATCTGGAGACCAACCTAGGCAAGATAGTGAAAACCTGTATTTATTGCAAAAACCTCAATTGCTTTTGCATCAGGCTAATAAAAAAAATACTAAAATTATCTGCGCGTGGAAGCCTGTGCCTGTAGTCTCAGCTACTTGGGAGGCTGAGGTGGGAAGATAGCTTGAGCCTAGGAGGTAAAGGTTGCAGTGAGCAGAGATTGCACCCATGCACTCCAGCCTGCGTGACAGAGCAAGACTCAGCCTCAAAAAAAAAAAAAAAAAAAGACATGATCTTCTGCACAGATTAGATAACCTTCCATGTAAACTATCACAGATGGGGGAGAACCAGCTCATATTTTATAGTGCTTCAGAGAAAAATTACAGACACTTTCTAAGCATCAGTGTCAGGATAATTTTTGAATTGCTTTTTAAAAGGATAAAAGCACTTAAAATTTTTTCCACTAAACAGTGTCATCATTCTTCATCCCATTATGCTTATTTCAGAGCATTATTCTTGCTCTGAAATCCCTTGTAATGTTTTTAAAGCATTTCTTCCATTTCTGTTCTATGCCCAATTAAATTTAAAAAAAAATTTATGTCAGAACTGCCGTTATTATTTTGCAGAATGTTTGCAAAAGCATTCATGACAATCAGAGCCTTTCTGGATACATCTATAAAGGTGCTGGCAGAGGAAAGTTGTAAAACTGTTACTCCCCCAAAATAATGATGTGGCTCTGGTTTTCAAATTAAAAATAAGAAAGAAACATACCAATTAGGTGGCTGTTTTTCAGATCCTTGACAGGCTCTTTTTAGATGTATCCTTTTTTTTGAATACATACTCAAAAAATATTTTCAACAAATATCTATTGAACATTTTTCTACATGCTATGTATCATGGAGGAAATGGTGTGAATATGTACAAAATTTAAACTCTTCCTGCCTAGACATGAAAGATCTGATATTTTAAAGTTTTTTTTTTTTAATTTTATCCCTGGCAGGGGAATTTCTTAACTGTCATGGTCTTTCAGAAAACCAGTCAATGCCTTAGATGCCCTAAATCTACCAAGCATAGTTCCAGGCACTTATTTCCTACTTGGTTTATCCTGTTGTAATTTCTTTAATTATTACACAGATACTGAATTTAAACACATAACTGAAACTGTTTATGATATTCAGAGACCATAAGTGTTTCATTTTATTGTCGCAAAATTTCTTGTTGGGTATCAAATACGTATAAGCAGAAGTTAGCTCTCTGATGACTCTAAAACGAATCTGAAGTTTACAAAAACCAACACAGTGCTTACAAATTATTTTGATGCTTCCTTTTTTAGCTGAACAATATAAAAGGGAGCCGGGAAAGAAAGATGAGTTCCCTTCATGGTAGAACATAGAAGATACATGGACTGGGAAGATTCATTCCAACTCTTCATTCTACCAGATCTGAATCGACTCTGCTCTCTAGTGGGCACCCCCATCCTTTAATTTCGGGGTATGGAAAGATCAAGACAGAAGAAAATAAAAGAAGAAGAAAATAAGGGGCAAGGGAACAGAAAAGAAAGAGCGGTGTGCTCTATAGGAACTGGCATTTCCTTAGGAGTGGAAAAAGAAAATTCAAACCCAACTATGCCCCTCCGTCCCCTAACCTTTCCCTATCGAAGCAAGCTGCCTCCTCTGAACCACTGTACTGAGATCTCTAACAATGCTGTGCCAGCTTTCCCCTGCCTTGTTCCTCTAACAGCTCTCCTCCCATCCTTGAATAATGAGAATCAGCTGACAAACTCTGGGTCTTAGAGATGTATATGCTTCACTTGTTTTTAGCATTGGGCATGAAGATCCAAGGGGGTAGCAATCACAGAGCGTGGTAAGAAACACGTATTTATTCCTAAAGGCTTTCAGGTTGACTGTAGGGTGCATTTACATTGGATGATTTGATTTCTGGGGTGTATGTGTGTGCGTATGAGCATGTGTGTGTTGTGTAAGGATTGTATTACCACTAAAACTCTCTGGAATATAGTAAGACCAATTTAGATTTAACACTTCAGTTAGTTGGTTGATTTTATTTTATTTTTTCTCCATAAAAATAAATAATTATTTTATTTTTTCTCCATAAAAATAAATGATTATTTTATTTTATAATTTCTGTTTAGGTACCATCACTGAGTGTTATTAAAAAGGGGGGAAAATACAAGCTAAAAAGAAAAAAAAGGGAGAAAAAGGTAATTACCAACAAATTGTTAAGAATACATCTTTTTTTAACATTGCTTATTAGCATTTATTCCATAAGTATTTGGTGTTCACTGAGATTATAGCAATAGTCTCCAGCTTCTCAGCAGACCACATTGTCACCTCCCTCAAAAAATTATATATATGTATAATATATAGTACTTGTATCTATTATATATTATACTTATATATAATTTTTATATTAGGTATGTATATCTATATGCCTATTAGATATATACACACCTATATATGTGTGTGTGTGTGTGTATATATATATATAAAGCACATATATATCAGATGGAAACACATCGGTTCCTACCCTCAAACGTGTCTACATCTGTATCCAGATCAGATTTTTCAGATTTCTCCCTTCTCTTTCATCACAATGATGATTCCTCCCCCACCTATAAATTATTCTCTACCTGTGGTCTAAGTCCCACAGTAGCCTCTCTGAAAATATCCCTTATTTATTTATTTCTGTCTTTCCTCTCTACTACCTTTATCCCAGAAGCAGATAAATACTGTCAAATGTCTCCTGCCTTGAAAATAATTAACTTCACTCTCCTCATCTACCCACTAGCTATTGGCTATTCTCCTCCCACCTAAGAACTGGGCTCCTTCTGAGAGTTGTCAGTCCGGCCTGTCTCCTCTTGGTCAACTTCTGTTGACTTCTCAAGTCTGGCTTCTGCCTTCATCACACCACTGACACTCCTCTCATATGTCAAATGCAGGATTTGACAATGTTCACCACTCACTTCCTTTAAAAAAAAAATCCTTTTCCTGTGGCTTCTGGATCAGGTCCCCAAGCTATTCTAGGTTGATTTCCCTGTGTTGGCATACTTCTTTTTTTTTTTTTTTTGAGACAGAGTCTTACCCTGTCGCCCAGGCTGGAGTGCAATGGCACCATCTCGGCTCACTGCAACCTTCACCTCCTGGGTTCAAGTGATTCTCCTGCCTCAGCCTCCTGAGTAGCTGGGATTACAGGCGCATGCCACGATGCCCAGCTAATTTTTTGTATCTTTAGTAGAGATGAGGTTTCATCATGTTGGTCTCGAACTCCTGAACTTGTGATCTGCCCGCCTCGGCCTCCCAAAGTGCTGGGATTACAGGAGTGAGCACGACGCTAGGCCGACATACTTCTAAGTCTCCTACTGAACTCATCTTTTTCTAGTTGGCTGAATGGTCATCAATTATCAGGGTCGCTCTCTCAGCCTCTTACTTTTCCCCTTTTCCTGGTTCTCCTGACAACCTCATCCATTCTTGCCTCTTACAACCATCTCTATGCTAATGAATACACCTCCCATTTTCTCCCTTCATTTTCAACTCATAGAATTTCAAAAATTAAAGAAACACAATGGAAAGAGGAATAAAAAATGTATTCCTCACACCATAGGTCTGGCGCCAACTTTGAAGTTGTTTTATTTCCCCAAAACTCTGTAGCATTTATGCATCTAAAAGTTGCATCACAGCCTTTGGTTGTGGAGATCTTGATAAAAGCAGAATTCTTTGCACAGTATATGTTTTTAAACTGGAGATTAAATTGTCAACAAATTGCTTATTATATGTTTAATAATATGACAAGAGGGGTTAGATGATGTTAACTTTGAATTGAATTATTAAATGTTGAATCTGGGTAATGAGTGCATAGGGACACATTATCTAGCATATGTTTAAATTTTCCATAATAAAAAGTTTCTTTTTAATTTCTACCCTCATAGTGCTTACATGCTACTTTACAAAATACAGAATTCTCAATTCAAAGGAATTGAACCAAAAATTAACCTAATCCTATCACCCTTCAATGGGACTAGAGAAACTAAGTGACTTTTTCATGTTTCCTAGTTTTTTACACAAAAGTATTGATGAAAATGACAGCATATAGACTCATCTATTAAATATGAAATTTAACCAGAGCTGACTGTGTATTGAGCCCTTTCCAAGGGTCAAGAGAATTGAGATGAATCATTTGTGCAAAATTTATACTACAGCCTTTGAACCAGTGAACAAGCTAGAATAATGTAGAACATTTAGGGCAGACATCTTTAAGGTTCACTATAAAAATCACAGAGAAAGGAGTATACCACAAAAGCCTTCCACTCCTGACAACATGGAAAACATGGATCTCTGAATCAGCTTTGAGAAGGTGACAGCTTTGGGTTTTGTGCTTTGAGGAACACCTAGTTTAAAAATGAAGGTGCCTTGCATGTGCACTGAACACCTTCCCAAATGTTGTCATGTTGCCTGCTGGGATTTTTTTTTTTTTTTTTTTTTTTTTTTTTGAGACAGAGTCTCACTCTGTCACCCAGGCTGGAGTGTGATGGTGCGATCTCAGCTCATCACAACCTCCGCCTCTCAAGTTCAAGCAATTCTCCTGCCTCAGCCTCCTGAGTAGCTGGGATTACATGCGCGCACCACCACGCCCAGCTAATTTTTGTATTTTTACTAGAGAAACATGGTTTCTCCATGTTGGTCAGGCTGGTCTCAAACTCCCGAACTCAGGTGATCTGCCTGCCTTGGCCTCCCAAAGTGCTGGGATTGCAGGTGTGAGCCACCGCACCTGGCCTCCTGCTTGAATATCTTAAACACTCCTATCAACATAGGTGCTTGTAGTGGGCTGAATGGTGGCACCCAAAAAGATGCGCAACCAGTATCATCTGTCTGGGCTCTCAGTGCAGTCACATGTTCTGGGCTCTCAATGCAACCACCTGTATCGTTTTAGGAAAGGGTCTGAGTTTGGGGACAGACACACAGAGGAGAGATACACATAAGAGGAGTAGGTGACATGAAGATGGATCAAGGAGAGACACAGCCACAGGCCAAGGGACAGCTGCAGCCACCAGAAGCTGGAAAAGGAAAGGATCACATTCATCCCTACAGCCTCTGGGGAGTAAGGCTCTGCTGCTACCTTAATTTCAGACTTCTGGTCTCCAGAATTGTGAGGAAAGTAATTTCTGTTGTTTTAAGCTACCCAGTGTGTGCTGATGTGTTACGGCAGCCCTGGGAAACTAATGCAGTGCTACGTTTCCTTCCTTCTGTTAAAGCTACTCAGCTATGCAACATGCTACTGGCTGCTATCTTAGAGTTGAAGAGACTTTGTGTCTCTAATAACATGATGACAGACTTTAAGAGGATTCCTTCAAGAACTTATTTGCATGAAGTAAAGATTCAGTCTTAGAGTTTTCAATATTCATCACATAAGGCTATGAGAAAGTCCCTTACTCTTCATTGCATGGGCCTCAGTGTGGGAGGGGGTGTGGAGTGAGTGCTTAACATCTGCAGATAGAGCGGAGTTCACTTAAACACTTACTGATCCGTATCATGAGCAAAGTGGTGTGCTGTCACTGCTACTGTAATGGGCACGGCTGAAGACTGGTCCTATGACTTTCTGCAGCTCAGAAGGATGCTTAATGGCATTTTGAAATAGGACTGCCTCTATAATTGGCAGAAACCTGTGAAAAATAAAAATGTAGGGCTTCTTGTTCAACAATTATTCAGAATATCAAAACAGCAGAGAATTAAGTCAAGTAAGTACCAGGCTCTTCTGATAATGGACCCTGTGCAACTGCACAGATCAAATGTCCGTGAAACCAACTGTGTTTAGACATATTCAGTTCAAGGAGAGTGTATTGTCAGGGAAAAACCTTCAGAGATGATTCTTCCAGCAAAAAAAAAAAAAAAAAGTGGGGAGTGGAACAAGCTTCCCCTATACCTCAGTGTGGCAGAGACCCAGGGACAGAAAACCCTGGCAGCTGGTGAAGACAGAACCTCTCAAAGCAGAATGAGAGGCAACGAGCCACAGTACATCTCCCAAATAATTAGAGACAGTGATGGGAAATAAACTGAAGCTCGGCCTGGTGATGGGTATCAGAGGAAAGCAAGAGCGCCTTAGCAACATAATTAACAAAGGCTCTAATCTAGTCTTGAGCAAGCATATTTATTAACAAGCTAAATATAGATACTAGTACACAGTAATAACATCAAACATATTAATATGTGTATGCTAACATATTGAAATTTATGTACATATACATGTATATCTATCTTTTAGCCATTTTCTCCTTATTGTCTTTATCCCATAGCATTTAAATACTGCCAAATATTATATATTACATGTATATACTACTATTTCATATATATTAGCATACAATAATATTTTCTGTAATATATTTAATATTTTATAAAATTATATATAAATTATCTTATACAATATATGATTGTGTATGTAATACATGTGGCTTTTTTTGAGACAGAGTCCCGCTCTGTCATACAATATATGATTGTGTATGTTAATATATGTGGCTTTTTTTTTTTTGAGACAGAATCTCACTCTGTCATACAATATGTGATTGTGTATGTAATACATGTAGCTTTTTTTTTGAGACAGGGTCTTGCTCTGTCACCCAGTCTGGAGTGCAAGGGCGCGATCTCGACTCACTGCAACCTCCACCTCCCAGGTTCAAGCAATTCTCCTGCCTCAACCTCCTGAGTAGCTGGGACTACAGGCACATGCTGCCATGCCTGGCTAATTTTTTGCATTTTAGTAGAGACAGAGTTTGTGTGCCCAGGCTGGTCGGGAACTCCTGAGCTCAGGCAATCTGCCTGCCTTGGCCTCCCAAAGTGCTGGGATTACAGGCGTGACCCACTGCGTCCGGCCAATGCGTGTGTATTTTATACTATGGAGGGACCTCATGGGTGCACTGAAGGAAGCATTTAGACCAGTGAATTTTTTTTTAACCTTTATCTTAAGTTTGCGGTACAAGTGAAGGTTTGTTAAACAGGTAAAAACGTGTCATGGGGGTTTGTGGTACATAGTATTTCATTACCTGGGTACTAAGCCCAGTACCCAATAGTTATCTTTTCTGCTCCTCTTCCTCCTCCCACCCTCCACCCGCAAGTAGACCCCAGTGTCTGTTGTTTCCTTCTTTGTTTCTTGGTTTCTCTTTTTTACAAGACACAGTTTTACTCTGTCACCCAGGCTAGAGTGCAGTGACACGATCTTGGCTCACTGCAACCACCTCCCAGGTTCAAGTGATTCTTGCACCTCAGTCTCCTGAATAGCTGGGATTACAGGCATGCACCACCAGCCTGGCTAATTGTTGTATTTTTAGTAGAGATGGGGTTTCACACTATGTTGGCCAAGCTGGTCTCAAACCCCTGACCTCAGGTGATTCACCCGTCTTGGCCTCCCAAAGTGCTGGGATTACAGGCGTAAACCACCATGCCAGGCCACTGTTTCCTTCTTTGTGTTCACAAGCTCTCATCATTTAGCTCCCACTTATAAGTGACAACATGCAGTAGTTGGTTTCCTGTTCTTATTTTAGTTTGCTAAGGATAATGGCCTCCAGCTCCACCCATGTTCTCTCAAAAGACATGATCTCATTTTTCATGGCTGCATAGAATTCCATGGTGTATATATACCATATTTTCTTTATTTAATCTGTCATTGATGGGCATTTAGGTTATTTCCTGTCTTTGCTATTGTGAATAGTGCTGCAATGAACATTTGTGTGCATGTATCTTTATGGTAGAATTATTTTTATTTCTCTGGGTATATAAGCAGTAATAGGATTGCTGGGTCAAATGGTAGTTCTGCTTTCAGCTCTTTGAGGAATCACCATACTGCTTTCCACAATGGTTAAACTAATTTACACTCGCACCAACAGTGTACACATGTTCCTTTTTCTCCACAACCTTGCCGGCATCTGTTATTTTTTGACTTTTTCATAATAGCCATTCTGACTGGTGTGGGATGGTACCTCATTGTGGTTTTGATTTGCATTTCTTTGATGATCAGTGATATTGAACTTTTATTCATATTCTTGTTGGCTGCATGTAGGTCTTCTTTTGAGAAGTGTATGTTCATGTCCTTTGCCCACTTTCTCATGGGGTTGTTAGTTTTTCTCCTGTAAATTTGTTTAAGTTCCTTATAGATGCTGGATACTAGACCTTTGTCAGATGCATAGTTTGCAAGTATTTTCTCCCATTCTGTAGGTTGGCTATTTACTCTGTTGATAGCTTCCTTTTCTGTGCAGAAGTTCTTAAGTTTAATTAGATCTCACTTGTCAATTTTTGCTTTTAGTTGCAATGGCTTTTGGTGTCTTTGTCATGAAATCTTTGCCCGTTCTTATGCCCAGGATGGTATTGCCTAGGTTGTCTTCTAGGGTTTTGATAGTTTTGAGTTTTACATTTAAGTCTTTAATCCATCTTGAGTTGATTTTTGCATATGGTCTAAGGAAAAGGTCCAGCTTCAATCTTCTGCATATGGCTAGCCAGTTATCTCAGCACCTTTTATTGAACAGTGAGTCTTTTCCCCATTTCTTGTTTTTGTCAGCTTTGTCAAAGATCAGATGGTCATAGATGTGCAGCCTTATTTCTGGGCTCTCTATTCTGCTCCATTTGTCTATATGCCTGTTTTTATACCATGCTGTTTTGCTTACTGTAGCCTTTGTAGTATAGTTTGAAGCTGGGTAACATGATGCCTCCAGCTTTGTTCTTTTTTCTTATGACTGCCTTGGCTATTCAGGCTCCTTTTTGGTTCCATATAAATTTTAAAATAGTTTTTTCTAGTTCTGTGAAGAATGTCTTCGGTAGTTTGATACAGATAGCACTGAATCTGTAAATTGCTTTGGAGAGTATAGCCATTTTAATGATATTGATTCTTTTTATCCATGAGCATGGGATGTTTTTCCATTTGTTTGTGTCTTCTCTGATTTCTTTGAGCAGTGTTTTGTAATTCTCTTTATAATTTGTAATTGAACAATATTTTGCCAATTCTTTCACCTCCCTGGTTAGCTATACTCCTGTGTATTTTATTCTTTTTGTGGTAATTGTGAATGGGATTGTCTTTCTGATTTGGCTCGAGATTTGGCTGTTGTTGGTTTACAGGAAAGCTCAGGATTTTTGTACATTGATTTTTGTATCCTGAGACTTTGCTGAACTTATTTATCAGCTGGAGGAGCTTTTGGGCCAGGACTATGAGGTTTTCTAGATATAGAATCATGTCATCTACAAACAGAGATATTTTGACATCCTCTCTTCCTTTTTGGATGCCCTTTATTTCTTTCGCTTTCCTGATTGCTCTGACTAGGACTTCCAATGTTACGTTGAATAGGAGTGGTGAGAGAGGGCATCCTAGTCTTGTGCTGGTTTTCCAGGGGAATGCTTCCAGCTTTTGCCCATTCAGTATAATGTTGGCTGTTGGTCTGTCACAGATAACTCATTATTTTGAGGTATGTTCTTTCACTATCTAGTTTACTGAGAGTTTTTAACATGAAGGAGTGTTGAATTTTATCAAAAGGCTTTTCTACATCTATTGACATAATCATGTGGTTTTTGTCTTTAGTTCTGTTTATGTGATGAATCACATGTATTAATTTGCATATGTTGAACCAGACTTGCATCCTGGAGATGAAGCCTACTTGACAGTGGTGGATAAGCTTTTTGATGTGCTGCTGGATTTGATTTGCCAATATTTTATTGAGGATTTTTGCATCCGTGTTCATTAAGGATATTGGCCTGAAGTTTTCTTTTTTTGTTGTGTCTCTTCCAGTTTTTGGTATGAACATCATGCTGGCCTCATAGAATGAGTTGGGGAGGAATCCCTCCTCCTCGATTTTTTAGAATGGTTTCTGTAGGAACGGTACCAGCTCTTCTTTGTACATTTGGTAGAATTCAGCTGTGAATCTGTCTGGTCCTGGTCTTTTTTTCTTTTTTTTTTTTTGGTTAGTAGGTTATTTATTACTGATTCAATTTCAGAGCCCATTATTGGTCTGTTCAGGGAATGAATTTCTTTCTGGCTCAGTCTTGAGAGAGTGTATGTGTTTAGGAATTTATCCATCTCTTTTAAGTTTTCCAGTTTTTGTATTTTATATGTAATTCTATATTATATGTATAGGATACTAAGGAGGGACCTGATAGAAACACTGAAGGAAGCATTCTAACCAACAGATTTCAAAAAAAAAATTTTTTTTAGACAGGGTCTCATTCTGTCCTCCAGGATGACTGCAGTGCTGCAATTATAGCTCACTGCAGCCTCAAACTCCCTGGTCAAGCAATCTTCCCATCTCAGCCTCCCAAGTAGCTGGAACTATAGGCATGCACTACCATGCCCGGCTAATTTTTTTTTATTTTTTTGTAGAGGCCGGGATCTTGTTATGTTGCCCAGGATGGTCTTGAACTCTTGAACTCAAGCTATCCTCCTACCTTAGCCTCCCAAAGTGCTGGGATTACAAGCATAAGCTATTGCACCTGGACTAAAAACAATTTTTTATTTTTAATTTTTATGGGTCCATAGTAGCTGTATATGTTTATAGGGTACATGACATATTTTGACACAGGCATACAATGCATAATGATCACATCAGAGTAAATGGGGTATCCATCACCTCAAGCATTTATCCTTCCTTTGTGTTACTAACAATCCTTATATTTAAATGTACAATAAATTATTGCTGGCTGTCACCCTGTTCTACCACCATTCTGTCTAATTCATTCTGTCTAATTATATTTTTGTACCCATTAACCATCCCCACTTCCCCCTAACCCCGTCCCCACTACTCTTCCCAGCCTCTGGTAACATACTTCTATTCTCTATCTCCACAAGTTCAATTGTTTCAAGTTTTAGCTCCCACAAATGAGTGAGAACGTGCAAAGTTTGAGTATCCGGATTATTTCAGTTAACATAATAACCTCCGGTTCCATCCATGTCCTTGCAAATGACAGGATCTCTTTCTTTTTTATGGCTGAATAGCACTTCGTTGTGTATATTACCAGCTTTCCTTATCCATTCTTCTGTTGATGAACACTTAGGCTGCTTTCAAATCTTTGCTATTGCTTTCAAATCTTTGCTATTGTGCCTCAATGAACATGGGACTGTAGATCTCTCTCTAATATACTGATTTCCTTTCTTTTGGGTATATATCTAGCAGTGGTATTGCTGGATCATATGGTAGTTCTATTTTTAGTTTTTTGAGAAACCTCCAAACTGTTCTCCATAGTGGTTACTGATTTACATTCCCACCAACAGTGTACAAGGGTTCCCTTTTCTCCACATCCTTACCAACATTCATTATTGCCTGTCTTTTGAATACAAGCCATTTTAACTGTTGTGATATCTCATAGTACTTTTGATTTGCATTTCTCTGATGATCAATAATATTGAGCAGGTTTTCATATGCCCGTTTGCCATTTGTATGTCTTCTTTGGGAAATGTCTATTCAAATATTTTGCCCATTTTCTAATTGGATTATTAGATTTTTTTTCTTATTAAATTGTTTGAGCTCCTTGGGTATTCTAATTATTAATCCCTGGTCAGATGGATAGTTTGCAATTATTTTCTTCCATTCTGTGGGTTGTCTCTTAACTTTGTTGTTTGTTTCCTTTGCTTTGCAGAAGGTTTTTAACTTGATATGACCTCATTTGTCCATTTTCACTTTGGTTGCCTGTGCTTGTGGGGTATTACTCAAGAAATCTTTGCTCAGACCAATGTCCTGAAGAGTTTCCCCAATGTTTTATTTTAGTAGTTTCATAGTTTGAGGGCTTAGATTTAAGTCTTTAATACATTTTGATTTGATTTTTGTATATGGCGAGACATACGGGTCTAGTTTTGTTTTTCAGCATACAGATACCCAATTTTCCCAGCACCACTTATTGAAGAAACAAGTCCTTTCCCCAATGTGTGTTCTTGCCACATTTGTCAAAAATGAGTTCACTACAGATGTATGGATTTGTTTCTGGGTTTTCTAGTCTTAAGCCACTGGATTTTATCATGGCTGAAAAACAGAAACAATGAGAGAAATAAGTAGTAGAGAAATACGTTCTAAAGAACTTGTAGAACACAAGAAGTGGATTCTAGGATAAATCTGAATAGAAATTTTTCTATATCATATCCAACTGAGGGCTTTTCACTGATCTTTAATTAGAAGGCAAATGAGTTTATTATCATATGCAATCATGTTTTAAGGTTTTATAGCAATTTAAGCTTCCATTAACTTCCTGGTAAAATGAATGTACTTTATATTACATGGTGTAATTCAGTCATACTCAATCAAACTTTTAGTCATCTCAAAATGCCATGGGGTTTTAAAAAAAATGTGTAATCACAGTTACAGAGAGCAATGTAGATCACTGTATAAATTCTGTCATCAAAGTCTAGCATTCCACAATAAGCAACTCCAGAAAACAAGAGCCGTTTACAGAATGTTATCACAACCGAAAATGTATTTCTATCTTGGCACTGTATTTCACCAAGCACAGGCGAGGATAGAGCGAAGAGTCAGACAAAGACCTTGCCTCAGAGAGCTTACACTCCAGGAACCAAAACCAAAATAGATATCCCTATATCTGTATATCAACCTGTATTTATATCTATAAGAAAAGTGGTAAATTCCAACGGAGCCTGAAATTTAGAAGTTGGAATAATCTCAATACTTCTTGAAACTCTCAAAATTGTCAATTTTCTCATTCCAATCCAAGTACTGTTAGTTGCCTGCATCCTTTCGTCTGTTCATATAGTGATACGTCTTCATGATGAGCCATCTCCTGGCTCACCAGGGCCCAGTTACATTTTCAATAATCGAAATCCTTTTGCCTCTCATTCTCTCAGAGGAAATCACCATCTTACTAATAGCTAACACTGATTGAGCACTCTCCTAATTCCTGGCATGAATTATCTCATTTAGTACTTATAAAAATGCACAAGGGAAGTACTTTAATGTTTGCATTTTACTATTGAATAAACTGAGGTCCAGGGAATATAGGAAATTTGCCCAGCATCATGGGTAATAGGTGGAGGAGTGAGCATTAGGGACTGTGAACAGCTTGAACTCTTATTCTGTCTCTTGTACTGCCTCTGGATTAGGGAGAGCAGCTGCACTCCCAGTAGGTGAAATATTGTAACACATGTGCCAGAGTGAGAATTACAGCTTAGAACTGGGCCCCAAGTACAGTAAATTATCAGAGCTTTTACTCTGGATACAGCTTCTTTCAGTGCTTTCTTATCCTCCCTTTTATGTGTCTTATGTAATTCCTGTCTCATACAACCTGGCCTCAATATTTAGATTGCCCCTTCACTGTGTTGTAGGGGTTTTTTTGATAGAAAATTTGTTACTGATTATGCGCTTTCCCAAGGTTTATTCAAAGCATTGACTGTTTCCCAGTGAAAGAATTGCTTCAGCTCATATGCTGTATTTTCCCGGGAGTGGACTGGGGAAAAGAGTTCTATTCACACAATCCTGCACCTTCCTTATTCTTGGTAGAGTGCTTTGTTCTGACTACCTGCCTTTGAGGCTGCATCCCCTCCATTCCCCATGCCTCCCCCCTTCCAGGTGCTATAAACCACCATTCTAAAAGTTTGAACCCTTGAACTCCTGTGGCAGGTAATCAAGCGAGGAACTGCTCATTTAGTCCAAGCAGAAAACAAATTCCCCTATTCTGTAGAACATAAACAGGGTTACACCTATATCACACCCTTAAATACCTCTGATCTGAAGAATCCTGGAATTCATACTCATGTTCCTCCCAACATCACCTATGCTACCTTTATCACATATATGTGTTCTTCTTGTTAAAATGAAGGTATATAAAAATGCTGCTTAAGTATAATCAACACACACACACACACACACAAACACACACGCACACTAAAGATTCTTTCCAGAATGCATGTATTTATCCCAAGTAAGAGTAGCAAAAAGAGAGTAAAATGTGTAGAATTCTGATATGTTGGAGAGCTTCTTCAAAGAATGGAATATGGCCTCAAATTCCACCTGTAAACTGGCAACCTTGATTTACAAACAAGAGAACAGGGTAATATACTCACATAATTAACACTACCCAAAGACTGTAAAAAGTAAAGTAATATGTAAAGTACCTAGTAAATCTATGAGTCAACAATCCTTTGTCTTTTCATTGCATTTATGTTCTTAACCATTGGTGTTTGGGGGCTTAACCATTGGAGCTTTGGGGCCTCAATATTTCAAATATTCTGTCTAGAAAATCTTTTACATAAAAATATACTGTCATTCAGCTTTTTCACATCTTTGATCTTTTTTTCTTAATTTTTTTATTTTGACCTTCATTTTGGTTCATTCCTTTAAGTATTTCAAACTCATCTTACTGAAGGTACCCTCTCCCCTGATTTCACATCTCAAAGCAAATGAATACAGACACACACACACACACACACACGCCAAGATGGCAAAGGATGATTCCAAATTCACAAGAGCAATCAATAGCAAAACAGACACATTTAAGTACAAATATTTTTACATTCTAGTTCAGTCAATGTTATGCCCACTGAACCATGCTACTGCAGTAGGACATCTAGTACATTGTTACTGATCAGCAATTGCCAAATGTTTAACTACGAGTAAAAACAGCTTTGTGTTCAACCTATGAATGATACCCAGGTCAAAGCCAAACCGCCTCCAACCACTGCATTATTATCCCATCTATTGTTCCCAATTCAATGCTGCAGCCAGCCAACGCAAATCAGCCCTTCCTGGTGGGTTTATTACCTTTCTATCAGAGCCATACCTCCCCCAGCAAGAATAGGAACTCTGACTAAAGCAAATCACAATGTTACCATTCTGGAAAGAGGGGCTTGAATGCAGGCAGCCACCAATACCAGCATCTCCTGCCAGGTGGAAGCACAGCTCTGTGTCACAGGACTTCTCAACAAAGACACATTTGGTTACCTCCTGACACAGAGGGTCAGATGGGCTTCATCAGCTATTCATTAAATTTTACCACAGTTCTTCATTTTCTCTGCCTACATCAAGCTTCCCCTATCTGGAATTTTCTCAGATGAACTGAGCTTTTAGCAGCATCCACTCTACTTCCAAATCATCAGTTTATTACAGGATTTATTCACCGAAATAGGTGCAGTTAAAAACATATTCAAATAGTATACTTTTACTTTTGACTGTTCTACTGTCTTCAGAGAAAGAGTATTTCAAGGAGGAAATAATTTGATAATTACAAAACGTTGGAGCCAGAAGGGCCTCAATTCCAACTGCTGTCTTGGAACTGTCTCTACACCTCGGTATAGAGAAGGTATAGAGAAGTTGAGGCAGTTTCAGGTCACACTAGAAAACCAGGCTAATATCTCAAACCGAAACTGAGGCCCCCAGACTCTCTGTAGAAACTTTTCATCACCCACAATGTGTTGCCCCCTTGCTGCACTATCAACGTGAAGCAGCCGCTATCAGCATCCGGTCATTAGGCATCGGCAAGTGACTCGCATGCTAGGCTGGCTTTTATTCTCATTATTAGCTATTGATTTTCTTCATATTAAGTAAAAAAGATAAAAAAAAGTAATCCAATAGCTCTTGTAAATTTTATTTCCTATTCTTATTCACAAAACAAGTGAACAAGTATAAAGCTCTTATTACATGATAAATAGAAATACTCATTACATTCATAAGCATTATCACTCATATATAGATAACGGCAACCAGAACCCTTACCAATGGATTGGCTTTTTAAAAAAACTAATTTGAGATATTCAAAAAGTCTTACTTTCATTGTTAATCATTATGATATCAGAATAGTAACTATATAAAACATCTTTTTATTCTGTAATTATTTAGAAAGAAAAAAATTAAATTAGCATCAACGGACCTGGTTACAGGATTTAGTTGGTATCATGGGAACCACGGCATAGCACCATGGTTCTCAGTCTCAGCTGCACATTTGAAACATCTGAGGAACTTTCAAAATCTCAATAGCCAAATCATAGTTACAACTGGTTATTTTTTTTAAAAGTCTGTAGAGTTGGTATCAAACCATCAGTAGTTTTAAAACTCCCCAAGAAATTTCAATCTGCAGCCAAGTCTGATAATCACTGGCATAATTACAAGCTTTATACAAAATATATACAACATTGGGGGCGGGGGCGGTGGCTCACGCCTGTAATTCCAGCACTTTGGGAGGCTGAGGCGGGCAGATCGCGAGGTCAGGAGATCAAGACCATCCTGGCTAACATGGTAAAACCCCGTCTCTACTAAAAATACAAAAAATTAGCCAGGCGTGGTGCCGGGCGCCTGTAATGCCAGCTACTCCGGAAGCTGAGGCAGGAGAATGGCGTGAACCCAGGAGGCGGAGCTTGCAGTGAGCGGAGATCGTGCCACTGCAATCCAGCTGGGCAACAGAGCAAGACTACGTCTCAAGGCCAGGCGCGGTGGCTCACGCTTGTAATCCCAGCACTTTGGGAGGCCGAGGCTGGTGTATCACGAGGTCAGGAGTTCGAGACCAGCACGGCCAACATAGTGAAACCCCGTCTCTGCTAAAAATACAAAAATTAGTCGGGTGTGGTGGCACAGAGTCCCAGCTACTCTGGAGGCTGAGGTGAGAGAACCACTTGAACCCAGGAGGCAGAGGTTGCAGTGAGCTGAGACCATGCCATTGCACTCCAGCCTGGGTGACAGAGTGAGACTCCTTCTCAAAAAAAAAAAAAAAAAAAAAAAAAAAAAGACTACTTCTCAAAAAAAAAAAAGTATATATATACACAAAATTGAATCCTGCATCTGTCCCTTACTTTATAAACTTGGGCAAGTTTGTTATCACTCTCTGCCTCAGTTTCTTTTCAGTAATACGATGGTGATGATTGATGATGATGATGACAATGATGATACTTATCTTGTAGTGTTGTTATGTGGATCATTGTTAAGGTACATAAATCTCTCCCACAGCACATGACAAAGGACTGGCAGGCAACTAATGTTAGATATCAGTTTATGCAAAAATTCTGTTTCCATTTGTGGTAGAATAGCTCATATCAGACTAAATCTCCTATAATAAGAATATAAACTCCAGATACATTTTTTTAAAACTGTTTGAAGGCACTGGTATACAATCCAAAGCAGGCAGAAACTGAAGGAGCACAGTAGGTGAGCTCTGTAATTAGTTGGCTTTTCCCCTGATAACACATTCAGGCTCCCTGCAGTACAAAGAGAAAATGAAAATCAACCAAGAAATGTAATCCTATCGGGAAAAGGACAGGAAGACTGAAGTTCAGAGATTCTAGCAGAACATGAAATTGGAAGAAAAATATTCAGAAAAAAGGGAGACTGCCAAATCTGCAAACAAACTCTCCTCGAATCCTTGGCTTTTACCTAAACTGTCTATTTTCGTGGTGAGAATCTAAGCAATCCAGAAGAAAGCAGCACCTGAAAGGATAAAGAACTGAGAAACTATCTCAGCGCTACCTAGTGAGTCTCCAGCCTACAGCTCAAATCTGGCTAGGTTAGAGGAGCTTGATAAATACCGTTGCTGCTCATTAAGACTCTACAAGGACCACACATTAGGAATAAGAAACACATATCATGACTAAAGTCTATGGCACAGAACTAAGGGAAAAACTATAGCAGATGCCCATTCAAAAACTCTAAAACCAAGCCTCCAAAAGTTCAAGGGAATATGCTAGTAACTTAGACACCTTCCAAAGCAAAATTTAACACTCTATAAAAAGATAACAAAAGGTTTATCATCTTAAATGTTTATCATCCAATCAAAAATTACTAGGCATACAAAAACACATGGAAATATGACCCACAACTAACAGAAAAAAAAATAGTAAATAGGAGCAGACCCTCAGACTGGTGATGTTGACATGTTGACTTTGATGTTGAAATTAGCAAAGGCTTTAAAACAGTTAATAGAATTCTGATTAAAAATTTGGGGGAAAAGGTGGACAAAATAGATGAACAGATGTGGAATCTCAGCGCAGATGTAGAAATCTAAAAGAAAAAAACCAACCAAATCATAAACATTATGAAACTGAAAATACATCACCATAAATAAAAAGTTTGTTAAATCAGTTGAATTGCAGGCCAGACCTACAGAAGAAAGAATAAGCAAATTAACTTAAAAACAGAAATATAGAAAAAAAAGAATAAATTCACACACAGGATCAGAGCATACAAGACCTCTGGGGCAATATTTTATCATCTAACATATGTGTAATTGAGGTCCCAGAAAGAGATTAGAATGAAACAAAGGAAATACTTGAAGAGATAATAGCTAAAACCTATTCTAAAACTGATAAAAATACATCAACAGATCCCAAAAATTTGCAAACTGCAAGCAGGGCAAACACAAAGATAAACCCATCCAGGAATTTTTTGGCCAAACTGGTGAAAACTAATGATTAAAATAAAATATATTAAAAACAATTAAAGAAAAAAATTATGCATTATATTCAGGGTGACAGCAATAAATATGATGGCTGACTTCTCATAAAAAAAAGAAAGAAGATAATGAAATGATAACTTTAAAATGCTAAATGAAAAATGTTAACTGTTCATTTTTCAAAAACGAAGGTGAATTAAAGCCATTTTCAGACAATGGCTTAGAGAATATATTGTAAGCAAAACCTCACTACCAGAAATGTTAAAGCAAGTTCCTCAGGCTGAAGGAAATGACAACAGATGAAAAGCCCAATCTGCAGAAAAGAATTAAAGAGTGGCTGGGTGCAGTGCCTCACGCCCGTGTGGGAGGCCGAGGTGGGCAGATCATTTCAGGCCAGGAGTTCCAGACCTGCCTAGCCAACACGGCAAAACCCGTCTCTACTAAAAATACAGAAATAGGAGGGGCCAGGATGGCCGACTAGAAACAGCGGCATTGGGTGGCTCCTATTAAAAAAAAAAAAAAACATAATAAGCATGTGACTCCTTCACCGGCAACCAAGGTGTCCAGGTTCTCTCATCAGAACTGACTAGAAGGCTGGTGTGGCCCACGGAGAGGAGGAAGAACAGTGTGGTGCTGCAGCCACGTGTGGCAGGGGAGCACCCTCCCCTCAGCCGAAGGAGGCGGTGAGTGAGTGTGCTACCTAGCCCGGGAAACCGTGCTTTTTCCACAGAACTGTGCAACCCATGGATCGGAAGATCCCATTTGTGAACCCATGCCGCCAGGGCCTAGTGTCCCAACCCCAGAACACACAGATTCTCAACAGTTGGAATCTGCTTAAACCCACCGAACCTCGGGGAGGAGGGTCAACCAGCAACACAGCTGAGGCTGCCTGCTGTCTAAGCCATTTGAGCTCCTTGGAGAAGGGGCAGCAGCCAGCACTAGGACTTGCAACTGCCTAACACGGAAGCTCCCTGGGTGGGGGAAGGGTGGCATCCATCTCTAAAGCTCCAGGCTGCTCTTTTCCCCTGCTGGAGCCAAGGAGACTGGACGGCTTGCTCCCAAGGCTTGTACCCACAGCCTAACACACCAGTTGTGGCAGTCAGCAGCCAGAGTGCCTCTTCAGGCCTGACCCTGACCCTGACCCATCCTTCCTCACTGGGCGGGGCTTCCCTGCAGAACTCCAATAACTCCAGCCAGAGGCTCAGGGGAATAAGCTGAATCTCCCTGGGCCTAGCCCCTCAGAAAGGGGGTGGCCACAGTCTCTGCAAACCTTTCCTCCCGGTAGTTCTGAGGAATCCGGGCAGCCTAGACAAGTGGGTTCCCCCCCAGAGAAGCACAACCCCTTCACCAAGACACAAAGTGCTTTATTAATGGGTCCTGCTCTCCGTGCCACCAAACTCGATGAGACCCTCCAACAGGGGTTGTCAGATGCCTTATATAGAAGCAGTCCTACTGGCATTAAGTTAGTGCCCCTCGAGGTCAGAGGTCCCAGAAAAAGGAGCAGGCACCCAACTTTGCTGTTCTCCAGCCTCCTTGAGTGACATTTCCAGGCACCGGAGCGAATCAGATGAATAGAGCCTGAAGTGAACTCCCAGCAAACTGCAGCAGCCCTACGGAAGGACCTGACCATTGAAAGAAAAACAAACAAGCAAAAAACAACAACAACAGCATCAACAACAACAACAAAAAGCCCCCACAAAAACCCCACCTGAGGGTCAGGTGGGGTTTTTAAAGACTGAAACTAGACAAACTCACGAAGATGAGAAAGAATCAGTGAAGAAATGCTGAAAACGCAAAAGGCCAGAGTGCCTCTTCTCCAAATGATTACAAAGTCTCTCCATCAGGGGCACAGAACTAGATAGGGGATCAGATAAACAAATTGACAGAAGTAGGCTTCAGAAGATGGGTAATAAAAAACTACGCTGAGTTAAAGGAGCATGTTCTAACCCAATGCAAAGAACCTAAGAACCTTGATAAAAGGTTAGAGGAATTGCTAACTAGAATAACCAGTCTACAGAGGAACATAAACAAACTAATGGAGCTGAAAAACACAGCATGAGAACTTCGTAAAACATACACAAGTATCAATAGCCAAATCAACTAAAGAAAATAAAGGATATCAGAGTTGGAAGACCACCTTGCTGAAATAAGACATGCAGACAAGATTAGAGAAAAAAGAATGGAAAGGAATGAACGAAGCCTCAAGAAATACGGGACTTCATAAAAAGAGCAAACCTGCAATTGATTGGAGTACCAGAAGGAGACAGGGAGAAAGGAAATAAACTGGAAAACACACTTCAGCATATTATCCAGGAGAACATCCCCACCCTAGCAAGACAGGCCAACATGCAAATTCAGGAAATACAGAGAACACCATTAAGATACTCCATGAGAAGATCAACCACAAGATACATAATCATCAGATTCACCAAGGTCAAAATGAAGGAAAAACTGTTAAGGGCAGCCAGAGAGAAAGGCCAGGTCACCTACAAAGGGAGGCCCATCAGACTAACAGTGGATCTCTCAGCAGAAACCCTATAAACAAGAGGAGATTGGGGGCCAATATTTGACATTCTTAAAGAAAAGAAATTTCAGCCCAGAATTTCATATCCAGCCAAACTAAGCTTCATAAGTGAGGGAGAAATAAAATCCTTTCCAGAGAAGCAAATGTTGAGGGACTTCATTGCCACCAGGCCTGCCCTACAAGAGCTCCTGAAAGATGCACTAAATATGGAAAGGAAAAACTGGTACCAGCCACTGCACAAACACAACAAAATATAAACACCAATGACACTATGAGGAAACTGCATCAACTAGTGTGCAAAATAACCAAATAGCATCACGAAGACAGGATTAAATTCGCACATAACAATGCTAACCTTAAATGTAAATGGGCTAAATGCTCCAATTAAAAGACACAGACTAACAAATTGGATAGAGTCAAGACCCATCAGTGCGCTGTATTCAGCGGACCCATTTCACATGCAAAGACACACATAGGCTCAAAATAAAGGGATGGAGAAAAATTACCAAGCAAATGGAAAGCAAAAAAAAAAAAAAAAGCACGGGTTGCAATCCTAGCCTCTGACAAAACAGACTTTAAACCAACAAAGATCAATAAAGACAAAGAAGGGCATTACATAATGGTAAAGTGAACAATTCAACAAGAAGAGCTAACTATTGTAAATATATATGCACCCCAATACAGGAGCACCCAGATTCATAAAGAAAGTTCTTAGAGACCTACAAAGATACTTAGACTCCCACACAATAATAGTGGGAGACTTTAACACCCCACTATCAGTATTAGATCAACAAGACAGAAAATTAATAAGAATATTCAGGACTTGAACTCATCTCTGGATCAAGTGGACTTAGTAGACATCTACAGAACTCTCTACCCCAAATCAACATAATATTCATTCTTCTCAGTGCCACATGGCACTTATTCTAAAATCGACCCCATAATTGTAAGTAAAACACACCTCAGCAAATGCAAAAGAACTGAAATCATAAGAAACAGTCTCTCAGACCGCAGTGCAGTCAAATTAGAACTCAGGATTAAGAAACTCACTCAAAACCACATGATTACACGGAAATTGAACAACCTGCTCCTGAATGACTCCTGGGTAAATAATGAAATTAAAGCAGAAATCAGGAAGTTCTTTGAAACCAATGAGAACAAAGAGACAATGTACTAGAATCTCTGGGACACAGCTAAAACAGTGTTAAAAGGGAAATTTATAGCACTAAATGCCCACATCAGAAAGCTAGAAAGATCTCAAATCAACACCCTCACATCACAATTAAAAGAGCTAGAGAGACAAGAGAAAACTAATCCAAAAGCTAGCAGAAGACAAGAAATAACTAAGATCACAGAAGAATTGAAGGTGGTAGAGACAGGAAAAACCTTCCAAAAAAACTCAATGAATTCAGGAGCTGGTTTTTTGAAAAAATTAACAAAATAGACAGACTGCTAGCTAGACTAATAAAGAAGAAGAGAGAGAAGAATCAAACAGACACAATAAAAAATGATGAAGGGGATATCACCACTGACCCCACAGAATACAAACTACCATCAGAGAGTACTATAAACACCTCTGTGCAAATAAACTAGAAAATCCAGAAGAAATGGATAAATTCCTGGACACATATACCCTCCCAAGACTAAACCAGGAAGAAGTCAAATCCCTGAATAGAAAATAACAAGTTCTGAAATTGAGGCAGTATTTAATAGCCTACCACCAAAACAAGCCCAGGACCAGATGGATTCACAGCTGAATTCTACCAGAAATACAAAGAGGAGCTGGTACCATTCCTTCTGAAACTATTCCAAACAATTGAAAAGGAGGAACTACTCCCTAACTCATTTTATGAAGCCAGCATCATCCTGATACCAAAACCAGGAAGAGACACAACAAAAAAAGAAAACTTCAGGCCAATATCCCTGATTAACATGATCCAAAGATCTTCAGTAAAATACTGGCAAAGCAAATCCAGCAGCACATCAAAAAATTTATCCACCATGATCAAGTTAGCTTAATCCCTGGGATGCAAGGCTGGCTCAACATACACAAATCAATAAACATAATCCATCACATAAACAGAGCCAAGGACAAAAACCGCATGATTATCTCAATAGATGCAGAAAAAGCCTTTGATAAAATTCAACATCCCTACATGTTAAAAACTCTCAATAAACTAGGTATTGATGGAACATGCCTCAAAAACAAGAGCTATTTATGACAATCCCACAGCCAGTATCATATTGAATGGGCAAAGACTGGAAGCATTCCCTTTGAAAACCAGTACAAGACAAAGATGACCTCTTTCACCACTCCTATTCCACCTAGTATTGGAAGTTCTGTCCAGGGCAGTCAGGCAAGAGAAAGAAATAAAGGGTATTCAAATAGGAAGAGAGGAAATCAAGTTGTCTCTGTTTGCAGATGACATGATTATATATTTACAAAACCCCATCATCTCAGCCCAAAAACTCCTTAAACTGATAAGCAACTTCAGCAGTCTCAAGATACAAAACCAATGTGCAAAAATCACAAGCATTCCTTTACACCAACAATATGCCCACAGAGAGCCAAATCATGAATGAACTCCCATTCGCGATTGCTACAAAGAGAATAAAATACCTAGGAATACAGCTAACAAGGGATGTGAAGGACTTCTTCAAGGAGAACTACAAACCACTGCTCAAGAAAGTAAGAGAGGACATAAACAAATGGAAAAACATTCCATCCTCATGGATAAGAAGGATCAATATCGTTAAAATGGCCATACTGCCCAAAGTAATTTATAGATTCAATGCTATTCCCATCAAACTACCATTGACATTCTTCACAGAATTAGAAAAAAAACTATTTTAAATTTCATGTGGAATCAAAGAAGACCCTGTATAGCTAAGACAATCCTAAGCAAAAAGAACAAAGCTGGAGGCATCACACTACCTGACCTCAAACTATACTACAAGGCTACAGTAACCAAAACAGCATAATACTTGTACCAAAACAGATGTATAGACCAATGGAGCAGAAAGGAGACCTCAGAAATAACACTACATATCTACAACCATCTGATGTTCGACAAACCTGACAAAAACAAGCAATGGGGAAAGGATCTCCTATTCAGGAAATGGTGCTGGGAAAACTGGCTAGCCATATGCAGAAAACTGAAACTGGACTCCTTACTTACACCTTATACAAAAATTAACTCAAGATGGATTAGAGATTTGAATGTAAAACCCCAAACCATAAAAACCCAAGAAGAAAACCTAGGCAATATCATTCAGGACATAGGCATGGGCAAAGACTTCATGACAAAAATGCCAAAAGCAATTGCAACAAAAGCCAGAATTGACAAATTGGATCTAATTAAACTAAGGAGCTTCTGCACAACAAAAGAAACTATCATCAGAGTGACAGGCAAACTACAGAATAGGAGAAAATTTTTGCAATCTACCCATCTGACAAAGGTCTAATATCCAGAATTTACAAGAAATGTAAACAAATTTACAAGAAAAAAACAACCCCATCAAAAAGTGGGCAAAGGATATGAACAGACACTTCTCAAAAGAAGACATTTATGTGGCCAAGAAACATGAAAAAAAACTCAACATCACTGATCATCAGAGAAATGCAAACCAAAACCACAATGAGATACCATGTCACACCAGTCAGAATGGCGATTATCAAAAAGTCAGGAAACAATAGATGCTGGTGAGACTGTGGAGAAATAGGAATGCTTTTACACTGTTGGTGGGAATGTAAATTAGTTCAACCATTGTGGAAGACAGTATGGTGATTCCTCAAGGATCTACAACCAGAAATGCAATTTGACCCAGCAATCCCATTACTGGGTATATACCCAAAGGAGTATAAATCATTCTACTATAAAGTCACATGCCCATATATGTTTATTGCAGCACTATTTACAATAGCAAAGACATGGAACCACTCCAAATGCCCATCAATGATAGACTGGGTAAACAAAATGTGGTACCTATACACCTTGGAATATTATGTGCCCATAAAAAATAATAAGATCATGTCCTTTGCCGGGACATGGATGAAGCTGGAAGCCATCATCCTCAGCAAACTAACATAGGAACAGAAAACCAAACATTGCATGTTCTCACTTATGAGTGGGAGTTGAACAATGAGAACACATGGACACAGAGAAGGGAACAACACACACCAGGGCCTGCTGAGGAGTGGGGGGTGAGGAGAGGGAACTTAGAGAATGGGTCAATAGGTGCAGCAAACCACTGTGACACACATATACCTATGTAACAAACCTGCACATTCTGCACATGTATCCCATTTCTTAATAGAAGAAATAAAGAAAAATAATAAGAAATAAATAAAATAAACAAATACAAGTACAAAAATTTGCTGGGTGTGGCGGTGTGTGCCTGTAATCCCAGCTACTCAGGAGGCTGAGGTGCGAGAATTGCTTGGGCCCAGGAAGTGGAGGTTGCAGTGAGCTGAGATCTCCCCAACACACTCCAGCCTGTGTAATGGACTGAGACTCTGTCTCAAAAATAAATAAATAAATAAATAAAAATTAAAAATTAAAAAAAAAGAGCACAGGAAATGGTATTTGGGCAATAAAGACCAAAGAAGGGTCAGTTTTTTCTTTTTTTTTTTTTTTTTTTTGAGATGGAGTTCTCTCTTGTTGCTCGGGCTGGAGTGCAATGGCGTGATCTCAGCTCACCGCAACCTCTGCCTCCCAGGTTCAAGTGATTCTCCTGCCTCTGTCTCCCAAGTAGCTGGGATTACAGGCATATGCCACCACACTTGGCTAATTTTGTATTTTTAGTAGACACGGGGTTTCTCCATATTGGTCAGGCTGGTCTCAAACTCCCGACATCAGGTGATCCACCCACCTCAGCCTCCCAAAGTGCTGGGATTACAGGAGTGGACCACCTCGCCCAACCAAGGGTCAGTATTTAAAGGTCAGTTGGTTGGCCAGTCCATTAGCTGGCTGGTTAAATAATACTACCAGAATCTCAGCACACTCAGATGCTCATGCCGTGAATAACAGCCAGAAACTGAGGCTGAGATTACAGCTTTACATCACCCATCTCATTCTCATGGCAGAGCACACGCTCACTGGGTGACATGAAAGGCATAGTCATTTTCTATATGTAAATTCTTATTTCTTGTCAAGCTATAGTAGAATTTGCATGTCTTAAATGGGCATATAACATGAATCCATTGTGTCAACAGAGTTCATTCTTGACAGCATAGCTTTAGCATTCACTGGGTCCTAGAAATCGGGAAAAGATCCATGTATTCATGAACAATTAAGGACATTAACAACAAAGAAAATATAGATAAATATTTCTTATGAATTTCTTTTTTTTTTTTTTTTTTTTGAGAAAGAGTCTCGCTCTGTTGCTGAGGCTGAAGTACAGTGGCGCAATCTTGGCTCACTGCAGCCTATGCCTCCCAGGTTCAAGCGATTCTCCTGCTTCATCCTCCTGAGTAGCTGGGACTACAGGCCATCATGCCTGACTAATTTTTCTATTTTTAGCAGAACGGGGTTTCATCATGTTGGGCAGGCTGGTTTCAAACTCCTGACCTCAGGTGATCCACCCACCTTGGCCTCCCAAAGTGCTAAGATTATAGGCATGACCTACCAAGCCCAGCCATGAATTTTCTTTTTTTGTTTGTTTTGAGACAGGTTCTCACTTTGTCACCCAGGCTGGAGTCCAGTGGTGTGACCACAGCTCACTGCAGCCTCAACTTTCTTGGGCTAAAGTGATCCTCCCACCTCACCCTCCCAAGTAGGTGGGACGATAGACGTGTACCACCACCCCTGGCTAATGTTGAGTATTTTTTGTAGTGATGAGGTTTTGCCATGTTGTCTATGTTAATCTCAAACTCCTGGACTCAAGTGTTCCATCCACCTTGGCCCCCCAAAATGCTGGGATTAAAGTGTGAGCCACCACGCCCAGCCATAAATTTCTCATAGTACTTTTATTTTTAGTTTGTTTTTCCTCTTGTCTGTTCCTCTTCTCTTCCCACCAAATGGAGGAGAAGATAGGGAGTAACCCATCAGAAAAAGACTGGGCTGAATTAACATGGTTCTGGTATAAAGGATTAAATTGAAGGACATCTAAATGTATAAATACAAATTCTCCTTATAATTTAACTTGGGAAGAAGAGTCGGTGTGTAGCGGCACTTCAGTTCCAAGGCAAACATGAATCCTCTCACTTCCCTTCTGAAACCTTCCACTTCCCTTCCCTCTTCTTTATGGTTCTTTCTATGGCCAATATCATTATCTTGCCCATTTGCTGTCCAAAGTCCCTCATGTTTACCAGAACAAAACAAAAATAAGCAACACTTCTCTTTCCAAATCCCTACCTTATCTCCTTTCAATAGAATTTTTATCTGATGAATAATTCACGTTTAGTTTGGCCAAGAAAAATACTACAGTACCACCTGGGTAGAATTTGTAGTTTAAAATAATTTGCTACTCAAAATAGTCTTTGCTTATAGAGGAGCATGCCTCAGTTCTAGGTTTATTCTTTGCAACCCCAACACATCCTATGCTGTGTTTTCATGCACACTAACACACACACATTGTGGTAAAATCAGAACTAAATAAAAACAGCCATTCTTTCAGGAGAATACAATAACTGGCTCATACACGCAAGTCACAAATATAACAGTAAGGAGAGCCTTTTAGACTTTATTTCTGGCAAACCACTTGAGCCAGAGCCCAGAAAAAAAAATGCCATTACATTTTTTAGTCTACTATTTCCTGCTAAAATTATTTCAAATAATAAATGTAAAGGAAGCCACCAAATTGATTTCTTCATCCAGTTTGGGGATTTTGACCAACTTCTATATGACCATACAATCAATCATGACTCCCATTATGGATGTCCAACCTCACTCTTATCGTAGCTAAGTGGTTCAGTTAATTCATTCTCAAATCAATATTTTTGTTATAAACCATCACCTCAGGCTCTTATAATTTTATCCTGTTTCTCTCCATTGTCATCAATGTTTTCTGGTAAATTTCATAATTCCCCAGAGCTTGAACTTGCCTCAACAGTGGCTCCATTTTTAATTGCTAACATTATTAGAGAGATGGACTTCATTATTGAAAATTGAAACAGACAAATAATGAAAGTTATTAATTAAAGTGAATTTGCAAGATGTTAAACATATCGACATGTAGTAGACATTTAATAAATATTTGGTGAATGTATAAATGAACTAATGAATAAATGAATGAGAAAATATTTCTAGGCTTTTATGTAAAGAAATGATACTTTGAGGAGGAGTATGCCTTTTTCTTACCTGAGCATAACCATCCACTTTGACAATGCCCCTCTGGTTTTCCTTTATAATTATAAATATATTCCAGTTTGAATTATGCATCAGAAATTTACTTCTCTCCATTTGTTCAAACACCACACTTAGATCAGGCAGAACTTACTTTCTGCAAACCGCATGCTCAGGCCTTGTCGAAATTGCACACAGTTCTGTGCATACACAGAAAAGAGAAGATCCTGTGGCACTGAGCTTGGAATCAAGCTTCATTCTTGTACTTGACACGCCACAACTCAGCACCTGTGCTGATATCCAAATCTTTCCTTCCTGGAATCTTTGACCAGGCTTACTGATCTTTTCTTCCCAGACTATAGGTCTAGACTCTGGGTTCTCCACACCTCTACTCCGGGTTTCTGATCCGTTGCCTGACTTCCCCATTGCCTGCCTTAGCTGCTGACACCCATTGTGCACATTGACTGCTCCACGATCAACTAACTTCTATGAGCCAGAAATCTTGACCTAGTCCAAATTTCAAAACCAACCTCCTCATCCTATTATGTGCTTTTGCCATGTCCAATGCCACCTAGTATTTTAGCTGTTCATGAAAGGAAAACCAGGGCAGATGCACTGCCTTTATGAGTTAGTGCCTGAACTGGCCTTTCTCTTGTCTACAATAGAGTTGCATTTCTTTCAACCCCATTCCCACCCTTACTACAATTTCTCAGTAGTGAACCTTGCTTTCTCAGTAGTGAGCTTTGCTTTCCCTGAGCTTTGCTTTCTCAGTTTTCTCAGTTTGATGAGCCACTTATTCAGGTCTTTCCAGTTCCCACCAGCCTCCTTTATTTCCCAATTATGACTTTGTCCTCCTTTTTGGCCAGTGATTCCTTGGACTGGTACAGTAGTGAAAACAAACAAATAAAAATAAGCAAGCAAACAAAAACAAGAAAGAGGCAAAAAATGCTTTTTTTTCTTGGATCAAAACATCTCATACTTATAACCTGCATAGATAATACCAACTAGGCACAATTCCACAGAGATCTCCGGTGTGAAAAATGCTTTTGCTGCAAAGGAGGGGGAGTGTGATTGTCTTCAATTCCTCATGTTCTGAGAGCAGGTACTGCACTTTAGTGCAAATTAGAAAATTTCCCTGTTCAGGTGGATGATTCCAAAAAAAAATACTCGCTCTGAGTGTTTGATGCATCGCAAGTTGACCCAATTCTAAACAGAGCCCAGACTACCCTGCCACACCCTGGGCTAAGTACTTCCTAATTACAGTTAAACTTTCGTGTGATATCTAGAAATCCAGAATCCAGTAGAATAACATTCTAAAGTATAATAGAAGTTATAAAATGTGTGTGTGTTCATGTAAAGCAGGCCTCTTGATTTTCCGTTTTCCTTCCCCTTAAATTCTGATTACTTATTGCTCCTTGTGGCAGACTATTTTTGGAAAAGGCACAACAATTGCTTCATATTTAATACTGAACAGGAAAGGTGAGATGTTGACCTAAAATTTTTATTTTTCTGTGTACATGTCATTACATATTTGTCTAAACCCCTAGGATATACAACTCTAAGGGAACCCTAAAGTAAACTCTGGGCTTTGGGTGATAATCATGTGTCAGTATAGGCTCATGGATTGTAACAAGGGTACCACTCTGGCCAGAGGTGTTGATAATGGAGGAGGCCAGGTGAGGGGGACAGGAGGGATATATGGGAAATCTCTGTTTTTTTCTGTCAATTTTGCTATGAACCTAAAAGTGTCCTTAAAAAATAAAGTTTTTTAAAAATGTTTTAAATTATTCTCATTCTGACCATCTAATTCCTAACAAAAGACAAGCATGGCTGGAAAATGGCATGGAAGGTGCAGACAAACACACAGGAAGAAAGCGTGCTTGCTGCAAGTTTCTATGTGTCTACTTGAGAATTTCCAGATGCAAACGAAAAGAGAGATTGCAGACTAATCAGATGAACTCACTTTATTTTACATTTTTACAGTTGCTGTGTATTCTTCCCCTCAAAGTAAGAAAGAAACCCTCATCAGTGAGAAGCGGGAGTTTGGAAGAGGAGTGATATAAAAATCCTAGATAACTGACTTCAAGTATTCCAATTTATAGTGTTTCAAACTGTTGCAAGCATTTTTCTCTTTTCAGATAGAGCAGACTGAAGACTGATTTCCATCCAAATTTTGAAAAATAAAGCTGATCCTCCAACAGGGTGGGAGAAGAGAGAAAAATTCTTGTTTTATAAATTGGAAGGTGTATGACAAATGGAACAGTTCTAACCAATGATTTTTTTTGCACTATTTTATATTTGGTATTACAATATGGAAGTGTCTTGTCCTTCACATGCAATTAGTGCCGTGGGAAAGTTGCTCTGCGATTTCTACTCACATTCCAGTCTTTGAAGGGACTCAAGACAAATGTGACCCATGTGACTCATTTTACACTGCTGAGAGAAGTGGGCTGTCCAAAATCCATCCTTAGATTTTGAGAGCCATGATTATAAAAAGTCACATGAAAACAAATACTTGAGAAAGACTTCCCTAGAAAATGTATCAATAATTGAGAGAAAGAAAAACTTTAAAATCAAACACCATAATTAAAGTGAATAAAGTACACATTTAAGCATGATTCATAACTGAATTACAAAAATAAATGTCATCATAGTTTCATTGCTTAATCAATTTCCATACTCAAGTACATTAATTCCCACCTTCTTTTTGTGTGACTTTTTTTTCCTTTGAGGCAACTTAATCTTGATGTTTTTTCAAATTTATTCTATTTATCTCATTTATGTAAGCTCATGAAAATATTATTTGGTATTTCTGCTCCAACAGATATGAAAGAGAAGGAAATACCAAAAAGAGGACCCTTAAAAGGAAAACAGAAATCAAAGCAAATAACCAAGGAAAAAAAAAATATTAATGCTTATGATAATTAAAAAAGTAAATAAAATAAGAAACTAGCAAAAACTCCTCAGTAGAAATTATTCCCAAATTGCTCATTATCAAGGGCTTACACACATTATCGAAATCCATTTAGTCAAAGGGTACAAGTAAGCCTTTGGGAGTGATGGAAGTGTTTTGTGTCTTGATGGTGATGGTGATCTTACAGGCATGTTAAATGGTCAATATTCATCAAACTGTACACTGGATGCAATCTATTACACATAAATTACACCTCAATAAACTTATTACAATAAGAAAGCAAAACACTTCTTTGTGGTGCTTAGATAAAAGTTAAATGCACTGAAAATAAATGAACTATGAGTGGTAGTAAATATTCACATTTCACAAAAGCCATTGCTTTAAATGTACACTTACACTCCAATATTTCTCAGTGAGAGGTTTCAAAAATCGTGACATGTAATAAATGTGAGGTATCATAGGCACCATATTCATTTGCAATCACAAGGACAAGCAGATGTAGTAGTTTTTGACTTTTTGTTATTTCATCTATGTATCAGTCTGTTTTCACGCTGCTGATGAAGACATACCCGAGACTGGGAAGAAAAAGAGGTTTAATTGGACTCACAGTTCCACATGGCTGGGGAGGCCTCAGAATCATGGCAGGAGGCGAAAAACACATCTTACATGGTGGCAGCAAGAGAAAAATGAGGAAGAAACAAAAGCAGAAAACCCTCATAAACCCATCAGATCTCGTGAGACGTATTCACTGTCACAAGAATAGCACAGGAAAGACCAGTCCCCATGATCCATTTACCTCCCCCTAAGTCCCTCCTACAACACTTGGGAATTCTGGAAGCTACAATTCAAGTTGAGATTTCGGTGGGGACACAGCCAAACCATGTCAATCTACAACTTAGAGTTCCATCCTCTCAATGCTGGAAAAGTTGGAATGTTTCCTATTTTATGGTAGAATAGAGTCTACGGATTGGAAGATAAGACACTAAAGTGCATTAACCATCAAAAACTGCGAAGGAGGCCGGGCACCATGGCTCATGCCTGTAATCCCAGCACTTTGGGAGGCCGAGGCGGGTGGATCACGAGGTCAGGAGATCGAGACCATCCTGGCTAACACGGTGAAACCCCGTCTCTACTAAAAATACAAAAAATTAGCCGGGCGTGGTCACACACGCCTATAGTCCCAGCTACTCGAGAGGCTGAGGCAGGAGAATAGCTTGAACCCAGGAGGCAGAGGTTGCAGTGAGCTGAGATCACACCACTGCACTCCAGCCTGGGTGACAGAGCGATACTCCATCTCAAAAAACAAAACAAAACAAAACAAAACAAAACAAACAAACAAAAACAAAAACCGCGAAGGGTCTGAGAGTTCACCCTTCTTGCAAACTAACAAGTTAGCCTGACAAAAGTTTCATGAATGCTGGTAGAAGACACTAGACTCCTGGGTCACAGACAAAGAATAGTTTGGTACTCACGACAATAGCAGTAGCAAAAGTATTAGCATTTTTTTGTACCAGTTAACCAGGCCTCCATTTTTGCAATGTGATGCAAAGAGAACCAGATGGTACCTACATGTTCAGTGATTGTGCTATAGAAGAGGAATATTGAATTTAGGGAATCTGAATCCTTTATAATGGGCAGTGAGCATGCCTGGCCTTTGCTCCAGAGAGAGACACTGGCTCTATGTTCCAAGACTGTTCACAACACAAATGTCCCTGAAAAGATAGTTCAGAATGAAGGACAGTTAGTCGCTCACTCACAAGAGATACAGAAATACAAAAAGTCTGTGGAGAATTGGTCTCCAACAATAACAATTCAATCATTAGAGAAAGTACTTCAGGGTACCAAGAATTCTTCAAAGAAAATGTTGGCTAATTTATTAGAAACCTCTGCTTTTCCAGGTCCAAGTTTTACATTAATACATGTATATAAAAGTGTATACATTTTCTCAATTTGAGTCAGAATACCAAAAACTACACAACAACGTTTGTATTAATTAACAGAAAACTGACGTGGCAAGGATTAGCACACTACATGCATGTGCTCGACCTTCTTGTAAATCACCTCATGTAATCAACGACAATCCAACTGTTACCATCTATTTCAAATGATGAGTTCTTGTCCATGAAATTTATTTCTTATTTATCAAGGTAACAGGAGTAGAAATGAATCAATCTTCAAACCAGCTGCTCATAATCACAAAGTACATTTTATTAACGTGCTAGAAGAACCAATATTGGAAAGTTTTATTTGGCTTCCAACTTGACCCTACTTAGAAATAAGGTGACAGTATATTCCACTTCAAAAAATATATATTCCCCATCAGCTCAATAGCCCAAGCCAAAATATACATCATCCTAGATTCCACTCTCCTTGTTACTCTTCTCACATGTGGTCAGTTGCCCACCTCTGCCATCTTTGTTTAATAAATAGTTATAATTTCTGCTTCTGAGGAAGACCGTGCCTTTTATTTGTATCAACTGCACCTCCCATTATGCTGATGTGTAGTAAGCACACAATAAAGGTTTGTGAAATGAATAGATCTACAGCTTTATCAATGTCAGAAAACAATGCACATGGGAATATAAACTGGTGCATCCATTATGGAAACCCATATGGAGATTCTTTAAAAAAATTTGAAAAGAACTACCATATGATCCACCAATCTCATCTCTGAGCATACCACATATGTCCAATGGAAAGGAAATCCATGTGTCAAAGAGATATCTGCACTCCCATATTCATTGCAGCATTATTCATAATAGCCAAAAGATGGAATCAGCCTAAATGTCCAACAATGGAGGGATGGATAAAGGAAATGTGATATATATGCACAATGGAATACTATTCAGCCTTAAAAAGGAAACGCTGTCATTTGTGAAACATGGGTGAACTTGGAGGACATTATGTTAAGTGAAATAAGCCAGGCACAGAAAGACAAATATCACATGTGGAATCTAACGAAGTTGAACTCTCGGAAGCAGAAAGTAGAATGGCGGTTACAAGGAACTGGTGGGGAGAGAGGTGGAGGTTGGAGAGATGTTTGTCAAAGTATACAAAATTTCAACTGGACAGGAGTAGTAAGTTCAAGAGTTCTATTGTGCAATATGGTGACTACAGTTAATAACAATGTACAGTATTGTATTCTGGAAAATTTCTAAGAGAGTAGATTTTAAGTGTCCTCACCACAAAAATCATAAATATGCATATGAAAATTAGCTACATTTAGCCATTCCAAATATATGCATATTTTAAAATATTACATTGTACACAAGAAATGTATACAATTTTTGTTTAATTTTTTCAAATAAGCTTTTTTAAACAGAAAACACCATTAAAAATGAAAAGGAAATTGTAAAACCACAGGGCACAAAGAGAGATATGGAAAAAATTGATTTTTCCTGGCAAACATGGGTTTTATCTTTCTAACAATTATGGATATTTTCACATAATGGATAATACAGGCATACATTTTGTGTACTGGTAAACACAAACCCCATTCAAAATGGTGAAATTTTTTCCTGCAGCTCCTGTTAGCAATCTGGTTGCACTTATCTGTTAAACATTAGTTTCCTAGAGAAGAAGATACTATCATTTCAAACTGCAGCAAACAAAATATTCTACAGGACATATAAATCCTGTATAAAACCTGAACTTTGAGCTATGAAATTCTGGTGGCTTTCTCAACCCAGTCAGTTTGACACTGTGAAATCTAAGACTATACCCGAAATGCTCATTCATTTTGAGGTATGTGTGTTTATTTAGGGCTATTTTGCTTTTAACCAAGTGGTTATCCTCAAAATATACAGCTTCTGTCGGGGAGGATAAAAGGAGGAAAATCAAAGTTTAATCTCCAGTTCTCATGGGAGAAATCTGAAGAGCAGTTGTCCTCCTTTAAAAAAAGTTAATAAAAAATGTTTTCATTAAAAGATAAGATCCTGGCATGTTAAGACAATTTAACCATTTTAATCTAATGCAATAATTTCCTCTAAAATAGATACTGTGTTTGCTATCCAGTGGGCAGTGGTTTGGGAGAGTATTTCTGAAAGATCCTTTGGTTAGTAGTTGCCTAGGACAGAATTTACCTCGGGAACAATACTCACACACAGTGACCATTCCCACTATTCTTTTGACTACACAGCTTACACTAAGGTAATAAAAAGACCAGCTATGTTTTCAGGATGCAGTCAAGACCCCATCCAAAAATAAAATAAAACTTACATTTTAAATTAACTTAAATGCCTATATTTTATTCAATTTGCTTCTTCAGTGCTAATGTTCATCTGTCAAATAAAAACTGTACAATGTTTACAGTACAAATAAGAAGAAAATGAAGCACAATGATCAGGAAGCATCTTCAGACAAGTTACATTCGTAACTCCAACCATATCATAAAATGTTTGTAAATTAATTTTTCAGGTTTTGATGCACTTTTCCAACATATATGTCTAATTTTTGTATTTTAAATCACATGAGCACTACAGGAACAAATATAAATAAATAAAATAATCTTTCAGCCTACCTACCCTGACTTCATACCCCCAAACACTTTTTTCTACACATTTGCATAGAAAATACTAGAATGTTTGAGTGTCTATTATATAGAGTATCATTTATTGAACAGAAAGAGCTACCAAGTGAAATGGTACACATTAGAAGAGAGTGATTTTGCAATTGCTGGATCACTTGACTGTGACTTGAGAGGAGGTTTCTAGAAGAAACTCAAAGTTTAGATGAATGCCTGAGGGTAGTCTCTTCTTACCTTAATCTACATGTTTCTAACCCATCATTATCTCAAAGTTATCACACACACACACACACACACACCACAGTTTCTCGACTTCACTGAAACCCACTGTCCCCTAAGGATACTGCTTCTCCTCTCAAGCAGGGGCTGGGATATATTTTCCATCAAACTCCAAATATCTCAGTATCAGAACCAAGGCAACGTCCTCCTGACTACCCAATGCCACTTGCAGACGAATGACTGCACTCTCTTTTGTAAGTTGCTCCTTTTAGTAGTTGACAATAAGAGCTTCTTCTCCCTCCAGTCCTCACTTAATCATTTGGTCACTCCTTAAAGAATTTAGCACTCAACTCATAGTCTCCTTTTCACCCAACCCTACCATCATGCTAAGCAGATTTAACATCACTTGGATGCACCATCAACACCTCGCCCAGCAGTTCCTTACCCTGATACCCACTGATAGTTGTCATCATTCACCTCAAGCACCAACTTCCACAGTCACACCATGAATTTGGTGAACACTGGAAACTGCACTTCAGATAATTCTGCAATAATATAAATACCTTCACAAACACCACCACCACCATCTTCAACTTCCCTTTCCAATGGCCTTGTTTTTGTCCCCTCATACAACACTTCTACCTATCAAGAACTGCAATCCAGTGACACTTCAACTTTCTCTACATTCATCAGCCTCCTCAGCTCTCCACATCTCTCCATCAGTACAATGTCACCTCCCTGCCCCGTGTCCACCTCCAACTCCTGGCTTCGTATTTTATCTGGCCTATTCCTATTCATCCTTACTCATACCGCTTTCTTAGAAAGGGGCTATCCAGACTTCTAAGCTAGATGAAGTTCTTCTGTTAAGCCACCTTGTAAGTTCTTTGTGCTTTTCTTAGCTATTATTCAAACACAACAATGATCATATTGCAATTAATGTCATTGTGGATTTGAACATGGAAGGTCTGTTTTATCCTAGATTGTAAATTGGTTAAGAGCAGAGATCATGACTGTTTTACTCTCAATTACATATGTCAACTAACACCATGCCTGGCATATAGAAGGCACTCTAGGAATATATGTGGAGTCACACACACACACACACACACACACACACACTTATGCATACACACTCATACACTTACCCATGAAGATTTCTTCCAGTAAATGGGTATCTGTATTATGCAAGCAACACGAAATCAAAAAGAACATTTTGGGGTTTTTGCTGCCTAACACCAAAACTAATTGCAGCCACTCTTCAAAAAAATGCAATAACTTTATAAACAGCCACATCCTGATTCTTACGGTAGAAAGCTCTCCATTCTCTGCTGAATATTCATCCGTTGGGAGGGACACTAGCCTAGAAGCTCAGCACTTTCTGAAAAGAGAAGCAGCAGGAATAGAAGATGTGCGGAGAGGAAAGAAAGTCAAAGGCAGGCTCCTGCAATGCCAAGGTGCCAGGAACAATGGTGCAATCCCCAGCTGTGTAACACAGGATGGAGGAGGGAGATCTCACTTTTATTGTAAATAGCAGAATTCTTTAAAGGTAGCTACATTAGCAATCAGATCTCAAAGATGCTGGAAACACAAACACCCCCTTTCTCATTAAGGGTAGGGGGATCCAGCATAATTTCTCTGGACCAGGAAGATGGAGGAGTCTTACTTCTCTTGCCTTCCAACTGCATCCCCCACTCAATCCTAGATTGCACAAGGAAGTCAACACTACCTCCCCCAACATGCTCCAAATCCCTCTCTTCACAGCATTGTCAATTGAATCTCTTCATCCAATCTTGGAAACAGTCTGGAAAAAGAAGCAGAGGAGAGAAGAAAGGGGAAAAGTTCAAAAGTACTTTAAACTCTGCCAAAAAAAATCAATTAGTACCAATATACACAGAGAAATGAATGACAGAAGTCATCGCAGCAAGGTATTTCCTCATGACTCCTTCAACTGGCCAGGGCCAAACCAAGGTGTGCAAATAATCTGAGCAACTGTACACTTTGGCACACCTTTGCTATGTATACATACCTTCAATATGTATTTACAGAAGCTGGAAATTGCACAGGGCAGGACCAGGAAAGAACGGGCAGAAATGTTCAACTGCATGGCCAATGTCCTGAGCTTTAGCCCCAGAGTTGTGTGTCCTACTCTGAAGCCCTACAAGTCATAGGACCCATTCACCCCAGAGCCAGTGCAGCCTATTTCTTTGAGATCTCAGTCCCATCCCTCTAATGGTATCAAAGAACCCTCCATTTACATTTAGTGCTCTCTTTGAAAGGAGCCATGATAGACTTTAATCCAAATTTACAAAAAGAAAAACTGGATTCCAAAGAACGATATAATTAGCATAAATACTGGGACTACACACTGCCACATAATAAAACAGAAAGCATCAAAATATATAATTGTGTATAGCACCTATACACTAGCATAGGTCAAACAGCTGAATGATTAAAGGAGTTTTGTTTTGTTTTGTTTTAATCAGTCAACTAGGAACTTCTTAATGCAGTCACTTTGGCATGATACAAACAAAATCTTTCAAACTACAACACATCTTAGAAACAGCAAATACTACTGCTGTTCACGTAGCAAGGAAGGTTACAAGTAAATCTCCCAATATCTCAGGTGTAAAGAAGTGTTCTAACAAGATCCATTTGTATTAAATCAAATCACCAGACTAAGGCATCTATTTTGCACCATTTACTCAGAGCAACAGACAAAAAGACAGGCCTTTGGGTTTATTTACATAAACATTCTTCCACAGGTAGTCACAGAGGAGGAAGGAGTACAATGTAATTTGATGGTGGATGAATTTGCACAAAAAGGGGACTAAAAAAGAAGGTTATTGTGACCCAACACTCACTCTTTACTTTTTAAAGTTGTGGGGAAAAGAAATGGCAAAGCTTTCTATTTCTGTAAGCTTTTGTTCTAAAGAATTGAATAAAAAATAGCAATACCTAATCATCTCTAAATTACTTCAACTAAAAACACCATTAAAGACCTTATAATCTTTTTTTTTTAATTCATTCTCATAATTTCTTCCTCGGCCCTGAAAACGATGGTTTAAAAATAGCTTGATTTGCATCTTATTCTTTTACTGCCTTTCTACAAATACATTTTGAAATGCTTGCTTATGGAAAAGCTGTTGCCTGCTCAGCTTTCATCATGTATGAGATCACACTATTTCGCTCACCTGGAACTGTCGTGTTCTCTGTTCCCAGCAACGTGAAAGACGGTCCGATAAGGAGCATCCTTGCTAAATGATATGTTTAAAGTATGTATAGCTACGTGTATTTTCAAATGCATAACCAATTTCTTAAAAGAGATGGTAACTCATGCCAGAAGCAAGGAAAAGATTGAAAGGCAGGCCTGGAAACAGAGCTGGCCCAGTAGCAGCTCCAAATATGTCAAAATGCTAGTGTTATTTAAGACACCGATACAATATCCCTGATGATGAAACAGGAAACGTTCCCTTGCGCCACCCGCAGGGTGTGCAACAGGAGGAGTGGCTCGCTTCTTCCGTGCCCCACTGCTCAAACCTCTAGGGGAGCATGCGGACGGCTGGGTTGTGGGGCTCCAACCCAAGAGCAGTGTCTAGGGGTGAATGTTTACAGCTGAAGCCCCAGTGGGCACACGTGTGTTACAGGGTGCTCTTTTAGTTTTGCCATCTGTAGGCGACTTGTGTTAGTCAGCTCAATTAGACCCCCTGGCTTATCTCAAGGACAGAGGACTTTCTGTATCCCAGGGTCCTTGCCTTGGTGTACCGGAAGAATCAGATCACACGTGGGCTTGGAGAATGAGTTCAAGGTTTTATTGAGAGGAAGTAGCTGTGAGCAGACAGGGGAGACAGAAGAGAGATGGAGTGGGAAGGTGTATTTTCCTGGAGTCAGGCCACCTAGCGGCCTGGCTCTCCTCCAACCACGCAGCCAAACTCCATGTCCTTCCGCCAGTCGATGGCCTGCCAGGGTCTGCCTGTCGGCGTGCTCTTGTTGACGTCCTCTGGACGTCCAGCCGCTTGTGTGAGTGCCCACTAGTGTTTCGGGGTTTTTATAGGCACAGGATGGGGGCGTGGTGGGCCAGGGTGGTCTTGGGAAATGCAACATTTGGGCGCAAAGGCAGGAGTGCCTGCCCTTACCTAGGTCTGTGGGCACAGGCACCGGGGTGAAGCCCTTGCCAGAGACCTGCCTTTCTCCTCCCAGCACTTCCCTGCCCCCCTTCCTTATCAATAACTTCTGCATTTGTAGCTGGGTAACCAGGGTATTCTTCATACAGCTGCAAGTGTCTGGCTAATATATTGATAGGGTTTGGATCTGTGTCCAGGCCCAAATCTCAGGTTGAATTGTAATCCCAGTGTTGGGGGTAGGGCCTGGTGAGAGGTGATTGGATCATGGAGGAGGATTTCTCATGAATGGTTTAGGACCATCCCTTTGGTGCTGACGGCAAGACAGTGAGTGAATTCTCAAGAGAGAGTTCTGGTTGTTTAAGAGTGTGTGGCACCTCGCTCGCTCTCTCTTTCTTGCTCCTGCTTCAGTCACATGAGGTGCCTGCTCCCATTTCACCTTCCACCATGAGTCAAAGTTCCCTGAAGCCTCCACAGAAGTAGACCCAATATGTTTCCTGTACAGCCTGCAGAACCGTGAGCCAATTAAAGCTCTTTTCTTATAAATTACACAGTCTCAGGTATTTCTTTATAGCAATGCCAGAACAGCCTAATACATACATTATGTCTTCAAGTGGGGGTGAAGACATGCTGAACATTTACTTCTTGAAATATCCACTGTATGATAGTCAGGGTGTTGTATGTTTAAAGCATGTATGTGTATAGCTTACATTATTAAAAATTATTGTTTTAGAATAGAAAAAGGAAGAGTGATAAAATATTAGGCTGAACCATATGAAATTGCTGATATTTTATAACTTTTAGGCAACAAAATTCTCAAATGAGAGCTTTGGGTCCAATAAGTTTGCTTTGCCCCAGGCAACTTGCCCCACTAGTGTAATTCGGGGTCAAGCCATGTGCAAGGCTATCAGACAGTTTGCACATCCAAGCATGACCACTCCATGCTCTATTATGCTAAGACAGTCTCTGTAACTTTTCTGCTTTGAGTTAAGTTACATAAGTCCTCTTTCTGTTACCCAACATTTGTGGGTGCCAGGTCCCTGAAAGGAAGCTATAGGAGCAGGTAAAAATTCTTTCCATATTTATTTGTGTGGAATTTTTACTTTTTGACTGTATACCAGATGTAAGGAAGTGTTCTTGCTCTAGGGCCATCTGTCATTGCAGAGGTAGGATAGATTCACATAATGATAGAGTAGAAAAAAATAAGTAAAGTGACCCAGGTTTAAATCCTGTCACCTGCTGTTATTGGTTGTGTTTCACTTCTTGACCTACAGAATCCTTGTCTATAAAACTGAACTGGGGACCATGCCTAGTCATGTAAGTTCATTGTAAAATTCAAACAAAACAAAGTCTGTTAAGGATTTTGAAATGCCAAGATGCAACCATGTGATCAGGGAAATTTACATAAAGAACAGAGTTGGGATCATGATATTAGAAAAACCAGAGAGCGATCGGACACAATGGTTCACACCTATAATCCCAGCACTTTGGGAGGCCAAGGCAGGTGGATTGCTTGAGTCCAGGAATTCAAGACCAGCCTGGGCAACAAAGCAAGACCTTATCTTTACAAAAAAAATATTAAAAAAAAAAACAGACAGAAAACTAGAGTGGGCCAAAGTTAAGGGCTCTAGAAGTTCAATTCCAAAAGGAATATTTATTCAGAACGCATCAAAGGGTCTACTGGAATTGGAAACACAGTCATCATTCTTAAGGATAAGAACAGCCAATTCCTTAGATGCAGGTCTTCTGAGTCAGTGGACTCCACACTCCTGGGCTTGCATCCAGATTATCATCGACTTCTGTACTGATGCTTGCAGGGGAGGCTCCGTGGACTCCCTGTATATCTGGACACACAGAAAAAAAGGACAGTCAAGTTTTTCATGTTGGACAGTAAGAATTTAATTTGTAATCTCTATTTGTCACATATGTCCATACTTTTCTTTGTGATAGTCTCATCTGAAGCTTCTGGAAAAATAGGGGAAGATCTTATGGACTGTTTGGTTGGAAGGACATAGCTGCCCAAGGCTTCTTAAAAGTTGACCCTAAGGGGACTTGTGGTTATAAATAGAATGCCGTTAGTTGCAGGAGAATACAATCCTGTTAGACTAACTAAAAACGACAAATTAATTGCAAAAAAATCCATATAAAGAGATCAGTGAATTATGGAAACAAAAAGAATTAAAAGAACAAAAATTCCAGAGAGCAGAGTGTTTTGCCAAGATTAGCTACCTTTCACAGGCTATTTTCTTTCTTGGGATGTTTGCTGATTTGAAACATAGATCAGATCTGGTTCATGCAGAAGCACTGTAGGAAGAAAAGAGAAGCCAGCAAAGCTTGTGGCATTCATAGAAGCAACCACAACAATTTGGAAACAAAAGTATCCCCAAATGCCTTGCCAATTTTCCTCATAGTACCCTTGCTAAATTGAGGCTGAGTAAAAGGTTAGGAGTTTCTGCAAAGTAAGTTAAAATCTTCAGAAGTCCCATAATAATTGGGAGGAAAAGTTCCACTGGAGGAAAGGAGTCTGCTCAGAAGGTGGCTGGTCTCCCCAAGATGCTCATCAAATTTGGATGGAGCATACAGCAGGATACTACACAGCCTGAAACTTCCACTTTCTTTCAGAGCTGTCAGTCAACAGTGTGGAAGAGACAGGCCTGAGGAATAAAAACATAGCTAGAAGTGGAGAGGATTTTACTAAAATGTCAACCCAGTCTTGACCTAGTTCAGCCTCTTGGATTGGGGTGATCACCTCCTCACCTTATCTGCCCCACAGAGAAAACACAGATTCCTATCTGGTCGAAGTAGCATCATACAGAGCTTTGACATGTGCTTTGTCCACAATATCTGGCATACGGTCACATATTACTAACATAAAAAGAGGCAAGAGATTGTGATCAATTACCAGGTGAAACATACAAACAACATAAGCAGATGCAAAGAAAGAAAATGATATTTTATTTAGCATCTTAAAATTACATTTTGATACAATGATCAATATAGTAAAGAGATTGAAAGACAATATGAATGAAAGTGATGAAAAGATGTGGGGTTCAATCATTGAATCAAAATCTGTAAAAAGTAATCGCTCTAAGACTGAAAAATACAATACTTGAAATGAAGACCTCATCAGATGAGTTGAACAGTATAGCTGAAGATTGGCTCAGTGATCCCAAAGACAGATCAACATGAAGTATTTGACTAGAGCACAGAGAACACAAAAGAATACACATATCAGTCACATGCAAATCATAGTGCAAACCCCTTTATTCCTATTATTGGAGTTACTAAAGAAAAAAGAAAGAATAGGGAGAGACAAATATGTAAAGAAAACATAGTCAAGAATTTCCCAAAACTCTTAAAGCTAGCAATCTTTACATTCAAGAATCTCAGCCAACTCAGGATAGCTAGGCATTTTACAACTAAACTGCTGAAGATGAAAGACTTGCTGTTTCTAATAGCCTAGATGATCAATGTGCCACAGTCCTTATTTTAAACCTAAATAAAATATTTCACAAATTATTTGAATATCGCTAGTTTAAAAAGGAAATTCATTTTCACAAAGTCAAAACAAGGAACAGATGAAAGATAAATTGCGTTTATCATTTGAAGGTTGTAGCTGCTTTTCAAAACAAATAGAAACCATTTGTTTCTAATTGTCTCATAACTGAGATAAATAAAACCAATTTTAAGGAGAAACTTTATGCCTGACAAGTATGAGTTAATTGGAACATTGAGAAAATAATTCAAAAGAAATGGAGCTTAGAACTTTACATCTTAACTCTTACTTTCTTTTGTTTTGTTGTTTTTGAGACGAAGTTTCGCTCTTGTTGTCCAGGCTAGAGTACAATGGCACCATCTCGGCTCACTGAAACCTCTGCCTCCTGGGTTCAAGCTTCAGCCTCCTGAGTAGCTGGGATTACAGGCATGTGCCACCATGCCCAGACAATTTTTGCATTTTTACTAGAGACGGGGTTTCACCACGTTGGTCAGGCTGGTCTCGAACTCCTGACCTCAGGTGATCCACCCGCCTTGGCCTCCCAAAGTGCTGAGATTACAGGCGTGAGCCACCGCACCTGGCCTTAACTCTTACTTTGTATGTTGAAAGTAAGATATACACTGTACGACATACTTTGTATGTTGAAAGTAAGATATACACTTTGTATGCTGAAAGTAAGATATACACTTTGTATGTTGAAAGTAAGATATACACTGTAGAAAGCTTGATTGAGATTGCTCACATACCAGAATAATAGAGAATCAGGTATAATTGTGGGTAGAATCAGAAGTAAGAAAATAATATTTACTGAGCCCTTAATAGTACCAGGCATTAGACTACATTTCTTACAGAGAGCATTGCAGATATGAAATGAACTTCACATAGATCACACATGGATGTGGAAATGAACTCATTCATTAGCCTGAATGCCCGTAAGGTAAATAATTTTAGACAGTACAATATCTTCAGCTCCATCTCAGTTCTTTTTTCATTCCATTGAGAAATAAACATTCATTCTAGCTGCCAGCTTCTGGATTTGTCTGAAGTGTTGCAGATCCCAGTGGAATCAGCCTGAATTCCCATCGATTTCTTTCTTCAGGAACTGAGCTCGTGTTCCTCGTCTTCTTCCTCCTCTCAGACACTAGCAAGCCCTCTCGCTCTTCACTTGCACCATCCCCTCCCCACCCACAAGCCTGACTATGAAGTGGGATGTCACCCTACTTTTGCCTACCCTTCCAGCACATATATTCATTTCGTCTTAAACTGTTTCCGCTAATCACTTTGGGAAACAGAGATAATTAAAATCATAAGCATGAAGGGAAAAAAAATGAAATCATAAACATGAAGGGATTCAAAAACTCATCATTTGCTTGGAGCCGTGCTTCCTGGAGCACTCTTTATTCTACATCTCAAATTATAACTAAGCACAGTTGGGATTCTGCCCCTCTTCCCCCACCCGTCTCAGCTAATTTATTTCTGGGTCCTATTCATTGATTGAATTAAATCCTACTGATGTCATGAAAACATCCAATATTTCCCTGCTCCAAGTGCTCAACTCACAACCCTGAGGCCCACCAGAAGAGGTCTCTGCTGACTCTACCAGCTATTTCCTCCGTAAGGTGGGAATCTCCAAGGTAAACAATCCACCAGCACCTGGTACCTCTCCTTACCCTGCCTCCTTGGAAGAAAGGGAAAAGAGAATTTAGCAGAAAAAAATTCCTCAAATGTAACAAAGTGTCCCAGCCCCTTTGGACAGACCTATGTACCCATCTGTCATAAGTAAACCCATACAACAAGAATGTTGCCATGTCTTTAAAAATTCCTGAGGTCCAGCTCGGCGCAGTGGCTCAAGCCTATAATCCCAGCACTTTGGGAGGCTGAGGTGGGTGGATCACGAGGTCAGGAGATCGAGATCATCCTGGCCAACAAGGTGAAATCCCATCTCTACTAAAAATACAAAAATTAGCTGGATGTGGGGGAGCATGCCTGTAATCCCAGCTACTCAGGAGGCTGAGGCAGGAGAATCGCTTGTACCCGGGAGGCGCAGGTTGCAGTGAGCCGAGATCAGGCCGCTGAACTCCAGCCTGGCGACAGAACTACACTCCGTCTCAAAAATAAAAATAAAAATAAACAAAAATTCCTGAGTTCCTGGCTTTCAAACCCTCAATGTGTCTCCCCTATTCACTCAATTGAGTCATTATCTTTCCAAGCTAGACACATAGGAGCTATCTTTTCCTCCTTCCTTGTCCTTTCCATTTGATCTATGGTCATCACTTATTCCCCTATTTATTTTATTGCCACCCTTTATCCTCACTCTTTTTCTCTTGTATGTTGAATGTATCTGCTAGTTATATGTTAGTCACCCTTGAATTATCTTGAAAGAAACTGACAACAGCTGATGTTTCAAAGATTGACTTTCCATACCTGTTCTGTACTTTCGTTTTAGTGATTATTTATTCTATTGTTTTAGCTTAATACTGTTGTTTTCGTACCTTAAATAACCTTGTTTCCCACAAAGCAGAGGGTTTTTTTTTTTCGCATTTCCTATTTAACACTTTATAAACACAATAACCTAGGAAACAGGGTTACTTTATATCTACCTTCCGCTCCTCCAGCTTTGATTCCTGGCACACAGCATGAAAAGCAAGCAGAGGAACACAGCAGTTAGCAACTTTCACCACTTTTCATCTGTTCTTCCCCATTATTGAATCCATCTAAGGAAGACATCACTGTGACTGCCGGGAGATGTCAGGCCTCAGAAAGGAAGTTGAAAATTATGTAAGAAATGAGCCCAGTGACCTCCATTTCCTTGCCTCCTTGGTAAATAATTTGTGGTTTTCCGAAACTGGAGGCATATTTTAGAGTTCAAGCAAGGTTGGCAGTAAATTGTCCCAAGGATCATAAAAATGTGCACACAGGGTTTTGCAGACACCAAATCAAATAACTAAAGTGAAGTGAAACCAAAACAGAGCAGATGCGTGTATGCACAGGCATATCCCAGTCCCAGAACTGCAGACAGAGTTGTCTATCTTTTACTGTGTAACATAAATTCTAGAATATTAAACAGTTCAGTGGTAGGGAGGTTCAAGTCACTCTTCCTTTAACCTCCAAAATATTTCTAACATCCAGTTTTGACTGTTTTTGTAAAAGAGGTAGCTCATGGGTTACAACTTCAAACTTCGGAACAATTCAGGGCTTAGCAAAGCCGTTGTCCACTGTTCTCATCTTCCGCATGTACTAAGAGAGGTTGGGAAGGGAAGTCAGAGCTGTTAGTAAAGAAACTATGAGGACAGAGGTGGGGCAAGCAAAGACACATGCTCTGGTGTTGGAAAAAAAGAAAAACAAACTTGAGGATCCTAGCAGGCTACAGATCATAGGGATTAAGAAGAAACTGGCTCAAACTTAAATACTAAGTGTTCACTTCTATTTCCCTTCTGAATAAAACATTAAGTGATTGTGCCAATACCCTCCAGCAGTTAGCAGAACAGTCCCAACTAGAATACAGAACTCGAGACGGTAAGTTCACGGCTCAGTGGACATATACCCAGATCGCAAACCCTTACAAATAGGACTTTCTACATCCTCCCAATCCCTCCTATGTTTTTCTCAAGGCACCTACCAGAAAGATCCTCTTCAAGAGAAACCAGGTCATAAGGCTTGTTCACTTCTCAGCTGCAACCATGCAATGGATCTTGAAATCACACAGAGGGAGAACCAGAGCCTCACAATGGCCTCCAGGGTGTCCACCATCTGCTGAGCTTACACCTCCACACGTTCTGCCACCCTCACCTCTCAGGCCCCTCCAGCTGAACCCCTTTTTCACTCTGTCCCAACCAGATGGGGCTCATCGCCACCTCTGTGTCTTTGCACTTTCTACTCCTCCCCCAGAGATCTTCTCACCCTGTTCTCTCTTCTCCCGTAAGTCTCTGCTCAGACATTACCTTTTCAGGGAGGCCTCTCTGACCATATCATCTAAATGGGTAAATGACAACTCTTGAACACTCTTGTCCCCCACCTGGCTCTGCTTTTGCATACGGTACTTACCCCCTTCTTTTTTTTTTTCTTTGAGATGGAGTCTTGTTCTGTCACCCAGCCTGGAATGCAGTGGAGCGATCTCACCTCCCTGCAGCTTTCACCTCCTGATTTCAAGCGATTCTCATGCCTCAGCCTCCCAAGCAGCTGAGATTACAGGCATGTACCACCACAACTGGCTAATTTTTGTATTTTTAGTAGAGACGAGGTTTCACCATGTTGGCCAGGCTGGCCTTGAACTCCTGACCTCAAGTAATCCCTCCACTTCAGCTTCCCAAAGTGTTGGAATTACAGGCATGAGCCTCTATGCCCAGCCCTCACCTTCTTATATTCTGTATATTTGTTTTCTCCCTCACCAGAGTGTGAGCTCTGTGAAGCCAAGAGCTTTCCTCCCTTTTCTTCACTGCTGAATCCCAGCATAAAAAATTATGTCTTGTACACAGTAGGATTCAACAAGGAGATCTATGTGTTATTTATATGTTTTTATAGATCTCATTTACATATATGTTGTTTACATATATATCTTACTTACATATATCTCATATAGGTATATACACAAATGGTCCCTAACTTATGATGGTTTCAACTTTACAATGGTGTGAAAGTGAAACACATTCAGTAGAACCTGTACTTCAAGTAGCCATACAACCATTCTGTTTTTCATGTTCAGTACAGAATTCAATAAACTACATGAAATATTCAACACTTTATGATGAAATAGACTTTGTGATAGATGATTTTCTCCAACTGTAAACTGATGTAAGTATTCCACATTTACATGTTAAGTGTCTAAGCACATTTACAGTGGACTAGGCTAAGCTATGGTTTTTGAAAGGTTAGGTGCATTCAATGCATTTTTGACTTGGAATATTTTCAGCTTACCGTGGGTTTATCAGAACATAACACATCATAAGTTGAGGAGCATCTTTCTCTCTATCTTTCTGTCTCTCTCTATATATATATACATATATATACACATACACACATATACATATATATATACACACATATATATGCTCTGTATATATATAGAGAGAGAGAAAGAGACAACTCTGTTCTCTGAGTGTGTGTGTGTGTGTGTGTGTGTGTGTGTGTATGCACAGGCACAGAAGAGACAGAAAGAGAAATCAAATCATCCATGGCTAAATTTGAGAATAGATTTGTGTAATGATCTTTATTTTCCCAATCAAAAAGTTAATGAAGAAATGGAACTGACAAAAACAAGTACCAAGCAATATTATACTTCATTGAGGTTTTTCTCTTTTGATTTAATGACTAGACTTATTATAACTTCTTATGAAATAAATTATTGAGCAGAACACAGCTTTGTTGGGGACCAGGAATTTTCAGACACTCGGAACTCTATCCTAGTCTATCCTCTGGGTCTAATGGAAAGTTACTTGCTCAATGTTTATGTGAGCCAGGAACCAGCAGAAGTGGGTGGATAACTTCAGTCAAAACACAGGGAAATTTTAGAGGATGATGGCTGTCGGAAGTCCAGTTGCATATCTGGAAGCCATCTCTTCCTTGATTCATGACTTTAAGGACAAGTGGACATTTTTGAAAAGGTACATGGTGGTTTCTTTATACTTTGGCACAGAGTCACCGTGGACTCAGGGTGTCCCAGACACAGGGAGCAAAGTGGGTGGCAGAGGAATCTAAGGGTGGTTAGTGATGACTGTTTGATCCAGAAGACACTTTTTAGACGTCTAAAAGGTTGGCATTTTATGGCCTATTTAGTCATTTAAATCCTTATGGGCCTTTGACCAGCAGAAGTGGGTGAATAACTACAGAGCAGTTCAACCTGAACTTCCAATTACAAAAAACAAAAAGTGAGGGAGCAGGGGTTTGCTGGTGAATGACAGTCTCCTCCCTGAAAAATAAAACAAAATTAAAGTTAAAATAAAACAAAATTAAAGACTACTGAAAACTAATCTAATAATATTGGCATTTCTTCCCCAAAAATATCAGCTTTAAAGAACTGAATAGAGAGTGGTGGAGAGACTGAGCTTTCCTTTGTTATCGTTCTGTTTTGATCATTTCACTGCTCCTACTTTATTTTAATAATGCGGCCAAAGACTGATTCAACCTCTCTCTCCCACTTTAATAAAGGTTCATTAGTGGATTAGGAGAGATTTGAAACCGAGCCCAGTGGAGTCAGCAGAGACAAGTTCCAAACGGCCATTCAGCACATTTTGAAAAGCGCCAAGCTAGCAACTTGGAAAACAGCCACCAATAAAATGTGGGTGTACTTGGGTACATGGAGCCCCAGTGGACAGACAAAGCACCCCTACTTCCAGGAGGAGTAACATGGCTCACCGAAAATGTTCAAGGCAAAGATTGTTGTGTCTACTTTGAGCCAACCCCAACAAAATAAATATAGCCCAACCACATGGAAAATCAGGGAGAAACTGATGACCACATATATTATTATAATCAAAATAAGTGAATAAGTGCAGCCACTTGTGCTACTCTGGGATCTCAGCATCCTCTTCGAAATCTACAAGCCCTTCTCTATAGAAGCAGGTCCCACAATCCTACCTGGCCTACGGAGAGGGTCAATCACAGGTGTTTGCAAGCATGTAGGTGGTTTACACATCAATGCTTCACTTCCTTCTAAGCCTTCTCCAAGGGTGAAACTAAGGAGGGAGCTGTTGACTTCATCCTTTTTCCCCTGTTTCCACGGGTCTTATCAAAATTATTTCTGATGATATTTTCAATATGTACATAAAAATTCCACTTCTATTAGTATTACCAATAATGATAACAAGCTAACAATTGAGCACTTGTGAATTTTTCTAAGAACATTACAGCCGTTGGCTCATTTAATATTCAGAACCCTGTAACACACAATAACCCACACTCTTGATTGTCTGACTTAAGCCCTATCTATAATCTCCTTTCTCTCCCAAATTCAAGCAAAGGTGGTCAGGAGATACAATCAGGCCCATAAGTGAGTTTCTGCTTATTGGAAATTTGAGAAAAGCTTTGATTTTCTGATAAAAAGGCAGACAGCAAAAATTCTCCTATGCCTCTTTTCCCTTCTTTTTGTATGAAAAGTAGAATCGCACACAAAGTATGGCAGAGACAAAAAACCTCATTTCTCTCACACTATTGATCAGCAGCACCTGCTCTTTGGGTTTCTCTTTGTTTAAGCTACTGTAAGTCATACTTTCTGGTACCTTCAGGTGAAGATATTCCTTTCAGGTGCCATTTATAGATGAGGAAGCTGAGACATGATAAAATGAAGCCATCTGTCCAAGATCACCCAGGTGGGAAATGCAAAAGCTTAGCTTAAACTCAAAATCTTTTTTTCCCAGAGCCCACATTACTAACCACTATGGCATGCTGTGATGCCCCTGGCAACCATTAGATTAGAAATATGGACATTCTAGGCTGGCCCAGTGGCTCACACCTATAATTCCAGCACTTTGGGAGGCCCAGGTGGGCAGATCACTTGAGCTCACAAGTTCGAGACCAGCCTGGACAACATGGTGAGACCCCATCTCTACTAAAAATGCACACAAAAAGAACCCAGGCATGACGGTGCGTGCCTGTAGTCCCAGCTACTCAGGAGGCTGAGGCAGGAGAATTGCTTGAGCCAGGGAGGCAGAGGTTGCGGAGAGCTGAGACTGCACCACAGTACTCCAGCCTGGGCAATAGAGCCAGAAAGGAAAGAAAGAAAAAGAAAGGGAAGGGAAAGGAAGGGAGGAAGAAGGAAAGGGAAGGGAAGAGGAGGGGAGGGGAGGGGAGGAGAGGGGGAAGGGGGAAGGGAAGGGAAGCCGCACGCCACCACACCTGACTAATTTCGTATTTTTAGTAGAGATGAAGTTTCACCATGTTAGTCAGGCTGGTCTCAAACCCCTGACCTCAGATGATCCGCCCAGCTCGGCCTCCCAAAGTGCTGAGATTACATGTGTGAGCCACTGTGCCCAGCCTATTGTGATTCTTTTACTCAAGTTCTCTATACAACTTTCCTATTAGCTACAGAAACACAAAGTCAAGTTCTGGATCCTCTTGCCTCTGTTTGCAACTCTGTTGCCATCTCGCCCATCCTGGATCTAGCCAATACTTCCCTTTAATTCTTTAATTTTAAATTATTTTAATCTGTGGAATATGCCAGTACGCCAGAAGTTTCCTAACTGTATTCATTTATATGATGCCAAGGGAAAATGGAAAGAGGAAGAAAGGAAAGGGGGTGGGGGATGGGAAGGGGAAGATGGGGGAAGGGAAGGAAAGAAAACATTGCTATAACTAATTTTACCAGAAGTGATACATTGTGTTGGGATAACCTTTTTAACTTTCTATTTGGAAATAATTTTTAACATTACAAAAAGTTGCAAAAATAAAAATAGTACAAAGATCATCCATCCATTTAGCCTTTACCCAGATTTTGCTGCTGTTAATAGTTTACTCCCATTTGCTCTGTCATTTGCAATAGATGATAGATGGTCAATAGATCAATAGATTGGTAGGTTGACAGACGATTGATAGACAGATAAATAGATACTTTTTTTCTGAACATTGTTTTTTACCCCTAAATACTTCAGTGTATCCAATGGCATATTCTTTTCTACAACCACCATACGCTTATCAACTTCATATATTTGCATTGATACAATAATTTTTTCTAATTTAACAATCATATTCTAGTTTTGTCCATTGACCAAATAATGTCCTTTCTTGCATTTTCTCCCTCCAGTGCAGAATTGGTAGAGCTTCATTATAAAAGTGTTTGTTGCTGCTGTTGCTGCTGCTGTGACTGTTTATATATTAGTTAAATTATTTGATGGAAAACTTTTAGCCCTTGAATAGGGGCCAACCCGTGGACAGCCCTTATCAGGACTCAGGCTTCCAAGAGCGGTTCACACTTGACATCATCTCTTCCATGCCTACCCTCTGTTTTATCCTTTCCACTCCTTTTTGTTGCAGAAAGAAACAAACGGCAGGGCTCACTTTAGACCCAGGTGAGCTGGGCTCCTCCCTCAGTCCTCATGATTCAGGGGCCCATGAAAAGGTCTTTCATGATAGTTTCTGAGACCCCCCACCCCCAACCCTCTGGTTCCTGGGCCTGGCTGGAGCTGGTAGTGTGGTCTGGGCAGGTTTCCTGAGCCCAAATGGGGATTTGCTTGTACCCAGTCCCCCTTTCTCCCCTTTAGAGTTCTTTCCAACCCACTTTCTTATGCACGGGTTGGGCTTGACGTTCCAAAGAACTCCAGATCTCGTGCCTGCAAGGTCATCCTGGGGCCCTGGGGCTGACCTCCAGTTCCAGAAAAGCAGCCTAGTGAGTGGATTGATTCTGCTGACTGGCACAGGATTGCTGTCATGGGATGGTGTGCGATTGGGCTGCCAGAATGGTGCTGACATCCTGATTTTGAATGATTCTCACTCACTTGGTCACAGGATGAGTTCAGGACTCTGGGCTCCCAACAGCCATCAACCAGCTCTTGGGTTCAAGCTGCATGTGAGGTTCCCTGCCTCCTCAGTTATCCCTCTTGCTGCTACTATGGTGCTGTCTTTGCTCTGCAGCACCCGCGGTGGCAGGCAAGGTTTATGCTGTGGACCCCCTGCTGCTGAAACGCAGGGCCATCCCCCATCCCTCTGCAGGCTGCACCACAGTGCTCGAAGGTGGCTTCACCCACCTCCTCCAAGGGCTTTCCAGATTGTTGTTCTGCGACACCAGCAGGCTCTTCCAATCCATGTTCATTCTTTCCTCCAGCTGATGTGATGACTGTGCCCTCCCAGGTTAAGCTGAGCCAGATAAGGGTCAGGGATTCCTTGCATAAATGGGATCACTCTTCTTGCTCCACCACTGGAAACAGTGTGAGGAAACCAGGGGTGCAGTCAACATGAAAAGAGATCACATTTTAGGAGTGCTGTGATTACAGCCTCAAGGGTTCAAGAGAAGACATGGTTGGAAAATGTGTTATTCTATATTTATACCACAAAGTTCCAAAGGGTAAATTTACCTGACCATAAAATAAATGACTGTGCACATTTTCCTGCATACTCTGTGCATTTGTGGTCGCCTTCAAAGAAGCACCGGCACGACCTCTGAAAAAGCCATCAGAAGCCAGTATTCACAGGCAGCAGGATGGATGGTACAGAATCATGAATAATGATGTAGCCAGCATGAAACAAATAGCACTGGGGACTTTAGAGGCAAGAAGAGTCAGAATGTCTCAACACAGACAGGTTCTGACAAGCTATAGGTCTTGAATAATAACAAGATTGCTACCCTTTTCTCACAGTGGGAGATATGAATTACTCAGGAACAACACATTTGACAATAACTAATTTGAAGAGATGATTCCTGGATCCAGAAGGAAAGAGGTGGTGTCAGGATGCTGCAAAGAATTATCAAGTAGTCTGGACAATAAACAAAAACATCAGTACCTCTTTACCCATCATTCTAAATCTTCAGTGGTCAATCACTAAACCTTGTATATGTTTAAAATTTTGCAAAGCATTTTTCAAAAGAATTGCTTGTATAAATGGGAGACCCACAAAAAAAAATACTTGCCCAGAGTCCCACATATCCTATTGTGGGCCCTAAAGAGGTAGGGTAGACATGTTCTCAATGTCCTAACTCTAAGAAGGGCATCACAAAGCGTGAAGCTACTCCAAAGACAACTCTGAGTTTTTCTTACATCTTGATCAATTCCCATTGACTTTTAAGCATTGTAGAAAGTAGAAAAATTACAACCAGAAAATGTTTCTGGAACACAGGCAGATACCCACTGAAACTTGAGACCAGAGTAAGAGAGACTGACTTCAGCTCAAAACAGTGAAGTCTCCAAGGCCTCATGCACACCCTTTGAACAAAGAAGAAAATATGGCTGTGCAATTGCACAACTTGAGGAATAGCACATGGGGGATAGGCTGCCAGTCTAGCTAGAGAAGGAAATATACAATCCCATTACTGCAAGCTAAGAAGAAGGACAATTCATCAAGACAAGAAGGTTCTGTGGCAGTGTCTAAGGAGTCACTGTAATTTATTCAATAGTAAAACAAAACTCGGAAGAGGCTGATCTGTATTCACAACTAGGTGAGCCCTAGTCACCTGTTCCTTGGAAACTGCTTCATTTTCTTTCTGCTTCTTTTGTGCTACACCCACGTTTTCTTCCCCTTCCTCACCGGGTCTCCTGTTCTGCAGGATTAGAGCTCAGCCCAAAGCGGTATGTTCTGTTCCTCCCTGGCAGCAACACTTCCACATTCGGAAGTGCCAACCTATGTGCAATTCTTCTCATGTCAGTTTCATTGTTCTTTCCCTCCTTCGCTTTGTGATAATTATGCCTATTGGTATCTCCATTTATTTTTCCAAAGAGCACTAAGAAATGTATAACCCCAGAGCAACAGAAGCACAACCCACCACTACTTCCTTTTTTTGGAGTCTTTGGCTTGGATCAAGTTACCATTTGCTGTATTCATATGCAGGCAGGAAGAATTACAGAAATAAATAAGTTAACCCTCACTTCAACAATGACTGGAAACCATGATTAATTCAAACAAAAGATATGTGCAGTGACTTTAACATTTAGAAGGGCCAAATTATGCTATCCTTCCTTTATTGAGTAAAGCATACTCTGCTAAGGAGAGCCTAATTTCTGTATTTCTGTCACTTAATAGGTAGTAGAGGATCTCTACAGCTTTTTTTGGAAAACCTCAGATATGACAGGGAAAAAGAACAAAAAATTGAAGAAAACAAATAGTACAGTAAAACTGTGAGAGGGAAAGGAGGAAACAGAAAAAAATGAAAGAAAGAGGTATGTCTGATAGGATGGAGAAGGAGTCAGTTCCATGTAGATAGAGAGACTCTTGGGATATGGTTATTGGCCAGATGCTATATATGTTGTATATGAAACTGGGAAAACAATAGCAGAGGTTGTTTTGAAAATGAATTGGCTAATGGGAATTTGCTGCATGCCTATCTTACGCTATGTATAAGGAACATTTCAAGCCCAGTTGTTACACATCAGTACTTTCTCTTATTGTTACATGTCAGTGTCCCTCTTTACGTCACAGTGAGGGCTGGGGTGCAGGAAAAGTGAAGCCTGGGTTCACCTAGCACAATACCCTTTTTTCTCAGCAATTCTATTAACATAACAACTGTGACAAATGTCATAATACAAATGCCAACAGACAGCTGGACACGGGGGCTCCTGTAATCCCAGCACTTTGGGAGGCCAAGATGGGAGGATTCTTTGAGCTCAGGAGCTCAAGAGCAGCCTGGGTGACATAGTAAGACCTCATCTCTACTAAAAATAGAAAAATAAAAATTAGCCAAGCATGGTGGTGCATGCCTGTAATCCCAGCTACTCAGGAGGCTAAAGTGGGAAGATCACTTCAGCCCAGTAGTTCAAGGCTGCAGTGAGCTCACACAACTGCACTCCAGCCTGGGTGACAAAGCAAGGTCACCAAGGTGCTGTCAAAAAAAAAAAAAAAGCCAACAAAAGAATTTGAACACATTGTTTTTATTCTGGCTTTACAAGGAATTTCAGTATATGAAGAGATTTCCTTGCTTAAATTATTTTGCTAAAATATTTAACTAATAGCTGGCATTAATGAGTGGGTGTGATGTTCTAGGTATACTTTCAGGTACCTTAAATGTAATAATTTATGGAAAGCTCACAATAGCTCTACCCTCATTTTGCAGATGAGGAGATTGAGGCTCAGAGGGACTAAGCAACCTTCCCAAAGTTTCCCATCTGGTAAGTGATGAAACTGGGTTACAACCACAAAGCAGCTTATTCGAAGCTACTTTTGAACTCTCGGATATTCCAACACATTAAATCAATTAGCATCAACTAGCATTTTTAATGACTTTTTGATTTGGTTCTACTTGCTACATCTGCAGTCATCGTCATTCATCCACAACATAAATATGCTTTCTCACTCTCCTGATTATTAAAGTGCTCTGTTCTCCTGAACTTGACAAAACCTGAATATTCATTCAGGAAGCAAATAACTGGTGAAATCTATTAAACCATCCAGAGACTCTTCCATGCCATAGATCTGAAACTGTCATGGGTAGTTTAGTAATTTTTGAGAATCCACAATGCCCTTAGAACTGCACAGAAGATGAAAGAATATTATCTCTACCTCACCCTCTGAAAAAAGCCAGAGAAAAACCAGCAGAACTTCTTGTTCCTGTATCTGGTGGCACATCATATGCTTTTAGATATGATCATCGAGACAAGCAGAGTTTCAATTTTCTTTTTAAGCTCCACCCTACAACCAGCAGAAGAGAAATTTTTCTAAATCACGCAGACCCATGTTACTTTTACAGTGGAGCTGGTGAGGGAGTAGGGTGCTGTTTTTAATTCTGGAAAGCAACACACACAATGGAAATCTGATCCTACAAAACCATACCTCTGGGATAGCATCACCTTTCAGTCTCATAACATTTAATTGCCTACATAATTCACACTTTTAGAATATAATTATGGGTTAATATCACATTTGCACACAAACTTCACACAGGCACAATAAATCAATTACAGCAACCTGAAAAATCAAAGACATGTCTCTGAGGTATCTACTTATCCATAAACCTGTTTAGAAAAATTTCCCCTCCCTTTTTAGTTTGTCTCCAGGGCTAATACCTAAATCCAGAAGGCTGAACCATCCCATCATTTCCACATCTCTTTTACTCAAGGAGAGCTTTAAACTCCGTTTTAGGACTTTTTCTCAAACAGGTTCTCTTAATGGTAATATTCAAATAAAGGTAGGAATATTTCAATATTAATAACTAGTCTTTAGTGGGCTTTATCATCTGCAATTTACTACCTCATATATTTTTCTTGTAACACACCAAGCAACCCTGTGAAATGTCATGTGAGTGACATGCAATTATCAGCATTTTACACATAAAAAATGTGACCTGAGAGAGGCGATGTAATATTATTACTGGTTACATGGCTGGGAGATATTACAGTCAAGATTCATACCTAGGTTTTCCGAGGCTGAAATGTTCAGCAAAAATCCACTTTAATATGAATCAGGCCATATGTACATACATTTTATTAAACAAAAATCTAGAAAATATCCTAAGAGTAGATGTAAGCATTCCCTGAGGTATTTTCTATGAATTCAAGCATACTACAGCTACCACCACATAAAAGACAGACGTGAAACCAGACTCGAAATGAAAACCAACAGAACTATTTTTATTACCCACGCTTTGTATAAAAAGCAAGAGGAGAAAAAAGCCTGAAGATCAAATGACAAAGAACTTTCTAAATCTGTCACTTAGTAACATATTGCTAAATTCTTGTTTTCTTTGTCCCCATATGTTAAAAGTCTGCCTTCTACAGAAGATTTTATATTCTTTCTCTCTCTCTCAATACTCTACCTTCTCGAGTGCAATGGGAGAATGACAGGGTGACTGATTAATACATGCATAATATCAAAAATGTGTAAGACATGTGTAAAGAGAATTTTTTTTTTTTGTCTTTGACATTGCCTGTGTTCCTCCCATTTTTACTAATTTTTCAGGTATGGGTATTGTATAATGAAGATCCAGGATACTGCAAAGCCAATTAAACACAAAGGACATAACTTTCACCTCAGGAGATGCACACGTGCCCACAAAACCCGCCACTGAGCTGCCTCTTTCTCTATGTCTGCATTTCAGACCATCTCTAAAACATTCGTGGGCAGCTCATAATTCTTGCCAAATCCATATTTAACCTTCTGCAGCCACATTAGTGGACACGGCTTCAGCATTCGTTGCCTAGAAAACAGATCAATAGGCTCTACATTTTGAAGGGCATCAAATCCTCCCGGTCAGGGGCAGAGAGGCGGTGGGCCTGAGAAGAGCCAGCAGCAGTCAGAATGAGCCTCACTGCGCTGCCTGCACCGGACGGAACAGAACCTTTCTGGGGCTTGCCGGACATCCCGCACCTAGCGGGGGCTGAGTTGCTGTGCTTCTCCTGGGCACTCAGAAATGCATCAGCCTGGGCCAACACATCAAAGCCGAAGCTCAAACTAATTACAGTCTGTGTGTGGCCAGGGCAATCCCAACAACTCCCATGATTAAACTTCAGAGGGGTTTCGAAACGTCTGCAGGTAGACACATTCCAGCCCAGCCGTCTCTTCTCCCTTCAGCATCTTCAGCAAACTCTTGGGCAAGATTACAGGAGATTCTCCCTTTCTCTATTATATATTTCTGTAACAAGTTGCGTCTCTTTAAATGGTAAGCAGATATCCTTCTTATCAAAAAAAATGCTTAAAAATTACCTCCAGCTCAATATTCTTTTATATCATTGCTGTATCTGAATAACATGTTCAAATGAAAACTGTGTTGCCTCTGTTTGAGTCACAATCATTAAGGGCTGAGCTGCTTCCAAAGACCACAAAGAATGTGCTTCTCTTCAATTTAAATGATTATCTCAATGTGGAATACGAGTAGGTTTTGTTGGGGTCTTTGAAACTGTTTCTGGGTTACATATCATAAAGTCTGTGCCATTCACAGCCATGAATAAAATAAGTTGTAAATGAGTAAAGCGTAAAATTGCATGCACTGCAATTTGACCCTTTCATTCAAAAGCTGAAAAATCTGGCTTAGTTCTGGAAATTCCTTCAATAGACTGAGTTAGAAAATTTCCACCAAACTATGTTTATTTTATAAATAAAACACACCATATCACACATCCAAAGTCAAAAATTCTCTTAGCTCTACCTTCAAAGGCTACCTCGGACCTAACCACTGCTCACTCCTTCTTCTGCTTCCATACTGGCTCAAGCCATTCTCCCTCACTTAGGTCATAGACTCTTTGTGATGCCATGCAATTACATGGAATAGACATTCCTCAAATGTCTATTCCAAACACATGACCCTCTGAAAACATAAGTCAGATCATGTCAGCGCTCTTCCCAATACCCTGCAATGGTTCACTAGTTCCCTCTGAGGAAGAGCCAACACCCATAAAGGCCACCAGGCCCTCCTTGAATTGTCCCCATTAGAGCTCTCCTTCTCATTCCTGATCCGGCATAATGGCTTCTTGCTGCCCTCAATGATGCCTTGGCTGCAGCTCCTCTCTACCTAGAAATCTCTCCTCTACATATCTGCATAGCCAATTCCCTTCACTTCTTCAAATCTTTGCTCAAATTATCCCATTTCAGTGAGGCCTTCCCAGACCTCCCTATTTAAATGGTAACCACTGCCTTTCTTTTTCCCCCACTACCCTACTCCACTCTTCCCTATTGCCACAGCATTTTTTCTCTTCTGGGATATTATATAAATTACCATTGTATTATGGTGATTGTTTATCATCTGTCTTTGTTCATTTGGTTCACTTGTATATCTCAAATCACCTGGAACCATACTTGACCCGTAGTAGGGGCTCAGTAAATATTTGATAATGAATGTTGAAAGAAAGATGAGTTGGAAATGGCTAAAATTATGCTATCCCTTACCAATATACTAATATACTCCATTGCAAATTTTGGAATTTCCTTTTTCTTACATACAGTTCTTAATATTGATTTACTTCTCCAACATAATCCACAAGGGAATAAAAGAAGATTCAATTCCTCTCTTTCTATTCCAACCAAAGTTACACTTCTTGAGGAGAAAAAGTGGAAAGTAGGCCTGTGAGCTCAAATTTTCTCCATTGTGCATAAATGTTTGCATATGTGTATCTGTTATTAGAATGGCCTCATAAATTGTAACAGCAAGTCAGAGAAAGCCAAGTAAGCTATCCAAAATTCAACTGAATATCATCTTAAATATTCATCAGAGTTGTAAGGTCTTAAGACCATGAAAGAATGCAGAATCACATCAAGAAAAAAAATCTTTACCACTTAATAAAAACTATACTTTTAAATATCTTGAGATTCCATCAATTGTCTTTAGATGGTACAATGGTCTTAAGAAGTCAAGGAAAAATATATTTACAACTCTTACAAAACAAAAAAAAAATATTGAGTTCTATCAGGTGATCAACCTGGATAAAATCTGCAGATTTCTGTGAATAAAGAGAAGAATTGGGGAGCTATGTGTATGAAACATCAAGCCAGAGGAATGGGCTACGGGACCAAAGAGGCCCACCCTTATTACATTTCAAAGTCCATGAAATGACAGCTGTAACACGGGGCTCCATGTATCCCATTGTGATCATTCACAAGACTCCCAGTCTTAAGTAACCTGAATTAACAGGGAAGGAGCCTACTATCTTCCATAAATTGGGAAGCATCTTTTAACCTTGGGAAAATATAGCATTACCAAATAAAATTTTAAGAGCCTGAAGATCTTGGCATATTATTTGTGTTAAAACAGAATCGAGAGGCCAGATGTAGTGGTGTGCGCCTGTAGTCTCAGCTACTCATAGGACTGAGATAGAGGGATCACTTGAGCCCAAGATTTTGAGTTCAGCCTGAGCAACATAGCAAGATCCCACCATTAAAATTTTCCTTAAAAATTTTTCATTAAAAAAAATGTATTTATGCCTATAATCCCAGCACTTTGGTAGGCCAAAGCAGGCAGATTGCTTGAGTCCAGAGGTTTGAGACCAACCTGGACAACATGGTGAAACATCTCTACAAAAAAATACAAAAAAATTCGCTGGGTGTGGTGGCATGTGCCTGTAGTGCCAGCTACTCGGGAGGCTGAGGCAGGAGGATCGCTGGAATCCAGGAGGCGGAGGTTGCAGTGAGCCGAGATCACACCACTGCACTCCAGCCTGGGTGATGGAGTGAGACCCTGTCTCAAATAATAATAATAATAACAATGTAGAAGAATGCCTGGCACAAAAAAAGGTGCTCAATAAACATTGGCCATCATTATATTGAAATGGAATCTATATGCATTTAGTGTGCTTCTCATGACAAACTTCTCAAATCAAACATTTCAAAGTACTTGGAATGATTTGGCCTGTTGAAGTGACAACATTTTAATGTTCATTTAAAATGTATGTTTGAGTCATTGACTTAAACTTCAGGTCTTAAGATAAAATCATACTAAGTCTGGGCATTATACTAGAATATCAAAGATAATTAAGGCTTTCCTTATAAAGCATATTTTTATATTTATAATAGTTATTTCGGATGAGGGAAAGTTTTATTTGTTAAGGCAGATAACAAAATTAAAGTAAAAACTATAAAATGTATAAATGCTTATTTACTACAGTAATATACCAGGATGAAATGGGATTTATCTAGGTCTGTAAATGGAACCAACATTATTCCCAGGCCCTTTAGAAATTATTGTGAAAATCTGCTAAATAGAATAGAATAGAATAGAATAGAATAGAATAGAATAGAACAGGAAAGTCTGTGGGCCGGGTTCAGTGGCTCACGCCTGTAATCCCAGCACTTTGGGAGGCCGAGTTGGGCGGATCACCTGAGCTGGAGAGTTCAAGACCAGCCTGACCAATATGGAAAAACCACGCCTCTACTAAAAATACAAAATTAGCCAGGCGTGGTTGTGCATGCCTGTAATCCCAGCTACTCGGGAGGCTGAGGCAGGAGAATCACTTGAACCTGGGAGGTGGAGGTTGCAGTGAGCTGAGATCGCGCCATTGCACTCCATCCTGGGCAAAAAGAGTGAAACTCCATCTCAAAAAAAAAAAAAAAAAAAAAAAAAAAAAAAAAAACAAGAAAGTTTGTAAACTGAGCTTTAAAGATTCAAAAACAACTGGAGTTTTGAATTCCCAACTTTCATAAGCTAAATACTAGTTGGTTCAAAATAAAAGTAGACAATTGATCTTTTCTAAATTTTATACATCTTTCTGCACATAAAAAAGACTTTGGGAAGAGTAAAAAAATAATGAAGATGAAAACCCAAATGTGTGACTCCTAACCAAGGAAAGCTGGTGTCAGGAGAGTGGGATGTCCTCAGTGTGCAGGGACTGGAGAGGGAATGGGTGGGTAAGGAATGGGTGGGAATAGTGGCAGCGTCTAGACAAGTGGCCCAAAAATAATAGTATTATGGGCAGAAAGGGAAATTTTCCCTGAACAAGAAAAATAATCATCATCATCACAAAATACTCAAAGTGCTCTGGACACCATGAATGAGGAAGAAATGAACCCAGGTAGGACTTGCCAGACTGGGAAGGGAAGGAAGTTGTCCAATGCAAGTTCTTGGAGAACCACAGCTGTGACAGAGAACAGAGTTGGGGACTCTGGATCTGAGCACCCTTGCTCTCTGCAGAGGCTCCCTTTATCCCGAAACCGGGCTGTTGCAGCCACGACTAAACCAACAGGATTTCTTGGTAGACACTCCATAGCACATATTCAAGAGTGAATGTGTGTGGATGTAACTTTCTGTTAACAAGTTCATTCTCTAGGACAGTCTAAAAGATCTGAACTCTGAACACCAAATGCTGAAAGCCTTCTTGAATTCTGAAGGGTATGTACCATAAATCTAGTAAAATTTAGTCAAAAAAACTTAAAACACCTTGAATGTCTACAGGTAAATGATAATAATACTGCTGCTTGCCTTTATTTAGTTTACAAAGAGCTATTTTCTGCATTCTCTCCTCTGCTCCTCAAAATGGCCCAATTATCAGGGGGACCAATCAGGCCATTTTTAACTTCATTTTGATTAACATTTTAGTAATGTAACTAAATGCACACACACACGCACACACACATACATACACTCATTTTCGCCTGATCTTTTGCAGGAAAAAAAACAGAATTCCCATGATGAATTGGCTTTCTGGGCATCGAGTGGGGATGAGCTGCTGAGAGAGGCTGGCACTGATGGACCTGGGCCTGGTTAATATCCCTCTGTTTGGGAAAGGGTTGGATTCTCCTTTTGGATTTCAGACAATATCGATCTCTAAGACTGTGGGGCTGCTATCGACAGTAAATTTCCCAAGGTGGGGCCCACCCCTCTAGCCAGCCAGGTGACCTTCCCTGGGTGAGCTTAACCCTATTCTCTCCTTTAATGCCTAGGTAAAGGAAACATTAATTCTGCATTTCAACGTAATGGAATGAAAAACATCCCAGACTGGAAGATTTTGGCTTCTCACCCACTGGCTGGGTGATTTTAAGCCACTCGCTTTATCTTAGGTGTGTTTTCTCATGTGTAGGATGAAATATTTTACAAATATGAATATGAAAATATGAGTGTTGATAATATGAATTTGAAAGTACCAATATTGTTATAAAACCATCAGCAAAAATCTCAAAATAGTAAAAACTTCAGCATACATGGATTCATCTGGAAGGCCTGGTAAAATACAGATTTCTGGGCATCGCCCCAAAGTCTTCCATTCAGGAGGTCTTAGTGCAGCAGAGAATTCACATTTCTAGCAAGCTTCCAGATATTGCTGATGTTACTGGTCCAGGGACAAGACTTTGGTTTTGTTTTTTGTTTTGTTTTATTTTAGAGTCAGGGAGTACATGTGCAGGTTTGTTATATGTGTGTATTGCATGATGCTGAGGTTTGGTCTTTTAATGATCCTGTCACACAAGTAGTGAGCATAGTACCCAATAGGTTGTTTTCTGACCCTTGCCCCACTGGCACCCTCCCCACTTTTGGAATCCCCAGTGTTTGTTTATGTGCTTATTTGTTTGTTTGTTTGTTTATTTATTTTTGAGATGGAGTCTCACTCTGTTGCCCAGGCTGGAGTGCAGTGGCACGATCTTGGCTCACTACAACTTCTGCCTTCTGAGTTCAAGCAATTCTCCTGTCTCAGCCTCCCAAGTAGCTGGAACTACAGATGCGTGCCACCACTCCCTGCTAATTTTTATATTTTTAGTAGAGATGGGGTTTCACCATGTTGGTCAGCCTGGTCTCAATCACCTAACTCCAAGTGATCCACCTGCCTTGGGCTCCCAAAGTGCTGGGATTACAGGCATGAGCCACTGTGCCTGACCCCCCAGTGTTGATTGTTCCCGCGTTTGTGTCCATGTGTACCCAATGTTTAGCTCCCACTTATTAGTGAGAACGTTTGGTATTTGGTTTTCTGTTTCTGAGTTAATTCACTTAGGATAATGGCTTCCAGCTGTATCCATATTGTGGCAAAGTCATGATCTCATTGTTTATGGCTGCATAGTATTCCATGGTGTATATGTACTACATTTTCTTTATCCAATCGACCATTGACGGGCACCTGGGTTGATTCCATGTCTTTGCTAGTGTGAATACTGCTGTAATAAACATATGAGTCTAGGTGTCTTTTGGTAGAAAGATTTATTTTCATTTTGGTATATACCCAGCAATAAAATTGCTGGGTAGAATGGTAGTTCTATTTTTAGTTCTCTGAGAAATCTTCAAACTGCTTTCCACAGGGGCTGGACTCATTTGCATTCCCACCAACAGTGTATAAATGTGCAGAGACTACACTTTGAAAACCACTGGAATAAGCAGTTAAGAGAGTCCTGTATTCAACTAATTTGTAAAGTGGGATTGATAAATTGTCTTGAGTTGTAAAGAAAAGGGTACACATTGTTGCTACGTACTCCTGTAACCACCCAGCAGGTTCTCCTTGCCCACTGCCCAGAGTCTATTTATCCAGACAAGAATTGCAATAGAGAAAGAGTCGAATTCATGCAGAGCCGGCTATACAGGAGACCAGAGTTTTATGATTACTCAAATCACTCTGAATTTGTTTGGCCGCATGTTTAGCTGCATGACTCCTAAACCATAATTTCTAATCTTGTGGCTAATTTGTTAGTCCTACATAGTGAGTCTAGCCCCCAGGCAAGAAGGCGGCTTGTTTTGGGAAAGGGCTGTTATCATCTTTGTTTCAAAGTTAAACTAAAAACTAAGTTTCTCCCATAAAATACCTAGGAATTCAACTTACAAGGGATCTGAAGGACCTCTTCAAGAAGAACTATAAACCACTGTTCAACGAAATAAAGGAGGACACAAACAAACGGAAGAACATTCCATGCTCATGGATAGGAAGAATCAGTATCATGAAAATGGCCATACTATCCAAGATAATGTATAGATTCAATGCCATCCCCATCAAGCTACCAATTACTTTCTTCACAGAATTGGAAAAAAACTATTTTAAAGTTCATATGGAACCAAAAAAGAGCCCACATTGCCAAGACAATCCTAAGCAAAAAGAACAAAGCTGGAGGCATCATGCTACCTGACTTCAAACTATACTACAAGGCTACAGCAACCAAAACAGCATGGTACTGGTACCAAAATAGAGACATAGACCAATGGAACAGAACAGAGCCCTCAGAAATAACACCACACATCTACAACCATCTGATCTTTGACAAACCTGACAAAAACAAGAAATGGGGAAAGGATTCCCTATTTAGTAAATGGTGCTGGGAAAACTGGCTAGCCATATGTAGAAAGCTGAAACTGGATCCCTTCCTTACACCTTATACAAAAATTAATTCAAGATGGATTAAAGACTTAAATGTTAGACGTAAAACCATAAAAACCCTAGAAGAAAACTTAGGCAATACCATTCAGGACATAGGCATGTGCAAGGACTTCATGACTAAAACACCAAAAGCAATGGCAACAAAAGCCAAAATACACAAATGGGATCTAATTAAACTAAAGAGCTTCTGCACAGCCAAAGAAACTACCATCAGAGTGAATAGGTGACCTACAGAATGGGAAAAAATTTTTGCAATCTACCCATCTGACAAAGGGCTAATATGCAGAATCTACAAAGAACTTAAACAAATTTACAAGAAAAAAACAAACAACCCCATCAAAAAGTGGGCAAAGGATATGAATAGACACTTCTCAGAAGAAGACATTTATGTAGCCAATAGACACATGAAAAAATGCTCATCATCACTGGTCATCAGAGAAATGCAAATCAAAACCGCAATGATATACCACTTCACACCAGTTAGAATGGCGATCATTAAAAAGTGAGGAAACAACACATGCTAGAGAGGATGTGAAGAAATAGGAACACTTTTACACTGTTGGTGGGACTGTAAACTAGTCCAACCATTGTGGAAGACAGTGTGGCGATTCCTCAAGGATCTAGAACTAGAAATACCATTTGACCCAGCCATCCCATTACTGGGTATATACCCAAAGGATTATAAATCATGCTACTATAAAGACACATGCACACGTATGTTTATTGCAGCACTATTCACAATAGCAAAGACTTGGAACCAACCCAAATGTCCAACAATGATAGACTGGATTAAGAAAATGTGACACATATACACCATGGAATACTATGCAGCCATAAAAAATGATGAGTTCATGTCCTTTGCAGGGGCTAGAATGAAGCTGGAAACCATCATTCTGAGCAAACTATCACAAGGACAGAAAACCAAACACCACATATTCTCACTCATAGATGGGAATTGAACAATGAGAACACTTGGACACAGGGTGGGGAACATCACATACTGGGGCCTGTCATAGGGTGGGGGGTTGGGGGAGGGATAGCATTAGAAGAAATACCTAATGTAAATGACGAGTTAATGGGTACAGCAAACCAACATGGCACATGTATACCTGTGTAACAAACCTGCACGTTGTGCACATGTACCCTAGAACTTAAATTTTTTTTTAAAAGGCCTGGCGTGGTAGCTCACACCTGTAATCCCAGCGCTTTGGGAGGCCGAGGCAGGCGGATCATGAGGCCAGGAGATCAAGACCATCCTGGCTAACATGGTGAAACCCGGTCTCTATTAAAAATACAAAAAATTAGCCAGGCATGGTGGCGGGTGCCTGTAGCCCCAAGCTACTCGGGAGGCTGAGGCAGGAGAATGGTGTGAACCCGGCAGGCGGGCAGTGAGCCGAAATCGCACCACCGCACTCCAGCCTGGGCGATGGAGCGAGACTCCGTCTCAAAAAAAAAAAAAAACCTAAGTTTCTCCCAAGGTTAGTTCAGCCTTCGCCCAGGAATGAACTAGGGCAGCTTGGAGGTTAGAAGCAAGATGGCATCGATTAGGTCAGGCCTCTGCCACTTTCATAATTTTCTGTTACAATTTTTGCAAGGCGGTTTTATTCCTGAAGGTGGGCCTCTTCATTCTCTTAAAGGGGTACTCCTCCAAAGGGATATTACAATTTATCAAGTCCTTCTTACGTCACCGCCCTGGAGGGTAGAAAGGCATCCATGGCAGCGTCCTTCCCCCTCCTGTTACTGAGGTTTCCTCTTCACAGAGTGGCTGCTGAACAGGACATGCATGGAAGCAAACAATGGTGAAAGGGTTTCTAACTGGCTGCAGAGAACCAGAGCCTTTAACATTCCTGGCTTGAGACAAAACATTCAGAGCCTCACTGGTGAGCGTGAGTGATGCCGGCCTGAGAGAGCCTCGCTCCCAACGAGGCTGTTCAGAGGCAGAGGCAGCTTGAGGACCCAGCAGCACTTGCTGCTTTGTGTTCAGAGGCAGAGGCGGCTTGAGGACCCAGCGGCGTTCGCTGCTTTGTGTGCGGGGACCCCGTGACCCTGGTCCTGTGTCACGACAGCTGGTCACCCATCTGTCCCCTCTCAGTGCAATTGGGGACAGGATAACATGAAGGCCAAACCGAAGTGATTCTGTTTGCTTTTTCTTTTTTTTTCTTTTTCCTTTTTTTTTCCACTGGCTGCTGATGGTTGACAAAGGGATTAAAAGCAGAAAAGATTAGACCTGTCTTTAAATACTGGCAGCAACAAATACGGGGGGGAAAGGGTATTTTATAGGAACTACAAATGGCTATCAGATAATTACACTCATTGAACTTGAACAATGAGCCTGCTCTGTTTACTCCGTACTCCTGAGTCGCTTTCTCATGCTTGTCCCGCATATGCACTATTTTCCTCTTAATAAAGTTTAATGTTTAGAGTTCAGGGAAGAGGTCAACATAAGCTATTTGAGATATATGAGAGTTCTATTATTTTTCTCTAAATAACTTTTTAATTTAAAATATTTTAATCTAATATTCTGTTTGGTAGCTAATGTTTTGGAGAAGTTAAATACATTAGTAAATATATAAATGTGTGTATGTGTATATGTATAAACATATATATGTGTTTATATATATATGTGTGTGTGTATATATACACATAAACACACACATATTTATATATATATATTTAGCATACTCCTGAAAAAATTATGAGCTATATTACAATAACCTCTTTGTAGGCAATCTATCCTCTCTGTAAAGTTTGACTAAAGTAATATGCTTTGTTATTTTTTTATGAACATGCCTGGTAACCCAACTCTGAAGTAAGCAGGCGATAATGTGCTTCTGTGTCTACAGAAGATGCTTTACTAAGTCTTCCAGATAAATGGGGATTTCCAAATGAAATACTTATGAAAATAGTTTTCTTTTGAAAGAGCCAGTGCTGCAAAGATGGCTACCTAGACTTATAAGGACAACCCCAATGTCAAATATGCAATCGCATTGTTACATTCCGTGTGCCAGTTTTTTATTAGGAGAATACATGGTAATATAGTGAACGGCAGAGCTGGGCCACACATTGCCTCATAGATCAATCGGTTTGGCTGCACAGGACACTGAGAGCGAGAGGCTGGATGCCTTGCTCAAAGCTACACAGTAAGTTTGTGCAAGCGTTAAAAGCAGGACCCAGAGCTTCTGCCTCCTAACTCAGTATTCCTTCCTGAATGATGAAAGTATTTCCCTGTTGCAGAGGAGAGGTCACTCATCGATGTACGCACCTGGGGAACCTACCTCTGAATCACCTCCTTAACCAGTGCTTTCCTTGTGGCGAGAAAAGTTGTGGGCTGGGTGGGAGCAAGGCAAGATTTCTGCAAGAATCTGTCTCTACAGTCCTTCTACAGGGCAGAAAAGCCAGTATAATTTTATGATTATTTTCTGAGATTTCTAGTTCACAGATTCTAAAGCTGATGGTGTAGGTGTGACTCACATTTGGGTACTATCCATGGTCCCTCTGCCCCACCTCCGTTTGCTTTTAGCACTGACACTTTCTCAGCTGCAAACAAGGGAACAGTCTGAAGCTCTGATATTCCATTTGAGAGATACGAAACCAGGCACAGTCCCCCATTTTTTCCCTCCAAGGATCCTGGACAAATGAACATTCAGGACAACCCTGAAAGACATGAGGAGTCCCAGAAGTAAACCCTGAAACCTGAATGGAAAGTGCAAAGTGAACTGGCATGAATTGAGCACACAACCTTTGTCTGTCTCTGCTGAGCTGATTTCTCACCTCAATCTCAGTTGAGAAACTTGGAGGTGGGGGAGGTTGTTTGTGTGGACCTGTCTATTCCTTCTCACCCCTAATTAGCCTATGTTCCAAGATGGAGCCAGGATCTTCCACTCCCCCGTCCACAATATGATGAGTCATCTGTCCCTCCCAGGCACTGCCCCAAAAGGGGAAGCCAGTCTGTGTCACCTCATATGTGACTTAATTCTAACAGCTCCATCAGGTGTTCAGTCAAAAGAAAACAAAAAAGCGCCTGGTGACCAGTGTCAGAATTATATGGATTATCCCCTTCCTCTCTCTTTGGGATCTTATCAAATGCAAATCCTCTTTTGTTCATAATCTCCAAGAAGCAGATTTGAAGATGGAAGTAGATTTGAGAGTTTGGGGTGGGGGACCTGGGAAGGATAAAGGGGAGAGGAGGAGGAATATGTGGGGGACGATCCTTGGACTGAGAGCAGTTCTGACACCTGTGACAGAAGAGACAAAATTGCAGGATGTGGTAGGAGGGGCCTCAGCCTCTGGCAAGCTCTGCGTGTGTTATGTCCATGCTGATGGCGAACCCTGGAGCCAAGTTTACCCATTAGAGGAAACCCACCTTCTGCAGGAATGGCATGATGCTAGCACTTCTGCCTTGCTCAGTCACAGGCTGGGAGCAGCCCCGGGAAAACGTAGCCTCTGCATGAATGCCCCAGTGCATTTGAAGACAGAGCAGGTGGACGGTGTTCCCCAGCCTCCCACCTTGAAGCAAGTTCTCTTGAAGGGAGAGCTGAGCAAGGCGCCTCATGGCTCTACATGCATATCTGCTATCTTGATATTTTGCTAGCTCTGCCCTAGAGCTTTCCCAGGAAAACGAACAATTCAGCACCTCAAGAAGAAAATAGAATTAGCAGCACATGACGTAGGCACACTGTAGTACTTTTTACCTTTCATTCTTTGCCTGAGAAAATAATTCCTATTCCTGAAACAAGAATATTATATTTCTTTAACTCAATTATTGTATGTTAGAAATAAAAGGAGGCTTTAGAAGTAATTGAGTAGGTTTATGTATGAGGAGATCTGATTTAATTTACACAGGCTTTCTCTCCTACCTCTTACCCACCATATATTTCTTGATCTTTCTTCAATTCATTCACCTAGAAACCAGACATCTGGGTGGTGTGGTAGGACTGCCTGGAGGAATTCGAGGATTGCCCTTACTCTGGCACAATTCTAGCAGAGGCTTATGTGTGGATTTGATATCCAATGGATCATTCTGGGCCTCATCTAAATTCCAACGAATTATCTCACCCCGGAGAATGCCCCCAAACTGCGCTTACTTTATTGAGATAAAAAGGGCTTATGTTTGTCCTGTGTTTCAAATGCACATGACTGCATCCCTTGCCTGTTCTTCTCTTCTACTAAAATCTACCTTCATGTTATTCATGCCTGTGTTGCCCTGACTACAGCTCAATTGGCTTAAGTGCTGTATTTTTTGAAATAGCTCAGAGCGTGTATGTTCTCCAAGTTCTTGGGTCTCCTACACTTGGCTGTAGAAAGTTTTTCAAAGCTCAGCAACCTGATTCAAATTGCCTAGAAAGCTTTTAATAGAGGCTTGTTTCTCAGGCACACTGACACCGTGTTCAATAATCCGTGGAAAGCCCATTTTTTGCTTCTTTTTGGCACAGGATAACTGGAACAATCAGATCATGTACTTAGTTGGCATCACATCGGAACAGATTTGCTTCGTAACCTAGAAAGGAAATACGAATATCTCGCTAATTGACTTGAAAGCTAGAACGTGTGTTCATTTCCTACATCAGGCAGGTTTCTCATTGTTTATGTAAATCTCAAGGCATCTATCCATAGGCTACTAAGTTTCAGGATATAGACAAGTCATTACAAAAACCTCTTACACATTGCTCATCTGTATGCTTGTCTATTTTAAGCTAATATAGTGACTTCACTTTGAACTTTCTTTCATCATACTCCCACTTTTTCCTTATGATCTCTAGATAGTACAAAAAACACTGAGTCTGTACTGAGTTATTTTGCAATGTAAATTCCATAAGAGTAAGGGCTGTGCTTCCTTTATTGCTGTTCCTTCCATACCACAAAGACGTTTTACTGAGAGCCAAAAAACGTCATTATCTTTCTCAGGAGTGACTGTGGATTGCAGAGCAATTCTACTCAGATACCTAGATAATAATAGCTAAACACATTTGTTAAGGGCTTATTATATTAATAATATACTAATAGGCACTGTTCTCATATTGGTAGACAGACATACACAGATATTTTTATATGTAGATATGTATGTATATACACATATATACAACTGATTCTCATTATTTGTAGTTTTTATGTTCCGTAAAGTTGCAACAAACACTAAATTAGCAAATATTGAACTACTGCTCCTTTGGGAAATACACAATTAGGTTCCTAGGAGCATCTGGTCACAACATTTTGATTAATCAATCAATTCATAATTGATTTTATTTTAGTTGTGTTTCTTATTTAATGTATAATGTTGATTCACTAACATTAAGCTCAACAGCACTGTAACTCATGTCTGAATGACATTTCTCTGATACACATATTTTCTCCATAAGGACTCCATCATAGACTTCTTGCCTTTAGGAACACTAGACAAGATATGAGCATTGCACATTGCAGTGGGGGGGTGCATTTTAGACATCAAAATCACCCACAAAAAGCACAGAAATGTGAAAACGTGGCATTATATATGGAGAGAGAAAAGGGCCCTTGTTTACAGCATGAGAGCTGAAACAAGAAGGCAGAACATATAGTTATTTGAGCTCACTGGGAAATGGGCGTCAGGCAGTTCTCAAATGTTTTGCTACGTTGTGCGTATCCACAAATGATCACAAAAATGCCATAAGAATTGACTGATTAATTTGGAGGTTTGAAATAAATATTAGCAAGTAGGCAAAATTGCAAATATGGAATCTATAAATAATGATAAGTGACTGTATGTGTATAAGTACACACATATATACATGTCCAGAGGAGGGAGTGTGTGGAGATATTTAATGCTGAGGCACATAATACTGCTATCCCTATTTTATAAACCTGAGGCAGATAATACTGCTATCCTTATTTTACAAATGGAGGGATGGAAAAGTTAGGTAAGCAGCCAAAAGCTATAAAGCTGGAAAGTCTTTAAACCCAGGGATTTGAAATCCAGAGCATGTTTATTTGATACTCAGTTAAGAGTTAACAGTTAGTTTTTGTTTTGTTTTGTTTTTCTTTATTTTCTAAATAAACAAGTATTTATTGAAATACAACATGAAGGCAGGAAAGTACAGGTAGCCTAAGTGTATCCTTGATGAATTTCACTGAATGAAGAAGCCCAGGCAACCAAGACTGAGATCAAGAAACAGATCAGATACCCTTGAAGCCTCTTGGGGACATCTTCCTGTCACCACCACCCCACCAAGGGCAACAACTGTCTTCACTTCCGAGTATTAATTACTATTTAAAATAAGATTCACACCTAGTACCTCAACCTTGGTTTCTAATGCCATTCTTCAGTCAAAGGAACCAGGGCACCTTGGAGAAATGGCTAGCTCTAAGACTGAAGCAGGAACACCTAGGGCATCCTATAATGCCAGAAAACAAAGAAGTGCTAAGTACTAGTCACAATAGCAAAATCATAGAATCAACCTAAATGCCCATCAATAGTATACTGGATAAAGAAAATGCAGTACATGTACACTGTGGAATACGACACAGGCATGAAAGAAGAACAAGATCATGTCCTTTGTAGCAACATGGATGGGGCTGGAAGCGATTATTTTAAGCGAACTAGCACAGGAACAGAAAACCAAACACTGCATGCTCTCAAGTACAAGTGACAGCTAAACATTGAGTACACATGGACACAAAGAAGGGAACAACAGACACCAGGGCCTGCTTGAGGGTGGAGGGTGGGAGGAGGGTGAGGATCAAAAAACTACCTACTGGGTACATGCTTATAACCTGGGGCTGAAATAATATGTACACCAACCCCCCAAGACATGCAACTTATCTATAGAGCCAACCTGCTCATGTACCCCTGAAACTAAAAGTTCTTTTCATAAGTGCTAAGAAAAAAAAACCCACAATTACGGGCATGTCAAGAAGACAAAGGGGCCAACAGAACATGCTCCCAATGGCTAATGCTGGCACAATTTGGGCACAAAGATAAATAAAATCTTTTGGATTATAACTCAAAACATAACATGAATACCCATGAGTCCATACTGATATAAATAAGTGACTGAAAAAATAAATAAATGGAGAAAAATAGACAAATCTCCAGTGCAGAAGAATTCCAATATATAATCTTCCCTCAAGAAGGTGGAGAATAACTCTCCACTCCTTAAGTGTGAACTATGCATAGTGACTTTCTTCCAGAGAATACCATTCTCCATTGCTGCCCCAACTCTGAAGGCAATCTACTCTTTACTGGCCTATCTTTAATGACTTGCCTGTGGAGAAGAATTCAGGTATACTAGAAATACATCAAACTAAGATTCAGAAGACCTGAATTATTGTCTTAATTCCGACACATACTATTGGGTTAGTCACAAATTCTGATCCTCTTTGCAAAATCGAGGAGAAAATTCTCTTTTGTCCTTGTAAGTTCTCATAATTGTGGTTATATGTACAGGCTCTCAAGGCTAAGTTCAAATACCAACACTGCCACTTACTAGCTCTAGGCTCCTAGATAAGAAACTTGATCTCCTTCCACGTTAATATCCTCATTTATAAAGTAAATAGTAGTGCCTACATTCATGAGTTTTTATGAGGAATAAGTTACATGATACATAAAATATGTAGCATCTGATGTAGAAAACAACCAATATATACTAGAAGCTAATAATAATAACAACAATAATAATATGCCTCCCCTTGGAAATCTACCCTGGTTCCGAGCATCATCTTCTTCAGACAAGTCTTGGTTTAACAGCAAAAAGCTCTTCTGTGATTTCTTACGCTTTTCTGGCTTCTCAATCCCCCATCTGTTGGACACATATTTTTCTTTAAATATATGGATACATTTCATTGACTGAGACTTGAGGTCCCACTGGCCTAGGATCATTTTTCCCCTAATCAGTATCTTTGCAAATCCCTACTCTTGCTTCCTTATAACTCAGTTTTACAGTGTACTCAGAGGGCTTTCTCGGGTTTCCTAATGCAGCATTCTTTTTTTTTATTTTTATTTATTTTTTTTTTGAGATGGGGTCTCACTCTGTTGCCCAGGCTGGAGTGCAGTGGCGTGATCTCGGCTCACTGCAAGCTCTGCCTCCCAGGTTCACGCCATTCTCCTGCCTCAGCCTTCCAAGTAGCTGGGACTACAGGCGCCCACCACCAAACCTGGCTAATTTCTTGTATTTTTTAGTAGAGACGGGGTTTCAGCATGTTAGCCAGGATGGTCTCCATCTCCTGACCTCATGATCCACCTGCCTCGGCCTCCCAAAGTGCTTGATTACAGGCATGAGCCACGGCACCCGGCCTAATGCAGCATTCTTAAGGAGCCCATTGTAGTGCCCAGTTTGGTCATGAGCTCTGACTGGAGAAACTGTAGTTTCTTTGAGTACACAAATAACTCTATAATTAGATTTCAGTCACACACATGGCAAACATCTACATATAGATCTTTAACACTTCATATCTCGAAAGAGATTGAAGAAAAATATTGAACACACCCATTTCTTTACAAATAATGCCAAGTGGAAATGTAATAGCTCATTATGGGCCTTGACTCAGTATGTAATTTCTACACATATGTCATATAGTAGATGGTAAATTTAAAAAAAAAAAAAACCGAAATTCAAATGCTAAATTCATATATACTTTACTTTTATATTAAAAAGTTTCTTAGTTAAAGGTTCAAAGTAAGCTTCGAATCCTCTCCAACTGAGATGCAGACAACTTTGGCAGGCAATCGTGAGCTCCTTCAATCTCTACCTTCTCTCCCGCATGAATGCTTACAAGCCAAATTTCCATCAGCCGGGCAATTTCACAAGCTTTGCAAACTCATCTGTGTTCTTATTAGTAGTCGTTATTAAATGTTTACAACACACAAAAACATGTGAACACCTATGGAACATCCACTAGTTTAAAAAAGCCAAATGGCCAGTTGCAGTGGCTCACGCCTATAATCCTGGCACTTTGGGAGGCCAAGGCAGGTGGATCACCTGAGGTCAGGAGTTCGAGACCAGCCTGGCCAACATGGTGAAACCCCATCTCTACTAAAAATACAAAATTACCCAGATGCGGTGGTGCACTCCTGTAATCTCAGCTATTCAGGAGGCTGAGGCAAGAGAATGGCATGAACTTGGGAGGCAAAAGTTGCAGTGAGCCGAGACTGCACCATTGCACTCCAACCTGGGCAACAAGAGCAAAACTCTGTCACAAAAAATAAATAAACAAAAATAATTTAAAAAGCCAAATGTTGATAATGAATTAAGCCCCACCCCATGAGCTCCTCCCCACCCAACAAGAGTATGAAATATGTGAAGAGGTTAATAGAAATTATCCTCTTATAAAGATGAGGAAATATAAGGTGATGTCTGGTAACGTGCGCAAAGTCATAATACAGCAAATGGACATTCAGTCACAAGTGACTATAAAAAGATATTCACAGCCAGAATTTGTGGGACAAATCATGAGTAGAGTAAGTCCAGAGGGTGAAGAGAGAAACAGGGCTTTAAATCAGAGTAGGGAAATTGTTCAAAATAAGCAGTGTATGTTATTACTTCACAGTATGTGGATTTATTTCCCAGATTGTGACAATATGGGGAGACAGCAAGGCCAGGAAAACCCTGGACTTTGCATCCAAAAACCTGGGTTTGGATATCTGCTATACTTACTAATCAAACGTGACATCAGGAATGAGTCAGAAAATGTGGTAATGTATCAGTTAGCATTCAGCTGCCAATAGGGGCGTCAGCACAGTTAACTTTTAATTATCTCACACAGTGAAACTCTAGGTAAGTGGTTCCAGATTTGGTGCAGTAACAAACTGATGTTATCAGAGATGTAGGCTTCTTCTTATTCTCCCTTCAACCTTTGTATCATTTCTCTATCTTCTATCATCCAAGATATGCGATGAATTTTTTTTTCCCTTAGGCTTACTGCCTTATGGGCTAGACCAAGATAGCTGCCACAGAGCCACAATCATTCTCTGGCAGAATTGCATTCATGGCAGGAAAATAGGGCAAGGGGCTGAACCAGGGAGCTGTCTTTCTGCACCTGACCCTTTCCACAGAAAGAAACACCTTTCCTAGAAGCCCCTAAGTGGAATTCTCCTTAGATCTCATTGGTAACATGGTTGCCCTGAGGTGCGAGGGCAATCATTTACCAATCCTTGAAAAATAACTTTTCCAGGAAGAAAATGAAATGATTCAACTGCTTGATATTCAGCTAACAGTACCCATCAAGGATATCCCTTGTTATTAATGGAATTGTGTGTGAATTCATGTCTATACTTGTATGCACACAGTCACACATATGTTTTGCTCATAAAACAATTGGGACACTTATGCCCTTTTAGCAGAGTGGAACAAAGTAAACATGAACAGAGATTTCTACCCTTTTCAAATAAATTTAAAAATAAGGCATTTTAAGATGACTTTAGAAATAATTTGCTAGTAACAATTACTCTTAAATGTTCCTTAAACTTTACACATGTGCTTAAAAATAATAAAACTATGTAGTAATCACAGTTTTAGTCATATGAGTCTTAACAGGTTTTGTAACAATCACTGGGGTTTGACTACACCTGTGATTAAAGCCATTTTTAGTTTTATTTTTGTGACTTATTACACTATTTTTCAGTGTTTGCTTTTTAAATAATTGTTAGAGGAAATATATAACCTTTTATAAAAGTAATTTTGGGTGTAAACTAATTTTTTCTCCTTCCAATTCAGATGTTTTGTTGCTATAGAGAAAATGAATGCAAATTACCAAAAAGTTAAGTAGCTAATAAGCTTAATGTCTACTGGGAATGAGGAAAATTATATTCCTCTTATAAAAAGGAAAAGTTATTCACCTCTGCCAAGAGGCATAGAGATATATAATACTCACACATAATACTCACACAGAGATTTGCCTAAATTGACTACAGACCATTGTAAGAAAAAAAAAGACTCAAAAAGATGAAACCAGAAGATGGGTAAAGATAAATCTCTAGTTGTTTCAAAGACCTAAGAAATACATGAGACAAAAGCCCAATGACTTGGCAAGTAATTTCAGGGACTTTGAGTGCCATATTTCTTGGAGAACAAGAACTATACTTCTAAAATGTCAACAAATTATAACAGAAATAAAAGTAAACACAGGTTAGATTAAGCAATGGTTCATCATGATTAAGGATTAATGATCACACCTAGATATTGATTTATTTAAATGTTGTACACACATTGATCTTTGAAGATGATGTAATATAATGCTGTTATAAAGAGTTGCTCTTTTTTTATTGGTTCTTAAAAGAAAGATATAAATTTAAGTGTTCAAAAGTCTTACTAAAACTCCACACCAACTGTCCATGAAAAGCAACAGTTCCTAACTTGTTCCCTTTTATGCCTCCAGCATCTAGCACACAATAATATTCTTGGTAAAATAGTATTTTTTCAATAGTATTTTTTGATAAAATAAGCCATTTCATTTTGGTAAAAATAAAATCACAAATACGAAACTGCAGTTCACTTGAAGGCAAATTGATAGAAATAAACTTTCAGGGGTAAGATGAGAGATATTAACACGTAATGGAAAGCTGCAAATATCTCCATAGCCCAGGAAAAAAATGCAAAAAGCTATTGAGTAGCCAGGATCTGTTACTCCATAGAAGAGCTGTATCTCTTTATGCAACATTTAGCAATATTTCTAAGCAACTACTTACCTGATTCTTTCAGAATCATTTAGGTGGAAACTTCAGACTCTTTTCCCTTAAACTTGTATGTAACTCCCTCTCAAGAGGAGAAAACCCACCCTCATCCATGAACACAGGATTTAGAAGAAGAGACTTCCTGTTACCTCCTCATTGCTTTTCCAAAGCACAGCTCCCCAGCCTTGAAATAAAAACACCTGTGTTGAGGCTTATGGTACCCAGCTTTACAGGTCTCTTCTACCAACTGCCTGACTCTCTCCCTGACATTTGTGGAAGATTTGAATATCTAGTAGCTGCCTGCTTTTCTTCTCTATCACTGTTCCTGAAAACGCTGCAGATGATATCTGTGTCTTAAAAGGGATGATTGACCTGGCATTAAGTACTTACTACCCTTGAACTTCTCAACTGCAGACTTTACCTCCAAAGCCCACTGTGCCACCCCATTCCATGGCAACTGTAGGGTGTGGCCTTGGCTCTGAAATCTTCAGCTTTGCCTTATCACTGCAGGCTCGTAGTCTCCCCTCTCACTCCAAGCTTGAAATCCTTCACTGTTGCATTCTCAATTTAAAAATCTGGTCTGCACCCTCCTCTCAGCACACAGAGCTCTCTGCAATCTGTCCACTGTCCGTTTGTCTCCCCGCATTTCTTACCCCACACAAACAGACTTGCCCCTTTCAGACATCCTGAAAGACTGTGTTTCCAGTGCGGCTTTGAGCTTCCAAAGTAGTGCTTCTTTTGTCCTGCTTTTTCTCTTTTAGTTTACTCCTACTCAGTCCTTCAAAACTGGTCTGAAAGTATTCATTTCTGTTAAAAGCCTTTCCATGTTCCATCTGTGCAGTCTGCTTTATTCGCTCCTTCTTCCGGCTCCCAGAATATCCTTTATATAACTCCTGGGTACACTCGCTAAGGCCAGGAGGATGTCTTGCTCACATTAGTAACTGCAACACCTGGGACAATGTCAGGAAGATGGTAGCTAGGACAAGCCTTGAGGATGTTTTCCAGAAAATATTAACACCAGAGAAACTGGAAAAGAGGACATAATTCCAAGTTTAAATTTTTTCTACTGTACACTTTATACTGGTTTGCTAATACCGTTAGATATTTTTATTCACCCCTAGATAGTGGTTGCATTTTATCCCCTACTGAAGAAGAACACTGCATGGTTACTACACAACAGTATGGACAATGTTTGAAAGTTGAATGGAAGATGATCAAATGAGGTTAAGCTTTCAAGTTGGGAAAAAGGGAGAAAGTGGGAAAAAGTAAGTATTCCTGTAAATTTTTTAAGTCAACAAACATAATTATTTTTGTTTCTTAAGGGCTGTTCTGAAAAATGTGAAGAAACTTACCACTTGGTTAAATTTCAGTCATCAACTGAATTATTTAAAGCAAGAAATCTGAGTTTGATTCTGCTTTCATAAAAGAAGCAAACCAGCAAAACAGGTCTTTTAGAATTACTATATTATAGTAGTTTAAAATAGAAATGCAGCTAGTGCATTTAACACTTAGTCTTCTTCTCCTTATCTTAGTTCTTTAAAATCATCACCAGTGCCCCGGTGGTTGAAAAATTGAGCTGTAACTCAATCTGTGCCATTAATGGCAGAATCCTGGGTCAGTCTATTAACCTATTTTGATCTCAGTTTCCTCATTTGTAAAATGAGGAGAAGAGAGTGGATGAGTGATTTTTCAAATATTTTGTTAATTGACAGAACTCCCTTCTTTTTCCCAAAGGAAATGTTACCAGGAATCCTGAGACAGGAAACCTGAAAGGCAGGATGGAGAAGATTCAGCTTCCCTCTCTCCCTCCAGGCACACCCCAGAATTCTGGGAAAGAGAATTGGAAAACTGGCTCAGAGGGTCCTATTTTGAGTCTTTCACAGCAATCTTGGCAGGTCCTGGAGTGGACCTGCAAGAAAGGATGAAACGAGGGCAGGTATGCTAAGCTGATAGCCCACCTTAGCTCAAAGGGAAAAGAACACATTTTTCCTAGTTGTAAGTCTGAAAGTGGAATGAGAGATTAGTCCTGAGATAACCTTGGAAGAATCTGTCCCCACCTCCAGGGTTACAATGTTGACTCTTTGAATGGTATTTCTGCCCTGCGTCTTAACTTCCCTGGAAACCCCTCTGCCTGCTCTGATCCCTGAGCCCAATTTAAGCTCTTCCTCCTCATCTTCCTCTTAACCCACCATGTGGCTCCCAACACCCACAGTTTGGCCCACGATGCCTTCTCTCTATGACCCACCCGAGCGGGCAGCCCTGATTCAGGAAACAGGGGTTATAGTCACTGGAAAACAGATGCCTCAATGGCAATAGGACAAACTTTGGAACAAAGGAGCTCACGGGTCCTTTACGACCTAAAATCTCTAAATCTCTTGCATTGTCTTGCTCAATTGAAATAAGCCGGGGCTTTGTGTTTCCTCTCACCCGCATTCAAAGAGCTGGTGCTGATGACACTTGATTTTCCCCACTCTTCGTTCCTAAGGCAAAGTGAGAAAATGCTTTCAAAACTAGCTCTAAATTTGGCTCATTTTCGCTCTTTGGAAAAATATAAGAGAGAGAGAGAGAAAGAGAAAGTCTCACTTTCCTACTCCTACAACTTATTTTAAAATTTGCAGAGGAATTCCCACAGAACTCCTGCAGTTTAAAAAAAAAAAAAATCTATTAGCCTGTAAAATGTCCACAAATTCTTCGGCACCCAAAGCCTAGCCGGCAGCTGGTGCCCCACGGCTATTATTATCCCACCCTGGGATTCACTTGTAAAAGCCTCACACACAGTAAACAAATGTCAGAGAGCAAACACAAAGCTCTCTCTAAACTCAAGACATTCTAATTCTTATCTGTTCACTGTCGAAATGTTTACCTGTCCCTTCAATGTTCTGGGCATCTCAGCTGTCAACTAAAAGGAAGAAGCTGAGCCAAAATTAACATAAGTAGAGAGTTGATTTGGGCCAAGCTTGAGGATTGCCGCCCTGGAGAGTATTCAAGTGGATTTTTAACGGAAAAAGAAGAAAGCAGTTCCTGAGTTGTTTACCAATAAATTATGTTAAAATAACATAAGCTGTTGATTGGTTATACATTGTTCTTTGTATTGCAAATTCTAGCAACAAGAAGATAATGTGTTAGGCAGCTAATCTGGAACAAAATGCCTTTAAAACATTACCCCCAGGCAGGGGTGCAGGGTGGGGAGGGAATGATTGAAGTTCCATACTTCTATCTCTCTGGGCCTGATAAATTTCTCATACCTCACGTAGCTCAGAACGCTCTATTTTTCTTTCCTCACAGACGTGTGCCTTAGAACCCTGTATTTTGAAAGTGAAAAGACAAATAATGCATTCCAGGGATCGCCGAGGTGATCTCCACCCAGCCCCACTGCAGTGGCCTTGATCTTTTTCAACCGACCCTCCTCCTTCAAAACCATCTCCTGGGGCCCAGCAATCTCTCTTCTGAAGGGGCTAGAGATGAAATGGCTTGAAACTGCAAGATCCCGGACTTCCCATCCTAATGACATTTTGTTGGTGTCCATTTAGTTAATACACAAACAGGTAGGGAGGCAGTTAGTTGTTCTGCTTGCTGGGATGATGAAATAACAGACTCTTACTCCCAACTTCCCCTTGCTAAAGTGCTAGCTCACCGCAGGACTCATTCGGCGCCCCGTGGGAATGGAGAAAGGGATTACCTGTCAATAATACATGAGCACAGAAAGCCCTAGAAATGTGTGCCTAAGGCCAACTTGAAATGGGGAGTGGGGGAGAAAGAAGTCACTTGACGACACAGAAGGGAGAGAATAGCCCACATTCTGCTACAAATTTTCATTCAGCAAACACTTCTCTCCTCCTGGTCCTTCCACCTGGGTAAATTTCACATTAGCAATCCTGAAACAGCAAATACAGCTCTTTCTAGAAAAAGGCAAGGGAGGGAAAAGAATAAAGTGAATCCGGAGGGCATTGATCGTGTGTGAGTGAGTGAGTGTATGTGTGAATATGAGAGTGTATGTTTGTGTGTATGAGTGTGAGTGTATATGTGAGTTGGCATATGTCTCTGTCAGCGTGTGATTGTGTGTATGTGTATCTGTGTGTGTGTGTGTTCATCTTTATTTTTACTCCTTTTATTCTTCAACATTGTTGTCTCACAAACTGCCCCCAGCAATGATTTTTGTTCTGTGAAATCTAATTTTCAATCTTTTCATCTCAAGGGTGAGGCGCAGCATAACTTCCACATCAATTTCCCAATATTTCAAGGGATACGTGACTCTACGTAACACTTTTCCAGATCACTGAATTTAACCTTTTAACTCAAACTCTCACTTTCAAATGAAACATGTCATATATTATAAACTTATTTTCCTTCCTTAGTAAAATACACAAACATGATTCAAAGTTTTCTTGATAGCTGAAGATCATAATTCTGAGCCACTATTTCTTTATGCTGTAATATAATCAGCCCTTCGTGGGCCATGACGTGTAGCATGGTGACTTTCTACACAGCAAAATAGTTCCGGTTTTCTTCTCCTCAGACCTGACACCCCCTCTTCCCTGTCACTGCCTGCTAGTCACTGATAGCCTAAGAAAATTACAGTCTCCATCTGCAGCCAATCAGCCACCACACTTGTACCTTTCCACTAGGCTAGGCTGCTTTTATTTTATTTTGACTTATTTTATTCTGTTTCTGCTCCCCTTCTCCAAGCTTCCTTCCCTTCACTTCTGGTCTTTCAGCTCTCAGGCTGGCTCTAGCCGAAGGCTGTGTTGTTTGGTTCTGCTCTGATAAGTGACAATTTCACCACCTTGAGGTATTTAGGTCCCAGTTCTCATTTTTTCAGTTTTTGTTTTGTTGGGGAGTTGTTTAATCCTAGTTCACTTCACTGCTGGAAATACTTTCTTCGCCTCCCTCGATACCTTCCAATTTAAGGTTTGATGCCATTCTGGGAATGGGAGATGGCCCCAAAACTGCCTCCGATGATACAGGCTCTGCAGTGATTTCCAAATAGCAGATAAGGAATTGACAGTTGTAGAAATTGGAGCTGGCAGCACTTCCCTAAAAATACATTACCTCCAAAAAGAGATGAAATAGGCATTTTGAGGGATGAACTCAAATTTTTGCTCTAAAAATGAAAATCCTAATATATAGGATAGATAGGAATTGGATTCAGCAAACTATATGCTATACAAACCTGAAAGTTGCCTCTAATTTCCCAACTGGTAATCTCAATTCTATAATCATGGGCACAGAGTCCATTCCCCAGTGATCTCAACTCACTTTGGGACCAGACCATGTTTACCTGCCACAGTTAGAGAACAATCTTCCCAGTCTTGCATTTCTTCCTTTAGAGAAGGAAGAGCTGAGGTGCAGCCACCTGTTGCACCTTCTGCAACCCTCAAGCTACCAAAATTGTACTTGACAACAGTTTGTTGAAAAATGGACAGAAGTGCCAAATATCCATTTGTCTATTCAAATGTCCAAGCCACCTTCCTAGTGAAATGTTGATTGCAATTGCATTTGAATTAAACTTTATAGTAGGGGGGAAAGAGACGTGTACGTTTCCACGTTTCAGTTCCTTTAAATGCTAAATAGACATCATGATATTCAGTCAGTCCTGCTTCCTGAGGTTATTACCAGGCATACAAAAGAAATACACTGAACTCTTTTAAGGAAGTGCAGAATATGTGATATTGAAGTATGACAATATAATACCTTAATTAAGGAGTTAATTTTCTATTTCCTCTAATGAATATAATCAACCGCTACCTCTTTGTTCTCCAGTCCATCACTTAATTAATCAGTTCCTCCATGCAAAGTGAACATATTCTGGTCCCTGAATAAAGTGGAGAAATATCTGCCATAGTCCGTCAGCCTCCAGGCACAGCTGTGTGGAGTTATCCACATCCACAGCCTCCCCTTGCGGGGCACCGGTAGTCCATGGTTAATGCAGCCCTGGATGACTAGGGGAGGGGCTTAAGCTTGATTCAGACGGGAAATGCACAGATGGTTTTCCCACTTATCTGTCAAAGAAAAACCACATTTCATTCTCCCCAGAAGGTAATGCTGCTTTGTAAGAAAAAAAGTATGGCTCATTTCGTTGAGACTAAATCTGCAGGCAAAAAACTGAATGAGTCAACCATTAGCATGTGGTCAGGAATTTGACTACCAAAGCCAGCATTGGTTTGTCATCACAATTGGGTCAGTAGATAGAAAGCTGTCAGGCATTGAAGGAAATTTTGGAAGGTAAATACATTATGTACAGTTCTAAAATATTAATACTACAAATTTCAATAAGATCAGCACCTGAAAAAAATCTTGAATAAGCATTGAGTAGAAGAGTCCAGTTGTGAAGGGCTTATAGTAAATGACAAGTGCAGATTCTTCTAGAGCCTGTGACCAAGATAAAGCCCTACCACCAACCATGTTTGGGGTCACAAAAGCTGGGTTGCTCAGTTCAACTTCCATTATCTGATCCTAGTGATGCTGTAACAATGTACCACAAACTGGGTGGCCTAAACAACAGAAATGTATTGTCTTACAGTCCTGGAGAATAGAGGTCCAAGATCAAGGTACTGGCAGGGTTGGATCCTTCTGAGGGCTGTGAGACAGAACCTGCTCAACGTCTCTTGCCAAACATCTGATGCTGGGTTCAAACGATTCTCCTGCCTTACAGAAGTATCATCCTAATCTCTCCCTTCATCCTCACATGAGGTTCTTCCTGTGCGCCCAATCTATGTCACCAAATAGCCCCTTTTGTTAAGGACAACAGTCACCTAGGACTAGAGTCCACCTTAATGGCCTCATCTTAACTAACCTGCAAAGACCCAATTTCCACATAAGGTCACATTTTGAAGTACAGGGGTTTAGGGCTTCAACATATGAATTTGGGGGAGAAAGGACACAATTCAACCCCTAATATCTACCTGGGTGTCCATGCTAAGGTCTGAGGGAGGAGGCAAGAATGCTCATCCAGCTAGGAACCTGTTTGCCAGCTGATCACTGAGCATGCATAGGAAGACAAAGCTAAAACTGAGACAGAGAACTGTGTGGCTAGATGGAGTTTGTCAAACCCTAACTTTGGTTTAAAATCAATGAGTTGGCCGGGCACTGTGGTTCACGCCTGTAATCCCAGCACTTTGGGAGGCCGAGGCAGCTGGATCACAAGGTCAGGAGTTTGAGACCAGCCTGACCAACAGGGTGAAACCCTGTCTCTACTAAAATACAAAATTTAGCCAGGTGCATACCTGTAATCCCAGCTACTCAGGAGGCTGAGGCAGGAGAATCGCTTGAACTCAGGAGGTGGAGGTTGCAATGAGCCGAGATTGCACCACTGCACTCCAGCCTGGACAACAGAGTGAGACACCGTCTCAAAAATAAAAAATAAATCAATGAGTTTATTACATTTCCATATTTAGAATTTGATATGGTTTGAGTCTGTGTCACCACCCAAATCTCATGTTCAATTGTAATCCCTGGTGTTGGAGGTGGGGCCTGGTGGGAGGTGATTGGGTCATGGGAGTGGTTTCTCATACTTGAGCACCATCCCACTGGGTGCTGTTGTGGTGATAGTGAATTATCACAAGATCTGTTTTTTTAATGGTGTGTGGCACCTCCCCCATCTCTCTTCCTCCTGCTCCAGCCATGTAAGACAAGCCTGCTTCTCCTTCACCTTCTGCCATGACTGTAAGTTTCCTGAGGCCTTCCCAGAACCTGAGCAGATTCCAGCATTGTGCTTCCTATACAGCCTGCAGAACCATGATCCAATTAAACCTCTTTTCTTTATGAATTACCCAGTCTCAGGTATTTCTTTATAGCAGTGTGAGAACAAACTAGTACAGGATTCATCTTTACTTCATCTGAAGATGAAAATACATTCAAAATAATATGCAAACCTCTTTCTACTTACCTCCATCATAATCCTGCATAGGTCAACATTGTTGGGTGTTTTAGACAAAATATTCAAGAGAGTCAGCAAGGCATTGGACACAAGCTCTTTACTCAGAACAGAAACAAAAAGGAAGAGCTTGTACCAGGACTTTATTTATTTCCTGTCTTCAAACACAAAAAATACAGGTCCACTGAAATTGAAAACATTACCAAAATATTATTTTGCATTCCAAATAAGCAAGGGGTAAAGTTCCATCCCTCCCACTCCCTTGAGTGTGGGCAGGACATACTGACTCACTTCAAAGAAAGTGAAACATAGTAACTTTACAGTGTACACAGCTGGTAAGCATGATCTTACCCAAATGATCAAGGACAACATCGCTAGTGATAAATCACGTGTATGTCATGTAACTCTGATAAGATGTGATGAGAATGGTGTTTTGCCCCTGTGTTACTCTACCCCGAAACCCATAACCCGAATCTAATCCTAAGAAAAACATCAGACAAGCCAAAATTGAAGAATAGTCTATACCACACTTGTCCAATACTCTCAAAACTTTCAAGATGATGAAACACAAGAAAAGACTGAGAGGCTGGGTGTGCTGGCTCACGCCTGTAATCCCAGCACTTTGGAAGGCCAAGGCAGGTGGATCACCTGAGGTCAGGAGTTCAAGAGCAGCCTAGCCAAAATCATGAAACCCTGTATCTACTAAAAAACAATAACAGAAAAAAATTACAAAAATTAACCAGGTGTAGTGGTGCATGCCTATAATCCCAGCTACTCAGGAGGCTGAAGCAGGAGAATCACTTGAATCCGGGGGACAGAGGTTGCAGTGAGCCAAGATTCCAACACTGCACCCCAGCCTGGGTGACAGAGTGAGACTCCAGCTCAAAAAAAAAAAAAAAAGACTGAGAAACTGTCACAGACCAAAGGAGATGTGACAACTAAATGCAACGTGGTATCCTGGTTAGGATCCTGGGATAGAAAAAGACATTAGGAAAAAACTAGTGAAACTTAAATATAGGCTGGAGTTTAGCTACTAGTAACGCACCAATGGTGGTTACTCAGTTTTGACAAATACACCACAGTAATGTGAACTGATAACATGAAGGGAAAGCAAAGCTGCAAGAGAATTATACAGGGACTGTCTGTGCTATCTTTAGAACTTTTCTGTAAACCCCAGATTTTTCCAAAATAAAAAGTGTATTACAAAATATATAGAGAGAGATAGATAGATAGATATAGATGTGTCATTATGAAGCAGAACATATCAAGCCTTGTTTTCTACCATATTCAAGTCTAAATATAAACCCACATTTAAAATTCTATGTATAACATAGAGTCCGAAGTATAATACTTTAAATTGGAAAGAAAAAGTAACAAGATGCTGCTCCTTGTTTATCTTATGAAGACTTAGAATTTTCCTGCATTTCAGAATGTTCAAGGGTCATGGTCCATGTCAGGCAGGATTATTCATGACACAAACCATACTGAAACTCCCTGCTCATAAAAGTGAACCTCTTATTCTTGAGCTAATTCAAAAGATAACTTCTATCACATGCCAATGTTACCCAACCTGAACCAAACAAAAAACATCCTAGTGCAGTTTTCTGCCCCAGGTCCTGAGAGAATCTCGGTTTAATGACTTACCATCAAAGTTAGCTTTGGGATGGGGAATGATGTCAGAGACTTTGCCTGTGTTTTTCTTTGAATCTCAAGTACTCAATTTTCTCACAGTTATTCAAAATTTAAAGCTCTGGTTGTTTGGATTTAGTAAAACATTTTGTTTACATGTATATGAAGAACTCAAAGTAAAAAGAACTCATTTCAAAGTTCATGGAATTTCAAAAAGAAATAAAGCAGACATCCACTGTGAAGTCATTGCATCATAAACTAAGAAAGCATCCTGCTCCAGACCAGGGGAAAACGTACTATGTTGAAGGAATATAGAGAAGAAAAAGTCCTTCTACAGAGAATCGACCCTATTACCTACACCAAGCAATAAACTTTGAAAAACCTTTGAAGCTAATTTCCATGGCACCCCAGCCTTTCCTGACCCCACAGTTCAGGAGGAGTTCTCTCTTGACCTCAGCTTCTTTGTTCTGTTCAGGCCTTCAACTGAGTGGAGGAGCTCCACACAAATTAGAGAGGACAACTCATTTTACATGATCTACCGATTCAAATGTTAATCTCATCCAGAAACCCCTCATAGACATACCCAGAATCATGCAGAGACAAATATCTGGGCGCCTTGTGGTCCAGTCAAGTTGACACATAAAAGTAACCATCATCCATGCCACTCCTCCCATCAGATGGTGAAGCCCATTCCCCATCTCCTTGAATCTGGCCTAGCCTGTGACTTGCTTTGACAAATGCAACAGAGTTGAAGTGGTGTTGTGTGACTTAAGAGATCTTGCATCTCCCATGTTTTGCACTTTTAGAAGACAACTAATATGTAAAGAATCTTGAGTTGGGCTACAGAATGATGAGAGAAAACATGGAGAGAGAGATCTGGCAAGCCCACAGACCTTGTAGACATTCCAGCTGAGGCGCCAGGTGTGGAAAAACTACTTCAATTCTAGAGCAGTAATTCCGGCCAGCAAATGAATGAAATGAGGCTGACTGCTGAGCCTTGTAAAGAAATTAGAGTCAGAGAAAGTTCTGGTGGACTTCAGTCTCTGATTCTAGACATCTAGATGCACTTTCTCTTTCTCCTGTTACATAAGATATAATTGGTTGCTTCTAATAAATTTTCCCTTTATTTTTAAGCTAGTTAATGTCACTTGAAAACAAATAGGTCTGGCAAAGTGCGGTGGCTCATGCCTTTAATCCTAGCACTTTGGGAGGCTGAAGTAAGCAGATCTCTTAAGGCCAGGAGTTCAAGACCAGCCTGGGCAACATGGCAAAACTTTGTCCCTACTAAAAATGCAAAAATTAGCAAAGCATAGTGGTACACACCTGTAGTCACAGCTACTCAGGAAACTGAGGTGTGAGAATCACCTGAGCCCAGGGAGGCAAAGGTTGCCATTAGCCATGATCATGCCACTGCACTCCAGCCTGGGCAACAGAGTGAGACTGTCTCAAAAAAAAAAAAAAAAAAAAAAAGATCCTGAATAATATTTGCTTCAAGAGTCATTATGAATAGGTTTATAAATTTCAACCCATTAATTTTCCTTGTAGAATGTTCTTCTAAGAAAACAGGCAAAATCCTGGAAAAAAATGTGTGCAAAAAATCAATGCACAGCAATATCTGTCTCATTGCAAAAATAAAAAATAGATAATCTAGATAGCCAGCCATATGGAAATTATAAAATAAATTATATCATCTTTATAACCAATATCTTCAAGGTAGTTTTTTTTTTTTGCTATTTTAAACATAAGTAACATTTATAACAGTAGGTTTTAAAAAATAAGGGTAGATTATATGTACAACATGATTACAACTGTTCTAAAAAATATGGAAAAAAGTCTAGAAGGAAATAAACCAAAATTACAGTGTGAATAATATATGCTAAAGCTTCTGGCTCCATTTTACATTTTTATAGCAAGCAATCATTGGAAAATTGTTAGAAAATTAGTAGTTATCAATTACATAAGTTGAGAATATGGCCTTTTCTGTTTTCCTACACTCAGAAGTCTAGGAAATTGATGGGACATTGTGGTCATGGTCATAGAGTGTTATAAATACTATATTCCAATTTCTTGAATTCTTAACCATCATATAAAGATGCAAATCATAGGCAGTTCACTACTCTTTGGTATTCAGTTAACCTATTTGCGCTTTACAGAACCAAAATGCAATTGAGATCACTACTGAACAAGGTTCACCTCGTCCACCCCATTGTTGTCTCTTAGTCATGCACTTAACCACCTAGGGCAACAAGTTTTTTGATGTCCCATAATCATTCCATTGGAGTAATTACATGTTCTCCAGTTCCATTTTTAAACAGTAATTCAATGGAAAATGAAAACAGAAATTCAACAACTTAAGCCAGTTTTCTTTTGCCATATGCTTGGACAACTGGATAAAATCTTTTCATCCACCAATCATTAATAACTTCCAAATTATTGAAACACTCTTTAGAATTATTTAATATTAATACAACATGCTTAACATTGTATTTAAAAAGAAAAAAGAAAAAAAATGAATTCCCACCCAGTAATTACTACTTGTGACTCATTACCCCAGAACAGACTAACAAAAGAAAATGCTTGACAATTTTTAAGGAGACTCAAATTGCTGCTGTAGAATTATTAAGATAGTTATTACAAGTTAATTGAATATCAGTTAATGGTATAAAGGAACATGTACTAAGTCTTTTCAGGGTGCAAGGATTAAATTTAGTAAGTAGCTAGCTAGTCAGGTCAAATTTTTTAATTTTACTTTTTGTTTTGTTTTTTTTTTTTTTGAGACAAAGTCTCGCTCTATTGCCCAGACTGGAGTACAGTGGTAAGATCACGGCTCACTGCAGCCTTGACTTCCTTGGCTCAAATGATCCTCACACCTCAGCTTCCCAAGTAACTGGGACTACAGGCATGTGCTACCACACCTGGCTAATTTTTTCACTATGTTACCTAGGCTGGTCTCAAACTCTTGGTCTCAAGCAATCCTCCCACCTCGGCCTCCCAAAGTGCTGGGATTACAGGCATGAGCCTCCGCACCCAGGCTTTTTATTTTTTTCCTTTTACCTCTATGTCTATGTTTAACTGTTCTACATATGACCTGGTTACTCAAAATCAGTTAATATATATCTATTTAGTGCTTATTATGTGCTATAAACATGTTGGAGATCTAGAGGGGAAAACACTAGAATACTTTCCTGCCAACATGGAACTGGCTTTCCACCATCCTCTGAGTTCCCCATTTGCATTCAGGGTCTCACATAATCCAAAACTTACACATTGCTTTGCAGTGGAGCCTGTGGCACCTTTTATGGGTGCTGAACAGATCAGAAGCATGACTGTAGACCTAGCACCTGAGAAACATCTCTGATTTCTTTGGGAAGCTTTTTCTTTGTAAATGATTAAAATAAAAACTACTTCAGCCCTCGGCACGATATTCACCCACAGTCAGGCTGCCCCTCATCGGGTACAGACAGGTGTCAAGGTGAGTACCAGCTCTTTCCCCCTGCCCTTCTGTCAGGTAAGCATGATGTTAGATCATCAAGAAAATTTGGCATATTTTTATAAAATAATCATATCTTTCTCTCTCCCAAGGAAATGGTTTGCAGCTGATCAATTTCCCATCCATGTCAACTAGATGAGAAATAATGAATTGGAATAAGATTGAAAGATTCAAAATGGGACCACAATAGGGAGGAAAGGGCCATGTATAACTAATAGCCAATTCTAGAAAATTGCATAGTTATATGTCTAACATTGTATTTCTCAAATGCAATGAAAAGATTTTAATTCTGAGACCAAATATGTCCTGCAACCCATGTTGTCTGTTACTCTGCCTGTGATGACAATGGAAACCTGTGATGCTGGTAGACATCATTGTCACCACAAGTATAGAAGGTACCTCAGAATAATACCAATGGAGCCCAGACATGGAGAGACACAGTCCTAGTGACATTTACTCTCCTGGATCCAGCCATCCCTGAAGCTAGAATGCCCCCTTAATGTTTCCCTTTGCATAAGAAAGTAAGATGCCTTACTTGGCTTAAGTCGATTTTCTGTAATCTGCAAGCAAAGACATCTGACAAGTAGAATTTTATAATACTGAAACAAAAATAATCAAAACAAAAATATTGAAACTAGAAAAAAAAATCACCCATAGGAACCAAAAAGGAAGGCAATGTACCCTAATGTCATTTTTTTAAGTGACAGCCAAAGAAAGAAATAGAAACCTTTATCTCTACCAAGGATTAAAGAAGTTATGATAAAAGGATAAGGGTGAATTCAGAATGAGTTTAAATTTGGAATTAAAGCAAAACAATTTTAGAATAACAGGTACAGAACAGAATGCAATGCTATAAATTGCGTGTGACAATAATAATGTAACCATCAAAAAGCGGAAGATGAGAGAGAACTCAAAGGATAAATGAATGATTAATAGTGCCTAAAATGTAAAGATATTGCTTAAAAAACAATGACTTCAACTTATATAACTGATTCCAAATCTTTTTCGTTTTCTTTTTTTAAATAAATGGCTACCACTTCTTGAGTGCTTGTGAAGTGTCAGGTGTTTTTTATTTTTTATTTTATTTTATTTTATTTTTTTTTTTATTTTATTTTTTTATTTATTTTTTTTGAGACGGAGTCTCGCTCTGTCACCCAGGCTGGAGTGCAGTGGCGCAATCTCCTCTCACTGCAAGCTCCGCCTCCCGAGTTCACGCCATTCTCCTGCCTCCGCCTCCCGAGTAGCTGGGACTACAGGCGCCCGCTACCACGCCCGGCTAATTTTTTTTTTTTTTTTTTTTTTTTTAATTTTTAGTAGAGACGGGGTTTCACCGTGTTAGCCAGGATGGTCTCGGTTTCCTGACCTCGTGATCCGCCTGTCTCGGCCTCCCAAAGTGCTGGGATTACAGGCGTGAGACGGAATCTCGCTCTGTCGCCCAGGCTGGAGTGCAGTGGCGCGATCTCGGCTCACTGCAAGCTCCGCCTCCCGGGTTCATGCCATTCTCCTGCCTCAGCCTCCTGAGTAGCTGGGACTACAGATGCCCGCCACCACGCCCGGCTAATTTTTTTTTTTTTTTTATTTTTAGTAGAGATGGGGTTCCACCGTGTTAGCCAGGATGGCCTCGATCTCCTGACCTTGTGATCCGCCCGTCTTGGTCTCCCAAAGTGCTGGGATTACAGGCGTGAGCCACCGCGCTCGGCCCCAAATCTTTTTTTCTTAATGTACAGATGTTTTTAAGAAAAAAAAAAAAATGGGAAGAATTATTCTGAAGTTCAGCAATTCCTTTGCTTTCCTTTTTTTTTTTTTTTTCTAGTTATTTTAAGTAAAAGGTGGCCAGGTGTGGTGGCTCACATCTGTAATCCCAGCACTTTGGGAGGCTGAGGCAGGTAAATCATTTGAGGTCAGGAGTTTGAGACCAGCCTGGCCAACATAGTGAAACCCCATCTTTACTGAAAATACAAAAATTAGCCAGGTGTGGTGACATGCACCTGTAATCCCAGCTACTTGGGAGGCTGAGGCAGAAGAATGACTTGAACCCAGAAAGCGGAGGCTGCAGTGAACTGAGATGGTGCCACTCCACTCCAGCCTGGGCGACATAGTTAGACCAGTCTCAAAAATAAAATAAAATCATAAAAAAAATTTTAAAAAACTTGACAGAGCAGTTTCAAAGAAGTGACAGGAGGAAAGTCCAAGTTGCAATGGTTGGAAACAGTAAAAGTGAAGTTAAAGTAAGCATGCCTAGGATAGGAATTTGACTACTAGAAATGGAAATATTGCTTCAACCAGACAAGAGTTCATTTTTCTCACATAACATGACATGTAGAGATAGATATCCCAGGGCCTGTGGTAATAAATCTAGGCTATCTAAGCTGACATTAGACATCAATATTGTACTCCTTCTACCCTGTCACCTCATTTTTAGCACCAGGCTTCAATTCTCAAGGATGCCTCATGATCACATGATGGTTGCTAGTTCCAGCCATCACTTTCTACATTCCAAATAAGGAAAAAATGCAAAAGGAAGGAGACGGCAAAAGGCAGCTACCAGCTGAGTAATCATTTTTAAGATAGCTTTCCCAGAAGCAACACTAGTGATTTGGATTTGTTTCTCATCGGCCTCATCTCTCTGCAAAGGATGTGAGAAAATGTACTTGGGCATACCTCTCTCTACAAAACCAGAAATCTAGGGAGAAAAGGGAGAGTTTTATTACAGAATGTGGCCATTCCTGCTGCAGCCTGTTTTCAAGCTAGTGGTAAATAATCCCGCAGAGGTCAGGCACGGTGGCTCACTCCGGTCATTCCAGCACTTTGGGAGGCTAAAGCGGATGGATCACTTGAGGTCAGGAGTTCCAGACCAGCTTGGCCAACATGGTGAAACGCTGTCTCTACAGAAAAATATATAAATTAGCTGGGTGTGGTGGTGCATGCCTGTAATCTCAGCTACTTGGGAGGCTGAGGTGGGACAATCTCTTGAACCTGGGAGGTTGAAGCTGCAGTGAGCCGAGATCGCACCACTGCACTCCAGCTTGGGTGACAGAGTGAGATCTTGTCTCAAAAATAATAATAATAATTTTAAAAATGGCCAGGTGTGGTGGCTTATGCCTGTAATCCCAGCAATTTAGGAGGCCTAGGGGGGCAGATCACCTGAGGTCAGGAGTTCCAGACCAGCTTGGCCAACATGATGAAACTCCATCTCTACTAAAACTACAAAATTAACCAGGCATGGTGGTGCACACCTGTAATTCCAGCTAGTTGGGAGGCTGAGGCAGGAGAATCACTTGAACCTGGGAGGTAGAGGTTGCAGTGAGCCAAGATCATGCCACTGCACTCCAGCCTGGGTGACAAGAGTGAAACTCGGTCTAAAAAAAAATCCTGCAGAAAGGGATAGACTGCATTGGGGACTATGCCAGGCAGAGGGAGAGAATAATATCTTTACATACTTTTAATGAGGTATGCTTCTCTTCTCCCACTAGCTCAGTGACATTCATTGGGGGGTCAGGCCCAGACTAACACATGGGGTCAGTTGAAGTGGTGAATGATGATTTTTCTTTTTAACATGACTTTCATGTTGATCTTACACCAAAGTGCTTTTAAACTAGCAAAAACTTAGAACTAGTTGAGGGAAAAGTATTGCTCTCAAAACTAAGCGGGCTTTGATAGGAAGATGAAGACAGAGGTTGGATACCTAGGCAAAGAGTCTGTCTCAGTTAACATTGGAATAAGGAAGGCTGCAGGATAGCTCCTAACACTGGCGAAAGGAATTAACACTGCCCACGCCTTTTTGTTTGCTTGTTTCAGTTTCTTATTTTGCTGTAGTTAAGAGCCTGGAAAGAGAAAAAAAAATCAGATACTGCTGATTGTTTCAGCAGGTTGGGGGAAAAGGAGAGACCGTGGTTGATAATCCAGGCTGATGGATGTGAGGGGTAGGAAAGAAATCTCCATCATATGTATGAGAATCCAAAGGCAGAAAGCTGTTTCCATTTGGAATCCTAAGGCGAGGCAGCTTCCCAGACTGCCTGCCCAACACGGAGCAGCTCCAGAAGAACAGGATGGGGCTGGGGCCAAGCGCAGAAGGGCTGGGAGGTCCCCACCCCAGGCCCCCTCATTTCCAGTGAGGCCTGCAGAAGACCCAGAAAATTTCTCATAGGCCCTGAGGAGGAAAAGAACTGAAAATTAGTAAGTTGTATGCCTGCCGAGGGTCACCAAAGTGTGGGGCCAGGAGACCCCGTAGCAGAGGCACAGGAAGGACAGCCCAAAGCTGAGAGCCAGTGGAGGAGTCTTCCAAGTCCCGGGGAATCAGCGGAACTAGGGGGAAACCGAGGGGGAAATGGCAGAGCTCCCGACAACCAAGGGCAGGGCAGACCTGTGCTGAGAGAGCAGGCGTGGGGGAGCTTGGGCACAGTGACTATAGTGGGAAACCCGCACACCAACAAAATGAGGCATTTCCCAGAAGCCAGCCTCTGGAGACCATGTGGGGTTTAGGGGACTAGCGCTTCCCTCGACGCCATGCTGGTTTTGTCCACACGGCTACAGGGCACCCAGGGAGGCCACAGAAGCAAATTCAACTGGTTGGAAAATTCTCAAAAGATACTTTTCCTTTCTTCCTTCCTTCCTTCCTTCCTTCTTTCCTTCCTTCCTTCCCTCCCTCCCTCCTTTCTTCCTTTCTTTCTTTCGAGATGGGGTCTCACTATGTTGCCCAGACTGGTCTCTAGCTCATGGACTCAAGTGATCCTCCTGCCTTGGCCTCCCCAATGTGCTAGGATTACAGGTGTGAGCCACTGTGCCCAGCAAAAGAGACCTTTTTTAAAACAGAAAAAAAAAAAAAGTCAGGTGCAGTGGCTCACGCCTGTAATTCCAGCACTTTTGGAGGCCAGGGCGGGCAGATCACCTGAAGTCAGGAGCTCGAAACCAGCCTGGCCAACATGGTGAAACCCTGTCTGTAATAAAAACACAAAATTAGTTGGGTGTGGTGGCATGCGCCTGTAATCCCAGACCTTTGGGAGGCTGAGACAGGAGAATCGCTTGAACCCAGGTGGCAGATTGAAGTGAGCTGAGATGGCGCCACTGCACTCCAGCCTGGGTGACAGAGCTAGACTCTTTCTCAAAAAATAAATAAATAACAATAATAGAAAATAAATAAAACAGAAAAAAAATGTTTGAAGAGAAATTGTTTTTTGAGCAAACTGAGTTTTTGTTTGTTTTTGAGACGGAATTTCCTTGTTGTCGCCCAGGCTGGAGTGCAGTGGTACGATCTCAGCTCACTGCAACCTCCTCCTCCTGGGTTCAAGCAATACTCCTGCCTCAGCCTCTTCCCGGAGTAGATGGGACTACAGGCATGCACCACCACGCCCAGCTAATTTTTGTGTTTTTAGTAGAGATGGGGTTTCACTATGTTGACCAGGCTGGTCTCGAACTCCTGACCTCAGATGATCCTCCTGCCTCGGCTTCCCAAAGTGCTGGATTACAGGCGTGAGCCATTGCGCCTGGCCAGGTTTTTCTCTTTCAAGCTGAGCTGTCCAATATGGTAGCTGCTAGCCACAGGTGGTCCATTGGGTGGCTAGTCTGAATGGAGATGTCTGCCAGTGTAATATAAACATGGGTTTTCAAAGACTCAGTCCAAAAAATATATATCTAAATTATCTCTTTAATCATGTGGTATATGAATTACATAATTAAACAATGTAGTTTTGACGTATGGATGAAATAAAATACATTATTTAAATTAATTTCACCTGTTTCTTTTTACTTTTTTTAATGTGGCTGAAAAATATATGGTTCACATTTGTGGCTCATTATATATTTTATTGGACAGCACCACTTTAGAGATAGAAAGCAAGCTGTATTTCTGCAGGTATTCATCCTGAATCGAGGATCAAATATAGGTGTGAAAACTTTCAGATCTGTTAGGTATCTATTGATGTGTAAAACAAGTTGATTTAAGTCAACATTTATTATCTCGTAGGTCTGTGTGCCAGGAATCTGGGTGCCACTTAGGCGGGCCTGCTGGCTCAGGGTCTCTCACAGGCTGAAATCAAGGTGTCACCTGAGGCTACCATCATCTCAAGGCTTAACTGGCAAAGGATGTACATTCAGCCACCCTAGATGGTTGTTGGCAGGATGCAAACTCCTCATGGGCTATTGAATTGAGGACCTCTGTTTATTGTTCTTGTTAGCCCAAGGCTGCCCTGAGTTCCTTGCCACAAGGACCTCTCCATAAGGCAGCTTGCAACATGGGAGGTGCTTCATCAGAGCCAGCTGGTGACAGAGTACAAGCAAGATGAAAGTGACAGTCTTCTATAACCTGATCTTGGAAGTGACAGCCTATCATTTTTGCCATATTCTTCTCATTAGAAGCAAGTCAATAGTCCCACACTCTAACTAAGGAGATTGCAGAAGGGCATAAATAGGAGGAGATGGGGATTGCTGAAGGCCAATTCAGAAGCTGCCTGCCTAGAACCAAGGAGTATATGAAGCACGCACAAGATGGTTCATCCTGGCAGAGGAGGAACAGTTCTTCCCTCATAACTGAGCTGGAGAGGCACACGTGGCAGAAGGTAGAGGTAGACTGTTGCAGTTGGTGGTGACAAGTTATAGGACCAAAGCTGATGACCTATTTGTTTATCTCCTTGAAGAAGGAGGCGAGATTGTCTGCTGAAGGAAAGGATATGTGTGGTTTGAGGGCAAGAAGAAAGTTCGGGAAAGACCACCTACTAGAGAAACACAATCCAACTACCAGGCAATGACAAATGGAAGTTCAAAATTACCAAAAGTTAAAAAGCAGTCAGCTCAGTTGTGTGATTTTCTCCACCAACTTTCAGCTGCCAGGGTACTAGCTCAAAGTGGCAAAACAAATATGCCAGCTCTAGGGTAGGAAAAATTTTTTTATCCACATGTGAGTGCAGCCAAGAAACAGTAGTGTGAATTATACTGGTTTATATTTCTCTCCATTTAATTCTTCCAACCCAGCCTGCCCAGCAGGCCTCTTTCCACTGAGCAGCCAACAAATTAAATAGCCTGGTGTGTGAGCTTTTGATACAGCTGTCTTGGACCTGGAGTGCATGCTAATAACCAGCTTTATTCCTGTCTGTCCCCTGCATAGTGGCTCAGTGGGCAAAACTCTCCAGGACTTCAAAAGAGATCTGTGACATGGAACAGACCCAGGAGCCTTGTCTGCACATTACAGCTAAATATTGATGATAGTGACCTCCAAAATACCACTAGATCTTCCGTACTAAAACTGCTGTTTAAATCTAGCTAACATTTACGATAGAAAACATACAACACTTATGAAACAGTAGGCTCCAGTACACCTTTTAAGACACCCAGAAGTTGGTTGTTTGGTTGATTGATCGGTTGGTCGGTTGGTTGGTTAGGTTTAAAGTCATAGAAAAAACAAGCCACACAAAGATGCAAAAGCACATCCCTTCCCACGAAATGCACATGCTTGCTAGGAAGAGCATTTCATCCTCATTTGCCTGAGACTGTAGTGAAGACCCATCAGTCCCAGGCAAACCCAGATGTTTAATCATCCTGATTTACCCATGATCCCTCTCAGAAGTGGTCCAGGAGCAAAGCTGCAGCAGAGAGAATTCGTAAGACTGATCTTGCAGCAATTTCTCCTGGTTCTCTGAACAACACCGATCATGGTTCTTTCCTGGCAGCTCTGGTCCCTTAGACGAGGCTGACAGTTTCCTAGAAAGAAACAATCCCTCAGGTCATTACCGTTTTCATTTCAGAGTTAATCGAATTCATCAAAAAAGATTTACCAGATGTTTATTATTTGCAAAATACAGTGACAAATGTGGCTGGAGACATGAAAGTATTAAAAAACTATTCCTGCCCTCAAAAAAAAAAAACGAATTTAATTGTGAATACAACACAAAAATCTGCAGGGTGAAAAAAGCCTAAGTAATAATAAAACTGACACAGAGGGCAAGCGTTTAAAAAAATCGCAACTCAGAATATGATTAATTGCAAATATATCCTTGGAAAAAGAGTGGCTTTTAGACTCAGAAAATTCATTTTGTTTTGTTTTTTTAACAAAATAAAGGTAGCTTTTGTAATGACCTGCTACCATTGGTTGAACAAAGCAGAGGAGAGGAATAGTTGTCACTTCAGACAACTTTTTTTTTTTCCGAATTAGAGTCTCACTCTATTGCCCAGGCTGGAGTGCAGTGGCACAATCTCAGCTCACTGCAACCTCTACCTCCTGGGTTCAAGCAATTCTCCTGCCTCAGCCTCCTGAGTAGCTGGGATTACAGGCGTGTGCCACGATGCCAGCTAATTTTTGTATTTTTGGTAGAGACAGGGCTTCACCATGTTTGCCAGGCTGGTCTTGAACTGACCTCAAGTGATTCACCCGCCTCAGCCTCCCAAAGTGCTGGGATTACAGGCAGGAGCCACGCACCCAGCCACTTCAGACAACTTTGTAAGCTTGAAAACTATGAACACAGGCTTTCAAGTGAGACACACTGGGTCCCAACATCATCGCTGTCACCAAGTAAGGGTTGGGAAACTCACCAATGCATTTTTTTCTCACCTGAAAAATTGGGATAATCTACCTCCATCATAGAGTTGGTGAGAGAATTCCTTGAAATAAGCTGCAAATTATTATTATCAGGTGTCCAATAAATAGTTTCTGTCATGATTTGTGTAAGTATTAAAAGGAAAATGGCAAGTATCACTTCATCTTCCCTCCACATTTTTCAATTGCTTTCATCTGAAAAGTCTGGTGCAATTCAAATTGCATATTAAGTCACAAGTGCTGCTTCATTGCCTCTGTGGATTTAAAAGATACAGAGGACTCTCACATGTTCTTGTCTGAATGCACTTTCATTCAAAATGCTTTACATTTTGAAATTGTCAAATTCAGGTCATTTGTGATGCAAAAATTAGTATGGCTGGCAATGCACTTAAACTTATGCTTACAACCTTGTCTTACTTTTTTCCTATCATATTAGTTATCTATTGCTACATAACACATTTCTTCAAATGTGGCAGCTTAAACCAACACATGTTTATAGCTTCTGTAAGTCAGGGAGCTGGGAAGGAACTGCATCTTCCACTGTGGGGTCTCTCCGCAGGCTGCAATCAAGGTGTGAGCTGGGCTGTAGCCATCTTATGGCTCAACTGGGGAAGAATTGCTTCCAAGCTCATGAGACTGTTTTCAGGATTCAGTTCCTCTCAGACAGTTGAACTTATAGTCTCAGTTCCTTGCTGCTGTTGGCTGGCAGCCACCCTGAGAAGTTCCTTGTCATGTTGGCCTCTTCATCATGGCAGCTTGCTTCCTCAAAGTCTTCAAGCCAAGAAGGCAATAAAGAGAGTCCATCAGCAAAAAGGAAGTCACAGTCTTTTGTAAGCTAATCCTTGAAGCTTGAAAACTGTGGCATCCCTTAAGCTTAGCTGGAGTTGGTTGGTTACAAGCAGGTCACTAGGCTTAACCCATGTTCAAGGGGAGAGAATAGCACACGGCCATCAAACCAGGCAGTGGTGATCATCATGGGCCATCTGAGAAGCCTGCCTACCACAGCTGTCTCTTAGAGGATCTTGGTCACGACTTGTCTACAACAAAGATGAATAAAACAAATAACACTGGAAGACAAATCAATGCCACCAAATGCTCAGGGTCCTAGAAACAACAGGGGCAGAGCCACATGTCTTCCTGCTGAGGCAGCTGCCTCAATGGTTTTTTTTGGGGGGGGTGCGGAGACATAGTTTTATTCTGTCACCCATGCTGGAGTGCAGTGGCATGATCTCAGCTCACTACAACCTCTGCCTCCCAGGTTCAAGCGATTCTCATGCCTCAGCCTCGTGAGTAGCTGGGATTAGAGCCATGTGCCACCACACCTGGCTAATTTTTGTATTTTTAGTAGAGACAGGGTTTCATACCATGTTGGCCAGGCTGGTCTCAAACTCCTGACCTCAAGTGATCCACCTGCCTCGGCCTCCCAAAATGCTGGAATTCCAGGCATAAACCACTGCACCCAGCTGGATTTTTACTATTAATCAGAACTAAACAATCTTGGTATGTCCTGCAACACAACCTGTCTGCTTCTTTACAATTGTATGACCTACCCTCTAGTGGAATCTGAGTAAAGTTGAATTTGACTACATTGAACCTTAATAACTTGAGGAGTACAAGAATGACTGTCAGAAGTATCCATGAGCAAAAAAAAAAGAAAAAAACACAGTGCTGAAGACTTTTGGAAACTAGCCCCAAATCACAGAAAGCGAGTAAAATTAGGCCGTGTGTTTTTGGCCAAAGGATTTGGCTTTTTGGATCTTAGTTTCCTTTTGGAAACATGAATGTTACACCAGATAATCTCTCAGACTCCTTCCATCTCTAGAGTGACCCCAAGATTTTACAACAAATTGTTAGTGAAAATGCCGCTGTGTGCTAAGGCGCTTTCCCTAAATCCAAAAGCCTTCCACCAAAGAAAGGACAGCCCCAAGAGTGATCATGAAGGGTGGCTGCAATGAATGCTGCAATGAATGGTTTTCACAAGCCGCATCTGCAAAGCAGAACTTAATTTTCTCCCATTTTTGCCAGGCAGGAAGCTAGTGAAAATTAGCAAAGCTTTTGAAAGGTTGAGTGACCATCTGGTGACAACAGTGCCACATCAGACACTGAGAAAGGCTCAAGTGGAGGAGGGAACAGAGAAAAAAGCCTGTAGATATTTCTAAGTGGAAAGTGGCCCTGAGCCAGGCATCCTCTGCCCTCTCTCAAAAGGCCTTGCAGAGTGGCATTAGCGCCTCATGGGTGCACAATGAATACTCATTGGCTGAACAAAGAAAACTTGGTATTTGAAAGTTTTATGGGGTTTTTTGTTGTTGTTTTCGGTAAGCTTGATATGAGATCTGTTGTCTTTCAGGTGCAAATTCACAGAAATCAAGGATGTAAGATGAAGGTATGTCTTCCAACATACGGCAACGTCCAGTTGATTCACTGAACTGAGAAATGGGTGCGTACCTGTAAAAGAAAGGAAGAGCTAGCTTCAGTATGCGGCCTAGTGAAACTGGAATCAGAACAGAATGAATACGATGAACTGGAAATGTCATGTTATTGAGCTACAGTCTCTAGAATAGAGACAGTGGCATCAGTTGGAGTCCTTAACATTTGAGGTTTCTTGGCTAAACTAACTTCCCCTAGAGAGGGCTAAGATGGGTAATACCATGTCTGCCTGTGACTCTCCTTTTAGTCAAGCTTCCGAGTGGGCTCCACCTCCATTCAGGATGATGGTAGTAACACAGCTAATGAAAGACAGTTTTCACTAGGTTAGAAAGTCCTAACGGCCATTTTTTTTCTTTCTTGAGAGTTCTGTGTAATTTTTTCTTTTTGAAGAGTTCTGTGTTTTTTCAGAGTTCTGATCTCATATGAAATGATTTCAAAGTTTAGCTCTCAGTGGGAAACAATTTGTCCACATTCCAGGGAAACAGGAGAAAGCCCCTTAGTTCTAAGAGTAGTACTGACAGTCATCACCTACAGTCAAATGATATTTTGGGCAAGTCTGCATTCTTTTATGAGCCACAAAACCATATAGCAGGAACTAAGATGCAGAGACCCTGTAATAAATACATTCCTTCCACCAGCTCTTAGACATCTGGTTCATAAATTGTTCCATTTGACAGTGAACAGGGAAAATGGATGAGAAACGTGGCCTCAAGCATATAATGTATATGTGGTCAAAGAGTCATGATCCATGTGGCCACATTACCAGATTATATCTTATTCTCACTTTCTCTACAATAGGATAAGCACCAACGGGATAGAAATACACTCTTCTCTCCAATTTAATTATACCTTTATTATTACTTTTCTTATATGCACATATGCAGCAACAGCTAATGTAAAGTGGAAATTGTAATACAATTTCCATACTGTGTCTTTGTTGTCTACCAAATTATATAAAAAATGTGTCTCACCCTTTAGTTGGGACCATTTAGAAGCCTGAGGGCAATTACACAGAGTGTATTGGAGTTAGCCGCACAATCTCCTAATGGCTGCTTGGCCCAAAGCCAAGCTTTAAGCCAAACCTCAGGGAATTCAAATTTAAAAGTCAGCTACATTAGTGGTAGTGATTCAGTTTGGAGAAGATATCGCTTTTCGTGATTTATTACAGCCAGTGCTTTCAGTACATTTCAAAGATGGTCTAGCTTAGTTGCATTTTCAAAGGAGCGCTACTGCATAAAATGAGGAACATCTGAACTGAAAGCTATCAGAATGGAAAAGCTTGACTAGGGCTTGAATTATGTAGAAAGCGTAATTCTTAGAAATAGGTCCTCAAACACACAAGAATCTGCAAAAATGAGCTATACTTTCAACCCCCCAATATCTAACCCTCGTGATCATTTGGTAGAGAAGGGTCTGTTACTGTCAATTATTTTTAAATGACTGCAAAGACATTAATTCCCTAGGTGCAGAATAATCATTCAGTATCAAGAATAAACATATAATTTAAAATATTAGTCTTGCTGGTGCTTGTGATCTATGACTAAGCTGTACTTTCAAAGAGAATTCCAAATCTCTCCTCTCTGCAACCCAAGAGAATCTGCACAAAGACTTGTGACCTTATGAATTTTCACAGGTTTTCCCCAGTGGATGTCTTTGGCGTCTGCTATCTCTACTGCGGATACACCGGTGAGTCAGTAAATCTTTTCAAAATAGTTCTGTTCTTTCATACTCAGTTCAGATTTGGGGGAAAAAAAGTAGGAGCGACAGTTCTATTTAGAACAAAGCAGCTTAGAAAAAATACGTTAGTCTTATAAAAATAAATCTATCTATACGTGTAGTCTTGTCAGAAGAAAACAACATCATAAACTACAAGTCCATTTCCCACTAGTGTCTTCATTTCCATGTTTTATTGCATTCCACAGTGGTTTTGCAACCAGCCATATCAAGAGTTTCCAAGAAAAATGTAAACAAGGATTTTGCAGTGACTCCAGCTAGAACACATGAATATGACTGAGAACAGAATATCTCTACTTACTTTAGTCAATTTTGTAGTAACTAAATAAGTAAGATGAAAAAAAGTAACTTTAAAAAAAAAACGATCTCTACTGAGCTATCTGGAGACAAAACATCATGCTACATTCCAAATCACCAAGGGCCTTCCGGCACACACATCAGAAAGTGAAATATATCTGCCTCGAAGGAACTGGGCAGAGATGCTTCTACCTTTAGGAAAACAACCCCATTTTCATAATAAGCCTATAAATCATATAGTTATTACCTGGTGCCTATTTGTAATGGGAAACATCGTGAGATAGTATCGACGTATTTTTTTTCTGGGATCTGTGGCTCTAAAGCCCTTTCCCCAGCTCAGGCCACTTCCACTGCCTCAAGAAAGGAATAACTCAAAGGACAAATCATCAACTCCACTCATTTATTCACTTTTTTTTTTAACAAACATTTATTGACCCCATGTATGTGCAAGAAACTGTTCTAAGTGCTGAAAATAAAGCAGTGAATAAATTAGACCCAGTCTTTATCTTTATTGACTTTTGTATTCTAGTAGGGAGAAGTCAATGAACAAATAACTAGAAAATTAAAAAAATTTAAAGTACCAGTTGATGAAAATGCTGTGGAGAACAATCAGACCAGATCATGGGGCAAGGCATGGTGGCTCACACCTGTAATCCCAGCACTTTGAGAGGCCCAGGTGGGTAGATCATGTAAGGTCACAAGTTCAAGACCAGCCTGGCCAACATGGAGGAATCCCTGTCTCTACTAAAAATACAAAAATTAGCCAGGCATGGTGGCGAGTGCCTGTAATCTCAGCTACTTGAGAGGCTGAGGCAGGGGAATCGCTCGAACCCGGGAGGCAGAGGTTGCAGTGAGCCAAGATCACACCACTGCACTCTAGCCTGGGTGACAAAGCAAGAGTCCATCTCAAAAAATAAAAATTTTTTTATAAAAAGATAATGGCATAAAGAACAGAGGGACAGGAGGCAGGCTGCTACCCTCAGCATTTGAGTTTAAAAAGCCTAGGTGGGCCCCAGCCTAAAAACACTGGGAAGTAATTTTCATATCAGGCAGAGGTTCTTTTTTCTGTCCTGAATTTGAGATGAAGTTTGCTTCAATGAGAAGAAAGAGGGGAAAGAAAGATTCAAAGGAGACAAGGACGATTCAGAGCTGATGGGTGCCTAAGAAGAAGTCCTAAGCCCCAACCGCTCTCCTTCCAATCCCAAAAGAGCACTGATAGGCTTGAAACCTACACCCTCTTCCTGGAAGGACCCATACACATCCTGGGAAAGCCATAAGATCCCAAAGCCGGCCGGGCGCAGGGGCTCACACCTGTAATCCCAGCACTTTGGAAGGCTGAGGCAGGCAGATCACCTGAGGTCAGGAGTTCAAGACCAGCTTGGCAAACATGGTAAAACGCTCTCTCTACAAAAATACAAAAAATTAGCTGGACATGATGGCGGGTGCCTGTAATCCCAGCTACTGGGGGGTCTGAGGCAGGAGAATCGCTTGAACCCAGGAGGTGGAGGTTGCAGAGAGCCAAGATCACACCACTGCACTCCAGCCTGGGTGACAGAGCAAGACCCAGTTTTGGGCACAGGCAAAGACTTCATGACTAAAACACCGAAAGCAATGGCAACAAAAGCCAAAATTGACAGATGGGATCTAATGAAACTAAAGAGCTTCTGCACAGCAAAAGAAACTACCATCAGAGTGAACAGGCAACCTACAGAATGGGAGAAAATTTTTGCAATCTATCTGTCTGACAAAGGGCTAATATCCAGACTCTACAAATAACTTAAATTTACAAGAAAAAAACAACCCAATCAAAAAGTGGGCAAAGGATATGAACAGAAACTTCTCAAAAGAAGACATTTATGCAGCCAATAAACATATGAAAAAAAGCTCGTCATTGCTGGTCATTAGAGAAATGCAAAGCAAAACCACAATGAGATACCATCTCACGCCAGTTAAAATGGCGATCATTAAAAAGTCAGGAAACAACAGATGCTGGAGAGCATGTGGAGAAATAGGAACGCTTTTACACTGTTGGTGGGAATGTAAATTAGTTCAACCATTGTGGAAGATGGTGTGGTGATTCCTCAAGGATCTGGAACTAGAAATACAATTTGACCCAGCAATCCCATTACTGGGTATATACCCAAAGGATTATAAATCATTCTACTATAAAGACACATGCACACGTATGTTTATTGTGGCACTATTCACAATAGCAAAGACTTAGAACCAACCCAAATGCCCATCAGTGTTAGACTGGATAAAGAAAATGTGGCACAGATACACCATGGAATACTATGCAGCCATAAAAAAGGATGAGTACATGTCTTTTGCAGGGACATGGATGAAGCTGGAAGCCATCATTCTCAGCAAACTAACACAGGAACAGAAAACCAAACACCGCATGTTCTCACTCATAAGTGGGAGTTGAACAATGAGAACATATGGACACAGGGTGTGGGGGCAGCATCACACACTGGGGCCTGTCAGGGGTGGGGGGCTGGGGGAGGGATAGCATTAGGAGAAATACCTAATGTAAATGAGAGGTTGATAGGTGCAGCAAACCACCATGGCACGTGTATACCTATGAAACAAACCTCCACATTCTGCACATGTATCCCAGAACTTAAAGTAAAAAAAAAAAAACCTTTGTTTACATTTTTAAAAAATCCCAATGACTCAGCACAGTGAGCGAGGAGCACAATAGGGTGGTTACCCAGACAGGAGGTCCATCTAGGAGCCCTGCGGGAGGCATGCAGGTATTTCTCTGGAGGTCATGCCTGGCAGGCGTCCACTGTTAGAGCCAGGGGACCCGGAGCATTATCTGAATGAACTAATGACCAACAGGCGGGCAGAAATGAGTGCTGTGGATTGATAACAGGGACAGCCAGACCCCCTCCCATCCCCACGAGGCAGAGGCACCAGGTAAAGCTCCTTGGAAATGAGGCTGGACCCCATTAAAAATGAGGAGGGTGGGTGGGGACTAAATTAACTTAAAGGTTTTGCTGCCTGGTAAAATGAAGGTATGTAATAGGAATTAAATTCCATTATTGGAAAATAAATTAAGTTACATTTCCTGCACTCGGGAATCTGTGGCTTTTGATTTGCACTCACATGGTCTTGCAGTGGGAGGGAGAGGGAGAGGAAGGGAGGGAGGGAGGAGAAAGAGAGAGCGTGTTCAGATTTATTTCCAAGGCCAGAGACTACAAAAGAAGGGTGGATGGAGAAGAGATGGTGAGGGAGACTTTCCTCTCAGGAAGTCTGTCCCAGTGGGCAAAACAGCTTCACTCCTACACAAAGCCATATCCAAGTTGGAGCTCCCACACGAGGCTCCCTTCCTTCAGGGAGCTGGGAGATGGGGGTTAGCCCACATTTCACAGCTGCAAGTTGATGGAGTAGCCCATTACAAAATTAAATCAAACTCAACCTACCACTCACCTGAAATGCCTATGGTTCAAAGTAATAAGATTCATGAGACTTCTCTAAAAGTGGATTATTATGATCAGAAAGAATATGATCCACATTGTATGGTTTTTAGGCACCATGATATGCCCCCATTATAACATTGGAGAGAATAAAGTATAGAAGACAGACGTAAACAAATAATAACAGGATGAGAAACAGTCAATCTAACACAGTTGATTGAAAGTGCTTATTAGATGTTTGTGCTCACAACCAAAAATAACACCAGGTGCAAATTTTTTTTAATTAAAGAAAAAACCCTCAGATAAAGATTTTTAAGCCAAGACCTAGGAAACAGTTTTTGTTTATGAGCCCCTGAGTGATGGGGAAGCTATGCTGTTAATTACTTTAATTTTGGTGCTAACTTTTGTTGGGAATCCTTGGCATAGAGCATGGTTCAGAAGAAAGGGGTAAATTAGGTAAAGAAAACAGGACGAGGGCATTGCAAGGTGATGTTTAAGAGGCTAAACAGTAGTAGCAAATATTCGGGGCATAGTCTGCTAGGCATTGCAAATACTAGACAATTTAAATAGCAGCGCAGTTTTGATCCCTGACGTCATCCATTGTTAAAGTCTATGAATAAACTCTGAGACACAAGATGTTAGCTTGGGACCTGCCTATGGTCCTGTCAGCCACCTCTTCCTACATCACAACACAAATTCCCCGTTAGTGACTCCCAGGGTCCCTCTGGTTCTCGCATTTAAACAGGCTGATGCAGAGCTCTGAGGACCAGAGAAGGCTTGGGGTTGATTCAGAGTAGAGAATAAGCACCAGACACAAACTAGACTCTGCATTTTCTTCTTCCTGCTGTAACAGAAAGAAGAAGAAGAAAACAGTGAAGTTGTCTAAATCCTGAGAGAATCAACTTCTAGAAAAATGGTTAGAGATCAGCAGTTTAGCAGGGAGGGGGAATTGCAAATCAGCAGGATTCTGTCTCACAAGCAAAATTAAATAAAAATTCATTGTCAAGGAGTAAGCCCAACATTTGACTCACATATAAATAGTCATAGTCAGGAGACAACCGGACACTGGGCACCATCTCAAAATCTTTTGGGAGACTTTGGTTAAAGATTCCTCTCCCATTCTAAAGGAGGCAGTCCCAAACCTTTGCATGCTGCATGCTGACTACTCAAATTCTGCTTAATTCACCCTCAAACAAAAGAAAAAATAACTTCTTCCTTCAGCAAGAAAATTGAGGCGATTTGCCTTGTATTAGCTAAACAAAACTCCACTCTGCCATCTCCAACATCACCATCAAACTTAGTAACATCCACTTTCATTCTCACTTCCTTCCCACCAGAGGCAGAGAAAAAGGCCGGCCTGCCTCTTCACGTTCTTCAGTCCAAGCTACATTTCCCAGCGGTGCATCCCTGCTGCTCCTCCCCTCTCCAGGGTTTTGGGCCATCAATGCTCCCTTTGTCTTATCTGTATCTTCCATAGATTCCTCTTTACCAGCTCTTGTCCCTCAGCATGTAAAAGTGTCCACGTTCCCCCATTGTGATAGGACTAAAGATTGATGAAAATATTTTAAACATGTGAATAAACTAAAAACAAAGAACTCATTAGAAGGAAAAAAAATATGCCTATTATATAACGCCTCCAATAGCAACTCAAAACATTGTTAGCCAGTGGTTAAGACCTTCAAACTTTTGATTAATACATTTTTAAGTTGACATCTAAAATTCTTTATTGTTGGTTTAAATGGCTGCAGTTGCAAAGGATATAATTTCTGGCATATATCTAAATTGTAATATTTTACAATGAACTCAAACGAATTTACAAGAAAAAAACAAACAACCCCATCAAAAACTGGGTGAACGATATGAACAGATACTTCTCAAAAGAAGACATTTATGCAGCCAAAAGACACATGAAAAAATGCTCACCATCACTGGCCATCAGAGAAATGCAAATCAAAACCACAATGAGATACCATTTCACACCAGTTAGAATGGCAATTATTAAAAAGTCAGGAAACAACAGGTGCTGGAGAGGATGTGGAGAAACAGGAACACTTTTACACTGTTGGTGGGACTGTAAACTAGTTCAACCACTGTGGAATTCAGTGTGGTGATTCCTCAGGGATCTAGAACTAGAAATACCATTTGACCCAGCCATCCCATTACTGGGTATATACCCAAAGGATTATAAATCATGCTGCTATAAAGACACATGCACACGTATGTTTATTGCGGCACTATTCACAATAGCAAAGACTTGGAACCAACCCAAATGTCCAACAATGATAGGCTGGATTAAGAAAATGCGGCACATATACACCATGGAATACTATGCAGCCATAAAAAATGATGAGTTTTCATGTCCTTTGTAGGGACATGGATGAAACTGGAAACCATCATTCTCAGCAAACTATCGCAAGGACAAAAAACCAAACACTGCATGTTCTCACTCATAGGTGGGAATTGAACAATGAGAACACATGGACACAAGAAGGGGAACATCACACACCAGGGCCTGTTGGGGGGTCAGGGGAGGGATAGCATTAGGAGATATACCTAATGTTAAATGACGAGTTAATGGGTGCAGCACACCAACATAGCACATGTATACATATGTAACAAACCTGCACATTCTGCACATGTACCCTAAAACTTAAAGTATAATAAAAATAAAAAATAAAAAAATAAATTGTAATATTTTGAAACAGGACTCTTATTTGAAATATTAAAGCAATTAGAACACTACCACCATCCATTTTTTAAATATATTAATAAAGGTTGGGCATGGTGGCTCACACCTGTAATCCTAACACTTTGGGAGGTCAAGGCAGGAGGATTGCTTTAGGCCAGGAGTTTGAGATAGCCTGGGCGACCCATCTCTACAAAGGAAAATAAAACAATTAGGCATGGTGGTGTGTGCCTGTAGTCCTACTTACGGGGGAGGCTGATGCGGGAGAATCACTTAAGCCCAGGAATTCAAGGGTGTAGTGAACTATCATCATGCCACTGCATTCCAGCCTGGGTGACAAAGTAAGACCTTGTCTCAAAAAAAAAAAAAAAAAAAAAAATTATATATATATGAGCTCTTTTGAAAAAATCAGAAATTTTACATTATTTCTTTTCTCCTTGAAAACATATTTTTATTTCATTTTCCCACACAATTTATCATAATGTAATATATTTTTATGTTTGAATGTCTTCTGTTGATCATCCTAAGTGATCAAACACAGGTAGATAATTTTAAGTTTATATAATGTTTAAGTCATTGTGCTCATATCATTTTAAGTGTTAAAATTTGGAGGGCAGGAGTTTCAGGAATCAATTATATTATTAGTCCAAAGTTGATCCAGGCTGGGTGTGGTGGCTCACGCCTGTAATCCCAGCACTTTGGGAGGCCAAGGCGGGCAGATCACTTGAGGTCAGGAGTTCGAGGCCAGCCTGGCCAATATGGTGAAACTCCATCTCTACTAAAATACAAAAATGAGCTGGGCGTGGTGGCAGGCACCTGTAATCCCAGCTACTTGGGAGGCTGAGGCATAAGAATCACTTGAGCCCAGGAGGCAGAGGTTGCAGCGAGCTGAGATTGTGCCACTGCACTCCAGACTGGGCAACAGAGCAAGATTCTGTCTCAAAAATATAAAATTAAAATTAAAAAAAAAAGCAAAGTTGATCCAAACAACATAAATACATATATGTTGGTACTTAATAGGCAATAAAATGCAAACAAAAAATTGGAAATACATTTCTTAATGAGATAGCTAGGCAAGGTTTGGATGCATGGATTTTAAAAACTTATCTGATACCAATGTAGTGTTTTGAGTTGTCCATTTGTTTGGCCTCCCTGAAGTTTATTCATTACAAATAAGGCCACATAATAAAACTGACATAGAGGAGGGTCTTGCTGTCCTTTATAAAGCAGCAAAAATGATATTTTGCAAGGAGAGGTGGGAAGGAGAAGGGCCGGGCACTGTCATGGACACCTGAGGCAAATCAGTTTCCAGGAAAGAGCACGTGTGGAAATTAAGTATCTAGAACTCGAAGCCATTAACATTCTCCAGGCCTCCACTTGAAACTCGGAAAATGTGCACCGGCTGCATGAGGTATGCACGCCCCAGCTTGAGTATCGCCAGGTGAGGTTATTGCTCAGCCATGAACAATTGGCCCTGCCTTCATTTATTTCCTTTGTGTTTCCTTCTCTACACACTATCAAAATAAGAAATCATCTACAGCTAAAGACACAGATGTTTTCTTCTCCATGGTGGGAATAGAGGAAATTATACTGGTCAGGCTGTATAACATTTGGTATGACATTTTCCTTGTATTCACCCCACAGCTTGAGGTCTTAAGAGTAATATTTAAAAGGTCACATCTCGAGTTCATTCACGGGCATGCCCCGTGCCAGTGTTGCTGGGAGCATAACTGCATAGAAGTATAAAGATTCGGATGTCAAAGGCCATCTACCAGATGTGGGGGACCGAGCTGCAGGGCAGGAACAGAAGGCCAGTAAAAGCATCATTGGAAATCACTGTCACATTGTTTATAATTACAGGGAACAACTGCAGAGTTCTGACTACTCAATCACAGTGCAATGAGTAATGGAAGGCTACGTAGTGGCAAGAATTGAAAAGAAGGCCAGGCGCAGTGGCTCACGCCTGTAATCCGAGCACTTTGGGAAGCCAAAGCAGGATGACTGCTTGAGCTCAGGAGTTCGAGAGTTTGAGACTGGCCTAAGCAACATAGTAAGACCTTGTGTCTAATAAAAATTGAAAAAATTAGCTGGGTATGATGGTGCACACCTGTAGTCCCAGCTACTTGGGAGGCTGAAGTGGGAGACTCGCTTGAGCTCAGGAGTTCAAGGCTGCAGTGAGCCGTGATTGTACCACTGCACTCCAGCCTGGGCGACAGAGCGAGGCCCTATCTAAAAAAAAAGAAAAGACCAGGCACAGTGGCTCACCCCTGTAATCCCAGCACTTTGGAAGGCCAAGGCAGGTGGATCACTGAGCTCAGGAGTTTAAGAACAGCCTAGGCAACATGGTGAAACCCTGTCTCTACTAAAAATACAAAAAATTAGTGGGACATGGTGGCACATGCCTGTAATCCCAGCTACTGGGGAGGCTGAGACATGAGAATCTCTTGAAACTGGGAGGCGGAGGTTGCAGCGAGCCAGGATGGTGCCACTGCACTCCAGCCTGGGCAACAGAGTGAGACTTTGTCTGAAAAAAAAAAAGAAAAAAAGAAACAATAAAAAACCATTTAGGAACTTTCTTAAAATGCAGACTGCTGGGCCCAACCCAAGACCAACTGAAACACAATGAAGGGTGAGGAGAAACACTTTTAACAAGCAACCCTGGCTTTGGGGGACCAATGACTCAGGGAATCAGGCTTAGAAAAGAAAATGTGAACCTGTAAGAGTTCTAGGTCAGGAATCCTGAATATTTTTATTGTACAGTTGTATTTATTTTTATATTCTATCCGTGTTCATTGTGTTAACATTACATCAACAAAATAGAAACATTTAAAGGAGTTGATAGAAAACATAACTGTAAATCCTAATATTTTCTTCTGACATCCAAACAGGCCACCTGGCTTTCCCACACATCAACCTCGTACTCACACCCCACTCTGGAGACCACCAGCTTCGAGGCAAAAAGAGACAACGACGTACAATGGAGTAAAGCCTCCATGTGTAGGCGATGTTGTGAGGAAAGGGTGGCCGGTTGGAAGGGAACATTTTTAAATTGAGGTTATTGTTTATATTTTCTCATAAACAGCTTCTCTGTGGCCACAAGTTATTTCGGTCATTTTCACAGCTTCCTCAGATATCTGGAAAACCTTTCGACTCATTATTAAAAAATAAAATAAAATAAGATTACTTACTAAAACTTGGCCAAAAGCATGGAAGAGCCTCCTTTTCAGAAAATGACAGGAAAGTAGATTTCTTATCTAAAAGAGAAATATTAGGCTGGGCACAGTGGCTCACACCTGTAATCCCAGCACTTTGGGAGGCCAAGGCAGGTGGATCACCTGAGGTCAGGAGTTTGAAACCAGCCTGAATATGGTGACACCCCGTCTCTACTAAAAGTACAAAAATTAGCTGGGCTTGGTGGCAGCCGCCTATAGTCCCAGCTACTCAGGAGGCTGAGACAGGAGAATTCCTTGAACCCGGGAGGCGGAGGCTGCAGTGAGCCGAGATCGCGCCACTGCACTCCAGACTGGGCAACAGAGCAAGACTCTGTCTCTAAATAAATTAATTAATTAAATCGAATTAAATTAAATAAGAGAAATATTAGGTTGAAATCCTGTTCCTTATGGGTCAAGCTAATTCTTTTCAGTATATTAAATAATTTTTTTCATTCTATTTTTTTCCCTTTCCTTTCTAAATCCCCCAGCATCTTTCCTCATCCACCCCATTTCAAAGAGGGTTCTGCTTGCAGGAACTCAAAGCTCAGAGCTTTTAGCTTCCCAAAGCCCTATTTCCAAACTAAAGCAAAGGTCCTTTAGAATTTGCACGGCAGGCTGTGCAAAATGAGAGAGAAGGAAATCGCTGGCAGAAATATCCCCGAAGAAGGGATTTCTCCCCCAAAGACCAGAAAGCAATTCTTCTAGGTTAGGGGAATGAGGAGACATACAGAGAAAACAAGAGGCTTGAGAGTTCCTCATGAAAGGACTGGACCTGGAGTGGCCATGCAGGAGAGGTGCAAGGGACTTGGAGCCCCTGAAGCTTCAGGAGAGCTGCGTGGCCCATGTCCTGCAGCACCGGCAGCCATCACGCCCATGAACCCTGCCTGTGTCCAGAAACAGTGCTGCTGTCCTTGACTTCCTCACTCTGCAAGGACTTCGCTTCCCCAGCAGGCAGTTCACCTCTGGATACCCCTCCCTGATGCAAACTTTGCTCATGTCATGTCTATTAAGATCAAGAAAATGGAGCCCATAACTGAGATCAGCACATGGGTAAGGAAACTGCTGAATGGAAGGAGCTCCAAGACCTGGAACTGAGACCGAAGCTGGCAACATGGCGGGATGTTGCACCCCCCACACACACGCTCACACGTGGTTTTCATTCCTTCTTTCATATTACGGCGGGCGTGGAATTACCAGTCAATTTGACATTTATAAATACATTAACTAGCGCTTCCAATTCTTCTCCTGCTTCCAAGTTTGTTCTCACCACCTCACAGAAAATGCTGGGGACAGAATTAAATGCAGAGTAATCTAAACAAGCTTTGATATGTCATATGTCTTTCCTACTGAATAAGCTAAACCAACCAGGGTAATTTAGTGATACTTGGGCAAGAAAACTAGGAATTACGCACACTTTCTTTTTCCAAATTCCCCACATCGAAGTCTGTGAATTCTACTGCAATTACAGTGGTATAATAAAAAATATATGCTTGGCTTTTGTTCGTGTTCTTGGCACAGACTTCCTAAAACCCTTGCAATTCCTTGAGTGATAGGAGTGTCTTTTGTTATTCATAATGAGCCCTTTCAATTATACCTGGGATTATGTGAGTGAAGTGGCTGTTGGCAGGACCCCTGGATTGCCTCAGGATGGGGGCTGGTTTGGTTGCCAGAGGAACCAAGCATGTGATTAGAGGGTAGAAATTTTCACCATCATCCCCCCACCTCCGGGGATAGGAAGGGGGCTAGAGAATGAGTTCAATCATCAATGGCAATGATTTAATCAATTATGCCTGCATAATGGAACTTCAATAACAATCCTGAGAGAAGGAGGCTGGGGAAGCTTCTGAGCTGGCGAACATGTTTAGGGTGGCACACACTGACTCCACAGGGACAGAGGCTCCTGCGCGACAGACCATTCCACACCTCACCCTATGCACTCTTCATTTGACTCCTCATTTGTGTCCTTTATAATGAACTGCAATAGGAAGAAGAGCACTTGCCTGCGTTCTGTGTGTCATTCTAGCAAATCACCAAACCTGAGTGGGAGGAGGTCATGGGAACCCCTACATTCGTGGTAGCCCAGGCAGAAGTAAGGGTAGCCTTGGACACCTCATTCATGGCTGATGTCTGAAATGGAGGCAGTCTTGTAGGACTGAACCCTCAACCTGTGGGACCTGGGCTCACTCTGGAGTTAGTGTCAGAATTGAATTGAATTGAATTTTTGGACAGCCAATTGGTGTTGGAGAAATGGAGAATTGATGGTAGTTAGAGAAAAATCACACAGGTACGTATCCCAATTCCGACATTGCTTTCTCTTTCCACTGCTACCATTTTAGTCCCAATCCATCATCATCTGTTTCCTGGACTGCCATACATAATGGGCTCCTTACTAATCTTTCTTTTTTTTTCTTTGAGACCGAGTCTCACTCTGTCCCCCAGGCTGGAGTGCAGTGGCACAATCTCGGCTCACTGCAACCTCTGCCTCCTGGGTTCAAGCAATTCTCCTGCCTCAGCCTTCCAAGTAGCTGGGATTACAGGCGCCCGCCACCACACCCAGCTAATTTTTGTATTTTTAGTAGAGAAGGAGTTTCACCATATTGGCCAGGCTGGTCTCGAACTCCTGACCTCAGATGACCCACCCCACTAAGCCTCCCAAAGTGCTGGGATTAGAGGCGTGAGCTACCACGGGGCTCCTTACTAATCTTGCTTTCCTCTGCTGCTCCTATGATACAGCCAACACTTAGCCTGCGGAGTGGGTTGTTTAAAACTCAAGCCATAATATATCCTCTGCTAAAAACCCTTCGGTGATTCCTATTACACTTAGGTTCAAACCCAGTCCGAACCCTATTCTGACGTGCAAGGCTCTTGGTGACCTGACTCCTTCCTGTCTCATACCATACCCACTTGCTCACTGAATCCTTTCCATGCTGGCCTTCCTTCTGGTTTTCTGTTTATGAAACCCACCAGTCTTCTTGATTTGACTCATCGCTCCCTCAGCTTGGCATCCTCGCCCTCTTCTCAACATGCCGGTCTGAGCTGTCACTCAGAAGTCAGCTCAGAGATGCCTTTCTGGACCACCCAATCATGGACAGAGAGCCACCAGCACAGCAGGCTGGTCTAATTCTCTGCACATCCTATCAGCGTCTGCCACGTTTTGTGTTTATTTATCAGTTTATTGTCTGACTATGAGCCCTAGAATGTAACCTCCGTGAGAAACAGGACCTTCTCTGTCTCATCCCTCACTCCAATCCTCAGTGTCCAAACAGGACCTGACACACTCAGCCAGCTAATGAATGTTTAGAGACCAGGTAGTTGAAGAAAGCCTTCACACATAAGGTGAAAAACCAGGACTTAGCAATGACTGAATTTATTTACCAGAAAACAGCAGAGACCACAATTAATCTCAGCTGGTTCTGTGCTGTAGCATCCGACTGGTGACAAGGACTCATGCTGGGAATGAAACTATTTTAAGGATTTGCTTCATGAAAGGGTCTGTTTATTAGAGCAGCAGCAAATATAAACAACTTCTAGAAATCCAAACAGGAGGGCCAGCACCAAACAAGGTTGCTGGCAAGCTTTCTTGCTCAGTAAAGTCCTCTCAACGCTGTTCCCATGAAAACAATTCATTCTGCAAAGCAATCGGCCTCCTGCCTCCTTGGGCACTAATTGCTCTGCCTGGTTAGACAATTTAGAAAAATGCACCACTTTCAACATGGGAAGGGAAAGGGAAAGGAGGGGGCCTGGCTTTTCAAAAGTACAATGAGCTCTGAGAAAAAGAAAACACAGAAAAATATTTCAAGAGAGGAGAATACCTCTAAGTGGAAATGAGTGCTTTAGCTGAGGCCAGAAAGTGGATTGGACCTTCATTGCCTCAATGTCCTCCAAGGAGTCCAGAGTCCTGGCTGCTCCAGTGGGAAACAGCGAATCATGGCATTTCTTGAATCTGGCATTTGGAATGTTAGTTTTTCCCCTAAACAGACAGACCCTGACAACCATCTGTTGGGTCAGCCTGCTGTTCAGAAACAAAGATACAGTTTGGTGCATACTGATAGCCCAAAGTGCAGTTTCCATGTAAATACAGCCAGTAGCTAATGCCAGTGATTAATTCTGCATATCTTTTCCCTGCCATAATTATCCATCTCACAAGGGGCATCTCAAATTTCCAAAAAGAAACCCTTTCACAGTGTATATTTAAAGCCCTTAAAATGGTCATAGTCTTTTATCCAGTAATTGCACAACCAGAAATCCATGCTGAAAGAAAACAATAAGAAATGCAGACAAGTACTTATTCTCAGGGATGTTCAAAATCCTAAAAAATATATATATATATACACATATATATATATGAACCACCTAAATGTCCATCAACGGGAAACAGTAAAGAAAAAGTACTAAATGTGCCTTTGATGGAATGTTATATAGTCGTTAAAATTATTTTTACTGGGAACTTTTAAAAGCACACTTGTGCTTTAAGGAATTCAACCATGCTTCCGACAGGTTCACAGAAACACTGGTTAATCCCAAAGAATTTCTGGGTTTCCTCAAAGCCTTTCTTTCCTTTTCTCTTTTCTGAAATCAGAGATGTTGCCACGCCATGGTGCTAAAGCAGGGGGAAGTGGGTTGGAGAGGAACGTAATCTTCATGTAAATCTATATCCACACACAAAAAAATGAATGTTCCTGTCCTTGGAAGAAAGGAGGTAAGGCAGAGTCAGGGTTTTGAATGTTTTTTCCTACCACCTGCTGATTCTATGCTTTCAAACTCTTTCTTGAGCAGCTGCTAGGCAGCTGTTTCAGCCTCCTGAGATAGGTAGAGAGGAAAAGAAAGGAAAAAAGAATACAAACCTACAGAGACTTCCACACCATCCAGACTTTAGGTAGAGTTGTGCTATTTATATATATTAATTTTTTTAATTAAAAAATGTTTTAGGCCAGGCACAGTGGCTCATGCCTGTAATCCCAGTATTTTGGGAGACTGAGGCAGGAGGATCACTTGAGGCCAGGAGTTCAAGACCAGCCTGGCCAACATGGCAAAACCCTGTCTCTACTAAAACTCTAAAAATACAAAAATTAGCCAGGCATGGTGGCTCATGCCTGTAATACCAGCTACTACAGAGGCTCAGGCAGGAGAATTGCTTGACTCCTGGAGGCAGAGGTTGCAGTGAGTCCAGATCACGCTATTGCACTCCATCCTGGGCTACAGAGTAAGACTCTGTCTCAAAAAAAAAAAAAATTTTTTTTAGACACAGAGTCTAGCTTTGTCACCCAAGCTGGAATATAGTGGCACCATCATAGCTCACTGTAGCCTCGACCTCCTGGGGTCAAAGATCCTCCTGCCTTAGCCTCCTGAGTAGCTTGGATTACAGGCATGCACCACCACACACAGCTAAGCTTTTCTAAAAAGTTTTTAGTAAAGACAGGGGTCTCTCTATCTTACCCAGGCTGGACTCAAACTCCTAGCCTCAAGCGATCCTCCTGCCTTAGTCTCCCAAAGTGTTGGGATTACAGAATGAGCCACCACACCCAGCTGGGTTATGCTGGGTGGAGACAATCATATTAATCTCCCTACATGGAGACCCACCCAGTTGGGCGAATGCTTTGGGTGAGTCTACTTGGTGATTGGCTCTCCAGGGCTGATGGGTTTGTGAGTGGGAACAGATCTAAATTGCCCTGCCCACAAATGGGGTAGTTGGTAGGGAGAGGGGTAGTTAGGAGCTACATGAATCATGGGGCAGGAAAGCCTGAAAAATGAAGGACTTTGAGGGAGCAAAAATATCTCATTGATCTCTCCAAAAACCATCAGAAAGCACAGCTAGATGTACTAGACTTCCTGTAATAAATGCGAACAACGCTTGACAGGGCTTAGCTGTGTCTCAAAATGGGAAAACATACTTACAAAGTTTGGGGGTCTGGGTGATTGTAAGGTGGGGAAATGGTTGGGCCTGGGCAGAGTTTCTGACATAACAGGAGTGGATTGAAGGGGAGTGGGGTGAGACGTTTGAAGAGAGCCCTGAAGAGCAAGCTGTCGGCCCCGAAGCGAGTAGCTGACACTTTTGTTTGGGTTTTTGGGGTTGTTCCCCATGTTGTTTAACACACAGACAGGAAAGTATGCCTGATCCCAGTATTGTTTAACACAGAGACAAGAAATTACATATTGATTTTTAATCTTACGGGATTTTAATGAAATTAGTGACTGTGTAATTGACACCCTTTCCTACATCTCCTTGGAAATCTTTGGTAAAATTCACCTTGCTCACTAATGCTTTGTGAAACACTTTCTTTGGTATCTGTAAGTAAACATGACACCTTGTTTCCAGGTCAGTGTAGTGATCACAGATAACTTTGTAGCCTACGTACCCATACGACCATTCTAACAAGAATGAAAAAGTTACGCAGGAGACATGAAGATAGACCAAAGGGCTCTGGAAACCAGACAGATGGATTTAAACCAAGAATATTTTAATAGTAATGGCAGACTAAGGGGAATCATTTAAAAAAAAAAAAAAAAAGTCTAGGCCAGGCAGCGGTGGCTCACGCCTGTGATCACAACACTTTGGGAAGCCAAGGCAGGTGGATCACTTGAGGTCAGGAGTGTCAGGCCTCTGAGCCCAAGCGAAGCCATCATATCCCTGCGACCTGCACGTATACATCCAGATGGCCTGAAGCAACTGAAGATCCACAAAAGAAGTGAAAATAAAAAAGAAGAAAAAGAAAATAGCCTTAACTGATAACATTCCACCATTGTAATTTGTTTCTGCCCCACCGTAACTGATCAATGTACTTTGTGATCTCCCCCACCTTTAAGAAGCTTCTTTGTAATTCTCCCCACCCTTGAGAATATACTTTGTGAGATCCACCCCTTGCCCGCAAAACATTGCTCCTAACTCCACCGCCTATCCCAAAACCTATAGGAACTCATGATAATCCCATCACCCTTTGTGGACTCCTTTTTCAGACTCAGCCTGCCTGCACCTAGGTGAAATAAACAGCCTTGTTGCTCACACAAAGCCTGTTGGTGGTCTTCACACGGATGTGTGAGACAAGGAGTTCGAGACCAGCTTGGCCAACATGGTAAAACACTGTCTCTACTAAAAATACAAAAATTAGCCGGGCGTGGTGGCTCCTGCCTGTAGTCCCAGCTACTCAGGAGGCTGAGGCAGGAAAATTGCTTGAACCCAGGAGGTGGAGGTTGCAGTGAGCCAAGATTGTGCCACTGTACTACAGTCTGGGTAACACAGCGAGACTCCTTCTAAAAAAAAAATGTCTACATAACGTCTTCAGCTTAGGATAGAGAGGGAAGAGGAAGAAGCCAATTGAAAGGCTGTCACACAAGGTGAACAAGCCTTGAATAAGGACATTCACAAAGTTAGTTGTAAAGAGCACAGATACAAACTATGAATCACAAGCCAACAAGCCACAGAATTTAAAGTAGGCCAAATATGAGTCATCAGATGCAAAGAAGAGTCGAAGAAAACTCTAAATTTTCAAGCCTTTGATCGGGAAAATAATGGTATTTTTGAGAATGAGGAACATAAGACAAAATATTGAGAGAAGGAAGAATGCAGTTTGGGCAGTTTGGGTTCGTCCAGGCACTGAGAGATCTAAGTGATACCTCTGGAAATGATATAGGAATTCAGAAGAAAGTACTTAGCCAGATAATGAGGGTACAGGGGTCCTTGGTAAGGTTTTCCTTTTAATGAAAAACAGCCCCTAAATCATTTTCTTTTCTAACAAAGGCAGCCTGTAAAATCAAGCTGCAGACATAGACAGGCAAGCTGGAAGTTTGCACAGGTGAATGCCAGCAACTGTGCCAATAGGAAAAGGCTACCTGTGACTAGGCATGATCAAAATGGCAGTTCCATTGGCCCTTCTCTTTGCCAGCCACATGTACAGTAAGGAGCAGACAAGATGGCTCTGGCCAAAGGGAAAGTCCATTTGCATAATAAGATTAGGGTGTAAATGTCACACCTGGTCAAACCAATCTGTGGGCCCTATGTAAATCAGACACCGCCTCCTCAAGCCTACCTATAAAATCTGCAGTGGTCCCCTGCAGGCTGGCTTTTCCCTTTCAGACGCCTCTCTCACAAGAGAAAGAGCTGCTCTCCTCTCTCCTTTCATCTGCCTAGTAAACTTTCTGCTCCCTAACCCACCTGCATGTGTCCGTGTCCTTAATCTTGGCATGATATGACGGACCCCTGGTATTTACCCCAGACAAGGATGCTGCTTCAGAAGGTAGTTAGGGATGTGGGTGTGATGCTTTGGTGAAATGACGGAAGAGAGATTACAGCAACTGCTGCATCTCAAGTGCATCCCACAGTCCAGACCTTGTGCTGCCTGGTCTCACAGGTGAGATCTCTAGCGGCCTTGCGATGGCAGGAAGAGTAGGCAGGCACGGTCCTCTCTAGGAGAAAATCTGGCAGACATGCATACTTCACAAACATGCAACATAAGAAGGAACTGTGAAAACACATCTATACTTTTCCCAAGGGCACCTTTTGTCCCTGCACAGTGGGGCTCTCCTGGGCTGCGGGAAGTGTACCCGTGTCCATCTCATTCCCTCTCTTTCCTCCCTTCTGTTCTACCCTTGGCGAGGCCCAGTTTCTCCTGCCCTGTTTCTCCCAACACGTGCTGCCAGCTGGGGCCTCCGGGACCCATGTCCCTGGTTCCATGCTGAAGCCAGCTCCTTGGAGCTGGGGTACCCATCTATCTCAGGAAACACCAGGGGTCTTTTAGACTTTTCTTAGTGAAGTAGTCACAACCCAAGAAATACCTTTCTCTGCTTAATTTTGAAGGATCCCTAGCATGCTTTGTTGTGATTGAAAAATTCTTTTCTTTACAAAGGGTAAGGAAGAAGGATAGCAGAGGGTAGGAAAAGTTGAGACTAGAAAAGTTGTTTTCCCAGTGATGAAATAATCCTTCCCCCAAATGATTTTATTCTTAGGGGCTCTTAAATTTCATTCTGTAAAAAAGAAAGTTTGAGCAACCTAGCCTGGGAGAAAGAGGAGAAATCCGCAGACCAGAAGAACAACTGGCCAGAGAAAAGTGATGTCAGAAAGCAGCATGCTGGAGGAGCAGCTCCAGCAGAAGCCCTGGAGAACAAGGGGAGATTCAAAATCACTGGACTTGACAATGAGGAGAGAGATTAAGACCTTCAAAAAAGCAGCGTCAGCAGAAAGGAGCGGTTACGCTTTGCTCGATGCAAGTTACCCAGAAATCATCCCCTCTAATCCTGTACTTCCTGACATCGCTTTCCCAACTTTTTATAAATACTCATATGTCAGACTCCTCCAATTCCATTGGTTAACTCAAGAAAGCAGAAGAAAACTTTATGTGAGTAATAAAACTGTGGGTTTGGTGATACTCGTGATCATTTGTAAAACCACATGTTCTAACACGCACACAGAAAATTCACTTTCAAACAACAGTTGTTGCCAATTTTCTGTTCTCTGTTACAGAGTGGCTCCAGGTTGAGTTTCCAAAGCCTACATATTTGTGGCTGCCTTTCTGGAAAAATGCTAACAATGAACTCCACATCCAGCCTCGTCTCAAGCAGATTTCTGTTGGCCGCAATTATGAGAAGGTGTACGAATCGGTCCATACCCTAAACATCCATGCTATTCTCCGTTTTTGTATCCTTATCAGAAAACTAAACCACATCCTCCAGCTAGTGTTTCTTTTTAAACCAAGCGGAGTTTCTGGCATCCTTGTTTAAGGTACTGAAATTTTGCGCAGATATCTTTACCACATGCTTTGAACTTCACCCATCAGTCATGATTAAATGCTCTCAATTCCCACACCCCTGTGTTCATGTATGCTTTCATTTGCAGATAGAGAGATAAATATATATAGAGAGAGATATACACAGATATATATACAGATATATCTATCATATATATATAAAACTATATATATAATTTGAAGTTGGTCATGACTTTAGGTACTTTCATTCATCTAATTATATTACTAGAAGCTCAATCCTAGGAATATTTGCCAATGAATACTTTCAAAGTTGAATCCCACAGCCAAATGAATTAGTGTTATAAGATGGTACCGTTTCATTCAATAAACCTTACATTTAATGTAACATGCAAAACGTTTTCCAAACCACCAACCATTCCCAGACTGTTTGAAATACAAATACGTCCACAGTAGCCTGGCCTAGATGATTTCTTATGTCCGTCAGACTAAGCAATTTCATAAAGATAGCTGATTTTTAACAGACATATTTCAAGTTCAATAATGCAAACAGATGAGTCAAACAAAAGCAGTATTAGTGTTAGTATCATTCAGGGTTCTTTAGAGAAACAAAATTAAGAGGATGTGTGTGTGTGTGTGTGTGTGTGTATAAATACATATACATATAAATGTATATGTACACATTTTTCAGAGAATTACTCCAAGGAATTGTCTTGTGTGACTGTGGGAGTTGGCAGGACTGAAATACTTAGAGCGGGGGACAGGATAGAAACCCTACCAAGATTTCTACTTTATAGTCTTGGGGCAAAGTTTCTTCTTCCCCCCCAGGAAGCCTCAGTTTTTGCTCTCAGGCCTTCAATGGATTGGTTGAGGCCCACCTGTATTATCAAGGCTAATCTCTTTCACTTAAAGTCAGTTGATTGCAGATATTAACCACATCTACAAAATACTCTCACAGCAACCTCTAGATTACTGTTTGATTAAATAACTTAATACGATAGCCTAGCAAAAGTGACATATAAACTCGACATCAAAGTTGACTATCACAGTGTGGCAGTCCTTATGAATACAGAATGTAGTTCCAATATCAGCAAAGTCTAAATCAGATTGGGACGATGTTGCAAAGATATTGAAGGCATAGCTCCTTTTGTGCAAGAGAAGATCATCTAATGAGATAAACTGACAGTCATGGAAAATTGCATAAACATACATATGCTACAACCACACAAGCTGAAGAGAGACATCTCTGTAAGGCCAAAACCCAACACCAATTAATTCATTGATTTTAGTCCTCTGTACACTTGTGCTATCAAAACAAAAATCATTCGTCTTAAGAAAACCATACCATTATTAAAAAGTCAAAAAATAACAGATGCTGCCCAGGTTGTGAAGAAAAGGGAATGCTTATACACTGCTGGTGGGAATGTAAATTAGTTCAGCCATTGTGGAAAGCACTCTGGCGATTTCTTAAAGAACTTAAAACAGAACTACCATTCCACCCAGCAATCCCATTATTGGGTGTACACCCAGAGGAATAGAAACCATTCTACCACAAAGACACACATACACATATGTTCATTGCAGCACTACTCATAATAGCAAAGACAAAGAATCAACCTCAATGCTCAATGGTAGACTGGATTTTTAAAACGTGGTACACACACACCATGGAATACTATAAGGCCATGAAAAGGGATGAGATCATGTCCTTTGCAGCAACATGGATAGAGCTGGAGGCCATTCCCCTGAGCAAACTAACGCAGGAACAGAAAGCTAAATATTGCATGTTCTCACTTATAAGTGGGAGCTAAACATTGAATACATATGGACACAAAAAGGGGAACACAAACACCACAGTCTACTTGATGGTGGAGGGTCGGGGGAGGGTGAGGATCGAAAAACTCCCTATTGGGTACTATGCTTATTACCTAGGTGGCAAAATAATCTGTACATTAAACCTCTGCAACATGAATTTACCTATGTAACAAACCTGAATATGTACCCCTGAACTTAAATAAAATAAATGAAAACTATACCACATTAAAGAAACAATGTTATCTTAGGGAACAAGGTCTCAAATTATACAAATTTTAATTTTGCCCAGGATATGTAATAGTTTTCTGTTGTCAAGGTGATTACTTTTTTTCTTTTTCTTTTTTTTTTTTTTTTTTTTTTTTTTGAGACAGAGTCTTGCTGTCAACCAGGTTGGCGTCTAGTGGCAACATCTTGGCTTACTGCAACCTCCACCTCCCAAGCTCAAGGGAGTCTCCTGCCTCTGCCTCCCGAGTAACTGGGATTACAGGTGTGAGCCACCACATCCAGCTAATTTTTGTATTTTTAGTAGAGATGGGGTTTCGCCATGTTGGCCAGGCTGGCCTTGCACTCCTGGCCTCAAGTGATCCACCCACCTTGGCCTCCCAAAGTCCTGGGATTACAGGCATGAGTCACCATGCCCAGCCATGATTACTCTTTTATCTTGACAGTATTATATAAAATAACTATGAAGCCACCTTATGAATATTCTACCCAGCTTCCTTAAAGCTTTATCATATAAAAGAGCTATCATTAAGGAAATGAAAAAGATGAAGGACAAGGAAGTTGCTATTCTGAGCAGAATCACTTTTATCCTAGTGGCCATACTTCTTTTACATCCTGGTTTCACTTCTTTTTTGTCCCTTTACATTTTAAAAAAGAAACTACCATTAGAAAACCAGAACTATCAAAATATCAAATCTCTTGTTTTGAGCTTTGTGATAATTAATTTTCCTGTCAACTTGGCTAGGCTATGGTGCCCAGTTGTTTGGTTAAACACTAGTCTAGATGTTGCTGTCAAGGTATTTATGGATGTGGTTAACATGGAAATCAGTAGACTTTTAGTAAAACACAATACATTTCATGATGTGATGGGCCTCATCCAATCAGTTGGAGGCCTTAAAAGCAAAGACTGAGGTTTCTCTTAGCTAAATTTCCTACCAGTCTGCCCTACCAATTTTGGAGTCGTCACTCTCCAGAATCATGTAAGCCAATTCCAGTCAATCAATCAATAGATAAATGTATGTACACATGTATATATGTATATGTGTGTGCATATGTATGCATGTGTGATATGGTTTGGCTGTGTCCCCACTCAAATCTCATCTTGAATTCCCATGTGTTGTGTGAGGGAGCCATTGGGAGGTGATTGAGTCATGGGGGCAGGTCTTTCCTGTGCTGTTCTCATGATAGTGAGTCAGTCTTATGAGATCTTATACAGCAGCATGAAAATGGACTAATACAGTGTGTGTACTGTTTCTCTGGGAACATTGACTCATTGACTAATGCAAGCTTTTTTTTTTTTTTTTTGGTTTGCTTATAAATATTTTAGACAAGCGATACAACTTATTGTAACAAAAAAATCTTTTATATACCTGTGTGTTAGTCTGTTCTCACTCTACTAATAAAGACATAACCTAGACTGGGTAATTTATAAAGGAAAGAGGTTTAATGGACTCACAGTTCCACATGGCTGGAGAGGCCTCACAATCATGATGGAAGGCAAAGGGGAAGCAAAGATGTGTCTTACATGGAAGTGGGCAAGAGAGCTTGTTGGGGAACTCCCTTTTATAAAACCATCAGTTCTCTTGAGACTTATTCACTGTCACCAGAACGACACAGGAAAAACCTGCCCCCATGATTCAATTATCTCCACCTGGCCTCGCCCTTGACATGTGGGGATTATTACAATTCAAGGTGAGATTTGGGTGGGGACACAGCCAAACCATATGAGCTTGTTTTACCAGTAACTAAATAATTTATTTCAATGGTATGAGATCATCTTAAGTTTATTTTTTCAAAATATATGTATCTTTTATTTGGAATCTGATTATAAAAATAAATTGTAAAACATAATGACACTGAATAGTTATTGGATGATACCAAGAAATGTGTTAATATTTTTACATGAAACAATGGTTTGCAGTTATTTTATCAAAAGGAGAGTAATCTTTTGAAATATATATTTGGTACCTTTATGGATAAAGTGATAGAAAATTAAAGTCTTTCTATGGAATTGCTTTTGGCATTTGTGTTTTTAGTCACTCTTTTCACTTACATTTATTTATTACACTTACATTTCACTTACGTTTATGTTTCTTTTTATAAAAATAAAACAGATGGCCAGGCGCGGTGGCTCACGCCTGTAATCCCAGCACTTCGGGAGGCCGAGGCAGGTGGATCACCTGAGGTCAAAAGTTCCTGACCAGCCTGACCAATATGGTGAAACCCCATCTCTACTAAAAATACAAAAATTAGCCGGGCGTCATGGAGCGTGCCTGTAATCCCAGCCATTCGGGAGGCTGAGGCAGGAGAATCGCTTGAATCCAAGAGGTGGAGGTTGCAGTGAGCCAAGATTGTGCCATTGCACTCCAGCCTGGGCAACAAGAGCAAAACTCCATCTCAAAATAAATAATAAATAAATAAATAAATAAGACATATAAGATTTGCTACAAGAAAATTTATTTCAATAGTGTGACTACATCCTATTTAATTTCATATTGTGTATTTTTAAGGACAAGAGAAGGAAAAGGAAAAAAAGTTCACTGAATGCTTCCTATGTGCCAGGCTCTGTGTAGGTTATCTTTTAATTCTCAGAGCGGGAGTGGTGGATGGTATTTTAGTCATTTCACAGTGGGGAAAATAGTGGTGATGGAAGTGAGTATCAGTAAGGATAACAGACTGCTTCAACTTAGCTTAAAAGTGGAGAGATGGACGTTCTTCCACGAGAGTCGTCGGGGTTTCCTGCTTCAACAGTGCTTGGACGGAACCCGGCGCTCGTCCCCCACCCCGGCCGGCTGCCCATAGCCAGCCCTCCGTCACCTCCTCACTGCGCCCTCGGACTGCCCCAAGGCCCCCGCCGCCGCTCCAGCGCTGCGCAGTCACCACCGCGAACGCAGCCGCCTCTCCTTAGTCGCCGCCATGACGACCGCGTCCACCTCGCAGGTGCGCCAGGACTACCACCAGGACTAAAGGCCGCCATCAACCGCCAGATCAACCAGGAGCTCTATGCCTCCTGCGTTTACCTGTCCATGTCTTACTACTTTGACCGCGATGATGTGGCTTTGAAGAACTTTGCCAAATACTTTCTTCACCAATCTCATGAGGAGAGGGAACATGCTGAGAAACTGATGAAGCTGCAGAACCAAGGAGGTGGCCGAATCTTCCTTCAGGATATCAAGAAACCGGACTGTGATGACTGGGAGAGCGGGCTGAATGCGATGGAGTGTGCATTACATTTGGAAAAAAATGTGAATCAGTCACTACTGGAACTGCACAAACTGGCCACTGACAAAAATGACCCCCATTTGTGTGACTTCATTGAGACACATTACCTGAATGAGCAGGTCAAAGCCATCAAAGAATTGGGTGACCACATGACCAACTTGTGCAAGATGGGAGCACCCGAATCTGGCTTGGCAGAATATCTCTTTGACAAGCACACCCTGGGAGACAGTGATAATGAAAGCTAAGCCTCAGGCTAATTTCCCCATAGCCGTGGGGTGACTTCCCTGGTCACCAAGGCAGTGCATGCATGTTGGGGTTTCCTTTACCTTTTCTATAAGTTGTACCAAAACATCCACTTAAGTTCTTTGATTTGTACCATTCCTTCACATAAAGAAATTGGGTACCAAAAAAAAAAAAAAGTGAAGAGATAGGAGTCTCTCTCCAATACCTATATATACCCCTTCCCATTGTAGTGAACTACATCCCTCGGAATAAGGAGGTTACATTATTATTGAGTGGCAAGCCAAAACAATCATTTCACAGAATCCTTCATGCCAAATTAGATATCTATGCATGACACAGAACCTAGAAAGACTTGGGTTGTGTTTCGAAGAAAACTTCCCCCAAAAGAAAATGAAGATGATTCTATATTCATGCCATTTATAGCCATAGAAGATCATGATATCATCTTTTCTGAAGGATTTTTTTAAAATCACAAATGCAGACAAGATCAGAAAAATGTACATATTGCATTTTATGAATGCAAGAAAGTGGACATATTGAGCAACTCTGTTATGAATGAATTAGATATATGATCTTATAGAGGGGGTTATACTTAAAAGTTTATGTTTTCTAACAAATATGTGACCACATATTCAGTGTAACCACTATTATCATTTGAACCTGAGGTCACCTTAAGTTTTAACCTGAAAGGAATGGCATGTATTTTGTGTTTGCGTGTGACAGAGTCTCACTCTGTCACCCAGGCTGGAGTGCAGTGGCTCAATCTCGGCTCACTGCAGCGTCAACCTTCCAGGCTCATGCCATCCTCCTGCCTCAGCCTCCTGAGTAGCAGGGACTACAGTCATGCACCACCACAACCAGCTAATTTTGGGGGTTTTTGTTTGTTTGTTTTGTTTTGTTTTTTGGTAGAGATGGAGTCTCACTATATTGCCTAGGCCGGCCTCAAACTCCTGGGCGAAAGTGATCCTTCCACCTCGGCCTCCCAAAGTGCTGGGATTACAGGTGTGAGCCACGTGCCCGGCTGGCATGCATTTATTTCACTTTGCCCCTTCAGGGAGCCACTTCACTGATCATTCTTAGACTGCAGTTGGCATGACTGGATACACTCTGTTCTCCTTCCAAACACTGCTTCCTTAGCACTCAAGGCTTTTTAGGTAGTGGACACTGGCCAGTCTAAATGGATTCCAGGTGTTCAGCGTGGAAACCGTATGCCTCTTCCTGGAAAGGATAAAGATTTGCTGTGGTTAACTTGGAAACCAAAGCAAGAGGGTGATTTGGGGCTGTCACCTGTGATGCTTAGGATCATTCTATTATTATGCTTTCTTAGTTTCCACTCCTGTGGAGCCATTCAATCAATTGGCACTCGGCTAATTAACAATCTGAAAATTACCATGGTTAAGGAACAGAGGAAAAGTACAGCAGACATTTAATTATGTGAACATTAGTCTCTGGTTAGACTGCTTTATTGATAAAATTTGCTGAAATGGGTAAGATTTTCCCGTTGCTAGGGCAACCTGCCTACAGGAATAACCAATCTATACATCATTCCAGCAAGCAGTCTTTGCAATTTAATAAAAGAAAAAATAAATGTAGCTACAGAGCCACATCAGAGAGGAGACACAAAATAAAATACAGAAGGGAAAATGATAATGCTTGAGATGGTGGGTGTTGGGTTTGAAGATTGGAGTGAAACATGGCTACTTTCCCGAAAGAAGGCCAACTCTAGGAAGGATACAGAAGAAATAAGATATAAGCAGCATATGGTCTTTCCCCTTCTGTCATCTTATTTTTTTACCACTTCCCCTTGCTCTCTCCTTTCCATCCTCATTGGACTTCTGGCCGTTTCTCAAATGTGCTGTGCGACCTCCCACCTCACTCCATATTTCCTCATTTGTCTGCTTGGAAACCTCTCCCCAGAAACACACATGGTTCCCTCTCTCTCATATCCTACCCCCCTCTTATCAGAGCATCCTTTCCTGACCATTATTTATGAAGTAGCCCCCTGCCACACCCACCACTGTCCTTGACTATCACTTTATAATACTTTCTTTTTTTCTCCAGAGCATCTTTCTCCATTTGGTATTACATATGCATTTGCTGTTTATTCTCAGTTTCCCTTGCTGGAATGGAAGCTGTAGTAAGATTAAGATTGTTTTGGTCATTGCTCTGCCTTCAGCATCCTGAACAGTGTCTTGTTCTTTGTGCACACAGATTATTATTTGCTAATATGTGAAGTTCGGCTTCTAAATTTTTTAATTAAAAAAATAAAAATAGAGACGAGGTCCCACTTTGTTGCCCAGGCTGGTCTCAAACTCCTGGGCTCAAGCAATCCTCCCTCCTCGGACTCCCAAAGTACTGGAATTACAGGGGTGAGCTACTGCATCCAGCCTGCTCCCAATCTTTAAAAATCTAGTTAAGAAAAAGAAAAATCCAGTTAGGGAAATAAAACCAACATATGTAAAGCAAGCATAAAGTGTTAATATGATACAAATCAACAAGACAAAAACAAACCCAAAAGCAGTGGCAATGGGATACAGAATGGGTTAGAAGAGAAAAGAAAAAGCATTCTTAGGGAAATAGGACTTTGGTCACTAGCAGAAAAATCATTCTAAAACATCACGTGCGTCCTACCAGTCCTGAGCTAGATATTGCCTATTGATTCTTCACAGGGGCTAGAAGTATGGAGACCACATTTCACAGACGCCCATGCCAGCTTGGTTCCAGCCAAGGATCTGCCAACACGAGGCTCTTGTGCAAGGTTAGAAGGAAGAAGGAGAGTACACATCTTTCCTTTTGAAGCCTTAGTGGTATCTAAGCAGTTGGGAGCAGGTTTCTGTAGCTCCTGACCTCTGAAAACCACACTCTCCTTTCCACTCCTCCAACCCGTCTAACAATTGTAATTTAATTCTATTGTAAATCTAAATCTAACCTAAATCTAATGTAAATTGTAATCTAATTCTCCATATTAAATATCTCTTTGCTGGAAATATCTGAAGTGTTTTTTCTTTTTCTTTTCCTGACTTAATCTAAGCTGAGAACCTGCTACTTCTTAGCGTATTTATTCTTTAATTCATATTCTCAATTAAATATGACTTGAATTTATATTCTTTAATTCATATTCTAAATTCTAAGGTTTACCTGGTGGGGAAGAAGGCTACCCAGGCAACCACCCTCAAGAAAGCTCTCTCCGGATCATGTAAGCCCAGGAGTTCAAGACCAGCCTGGGCAACAAAGTGAGACCCCATCCTACAAAAAATTAAAAAAGTAGTCAGGCATGGTGGTGCATGCCTGTGGTCCCAGCTACATAAGAGGCTGAGGCAGGAGGATCTCTTGAGCCCAGGAGGTTAAGGCACAATAAGCCAAGTTTGTGCCATTGCACTCCAGCCTGGGTAACAGAATGAGACGTTGTCAAAAAAGAAAGAAAGAAAGGAAGGAGAAAAAGAAAAGAAAGAAAGAAAGAAAGAAAAGAAAGAAAGAGAAAGAAGGAAGGAAGGAAGGAAAGAAAGAAAGGAAAGAGGGAGGGAGGGAAGACAGAAAGAAAGAAAGAGAAAAAGAAAGAAAGAAAGGAGGGAGGGAGGGAGAGAGGGAGGAAGGAGGGAAGGAAGGAAAGAAGGAAGGAAGGAAGGGAGGGAAAGAAAACTGTCCTAGATGGTTCCCTCTGGCCAGCATTCATCTGTCTTTTGTCTGAATTCCTAAATTACATATGGTAGTCAGCACCCCACAATTTTCACCTAATTTCACACTGTCATATCTTACTCTGTATTTTTTTCTTAAATACAAATTTGCACTCTCCAATTATATTTTACGTGTCTAGAAGGCAAGCCTCGGAGCTTTTACTTTTATCTCTGGTAATACCTATGACAGTATTGGGCATTTTGTCAATACCCAATATATAAACGTGTTAGTTTCACTTGAAAGGAATAAAAGAGTATTTCTCACATCAGTGTGGAAGGGCATTGATTTGGCCACAGTCATTGATTATATCATCCTACTTGTCAACCTTCCATAAACCACTTTAAACTTTGGTAACACAGTTGAAGGAGTTAGAAAGAAATAAAGGGTAGGAAAAAATTAGCACAGAAGAACTTCTATAGGACCCCTGGTTTTGCATGTAAAAATCTATGATTTCAGTTCAGTAAAAATGAGTCTGCTAACACCTGGAGCCCAACAGCCATTTTTAGCTAATTTTCACAGATCTCGAGGTTGCCAAAATGACACAGGATGCTGTCCTAACTAAGCTGACAGCCTACTTCACTTAAGCTCCCTTCATTATTAATCTCAACATTTACTTATTTGTATCTGCTATTTTCTGCTAGACACAGATTTGTGATTCAATAATAATAATCAGAGTTATTGAGGGATTGGGAGAAAATTATTTTTCAAATGTGTAATTGATTCTAATACATAGTCAATTTAATTAAATAGGCTTGGATAAAAAGACAAGAAATCTCTCCAAGAAAGGATCTGTACAAGAAATATCTTAAAGAAAGGAGTTATACAAGCCAGATATCTCGTGAGAATTTTGGAGCAAACTGTCGCAATGCCGTCTTTGACCCTCCACAGAAAAATCAGCTAAATTAAGAGCCAGAATATAAGGCCTGGAAATCCTGAAATATGGAATCACAAACAATTTTGCCCCTCTCAGAATACTCAGAGAGAGAGAAGGCACCAAGGCTCATATCATCAGAAACATCTTCCAGCACCTATGATTCCAACAGGAATTGATTTGTTAGTCAATGTGCAAAGATAAAGTCATTATCTTCTTATTACTAACAAAGCCCTAAATAAGCTACTAATTTAGAACTGGTGAAGTATCCAGGTGAGGAACTGAGAAGTAAAGATTTTCTTTCTAGATTCCAGAGAACAGGGTGAGGTTTTTATTGTTGTTCTTGTTTTGAGTTTTTTTGAGACAAAGTCTCGCTCTGTCGCTCAGGCTGGAGTGCAATGGCATGATCTTGGCTCACTGCAACCTCCGCCTCCCAGGCTCAAGCGATTCTCCTGCCTCAGCCTCCCAAGTAGCTAGGATTACAGGTGTGTGCCACCACCCCTGCTAATTTTTTGTATTTTTAGTAGAGAGGGGGTTTCACCGTGTTGGCCAGGCTGGTCTCGAACTCCTGACCTCAAATGATACACCCACCTCGGCCTCCCAAAGTGTTGGGATTACAGACGTGAGCCACCATGCCCAACAAGGGTGAGTTTTTAAATGAGGCATGTGTGCTTTATTTCCTTGATTAAGGACCCAGCGTGATGCCCTTTAACATTGATCTGCACCTGTGGCTTTGTCTTGCCTGTGCCAACCAACTCAGATGGTCCTTACTGATAAGTTACATTATTCAGGGCTGGTAGTTACAAAAAACAGTAGATTGTTTATTTAAGCAGAAAAGAGGTTTCATAAAGGGTAACAAGTAACACTCAGAATCTCCTGATTGATCAGAGAATGGGTTTATAGGCAGTATGACGAGGAACAAAACCTAAGTTTCACTAGCCTACTGCCCACAAGCCACTGACATTGTCCCAGAGCAAGGGCCCTGGCAAGCAGCTCACGTCTCTGAGGCCTCATGCTTTCCACTTCTGCTGTCAGCCATGAGCATCCCAAACAAGCTGGCATGAATGCTGTGTGCCAGGCCCCTGCTTCTTTTGCTTGCTCTAAGTTAAAGCCTACCACAAGTGCACCTCATCTATGCAGTCTGGGTCACATGCTTTGTTTAGTTGCAAAGGATACCGCCATGCTTGGCCACATTGAAGCCAAAGTCAAAAGGGAAAAACTGTAATGCTGTCTTTGTTTTAAAATGTTAACCAACATAGATTTTTTGAATTTTTTGAAATATTGCATTAAAATTGTATTTATCTTAGGCTGGGTACAGTGGCTCAGGCCTGTAATCCCAGCACTTTGGGAGGCCAAGGCAGGCAGATCACCTGAGGTCAGGAGTTTGAGACCAGCCTGGCCAACACGGCGCAATCCCGTCTCTACCAAAAATACAAAAATGAACTGGGTGTGATGGCATGTGCCTGTAATCCCAGCTCCTCAGCAGGCTGAGGTATGAGAATCACTGGAACCCAGGAGGCAGAGGTTGCAGTGAGCCAAGATGGTGCCACTGCACTCCACCTTGGGTGACAGAGCAAGACTCTGTCTCAAAAAAAAAAAAAAAAGTTATTTATCTTGATTACTGCATTTTTTGGCGCCCCCTTAAGTTTGTCCCGTGAGGTGAGTGCCTCACTCATGCTGACCATAGCCCATGCAAAGGAGGCTGGGAAAGTGAGTTTCTGGGTATGAAATTGAATGGTGGGTGTGGTACACAGAAAACAGCCCCCAAAGAGATGCATGTCCTGACCCCGGAAACTGGTAATATACTACCTTACATGGCAAAAAGGAGTTTGCAGATGTGACTGAGGAACTTGAGGTGGGAAAATTAGCTTGGATTATCCAGGTGTGCCTTGTCTAATCACAGGGGTTCCTTATGGGAGGAAGGCAGGTGGGGGAGAGGAGGAGAGGTGACAGAGAAGCAGAGGACAGAGAGATCAGAAGACTCTATGCTACTAGCTTTGAAGATAAACACGGCCATGACCTGAGGAATACAGGCAGTTTCTAGAAGGTGAAAAAAGCAAAGAGACCAATTCTAGAGCCTCCAGAAGGAACACAGCCTGCTGTCACCTTGACTTTATCCCAGAGAGACCTGTTCGGACTTCTGATCACCAAAACTCTAAGATAATATGTTTGTGCTTTTTAAGCCACTAAGACTGAACATAGAGGTGGAATTCTCCAGATATCTTAAGAGTGTTCAAAATGCATCAGGCAGTCAGAAAGAATGACAACTGCACAACAACTGATGATTTTAAATGTTCTATTTATATTTTCATCCTTTCACTCAAACTACACTATGACATGCTTTTGTGGTTCTTATAATCAAGCTACAAACAAAACAGCATTTGTCAAGTGAAATGACACATTCTCTGCTTAGCCTCTAACCATCAATTCACCAAGTGTGAATTAATTGCATCACTTTGTGAGCATATGTTCAATATTCTTACGTTATTTTCACTTGTTAGAGTACAGGAGTCTTCTATGCTTTGCAAACAAACATTCAAGACCAAAACCTAGACCCCAAGACTTAGTTTCCACTCAACAACAACAGCTAAAAAATGGCAGAGTAGTTCCTCTCATGCCTCTTTATTAGAAAATAGCGACTTCATGTTTTTCTCTTTTTTTTTTTTTTTGAGACAGAGTCTCACCCTGTCACCTAGGCTGGAGTGCAGTGGTGCGATCTCAGCTCACTACAACCTCTGCTACCCGAGTTCAAGCGATTCTCTTGCCTCAGCCTCCCAAGTAGCTGGGATTACAGGCCCCTGCCATCACGGCCTGGTAATTTTTGTATTTTTAGTAGAGACAGGGTTTCACCATGTTGCCCAGGCTGGTTACAAATTCCTGACCTCAAATGATCCACCCACCTCAGCTTCCCAAAGTGCTGGGATTACAGGCATAAGCCACTGTGCCTGGCCATGTTTTTCTTTAAAATGGTTCTAACCGCTGGGCACAGTGGCTCATGCCTGTAATCCCAGCAGTTTGGGAGGCCGAGGCGGGCCGATCACCTGAGGTCAGGAGTTCGAGACCAGCCTGACTAACCTGGAGAAACCCCATCTCTACTAAAAATACAAAATTAGCCTGGCGTGGTGGCATATGCCTGTAGTCCCAGCTACTCAGGAGGCTGAGGCAGGAGAATCACTTGAATCTGGGAGGCGGAGGTTGTGGTGAGCCAAGATGGCACCATTGCACTCCAGCCTGGGCAAAAAGAGTGAGACTCCGTCTCAAAAAAAAAAAATGTTCTAACCTAATATCTAACGTAATAGAATGTGAGTCTCCTTCCTAGAATAAAAATAATAACGACATAGCCTACTTTATCTGTTTATTGAGTATTCGCTTTTCCCTGAAAAGCTGAAACACTCTGACATAATCAGAAATAGGTTTTTTGTTTCTTGAGAGCTTATTTGGAGGTTCTAGCAGGGGAGCGCGGCTACTCATATGCCCTTGACCAAAGACCAGTCCTCCTCTATCAGGGATGGTCATCCTCTTCGACTGAGCACGCAGCTTCGGGAGGGACGCAGGTGGAGAGGTAACAGAGGAAGGGGACACCCGCCTAGCCAGCCAGATCAGCAGAATCAACTCTAGCGATCGATGGGGTGACAGATGTAACAGCCAGATCACCCTCACACCCAGTTTTTTGTTTCTTAGAAAAATCTTAGTAGATAATTTTCATAGATAAAAGATGGTCTCTAACGTAAATACAAATCATATTCCAAAAGTGCACTTGTTGGTCAGTCATACGGAACTCAAAAATCTTTTTAATCATGGTAATATTATGATTGTTCACACGTGGTGATCACTGTAATTGTATCGTGATAACATAGAGGAAGTGTTGTCTTTGTAGAAGTTGGTGCATGAATTCCATCTCAGTGAGGGATCAGGTTTGTCTAGAAGATAATTTCAAGAGCCCATAGCAGGGTGTCCCCCAAAGGAGGCAGCAATTTGCAATGAAAAAGAAAGCTGAGAGAAGTGAAGTTGGTTTCAGGACTGGGTGAGGAAAAGAGACTCTGGATGGCCAGTGAGAGTGAACTCAGGAAAAAACAGACACCTTCTGAAGTCAGCATTTTCAGTAAGTTTAATAGTGCTCACTAATGCCTTTGGTGTGAGTGGGTTTTTTTGTAGTGTGTCAGGAGAATAAGAACAAAGGGGGTAGGCATAAAGCTTGGCAAAGACAAAAACAGATTATATGTAGAAATCACCACATGTATTAGTTCATTCTCACATTGCTATAAAGAAACACCTGAGACTAGGTAATTTATAAAGAAAAGAGCCGGGCACAGTGGCTCACGCCTGTAATCCCAGCACTTTGGGAGGCCAAGGCAAGTGGATCACAAGGTCAGGAGTTTGCGACCAGCCTGGCCAACATGGTGAAACCTTGTCCCTACTAAAAATACAAAAAATTAGCTGGGCGTGACCTGTAATCCCAGCTACTTGGGAGGCTGAGGCAGGAGAATTGCTTAAACCCAGGTGGTGGAGGTTGCAGTGAGCCAAGGTTGTGTCACTGCACTCCAGCCAGGGTGACAGAGCAAGACTACATCTCAAAAATAAAGTAAAATAAATAAATAAAAGAGGTTTAATTGAATCATGGCTCTGCAGGCTGTACAAGAAGCATGATGCATCTGCTTAGCTTCTGGGGTGGCCTCAGGAAATTTACAATCATGGCAGAAGGCGAAGGAGAAGCCAGCACTTCACATGGCCAGAGCAGGAGGAAGAGATAGAGGGGGGAGGTACCACACACTTATAAACAGCCACATCACGCAAGAAGTCACTTACTATTGCAAGGACAGCACCAAGGTAGATGCTAAACCATTGATGAGAAACCACTCCCATAATTCAATCATCTCCCACAAGGCCCCACTTCCAATATTGAGGATTACACCTCAACATGAGATTTGTAACACACATCCAAACTATATCACCATAGTTGGGTTACATTCTATTATAATCATATTTAGTAAAAACAAATGAGAGCTTCCGTTTGTGGCTCCAAGTCTCAGGAGAAATCTGCTACTCATCCTTGAGACCTGAGCTGTTAGTCGTGCAGTGAGATGGTTAATCTCCAACTATTCCTTTGTTTGTGGAATCTCAGATAAAGAACCCCCCCACCTCCAGAAAACAACGAAAAAGAATACAACCCTAAGGCAGAGTCGCTTTACTAGAAAAGACTCTTGAAGACAGACACACATGCATGCCCACACACAGACACATACATAGCACCTTTTCAGGATATCACTCTGAACTGTTTGTCTGGACAATTCCAGACAATGTAATGCAAAATGGTGGCCCCTAGAAGAGTGCAAAGAGGTGGCTGTGAAGTGAAGAAAAAATCATTTTCCCTGGGGAAACTGTGAGTCATCATGAATGTGAAAGTAAACAAAACTTGAGAACTGCTACGTCCTCAGTCTTCAGGCAAGAAAATACCACAAGGCTGCAAGGCTTTCTGAGAGCGGGGCCACATCTAAGCCATACGTGTGCTCACGGCTCCCACACTGTGTGTGGCACATCCCATCAACAAATCTTGCTAATTTTACCTGCAAACCTTATCCCCAATGCATCTGCTTCTCTCCTTTTCTATTACTACCAACAAATCCAAGTCACCATCATCTTACACCTAGACCATGACTTCCGAAACCATTTGATCACACATACATCAATAAAACAGATATATATAATGTGTGTGTGTGTAAATTTATGTACATATTTTTTTCTTTTGAGAGAGAGAGAGAGAGAGGATCTCACTCTGTCACCCAGACTAGAGTGCAGCGGTACAATCCCTGCAGCCCCAACCTCCTGGGTTCAAGCGATCCTCCCACCTCAGCCTCCAGAGTAGCTGAGACCACAGGCATGAGCCACCACACCCTCCTTATTATTATTATTATTATTTTGTACAAATGAGATCTCACTATGTTGCCTAGGCTGATCTTGAACCCCTGGGCTCAAGCTATCCTCCCACCTTGGCCTCCCAAAGCACCGGGATTATAGGTGTGAGCTGCCACACCCCACCAATAAATTATTTTTGAGCACATACAATTCACCATTAGATATTCGGATTTATCTATGAATAATAGATACACTATAGTATCCACATATTATGTACGTTGTAAAACGTAAATAGAATGTTTTAAAGAAAAGGTTTGAATATATATCACTATGGTCTGAAAGTTTGTGTCCCCACAACAATTAAAATTTCTGTTGAAGCCTAACCCCCAATGTGATGATACTTCTTTTTCTTTTTCTTTTTTTTTTTTTTTAAGACAGAGTCTCTCTCTGTCGCCAGGCTGGAGCGCAGTGGCACGATCCCGGCTCACTGCAACCTCCGCCTCCCCAGTTCAAGTGATTCTCCTGCCTCAGCCTCCCAAGTAGCTAGGTTTACAGGCATGTGCCACCACGCCCAGCTAATTTTGTTTGTATTTTTAGTAGAGACAGGGTTTCACCATGTTGACCAGGATGATCTCGATCTCCTGACCTTGTGATTCACTGGCCTCGGCCTCCCAAAGTGCTGGGATTACAGGCATGAGCCACCGTGCCCGGCATGATGACACTTCTTAAGAGGTGGGACTTTGGGGAGCTGATTATAGGTTATAAGGGTGTAGCAGTCATGAATGCGATTAGTGCCCTGATACAAGAAACCCCAGAGAGCTGCCTCACCTCTTCCATCGGGTGAGGACACAGCAAGGAGACCCATCTAGAAATCAGGAAACAAGTCCTCAGCAGACACACAACCTGCCAGCACCTTGATCTTGGACTCCAGCCTCCAGAACTGTGGGAAATAAATGTTTGATGTTTACAAGCTACCCAGTTTATGGCATTTGGTTATCACAGCCCAAATGGACTAAGACATGTCTGTGTGTGTCTTTGCGTGTCTGTGTATAAATGTATATACACACACAAGTGTGTATTTTCTTCCTCCATACTGTGAGATTTTTCCACAAACTCTCTACACTACGTATATCCTGGCCCTAGCCTACTATTTAATATAATTCCCTCTTAATTGATCTCCCTATCTCCACTCTTATTTCCTTTTTTTTTTTTTCAGAGACAGAGTCTTGCTCTGTTGCCCAGGCTGCAACATCCGCCTCCCAGGTTCAAACAATTCTCCGGCCTCAGCCTTCCTAGTAGCTTGGATTATGGGTGTGCACCACCACACCCAGCTAATTTTTGCATTTTAGTAGAGATGGGGTTTCACCATGTTGGCCAGTGTGGTCTCAAACTCCTAACCTCAGGTGACCTGCCTGCCTCGGCCTCCCAAAGTGGTGGGATTACAGGCGTGAGCCACCACACCCAGCCCACTCTTATTTCCTATAATCAATTTTCCACAAAGAAAATTTAAATTAGACCCTGCCATTTCTCTGCTTAAAACTCTCCAGTGGCTTTTCATCGCACTCAAATCTAAACTCCTTCCCCCAGCCTACAAACTCATCCATGGTCTAGGCCCTGCCCACTTCTCTGAGCCACTGTCTGAGCCCCTCCCTCCAAACTCTGTCACACAGAACCTTCTTTGTATTCTTCCAACATACTGACTTTATTCCCACCTTGGGGCCTTTGGACCAAGTCTTCTCTCTGCTCTGAATGCACTACCCTGGGTCTTCACAGGTCTAATTCCTTCTGGCCATGCAGACCTCATATCAATGGCTTCCCCTAAAGAGAGTATCTCTAGCCCTCACAATTCAGGCAATGACCCAGCCAGGCTCTTACCTGTATCTGCTGTTCATTTGTGTGTTCATGTTCACATGTGTTTGTATATTTGGATATTGCCATATAAGAAGAGACAAAATCTACTGCATTAACTGTGATACTTAGCTTATAGTCGGCCCTCAATAAATATTTGCCAAATAAATGAATTAATCAAGTAATTCATTAATAGAACTTTGATAAACTATTGATTTGAAGTCAGTTGAATTAAGCATGAAACAGTTTTGTTAAGCCTATTTTTACTTAATTCCTTCTCCCAGGCAACCTCTGGGGGGAAAAAATAGGTGGCTTTATAGAAATAGCCTGGCAAGGGCTCAGATTTCTTTGAAACACCTACAAGCAAGGGAGTTTGAGGCTAACAAGAGAATCACAGGTTTCCAAAAATAAATGTCCTTTTAAAAATAGGCAATCTGCCATGCTTTGTAACAGGGCTTCAAAACCCCATGACCAAGCCCTTTCTAGGAAACCTCAGTGATGTGCATCTCATTCAACAGGCTCTAATTGGCTGTGTTCTTAAAGGGCCTTAAAATAAATAACATGCCTTATCTGATTTGAATTATAGCCAAACCTTGTCATTTGAAGGCGATAAGGCTCTAGTGAAAGATATCACATTGGGAAAGGAATGTTGAACTTTTCTGTGTTCCTGAACTTGAGAGGGAAAAAAGTTAACTTGTATGCTCCTATCTAATAGAATTAAGCTGTGAGAGAACTAACCTTATGGAATGCAAATATCCAGACACATTATTAAAATAAATAGTCAAAGTCATAAGTATTCTACAAGAGTCCAATGTCTGGCTCTCCATTGTTACTTTGCAGACAGAATTCCCATTCAAACGTATTAATTATATGTAGCATGAAGCAGAATGAGAATTTAATATCATAATCAGCTCTAGGTAAAATTGGGTATTAGGAATTTGACGTCCATGTCCCTAATCTTATTCACACATACACACACACACACACACACAGATACACACACACACATACATGCAGATGACCGTGCACATGACTCACCCAATTAAAAAAAAATCCAAGAAAGCACTTCATGTAATTTATTAACATTCTAATATAAACCAGTGTCTTAAATCTTTCAGAAATATTTCTATCTCTTTTTAACCTTAAAATAAAATATTTTGTCTCTGACTGAGGCATTTTGATGTTGAGCACGGGGTTGAGAGCATTATTTTCCGGTGGGGGTCCATGGGGCAGGGTCTCCTTCTGTTGCCCAGGCTGCAGTACAGTGGCACGAACATAACTCACTACCGAAGGGCATTATTTTAGAGTTAGAAACCTATGTCTTTCCTAAAATTACACCATTTGACTAGCTAGATACACACTTACTCTAATGTGTCACTTTGGAAAACAGGAATTCTGCCCTCATCATCCAGTTGGATGGAACCCTTAACAGACACATGGACTCGAAGCCTTGAGAACTTCTACCTGCCTTCTGGAAGCACCAACACACCCACACCCTCATCCACCTTGTTTTGACTAGCAGCTCAGGTAATGCAGCTGAGTTCAGTATCAATTTCCTAATTATTCATCCTGACTGTACTTCAGTGAAAACAAAGACATTTCTACCCCACTTGCTTTCTCACATTTTCCTCTGAAAGAAAGCTCCTGTCAGAAACTATTACGACTTGTTAGAAATCCTGTGCATTTCAGTAAGCTCCATGCTACTCAGAACACAGCCTAGGAAGGGTTTCTTATGCAAAGAACTGGCATCCTAATGACGCAGCACAGAGACAGCCAGTAGACCCAACTAAATCAAGACAAGTGGAAAAGAATTGAAGTTCGAAATGGGAATGGAGGCCGGGCGTGGTGGCTCACATCTGTAATCCCAGCACTTTGGGAGGCCAAGGTGGGTGGATCACCTGAGTTCGAGAGTTCAAGACCAGCCTGGCCAACATGGTGTAACCCCGTCTACCAAAAATATAAAAAATTAGCCAGGTGTGGTGGCACGCACCTGTAATCCCAGCTACTCTGGAGGCTGAGGCAGGAGAATCACTTGAACCCAGGAGGCAGAGGTTGCAGTGAGCTGAGATCGCCCCACTGTACTCCAGCCTAGGTGAAAGAGCGAGACTCCATCTCAAAAAAAAAAAAAAGAAAGAAAGGAAGGAAGAAAGAAAGAAAGAAAAAAGAAAGAAGGAAAGAAAGAAAATGGAATGGAAATGATACATAGCCTCACACAACCTGCAGGCTCACCCACACTCTGACTGCCTCCCCTGTTACGCAGTGCAGTTGTGCAAGCAAGATCTTCCATTTAGGATTGTTTCAGACCTACAGATGAGTTTCTTAAGCTTCCTGCCCCCTGTCTCCAGATCACTGCCATCTCTTTAGTAAGAAACTGCGTTTTATTTTGGGTTTTGTAATTCCAGCACCTCCACAGTGTCTGTCACAGGGTTGACACCTAATGAGCTTGGACAATGCCATGGAGACACACTGATGGGTCCAGGAATCAGGCTGGACCAATCAGAGCCCTCCCCTTAAACTTTAAAATTTGGAACTACACACAATCATTACCTTCCATACTGCACAGCTGTAAGACATAGACCAAGAGCTGCCAGAAGCCTCGTTGGCTGCCATGTGAAAGAAGCCAGTTGGAGTGCATGAGGCCAATCAATACAGAGAGAGCAACAGGAATGAAGATGGACGGAAAGAGTCCCGGTGGGATTTGTGCCTTGTGTCCAGCTGTGCCCACACCCCTGCCCTTCCCTGAGCCACACAAGGCTTCCAGGAAATGACCCTGTTTGCCTAAGCTATGGTTGAGTTGAATTTGTGTAGTTCCACGAGAAATGGTATTCTCCATACCCTAGTGTCTGTACTGTTTTCTCAACCACATCCTAAAGATCCTGAGGGGAAAAAGTTCTCCTATTGTTTCAGTGAACTCTATGGAACCCACTGTTGCATTTAGTGCACAAAAGGCACTCAGGCAATGCATTGTTGCTTTCTTGAAAATGTACTTAGTGTCTCTCCCATTTCATGTTCAAACAAAACAGATGAAAGAAGTATCTGGATGGATACGGAGCTGGTTTAGACACCCTAACTGGGGTGATGGTGCCTGTGCTGGCCAGCCCGCAAGGCAGTCCCCAAGGAACTCAGCCTCCTGATACTTTCGGAGTCCTTTTTATAGTCCCCTTCTACTCTGTACCAGGAGTGGACTTTGATACTTTGGTCTCTGTGACAAATAGTAAATGGCAGCAGTAATGTACTGCCACTTCTGATATTCAGTTATAGAACATTGAGGCTCCCAGCTTGGCTCTCTCCAGCTCTTCAGCCTTCTCTCTAGGACACCACTGGCTCTGGGGAAAGCAGCTCCCACCTTGTGAGCTGCCCTGTGGAGAAGCCTATCATGCAAGGAACTCCAGTCCCCTCTGACAGCAGCCAGTGAGGAACTGGGGCCTGCTGACAACCACATGAGTGAACTTGGATGTGAATCCTTCAGCCCCTGTCAAGTCTTGAGATGGCTGCAGCCCCAGCCGACATCTCAACTGTAACCTCAGGAAACATAGTAAGCCAGAACCACCCAGCCAAGCCACGCCCAGATTCCCGACCCTTGGAAATTGTGAAATCAGAACAGTAATTAATAACTAATAAAGTTCCTAATATTCTATAAATAAGTCATGGGTCTATAAGCATCCAAGATGGCAGTGCAGCATCTAGGTATTTCATGGCCTCAGTAGTCAGGCTTAACACTGGAGGCCAGAAAGTGAAAAACAAAATAACAACAACCAATGAATATGAGTTTGATGGGAGCCAGAGATCTTGGAGATGCATGCAGATGGAAAGAAATCTCGATGTCATTTTTTCCATGAGCTAAACAAGGTTTTTGGCACCAAGAACTCAATGCCGAAGTGAGAAGAAGCCCTCTGTGATCTCACTAGTTCAAACTGCAAGTACCTAATACACAAAAGGGAGTGAGCAACTGGAGTCTTAGGAGAATGCCTCTTCCTGGGATGAAAATGGCTTTCCCTGGACTCCACTGACCTCCTATTGAGTATGTAATTCTGTGTCTACCAGAAACCACAGGAGAGAGTTACAAAATATAATCAGTGTGTCATTCGCTGCTATGGCAGGGGCTGGAGACTTGAGGCTATTCTGTAAAATTTGTTCAGAAATTTACATTTGCTACTGTCTAGCATTGTATACCCTCCAAAGACTACAACCCCCCATGTCCTGAGCATAGACATTTTCCTGCCATCAGTTCATTGACACTCCTTTTTGTGTTTTCCAGACTTGGATTGTCTGTTTTTTCTTTCATGACTTCTTCAAGTACTACTGATTCTCTTTGACTCAGTTTACCCATCTTGCTATCCATGAAATTTTGACCAGCTTTTTAGTCTACATTAGTCATTCTATCTGCTGGAAACTTCGAGCACTGATATGGTTTGGCTCTGTGTCCCCACCCAAATCTCATCTTGAATTGTGACTCCACATTCCCACGTGTCATGAAAGGAACCCAGTGGGAGGTGATTGAATTATGGGGGCAGGTCTTTCCTGTGCTGTTCTCATGATAGTGAATGAGTCTCATGAGATCTGATGGTTTTACAAACAGGAGTCTCCCTGCACAAGCTCTGTTTGCCTGCTGCCATCCATGTAAGAAGTGACTTGCTCTTTCTTGCCTTCTGCCATGATCATGAGGCTTCCCCAGCCACGTGGAACTGTAAGTCCATTAAACATCTATCTTTTTTAAATTGCCCAATCTCAGGTAAGTCTTTATCAGCAACATGAAAACCGACTAATACAAGCACTTACAGTGTAAACCACAGAATTGGGTACTTAGTTAGATATTGGATGATTGACTTTTCCTCCAAAATGTCTTGCCTTCTCTCAAGACTGTAAGGATGCAGTGGCTCATGCCTGTAATCCAAACACTTTTGGAGGCTGAAGCAGGCAAATCACTTGAGCCCAGGAGTTTGAGACCAGCCTGGGAAACATAGCAAGACCCTGTCTCTACTAAAAATAAATACAAATTACAGGTGGTACTCACCTGCAGTCCTAGCTACTCAGGAGGCTGAAGCAAGAGGATCACTTGAACCCAGGAGGTTTTGGCTACAGTGAGCAGAGATCATGCCATTACATTCCAGCCTAGGCAACAGAGAGCAATACCCTGTCCCTTCCCACCATCCCCCCACCAAAAAAAAGGACTATAACATACAGTTCTTTGACAGTGTCAAGGTCAATGGTTTCCAAATCCAAGCACCTGTTAAATCCTAGTGTTAACTTGCAAGACAGGTTTTATCTATTTCTGTATCTCTAGCTCCCAGAAGTGGGCCTGGCTGAGAGGAAAGGCTTCTAAGCACACCACTTGACAACCATTGATTTGCTTGCTGTCATTAGAGGTTAGTTTTCAAGTTCTGTAGCTGCCCTGTCTTACTGAGGGTAGTCACTAGTATCACCAAAGATTTTGCTATTATCCTTTCACTCTGACGGTTGTTCTTATCAGGTTTTTTGTTTTTTGTTTTTGCCTCAAAATCGTGTTTGATGTCTTTTAAAAATATCCTTTAAAAAAATACAGATTTCAAGTTGTTCCCATGTCAGATTTATTGACTCAGAATTTGGGGGAGTAGAGCCCATGAGAATGCCAAGTTAGGAAACTACCCAGACGGTTGCTAAGCCTCTAAGCCTGCCCAGCTCCACAGAACCATGTTGGGCACATCATTAAATGCTCAAGAAGCATTTTTTGATAAACTGAATTGATTCTTCTAATCTGTCTCGCTTGTCTCGCTTGGAAGTGATGGTAGATACTACAGAAACAGGAAAACAGATAGCATAGATCTAACCAACTGGAACTCTGTATAAAATTGATTCATTCATTGCATAGAATTAAAACATCTATACATCCAAGGTAGAGAAATGAGTAGATATGTGATAAAGCAAGTATAGTAAAATGTTAGTGGTACAATTTAGGTGGTAGGTATTATGGATGTTGACTTAAAATTCTTTCAAATTCATAGTATGTTTTGAATTTTTTACAATATAACATTGAAATAAAATGAAAACAAAATCCATATGCATCCAGAACATTCAACCAACCTAAATCTGTTCTCCCTGGATTATTCTCTTTCTTCCTTTCCTTCTTCCCTTCTTTCCTTTTTCATTATCACTCTTGATTGTGGTCACTAAAAAATAATCTTAAAAGAAGAAGCACTTATCATCAAAAATATATTTCTTGGACCTTAGCTTATTTGGGTATTTTAAAATTAAAACATTTTAATCTTGGAAAACATCAACTCTGACACTTGGGCTACAAATGCTGCTTTAGATGCTTTTATTAAAACAGTCAATCTACATGAGATAATTTGATACTAAAGAGTGAAAATTATTTTTAAGTATTTTGATGGCTTCAATGAAAAATATGACCCAAGTAAAGAATACGTAAATTACTCTAGTTGTTCCATAATATTTCAGCATCATCACACCCCCAAAAAATGATAAACTGCGACAACAGTAGATGTGATTTAATAGATAATTACATTTAATATAATATAAGTACTTATCTATCAATCCAAAGCTGAATATTTTCTTCTGCCAGGTCAATGAGTATGTCTCATGGGCTTAAAATGGACAGTGCAAAGAATGAGCAGTCTATAAAAGCAGGTTTTATACTGCATGACACCAGGTAAATGCTGCATGATAGCTGTTTGGCTTGAAGTGCTGTTTTAAAAGCTGGGAGAGAAGGTATAAAGGGGTTCCCTGTGAAGAGTTTGGCATATGCCCATGGCCTTCTACTATTTTGATTACATTCATGTTTGATATGGTTTGGCTGTGTCCCCACCCAAATCTCATCTTGAATTATAGCTCCCATAATTCCCACATGTTGTGGGAGGGACCTGGTGGGAGATAACTGAATCATTGGTGCAGTTTCCCCCATACTGTTCTTGTGATAGTGAATAAGTCTCACGATATCAGATGGCTTTATAAGGGGCTTCCCCTTTCACTTGTCTCTCATTATCTCTTGCCCACCACCATGTAAAATGTGCCTTCACCTACCACCATGATTGTGAGGCCTCCCCAGTCACGCTGAACTGTGAGTCCATTAAACCTCTTTTCCTTTACAAATTACCCAATTTCAGGTATGTCTTTATCAGCACCATGGAAATGGACTAATACAATGTTAAAGAACATATTATGACTGTATCAGGCAGAGTTCTTCAGAGAAACAGAGCTAATAAGGTATGTATAGATATATAGAAAGAGATTGAGCATGAGGGATTGGCTCACATGATTATGGAGGCTGAGAAGGCCTGTGATCTGCCCTCTGCAAGCAGGACGCCCAGGAAAACTGGAGGTGTCATTCCAGGATAAACTCAAAGGCCTGAGAACCAGAGATGCCAACGGTTTAAATCCCAGTCCAAGTCTGAAGACCTGAGAATGTGGGGGTGGGCCAATGGTGGAAATCCTGGTCAAGTCTGAAAGTGCAGGAATCAAGAGCACCAATGCCCAAGGGCAGGAGAAGATGGATGTCCCAGCTCAAGAAGAGTGAATTCGCCCTGCTGAAAAATTCTTAACAGGGAGGTGGTTAGACTGGGGCAGTTCTAGTGTCTACCTAAGCCCAACATAAACAGTAAAATGAAAATAGAGACTTTACCAATCGAAACTGCAGCTGCCCTCTAACCAAGGTCTTTCCATTCTAACCAATCAAGTATATTTTCTTTGTCTTACTCGTGTGTCCACCTGTAAAAGCTCTCTGCCCACCCTGCTGTAGCAGAGCGTTCTATACCTCTTCTGGTTTTAAGTGATGTCTGATTCATGAATTATCCTTTACTCAAATAAACTCTGTTAAATTAATATTGTCTAAAATTTGGGTTTTCTTTTTTTCAAATCAGCTTTTCTCCACCTTTGTGTTTCTATCTGGGCCCTCATGGGATCAGACCATACTCACCTACACTGGTGAGCACAGTCTTCCTTACTCAGTCAACCAACTCAAAGGCTAATCTCTTCCAAAAACACCCTCACAGACATACCCAGAAATAATGTTTTAGCAGCTACTTGGGCATCCTTTAACCTAGTCAAGTTGACACATAAAATGAACCAGTACAATGGCCATGCAATGCTAGGGAAGAATTAAATGTGTACCCCTGTCAACCTAAGGGGAGAAACTGGGGCACAAAATATAATTTTAAGGAGTTTGCTCAGCCAGGTGCAGTGGCTCATGCCTGTAATCCCAACATTTTGGGAGGCTGAGGCAGGTGGATCACTTGAGGCCAGGAGTTTGAGACCAGCCTGGCCAACATGGTGAAATCTCATCTCTACTAAAAATGCAAAAATTAGCCGGGCTGGTGGCTCACATCTATAATCCCAGCTACTCTGGAGGCTGATGCAGGAGAATTACTTGAGCTTAGGAAGCAGAGGTTGCAGTGAGCCGAGATGGTGCCATTGCACTCCAGCCTGAGCCACAGAGTGAGACTCCATCTCAAAAAAAAAAAAGAGTTGACTAGAGCCAAGATAAGAACAGCTGCGGGGAAGACTCAGACCCAAGTAACCTTAAATATGAGCCTTTGTTACAAGAAGGCTTTTATAGGCAAAAAAAGGGGACAGGAAGTGGCTATTACAAACTTGCTTGACAGGGATTCTCATTGGTTTACAAAAATAACATTGATTAGTGATTGCCTGTACATTTTTCTTTGTATCACAAATTCCAGAAACATGAAGACAGAAGTGACAGTCACATGGTGCAACTTGCAGTGACATTTTAGATAATTTATCAGCTAGTTTGGAAACTACCAGGAGGAAAGAAAAAATAAAGTGCCTTTAAACAATTGCCCCTAAACATGGATGCAGGGATGGGGGGCAAATGACTGAAGTCTCATGCTCGCATCTTTCTGGGCCTGATAAATTTTGCATATCTTACATTCCTCAGAATGCTCTGAGCTATTTTTCTTTCTCACCCACGACTAAAATGTTACCAGTCATGTTTTTTCAACTTCACTTGTAAGATAGCTCTAACAAAAATGTCCATATGCCAACAAATTTCCCCCTAAAATAACTCTAACCACCCTTTTTCCTCACTAAACACTCGCCAGTGAAGTACTTTCCCACCAACAGTGATTTCCTGTTCCTCAAACACACCCTGCACTTTCTTGCCTCCACGCTTTCAGTCTCATCACGTTCCCTGTCTGACATTCTAATCCTCGCTCTCCCTCCCCCACCGTTTTTACCTGCACCTACACTTTTTTCTCTTTTTTTTTTTTGAGATGGAGCTTCACTCTTGTTGCCTAGGCTGGAGTGCAGTGGCGCAATCTCAGCTCACTACAACCTCCGCCTCCTGAGTTCAAGCGATTTTCCTGCTTCAGCCTCCAGAGTAGCTGGGATTACAGGTGTGCACCACCACACCTGGCTAATTTTGTACTTTTAGTAGAGACAGGGTTTCACCATATAGGTCAGGCTGGTCTCAAACTCCCAGCCTTAGGTGATCCACCCACCCCAGGCTCCCAAAGTGCTGGGATTACAGGCATGAGCCACCGCGCCCGGCCCACCTACACTTTTTGTGCCTATCCAAATTGCTCCTCCTCTGTAAAAACTTCCAGATCACATCATTCCAGAGTTACTTCTCCCCCTTCTGAATTTCTTTGATGTACACGCTCTGCAATATTTATTTGGAAACTGATAATTTATTTTCTCTTATATTTGCTAAATCATCACTTATTTATGATTTATCTTACCAATTGTGTTGAACCTTTCTATAGTAGAGAGACTTTGTCTATTTATTTGTGAACCCAGCAATGTCTTATAACTGGGAGGAAGACAATGTACACTTGTTGCTTGGTTATTGTTAATTTATGAAAGAAGTGATGGAAGAAAAAGGAATAACAATAATAGTTGACATTTACTGAGTGCATTAGTCTGTTTTCACGCTGCTGATAAAGAAATACCAGGACTCGGAAGAAAAAGAGGTTTAACTGAACTCACAGTTCCACGTGACTGGGGAAGCCTCAGAATCATGGCAGGACGTAAAAGGTACTGCTTACATAGGGGTGGCAAGAGAAAATGAGAAAGATGCAAAAGAGGAAACCCCAGATAAAACCACCAGATCTCGTAAAACTTATTCACTACCACGAGAACAGTACGGGGGAAACTGCCCACATGATTCAAATTCTCTCTCACCACCTCCCTCCGACAACATGTGGGAATTATGACAGTACAATTCAAGATGAGATTTGGGTGGGGACACAGAGCCAAACCATATCACTAAGTGTTTACCTGTCAGATACTTACGGTTCAATCTACTATTTGCATATTATTTGTTTTGTTTTGTTTTGTTTTGAGACAGAGTCTCCCTCTGTAGCCCAGGCTGGAGTGCAGTGGCTGGATCTCGGCTCACAGTGCAACCTCTGCCTCCTAGGTCCCGGTTCAAGCAATTCTCCTGCCTCAGCCTCCCGAGTAGCTGGGATTACAGGCAAATACCACCACACCCAGCTAATTTTTGTATTTTTAGTAGAGATGGGGTTTCACCATATTGGCCAGGCTGGTCTTGAACTCCTGACCTTGTGATCTGCCCGCCTCAGCCTCCTTAGGTGCTGGGATTACATACATTGTATCACTTAATCTCCACATTCTATGAGAGCAGATATTCTTACTATCTTTATCCTGCAAATGAGGGATATAAGGCACAGATGGGTGGAATATGCCCACCATGGTCTGGTTCTGCAGCTAGTCAGTGGTGGAGCATTAAAAGTCAGCCAAACAATTGACCCCAGCACCATATGCCTAAGAGCTACAGGTTGGTACAGATAATTGTTTTGATGAGTTTTCGACCCCCACACAACAAACATCTCAGGCATGCTGTGGTTTGAGAAACCTACCAGTGTTCAAAAGGAAGCATGTTCTCTAAGAAAAATTTTCTTCTCTACCCCACTGATCCCTCCCCATTACCCCACCCACCCCCAGGGCTGAGTTCAGGTTTCTGATGAATCCTGACAGTTCTGCCCTACCTGAAAATCTGGTTTAACTGATTTGAACCACCTCAACCACCGTCTTATCAGCCTTGTTTCTAAACCTTGGGGCAAATACAAACAGCTGAGTCCTACCTGTTCCCATTTAAGTGTGTGGTAAAGAACAAAAAAAAATCAATGTTAACAAAAGATAGGTAGAAAACCTCAATGTTTAAGATAATAAAATATTAAAATATATAAAACATTTTGCAAAAGGCAAACTATTTTGACTCAATAAAATTAATTGTCAGGATAATCTCAACTTAAAAAAAAGCAAACATTTATTTGGTTGAAAAATACCTGTATATTTCCTGCAATACTTGATTATATCAGGAACTCCAAAGCCATCATTTTTCCTCATCTCACTTTGACCTACTCCCTAAAATGCACACAAGTAACTTAGAATATTCCAGAAAGCATAGTAGTAATCATTAACCATTTCCATCTTAAAGACAGAACTATTTTAGGCTCCAGAAAAAACATACAAAAAAAGTGAAGCAAAATGGTAGCCATAATAATTAGCCATAAAAATGGTAATGGTAATGGTAGCCAAAATGGTAGCCATAAAAATTAGCTGTATTAAATGAATTGATCTCTCTAACCCTTCTTTAGGGGATATCTAGGACATTCATAACTTATAAGAAAATTAATTATGAAATAATCCATCTAGGAGTTCCTCTATACTCACATAAAAAATTAACATTAATAGCAATAGTGTTCCCTCCCACAGCACCTGCCCCTGACTGTCCTAGTTAATTAAAGCTTACACAGTGGCTTTAGCCTTGGGCAATCCTTTGAATCATATATTGTGCCATCATCCTCTGTGCTCAGAGATGTTGTGCTGACAGTTTTATTTCCCTGATGAACTGAAGTGATTGGACCAAAGAATGCAAAACAAGCAGTCTTCATTCACCCTGATGTTTCCCCTCGCAGTCCGTCCTTGGGTGAAGATGTGACTATTCTCTCTGCCCTGCTTGAAAGTAAGAACCTATAATAGGATAGTCTAACAAGAATACTGGTTGAAGTGATGACTTAGAGAGAGGTCTTGAGATACAATTTTGGAGCAAATATTTAAGTTTATGGTTAAATTGTACATTATGTTGTCAATTTTCGGGATGGTTAAACTGATGGCCAAGTTGCATTAGGAAAGAAGAAAAAAGGGAGGGAGGAGGGGTTAGAGAGGGAGGGAAAGATGGAGGGAGGGCCTCAAAAAATAAGGGTTGCTGATGACCAGAATTCTCAGACTTTGTTCTCATCATGGTTGTAATCAGCACATTGGGGCAGTGAGACTCCAAAGCCAACTCTATCTCCAGAATTTAACAAGAAAGTCAGGAAAGGTCACATCTGCAAAAGAATCTAAAAATCAACAAAGGTGGTAGTGAAGGTGATATGGGTGGAAGGAGAGAAAGATTAACCATTTATCTAAGAGGAACCAAGTTAGAAATGTTTTGTAAGTATGCGATCAATGAGGTTAGTATAATTTCTGACTCTGCTTGGGAAGACCAAACAATAACCATGATTGAGCCATAATAATGTCCACTGTACCATGCCCAAGTATTGTGAGCTTTCTTAAATCAATTTGGCTGCTAAGCTGTTATCAGGTTCTTTTGGTTAAAGTTGGGTAATACCTGCGGTAATCATTAGTGCTGTTTACAAATATTCGGATTATCATCCTCTGAGACACATGTTCACACTGTACACTGGCACTCACTTGCCGGGTTGAGTTACGTGACCAGTTCACGTTGAGTTGCGAAGAGTCTTTTTACATGACCAAGGCCATACCTGCCAGCACTCTTCCACATGTGCACTGCAAATAGTAATGCTCTGGATTACGGTTGTTCTATCGGCCTGGGTCGCAAAGCAAGTTCAGTCATGATACAGAGCTGAGCCTCCAGTCAACCCATGGTGGACATGTTGTGCGAGCCAGAAAATAACCCTTTGTTGCTTTAATCCACAGCAAAACCTACCTCAGTGGTTCTCAAATAGTGGTCCTCAACCAGCAGCAGCAGCATCACCTGGGCCTGAGCAATGCAAAGTCTCAACCTCTCACCCAAGACCGACTGACTCAGAAACTCAGGGGTTGGGGCTGAGCCACCTGTGTTCTAACCAGCAACCCCAGGTTGCTGATGCTGGTGGCTAAAGCTGGAGAGCCAAGGACCTACTCATCCATCCTTCTGGAGCTACATGCTCCTGCTGCCAATACCAGGTGGTAGATTACAAAAAAAGTGGCTTCATCATTTTACATCCCATCAACAATGTGTGAGGGTTCCAGTTTCTCTGCATCATGCTCATCAACATTTATCACTGTGTTTTTTATTGTAGCCATTCTGGTGGGTGTGGAGTGGTATTTCATTGTTGTTTTTATTTGCTTTTCTCTAATGACCCATGTTACTGAACCTCTTTTCAATGTATAACTTAATTGGTGAAATGTTCATTCAGATCTTTTGCTAATTATCTTTTTTATACCTTTTCCAAAAAAACGTGAACTCTCCATAAGGAAAGGAATGACGTTTTTATACTTCTTTGAAGTCCGTGTGGCTTCCTGGCACATGATAGAGTTGTTCCCGTAATAGTGGTCCAAATGCCTAAAAGGATGATGATGATTTCATAGATTAAATGTAAAAAAAAAAAAATTAATATCTTATCTCATAGGCTCACACACTCAAATGCCCACAGAGGCCGTGCTGGTAAGATAAATATGCAACTCGGCTCAACTTTAAAAAAATCGAGAGTGGTGGAGAGTGCATGCCCTACTTTAAAAAGACATCTAAGTTTTTTAAAAAATCATCACTGTGCAGGCCAAGAAAATGCATTTGCCATTGGATTTGACCTGTAGAGATGTCAGATTGATAACCCTTGTTAGATATCACCAGACCCATCCCTTGAACGTAATTCAGGAGAAGTCAAGACACTAATGAGGGTGTGTTTCTTTCTCACTCTGGTGCCATGAGGATCTTCTAGGAGAGATTCTTCAGTCTTCTCATAGGTCTTCTCTTCTCAAGCTTTGATAGTTCCAAAGCCAGGGACATCTTTCTGAGTGCAACCCTCTTGATATCTGCTACACTTAAAACCCTTCAAAGACTCCTATTGCTCTTTGGATCAACTCCAAATGCTCTAACACGGCCTCTAAGGGGAACTGACCTGAGCCTTTTTGGGTTGTGTTAATGCTGAGCTCGCATTGTCAACACTAGCTCTTCGCTCCTGCAATTTCAGCTTCTATAAGTTTCCCCACCCCTCCCCGCAACCCGCCGCTGACACCTTCAGCTGGTAACTCCCACTTAGCCTTCTGTGCTCTCATATGATGCAACCCTCCTAAAAACCCCCATAGGATCTCATATTACTCTTGCCAGAGCACATTTCACATTTTATTGTAATTTCGTCTTTTCTCATTGTTTCTCTGCTATTTGAGCATGAGGACTGCAGGGATATTATCTATTGGTATATTCTCAGTGAACAGAGCTTCTGGCTGGAGAGAAAAAGATCTATAAAGGACTCTATGGCATCATCTTGGGGAATGGCATTATGGTGAAGAGCCACTAAGCCTGACGAGCAAGGATGTAATAAAATCCCCATCTACTGGCCCACCGGGTTGGTACATGATTTTCACTCATATTCTCCTCTGAGTTTGAAGCTTGGGAAATGTTTAACATTTTTTCTGGAAAGAGGTTTACTAGAGTAGCTGAGTAAGATATTATCTGGAATCTGGAAATGAAGCTCCAAGCTGTGGAGACATCCAGCATGTTGTCTGACAGGTCTTTTCACTCTGGTTTATGGCTGTGCCTGGTTATCCATTTACTTCCTCCAACAGAGTCCCCAAGGAGTATTAAATACTGCTTTTTATGATATGTAAAGTGATGATTACCAAATCAGTTTATGGAACTTAATCCTTGCCTAAGGAAACTCAGGGCTGGTAGTGGTGAAGATCTGTATATGCCAAAAATATGACTTCATCTTCTTGTATTAAAGGGCTTAGGTCATCCGTAAACTGGTCGGGTCACATAAATTCACCTTACTTTCATTTGGAAAAGAAGTCTATGCTTAGGGCTAAAGTTTTAAATATTTTTTGTTTGTTTGTTTGTTTTTGAGATTAAGTCTCGCTATGTTGCCCAGGCTGGAGTACAGTGGCTCAATCTTGGCTCATTGCAACCTCTGCCTCCTGGGTTCAAATGATTCTCTCCTGCCTCAGCCTCCCGAGCAGCTGGGATTACAGGTATGTGCCACTACACCTCACTAATTTTTCTATTTTTGTAGAGATGGAGTTTCACCATGTTGGCCAGGCTGGTCTCAAACTCCTGACCTCAAGTAATCTGCCTGCTTCGGCCTCCCAAAGTGGTGGGATTACAGGCATGAGCCACCATGCCTGGCCTTTAATAATATTTTATCTCTTTGTTTATTTGGCATAGTTAAGGAGTGAGAGGCTTACTATTCTGTAAATCATTAGGTCATCTTGTGTCAATAAGCAATAAAATATGTATTTATCTTTACTTCTCTGCCTTATTAGGATTTCGTAAAAACCACAATCTAATGCTATATTGATGACAGGTTTATCATAAAGAACCCCAAATTTTGCATTGTTATTAAACACACTGATGTGCCAGAGACTCCTACTGAGGGGGGTAGGGCTACTTGGTCCTTCACTGAATGGCCCCACCAGACTGCTACCTTATTTATTTTTCTTTCTAAATTCTGAGGTCTATATTTTAAGAATTCTTCTCCCTCATTCCTGCTGTCAGGTTTGGATCTCTCTTTTCTTTTTACTGATATGAGGTCTCTTTTAGTAATTCACTTCCCATCCCCACTTTCTGATCTGTGGCTTCAGATCTATAAGCCCATCTTACAATTGACTGGACAAATAGATCACCAAGCTTGTTAGAACTTAGTGAGTAGGCACAGAGGTACTCTCCTAGGGGTCAAGTAGAAGAAATTCAGTGAATGGAACGTGTTATATCTAACTTGGCCAGTTGTTACAATTCTGGACTTTTTTTTTTTCTGTTACAGGCAATTGAAAATATTACGTAAACTCTATTGAAATAATGTGTTCTTCTGTCATATCTGAATGCTCAAGGAATACAATTCTAGAATGAATTCCTACTTTCCATTTTTTCAGGCTGTGAGGATGATCATGATGAAAGAGAGAGAGAGAAAACATGCCATAGGGCTTCATCGTAATCCCAGGCTCAGTTTCATCTTTCAGAAATGTGATCTTTTAGTTTATCCAAAGGTTATTAAATTTTGGAAAATTAAATCACACTAACTGTATTAGTTTCCCATTGCTGCTGTGACAAATTATTACAAATATAATGGCTTTAAAAAAAAACCCCACATATTTATTATCTTACAGTTCTAGAGGTTAAAAGTCCAAAATCGGTCTCACTGGGCTAAAGTGAAGGTATCTGCAGGGCTGGCTCCTTCTGGAGGCTCAGGACCCCTTCCTCCATCTTCAAAGCCAGCATTGCAGCATCTTCAGATCCTCTCCAACTATCTAACCCCTGCTTCCATCATCACGTCTTCTTCCCTGACTTTGAGGCTCCTGGCTCCCTCTTGTAAAGGCCGCAGTAATTACTTTGAGCCCAAGCCGATAATCCAGGATAATCCTCCCATCTCAAGATCCTTAATTTAATCACACCTGAAAAATCCCTTTTGCCCTATAAAGTAACATATTCACAGATTCTGGGAGTAGGATATGGGCCTCTTTGTGTGTGGGGGGGGAGGGGGGGGACGGGGCATTATTCAGCCTCTCACACTAACAATGTGCTGATTTAAAAACCAGAATGGCAATTTTTAAGTTATAATTTTAAGATATCTGGTAGGATAACGGGAATTGTCTTTTTTACTTAGGACACTCTTCAGCCGGGGAAAGTGAGGAGACCAAATAAGAACTTGCTGGTGAGCATAGAATTATACCAATAGATATGGACAAGAAACTGTAGTATTATAGCCTGGCAAATTATCTTTTGTATACAAATATTTCTACCCAGGTAGGCAGTAATGGCTATTAGAACTGTTTTTCTGAGTAGTTCTTGAGTTCTTTTATCAATGATACAATGTATTAATGATTCGTTATATCAACTGATACATTGATACTGAGACACTGACTCTCTGGTTTTCCTCTCACTATATCCCATGGAAACTAGGGCTGGCTGTTAAAACAATGTTTCCTTGTGTACACATAATGTAATGCGCCTGGTTAAAATTAACTTTACACCTAAAGGCAGTTGAAGCACCATAGTCAGAAAGGATATTCTAGGGTGAATAGTTAGCGTTTACAGTATCACAGTGAGGAACCAACTCTTCATTTACTTATTACTTCACGTGTCTTGCAATTAAGAGATTTATTAATTAGCAACTGGGATGTAAGCAATACATTTTCAGTGGTGAAGTGAGTGTTTTTCAAAGTCAGTGAGTGGTTAGAAACATTGGATGGGTCCCAGTGTCTTCAGTATAGGACCCAGGAAGCCCAGGAGGCTGACACAGTCAGTGTAGCATTTGAAGTCTAGAGTCGTATTAGTCCCGCATTGCTCTGTTTCATGGAGGACGCTGACAACTCACCAGGACCTAGTCCTGTCTGCAAAACATCCTTTAATCTGCCTAAGAGTGTAACTTTTATGCATGGCGCCAGTCAGTATGCCAGAGAGGAGACTTTTCTGAGCTATGAGAATAGGTCTCATGACTGTTCAGTGCCTGCTTGGTAGTAAATATTTCTATCCTTAACAAGAATTGAAAGAAAACAGCTTTGCCACTTCTTAAAAGTAAAAGCCAGGCATGGTGGCTCACGCCTGTAATCCCAGCACTTTGGGATGCCAAGGCGAGTGGATCACCTGAGGTCAGGAGTTCAAGACCATCTTGGCCAATATGGTGAAACCCCATCTTTACTAAAAATACAAAAAATTAGCCGGACGTGGTCGTGGGCACCTGTAATCCCAGATACTCGAGAGGCTGAGTCAGGAGAATCACTTGAATCCCAGAGGAGGAGGTTGCAGTAAGTCGAAATCATGCCACTGCACTCCAGCCTGGGTGACAAGAGGAATGCTCCATCTCAAAAAAAAAAAAAAAGTTAGAGATGAAGTTACCATATCACCCACCTATTCTACTCATAGGAATTTATCCAAGAGAAATAAAAACATACGTCCACATGAATATGCATAGCAACATTATTCATTTGTAATAGCCATTTGGAAATAATTCAAAGGCCAGCAACTGGTGAACAGATGAACAGAATGTGGTATATCCATACAGTGGAATACTGTTAAGAAGAATACACAAATGAAGTATTTATACACATTACAACATGGAAGAATCTCAAAAATATATACCAAGTGAAAGAAGGCAGTCACAAAACCACGTAGTGTATAATTCCATTTCTATGCAAAGTTCAGAAGAGGCAAATCAATCTATATAGAGAGAAAGTAGACCATCAGTTGCCTGAGGCTGGGCGTGGGAACAGAGAGTGACTGCAGATGGACACAGAGGATGTTTGGGAGATAATAACAATGTTTTCAAATTCGATTGTGCTGAAGGCTGCATAACTCTGCATATTGACTAAAAGTAATTTAATTGTATACATAAAATGAAAGAATTTTATGAAATACAAATTATATCTTAATAAAGCTGTTTAAAAAAATAATTACATGTTGTGAAACATGATAAATGTCAAACCAATGGTAAAAAATTATAAAATGGTTGGGCGCAGTGGTTCATGCCTATAATCCCAGCACTTTGGGATGCTGAGATGGGCGGATTGCTTGAACCCGGGAGTTCAAGACCAGCCTGAGCAACATGGAGAAACCTTATCTCTACAAAAGAATACAAAAAAATTAACTCGGTGTGATGGCATATGCCTGTAGTCTCAGCGATTTGGGAGGCTGAGGCAGGAGGATCACCTGAGCCCAGAAAGTCGAGACTGCAGTGAACCATGATCATGCCACTGCACTCCAGCCTGGGCAACAGGAGTGAGACGCTGTCTCAAAAAAATCAATCAATCGATAAATTAAATTAAAAGGTATCCAAGTTTTTAATACCATATTATCATGTACCCCTCATTAAAAATGTGAGGATTGGCCAGGTGCAGTTGCTCACACCTGTAATCCCAGCACTTTGGGAGGCCAAGGAGGGTGGATCACTTAAGATCACGAGTTCGAGACCAGCCTGGCCAACATGGTGAAATCCCATCTCTACTAAAACTACAAAAGTTAGCCAGGTGTGGGAGCACATGCCTGTAATCCCAGCTACTCGGGAGGCTGAGGCAGAAGAATCACTTGAACGCAGGAGGCAGAGATTGCAGTGGGCCGAAACTGTACCACTGCACTCCAGCCTGGGCAACAGAGTGAATTAGACTCTGTCTCAAAAAAAAAAAAAAAAAGGTGAGGGTTCATCTTCAATATATGTGTGCATTTATTTATCTACAAATAATAACATGAACTAATGTATTAATATCTCATATACAGCTAAACTAGACCCCAAAAGTAAACTTACTTTTTTTCTTTTTGAGATGGAGTCTCGCTCTGTCACCCAGGCTGGAGTGCAGTGGCACGATCTCGGCTCACTGCAAGCTCCACCTCCCGGGTTCATGCCATTCTCCTGCCTCAGCCTCCCGAGTAGCTGGGACTACAGGCGCCTGCCACCACGCCCAGCTAATTTTTTGTATTTTTAGTAGAGAAAGGGTTTCACCATGTTAGCCAGGATGGTCTCGATCTCCTGACCTCGTGATCTGCCCGCCTCAGCCTCCCACAGTGCTGGGATTACAGGTGTGAGCCACCGCACCTGGCCAGTAAAATTAATTTCAAACATATAAATAGATAATATTTGAATTCAAAAGTACTCATTTCATCACAAGGATTTTAAGAATAAAGGAATGCAGGGATTAGAATTAGTGAGCAAAGTGAACTCTAGATTAATAAGCATGTGAATGTGGGAAGCCACCAGAATCGACACGGACAAGACCACCCATGCATAATCAACCCTCAGAACATTCATCAGATTGAAAATCATGTATTTGCATGGTGAGCAATGGACATCAATCAAAATAAACCCAGCTGTTCTGAGGATGGCAAACATTCAGGAACATGGGACTGCAGACCCTCTTAAAAGTAAATGTCAACGGCCGGGCGCGGTGGCTCACGCCTGTAATCCCAGCACTTTGGGAGGCCGAGGCGGGCGGATCACGAGGTCAAGAGATCAAGACCATCCTGGCCAACACAGTGAAACCCCGTCTCTACTAAAAAATACAAAAAATTAGCCGGGCATGGTGGCGGGCGCCTGTAGTCCCAGCTACTCGGGAGGCTGAGCCAGGGGAATGGCGTGAACCCGGGAAGCAGAGCTTGCAGTGAGCTGAGATCACACCACTGCACTCCAGCCTGGGTGACAGAGTGAGACTCCATCTCAAAAAAGAAAAAAAAATATCAATAAGGAGAGTTCAAAAGAAGAGGACAGAGAAAGAAAAATTGAAGGAAGTCATCATATGAAGTTGAAGCTTCCTACACAATATGATCTGCTTCCAGGTGGGAGGGATTTAGTCACATACTCTGTCTTACCACCTATTGTGACCAAAAAGTTCATTATAATAAGGACTGTGCCAGGTTCATGTGGAATTATAACAGCTATTAAAACTTTAAGTAAGTTTGCTACATCCAGTGGTGTTTAACACTTTCCCCGAGATTTCATTACAAAAATAATAATTTCTGTTGCCTTTGATGTTTACAGTGTGATACATTCAGGGAGTTACAAACTATAAATGAATATAACCAAGGCAGAGGGGTTCTTATTAGTGAGGTGTAAGAGATAGATAAAGTTGGATGGGGGAATTGAGGGCCATAGAAAAAAAATAGGGGGTTAGGACTTTTTCTCTGTACCCACCATAGGGGTCATTCTATGCTTTTGAGTACAAGGCCATCTGAGCTATGTGGTTTTCAGGGGGATTGATGGAGTGCCACACACAGCATGGACAACTGTGGGGAGAGTTGAGAGGCAGTATTCTAACTTGCTGGAATTTTAACAGAATACCAAGCCAGAGCAGACTGAAATTGAGGACCCTGACCAAGATGTCAGCAGAAGAATAGAAGCAAGAGTACAGTTGAAAGCAAAGAATTTACAGATGGTTGATGGTGATGGAGGAGTTTGTAAATCCTGATGCCAAAGACTCTCCAACACCAGGCCAGACAGGGGGCATGTTCCACTGAAGTGCACAAAGATAAGCTAATGCTCCACTGGACTGAGCTAAGCTAGATGTGTGGTGGAGGACTTCGGAGCAACCCAAGGTCAGAAGCTGCTCCATCCTCTTTATTTATTTATTTGCTTACTTATTTATTTATTTTGGGGACAGGGTCTCACTTTGTCACCCAGGCTGGAGTGCAGTGACACCATCAGGGCTCACCACAGCTTCAACCTCCTGGGCTCAGGTGATCCTCTCACCTCAGCTTCCTGAGTAGCTAGGATGACAGGCACCTGCCACCACACCCGGCTAACGTTTTTTTGTTTGTTTGTTTGTTTTTTGTAGAGATGGGGTTTTGCTATGTTGCTCAGGCTGGTCTCAAATTCCTGGGCTCAAGGGATCTGCCCACCTCGGCCTCCCAAACTACTAGGATTACAGGTATGAGCCACCATGCCTGGCCATGCTCCGTCCTCTTTATCTGTGCAGTCTTGCCTGTCCTGTCCTGCTTCCTTGCTTCTCAATAGCACTTTTAAAGAGGCAGAGGAAAGAATCGAAGGACGTGTCACTAATTGTTTCTAAGTGGTAAACAAAATCACATTACTTTGAAACACGGACTTTCTCTCCATTCATATTTAAGAAATTTTGTAAGGAAGACTGAAGTAAGAATTAAAAGATCCATAAAATCCATATCCTGTGATTTGATACGGCTGAGAGTGTTGTGGCTTACAATTGTCTTCAGCCACTCGGGAGGAAACAAGGCCATGTTCTTTGCAGGATCCTGAGACCTGCATTTTCAGCATGTGCATGGAAGCGATATCTAAGAGACTGAAATAAAAGGGATAATTCCAACATCTTCTTTTTTAAGCGAATTTTCCATTCATGTATTCCTATTGTCACTATGGAATCACTCTGGGGGAAGTGTACTTGGAAATCTGTCTTCATTTTCCATTTTCTTACCTGAATACATAAAAACCCTGAGGTTTGGATAGTATTAGTAAACCAAACTGAGAAAACAAACATAAAAAAGGATACTATTTTCTGACCGGGCACAGTGACTCATGCCTGTAGTCCCAGCACTTTGGGAGGCCAAGGTTGGCAGATCACTTGAGGTCAGGAGTTCATGACCAGCCTGGCCAACATGGTGAAACCCCATCTCTACTAAATTAGCCCAGCGTGGTGGTGCATGCCTGTAATCCCAGCTACTCGGGAGGCTGAGGCACAAGAATTGCTTGAACCCAGGAGGCAGAGGCTGCAGGGAGCTGAGATCACTGCACGACATTCCAGCCTGGACAACAGAGCGAGACTTTATCCCCCCCGCCACCCTGCCCCCAAAAAAAGAAGTCTAATATTTTCTGTATTACCTGGTAATAAAATTCAACAATTTAAGATAAAATTATCTATCTGCTTTACTCTTCTACTTTCTAATACCAACGAATTTTCAGGTTGGTTCATGGTTATGGTCACTTAGTCAAATGAAAGTCCTTGCCTTCCTTCATCTCAGTAATCATCGTTGCCAGACATTTAGCTTCCCATTGAATCTATTATAAAGATCACAACACAAAAGTCACCTTCATCTTTCACTTCCCTTATGGAACCCCCCTTTTTGTGGGTCTAAAAAAAGACATCCTTCTGCTCTGAAGATCAAGAGCAGAAACCATTCTTCTGGTTCTTTTTTTTTTTTTTTTTTTTTTTGAGACGGAGTCTTGCTCTGTCGCCCAGGCTGGAGTGCAGTGGCGCGATCTCGGCTCACTGCAAGCTCCGCCTTCCAGGTTCACACCATTCTCCTGCCTCAGCCTCCGGAGTAGCTAGGACTACAGGCGCCCACCACCACGCCCGACTAACTTTTTATATTTTTAGTAGAGATGGGGTTTCACGGTGTTGGCCAGGATGGTCTCGATCTCCTGACCTTGTGATCCGCCCGCCTCGGCCTCCCAAAGTGCTGGGATTACAGGCGTGAGCCACCGCGCCCAGCCTTCTTCTGGTTCTTAATCAGGGCACTATTCAGTCTCCCTAGTTTGGATGGATGGAATGGGATGGATGAAGAGATAGATATATCAGATGGACAAGGGATGGATGGACGGATGGATACATTGATGGGTGGATAAAGCAAAAGTAAGAAAATGTTAAGAATCTGTTAAATCAGTCGGGTGCATATACAGGTATTCATTGGACTATTCTTTCAATGTTCTGTATCTTTAAACTTTTTCATTAAAAACTTGCAAGAATAAAAGGTCATTGGTATAAACACAACAAAGACCTTTTTCACAGTATTGCCATCTTTTCTCCTCCCAAACTACTCACGCCTTCCCGTCATCTCTTCACCTGACACTGCCTTCTTCTTCTCTTCCCAGGCAACAAGGAAGTAAAACAGTTTCCTGCCTCTCACTGTGCACATTCAGAAAGTTGCTCTCTGTAGAGAGAAAATTTTGTCTAAAACAAAATTTTTACTAATAATCAACCGTGATTTTTGTTGAACTGTAGACCTCCACTTGTATTTGTTGCCATTTGAAATTTCCATAGTGCTGTTTCTTCTACACCCTTTATTGCTGAATCCGGAACTCAAGCCAGTCCTTCCCTCCTTATAAGACACACGTTCGTGCACACACACAAACACACACATTCAGTTCCCCCTCCTCCACCGCCACTCGGCTACACTGAGTCAAAGCCCAGCTGGCCCTATTAGAACGGAAAAGGAAAGCAATGAAACAGACCACACAAATATTCTAAGACTGGCTCCTTGGAAGGAAATTGAGAATTCATTGACATCTCCCCAGGGAAAAATAAGTGAAATTGTGTAATTCTCAGACACTCACATAATTAAATTAATGTGAAATTAAAATCAAAATGAAATATTCCTCTTCATGTTAAAAGTAGTTCACTTAAGTAGTCCATGTACAATTGGCCGCTCCTGCAGCACATTATTAAGTGATTTAAAAGATTAATTTTAACACAGATCACAGTTTCAGTGGTGGTTATGCTAGCATTAAGCAAATAAGCATACTGTCCCAGAAAGAAGCTGATGGTTGCAGGGCAGAAGCATCTTGTCTTGCCACAGGCAGTACAATTGCGTTCATACTTCTTGCTTCAGTTTGCAGTGTGTGTATGAGCCTTTAATTCATGAAACATTAGGAGAGGATCTTTTTCAGGAAGTGAGAACCCGAAGTTGACAGACACATAACCTCATCTAGAATGACAACTAACGAGTTCCTAAACCACAAATATTCATTTCAACAATTTGCAATAATCTACCGTGTGCATGCCAAAGCATTCTAGACAGAACAAACAGTAACAGGCCGGCCTTTGCCCCACAGCATGTTCCTCTAAAAACAGATCCATAATCAAATGCTAAGAAAATACATGCCCTCAAACCTGAAGCAAAAATGTGAATGCAAACTACACGGGGTAATGTTCCCTCTGGACAGACACCAGTAAATCCAGTTTGCATATGAAAATCGAGGCTGCTTTGCTTCCCTGCACACGATGCTAAAGTGAAGGTCAACAATCTCTTTGACCCTGAGTTCCAAGAAGATGGGAGACTATCAGTGACAACGAATGACACAGACTGAGTCCTGGCCTCAGATGGGAATGAGTGTGGGGGGGTGGGCGTGGAGACAGAGGAGGAGGATGAAGGAACAAAGGATTTCAAGCGGGGTCAGCAAACTCTTTCTGTAAAGGGGCAGATAATAAGTATTTTAGGCCTTTGGGCCATATGGTCTCTGTTGCAACGACCCCAGTTTGCTATTGTAGTGCAAAGCTATAAGTGAAAGGGTGGAACTATGTTCCAATCAAACTGTATTTATGGACAAACACTAAAACTTAAACTTTATATAATTTTCATCTCTCATGAAATACTATTCCCCCTTTTTTAACGTTTAAAAATATAAAAATAATTTCTTGCTCACCAGCTGTACCATATCAGTCAAGAAGCTGACTTGGCCCATAAGCCGTAGTTTGCAGACCCCTGATTTAGAGCACTGATTCTCAGACTTGAGCATGCATCAGTCATGTACAGGATGAGAGCAAACACAAATCCTTGGGTTCCGCCCCAGCGTTCCTGATCCCACAGGTCTGGGATGAGCCTAACCATATGCATTTCTTCCAAGTTCCCAGGTGATACTCATGCTACCAAGAACACAAATGGAGAACTATGGTTTAGAGACAAAGCAACAAGACGGAGAAGGGAGGAAAGAAGTGCTCACGGCCGGGCGTGGTGACTCACGCCTGTAATTTCAGCACTTTGGGAGGCCAAGGTGGGAGGATCACTTGAGGCCAGGAGTTCAAGACGAGCCTGGCCAACATGGTGAAATGCCGGCTCTACTGAAAATACAAAAATTAGTCAGGTATGGTGGCGCATGCCTGTAGTTCAGCTACTCGGGAGGCTGAGGCAGGAAAATCACTTAAACTCAGGAGGTGGAGGTTGCAGTGAGCCAAGATTGTGCCACTGTACTCCAGCCTGGACGACAGAGAGAAAAAAAAAAAAAGGGCCCACGTTGGCCAGGATGAGTCAGCAATAATCATTTGTTTGGGCCACATAGAGCTGTTTCATGATCCCCAAGAGAGATTTCATTAAAAACAGCTTGCCTTGTATAAACATAAATAAGTAACTCTTCCTTCATAGTTGATTCTCTTTGACACAGAAATATGAAAAACCCTATTTATAGTGCCTTTTGCACAGACACACATGAGCATTTAGCCAAATGGATCTTTAGATGGGGCACCCATCATCAATCTCAGAGTAGTAAAATTCGAGGTGAAGTAAATTAATTTTTCCTCCATCTGGGTAAGACTTGTTTAGGTAAATAATGAGTAAAATAATTCTTTAGTTGAAGATACTTCATCTACTAAAAGAGCTGGTGCTGGTAGGTATAGACTACTTAAGTAACCAGGTTTTCCACATAAACAGATTTAAAATTCTCCTGGGAATTGGTTTTACTCAGAGGTAATCTGACACCCTTCCTAAGGAACCACCCTAATTCTGGCTGTTTTACCCCAATCTGTGTATTGCTCTCATATGGCAATTGAGTGTTGCTTGTCACCACTTAGCTCCTTAATTCAACCACAACAGCTGTTTAGTAGGAAGTCTCTTGTCTTTTCATTTACAGGCTTCTCAAATGAGCATGATTAGAACAAACATGATCTCAATTAAGGATGTTATGTTTGGGGGTTTTTGTTTCGGGTTTTCTTTTTTTTTTTTTCTTCCAGTTTCTTATATTCTAAGTGGTCTTGATTTGTGTTTGGTGTCATCCAGGTGACACTCTCTACTATTCTAGGATCTTTCAATGTTGTTTGCGACAGTTTCGTTTCAGAAGTCACATCGATGATAGAACACAGAATACTAATCCTGTCCTTACAAGTGTAATTTGATCTCCAATTCAATTGCTAGTAGCAGGCAACCTCTCTGACCATCTCCCAATAGATGTGCTGGAGTCTTCTGGATTAATCCAATTCATCAGTTGATTGTTGGGGAATATTCAACCTAGCAGGCAGGCATCCTTAATGCCTTAGTACTTCATAAGATATAAAAATACTTTCCAGTTAAATATTTTATCTTAAGCTATCTCAGACTTATTATTAATTCAAGATCCCTTTTACAATTTAGCAGTTATATCTTTTTTTTTTTGGAGGCAGGATCTCTGTGTTAGTCCCTTTTTGCCCTGCTGAGAGTCGGCCACGGTGGCTCATGCCTGTAATCCCAGCACTTTGGGAAGCCAAGGCGGGCAGATCACAAGGTCAAGAGATCAAGACCATCCTGGCCAATGTGGTGAAACCCCCTTTCTACTAAAAATACAAAAATTAGCTGGGTGTGGTGGCGGGCACCTGTAGTCCCAGCTACTCGGGAGGCTGAGGCAGGAGAATTGCTTGAACCCAGGAGATGGAGGTTGCAGTGAGCCAAGATGGCACCACTGCACTCCAGCCTGGCGACAGAGCCAGACTCTGTCTCAAAAAAAAAAAAAAAAAAAAAAAAAGACATACCCAAGACTGGGCAATTTACAAAAAAGGAAGTCCGTTGTTTTGTTTTCTTTGTTTTTGAGATGGAGTTTTGCTGTTGTTGCCCAAGTTGGAGTGCAATGGCATGATCTCGGCTCACTGTAACCACCTCCCAGGTTCAAGCAATTCTCCTGTCTCAGCCTCCCAAGTAACTGGGATTACAAGCGTGTGCCACCCTGCCCAGCTAATTTTTTGTATTTTTAGTAGAGACCAGGTTTCGCCATGTTGGCCAGGCTGGTCAAATTCCTGACCTCAGGTGATCCGCCCACCTCGGCCTTCCAGAGTGCTGAGATTACAGGCACAAACCACCCGGCCCAGCCTCAGCAGCTATATCTTGCATGTCCACCCAGCAACTGAATAAACATTCCATATATGCTAATATAGGGCCAGCTTAATAGACTACCACCAATCAGCCATCTGTGTCATATGCCATCATTCTTCCTGACATCTCTGAATTACAAACTCAACCAAGAGTTCCAGTAATGAATCTAGAAGGTTACTTTTTCACATTTTACACCCTGTAAATTTTATAGAAAAAAAAAATAAGGCCTAGAGAATTTAATTTGCACAACAGAATAATAGTTGCAAAGATTATAACCCAGTTCTCACTCTCATTCTGCTTATTTGATCCAAGTGAAGAATACTACCCAATATTCACCCACAGTTCCTCTAGGTAGGGATGGGAGGAAGTAGGGAGTAAATATTATTACCAAGGAGAGAGGGAAAAGAAGAATATAGATATATATGTATATAATCGTAAATCATATTTTTATATATAAAGAGTACATATAATTTTAAATATTATTAAACAACACAAGAAAAAGTAAGTATGGAGAAAAATAATCATGCACATTTCAAAAGAATACAGAAAGTGGGGGGAAAATTACATTCTCTATGAGAATAAGGCAGAAATATTCCCCAAAAGGAGAAAAAACTAAAAGGGAGAAATTACTCATATATTGGTCACATTTATATGGTAACTTTTACACTTTTTTTAAAAAGTCAACCCCATTTTTGTTTTCACTGGAAAATAGTATGTGTCCTGCAGTATATACTCAATAAATGTTTGTTGAATTGAATTTAAATTATTTTACTTTGGCAAGGTTATTTCTTTTTCACAGTGCTCAGGGAAAATCATTAAATAGATTTTTATTCTGCCTTTCATAAGAGTCTTCATAGTGCTGCTCCATTTGATTTTTTCTTTGCAAGATTATCATGTTTTGCTTTACTCTATTGTAGCTCCCTTTTTGGCTTCTATACTAACACTGCAAATAAACAGACCTGCCAAATCCTACCATCGCATTCCAAAGACTTCAGCAAACACGTCAAGTGTCTTGAACGCCACCAGCTTCTTTAAGAAGCCAGTTGAACCTTGATCTTTGTTAGTAAGATGTTGCTGTTGTTTCATTTCAAACACCCCAGGCAAAGAGGAGCAGAGTTCTTGCTTGGACTTTAATTCTGTGTTTGTGTTCATGTAGAGTTTGCAAATGCCTTACTCATCTTTAGAAACAAATATTCTTTAGAACTCCAATTGGAGAAATCATTGCAATTAGACCTTTTGAGAGGTGACAGCGTGCTGGCAGTCCTCACAGCCCTTGCTCTCTCTTAGCGCCTCCTCTGCCTGGACTCCCACTTTGGTGGCACTCGAGGAGCCCTTCAGCCCACCGCTGCACTGTGGGAGCCCCTTTCTGGGCTGGCCAAGGCCAGAACCGGCTCCCTCAGCTTGCAGGGAGGTGTGGAGGGAGAGGCGCGAGCGGGAACCGGGGCTGCGTGCAGCGCTTGCGGGCCAGCTGGAGTTCCGGGTGGGCGTGGGCTTAGCGGGCCCCGCACTCTGAGCAGCCGGCCGGTCCTGTGGGCCCCAGGCAGTGAGGGACTTGGCACCCGGGCCAGCGGCTGCGGAGGGTGTACTGGGTCCCCCAGCAGTGCCGGCCCACAGGCACTGTGCTCGATTTCTCAACGGGCCTTAGCTGCCTTCCCGCGGGGCAGGCCTCAGGACTGCAGCCCACCATGCCTGAGACTTCCCCCGCCTCCGTGGGCTCCTATGCAGCCCGAGCCTCCCCGACGAGCACCACCCCCTGCTCCACGGCGCCCAGTCCCATCGACCACCCAAGGGCTGAGGAGTGTGAGCGCATGGCGCAGGACTGGCAGGCAGCTCCACCTGCAGCCCCGGTGCAGGATCCACTGGGTGAAGCCAGCTGGGCTCCTGAGTTTGGTGGGGCCTTGGAGAACCTTTATGTCTAGCTCAGGGATTGTAAATACACCAATCGGCACTCTGTATCTAGCTCAAGGTTTGTGAGTGCACCAATCGACACTCTGTATCTAGCTGCTCTGGTGGGGCCTTGGAGAACCTGTGTGTCCATACTCTGTATCTAACTAATCTGATGGGGACGTGGAGAACCTTTGTATCTAGCTCAGGGATTGTAAAGGCACCAATCAGCGCCCTATCAAAACAGGCCACTGGGCTCTACCAATCAGCAGGATGTGGGTGGGGCCAGATAAGAGAATAAAAGCAGGCTGCCCGAGCCAGCAGTGGCAACCCGCTCGGGTCCCCTTCCACACTGTGGTAACTTTGTTCTTTCACTCTTTGCAGTAAATCTTGCTACTGCTTACTCTTTGGGTCCACACTGCTTTTATGAGCTGTAACACTCACCGCGAAGATCTACAGCTTTTCTCCTAAAGCCAGCGAGACCACGAGCACACCAGGAGGAACGAACAACTCCAGAAGTGCTGCCTTAAGAGCTGTAACACTCACCGCGAGTGTCCGCGGCTTCATTCTTGAAGTCAGTGAGACCAAGAACCCACCAATTCTGGATACACTTTCACTGATGTGTAGGCTTAATGATGCACTTACGATCCTAGCAGACTTTATAATTTTTTTTGAATACAGTATTTAGTTTCTTCAAAAGTTTGCATCAGGCTAGGCGAAGTGGCTCACGCCTATAATCCCAGCACTTTGGAAGGCCGAGGTGCGCATATCATTTGCGGTCAGGAGTTCGAGACCAGCATGGGCAACATGGTGAAACCTCATCTCTACTAAAAATACAAAAATTAGCTGGGCATGGTGGCACATGCCTTTAATCCCAGCTATTCAGGAGGCTGAGGCAGGAGAGTCACTTGAACCCAGGAGATAGAGGTTGCAGTGAGCCGAGATCATGCCACTGCACTCCAACCTGGGTGACAGAGCGAGACTCCATTTCAAAAAAAATTTACAAGAGTAAGTCAAATTTCACATACTCACCACTTTCCTAAATAAGAATCGTTTCCTCAAAAAGCTTGGGATATATCTTAGGATTCACTCTCGCCCACATTTCACAAAATTATACTAAGCAACAGAATTTCATGTTTAGAAGAGATTTTCTCAGCTTTCTTCTTCTTTTGACCTGTCACATGATCAGGGTGGAGGAAGAATTAACTGACCTGACCTAGGAGGATTTTCTATTCATTTAAATTCATAGAGTTCGTGTCCTTTGCCAAACAAATGTGCATAACAAGTAAAGTATAGAATGGGTCAGAGAAGCCATCTGGTCTCACCTTCTAAATTTACCAATGAGAAAATTGAGGCCCACAGAGATTGAAATCCTCTCCTGAGTAAAATAGTCAGAATCAAAAATGAAATCTAATGATTCCCAGATGGTTGTTTCTTCCACTATAACATCATATTATTCTCCTGCATTATCATTTAACTTTGTTTACCTGTCTCATCTTGCCAACTAGATTGTCTTTAGTTTCATTCCAAAACTATCTAAACGGCATCCTCCATTTCCAGTTGGCAGTGAAAGATTAAAAAGTACCTCCTGGCCGGGCACAGTGGCTCACGCCTGTAATCCCAACACTTTAGGAGGCCGAGGTGGGTGGATCACCTGAGGTCAGGAGTTTGAGACCAGCCTGGCCAAACTGGTGAAACCCCGTCTCTACTAAAAATACAAAAATTAGCTGGGTGTGGTGGTGGGCGCCTGTAATCCCAGCTACTCGGGAAGCTGAGGCAGGGGAATCACTTGAACCCGGGAGGTGGAGCTTGCAGTGAGCCAAGATTGTGCCATTGCACTCCAGCCTGGGCAACAAAGCAAGACTCCATCTCAAAAAAAAAAAAAAATTCCTTTTCTTTAGAAAATTCTATGCCTTTATGGTATCTGTGATGGTTAATGGTTAATTTTATGAGTCAATTTGGCTTGTCCATGGGATGCCCAGATAGCTGATTGAACATTATTTCTGGCGCATCTGTGAGGATGTTTCCTGAAGAGATTATCATTTACATTGGTGGGCTGAGTAAAGCAGATAATCCTCCCCATTGTGCTGAGCATCATTCAGTCCACTGATGACCTGAATAGAATCAAAGGGTGGAGGAAGATTGGATTCCCTCTCTTCCTTCCTGGTTGAGCTAGGGCACGGATCTGCTTGCAGTGCTCCTGGTCCTGAGGCCTTTGAACTACACCTCTGGATTTCCTCGGTCTCCAGCTTGCAGACAGTAGACCTTAGGTCTTCTCAGCCCCTATAGTCACATGAGCCAATACCTTATAATAAATCTCTTTATATTTATATGTTCTGTTTCATTGGAGAACCCTGGCTAATATAGTACCCATGATGCCTGATGTTGAAGAAAACTAAGACTCAATACTGATGTTCATCCATACATTTATTCACCAAATATGTACTGCACACCTGCCCTGTGTAGGGCATTGTTTAAGGCATAGCAGTGAATAAAAATAATAAAATTTCTAGGACAGGTGCAGTGGCTCATGTCTGTAATCCTAGCATTTTGGAGGCCAAAGTGGGAGGATCACTTGAGCCCAGGAGTTTCAGACCAGCCTGGGCAACATGGCAAAACTCTGTCTCTACAAAACAAACAAATAAAAATTAGCCTGTAGTGTCAACTACTAAGAAGGCTGATGTAGGAGGATCACTTCAGCCCAGAAAGCTGAGGCTACAGTGAGCCAAGATTGCACCACTACACTCTAGCCTGGGGGACAGAGTGAGACCCTGTCAAGAAAAGAAAGAGAGAAAGAAAGAAAAAAGGAAAGAAAGAAAAGAAAAGAAAGAAAGAAAGAGAAAGAGAGACAGGGGGAGGGAGGGAGAGAGAGAGAGACTTTTATTCCAGGTTTATTCTTTCTTCTTGTTTTGTTTTTTGTTTGTTTGTTTGTTTGTTTGTTTGAGATGGAATCTCACTCTGTTATCCGGGCTGGAGTGCAGCGGCAAGATCTCGGCTCACTGTGACCTCCGCCTCCTGGGTTCAAGCGATTCTCCTGCCTCAGCCTTTCGAGTACCTGGGATTACAGGTGCCCGCCACTATGCCCAGCTAATTTTTTTGTATTTTTAGTAGAGACTGAAAGTTTCACTATGTTGGCCAAGCTGTTCTCTAACTCCTGACCTCATGACTCACTGGCCTCGGCCTCCTAAAGTGCTGGGATTACAAGTGTGAGCCACCACACCCAGCCAGTTATTATTATTGAGGTAAAATTCATATAACATACAATTAATTTTAAAGTGTGCAATTAAGTGGCATTTGGTACATTTGCAGTGTTGTTCAACTACCCCCTCTCTCTAGTTCTAAAATATTTTCATTGCCCCAAAAGAAAACCAGGTACCCACTGGTAATAAAGAAAAGCATGCAATATGAGACCTTTCGTGTTGCATTTTTTTCACTCAGAATGATGTTTTCCAAGTTCATCCATGTTGTAGCATGTATCAGTACTTCTTTTCTTTACTGCTAAATAATATTCAGTTGCATAGATATACCAAAGTTTGCTTATTAATTCATCCATTGATGAACATTAGGCTGTTTTCACCTTTTGGCTATTGTGAATAATGCTTCTATGAAAAGTCATGTACAGGTATTTATCTGAGTACTTGTTTTCAAGTTTATTCTTTTTACTCCCCCTCCTTAATCCATTTCTGGATCTGTTTATAAGTCATATTTGAAATTTTAAAAGATGTTTTAGATGACCCCACAGTGGTGAAGAATCAAATATATTTAAGCCCCTAAATGAGTGCCTGGCACATAAGCAGTATGGTGATTCCTCAAAGAGCTAAAAGCAGAACTGTCATTCGACCCAGGAATCCCATTACTGGGCATATACCCAGAGGAATATAAATAATTCTGCTATAAAGACACATGCACGCGAATGTTCATTGCAGCACTATTCACAATAGCAAAAACATGGAATCAACCTAAATGCCCATCAGTGATAGACTGGATAAAGAAAATGTGGTACATACACACCACGGAATACTACGCAGCCATTAAAAGGAATGAGATCATGTCTTTTGTGGAAACATGGATGGAGCTGGAGGCCATTATCCTTAGCAAACTAATGGAGGAACAGGAAACCAAATACCACATGTTCTCACTTATAAGTGGGAGCTAAATGATAAGAACTCATGAACACAAAGAAGGAAGCGACAGATATTGGGGTCTACTTGAGTGTGAAGGGTGGGAGGAGCGAGAGGAGCAGAAAAGGTAACTATTGGGTACTGGGCTTAATACCTGGGTGATGAAATAATCTGTACAACAAATCCTGTGACACTTGTTTACCTGTGGAACATCACTTGTACCCCCAAATCTAAAATAAAAGTTAAAAAAAAAAAGCCCCTCAATAGACGACAGTTGTTATTACCAACAATAATAATTAACACAGCACTAAATAGCATACAGCTGAATGCACACTTCATAGAGAATTGTTGCAATCTGGAGGCAGGTGTCAGTGCGGACTGGTCCCTTGAATGAAGATTCTTACAGCCTTCGCCCTACAACCAACTGTTCACCTCACACACTTCCTGGAGGTTGAAGAAATAGGCTGGAAGTTTTTCTCAGCATTTCTCTCTTTTTTTTTATTTTTTTATTTTTATTTATTTATTTATTTTAACAGCTGAGTCCTCTGAGCACTTATTACCATGGATCACCAGCAGCAACGGGGCGGGAAGGGAGGTACCAGACTCATCTGCCCCTCAGGTAGATCTTGGGGGTCTGCCAGCCTCCAGGGGTTTCCTTCGGACCCGCCTTCACCCAGATACTCCTCGGGTCTCTCTTGAGCTTGATTGGCTTCCGTTTCAGGCGCCCGCCGCAGGAACAGCGGCCTCACAGCTTCCGGTGCTTGTGGTGGTTCATCTTCTGCTGGCGGGTCTTCAGCACGTTTTTGCTCTGCATCTGAGTTGTATCCCAGGCCTTCTCATCCTCCTGCTTGGCCCCTTCCCCCATCTGGCTAGGGAGACACTCATAGAATTGGGCTGGAGCCGCAGTCCCTGGGGTCTGGGCATCCAGTCTGGGCAGGAGGCAGCAGGCTGTAAGCCAGCTCTCCAGGGGGCTGATGGACATCTTCCTGGGGACCAGCATCTCCTCGAGCTCCAACTGGGCCCCCTTGCTGGGGAGTGAGGCAGCCCTACCTGGGCCAATTGGCTGTGTGCTGTAATGGGGCCTGCAGGCATGGCTGCTCAGCACTCCAGAAAAAGGCCAGGGCAGACTGCAGCCTGCCCAGGAAACAGCCCTGAACAGCTGAGAAGTCAGGCGCACCAGGAGTATGGCCTGTGGGTAGGGAGCATTCCACTGCCAGGCTCAGGAACTTACGGTCGGACGTCGGAGCGTTTGTCGCATTTATCTGCCATGTTAGAAAATAATCACTAGCCCCCGCCTCCCGGGTTTGCCAGTGGACTTGCTCTAAGTTTTGCCCTGAAGTTACACAAACGTTGTAAAAAGCAAATGGAAACAGATTGTTGTCTTTCTGATTGTGTAACTTGGCATTAAAGGAATCTCTAATTTATTTGTTTAACACGCAACTGCTGACATCATTGCCTGAAGCACACTATCAAGCTGGTCTGATCCCAGCTTGTTCGCCACCCAAAGTCAACACCATTTAAATGAATTGTGACAATAAAAATTCCATTTCTATCTAGAGCCAAATAGCTGCTCAAATAATCACTTGGCGATCATACGAAGTATGTGAATATGGGGGATGCACTGAGCTGGAGTTTAGGAGATCTTGAGATATTCCTAATCTTGCTGTGACTTCTTTTGTGACTTCAAAGAGCACAAACTCCAGGCATCATTCTACTTCCTCATTATATGGAGGTTATTTTTCCTGAACCTATGTACCTCAACAAAAGTTGCAAGATTTAGCTTGTATTTATTTATGTTATCATTGTCAATTCAGTCAAAATGGTTATGAGTTGTATAAGTCGCTACTTAGTCACAACTAAGGTTGATGTTGTTAGCTTTCTAACGTTAATTATGCCTTTTTTAAAAATTCCACGAAAGGGTTTTTCATTTATTACAATATTAATTATGTTGGTGAGAGAGAATTGTGACAACCGAATTAACTCTGCTACTTCTTGTTCCTACCAAATGCCAATCTAATACTCTCACTGAAGTGGCAGTTTTAAGAAAGACATGTTGTCTTCCTTAAACAAACAAAACATTCCTCTTTATAATAAATAAGATCCTTATTCAAGTATGTATAATTAGGGCTGTCCACCTGTCAAAAACTTTCAAGCTCTGTTTTTACTCAGTGTATAGCTCTACCTTCTCACTGTATCATTTTCCAGACAGATGAAACCTTTTAGAAAATTTTCCCCAATGGTAAAAGATAAACACAGAGATCTTTGTTATCTCAAAGCTGAGTGACCCAACTGAGTTATCGTCACGGCTTAGGTCAAACTTTAAGCAAAACAAATACCATTATAAGCAACATTTCTTTACAAGAAAAATATTTCCCAACCTTGCAGCCTTGTTGATCTTGACACAGGACACTCTACCATACAGACAAGCATGCAGTCTTTCACACGAGTCTGTGATGCTACAATTTCCACCTTGCCATTAGAAGGTGTTTAAGGGCAAGGATTTGTATCTCTGGTGCCTGGTAATTCATATTCTGATGCTGAATGAATATGGAAATGATTATTTGCACAATTCATGTTAGCTGCTAAGCAGCAAGGTTTGATATATTCTCCTTTCTAGAACTTGAAAACTCTAGGAACAAGTAGTTACCAGTATTGCCCAGACTACCGAGAGTATTTTAATGCTTTATTGTGAATATTGAGTGGATTTGTTCTGGGGAAAAAACAACAACAAATTATCTGTCTGTCTGTCTTTCTTCTCCACTGAACAATAAATTGTTTCTGGAAAGAAACTACAATAGTACCCCCTTACCCATATTTTTACTTTCTGCTGTTACTCACAGTCAACAACAATCCAAAAATATTACATGGAAAATTCCAGACATAAATAATAATTCCACTGAGAATGGTGTGTATGAAACAAACTTCCACACAGTGGAACAAAATTACACTCAGAACGGTGTGCATGAAATTCCAGTTATGTTTCTGTCTTTATGCTGGAATTTTCATGCACACCGTTCTGTGTAGTGTAAAATCTCACGCCGTTCCACTCTGTCCCACCAGGGACATGACTCATCCCTTTGTCCTATGTTTTCAAGCTGTCTATGCTACCCACCGGTTCCTCACTTAGCCAGCTCGGTTATCAGATTGCAAAAACATAGTATACATAGAGTTTGGTAGTATCCCTGCTTTCAGGCACCCACTGGGGGTCTTGGAACATATCCTCTGCTGATTAAGGGGAACTACAGTGCATCTTATCCATTTATATAACTGTACTGGCTAGCAAAGCACCTAGTTCCATAATAATTTCTAAAACTGCTCTGTCTTTGTTAAGTCAAATCTTTAAGGGGTTAATCATGAAATAAATAAAGCAGGATGAGGGCTGTCCTGTGAAAAGTAATTACCAGGCTGGGAGTGCTGGCTCACGCCTGTAATCCCAGCACTTTGGGAGGCCAAGGGAGGCAGAACACTTGAGGTCAGGAGTTTGAAACCAGCCTGGCCAACGTGGTAAAACCCCATCTTTACTAAAAATATAAAAATTAGCCGGGTGCGGTGGTGCACGGCTGTAGTCCCAGCTACTCTGGAGGCTGAGGCAGGAGAATTGCTTGAACCTGGGAGGCGAAGGTTGCAGTGAGCCAAGATTGCACTGCACTCCAGCCTGGGTGACCGAGCAATACTCTGTCTCAAAAAAGAAAAAAGAAACGTAATGATCTCCCAACTGACAGTTTTGCACAAAGAGGGCTTCATTCCTTTCGAATCCTTAGTTGAAGTGACTCTCTCCCACCAGTGTAAGTGAAATGGAGAGGACCAGGGAGATTTGGGCCACCCCAATTTAGAAACACTGAAAGTTTTTCCCAAGTCCTGTCCCCATGACATGCAAACTCAGAGTCATTATGTCCTATATTAGTTTTTCAGTGGTATGAAAATTGCTCATTAGAGTTCCAACGATTGCCCTTGAAATAAAAATAATCACATTTCTTTCAAGTGCAAGAGGATCTGCTAGAATTTCTGGAGCAAAGAATGTTGCCTGCTGAAATGTTTTCAGACACCAACTCACCCCTTCAGCCATTCTCAGGTGAGCATATTAGACCCATCTCAAGGCAGTCTAGTCCCTCTGGGCCTACTGAAAACGGATAAGAGCTACAGTGACAGCACGTGGGCCCATCCCACACCAGAGACACCAAAAAGGGAGCAGAGCTCCTTCGGAGTATGCTACTGAGTAGGTTCTGGAAGATGAAAAATTGAATTTTCCTAAAGTTTTGGAAGAGTAGAAAGAACACTGGGTGAGAAAGAAAGGAGGGAGGAAGGAAGCGAAAGAGGAGAGGAGGGAGCGAGGGGGGGTGTTTGGAGATCTAACGGTTATAAAACCCTCATAAGTAAAGCAAAGCAAGGGATTTTATTTCCACTTTACTTATGAGGAAATTGAGCTTCAGACAAGTTGTTTAGTCCAAATCTCACAAATTAGTAGAGCTGAGACTTGAACCCAGGTCTTCTGATTCCTGGTCCCATGGCCTTTCTGCTACGAGTAGTACAGCATCTTTCTTTCTGCATTTTACTAATTTGTGTCAACTGAAAGTTTCTGAGAAAGATTTATTGGCACATGGGTGAAATAGCCTGTGTGCAGGCACATTTGATGTAACAGTGTCTGTGATCAAAAGTTTGGGCATTTCTCAATAAGGAAATTGCTAAATAAATCATAATACGTAGTCTCTAAAAATATGAGACAGTTTGACATGCCCTCATATGGCACGATCTCCAGGCTATACTGTTAAGGGTAAAATAAGTGTGATGCATAACAGCCTGCACAGTATCCACCCAAGATTCCCAGGGGAGAACAGGAGGATTGCCTCCCGTAAGCTGAACTGGAATCGGCAGCGGCTCTTCTGCTCCACCCTCCCCCCAGCCAAGCTACAAGGCTGTGAAAATCACTCAGTATTGCTTTTGGAGCAGCTCTCTGCAAGTCTGGACTCTGTCTCAGAATGAGAGGCCCTCCACACAGAACTTCCACATGCAGCAGTTTACTCCAGGTAGGTACCATAGGGTAATGATAAGAAAACAAGACTTCTCAGCCCCGCTACAGACAAAAAATTCAGGTTTTTGAGATGCAGCAGAGAACAGCAAGTGTACACAAGTCTATGCAGAAAACATGGGGCCGGAGCAGAAGCATAGATCTCAGTTTTTAAGTGGCAGTACCAATGGTGACCTCAAGCCTGTGACTCAAGGTGACAACTGGCTGCTCAGCTAAGAGCATGGCAAATTTGCCTCAGGCCTATAGTGAATTATTTGAAATACCCAGAGTTGCAAGGCTGGTGAAGAAGTGATGACCCAAAGCTGAGAAGGATCCAAGGACAAGTCAAGAAAGTGTGACAGCAGTGAGCAAGGGCCTCCTGGGATGGCACACGCAGGTGCCACGCAGTGACTCAAGGTGGGGACAGTCATCAGGGTAGCCTAGGGTTGACATCTAGGAATAAGGTTATTTTGAGTTCCTCCACCCTCTCCCAGTCTGTACAGTTAGACTAGATTGGCATAAAGCTCATGCCACAACGTCCACTCAAAGCTGTTAAAGGATCCCAAAACAATCTTAGCCTGAGAATTTGGGGCTACCCAAGGCTAAATTTGGGGTTCTTGAGGTATACATCAAAGGGGATAAAAGGAAGTTATTAGTAACCAGGATGGCTATGGGACTCTTCTGTGTTTTTTGGAGCCAGGAACTTCACAAAGGACTATGAGACTGATACATTGATTTTTACCAATAGAAACTGTTGATGTACTAAATCATGTTGTACACCATAAATATATACAATTTTTAAAAATAAATCACTCTCTTTGAAAAAGAAACTTGATAGACCAAACAAAATTGCTGATAAAATATTTCTGATGATTAATATAATCGATTCTGACTTCCCTACTTCCATGGTTTGATTAAAATGCATGTTTGCTGTGCTCATGATAGTAGTTACATTTTACTTGATCAGAATTCTCTTTCTTCCATCCCCAATGTGCCCCCAGCTACGTCTTAACAGTTTAGAGAGATTTCCAACCACTGAAGAATACTAACTAGAGCTTTATTTTGTTCATTACGAATTCAACTTTTTAAAAATAAGTTGTGTATAAACTTTCTTTCCCCTAATATGTCATTTATAACTAAAGATTATATCATCCTTTTGAGAAATATATTGCTGTCCAGGGTTCTATTATTATGGTATATTATCATTATATTATAGATTATATTACTATTCTATTATATATTATAATATGTGATTATATAATATTATTATTGTAATCGAGCTTGAAGTCATGTCTTAATACACGTCTTTGTCCTTAATACATACTTGATTGGATACAGGTCAGGGATGGGAGAGACTCAGAAATGGGATGAATTTTTAAGATAGATAAGGCTGATATGACAGACTCAAACCTATGGGCTAGATTGGTCCTACAGAGTGTCACATTTGGCCCATATATTTTTAAGTATTACATTAACATACGTATAAAAATTTAGAAGTTTCATGCCTTCGCAGTGGCTCAAACCTGTAATCCACCACTTTGGAAGGTGGAGGCAGGCGAATCACTCAAGGTCAGGAGTTCGAGACCATCCTGGCCAACATGGTGAAACTCCATCTGTACTAAAAATCCAAAAAATTAGCCTGGCATGGTGGCAGGTGCCTATAATTCCAGCTACTTGGGAGCCTGAGACAGGAGAATCACTTGAACCCAGGAGGTGGAGGTTGCAGTGAGCCAAGATCCTGTCACTGCACTCCAGCCTGGGTGACAAAGCAAGACTCTGTCTCAAAAAAAAAAATATAGATATTTCACATAAAAATTCAAATTGGGGGCTTCTTTTGGGGAAGAGGTCTGGAGACTCCGGTCCTGCATTCACTTACAACAGGCAGCATGGGAAGTGAGCCACAACTGGCCTAGAGCACTTTGCCCCAGTCCCCACACAGCCCTACCTGGCTCCGGCAGGCACCTGAAGTCTCCACACCCCCACCCCTAGTGAGGGAGTGTGAGGGCGAATCAGAGCTAGCAATGAAGGAGACCTGGGGATGAAGGCAGAGTCATGGCTGAGAGTTCTGTGCTTGTATACACTGTGCATAGCACCGTGATGTTACCATTTGATGTGGCACCAGAAGGTTCTGCTTAATGTCAAAGACTGCTCTGGGGACTCAAGGATGATCAAAGGAAGAGGAGGAAGGCACTCATAGCAGCATGACTAAGGAGAACAATGAGTGTCTGGTGGGCGAAATGAAAAGACATTGACCTGTGAATGACCTTGAGCATAATTTAAGCTTCTCTTTGTGATTCAGTCATTTTTATGCATGTCAGATATTTTACTGTGCACCTCAGCGCAAGGATGTTTTCAAGAGTTCCTGAGACCTGTGGCACCCCTTGCCTGTGCTTGATGGACTCAGACTCCGTCCTGTCTCCTCTCTGCATGACAACCATTACTGTGCGATAAGCTGGCTGTCTTTCTCAACCACTCCCTTACTTACAGACATTTGTCTAAGGAGGGTCTAGGAACTCCTGGAGAGCAGCATCTAGGCTCCGTGGCAGAGATTTTCTTTGTTTGTTGCACCTTGTTTTCTTTGACTTGTTCCTGGGTTCACATCTCATGAGTTTCCATCAACCTAGTCCCTATCCCCAACCTCCATTCCCAGGTAAGAAGGAAACTACATGGTACCCAGTGCCTCCACGAAGGGTGCTCTTGGTCTTCAAAAAATATACTTACCCTACAGCACTGATCATTAAAAAATATTTTTTTTTGTATTTTTGAAAACAAAAAGCAATTTTTTTTTTTGAGACGGAGTTTCGCTCTTGTCACCCTGGCCGGAGTGCAGTAGTGTGATCTCAGCTCACTGCAACCTCCGCCTCCCGGGTTCTAGCGATTCTCCTGCCTCAGCCTCCCAAGTAGCTGGGACTACTGCCATGATGTGCCACCACGCCTGGCTAATTTTTGTATTTTTGGTAAAGATGGGGTTTCACCATGTTGGCCAGGCTAGTCTCGAACTCCTGACCTCAAGTGATCAACCTGCCTCGGCCTCCCAGAGTGCCGAGATTACAGGCATGAGCCACTGTGCCCGGCCTAAAAAACAAATTTTTACTGTTGGAAATGTGCATGGCTTTGGCTACCAAAATGCTTCAGTTCATAAGTGTTTACAATTTTAACTCCAAATATCTACTTATGAAAGATGCTTCCCCAATTTATGAATAATTCAAGATAACAAATACATTTTCTTTAAGGGCTAGGTGAATTTATAATAAAAACAACTTAGGAGATTCAATCCTATTTCCATTCTTACTTCTACTCTTTTTTTATGGGAAAAATGTAAACTGGTTCTTCCCCAAACTCCTCTCAGCACGGCAATACTTCTTAGACGGCCAGCTCAGAAAGGGAGGGAAGAGAGTGACAGCAGCTGCATCTGTCTTCCTGCCCTGCACTATCAGTTCCTTGATAGGATTGCTGCCGTCTCATGTTAATTGTCTACATCTCCAGTATGTTCATTTGCTTTCTACCTATTAATACTTATATGCACATCCATGCACATGCAAACGTACATATGCTTTCCACTCGTTGTCACTTGTTTGTCCACATATAAACTTAACCTAAAGTGTGTGTGTCTGAATCAGCAATGTCTCCTTCCAATTTCTCTTTCCACTTTCTATCTCTAATAAATATGGACGTATCAGCCATGCCCTTACCTGAACCCATTATCTATCAATAATAGCCCCTCCCAAACCATATTAGTACTTCTCTAGGAAGGTTGACCTTTCAGAGGTCTGATTAACTAGACAAACAAGGCATGGAACTCCAGCCCATATTTCCAACACATACGGTAGCCTTTTTTTCTAAATTATGACTTTTGCCTGTGAGAATAGTGAATGTAATGTATGAAGACCAAAAGCATTCTTCAAGACAGTGATTTGGTAGCATCTTATTCTGGAAGCATAAGCCATCTTGAACACAGATAATGAATGCATTAGAATGTAAACATCCAAAGGATTATTAAGTCAGAAGGCATACCCACCGTCGCACTCACGTTCTCAGCTGCTTGCTGAGTGCGTACTGGGCACATGTATGCCCAGAACTCATGGCTTTCCCCTTTGAAGTAAATCAGAGAAGATAAAAATTACTTTTCAATGAAATGGCTACCCAATCAAGAAAAAGAAAGGTTTTAAGCCAGATTTAAACTGAGACATATTTATGTACAGCCATAAATCCACAGAAAGTCAGGACATTAGAAAACAGCAGCATACGCCAGGCGCAGTGGCTCACGCCTGTAATCACAACACTTTGGGAGGCCGAGGTGGGCGGATAACTTCAGGTCAGGAGTTCAAGACCAGCCTGACCAACATGGCAAAATCCCATCTCTACTAAAAATACAAAAATTACCTGGGTGTGGTGGCACGCGACTGTAATCCCAGCTACTCAGGAGGCTGAGGCAGGAGAATTGCTTGAACCCAGGAAGTGGAGGTTGCAGTGAGCCAAGATCACACCATTGCACTTCAGCCTGGGTAACACAGCGAGACTCTGTCTCGAAATAAAATAAAATAAAATAGAAAGAAAAAAGAAAACAGCAGCGTAAAAACATTTGGATGCTACCAAATATCCATTTCAGATTGAGACTTCCATGGAGTGAAAAAATAAATAAAAATAAAAATATGAGCAGCACTTTCCAAGGGCCTGGTACGATTAACCCCATTTATCCTCACAAGAACCCCGTGAGGTAGGTATTGTTAGCATTCCCATTTTACAGGTGGGTCTGAAAGTAAGTGACTTAGGATTTATCTCTGGATAGACTCAGACCTGGACTTCAAACCCAGTGAGTGAACCCTCTGAGTCTGTTATCAACCACTATGCCATCTGCTTACCTGGTACCCATGAGCAACAGAAACAAATCATTACTTTTTAATCTGGTGATGGGGCTTTTTGTAAGGAATTAAAATGTTAAAATATGACATATGGAATTATATTGGTCAGTATGAAAGAAACAGAACCAATAGAAGATATATAAACATATATAGGATAGATGATTGATAGATAATAGATGGATAGATCCTATTGTTTGTGTATATATATATATACACACACACAATAGGACATACATTATATATACACACATAATGTATATATATACACACACACGATAGGACATATATATATACAGTCATGCACTGCATAACAATGTTCCAGTTAACTGTGCACATACAATAATTAACTGCATATACAATGGTGGTCTCATCAGATTGTAATAAAGCACATATAGAAATCTGATATTTGGCACTTGATATTGGCATTGCAAATCAAGTAGGGGAATTGACTGATATTCAGTAATGGTGCTGAGACATCCGGTTTTCCAAGTAAAAATATAAATATATATGTATATATATACTCACACAACAACAAAATTCCCTAAAAATGCAATTCTGACAATGTATCTCCACCATTAAGTGATGCATGACTCTATTTACATATAGATATAGATACAAAAACACAGAGAACGAGAGAGAGATTTATTCTAGAAATTGGCCAAGAAGTCCCATGATCCATTGTCTGCAAGTTGGAGAACCAAGAAAGCCAGTGGCATAATTCAGTCCAAGTCCAAATGCCTAAGAACCAGAAGACCCAAAATCCAAAGGCAAGAGAAGATGGATGTATAGCCCAAACAGAAGCAAACTCATCCTTCCTCTCTGCCTTTTTGCTCTATCCAGTTCCTCAATGGATTGGATGGTGCCCACTCACATTGGGGAGGGCCATCTTCTTTGCTCAGTTCACCAATTCACATGCTAACCTCTTCCAGAAACACCACCACAGACACACCCAGAAATAATGTTCTACCAGATATCCGGGCCTCCCTTAGCCCATTCCAGTTGACACATAAAATTAACCATCTCAGGTCATTTTCCTAAGAACACTTCTGGCCTTTTCTTAAAGGCTTTATATTTTATATTCAGGTCAGTTTATCTCCTCTGGGATATCAGCCCAAGGAGTAGGTATTTAGGACAAGCCTTACCATCTGGCAAAAAAGACAATCATCTTTGCAGTGGGGCTGGAGGATGTTCACTTCCCAAAAAGATCTCTCTCATCCAACAATTACACTGCCTAAAATTTCACCACCAGAAAACTTGTAGGGATTGTCACATGTTCACAGTGTATTGTAAATTTGCCTTCAAATTGATTTCTCCCATCCCAATTATTCCACAGAAAAGGGCACCAGGATAACGAGACGTAAAGCATCATCAAATGAAAGATGATGTTTTAATCACCTCCTCTTCATACTGTTGACAGAAGAAGGATTCCCACCTGAGAGTTATGGGAATGGTCATAACTTTTTCTTTAAGGAACTAAAAAGTATCTAAAATGCCAAAAATATTTTTGTAAAATGAACTGTGAATGCCCAATGATAGTTGCATGACTATATCTGTATTTCACAAAAGAATCCTTTTTTCCTCACAGAGAGTTAACATAGCCTATGGTCAAACACAGGTACTCTATGATCATTTCTGGAGATGTTTAATGGTGTGTGAAGAAGACAAGCTCAGCCACCGTGCCCAGTCTCCCAAAACTTTCAATAACATCTTCATCTCAAAATTTTAGGACACAGTTCTTCTAATGAGTGACAGCATCACTGAACACCAGAAGCATCAAGGAACATCTGCTCCCCCGCACCCGTGGCTCATCTCAGGATGTTGTCAGGCAGAGTCAGACACATTACAGTGGGAAGATCAGACTGGGAGAGTTGAGCTCCAAAACAGAACTGCACCTTAAAGAGGGGGCATCTCAGAGCACCCTGACTCCTGCCAGCTCAAGGACAGAGCCAAGTCTGGCAGTGAAACCCTTTTTTCAGAGAATTTGGCAAATTTCTTCCAGTCCAAACAAATGGCCCCAATTTTAGGATGTGTAAGATGGAATAACAGGCCAGGTACAGTGGCTCATGCCTGTAATCCCAGTAGTTTGGGAGGCTGAGGAGGGCGGATCACAAGGTCAGGAAGTCGAGACCATCCTGGCCAACATGGTAAAACCCCGTCTCTACTAAAATACAAAAAATTAGCCAGGCATGGTGGTGCATGTCTGCAGTCCCCGCTACTCGGGAGGCTGAGGCTGGATAATTGCTTGAACCCAGGAGGCAGAGGTTGCACTGAGCAGAGATCATGCCACTGCACTCCAGCCTGGGCGACAGAGCAAGACTCTGCAGGAGGCTGAGGCAGGAGAATGGTGTGAACCCGGGAAGCAGAGGTTGCAGTGAGCCGAGAGGTTGCACTCCAGCCTGGGCTACAGAGCGAGACTCCGTCTCAAAAAGAAAAAAAGAAAAAAAAATGGAATAACAATTACAGAATCATCTACACAGATAAAGGGGACAGGAGATCCAGGAAGAGGGGAAATTCAGAGATTCCTCCACAGGGGCAGCCTCTGCAGAGAATTTGGGAAACCTGTGTAGGCTGCTGGCTGGGCTTCTGTCACTGGCAACGGGTTGAAGCTTCCTAATCTAGAAGACTGAGAAGATCTCAGTGAGGCCTGCATTTTGGAGGAGCATGGTTTAGGAGAGCTTATGTTCTGGAATATGATTCTGATCCTCCTACCCTAAGTGGGGTGTAAGGGTGGACTGTGCCTCAGGACTAAGGCCACAGTCTCATAATTTTTTTTTTAAGAAAGGGTCTCACTGTATTGCCCAGGCTGGAGTGTAGTGGCATGATCTCGGCTCACTGCAACCTCCGCCTCCGAGGTTCAAGTGATTCTCCTGCCTCAGCCCCCCGACTAACTGGTACTACAGGCATACACCACCATGCCCAGTGCATTTTTTGTAGAGATGGGGTTTTGCCATGTTGCCCAGGCCAGTCTCAAACTTTGAGCTCAAGCAAACCACCCACCTCGGCCTCCCAAAGTACTGGGATTACAGGCGTGAGCCACCGCACCCGGCCCACCATGCCATTATTAACTTCAATGTTGAACTAGGGCTTCCTAGGTCCTCAAACTCTCTGAGATCAGGAATGATCCTCTATCCTGGGGGCAAAGATGAATCTTTACGTGAGAACAAAGTGCTCCCAGAGGCAGATACAGCAGGATTCACAGGATGAGAACTGAGCAGGGGCTCTCTGTGCAATGGACAGTGACAGTTCCATCTTCCCATTCTTACATGGAGCCACATCCTTGTGAGGTCCAGTAATCCAAACTTCTATATCTAAATCAGTGGGTTCTGCTCTGAATCTGGGTTATTCTTCAAGGGCAGGGATTATATTAGAATTTATTCTCTTTGAAAATATAACTCTTTTCAAAGTGATGAAGATTCGTGCATACCCCAGCATTCTGTAAGTTCTCCCTTAGGAGCAAATAAAAGTTGTGCAGCCTTAATTTAAGCCTATTTCTATTTCAGTCTTATGTGAATAGAGGGAGACAGAGGGAATTATCAACCATTCTTTGGGAAAAAGAAAACAACTCTAAAAGTACCTAAAGATACAAAAGCTGTCATTTAGCTTTCTTTTTGGAGGGAAGTAATATCCGTTCAACATTTCACCACTTAAGCCTAGCATTATTCAAATATACACAGCAAAGTATAAAGCCTGGAAATACTTTTTTTTTTTTGAGACAGGATCTCACTCTGTCGCCCAGGCTGGAGTGCAGTGGCACGATCTCGGCTCACTGCAGCCTCTGCCTCCCAGGTTCAAGTGATTCTCCTGCCTCAGCCTCCTGACTAGCTGGAGCTACAGGCATGCACCACCACTCCCAGCTTACTTTTGTATGTTTTGGTAGAAATTATATTTCACTGTGTTGGCCAGGCTGGTCTTGAACTCCTGGCTCTAGTGATCCACCCGCCTCAGCCTCTCAAAGTGCTGGGATTACAAGCGTGAGCCACTGCACCCAGCCCTAGAAATAATTTTTAATTACCAGGCCGGAAGAAATTAGATACATACCTATGACATATATTTTAAGAAGCAGGTAACTTCCAATTACATAGAATAATATTAATAATTTGAAGTCCCCTAAAACCTTGCTACTCAATGTGTGGATCAAGGACCAGCAGCATGAATGTTCCTTGGGAGCTTTTGTAGAAGCAAAGCTTAATCCAAACCTACAGAAGCTGCAATTTAACAAGAGCTGCAGGTGATTTGTATACATATTAAGTTGGAGAAATACTCTGAGCTATACACTAGTCCATTTGCCTCTTCAGTGTACTCAGTAATGATGAAGAACTTTTGAAAATTACATTTATTTCTATTGCAGAAAACTCTCCATCATAGTTCTCATCAGTTCCCTTTAAATACAGTTGTTAAATAAAGGTAAATATACTAAGCCACTAATCCCTATCTCTACCCTCCAGCCCTCCCATCTCAAAAAGATTAAAAATCTTTTTTTTTGTTGTTTTTTGTTTTTTGTTTTGAGACAGAGTCTTGCTCTGTTGCCCAGGCTGGAGTGCAGTGGTGTAATCTCGCCTCACTACAACCTCCGCCTCCTGGGTTCAAGTGATTCTCTTGCCTCAGCCTCCTGAGTAGCTAGGATTATAGGCACATGCCACCACGAACAGCTCATTTTGTATTTTTAGTAGAGACAGGATTTTGCCTTGTTGGCCAGGCTGGTCTCGAACTCCTGATGTCAGGTGATCCACCTCGGCTTCCCAAAGAACTGGGATTACAGGTGTGAACCACTGCACCCAGCCAAAAATTATTTTTTATTTGGCAAACCTATTATGACAAACACAGCTGGAATGAGGAGTGGTGCAGGCAGCAATGGGCAGCCCACATGTTCAAGAAAAGCCCTGGAGGACTGGGAAGAAGCCTGAAGGCAGAGATACACTGGGGAAAAGTTGAAGGCACTGAGCATTTACATCAAATGCACATGTAGTTGGCTGTTCTGCCTCACAAATCATAAAGATCTCTGATTTCTGACCTTGTCTGCTGATGGGGTGCTCACGTGGGTTACCAGTTTCTGCATTTGAGTTGCTGGTTCCCCAGGGGTATGCTCCTTTCAGGCCCTGCTGGTTTTCAGGCATCTATCGTGTCTAGAAACTATCGCCCCAGAACCCTGATCTTCCTGAGTCCTCAAACACCACACAAGACTCTCTTCTAACTCTTCCCATAAACCCGAAACCATCTCAAGGAACAACACGGAGTCGTTATCTAAGACAAAAAAGGAGGCCAGGCACAGTGGCTCACACCTGTAATCCCAGCACTTTGGGAGTCTGGTGCAAATGGATCACCTGAGGTCAGGAGTTCAAGTCCAGCCTGGCCAACTGGTGAAATCCCGTCTCTACTAAAATACAAAAATTAGCCAGGCGCGGTGCCACATGCCTGTAGTCCCAGCTACTCGGGAAGCCGAGACAGGAGAATCGCTTGGACCCGGGACAGAGGCTGCAGTGAGCCGAGAGCGCACCACTGCACTCCAGCCTGGGCAACAAAGGGAGGTTCTGTCTCAAAAAAAGAAAAAAAAAAAAGAAAAATTCAAATTAAAACTATCTTTAGGCTCAACACAACAAAGCTGTGTCTGATTCAACAGCAATACTTTTTGGCCTCCTCTTGCATTTGAGAGTGGCTTATAGCTGGTGTGGTATCTCTCCTAAGTATGAATTTATACCTGCTTCAGAGAATCAGATGATGGGGGAAATCTACAGGAAGAATTCTGATTGTAATGTCAGAAGGACTTTGTGTGAGTGAACCTGAACTCACTGGTTGGGCAGTGAGGTGGTTGGGCAGGTATAAATAACCAACCAACAAAATGGTGGCCTCAAAAAAATCAGCCAAGACCAAATCTAGCCCACTGAGAATTACAGACCCCTGCCAGATGCAAATGTTTCCTGGAAGCCCAAGTTTATAACAAAGTACCAATCAAGCTAGGTAGATAGCACAACTGCCCAGAATGTCTCCCTAAAATCAAACTCCCAGTTTAAATGAAGCCACTACCAATGGGAATGTCTTTTAAAAAGTACAACGTTCTTGTAGCATCTTTTTGTATGTGCTGTGTAAATGAAGAATACAAATTTTTAATTACTAAAAAGAAACAATCCCATTATTATACATAAGCAAGCTCAATAATACAATTTATAATACAAAGAAAATAATCTGTGTAAGTTTATAAAATATAAGATTATTTTATTTTTAAAACATATTCACACAAGATAACACATTATGTTGCTACCAAATACAAAATTGGCCTTATTAAGAGAGGGAGTCAGAAGTGTTCATAAGAAATAACACAATTTTAGTGATTCTAGGGTGACTCCCACCAATATAAGTCTCCCTTCTCAGCAAGTCACCCTATTCTTCCCCAGATAAATACCTTCTCCTCTGCCCGACCATTGCCTGAAATGGGACAGTTGAGTGTCATTTTCTTTTTTTTTCTTTTTTTTTTTTTTGAGATAGGGTCTTACACTGTCACCAAGGCTGAAGTACAATGGCACGATCACGACTCACTGCAGCCTTGACCTCCTGGGCTCAATTGATTCTCCTGCCTCAGCCTCCTGAGGAGCTGGGACTACAGGTATGTGACACTAAGCCTGGCTAATTTTTTAATTTTTTGTAGAGACGGGGGTCTCACCATGTTACTCAGGTTGATCTCAAATTTCCTGAACTCAAGCAATCCTCCCACCTCGGTCTCCCAAAGTGCTGGGATTACAAGCATGAGCCATCAAGCCTGGCCAAAAGTCATTTTTACTTAAAGTTTTCGTCTCCTTGTAAAAGACAAATAGATCTGGAGAGAAAAGACTGTCCTGTTACTTAAGTCATTTACATCGCAACAGATATTTTGAAACGCTGAGCATGAGGCAATGTTCATGGTACTGGGGATAAGAGAATGAGGAGGGTCCCTGCCCACAAGTCACGCACAGCCTAGTGAGGAGACCCTCGTGCTCAAGAGTCGATGTTGGTAAGTTGATGGTTGCTAGGAAGGAGCTGGAGTGAGCGACAGAGGAGCACCGGAGTAGTTACATGTCAGCACTCCTGAGTCAGGAATGGGTAGAATGGGTAGAAACTTATAGACACACAGTGAGCCGTAGTGAAGTGGAGAAGGCAGAGGAGACTCATGAAGGAAAGGAATTCCAGGCATGTTCAAAAGCATAGCAGGGAGATTTGGACGATGGGTTGGAAAGTGTCCCGTACAGCTAGAGTCAAGGGAACAAACTAGGAAGTGGGAAGAGATGGGGCTGCACTTTTTCTTTAATCTCTTACTAGGTTTTAGATACTGTGCTTTAGACCACTTACGTCATTTGATTCTGGTGACAACGCTGTGAATTGAGCCAGATTATTACTCCCAGTTTACAGATAAGGAAGATAAAGCACAAAGAGGTCATGTAACTTGCCCCAGAGTCTCAGTGCCAAGCTTCAAGCCTGGGGTCTGCTAGCATCTTCTAGTCATGAGAGAGGGAGGGTCAAGAAGCATAAAGCCACGCAAGTCTTCAAAGAGATTCGAGGTGACAGAACAGTGAGTACCTAACCCGAGTGTAAAGTACGCCCGCCCACTCATGCTTGGTTTGAGGGCCAGCCTACTAGGTGGACGGAGACAAAGTGGGGGACAGCTTAGAGAAAATTCAGGGCTTCCTCCTTTGCGCTCATTAAGATAGCATCAACCTCCAAGAAGTTATGACCCAGAGTTGTGCAGGGGTGGAATTCACCTCCCTACCCAGAAGCTTAGAAGGACCTCACCCCAGGTCTTGTGACTCGAGACCTTTAGCCATTAGGCCCAGGGCCCGCCATCCCCCACGGGACTGCGGAAATCGAATCTTCATGTCCCTTATCTCCATCACTATCAGCCAACACCAGGGTAAACTACCATGAACAAACATTTCATGCTGCAACACCAGCAAATCCATAAGGTTTCATATGGTTCCTTGCCCCAGATTCAGCCAAGTTCTGCCCTTACCTCCTGAATGCTGCCACGCCACCCTCCAAAACCTCTGCCTCATCATGTGCAAACTCCTTTTTACCCTCAACCTTCTTTTTGGAGGATCCTTCCCACCTCCTTGCCTTAACTGAAGCCTCTGATGACATCACTTTGCAACAGCCTTTTCTCTTTTTTTTTGAGACAGAGTCTCGCTCTGTCACCCAGGCTGGAGTGCAATGGCACAATCTCGGTTCACTGCACCTCCGCCTCCCAGGTTCAAGCGATTCTCCTGCCTCAGCCTCCCAAATAGCTGGGATTACAAGTTCGTGCCACTATGCCCAGCTAATTTTTGTATTTTTAACAGAGACGGGGTTTTGCCATGTTGGCCAGGCTGGTCTTGAACTCCTGACCTCAGGTGATCCACCTGTCTCAGCCTCCCAAAGTGCTGGGATTACAGGCATGAGCCAATTCTGTGGTTTTTACCACCTAAATAAAAGCCTCAACAGCCTGGTTTTCTCTATCTTTTCTGCCCCCTCTGTCATCCAAGCAACTGTCACCCAGCAGTCTGCAAATAACTTTCTCTCCAGTCTCCCTGAGGCCACCCCCATCTGTTCTCTACACTGAACCTAGAATAATCTTTTCTTTTCTCTCATATGCCCTTTCTGTCTGCAGCCCTCCTGTGACTTCTAATCATCCCAAGGATGAAGGGCGGTGTCCTCCGCATGGCTTGCAAGGGTCTGCTGGCTCGAACCTCAGCCAGGTGCCCACACTCATCTTTTCCAACTTTGCTTTTTTGTCTGTGCATTCCCACTACTGTGGCCTCTCTTAGCTCATCAAGTGTTCCTTGCTTCCTCAGCACACAGGCCCTTTGTCCAGCTGTTCCCTCTGCCTGGACACCTTTCCCCCTCCCCAGCTGGCTCCTGGTTGGGGTTATGTCTTTTGTGGAACTAGGTTACTGATATGGTTTGGCTGTGTTCCCACCCAAATCTCATCTTGAATTGTAACACCCACAATTCCCACGTCATGGGAGGAACCTGGTGGGAGGTAATTGAATCACGAAGACGAGTCTTTCCCATGATTTTGTTCTCGTGATAGTGAATAAGTTTCATGAGATCTGATGGTTTTAAAAACAGCAGTTTCCCTGCACAAGCTCTCTTTTTACTCGCTGCCATCCATGTAAGATGTGACTTGCTCCTTGCCTTCTGCCATGATTTTGAGACCTCCCCAGCCATGTGGAACCGTAAGTCCATTAAAACTTTTTCCTGTTTAAATTACCCAGACTTGGCTATATCTTTATTAGCAGCATGGAAACAGACTAATACAGTTACCTTCCTTCTCAGTACATGATTCTGGTTTAATTGTGTATTGTTGGATGATTGTTTGTTTAATTGTTACATCCTCTGCCACTGACCTACTCATCTCTTCAAATAAGATGTATTGACAATCTACTCCATCCTAGGCACTGGAAGTAACATTGAATGAAAAAGACAAAAATCACTGTCCTCTGAAGTTTATAGTCTATGGAAGGAGACCGAATAACGAATTATTTAAGAAAAAGGTCTCATATCTTGATGACTAGCACTATAAAGGAAATAATCAGGGAATGGGGAGGAGAGCAAGGTGTGTGTGTGAGAAGGGGTGTGCAGTGGCTTGCAATTTAAAATAGGATAATCAGGGATGGCCTCGTGAGAATGTGACATTGGAGCAAAGTCATGAGAGGAGGGAGGGAATTTGGAAAAGCTCCAGGCAGAGGGACTAGCAAGCACGAAGGCCAGAAAGTGGCAAGGTGCCTGACTTCCTCTTAGAGGACCTGTCAGCTGGCCAGTCTGGTTAAGCAGAGAGAAAGGAAGAAGATGGAGTCAGAGATAGCGGAGGGAGGTATGGGAAGGAGACCCCATGGAGATCTTGCAGGGAGGACCAGCTTCATGGGTGTGCCACCTGGACAGTCACAAAGGACCCCACACTCAGAGTCCTGTGCTGGATCGAATGCTTTGCTCTCTTGAAATTCTTAAGAGTTTAAGCAAGGCCCAGCCCTTTTTGCAGTCAGTCCTGCCTGTAGGACCTAGTGAGTCACTGTTCCTTCTGCCAGGTCTAATCTAGTGGAGACCTTGGCTCTCCCTCTGAGCAAGACAGGGAGCCCATTGAAGGTTTTGAGCTGAGGAGTGACATGATCCCACTTACACCTTAGCAAGGTACTTCTGGCTGCTCTAATGAGAAGAGTTGAATTTTAGTAGCAAGGGTAGGAGCAGAGAAGTTGGTGAGAAGTCTCTTGCAAATAATCGGAATAAGAGATTCCCATGGCTCACATTTGTAATCCCAGCAATTTAAGAGGCCGAGGCAGGTGAATCACCTGAGGTCAGGAGTTCAAGACCAGCCTGGCCAACATGGTGAAACCCCATCTCCATTAAAAACTTTAAAAGGCCTGGCGCAGTGGCTCATGCCTGTAATCCTAGCACTTTGGGAGGCTGAGACAGGAGGATCACGAGGTCAGGAGTTCGAGACCAGCCTGGCCAATAGGGTGAAACCTCATCTCTACTAAAAAGACAAAAATTAGCCGGGCATGGTGATGCGCCTGTAATCTCAGCTACTCAGGAGGCTGAGGCAGGAGAATCGCTTGAACCTGGGAGGTAGAGGTTGCAGTGATCCGAGACTGCGCCACTGCACTCCAGCCTGGGCAACAGAGTGAGACTCTAAAAAAAAAAAAAATTAGCTGGGCGTGGTGGCACACACCTGTAATTCCAAGTACTCAAGAAGCTGAGGCAGGAGAATTGCTTGAACCCAGGAGGCGGAGGTTGCAGTTAGCCGAGATGGCGCCACTGCACTGCAGCCTGGGCGACAGAGTGAGACTCTTTCTCAGGAAAATAAAGAATAAGAGATTCATTTGGCCTGGGCCAGGGTGGCAAGACTGGTTGGATCCCAGTTATGGGGGACATGTAGAGTCAACATTTCCTGACACGTGGACTATCAAGTATAAGAAAAGCTGAACCGAGGGTGGAGTTGATGACTTGGGGTGAGTATCTGGAGGATGAATTTACCCTCAGATGAACCCTGAAAGGATGAAGGAGCAAGGTCTGGGGGAAATCAGAAGTTCATGTCAGGATATATTACCTCTGAGATGCCTGTGGGTCGTCCAAGGGCAGCGGCCAAGAGGCAAGTGATGTTTTGTAGTCCAGAGTTGAAGTGAGAGTTGTGGGCTCTGGGGACTTTTAATAGACAAATTATAGTTGTATATATTTACTGAGTACAAAACAATGTTATGATTTTTGAATATAATATGAAATTATTAATGAGTGACTTAACTTATCCATCGCTTCCAATATTTGACCTATTTTTTTGTGATGAGAGCATCTGAGATTTACTCTTTTAACGAATGGAAATGTGCAGTACTCAGTTGTTAGGGATAGTCACCATGCTATGCAATAGATCTAAACAAAAATCAAACTCATTCCTTCTGCCTAAGTGAGGCTTTGTATCCATTGATTATCATCTCCCTGTTCCCCCCACCAGCTAGTCTCTGATCACCATTGTTCTACTCTCTGCTTCTGAGATCGGTTTAGTTTTCACATATAAGTGAGAGCACGTGGTGTTTGTCTTTCTGCATTTTGCTTATTCCACTTAGCATAATGTTCTCCAATTCCATCCATATCATCACAAATGATGGAACCTCTTCCTTTTATAAGGCTGACTAGTATTCCATTATATATATATATATATATATGCCATATTTTCTTTTTCTTTCCTTTTTTTTTTTTTTTTTTTTTTTTGAGATAGGGTCTCACTTTTTTTTTTCCACTGCAGTGGCATGATCTCAGTTCACTGCAACCTCCACCTCCTGGGCTCAAGTCATCCTCCCACCTCAGCTCCCCAAGTAGCTAGGACCACAGGCATGCACCACCACATGCAGCTAAGTTTTTTGCATTTTTTGTAGAGACGGGGTTGTGCCATGTTGCCCAGGCTGGTCTCAAACTCCTGAGCTCAAGCAATCTGCCCAAAGTGCTAGGATTATAGGCGTGAGCCGCTGCACCTGGCCTGCCACATTTTCTTTATTCATTCATTCATCCACTGATGGACCCTTAGGTTGATTCCATATCTTGGCTATTGTGACGAGTGCTACAACGAACATGGGCATACAGACTTCTCTTCAACACGCTGATTTCAAATTTTGTGGGTAACTACCCAGAAGTGGGATTGCTGGATTATATGGTAATTTTATTTTGTTTTTTGAGAAACCTCCATGCAATTTTCCATAATGGCTGTATTAATTTACACTCCCACAAGCAGTGTACAAGATTTCCCTTCCTCCACATTCTCATTAACATTTGTTATCTTTTGTCTCTCTAATAATAGCCATGCTGACAGGTGAGAGGTGATATCGTGGTTTTAATTTGCATCTCCCTCATGAGCTGTTTTTGCTTTTTGTGTTTTAAATAGAGATGGGGTCTCACTGTGTTGCCCCAGCTGGTCTTGAACTCCTGGACTTAAGGGCTCTTCCTACTTTAGCCTCCCAAAATGCTGGGATTACAGGCATGAGCCACTGAGCCTGGCCAGCTCTGTTTTTATGCTCAACATATTCCTAGCATTTGTGGGAATATAGTGCCTGGAAGATAGCAGCAGCTTAATAAATATTTGGTTAATGAATGAATGAAGCAATGTCGAACACACTAGGAGAGGTGACATATGGGAAAGTGTTATATATACAGAATGAATAGAAACTAAACCAGAGTTAATCCGTAACATCAGAATTTTCCTTTAAGAGAAATTGCTCATAAAAAATGGTGAGGGAAAAGATGAGATTGCCTCACTCATGATTGCTCTCTTGTTTCAGAAGGAAATGAACGTCATGGTCTTGCATCCATTTAACAAATGCTCGTGTACTAGGCTGTGCGCTAAACACAGCCTTCTATCCTCTCCACAGCCCCCAAGGCAGATATATTCTCCAGTTCTTTTTTTTTTTTTTTTTTTTTTTGAGACGGAGTCTCACTCTGTCACACAGGCTGGAGTGCAGTGGCGTGATCTCGGCTCACTACAACCTCCGCCTCCCAGGTTCAGCGATTCTCCTGCCTCAGCCTCCCGAATAACTGGGATTACAGGCTCATGCCACCGCGTCCAGCTAATTTTTGTATTTTTAGTAAAGACGGGGTTTCACCATGTTGGCCAGGCTGGTCTCGAACTCCTGACCTCAAGTGATCCGCCCGCCTCAGCCTCTCATAGTGCTGGGATTACAGGCGCGAGCCACTGAGTCCGGCCTCTCCAGTTCTTGAGTAAACACACAGAGGTTCTGAGAAGAAATCTGTCCCCAGGTTACAGAGGTAACTAAGATATGAAGGTGGGATTCCAGCTACTTCACCTCCCATGCATAAAGGCAATTCGTTCTTTTTCCTTGGTTCACATCTTGTTATCTCCATAATCTAATTTGAATATTCTCAGGAAAACCATCTTGGATTTTGACTCCCCCTTTTCCCCTAAAAAGATTGCCATACATTTGTGTTTTCTTTTTCTCCTACAAAGAGGGGTTGTTCTCTGTAGGACAATTCAGATCTCAATTCTGTGGTCGTTGTGACTCTATTTCCAAGGAAACCTTAAGAAATTCCTTCTCAATTGAAGTAGACAGACAGGCCAGAGCTTATGACCCCAGCTTTTTTTTTTGGAACTGAAGCCTCCATTGGAATAGCTGTGGTTCACTGAGTGTATATCACAAGCAGTTACTTCCAGGTCTTATTGAAAATCCTCACAGCAACTCTGTTGTTATTATTACCATCTTTTTTTCTAATGAGGTAAACTTAAAATCAAAGAATGATCCACCAAACCCTGATTCTAGTCCAAGCTTCTTTGTTCAAATCTTGTGAGTCACTCTATCCCAGTAGATTCCCAAAGAGGAGCTTCACGAAACTCTTGCCCTGCCCCTCTACCTTCCTTAAGTACTACTGAATCAGGCCAGGCACAGTGGCTCATGCCTCTAACAGCACTTTGGGAGGACGAGGCAGGTGGATCACCTGAGGCCAGGAGTTCGAGACCAGCCTGACCAACATGGTGAAACCTCATCTCTACTAAAAATACAAAAATTAGCCAGATGTGGTGGCACATGCCTGTAGTCCCAGCTACTTGGGAGGCTGAGCAGAGAATTGCTTGAACCCAGGAGGTGGAGGTTGTAGTGAGCCAAGATTGCCCCACTGCACTCCAGCCTGGGCAACAGAGCAAGACTCTCTCTCTCAAAAAAAAAAAAAAAAAAACTGCTGAATCAGGATCACAGCTTAGGGGCTGGGATCTCTTTATTTAGACATCCAAGAAAATTCTTATGTAGTCAATTTGTATGACATTTAGGAACTGATGCCTTGTTTTCTGAAACAGAGCTGTAGTTGTAGAATCTTCAAGATTCTCTTTTAATAAGCACTGTACATCAAGGACTATTTCAAATTACCTTGACTCCTGAACATGGTCTCTCTTAATCTTTATTATTCTTATAGATAAATGAGGGGCAGGGGGAAGTGGAGGAGTAAGATGAGTAAAGTTCCAAGTAAATTATATTTGTTCTTCCCGAACAAATGAAGAATGAGGGTTATGCAGTCCGAAAAACCAGCAAGCTTAAAAATGTAAGAACTATACATTTAATGTGTATAGCTTTGGCCCAATGTAAGCGTTTGCCTCAGAGTGCAGTCAGTGGAAGGAAGGAAGGAAGGAAAAGAAGGAGAGAGGAAGGAAGGGAGGAAGAAAGGATGGAAGGAAGGGAGGGAGAGAGGAAGGAAGGAAAGAAGGAAGGAAGGAAAGAAGGAAGGAAGGAAGTAGGTAAAGAGTGAAACTATCACAATAGAAGTTATGTACTTGAACAACAACAAAAAAAGAGGAAGTAGGGAACTTGATGGGAAAGACAAAATGTAGAGGAAAGAGAATAAGGAAGGGAGGAAATAAACAAAAGACAAAAAAGTTATTATGAAGTTCTAATTAGCAGCCCAAATGTAAGCAACTCTTTCTGATTCATTCTAATTAGGCTTGTCTTCTATTTAATTGATTTTGATTTTGTCATTTCTACTATAGTGTGTGTGTGTGTGTTTTATTTTGTAAAGGTAGGTTTTGCTCTGAATGTCAAGGCAATTTCAGCTCCTGAAAGAGAAGGTAACTATTATTTTCAGCTCTTAAAATTGAAAGAAAGGAAGAAAGAAAGAAAGAAAGAAAGGAAGGAAGAAAGAAAGAAAGAAAGAAAGAAAGAAAGAAAGAAAGAAAGAAAGAAAGAAAGAAAGAAAGAAAGAAAGAGAAAGAAAAGAAAAACTCTACCCTCTGGGGAATTTGCATACTAGGCAGACTTGGGTGCCCCGCAGTGGGTGGTTCCGGCTGAGAGTTTGTCTATTCTTAGATGTCTGTGCTGAGGCAGAGTGGGACGGAAATTGTTCACTGCTGCTTTAGGACCTTAGAGTCATTTCTTTTAATGGGGTTCGACTGTCAAATCAAATCTCCCAACCTGTGTAAAAGGCTCTTGTAATTACATGTGTCATCTCTTTTCACGACAAAACTCAAAACTGAAATGCAGTCTTTCTCCTGCATTAAGAGGATTGCTTTCTTTTTAGAGGAAGGGCTGGGGGGATTTTTTTTCCCCCACTTTTTTTGTTAACAAAAGCATGTGACAAGTCAACCAATCTTCCTCAAGGTAAAACAGGGGCCTGTTTTTCTTTGAGTAATTATGTGATGTGCCTGACTTTCAGGTGTGTGGCTTTTAAATACAACAAATCAACACTAAAGATTAATTCATTCAATTACAAGGCAAGAATCTTTGTTGCCTATTCAAACATATTTTCTACTTTAATAAATTCATAGCTTAAAAAGCCAAAAGACAGTGAGATCACCAATAATAAGCCTCTAGTGTTTGGAACTCAGTCTGTAAGATCATTTTTTTTAATCAAAAAATATATGTAAGTTTTACAAACTATACATATATATAAAGTGCTCTCTAAATGATTTATATATGTGTATGTGTGTGTGTGTGTGTGTGTGTGTGTGTGTGTGTGTGTATGTATATTTTTATTTTTAGACAGTCTCATCCCGTTGCCCAGGCTGGAGTGCAGTGGCACGATCTCAGCTCACTGCAGCCTCCACCCCAAGAATCTCAAGTGATTCTCCTGCCTCAGCCTCCACAGTAGCTGGAATTACATGTGCGCACCACCATGGCCAGCTAATTTTTGTATTTTTAGTAGAGACAGGGTTTTGCCATATTGGCCAGGCTGGTCTCGAACTCCTGGCCTCAAGTGATCTGCCCACCTTGGCCTCCCAAAATCATGGGATACAGTCATGAGCCACCGCATCTGGGCCAAAATATATTTATTTTTAAGCTTTGGTATAAGTTTCTATACCCAGATATTCAGGGAAGCCTGAAGACTACCAATGTTTTGTTTTTATTATCTGAAACTCTGATTCAGAATTCATGAAATATATGTAAAAATTATATTTAAGGTGAGAATTCCCCAAGACAACATTTTTATTGAGACCATTTTAGTCTCTTAAATCCTGGACTATATAAGCAATAAAAATGAAAACAAAACAAAACAAAGCAAGTATATGTGTTCTCTAGATGATTCTAAATAAGTAGTTATTAACCCATCATTTTTCCATTTAACATTTTAACACATTGACCTCAAGGAGTTGCAATAAAAGGAATGGGTACATTATACAAAGCCATTAAATTATAAATGAATGGTATTAATGACAAATTTTCCCAGACCCAGAGGGAAACTCAGGGAAAATATAAAATTACCTTCAAAGACAACAAAATGAAAAATAAATGTGACATATGGACCTTAGGAAAAAATGGAAATCAAGTGCACATGAGATAAAAAGATAGGGCCAGGCATGGTGACTCATGCCTGTAATCCCAACACTTTGGGAGGCCAAGGTGGGCAGAGCGCCTGAGCTTAAAACTTTCAGACCAGCCTGAGCAACATGGCAAAAACCTGTCTCTACCAAAAATATTATACACAAAATTAAACGGGAGTGTTGGCATGCACCTGTAGTCCCAGTTACTCAGGAGGCTGAGTAACTGGAGGATCACTTGAGCCTGGGAGGAGGTTGCAGTGTGCCCAGATTTTGCCACTGCACTCCAACCTGGGTGAAAGAGTTTAAGACTCCGTCTTAAATAAATAAATAAAAATTTAAAAAATAATAAAAAGAGATAAGGAGATAGGTATGAGATTTTTACTTGGTTCATTTATTTCAGTGTGTACAGTTGCACTATTTTTTTTATGATTGTAGTTCTTTTTCAAAGTTATTTCCCTCAGGAATCTCCTTAAATATGTATGTGAATGGAAGCATATAGCTTCAGAATGAATAATGCTTTTAATAAAATGAAGACTGAGGAAACTTGGAGAAATGTACCAAATCCATGATTCCCTGGACTTTGAGATTTTATATACTACTAATAAATTTTGTCCTTAAAAAGGTTGAGGCTGGGCATGGTGGCTCAGGCCTGTAATTACAACACTTTGGGAAGGATCACTTGAGCCCAGGAGTTGGAGACCAGTCTGGACAATATAGTGAGACCCCAGTTTCTACAAAAAAAAAAAAAGAAAAAAATTAGCTGGGCCTGGTGGTGCTTGCTTGCAGTCCTAGCCACTCAGAATGCTAAGGCAAGAGGATCGCTTGAGTCCAGGAGTTTGAGGCTGCAGTGAACTATGATTGCACCACTTCACTCTAGCCTGAGTGACAGTGAGACTCTCTAAAAAAAAATTTAAAAACAAACAAACAAAAAGAAACAGTAGAAAGCATACAGAATCATGGTAAGAGATAGCATGTATAAAAAAATCAAAGAAATATAGCTTCATGAAAAACTCCCTACATTGCCCTTTTAATTTTTCTGTGAGGAGATAGCATTGAGAAAATACATGACACTCTGGCCAAATAGCACTCTCTGAGCTAAATATTTAAAATATTAACTACTTAGTAAACCAAATCAGTGTCAGTTACAAATCAAGCAAATTGTGCCTCCTTTTATGAGGATAAATGTAAAAGCTCACCTGATTAATCTCACAACTACTAGTGGTACTGCCATTTGGTACATTTTTAAGATTACCTCCTGAGCATCCAGTTTTCATTATTATGCAAATTAGCTAAAACAAAGCTCAAAATAACTCCAGTTACCTTCCCAAATAGCAGAATAGAAATCAAAAGGATGGAGATTAATCCCATCAATCTTGAGACAAGAAACCGGAAAACACCAAAATAGGAAATTTCATAAATGAGTTTTTTTCATAGATGAAACCTGACTGAAATTTGCTGGATATGTATATGCCTCCTATCTATGAAAGAACACTTAAGATCGGTGTCCTATAGTTAGCTCTGATCATGGACACTAACTAGTATGTGCCTGTTTCAGTGAAGATACTGTGTTTCGTTATACCATGATGTGTCATTCAAGGAAAATTAAAGTCCCAGGATGCTTTATGAAAACAAACTTCCCGTTAGCAATGCAGTAAGTACTCTTGGCTATGCTGGTACCTAATGATTTACCCAACTTAGGTAAAGAAGTTACCCAGCTAAAGTATGTCTAGGTCTTGTCAGTGCAAGTAGTTGACAACCAAGTCCTTACTGTCCACTAGACCTACGTCTTGATTCTACAGAGAAAGAAGATTCTCCAAGACTGGGGAATGACATTCTGGGAGTGCCAGTATCGCCTCTGTCTCCATATTGCCAGGAACAGACTGAAGATGGCCTCCTCTCAGGGTTGAGACCAGGAAGGGCCATCCTGGGATGCATGGCACATGCCAGCTCTTGGGGACCAGAGTCCATTCCCATCATGCAGAGGCGGCATCAGCTACGGAAAAGAATCTTCAAAGTGGAGGGACAAACCTGGCATCCCTGTACAAGTTCCTCTGGATTCCTCATAGTTTCCTCCTTGCAGTACGCACAAAGGCACCCAGTAAATGAACGTTAGACCATGGAACACTTCATTCTTCATAGAGGAGAGGGACATGCCTAAGTTAGTGAAGCAAATATGCGGTAAGTTCCCCGATGGTTCTGACTTGCCTGTTCAGCACAGGTTGTGCAGTCCCTTCTCTTCATTTTAAATCATTCATGAGGCAAGAACAATCTAGGTTAATCCAAATTAACATGGCCCAACATTGTTCCCTTCCTGGCTGAGCCAATTACTCCCACACGTACTACATTTTCTGCTGCATATACAACTTCAAACTACAGCTCAAGTTTTTTTCTTCAGTATGGTAAAATTCAATGTCATGAACCATGGCTAGGTTAAAATTCTGATTTAAACATTTTGGTGACTATATTTCTAACACTTTTTAATTGCTTCAACACCTAATAGAGTTATAAAAAAGAAAAATAAATATATATAGCTCAGATTTTAATTCTCCTACTCTGCAACTCCAAATAAATTCAGAAAAATGTCTCAGTTTCATTTATTCAAAAAATGGCAATTTGTAGTAATAAATGCTAATCTGGGAGGCTGATTTGATTGTTCTAATTACCAAAAAGGTTAGCATTTTTTTATTAGAAGAAGGGGAAGTGGAGAAGACAGTGAATATATAAAATATTACTTCCACCAAGCATATTTTTCTGCAATAAATGCATGGCATTTAATCAGTAACTATATAAATGTCCTCCATGGTTCACTGAATCTTTTACCACTCCATCACCATCACTGGCCCCCAAGCTATTTTGTATATGCGAGGACACACGGGTAATTACCTGGACATTCCCCTTCTTTTTCCTTATGTAAAACAGTTGCCTGGTGGTTACTGTGTTTACAGATTTCTTGTATGCTGTGCTTTCAAGCATTAAGAATTCAAATTTATCTCACTATAGAAACAAGAACCCAAAGTGCCAAAAAATGATCATAAATACCAGTTGGACCCAACGGGTATAATACTTACATAATCCTCAACTTTCACCACTTTTTCTTTCCCAATGAGGTAAGAGACAGACTATAGACTACTCCCAAAATACTCAAAGATTTTTTTCCCTTTTTTATTTAACCATGTGTAATGTAACCCGTAAGAATGGAACCAGGTTCGTCTGAATCCATTGTGTCATTAATGTCCCTTTGAGAATCAATTCCATTACACTGGCCTTCACACATTCCACAGGACATTTCCTATGTCGGAGTTTTCTAAACCATGAAATTGTTATTCATTACTCTGTGAGTTTTGGAGAATCAAGACATGGAAGAGACATCCCATCAGTCTGTGCATACCTATGCATCGTGACATTAAATTGTCACCGGGTATGTACCCAAACCATTAAATGGGACCTTGCCTCAGAGATCATAAAGGCTACATACACCCTTTTGTAAGTAAAGCAAGGAAGGTCTGGGAAGGTTGGAAGTGACTTAAAACCCATCCAAGTCACTAGTGGCAAAATCAGGACCGAAATCCGGTTACCATAAAGGCCGGCTCCATGCTTGCTTCCACATCACTGCTGTCTCATAGCACAATTCTCAGGTCGCCTTTCCTGGCTCTACCATGAATATGATAAAAATAAAAATAGGGGATGGGATAGAACAGAATAACATTAGTGGTGCCACAATTTACAAACACAGGTTTCTATAAGATCCTGTCATTCATTTTTTCCCCAGCCTTCAAGATCAAATCTATTTATTGTCTTTTAACGTGTTTTATTCAAAATCTTTCTTCTTCTTAGTTACATTTTCAGCGGGTGCATATGCATAGATGCAGTAAGTTTTCAGTTTAACTTCTTCTGAGATAGTTTACTGACATTGCCCTAGCTATTTTTTTCAACAAATAATGTTGGCAATTTTTTTTTAAAAAAAATAGAGGTGGGGTCTCACTATCTTACTCAGGCTGGTCCTCAACTCTTGGGCTCAAGCCATCCACCTGCCTCGGCCTCCAAAAGTGCTGGGATTACAGGCGTGATCCACCGTCCCTGGTCTATTTTTGTACTTCTATCCAAATATATTCAGAAAAATGGCCAATACAGTGCTCTGTTCTCTGATAAAGTAGTTATTGAAGGGGACTAGAGAAGTAAAACAAACAGAACAAAAAACCCAATAGTCTTTATTACTTCTTTTTAATTGTTTAACTTTATTACTGTTGCACCATTTATACAATTACATATAATTTCAATGCATCCATTGTACATTTTTTTGTTTTTTTTTTTTTTTTTTTTCCATTTTCCAATGAGTGGTGTGTTGGTGTCTGTGACACAGAATGGAAGAGAAACTGGAACTGCAATGAACGCAGACTTTTTTTTTTTTTTTTTTTCATTTCCACTGACCAATAAACAGAACTACAGGTGCACCCAACCACGGACATGCATTAACTCGTCATGAGAAATCTAGGTAGGCTAAGTAGGATGAGAGAATGTTTGTCACTCCCAAAAATATCTGGAGAGGAAGAATGGAGGATTGGCATTGAGATCCATGTGGACAAGCTAAGTGGGCTCTGTCTGAAAGCTGGCATTCATCCACAACATTAAAAAAATATCAAAATAAGAAAGGCTGTAAATTAAAAAGAAAACACAGAAAATACTGCTCTCATAAAGATCTGATTGCCTTGGCACAGGCCCTGTGGGCAGAATCAAACGCATCACTCCCAACTCCCATTGCAGAAGAAAAGCTATTCAACTCTCAGCGGTGGAGGAGTGCATGTGGCGGCAGTTTCAGGTACAAACGATGTACTGCACTTTCAGACGCGGATCTTGGAAATCCAGGACTTCTTGGTAAAGTTGACTGAAGGTATATTAGATATTTCCCCACAAAAATACTATTTGGATTCTCCCACCCCCTCCCTCCCTTGATGGGACAACATCCTTTATTTTTCCTTGGGCAATACATATCATTACTTCCAATTTGAAACAAGTTAGTATAGGAGAGAGAGAGAGGAGAGATAGGAGAGGAGAGAGAGAGAGAGAGGAGATAGAGAGAGAGAGAAAGAGAGAGAGAGGAGATTGTTTTAAGTGGTATTATTTTTTCCTATAGGCTGTCCTTGTCACTCTTTCACGGCTACGGTTTGATCGGAATTAGCTGCCGGGGCCTCCACCGGCTTGGGCTCTTCTGCGGAGGCTGCGGGGCCCTGGGCCTTGGGTGTGGAACTAGGCGCTTCCGTGGCTGCGGGGGTCTCCTTGGAAGAGGGGGCAGCCTCCGAGCTGCCGGGTTTTGAGTCTGAAGCTGGGGCCCCGTCACTTTTGGTCTCCTGGGCGGCAGGAGCTGCGAGCGCCTCAGTCTTTTTGGGTTCCCCTTCCTCCTTGCTGGGCTCCTCCCCGGCGGCAGGGGCCGCGCTCTCGGCCGGGGCCGCGGCGGCCTCAGCAGCTTTGGGGGCCTCGCCGCCCGCAGCGGGGCCGGGGGCCGCCTGCTCCTGCTCGGGCGCCTTCGGGGGCTCAGCCTTGGCCTCTGCCGCGCCCTCCGTCTTCTCGGGCTCCGCCTTCGGGGCCTCCTCCTTGGCAGCCGCCGCGTCCTTCTCGCCCTCCTTCTCCTCGGCCTTGCCCTCGGCGTCCTGATCGGGCTTCTCCTTGCCCTCCTTGGCCTCGGCGGGCTCTGCGGCCGCCTGGGGCTCACTCTCCTTCGGGGTCCCCTCCTCTTCCGTCGCCGCGCCCTCGGCCTTCTTGTCTTTCTCCTTGGCTTTCTCGTCGTTCACATTGTAACCCTTCTTCTTCTTGCTGAGCTTGCCTCCCATCTTGGAGTTCTGGAAGCAAACACAAAACAAAACAAAACGCGGTTACTAGGCAAGTGTGGGGACCACAAAAAGCTGCATTTTGCAAAGCAAGGGGTTCTGGGCCTGCTGCACTGCACACCCCAAAGGGGTGGCATGGTAAACTATAGTTAGGCACAGTTAAATTCAATTTATTCATGTATTTATTTTTGAGACAGGGTCTCGCTATGTTACCCAGGCTGGAATGCCGTGGTGAGATCTCTTCTCACTGCAGCCTCCACCTCCTGGGCTCAGGGCATCCTCCCGCCTCAGCCTCCCACACAGCTGGGCCCACAGGTGTACCCACCACGCCCGGGTAATCAGTTAAATTATTATATTACACTGTTATTACACAATTAAAAGTTAAAAATTTTAAAAAGAATCAAAAACATTAAGGAGCTCAATTAAGTGAGTTCTGCAATAATTTTAAATGAGTTTTTAAAACAATGTGTCAAGAAAAGAAATTAAGGAGCTCAGTTGTGGAGCTTCTAATCATAGCCAGTTGAGGGAATAATAAGCTGAGATCAAAGAATCAGTGATTAGAGGCAAAGTTTGTCAACCCTGGAGAGGAGGAGCGCTATCTGTTTTTCATCTGCAATCCCATGTCTGATGCAAACACCAAGCGTGGAACAGGCGTGTGCAGCACGGCAGGGGCAGCCATCTTAGACCCAGGTTAGAGCTAGAGAAAGGCGCTGCAATTTTAAAATGCTTTCTGGAGAAACTGCACAGCTGTAATAAAGCACAAATCACAGATTTCTAGAAAATAATCTCAAACTACAAACTCTCTCTGCTACATATGTGTGTGTGTTATATCAGCAAACACATCTTCAAACACGTAAGGTAAACAGGATTCAGTCTATCTTCTTACCAAGCAGGGGCAGTTATGAAAAAGCCAGTGTCTCTTGCTGGCTGTGTCTGACATAAATTCATTTCAAGGTATTTTCAGCTTAAAAAAAGTAGTTCTATAGTAACATAAAATTGTTGTTCATTATCAATTTCCTGGTTAGAATTCAAGCTATACATGCACATTCAATGGTCATTAACAACTGTCTTAAGGCTGCCGCTTTCATTCTGGCACAAGAAACTTGATTTGTATTTGAATCTTAAAATTCTCTCCTCTGAAAACCAAGCATTAAACCAGATAAATAATAAATTTCATCCAGAACCATGGCCAGAGCTAAACAGACTCTTGGTGCGTTTTTTTTCCTTCAAGTCCATTTTTCTGTCACCACACATCAGTGAAAATCCACTGAAATGTTGCTTTTGCAAAGAAAATGGTTGCTTTTCCTGGATGAAGCATGGCAGAAATCACATTATACTATCCTCATTAGTCCCATAAATGAGAAAAGCCCAGGAGAGGGCATCAGCCTCGCCCTGGACCCCAAGGGAGGTTAGAAAGAGCAGGGGGGAACCACCTGGTTTTGCCCAGGTCAGGTCCACTGGCAGAACTGTACACACTCCTTTGCCAGCTTTGCAAATATATACATCCCTTATTTAGAAAAGAAGGATTTGCTGTTTATTACTTCCTTGGAATCAAGATTCATGACAGTGAAATAACCTATATTTATCTTATTAAAAGTCGAGTTTTTGGTGGAAGAAAACGAATTCTTCAGTCAAAATTTTTCTCACCATTCTATATGCTAATTCTAATCTGGAATGACTTCAGTAGTTGGGGGAAGAGAAAAGCAATAAACTGAAATTTGACTAAAATACTATTCATATTCTCAAGAAAGGTCTTTATGATGTTACCTAAGATTCTCTTACATGTCCTTTTTTTCTAGAAAAGGGAGTGGCAATTGCTCATAACCTGCTTCAGACAGGCTCCATTGGATTTAATTTTTGATTATTTCTCCCTCAAAAGTAGAAACAAACATACATGGCAAAAAATGCAATTAAATATACTTTCATCCTATAAGCAATCACAGAGCAGTACATGAAAATATAAAGAAATAAACCGGATCAATATTTTAAATTATAGTTTATAACTCTTCCATTGAATTCTTAACTAGTCAGTATACACGAATGGCCTATACCAAATATAATTTCAGCTCTGAGATTTCAAAATACATTGGGTCCCTTAGGTTGAGCTAAATAAGAAACAGGAAACCTAACAGGTCTGCCTTTAGGATCTTCTCTCAATCCAGTAATAGAAACCCATACACCAACTTAGAAATTACAGACACTAAGATAAAGTGCAAACATAGGGGGTACAGTAAGTATAACATGGGGTGCTGCTTTCTGACACCCACAGCATGAAATTCTATACAGCAATCCCCAGAGGTTTAAAGTCATGTTGGGTTACAAACCTAAAATCTGAGTTACTAAAACTGGCTTTTCTGACACATAGTTAAGGCCACATTCTATTCTTTGTTTTATGCCCAGCTGCGATTTGTTTCTGGGTTGAAAATGAACACACATAATCAAGTTATAAGTAAGAAAATATGTCTCAATCCAGTTTGTTTTTCAAACAAAGTTAACAAACGCCCCTGGCATTTTGCTAATTTACCTCTACAGGTTATATTGAGGTATCAGAGGGAGGCTCATAGGACCCACCTGAACCCTCAAAAAGCAGGATTGTCTCATTATTTCCCAAGACCATATGCGTGAAGACCTTGCCTACAACATCTATTAACTGTTTCCTAGGTATCAAGCACAATCCTACTCATAAATATATTACATAAAATATGTAATCTCAACAGCACCATGGGGTAGTATGCCATTCACATTCTTCTTTTACCCATAAGGAAATCCTACTAGCTGAGTTCGTGGAGCTGTACTACGAGCAAAGGCCAAGTCCAGCAAAATTCAGTAAGGCAGGAAGGCACCATAGAGGGGATAGAAGGAACTCCACTGAGAAGCCGGCAACGGGGCAAAGCTCTCAGCCCAGGAATGTTATGCGCCTGGGTTACAAGGATGGTGCCACCTGGGGTAGTTCAGAACTCAGGTGTTGAGGGAATAAGGAAGAAATTCAGTATTTTGAGTATCCTCTGCCTCTCAACATTTCATCTTCCTATTTGCCAGAGAAGCTTTTTACCAAGAGAAAGCAATGAGCATACAGTTTAATGATTTCATTCTTTTTCTTTTCTTTCTTTTTTTTTTTTTCTTGAAATGCAGTCTCAGTCTGTCACCTAGGCTGGAGTGCAACAGCAGCACAATCTCGGCTCACTGCAACCTCCGCCTCCCAGGTTCAAGCAATTCTCCTGCCTCAGCCTCCCGAGTAGCTGAGATTACAGGAGCCTGCCACCATGCCCAGCTAATTTTAGTATTTTTAGCACAGATGAGGTTTCACCATGTTGGCCAGGCTGGTCTTGAACTCCTGACCTCAGGTGATCTGCCCACTTCGGCCTCCCGAAATGCTGGGATTACAGGCGTGAGCCACCATGCCCAGCCGATTTCATTCATTTCTGTTACTTCTAATTTTGAAAGACATCATTTGGTATAGAAAGTTAGAAGTCGGAACATCTAAGATTAAAATAAAGCAGTTAAAAAAAATACAGCAATAGACAATCCATGCTGAAAGTCACTTCAACTAAAAAAGTCACTAAACCAAAGCTCTACTGAAAAGGCTGAGACTGACTGCATTTCTCCACAACTAGGAAATTCACTAGAATTTTGTGGCACAGCAACAAAATTCAGACCAATGCTGAAGGCACTGACCTCAGCTCTATGTGTTTATGTATTAACCAAACACTAAAACTGACCTCTGACATCTCAGAAAAAAGCAAATTCTGGAGCTGTCCTTTAAAGACTGGGTGTGGTGGCTCACACCTGTAATCCCAGCACTTTGGGAGGCCGAGGTGGGTGGATCACTTGAGGTCAGGAGTTCAAGATCAACCTGGCCAACATGGCAAAACCCCGTCTCTACAAAAACTACAAAAATTAGCCAGGCATGGTGGTGCACACCTATCATCCCAGCTACTGGGGAGGCTTGAGCCTGGGAGGCGGAGGTTGCAGTGAGCCGAGATCAGCCACTGCACTATGGCCTGGGCAGAGTGAGACTCTGCTTCAAAACAAAACAAAACAAAAAACAAAAAGCAAACAAAAAAGCTGTCCTTTAAAGAAAACTCGATGCCACAAGGGCCAAAATGACAGGCTTACCAATTAATATTGGCATAGAAAATAACCATAAACAGTAGTAGAGAGAGGAATTTCACTGAGTTTAATCTGGTAAATATTGGACAAGAATTGAATTTCAAGGAGACTTTGCACATTGGGTCATGGCAGAGTATAAAAATCCCACCTCCACAGCACACCCACCCAGAATCCTTGGGCAAGTTATTTAATCTCATCGTCCTTCCGTTTCCTTTAAAATAAAAAAAAATTTTTTAATGTCAATTTAATGGGAATTTAATGTGAGGCCATGTGAGTACAACATTTTACATTTCCAGGGACTGCAAAAATGTTAGTTCCTTCCCCCATCATTTAATTTGAAAATTCTTAGATAATTCTTTGCTCGTAAATTCCAACAGAATAGTTAGAACACAGGTTCCACACACACAAGTTCTAGAATCAGGAATCTGAAGCACCACAATGAAAAGAACATTTAACATCTTTTAAAAATGTTTAATGTTATCAGAAAAATGTTTGGTATATGTGTTCCATGCATGCCTCTGCTGGTTCTATGTGAAAAAGAAGTTTTTACAGTTATCTGTTGTCACCATATTGTAAAGGTAAAATCTCTACTTCTTCGATCTGAATATTTTACATACTTAAGATTCTAAGAGGTTTTCAGTCTTTTAAAATATATTAACAGTCCATTCTACCAAGAAATCAGTTTCTACACAGAGATAAAAACCACAGATTAGTTAAATCCATTCCTCCCAATTAGAACGAGTATTGGAGTGATCAGAGAAAGAGAACAGGGGGCTGAGTGTGGTGGCTCACACCTGTAATCCTAGCACTTTGGGAGGCCGAGGCAGGCGGATCACCTAAGGTCAAGAGTTGAAGACCAGCCTGATCAACATGGAGAAACCCCGTCTCTACTAAAAATACAAAATTAGCCGGATGTGGTGGTGCGTGCCTGTAATCCCAGCTACTCAGGAGGCTGAGGCAGGAGAATCGCTTGAACCTGGGAAGTGGAGGTTGCGGTGAGCCGAGATCGCACAATTGCACTCCACCCTGGGCAACAAGAGCAAAACTCTTGTCTCAAAAAATAAAAATAAAGAGAAGAAATGTAATTCCATTTTTTGCTGTCCCCTCACCACCTCTTCATCACTTGGTCCAAGGAAACAAGAGAAAAGTGTTTTGATCACCAAGATGGAAAAGGAATCCCAATTCTTTTACTCATTTAATGCCTCAAAATTTCACGTGTAAAGGGTAAAAACCTGGTCTACAGCTTATCTTGGCCAATAAGCTAAACACACCATGTTAATGAGAGGAGCTAACATTGTCAAATGTCATTTTGTTTTGCTACTTCCCGCAGAAGAATATTGTTCTTTTATCATATGTCAAATAGCTTAATAGAGATACTAACTTACATCTTAAAAATCCCCCACAACTCTCTTGTGACTAGTTTTATTCCCTTCCACCTTATAAAACCAAGCCACCATCCAATTAATCCCACCTGGCTAGAAACAGCTATTCTGGAAGAAGTGTGTTAAAGTTCTGCTTTTTGGTGAAGAGAGAAGAGAGTGTGCTATTCGAGCACTGTGAGTTGATCAGAGCAACCTGGGCTGGAAAGCAGGCAAATCAGAGGGAGGCCTGAAAAGGTCAGAGGGAGGGTTGGAAGTGATTATTCATCACACCAGCCTGGTCCTTTTTTGCCTACACCTGCCAGGAAACTCAAAAAGTGTTTGCATCCGTGGAATACATACCTATCACCTTCTGAGTCTCACTTCCTATATCTGATGTTAGCTTAGACTACACACTCAGTCCTGACACAAATCTTTCTTTCGTTTATTGGCAGCAAATCTTGTTCCCTAATAAATAAAAGTGTACATTTATGAACGTTCATGAAACTTTTAAAGACAAGTTTCTCTAACTTCTTCATGCCTAGGAAGGCCATAAAAGAGCAACTTCATAGCTAGGTCAGCAAGGTAAGGTGAAGTTTTTTTGTTGTTGTTTGTTCGTTTGTTTTTGTCCTCAGAGACAACTACACTTTAGTGTCTTCAGAGGATCTGGTTAAAAAATCAATAAATAAAAATAAAGAATGAACATAGGCCTAAAAAATAGGTTTTAATTCTTCCTCCAAAGCAAATTAAAACAATTCTGTTGAGTCTTAGAGCTAACAAGTATTTCTTATTTTACAGAAATTTCTATTTGTAGGAAAAATATGTGGTCCTATGCATTGCTATAATAGCAAACCCCCCCCCCAAAAAAAAAACCAGTAAACTCCTTCTTACTATTGAGAGCTTAAATTTAATATGAAAATTTCTTTGGGAGAGTAAAGGTGAGAAATAATTTGAAATCTGATGTTATAATGAAGACACTCTGTAATAGAGACAATCTCCTCTACCGAGTTTTCCAGTTGCTTGTTCCTTTTTCTCCAGGAAGCCTGTCAGGGAACACAGAAGATATTCCTTATCCCTTCAGATCATCTGCTGTGTTTATTTTGTACACAGAATCCACAGGACACACTGGGTCCAGATCCCCTCTGTACACGCTATTTTAATAGCTAAGAATTTCACTAAAAAACCACAATTCTTACAAACTATAATATGATCCCCTCTGTACACACTTAATAGCAAATAATTTCACTAAACAACCATGATTTGGCTGCTGACATGACCAACTCATCCAGAACTTTCCTAATATGCACTTACATTTTTTCTTACCTTACACCACTCCATTAGCACAGCCTACTGTATTAAAATTCAGTCTTTCAGTTTGAGAAAATAAAGGTGGAAGAGTAGATAGCAAAATGCCGTATAAGAAAAAAATAAATTATGAAATATTTTATTTGTTTGACTTGTGTCAAAAACAAGCCACCTAGCACTCAGTATGAAGTTTGCTAAAAATGATAGGTGTGCTAGGGGTTGGTCTCCACTGTCAACAAAGTGCTGTGAGACTCAGTGGTTACCTCCCACTCTGGATCTCAAATTTCCTAATCAGTAAAACAACGATACTTAAAGTGTATTCTCTTTCTAGGGGGAAAAATAATTTTATGAATGCTTCTGGCACTAAATAAAATGCAATGCAAGATAAAAAAACAAGTGGTATTATCAATAGAGTTCAATACATCTACTAATCACTGTCATAAAAATATATCATCTTACACCCTGAAGATTAAATTGACAGCCAGCTGCTATTACTATGATTGGATGTCTTCATACGTCATTTCAATATGTGAAGCTTGCTGAAAATTAGAAACAAAAAAAATTTTAAAAAGCAAAAAAAAAAACAAAAAAAAAAAAGGCTGGGAGCGGTGGCTCACGCCTGTAATCCCAGCACTTTGGGAAGCTGAGGCAGGAGGATCACAAGGTTGAGAGTTCAAGACAAGCCTGGCCAACATGGTGAAACCTCATCTCTACTAAAAATACAAAAATTAGCCAGGTGCAGTGGCGTGCGTCTATAGTCCCAGCTATTTGGGAGGCTGAAGCAGGAGAATCACTTGAACCCGGGAGGCGGAGGTTGCAGTGGGATGAGATCGTGCCACCGCACTCCAGCCTGGGGCCTGGTGACAGAGCAAGACTTAGTCTCAAAAAAAAAAAAAAAAAAAAAAAGAAGCAAAAAAAATACAAACAAAAATTGTAAAATGACATCTAAATATTAAAGCACAGAATGTTTTTTAACGTTTTCAATTATATTTAGAAAATCTTCTCAGAATAATGTGTAAACTCTGTAAGGAATGAGTCAGGATGGAATGGCTCACTGAAGACATCTCAGCGTCATAACTGTCAGAAAAGTCAGGTTTCATCAGCTTCACTCATGCAGAACTAGTTCACAGTGCCCTGGCTGTGGAAGACACTCGGTTGTTTCCCCTTTACCTACTTTTGATGCGTCATCTACCAATCACTGGTGGTCCTGCCTTGCAAGACCCAATCTCTTTGAGCAAGCGTGCTTCCTAAAAATAATCAAACCATCTTTTCCTTTTATGCGATGCTAAGTAGTATCAGCCTACAGATACTTTAAATTATCCTTTCAAATATAGTTTAAATCAATCTTACAAGGGCTAATCAGAATTCTCGAAAACTAATGTGATATTCAGTTTAGTGTTATGTAGAAACGTTGAGAAAAATAAAGTGGGAAAAGTTCTCAGCCCCAAATTTCCAGCGCAATACAACCACTTAACAAAACGAAACCAGGGTGTATCACCATTTTTACAGAGCTATCCACAGGCAACATTTTGAAAGATTATGTTTGGAGTTCCTACACTGAGAAAGAGTTCCAGGTCAGATTTTTTTTTTTTTTTTTTTGAGACAGGATCTTGCTGCTCTGTCGCTCAGGCTGGAGCGCAGTGGCGCGATCTCGGCTCACTGCAACTTGCGCCTCTCGGTTCAAGTGATTCTCGTGCCTCAGCCTCCTGAGTAGCTGGGATTACCTGTGCACCACCACACCTGGCTAATTTTTGTATTTTTAGTATTTTAGTAGAGACGGGGTTTCACCATGTTGGCCAAGCTGGTCTCAAACTCCTGACCTCAGGTGATTCGCTTGCCTCAGACACCCAAAGTGCTGGGATTACAGGCGTGAGCCACCATGCCCCGCCCCAGATATAGCTTTTAATGCCAACTTTAGGAATATCAACAAGGAGGCCATGGTGAATTCAAACACAATAAGGCAAAGATTCATTACTCTTAGATGAACAAGAGCAAGAGTGAGAATGAAATAAGGAGGGAGGGAGACAGAACAGAGCAAGCAAGGGAGGGAGAGGTGGCGAAGGAACAGAGAAAACGCCTCTCATTTTGAATAAATTCTCTTTTCATCATCCTTAAAACCGCTTTTTCTGAAAATCTACTCCTCCAGACATAATCTTTTTCCTGCATTTTTAACTTATGGAAATTGAAGCCACATATACTGTTCCTTAAACTTCTATAGCAGGACACTGTCAGAGACACACCAGGGTGAAAATATCCCGCACTGTAGGATTTAAATCATACCTCCATTCTGCCCCAAAGTGACAGCAATGAATCGGGAAGCCCAAAGGGTTAGTGTCCCTTGCTCTGTGGTGCTACCAGAGGAACCCAATTTGACCAACAACTGCTGTGGCGACTGGAGTTACTGAGCTGACCTGGTCTTCAGCAGGACTTATTATGTCCTTAATAGAAGACACTTCTGCCCCTTGCAGTGACTAAGGGTTCTCAAATCCCTTTGCTGGTACCAAGTGAAAATGCATGGGTCAGCCCTGCTGCCTATGCATTCTTTGGGTTTGGGTCAAGACTCCTGCAGTATTTAAAGACACAACCCTATATATCAGAACGGTATCTAATTAACATTTGAGCTGGAAGTTGTTCTAATAGCTTTGCAATGAAATGTGAGGTTTCTGAGAACTATCATTTATTACTTCCTTTCTTTAGTCCTTTAAATAAAACACTTACTAAACAGGTTATTTGGATATAGGAGAGCAAGAAAGAGAGAAATGTTGGCTCAAAAGGAGTATCAAGTAGGAAAAACAATAGTGTTATTACCACCATTAAGAGGATTTCAGTGCTTTGTGGCACGTCTAAGTGATGACATGCCATCAGGTTTCCAAAAGATGCCCTCCAGAGACCAGGGTCATCCAAATAGCTCTCAAGAGCCCTTCTGCATTTTTGGCGGCAAGCAAAATTATGGGTAATGAAATGCTAATGTTTATCTCAGCCTATACACTTAATTTTAGAAGGTTTGATATGCAGAGGCTCACCATTTGTGGACTGTTGAACCTTCATTTCAGTAGCACTTTGTTGGTTACATCCATTATTTAATGTTATTCGAGTCTTTGCATGAAATGGTTTTTGGATGAAAAATGGCAAGCCCCCAATATACCATTGCCCTTCTTCAGAAAATGCAACCTTGCACAATGCACAATTTCCAGGAGTTATCCACCCACAAGCCAAGGGGGTTACATGCACTGGGTCCTTCCCATAATTACCACATGTGCTCCATGATATCTCCAATTCGATTTTTCATTAACACATTTTTACATTTACGGTGCTCTGTCAATGAACACTACCATGGTTCTGTAATGTAATAAGAATCACTGGCATACATTAACTGCCACATAAAATAAGAAAATGATATCAAATTTCTCCATATGATTTGAAAGTTACTATGTTCACTACTTTACATGCCATTCCTATTTATATCTTCTTTCCCTGCATTATTATAATATCTAAGCACTTCCTATATAGGGCAGTTTGAATCATACAAAGGCCCTATCCACTATAAAGTTTCTACTTTGAAAATGCAAATTTGGATTTATTAACCATTTCATCTAGAACCAGCGGAATAAAGTTATTAAGGATGAGATCAGACAGATGACAATGGAGAAGATGGCTCCAAGTCTATAGCAAAACCCAACATAAATATGCAACAATGTGTGTCAGAGACTGGAGTGTTATTTCTGGTTTGATTGCAGCTTCATCATTGCAATCAAGACAAGAAGTCATCTCCTTTTCATTCTGTTTCCATCTTATAATCAGAAAAAAATATATCTTCTTACAAAGATGCAGGGAATGAATCAAAGTTTCAAGACAAAGTTCAACGTGTGGCTGCAGCATATTAACTGTGTACCCTTGGACAAGCAACTATCATCTACTAATTCAGAGCTGCAAAGGTTAACAAGAATTATACACCAGCCAATCCACTAACAATTTTTTTTAAGTAACACAAAGTTACAACTGAGTTGCATCTACAAGCAAATCCATCACCAACAAGTTGGGTTTATAATTACGCAAGTGGAAAGAATCCAAGTTATTGGTCAAACCTACCTGAAGCAAATGTTGGAATAAGAGGGAAAAAATTCTTTTTTATATAAAGAAAAGAATTTACAAACAATAAAAAAGCACAAACACATACAAAGTATTTTCAATACTATCAGAAGAAAGAAATCTAAAATATTTATGTCCAGCAATTTCTATTTTCAACAAGTGACTGGCCCTTTTCTTTTAAAGGTCAAAATTTTTATTCTAAAAGAGGAAAATGAAATAAAGGTAATGCAGCCCGTGTGTATTTTTAGTATTCCAACCAGTATGTGCTCTGTCGCAGTGACTCGTCAAGTCTTCAGTGCCTGGTGGCAATTTCCATTGTTGAAATTATTGTTGTCGGTGTCTGATTCAGCCAAGGCTCATATTTAGCAATTCTAATAACATCCCCATCATTTAGAGGATGTAGATGTCCTCTGGGGAGAGGAAACTGTCGTAAGAGGTGCCAACCCATGTCTAAGTTTCTAGGTAAACCTTTGAAATATCATGAGTAAAAATTTAGAGAAAACATTCGAGACAATGTATTACCTTGTCACAATAAAAATGTTCCTCACTGTGAAAAAGTATGATAAAGATATGCAACAAACTTGAGGGAACAAAGTACACATACACAGATTAGCACACACTCACACTTCTACAACCAAATTTTCCCAAAGAGGTGATTCAGATGAGTTGGATCTACAAAGTCAGAAAGTCCCTAATACAAAAGAAGATTAATCACAAGAAACCCCTCCATTATTCTTCATGAAGCCCAGTCTAGTCCTACAGATGCACTGGCACAGGGTCTTCGGGGATCTCTCATCAAAAATCCAAAATGCATAAACATCTGAGGTGAGCAATGTTCATTACCTTAATTTTATCTTACCACATTTTATTCAAAAATTGTAATACCAGCTGGGGTGCAGTGGCTCATGCCTGTAATCCCAGGACTTTGGGAGGCCGAAGCAAGAGGATCACTTGCGCCCAGGAGTTTGAGACCAGCCTGGGCAAAATAGTGAGACCCTGTCTCTATTAGAAAAGGAAAGAAAAGAAATGTTAAAAAGAAAAAAATGTAATACTACTTTGTACCCCATAAAGATACACAATGAGACTCTGTCACAATATAATTTGTAAAAGTCAACATCCAGAGTGATCTCAAGAACTTCTGATGTTCAGAATTAGTCTAGAAAAATAGATTTGATCAGGGCTGGGCACAGTGGCTCACGCCTGTAATCCCAGCACTTTGAGAGGCCAAGGCGGGCGGATCATGAGGTCAGGAGATCGAGACCATCCTGGCTAATACGGTGAAACCCCATCTCTACTAAAAAATATAAAAAATTAGCCGGGCGTGGTGGCGGGTGCCTGTAGTCTCAGTTACTCGGGAGGCTGAGGCAGGAGAATGGCATGAACCAGGGAGGCGGAGCTTGCAGTGAGCCGAGATCGTGCCACTGCACTCCAGCCTGGGCGCCAGAGCAAGACTCCTTCTCAAAAAAAAAAAAAAAAAAGATTTGATCTTAGTGAGAAAATATCTTTAGGTGTAAGACGTGACAGGGAACATAAGTGAGTGAAGAGCCTAGTCTAGCAAGAGGGAGAAGACATATGAAGACAATTAAAATATAAATGAGAGTAAGTCAAGCGTTATCAAGAGAAGGAAAAGCAGTAGTTTCACCAGAAGAGATGAAGATTAGTTGAGATCAGGATCAGAAAGATTTATAGAGAAGGTAGAGTCTGAGACAGTAGAAATATAAAAAATACTTATTCATATACACTCAGCATAAGACTGTTTTGATACTTATCTTTACACATATCGACTCATTAGCTATCTCATCAGTTCTACGAGGGAGGAATTATTACTATCCCCACTTTAGTGAGGAAACAAAGACACATAGGAGATAAATAACTTGCCCAAGATCAACCAACCAGTTATTTGTGGAGGTGTGAGGTGAATGCAGGCACTCTGGCTCACTCAACCAGGTTAACGTTAAGGTTTCTTAGCCATTATGATAAGTTGCCCTGAAGAACAAATAAGCTTTCTACAGATGAGGATGGGTAAATGCAAAGTGTTTATGTCAAAGGGAACAAAGAGGAAATGTCCAACTGAGATTATTAGGAAACCCTATTGATATTTCAGAGGAAGGAGAGGACTCTCATATACTTGGAGTGAGAAAAGATGGCCTCTAAATCTATAATGTTGCCTAATAGGGAAAATATCTCTACTTAGATGACAGAAAGCAGAAAAACAGCTCGTGTAGGAGTTAGAAAGGAAAAGATGATGTCTCAAAAAATCAAAAGAGAAAATTGTACAAAGCAGCTTGGAGGAGGCATATGCTGCTACAAAAAGGTTACGAAAGATAAGAAGAGATGGCGCAAATTGATCCGGTGATGGGCTGTCAACAACGGACCCTAGAGTCACTTCGATAAAGGAGTGAAGACACCTGCCTCTTTGAAAGGGCTCACAGAGCACATGAGGCGCCAGAAGAGAAAGCCACAATGGTCAATACCAAAGAGTGTTGGTAACGGCAGAAACATGCAATTTTGGCAAGACTTTTATTTGTTTACAAGGATTTGCAAGAACTGAAAATATCTATGGGAAGATAGGATGAGACAAAGGATAAAAATCAAAACTAAAGTGGAAAGTTGAGGGAGGAATCTTGACAGCGCAAAGTTCTGGGAGATTCAGAAAGGTAAGTCCAGATGTTCGCTGAAGTGGAACACTTTGTTATGCAGACGGTGGTGGGGAGAGAAGCCAATGAGATAAATTCCAAATCTGATGGTTATTCCAACTCAACATGCTCTCTTTTACATGAATATGGTTAAATCTGAATTATTCCAGAGTAATGGCTCCACAAGATCTCCACATAGTAAACGTTAGATCATGTGTCTTTGAAATAGTCCTTTACCTTACAGTATTTCATTCTGCAGTCATTTACCTTCATAGTACTCTCGTATTACAACACTTAGGATTTCTTAAGTACTGGGAAAGGGACAGACATTTCAACAACTAAAATGCTGAAGAACTGCCACAGTGACCACTAAACCTGGAGAGGTCTTATCGTGTGAAACAACCGGTATGCAAAAGTAAAGCAAACAGGCTTGCTGCATTATAAATGGTTTTAGGAGCTTCTGAGATAAGGAAATGCACAGTCAGCATCCACATGTGTATTCCCTACATAAATGTAAAAAAACGAACCTTAATTCTTAAGAACTTCTTATTGTGTCCTTACTGTGCAATCTGGTCTTGGTCTTTAGATAAACCATCCATCTTTGGTCATTTATCTAAATCATCATTGCTTAAGTCTTTTACATTTTATTTATAAAATAGATTTTTAAAAAATTTTTAGAGATGGGAGTCTCACTATATTTCCCAGGCTGGTCTTTAACTCCTGAGCTCAAGCAATCAATCCTCCCACCCTGGTCTCCCAAAGTGCTGGGATTACAGATGTGAGCCACCACCAGGCCAGGCCTGCTTAACCCTTTTATATTGTTGTATTGTGTTCAAAGTTTTAGCAGTAAAATAGGCTTGCCTGACTTCACTTGAATCTTGACCTAGGGCGTTTCTTCAATATTTATTCAACATAAATCTGAGGCTTCAGAACAAAGATTTTGCTTTATGGTTGTTAGTGCACAATGGGTACTTGATAAATATCACAGACTCACTACAGACTGAAACATCTAATTTTCAAATTATAAACTGTAAGATGAAAGAGTCCATGACTATAAGTTGGGTTATGTAACTTACCTTTCACTAGCAGTAGAAAAAAATCAATAAACTAAATTATAACTGAAATTTCCATTGCATTAAATGAGATGTGGTCAAGTTCCAGGCGCCATCCATGATCACAAACTCTCTGCCACCAGGACTCAGCACATAATTAAAGACCAGAATGCAGAAATCACTACAATGATATTGTCAAGATTTTTTTTCTTTTGTTACTATGTGCATATTGTAGAGACCAATTTTTAAAGGTGAATCTCCTAATTGATTCTACAAGATTTAACCATAAAACCCTGACTTGATAATGCTTCTATAAAGGCGGCAGATAATAGTTAAGCTTCTCCTTGAATGTAAAGGTTGACTGTATAGACACTAATGCGGAAGGTTTTTTCTTCTTTTTTAATACATCCTGCCACATGTAGCAAACACTATCAGGAAACATGCATTATTCATTCTCGTCAATAGTCTAATATGCTTTTTAGAGTCTGCTGTGTGTTCACATTGTTATTTATTTGCACTTAACGGGTGGTCCTTTCAAAAGCCCCAGTCATTGCAGCCTAACATATGATTTTACATGAATCACCTGCTCTTTTGGTCAATAAAGGGAGTAAGTGAACCACAACCCGCTCAGGAAATGCAAACTGCAGAGATCATTTCTGTACCATTTCTCTCTTCCATAGACCAGGAAACTAATAGATCATATCACCACAACTAATTTAGAATTCTCCAAACAGAGCTCAAAATAAGGCACAAGGAAAACACTTAGAGCAGCTGAGATATTTCTGCTGCTTCTTCATGGACTAGACAGACCATGATGGGCTTGGAGCCATGACAGGCTCGATCAATGTGGCCACCTGACAAAGACAGGCTGGTGATTAGGGAGAAGAGGGGAGGCCTGCCTACTCCAGAAATAACTGCAATTTATTTCCAGTAGTTCCTGTCTCCAAAAATAAAAGGCTGGTTCACACTTTTCACGACCACCTAAAATTCTTACATATTGACATTTTCATGTATCGATTTTTTTTGGCACCAACAGCAAATGTAGTATTTTCAGTCCTAATGCTATTTCATATTTTAATGATTTTCAGTGAAAACCATCTAAAATCCTTTATGTATGTCCTTGACATACTAAACAAAGAATTTGCTTTTTCCTTTGTCATGTTCAGCACTAACAGGGGTTTGGTAAATATTTGCTAAATTAATAAAAGAATGTATTCAATCCAAAGATGAATACTATGCTGATATGGTTTGGCTGTGTCCCCAACCAAATCTCATCTTGAATTGTAACTCCCACAATTCCCGTGTGTACTGGGAGGAACCCCATGGGAGGTGATTAAATTATGGGGGCAGGTCTTTCCTGCACTGTTTTTGTGACGGTGAATGAGTCTCACGAGAGTTGATGGTTTTAAAAACAGGAGTTTCCCTGCACAAGTTCTCTTTTTGCCTGCCACCATCCATGTGAGACATGACTTGCTCATCCTTGCCTTTCACCTTCCCCCATGATTGTGAGGCCTCCCTAGCCATGTGGAACTATAAGTCCAATAAACCTCTTTCTTTTGTAAATTGCCCAGTCTCGGGTTTATCTTTATCAGCAGCATGAAAATGGACTAATACATATGCACTGTGCCATTTCCAGATTCTACTGCCATGTTGAGTTCAAACAGCATAGTGTGACTTTCAATGACATTTGTCATCTGGTCCCTCCTTATAAATTCAAATGTACCTCCCCAGATTTCTCAAGCAAATGCTTCACCCCAAATTGTCCATGCTCACTTTCTGCTCCACATTTTTGCCTTCTTCAAATTTGAGCCCTTTAGCTACCTAAAAAAAACAGGCACTGAGCCACAAGGCAACACCCAAGGTGTGAATCCCAGAGGGCTGTGACATTTAAAAACATAACAGAGGGTATTTGTCCCCACCCATGGAATTCCAGAGACGATGCATTTCATCCCCAGACTTGGGGATGAAACACAAACTAGAATTCAATACCAACTGCCCCTTACTCATGATGTGACTCAGAACAAAGTCACTTCAACCTCTTATTTGCCAATGTTTCTGTATAACGTGTCTAATATTGGCAGTGAAATTTATGTAAACAGGAATCATCTGAGAAGCTTGTTAAAAATATCGGTGGGGGGAGTATTATCTCTTTCCCAAGATAATTAATTAGTGGGCTCAGCATGAGTCCCAAGAATCTATTTTCTACCAAGTTGACCAGGTAACACCAAAACAAGTAGTGCAGGGGCCGCATCTTGAGAAATACATATACATAGCATTTGCAGTGACTTTGAAAACTAATGCTTTTGCATCATCTGTAAAACCTGAAACATGAAAATCCCAAAGACCAATGTGATTACTGCTGGTTACAAAGCTAAAAACAAGCACAGCAGAAAACCTAGCCAGGTCTAACAGAGAAGTGAGTGCACAGAACAGGTGGTGTCGGCCCCAGTGAAATCTCATCAGCGATAGAGATATACTGCCTTTGAGTTCTCTTTGCTACCAGAGCCACAAATAAATTAGAATGACCCAGACTTACTCTCCCTATCAGAATTTCCCCAGCAGCCAACTGCCGTCTTGTTAGTACCACAGTTTAGCCAGAGGAGGCAAGATATAAGCAGCCTGTATGGAAAAGCAAGAGCAGTGTGAGCAATTTTGAGAACCTCTGATGCCAACACCAGGCCCTGGGCAGTCCCCTTGCTACCCCAGATGCTCCTGTCACTGGCAGGGGAAACACAGGAACGGTGCTGTTTGGCTCTGTAAGCTCCTTTCTTACACAACATGAAGCTTCCATTGTTCAAGGTTTATAGCCTGCCCTGTGAGACAATACTGTTTTCAGAAGCCTCCATTTTATGTAATTAAAGTTCACATTTCAGAAAACAGGTTTTCCTCTTTTAGTTCAAGCGGAACTTTGATGGCTTGCCAATAAGTTTTGGATCTCAATCCAATATACTCTGTGAAAAAAAGCACATAGGCAAGGGGATGAGAGACCACGTTCAGCTATGTGACCTGGGGCAGGGAGTCGGCCTCAGTGAACTCAACCTTGCCTACAGAAGAAAATAGAAGGGGAGGTGGTTGTTAGCATTAAATGGAATATTTGCAGTAAAGGATATAGTTCAGCTCACTACACACAGTAGGTATTCAGTACATTTTACCTTCATTTACCTAAAACCATTTCCCAGCTCCATTCATGTAGAATAGAGAGTAACTCTGAATTTCAAGATTAAGTAAAAGATCGATGGGACCAATTACTGTATTCAACACAGGTAAACAATAGGAATTGATTCAATTATAACAAAAAGAATCACTCTTCTTTTTTTGTTTTGTTTTTTAATCGCTCTTTTTAATATTTAAATTCTAGGTTATAGCCTGCAATATCTGTTATATAATCTGTAGATTCTAAGAGCAAGTAAATGTTAATAAATCTCACAATGATAAAAACAGCCTCCTCACACTGGTAAAAGATGAATGCCATCCAGGAATACAAATGCCTGCATCCAGTATATACAGAAAAATGTCTCCAAGAAACCATCAAAAGGGAGAATGAGCCTCAAAATGTGTTCTAAGTCCCAGGAGAGACTCTATTTAAAGCAACCTCAGCAGATAGTGTCTTTTCCAAACTATTTCCATCTTACTGGCTTTAGGTTAGGTAGAAAGGTTGTGATAAAGGACCATGTGCCATATTCTGTTTCACCCAGTTCACTTGTTTGGGGTTCAGTTAAATTATCAGTAAACCTTTTCCCTAGAAATATTTTTTTTTCCACCCACAGCTATAAAATCCTATATTCAAACACAAAGTAAAGCGAAGAATTACTGGAGATCCTTCCTCAACCTTAGCATGCAATTAAGGCCACAAGTCAGCCACCAGTATTTTTTTCCTATAGGCTTAGAGAATCACTCTCCTTAGAAAAGCAGCCAATATCATTCATTGTACATGATTTTTAAAACTTGAATTTTTAAACGATTTCTGTTCAACTTGGGATTCAGTCTCGTTACAGCCACTAAACTAGCTGCTGACATTAAACAAGCCACTGTTAACCTCCCAGGGTTGGTTATTTCATTTGTAATATAAATGACTAGAATCGTATCCTTTATGTCTATAATTTTTAGTTTTTGCACAAACGTGCAGTAATAATGCATACACACAACTAGATTCTATTGAGCACTCAAATTCACTTATTTATTTGAGAAATGACACAAACATCCAGGCACTGCACTAGAAGCAGGGCACCCAAAGGTCGACCCTGACTGCCCATAGATCTTTCCATTCTACATCATAGGAAAACTATGACTCTTAAAAGGGTCAAAGGTAGCAGAGCCGATGCTAGCCTGTGGGCTAAATTCTGACAGTGTGGCCTTAAACAATTTTAACAAATAAACTACAACAGAAAAATCCATCTATTCCGCAAGAGTTCGAGTAGAAAAGAACTAGGCAGGCTCCTAAATCTTTCCTAATGTAGTTTTCTGGACTCACCTTGGAATGTTCTTCAAATTGTTTGTGCTCTGAGATATGGGCCAAGGTGGAAGCTGCAAAAAAGTGGGGTGCAGGCAAGTCATGCAGATACCAGACAAATGAAGAGCATGTGAAACCTCAGATGTCAACAAGAGGACACCTCAAGATTCCCTCAGCTGGGTGCAAATTCCTTCTGATTCAAAGACCAAGTTTCTACCCTACACACTCAGCCCATGCCTCCTTCATGTGAGTGTCTTGAGTTCCCTGTCTAGAAACCTACTCTGGTGTGTAGGACATTGCTAAATGAAATATACTGGTGACAGCATTAGTCTTAAGAAATCATGAAATTGCAACAGATATGTTTGAGGAAAGGCATAGTGTCTTAATAGGAGTCAAATGCAAACATTGTCAACTTGAAACAGAAGGTGGAAGTGAAAGAGATGCATTTAATATGAGCAAATTTACCTGATTTATACAAGCTGGCAAAACTCTGCCTCAGTGATGATTCTGAATGTTCTATTATTTACGTCCACAGCCAGCCTTGCACCCCCACAACTTCCTACCCTGTAACACTGTCAAGAGTGGTGAGTGATGTGTTACACGTTGCAACACTTCCTGATCGACACCAGGCATCCAACGTGGGGCAAGAGGTTTCAAAATACATAGTGGCTTCAGATTAGCACAGGTACCACAGATTCCACATGATTCTCAGATGTTAAGGAAAATACAGAATAAAAGCTTGGAAAGTAATAGTAAACTATGACTCATGAGTCTGCTTTAATGGGGAAAAAAAACCTAGTGAACTTATTATAGTTTTAAGTGGGTAGATTACTATGTCATTAATGTGAAATGGGAGGACCTAAAATAGATTAAAAATTGAACCAAAGGGAAGGAGGATTTTTGTTAGAACAGCATGTCCTAGCTCTTGTGAACCTACACCTGTCCCTCACATCTCTAAGATTTCTTCTAGAAAATAAATGGATTGAGTCACTTCATCTCTAAAATTCCAGGTATCTCAAACACTAATACAATAAATACTAACATAGAAAGATTTGCAGGTCCAAATCTTTTACATGTTTGGAACAATGGGTCCAAATAAATAAATAAATAAAATGTTGCCAGTTAGAATAAATGATCATGTAACATGAAGAGGGGAAAATATCAAAGCTACACCTTCGTCAGTTAGAAGAAAGCAGAGGGTGAATTGAAATTATCTACAACCACCTGCAAAGAGGGAACATTTACCAAGATACCCGTCAGTCTCAGAAAATTCTTACTTCCTTTGGTGTCAACTGAAATGGTCTGTCCAATGTGGGATCTCTTGCAATAAGGATATCCAACATAGATGGTGCTTTAAGATTTATTCTCTCTGGTTTTATATTGGGCCTCTTTGCCTCTTTTTTCTTATTCAAACCTAAAATGTCTTCGGATCAGTCCTAAGCATGGTACATACTAAATTTCAGTATTCTAGATGACAGGATTCATACTTTGTAATGATTCAAAGGTGGGATCTGCAAATCTTCTCCAATTAAAATCTGATAAATAAATGTGATTATTCAAAAATTGTATTGAGCACCATGATACACTGCAGATCCGTTGCAAACTGAATGCTTTTATCAACTTACCTCCCTTTACTTATTCACACAGACTTATTTCATTGGTAACATAGCTGTGAAAGTGACAGAACTGCATTTCCAAAAAAACTACACTAGAATCCGAGCCATCATTAAGTCAGGCAAAAGCATCTTCCTTTACTTGGAATTATTGAATCTTGATTGTGATAGATGATCCTAATGGATTCATAGCACTTCCCAAACTCAGTCTACAAGCCCACCCTTGTAACACTGCCATGCATGAGTGCAGCTTGTCTGGAAAAGAACAGGCACTTTAAAAATGAACACAAAAGATGAATTACAATTATGTTAGCAGATATTTGTTTTTTCAATTACAAATAAATGAGAACTAACTGCTAAAAAGAAGATAATCTGCTTATGACTATTTGCAAATTAATTATTCTCACTTGTCATAATCAACACTAATTTACCTTCAAGATGCTAAAGTTTTTCTGGTTTGTTCTCTGAGAAAAAATATATATATATTTTTTCCCTTAAAGATCTAGTCTAGTTCAAATTACCAAAAACTCTCAAGTATAGTACAAATGGAGATTTGTAATCTGAACACATCCTAAAGCTATCAACATGCAAGTTCTACTTATAATGCTTTTCCAAAATAGCTACGTACATCTTTTGCATAACACACAAAAAAAACACTAGATACAGTAATTAATGCTGAAGGATTTCTCTGTTCCATAAAGCCTCCTGAATGTGTCAGTGGTCTTCTCATCACTGGTGAGTAAAACACATGTAAATTTGTTAATAAAGCGAGTATCCACGCTCTCCCTTGATCACAGATTCCAGTCTGTAACCCCAGGTATTGGGATGCACACAGATGGTGGTCAAAGCAACATAAACTTCTCAATTTGGTAATTGAGGGTCTTCATGATTAAGACAATAGTTTTGAAAGATATGGGTCATTCTGAGAGATTGGGAAGGACCATGATTAATCAGAATTCCAGCAAGACTACACAGAAAGAAACAAAATAGAGAAGAAAGTGGGGAATCTAATGTCATACTGTGCATCTGTTCTCCTAAAACCATCATTACACTTGTAAAAGATCATTATAAGCCAGACATGGTAGCTCATGCCTGTAATCCCAGCACTTTGGGAGGCCAAGGTAGGAGGATCACTTCAGTCCAGGGGTTCCAGACCAGCCTGGGAAACATAGTGAGACCCCCATCTCTGCAAAAAATACAAAGAATTAGCTGGGCATGGTGGCGTACGCCTGTAGTCCCAGCTACTGGGAAGGCTAAAGTGGGAGAATTGCTTGAGCCCAGGAGGGTGAGGCTGTAGTGAGCCATTATCACGCCACTGCACTCCAGCCTGAGTGACAGAGTGAGACCCTGTCTTAAAAAAGTAAATACGAATAAACAAATAAATAATCATTACAGAGATAAGTCCTTTTTAAAGTAACTAAATATTTTGAACTTTGAAAATAATGGAAAAAAAAACCAATCGATTTTACGATTTTGTCAGATGATTTTACTTGCCAGATTATGAGCTAGAAATTCTAGAATTCGTCTTTTCTTCTAGAGGAGAGGTCAGTATCCTGGGCTACCTGAAGTTTTATTGGAACACAGCCATGGCCATTCATTGACCTATTATCAGCAAGTGCTTTCACACTGCAAGAGCAGAGTTGAGGAGCTGCAACAGAAACTGCATGGCTGGGAAAGTCTAAAGTATTTATTATTATCTGGCCCTTTAAGAAAAACTTGACTGACCCCTGCCCAGAGTCTCAGATGAAGGTACTTCACTAGTGACTCAGTTCCTATGATCAGATGAGAGTGTGATTCAGGTCTAAAGGATACTGCAAAGATTAATCAGGCACTTTTTGGTTTGCAACAATATTATCAGTGAAAAACAATGTCACAGGGAACTTTTTAAGATTGGGAAACAAGATAGTCTTTTTGTTTCTTAACTCTAATTCCTTCTTCTATGTATGCTGCCTGAGAGCAAAGAGACAGGTTGCTAAACAGCACGTACCAGGTCAAAAACTCTGGACACTCAGGTTAAACTCCCCAGGAGGTGTGGTGCCAAGGCATAACATCCACAGAGAACATCTCCAAAAAACGTGCTTGGGTGTCAAGCAAGAGTTCCATCCCTTTCCGCTGCATGGCACACAGCAAGTCACCTAACCTCTGAGCCTGTTTTTACACAAGTACAAAATAGGGATAATAATATCTTTACATGAGAGGGGATTTATAAAAATTAAATAAGACAATAAAGACTTAAATGCTCCCTCTTGAGCAGATGACATGGTCTTGTGGCGCCCTTCTGATTATATCCTGCCTGCCCATCTCTAAAGTTAGAATGTTCATCTTTGCGATGTTTCCATAATACCAAAAAATAATAGCCAAATGGCAAAAATGAAGCTAAACACAGCTGTTTCTTATCATGAGCTTACTCCCCAGTCACAGCTTCTCTTTAATTCTCCCTAGACCTAGCTTTCTCATCTCCAAGTCCCAACCTAAGCTCCTTTCCTCTGCCCTCTGTCCATGACTTCCTCCAAAGCTTCAAGGGGCTGTCATCCTTGGCGCTCATCAATTACGTCTTGGTGCACTTGCTGGGAGACCCATCCAGTTGATGGGTTTTGAAAGCCCTCTGGGATACTGAGGATTCTTTGTCTACACTCTAGAGCCCACTAGATTATTTCTTGAGCTTCAGACTCATGCACATAGTGGTCTACAACTGACCCAACAGGATGTCCTTCAAACTCAACATTTCCCCAAGTGAACTCATCACTACCTTTCTCACCTACCCGAACCTTCTTTCTCCTCTGCTCCCTCCCAAGAGATTAGAACCACATCCACCCCATTGCCCGGCCAGAAATGTGGGAGTCTTTCTGGACCAACTTTCACCACCACCACCGCTACCCTCACATCCAGTGCTTCCAATGCTTATGTTCCACTAAAATATGTTCATAACTCCACTGCTAGGTGCTAGAAAACAAAATATGAGCTAAAATACTGCATGGCCTTCTGAGAAAGCTTTTGTTCTTCCCTACCTCCTCCTGCTGCTAGACAAAGACAGTTGGAGCTCCAGCTGCTGTTTGGACCCTTCCACAGAAACCAACACTGTGGAAGGAAGAGCTGAGAGATGAGTCTGAAATCTTTTTAACATATATTTAATGGTTTTGTATTGATGTAAAATCATTTTATATATTTTAGGGGTACATGTGATATGTTGATACTTGTATACAATGTGTAATAATAAAATCAGGGTATTTGGGATGTTTAATGGTTTTGTATTGATGTATAACCATTTTATGTATTTTGGGGGTACATGTGATATTTTGATACTTGTATACAATGTGTAATGATAAAATCGGGGTATTTGGGATATTTAATGGTTTTGTATTGACATATAATCACATTATATATTTTGGGGGTACATGTGATATTTTGATACTTGTATACAATGTGTAATGATAAAATCAGGGTATTTTGGATATCTGAAATCTGAAAACTTGATCACACCCCTCAACTACCAGATCAGCCCTAGAACCCATTTCTGGAATTTAACATATGAAGAGTTAACCTTTTCTCTCACGTAAGCCATTTTAGTTTTAGGTTTTCTGTTCTATGCAGCAAAATGTAAATCTAACAGCGTGTAGATTGCTCAAAACCACTCTTCAAACACCAAAAATTCAGGTTAAAATATTTCGGCCGGGCGCGGTGGCTCACGCCTGTAATCCCAGCACTTTGGGAGGCCGAGACGGGCGGATCACGAGGTCAGTAGATCAAGACCATCCTGGCTAACGCAGTGAAACCCCATCTCTACTAAAAACACAACAAATTAGCCGGGCATGGTGGCGGGCACCTGTAGTCCCAGCTACTCGGGAGGCTGAGGCAGGAGAATGGCGTGAACCTGGGAGGTGGAGCTTACAGTGAGCCGAGATCGGGCCACTGCACTCCAGCCTGGGCGACAAAGCGAGACTCCGTCTCAAAAAACTAAAATAAAAATAAAAATAAAAATAAATTTCAATACATTTGATGATACAATATTCATGCGACCCCTTCCCCTATGATCATTTCTCAAACAAACTTTCCTCAATGACCAGTATTTGGAGTATAGAATCACTTAAAAATGCCAAGTCTGCTCATTGACTTCTCCACATAAATTATATATTGATGCTGTAAAAAATAAATAGTAACAAAAAATTAGACTGATTGTTAATAGTTAACATAAAGTCAATGCTGAAAATTTCAGAAAAGAATAGACAAGTTCATCAAAGAACAAACTTTTTATGAAGTGCAAAGTTTTGTAAAGAACAAAACGACCTTTTAAAGTCAAGTGGAATATGCCTCAAATTAAAATCAGGGCTGGGCGCGGTGGCTCACACCTATCATCCCAGCACTTTGGGAGGCCAAGGCAGGTGGATCACTTGAGGTCAGGAGTTTGAGACCAGACTGGCCAACATGGTGAAATCTCATCTCTACTAAAAAAACACATACAAAAATTAGCTGGGCGTGGTGGCACATGTCTGTAACCCCAGCTACTTAGAGGCTGAGGCACGAGAATTGCTTGAATCCAAGAGGCGGAGGTTACAGTGAGCTGAGATCACACCACTGCACTCCAGCCTGGAGGACAGACCAAGACTCCAGTCTTAAAAACAAGAAGAAGAAAAAAAAATTAAAATCAATGGTGTACCTCAGTATAGGTGGACAAAACAGCACTAGCAAGAAGGGTGTCAGCAACAGGTAAAAATAAAAGGAAATCCTTAAAACACATTAGAATGAGAAGCCTTACAAATGGTCAAGAAAAAGACTTAGATCAAGTTGTGGGTTGAAGAAAAATTAATAAAGTCGGAAGATGCAAAGATAGATAAACGTTACTACAGACAAAAAATCATTTATAGAAAAAAATAGAGTCTAAATTGAAGTTTAAAAAAGGTAAAAAGGTTGTGGTCACTTATTAAAATCTAGAGGTCTTCTTTTTTGTATTTTGGTGGCACTATTTTATTTTCTGAGATCTCAAACTCAAAGGGTTAAAACCCTTTGGTTTTGTGATTTTAGGAAGGGTTAAAAAAAGTGTATACCAGGAAAATGCCTTAGCATTGACTCAATGTGACTGGAAAAGCCTCATGGTTGGAACAGTAACTGCATCTGGCTTCTGAAATTCCTCACCAGTTAATCATACCCATCTAGACTTTTGCTGGCCCCAAAGCTCAGCAGGGATCTACCACGCAGAAGGCCCTGAATGTTGCAATCCAAGGAGATAAAAATCCTGACTTGCAGCTACAGGCATCCCCAAGAGAGGAGCAGATGGCTTCTTGTTTTGACCAAATTTGCTTCTGGATGGAAGCAAGAAGGCTGCAGGAAGACTCACATTTACTGCACCCCACACAGGACAGGCCCACCATCAATGCAAGGCCAACAACAGGGACGGTTCCTGTGTTGGGCTCTGCAGGCACAGAATAAGGGGGTCTGAGCTCACAAGGGCCATGAAAGTGTAAAAGTTTGAGATCTCAGAAAATAAAATAGTGCCACCAAAATACAAAAAAGAAGACCTCTAGATTTTAATAAGTGTTTGTCTACAGGAATACTTATGCCAATGAGCCTCTACAATGCAACACATATATAATTTTGCAAACTACAATTAATTAGGGATGGGAGTGTGTGTTGATGGTTACTATGACATGGAGCAGGGCCTCCATACTTAAAGGATGCTACAGCCCATGGAGTGGTGGTACAAAGGGAAGAAGGAAATCAAGGAGACCTAGAATAGGCGCACCACATGTAAATGTGCTTTTTAAATTATCAACAAGCACAATTGCAGTGTGGTACATATTTTTTAAGAGATTATGGTGTTGATTCATTCTGTGCCATCTTGTAGGCACCCATAAATATGTGTGTTTTAGGACATGGTGCTATAGTTTGGGCTGGAAATCATTCACATTCTACAGGGGACATCATTCAGAGTTTAAAAGAATACCAAAGTGCCTGAGCTTGTTTTTATTAACCCTCAAATGTATGCAATGAGAATGTCCAATCTTTGGATAAACATTGAACCGTCTAATGTAATGATTATTAAACAACAGCATACCCGAGAGTCATGTCCAATTGGGGCTGAAACAGATATTTTCTGATGGTTCTGCAGCAGTAGCCTCTCTAAAGTAACACAGCATAGTCCACTATAAAATGAATACCATATATGTATTGACATTCAGGGGAAATTTTTAATTACAAAAGTCTTATCCAGCACACAGCAACAGCACATGCTGAAAAACATTCTTTTATTTTCAACTATGGCATAATTGTTTTCACATCAAATGAAGGCATCCAGCTACCGACAGAGGCTACTCCAGATAACGGACATTAGGTATCAACTAGGTCCTTTAATTTCCACAGTTTACAAGCACTGGGTTAAATTTAAGTGTGAGCCAAGGGATTGTCACATGTATAGCTGAAGTGAGAATTCTGACAATGTGACTGACTACAGATAACCATTGAAAAGATATTTACTAGAATATTGAATAGCATGAAACCATCTGCCCACTATCCCAGATCTGGAATATTCAAGTGTTTGAAAGGAAATGATGATAAGCAACTGAGAACAAGACAGAGAGGGGAGGGATGACCCTGGGCTATGGCCAGTCTACACATAAGACAACTCCATGGTGGCCTAGGATGCAAACAGAATCACAATTTCCCTGGTCACCAATGCCCTTTTCCAGGAAAGAGGGAGGCACTGCTGAAGAGAGACCACAAAAACGCTAAATATTTTCTCATCCTCTGCAGTACATTTATCCTCTGATACTCATAACATAAAGTCTACTGATAGAAGTTAAAGACGCAACAAAAATGTACATACGAAGCACCAGCACACGGATACAAACACACTTCATTCCTGCCGCTGCCTCACACTGAAAGAGATGCTATTTCTTAAATCCAGCTGAGAGGTTATGTCCTGAAAGGCAGGCCTAAGTGCTGGGCCAGGAACTTTATAGGCCACATCAAAGTTGACCCCCAGCCACTGGCACCTTTTGAAGAAGCAGCATTCGTGGTCAGAGGCACAACTTCAGATCGGTCTAAAAGCCTGAAAATATACAGAAACTACATTCATTGGGCAGTCTGGTACTCAACCGATTTCTTCCGTAATTGAATGAAGGCATAATAACACTGATGGGTTTCCCATCCTCTAAACCAGATAAAAACACAGTAACATAGTTGTTGACCTATATGAAATCAGGATCCATGTCCTTTATAGAACCTATGGGGCATTTTCTCAGCCTCTGGGCACCTGGATAAAAAGCTCTGAGATCCAGTGGCCTATACTTTACATGTTCAGAACTTTAAGAATCCAACATTCAGAAATCCAACTGATATTTAAAAGACAAACCTTGCTTTCAGAAATCCAAATGGCATTTATCTATCTACTTATTTATTTATTTATTTAGAGACAGGGTCTGGCTCTGTCGCCCAGGCTGGAGTGCAACAACGCAATCTCGGCTCACTGCAGCCTCTGCCTCCTTGACACAAGCAATCCTCCCACCTCAGCTTCCGGAGTAGCTGGGACTACAGGTGCACCACCATGCCCAGCTATTTTTTGTATTTTTTGTAGACACAGGGTTTCGCCATGTTACCCAGACTGGTCTTCAACTTCTGTACTCAGGCAATCCGCTGGCCTCAGCCTCACAAAGTGCTGGGATTACAGGTGTGAGCCACTGCAACGGCCAAATGACTTTTATAAGGTGATACAAGGTAACTGATGGAAGGCAGGGTGATTCTCAATGGTCACTGCCAAAGCGTTCAGAACCCCAGAGGCTAAGCGGGAGCAAAAATGCTATTTTCAAAAAGACTTTCCACAGAAGGATTTGTAAAGCAAATTGGGAAAATGGGCAATTAGAGAATGAGGTCCTTCCAGATTTCTTCAAGTTACAAATATCCTAAGAAGCCTGCATCTAGTCACAGAGATGTGAGTTGACATTATTCATTCCTCTAATCATGAGTTGTATTTTACAAAGTTAAAACACAGCACTATTCATTCCTCTAATCATGAGTTGTATTTAACAAAGTTCAGCCAGTTTTCGGGGCGGCCACATCTCCTGCAGTCTAGAGTCTCCACCTTTCCAAAGGTCTTTTATTTATTTATTGAGACGCAGTCTCACCCTGTCACCCAGGATGGAGTGCAATGGTGCCATCTCGGCTCACCGCAACCTCCGCCTCCCAGGTTCAAGCGATTCTCCTGCCTCAGCATCCCAAGTAGCTGGGAAGACAGGTGCGCACCACCACTCCCAGTTAATTTTTTTTTTTTTTTAATCTTTAGTAGAGACAGGGTTTCACCATGTTGGCCAGGCAGGCCTCGAACTCCTGACCTTATGATCCACCCGCCTTGGCCTCTCAAAGTGCTGGGATTACAGGCATGAGCCACCGCGCCCGGCCAGGTCTTTTATTTTACAGTGTTGGGTTCTTGTCAAGAGAGTCTCAACTGTCCTTTAAAGAGGCCAAGCCCATCCCACAGCTGGGACAAGTTGTGGCTATTGTTTCTGGCTGAAAGAACTCCTCCAAATACCCCAGAGAAGCCTTCTCCAATAATTATAGAAAATTCTAGAAAACATCTAACCGTGGTGTTTTTTTCTTTTTCCTGGAATTCTCTTGATTTTTTTTTCTCTATCCACGCATTGGTATTATTCGACTTATTAGTAGTAATGCCCTACTGTCCCCTAGTTTTACATTTTGACTCCATGAAAGCCAGCACACAAGCTCAGGCATTATACAGACTTAGTTCTGAATCCTAGGGCTTCTGCTAACCCCTGAGTTATCCTGAGCAATGTATTTATTCACTGTGATCTCAATTTCTTCTTCCATCTTTCTTTTATCCCTTTCTCCATTTTTCCTTCAGCCACTCCAGCAATTTTTCTCTGTAAGTTTTTGTTTTTTAAAAAAGTGAGCCAAACAGTAAAAGCTGAGATTTTCTGCCTAGAGAAAAAAAAAAGTAACTTTCTATACAGAGCCTACTAATTTTTAAAGGCCTATAAAATTTATTATCATTAATCTCATATTAAATTGCTGAGGTAAGAGTGTTTATTTTTAAAAATAAATTAACCACAAAGTGGTATTGATAGATTTGGTCTCCTGAATACAATAATATCATATATTTGGCATTTAGATTTAGCATTTGTAAGATGTCTGTTGTAATATCAACAATTATAACATAAAACTCCATCTTCAAAATGGGAGAAAGCAAAAATAATTTTAAATATGAATTATTTGACAGCCACTACAGGGAAAAAAATATCCCATTTCAACACTGATTTTTTTTTTTTTTTTTTTTTTTGAGACGGAGTCTCACTTTCACTCTGCTGCCCAGGCTAGAGTGTAATGGTGTGAGCTCAGCTCACTGCAACCTCCATCTCCCAGCTGCAAGCAATTCTCCTGCCTCAGCCTCCTGAGTAGCTGGGATTACAGATGCACACCACCACACCCAGCTAATTTTTGTATTTTTAGTAGAGACGGGGTTTCATCATATTGGTCAGGCTGGTCTTGAACTCCTGACCTCAAGATCTACCCACCTCGGCCTCCCAAAGTGCTGGGATTACAGGCGTGAGCCACTGCACCCGGCTCAACACTGATGTTTAAGTACATTTTTTAAAACTATAATTATAGTATCGGCTGGGCATGGTGGCTCACGCCTGTAATCCCAGCACTTTGGGAGGCCGAGGCGGGTGGATCATGAGACCAGCCTGGCCAACATGGTGAAACCCCATCTCTACTAAAAATACAAAATTAGCTGGGCATGGTGGCGCACATCTGTAGTCCCAGCTACTCAGGAGGCTGAGGCAGGAGAACCGCTTGAACCCAGGAGGCGGAGGTTGCAGTTAGCCAAGATCGCACCACCGCACTACAGCCTGGCAACAGAGCGAGACTCCATCTCAAAAAAAAATATATATACACTACAATTATAGTATCTTTGATATACATAAACACAAATATATATTCAATGCCTTCCCCCCTATCAAGTCCCACGAAGGCCAAAACAGAACTCTTAAGTCTGACGATGTAAACAATGGCAGTGTGCTTGTGGGTCACACCCAGACCCTCTGTCACGAGCTCCCTCACCCCTAAAGTGCAGAGTTGTAAACGATGACTCCCAGGATTCCTCTGGCTGTGCCCAGTCTCAGATCCTCAGCTTAGTGGAGTTTACTAACTAGAACCTAGGCCCCTAGACACTCATGCATTAGGGATCCTTAAGGAATCTGTTTTCCTGATACTGGAAAACACTATTATGTTTTATGTTTGAGGTTTGATATCATTGTTACCTAAATACACAAAACAAATCAAACAAAAAGTGACACCATAGAGAATCAAGTCTGATGTTAAAGTAGATCAGTTATAAGCAGATCCCATTACACTGGCATGGACTAATTTACTTGTCTGAAAAAGCACACATGGTGTTAAAGCCACCTTTCACTTAATTATTGTGTCCTCCAGATTCCGAGAATGTACAATGCGTATAATCTTATCAAGAAGGTATACATTGGAAATATGTTCATGTATAGAATCTCATCAAATTAAAAGTTATCTTCCAATATTTAAGAACCTAAAATATCAATTAGAAAACTTCAACCCTAGCTGATAGTTTACAATGTAAGGATATATTTGCAAAAAAATTATCTTTATCCAATTTCACATAGTACCCGGGACTTATTGCACTTGAAAAGTCACACACGATGAACATTCTGGCAAGAGCTGCAGTGCTTTGCAGGGACACAGCAGTGTTTTGTTTTCTGCTGGCAGTGGACAAGCATTTGGTGAGAACCAAGGTGCAGGGTGTTAGGGAGACAGACCCAGGGTCTGGAGGCATAGAGCTTCCATGACAGACTAGGAAGGGAAATGGTGAGAGTCACACATAAATAAGACAAGTTCGCCAACAACAAGATCATATGGTAAGACACAATCCAAAAACAAGTAAGACAAATTCACAAATAAAATAATGACCATGTGTTGTGAATGCTATAAAGGAAACAGAGATCTAGATTAGAACAGGCAGGAGAATGGCAGGAACGGCCAACCCTTATGGAGGCATTACTCTGTGCCTGGCCAATCCTCACCTTCTGCTAATTCATAGCAAGAGGCAGACATCAATAGTGTCAAGTTAGACACCGGAAACTGAAGTTAAGAAGGTTGGAGGGAGCCGGGCGTGGGGGCTCATGCCTGTAACCCCAGCACTTTGGGAGGCCAAGGCAGGCAAATCACCTCAGGTCAAGACTTCGAGACTAGCCTGGCCAACGTGGCGAAACCCTGTCTCTACTAAAAATACAAAAATCAGCTGGACGTGGTGGTACGCACCACGCCTATAGTCCCAGCTACTCAGGAGGCTGAGGCACGAGAATTGCTTGAACCCAGGAAGTGGAGGTTGCAGTGAGTCAAGATCGCGGCCCTGCACTCCAGCCTGGGCGACAGAATGAGACTCCCTCTTAAAAAAAAAAAAAAAAAGCAAGAATTTAAGTCTCAGTGGCTTTATCATGATGCCCTTTTGTCACCTAGCATGTTAGCATGTCAACCTGCTGGGGGCAACAGACTACAGGTGTTCCAGAATGTTCCCTTTCCCTTTACACACATGATCTGGTTTCATACCCAGATTTTCAGAAAGGCACAGACTTACAGGGACGAGAGCACTTAAAAAACATTTTACAAGCACATGTTCACTTATTTCAAGACATGTCCTCCCTGCCCGCAAACACAAAGAAATCCTTTTAGAAGGAAAAAAACAATGCTTACGATTACCTTTTTTTTTTTAAACTGAGTTGACTTTTTTTTTCCTAGACTTACTTCGACTCCTCAAGGACATTAGCACGCAGAGCAAGGATGTACCGTTACAAATAACATCATTTTCTGTTGTTTAAAGTTATAACACAAAGCATTACAGATACTTTAAACAGATTATTAATAAGCACAATGATGTAACAAATGCACTTACGATCATTTAATCCCCCTTTAATTAAAATAAGAAGCCCTGACTTGAGCATTTATAAAGAGATAAAATTATGCTACTCTAATTGGAGATACGTGTCATTATAAATTTGTCCAAACTCACAGAAGGTACAACACCAAGAGGGAACCCTAATGTAAACAAAGGACTTTGGGTGACAATGATGTGTCAATGCAAGTTTATCAATTGTGACAGACGTATTCTGCTGGGGTAATGAGGGAAACTATGCATGGGTGGGGGAGCGGCGCAAGACTTATATGGGAAACCTCCGTACCTTCCACTCAATTTCGTGTGAACATGAAACTGATCTAAAAAATAAAGTCGAACAAAAAAGAGAAATAAAACCACAGGACCATTCTCACCCGCACTCATCACAGGTATATATATACAAAAACTTCTACTATTTCTTGCATTTTAATAACAACTGAGTCGTTGATCAAATTTAAATGAAAACAGGAGTTACACATTCACCATGGTTGAGAGTAATTGCTAAAACTATTAATGGTGCATCAAAGAACGCCTTCCTAGTCGAAGGAGGGGAATGAAAGGAGAGCATGATTTCACCCCTTTCTCAGCCAATCAAGAAAGCATACAGAATAGACGTGAATGAGAGAGGTGTTTTCTTTTAGAGATATCCATTCACCCTTAAAATGTGGGACACTTGCATTTTGTAGAGACACAGTGCAGTTCAGTATCTCGGTTGAGAGTTCCTTCCTTCCCCCGTTTAATTAAATGCTGAAGTTTGTGTTTCAGAAAGCCCTGAGTTTGCGTGCCAGCTCTATGTACTTGTTTTGCAGCCTTGTCCTTAAATCCTGCAGCTCTTGGTTGGAGCTTCTGTTTTGTTCCTGTGAACTGTCCCCACAGGTCTGACTCCTTCCTGCAGAGCACAGTTGAAGGGACAGGAGAGAACATCGAGGGACACCCATGGTGGCACACACTGGCTCACTCCAGTTCCTGCACAGATCTATGAAAGCTTCAGGGCCTCGTTCACTCCCAGCAAATGCAGCAAATACACAGCACTTAAAGAAGTCACAGGAACATTACTCAAACTGGAAGCAAAACAATAATTTTCTTGTTGACTGATATGCTTCCAGCAAATGAGAGACATGCAACATGAACTAAGATGTTCTGGGTCACACTGGCTACGTAACCTATTATTTATTTCTCTGTGCCACAGTTTCTTCATTTGTACAATGGGATAATAATAGAATCCACCCCATCTAGCTGCTGTATTTTAAAATGTCAATCTTTGGGCCAGGCGCAGTGGTTCACTCCTGTAATCGCAACACTTTGGGAGGCTGAGGCAGGCAGATCACTTGAGGCCTGGAGTTCAAGACCATCCTGGCCAACATGGCGAAACCCCATCTCTACTAAAAACACAAAAATTAGCCGGGACTGGTGGTACATGTCTATAATCCCAGCTACTCAGGAGGCTGAGGCACAAGAATCGCTTGAATCTGAGAGGCGGGAGTTGCAGTGAGGCGAGATCACATCACTGCACTCCAGCCTGGGCAACAGAGCAAAACTCGGCCTCAAGAAAAAAAAAAAAAAGTAAAATGTCAATCTGTGTAAAGCTTAGAATGTGGCCTGCCTGGCACATGCTAAGCACTAGGCAAGCCTGTGCTCACCAGACTACAAGGTGTTATTTTGTAATGTTATAATTAAAAGAAATTATTAAATATTTTTAAATGCCATTGCAAAAATAAATCTTTGCCTAGTTTTCCCTTCTCTGTAACGATGGTTTTATGTTTCCAACTTAAGATCAAAATCACAACAGTTTTGTCTTTTTGTTTAGTAGGTGCCCTAACAAAATACCTTAGATTGGGTAATTTATAAAGAATCAATACTTACTTCTCACAGTTCTGTAGGTTGGGAAGTCCAAGATCAAAGACAAAAGGGGACTGGGGCACTCCCTTCAACCTTTTTTATTTTTTATTTTCCAAAATATACGGAATGCTTCACAAATTTGCACTGTCATTCTTGCATTGCAGCCATGTTCATCTCTATATGGTTCCAATTTTAGTATATGTGCTGATGAAGTAGGCACATTATTTCTCTTTTTTTAAAGAGTCAGAACCTCATTCTGTTTTTTATTTTATTATTTTACTTTATTTTATTGAGAGGAGTCTCACTCTGTCACCCAGGCTGAAGTGCAATGGCGCAATCTCAGCTCACTTCAACCTCTGCCTCCCAGATTCAAGTGATTCTCCTGCCTCAGCCTCCTGAGGAGCTGCAATCACAGGTGCCCGCCACCACGCCCAGCTAATTTTTGTATTTTTCAATAAAGACAGGATTTCACCATGTTGGCCAGGCTGGTTTCAAACTTCTGACCTCAGGTGATCTGCCTACATCGGCCTCCCAAAGTGCTGGGATTACAGGCGTGAGCCACCACGCCTGGCCAGAGCCTCACTCTGTTGCCCAGGATGGAGTGCAGTGGCATGATCACGGCTCACCCCAGCTTCAAACTCCTGGGCTCCCAACCTGTTATTTATTTATTTATTTATCTTTATTTTTATTTTTTCCCAACATGTTTTATAAGAGCACTAATCCCATTAGTGAAGGTGGAATAATCATGACCTCGACATTTCCCAAAAGGCCCCAGCTCTTACTTAATACCACCACACTGGGCATTAGGTTCCAACGTAGGAATTTTGGTGGAACACATATATTCAAACCATAGCATAGGGTCACTTTAAAATTACATCTTTATAAACAGTTCTGACTACAAAACTAGACAAATGAAAAGAAGCAACACCTCCATGCTACCAGGATAAAATTTCCAAAGACCTCATTACAACGGTTACCAGCAAAGAGGATTTTGAATTAGTACAAATTCACAGATTTTGGGGGTAATCTGGACTAAAAGAGTTCTACTTCACTAATTTAAGCCTGTGTTTTCAAATGAAGGGCAGTATCACATTGCAAATACAACACATATATCCAAATTCCTAACTGGGTCCTAACTAGGATCAGCTTTACTTTGCAAGGCTCTAGAACAAAGATAACCAAAGTTGTATTACAAGATTGACAGCCTAGGGTATTTAAACACATTCTGACATTGACACCAAGACCCCAGGGTGAGTGTGGGGTCAACGGTTATCACCAAAAATACGGCCTTCTGTTCCATGTACTAACACATTGATCTGTTTTATTTAGATACTGAGTTTAGTGACCTCAAGAATTATTTACCGTAGTGAATAGGGAGAATTTCCACATTTGCCAAGGCTTTCTTTACGAAAGAGCTGGGCCGGGTGCAGTGGCCCACACCTGTAATCCCCGCACTTTGGGAGGCTGAGGCGGGCGGATCACGAGGTCAGGAGATCGAGACCATCCTGGCTAACACAGTGAAACCCCGTCTCTACTGAAAATACAAAAAATTAGCCGGATATGGTGGCAGGCACCTGTAGTCCCAGCTACTCAGGAGGCTGAGGCAGGAGAATCACTTGAACCCGGGAGGCAGAGGTTGCAGTGAGCTGAGATCGTGCCACTGCACTCCAGCCTGGGTGACAGAGCGAGACTCCGTCTCAAAAAAGAAAAAAAAACAGCTGAAGACAGGATGTAAGATTTAGTCAAGTGTTGATTGATATCAAGTAAGGAAGGGAATTGTGTGGTTTTATTCCCCAACTATTGGATGAACTAAACTGAGCTGACTTCTTACAGGGCTAACATGAGCAAGCACTGAACCAACTGTCCTTTCCTACCCGTTGATCAGACAGCTGGGAAGTCCTCATGAAGGGAAAGATATTAAAATTTACTGAAGATAACCAAAGTTGAACAGAAAACAGGTGATTAATAACTGACACTCAAAAAGAACATTCCACACATTCTTTGAAAACGCATGCAGTCATATCGATATTTAAATACAGTTCACTATGAGTCATGTTTAAATAGTCATATAATTGATGCCATACATCAGATATTTATCAGAAAGCATGAACCATTCGTGGTGCTGGAAAAGAAGATGACAAACTAGGGAAGAGATGGCAGGAGATGAAGGGGAAAAGTAGGTCAGGTTCAGATTTGGAATGAATGCGGTGATGCCTCAGTACATTCAGATGAGACTATTTGGGGATCAGGCGAGCATTTTTATCCCAGCTTCCATGGTTTCCACAGAGCACTTGCATCAAATGCTAGACACACAATACTAAAGGTTTCTCCTCACTGTTCTGAAGCTTGACGTTAGTCTCCATTAACACTTAACTATAGGTTTCATCAAATAGACGTCAAATTATTTCCAAGATAAACATCAGTAGGTGTTAGTTGAAAGGGAGGGGAGGGAGACTCAGCTTCTTCTGTTTCTTTGAAGTTTTATTTTGGTTTCAATAAAAAAACCTCAGCCAGCTACGTAGAATGAATTGACTGAACAGTGACCACTTTTCCTGCATAAGACAGCTGAGATGAGGAAGACAACCAAATGAATCTGGAAGATTTCAAAGAAAATGTCCAGTGCTGTACTGAAAAAAAGAGGGTGGTTTAAACAGAAAAAATATATTAATAGAAAGGCACCGAGACAAACAAGTCACAAACCAAATAAAGTGTCAATAGGAGTGCCAATCAAACTGTGTATATCCATCCAAAAGAGAGAAGGCCACTGAGAACAAGAATCCCCCAAATAAGCATTTATGTAATTAAACAGCCTCTTAACATACGTTGTGTTTCATACATGCTTGGCGAACACTGAGAACTACAGGTAATCTTACTTTAGAAAGCAATGTCAGGGGGCCGGACACAGTGGCTCATGCCTGTAATCCCAGCACTTTGGGAGGCCGAGGTGGGTGGATCACTTGAGGTGAGGAATTCAAGACAAGCCTGGCCAACATGGTGAAACACAGTCTCTACTAAAAATTCAAAAATTAGCCAGGCATGGTGGTGCATGCCTGTAGTCCCAGCTACTCGGGAGGCGGAGGCAGGAGATTCACTTGAACCCAAGAGGTGGAGGTTGCAGTGAGCCACTGCACTACAGCCTGAGTGGCAGAGCGAGACTCCATCACGGAAAAAAAAAAAAAAAAAAAAAAAAAAAAAGCAATGTCAGGGGACACTCACCTAGCAAGAACCAGATTATAGAACCTGTTTAAGCATCTTATTTCCAGAGACCTGTAATGTGTGCAAGCTCAACTATAGATTTAGGCAATTTTCTTTCTTCAAAATGAGCCATACCAAAGTCACTAATGTTAAGAACAGGTTCTCAGTCTGCGCTTTAATCCAGAAAAGCATTCTGGGTGAGCTCAGTGAGAGTTCTTTGGGTCCTTCATTAGATAGCCTTATCACCTTTCTTTCTTTTTTTTGTTTTGTTTTGTTTTGAGACGGAGTCTCGCTCTGTCGCCCAGGCTGGAGTGCAGTGGCGCGATCTCGGCTCACTGCAAGCTCCGCCTCCCGGGTTCACGCCATTCTCCTGCCTCAGCCTCCCGAGTAGCTGGGACTACAGGCGCCCACCACCACGCCCAGCTAATTTTTTGTATTTTTAGTAGAGACAGGTTTTCATGTGTTAGCCAGGATGGTCTGGATCTCCTAACCTCGTGATCCGCCCACCTCGACCTCCCAAAGTGCTGCAATTACAGGCGTGAGCCACCATGCCCAGCCGCCTTATCACCTTTCTTTACAATACCTCCATCAAGAATTCTTGGTTGTATATACCCAGTAATGGGATGGCTGGGTCAAATGGTATTTCTAGTTCTAAATCCCTGAGGAATCGCCACACTGACTTCCACAATGGTTGAACTAGTTTACAGTCCCACCAACAGTGTAAGAGTGTTCCTATTTCTCCACATCCTCTCCAGCACCTGTTGTTTCCTGACTTTTTAATGATTGCCATTCTAACTGGTGTGAGATGATATCTCATAGTGGTTTTGATTTGCATTTCTCTGATGGCCAGTGATGATGAGCATTTTTTCATGTATTTTTTGGCTGCATAAATGTCTTCTTTTGAGAAGTGTCTGTTCATGTCCTTCAAGAAAATGTGGCACATATACACCATGGAATACTATGCAGCCATAAAAAATGATGAGTTCATGTCCTTTGTAGGGACATGGATGAAATTGGAAACCATCATTCTCAGTAAACTATCGCAAGAACAAAAAACCAAACACCGCATATTCTCACTCATAGGTGGGAATTGAACAATGAGATCACATGGACACAGGAAGGGGAATATCACACTCTGGGGACTGTGGTGGGGTGGGGGGAGGGGGGAGGGATAGCATTGGGAGATATACCTAATGCTAGATGACGAGTTAGTGGGTGCAGCGCACCAGCATGGCACATGTATACATATGTAACTAACCTGCACAATGTGCACATGTACCCTAAAACTTAAAGTATAAAAAAAAAAAAAAAAAAAAAAAAATTCTTGGTTGTTTACTACCCGGTGGGCTGGTAGATTTCATTAGCTTTCAAAGTATACAGAAAAACCTCAGCTTTTGAAAATTCCAGAGGAATGACACAGTAGCACAAGCAGCTTTTTAAATATATAGAATTGTGATTTATTTACATCGACTGCCTAGTAAGAATTTTTTTCTGAAGATTAGAAGATACCAAGAAAACTACTAAAAACATTTTTTTCCCTTAAGATATGGGTCTAGTTAAGAGTGCATTGCTCACCATATTTGAACCACTCAGCTTTCAGATATCAGGGTCTTCATATCTTTAATTCCTATTATTAAAATATTTCTGGGTTTTTTTTTCCAACAATAACATGAAAAATAAACTCTTAGGACCTGCTCTCAGGATATATTCAGTAGCCATCTAACTACACAGGAGAGGATATCAACAAAGAGTGAACATTTTATCAATCAGGAAACTAGCTCTCGGCCGAGTGCAGTGGCTCACGGCTGTAATCCCAGCACTTTGGGAGGCAGAGGCAGGCGGATCACCTAAGGTCAGGAGTTTGAGACCAGCCTAACCAACAAGGCGAAACCCCGTCTCTACTAAAAATACAAAAAATTAGCCAGGCATGGTGGCAGGTGCCTGTAATTCCAGCTACTCCAGAGGCTGAGGCAGGAGAATTGCTTGAACCCGGGAGGCAGAGGCCTCAGTGAGCCGAGATCACGCCATTACACTCCAGCCTGGGCAACAAGAGCGAAACTCCATCCCAAAAAAAAGAAAAGAAAAGAAACTCGCTCTCTGGATAACCTGCCCAAGATCCCTACAAATGTAAACACTGGTTTAAATACATGTAATAAGAAATCATTTTTGCTTTTCTCCCCCAAGGTAGAATAGTCTTAAAGACTAAACGCAAGGGTGGGGGTGTCCAATCTTTTGGCTTCCCTGGGCCACACTGGAAGAAGAATTGTCTTGGGCCACACATAAAATACGCTAACAATAGCCAATGAGCTAAAAAAAAAAAAAAAGTCTCATGTTTTAAGAAAGTTTGCAAACTGGTGTTGGGCCACATTCAAAGCAGTCCTGGGCAGAGAACTGGACAAGCTTGGACTAAAGCAGTGATTCATAAAGAGCAATTACTCTGGGCCAAGTAGTGTCTGAAGGTCTAGGAAAACAAAAATCAGGCAGAGTTCCTACATCCAAGGAATCTCCCTGTGGGGTCATGGGAAACAATCATCAATTTCAGATGGTGGTTAGTATAAATCAAGCTGGAGGATGAAGGCTGGAGGAATGATAAAATACTAGTTACCAATCCTGCCTTTCATTTGTTGACAGATTTCATTTTAAAAAACATCATGGTCAAGAGTCCCAGCTACCTTGGTAAGCTATTTGCAACTCAGGAGTCAAGAGAAAGGAGCACTTTTGAGCAAAAGTAACGTCGACATCTGAATAGGGATGTAAGGAAATGTAATTCATATGAAAAAACATAAAGAGCAGGCCAGGCGCAGTGGCTCACGCCTGTAATCCTAGCACTTTGGGAGGCCGAGGTGGGCTGATCATGAGGTCATGAGATCGAGACCATCCTGGCTAACACGGTGAAACCCCGTCTCTACTAAAAATACAAAAAAAATTAGCCCGGCCTGGTGGCGGGCGCCTGTAATCCCAGCTACTCGGGAGGCTGAGGCAGGAGAATGGCGTGAACCTGGGAGATGAAGCTTTCAGTGAGCCAAGATCGCACCACTGCACTCCAGCCTGGGTGACAGATTGAGACTCAGTCTCAAAAAAAAAAGAAAAAGAAAAACATAAATAGCAGACGGGAGCAACAGCAATTCTTCCTGTTTCTCAAGCTGAGTGGCCCATCTTAATGCAGTTAGCCTGTCAGGTGACAGCCCCAGCAGAAGACACTTCCCCAAGGAGTCTGACAGTAACTACAAACACTGTGTTCAAGAGCTAAAGCATATTCTTACTGTGTTTTAAGAACCAGCTACTCTTGGAAATCTTTTCCTTCAGTTTCTAATCCCCAAATACCTGCTTTTTAATGGAAATTTAAGATGTGTAAATCTCTTTTCTATCTAGTGATTAAGACCTTTGAACTAAATGTAATCGATGCTGAATTCTTCCATATTCTCTACAGTGATATTCACATAAAACTCTTTAAATAATAGCCAATTGAACTGGAATATCTCACATGGCTTAGTCAGGCAAAAGAGGTGGATCTAGGGACAGATTGAAGAAAAAGAATATAATTGATCGGAGTAGTAAACTTAATGACTATCTGCTGTTTATATCTCTACCCCATGTATCTACAGACCAACATTTGCTTCGCTGTAATTACTGATTTCCTTGTTTGCCTTCACCCACTGTAAGCTACTTAAAGGAGATGCGTCTCCCAACTCCATCAATAAACAAACATCAATTCTGCAATATTTTAATGTGGTTTGTATGTTCCCACGTCACATTCACAAGGTAGAAAAACCTCATGTCAGTTGTTCATTTGTATACAAAAAAACAAGTTTGCAACATATTCTTGGCATTTTGAAATCACTTGAACCACTTTTAGGAAGTTTTATCTGAGAACTACATGAACAAATGCCACTGATGTTTCATTTAAAGAACAAATTCATCACAAAAGCAATTATTTGTACCTTTTAACTATATAATTTTTTTTTTTACTTACGGCTTCAAATGTGTAAGTGTATATCTTGCTCATCCAATCCAATAACATATTTATAGAGCAGGAATAGAATAATCTTCATACAGTTGAAGTATGATGTGTGCCTACAATAGCAGAAGACTGAGACACACACAGACATTTCCTGAAGTTGAGAAATGGTAGACTCTAAACATCTACCAATCACTCCTTGGGCTTGTTTGTATTTTCCAGTATTGTTTTTTGTTTGTTTTGTTTGTTTGTTTGTTTTTGAGACTGAGTCTCACTCTGTCGTGCAGGCTGGAGTGCAGTGGCGCGATCCCAACTCACTACAACCTCCACCTCCTGAGTTGAAGCAATTCTCCTGCCTCAGCCTCCCCAGTAGCTGAGACAACAGGCGTGTGCCACCACGCCCAGCTAATTTTTTTGTATTTTTAGTAGAGACGGGGTTTCACCATGTTAGCCAGGCTGGTATAGAACTCCTGAACTCAGGCAATCTGTCCGCCTCGGGCTCCCAAAGTGCTGGCATTACAGGCGTGAGCCACTGCGCCCGGCCTGTATTTTCCAGTTTTGAAACCAAAATGACACCATCACCATCACTAGCAAATCATATCAGAATGTTGAAAAAAAAAAAAACAAAGAAAAGAAAATATCATCTACTTGGAAACACACATCAAAAGGCGTATCAGTCACCTAGTTACTCATCTGTGTCATAAATTGCTGCTCAACCATCGATACCATGTCATTCCAGCTAAGTACACAACCCACAAGATGAGCCAAGGCTTCCAAACAAAACATACAGTAGGTCTGTGAGAAACCAGGAGGCAGTATGGTGCACTAGAGACTCGAAACATTAAGATAAAAAATTAATTGCAAACTGCCCTTCCCATTCTACTACCTGACTTAAATAACACTGACATGGCCTTCTGGACTAGATGACCCACAGCCAGCTCCTTCAGATCTTACCCAGGGAGTATCAGCTGTATGTTAGGGGAGGAACACGAAGAAGGGGAAGGAGATACAGGAGTTTCAGCTGAAGAGGATGCCACTGGCCAATTCCTGAGCTGAATTCATTTAAAATGAGACAATCTTCAGACCAAGTATTGATTTAATAAAGTGCCAAGTGTTTATGGCATAGATTATAGAGATGGTATGAGAATATCTTATATTTCAACCCAGCTCACAGGTATAGACAATAAAGACGCCTACCATCACCTCAACTACAACTATAGTTTTAATATTCAAACCAGAAGCCTATGAAAATAAAAATTTTGCAAATAAAGGATCAACATCCAGAAATGTTTTGGAATGAGTAAATCGTATTGCTAGAACTAGACATGCTTACTGGAATCTTGCATTATTATTTAACTACAGATTACTTTAGAAATCAATTTCATACCATTGTGAAAAGCTACAAACTTTTTTATTTAATAAGAATTCCATCAATAAGAATCAGCAAAAGAAAACTAGACATTGATCTGATGAGAGATCTCAAGATGGACACAGAAATATCTCTAATAATCCTAGTTAAAACTAAGGCCGATGGCTGTCTCGTGTCTCAGAAATGAGACAGCAGAAGGTGAATGTTGACCATCTAAGAGGTATGTGACATGGAAGAGGAGGGGGAGTAAATCACAAATGATGTCTTAGTTGTGCCCCACCTCCTCCTCCAAAAAAAAAGAAAAAGAAAAATCCACGGTGATATTTGCCAAAGGTTCATTACAAGCTGGTTCCTAGACGTGAAAGTAAAGAAAAGGACAGCATTCTGAAATGTGCCTTATTTGCACAGCATGATGTCACATGACCATGAAACATGCCCTTCCACGTATCCAGCCCTTTACTGGACCACAGGTTCGGTTAGGTGCTAGAAACTGACATCCAAAGATGAACAAAGCAAGGTCCTAACCTCGTAGAACTCACGATGCAGAGTAAGTAGTCACAGCACAGAATTAGAGCTAAATTCGTTTTTACTTCATTAGGTTTATAATTGACTAATGTGTAAAGATTTCAAGCCACCTGCTTTTCTAGGGGCCTGATGTTCACAGCTTCACAAAGGCTGTTACTAAAATGCATTCAGTTAAGTTGTTCAATAATGATTGATCCAAAGCAGACCAAAAGCATTCAATAACCTGGAAGGACAGGCAAGGAGTGTAACCACAATCATCCTCAGCTTTCACTCATCGTGTTGTGTTTCTGAAAGGTTCCCACAATGTAATACTATTTGTCTCCCTCAAATAATACACAGCTTCATTTTTCATTTCAGACTCTACCTTGGGAGGACGCTCAGATGCATGAGCCATCAGTACTCATTATTTGTAATGTCTCAGGGCTTTAGAACAATTACTGCTAAGGTTATTGCCTGGAAACAGAATAATTACTGTAATTGGAGTTCATCAGCTATTCATCTTCATAGTAAGCACAACTGATGAGGTGAAATTTTGGCCCATTTATGGAAGTCATCTCAGCTGCCAAAGGCGATGTTCAGAAGACACGTGCTCTCCATGAACATAATGTACTGTAGACAACCTTCAACACTGAACAGACATGGGGTGCTTGGTATGGATCAGAAATTGTTATAGGGCACTGTTATGGGTCCACAAAACAGACACATCCCTGCCTCCTGGATGTTTTAATCTAGAGGAGCAGAGACGTTACATAATCTCATCAATTCTGGCAAATGCAGGGACAAAAATGCCCAGTGCCAGGAGGTGTGGGAACATCTTTGCAAGAGTGACATTTAAGCTGAGATCTGAACTAGGAGTAACTTCAACAGTGGGGAAAAGAATATTCCAGGCAGAAAAAGCAGTAGGCATGAGCTCGGAGCCCTGGGAGACCTGGGAGGCTGTTGGTATGGCTGAAGAGGGTGGGTGAGAGAGTGTGTAGGAACGGAGGTAAGAGACGAAAATAGAAGGTGAACATGCTGAGAGCTGGTGTTTTATTCCAGGTTTAATGGAGAGTTAGGTCTAAAATCTTAAGCAGAGGAATGTCATGCTTGGATTTAGGAGAGTATTAGGGCAGTGATCCAGGAGAGGATAGAAGCTTCCACTAGATTAATGGCTTCAAGTAGAGGGAAATGGACATATGTGAGTTTCACTACCCAGGAAGGAGGCCATATGGGGAATTCCAGGAGACAAGCCTAGTTTTCTGGCATGATTGGAAGAAGGTGCTATCTACCAGGAAAGTGAGTGCTAAAGGTCCTCACTGACATTGCGTTGAAAATAGACACTGCATAAATTTTAAAAGTTAAAAATTTTAAATTCTACAATAACTTACATCCTATGTTTTATGTAGAAAACAATTCAGTGAAAGTTGTTATAAAAGACATTAAACAGCATCGTTTCAATTATTTTTAAGACCAGTGGTTTGTTTATCTAGTGTAGTAAAATTAAATTGTTATTCTCAATTTCACTGGGGATTCATGAGGCAATATTTGTATTGCCAGAGTTAACGTAATGTGACCTTAAATTTGAGCCAGGAAAGCAATAACTGAATTACTTGACAGGGTACGCCTAAAAGTCGTAAACTGTTTTAAAAAGACCCTCTCGGGCTGGGCACAGTGGCCTGTAATCCCAGCACTTTGGGAGGCCAAGGCGGGTGGATCATTTGAGGTCAGGAGTTGGAGACCAGCCTGGCCAACATGACAAAACCCCATCTCCCCTAAAACAAAAGACAAAAATTAGCCAGGCATGGTGGCACACACCTGTAATGCCAGCTACTTGGGAGGCTGAGGCAGGAGAATCACTTGAACTCAGGAGGCGGAGGTTGCAGTGAGCTGAGATCACACCACTGCAGCCTGCATCACAGAGTGAGCCCCTGTCTCAAAAAATAAAATAAAATAATAATAAAAAGGACCCTCTCAAAAGGGTTAAGTGTAGACTTACCCACATCCACACTTGTTGAGAATGCCCCTCAAAAGAATCCCTGTAAGTATCACTACTTGTTTTATTGCTTGGAAAGGCCCCAAAATTCATTAGCCTTGGTTTCTATAGTCATGGAGGATTTCCATGATTCCCGACACACACTTCCCTTTCCTCGGTGTCCCACTGATTCATAAACTTTCTGTCAAAACCCCCACCACTCTTCCTGCACTTGCTTCTATTCAAGCCCTTGCCTTCTGTCTTCAACCCCAAGTCTCTATCCAGTAAAATCTGTTCCACCGTTAAGAGTCTGTCTAATGAGTCCCTAAAAGAAAGCACAGATGCTAGAATACGATTTTAAAGTGGCCTAGGCATCTGGTCAACTCTTCTGTCCAGAACAAGAAGGGCTCTCTACCATTGCCACTCTGGGTAGGAGATTTTAAAATGAGCTTCCCCAGGATCATTCCACTAATTTAGAAAACTCAAGTCTGGGCCAGGTGCGGTGGCTCACGCCTGTAATCCCAGCACTTTGGAGTTCAAGACCAGCCTGGCCAAGATGGTGAAACCCTATCTCTACTAAAAATACAAAAAAATTAGCTGGGCGTGGTGACACATGCCTATAATCCCAGCTACTTGGGAGGCTGAGGCAGAGAACTGCTTGAACCCGGGAGGCAGAGGTTGCAGTGAGCCAAGATAGTGCCACTGCACTCCAGCCTGGGTGACAGAGCAAGACTCCATCAAAAAAAAAAAAAAAAACCCAATCCTACCAACATGTTGATCTTGGACTTCCAGCCTGCAGAACTATGAAAAAATATATTTTTGTTAAGTTATCCCATCTGTTATTTTGTTATGGCAGCCTGAGTAGACACAGGAGGAGAGCATTGGTGCCTCCCCAATTTGTGTTAATGCGGGTGCATCTTCCCAGCCTCTCCCAGACTTCCCTTCCCCTTCTGCTCTGTGCTTTCGTCCCCTGAACACAAAGTGAGGAGGGAACAGAGGGGCTCAGAAACAAGAGGTCATTGACTGCTGACCTAGAACAATGCAGTTTTGCTTCCTGTGTTGTACTTACCAAAAATTCTGCCCACATAAGGGGAATTTGAACACTTCTTGGAGCAGAAACGAAGGGCTTTCTTTCCCCTCCCCTCAGCCAGGAGCAAGGCTGCACAATTACTATGCTCAAACGTCCCCAAGTACAGCCATTTCTTCCTTTTCGGAAGGGTTTTCAAACCTTATTTAACAAGACATGCCACTGCTCACAGGTGCCTTTTCCTCTCTCAAGCCTGGAACTGTGTAATTAGCTAGGGAAGTAGTTAAATGTGTTATCAGAATCAGATTTAAGTGGAAATGTGTCCCCAGCCAATTAAACCTCACACTAACCACAGTGCATGTTAGTGTCCTCAAACATTTGGTTCTATCTGTGGATGCTTTCTCTACCTGGTAAACTATGCAAACAACTGCTAACAGGTCAGGGCTTGCTGGTTTGCCACGCTGTGTGATATCCTAAGAGTTTTGTTTTTTTTAAATAGGTATACATCTCTGAATTCTCACCCCCTTCCAACAGGAAGCACACTCAACTCAAAACTGGCTTGGGTTTCTTCCACTCCCCTTAGAAACAGCAGTAACATTTTTTGCAGCATTACATCATTCTGGACTTCTTTGCCCTTTTTCTGAGATTCCTGGCTAGCTCACTGAAGAAAAGACAAAGAATCCCGCTTTAGTCATGTGCTTAGCCAATGCGGATCAATACAGAAATGAGACTCACAGGTAGGAACTACAGGTCTAAAGAAAGCAAGTTAAAGGAATAGTGTTTGTATGTGTGTCCCAATCTGCCAACTGGTCCCTCTATCCATCACTTCCTTCTCCCCTTAACATGGCAGTATTTGTTGCTGGAAACAAGGATATGGTCAAAGAATACATTGCTAGTCACAGCATTAAATTTCAACAAGGCGATTTGATTTAAGCAAGAAGGGCTAATTAACACGGGTTTGGGGTGAGGTGGAGAGATATGAAGCTTGTTGGCTTTTAAATTCACTTCTTTGTTAAATTCACTTTTTAGTTAAATTCCCTGCATTTAAGAGTTAGTTAAGTTAAACATAACAACTTAGAAATATTCATAGGACTCCTTTCCCATTAAGAATTCATTTCATTTAACACTACAGTTCTTACCGTAGTGGAACCATGTTACCAATCCATTGGATAGTTACCTCTCTCTGCATTGTGGTCAGTTGAGTTCTCTTACGATGACCCCCTGTACCTGTCCACCCAGAAAACTTTGGTACGCATGAAATCAAAGCCCAGGCTCTCTGTCTGGATGGCAGAAATAAATCCAGTTACAATAGAAAAGTAGAGGTGAATGGAATAAGCCACTTCTGTCCTGTTTTTGTCTCTTCTACCAATGAAAGGATAACCAAACCTTCAATGAGACTTTCCATCAGTCACTCATTGGGTCAGATGAGGAAAACTAGTAACATGCAGCTGTGAGTCAGAAAAAGAACACATACCTGGGAAGCATTATCAATCTTGTCTTAACAACCTTCTGGAGAACATTGGTACAAACACTTGTTACTATTTGCCTGAAAACCAAACATTTGAAAATTCTGGAACCAGGTTTCTAAAGTCCAGTTGGGTGAGCCTTGGGAAATATGAGCTTGGGTTCTCAACAACAGATCACCAGGGCTACTGAGCAAAACCCAGTGCCACAATAAACCTCCTGTCAATAGGGTGGCATTCACCCTGTTTACCTGAGGTTGGGTGATTATGAGAAGCCTTGGGAGGCACTGTCATCACCAATTGTTAATCGAGATTCTTTCTTCCTTAGAAAAATGAGTTATTGGCCGGGCATGGTGGCTCACACCTGTAATCCCAGCACTTTGGGAGGCCAAGGAGAGCAGATCACTTGAGGTTAGGAGTTTGTGACCAGCCTGGCCAATATAGTGAAACCCCGTCTCTACTAAATAATACAAAAAAATTAGCCGGGCATAGTGGCGGCACCTGTAGGCCCAGCTACTTTGGAGGCTGGGGCAAAAGAATTGCTTGAACCTAGGAGGCGGAGGTTGCAGTGAGCCGAGATCGTGCCACTGCACTCCAGCCTGGGCGACACGGCGAGACTCTGTCAAAAAAAATGTTGTATATATATATATATATATATATATATATATATATATATATATATATATAAATTAGCCAAGCTTGGTGGCGTACACCTGTAGTCCCAGCTACTAGGGAAGCCGAGGCACGAGAATTGCTTGAACCCAGAAGGCAGAGGTTGTGGTGAGCAGAAATTGCGCCACTGCACTCCAGCCTGGGCGACAGAGTGAGACTGTCTAAAAAGAAAAAAGGACGGGTGCGGTGGCTCACACCTGTAATCCTAGCACTTTGGGAGGCCAAGGCAGGTGGATCACGAAGTCAGGAGTTCAAGACCAGCCTGACCAACATGGTGAAACCTCGTCTCTACTAAAAATACGAAAAAATTAGCTGGGCATGGTGGCGGGTGCCAGTAATCCCAGCTACTCGGGAGGCTGAGGCAGGAGACTTGCTTGAACCCAGGAGACTGAGGTTGCAGTGAGCTGAGATTGCGCCACTGCACTCCAGCCTGGGCGACAGAGCGAAACGAAAAAAGAAAAAAAAAAAGAAAAATGAGTTATTCAGAGAAGATTCCAGGACACTTTATCTAATCACAGTAATAATGGCTATAGTAAATACCCAGGTGATCACCTAACCTCACCCTGCCTTCTGGGTGCATTGCAGAATTAAGGAGTGGGAAGTCACTCCAGAACTCTCTGCCTGTCCATCTAAAGTCAATCTGATTTCTCTACATTTTCCTTTTCTCCAATCGTCTTACACCTAAGGCAAATACAGACACTGTGATCCTCTAATGAAATAGCTGAGAACATTAGTAAGGGTTAAAGACAGCAAATATTCCTACAGCCTCTACAGTTTCCAAGGCAAGCTCAGAGAAGGACAGGAGAGCATCCTATGAAGACCCAACAACTCCGAGGAAACCTTTCTTCTCTGTCTCTTTAAGAAACAGCTAGTTCTCTCTGTCAGTGGATACTGTTTTCCCCCTTTTGATACACTATTTCCCCCATTAGATCTTGTTACTATTTACCTTGGTTATTGTATTAGTCTACGTGGCAATGGTGTTTTGAATAGACTGTCAAAGGAAAAATGAAGTGGGTCTTTTCAAAGTCACTTTGCCAAGCAATTCAGGAAATTTGTAATTTAGAAAGCTCAACCAGGAAAAGTTTTTATCTAACATCTATTTCTTCATAAACTTAAAAAAGAAGTATTTTTCTCTAATAGAACCACAGCTTTTCTTTAAAAAGACAAAGAAGTTTTAATTTTGGTTTATTTTAGGAATATATCCATTTCTGAATCTACGTAAGTGTAATAATTAAAAGCATTATGAAAATAAAAGTTACCTATTAATTGTGGGTTTCTCTGGAAAATGTAAATTCAAAGCTGTTCTTATTGACCTCAATATGTTATTTTAAATGTGAAATTAAAATTGTGTCTCATCAAAAACTAAACTTATCACAGATTATCCAAACACAAATGCACACAGTTTACATTTACTAACATCAGTTTCAAACATCCCAATAGTATGCTTTAGAAAGTGTTTTAGCATCTTAAGCACTTATGTTCCATATTTTAAGGACTACTTCAGAATCTAACAGATTTTTTAAGTCCTCTAAATCACCCCAAATACTATAAATGGTAATTTTAAATAAAAAAGATTAAACATCCCATTGTATGCAGCTCTCAAACCAATAAGCCAGATAACGCTAGAAATCGGCATAAAAGCTCTCCATCCACCACCTGCCACGACAATGTGCACACTGGATCTGCCAAGAGGGCCCCGAGCATTTCAGGGGTGGGTGGGATGCCTGACTGCTCCGCTTGCTCTATAGCCCCCAAATAAGTCTAAAGCCAGCTGGCGTTCTTTTCAAACACATACCCACCATCGCCAGCTCCCCAGCCCCCAACCACTGTGCATTTTGGGAGAAAAACAAGGATTTAACTTAAATTTTAGAAAAACTAAAGTTTAGTTTTATGAAGAAAGTTATTTTAGTGCATGCCATATACTTTTTGGCATATAAAGGAAACCACGTGCACATAATGTAAGAAGCCGAGAGGGGTAAGTTGAGGGGAAGATGGCCTGTGGATGAAGTAGCAGCAGGTAGTGACTGCACCGTCCCCCTGGGGCATGTGTGGTGTATTAAAAGGCCGAAGAGGTCTCCTCTGGGGGAGATCATGAGACGGATATAGGATCCAGACTGGTTTTTTTTTAATGGTTCTAGGGTACAAAAAAAAAATGCTAGAAAAAAAATTTTTACATTGCAGACAGTGAGTAAGAGTGACTCAATTAGACATTCTCTGCTTCTCTCTCAGAAGAGAGGGGCAGCAGGAGTGAGGCTTTATGGGGAAATAACCTGGGTTTCCCCGCAGCCCATAAGCAGCTCGTGGGACTCTGAGCAACCCACTAACTTCTCTAAGATTCTTTTGAGTTCCAAAATGAGTGTTTAGTCATGAGCTTTTAAACCTTCTGCTCCAAGGAAAGTACTCACAAAGGACTGAGGTTTCGATAGTGGTTAAAAGCAGCCACTGGCTTTCTGTAAATGGATCCTGCGTGGACGCGGAACAAAACAGATTGACAAATTTAGGCAGGACTTGGTTTATTTCTAATCAGGCAACACTAACTACACAGTGGCAGAGGGTCTACTAGAACCTGGTCCATATCTCAGAGCAAAATTGCAGATAAGTAAGACATTTGGGGTTATGACTTCCATCTGCAATGTCCAAGGAGAAACGTGAAGGTATCAACCAAATCTACATTTATAGTCCTTAGTAAGAGCAACCACAATCATCATACTAGAAAGGAATGACTTAAGGTATTAGCCTCCGTTCACTATGACAAGAAGCACCTCTAATCTACAAGCAATTTAACATAATACTGATGAAATATTAGAAGTATACACTGGATCTCTTCCATAAGTAATTTTTCATTGAGGAAGTTAGTATCGCTCTCTCTAAATTAACACTGAAGATGTCAATATGTGAAAAGGTTACCCATTTTATTCAAGAGCCCCCCTTCCCCCTTTTTCCCCCCCCCGAAGAGTCCATATTACCTAAGATAAAATGGCCAAGGCTTAGGAGAAGTACCGTGTAGCTCCATCTACATGGATTGAAATCCTAGGAAACTTTTTAAAAGACATAACCACTATATCTAAAATCGCCTTCCTTACAGTGAACACCTGACAGAGTAAAATATATGACTTCCCTCCAGAATCCGTAAGATACAAAAACCTATTTAAGGAAGCTGTTAAACAACAATTTACCCAAAATGAGAGTGAATTCACCTTTGCTCAACAAGAAAGTGTCCAGAAGGACAAAAGCAAATCCTTGGGCATAACCCTGAAGTAAATGTCTGAAATGTTAAGACCAGTTCCAGAATTGATCCACCCCAAATATCTGAAATTCCAAAGACTTTTTTGTTTTGTTGTTCAGAGTTCCTGATTTCTAAGGTCCCCACGGGGATAATTCCTTCCAAAGATTTGTCAATAGATCACAACATCTTTACATTCCTACATAATACAACTTTCAGTTTTACTCCAGGTATGGAGGCGGTGGGCATGTGATGCCTGTTTGGCAGGGGCGGGGTGGAGGTAGTGGGAATAATATGGAATGTAAAATACCTAAGTTGGCTTATCAACCTTAGTACTAATGACTTAGTCTGCTTTCAAATGCTAATGATACATCTGATTCAAGACACAACAAAGCTAAGGATTTTCAGGAATCTGAATGAGTTACATCTACACCCAAGGTCATACAGATAATCAGGGTGAGTCCAGGTCTCAACATATCAAAGCAGTAATCCTGTCTCTGAAGTTCCAAGGACTTTCATTTTTTTCCTTCAATTAAAAAAAGTACAAATTCAGTATGGAGGCTGGGTTGTATTAACCTACACACTTTTGAAACTTAGTCCACATGAACTACTGACGTATTTAGGGTATTCTTAACCACACCTGGAGGACTTTTCTAAACCACAGACTTCTATATTCTACCTACTGAGCAAGGCACCACCATTAGCCTGTCTTGCAATAATGGTCTGTTTGAAACAAACATATGAATAGCTATAGATGAAGGATGCAGTAAAGAAAACTGATATTCGCACTCCTTTAAAAAGATGCACTGAATATAAGGAGGCATTGTCCTAAGTGCATGACAATTTTGTTTAATACTTACAGTAACCGTGTATCACAATTCCCATTTTCTAAATAAAATTGAGGCACAGAGAAGGTAAGCAATTTACCAAAGATCATACAACCAGTAAATGGCTGAGAGAAGATTCGAACCTGGTGCTGTGGCTCCAAAGTCCATCCCCACCATGCCTAACCCTCCAAATCATGCTTTCTAAATATTATACTCCCTACAGAACGTACAAATTGCTGAAATATCTACTTCAAACAGAAGTTCAAAACACAAACCAATGAAGTCCAGTCCTGCCTCCTTCAAAACGAACCCAAAAAAAAAAGAGTTTATAAAATGCTTAAGTGATAAGGGGAAAATATTGTGTAAATGCTTTGCTTTCTCCACTGCACACCATTTTCCTATATTATCCTGAAGTGTTTCCTTATGCCCTGGGCCCCTGTGGTGCTTGCAGATGGTTTCTATTTCTAAATCTCTAAAGCTTTCAGGAATGTATTCCTAGACTTCCAAGCCTGCTCAATCACCACCTCTCAGCACTGACGGCCTTGTTGAGTCAAAAAATCTCAGCTTTCCCTGTTTTTGTTCAAAAATGTACTGAGTATGGAAAGTCTGTAAAACATTAAGAAATAATTTTTTATGTTATTTAAATCCTTAGGGTGCAGAAGAAAAACACACTATTTCATTCTCTCTGCCTCCCATTTCATCCCATTTCTGACTTCTAGAGGGAAAAGGAGAATGCTGTTTTAATCACACTGCTTCCTTCTTAGGCTTGTGGCTCCTCAAAATTACAATTGAACTATATTCTGGTGAGAAATGGACTCTGTATGGTTGATTTTTACTCTTGAGAGCATTTACCAGACATCTGTTCTCATGTGACACTTACCTAGACGTCTGCCTCAAAGGCTGTGGCTGGAAAGGCGTTTCACAAAAGCCTTCCTTTGGCAGGCTGGGCACTGCTGTGGTTTCAAGACTACCCTTGTATTTTCTCAAGAGAACTTAAATGCCACTTCTTAAGTTACATAAGTATAAGTATAAGCAGACCTGGGGAATTCAAGGAAGGTGGCCATCTTGATATCATGAAATCCACTTTCAGTCTAATTCTCATATAATACAGAATTTCAAATATCTACAAACACAAGGACAGAAAATAGGAACCATGATATTTGGTCCCCTTTAGGATTGAGACATCCTACTTCTAACTTAATACTCCTGGGGTCCCCCGGGCTTCATTAATCAAGCTGGAACAAAAATACAGCTGAATATACTGAAATTAGTGATGTCAATTACACTGAAAGTGTTGATTGACACTTTCAGTTGTTGAAAACACTTTCAGTGTAATTGATATCACTAATTGAGACTGAGAGGTTGAGGAGCCCTTCAGAGCCAGCCATTCCACACTTAGTCATTTTTAGATATCATATGTAGTTCTTATTACAACTCCAAAATAGGAATTATTAGATTCTTCAAATCCAGTGTCTTTACACGATTTCCTGAGAAACCACTCCAAAAACATTACCCCAAAACACATAAAGAGTACTTTATCTTTCAAAATATTCCATTTGCAACCTCACAGTTCCTTCCTAATAGTTGTCCACTATAATTAAGCCAAAGAAAAAAGCTCATGTTCACTGGCTTGTCTAATGTCTTAAGAGATACAATAAATTTAAAGGATTAGACATAATTAGAGAAAATTTGATATAACAATAAAGATTCCATGCCCATTTTCAGAGAATATTCAAGTTGTCTATATATCTACTCAGTGTTTTTCCCCAACAGTTACCTGGTTTCCAGGGTACCAGCTAAGACCATCATTAAGAAGAGAAAGAAGATGTGAAATAAGTAGGTACAAACTACATTAAGATGAAGGTCTGGACAAATCAAAGCATTTCTTTCAACAGAATCAGATACCAAGGGCAATTGCTTCTGACAAATAATAGTTCACAGGTCTTCTTTGGATATTTAAAAAAAAAAAAAAAAAAAAACATTTACAAGAGATCACAAAAATAAGACAGAACAATTTTATAAATCTTTTATTTAGTAGGCATTGTTTATTCCAGCTTGTAAAGTTCAGTAGTGCTTGATGTAAGTTTTTAAGCCTGTGGATGAACGTCTTAGCTTAATGCTCCAGGTACACTGGGATAAATGGGAAGTGAGCTTATTAACAGACTTGCTAGGCTTTCCCTTTCAAACACATATTTAGAAAGACGGAAATTGATTATGTTCCAAAGACCAGTATCAAAGCACTATAAAATAATATTCTATACCAACCAGTTTGATTTCAAGTTATTCATAAGATTTTAGAGTGTGTATAAACAAGTATGTGTATGTGTGCATGTGTATATACATGACACCTTGTTTTTAAAAATGGATGTGGATTTTGCAATTTTTACAAAACTACCGTAAATAACACAGACATCCATTTTAGAGTGATCAAATCTCCCCCAAATGAAAGTTTCTCTCTGATGTCATACTCCGCTTGACCATGAAATGAAAATGGCTTCAAATTGCTCTTAATTGTGAAATTAAAAAATAGAACGCATCACCTCTTGCACCATAAGATCCAGGAGGATTATGGATCCTAGTAAATCCAGGATTATGAAGAGGCCTCCAAGGATAGACAGCCTAAATGTTTAGGGCTCTCCCATTGGACCTTTAAACTAGGGTGATGTGGGGAGATAAGGTTCTCTTCTACACGTCACAATGGCAGACTGAGTACCAGTTAAAGAACAGAAATGCCACTGTCATTGTTGGTGCTTTTTATCAAAAGGCTCAATTTCTCTACCTGCTAAAGCTTGGCAAAAAAGCTAGCTGGCTAAAAGAATAAGCGAACTGATAGAAATTTTTTAATTCTGTAATAATTTTTAAAAATCGATTTAAATACTATCTCACTCAAAAACCTAAGATTTACTGAATTGGGGACATGCTGGTATATATTTGCTATTGAATTTGTTCTATATTCCAACATACCCCTCGCCAAAAACACAACCTAAAGGAAAAGAAAAAAGAAAGAACGCAGCTCTCTAAATCATAATAACCTACTCAATACTAAGGAGTACAGAGGGTACAATCCATGCCACCTAGAAGACAGCTAGACAGCCACCGTAGCGAGTAGATGGGCCCTGATATATTAAACGTGGTCAATATCAAGTTCTCATCAAAAAGGACAAAAGAGATGATTTCCATTGCTGCCACGCGTTATTCCACCAGGATGTACTGACAGTACTTAAGCATAAAACCCTATTAAACATAACCTACCACTGCAAAAAATATCATATTTGGCTCCTATTTGATATACACAATAAGTCCCTTTTTGTGTGGTAAAAACAAACTACCTGAAAATAAATCTAAATGGCCATAACCTGGAAAATAGATCATCTGAAAGAAAATCAGCCATCAAAGGTATATCATGGCTTCTGTTAGGTAATGGGGAAAAAGGAATCATTGCGAACCTAATCGACCAGCTTCACCCCAACGACTGCCTTCTTTCTCCCCCCATCAGTAGATTTCCATCTGGACGCCATTCGCCTTTTGGAATCCTTAATGAAACAATGAGTTCGGAGTCCAGAGAAAACAGAAAGGGTTAGGATCCCGACAAGGTAATCATTTTCTTCTCTCCGGTTTTTGTAGGCCATCTTGTTCGAATAAACGCCAAGATGTCTTAATTTTCCCCAGGTGGTGTCACTGGAGGCAACGCCCACTGACAGTTTTGAGGCCACCTTCCCTTAATCAAATGACCAAAAAAGATCTGTCAAACGGTTAATTGATGCAAATTAAGAAAGCCACCCTCACTGCAGTAAGATATGTTACAGGAAAAAGAACAATGAACAGAACTAGAAAGGAAAATAACAGTGTGCGGGTACAAAATATTTAATCCACAATTTGCCTTCATCCTCATCAAGGCAAATCTTAATTTTGGTCAGTTGAAATCAGCAAGAAAGCAAAAGATGACAGACAGCCTGGAAAAGAAGAAACACACACACAGGCGGGAAAAACTGTCACTGGTGTCCAAGGGTTTCCCGCAACATTTAGGGCAAACGCCTTTGTTCCTCGGCTCGGGAGGGGAGTGGGTGGCTGGATGATGGAGATGGGATGGGGCTGCCGGGCCCTCCACACCCTGCTCTCCGGCGCATGCGCGAGGCCAAGACAAAGGAATAGGTAATTACAGTCCCGATTCATTCATTTTGCCTGCAGTATACTGGGGGTCTGTTGGCCCGGGCTGTAATCCCGGGAGGTGGGGGTGGGGGGTCGGTCCACAACCCTATAGCAGAAGGCCATTTCGATGCTAGTGTTGGGTTTTAGCCCGCCCCACAGTGCGAGTGGCCGCGGGGGAGACAGAGGTGTTGTCAACCCTGTACACGGTACTAAAAAATGCACCCATGTGCGCTGTGCTAATTTCAGCAGAGTGAGAATTACATGGGCAAGGGCTGTCCACCGAGTTCGTTTCAAGGCGGAAATGTCTCTGGGGACGCAGATAAGGAGCCTGGCCAAGCGTTCGATGAATATTCATGAAAAGAATGCGGTTTGCAGCCGCGCATTGTGCGTGCGATCGGATCCAGGATTCCGCAATTTTTATTTTTCTGGAAATGGAGGGGGGACGGGGGCGGGGGGAGCAGGAACCGGGCGCCGGGTTTCAGCTTTAGCGCTTTGGGCAAAAGCTGCTCAACCTCAACCCCAACCCTACGCACCCAGCGGGGCAGAGCCCAGTTAGGGCCGCGCGCTGTCAGGTTCAAGCCCACACCCCCCGGGCCCGGGCCGGGGCCGGGACCCAGGGCGGAGGCGCCTGGCGCATTCTTGGAACCAAAGGCTCGAAAAAACAAACTGCTCCGAGGCAGCCCACGGGTTCGTGGGAAGGCAATTCCGCCACGGACGAGGCTGGGGCTCCGATCTGCTCGGGAGGTGCTTCTGAGTGCACGTCGCCGTGTGAATCTCGTATTCCTTGGCCCCAGAACCAAGATCCAGGAGTCCCATGGGTCGAGAAAACCCGTTTGCCAAAGCAAAAAGCCACCCACTTCCTTCTGATCGGGCCAGATTCCCCATCTTCTTTCTCCCCGGACTCCCGCCCCACCCCACCCCCACCCTCCATCTTTGGCTGCTGCGCCCCTCGCCCCGAGCGCTTTCTCCCAGGCTGGTAAGGGCTCCAATGACGGAAGCGCTCCCTTCAGCCCACAGAACCGTCTCCCCGGGACTCAACGCACTGAGGGGGTTTCGCATTCGGCAATTCCTCCCGTCACCCGCAGCTCCTCTCCCCGACAGCCCCCTTCCCCCAGCTCCGTTTACCAACCTCGCCGCCCCCCTCATCCCTCCACCATGCGAGCGGCTGAAGCCTCCCACTTCTGGGCCCCCCATCACCCGGGATCCCCGAAGTGCGACGGAGCCCTCACAGAGGGACCCCAGGCCCTTGCCGTCCAATCCGGGCCCACATCCCCGCTGCCCGCTGCACGAAGGGAGAGCCTGGGGGCTGCGGGGCGGGGCGCGGCGCGGTGGGGGACGGAGGCCCCCGGGTCCGCGGCGGCGCGGGGCCACCGGGCGCGCCTCCTTACCGGCTCTGGGTGCCTGTGCAGCCCCTGGGTTAGCGCGGTGCCGCCGAGAGGCCGGGGTCGCTGGCGTCGTCTGGCTGGTGCCTGGCCGCTGGCGGAGGCTCTCTCCCGGCTCGACGGCGGAGCCCGGAGCGAGGAGCCAGTTGGAGCGCTGCCGCCGCCGTCGTCGCCGCTGCCGCTACTGCCGCCGCCGCCGCCGCTGCAGCCTCTGCATTTCTCGCGCTCGCTCCCCCTCCCCTTCCTGCCCAGTGCCCTCCCCCCGCGCGTCCGCCCGCCCAGCCTCCCTCCTCCCGCGCTCCCCGCCCGCCTCTCTCCCCTCCCTCCAGCCCGGCGCCCCGCCCGTCTCCCCTCCACCCCCTCCAGCTCCGTGCTCCCCACCCCCTGCACTCCCTCTGCTCCCCTCCCCTCCCTCCGGCGCAGACCCTCCCCTCTCCCCTCTAGCCTGGACACGCCCGCCTCCCCTTGACTCCCCCCAGCTCTGGGCCCCCACCTCCCCTCCCCTCCAGCACAGTCACCCCCATTTCTCTCCTATCCTCCATCCTGGTTCCTCCCTTCCCCCCACCTCCCAACTCTGTGCCCCGCCAACGTTTCCTAAATGCCCTCTATTCAGATCCCCCCTCCGCCTCCCCTCTCCTCTCCTCCATTCCTGCGTCCCCCTTCCCCCGCCGCGCCGCCTGGGCTGTCCGTGGGCTTCTCTCTCTCTCTCACTCTCACTCTCTCTCTCTCTCTCTCTCTCTGTCTCTCTCTCCCCCTCATTTATTTGGAACCATTGGATAAGAAGGGCTCGGGCTCTCGCTCAGACTTAGGGAGCTGTCTCGAGGTGATGAATGACACCCCCTGGCACCAGCTATCCTTCTCAGACCCCAGTCCAGCCCGCTCCCGACGTCGACTACGATTCCGCTACCTCGGCGGGCAGCGAGGTTGGGGTGAGCCCCAGCTGCAGGCGCGTCTGGGCTGCGCCGCTGCAAACGAGTTGCGCACCTTGGGCGGCTGCGCACCTTGGGCGGCTCCGCACCTGCACCCGCACCCGCGGGGCTGAGCCCCGAAGGCTGCAGCTTCGGGGGAGGCGCGGTCGCCGAGGTCCAGCTGGTCGGGCGAGAGACGTCGCCCCTCGGAGGATGCTCTCGGAACTTGGGAGAGGAAGGAGGGAAAAGAAGAGGGGAAAGGGGCCGTCGATGTTTTTGATGTCTGTGCTTTAATGGAGGCCACCAATATTGAGAAGACAGGGTTGGCCGAGGCAACCCGCACGCTGCTACTCGCGAGCGCTCGAGTCAAAGCTAGGGCCAACCGCGGCTTGTCCGGTGCCCTGGGGGGCGGACACTTGGTTTAGCACCGGGACACAGAATAGCCACCGGGGTAGGAAGATGCGTTCACTTTGCTTACCTGTTGGCAAGAGGGACATACAAAAATAACGTAACGTGACATCGTTGACAACGGTAGCTCTTTGATTACACAAAAGCCAATTTTACCTTCCCGCAAACGCCAGTTGACGCCTTTGGAACTTTTATTTGCGGCATTTTGGCGCCCTCTGGCTGTGTTTGGATCGCTTTCATGCTCGCCTGAGTCCCAGCCAAGAAAAAATCGATGGAGTTGCAGGTTGTCCTCAGGATGGTTCTGCCCTCATGACCTGGGCGCGAATTCAGGGACAAGGTGGCCCTCCAGAACCGGAGTGACAAACTGTAACCATACTTAGGGAGGCAGACGTCAAAGGCAAGTACATCTGTATTCAACTGGGTAAAGGTAAGTGCATTTTCACTTAACAGGAAAATTAACTTATCGTAACTTTAACTTACATATTTGAATTAAGCAAAGTGGCAATATTTAGTCAACTGCACTAGCGATTTTGCAGTGGAAACACTTGACGACCCTACTGTACACATTTACAGGTCATAGGAGGCAGCACCAAATTAGATTAATGCATGCCAGCTGGAAATGTTCAAATTTAAACCAAAGGTAAGAAAAAAGCGGGAACTGTTTGTTTTTTCCTGTTTCTCTTTCTGCCATTTAAAGTGAAATAAAAAGTTAGTGTAGTAAAATACCAGGGAAGCAAATTACAAATGAGGTTGCCTCCAAAGCATTTTATTCTTTTGAATATTTATTTCCCTCACACCAGTACACCATCTATAAAGCTAAATGGAGGATGCAGGTTTTCCCACCTCCTTTTGGAGCCAGATATTTCTTTGTTGTGGAAGGCTGTCCTATGCACTGTAGGATGTCTGGCATTCATTGCTGGCCTCTACTAGCAGCCAGTACCACCCTCCACACACACCACCAGCACCAGCACCAGTTGTGACAACCAAAAATGTCCCCAGATATCGCCAAATGTCTCCTGGGAGGCAAAATCACTCCAGGCTGAAAACCACTGAGCTACGTTTTCTTTCAACCTCTATGAGCAAGTCTCTAGGTTTTTACCCTATCGAATTAGATGAATATTTGCAATGTTCTGCTCAAGACATTTCCTGAGTTTGTTAGAGGAGCTGCGTACTTGTTCATTTAGCATTCAGGGTTTTTATCCTTGTGATCTTCCAGGCATGTAAATCATCTAAAAATTAGCAAATACATTTCCTCATTGTATTTGCAGTCTAAGCCTGTGGGTGTTATCTTCCTTCTCTATTCTCTTTTTCCAATTTTTCCAAAAAAAAAAGACAACATAAAAATTAATGTTCAGTACCTTCAGTGCTTCCAGCTAAATTTTCATGATGGAGAAAACAAACCTTTCAAAGGTGTGATTGGAATACAGATCATGGGTTACCATAGAAACCGGAGGCAAAAGCTTACATCAACAAGGAGAACTGCAGGTCTCCTTAATTTTGTCTTCCATCAGATTTAGTTGTTCTCTTAAAACATTTTTTTTAATTTTTTTAAAGGAGGGTGAGAATTCATTTTCAATGAGATAATGATGCAACTGACTGATAGTGCTATTAATCTTTAGAAGCTTTTACAGAATTTGTAGGTTTGCAGCAAATGGTTGCCAAAATGTTACCTCTCAATATAACAATATTACTATATAAAATCCAATTTGGCGATGTTTTTAGTCTAATTTTTAGTTGTTCATCTAATATCATACATTTTTAATGTGTATGCTCTTTAAAAAATTTTTTTAAACTGATGCTTAGGGAATAAATGAATAAACCTTTATAAAGTTCTGAATTTTAGAAAACTGTTAACATTAACTATTGTGAATGTGTCTGTTTAGATTATAGACTAATGATCTTGAGAACAAATGTTAAGGGTGTAATTTATGATAAATTTAATTAGCTTTCACCATTATGCTCATGAAAAAAAGACTGTTTTACTCTCCAAATGGAATGAATGCATTTGTTTTTGACAAACAAAGCTGGATTTCATCGGTTATAAACTGAATTCCATTGTCATTTTTAATTGCCGGCATAACTTGCTCCAGGGAAGCATAACCTGCATTATGAAAATCATTATCCAAAAGATAAATTATTCGATGATTACTAATTTTTTTCTAAAAGATTTGTCTTTGCTTGCAATATAATGGTCTCATTGTCACTTAAATTACTAGTCGGTTTACAAAAATTTCCATGTGCGTTCAGCTTTTCAAATCATATCTATTGTGTCAACTAAGACACCTACAATAGATAATTATACAGACCTCATCAAGCCTCAAAACCTCACTCTTATCTTCCCTCTCCCCACCTCCCACATCACCCACCAAGGCCTAGCGTCTTTCTCAGTTCCCCATCCTTTCCTCTTAAATAGTAAAAAGAGGATTAAAATCTCAAATAAAAGATGTAGAACAAGAATGAAGCAGAAGCATAGTGTCACCCGAGTGTGACTCTAGCCACCTTTGCTTGACATCTTTCTGGATAGTTCCTGTTCAAGGCCACTGCATTAATCCAAACCCTCAGAAACCCATTTAGAGAATTTGAAAGTAAATTCAGCTCTACTGGTAACTTTTCGGTGGAGGACCAACTTGCTGCAATTTGTTTACAAAATCTTATCTGCAAATTGCAAGCAAAAGGCCAGACAGTATTACAGATGAAAGTGTACGGCTTTTTTTCTCTTAAATATATTTATAATTTTTTAACCAAAAGAAAATATTGAAATCTATATATTCGTCTGTCTTCCTTCCTACCCCAACCCTACCCATTATTACAATCTCACCTTTCACACAGCCAAGTGAAAGGACTTCCTTTGTTTAAATCAGTGGTTCCCAATCAGGGGCTATTTTGCCATCCAGAGGACAATTGGCAATATCTGGAGGTATTTTTGGTTTTCACTACGGTAGGTGAAAGGGTGAGGAGGAAAAAGTGTTACTGGCATCCAGTGGGTAGAAGCCAGGGATGCTGCTACCCCACAATGCACACAGGACAACCCCACGACAGTCATTCTGGCCCAAAATGTCAATAATGGCAAGGTTGAGAAACCCAGGTTTAAATGAGCATCAAGTTGCTGCCTAGTTGGAAAATACCTGATCTTTTTTTTTTTTTTTTTCTAAGAGTGCATGCTGCAGAGGGAAGCTGCCTCTTCCTGTGGCTTAAGGTATCTTCAGCAGGGCAAAAGGCTTGGAGGCACAAAATTTAATGGAGAAATTTTAACAAGGGCCTGCAATGCACAATGTGCGCTAAGCCCTTCATTAACCACCATTCTCCACTATAACACAAATTGAGGCAATAGTTTCAAGAGGTATGTCAAAGATTAAAAGCAATGATTTTGAATTGCATTCCCTGTTACTGCACACCGAGTAACTGGAAGAAAATGACTTAACCTTGCTTCCCTATTTAATTTCCTCTTCATGTACTGTAAAAGGATAGCTGGGAAACCTGAGCAAACATTTGTTTACAACGAAGCATCGGACTTGAAATGGAGGGGACAGCCTGGCCTTGGTGCTACATTAGGAACATTTGCCCAAGATGAGAGGCAGATAAAAACAAGCCTGTCTACCTGAATAGCTCTCATTCCCAACCCCCTTCTCCCTTTCATAGACTGTAATTCCTCCACCTATCCTTTCAGTCCCAAAGTACATTTCTAGTCACCGGCATTTTCTTTTTTTTTTTTTTTTTTGGAGACAGAGTCTCACTCTGTTGCCAAGGCTGGAGCGCAGTGGTGCGATCTTGGCTCACTGCAACCTCCCAGGTTCAAGAGATTCTCATGCCTCAGCCTCCCAAGTAGCTGGGACTACAGGTGCGTGCTACCATACCCAGCTAATTTTTTTTTTTTTTTAAGTAGATGGGGTTTCACCGTGTTAGCCAGGATGGTCTCAACCTCCTGACCTCGTGATCCGCCCGCCTCGGCCTCCCAAAGTGCTGGGATTACAGGTGTGAGCCACCGCGCCTGGCCCAGCATTTTCTATTAAGAAAATACATAAAATTGTCAGAGGCATTTAAACCATTGCAACTCCATCTTGAATAGGGGCTGGGTAAAGTAAGGCTGAGACCCACTGGGCTGCGTTCCCAGGAGATTAAGCATTCCAAGTCAGAAGATAAGATACAGCAAGGTCTTGGAGACCTTGCTGATAAAACAGGTTGTGGTACAGGAGCTGGCCAAAGCCCACCAAAACCAAGATGACAACGAAAGTGACCTCTGATTGTCCTCATTGCTCCCACCAGTGCCATGACCGTTTACAAATGCCATGGCAACATCAGGAAGTTACCCTATATGGTCAAAAAAGGGGAAAAATCCTCAGTTCTGGGACTTGCCCACATTTTTCCCAGAAAAGTCATGAATAATCCACCTCGTTTAAAATATGATCAAAAAATAACTATAAGTATCCTCAGCCAAGCAGCCCATGCCGCTGCTCTGCCTACGGAGTACTCATCTTTATTTCTTTACTTTAATAAACTTGCTTTCAATGTGCTATATGGACTCACCCTGAATTCTTTCTTGCATGAGATCCAAGAACCCTCCCTTGGGGTCTGGATTGGGACCCTTTCCTGTAACAAACCAATGGTAAAAAGGTGATAGCCTCCTAAGCAGCGAGGGCTATTTCCATGCAGTGCCTACCTGTTCCTACAGACACCAGGGAGGGGATTATGGCATAGCAAGCTCAGTCTTGGGAAAACAGTCCTCGATTCCTTGGCTACCCTTCCCCCATTGTCACCCGTTAAACCAGTCAGAGAACAAGTTACCTTACAATGGCATAAAGAATGTTGTAGAACAATTAATCACATGGCTCCACCTTTGAATAATGGAGACTGTAGAGGTCCTAGTGTTAAATAGTGTGTGCTGCGTCCACTCCTCAGCACCACCTGCTTCTACTCTCAGATCAGCCCTTACCATAATTAGAATATTTCTACTTTAACTTCAGTGCAAGGAATGGTGCCTGAAATAAATTGGTAAGTGCAAAAGCAAGTTGCTAACCAGAATGCAAACGATGCACATTTTTACTATAAGTAAATAAATTAAGGGATGCTGCTTTGCCTACTTCTCTAAAGTGCAAATACAGACCAAATTCCAGTGTCTACCTAACTCTGCTCTTTTGATAAACTCCCTAAGACTCCCAAACAGATACCATAACCCTCTTGCATTTCAAGCCTAGGAATCTCCTACTCAGATAAGTTCAACTCAGTGTCAGAATGATTTCTTTCCACAGGAAGAAAGTAAATGATAAGAAATAAGAGAGCCGGGTTTGAACAAACAAGCAAAACCCAACTACTGTGTCAGTAGTTTTAAGGGAAACGGAAGGGCATGTATGAAAATGTGGCAGATGAACACATGACGTAGCAAGGTACTTGATGCGACAAGGAAATCATGGTCACCGTCTTGAAGCCTCAGTGTTCCTGGAAAAACTTGGACAGAAAAAGAAAGGCAATTTCATGGTAATTAAGGTATTAGTTTTATCAAAATCAAACACAAGGGAAGTTGTCAAAAACAACTTCTTAGATGCCTCTAGCAAGTTGCTGAACAGTATGTAGAGACTGTCCCATTGATGTTATAAACAAAAACATGGGAAAATACCCCAGACTGCTAAGAGTGGATCTCGCCGGGCACTGGTGTCATTTCAGAGGTGGGATAGAGGACAGCTTAGCTTTCATTCCATGTTATAACATTTTATGTTGAACAAATGTTTTTGCAATGACCATTTGTTACTTTGGTAATCAGAATATACAATTTTAGGAGTTGCTCAGGATTCCTGTTCAGGGCTAAGAAATCCCTGCCTTCTTATCAACTTTCCCTGGGCTGTTTTTTGGGCTTCGTGTTTGTTTGTTTGTTTTGTCTTGTTTTGTTTTGAGATGGAGTCTCACTCTGTAACTCAGGCTGGAGTGCAATGGCACTATCTTGGCTCACCGCAACCTCCGCCTCCCTGGTTAAACAATTCTCCTGCCTCAGCCTCCTGAGTAGCTAGGATTACAGGCACTCACCACCACACCCGGCTAATATTTGTGTTTTTAGTAGAGACTGGGTTTCATTATATTGGCCAGGCTGGTCTCAAACTCCTGACCTCAGGTGATCCGCCTGCCTCGGCCTCTCAAAGTGCTAGGATTACGGGCGTGAGCCACCAAGCCCGGCCCCCCTGGACTCTTTTTAACACCATACATCTGCTTTCTGCGTCTTTCTGCTTCTTCATCTTACAATGAGTGACGCCATGTGAGTCAAGAATGGGGCCAAAACCCTAGCACTTCTCCTTTGACTTCGTTGCATTATTTCCACTCATTCTGACCTCAGAGCAAATAGAAAGATACTCCACTCCTGGTGCAGGTCTCCAGTTCACTTCTAGTGCAAAGGAAACTCCTCTCTAGCTTTATTCATGTTGAGGTCATTGATCAAATGACTAGCGCTTACAGGAAAAGAACGTTTTAGCCTATAGTTAGCCCCTACCTTCTCCGTTCATATATTAACCTTTTTGTATTGATGAGCCCATAACACTAATACAAAGTTCTGTTTTTCATATGACATTGTTTTTTGTGTTCTTCTCAGTATCTCTGAATGATCTTCTATGACACAGCATTGCTGCTGAATCAGGGCTATGCTGATTTTTATGACTTTTGCTCTTCAATAAAATTAAACAAATTCAGTGCAACCAAGAGCCTCAACACCAAGGCATCCTAAAACTTTTTTTTTTTTTTTTTTGGTAGAAATGGGGTCTCACTTTATTGCACAGGATGGTCTCAAACTCCTGGCTTCAAGCAACCCCCCTGCCTCAGCCTCCCAAGGTGCTGAGATTGCAGGCTTGAGCCACCATGCCTGACCATTACAACTTTTTTTTTTTTTTTTTTTTTGAGACAAAGTCTCTCTCTGTCGCCAGGCTGGAGTGCAGTGGCGCGATCTCAGCTCACTGCAACCTCCATCTCCTGGGTTCACGCCATTCTCCTGCCTCAGCCTCCCAAGTAGCTGGGATTATAGGCGTCTACCACCACACCTGGCTAATTTTTTGTATTTTTAGTAGAGATGGGGTTTCACCACGTTGGTCAGGCTGGTCTCGAACTCCTGACCTCAGGTGATCCACCTGCCTCCGCCTCCCAAAATGCTGGGATTACAGGCGTGAGCCACCATACCCAGCCTAAATTTCTTAAAGTCAATTTTTTCATGTATATTTTTACTAGAGATAAATAAATTTTCTCATCAGGCCACATATTATATTGATGCGGTTTGGCTTTGTGTCCTCATCGAAATGTCATCTCGAATTGTAATCCCCAGGTGTTGAGGGAGGGACATGGTGGGAGGTGACTGAATCATGGGGCGGTTTCCCCCATGCTGTTCTTGTGATAGTGAGTGAGTTCTCATGCGATCTGATGGTTTTATAAGTGTTTGGCAGTTCCTCTCTTGCTCTCTCTCTCTCCACTGCTGCCATGGAAGATGTGCCTGCTTCCCCTTCCATCATGATAATACGTTTCCTGAGGCCTCCCCAGCCATGCAGTACTGTGAGTCAATTAAACCTCTTTTTATAAATTACCCAGTCTCAGGGAAGTTCTTTATAGCAGTGTGAAAATGAACTAATAAATATATCAACCTCCAAAGGGCAGAGACCATCATATAATTCTTCTAAAGCATTTTTCTAAGAAGGTAAAAATAATGTTGTCCAGACAGGCAACTTTGTGCTGGAGTTGACAGTGAGATTCTCCCTCCATGGGGTGGAGGGTGGAGGGAAGGAGCTGGAAGCTTGTCCTTGGTCGGTGTCAGGATTTCCACTGGGGAAGGAAGGTCTCTTCAAAACATACACATCTCAGTTTCTCATTCTGCCTCCCTTCTTGCGTCTCAAGCCGAGCTTTTCAACCTGGGGACCCCAGTCTCCTGGGGGATTTTGGACAGATATTAGGGAGTTCTTGCCCCCCTCCACCCAGATTTCTTTCACTAAATGCCAGACATTTTGGGTTGAACTTTAAACAAATACTGAAGAACAAAAATTGACTTTTCAAGTATTGTGTTGGCAGAAAAACAATAAGAAATATTTGTATTTTAAGGGCCTCCTCCTCTTCCTCCTCCAGCTTCTGAGTTTAAGACCTTGGTTTATATTTGGCCACCATTTTTCTTTCTTTCTTTCTTTCTTTTTTTTTTTTTTTTTTTTTGAGACAGAGTCTCTCTCTCTCTCACTCTGTCACCCAGGCTGGAGTGCAGTGGTGCGATCTTGGCTCACTGCAACCTCCACCTCCTGCGTTCAAGCAATTCTTCTGCCTCAGCCTCCCAAGTAGCTGGGACTACAGGCATCACTATGCCTGGCTAATTTTTGTATTTTCAGTAGAGACAGGGTTTCGCCATGTTGGCCAGACTGGTCACAAACCCCTGACCTCAGGTGATCCACCCCCATCAGCCTCCTAAAGTGCTGGAATTACAGGCATGAACCACAGCATTATGGCCACCATTTCTGCCTGGAAGGGCACGGTGGGACTCTAACAATGGACACCCCACGTCTTGTTAGTAGCTGTTTCAAATCTTCTGAAGGATGAGAAGACTTAAAATCTATTCTCTTAGCAATTTTCAAGTATGCAATATATTGTTACTAACTGTAGTCACTATATGAGGCCATGCCTATGTTAAATAGTTTGATGTAGCCATTTCACATTTTCTGTATACATCTATCAAAACATCATGTTGTATACATCTATCAAAACATCATGTTGTATACATCATAAATATATATAATTTTACTTTTCAATTTTAAAAATTGATCAATAATAAAATTAAAAATCCTATTTAAAAAACCTGTTCAAGGGCCTGCAAATTGCTGGGGGGAAGCGCAAGAGGCAGGAAGCACAGAGAAAGGAAGAGGCAACCTGCGCCAGGAGGAGGGCAGTTGTTCCTCAGCAACCCCCTGGATCCACACAGAAGCACCCTAAGTGGCTCCTGGGGAACACCGGGAGGAGATCCGAACTGGAAGACCAGGGACCTGACACCTGCACCTGACCTCAGGTGATCCACCCGCCTTGGCCTCCCAAAGTGCTGGGATTACAGGTATGAGCCACCACGCCGGGCCCTGACTTTTTTTTTTTTTTTTTTTTTTTTTTTTGAGACAGAGTCTCGCTCTGTAGCCCAGGCTGGAGTGCAGTGGCGTGATCTCAGCTCACTGCAACCTCCACCTCCCAGGTTGTAGCAATTCTCCTGCCTCAGCCTCCCGAGCTCCTTCTTGGATGGGGATGCTGAAGACCCCACCTGAGGGTGGGGAAGTGGAATGAGCCTAAAGGACATATGTAACTACTGGTATAAAAAATGCCACCCACTGCATAAACTTGTGTTTGTCACTATATTTTTTTTTTTCTTTTGGTGGGTTGGCGGGGGACAGAGCCTCACTCTGTTGCCCAGGCTGGAGTGCAGTGGTGCAATCTTGGCTCACTGCAGTCTCCGCCTCCTGGGTTTCAGCGACCCTCCTGCCTCAGCCTCTGGAGCAGCTGGGATTACAGGCGCCCACCACCACGCCCGGCTGATTTTTTTTGTATTTTTAGTAGAGACGGGGTTTCGCTGTGTTGGCCAGGCTGGTCTCAAACTCTTGACCTCCGGTGATCCACTCACCTCAGCTTCCCAAAGTGCTGGGATTACAGGTGTGAGCCACCAGGCCCAGCCATGTCATTATATTTCTTAATGTTGTCATTAACTGATAATCTCAAAAGTACTGACTTTTTTTTTTTGGTCAGAGTCTCTCTCTGTTGCCCAGGTTGGAGTGCAGTTGCTCGATCTTGTCTCACTGCAACCTCCACCTCCCAGGTTCAATCGAGTCTCATGCCTCAGTCTCCCAAGTAACTGGAATCATTTTTAGTAGAGACACGGTTTCGCCATGTTGGCCAGGCTGGTCTCAAACTCCTGACCTCAGGTGATCCACCCGCCTTGGCCTCCCAAAGTGCTGGGATTACAGGTGTGAGTCGCCACCACGCCCGACCCTAACTTTTTTTTTTTTTTTTTTTTCAGACGGAGTCTTGCTCTGTCGCCCAGGCTGGAGTGCAGTGATGGATCTCGGCTCACTGCAACTTCTGCCTCCCGGGTTCCAGCAACTCTCCTGCCTCAGCCTCCCGAGTAGCTAGGATTACAGGCGTCTGCTACCACGCCCAGCTAATTTTTTGTATTTTAGTAGAGACGGGGTTTCACTGTGTTGCCCAGGCTGGTCTCAAACTCCTCAGGTGATCCTCCTGCCTTGGGCTCCCAAAGTGCTGGGATTACAGGCATGAGCCACGGCACCCGGCCAACATATTTTTTTAAGAACAGTTGAAAACTAAGTTTAAGCACAGAGTCCATGCCTTCAGAAATACAGAGTCTGATAGAGGTGCTGATAATCTAGAGCAGAAGTCAGCAAAATTTTTCATAAAGGGTCAAATAGTGAATATATTTTGCTTTGAAAGCCATGAGATTTCTGTTGACACTACCCACCACTGCCACTGTATCAGGATGCAGCCACAGACAGTGTGTCAACAAATGGACATGGCTATGTTCCAATAAAACTTTATTTACATAACACCTAGCAGGTCACTCTTGACACAAGGGAAGCAGTTTGCCCATTCCTGATCTGTATCATTAATAATTTGCTTCTGCTAAAATCACTCCTAAGCTATCATAACGTGAGTTTGAAGGTTCCTTTCAAATAACTCAAATTGCTTTAATATGTATTATCTTATCTACCTTAGGAAATCATCTGGGAGCAACAAATAAATGGAGAAAAAAGAGTTCTCTAATTTTTTAACATGTCATATACAGAATTTCATGTGAATATTTCCACATTCTCAAATCATTATTTTTTCTTTTCACTAAGGTTAACTCTGTACATTCTTTCATGTATTTAAATACATTTCATTGTTTTTTTCATCCACTCAAAACATTTATGACATAAGGTGATGACATTTGAATTTAATCCCGATTTCCATTAGGAGAGGCTTATACTCCCTTCTGAGGTTTATTTTATTTTAATCTCATGAATTTCACAATATCCTAGTAATTGAAATATAGCTTGAAATATCTGCCAATGTAATCTGGAATTATCTCCTTGTAGAGAAGCAAAATGGGGGAAAGAAAGCAAGTAATGTCAGTCAACTAAAAGGCATAGAGATAAAAGGAAATGAAATAGGAAGCAGAATAAATGCCAGGTTTAGTGCACGACATTTTTCTGAATGGGACATTTTTTAACATTCTACAATATAATACTTTTACCTCATGATATAGGATAGCAGATGAATCCTGGCTAAATGAATAGATGCAGATGTATTTTCAGTTATCTTAGATTAATTCCTGAAGACTGCAGTTTAATAATTCTGAGTCTGAATTTCATTTTTATTATATCACTACATGTTGAGAACCCTTCAAAAGTTTGTCTAGTTCAATTCTAAAATTCAACTGAGGCTGGGCACAGTGGCTCATGCCTGTAATCTCAGCACTTTGGGAGACCGAGGCGGGCAGATCACCTGAGATCAGGAGATCGAGACCAGCCTGATCAACATGGTGATACCCTGTCTGTACTAAAAATACAAAAATTAGCCAGGCGTGGTAGTGCATACCTGTAGTCCCAGCTACTTGAGAGGCTGAGGCAGGAGAATCACTGGAATCCAGGGGCAGAAGTTGCAGTGAGCAGAGATCGCACCACTGCACTGAAGCCTGGGTGACAGAGCGAGATTCCATCTCAAAAAAAATTAAATTAAATTAAATTCAGTTGAAACAACGATGTTTTGAAAAGCTTTTTAAAACACTCTTTAAAATTTAGAACTGAAAGAAACCATGTCCAAAAATACACAGCCAAGTCCCCTCCCACATTCGGGGTAGGTATTGATAACCAATCAATATCAATCAATCAAAGCATTCTTTCTGTGGCTAAAAAGTTTTTCGTAATACTATGCCCCAGATTCTACTGCCAGTTAATCTGATCTCACCCCAAAGCTGATATGTCATTGTCATCTGCACTGTAGTCCAATTTCTTCATGTTATAAATTGAAAATCTAAGACACATTGAGGTTAAAGGATCTTCTCAGTGCCAAAGATGCTGCTCCAGTCAGTTCAACGCCTTTCTGCTTCTGTTTTTGAAATACCAGATTACCCCTACACCAGGATGGGATGGGGTGGCCACTATGGCAACATGAATTTTAAACATATGCAAACTAAACATAATTTGGGTCACCTACTAAACACTGGAAACGATTCCTGAGTGCTGGGAATTCAGCAACAAACAGGGCAGACGCAGGGCTTGCAGGCATACGGGGTAAAAAGAATAAGGTCACTCCAGATAGTGCTTCCTCTCAGGAGGGGCCGCTTTCTAATGAACGCTTGTGGAAGGTGTGTAGGAGGAGGAGAGCTGAACCATGAAAGCCAGCCCTGCGATCATGAGGAGAGGATGGTAGTGGGTACAGGGTGCCGCCAGTTGAGAGCCACAGAGGCTTGCTGGAGGGAGGCAAGGGCAGCAGTCTGCTGTGTTCAGTGCTGAGGGATAGAGTGGGGTGAGGACCCAGGGGTGCTTTGGGGATGGCAGTGGTGTGTGGCGCCGGCTGGACAGGTTCCAGGGGAGTGGTGATAACAGACGCCCTGGGCTAAGGTGAGTGGAGGGGAATGGAGACAGTGAACACAGACGAAACTTTCCAGAAGTTTTATTGATTGTGACAGGAAGCAGAGAAATGCAGCATTAGCTAGAGAGATTTTGGATTAAGGGAAAGGTTTTGTAATGAAGGCTTTGAGAGCGTGTGTATATGCTGATGGGTATACAAGGGCCAGGGAGCTGAATGTTGGAGGAAGAGGAGCCAGATACAGATGCAAAGTCCTTGAGTCCTTGAGTCCCTGAAAAGGCAAGGTGTGTTTGGGTGCAGGGAATAGAAACAGGGAAGGGATGGGCTTTATAGGAACAGGGGTATTTTGCCTACGTACAGGATGAAGAATGATAGGGAAGAGGGGCTCCCATGTAGGTAGGCTATTAGGTTAAGAGGTTGATGAAGGTGGGATACGTTTCCAAATACTAACTTAGATACACATGTTCTTATGCTATGAGACATAAACTCCAGAATAGTGTGGCTCCTAGTCCATTTCATTCACTGCTGTAAGCTCAGAGCCTAGAACAGGGCGTGGTGACTGTGACATTAGACACTCAATAAGTATGTGTGGAAGCAAAGGCACTGCAGAGCCCTGGTTTTGCCAGTCTGGTTTTCCAAATAACCACAAGGTGGCAGGCTTGTTCAAAAAAACACAGTATCGCCTGCTTGGCTAATTTCTACTGTGTAATAAGTAATAAGCCCAGTATGACTTTTAAGTGAATTTTTTTTTTTTTCTAGATGGAATCTCGCTCTGCCGCCAGGCTGGATTGCAGTGGCGCAATCTCGGCTCACTGAAACCTCTGCCTCCTGGGTTCAAGCGATTCTCCTGCCTCAGCCTCCCGAGTATCTGGGACTACAGGCGCGTGCCACCACGCCCAGCTAATTTTTGTATTTTTAGTAGAGACGGGGTTTCACCAAGTTGGCCAGGATGGTCTTGATCTCTTGACCTTGTGATCCACCCGCCTTGGTCTCCTAAAGTGCTGGGATTACAGGTGTGAGCCACTGCGCCCGGCCAGGATTAGTTCTTTGTTCATCCCAAATGTTTACTTGCTGTCCACATGTGGCAAAAACAGCTTCTTTCCAGTGATGATCAATCCCACTGTCCGCCACCTTCCTAATACCATATGCAAAAGGTCTTCCCCTTCTCCATAGCCTGATCCCTCCAATTCCCACTGCTTCACAGTCCTGTCATCACCAACAGTGAAAAAAAAGAACTCCCAGCCGGGCGCGGTGGCTCACGCCTGTAATCCCAGCACTTTGGGAGGCGGAGGCAGGCAGATCACGAGCTCAGAAGATCGAGACCATCCTGGCTAACACGGTTAAACCCCATCTGTGCTAAAAATACAAAAAATTAGCCGGGCGTGGTGGCGGGCGCCTGTAGTCCCAGCTACTCGGGATGGTGAGGCAGGAGAATGGCGTGAACCCAGGAGGCGGAGCTTGCAGTGAGTGGAGATCGCGCCACTGCACTCCAGCCTGGGCGACAGAGCGAGACTCCGTCTCAAAAAAAAATAAAAAAAATAAAAAAATAAGAAAAGTCCCACAAAAGTGAGGACATATTCCTCGTACAAAGCCTTCATGTGCTTGTATTGTACGGACACATTTCCGTTGAGTCAGGTTCCAAATTCTAACCTCTCCATCACATGGCCCAGAAAGGACAGGAGCCAGGCTCCTTGGATGCTTTGCCAAGCAATTGACTCCGTCTCAGTGACCATTCAGGGAAAAAGGAGTGGTTTTGCAAATACTCTTTCCAGTTTGACAGCATTTAAAGCTCTTAAGTATTCTCGTGGGACCGCAGAAGGATGTAGGGTAGGATCATAGTTTCTGGGAAGTCTGTAAATCCAACTTGCTTTCACAGACATAGTTATCCGGGTTCCAGCTCAGCATCTTCACCTTCCTCTTGGTTGTTCTTCCTGCCAAACTCCACGAGCTTTTCATTCCGGGTTCCTATTTTCTCGTAGAAATGATTTCCCCTGAAAATAACAATACTTACTGCCTCTCAGCTATTTCTTACATTTGGCAAATTTCAAAGTCACATGAGAAATGTAAAACACTAGAGAATCCCCCATATGAAACAGGATCTTCTCTGAGATCACCTAAGGTGTCTGGACTCTTGATTTTAGAATCTGAATTTCATTTTTATAAGTCAGATAAGATTCCATTGGCTGTTTTTGTTTTGCTTTTTGTTTTTTTTGTTTTGTTTTGTTTTTGTTTTTTTAGACACGGTCTCACTCTGTTGCCAGGCTGGAGTGCAGTGGCGCGATCTCGGCTCACTGCAACCTCCGCCTCCCAGAGTTCAAGTGACTCTCCTGCCTCAGCCTCCTGAGTAGCTGAGACTACAGGCATGCGCCACCACGCCTGGCTAACTTTTGTAATTTTTGGTAGAGACAGGGTTTCACCATGTTGTCCAGGCAGGTCTCCTGACCTCAACCAATCCGCCAGCCTCAGCCTCCCAAAGTGCTGGGATTACAGGCGTGAGCCACTGCACCCAGCCTTAGATTGGCTCTTTTGAAAAGAAATCTCTTGGTGTTTTTCCTTATAGAGAATTTCTTAATATTTTTTCCCCTAACTATACCCTGGGATATTGAAAATTCAGGTGAAAATTAATTTTTGTTCTTTTTTTAAAATTGGCATATAGGCCGGGGGGTGGTGGCTCACGCCTATATGCCGGGCTCCCAAAGTGGCTCAGCACTTTCAAAGGCTGAGGCGGATGGATCACCTGAGGTCAGGAGTTCAAGACCAGACTGGCCAATATGGTGAAACCCCATCTCTACCAAAAATACAAAAATCAGCTGGGTGTGGTCGTGGGCGCCTATAATCCCAGCTACTCGGGAGGCTGAGGCATGAGAATCACTTGAACCCAGGAGGCGGAGGTTGCAGTGAGCTGAGACTGCACCACTGCACCGCAGCCTGGATGACAGAGCTAGACTCTGACTCAAAAAAAAAAGTGATATATAGGGTTTGATTCTGATGCTTCTGTGTGATTATGTCCCTGACACTGTATTTTTGTTCTGTTTTGCTTTGCTTGCATTTGAATTAGATAAAATCTATACAGTCTTTTAGGTGTTCAAATCAATTGCTTCCTTTATAGAGTTTGAGAATTGGACGCCATCCTTACCCTGCTTCATTTTCCTCACCAGTAGAGTGGGAGAATAGCAGTATCTATCTGTGGGGGGTTGTATTACCCAAAACATTTGTTGCCCCTCCCTGGTGGAGGACTGTGCTTTCCCCATCCACTGATGTCGCACGTGGCCATGGGATTTGAGATGCCCTTCCAAGTAGTAGGATAAAACCTCCCTGGCCCATTGAGGTCAGGAGGGACCCTGTGACTTGCTTTGGCCATTGAATTGCGGGGAGATATGATGTGTTTCATATCTGAACAGAAGTTCAAGAACTAGCTCCTGGCTTGCCATTGCTCCTTTCCTTTTGCCTCGAGACTACCAGTCTCCACCCACGTACTGCACTTGCTTCCATGACACAGCCCCATGACGGACACAGCATGTGGGCGAGAAGTAAACATGAATGGCTGTGAGCCTCTGAGATCTGGGGACTATTTTTTAACTGAGGCATTACTTAGTCCAAGTTAACTGATACAATATATGGTGGCTGTGAGAATAAGTGAGCTCGAATCTGTAAAATCCTTAGCCCCATGTGTGGTATATCTTAAGCAACGAATACATATTAAGTTATTAATATCCTTGATCACTATTCATTCATTCAATTTACCTGCCATATTGAGGATAAAAGCCCATGTAGAACTATCTAATTTCCCTTACAAGGTGTTGGCATAATTCAGAGGTTTAAAATGAGATTTAGAGTCCAATAAAGAGGTTACGATATCCTCTCCATGGAAAGCAGTGAGAAGTGCAGAGGACAAAGTGCCAATTCATGGGACGCATGTGCTCCAGAATATTTCTCGGGCCACTAGCAGTAATTTCCCTGGCACTGCAACTCTGCCTTCGTGGCGTTTTATAGTTCAGAAGGCACACATTTCTTTGACTGCTCAATACAACCAGTAAGAAGAAATTACTCAACCTAAGATACTCTTAAATTTTGATTCAATTATATTGAATGATTGTCTTCTTCCACTTATGATAGTGAGTTCTTGGCACCTAGGAAAGGCAAATGCACACTCCCCTATCTGTGCTAGGGAAGGGTAACAGAGCCAGGCCTATTTGGTGCCAAATTAGAATTATTTTGATATCTCCTTGACATAGCTGAATGTCAAGAATGCAGATGCATTCTAAGGTCCCAAAGAATGCAAATGTACTTTCAAATTGATGTCAACTTAGTGCTTTTCATACAGTTTTGAATATTTGCATGTTAACAAAAACGTCCTGAGTGATGTCGATTCTGAGCTGCAGTTCCCACCGATTCTTTCCACCCAGATCAAGCACCACAGACTCCACCCATTCAGATAATTCACAGCAATATTCCTTCATTTGGGCCCTTGAGTGAAGAAGAAAGCAGTTTACACTGTAATTCTTTCACTGGAGGGTCTGAAAGCCTGTCACCTACAGAAACCCTCCAAGGCCCAGGACTTAGAGGCAGGGGTTCCCTCCAAGTCGTTCAAGAGGCAAGCACCTCCAAGCTCCCTGACTCCCACCCTTGTCTGGAAACATGTCTGGAGAAACTGACTCCAAGTGGCGCCAGTCCATTTGTTTGTTACTGATAAGCACAGAGGAGGGAGATTGAGGCGCAGACCTGAAAATGGGGAAATTAACCTTAGTCAGCCAATTGATGCGAGCGTGCCTATTCCATTTTCCACAATCTGATCCCAGAAGTCTGTAACCAGGAAAATACCCACCAATAGGATACTGGAGGCTTCTCTGGAGACCAGGTTCCCTAATGAAGAGGCCAGCTGGCTCTCTAGCCAAAATGAGTTTTGCACCTACTGGGAAACCCACTTTTTCACAAGCTCTACCCAAACTTGCAAATTGCTTTTATGTATTTTAGTCTTAATTATAAAAGGACAGCCAAGGATTGCCAGGTATTTAAGAAAACTTGCAGTTGGGTGCGGGGACTCACGCCTGTAATCCTAGTACTTTGGGAGGCCAAGGCAGGTGGACCACTTGAGGTCAGGAGTTCGAAACCAACCTGACCAATATGGCAAAACCCCGTCTCTACTAAACACACACACACACACACACACACACACACACACACACACACACACACAAAATTAGCCGGGCATGGTGGCAGGCGCCTATAAGGCTGAGGCAGGAAAATGGCTTGAACCCAAGAGGTGGAGGTTGCAGTGAGCCAACATTGCACCATTGCACTCCAGCCTGGGCAACCAGAGTGAAACTCCATCTCAAAAAAAAAAAAAAAGAAAGGAAAACTTGCAACCTGAGCTAGAGAAGTCTGGCGGGAAGGACTCCAAAGGAAATAAACGATACAGGAACTGGAGATATATATACATAATATCAATACCCTCAGAACTATTAAAGAAGAAAGTATCCTCATAAAATAAGAACAGGAAAACATGAAACAAGTTCAGAAAGCAAGAGAAATTCCTTGTAAATTAACAATGTGATAACCAAGATATAAATTTCAGTAGAGGATTAGAATATAATATGGAAGAAATGCTAGAAAGGAAAATGGAAATATCAAGAAATAGAAAACAGGAGTGAAAAGAAGAGGCAGAGATTCAAAACAAGAGGTCCAACATTTCTGAAATTCCAGAAAAAGAACAGAAGAGAAGAAATTATCAAAGAGATTGTAGCAAACTTTTCCCAGAACTGAGGATCACAAGTCTCTGAATTAAAAAGGCACACTCTGTGCCAAGCCCAATGAATGGATAAAAAGATCATAAGAAAGCACACCATCTTGAAATCTCAGGACCCTGGAGATAAAGAAAAGATGCAGAAGACTTCCAGAGAGGAAACAAACAAATGGAATCAGGAATCAGAATGGCCGTACTAGATGTAAAAAGATAAAGACTTTCAAAATTCTAAAGGAAAATTGCTCTCAATCTAGATTTTTTTTTTTTTTTTTTTTTGGATACAGGGTCTTGCTCTGCCACCCAGCCTGGAGAGCAGTGGCATGATCATGGCTCACTGCAGCCTCGACTCTCCCAGGCTTAGGTGATCCTCCCCCCTCAGCCTCCTGAGTAGCTGGGACCATAGCATACCACCATGCCTGGATAATATTTTGTACTTTTTGTGGAGATGGGGTTTTGCTATGTTGCCCATGCTGGTCTCAAACTCTTACACTCAAACAATCTGCCCACTTCAGTCTCCCAAAGTGCTAGGATTACAGGGATAAGCCATTGCACCTGGCCAGTCTAGTATTTTATACCCAACCAATCTATCCATCCAAAGAAAGGATAGAATAGACATATTCAGACTTTTAAAGACTGTCAGAATGAGGGTCAAAGCCAAGGAGAAGAGAGACATAGAATCAAAAAGGAGGGTGTCCAACACAAGGGAGCATCAGAAGGAAGTCCCAGCATAACAACAGCACAGCCAATCCAGACAAGAGCTGGTCCAGGTCAGATCAATTAAACCAAAAGATTATGATGCATTTGAGAATTTGGAAACTAATACTGATAAGACACTTGGAAATAAGAAGTAATTACACTTTCAGAGACAACACAACACATGAGAAAAGGTGGCAACTTCAGGAAAAACAAAAGTTTGTAAAAAGGAATCAGCTCATATACCTTACTTGGCTCAGTGGTAAACCATATTTATATAATCATAACAATGTAAATCCTGACTAGTAATTTAACAACAAATTACAACATATTGGGAAAATGCAAGGCTGAAAAAGCAGGGAAGGGGAGATGAGAGGGAGAGCTATCAGAACACCCTATGCTTATATCGCATAACAGAAATTCAGTAAACAATGTCTACATGTGACAAATCAAAAATTAGAAAAAGAGCAGTAAAATATAGAGGAACTTGCTAGGAAAACCAACTAAGTATTGGAAGGCCATACCCCTAAGGAAAGCAAAAAGAAAGATGGGAAAGAATGAGTAGGGAATGGTGTTTTCCATTATAAGCTCTTTTGTACTGATAACGTTTTAAATTACATATACATATTACCTTGATTTTTTAAGTTAATTTTTTAAAAAAGAAAGAGAAAACATAGGTTCATCATCAAGGAATTACCAGTCTAGCTGGGGAGATAAGACACCAGCATGTAAAAAGAGAATAAGAATAATACAAGTTTAACTTTTAAGGACAAAAAAAGAACACAATTCACCAGGCAGTTTGACTAATTGCCAAAAAAAAAAATTCCAGAGTCAGAGAGAGAAGAGCTCGTTGCTGCCTTGAGGTTACAGGGGAAGACTTTGTGGAGCGGGAAGATCTGCCCTGGGTTTCCTTGGGAAGGCGGAACTTTACTTACACAAGGCAAAGTCAGGCCAAAGAATTCTTAGACGCAAACACAAGACATGCTGAGAGGGAGGACAGTGAGCAATCCGTTTGGACTGAATTGCTAATTGCTTTTGTCCAATTTGGGTCCTATAGGAGCTGTTCAACCATCCAACCAGGAAGGGTCGATGGAGTCCAGGCTCCAAAAGGTCTTAGAAGTCAGGTTAAAAAGTTTTTGAGTGTTCCCCAAAGAGATGCAGGTCCACACTGAAGGTGCACAAAATGACAGACAGCACGAGCACGTTGGGCCTTCTGTTTTGTCAACATTAATTATAGCAATTGACATTATATCTTCATTCAGCCTATATGTAAGATGGTCAGTGAGTGTATGAATCTATCCCAAGGTGGTGTGCATGACGGGAGCGGGGATAAGTTTATACACTCACTGACCATCTCACAAACAGGCTTTCCCACCCCTTACTTCCCATGTATTGTCCTGTTTTGCAGTACACGTGGCTCATTGTTAGCTTAATTAACCCTCAAAAAATGGACAAGTGGCTTAAAAAGACTCCTGGAAATAAATTACAGATTGAACTTAATATTAGTACTAATAGAGCAAGAACAGACAAGCAACAGGAAATCTGCAGAGCCGACTCACCTATGTCTCAGCCTGAGCTAAAAGCAACATGGGCCGGGTGCAGTGGCTCACGACCAAAATCCCAACACTTTGGGAGGCCGAGGTGGGCAAATCACCTGAGGTCAGGAGTTCAAGACCAGCCTGGCCAACATGGTGAAACCCTGTCTCTACTAAAAGTACAAAAATTAGCTGGGCATAGTGGCCCACACCTGTAGTCCCAGCTACTCGGGAGGCTGAGGCAGGAGAATCGCTTGATCCTGGGAGGCAGAGGTTGCAGTGAGCCAAGATCATGCCACTGCACTCCAGCCTAGATGACAGAGCGAGACTCCATCTCAAAAAAAAGCAACAGTGATCACCTCACCTCTAACAATACGCTGGAAAAAAAATTAAATTACCAGGAAGATGCATTGTAATGAAATTTGTATCCACTGCTATTAAAGAGAAAACCCACCCTAGGTGTAAAATGTGCCTTGAAAGGGTAGCTGATGATAGGTCTTAGCGCCATGACTAGAGATATTTGGAAATACTTCCCATTTCAGCTTAAACTCATTTCCCAAAACTTTCTATTGTGATGTTTTATCAAGTATGTATGATTAGTATAATAGCATTTGTGTATTATTTATATGGCATGTCACTTTTTTTTCCCACTGAATGTATGCAGAATCGAAAGAGTTTTGAGGTCATTGCTGTAGACTTGGGGAATTTCACAAGGTTTGGGGACTACAGAACGCTGTGCTCAAAATTCTGCTGAAGGGAAAATAGTTATATGGGGATGGGTTCCATGAAGATTTACAATAGTGCTAGAATGAAGTAATAATGCACTAAATGAGATTAATCAATTCACCTTTGAATTGAAATGATGGAATAGATTTGAGAAATACTGCAAAGGATTAAAGGAATGAGACAGGGTAGCTGGTTTAATAAGGGAGGGCATTTGTCATACTGCCTGCTAACTATAGCTGTCAACAACATAAAGCATAGTTAATACCGGCTTTATGGGCAGGTCATCTTACTCATCCAAGTATATATAATTCTACTTAAAATCCTATTTTCAAGGTTACCAAGGATTATGTACCTAGGAGCACTTTCTTAATTCTTTTAGCCTAAAAAAATAATTTAAAGTTGTAGAAGTTCAGACCCTTCCATTTTTAAGGAGCTTTTACACTAATTAGATGTTTAAGCATAAACACATGAACACTAGTTAACACTTCTGTGGTGTTCACTATGTCCCATGTGTCATTCTAAAAACTTTACATATATCACTTCACTTAATCCTCACCAAATAACCCTGCAATTTGGTACAATTATATTGTACCCATTTCACAAATATGGAAATCAAGGCAGAGAAAATAAATAACTTGCTCACAGCCAATTGATAAAGCTGGATTCCCACCCAGCAAGCCCAGCTCCCAACCACACACTAATTGTGACAACAGTACAATGAGTGTAAATGCTCAAAAATACCCTCACGTGACTCACATTTCCTTCTGAGATGTCAAACTCTTCAATTCTATAAGTTTTCTAGGCTTTTGCTTCCAAATGTATGAATTAGAAATAAACCAATTTCTTAGGCCAGGCGCCGTGGCTCATGCCTGTAATCCCAGCACTTTGGGAGGCCAAGGTGGGTGGATCACGAGGTCAAGAGTTCAAGACCAGCCTGGCCAACATGATGAAACCCCACCTCTACTAAAAATACAAAAATTAGCCAGGCGTGGTGGTGGATGCCTGTAATCCCAGCTACTTGGGAGGCTGAGGCAGAGAATTGCTTGAACCTGAGAGGAGGAAGTTGCAGTGAGCCGAGATCGTGCCACTGCACTCCAGCCTGGGCGGCAGAGCAAGACTCCATCTCAAAAAAAAAAAAAAAAAACAGAAAGAAACCAATTTTTTTTTTGTTGATTGGTAAAGAGACAGAAGTCTCCAACATAGCCCATAAGTTGCCCATAAGTTGGCCATATAAAATGTAATGAATAGAATATGCAAAGTGACCAAGATCTGTGACCCCAAAGGCAGAGAAGAAGCTATTAAATAAGGGAATGACTGACTAGCATCTTATAGGAAATGTATTGAACACAGCCTTGGCATGTTGGAGACTTAGCATATTAGTTTTCTGTGGCTCCCATAACCAAGTAATACAAGCTTGATGGCTTAAAATAACAGAAATGTACTCTTCTGGTGTCCAAAATCAAGGTGTTGGCAGGCTGCACTGCCTCTAGAGGCTCTAGGGCAGGATCCATCTCTTGCCTCTTCTAGCTTCTGGTAGCTGCCAGCATTTCCAGCAGTTGTCAGCATTCGTTGGCTTGTGGTGGCCACATTGCTCCAATCTCTGCCGTGTCTTCATATCACCTTCTCCTTGGCTTGTCTCTCCTATGCGTGTCTCCCATAAAGACACTTGTCATTGGATTTAGGGCCCGCCAGGATAACCCATGGTGATTTCCTCATCTCAAGATCCTTAATTATATCTGCAAAGAGCCTTCTTCCAAATAAGGTACCATCCATATGTTCCAGGGGTTAGGATCTGGATGTATCTTTTGAGAGGGTGTCACTTAACCCACTATAAAGACATTATCCAAAACCAACAAACTAAGTTAAATAGCCCAGATATATAACAATTCAAAGGTTAGAAGACAAAACAAAGCAAATTGAAAGGTACACAGCAAATATATACAAGTAAGACGATGTGACGTGTAGACTTTTAACACACAGAGTAGGATAATGCATGTATTGTGTAAATGCTCAGTATCAACTGGGCATTAGAATATTGTGCATATCTGGAATGACACATGAAAATGGAATTAAGCTTGAAAAAACATCAAACAATTAAATATTAAGATAAGGCCTTAGGCCAGGCATAGTGGCTCATGCCTGTAATCCCAGCACTTTGGGAGCTGAGGCGGGTGGATCACCTGAGGTCAGGAGTTCGAGACCAGCCTGGTCAACTTGGTAAAACCCCATTTCTACTAAAAATACAAAAATTAGCTGGTTGTGGTGGCGCACGCCTGTAATCTCAGCTACTCAGAAAGCTGAGGCAGGAGAATTTCTTGAACCCGGGAGGCGGAGGCTGCAGTGAACTGAGATCACACCACTGCACTCCAGCCTGGTCGAGACAGAGCGAGACTCCATCTCAAAAAAAAAAAAAAAAAAAAGATAAGGCCTTTAAATAAAGGATTAAAAGTTCAAGCATGATTAAAAGAAAGCTTGGAAAATAAAATAATGGATCCAAGCCCATCAGGTGAAGGCGCTCGGGAAAGGAAATGTTGACTTTTCCTCAGCTCAAATGTGGGGCAGGGGGGATATTCACCAGTTAGCACTGCATCTCAGGGGGTGGGGTTAGGTGGGAAATTATGCATCCCTGTATTTCAAGGGAGTGGGATTAGGTGCGAGATGAATCACTGTATCATCTCAGGGAGTGGGTTAAGTGTGATTTATATCAGGAGACCCGAAGCCGGCCCGCCCATCATCTGAGATGTGCATCCCTGTGCGAGGCTGCAGTGTTAGGTTCCCTGTGTAAGGCTGCAGTGTTAGGCTGCGTGGGTCACATAGAGTAGTGTCGGTCTCTCCAAAAACAACTTGAGTGAACCCCTGCATGTCCTTTGTGTCATCAAGGCTGATTATCAACTTTGTAATATAAGGAAATTCAAACCAAGTCATGTTAGACCCGTTCTGGCTCTAAATGGCTATCTAAGGGTCTATAAATTTCCTCTGTGAGAGTGAGCATTCCTGAGCATTAGAATGCAATGTCTAGGGAGGCTTTGGAATCCTTCCTCTGAGGTTCTGAACATACGGGCACATTCCCATCTGTCTGGAATAATCAAGTACAGTTCTGCACAAAATTAGGAGGATTAACCAGCAGACCCCTTGGGTCCTGTGGTTCCCAAGAGCCTCTCAGCTCTGACCTTCTCACGTGTTCTCTACCACAAACCGAGGCCAGCAGGGAACGAGTTCTGTAACTCAAGAGGGCAAAAGCTCTCCTAAAGCAACAATGTAGTCCTGAGTCCTGATTTCAAAGAAATAACTTAGTGGAGGCACTCTCCAAGTCACACCAGAGAACGTCAAAGTTCAGGGACAAAGTTCTCATATCAGTCCCCAAATGCCAGTCCACAGACAACTGCCAGTTCACAAGAAACTATTCTTTGCTTCGTGGTGAAATGAAAGAAAAGTAAGGACAAATGTGTGCGTGTACGTGTATATACATGCATATTCACATTATACCTTTTACATAAAATATTTTCTCCTGGGAAGAAATGTCCTTGCTTTTAAAATTATGTCTTGTCTTTTGTGTTAAAGCATTCTTTATGAACCAGTGATGGTAGGTGATGGTAGCTGATGGTAGCTGTTTCATTATTCTTTTTTTTTTTTTTCAGACGGAGTCTTGCTCCATCGCCCAGGCTGGAGTGCAGTGGCGCAATCCCGGCTCATTGCAACCTCTGCCTCCTGGGTTCAAGCGATTCTCCTGCCTCAGCCTCCTGAGTAGCTGGAATTACAGCTGTGCGCCACCACGCCCAGCTAATTTTTGTATTTTTAGTAGAGGCGGGGTTTTGGCATGTTGGCCAGGCTAGTCTCAAACTACTGACCTCAGGTGATCCACCCGCCTCGGCCTCCCAAAGTGCCAGGATTACAGGCATGAGCCACTGCACCCAGCCCGTTATTAGTTTATTTTTAACGCTATTACAGGGGAAAAAGTTGGTTGTTTTTTAAATTGGGCATCTTTTTTTAATCCCCCATTAAAAGCTTTCTTTATTCCTTGGCTTCTTTGTAAAATCTCAAAGTCTGGGAATCTCTGTCATAGCTTTACAGTCACTTTCAAGGAGCTTTCAGAACCCTCCAAAGCTGGGCCCCACATAAGACAATCCTGGCTCGAATCACTTGACTTTGCCACCCTGCAGACTCCTGAAGCTACAACACCAGGAAGTGAGGTGAGGACTTTCACCTGAACCCCCACTACATCCACAGTGAGAGGGAACATGCGGGCGGCTGGAGAGCCTATCTTCTCTGAATCATCTGGGGATAAAGTCACAGGCAGGAAAGCAACAAGCAGGTGGCCTTTATCTGGGGACTGGCCATTCCTCCCCACATACTTGCCACAAGCCCTCTAGAATGGAATAGATGTCAAACTCTTGCTGAATGAGTTCATATTCCTACCCTGCTTTTAAATGTTTAAGTCATAATCATCTTAGTTTTAAAGCCTCATTATTGCGGTATTTTTAGCATTCTAGTTTTCCAGATACATATATCATGTTACCAACCACAGTTTAAAAGCTCTTATGGCAACTTCCTCATGCGCGCATTTTATTCTATCTCTATTCTCTCCTAAGATAAGGAAAAGGGGGGTGTAGAAAATTTCCTCCGAACAATCAGAGGATTGTACATAGACACAATTTGGTCATGTATTGAAGTGAACCTTAGCTGGGGAAAAATTAAAACCTAACAAGAAACAAAAGAGGAACCTACTGTAGAGAACAATGAGTTTGTTCAAATGCATTCTTAACATTTCTGTGAATACTCATCAACCATGAGAAACTTGTATAGCATAAAGGTGTCCACTAGGAGGCACTGCAGTCAAAGCACACAGAAATAGACGCGAAACCCTTAATTTATGTAAACTCACGTGTTTTTATTAATATTGTCAATAGTGAACTGTTTTTGCAAAATGAGAGGTCACTATTTTTCAGACCTGATTAGGCAAAAATTGCACAAGGCACTTCTTGCTGAAGAAAAAAAAATCCATTTTCTGGCAGCAGGAGTTAGCTGACTCGTGGCAATCCAGAGTTGGCCTCTTACTAAGGTCAATATGCATGTGCTCAGGAAACTTGAACCCACACAAGAATGTGAACCAAGACGGTCAGGCCAGAGATAACATGCGGGTCTTGTAAATGTCAAACTTTGCTTCCTCTGCTCAGCTGAAAACATCCTCTTCTCTTTCCCTTATCCTCCTCCCACCCTACCACTCCTGATGATATCCATAAACAAAAAAATGTTAATGACTCGTAGAAGCTTTAAAATAGGAGGACATTTAATTTCATAATGCATCTGCGGTCACCAGCTGACTGCAGCTGAGTGAAGATACAACCTTTAGCAGTGCTCCCTGACTACAGGTCAAGTGGATGCTCTCCTTGTGACTGTAGCAGATGGAGGAGGAAAGATAAAGGTGAATGCAAGAGGCTAGAAACATACATTGTGATCCCTTTTTTAAAGCCTTTGATTTTTTAAGATTAAACTAACCCATTTTTTTAAGTATATGATTTGTTCATTAAACTACAAATACATGTCTTGGATTGCAAGCTGAAGAGCAACTGAGAGCTAGGAGAGGCGTGATAAGACCCAGGAAAGAAACTACAGCAAGGCGCCCTCATGTCGCTTACAATACAATGCAGGTCCCTGTAGCTCCTGCTCCCTGAGCCTCCTGGCACGCCTGTTAAACAACCACTGCCTTATTCACGCAGAGAACTTGCCATGCCGGGGTCGCCCAGGGAAAGTGAAGTTTTGGTCAGTGTTTTGGGTTGAATTGTATGTCTTCTCCGAAAAAATATGTTGAAGTCCTAACCCCTCTTTACATGCGAATGTGACATTATTGGAAGGAGGGTCTTTGCAGTTGTCCTCAAGTTAAACTGCGGCCACTAGGTGGCGCTCATCCAATGTGACTGCTGTCTTTATAAGGAGAGGAGATTTGAACACTGAGATGCAGAGACAACGCGGCGGGACGACAGAGGGAGAGATGGGGGTGATGCGTCCACTAGCCAAGGAACACTAAGGACTGTCAGCAGCTGGGAGAGACGGAAGGAGCTCCGGAACAAACCAGGCCTGCCCACACCTTGATTTCAGACTCCTGTTCTCCAGAATTGGAGAAAATAGATCTCTTGTTTTAGGCCACCCAGTTTGTAGTCCTTCATTATGGCAGCCCTAGGAAACTCATCACCAAATCTGGAAAAAGTAGGCCGGGCACGGAGGTTCACGCCTGTAATCCCAGCACTTTGGGAGGCCAAGGTGGGTGGATCACCTGAGGTCAGGAGTTCGAGACCAGCCTGGGCAACATGGCAAAACCCCGTCTCTACTAAAAATACAGAAATTAGCTGGGTGTGGTGGCGGGCGCCTGTAATCCCAGCTACTCAGAGCCTGAGACAGGAGAATCACTTGAACCCGGGAGACGGAGGTGGCAGTGAGCCAAGATCGTGCCATTGCACTCCAACCTGCGCAACAGAGCAAAACTCCATCTCAAAAAAAAAAAAAAAAATGGAAAAAGTAGAATGGAATTCTGGGAATGATAATCAAGAGAGGTTCAACTGCTGAAGCACGAAGTTTTAAGGCTTTTTTTTTCTGTGTCTTCTCCTTTTCTTCCCTATTTTCCTGTCTACTCAACCCCGATATTCCAATTTCTCAATATGAAATATTATTTTTATTTATCTTTAAACGCACAGCTGTTGGTGATTTCTGGAGACATGCCCATTATTTTTTCCAGTCCATTTTGTAGATCTCCTCAAATACCTAAAAACTTCACAGTCCAGCTGGCATTTTTAAAGCACTTTGCTCCTTTGAGTTGCTCAAATTATTTGACATAAATGTTCCCTTATTCATGTCAGTTTAAAGGAAAAGATAAGTACAGATCTTAAACTTCAGGAAATATACAGCAAAGTTAAGCATCTTATAGTAAATCACGTTGCCTTTCAGCGAGTGAGCAGAGCCTGGTGGACAGACTCCCAACTCCCTGTATAGTCTTTTTAAAGTACTATACAATTATATTTTATTCTTTATTACCCACCTACAAGACAAGAATGAATAAATCCTCCAAAATGGTGGTCACTCAAGAGTTGCCTTTTGGGGACCTTTCTCTTTTTTTTGATAGAAATGCCTCTGATATTTTCAGAATTCAAAAAACCTCAAACAAAATGGAGCGAGTACCTTGTCATGTTCTAATTCTCCAGTAACCACAAGAATCTTCCTTCCTCTCCATTCCATTCTGAGAAAGAGCCACTTCACCTCTCAGAATGATGGGAAAGATAAGGCACAAGCCAAGCCAAATCTTCTCCCCCAAATTCCCTGGCTCTACACGTCCCTGGGACAGGAAGGTCTCAGCTCGCTGACTTGGGCATCCTCTGTGTGCCACAGGTGGGGGATCACCATAGAGAGCCCTCGGTCGGACTCCCTCTGCCCCTGGCATTCTGCCTCCCAAAGTTAAGTGTCATCTTAAAGATGGAGCCACACCAGGGAAAAATCCCTTATCCTTGCTGTGTTTCAGCAGAAGTGAAACAGACTGGAATTTCCAAAGCTACTAAAGAAAGGAGAAAGGGAAATCAAAGAACATCAAGAAAATTTAACAAGCCTAAAACTCAGAAGCACAGAAACATGGCGGAGCGTGTCCACCACTCGCAGGCCCCGTGCCGCCCCTCCTCCAAGCTCACGGGCTTGATTCACATGATCAAGACCACCCTGTGGCTTCCTTGCTTCCCAGCTACAGAGTCATGGCCACTGAAAAGTGCCACCTCACCTCCCTGCCAACTCTGTGTCCTAGACAACTAACTCCCTGGATCAGGGGTATTACTGAACTAAGACCAAATCTCCAGATGAGAGAGAGATTATCAGATTCTTCACATGCGATCCAGCTTGTGGGAATGCGGGTGGGGTATAGGAAGTGGTTCAGCCCCATATGGATCCTTATAATGGAAGAATTATGAAAAATATAACCACAGAATAAATATGACATTCACACAAGATGAGTCAGGTACACACCACAAACTGTGTAGGTCTCAGTGAAAGTAGACTATCTGGCTGAGGTTGGAGGGTTCCAGGCTAGTGCTACGGGGAGACAAGGACATGGTGGACAGGAAGGAGGTGACCCAGGCAGGGAGAAGGAGCAGATAGATTAGGAAGTTGTTGCCAGAAAGTGGGGCAGGCCTGTGGTAGAAATGCATGCCCCAGAGTTAAGGAAGCTGGGAACTGTCAGGAGCAGGCTGTGTGGTGCCAAAGAATACTGACATTTTTCAAATGGTGGGGGATTTGAAAAGGCAAGTGAGCAGCCCAAATGTGATCATAGTTAACATCGACTGAGTTACACCAGAAATGTGCTAGACACTTCATATGGATCTTCTCATGTAATCCTCACAACAACCCCATGCTATAGAAGTACTGCCATCCACATTTTATAGAAGAGTTAACAAGCCTTCAAAAAAGTTACTTGACCAAAGTCTCACAGACCAGTGAGTACAAAACCGAAATTGGAACCCACATCATTGGATATTGAAGCCGGAGCACTTAACGCTATATATGCACACACACACGAGCACACGTGCACACAAACACACACACACATCTTAAATATCAAGGACTCTACAGAGCAGGGGTATTTTCCAAAAGGAGGAAGAGTCATAGATTGCAAGTGATCATGGAGTATTGGCGTAAATGAGTCCCCAACCCAGTAGATGAAATGTGAAAAGGGGGAAGCCGGGATACTCTGGAGAGAGCGGAACTTCAGCTAGGGTGCGCATTCTCTGAGACTGAGGACACAGAAGGAAGTATCCACTGAAGAACAGGAATCCCAGACAGCCCAATGGAAAGGGTTGCCATGAGAGTAAAAGAGGAGTCAGGAGTCCATGGGAAAGCCCCACAGAGCAGCAGGGAGCAAGGGCATGCAAAGGAGACAGATTACCAGCCTGGCCAGAGCTTGGGTGATCCTTGGAGATGACAGGATGGTAGGCCAGATGGGACAGACTCCAGGGGGCCGCAAGTGTGCTGCTGTTTCCCCGTCCTCTGAGCTGCCAGGGCCTGGAGCACTCAGCCTGTGGTCAGTTGGTCGCCGGCCCTGGTGGAAGGGGAATCTTTGGGGCCACAGATAGTGGAGGAGGAAGGAGCTCTGCCTGGCCCCCTGGCAGCTGGGAGCTGGGAGCTGCCAGACCTTGAAGGAGAATTAGTTGGTCTAGGAAGCTTACCCTGGCATGACTAGGGAGGTAAAATAATCTGCCTAATGTACATTCCTCTTTTCCCCTGGAAAATCTGAAATAGAGAGCAGCCTGCTCTAAGCATGGTTGTACATTCTGCTTATTTGAAGAAGCCAGGCAAGGAGTTCCCCACAAGCAGCAAGACATGTAGGAACTGTAACGTGGAAGAACCTAAAACTATATTTTTGGTTCTCAGGTAAAGTAGGTCATATATGGCAGCCATGTGACTAATGTCAGAATCACTGCTTTCTGCCTATTTTTCTAGTCCTCCAACCGTTTATTTATATTTGGAAACTATCTCAACCAGCCACTAACTGTATGTCATGGGCTTTCTCAACCGTCTTGTACACCAGCCATCTCTGACTCCTGCCAGCAGGGATCATGTTGAAACAGTTTGGGAGTGTGGTTTTTAGGTTCCAGCAAAATACTTCTTAAAAAAAAAAAGCCTCCTAGGAAAATGAGTTTGAACTGTATGTAATTTCTGCTTCTGTTGAGTTTTCTGCAATGGTTCTTTCAAGCTAAGAACAGCCCAATACTCAAGCCAGGAACATTTCTCTTGGCCACTGATCCATTTTTCCTTTTTTATTATGGAAAGTTTCAAACATGCAAAAATATAGAGAAAAGAACGATGCCCTGTACACCCCTCACCTTGCCGCAACATTCGACAATTGTCAACTCATTTTGGCCACCATATTCAGTGGATGATGAAGGAAGGAAGGAAAGGAAGAAAGGAGAGAGGGAGGGAAAGAGGGGAAAGAAAGGAAGGGAAGACAAAAATAAAAGAAGAGAAAAGAAAAGCAAAGGGCTAGGCCTGGTGGCTCCTATGTATAATCCCAGAGCTTTGGGAGGCCAAGGCTGGAGGATTGCTTAAGACCAGGAGTTTGAGACCCACCTGGGCAACATAGTGAGATCCTATCTTTATAAAAATTTTTTATATTAGCCAGGCTTGCTGGAAGGTGTCTGCATTCCCAGGAAGCTGAGGCAGAAGGATCACTTGAGCTCAGGAGTTCAAGGCTACAGTGAGCCATGATTGTGCCACTGCACTCCAGCCTGTGCAACAGAGCAAGACCCCACGTTTAAAAAAATAAATAAAAAGAAGAAAGAAAAGAAGAATAAGTTAAAATGTGTTGCACAAGATTTGGAGCATGTTCCTCCACATTTCCTCTTACTTTGGAACTCAAGTTAAAACAGTTCTCAGTACAAATTACATACAATTGGTTTTATGAAATTCTTCCTAGATTCAAAATTTCAATTAGATTTCAGGGAAATCACTAGAAGCCTAGTTAAAAAGGAGTCTGTCTCACTGCAACTTACTATTATGAATGTGACTGTAAAACAAAACTGATTATTGATGCCAAGCTCACATTTTACTTGTTGGGGATTTTAACCACATGGCAGCAACTTCCAGTAAGAAGCTTAAAAATTTCCCAGCTAAAGAAATGCTGGTGGTGGCAGGAGTGGTGGGAGACGGGGGAGGGGTGGTGGAAATAACATTTGATTTCTGAAAACTCCAGACAAGCCATGGACGTTTACATTTCAGATTGTTTAAAGAAAAGCGCATCATGGGAGATCATCTTAGGGTGAATCAATGGAGATAATTCTAGAGGAAGTCAGAACTGGCCTGTTCTTGAGGTGGGAGGAGACATTGGTTTATCTGTTGAGAATTTCTCAAGTATAGCGTGACTTTCTTCCTCCCTTCCTTTCTTTTCTTTTCCGTTCTTTTTTTTCCTTTTTCTTTTTCTTTTTTTTTTTTTTTTTTTTTAATGAGACAGGGTCTTGCTCTGTCGCCCAAGCTGGAGTGCAGTGGTGCAATCACAGCTCACTTTAACCTCAAACCCCTGGATTCAAGCAATCCTCCCACCTCGGCCTCCCAAAGCATTGGGATTAGAGGTATGAGCCACTGTGCCTGGCCTTTCTTTCTTTTTTGAAGCACAAGGACCAGTGGAGAAAAAGTGAATTTATATCATGAGTATTAACAATCATACAGTCACTTGCCAGGGTCTTCTGTTTTCTGTTAGCAGGTGAAAAGTGAAAGGAGAAAATGCAGGCAGTGGCAGCCAATTTTAGCTCCCCATCTAGCCATGTCATTTATAACCAGAGTCATTTGAAACCTCCCATTGTGGGATTCAATGAACTCAAATGACTGCCCCAAAATACTGACCACGTCTACATAACAGCAAACATAGGTTTGGCATGACATTGATCAGGGCCTGAAATCTTGGCCAGCGGCTTCCCAACTTCCACGTGGAATCCTCCTTAAAACAAATGCTTAGGGCAGATGTTTGTCTGAAATGAATGCAGACACACAGGCGGATGCACAGCTTTCTCACACACACACACACACACATTAGTAATTACATAAGGTAATTACTTTGCACCAACCTAATATGAGTTTTTTCAAGGACCCTGGAAGTAGCCTGCATCCACCTAGGACAAACCTTCTCTTTCTTGACCATCTACAAAAGTGCAAGGGAAAAGACCACTGTCTGGAGACTTGGTGGCCTGAGTTTTTTCTCTGTTCCATCAGGAACGGACAGGTACTTTAAGTTCCGGGGCCTCATTTTCTTCTGCCCTGACATAAGGGAAAAAAGTAGGCCAGATGATTTTTGAAGTTCTAAAGGCAGCTCCAGCCGGGTGCAGTGGCACTCACCTGTAGTCTCAGCTACCCAGGAAGTTGAGATGGGAGAATGGCTTGAGCCAAGGAGTTCAAGACCAGCCTGGGCAACATAGCAAGATCCCATCTTAAAAAATAATAATAAAAAAAAATAAAGGCAGCTCTACAAGCACAGTGAACTATTAACACAGAGTAGGGCTTGGCGTCTGCCAGTGTGGATTGAAATATTTGCTCCATGCTTCTAAACAGTGCAACCATGAGACTGTTGCTTGCTTTCTTTTGAAAACTATAAAGAATACCTATGTCACAGATTCCTGTAAGAATTGAATTCTTTAAACATATATAAAGCATCTGACTTAAGAAATATGTCATAATGCTAGTACCCTCCTTCTTAAAATGCTATGATTTCAAACATCAAGGAATCTGGGAAGTTTGCCTTTTTAGAGCACAACTAGACAATTCTGTCCAAAATATTTCCCACTATAACTTATTACTCATTGGAGGATCAGTATAAACATTTAGGTCAATACCACTGAAAAATACTCATGAGACAGAAGTATTGCATAGTCCATGTCTTATGTGAGATATTTTAGATACTTTTTCTTTCTTGTTTCTTCCTTATTTTTTCCTTATTCACTTCCAAATAAAAGAAAGGTATAAGTTGAACCAAGTTGAGAAAGTGAAGTCTTTACAAAGTTTATATTGCTAATTAAATTAAGGTTTTTAGCAGATCAAGGACGAATAGCTGAGTTCAACAAAATATTTCCTTTGATCTCAAGGCTTTTTACTTCAAAGACTAACCAGCGGGATCATGCAGGGGGCTGGCAGTGAACCCCTCCTCTCCCCACAATGAGGGGGCTTGGGTGAAAAGAACTTTGGAGAATCCACTTCAGAGCAGTGTGAATGCCTGCAGTGGTGGGTCCTGCCCAGGCCAGCCTCTGGGGTGAGACATGTCAGCGGAAAATAAATGAGTCAGAAGACGTGAGTTTGAGGCTTGAGTCTACCCGTTACTCACATCCCATGAAAAAGTTGCTTGACATCAGTCTTCATGTTCTCCCATGAAAAATGGGACAATGATGCCTAACTTATTTGTCTCCTAGCTTTGATCTAAAGATAATGCTGGCTCTTTGAATATAGCAAATACTGAAATAAGATTAAGAAATAAAACCCCAGAGGGATACTCAAACAGTTTGCATTTTCTTCCAGGAAGAGTTTTTCAGCCTGGCGTGGTGGCTCACACCTGTAATCCCAGCACTTTGGGAGGCCGAGGTGAGTGAATCTCCTGAGTTCAGGAGTTCAAGGCCAGCCTGGACAACATGGTGAAACCGTCTCTACCCAAAATACAAAAAATTAGCCCAGCATGGTGGTGTGTGCCTGAGGTCCCAGCTACTCGGGAAGCTGAAGTGGGAGGATTGCTCAAGCCTGGGAGGTGGAGGTTGCAGTGAGTCGAGGTCGTGCCACTGCACTCCAACCTGGGTGACAGAGTGAGACTCCATCTAAAAAAAAAATAGTTTTTCTACTTCTCTCTCCAGTGCTGTACACAGTAGGTGCTCAATATTTCTTTGTTGAGTGAGTGAAGGGGCAAATGAAGACTGTGGTGAGAGGTGGGCCCTGGGACCCTCTGCCATGTAGATTTGTTCTTCCTTCCTCTTACATGACCCCATTCATCGTGCCATTGCAGCCTAGGCCCTACTTAATCCTGGGATGTGGTAAGAAGGGAACGCCAGGGTCGGGGAGGGAGAAGGGCAGTGGGAAGCTGGGAGAAAGAAAGGGCCACCCTGGCGCAAGGAAGGAAGAAGGACGGTTATGGGCAATTCCTGCAACTGCCCTCTAATGAGAGCCTGCTGTGTCCCCAATATAAAGTGTGTCACACTACCTTGGACAGGTGGTCCTCAGCGTTATTCCATTGAGCCCATGTTTGCATCTGATTGAAAGGATTAAGCATTTATATGTTTCCAAATTTTCATAAGCCTGGAAAGATGAACACCCTACTTGGTGAAATCCAATGGCGAGTCATCCTAAATTCTTAGTCACCAAAGAGAGAATTTGGGGCACTGGGGAAACCCAGACGCTGACTACGCAATGAGAACATAATGAATAATGAGGGCTGAAACATTACAGGTATGTGCCACAGGCTTCGAGAGATGGCTTTCAAGCTTCCCTGTGACTTTGAACTTCTCATTCTCACAATGCTTTTGGACAGACTTTATTTTTCAGAATCAGAGATAACGGGCAGATGCTAATGGGCTGAGCTTTGCTGTGAGCTCTGGGGTGGGGCCTAGATGGGATCCTCCTGTGGGTGTCAGCACTGGGTGTTACCACGTCGGCGTTCCCCTGCCTTAGATGGATTGTTTCTCTTTGACGTCGGGATGGTTTCCTAACCCACGTCTGCAGTGAATCAGCCCCTGATAGAGGAATGATTCAGTGGACTCCTGTAGTCGGGTACCCAGGTTGAAGGAGACACATTCAAAGACACTGGTATCACTCAGGATGTCTGAGGCTGCAACTCACAGGAGATCCAGCTGATAGTGACTTCAAACATAACCATGTGTGTTTATCTCATGCAGGAAGAAATCTAGGGATTTATGGCTCCAGGGTTATGCAGCTTCTCTGGAATTCTGGTTCTAGAAAGGCAGTATGTCGCAACAGTGAGGAGTACAGCCTCTGCCATGGGTCTCCCTGAGTTCAAATCCCAGCTTTGGTGCTTCTTGTCTGTGAAACTTCCCACAAATTACTGAACTTTGCTGAGCCTTGGCTCCCTCCTCTGTCAATTGGAGAGAACAGTAGTTGTCCTTCCAGAGTTGCTGTTAGAATTAAATTAGTTAATATCTATAAACTGCTTAAGGAGAGGCTGGCATGTATTAAGCACTATGAGTGTTAGTTCTTGTCATCTTTATTTATTTTTATCATCCCCTCATTGTCACAAGATCGTTCCCAAAGCAGCAGGCTTTCACACCACACGACAGTATGCAGGACAGGAAGGAAAGTGCTGGAGGGGACAAGGCAAGGGATAAGAACGACACAGGCCTCTCTTGGGCATCTCTCTCCTTTAGCAGGGAGAAATCTCCTTCCCAGACCTCATGCCTTTGTCAGAGCCTACAGGTCAGGACTGGGCCACACAGTGATGTCTGAGGCAATACCTGGCAAAGGAGAGTGAAATCATCATGGTTTGGAGCCTCTGTGCTATCTCCCGTGGTAGCTCCTAATAACCACATAAAGCAATTTAGATTTAAATTAAAATTAAATAAAATTTAAAATTTAGGCCAGGCGTGGTGGCTCACGCCTGTAATCCTGGCACTTTTGGAGGCTGAGGCGGGTGGATCCCCTGAGGTCAGGCGTTTGAGACCAGCCTAGCCAACTTGGTGAAACTCCGTCTCTACTAAAAATACAAAAATCAGCCAGGTGTGGTGGTGCATGCCGGTAATCGCAGCTACTCAGGAGGCTGAGGCAGGAGAATCGCCTGAACCCAGAAGACAGAGGTTGCAGTGAGCCAAGATAGCGCCACTGTACTCCAGCCTGGGTGACAGAGCGAGGCTCCAGCTCGAAACAAAATAAAAATTAAATTAAATTAAATTCAGTTGCCCAGTCACTTGAGCCACATTTCAGGTGCTCAGTAACCACGTGGGGCCAGTGGTCTCCATAATGGACAGTGCAGCCCTAGACCATTTCCATCATCCAGGAAGGTCTGTCAGACAGCGCTGGAATCAGAGCCCACTCCCGCAGCTGGATGAGGGTAAACCTTCCCTGAGCACATTTTCTCATGTTGTCTGAACAAAATCAGGACTGTGTTCACAAGGAAGGAGGAGGAGTGGCTGCTGGGTTGGTAATCAACAATGAAGCAGACACAGGAGGGAAGACCAGCATAGACGTTGGTGAGATCAGAACTGTGGGTGTGAGTGTGGCCATTGGGTGAGAAGCTCAGCAGGGTTTAAGGAGCCTCATTAGATTTCATGTTGACCATCCTGGCCTCTCTGTCCGCGAGGCACCCTGACACACACAGTCTAGCTATTTTATTGTGGTGGAAATTGGAATTATAAGAATTTGTTGGCTGGGCGCGGTGGCTCACACCTGTCATCCCAGCCCTTTGGGAGGCTGAGGCAGGCGGATCGCAAGGTCAGGAGTTCAAGACCATCCTGGCTAACATGGTGAAACCCCGTCTCTACTAAAAATACAAAAAATTAGCTGGGCGTGGTGGTGGGCACCTGTAGTCTCAGCTACTTGGGAGGCGGAGACAGGAGAATCACTGGAACCCAGGAGGCAGAGGTTGCAGTGAGCCAAGATCGTGCCACTGCACTCCAGCCTGACAACAGAGACTCCATCTCAAAATAATAATAATAATTTGTTAGATGCCCTCACCCCTCTTAAGCGAAGTAGTTAAGTAGTTTCTGCTACTAAAGTGCAAAAATGAGCCTCCACCCTGCCTACATCCTGGACCCCAACCCAGCCTGAGAATAAGACTCTGTAAATCTCCCTGTTGATGTTGCCTATTTTTACTATTGACATACAGAACGAGAGAGTAAAAACCATTTTCCACTATACATACTCACCGTGAAGCACAATATACAACACACCAAAGCCCTTGGGGTAGTACACAGATCTGACTGCAAAATGCAGCCTCACGCACTTCCCTAGGGGCCCCGGGGAGCAGTAAAGGTCTTAGAGCCCCTCCTAGTATTTGAGAAGGTGTTGGTTGGCTGTGGCAAACATGCATTTGGAGCAATAATAATAACAACCAATGTGCAGTTATGCTTAACTATATGTCAGGCATTTGCTCAAGGTCAGGAAGTGGTGGAGTTGAATTTGCACCCAGAAATTCTAGTGCCAAAGTCCAGGTTCTGCTGTGCTCTCTTCTCAGGACTCGAGGTGAGCATGCTCTTTGGGGATCCACAGGCTCAATGCTTATTGAAGCACAGATGGCTGGGCCAGCGGTGTGCTGGGGCCAGCGGTGTGCTGGAGCCAGCTCCTCCTCTCAGCTCAGGAGAGCTTCTTGTGCACACCTCTTCCCAACTCCGCAGTCAATAACAGCAGGTTCATATCTTACAATCAGTCATAGTGTAAGAATTTAAACCACTGGAATCAGCCACTTGAGGGTGTGTGCTTTCTGGAGAGCTGGTTGTTAAATCTTTACCGGCACACCACCTGCTACTTCCTATCCCTAGAGTCCCTGATTCAGTAACTCTTGGATGGGACCTGATGATTTACGTTTCTAACAAGTTCCCAGGGAATGCTGATTCTGCTAGTCCAGAAAGGACACTTTAAGAAACACTTGGAAGACGTGAAATCTGTTGTCTGATTTCAGGGCTCTCTGATTTCAGACAACACACAACAGATTCTTTCCTCCCGCCAAAAGCATAAGTCATCATTTACAAGAGGAATGCTAGCACTTTCATCTAAGAATGTTGACTGTAGATGACCCTATATCAAATCAATACTAATAAGAGCTAATGTTTACAGAATATTGACTGTACACCAGCTGCTTACTGTCCTGCTCATTTCATGCATTAATTCATTTAATCCAAGAACCATAGACAGCAGGTTCTACTAGTACAGTTGGGGCTGAAGCACAGACCAGTCAAATAACTTGCCCAAGATTATACGGGGAGTAAGCGGAGTTGTGAAGATGTGAATATGAGCAATCTGGCTCCAGAGCCCATGGATTTAACTGCTGCACCACAAATCACAGATGAGACCTGACTGTAGTCCTGCCAAATATAAAAATCTAGTAACCGTTCCCTTAAAAGAAGACTAAGAACTTCAAAGAAAACACACAAAAAGGAGAATTTAAATTTCCAAGTCTCTCCCAACTGGACTTCCAAGACGTAAAAGAAAATGGATAAAGAAGTTTTCAATCCTCTCATTGTCCTTCAGCATCATCAACATGCAGGAGACCACACCATCAGTTGATGAGAAAGCCAGTCTCCTGGTCAGAGGTCAGCAAATGTTTTCCATAAAGGACAAGATAGTAAACATTTCTGGCTTTGCAGGCTGTACAGCCTTCATTGCAACAACTCCACTCTGCCTTTGCAGTTTGAAAGCAGCTATAGACCATACATGAGAATGAGAATGAGCACAGCTATATCCAATAAAGCTTTTTTTTTTTTTTTTACAAAAGCAGGCATTGGCCTTATTCAGCTGTGGGCTGTAACTTGATGACCTGTCCTGGATTCATCTAGAAGTTGCTCCTTATTTCTAAATAACCAGCAGAAACTATACCTCCATTAAATGTAGGTAGAACTTTACAACAAATACATAAATAAACACCCAGCCGGGAGCGGTGGCTCACCCCTGTAATCCCAGCACTTTGGGATGCCGAGGTGCGTGGATCACCTGAGGTCACGAATTTGAGACCAGCCTGGCCAACACGGTGAAGACCGTCTCTACTAAAAATACAAAAATTAGCCTGGTGTGCTGGCGTGTGCCTGTAATCCCAGCTACTTGGGAGGCTGAGGCAGGAGAGTCATTGGAACCCAGAAGGCGGAGGCTGCAGTGAGCCAAGATCGTGCCACTGCACTCCAGTCTGGGCGACAGAGTGAGACTTCGTCTCAGAAAAAAAAAAAAAAACCACACCCATATACCTAGGTAATCACTTAACAGATACCAGTGGGAACCTCCCCAGAAGACAGTCCATCTCTGTGGTTCTAATCTGGGGACAGAAGGTCTTTCTTGGCTTTAGGTTATGATAGGAGGCTCAGTTGGCTGGGGAATCACACTACTGAGGAAAATGTCCACAGATCCAAAGCTTAGCTTAGCTTGAGTTCTGTTGGCTAAAAAGGAAACAATGCAAGCAGAAAAGTCTCATATCATTTGATCACCTCAAACACACATTAACGAGCCCAGAACCCAGTCAGAGTGGAGCTTAGAAATCAGCAGTGTCATCTTTCTTCTTAAAATGTTGATTCATTTTATTTTATAAACCAACATGATGCCAAGGAAAGTGATGATGGTCCGGTCTGTAAGGGATGTTTAAACAACGTGTCCCAGATCCATCTTCTCCTTAATATTGAGATTGGCGCCATCTTGGTAAATGCTCCATAACTTTTCTCCTAGGCCCTAGTCTGTTCTCCCTGCCTCTAGGCTTTCACTTCTCCTGATTACCTTTCTGAATGTACATCCCTGATCCTTCTGAATTCATGATCAATCCTCTCTGGATTACTACTACATATTGACTTAAGGTCAAACTCCCCGGCTTGGCATTCAAGAATTGATATGACCTAGCTTCTCTTTCTCTCTCCCATTTTACCTCAAAACTATCTTAATTTCTATGCCTAGAAAATCATGTCTTGGCCTAGCACGGTGGCTCACGCCTACAATCCCAGCACTTTGGGAGGCCGAGGCAGGCAGATCACTTGAGGTCAGGAGTTCAAGACCAGCCTGGCCAACATGGTGAAACTCCGTCTCTACTAAAAATACAAAAATTAGCCAGGCACAGTGGCAAGAACCTGTAACCCCAGCTACTTGGGAGGCTGAGGCAGGAGAATCACTTGAACCTGGGAGGCGGAGGTTGCACTGAGTGGAGATTACACCACTGCATTCCAGCCTGGGCAACAAGGTGAGAGACTCTGTCTCAAAAAAAAAAAAAAAGAAGGAAAAAGAAAAAATCATATCTTGCCTAAGGAAGTTCCAAAGGCATAGTCAAGTGAGACAAGTGTTTTAACTAGAGCAGCAAGACCCACATAAATAACCTTAGGAGAATCATATTCACAGCAAAGGAAAAGACAAAGCTGTAGGCAGCAAGATAAACTAGAAATCAAAGGAATAGTCTGGGACAAAGTTTCAGAAATAGAACAGCATTATGTGACATTTCCCATTTTCTATGGTAGTTGGTACATGATGTCTGGACAAATCTGGAACCTTAAAAGAACTGTGGGGCTGACGCCCTAGGTCAACGCTTTTCAAACTTCCCTTTCTCTTAGAAACGCTTTGGTGAGTTTTAACTTTAATAGGCTTCACCCCAGACCCAGAAAAGATATCAGGAAATCTGATTTTTTTTGGAGATACAGTCTCACTCTGTCGCCCAGGCTGGAGTACAGTGGCACAATCTCAGTTCGCTGCAACCTCTGCCTCCAGGGTTCAAGCGATTCTCCTGCCTCAGCCTCCCAAGTACCTGGGACTACAGGCGCCCATTACCAAGACTGGCTAATTTTTATACATTTGGTAGAGACGGGGTTTCACCATGTTGGCCAGGCTGGTCTTGAACTCTTGACCTCAGGTGCTCCAGCCGCCTCGGCCTCCCAAAGTGCTGGCATTACAGGCATAAGCCATGACACCCGGCCAGGAAATCTGAATTTCAATAAATGCTTCAGGTAATTCTAACAATTGCTCAAGTTTGGGAAAATTCTGACTTCACATTAAAATCACCAGGAGGCTCTGCAGGGAGACCTCATGCAGAGGCCACAGGGAGGTGTTCTGGCCACCAGCCCAGCTAAGGTTCCAGCCAGCAGCCAGGCTCAACTGCCAGACATGTGTGTGAAGATACATCCAAGATGACCCCAGACCCCAGGCACCACCACACCCCAACTGAGGCCCCAGACATCGTGGAACAAAGACAAATCATCACCTATTTGCCCTGTCTCAATTCCCGACCAACAGAATCCAGGAGCCAAATAAAATGGTCATTTTATGTTTTTGTTTTTGTTTTTTTTAAAAAAAAACGCATCTGGAGATCTTTTTAAAAGTGCTGCAGCTTAGGTCCTGTCCCCAGTACATCCTGATTTATTTAGTCTGGAGTGGCATCTGGTATTAATTTTTTTCCCTAGTTTTTGTTATAAAAAATTTTAATATCAAGAATTGGACAAATAATACATGCAAATCTGTAGATCCATTATAATTGTGAATATTTTGCAATACACTAGATGGGTAAGTAGATAGATGATAGATAGATAGACAGATAGAAGACAGATACGACTGAACTATTTGAAAATAATTTGCAGGCATGACGTTTGACCCCTAAGTTTAAGCACGGAACTATTTAACAATAAGAGAAGAGATTACAGGCATGCACCACCACACTCGACTACTTTTTTATTTTTAGTAGAGACGGGGTTTCACCACGTTGACCAGGCTAGTCTCAAACTCCTGACCTCAGGTGATCCGCCCGCCTCAGCCTCCCAAAGTGCTGGGATAACAGGCATGAGCCACCACACCCGACCTTCTTATTTACTTACTTCTTATTTTGACTTTTTAAACAGGCCAGCCCTTTTTTTTTTTTTTTTTTTTTTTTTTGAGAGTCCTGCTCTGTTGCCAGGCTGGAGTTCAGTGGTGAGATCTCGGCTCACTGCAACCTCTGCCTCTAAGGTTCAAGTGATTCTCCTGCCTCAGTCTCCCGAGTAGCTAGGACTACAGGCACCCGCCACCATGCCCAGCTAATTTCTGTATTTTTAGTAGAGACGGGGTTTCACCATGTTGGCCAGGATGGTCTTAATCTTCTGACCTCGTGATCCACCCACCTTGGCCTCCCAAAGTGCTAGGATTACAGGCATGAGCCACCACGCCTGGGCCAACAGCTCTCTTATAGAATAGTCGACAATCTATCTTGGTCTGACTGTCTCTTCATGGTGGCATTTAACTTGAGTGTGTTTTCCCACTTGGTCCTGTAAACTGAAGTTTAAGTCTAGTGAATTTATATTCAGATTAAGCATTTGAGGCAAGTACAGTTCATAGGAGATGGGTACTTCCCATCACATCAGATAGTACATGTTGTCCATCTGTCATACTATTACTGATGCTGAACTTAATCACTTGATGAAAGGAATGGCCATCATATCTTTCCATTACAATATTTTTTTTATTTGCAATTAGCCAGGAACCTGTGATAGTCTGGCACATGAATATACTGTTTCCCCAATGAAATTTCACCTAGTAGTTTTGCCACCCATTGATGACTTTGTCTGAAATAATTATTTGGTTGGAAATGGAAAAAAAGATCATATTTTTACTTTTCTATTAAGAAATAACTTACATGGCAGTAAAAATTCACCCTCTGTTCTGTAGTTTTTCAGGTCTTGACAAATGTATACATTCACGTAACCACCACAACCATTAAGATATAGAGCAGGTGACTCACGCCTGTAATCCCAGCACTTTGGGAGGCCAAGGTGGGCAGATCACGAGGTCAGGAGATCGAGAGCATCCTGGCCAACATGGTGAAACCCTGTCTCTACTAAAATACAAAAAATTAGCCAGGAGTGGTGGTGCATGCCTGTAGCCTCAGCTACTTGGGAGGCTGAGGCAAGGCAATCACTTGAACCTGGGAGGCAGAGGTTGCAGTGAGCCAAGATCATGCCACTGCACTCCAGCCTGGCGACAGAGCAAGACTCCATCTCAAAAAAAAAAAAAAAAAAGATATAGAGCAGTTTCACTATCCCCTCCAAATTCCTCCATGTCAACTCTCGCCCAGCCCCAGCCCCTGGCAGCCACTGATCTTTTTTCTGTCCTGTTAGATTTGCTTTTTCCAGAATGTCACACACCTAGAATTATACATTGTACAGCCTTTTGAGTCTGGTTTTTTTTTTCACTTAGCACAATGCATTTGAGATCCCTCCATGTTGTTCTATGCATCAGCAGTTTTTTCCTTTTTATTACTGAACCGTATTCCACGTATTCCATTGTGTTCCATTGTATTCCAGCTTGTTTATTCAGTCCCAAATTGAAGGACAGATGGGTTGTGTTCAGTTTGGAGCAATTCCAAATAAAGTCGTAGAAACATTCTCTTCCAGGCCTTTGTGTGAACTAAAGTTTTCATTTCACTTGGGTAAATACTTAGAAGTAGAATCACTAAGTTGTTTAGTAAATGTGTGTTTAACTTCATAAGAAACTGCTAAATTCTTTTTCATGGTGGCTGGACCATCTTGTGTTTCTCCCCATAGCATATGAGAGTTGAATAATTGTTTTTAAATTCTGTCATCCTTTATATTTCTTAGCTGGCATTCTCCCATGATGAAAAGCATTTCCTCATCAACTTGAGATGAACCACTGATTGGTTTATATAGGCAGAGTAAATGCTAATTTTTCCACATCGTTACCCATTTCCAGAGGAAAGAGTTTTATAGTAGTTACTTCCAGACCTCCTCTTTTTCTCATTCTTCCTTTCTTTTTTATAACTACAGATGTAGATATTTTTATTTACTCCACATTTTACCATCACTAACATTTATCATTCTTAATAATGCTCAAATTCTTCTAAAATTCTTCCCTGGTGGGAAGGCTGTCAAGCTAGTCCTTAACCTTTCGACATGACTTCATTGGCTTTTGACACTTTTTTGCTTTCTGGCATGGTAAGATTCCCATTCTCACCTTGAACTTTCCTTGAATCAAGCCTAGGATCAGCCATTCTCCAAGAGATCTGGTTCCTTTTAATAGCCTTTAGAAACCCATTCTGGGCAGCAGGTATCTCATGGCTACTGGACACCATCACCTCTAGGTTCCTTGATTAGGAATACATGCACAGATAAACACTTTAAATCAAGACTACGAGCTATGCATACACTGAAATTACAGATTCGTACCAATACTCCCAATTAAAATTTAACCTTCTTCATGCCCTTTATTTTTTAATTTGTATTTTTCTTTTATATCAAAATTACAATGCCAGCCTTACAACTCCTAATAAAACTACTGAGGAAGCCTTAAGATTTCTTTGCATTTCTTTTTACTTTCACAATATTTCCTATGAGGGGTGTCTAGTCAGAGCACTGAGGTCAAAAGTCAATTGAAATAATTATTTCTCTGTGTGGCTATGTTTCCAACTTGGTATACAGCTAGGTGGATTTGTTTCCATTGTTTTCAATTTTAGGATTTGGCATGAATATATTTTATTCTATTTTATTTTTTTTTTTAGAGATAAGGTCTTGCTTTGTTACCCAGGAAGACTCTCACTGCAGCCTCACACTCCTGGGCACAGTCAGCCCTCTCACCTCAGCCTCCTGAGTAGCTAGGACTACAGGCACACACCAGCATACTGGACTAATTTTTTAAATTTTTTGTAGAGATGGGGTCTCTCTATGCTGCCCAGGTTGGTCTGGAACTCCTGGCCTCAAGCGATTCTCCTGCCTTGGCTTCCCTAAGTTTTGGGATTACAAGTGTGAGCCACTATGCCCGACCAACATGAATACATTTTATTTTATTTTATTTACTTTTTTTTTTTTTTAATTTTGAGACAGAGCTTCGCTCTTGTTGCCCAGCCTGGAGTACAATGGCACAATCTCGGCTCCCTGCAACCTCTGCCTTCCGGGTTCAAGCAATTCTTCTGCCTCAGCCTCCCAAGTAGCTGGGATAACAGGCACCCATCACCACACCCAGCTAATTTTTTGTATTTTTAGTAGAGACAGGGTTTCACTATGTTGGCCAGGCTGGTCTCGAACTCCTGACCTCAGGCGATCCACCCGTCTCTGCCTCCCAAAGTGCTGGGATTACAGGTGTGAGCCCCGGCGCCCGACCGTGAATACATTTTAAGAGATTTCCAGGGCATCCCAGGGTGCGGTGAAGCACTCACTTGGTCATTTGCTCTTTTTTCTGTTTCCCTCGCCCAGGAACAGCTTCTGTTCCATATCCTTTCACTGAAACACATCTTTCCTTTCCTTTATGGCCCACTCCTTCCATCCACAGATGTTTCTTTGATCCCATGCATTGAGTAGTGTTTCTCTCCTCTGCACTCCAGCGGCCTTTTAGCCACTCCTGATAGGGATCCTGAAATATTCTACCTTGCTTTACAGTCCTTGTGTCAAGGGTTGGCAAACTTTGGCTGTCAGGAGTCAGACGGTGAATACTTCAGGCTTTGCAGATCACATAAATTGCTGCTGCATACTCTCTTCTGGTTTGTACCTTTATATCTTAAGCTAGCACGGCCTGTAGAAACAGGTGGTCTCCTGAGATCTAGCCCTCGAGCCATAGTTTGCCAACGCCTTCCTTATGTCATCTTGCTATTTCAAGTACATTGCGGGCAGCAGAAACCTCTTACTCACCCTGTGCCTCCCTTATAGCAGAGCACATGACGAAGGACGCTCACTAAATGTTTGTTAAACTCATGAACATATATTACGACTGTATCACAGATTGACAAGACTCCAGAAAATGCAGCTATACTGAACAATAAAAGCACTATGTGTAAACACAGAGCATGACTGACAGACAGTAACCTGTAGCTAATGCCATCCTCCACGTTCAGTCACTTGTCTTACTTTTGTCCGGGGTGGGAAGAGGGTAGCGGTGGTTTATGAGTACTTAATCATCACAGAATTGGGGATTCTTAAAACTAACCAGGGCCGGGCGCAGTGGCTCACGCCTGTAATCCCAGCACTTTGGGAGGCCACGGAGGGTGGATCAGAAGGTCAGGAGATCAAGATCATCCTGCCAATGTGGTGAAACCCCGTCTCTACTAAAAATACAAAAAAATTAGCCAAGCATAGTGGCAGGCGCCTGTAATCCCAGCTACTCAGGAGGCTGAGGCAGGAGAATTGCTTGAACCCAGGAGGCAGAGGCTGCAGTGAGCCAAGATTGCGCCACTGCACTCCAGCCTGGCGACAAAGCGAGACTCCGTCTCAAAAAGAAAAAACAAAAAACAAAAAAAAACTAAACAGGCCAGGCATAGTGGCTTACACTTGTAATCCCAGCACTTTGGGAGGCTGAGGTGAGCAGAGTGCTTGAGCCCCAGGAGTTCAAGAGTTCGAGACAGCCTGGGCAACATGGCAAAACCCTGTCTCTACACGTGTGTGTGTGTGTGTGTGTGTATACATATATAGATATAGATATAGATATAGATATGATTTTTTTTTTTTGAGACTGGGTCTCATTCTGCCACCCAGGCCAGAGTGCAGCAACACGGTAACAGCTCACTGCAGCCTTGACCTCCCAGGCTCAAGCGATCCAAGATGTTTTGTATTTTTAGTAAAGACAGGGTTTCACCATGTTACCCAGGCTGGTCTCGAACCCCTGGTCTCAAGTGTTCCTCCTGCCTCCGCCTCCCAAAGTTCTGGAATTACAGGATTGAGCCACTATATCCAACCTACAGAAAAACTTTTCAGAAAAATTAGCCAGGGCTGGGTGCTGGCTCGCGCCTATAATCCCAAGCACTTTGGGAGGCCGAGGCTGGTAAATCACTTGAGGCCAGGAGTTCAAGACCAGCCTGGCCAACATGGCAAAACCCCATCTCTACTAAAAAAAAATACAAACATTAGCCAGGCATAGTGGCACGTGCCTGTAGTCCCAGCTACATGGGAGGCTGAGGCAGGAGAATCACTTGAACCCAGGAGGCGGAGGCTGCAGTGAGCTGAGATCGTGCCACTGCACTCCAGCCCAGGAAACAGAGCCAGACTCCGTCTCAAAAGAAAAAAAAAAAAAGACTAAACACAAATATCCAATGGAGACATTTCCTGCCTAAAACTGTACAGGAATAGACAAGACGGCAGAGGTGGGGCTAACTAAACTTCCCTCCTTATAACCCAAAAAGTGGCTCCCAGTACCTGTGGAGGTATTACCCCTGTCCCCAGGGGAAGATGCCAACAAGATGAGAAGGAAACTCCAGTTTCTAGAAACTTCCATTTTCCATTTTCACCTGTGTCTGAAAGAGGAACAAGATGCATACCATCTGGAAGAGAAAGGAAAAAGACCTGTAGCTGGCTTCCAGTGTTTCAGCACTCTGAGTTTGTTAGGGCTAAGGAAAGGAAAATAGGGCATGATTAGTATTATGAAGGAGGCCGGAGTGTTGCACTAAAATATCTTCCCTGAGCACCTTCCTGAAACAGCTCCCGAACTGACACCTCAGTGAAAAATGCTACTTTCACTGAGAGAAAAAAAGACAAAAACCTGGAAATGCTTTATAAAAAAAAAATCTGTTGTCTGTGTTTCAGGAAGTCTCTACTGATTCTAAATTTCACCTCTGATCCGAACCCTGGTGGTCTGATGATATTACTTCCTACTTCTGGGACCTCCACCCTACGAAACCCACCTCTCACTGAAACAAGTGGATGTCTTTGTGGTTGCTGCCACGGGATTTAAGAGTCCTTTTTTTTTTTTTTTTTTGATATGGAGTCTTGCTCTGTCACCCAAGCTGGAGTGCAGTGGTGTGATCTCAGCTCTCTGCAACCCCCACCTCCTGGGTTCAAGCGATTCTCCTGCCTCAGCCTCCTGAGTAGCTGGGATTACAGGCATTCACCACCATGCCCAGCTAATTTCTGTATTTTCAGTAGAGACGGGGTTTCACTATGTTGGCCAGGATGGTCTTGATCTCCTGACCTTAAGAGATCCTCCTGCCTCGGCCTCCCAAAGGGCTGGGATTACAGGTGTGAGCCACTACGCCCAGCCTAAGAGTCCATTTGAAGCATTTTTATTCTAAGAAAATTTATTTCCATATGTAGTTGGGATGAAAAGTCTATGAAATCCATTCAAAACAAAGGTGCTTTCAACTATACTGTTTGAAGTTACAGTTTTGTTTCTTCCCTTATCCTATGCTATCTTAAGCCATATGTTGTTGTAAATTAACAGGAAAGAGGGCATTTCAAACAAATGGTTTATGTTTGAATAGCATTAATCCCGTCAAGACTAGTTTGTGACAAGGGCTAAAGATTGCACTCTTGCCTTTTAAGCTCAACCAAGTTAAACATCTGAACTATTTCTGCTGTCTTGTAAATATTAAGATGTAACACGTTTCTGATGTTTGTTGACATTTGTTGTACTTTTGATGAACAATTAGTCTGCAAGAATATTAACAGGAAATTCCATTCATGAGATAAGCAGCTGTTTGTGCAAAGCTTCAGCCAGATCATGGGACCAAAAATCTTCTTTATGCAACTACTGTTTGTTGAATAGTCAGCATTCCTTGCATGTTCAAAAGGAAATGCTTTGGAAATAACTTTTATGGCTAATTTTGACTTTTATATTTTCGTAAGGAAAAAATAACTTTCATGGTTAATGTTGACTCTTATACTTGCAGGTAGTAAAATAATGTCCTTTATCACCATGTAAATTTCAAACAGTAGTCATTGACAAATCCCTAGTAATTTCCAAATTGTAATGCAGAATCCTAAGGCTGGTGTTAAGATCCCTGAGTCCACGTCATATCATAATGCATGATTATTTTATTGAAATAAAAACCTACAATTATATGAAACACTCTCTCTCTCTCTTTTTTTTTTTTTTTTAGACAGAGTCTTGCTCTGTCACCCAGGCTGGAGTACAGTGGCACAAACATGGTTCACTGCAGCCTCAACTTCCCAGGCTCAAGTGACCCTTCTGCCTCAGCTTCCAGTAGCTGGGACCATAGACACGCACCACCACACTCAGCTAATTTTTAAAATTTTTTCTATGGACAGGGTCTTGCCATGTTGCCCAGGCTGGTCTTGAACTCCTGGGCTCAAGCAATCCTGCCTCTTTGGCCTCCCAAAGTGCTGGGATTACAGGCGTGAGCCACAGAGTCTAGCCAAGAACGCTCTCTAATTCAAAAATGTTTCTCAGGCCAGGTGCAGGCTCACACCTATAATCCCAGCACTTTGGGACCGAGGTGGGTGGATCACCTGAGGTCAGGAGTTTGAGAGCAGCCTGGCCAACATGGGGAAACTCCATCTCTACTAAAAATATAAAAATTAGCCAGGCATGGTGGCACATGCCTATAGTCCCAGCTACTCAGGAGGCTGAGGCAGGAGAATCGCTTGACCCCGGGAGGTGGAAATTGCAGTGAGCTGTGAGCTGAGATTGCGCCACTGCACTACAGCCTGGGCAACAGATCAAGACCCTATCTCAGGGAAAAAAAAAAAGTTTATCTTCCATATTTTGAGCTGTTAAAACATTTCATGTAATATTCACATAGCAACATGTATTTAGTATCCACTAAATTACTGGAGATACAACTCCAAAGGCATTTGGAGAGAGGAAAAAGACTGACAAATAACTAGGTAGATAATTTTGCCATCACAGAAATGATGGCAGGTCTCTAGAAGCACTAAGGAGACAAAATTGTTTTTCATGGAGGGGTGTCTTATCAAAGATTCACTCAAAATTCATCAATCATCAGTCACCAAATCCTGTAGAATTTACCTCCTAAATACCATCCCCTCTGCCTCTTCCTCTTTATCTCACTGTCCCGACTGCCCCCTCTCCTCTCATTTGCAAAAACCTATCTGCTTCTATCTAGCCTGCCTGCTTCTCATCTCTCTGATACACCATTAAAGCCCAAACTTTTTGGGTCATGTGGCCCTATCAGTAAAAGATTTCTGACCAGGTATCCCCAGTATGACACTTATTTATCAACTCTACATGTGTACTGCTTGCTCTCAGTCATGTGTAAGTATCAGTAAAGCTTAGTGTCTTCTTTATTTTTTTTCAGATTAAAGAATACATCTGTATCCAATTTTCTTGCATACTTTTAGGGGTACAGGCCTCCCCTGTAACATGAGAGACCACTGCTCAAAAAGGCTACAAGAGAAAAGTTTCTGAAATGATATCAACTCATAATTAAGACTCTATAGTCTTTCACTTTGACTTTAAAATAAGCTCAAGGCCCTTCTGGGTTTCCTTTTTTGCCCATGATAGCCTCAGACCTGGCTATAGAGCTAAACAGGGGTCTGCTCAGATGAACAGATGCACCTCTCCATCCTCACCCCTCATCCTTTTTCATGCATATCCAGGCCTTTGCTGGAGTGCAGCTGACCTCTCAGCAGGGAAGGAGTTAAGATAGAACAGGCACTGACCACTAACAGCAGTTCTTGACTGCCCTGTGCCAAGTGGTTTTCCAGTTGAGAGCACCCCTGAGGTTTAATTGGCCAAAGTCTGAACTACAATTTTTCAGAAGGATTAAGAAATGTCCCTTTTAAAGCCCATTTCCAGGAGTGTGAGGTGATTCTATGACAGATAGGAAACGAGCCTAAGCATCTTTTACCTGCTCCAACTGGCTAGAATAATCTACCATAAATCCAAAAGGTAATTCCAATACGCATCCCATCACCTAAACTATTCCACATCATTTACATGAAATCATGTAAATCATGACATCATGGTTTCTCCCCAGTTCATAAATCAGCTCTGCCTTCTATAGTCAGTCAAGTTCCCCATGAATGCTACCACCACCAACCCTGCTTTCCACGTAGCAAACCTGACATTTAAACTGAATTTCTCCCTCTCCTTCATGCTCACATCTATTTACCAACACCTCCCCAACCCCGCCTCGGAGAAGTCTTTGAAATCCATCTTTCCTCCTCTGACACTCATTAGTCTAGGCCTTCAGCATGTCTTGCTTGAGGAATTACAATCATCTCCTACTTTGTCCACCAACCTCCAGGTTCTCTGTTTTAGCTCAGTTGCCTAATTATCTTCTTAAACAAAAGTTTAGCTGATATCCATATGCCTCTCTTAGTAAAAACATTTGAGCACACACCTCTAAAATGGGATTATTTAAAAATTATAAACATGCATTACTTTGCTAATATATTTTGCATATTGTAAAATTATATATATATATACAAATATAAATTTAAAAGTGTGGCATGGGCCAGGCGTGGTGGCTCACGCCTGTAATCCCAGCACTTTGGGAGGTCGAGGTGGGCAGAACACGAGGTCAGGAGATCAAGACCATCCTGGTTAACACGGTGAAACCCTGTCTCTGCTAAAAATACAAAAAATTAGCCAGGCGTGGTGGCAGGTGCCTGTAGTCCCAGCTACTCGGGAGGCTGAGGCAAGAGAATGGCATGAACGCAGGAGGCAGAGCTTGCAGTGAGCCGAGATCACGCCACTGCACTCCAGCCTGGACGACAGAGCGAGACTCTGTCTCAAAAAAAAAAAAAAAAAAAAAAGTGTGGCATGATCTCTTGTGTCATTGAGGAGGGGTAATGAAACTGTTGTATGTCCTGATTATAGTGATGTTATTATAATAGGTTGCAATAACTTATATGTTTGTGTTAAAATCCAGAAAACTATACACCAATTTAAAAAACTCAATTTTACTGCAGATAAATTTAAAAACTAAATTTTAATGAAAGTATGAGATAAAATTCAAATAGTTGTAATATATTTGCCCACTCCCAACTGGATTACCTTTTGCATCTTTTGAGAAGACACAGCGCCTTTGGGATCACTGAATCACAGGATTAAATTCAAACTCCTCAGACTGGCATTTTTGACTGCTATTGTAAAAGAAATAGCAAAAATTCCTCAAATCATTAAAGGCTTTTTCACCTATTTTGTCATGACTCTACTTCTAGTTACATGGTGTTATGGAAATATTGATAGTGAGTATAAATCATAGTGTGTATAACTGTTATAAAATAGAAGAAGGCTGTTTGTGTTACTCTTCTAGAGCATATAATTGATCTAAATTTGCTTTTGTGACCTGCCCAGCATAATGACAGAGAAAGGCATGGGATGATGGTGATAAGATTCAGGGAAGAAATATCTACAATGCTAAGTAAAAATCACCTATCAGGCTGGGCGCCTGTAATCCCAGCACTTTGGGAGGCGGAGGCGGGTGGATCACAAGGTCAAGAGATCGAGACCATCCTGGCCAACATGGTGAAACCCCATCTCTACTAAAAATATAAAAATTTGCTTGGCATGGTGGCACGCACCTGTAGTCTCAGCTACTCAGGAGGCTGAGGCAGGAGAATTGTTTGAACCCAGGAGGTGGAGGTTGCAGTGAGCCGAGATCACACCACTGCACTCCAGCCTGGGCTACAGAGCGAGACTGCGTCTCAAAAAAAAAAAAAAAAAAAAAGAAAGAAAAAAAAAAAATCACTGATCAAAGCAAAGGATCCAGAACACTAAGAATATACAGAAGGAGAAGCTTCACAAAAGAAAGTTCAGGAGGAGAGAATGGGATGGATCTTGTCCCAGATAAAGTATCATTCTGTGTCAACCACTTGAAAACTTTGAGCAAACTACTTGACCTCAAAGTGAAGAAAAGCCAGAAAACTTCATTCTTCTAATTTCATCAAGGCAGGCCCATATGATCTGCCTATTTACCAAGGTAAGGACAACTTGTGAAAGACATTGAATGGGCAAGTTATAAATAAACTTACAGGTGTCTCCTGGGTAGCATGCCCTTCAAGATTATCTGATTCTACAAGGGCCTGCAGTTTTCATTGTCTTTGAGCTATTTTACCACTCTCTAAGTTGTAGAAAACTAAAGATAATGCAAATGATTCTTGTCCACAGAAATGCAAATGAATTTTTTTCACTGGAATACAACCAATAATACTGCCCTATGAACATTGACCAGTTTTGCATCCATTTTTAAGGTTCATTTTAGCATTCCTGATTGCCTAAATATGTGTTATTTGAATTTTCCTTTGAATCAATTGTAACATCTTACTAATTATCTCATTAATTGGTGAGTTAAATAAAAGCTTTTACACATGTTCATTTTCATGGAGATCATGATTTTGCCTTTTTAATAAAAACGTATCCTTTAGATACGTTTTTTTCCTTAGGTACGTTCTTCAGAAACCAAGAATCCAGGAAAACCTGTGAGACTTACATGTCCTCTTGATAGGCAAGCAAAGAACCCAAAGGAATTTCCCTCCCATCATCCTTCTGTTTCAATGTAATAGAGCTGCTGCAGTTTTGCTGTAGAAAGGCTTAAACTTTTGAAGATGTCAGCTGCCTCTGCCTTTTGCAGAAAATTCTGTTAAAGGTGAAACAAGTAAAAACTCTAATTGAAGCTTTGCCATTCAAACCTACACCGGCTATCAGAAATTTAGCCACAGCCACTTTCTGCCCTTTACTTCCCAGTCTTCTACCGCTAGGACCCTGCGCTCCAGCCATTTGTTCTTCATCCCCTTCCGCTACTCCCTCCACATAGAACGGGTGAGGTTGGGGGTCCTCCTTCCTTCTCATGCTTCAAGATCCTGTGAAAGAGTCACCTCCTCATGTGACAAGGCTCAAACATTTGCAGAAATGGCTACAGGACGTTCACATCTTATCCTAAATTTCCACAGAATTTGTACAAATCTTTTTGTTTATGTTGCTTAGATGCAAACGTTTCATGGCTTTGCATGAGTCTCTAGTTCAGAAAGCTCATTTTTCCTAGCTAGCTCTAGCATTTCACCTTGGGGATGACACTACGTATAAGGGGCAGAAGATGAGGTCTTAAGGATGGAATCTGGAAGCAAACTACCAAAACAGAGTTCAGCAGCTTTGCTTAATTAATAAAAGAGAATTCGATGGATGGAATGAGGCAGGTGAGGGAAAGTGGAGAATGGAGGAAAAAGAGGAGAGAAGGAAAAGGAGCAGGAACAGGGAGTGCAGAAAGAGTCCTCATCACAATAGTGGTGGAGGCCAGGCACGGCTCATGCCTATAATCCCAGCACTTTGGGGGGCCGAGGCAGGTGGATCGCCTGAGGTCAGGAGTTCAAGACCAGCCTTGGGCAACATGGTGAAACCCCTCTATTAAAAATACAAAAATGAGCCAGGCACAGTGCCATGCTCCTGTAGTAGCAGCTACTCAGGAGGCTGAGGCACAAGAATCATTTGAACCCAGGAGGTGGAGGTTGCAGTGAGCCAAGATCACGCCACTGCACTGGAGCCTGGGTGACACAGCGAGACTCTGTCTCAGAAAAAAAAACCAAGAGTGATAGAATGAAATTAGAGTTGGTGGAAACCCCCAAGTAACAGTTTGAAGTATAGGGGAGTCTGTTGTTCAAGTTTAGATGAATTGCTCTATGGTTCTGCAGTATGCCTTCCTTGTCATCAAATTGCCAGCAAAACTTTACCACAGAGAGCTGCATCATGTGCATCGTATTTTCATGGAAAGAGCAAACAATCCAGGGTTGTGTCCCACAATTGTGTTGACTCCATGGAAAAAAGGAAGGAACAGCTGCAGGACAGAGAGTGGAGAACAAAAATTCAGCAGAAGCTGGAAGCAGAAAACAGAGGTGACTGGGAGTGTGATAGGAATATCCAGAAATTTTGGCAAACTCATTGAACTTTCACTGTCTGATGGACAAGGAGTTTGAGCAGATATGATTTAGGTCTAAGAAGGGAGTGGCAGATAGCCCAGTGGACATCTGGTTGCCTCAGATATGTGATCCTGCTGTATCTGGATGAGATCCTGAACTAGGAACTCCTCAGAAACAGGAGGCAGAAGATATTCATTTCTCCTAGCAAAGCAAAGTGCTTGCCTTATAATGGGTGATGAAAAAATATTAACGGATCACTTAACAAACTTTAATTAGTAAGTAGTGAAATGTCATTTATTCTAGTTGGTAACCTAATATTCTGTTTTTAGCCTAAGCTATTTATTATCTAGAGGTACTTGGGCTTCTTATGTTTATTATATAATATTATTTTATTTATATTATTATAGTTATTTTTATTTTTTCTGGGATTAAAATACTTATTATTCTTTCATAGTATCGAGTAATGTGTCAACCCCTTGAGGTTGTCATTGTTCTTAAGTGTTCTTAAGCCACACTGAGTAGGGCCATAATGACCCAAAAAAGTTCAAGTTCACTGGAGGCTACAATATGACCAGTCCCATAGGGACTGTTATGGGCTGAACTATGTCCCCCTCATCACAGTTCATATATTGTAGCCCTAACCTGCAGTGCCTCAGACTATAACTGTATTTGGAGATAGGGCCTTGATATGGTTTGGCTCTGTGTCTCCACCCAAATCTCATGTTGAATTGTGATCCCCAGTGTTAGAGGTGGGCCTGGTGGGAGGTGATTGGATTATGTGGGTGGTTTCTAATGGTTTAGCACCATCCCCTCAGTGCTGTCTCATGACAGAGTTCACAGGAGATGTAGTTGCTTGAAAGTGTGTAATACCTCTCCCTTCACCCTCCCTCTCTCCTGCCAGCCATGTGAAGACGTGCCTGCCTCCCTGTCACCTTCCACCATGATTGTAAGCTTCCTGAGGCCTCCCCATGCCTGCTGTATAGCCTGCAGAACAGTGAGTCAATTAAACTTCTTCTTTTTATAAGTTATCCAGTCTCAGGTAGTTCTTTATGGCAATGTGAGAACAGAACAGACTAGTACAGGCCTTTAAAGAAGTAATTAGGCTGGGTGCGGTGGCTCATGCCTGTAATCCCAACACTTTGGGAGGTTGAGGCGGGCGGATCACGAGGTCAGGAGATCGAGACCATCCTGGCCAACAGGGTGAAACCCCGTCTCTACTAAAAATACAAAAAAAAAATAGCCAGGTATGGTGGTGCACGCCCGTAGTCCCAGCTACTCGGGAGGCTGAGGCAGGGGAACAGCTTGAACCTGGGAGGTGGAGGTTGCAGTGAGCCGAGATCGCACCACTGCACTCCAGCCTCGAGCCAGAGCAAGACTGCATCTCAAAGAAAGAAAAAAAGAAAAAGAAAAAAAGAAGTAATTAAAGTAAAATGAAGTCTTATATTGGGCTCTAATCTGACATGCCTGGTGTTCGTATAAGAAAAGAATATCAGGACAGAGACACAGAAGATCATGTGAGGACATAGAGGAAATGTAATGATCTGTAAGTCAAAGAGCAGTTTCAGAAGAAACCGAACCTGCCAACACCTTAATCTTGGACTTTCAACCTCCATAACTGTGAGAAATAGATTTTTATTGCTTAAGCCACACAGTTTGTGGTTTTTGGTTATGGCAACCCTAGTAAACTAATATAGCGACCATATTTTCCAAACTAGAAATTGAGACATGTAGCTTGACAAGTGATTTATAGACTCAATTGACTAGAATACCCTATATTTGAAACCCAGCCATATCTAATTCATAGTTAATTCACAAACTTACTTCCAAACAGGACTTCACTTAATCCTAGAAAAATACTGTTTCAACTCTTTATAAACTCTTAGGAAATGGGGTTCTATTCCTACCCCTGAAAATATACCAAATCCCAAGTTCTGCAACTGAAATTTTAACACCATGCATCTTTTTTTGGGCCTTTTAAAATCAAACTAAATACAATTTAGAGAGAACTAAGGGCAGAAATCCATGGACTTCATGGACTTTTCATTCTTTTTTTTTTTTTTTTTTTTTTTTTTGAGACGGAGTCTCGATCTGTTGCCAGGCTGGAGTGCAGTGGCCCGATCTCGGCTCACTGCAATCTCCGCCTCCCGGGTTCAAGTAATTCTCCTGCCTCAGCCTCCTGAGTAACTGGGATTACAGGTACGTGCCACCACGCCCAGCTAATTTTTGTATTTTTAGTAGAGTCAAGGTTTTACCATGTTGGCCAGGATGGTCTCAATCTCTTGACCTCGTGATCCACCTGCCTCGGCCTCCCAAAGCGCTGGGATTACAGGCGTGAGCCACCGCACCCGGCCCGGACTTTTCATTCATAACATGTAAGTGTAGGTTAAATTATTGTAAGAGCACACTGTTCTATTTTTAGAAGAGAAGAAATCTGAGAATCTAGCATGCCTTCAGGAAGACAAGACCTTTAAGAAGAGTAGCACAGACCGGCATTCACATCCTGAGGCCAACCACCTACATAATTGGAAAACACCTAGGGGTGGGGACAGAAAGGAATTATTTTAAACTAAATATTTTGTCAGGGCACAGTGGTTCATGCCTGTAATCCCAGCATTCAGAGAGGCCAAAGCTGGAGGATTGCTCAAGCCCAGAAGCTCAAGGCCAGCCTAGGCAACATAGTGAGATCCTATCTCTACAAAAAATGAAATTAAAAAATTATCCGGGCATGGTGGTGCATGCCTGTAGTCCCAGCTACTCAGAAGACTGAAGCAAGAGGCTCCACTGAGCCCCAGGAATTCAAGGTTACAGTGAGCTATGAGTGTGCCATTGTACTCTATCCTGGTCAGCAGAGCAAGATCCTGTCAAACACACACACACAAAACCCTAACTATTCTTTAAGATCTAAATCCAAAAATGAGGCAGGTCTGATGGCTCACACCTGTAATCCCAGCACTTTGGGAGGCTGAGGTGGGTGGATCACTTGACATCAGGAGTTCAAGGCCAGCCTGGCAAACATGGTGAAACCCCATCTCTACTAAAAATACAAAAATTAGCGGGGCGTGGTGGCCCGTGCCTGTAATCCCAGCTACTCGGGAAGCTGTGGCAGGAGAATCACTTGAACTCGGGAGGTGGAGATTGCAGTGAGCCAAGATCGCACCACTGCACTCTAGCCTGGGCGACAGAGTGAGACTTCATCTCAAAAAAAAAAAAAAAAAAAAAAAAAAGAATTGAAACTGGCTGTAGTTGTTGTTGCTACAGGGCATGTTAACTGCAATGCCTGTTTTTTCCCTCAGAGCTGCAATAAGAAACAATCAAAGCTCTCATTTATTAACGTACACTACAAAAATGCTAACATGTATATATTTAAACTCCCATGGGGAATTCAAAGAAAATGATGACGCATGTGGAATCCTCATCAAATGCAAGCCAGGTGTGAATTTTTTTTGCCTTTTGCCAGAAAACTTCAGACTCGCAGACTTTATATTATAACTAAGTGTTTCAAGTCTCTCCACAGGTGAGAGAAACACAGCTAAGTTAAAAGAAAAATTAAATTATGAATGTTTCTGGAAGAAATAGAGTTATTTGACTCTGGGGTGAGATGACAAAGTAGAACCAAATTTTAAAATGGCTGAATTCACAAAAGGCAAAGAAGAAAAATTTTAAAAGCATAGCTAGAGAAAAATAAGTTTCATCCACTGTCCTTACAACACATGAAAAGAGAAAATCTTATACTAAATCTTTAAAACATGTTACCCAGAAAATCCCAGGTGTTCTCCGAGATGGGAAGGTAGGTAGCTCCTAGCCTTGTCTCCCCAGCAGCAACGTCAAAACAAAACAAAAAAAAGACTGGAAGCTAAGCACAGCGGTTCATGCCTGTAATCCCGATACTTTGGGAGGTTGAAGTAGGAGGATTGCTGGATCCCGGGAGTTCGAGACCAGCCTGAGCAACATCGTGAGACCTCATCTCTACAAAAAATACAAAAATTAGCCGGGCGTGGTGGCACACACTTATAGTCCCGACTGTCAGGAGGCTGAGGTATGAGGGTCACCAGAACTCGGGTAGCCAAGGCTGTAGTGAGCCTTGATAGCGCCACTGCATTCCAGCCTGGGTGACAGAGTGAGACCCTGTCTCAGAAACAAGAAAACAACAACAACAAAACAACAACAAATAGAGGTTTCCAAGGCACAAAACTAAATAAACACGTTTTCTCAAAGGAGAAAAGAAAAAACCCACTTGAATCCAAGGCACGAAGTGCACAGAAGCCTCATTTAAAATGCTTAACCTCTCTTCGGATTAAAACTGCCATCACAATAGGTGGGGCACAGAACAGCCTTGTAAAGGACAGGCTCTAGAGACAGACTCCGTGTGCTTGAATCCTGCCTCCACTACTTATTAGCTGTATCGTCTTGGGCAGGTGCCTTAATGTCTGTAGCATCAGTTTCCTTAGCTGTGAAATGAGAATTATTATAATTCCTACATACAAGGCTAAAATTAGCTGATATAGATAAGGCATTTAGAAAGGTGCCCAGCAAGCGGTGGCTCACGCCTGTAATCCCAGCACTTTGGGAGGCCAAGGCGGGCAGATCACAAGGTCAAGAGATCGAGACCATCCTGGCCAACATGGTGAAACCCCGTCTCTACTAAAAATAAAAAAATTAGCCAGGCATGATGGTGCACGCCTGTAGTCCCAGTTACTCAGGAGGCTGAGGCAGAAGAATTGCTTGAACCCGGGAGGCGGAGCTTGCAGTGAGCCAAGATCGTGCCACTGCACTCCAGCCTGGTGACAGAGCAAGACTCCATCTCAAAAAAAAAAAAAAAAAAAAAAGGTGCCAGGCACATGGTAAACTATGTTCATGGGACTATATTCGTGTTGACTGTTATTATTATTGTGATTTTGTTGAAGTCCACGAACTCCCTTTTCTTTCCTCTGTCCCCTCTGGCTAGGAAGGATGTGGAGGGCCCATAGTGGACCAAAGTACCATGTAAGATGCTGGTGCTTTAAGATCCAAAGTCTCAATCCCTGGCCCTAATGAAGCTCTCAGCCTAGTGGGGACAAGCATATAAGCAAGTGACCCACCCAAGCTCCAGCAGTGATTGTCCCGATCCATGCGTGGCAGGAAACAGTCCTGGGAGGGAGATTTACTTGTGAGATCCTCACTGCCAACACCAGTCCCAACCCCAGGAAGAAATGAAGGAGCCTCCACTCCCTTCTCAGTGGCCAATTGTGTTTTGATCATTTTTGTTTAAACAGTCGGCTTACATCCTTCCCGCTCTTCCTCCTCTAGTGCTGTCTGCCACACTGAGCCAGCCTTTTCTTGCCACGCCTCTTGCGCAATTTACTACTGAAGCACAGCACGTAGGCTTCTCTCTGAAGCTCCTGCATCACACACAGAACCATCCTGACTCAGCACAGATCCCTCTGTCCTTCATTCCTCTTGAGTTATGTAGCATTTCCACACACATAGATTCCACATGTTACATTCTTAACCTTTTCATGCCTTCTTCCCCATTCCCATGATTCTTAAGAGCAAAAAAAGGAAAAACAGTCCAAAAAGCAGGGCCACGATATATGACTGTCTTCACTATGCATCATTTCGTGAACAAGGTCCTTAGAGTTGTGCAGTTCACAACCTGAACAACCCTATGTAGCAGCTCTGGCAGCATGAGCTCTAATAGAATGTGTACGAGGTACACTGGGAGCACAGTAGATAGAGTGGTCAGTTCTAGGTGGGGAGGCCAGGGATAGCTGTACAAAACAGGCAGTCACTGACCTAAGATCGTGAACCACAGGTAGAGGTCCTCCATTCTTCCAAAGGTCTAGGGAGGATGTCCAGTGGAGAGGCAGCTGCTTGGGAAAAGGCACAGAAGCATGAAACAGTCCAACATTCTGACATTACGAGACGAGCAAGGACTGGGAAGCATCTAGATCAAAGGGGATAAGGAAGGAGCAGCTGGAGGTGAAGCTGAAGACATAACCGTTTGGGGACATGCATGCTATGCCAGTGAATCAGAGAGTTTGGGGCGCCTACGCAAGGGCTGAGGCCTGGGGGGAAGGAGCTGTGCAAGAACAGATTTGTGTTTTAGAAAGATTCCTCTAGCAGTGTACATATGGGAGAAATTGGAGCCAGGCTGACCTGGGAGACCACTCAGATGCTCTCATCATAGTCCAAGAGCTAAAGATGAGTATCCATACTATTTCTGCAGACATTCCAGAAACATTTAAAAAACACAAGAGATGGGGCAAGGTGACTTACCAGGATGGGAAGTAGCTGAAAGAGACCAGGGTAACCATCAGGGCCCTAGCTTTGGTAAGTGAGTACAGGATAGTACTTTTACCTGTTCTAAAGGCATACAGGAGGAGAAGTAAGTTTGGAGGAGAAATAATTGGTCGTCTATAACCATACCACCTTGAACACCTGCTTGATCTTGGAAGCTAAGCAGGGTCTGGCCTGGTTAGTACTTGGATGAGAGAAATAATAGGTTGAATTACAGGAGTCTTGAAAACATGCAAGTAAATATATTGAAGCACTAATTGGTTATTTAGTGTCTGGAGTTCAAGAGCAAGATTTGTTCTTAAGGTAAGAGTCACAAGAGTAGCTAAGAGCACGATGAAAATGAAAAAAGGAGGTAGTTACTATGAGCTACTTATTCTGGGGCACTTGTACAGGAAAAATGACAAGATGTAAAGTTGAGGAAGATATTTTTCTAATGAAACCTGAAATATTAATGGATGCAAGAAAGGAGTAAGGCAAGAGCGAGAGACTGAAATATGAAACAGATGTAATCATCAGAGTGAGATCAGGGAGGGGATATGGTTAAGAGCATAGTTGGGCTGGATGCAGCGACTCATGCCTGTAATCCCCGCACTTTGGGAGGCTGAGGCAGGTTGATTGTTTGAGCCCAGGAGTTCAAGACCAACTTAGATAACATGGCAAAACCCTGTCTCTACAAAAATACAAAAGTTAGCCGGGTGTGGTGGTATGCACCTGTAGTCCCAGCTACTCAGGGAGCTGAGATGGGAAGATTGCTTGAACCCAGCACACCGAGGCTGCAGTGAGCTGCAATTATGCCCCTCCACTCCAGCCTGTGTGACAGAGTGAGACCCTGTCAAAAAAAAAAAAAAAAAAAAAAAAATTGTAGTCTTCACTCAGATCCCTGAAACTGCAAGTCTAGGTTAGAAAAAGAAGGCATTCACACCTAGGAACTTTTTTTCTCTAAAAAATAAAAAATAAATAATTGATTCATTAAGTCACTCTTTTGGTCACTACTCTCTGAGCACCTACAAAATACCCTGGCACAACAGCCACCATCCTTGTCCTCCTGGAACTTAAAAGCTGGGAGTGTGGCAGGTGTTAATCAAATGCCCATACAAGTAAATGCAAAATTGCAACTGTGATAGATGCTACGTCAAATTACATGGTTCAATAAGAGTTTATAGTAAGAAGAATTGGCCTACTCAGGTGTCAGCAAAGCCTTCCTCTCTGAATAGGTCAGTTCCCCTCACTATAAACTTTTTCAGCACAAGTCAAACCCTTATTGGCACAAGGAGAACTTGTCATTGATGAAGTGGCATAATTTCAATTCACAAGTTAGAGTCAACGAGAAGAGAAAGACAGGAAGAAGGCTTGGCATATGCAACGGCCCTGTGGAAGCAGGGAGTACTGGAAGTCCTTGGATCAAAAGATAGTCAGTGTGACCGGAGCAAAAGAGTGAGGTGGAGCATGACAAAAGACGAACCTGGAGACATTAGTAGAACCAGACAAGGTAGGATCTTACAGGACATCCCATAAAAGCTCATCTTAATAGTAAAGCGCTAGGAAGTCATTGATGAGTTTTAAAAAGCGTAGGGGGCTGAGCTCACGTGATCACATTTGTATTTTATACATTTTCAGAAAGTTGACTTTAGCCGCAGCCTGGAGAATGGACCAGAGGAATCCAGAGGGGACAAAATAAGCTAGTGAGGCTATTTTGGTAACCCTGGAAAGAGAGGACTATAGCTCAAAAAAGGTGACAGTGGTGAGAATTGAAAAAGAAGATAACTTCAAAAGATATTTAGAAAGATATTATTGAAATTCAGAAAGGGCAAGGTGAAGGAATATTGAGGCTGGCCCCCTACATTTAGGATCTGCTCCAAAATGGGGTAGATTACCAGGATGAAGTACACTGGAAGTAGCCTGGATTTGGAAGGAAGATCATGCATTTACTTCTGGATATATTGATTTTAATGTGTCTTTGGGACATTCAAGAGTGGATATCAAGTAGACTGTTGGCCAGGTAAGACTAGATCTCAAAGGAGAAGCCCAAATTATCGATATGAAGAGTAGGCATAGATAGGATAAGATTGTTTATGGACAGAACATGGAGGAAAGGAAAGGTGCCAAGACAGACTCTTGAGGAGCTCAAAGAATCAGTGGCTAGATAGAAGATGATGAAACTGCAAAAGGAAAGAAGAAATGACCAGGAAGGTCGGAAGAAAACTAAGATAGCTTTACGGTCAGAAAATAGGGGGCAAGAAAGTTCCAGAAAGAAGACATGTTCAAGAATGTTGTTAAGAAGAAAGATGAGAGTAGAAAAGTCCATTGGGTTGACGTGGAAGAGTAATGGAGCCAGAAGTCACGCTGAGTCAAGCTGAAGAATGAGACAGTGAGTGTAGACAATTCTATCCAGATCCAGAGTGACTGAGTCATCGACTGTGAATAAAAGCAGTAAAATCAGGAAGGTGATTTGAGGAAGGGGCAAAAGTTCAGACTTGTAGCTGAGAGTTACTAAAGGAAGACCTGACCAAAAAGAATGCAAAATAAATAAATAAACCGAGGAGAGAGATTTCCATTAATTTTCGGTGGCACCAGTTTGCCTGGGTGGGTAATTCTTTCTAGTTATCATAGTCTGAATTTAGCTGGGAAACACCAAGTTGTGGTTAAAAAAAAAAAAAGGAAAAAATAAAAAACACAAGGAGACAATGAAGTTGAGTAGCCTGAGAGGAAGAGGTTCTAATTGTCTCTGAGAGCCAGGCTCCATATGGAAGGAATTGTCCCCAGGAGGCCGATAATTAGCTGCAAATAGATAAGTCAAGGGATTAGAGACCACGATAAAGACAAAAAGCATGTTTAGGGGAAGGCAGGTTAAGAAAGCTGAATTGACAGGTGAAGTGGATGCTGTCAATGTAGCCTGATATCTGCATGGCAGCCTCTACTTCTATGCCCTCTACTCTGGCCAGACTGTCACCTGCTTTTTGCCAGGGGGTGGGAGTTGAGGTTTTTTTGGTTTTTGGTTTTTGGTTTTTTTTTTGAGATAAAATGTCGCTCTTGTTGCCCAGGCTGGAGTGCAGTGGCACGATCTCGGCTCACTGCAACCTCTGCCTCCCAGGTTCAAGCGATTCTCCTGCCTCAGCCTCCCAAGTAGCTGGGATTACAGGTGTCTGCCGCCGAGCCCAGCTAATTTTTGTATTTTTAGTAGAAATAGTGTTTCACTATGTCGGCCAGGCTGGTCTTGAACTCCTGACCTCAGGCGATCCGCCTGCCTCGGCCTCCCAAAGTGCTGGGATTACAGGCATGAGCTACCATGCCCGGCCACCTCCTTTTGTCTCAATTCCCTTCCAGGCCAGAAGTGCTAGGCACCAGATTCCCCCTAGAAGCAACCCCCAGCCAACACTCGTCAGGAATCAGTGACTGTCTAATGCAGCTCCTTGGCCTTCCCCCGGTGGGATGTTCTTGCTGCCTCCCAGAGTTCCCCAGTGGGGATGGTTCCAGTTGCCCATGGTGAGCACTTGCTTGCCATTGGACTCTTTATTAGCTTCTTTCCCTTCCTTGTCTCAGTCCTCCACCCCAACACTGGGATTAGCTCCCATAGAAACGACTTGTATGGGAGTCCTTCAGGGTCTGTTTTTTGGGGGACTCCAGCCAAGACAGTAGGTGGTTGCTGCTGAAGTTTTCAGAGGTGAATCTGTTTGAAGCTAAAAAGAGTATTAGAAAGAGTGCAGGATGCTTAAGTGCAGGGGAGGGAAATGTTATTGGTTCTTTTTTTTTTTTTTTTTTTTTTTTCTGAGATGGAGTCTAGCTCTGTCGCCCAGGCTGGAGTGCAGTGGCGTGACCTCGGCTCACTGAAAGCTCCGCCTCCCGGGTTCACGCCATTCTCTTGCCTCAGCCTCCTGAGTAGCTGGGACTACAGGCGCCTGTCACCACGCCTGGCTAATTTTTTTTGTATTTTCAGTAGAGATGGGGTTTCACCATGTTAGCCAGGATGGTCTCGATCTCCTGACCTTGTGATCCACCCGCCTCAGACTCCCAAAGTGCTGGGATTACAGGCGTGAGCCACCACGCCCGGCTGGTAAATGTTATTGGTTCTAAAATAAAACAGCATTAGAGGCTGCTGTGTTTGGGACTGTCTACATGGACGTCAAATTGACCCCAGATGTCATAGATGGTGACCTAGAGAAAGAGACCGTGAACCAACGAGGTGGTTCCACAGGGGTGCTGGGTAGATGAGGCAGATGACATGACCCAAAACAAAGAGGATTTTACACAAGGGATGTAAAGTAATGTCTAGGCACCGGAAGGGGGACCAAGGTCAATGTTGACTCCTCCTTCCAGATTTAGGATATGCCGGAGAAACAGCTGCCCCCATTGGAATGGTTCTAAGTTTTTAAAAATAAACTGTCCCTATGGGAGGACAACTGACCAGTCTACAGTGGGTTGGAGATATAGGGAAAGACTTTCCAATAAAAAGGACAGGAGGCTCTAGATGAACCAAACAGGACAACGTAGTAAAGGGGATGAGTTAGGGGGAGAAACAGCAACCAGGGATTGTGCATCTTGAGCAGTGCCTCAGAGTGAAAAGTTCCAACCCACTTCTGATGCAGCTTCTGGCATGACGCTGAGAACCCAACACGCACAGCCACGCAGCCCCGGTGTCATAGAATTGGGGAAATTGAGCGGGGCAGTTGCTCTGGAGGCCAGGCGGCTATGGACCACTATTCCAGGCTGTCTCTGGCGTTAAGGGCTCCAAGGACTCTCCCCAAACAGGGGCCAACTTTATACTTACATTATGCAATACTTAAAACAACTGATGCACAGCTTACAGTTGTGTGAAAATATACAAAGTAATCATCAATGCCCATAGTCCGGCAGCACTGCCTTTTTTAAAGTCCAGGCCTCTTGTTTCTATCAAAATCTCTCTCTCTTCATTCTCATCCTCTTCCTCCCTCTCCTCCCCTCCCCCCTTATCAAAGTAAACTGAATTAGCCTCCAGCAGGTGGACGTTAAAAGGATTGTTATTATCTGTGCAGTGTTCATTCTGAAAAGGAATCTGCTATGTAGCAACTTCTGAATTGGGTTCGCTTTGTGCTCTTTGAGGCATCACAGAAGTCAGCGTAGAACAGTTTGAACTAATACTCTCCTGCCCAGAAACAACCAAGCGTCCTGGGAAGACGGCGCTGCACTGCTCTGCAGATTCCCCCTCAGGAATGAAAGCTGCCTAGTCCATCCCCTACAAGGATTGAAAGGAGCCTCTTCACTGAAAGTCACAGACCCATCTCCAGATGCCTGCATTCCATGGCTGACCTCCGTGGGGGTCCGAGGCCACAGTGAGTCAGCTTTGCAAGACCATCCTGCCTTCAGAGCTCCTGAGGTCCTGGCTGAGGCCTTTATTAAGACTGTGCCACAGCTCAACGTCTCTCCCTTACTTCATCCTGCTCCTTCTCTTCTCCTTTATGATGTAAATCCCCAAAACACTCCCCAAGAAACATCCTTTTTTTCATCATCACAGAGCTCTGAGGAGCTACAAATGGTGTCGCTTCCGAACAAGGATAATTTCAGGAAACCTGATCTGACGCTGCAACATTGGTTTATAAAAAAATACCATACAGGCCGGGTGCGGTGGCTCACGCCTGTAATCCAAACACTTCGGGAGGCCGAGGCAGAAGGATTGCTTGAGCCCAGGAGTTCGAGACCAGCCTGCACAACATGGCAAAACCCCATCTTTACAAAAAAATTAGCCAGGTCTGATGGCACATGTTTGTAGTCCCAGCTGCTCTGGTAGGCTGAGGTGGGAGGATTACCTGAGCCCAGGAGTTCGAGGCTGCCGTGAACTATGATCACACCACCACACTCCAGCCTGGGCGACAGAGTAAAACCCTGGCTCCAATATATATATATGTATGTATATGCCGGACACGGTGGCTCACGCCTGTAATCCCAGCACTTTGGGAGGTCGAGGCAGGTGGATCACTTGAGACCAGGAGTTCGAGACCAGCCTGGAAAACATGGAGAAACACTGTCTCTACTAAAAATGCAAAAATTAGCTGGGTGTGGTAGTGCACACCTGCAATCCCAGCTACTTGGGAAGCTGAGGTAGGAAAGTCGCTTGAACCCAGGAGTTGCAGTAAGCCGAGATCGCACCACTGCACTCCAGCCTGGGCAACAGGGCGAGACTCCGTCTCTAAAAAAAAAAAAAAGAAAAAAGAAAAGAAAATATAATACCAATTTACTAGGTATTGAAGGAGGAAGGGAAAAGAGCTTGTTCTAACTCATTTGACCTTGGAATTGAATCCTCACCTTATGTTTTCTCCAGGGAAGACATATTCTGAAGAATACCAAGATAAAGTATAACAAGAGCTAATCAGCCCAGGATTTGGGTGACGTAGATTCTGGCTTCCATTCTGATGTCAGCTGGAGTACACAACGTTCTCTTCATCTACATCCACTTTTAACTTCTCCAAGGACTTCTCTGTGAGAACTGCCAACTCATAGGGTAGCCCTGGCTGCCATTTTTGGAGCCCATGCCATGTTCTGACATCTGGAATTCGGCAGTTGTGCCTGCTCTTTCTCAGAAATAGAACTATCATCACAAAGAAAGCTATTTTGGTGGGAAATTTTAAAAGATGGTTTAAACTATAAATTCCACCCTTAAAATTTTTTAATCACAGACAACTTTCAAATATAAATACAAGTAGTCTCCAGTTTTTAAACTAAGTGTATCATATATATAATTCATAATTAATTACTGGCCATGCGCAATAGCTCAGGCCTATAATCCCAGCACTTTGGGAGGCCGAGGTAGGAGGATCACTTGAGCTCAGGAGTTCCAGACCAGCCTGAGTAACATAACAAGACCTCGTCTCTACTAAAAATAAAAAATTAGCCAGGCGTGAGGGTGTATACTTGTAGTCCCAGCTAATCAGGAGGCTGGTACGAGAAGATGGCCTGAGCCCAGGAGATTGAGGCTGCAGTGAGCTATGATCGCATCACTGCATTCCAGCCTAAGCAACAGAGCAAGACCCTGTCTCAAAAAATTAAAGTAAAAACAAACGAACAAAAAATTCACTATACCTCAATGGAAGCAACAGTAAAAATAAACATTAGTTCAGCTCAGTAAAAATATCTTGAATGCCCACTGTGTCCCAATCACTATTCAGACCCCAGAGGTACCAGCTGTTCTTCCTAAGCAGCTGATAATTTTGCAGAGAGAAGCTTCCTAGGCCAAAGCATAAAAGCCTATTCAACCCATATACAACTCTGGTAACTCTAACCATCACTTGTAACACCTTTGTACTAAGGGAAAAACATATTCTTAGTTAAACTTCTGGATATCAGATACATGTCTCTCTCTCAGCTCTTGAAGTGAATTAGGGAAGGTCTATAGATACTTCCAGAAAGCAGAAACTTGCTTAATGGAAAATACTGTCCAATACTTTTATTACTGAGCAAGATAAAAAAGGGTTTCCATACGAGCATTATGTTCAAGTTATGTTCAGCAGCGTTAAGAGCTATTGCCCAAAGGCTCCATGACCGCAGAAGTTTGGGAAAGAGTAAGTTTTAACAAGTTCCTTCACTGAGAAGCTTATTAAATACTTCAATATATTATTATGACTTTTATATCTCAAAAAAAAAACAATAATGCAAGCATACTTAATACCACTGAACTGTACACTTAGAAATACAGTCATGGGTCAGGTAGAGTGACTCACGCCTGTAATCCCAACACTTTGGGAGGCTGAGGTGGATCACTTGAGGCTAGAAGTTCGAGACCAGCCTGGACAACATGGTGAAACCCCGTCACTACTAAAAATACAAAAATTAGCTGGGCATGGTGGCATGCGCCTATAGTCCCAACTACTTGGGAGGCTGAGGCAGGAGAATTGCTTGAACCTTGGAGACACAGGTTGCAGTGAGCCAAGATTGCACAACTGCACTCCAGCCTGGGTGACAGAGCAAGACCCTGTCTCAAAAAAAAGAAAAAGAAAAAGAAAAAAGAAACAGTTGTTTTGCTTAATGATGAGGATACATTTGGAGAAATGCATTGTTAGGCTATTTCATCATTGTGTTAACATCAGAGAGTGTACTCACACAAACCCAGACACTATAGCCTACTACACACCTAAGCTACATGGTAGAGCCTATTTCTCCTAGGCTACAAACCTGTACAACAGGTTACTGTACTGAAGACTATAGGGAACTGTAACACAATGGTAAATTTTTGTATATCAAACATATCAAAGCATAGATAATGTAAATATATGATATTATAATCTTACAGGAACACCATGATATATGAGGCCCACTATTGACCAAAATGTCATTATGCAGCACATGACTATAATTAAGATGGTAAATTCTAAGTTACGTGTTTTTTTACCACAATTTTTTTTTTTAATGAAAACAAGAGGAAGAGGTTTCTAAGATTCTTTGACTACAGAACCATGTTGTGCTCAGTGTTTCTCTTAGGGATGAGTGTACAATGACTGACCACCTTGATATTCTCAGGGCTAGGGGCATTCCTAGGATGTAGGACTTTTAGTGATAAAACCAGAGCATTCTGGGCAAATACAGACAATTGGCTACCCTACCTAAAGAAGCCCTGAGCACAACTTGGAAATGTTTCCATGTGTCAATAAATTTGGGGGCGATTAGAATAGAAAAACAAAGGTTGTTAGACAGGGTATGGTGGCTCATGCCTGTACTCCCACCACTTTGGGAGGCTGAGGTGAGAAGACTGCTTGGGGCCAGGAGTTTGAGACCAGCCTGGGCAACATAGACACCATCTCTACAAAAATGTTAAAACTGGGCAAGGTAGCACATGCCTGTCGTCCCAGCTACTCAGGAGGCCAAGGCAAGAGGATCACTTGAGCCCAGGAGTTTGAGGCTGCAGTGAGCTATGATTGAGCCACTGTGCTCCATCCTGCATAACAGAATGAGATCCTGTCTCTAAAAAAGGTGGGGGGAAGAAGAGTTGTGGCCCTCTGCCTTCACTGAGGGCAGATGAAGGCTGGAATCCATTACACCCATCCTTGCCACCCCCATCTCCACCACCCATTTAGATGTATGGGCTGGGCTTTAGCTAGGCATTTGTAAGTTAGAGTTGCTTCTGGTGGATCTGTAATTGCCCTGTTTTGTAATACTGATGAGTTTACACCAGAAGGAAATTCATGCTTTTCCTCCAGATAAACGGAGACTTAAGAAATCTTTTGACCTACCCAAAGTTCTGAAAGAAGACTGCTAGAGCCAAAACTTAATGTTAAATCACAAGAATCCCAGTGCACTCTGCCAATTTTCTTAGTTCACTTATATCTACTATGATAATTTGAATAGCTAGAAGAAAGCAAAAGAGCGAATTGGGTAATAACTCTGTCTCAACCAGCTAAAAGATGACCTCTCCACCCCTGCTTAACTTTAGGAAGTGTTCCACTGTAAAGGAGCAACTTGACAGGCTGAGCCTGGCGGTGACAGCATACAGGATGGGCGCAGCTCCCACATCTGGGTCATTTCGTGTCATCATGTCTGGAATATCAAGTTTGAGCACGTATGCAGCAATGATACCCTTCAACTAAAAGTTGCATCCTCAAATTGGGGCTAACTCAGCATGGCAATGTTGTGGATCAGGTCAAAAGTGCTTTTCCTTAGAGCCAAGTTGAGAGTTGAGAGGTCTCTGCCACCTGCATCTGTGCTTATGAGCAACACATGTGGTCTCGGAGGGGGCTTCGGCAAGCACAAACTCCAGCATTGTCCTTCAGAACCCAGGACAAAGCCTTTCACACTTGCACGACATGTGCTTTCTGAAATGAATGCAACTGCATACTTCCTTCTTGAGCTCGCAGTAATGAATGACTTCATAGATGGATGGATGATCTTGTGGCTGGCTACAAAGAATAGACTAAAACCCGGGGAAATGCAGATAGATTAAAAAGGAGTGACAGGTGGGTCCATCCTACACTCCCTACACCCTCTGTTTGTCCAACAAAATGGTAGTCCTCTAGCGGCTGCCGGAGTCCCAGTATCCCAGAGGAAACTGTGAAAAACCTCCTCAAATGAGTAATTAGGTCGCCGGACCCAGGGGTTCAGGCCTATAATCCCAGCACTTTGGGAGGCTGGAGCAGGCAGATCACCTGAAGTCAGGAGTTCGAGACCAGCCTGGCCAACATGGTGAAACACCATCTCTACTAAAAACACAAAAATTAGCCGGGCATGGTGGTGGGCGCCTGTAATCCCAGCTACTTGGGGGGCTGAGGCAGGAGAATCACTTCAACCCAGGAAGCGGAGGTTGTAGATAGTGGAGATTGTGCCACTGTACTCCAGCCTGGGTGACAGAGTGAAATGAAAGAGAAGCAAGGAAGGCAAGAAGGCAAGAAGGCAGGAAGGCAGGAAGGCAGAAAGGCAGAAAGGCAGGAAGGCAGGAAGGCAGGAAGGCAGGAAGGCAGGAAGGCAGGAAGGCAGGAAGGCAGGAAGGAAGGAAGGAAGGAAGGAAGGAAGGGAAGGAGAGAGGAAGGAGAGGAAGGAAAGGAAAGGAAAGGCAGGCAGGAAGGAAGAAAGGAAGAAAGGGAAGGAGAGGAAGGAAAGGGAAGGGAAGGAGAGGAAGGAGGGAAGGAAGGAGAGTAATTAGATCAGGAGCACTGGCCCCTGCCAGTTCACTTTTTCAAAAGTCAACCTCCTCAAGTCACCTTTGTTTCTCAAAGGCTTCACATACAGAAGATGCTGTGACTACAGCGGATTGTCTCGCAGATCTGCAGTCTGCATTGGTCCTAGTGAGGAGAGACCTTTGGCTCCGTCCTCATAGGGCTTTTTCCTTAAGAGAAGAAGATATCGTCCCACTTGATGAATTTGGGGGAAATGTACGTTAGAGAACATGTACAGCAAGGTCAATAGTAACAACACAGACCCTAGTAAAGCATTCCATCATCTGCTTATTATAACCTCTCCAGGCTGTGAGAAATTAACATCAAGGCCAACAATGGGTGCTCACTACTCTGAATGAGCGGTACTTTACATTTACTAGGAGCACTGGGGAAGTAGCCATTCACCAAAAGGGTACAAAAACACAGAATGAAAACAATTTTCATTTTATTTTCATTCAGATGTGTAAGTCAAACTGTTTTCATTGCTGTTTGTCCAAGTAATCTTCCTCCCAGGAGGTGCTTACAAAGCCACTGAATTCCCTGGGTGTCAGGTGCAGTAATGAGTCATTAGCCACAAGGCATACAATCAAAAGAGAAAGACAACTTCAAATACAGATTAGAAGAACATTTACCTAAAGAACAAAAATAAGGAAAACCAAGCACCTCAAAAGTCAGTTTGCTAATCCGACACTTTACATTAAACAGGTGATTTTATTGATTCTATCCCTAATTTGCTGTAAGATTTTGCTTAGCTCCCTTGAAAACGGCAGCATGGCAGATGCAGTGACTCACACCTGTAATCCCAGCACTTTGGGAGGCCAAGGCAGGCCGATCACTTGAGGTCAGAAGTTCAAGACCAGCCAGGCCAACGTGGTGAAATCCCCTCTCTACTAAAAATACAAAAATTAGCTGGGCATGGTGGCAGGCGCCTATAATCCCAGCTACTCAGAGGCTGAGACAGGAGAATCACTTGAACCCAGGAGGCGGAGGTTGCAGTGAGCCAAGATCACGCCATTGCACTCCAGCCTGGGCGACAAGAGTGAAACTCTGTCTCAAAATAAATAAATAAATAAATAAATAAAATGGCGGCATGAAATGTGTTTTTCCACTGAAAAGCTTTAGCATGTTTATTAAAAGATCTCTCTCTCAGACACACACACACACCACACACCCCCAGTTATTGTCATCCTCCAAATTAACATGAAATAGATTAGCCTGAGTATTTCATTTGTTTCTTGTGAAACTGGTTTTTTGCATTTCAAAATGCATTTCATTTCATGTTGTTTTATGATGAAGAGATTAATACCATCTACGCAGAAATATTTTCTACACTGGTCAAAATAGTTTTGAAGTTCAAAAGGAAAGGATGACTTCTTTTTTTTTTTTTTTTTTTTTTTTTTTGCTTTCAGGATTAATGAAAATAAAACGCAGACCTTATAAGCAGACGCTGTGATTTTGTAATAAAGAGGGGCAGCTTTTACAGGAAAAAGAACCCGAGGGAAGCTGTTGGCAGTTTGTGAAACGATGGTTATGGTGGAATTCGTTTTTCTGCACATTAGATGTTTAAAACAGCTGGTTTTCATTGTTGTTGTTATTGTTGTTGTTGTTGTTGTTCTTTTCCTGAAAGAATCTTGTTCCCCACAATATGTTCTTGGTATTCAAAATGGCTTTTGCTCCTACTTTTTGGAAAATGCACTTCAGTTTCCAATTTATTCATTTGTTAGTAGGTTCATCAATTAGTTTATTCATCAATTAGTTCATCCATTGTGGAAGACAGTGTGGCGATTCCTCAAGGATCTAGAACCAGAAATACCATTTGACCCATCAATCCCATTACTGGGCTTATTGTTGAATTCTCCTAATGTGAATTTCCACTCCTGGACATAATACCTTCTTCTCAGAAATAAGACAGAGTTTTCCCCTGCACTTCTTTATATGCTTTTTCTCTGACTTTTGCCATGTGGTTTTGTTTCTCCCATGGCTTGAAAGAGCAGGAAAAGTGAAGGTACCAACTGAAAGTGCTGCTTCCTGCTTTTGGTTTTCCTTCATTTTATTTTATTTTTCAAGCTGGGTCTCACTCTGTTGCCCAGGCTGAAATGCAGCTCAACCATCACGGCTCACGGCAGCCTTGACCTCCTGAGCTCAAGCAGTCCTCCTTCCTCAGCCTCCCGAGTAGCTAGGACCATAGGTGTGCACCACCACCCTTAGCTTTTTTTTTTTTTTTTTTTTTTTTTTTGTAGAGACAGAGTCTCCCTATGTTTCCCAGACTCGGTGTTTTTCAAATATTTGAAAATGTAAAAGCCATTCTTAGCCCACAGGCTGTACAAAAACAGATGGAGGGCCAGATTTAACCCATGGGCAGTGGTTGGCCAAACCCTTGTGTATCCCATGCCATGCCCTACTATTCCAGACTTAAAAGTTATAATTTTAGGATAAACTTGTTATATTTTTGTCATGTCAGAAGACTGAGTGTATACATTTTCTTTTTTTTTTTTTTTTGGACAGAGTTTTGCTCTGTCCCCCAGGCTGGAGTGCAGTGGTGTGATCTCGGCTCACTACAACCTCTGTCTTCGGGGTTCAAGTGATTCTCCTGTCTCAGTCTCCTGAGTAGCTGGGATTACAGGCTCATGCCACCATGCCCGGCTAATTTTTGTATTTTTAGTAGAAACGGGGTTTTGCCATGTTGGCCAGGCTGGTCTCGAACTCCTGATGTCAGGTGATCCACCTGCCTAGGCCTCCCAAAGTGCTGGAATTACAGGCGTGAGCCACTGCACCTGGCCTGAGCATATATATTTTCATAGGCAAAAACATACCTTGGAAATACTTCTCAGGAATGTGTGCATATGAATTACAAAATGTAAAAAGCTTCAACTCCATTATGAACTGTAAATGCATGTGGCAGGAGGCGATCCTCATAGAAGCTGTCAGGGTGTGACTTCATTCTAGATGCCGTAAGTAGCAATAATAAAAGAGGAAGCAAACACGTGCAGCTTCTGGAATTCAGACCCTGGAGGAAGGAGACAGGTGGCCTTGAGTGAGGATATGAGGAACACAGTCAAGGAGAAAATGCAGCTGGTGAGTTATAAACATCCATGGGCAGACATAGTTAGAAAGTTAGGAACCCCAGCCCTCTAATGGAACCAAGAAACCAGAGGCCAGTAGGAAATGGCTCCAGGAAGAGCGCAACTTGATAAATGTCCTAGACGTCAGTGAGAAAGATCCTTGTTTTGTTTACACTGAACATTTTTAAATTGCATGACTATTTAGAGCACTTTTACATTTTTTGCCTAGAATTAGATCCAAAGAATAAATGACCTATTGAGCCTGAAGGGATTTTAGGAAAAAATAACTTTTTTTAAAAAATATGTTTTTTTGTTTTTTGTTTTTTTTTTTTTTTGAGACGGAGTCTCGCTCTGTCACCCAGGCCGGAGTGCAGTGGTGCTATCTTGGCTCACTGCAAGCTCTGCCTCCCGGGTTCACGCCATTCTCCTGCCACAGCCTCCCAAGTAGCTGGGACTACAGGCATCTGCCACCACCCCCAGTTAATTTTTTTTTTTTTTTGTATTTTTAGTAAAGACGGGGTTTCACCGGGTTGCCCAAGATGGTCTCGATATCCTGACCTCATGATCCGCCAGCCTTGGCCTCTCAAAATGCTGGGATTACAGGTGTGAGCCACCATGCCCGGCCTAAAAAATATATATTTTTTAAAAAATAAAGACGAGGGTCTCACAATGTTGCTCAGCTTGGTCTTGAACTCTTGGGCTCAAGTGATCCTCCTGCCTTGGCCTCCCAAAGTGCTAGGATTACAGACATGAGCCACTGCACCAGGCCAAGAAAAAGTATCTTAATGACATATTTTCATTTGTGTTTTTCTTCAGCCCTCTGGATGCCAGCTCTCCTTCCCACTTGGCAGCTCCCTGCAGCAGTTTCTTGTTATGACTTTTGGGAGCTTGTTACAGATGTGAAATCCTCCTCTTTAATTTAAGTCTACGTCCACTAATTTGGTCCTCCACAAAACTGATGAAAAACTAGTGCACATTCCCCACTTTAAAACTTGTCATTTACCTAAAGATTGTCATTAAAACCCCCTCAGTCTACTTTTCTCCTGACCAAACACCCCCAAACCCTTGAACCTTTTCTTATAGAACCAACCGTCATCGTTTAAAACATTTGTGTGCCTATTTCTTTACAATATTTTTTAACAGTGGAAACAAACCCCCAAAATGCATTTTCTAGTGAGGCTTGGACTAAGGTGGATTAGAGAAAGAATACACAAAGGAGAATGATTTCCTAAACTGCGCCCGTTATACTTCCGACATCTCAGTACCATGCTGGCTTTTTCCCACAGAATTGCTACATTTCTGAGGAGTATTCATTTAGTAAACTGAGTTCTCTGCACCCAGGTCATTTTGCCACTAAACTTGTAATAATCTCAGCAACAACAGTAATAGCAGCATCTAACTGTTGCCCTGTGTTAATGGCTGACAGCCGCCCTCTGCGGTTGGTCTACCATCATCTGCATTTTATAGCAGAGGATCCAGGCTTGGAGAGGTTCAGGAACTGGCCTGAGATGATCCTGGCTGTGAATGGTGAAGACTGGGTTCTAATCTACAACTGGATCCCTGGATTCTCACTCTTGAGTGCCACGCTGTGTACTTCTCAGTGTCGATCTGTGGATTGAAATTAACAGTATCTGCCGGGCGCAGTGGCTCAGGCCTGTAATCCGAGCATTTTGGGAGGCCGAGGTGGGCGGATCATGAGGTCAGGAGTTCGAGACCAGTCTGGCCAACATAGTGAAACCCCGTCTCTACTAAAAATACAAAAAATTATCCAGATGTGGTGGTGTATGACTTACCCCAGCTACTCGGGAGGCTGAGGCAGGAGCATCGCATGAACCCGGGAGATGGAAGTTGCAGTGAGCCAAAATTGCGCCACTGCACTCCAGCCCAGGCAACAGAGCGAGACGTCTCAAAAAAAAAAAAAAAAAAAAGGAAAGAAATTAACAGTATCTGTATTAGTCATCTCAGGCTGCTGTAATAAAAATACCATAGACTGGGTGACTTAAACAACGACATTTATTTCTTACTGTTCTGGAGGCTGGGAAGTCTAAGATCAAGGCACTGGCAGGTCTAGAGTCTGGCAAGGGCTCTCTTCTGGTTTGTAGACAGCACACTGGTATCTTCACTGAGAAGAGCACTAATCCCATGATGAGGGCTCCCCCCTCATGACCTCATGTAACCCTAACCACCTTCCAAAGTTCCTATCACAATGGGGATTAGGGTTTCAACATATGAATTGGGGTCAAGAAGGGAGAACACAAACATGCAGTCTGTAACACTACCTCTTTTCATACTTAAAAAAAAATGCGGGTTTTTGTTTAACACTCTTTTTTTTTTTTTTTTTTGGGCGGGGGGACGGAGTCTCGCTCTGTCACCCAGGCTGGAGTGCAGTGGCGCGATCTCGGCTTACTGCAAGCTCTGCCTCCCGGGTTCGCGCCATTCTCCTGCCTCAGCGTCCCGAGTAGCTGGGACTACAGGCCCCCACCACCACGCCTGGCTAATATTTTGTATTTTTAGTAGAGACGGGCCCACGCCCACCCGGAACTCCCGCTGGCCCGCAAGCGCCGCACACAGCCCGGGTTCCCGCTCGTGCCTCTCCCTCCACACCTCCCTGCAAGCTGAGGGAGTGGGCTCCGGCCTTGGCCAGCCCAGAAAGGGGCTCCCACAGTGCAGTGGGGGGCTGAAGGGCTCCTCAAATGCCACCAAAGTGGGAGCCCAGGCAGGAGAGGTGCCAAGAGCAAGCGAGGGCTCTGAGGACTGCCAGCAAGCTGTCACCTCTCAGTTTCACCGTGTTAGCCAGGATGGTCTCGATCTCCTGACCTCATGATCTGCCCGCCTCAGCCTCCCAAAGTGCTGGGATTACAGGCGTGAGCCACCGTGCCCGGCCTTAACACTCTATTTTTTTTTTTTTTTTTTTTTTTTTTGAGACGTAATTTTGCTTTTGTTGCCCAGGCTGGAGTGCAATGGCGCGATTTTGGCTCACTGCAACCTCCATCTCCCGGGTTCAAGCAATTCTCCTGCCTCAGCCTCCCAAGTATCTGGGATTACAGGCATGCGCCACCACGCCCGGCTAATTTTGTATTTTTAGTAGAGGGGGTTTCTCCATGTTGGTCAGGCTGGTCTCAAACTCCCAACCTCAGGTGATCCGCCCACCTCGGCCTCCCAAAGTGCTGGGATTACAGGCGTGAGCCACTGAGCCCCACCTGTTTAACATTTTTTAATTTTTTTTTTTAATTATAGAGATGGGGTCTCACTATGTTGCCCAGGCTGGTCTCAAACCCCTGGGCTCAAGTGATCCTCCCGCCTCAGCCTCCCAAAGTGCTGGGAATACAGGCATGAGCCACTGCACCTGGCCTCTTTTTATACTGACCAGGTTTGTGTTACTCCACTCTATTTCCTTCAACAACAATTTCCCAATTTATCAAGGTAATTTTCAAATTTATACTGGTTCTTAGTCTAGAGAATTAGCAACTCCAACTAATTAAGTAACATCTGCAGTTTCAGTCAGTATATTTCCATTATCTTCATTCCTTTTATGGAAACTTAAAAATTTCAACTTCAGGCTGGGCATGGTCCCAGCACTTTGGGAAGCCAAGGCGGGAAAATCACTTGAGCTTAGGAGTTTGAGACCAGCCTGGGCAATATATCGAGACCTTGTCTCTACAACAGCAACAACAACAATAAAAATTAAAAGTTTAAACTTCAGGCCGGGCGCGGTGGCTCACGCCTGTAATCCCAGCACTTTGGGAGGCCGAGGCGGGCGGATCACGAGGTCAGGAGATCGAGACCATCCTGGCTAACACGGTGAAACCCCGTCTCTACTAAAAATACAAAAAATTAGCCGGGCGTGGTAGCGGTCGCCTGTAGTCCCAGCTACTCGGGAGGCTGAGGCAGGAGAATGGCGTGAACCCGGGAGGCGGAGCTTGCAGTGAGCCGAGATCGCGCCACTGCACTCCAGCCTGGGCAACAGAGCGAGACTCCGTCTCAAAAAAAAAAAAAAAAAAAAGTTTAAACTTCAAATTCTGACTGTTAGACGCAATAAGCGCTAACATTGTATTCCAGGCATTATTGTAAGCATGTTATATGCCTTAACTCCTTTGCTACTCTCTGTGGCCCTAAAAAGTAGATACACTTGTTCCTTCCACTGTTAGATGATAGAGGCACAGAGTGGTTGTATAACTTGCTTAAGGTCACACAGCTAGACATTTGGCCCCACATCTTTACAAGTAGCTTTAGATTCAAAAAATATTCTATGTGCATCTTGTTTCCAATTCTCTTTTCAATAAATAATCCCTTTCCAATCAAGAATTTTAGGGAAAAATTGGACCATCTTTCTAATGTTATTTATCCATTTTCCCGCTAATAGTAATTTAGGTCTCTAACTTTTTGCTTTGGGAAAAAAAGATTCCTCTAAAATTATTGTTTACATTTTATTGTGAGAGAGTGATGAAGGATACATATAGTTTGATGCCATTTGCATTAATATATGTAAAACAGCATTACACATTGTTTCAGGAGACATATATATGTTATAAAAGATGAAGCCTGGCAAGGGTGTAATAAACGTCGAAGTCAGGATAATGGTTACCTTGGATGGGGAGAGGGCAGGGAATGGGACGAGGTACACAAGAAGCTTCAATTTTATTTGTAACTTTTTTTCCCTCGGGCTTAGTGATGGCTGTATGCAGCTGATTTTTATGTTATTTTCTACATCTTTTTGAATGTTTGTAATTTTTATAATTTTTACAGTGAGGCAGGGGAGAAACTTAAATGTGAATTCATATACATAGTAGGAAGAAATGCTGATTGCCAGGAAGTCTGGTTTCTGGACCTTGTTCTACAACAAGATCTTGGCTTAAATTGGGCAAGCTGATTAATCCAGTCCTCTTTCTTGAACTATAAAAAAAGGGTGGTACAGGCCGGGCATGGTGGCTAACACCCGTGGGGGAGGCCAAGGCAGGTGGATCACCTGAGGTCGGGAGTTCGAGACCAGCCTGACCAACATGGAGAAACCTCATCTCTACTAAAAATACAAAATTAGCCAGGCGTGGTGGCACATGCCTGTAATCCCAGCTACTCAGGAGGCTGAGGCAGGAGAATCACTTGAACCCAGGAGGCAGAGGTTGCAGAGAGCTGAGATCTACCACTGCACTCCAGCCTGGGCAACAAGAGCGAAACTCTAACTCAAAAAAATAAATAAATAAATAAAGGGTTGTACTAAAACAAGGGTAAACAAACTATGTCTCCTATGTCTCCTTAGTTTTGTAAATAAAGTTTTATTGGTACATCCCCATGCCCATTCATTCATATATTTTCTATGGCTGCTTTCACCCTACGGTGGCAGGGTTGAACAGCTGCAACAAAGACCATGTCACTGCTTGCAAAGTCTGAAATACTCACTCTGCGGTGCTTTACAGAAAATGTCTGCTAACCCCTGCAGCAGAGAACCAGTCTCCTTCAACTCTGATCATTCTTATATGAGACTTTTGTACCAACGGTGGACTGGGAACACCAGTTTTCCATACATACATGTTCATTTTTGTAAGCATATAAATTACAGATAATATTAAAGAAACTTTAGGCCAGGCGCGGTGGCTCACGCCTATAATCCCAGCACTTTGGGAGGCTGACAAGGGAAGATCACCTAAGGTCAGGGGTTTGAGACCAGCCTGGGCAACATGGTGAAGCCCTGTCTTTACTAAAAATACAAAAATTAGCCGGGCGTGGTGGTGGGCGCCTGTAATCTCAGCTACTCAGGAGGCTGAGGCAGAAGAATCACTTGAACCCGGGAGGCAGAGGTTTCAGTGAGCCGAGATTGTGCCACTACACTCCAGCCTGGGTGACAGAGCAAGACTCCATCTCAAAAAAAAAAAAAATTAAAGAAATTTTAGAACTTAAGAATCGTGAAGCAAAACCCTTTGTTATTGTTCTGGGAGGATGTGAGCACAGACATCTTCCCCTAAATAGAATACAGCCTGAAATGAATTGAAGAAATGGGGCCCGGCGCCGCGGCTCACACCCATAATCCCAGCACTTTGGGAGGCCGATGCGGGCAGATCACGAGGTCAGGAGATCAAGACCATCCTGGCTAACACGGTGAAACCCCGTCTCTACTAAAAATACAAAAAATTAGCCGGGCGCGGTGGCAGGCGCCTGTAGTCCCAGCTATTCGGAAGGCTGAGGCAGGAGAATGGCACCAACCTGGGAAGCGGAGCTTGCAGTGAGCCGAGATTGCGCCACTGCACTCCAGCCTGGGCTACAGAGCAAGACTCCGTCTCAAAAAAAAAAAAAAAAAAAAAAAAGGAATGGCCACAGCCGGGTGAGGTGGCTCACGCCTGTAATCCCAGTACTTTGGGAGGCCAAGGCGGGCGGATCACCTGAGCTCAGGGGTTCGAGACCAGCCTGACCAACATGCAGAAACCCCATCTCTACTAAAAATACAAAAAATTAGCCAGGTGTGGTGGCACATGCCTGTAATCCCAGTTACTCAGGAGGCTGAGGCAGGAAAATCGCTTGAACCCAGGAGGCGGAGGTTGCAGTGAACCAATATCACGCCATTGCACTCCAGCCTGGGCAACAAGAGTGAAACTCCGTCTCAAAAAGTAAAAGAAGAAAAAGAAATGCCCATAAGCCCCAAGCATCGACTCTAACACCTTCAAGGTGGTGTATGTTGTGTGATTTCTGTGCAATTTGTGAGTGGTTAGGCTTAATGGGTTTTGCAGAGATGTTTTGGATATAGGTACTTAATCTTTGCATAAAATTTCTATTGTGAATAGAGGACTCATTAAGCAATTCACCCTCTGAACAAGCAATACATAATAATGATCAAGAGCAGGAATTCAATTGCAAGGACTAGAATATTGACTTAACACCCTTTCTGCCTGTGCATCTTGGGCAATTTCTGCAACCTCTCTAAGCTTCGGTTTCCTCATCTATGAAATGGAGCCATGCTAGTAGGTACCTTATTGGGTTGTTGTGAAAACTAAGTTATGTAATTCACGGTACACTATTTAACATAATGTTGAATCAATATTAGCCATTATTAGCTGGACTTATTTAGGACATAATACAAATTCTGAAATGTTTTTAAAAGCACAGCTTCTAGTATCTGCTTTCAAAACGGACAATAGATATGAGAGAAAAGTGGAAGGCAGAAGGCGATGTCAGCATATCTGCACCAGTTGAGACATCAGTATAGAGCAAAGGTACTAAAGCAAGCAGACCTCAAGTTGGCCATACATCAATGGCGTTCAGGAGACACAAAAGGAAAGCGTCAGTGGCACCCTGAAATGGAATCCATCATCCAAAATCATGTGGACCATCCATGACTGTTCCATCAGGAGAAACACAAACATCTCTTCCTGCCTTCCCAAGTTGAGCACAAAGTCATGACTGCTATGGTTTGGCTGTTTTTGGCTCCAAACCATGGCAGTCATGGCCTCCGAAACGCATGTTGAAACCGAATCCCCAGTGCATCAGTGTTGGGAGGTGGGGCCTGTGGGAAGTTGTGTAGGTCCTGAGGCTCTGCCCTCATGAATGAATTAATGTCACTATAAATAATGCTCACGAGCGTGGGTTCGCTCTTCCACTTTTCTGCCATGTGAGGACCTGGAGTTTCTCCCCTCCACAGGATGCAGCATTGGAGACACCATCTTGGCAGCAGAGAGACAGGGCCCTAAGCTGCCAGTGCCTTAATCCTGGACTTCCCAGCCTCCAGAACTGTGAGAGAATAAATATCTATTCTTTATAAGTTACCCGGTCTCAACTATTCTCTTACAGCAGCACAAAATGGACTAAGAAAATGACATTGACATGTGGCCAATTAGTAGTCATTGGAATAAAAGCAAGCATAAACAGATCACATAACGTAAAATATTTACAGTGTGACTCTGGGCAAGTCACTTAGCTGCTCTATAATTTCATTTCCTTACTGGGCATCACTTTCTCATGGAAAAGTAATACAAGCCACATAACATAATTTTAATTTTCTACTAGTGACATTAAGTAAAAAAAAAAAGTGGATGAAATTTTCTTTTTTCTTGTTTTTCTTTCTTTCTGGATAAAATTAATTTTAATAATATATTTTATTTAACCCAATATAGCCAGAGTAATATAATTTCATTTTTCCTTTTTTGGCTTTGTTTGTTTTGTTTAGAGACAAGATGTTGTCTGTCATCCAGGCTAGAATGCAGTGGCATGATCATAGCTCACTCCTGGGCTCAAGCAGTCGTCCTGTCTCAGCCTCCTAAGTAGATGGGACCACAGGAGCCCACCACCATGGCCCAGTTAATACATTTTCTTTATTATATATATTTTTTAGAGATAGGGTCTCACAGTGTTGCCCAGGCTCATCTCCAACTCCTGACTTCAAGTGATCCTCCCACCTTGGCCTCCCAAAGTGATGAGATTGCAGATGTGAGCCACTGTACCTGGCCAGTAATATCAATATGTAACAAATATAAAAATATAGTGACATATTTTACATTCTTTCATATTAAGACTTCCAACCTGGTTTGTATTTTACACTTACAGCGCATCTCAAAGATGCTGCAGGCTCGATAGCCACAGGTGGCTAGTGGCTACCTGTTGGACCATGTTGAATAAGGACACACCTCACTCCTAGAAAACCACTGATTCCTAAGACAGCACTTTAGGGAAGGGGACAATGACAAGGATAAAAGCTCTACATTATTTGTCCATATCTGAGTATTTAAACCACACCAATAAACGATAATAAATCTTGCCATATAATAAAAGGGTAAGGATTTAAGATCAGAGCCCAGGAAGACTTCCATCACGAGGAGGCTGCCGTGCCAATTAAAATAAAACTAAATTTTATTTTATTGTACTGTTTATTTTTGAGACAGATTCTTACTCTGTTGCCCAGGCTAGAGTGTGGTGGCTCGATCTCGGCTCACTGCAATCTCCGCCTCCAGGGTACAAGTGATTCTCAAGCCTCAGCCTCCCGAGTAGCTGGGACCACAGGCATACACCACCACACCTGACTAATTTTTGTATTTTTAGTAGAGATGGGATTTCTCCGTGATGGCCAGGCTGGCCTTGAACTCCTGGCCTTAAGTGATAGGCCTGCCTCAGCCTCCCAAAGTGCTGGGACTACAGGCATGAGCCTCTGGCCCAGCCCATCAAAGAAACTAAGTTTTAGATTAACTAATACGACTCGATGCTGAAGAAATGTAGTTCTCTTTTTTAAAAAAAGTTATTAGGTCTTCTTTATTTTATCAACACTTTGTAATTTAGCAAAAACCTGTATAAGAATATTCAGGCCGGGCACAGTGGCTCACACCTGTAATCCCAGCACTTTGGGAGGCCAAGGTGGGTGGATCACCTGAGGTCGGGAGTTCAAGACCAGCCTGACCTACATGGAGAAACCCTGTCTTTACTAAAAACACAAAATTAGCTGGGCATGGTGGCACATGCCTGTAATCCCAGCTACTTGGGGGGCTAAGGCAAGAGAACCACTTGAACTCGGAAGCTGGAGGTTGCAGTGAGCCGAGATCACATCATTGCACTCCAGCCTGGGCAACAAGAGTGAAACTCTGTGTCAAAAAAAAAAAAAGAAAGAAAAAAGAATATTCATAGTAGCTCTTTTTCCCAAGAGCTAAACAACTGAAAACAAGCCAACTGTCCCTCAGTGGGCAAATGGTTAGACACACTGTGGTCTAGCCATACCATGGAATAGACAACAACTTGAATGGATCTCAAGGGAATTATGCTGAGTGAAAAAAAAGTCCATCTCAACAAGTTATGATTCCACTTACATAACATTTTACAATAACCGAACTATAGCGATAGAAAACAGATTCATGATTGCCACAGGTAGGAGTGGGAGGAAGAGAACTTGGGTGTAGACATAATGGGGTAGCCTGGGCTAATGGCACAATTCTGTATCTTTTTTTGAGACAGGGTCTTGCTCCGTCACCCAGGCTGGAGTGCAGTGGCGTGAGCGCGTGATCATGGCTCACTGCAGCCTCGATCTCCCAGGCCCAAGTGATCCTCCCGCCTTAGCCTCCTGAGCAGCTAGGACTATAGGTACTGCCATCACACCTGACTAGTTTTTTAATTTTTTGTAGAGATAGGGTCTCCCTATATTGCCCAGGCTGGTCTCAAACTCCTGGCCTCAAGCGACCCTCCTGCCTCAGCCTCCTGCAGCGCTGGGATTACACATGTGAGCTACTGTGTCAGGCCACAATTCTGTATCTGACTGTAGTTACAGGTACATGAATGTATACATGTGACAAAATTGCACAGAACTTTATACACACACACACACAAATGAGTGTTTGTAAAGCTGGTAAATGCAATTAAAGCTCTATGGATTGTACCAATATCAGGTTCCTAATTTCTATAATGTGTCTGGTTATATGGACATGACCATCAGACAAGGCTGGGTGACGGGTATGTTGGATCTCCCTGTACATTTTTTTTTTTTGCAACTTCTTGCAAATCTATAATTATGTCCTTAAAACAGAAAAGTATACCCTAAAACAAAAGATCTTTAGGAAAAGAAAGAGTTGCTTAGCAAAGCCAGGCCTACAGATAGCAGCTTGAGTAGAAAACCGAAGAAGAGGCTTCTCAGAGCCCAGTGAAGAAAGAAGCATTGGCCAAACACCCATTTCTTAACTCCAGAAGTAAATGCAGGAGACACAAGGAGAGAAATAATTGATTTTGTGCAAACCAAACCAGTTCTAATCCCAGCCCCCTGTGTTCTAACTACAGGAGTGTACTGCTTTTCAAATCCACAATGTTTTATGGCCTTAACGAGCCAAGTTGTGTAATTATCATCACACTGTGATGCAACACCTAATTTTAAAATCCCACAATAAAGTCACAGCAGGAAGAGGACAGTTACAAAAGCTATATGATGTGATTGTCATTCGGCTTCCGCTACAGTTAAAATTAATCTGTTTCTTTTTAGATTCTCAATTCTTTCAGAGTATATGTTAAAACACTGCTTCTTTTATGTGTGTTATATTTTTCCTAATGGTAAAACATTGGTAAAAATCAGTTTGAGTGAGGCTTAGTCTAGCTAAAACTAAGCCCTGAAACTGATTCAAGGAACACAGCTTGTATTTTTTAATCTGACCACAAGAGCGCTTCTGTTTTTCCTAGTACTAAAAAGGCAGCAGAGTAATCTTTAATTTGGAATATGCAAATATCTTACAAGGGAAAATGAGTTTTAAACCAAGCCCTCCCTGCAAACACCAAGATTTGACTAACTGACTATACAGTTTTTTGTTTTGTTTTGAGACAAGGTCTTGCTCTGTCACCCACGCTGGAGTGCAGTGGCATGATCACAGTTCACTGCAACCTCTACCTCCCAGGCTCATGCCATCCTCCCACTTCAACCTCCTGAGTAGCTGGGACTACAGGCATGCACCACCACATCTGGCTTCTTTTTATTTTTTATTTTTTTATTTTTTTTAGAGAAGACGTCACTATATTGCCCAGGCTGGTCTTGAACTCCTGGACTCAAGTGATCCTCCCGCCTCAACTTCTCAAAGTGCTGGAATTACAGGCGTGAGCCACCATGCCTGGCCAACTATACCGTTTTGTAAAAAGTGAAATTTACTGAAGAATGTCTATAAAATATACTTCAAAACTCGGTTTTCCTTTTTTAAATTTGACATATAAATGATGAAAACTAGCCAACCACTTATAAAGCATGTTGATGATTTCATTTCCCAGTTGGCAAATGAAATAGGGCCAAGTGCCGTCTTTCTTTTTGTTAGCTTTGTTATTAAGATATATAGCTCAGCATCGTGCTCTGAGCATATTGCTGTTATTGTTCAATAACAGCTCTACAGCCAATGGTTCCTTATACATTATTTAAGATAATTCTGTGATGCCAGAAAATGAATTTCCCTAAGTGTACCCTCTCCACCCACACTAACCTTTATTTATAGGTTTCAGTCGATTTGATTATAAAGCAAAGGTTTGGGAAGAAAGACTCATATTCCTCCTGAGATGCAACCTCAAGTCTTAGGAAAAGAAGGTTTTGAACTCAGGTTCCGGGAATGTGGAAGAGGAAGCTCTTAAAGGGCAAGTAGACTTTGCAACATGCTCGTTTTCAGGATTCTCCTCCTTTGTCCTCAACCCTGCCCAGTGTTCCCCTAACTCCACCTAAGCCACTCCATAAAGTTAGGTCCCATTCCTCTATTCCTTCGCTACTAATGACAGCTAATAGAGCTAAACAGAATACCACAATAGGCCAGAAGCTGCCTTTTTTTATTATTATTATTATTCATTGCCCAATTTGTAGAACTCTCTGAATTCAATTAAAGTTTGGCAAAGCCTATGCAAATGAAACCAAGTACCTATTTTTTGCTCATCATAAACCCAAAAGTTTTCTAGAGAACTGAAAGAGATTTTCACCGAATCTTTTTATTTTTTTAATCTAGAGAATACAATTGAGAACCAAATCAATAAATATCCTCAACCGTTACCTTTGTTATAAGGGAACTACGATGAACCGTGCTTGCCCCATATTTACCCCAGCAGCAACTATGCTTTTTCTATCTCTGGCCTTACCCTGCCTTCCTGCCTCCAGAGTCTGAGATGGAGAAAGGCAAAGTCAGATGGAGGATAGAGCTGGGCAGGGAGTTGCTGCCAGCAACAATTGGAGTTGCTGGTTTGCTTTCAACACTGCCCCCACTTTATTGGCCATGAGTTAACCAGTCAAATGGGCATCTAGGAAACATGACCAAGATCTGCATTAGGGAAGCAAAGCAGATTAAAAGGCACAATTGCTGGCCAGGCATGGTGGCTCACACCTCTAATCCTAGTGAAAGGGGAAGCCAGTTGGACTTCCTGGGTCGAGTGGGGTGGGGTCTTGGAGAAATTTTCTATCTAGCTAGAGGATTATAAATGCACCAATCAGCTCTGTGTCTAGCTAAAGGTTTGTAAACGCACCAATCAGCACTCTGTAAAAACGCACCAATCAATGCTCTGTGTCTAGCTAAAGGTTTGTAAACGCACCAATCAGCACTCCGTAAAACGGACTGATCAGTACTTTGTAAAATGGACCAATCAGCCAACAGCGGCAACCTGCTTGAGTCCCTTTCCACGTTGTGGAAGCTTTGTTCTTTCACTCTTCACAATAAATCTTGCTGCTGCTCACTCTTTGGGTCCACACTACCTTTTATGAGCTGTAACACTCACCACGAGGGTCTGTGGCTTCATTCCTTAGGTTAGCAAGACCACGAACCCACAGGGAGGAATTAACAACTCTGGGCACACCACCTTTAAGAGCTATAACACTCACTGCGAAGGTCTGTGGCTTCACTCCTGTAGTCAGCAAAACCACAAACCCACCGGAAGGAAGAAACTCCAGACACATCTGAAGGAACAAACTCTGGACACACCATCTTTAAGAACTGTAACACTCACTGCGAGGGTCCGTGGCTTCATTCTTGAAGTCAGGGAGACCAAGAACCCACCGGAAGGAACAAACTCCGGACACACTAGCACTTACAGGAGGCCCAGGTGGGAAGATCACTTGAGGCCAGGAGTTTGAGACCAGCCTGGGCAACGTAGTCAGACCCCATCTCTACAAAAAAATTTAAAAAATTAGCCGAGCATGGTGGCAAGTGCCAGTAATCCCAGCTACTCTTGGAGGCTGAGGCAGGAAGAGCCCTTGAGCCCAGGAGCTGGAGGCTGCAGTGAACTATGATCAAACCACTGTAGTCCAGCCTGAGTGACAGAGTGAGACCCTGCCTCTAAAAAAATAAAAATAAAAGGCACAATTGCTTAAAATACAAAATCTGTGCTCTGTGCAAAAGACACCAAACTGGAAAACTGGAGCTCCAGCTTTGACCCCCTAGTCAGCCATCACGTGGCTCTGTGAACTGAACTCCTTACCAAATACCATTTCCTTGCTATGCGAACTAAAGCAAATATATAAAATTATGTTGGATATAGAATTTCTAAAGCTCATCTCAATACCACCTTCAACCCGAGATTCAGTTTGTGCTATGCACAGCCCAATAATTATTGTGTCTTTCTGGAAAAACGGAGCCCTTAAGCCAAATTCTCTTCCCATGTGATTAAAGAAAAAACTGTGCTAAAGACTAAACTGAGAACCTCAGCTAGAATCTACAGGATGTGATTTTTTTTTTAAGCCTAAGTGTATGGTAGCATAAATCTCCAAGGTCTTCCCCGGAGGGACAGAGTTTAAGAGATGTACCCAGAAAGAACGGAGTTTTGCTGTTTGACATTTCCAAGGAAACGTTCAAGTGCCCCAGTCAAGTTCAGTCCCGTTTAAGGGAGAAAATTCGAAGTTTGTTTTTCAGCTCAGCCTGACTAGCGGGGATTTGATGTGTGTGTTTGTTTTGTGTCTTCCTGTGTGCAGCGTTGGCCTTCTAAGAGCCTACTGGCTCTATCACGAAATAAAAACCAGCAGCCATCGATGTGCCTGCTGCCGGAATGCTGCATGTTCTCTAAGCCCCATCTTTACTCAGCAAATCAGATCATTGTGGGTCAGAGCCATGACAGCAGCCAACACTGAGGATTCTCAGGGGTCACAGGAGGGGTGACTCTTGGGTGGCTTTCTCTGCCAGACATAGTGCTTGCTGGACTTGCATCATGACCACGCACTTCTTGGCAATGTCTAGGCTTTACATGGTGAGAAGAGAAGGCAGTGGCTATATCAATCACGTTGTTGTTGTTGCTGTTGTTGTTGTTGTTGTTGTTGTTGGAGACAGGGTCTCTCTCTGTCACCCAGGCTGGAGTGCAGTGGTGCAATCTCAACTCACTGCAGCCTCCAACTCCTGGGCTCAAGTGATCCTCCCACCTCAGCCTCCTGAGAAGCTGGGACTAAAGGTGTGCACCAGGATGCCCAACTAATTTTTAAATTTTTTTGTAGAGCAGGGTCTTGCTATGTTTCCCAGGCTGGTCTCAAACTCCTGGGCTCAAGTGATCCTCCTGCCTCAGCCTCCCAGAGTGCTGGGATTACAGGCATGAGCCACTGCACCCGGCCCACTTGTACTTAATAGTTGCCTGGTCAACCCTCTCAGGAGCTGTTGCCAGCGTTGGAACTGACCAGGAGAGAGGCAAAAACATAGTGGTGCACAGCAGAAGAGAAGGGGTTTCTGATGGGACAAGGCAACAAAATGAATGTGTCACTGGTCCAAGCAGCAAAGCACTCATTTGTCCCCTTCAAATTTCAGACCCTCAGTATTGAAATGTCCTCAGGGTGATCTGAGGAACCAGATGAGAGTCTGATGCTAGGACCTCAAATGTCCTAAAATGTATTAGATAGATAAAGTACTAATTATTTCTACTTCGTTTCACAACTTTGCAAGAGAAACAGCCATTTTTATTTTGAGAGGTTCTTAAATAGGCACAGGAAAGTAATATAATTTGCCAAAGATGACAGAAAGTCAACAAGAAGTTGAAGTCTTTTTACCTTTTCACATATTTTCTTTTAAAAAAAAAAGTATCCGGTTTCTTTGCAATATGCTGCAGTTTATCCTATTTATGAGGTTTGTTTTCTTATTGGATCAAGAGTTTGCTGGGGATGGGGAAAAGGAGACTTAGGGAATTTTTAAAAACTCGCCTTAAACACTTAGGGTTATTAATTCTCACGAAGAAAAATATTTATTTAAAGAGCTGATTCATCGTATTATAACCTTGCGAATAAACATACCAAGGGGCTGAGTATAGGGAGGAAATATGGAGAATTAGTCATGAAAAGCATTCAAAGGAAGAGGCCGGGCAGGAGAATTAGCAATGAATAGGGCCAGAAGGAGAAGGGGCCGCCAGTCAGTAAGCACCTGGTGTTGATAGACTTTATTTCGTTTAGTCTCAACCACAGGTAAACACAGTATCTCCATTTTATAGATGTGGAGACTGAGGCATGGGGCAGTACGTACATTATTTTGAGTTCATACAGGTAATACCTGATAGATCAAGGTTGGGAACAAAGGTTGGTCTGAGGGAAGTCTCTTTTCTACTCCACATACTACAATGGAAAGAAAACTCGACTTGGCCTGGCACAGTGGCTCACGCCTATAATCCCAGCACTTTAGGAGGCCGAGGTGGGCAGATCACTTGAGGTCAAGAGTTCGAGACCAGCCTGGCCAGCATGTTGAGACCCCCATCTCTACTAAAAATACAAAAATTAGCCAGGCGTGGCAGTGCACACCTGTAATCCCAGCTACTTGGGAGATTGAGGCAAGAGAATCACTTGACCTCGGGAGGCAGAGGTTGCAGTGAACCAAGATTGTGCCACTGCACTCCAGCCTGGGCAACAGAGTAAGACTTCATCTAAAAGAGAGAGAGAGACAGACAAAGAGAGAGAAGGAAGGAAGAGAGGGAGGGAGGGAGAAGAAAGAAAGAAAGAGAGAAAGAGAAAGAGAGAAAGGAGAGGAGAGGAGAGGAGAAAGACTAAATGTAGGCAAGGGGAAAGGGAGCTGGTCTAAGTTTTAGACCCAGCTCTACTACTGGTTGACTGTGTGGCCTTAGGAAAAATGCCGTGATTCATCTGGGCCTTGGATTTCCGAGAGATTGAGGTCTGTGAAAGATTGAGGTCCATAACTTGAGGCAAGGTCCAAGCCCATGACTTTTTTTGGAGAAATAACATTTATTCTGCCCACTGTTGTAATCTAAACCAACCTGAGAATTTGTCATCCCTCTACATCGGTGCCATTGTGAAGGGGAGCTCACTGGGCATTTGGTCAGGGATAAATTAATATGTAACAGGGAACAAGTGTGTTTGGAAAGAAATGGGCTTTATCGTGCTCATCTCAGCACTGTCCACTAATTTAATTGAAGTATAATTTAAATATTATGAAATGTAGAGATCTTTGTGATTCAATGGGGTTTGACAATTATATACACATATGTAAACCACCACCCAAATTAAGTTAAACAACTTTTCAACACCCCAGAAAGTTCCCTCGTGCCCCTTTCCATTGAGTTCTACCAAGAAGGAAACCACTGTTGCGATTTCTGTCACCATCAATTAGTTTTACCTGTTCCAGAACTTTACCTATGTGTAATCGTATCTGTGAATCTATCTTCATTTCTAGAGGAACAGCTATGGTTCCAGGAGGTGGGTGGCAAATTATCTTCCTGTTGACTGTGGAGTCAGGGTTGTGAGGTCCATTCAGTGGCAGAATGAAAGTCAGATGAGATGTTGGTATTTGCTTCTTCACCCCAGGAAGTTTATAAATTTTTTAAAAACAAAATCTGGGACCGGGCACAGTGGCTCACGCCTGTAATCTCAGCACTTTGGGAGGCCGAGGCAGACGGATCACAAGGTGAGGAGTTTGAGACCAGCCTGGCCAACATGGTGAAATCCTGTCTCTACTAAAAAATACAAAAATTAGCCCGGCATGTAATCCCAGCTACTCAGCAGGCTGACGCAGGAGAATCGCTTGAACCCAGGAGGTGGAGATTGCAATGAGCCAAGATCGTGCCACTGCACTCCAGCCTGGGTGACAGAGTGAGACTCAGTCTCAAAAAAAAAAAACAAAAAAACAGAATCTGGTTAGGTTATTTTGTAGGGTCTAACAACATAGGTGCACATATTGCTTTTTCAATTCATTAATATTCACTTAATGAGGTGAAAGTTTTACATTCTATGCATTTATTCATTCATTGATACATTTATCCAACAGACAGTTTATTATTGTCCAATTCTGTGCCTGGGGCTGTCTACGTGCTGGTTACAAATAAGATGCACCAAGTTTGTGTCTTCTGGGGGAACAAACGATTAACCTACTACCTGTTGTGAGATGCCAGATTAATATTGCTCTGTTCATTGGACAAACCAGAGTTTGAGTCTTAGCGCCACATTTCATTACTCATCCTGTTATTTATTCAAGACTTGCTATGTATCAGGCATGGTCCAATATTGCAGTAATACAAAAATAAATAAGACATGAATGTATCCTCAAAGAATTTACCTTTTAGGGGTTACTGATCTCTGGCAAGAAGTCCCTACTTCTGGAAAATTCTCTCTGATTTCTCCAGTGTCATGTGCATTAAAAAAAAAAAAAATCGCCGGGTGCAGTGGCTCACACCTGTAATCCCAGCACTTCGGGAGGCCGAGACAGGTGGATCATGAGGTCAAGAGATCAAGACCATCCTGGCCAACATGGTGAAATCCGTCTCTACTGAAAACATAAAAATTAGCCAGGTGTGGTCATGGGCATCTGTAATCCCAGCTACTCAGGAGGCTGAGACAGGAGAATCGCTTGAACCCGGGAGGCAGAGGTTGCAGTGAGCTGAGATCACGCTGCTGCACTCCAGCCTGGGTGACAGAGCGAGACTCCGTCTCAAAAAAAAAAAATCAGTGCATCTTTTCCATCTCAAGAGGCTTTGAATGGGAATCCCTGGGCAGCTTTTAGAGAGGTATAAAGAATCTGCTGTGCCAGGAAAAGATGAGAAGACTTCTTTCTTGCAATATTTCAGGAACTTCATGGTGTCGGTCAGTTCACTGTCAGCAGAGGCCTAAGAAAATAAACTGGCCAGGCTCAGTGGCTCACGCCTGTAATACCAGCACTTTGGGAGGCCAAGGCGGGTGGATCACAAGGTCAGGAGTTCGAGACCAGTCTGGCCAACATAGTAAAACCCCGTCTCTACTAAAAATACAAAAAAATAGCTGGGTGTGGTAGCACACGCCAATAGTCCCAGCTCCTCAGGAGGCTGAGGCAGGAGAATCACTTGAATCCAGGAGGCGGAGGTTGCAGTGAGCCGAGATCACACCATTGCACTCCAGCCCAGGCGACAGTGGGAGACTCCGTCTCAAAAAAAGAAAGAGAGGAAAGAAAGAAAGAAAAGAAGGAAGGAAGGAGAAAGGAAGGAAGGAACAAAGGAAGGAAGGAAGAGAAAGGAAGGAAGGAAAGAAGAAAGAAAGAAAGAAAGAAAGAAAGAAAGAAAGAAAGAAAGAAAGAAAGAAAGAAAGAAAAAGAAAGAGAGAGAGAGAGAAAGAAAGAAAGAAAACTACACACTAGACAGTACACTTTTGGGATTTTCACAGTTCCTTGAATACACAGCATAAGTTGTCCTAAGCTAATAAAATCAATGCCTTCCCCTGCCAAAAACCCTCCCCCAACACAACACACATTCTCTGTCTCTCTCTCTCTCTCTCAAGGTTAACCACTGTAGCCACTAGAGGACAAAAGGTTTCAGATGCGTTCCACAGATGAACGTTTGATATCACGGGACAGGACAGAGCCAGAACAATCGCCTCCTCTTTGGCCAGAACTTTCCCACTAGTGTATCAGAAATGTGCAGGCTCCGATTGCAGAATAAGTAAACAGGACATAATGGGTTTTCAATAAATGCTATGGAGCCAGACTCCAAATCTATTTGGAGAGGTTTATTTGACATGCAGAGCCTACTGGGGGAATTGAGGACAGAGAGGTAAAGGGAGTTGAAGTTTACTAATGAAAACTGGCACAAAGGGTGGGTTGAGATCCACCTGCAAACTGCAGAGAGGTGAGAAGGTTCTGATTGGAGCAACCCGAGAAGCTGGAACACCTTTGACTGAAATATCCAGGATTGTCGGAATAATTAGAACCTTAGAAGGAAATAAGATTTGGAGAGCATTTTGGACTCCTTTTTTTGTGTGTGGTTTTTTGTTTGTTTGTTTTTGTGTTTTTGTTTTTGTGGAAGGGGAGAGTTGTTTTAGAAAACCTGAAGCCAAGCCAAGAATAATAGAAGGTCTAAAATCAGACAACTGGTTGAAGCAGATGATGTGGTTGGGCTCTGTGTCCCCACCCAAATCTCATGTTGAATTGTAATCCCCATGTGTCAGGGGAGGGGCCTGGTGGGAAGTGACTGGATCATGGGGGCGGACATCCCCCTTGCTGTTCTCGTGATAGTGAGTTCTCATGAGGTCTGATGGTTTAAAAGTGTGGCACGTCCCCCTTCACTCTCTCTCTTTCTCTCCTGCTGCCGTGATAACACATGCCTTGCTTCCCCTTAGCCTTCTGCCATGATTGTAAGTTTCCTGAGGCCTCCCCAGCCATGTGGAACTGTGAGTCAATTAAACCTCTTTTTTTTAAACATTACCCAGTCTCAGGTAGTATCTTTATAGCAGTGTGAAAACAGACTTATACAGCAGAACTTGATCCTGGGCCTCTCAATTCCCAGTCCTGAGTTTTTTCTAACCCACTTTGCCCCTTCATTTATCTGCTACGTATGTAGCCAAAAGGTACAAACAAATCAAAAGCATTTGCCATCAGGAAAAAAAAAAAAAAGAAGTTCATGTTCTGATAGATTGAAATTATTTTTTATCAAGACTGAATGTCTTTCTGATTTTAACCAGCAACAAATTAATTTATGTGTACATTATAACTTACTTTAACATAGACTTCTTTAAGATGTAGAAGGCCAAATGACTGGGGAAAAGAGGGAGGCTCCATTCCCAGATGAAACTTGGGGACTCCCCCGCTTCTAAAGCCTGGACTGTCCACAGAACACACTGTCCTTGGAAGCCCTTGGGAGCCTCTCTGGTGCCTGGGTCTTAACTCTCTACTAACAAGTTAATGAAATAATCAGCAAAGGGCTGGCACACTTGGAATACAATCTGAACATTGTTTCCATAGTGCCTTTGTGTCTTTGGTCAAGTTCCCTAGAAGCAGCGTGTGAGACCAGGATCCTGGTGCTTTTGGCTTATTGAAGGAATACGCTTCAGGAAAAACATGTGAGGGAGTCTGCTAATTTGCTAGGGTTGCCACAGACTAGGAGGCTTCAACAGCAGAAGTTAATTTTCTCGGCTGAGCGTGGTGGCTCAAGCCTGTAATCCCAGCACTTTGGGAGGCTGAGGTGGGCGGATCACGAGATCAGGAGATAGAGACCATCCTGGCTAACATGGTGAAACCCTGTCTCCACAAAAAAAAAAAAAAAAAAAAAAATTAGCCGGGAGTGGTGGCGGGCACCTGTAGTCCCAGCTACTTGGGAGGCTGAGACTGGCGTGAACCCAGGAGGCAGAGCTTGCAGTGAGCCGAGATACTGCCACTGCACTCCAGCCTGGGCAACAGAGCAAGACTCTCTCTCTAAATAAATAAATAAATAAATAAAATTAAAAAGGAGTTAATTTTCTCACAGTTCTACAGGGTAGATGTTCAAGATCAGCCTGTCAGTAGGTTTGGTTTCTCCTGAGGCCTCTCTCCTTGGCTTGTAGACAGCCCCCTTCTCACTGCATCCTCACATGGTCTTTCCTCTGTGCGTGGGCATCTCTGGCCTGTGTGTCCACATTTCCTCTTCTTATAGGGACACCAGTCACATTGAGTTATGGCCCATCCTAACAGCCTCATTTTGACTTAGTGACCTCTTAAAAGGTCCTATCTGCTAATACGGTCACATTTTGAGGTACTGGGGGTTAGGCCTTCAGCATATGAATTGGGGGCAGAAGACATAATTCAGCCCCTAAGAGGGAGTGAGAGAAGGGTGACCAGGATGAGGAAGCCGGGAAGCAGGATGTGATCTCTGGGAAAGCCCAGTCATAGCCTGGTCCACGGACAGGGAGGAGGTGACGGTGCAATCAATCAAACCACAGAGCTGCCTGGCCTTGAAGTAAGGGATCCCGGTCTTTCTGGCTCCGTATCTGCTAGTTGACTGGCCAGTCCCCAGGGTGAATGTGGTGGGGAAAATGGGGACATCCTGAGGTACCTACTCAGCTGCCTCCAGGCAGGGGGGCTCCTGTGAGTCAAGAACATTTTTCCAGAAAAGGCCTCTCAAATGACCCAGCAGCTGAGGCAGGGGCCCCCAGCAAAGACAGTCTGGGTAAGACACCAACGGCATCCACGACTCAGGGCTACCTCGGCTCTTCTGTGTTTCACAGACATTTACCAGACTTCTGGCTCCACTGGCTAAAGCCACACTTCCAGGTATAAACACAAGATACAGGAGGGCTGCAGGAAAGGGTGGTGCCATTTGCCAAGGGAAGGAACAGGCCAGAACCCTCTCACTCCCAGCCCAGGAGCCCAGGCCCGAATCCCTGACTTCTGGTTAGTCACTATGTCTATGAGCCCCACTTCTTTACTCACTGTTTTTTGTTTTTTGTTTTTTGTTTTTGAGACAGAGAGTCGCTCTGTTGCCCAGGCTGGAGTACAATGGCGTGATAGCTTACTGCAACCTCTGCCTCCCAGGTTCAAGCAGTTCTCCTGCCTCAGCCTCCGAGTAGCTAGGATTACAGGTACCCACCACCACGCCCAGCTAATATTTATTTATTTATTTATTTATTTATTTATTTGGAGACGGAGTTTCACTCTGTCGCCCAGGCTGGAGTGCAGTGGTGCGATCTCGGCCCACCGCAAGCTCCATCTCCCGGGTTCACGCCATTCTCCTGCCTCAGCCTCCCAAGTAGCTGGGACTACAGGCATCTGCCACCATGCCCAGCTAATTTTTTGTATTTTTAGTAGAGACGGGGTTTCACCGTGTTAGCCAGGATGTTCTCGATCTCTTGACCTCGTGATTCGCCAGCCTCGGCCTCCCAAAGTGCTGGGATTACAGGCGTGAGCCACCATGCCCGGCCTAATTTTAGTATTTTTAGTAGAGACAGGGTTTCACCATGTTGGCCAGGCTGGTCTCAAATTCCTGACCTCAGGTGATCCACCGCCTTGGCCTCCCAAAGTGTTTACTCACTTTCAAATCCACCTTCTTTCCATTCTCTTTGCTATCACCTTAGTTCAGGGATCCATCATTCCTCACTCCATTACTAAAGTGTTTCTTCTCGACTCTCTGCCTCTAGTCTAAACCCCATCTGACTGAGTCTCACACCATAGTCAAATATGAGCAACTCCTTTTCTGCTGTGGGGAGGGCAAAGACGGAATCTGTCTTGTTAGGCATCATTTCTCCAATCTTGTGTCTCTTTTGTGCTATTTAACAGAGTGTGACCCTGGGCCATTTTAACCTTTCTGTCTATCAGTTTACTCATTCGTAAAATATAAATAATATGACAAAAGGGACCTTAGAGTTTGGAGAATTGCATGACCTGACACGCATTCGGCACTTAGCACAGTGTCTGGCGCACGGTGAGCACACCGAGGGCTGCTGTGATCATCTCTGTTGCTAGTGGCCACAGTAGGCAGAGCTGTAGGACCAAGCAGAGTGCTGGGGGCATAAGGCGAGGCAAACAGAAGGTGCTAGGAGGGGCCTGGCTGTCCACTGGGATGAATACCCCTATTATTTCTCCTGATATTTCTGCAGATGGTGAAACCAAGAGCATGTGTAACCTCAGTTTCGGTCTTCATCTCTGACTTCACTGGCCTCCAAGGTCAATGTTAATGTTAGTTGATAGTTGACACTGAGTATGTGAATGTTAGATAAGGGCAAGAAAACAAAAATCCTCTCATCAAAAGAGGTGACTGGGTTCCAGTGAGCCACAATGGTTACACCTGATATTAATAATTTCACAGGGTGAAAAACCAGCATGGGAATATTTGCTAATTGGCATGAAATCCATGCTCCCCTGGTTGTTTAGTTAACTAAAGTGCAGCCAACAAAAGCTTAAGCTATATGACCGTCTCTCTCTGGTGACCCTGGCAGCCTCATCCATCCTGCATCCTGGTCCAGCTACACTCTATTCCTCACCATCCAAGACACTCACACCTGAGGCTGGGCTGTGCCTCACCAGGCCGCTGGCTCTTCTGGAGGGGAGGCCTCCCAGCAGCCCCCACCCCCCCCACCGCTTCCTGCTTGGGGCTCCTCTACCCTCCTCTCTTCCCCCTACCTCCTCTTCCACATATCAGATCCCACTGCACAGAGCCTAGGAGATAACCTTTGCCAAGATGTAAGGAACAGACACCAAATGATTTACACGTCTTTCAAACAGGACAAGTTTAGGCCCATACTGTTCACAGCTAGAGTGTTTGAGAGTTGGACACCAAACCATTTCCTTTCCATCAATTCAAAGGCAGGAATAACCATACCAAGAGTGACTTTTTTTTTTTTTTTTTTTTGGGATGGAGGCTCGCTCTGTCACCCAGTCTGGAGTGCAGTGGCGGGATCTCAGCTCACTGCAACCTCCACCTCCCAGGTTCCAGTGATTCTTCTGCCTCAGCCTCCTGAGGAGCTGGGACTATAGGTGCGTGCCACCACACTCGGCTAATTTTTGTATTTTTAGTAGAGACAGGTTTCACCATATTGGCCAGGCTGGTCTCAAAGCCCTGACCTTGTGATCCGCCTGCCTCGGCCTCCCAAAGTGCTGGGATTACAGGCGTGAGCCACCGCGCCTGGCCTAAGAGTGACTTTTAAATGCCATTCCATACACTTCTCATTTTTCCCAATGCTGTTTCTATGCATCTCTTTTCTTTATCTGCCTTTAATCACCCTCTTTCCCCTCTCTATTTTTCTCCTTTTTTTCTTTTCTTTTCTTCCTCCCAAGTCTGGTCTGTCTGCTTGGGCCCCCATCTCATTTCCCGTTTCCTCATGAAGGCTGTGACACTCTATGAACGCCTCACTATAAAAAGCAGAAGGAATCAGACCCCACTGAGTAGTGCTGCAGGCCCTGAGGACGCTGTTCCGGAGAGCTCTGTCATTCTCCCTAACGCTCACAGACACAGGAACGTGAGTCATCAATGAGACAGTGTTGCCACCCGCCTTTCTCCCAAGCCTCCCTATAAAAAGAGGAAATGGCCTCTGACACTGCGATGTATGAACAAGAGTTCCACACACAGCACACAGCCTGAGAACTTCTGCCATGGACTTCCGCACTGCTTATAGGATGCTGGTCTCATGTTTGGGTTTTCAACCTCAAATCCAAAGGAAACGTCACTTGAAGTATGATTTGTAGGGAGCAATATAAAGACTGATTCAGAAGGAAAAACAAAGGTCAAATGGTACCACTGTGATATGACTTCTACAATTTAAAAAATAATTCTACCTTTTTAAAAGAGTATTTTGGCAATGGAGAAGATGGACATGAAAAGATCTATAATTAGGCTGGGCGTGGAGGTTTACGCCTGTAATCCCAGCACTTTGGGAGGCCGAGAAGGGTGGATCACCTGAGATCAGGAGTTGAAGACCAGCCTGACCAACATGGAGAAATCCTGTCTTTACTAAAAATACAAAAAATTAGCCAGGTGTAGTAGCGCGTGTTTGTAATCCTAGCTACTTGGGAGGCTGAAGCAGGAGAATCGCTTGAACCTGGGAGGCGGAGGTTGCAGTGAGCGGAGATCGCACCACTGCACTCCAGCCTGGGCGACAGAACAAGACTCTGTCTCCAAAATAAAAAATAAATTAAAAAGAGCTATAATTGTTTTTAAAGTGCATAAAGCAATATTATGGAAGAAAAACGATCAATTAGTGACACCAATCAATAAAGCTGGAATGAGACATAATTAAGCTAGTTCAAAGGAAAGTCTGATGAAAGATTACAAAAAGCTCTCTAATTATGAGAGGAAAGAAGAATCTCAGGCAAGACTGCCAAGGTTACAAATTTGTTAACCCTGCAGCAGAAATGAGAAACTCAACAATTAAAGAGAAAACAAAAATCAATGTCATTCCAACAATGGACAGGCTCTATTCTCCAGTTAAAAGGATCTACCACCAGCTTTAAAGTCATCAGCCAAGTTCTTTCCAGATTTCTCAGAACCACGCAAGCAAACACACATGGCAAGAGCAACCCTCAACTCACTCTATTATGAATACAACTCATCAAGGACTGAGGACCCTGGAGCATTTCTTCTCCAAACTCTGATCTTCCAGATGCCAAACAAAGTAGGCTGATAGACTGGCCTGAAGGTAGTGAGTTATCTCAATTGATTATTCAGTCAGTTACAGATTGAACTCCTGGTTCTACTCTTTCCCTCCTTCTCACTACTGCACTTGACTAGCCCTAAAAAAAAAAAAAAAAAAGAGAGAGAGAGGCTAATAATTTGCCCGACATCAATAAAGTCATCTGTGGAAAATATAATTTTTTTTTTCTTTTTTGAGATGAAGTCCCGCTCTGTCGCCCAGGCTGGAGTGCAATGGCAAGATCAATCTCAGCTCAGGGCAACCTCCACCTCCCGGGTTCAAGCGATCCTCCTGCCTCAGACTCCCGAGCTGCTGGGATTACAGGTAAGGGCCATTATGCGCAGCTAATTGTTTGTGTTTTTAGTAGAGATGGCGTTTCACCATGTTGGCCAGGTGGTCTTGAACTTCTGACCTCAAGTGATCCACCCGCCTCTGCCTCCCAAAGTGTTGGGATTACAGGCATGAGCCACTACACCCAGCCTGATTTTTCTATTTTCAATCAGGCAGATTGAAGATAGAAAGGACTAGAAATGATTAGACAGTTAATCTAGAACCGTAAAACCTATCTAAGTGAAACACGTTTTCTGCTTTTACTTTTTTTTTTTTTTTTTGACACAGAGTCTCCCTCTGTCTCACTATCTCGGCTCACTGCAAGCTCTACCTCCCGGGTTCACGCCATTCTCCTGCCTCAGCCTCCCGAGTAGCTGGGACTACAGATGCCCACCATAACGCCCAGCTAATTTTTTGTATTTTTAGTAGAGACGGGGTTTCACTGTGTTAGCCAGGATGGTCTCGATCTCCTGACCTCATGATCCACCTGCCTCGGCCTCCCAAAGTGCTGGGATTACAGGCCTGAGCCACCATGACCAGCCTCTGCTTTTTCTTATTCCACCAGCAACCTAGACAGAATTCTTTTTTTTTTTTTTTTTTGTGATGAAGTCTCGCTCTGTCACCCAGGCTGGAGTGCAGTGGCATGATCTTGGCTCACTGCAACGTCCACCTCCCAGGTTCAAGCAATTGTTGTGCCTTAGCCTCCTGAGTAGCTGGGATTACAGGCGTGTGCCACCACAATTGGCTAATTTTTTATTTTTTATTTTTTGGATATTTTTAGTAGAGACAGGGTTTTGCCATGTTGCCCAAGCTGGTCTTGAACTCCTGAGCTCAGCCAATCCACCTGCCTCAGCCTCCAAAGCACTAGGATTACAAATGTGAGCCACCATGCCCGGCCAGAATTCGTTTTTTATTGATTATTCAGAAAGTGTTAACGTTTAGAATTGACACTCTGAATCCCGTTTCATTTTCTTGTTTTCTCTGCTGAGGTAGAGGACACACGACACACCCCAGAAGGAGGACATCTTCACATTTTGAGTCACCGTGCCCAGTTCTGGCCCCAGAACCCACCAGGCACTGGGAGGATCAAAGCAGACGTGAGAGACGTCTCATGCTTCTAGACCCTGCCATTCCCATCTCCTTCTTTGCTGCAATAGAGCAGACTTCTGGAATTGGCAGTAAACTGGCATTTGCTCTCCTAGTGTAAAAGAAAATCTGCTTCAGAGAACAAGTAGCAAATCCCCCAAAACAAACACTTATAATTAAGTAGTGTGTGTGTGTGTCTTGGTTATAGGCCACTAACAATGAAAGGGCATATCCCGGTGTGAATTTGCATTTGAATTCTTACCAAGGAGGCAGGCCCAGCAAACCAATTAACTAATTAAATCAGTTAACCAAATATGTAATTAACCTTGAGAACAGAAGTGTCAACAACAGAAGCACAACAAAGTAGCCTCCTCCTGGAATTGTCTAGTGGTTTTAAGCCTTTTAGTTTTCTGTCTTAAAGGCATAGCTAAAGAGGGAAAATATTGTCTGGGCATTAAGACCAGTGGCCACACAATGTCATCCTATGGACTGGATGGAATCAAGCCAAAGGCAGTGTTTCCCACTTGTTCCGGCCCATCGTCTGTAAGTAAATACACAGGAGTTTTTGAGGACATGGTCCATGAAACACTGGCCCATTCATAGTCATTCCTTTTGGGAACACACGTGTCCACTATTAGGAAAAGGGAACTAGCTAGAAATTTCCAAGACAGATCCTCCCTTGGAGATGACAATACCTGGTAATTCAGACAATTGATTCTAAGACAAAAGGGACCAAGAAAGGAATGGCAACCTCTGCTAAACACAGTTATGGGAGGCTGTTGTTTGGACTGAGCTCCGATTCTGGGCCCCAGCAATCAGCCTGAGTGACCAGTATGGAGTCAGTAAGGCTAACTGCCATGATATCTGAATGAACTCTGGCCAACATGGTAAAACGCTGTCTCTACTAAAAATACAAAAATTAGCTGGTCTGAAACAGGCCAGTTTTCCCAAAACAGAAGCTATACAACAACCAGTCAAAAGAAGCCTAGTGTACCAGAGCCTGAGTGACAAGGAAGTTCCCCTCTGTTTTAACCATCTGTAGGGAAAGTAAATTTGAAGTGATCAATCCACTTTTTGTCCCCTATTTCTGTTCTTTTCAGCCTTTTTCTGCCTATAAAGCAAACCTCCTGTGCTCCGCCCATCAGAACACTCACTCTACCGTATAGAAGGAGGCGCTGCCCCATTCTAGCATCACACATAAAAGGCAGTTCGATCTTTAAAGTGGTTGTAATTTTGTCTTTTGACAGCTTTATTTTATAGAGGTTTGACCTGTACACAGAAATCCCTGGGAAAGAGGAACCTGTGTGGCTGTAGGAATTCTATAGTGCTCTGTACAATTCTGACACATGGAAATTTATCATTACCAAGACAATACATTAAAGCCTTGATGTAATGACTTTTCAGTAGCTCACCTTATAAAATTTTAGTTTTTCAAGTAGCTTCAGAAATGTTACTTAGAATTAATGATGTGAAAAACACTAAGCTAGGCTTGATGCCTTCATGTAGCTTTCATTTAGGGGTGGTGTGAAATTCACTCAGAAAAAAAAAAATAACCAACAAAGAGTTATATGTTAAACAGCAAAAAGAAAATAATACAGACTAGAGCCAAATATTTATTGACTGAGTAAGGAAAATGACTTAGACCATTATTTACATCATTTCAGAAAAACCCACATCACAAAGGAGAGGTAACACGATCAAATCATTAACAGGGAAGCGAAAGCAACTGCACCAGGAACCTGGAGTCTTATCAGGAGAATAAATATGTATGTGAAATCTCATACTGGATTTTCCTGTTCCTTTCCTATAAAAGACGTGGTTTCCGATGTTGACCTGGGGCAAAATCAAAGCTCACCTGGGCTAAGTCAGCACACAGTTCCTAATCCTTAAGTAAAAAGATACACTTGTGAACAGTAACGCTCAGTCAAGCTCACAGCCTCTCCACATCATCAGGGAGTTAACGTGCAATTTATAACCAGGCTAGGATGTTTGAAGAATCCCATTCCATTCACTAAAAACCCAGGGATCTCATTCCCACCCTAAGTGCAGGGCAAGCCCTCGGTATTGTTTCAGTTAACCTCCCTGGGCCTCAGTTTCCTCGTCTGAAAAAGGAAGGGACTTTGGAATGGGAAATCTCTACGATCCCTCTCATGATTCAGATAGGCTATTTTTCTTTTCCACCAATAGAGGAAGAGACTTTCTGACAGCCAACATTTCCATTCCTACTATTTTGGAACAACCAGAACACTGAAAATTTGGTACAAAAAGCTTTTCTTACAATAAAGAGATAACATTTCCTTAAGAACAGTTGCTGAAACTTTAGCCGGGGAACTTATCAAATAAAGAAACCACCTCATTTCAGACTATGGGCTGAATCCAATAAAGTCAAACCCAACGCCTCCCAGGAATTTAGAATTACACAGTTGTTGATCAAGTGGAGAGAAAAGAATGTGAATTTGTTTTTTCAAGATTCTCTAATGGCATATGAACTGTGGTTGCCTTTTCTTTAAATCATATAATGGAAAAAAACAAACTTCTAGAAAAAGATATGTATCATCTCCTCCAAGTGGTGACTGGTCCCTGCTCAATGTGTTGCGGTTTACCTTGCCTTGAACCCAAAACAATCCCTTGTCCTCACAGAGCCCTGGGGATGTCTGGTGGCAGCAGGAGGCTGAATTCCTATTCTAAGTTGCTTCCTACAAATTGTATTCCGTCTACATCTGTGCAAGTTAAGTGTGTTAGTACTGACGTGGCATGGATTTGTTAATATTGTAATGTTTGATAGACTGGTAATACATAATGTTAATGTTAAATATTAAATGTAATGGGTTTTGTTTGTTTTTTGAGACGGAGTTTCACTCTTGTTGCCCAAGCTGGAGTGCAGTGGCGCGATCTCAGCTCGCTGCAACCTCTGCCTCCCAGGTCCAAGCAATTCTCCTGCCTCAGCCTCCCGAGTAGCTAGGATTACAGGTGACTGCCACTACGCTCAGCTAATTTTTTTGTATTTTTAGTAAAAACGGGGTTTCACCATGTTGGCCAGGCTGGTTTTGAACTCCTGGCCTCAAGCAATCCACCTGTCTCAGCCTCCCAAAATTCTAGGATAACAGGCGTGAGCCACCATGCCTTGCCTAAATGCAATGTTTAAACTAAGTGTACAATGTTAATGTTAAAGTGTTTTCTTAATTGCTTTTTTTTTTTTTTTTTTTGAGATAGGGTATTTCTCTGTCCCCCAGGCTGGAGTGCAATAGCAGTAATCACAGCTCACTGCAGTCTTGAAATACTGGGCTAAAACAATCCTCCCACCTCAGCCTCCAACATGGCTAGAATTACAGGTGTGAACCACCACACTCTGCCAGATAATACTTTTTCAATGGAAAGAATATAGAAACAAAAACTAGAAACAAAATACTCCAAGCCTTTTGCAAGAGAGGAGTCTCTAGGATGGGACTGTGTCTGGAGTTGGTTCCTTCCAGTGGGTCCATGGTCTAGCTGATTTCAAGAATGGAGCCACGGACCTTTGCGGTGAGTGTTACAGCTCTTAAATATGGCAGGGACCCAAAGAATGAGAAGCAGCAAGATTTATTGTGAAGAGTGAAAGAACAAAGCTTACACAGTGTGGGAGGGGACCCAAGCAGGTTGCCCTGCTGGCTGGGGTGGCCAGCTTTTATTCCCTTATTTGTCCCCACTTATGTCCTGCTGATTGGTCCATTTTATAGAGTGCTGACTGGTCCATTTTACAGAGCACTGATTGGTGCATTTTACAAACCTCTAGCTAGCCACAGAGTGCTGATTGGTGTACTTTACAAACATCTAGTTAGCAACAGAGCACTGATTGGTGCGTTTTACAAACCTCTTGTAAGACAGAAAAGTTCTCCAAGTCCCCACTCGACCCAGGAAGTCCAGCTGGCTTCACCTCTCAGGATCTCATTCCAATACTGAGTAGCCAGGCAAAGGTCAAACTACTTCCTCAGAGCAGCCAAGAAGCTTGAGAAAATTCCCAAGATTCCTAAGAAAAAGCCCCCGTCCTCTCCCCTCCAGCCTGCACAGCAGCTTTCCTTTCATCCTTTGCTCCCCAAAGCCAACCACTGAGCTGCCTGTGTCTTCCTTGCATGGATTTAACATTATCACACATTGACTTACATAAAATAAACATCTTACACTGAAACATAAAAAGGCTCAAACTTGTAGAATCGAATGAAGCTCCTGCCTCACCTTAAAATTTTTACAGAGCTAATGGCCTTTACACATATGTACTGAGTCCATAGCATTTCGTTCTTACTCCTGTTCTTACTCCTTCTGGGCAAGAACTATGATTACTTATCCTCTTCCCCTTAACACATAGTTTGAATGAATTCGTTATAAGAAATGGAGATTGTAGGTCAGGCGTAGTGGCTCATGCCTGTAATCCCAACACTTTGGGAGGCCAAGGTGGGTGGAGCACCTGAGGTCAGGAGTTCGAGACCAGCCTGGCCAACATGGTGAAACCCTGACTCTATTAAAAATACAAAAATCACCCTGGTTTGGTGGCACATGCATGTAATCCCAGCTACTCGGGAGACTGAGGCAGGAGACACGCTTGAACCCAGGAGGCAGAGGTTGCAGTTAGCCAAGATTGCGCCACTGCACTCCAGCCAGGGCGACAGAGGGGGACTCCCTCAAAAAAAAAAAAAAAGAAAGAAAAAGAAAGAAAGAGGAAGGAAGGAAAGGAGGGAGGGAAGGAGGGGGGAGGGGGGAGGGGAGGGAAGGGAAAAGGAGATTGTAAAAATTCCATGTAGACTCTAGGTGCGTTTAGGGATAAAATTAAAGTAGTATGTTAGTAATTCATCATTATGAAGATACAACATTATGTGGTGGGATTATTGTATTTTAGATTTCCAGATTACCTTTCTGAAAGCAAAGGCCTGTTTTCTCCTCAATGATATATAGCCCTCTCCCTGGAACCTGATTCAATATAACACATGGTACATTTAACCTGTATCCCTATTGTCACAGAAACTTCTGGAGAAGCAGACAGTACCACTGTGTATTTGAACATTCACTAAAATAATGTTTTCTATGGTTAGAAAAGCACATACAAACACATACACACACTTTGTTAGAGTGTCTTATAACTTAAGCTTTTGTTCCTAAATAAAAATATATTTCTGGAAATTTCTTTCAGAGGAGGTCTAACTTCTACACAAGATGCATTGTACACATTGATGAGTTAAACAGTTCACATGAAAATAACCCTTTTTATTTATAGGCTTTGGGAACTAGCTTAAGTAAAAACACTGGTAAACAAGTCTTGAAATAATTTTTCCTCTGTATAATCTCTTTTAAATGGACCATTTGATTTATGAATAAAGTGATTATAATGCAAATGCTGTTAAGGAAAGAACATATGTAAATGATTAGAAACTATTGGGGATGTCTTCATGGTGTATTGAGTCTGATGTGTGATATATTCATGGCAGCTACTAAACTGTGTGGATATTTCCACTTCAGGGTTGCTATTTTGCATAAACTCACCCAGCTTACTAAATACAGCTTAGGCATCTAGAAGTGAAATCCAATGTGCAGTCAGCAAAATGATCTCTCAGCAACAAGCCACCTTGACCAAAGGGTGCAAAAGAACCCAAGGAACACCAGGCCATAATTACTTCCACTGGCAGACCTAATCTGGGGAGAAAATGCTTTTTTAAAAATTTTTTTATTTAAAAAAAATCCATTCTGCCAGTTTTCAGACAAAAAAAAAATTTTTTGTCGCCAAAATATAAACTTCCCAGAGAGGCTCACACATAAACATACTTAAAACAACTAGCGCAAATAGCTCTCTTCCAAAGAATGGGTATGTCTTTGTTATAAATTGTATAAATGGTTACATAGTACAGATTATAATTGTTTCCCCACAGAAAAGTAATTAAGATGAAGTTTTTTTCTAATATTAATAAGCAAAAGTGGCCAACTTGTATCATTAAAGTATAACTCCAAATAAGTAAGATATACTGGAACTAATTTGAATTGCTAAAGCATTTTAAGATGTTACAGCTCTTTTTTTTTTTTTTTTTTTTTTTTGAGACAGAGTCTCGCTCTGTTGCCCCAGCTGGAGTCCAATGGCACAATCTCTGCTCACTGCAACCTCCACCTCCCTGTTCAAGCGATTCTCGTGCGTCAGCCTTCCGAGTAGCTGGGACTACAGACGCACATAAGATGTTACAGCTCTTTGAAGTCATTCCCATAGTCTTCTAATGCAACAAGTCATTGTCACTAATTCAACTGAAAAGGTGAAAAGTTTGCCAAAAGCATAAACTAAGTCTGAGGAAGGACTCCTTCTCTTGTTTGTCTTTTATTCTTTTAACTTAAAGGGGGAAAAATGTACTGATAAATATTTAAACAATAGATATATTTCATATTAATGACAAATATTTAAATATAAATACGACTTAATACTAATATTATTTGATAGATTTTTAAAATGTACTGATTCTATTTTAAATAATATATTTAATAATATTTGAGGAAATGCTTATGAACAGTAAAAATTAATGATTAGGAAAAATACTACAAAAAAGGGAACTGAAATAATTTACAGTAAGCTAGGGGAAATCCCCTCTGGAAAGCATCTCCACACATCTACTCTCATTAAGGAAAAAAAAATAGCATGTGATTGAAGTGTTCCAAAACAGAAAATGTAAAAACAGAGTTTTCAGAAATATCAGGAAGCAGCTGAGCATGGTGGCTCACGCCTGTAATCCCAACACTTTGGGAGGCAAGGAGGGTGGATCACCTGAGGTCAGGAGGTCGAGACCAGACTGGCCAACACGGTGAAACCCTGTCTCTACTAAAAATACAAAAATTAGCCAGGTGTGGTGGCTCATGCCTGTGATCTCAGCTACTCAGGAGGCTGAGGCACAAGAATCGCTTGAATGCTGGAGGCAGAGGTTGCAGTAAGCCAGGATTGTGCCACTGCACTCCAGCCTGGGCAACAGATCGAGACTCTGTCTCCAAAAAAAAGAAGTATCAGGAAGCCAGTATCAGATCCTCAGTTATCAACAGGGCCATGGATAGTGAGAATTACGTTTTGTGCTAGAATGAAAACTGTATCACATGGAATATGGTGCTTCATTCATCTAAACTTAGATTGGTAGTCTACATTAGGTATTAGTCTTCTGGAAATGGGGTTCTAAATTTTTTTTTCTTTTTTTGAGGCAGAGTTTTGTTCTTGTTGCCCAAGCTGGAGTGCAGTGGCATGATCTCAGCTCACTGCAACCTCTGCCTCCCAGGTTCAAGCGATTCTCCTCCCTCAGTCTCCCAAGTAGCTGGGATTACAGGCATGAGCCACCATGCCCAGCTAATTTTGTATTTTTTAGTAGAGATGGGGTTTCTCCATGTTGGTCAGGCTGGTCTTGAACTCCTGACCTCAGGTGATCCGCCCACCTCAGCCTCCCAAAGTGCTGGAATTACAGGTGTGAGCACTGCACCCAGCCTGGGGTTCTAAATTATTCACTAAATTCACCTTTCTGTCCACTGCCCTTCGGGGCAGAGGGGTGAGTTTGCCAATTCCATAATTCTCCATGGTAACCATTGGCTGTAAATTCCGGACACGCATCTCTCCAAAGTATGGATGAATCAAAATGTGTAGTCAGAATAAAGAACAGAGTGATATCCTTCCATTCCCATCTTTCCTTCCCCTGTCAGTTTATTAATAAAATATCATCTGCAGAATATTTACCACTGGAATATCTAGCCATTTTTACGAACCACAAGACTAGGGGAAACATCTCCATGTGGTGAAAGTAACTTTGAGTTATAAACGTGATACTTAATGCACAGGGCTTCTTTGCTATGATGTAGCAAGCAAAGGTTTCAGCTGTGGTTAAAAGTTACTTTTTTATTCCTGGTAAAAAATAAAATAAAATAATTTTTACGATAAAAGACTTTCGCCAGGAGCAGTGGCTCACATCTATAATCCCAGCACTTTGGGAGGCAGAGGCAGGAGGATCACTTGAACCCAGGAGTTTGAGATCAGCCTGGGCAACATAGTGAGACCCTGTCTTTACAAAAAAATACAAAATTAGTGGGGCGTGATGGCGCATGCCCGTGGTCCCAGCTACTTGGGAGGCTGAGGTGGGAGAATCACTTGAGCCTGGGAGGTTGAGGCTGCAGTGAGCCAAGATGGCACCACTGCACTTCAGCCTGGGCAACAGAGTGAGACCCTGTCTCAAAAAAATAAATAAATAAGCCGGGTGAAGTGGCTCACACCTGTAATCCCAGCAGTTTGGGAGGCCGAGGTGGGCGGATCACTTGAGGTCGGGAGTTTGAGACCAGCCTGACCAACACAGAGAAACCCCGCATCTACTAAAAATACATAATTAGCCGGGCATGGTGGTGCATGCCTGTAATCCCATCTACTCAGGAGGCTGAGGCAGGAGAATCGCTTGAACCTGGGAGGCAGAGGTTGTGGTGAGCCGAGATTGCACCGTTGCACTCCAGCCTGGGCAACAAGAGTGAAACTCCATCTCAAAAAATAAATAGACAAATAAAATAAAATAAAAGATTTTTTTTAAAGTTAGCAACTTGTAAAAATGTTTCAGTAGGAAAGTTCTGTGATGAGATTGTGATGCTTGATGGTCAACATCAGCTTGTTGGCTTTTACCCCAGATAAGCCTTTTGACTTTTTACCCCAGATAACAGCCATTGACTGTCCACGATTGTCATCATGCAGCTATATTTGTCATAAGCATCATGTGCTTGGATACATTATGTCATAAGCATAAATGTCCTAGAGTAAATTGTACACGAGTTGCATTATGTGCCAGATGTCTATCCAAAGGAATACTCTGGCAATTCATTTGGCAAAGTAATAATTTTGTGTGCATGTGCAAGTATATACCAATTTATGCAATAAAAATTTTTGAAGTACGAGTATGTCCTTCGAATGCCTGTTTTATAAGTCATTTTTTCTTCTTACCAGGTCTGCTTAAAATAAGGTTTGCAGCCGAGCGCGGCCACTCATGCCTGTAATCCCAGCACTTTGGGAGGCCGAGGCGGGCGGATCATGAGATCAGGAGATTGAGACCATCCCGGCTAACACAGTGAAACCCCGTCTCTACTGAAAATAGAAAAAATTAACTGGGTGCGGTGGCGGGCGCCTGTAGTCCCAGTTACTCGGGAGGCTGAGGCAGGAGAATGGTGTGAACCTAGGAGGTGGAGCTTGCAGTGAGACAAGATCGCGCCACTGCACTCCAGCCTGGGTGACAGAGCGAGACTCCATCTCAAAAAATAATAATAATAAAATAAAATAAGGTTTGCATATTGGTTATAAGCATTTTCTCACATCAGTCTAATACCTTGTGGCTACTGATTTCCTGCACTGGGAGTCAGCAGACCTCGTGGCGATGCAAAACGTCTGCCAATGTATATTAAAAGGAAACCAAGTAAGAATAGACTTTGCCGCCATTTGGGCAACTCCTCACGTAGATGATTGGCAAGTAACAGTCAGAGACAGTGTGCTATTGTTCAAATGCACAGACTGGATTCTGATGAGCTGGATTCTGATGAATCTCAGTTGTGCTACTAACTAACTGGAATTATGCAAGTCTCTAAACTTGTGATCCCATTTCTAAACATTGTGGGCAATAATAATATCACCTCCCACATTGGGCTGTTGTGAAGGCTTAAATTAGTAAGATAATGAATATGATAAGTTTAACATAGTACCTGGCACATTGTAAATTAATAAGTATCACCTATTATTACCAGCATAAAAACTTACCAATTAAAAAAAAGGGGGAGGGAAGATGGATTTGAGTAATAATAAAATGCTCAGAAATAGCTCCAGTGGGACATTGCCTTATCCAAGCCAGCTTCAGCACCTTCCCTAAGTCCTTTCCCCATTTCCAGCTGCAAAGAAGACTTCAGAGTCAGAAGTTTCCACTAGCTCTGAACAAGGGTTGGCAGCAGTCTCGGGGCCTCCATCCATCCAGCCCTCATTGGCTCCCACCCACATTGTGCCAAGCAGAGTATCCACAGGATATGGAGTCATCTTCCGTGGTCCCAGCTGGATTTGATTGCGCTGTGATGACTTGGCTGTTGCAGAGGCTAGATTGAAAGCATGTCTCAACTTCACCTCTTGAATGCAATGCTGTTTATATTTGCCTAATATTTTTCTCCCCCTTGGGTTATTTGAAGATCATGCCAAACTTTTGTTTCTTTTATCTGGATAGAGTATTCTATAAAGATATTTTAAAGCAGTTATTCTCATCGACATTTTGCAAATCTGGAAGAGAGTTTTTATAGCTACACAGCCGTTCTCTCACCACGGCCTGGCTCCACATACAGAAGTGATCCTTCCAAAATCTAACCCAGATCACGCCCCCACTGTGCTCCAAACCACTCACTGCCTTCATCTTAGGATGGAAAATAACATCCTCAGATGGTTTACAAGGACTCTGCAATGTCCCCTTGCTCCCATGTCATCTTCCTCCACTCTCCCCCTGGCTTTCTTGCTAGCCCTTGAATAGCCCCAAATATGTTCCTGCCTTGAGGCCTTTGCACTTGCTGTTCCCTCTGCCTGGAATGCTCTTTGCCCCACATATCTGCACAGCTCACTTCCTTCTGTTGTCATTTCAAATGTCACCTTCTCAGGCAAGCTTCTCCTGTCATCCTACCACCTTACATTATATTTTTGTTTATTATTTATTAGATGGCTCCTGCATTAAAATGTAGAGGAGGTAATAAGATGGCCTTGGCTGGCTGGGCTGGCCTTGGCTGGCAGGGCTCACGCCTGTAATCCCAGCACTTTAGGAGGCCGAGGTGGGCAGATCACCTGAGGTCAGGAGTTCAATACCAGCCTGGCTAACATGGTGAAATCCCGTCTCTACTAAAGATACAAAAATTGCCAGGGGTTCTGGGGGGCACCTGTAATCCCAACTACTCGGGAGGCTGAGGCACGAGAATTGCTTGAACCCGGGAAGCAGAGGTTGCAGTGAGATGAAATCGCGCCACTGCATTCTAGCCTGGGCGACAGAGCAAGACTCTGTCTCAAAAAAAAAAAAAAATGTCCTTGGCTTTATTCACCACTGAATCACCAGCACCTAGAGCCTTGAAGACACGGGTCTCAATCCATATTTATTGAATGTGAAAGGACTGACCTCCAAGAGATTCAACAGCAAGCAGGTCTCTCATTCTGACCGAAGATTTACTCATCCAATTCATTCATTGCTAATGTCTTCTTTATCAGTCTAGTTATCATTTTTTTTAAGCGAAAGCAAGTTTATTAAGAAAATGAAGGAATAAAAGAATGGCTACTCCACAGGCAGAACAGCCAGTCTAGTTATCATTCTTAACTTTCTTGTATACTTAAAAATTTCCTTCTGTGCTTCCCACACATGACTCCAGATTTCTTCCCTCACCAATATTCTTGGATACTTTATATCACCTTCTACTCCCTGACCCATTTTTACAATCCTCTGCAGAACACTACTTAACAAATTGTACAAAGACATCTAGCTTTACAAATGCCTCTATAGATCAAAATGTTTTCCAAGGCCAGGATTAAGAAAAAAAATGTGGGCTGGACGCAATGGCTCACGCCTGTAATCCCAACAGTTTGGGAGGCCGAGGCAGGTGGATCACCTGAGGCCAGGAGATCGAGACCATCCTGGCTAACATGGTGAAACCCCGTTCTACTAAAAATACAAAAAATTACCTGGGCGTGGTGGCACGCGCCTGTAGTCCCAGCTACTCGGGAGGCTGAGGCAAGAGAAACGCTTGAACCTGGGAGGTGGAGGTTGCAGCAAGCTGAGATCACGCCACTGCACTCCAGCCTGGGAAACAGAGCAAGACTTAGAAAAAAAAAAAAAAAGAGAGAGAAGGGCGGGGGGGGGAAAGAAGGAAGGAAGGAAGGAGAAAGAAAGAAAGAAAATGCTTTTGGTTGGGCACGCAGTGACTTGCACCTGTAATTCCAACACTTTGGGAGGGAGGGGTGGGAGGATCACTTGAAGTCAGCAGTTCAAGACCAGCCTGGGAAACAGAGAGATCCTGTCTCTACAAAAAATTAACAGAATTAGCCGGGCATGGTGACATGCACCTGTGGTCTTAGCTACTCGAGAGGCTGAGGTGGGAGAATCACTCGAGCCAGAGAGGTCAAGGTGGCAGTGAGCCAAGATCAGCCATTGCATTCCAGCCTGGGTGACAGAGCAAGACCCTAAAAAAAAAAAAAGAAGAAGAAGAAAAGAAAAAGAAAAAAAAAATGCTCCTTAGCAGCACACAACCTCACCTCATAAGGTTTCAGATCACTTCTCCCACCCACACCCCCACAGCCCCCCGCAAACTGCCCCCATTGTAACAACAGATGTATGATTTTGCACTTTCCATCATCTTGGCCCACATAGGTAGCAACCCTTCTTTGGATTCTGCTGCAGCATTGTGGTGGTCCCCTGAAACTAAGGGGTAAAACGTGCTTCCAGCAAGATGCATGATCTCTACAAAAACCAACAAATCCTGCTGCTAAAAAGCCAAGAGGTTGGATGTCTGTATTGAGTTGTGGCTTGCTTTTCTGTTCTTTCTTAAAAGCATTGACAAAGCAGAAGGTCAGTGCTATTACGGAATTTAAATTTCTATGAGAAAGATAAGGAGGAAGCAGGATGAAAATGCTGACAGGGTTCCATTGTAAAAGGGAAGAATGCTGAGAAAGAGAAGCTTGCCCTGAGACCATTTTCAAATAATAATAATAAACTCATCAGCAAGAAGGATAACAAAGAGAACAAAGAAATCTGGAAGAAATGAAAATAATGGAATTCACTTTGATTTTATGGCTTTAATGCATAATAAACATGCTAGAAAATATCAAGTCTAACCCACACTGGTCCTTGGCTCCCTGTTTCTTCCACTCTTCTTTTCTTTTTTTTTTTTTAAACGGAGTTTTGCTCTTGTTGCCCAGGCTGGAGTACAATGGAGTGATCTCAGCTCACTGCAACCTCTGCCTCCGGGGTTCAAGCAATTCTCCTGCCTCAGCCTCCCGAGTAGCTGAGATTACAGGCGTGTGCCACCACACCCAGCTAATTTTGTATTTTTAGTAGAGACAGGGTTTCTCCATGTTGGTCAGGCTGGTCTCAAACTCCTGACCTCAGGTGATCCACCCGCCTCAGCCTCCAAAGTGCTGGGATTACAGGCATGCACCACCGCCCCCAGCTCTTCCACTCTTTTCTATTGGCAAGACTGTCTTACTCTTCTGGAATTGTCCCCACTCTAGGAAAGAGATAAAAAAGGAGAAAGAGGCCGGGTGCGGCGGCTCACACCTGTAATCCCAGCACTTTGGGAGGCCAAGGCGGGGGGATCACCTGAGATCAGGAGTTTGAGACCAGCCTGGCCAACATGGTGAAACCCTGTCTCTACTAAAATATAAAAATTAGCCCAGTAAGATGGCAGGTGCCTGTAATCCCAGCTAGTCTTGAGACTGAGATGGGAGAATCACTTGAACCCGGGAGACGGTGGTTGCGGTGAGCCAAGATCACACCAGTACACTCTAGCCTGGGCAGCTAAGCAAGACTCCATCTCAAAAAAAAAAAAAAAAAAAAAAGAAAGATACTAATTCCTTTCAGCCACTCCAGCAGCTCACTAGCACAGGTATGGGGCTTCCTGCCTGGCTTGGAAACCTGACTCTACCTCCTGCTAGCTGTGCGTCCTTAGGCAAGCTACTCAATTTCCCTCTGTCTGAGTTTCCTCATCTGTTAGATGGCAATAATATTAGGTTGGTGCAAAAGTAATCACGGTTTTGCCATTTCTTTCAATGGCAAAAACCACAATTACTTTCGCACGGAACTAACAATAGTAGTGCCCACTTCTTAGGAGAATTACACAAGTTAGTAAATGCAAAGCCCTTAGAACAATGCTGGCTACCTTGAAAATGATCAGTAATGGTAGCTAATATTCCCAGTAGCTTAGGAATCTTTTCACTTTTTATTCATAAGCTTAAAGTGAAGGATTTGATATCTGTGTTGGCTTTAAAGGAACAAAAGAACTTTCTCTTTTGTTACTAGCTATGTAACCTTCACCCAGAGGGAGAGCCTTAAATCTCAAGGAATCTCTCTTACTTGCACAACCAATTTGTCAGGGGAAGCTTGTCTTACTGCAGATCACATATAGGGTGGCACACTATTTAGAATTCTGATAATAAGGCAGTGTTTAGAGTGGTTAAACTTGGGCATTTTTCTGGAGTTCACTTACCGATTGGTACGGGTAGTGAAGATTCAGTTATAAAGGTTTCATTCAATGTGTCTCTGTACCTAGAACCTCAGCCATAAAGAAAATACATAAACTTCCAGAAAGACACCGTATAGAGGAAGAGCCTAGCTCAGTTCCTCCACAATATTTTTTCCTCTGACCCACCTGGCCCTGAGTGGAATGAATGAGATGAGGGGCACAGCTCTTTGTTCCTAAAAGATGAGGCAGGACAGGGCCAGCAGCCGGCAGCTGTGGATGTCGATGCCACGTAGTCCAAGTGGTCACAGAATTGTCAGCCACAGCAAGGGTCTGCAAAGCCTCAGCATCAGTCTCACATCTAACGTAATGCTAGGTGATGTGTTTACACAATTTGTTAAAAAGTGTTGCATAGAATACTGTTAAAAAAAAAAAAGTCACATACCAGGCACGGTGGCTCACACCTGTAATCCCAGCACTTTGGGAGGCCACAGCAGGAGGACAGCTTAAGGCCAGGAGTTTAAGACCAGCCTGGGCAACACAGCGAGACCCCTTCTCTAAAAAAAAATAATAATAACAATAAATAAATAAATAAATAGCTGGGCAGCTGGGCACAGTGGCTCATGTCTATAATCCCAGCGCTTTGGGAGGCTGAGGCAAGCAGACCAGTTGGGCCCAGGAGTTCAAGACCAGCCTAGGCAACACGGTGAAACCCCATCTCTACAAAAAATATAAAAATTAGTTGCACGTGGTGGCATGTGCTGTAGTCCCAGCTACAAGGGAGATTGAGAGGTGGGAGGATTGCTTGAGTCTGGGAGGTCAAGGCTGCAGTGAACCATGATCGCTGCCACTGCACTCCAGCCTGGGCAACAGAGCCAGACCCTGTCTCAAAATAATTAAATAAATAATAAAAATAAAGATGTTCCATACTGTCTTTGAAGATGGAGGATGTGGCCATAAACCAAGGGATTCAGGTGACCTCTAGAAGCTGGAAGAGACAAGGAAGTGCCCTGTCCTAGGCCACCAAGAGTAGCACTGCTGACTGATGCCTGATTTTAGCCCAGTAACATCCATTGTCAGACTTCCGACTTCTGGAACTGTATGCTAATAAATGTATGTGTTTCAAGCCACTAAGTTAGTGGTAATCTGTTACAGCAGCAGTAAGAGATGAATACACCTTTCACTACATCTTAATTTACATCAGGAGTGGGCAGATGTTTTCTACAAAGGGCTGGGTAGTAAATATTTTAGGTTTTGCAGGCCAAGACCACAAATCTGCCATTGCAGTATGAAAGCAGTCATAGATGATACAGCCATGACTGAGCGTGGCCAGGTTGGTGGGTGGAAGAAAACCGGCCGCTAGGGGCTCTTCTGGCAACTTTGAAAGACTGGCACACCCAGGAGGGAATCTGACCCTTTAAAATTACATCGCATTCCAGCCTGGCCAACATGGTGAAACCCTGTCTCTACTAAAAATACAAAAAATTAGGCGGCCACGGTGGCGTGAGCCTGTAGTCCCAGCTACTTGGGAGGCTGAGGCAGGAGAATCGCTTCAACCCAGGAGGTGGAGGTTGCAGTGAGCCGAGATCAGGCCACTGAACTCCAGCCTGGGTGACACAGCAAGACTCCGTCTTAAGGAAAAAAAAAAAAATTACATCGAATTAAATTAGGCCAGGCACGGTGACTCACGCCTGTAATCCTAGCACTTTCGGAGGCTGAGGTGGGTGGATCGCCTGAGGTCAAGAGTTTGAGACCAGCCTGGCCAATATGGTGAACTCCTTTACTAAATGTACAAAAAATCAGCCAGGTGTGGTGGTGCGCACCTGTAATCCCAGCTACTCAGGAGGCTGAGGCAGGAGAATCGCTTGAACCCGGGAGGCAGAGGTTGCAGTGAGCCAAGATCACGCCACCATACTCCAGCCTGGGCGACAGAGTGAGACTCTGTCTCAAAATAAATAAATTAACTAATTAATTAATTAAAATTAAACTGCGTTTTAGGGGCATTATTACACTGTCCTGCAGTTGTATGCTGGTTAATGTTAATCTTATCCTTCTGGATTTTGACACCTCTGGGGACGCAGTGTGATAGGATAAAAAAGCTCTCAGCTGGGAGCCAGCCAAGCTGGTTGCAGTTTTCTGTTTCTACCTGTGTGACCATGAGCAGGTCATTTTAACTCTCCAGGCCCCAGGGTTCTCACCTATAATATAGAGCAATAAAGCTACAAGGTGATCTGCTTTCTTGTTTTTTCTTTTTTTGTTGTTTTTTTAGATACAGGGTCTCACTCTGTTGCCCAGGCTGACGCTATCATAGCTCACTGCAGCCTTGAACTCCTGGGCTCAAGTGATCCTCCCATCTTGGCCCCCCAGAATGCTGGGATTACAAGCATGGGCCACTGCACCCAGCCTCGTCCCGTGATTTCTAAGGGTCACTGACTGAGAGAGGAGAAATCCAGGAATGATGGAAGGGAAGTTTCAGGGCAGCTCAGGTCCTCCTTCCAAGTGCTATGAGTAGGGTTAACACTGCAGGAATCCAGATGAAGCCAAGCGCATCTCCAAGCTGTTTGACCACAGTTAAGTTGATCGGCCTTGAGATGAAAGAAAGGGTAGGCTAGGCGCGGTGGCTCATGCCTGTAATCCCAGCACTTTGGAGGCCGAGGCGGGCGGATCACCTAAGGCCAAGAGATCGAGATCAGCCCAGCCAACATGGTGAGACCCCGTCTCTACTAAAAATACAAAAATTAGCTGTGTATGGTGGCGGGCACTTGTAGTCCCAGCTACTCGGGAGGCTGAGGCAGGAGAATCACTTGAACCCGGGAGGCGGAGGTTGCAGTGAGCCGAGATCACGCCACTGCATGTGAGCCTGTCGACAGAGGCAGACTCCATCTCAAGAAAAAGAAAGGAAGGAAGGGAGGGAGGGAGGGAGGGAGGGAGGGAGGTAGGGAGTCCCATGGGCAGACAAGAGAGCAGCGAGGTATGCAGAGCCAGGGTGGAGGCTGGGTTTGGTACCCAGGTGTCCACAGAGAGAACATTTGGGGGTGAAGAGCATCTTCTGAATACTTTGCTCTGAGTTTTCTTACAGGTTCCTGAAACAAGTTGGTAACTAGAGAAAGGGGAAGGTTGATCTTAGAGTCATTCTTCTTCAACCTAGAGAGACATCACCAACATCAAGACAGGAAGGTGAAGGTCGGGCGCAGTGGCTCATGCCTGTTATCCCAACACTTTGGGAGGCCAAAGCGGGAGGAACACTTGAGGCCAGGAGTTCGAGACCAGCCTGGCCAACATGGTGAAACCCCATCTCTACTAAAAATACAAAAATTGGCCAGGTGCGGGTGCTCACGTCTGTAATCCCAACACTTTGGGAAGTCAAGGCAGGCGGATCACCTGAGACCAGCCTGACCAACGTGGAGAAATCCTGTCTCTACTAAAAATACAAAATTAGCCAGGCATGCTAGCGCATGCCTGTAATCCCAGCTACTCAGGAGGCTGAGGCAGGAGAATCACTTGAACCCAGGAGATGGAGGTTGCAGTGAGCTGAGATCGCACCATTGCACTCCAGCCTGAGCAAGAAGAGCAAAACTCTGTCTCAAAAAACAATTAGCCAGGCATGGTGGTGCATGCCTGTAATCCCAGCTACTCGGGAGGAGCATGGGAATCTCTTGAACCCAGTGAGTGGAGGTTGTAGTGAGCCAAGATCATGCCACTGCACTTCAGCCTGGGCAATAGAGCAAAACTCTGTCTCAAAAAAAATAAAAAAAAAAAGAAAGAAAGAAAGTGAGAACAAGTCTTTCCAGAGCAGCAGTCTAGGCTGCCTCCTATACAGATGCCTGTAAACCATGCCACCTAATGTGGCAGCCACTAGCCATGTGCAACTCTGCACATTTTAATTTAAATTCAAAAATACATACATAAATGTAAATTTATTAAAAGTCAATGAAACAAACAAGTCAATTCCTCAGTGGCACTAGCCACATTTCAAGTGCTCAGTAGTGACCTGTGGCTAGTGGCGGCCATCCAGGTCAGTGCAGATATTAAACACGCCCATTATTGCAGAAAATTGCACTGCTACTTAGATACTTTCTAGTATCTACGATCTGGATCTGCTTCCAGACCATCTGAGTGGGTTTCAGTCAAGCGCCATGACTTTTTCAGAAAAGAGGCATGGTTAGATGATGCTCGCACTATTTACACAGCATTCTCACAGCGGGGTTTCCCCCTCACTGCCTTCTTTGTCCTCTGGGTTATAACAGTCTCTCTCCCAGCAGCAGCAGCGCATGGCAGGCACCTCCTGGCTTAGGTTTCAGATGCAGTTTCCTCCTGAAAGAAGAGTACAGGCACGTCCCTGACGCGTGCCCCACTCTTCCTGCCTATTTATCCACCTTGAGGCACTGAGCCAAAGGAATTTCCCTGGGAAGGGAGTTAAGGGAGGAGCTGGAGTCTGACGAGGAGTGGAAAGATCCATCAGAGATTTATTATGGTGCTTAGATGAGCCATCGATCATGCATGAGTGCCCTCTTTCATGACCAAAGAAGCAGACTTCATGGGGAGGGGCAGATGCTCAGATATCACTTGCTGCCCCCATCTTCTGTGCACTGTACACACTGACATACAAAACCCATTGTAAGTCCAGAAAGAGAGAGAGAGAGAGACAGAGAGACCTTCTGATTCTCCACAAACATCATTCCCTACAGTCATGAAGGTTGCACAAAGCATCGTCCTCCAGAACGCAACTAATTTCAGAGTGGAGTTTATAGAGATATGTGAAATCTTTCAGGAGCTTGCTCTCCTCTCCTACTTAAGAAATCCCCCAGCAGAATCCTTTGTTTGGGTTAAATCACCAAGTGGGTGCACGGTTTCCAGAAGGGTAAGAATATTCCACTGGAGAAAGCAGGAAAGCCTTAGATTTCACTTCATCGGTTTTCACGTTAGCTCAGATTCATTAATCACATTTACTTAGAATCTCACTGTGAACCAGGGACACACATGGAATGTCAGCCATGTACTTCTTGCATATAAAATGCAGGTCTGTGGAGGCCTGGGGCATGCAATTCACAAAATCTCAAGGTAAATAGTGTTACTGAGTCCAAATTCCCATCAGATATAAGAACCCCTGTGGGCGGCAAGCCACCCAGGCGCCGAGGCAAGAGACCGAGGACACGAGCTGTTCCAGTATAATAAAATATAAAACAAGAATAGTTATACCAGATATAGATCTTAGATATGATTATATATGAATATCATTAATCATTAGTTTGTAGCAATTGCTCTTTATTCCAATATTAAAATAATCTTCGCTCTATAACCATAACCTAGGAAAAACCAGGCCATACAGAGATAGGAGCTGAGGGGACATAGTGAGGTGTGAACAGAAGACAAGAGTGCGAGCCTTCTGTTATGCCCAGACAGGGCCACCAGAAGGGCTCCTTGGTCTAGCAGTGACGACAGCGTCTGGGAAGATGCCCGTTGCCAGGTGGACCATGGTCTAGCAGTAGCGAAAAGTGTCAAGGAACAACACCCACTACTTAGCAGACTGGGAAAGGGAGTCTCCTTTTCCCTGGAGGAGTTTAGAGAAGACTCTGCTCCTCCACCTTTTGTGGAGGGCCTGACATCAGTCAGGCTCACCAGCAGTTATCCAGATGCCTAACCGTCTCCCTGTGATGCTGTGCTTCAGTGGTCACGCTCCTAGTCCGCCTTCATGTTCCATCCTGTACACCTGGCTCTGCCTTCTAGATAGCAGTAGTAAATTAGTGAAAGTACTAAAAGTCTCTGATATGCAGAAATAATGGCGTAAGCTGTCTTTCTCTTTGTCTCCTCTCTCTCTCTGCCTCAGCTGCCAGGCAGGGAAGGGCCCCCTGTCCAGTGGACACGTGACCCACGTGACCTTACCTATCATTGGAGATGACTCACACTCTTTACCCTGCCCCTTTTGCTTTGTATCCAATAAATAACAGCGCAGCCAGACATTCGGGGCCACTACCGGTCTCCGCGCATTGGTGGTAGTGGTCCCCCGGGCCCAGCTGTCTTTTCTTCTATCTCTTTGTCTTGTGTCTTTATTTCTACACTCTCTCGTCGCCGCACACGGGGAGAGACCCACTGACCCTGTGGGGCTGGTCCCTACAACCCTCATGTCATTCCCAAAATCACCTTCTTCAGACTCTGCTTGAACACTGCAAAGATTAGTTCCATTTTGTAAATTCAGACCACTAGAAATCAGCACAAATCTGTTCCATCACTATTTCCACTCAAATTCATGTATGCTATGTATGTGGATGAAAACGCATGCCTCTATGTCGGCTACCTCATAATCCCTAGCAGTCAACCGGAGTGGAGTGCGGCCTCGCCCTTCTGTTGGATTTATGCAGTTTGACACTTCCTCAGCCGTTTCCTCCCACAATTACAAGATAAACTTCTCCTCCTTCTATTGCATGATTCTAAAGAGTAGTTCAAGTTTCCCTCTGCTGCCAATTTTCAAAAGCGTGGGTGGTAGAAGTGAATATAGGCAGCATTTCAATAATAGCAATGACTGGAACTTTTATATTAAAAGCCAACTCTTGTCATTTGATACAGCCTGAAGAGCCAAAATCCTGGCAGAAGTAGAGCTGATGAAAGCAAGTCTAAGACTCTAGTTCTGCCTTATCCATGGACTAGAATAGGATGTTTTTATCTCTTACTAAGTCTGGTAAACGTATGCAAGCTGGTTCAGAGTCCCATTACTACCAAGTGGATGACATGCTCATCAAATATATCCTAATGCTGAAAGCACACTTGCTTTTCTTGGTAAAATAACAATGAGAAAACAAGGGATGCATATGATATACAGTACCATAAACATGCTAATTTTTAAATAAAGGAAATAATTCAGGATGTATTAAAATTGTCACTAAATCAGAATTAGAATTCATTCTAAAACTTTAGAATTTCGGAATTTATTAAACTTCTATTTTATTTTATTTATTTTTGAGATAGCGTCTTGCTCTGTTGTCCAGGCTGGAGTGCAGTGGCACGATTTCGGCTCACTGCAACCTCCGCCTCCTGGGCTCAAGCGATTCTCCTGCCTCAGCCTCCCAAGTAGCTGGGATTACAGGCACGTGCCACCATATCCAGCTAATTGTTTGTATTTTTAGTAGAGACGGGGTTTCACCACGTTGGCCAGGCTGGTCTCAAACTCCTGACTTCAGGTGATGCCCCCACCTCAGCCTCCCAAAGTGCTGGGATCACAGGCGTGAGCCACCGCACTCGGCCTAAACTTCTAAATTGAGTAACAATCTGGACTCCCTGAAAGTCAAAACGTAGCTAGACTAGGACTTAATTTTTTCTTTTTTTCTTTAAATTTTTTTTTTTTTTTTTTTTTTTGAGACAGGATGTGGCTCTGTTGCCCAGGCTGGAGTGCAGTAGTGGGATCTCAGCTCACTGTAACCTCTACCTCCTGGGCTTAAGCCATCTTCCCACCTCAAACTCCTATGTAGCTGGGACTACAGGAGTGTGCCACCATGCCTGGCTAATTTTTTATTTTTTGTATAGACAGGGTCTTGCCATGTTGCCCAGGCTTGTCTCAAACTGCTGAACTCAATTGATCTGCCTACTTCAGCCTCCCAAATTGCTGGGATTAAAGGCGTGAGTCACCGCACCCAGCCAGGACTTAATTTTTTTTAATGTTTATGGGCATGATCTATTTAGTGACAGTGACTCCTAAGAGAAATAAGTAATCACTCATAAACTGCTCTATGTTCCAACATTCAATGATTATAGAGAAATTTCTGATCCTCTTCTGATTAACGTCTAGAGATTTTTCCTAAGAGGATCTGTCAGCCTTGTATTTCCATGATTTGTTGCAAGCCTATTTTCTTTTTTTTTATTTTTTTATTTTGAGACAGAGTCTCGCTCATCGCCCAGGCTGGAGTGCAGTGGCACAATCTCGGCTCACTGCAAGCTCCGCCACCCGGGTTCATGCCATCCTCCTGCCTCAGCCTCCCAAGTAGCTGGGACTACAGGCACCCGCCACCATGCCCGGCTAACTTTTTGTATTTTTAGTAGAGACGGGGTTTCACCGTGTTAGCCAGGATGGTCTTGATCTCCTGACCTCGTGATCCACCCACCTCAGCCTCCCAAAATGCTGGGATTACAGGCGTGAGCCACTATGCCCAGCCTGAGAGCCTATTTTCATACCTTGAAGTTGGAAATTAAAAGAACAAGAATCTTAAGTGAAAGAACAAATATATTGTTTGTAATTCAATACTAGATTTTTTTGACTGCTTTTTGGTTTTGGGTTCTTTTCCAACCTGATGTTGAGGGCAACATATTCCTCATCCGTCTCAAATCCTAAGCTTCTTCCTTCCTTCTCTCCCTCATTCATTCATCTCTCTCTCTCTTCTATTCCTGTCTCTTCCCCCCCACCTCTGATCTTAAGCCTTTCACAATTAAGCACCCTATTACATTCCCAGGTCTATAAAGTCATAGATGGCCCAACTCCATAAAAAATCAGAGCTATGTTCTGGGCTAGCTCATGGATTTGGGACCCCACTTTGGAAAACAACTAGTGCATGAAACATGTTGATTTAAATCCAGCCCCTGAAAGCCTGGCTGCAAGCTCTCCTGAGCTGAGTGGAGTATGCACTCTCCCTGCGATAACCCAGAAAATGCATTTGCTTCTCACCTTCCACTTTCAAACCTTAGCTCGTCCTTCATGAGGTTTCCACCCAACTGATTTAAATATAAATCTCCTAAGTTTGTTCTTACTTGAAAAGAGGACAAAAACCAGTTTCAGATCCCAGAGGCACCCTCTGCCTCCTGATTGGTTTCCATTTTTAAAATCAGCCTGAAATACTAGACATTTGATCCAATAAATCAGGTGTTGGAAGTCAAAGGGACTGGTCTCCAGGGGTTGGTTTTCAGGCCACATATTATGCTTACCCTAGAAAATATGAGATGCTGTGCTAACGAATTCACCCTGGGAGTAGGTGTGAGGCCAGAAGGCAAGCTCTCCCTTGTAAATTCAGTTGGGATTGAGTCCCCAGCTCCAGCTTCTGGGATGAACAGGACTTCTCATCCCTTAATCACACCAAGGAGAGACCCCACACGCACACACCTTGACATTTCTCCCTCCTGGACCCACCAATGTGGCTGTTTATTATTTCCCCTGGACAATTTGGAGTTATATAAAGAGTTCACCTTTGGCCAGGCGCGGTGGCTCACGCCTCTAATCTGAGCACTTTGGGAGACTGAGGAGGGCGGATCACCTGAGGTCCAGAGTTCAAGGCCAGCCTGACCAACATGGGGAAACCCCATCTCTACTAAAAATACAAAATTAGCCGGGCATGGTGGTGGGCGCCTGTAATCCCAGCTACACGGGAGGCTGAGGCAGGAGAATCTCTTGAACCCGGGAGGCAGAGGTTGCAGTGAGTGAACATCGCACCATTGTACTCCAGCCTGGGCAACAAGAGCGAAACTCTGTCTCAAAAAAAAAAAAAAAAAAAGAGTTCACCTTCAAACCTTACGATCTGCACAGTGTGTCGCAGTTTTCAAAGGGCTTTCACAGATGTGATCTCATTTAGCTTTTATGAGGTCCCGTGGCCTCACAGCAGCAGCAGCAGCAGAGAGAGAAAGAGACAGCTAAACACAAGGCGGTGGTGCCCTCCAAGCCAGAGCATGAGGTCCAGGGTCGGACCGACCTGAATTCAAATCCTGACCGTAAGCTGTGAAGCTTTGGGTAAATTAATATCTCTACGCCTAAGCTTCCTCGTTTTGCAGCTAGAAATAATTAATAACAGTACCTGCTTTACAGTCGGTCCAGGGTTAAGGGTCCCCTTGATCTTGAAGAAGCCACCTGAAGCACTTAACACAATACCTGGCACATGTAACTATTCAGTAAATGTCAGTTACTACTATTAATCAATATGTTTAGCCCCGTAAGAGCAATCTGCAAAAGCACACCCAGATGAAAAGTTCATCATGGATATCCATTAACTGGCAGGGATGAAATCCTGAATTGACTCTGGAATCCAAAGACACAGATCTTAACACTGGAAGGTACAGTCATTTTTGAGCAATTGATGCTCTGAAACGGTCCCCAGCGGGGCCCAGCACTATAGATGGCTTTTATCATTCAGTCTAGTAATTAAAACTATGCTTATTATTTACAGATCATTATTTAGAAATAGTTTTGGTGTTGCTAATTCATTTTTAGCTATCCTTTATTCATAAAAACGGATTATTTTTACGGCAACAGTTTTGTTGAGTTCACTATTCTCTGGGTTTCCTGGAGAATCAGCTATTCTGACACTAGTTTGATATGCATACCAGTTCCTTTTTTTTTTTTTTTTTTTTGAGACAGGGTTTTACTCTGTCACCCAGGCCAGAGTGCAGTGGTGTGTGATCTCGGTCACTGCAACCTCCACCTCCTGGGCTCAAGGGATCCTCCTGCCTTAGTCACCCCAGTAGCTGGGACTATAGGTGTCCGCCACCATGCCTGGCTAATTTTCGTATTTTTCTAGAGACACGGTCTCACCATGTTACCTAGGCTGGTCTCGAACTCCTATCCTCAAGTAGTTCGCCCACCTCAGCCTCCCAAAGTGCTGGGATTACAGACATGAGCCACCACACCTGGCCTGTTCATTCTACTTTACTAACTTTCCTTGCTTAGAACTCTGAGCAATCTATAGCAAGCTTTACCTCTTCTTTAAAATGAAACAACTTTATAGACAAAATTAAAAATTGAGAATTATAGGCCAGGTGTGATGGCTCATTCCTATAATCTCAGCATCTTGGGAGGCTGAGGCTAGAGGATCGAGACCAGCCTGGGCCACAAAGTGAGACTCCCATCTCTTAAAAAAACATAATTTGAGAATTATATTTTTCAGTTTATTCATAAGTTAAAATGTACTCCATGATTTTGATCTATGCCTGCTTAGCTCAGACGTATGGGACCAGAGTGAAATAGCTTCAGTGGGTATACGTGTCTTTGTGTACTAGTCAGCTTTCTTAGATTATGCAGTGGCAGCCAAAAAAAAAATATCTCATAGGCCTCTAAGAACAAAGGTTTAATTCTTATTTATTTTCCAGGTCAGCTGAGAGCTGTGACTCTGCTCTGTGTGTCTTCATTCTGGGATCAAGCTCACCTGGGCCATGTTGATCTTGGGGAAGGAGAAGGCAAATGACAAGAGCACGCAATGGCTCTTCAGTATCCGCTGGGAAGAGGCACACCACATTCCCACTGACATTTTATGGAAGCAGGCCGTGTGGCCATGCTTGAGATCAGTGTGTGGGGAAGTAAATTCACCCACAAGGTAGACAGAGCAACCCCATGGCAGGAGTGGATGTGTTCAACCCCCCACATAGGGCAGCCAATGAGAAGAAAAACACAGTCCACCACACTTCAACATGTTTGAATTTTGGTCCTTTTTCAATGACATTCCTATTTGAGATCTCTTCTGACAGCTTTAGGGCCATTCCTAAGATTCAGAGAGCAGTGTAGCGTGACTCACTGTATGCCCCTGGCAAAGACTGAGTGTGGCCCACAAAGCCTAGAATATTTATTTTCTGACTCTTTCCAAAAGAGTTTGTCAACCCCCAGAATAAAACTAAATTTGGAGGCCAGGTGTGATGGCTGAAACCTATAATCCTAGCACTTTGGGAGTCAAAGGCAAGAGGATCACTTGAGCCCAGGGGTTCAAGACCAGCCTGGGAGAACTTGTCTCTGAAAAAAAATTAATTAATTAATTAATTAATTAAAAAAAAACCTTAAATGTGGGATTGGTCCTGGAAGCTTGGTTTCATTGGCACTGGGAGCAATCATGTCCGTCCCAGATGAAATCAGCTTCTAGAAGTAACAAATCTCACCTTTAAAGCCAGCGGTTACTAATCAGTGTAGAATTACTCCTCTAGAATCTGGAGTCCAGACGCCACTCCAGTGAATCTGTGTATCCATGTTCCTGGTGTTGCACTTACCACACAGGATTATAATTACAATTTTATGTCCCACAAACAGACTATGGTAACATCCCATACTCAGCCCAGTGCTTGACAAAGGTATTTTTGTAACTGTTTTTGATTGAATTAAACTAAACTATGGGCATGCAGAGAATCTTAAGATAATCTAAGATACCGTATTTGTTTCATCATGAATCTCTTATTCGTAAATAAATTCCTTGTCTGAGCTTATCTGAAAAATGGAAATTCAGGAAGGGTGCAGTGATTCACATACCTGTAATCCCAACACTTCAGGAGGTGAGGCAGGAGGATGGCTTGAGCCCAGAGTTCCAGTCCAACCTGGGTAACATACAGAGATGTCATCTTTGCCAAAAAAAAAAAAAAAAATGTAAATTAGCTGGGTATGGTTGCACACCTATAGTCTCAGCCTCAGGAGGCTGAGGTGGGAGGATTGCTTGAGGCTGGAAGGTTGAGGCTTCAGTGAGCTGAGATCGCACTATCGATCTCCAGCCTGGGCAACAGAGCCGTCTCAGAAAAAATAAAAAAGGAAATTTTTTTTTTTTTTTTTTTTTTGAGACAGAGTTTCGCTCTTGTCGCCCAGGCTGGAGTGCAGTGGCATGATCTCGGCTCACTGCAACCGCCGCCTCCAGGATTCAAGCAATTCTCCTGCTTCAGCCTCCCAAGTAGCTGGGATTACAGGCACCTGCCATCACACCTGGCTAATTTTTTGTATTGTTAGTAGAGACGGAGTTTCACCATGTTGAGTAGGCTGGTCTCGAACTCCTGACCTCAGGTGATCCACCCACCTCGGCCACCCAAAGTGCTGGGATCAGCCACCACACCCGGCAAAAGGAAATTTAAATGTCACCAAAAGTCTTCTTTAAATGCCTACTTAGAGATCACAGAGGAGAGTCATGTTGACTCCACTGCATTCACCGAAGTCCACCAAAAGCAACAAAAAACCAAAAATATAAGGAAACTCCATTTTAAAAGAAAGTCTTCTGCCTCAAACCAAAAAGTAGAAGAACATCGGCCAGAAAAGATTAAATGTATCAAAATAAGAGACCAGTGAAAAGAGATGACAATTTCCAGGAGATAGGAGAATGGAAATGGTTGACTACAAAGGGACCATACAGGGACATTCGTTGGGTGATGAAATACATAGCATAGTGTATTTCATCACCCAAAGCATACACTCCTGTGTGTGCTATGCTAGTGATGGATTCGTGCCACTATGCATTTATCAAAACCCATTGTACTGTACACTTTTGAAAGTGAAGTTTACTCTATGAATTTTTTTTTTTTAACTCAACCAAGATGATAGGGAATTGAAGGATGGATTTCAGGCTGTGACACTAAATCTGACTGCATTACAAATGTAGGACATAAGCTCAATGACAATGATGGAGAGAAAAATATCTCACCTAGGTTACTGGAAACCTGTGTTTTAACTAAAAGTCGTAAGGAGCCAGGCGTAGTGGCTCACGCCTGTAATCCCAGCACTTTAGGAAGCCAAGGTGGACGGATCACCTGAGGTCAGGAGCTTGAGACCAGCCTGGCCAACATGGCAAAACCCCATCTCTACTAAAAATACAAAAAAAAAAAAAAAAATTAGCCAGGCATGGTGGCAAGTGCTTGTAATCCCAGCTAGTCGGGAGACTGAGGGAGGAGAATCACTTGACCCTGGGAGGCGGAGGTTGCAATGAGCCCAGATCGTGCCATTGCACTCCAGCCTGTGCAACAAAAGTGTAACTCCGTCTCAGAAAAAGTAAAAATAAAATAAAAGCCATAAGGGCCAAAGAAAAAAAACTGTGAAGACAAAAATTAAAACTGTACGTAAACTGTGAAAAACAGAGTTGACATAATTCCCTCAGACCTGGAGCCATACAGAGAAAGCACCATAGTCCTGTAAGAGCCACCTGATTTGAGACACCATATAGGGACTTTGGGAAGAATAGCTGGATAGTTCTTCCAGCAGGAAACAGTGAAGGTAGCACTGAAAGATACCCCAACCCTGAAATGTGTCACATCCCTGCATCAAATCTAGAGCCCTGTCCGAGGGCAAGGGTTAAACATAATGGAGGCAAAGGAGCAAACATCAGATGGACATACTGTGTCTTCACCACTTGGGCTGCTGTAACTAAGCACCACACACTGGGTGGCCTAACCACAGGCATTTATCCTCTCCCAGTTTTGGAGGCAAGGAAGACCAAGGTCAAGAAGTCAGGCTGTGAGAGAAAAGACAGCTCAGGCCCCTCTCCATGGCTTGTAGATAGCATCATCCCAGTCTCGGCCTTCATGTTCGCACGACATCATCCCATGTTCGTGTCTCTATCTTCGCTTGAAGTTTTTTGGGTTTTTGTTTTTTTTGTTTCTGTTTTTGTTTTTGTTTTTGAGACAGAGTCTTGCTCTGTCGCCAGGCTGGAGTGCAGTGGTGCAATCTTGGCTCACTGCAACCTCCGCCTCCCACGTTCAAGCAATTCCCCGCCTCAGCCTCCCAAGTAGCAGGGACTACAGGCAAGAGCCTCCACGTCCAGCTAATTTTTCGTATTTTAGCAGAGATAGGGTTTCACCATGTTGGTCAGGATGGTCTCCATCTCCTGACCTCATGATCTGCTCTCCTCGGCCTCCCAAAGTCTGGAATTACAGATGTGAGCCACCACTCCCGGCCCACCTGAGGTTTTTTTTGTTGTTTTTTTTTTTCTGAGATGGAGTCTCGCTCTGTCGCCCAGGCTGGAGTACTGTGGCGCGATCTGGGCTCACTGCAAACTCCAGGGCCTTCCGGGTTCACACCATTCTCCTGCCTCAGCCTCCCGAGTAGCTGGGACTACAGGCACCTGCCACCACGTCCGGCTAATTTTTTGTATTTTTAGTAGAGATGGGGTTTCACCGTGTTAGCCAGGATGGTCTTGAGCTCCTGACCTCAGGTGATCCACCCTCCTCAGACTCCCAAAGTGCTAGGATTACCGGCATGAGCCACCACGCCCAGCCTTATTTTTATTTCAATTGAGAAGTTACCAATAGATAAAAGTCAATCTTTCAGAACCTAAGGAAAGTTCAAGTTGTTGTTAAAATTTGCTTCGTTTTCATGATTTCCATACTCTTATAACTGTTCTGTTTTTAAAGCATATTAGTCTCCCAAGGCGCCTTCTCTCAACCAGCAATTCTCAGCCCTAGATGTATATTAAAGTCACCTGGGGAGCTTTCCAAATAATGCCAGTGTTGGATCCACCCACTGAAACTCAGCTTTCATCAATAAGGGAAGGGAGAAAGAAACCCAGCATGTGCTTTTTTCATCTCCTTTATTTCTCCTTTATTTTTTTTCAAAGATACCCTTTCCTCAACTTTTATTTTTCTATTTTTCTGGGATTCTTCCTGTGACCATCCCATATACCTCATAATTTTATATTTTCTAGTTCTTTGTTCCTTTTTTTTCAAAAAGGGTTTCTAAATATAATTTTAAAATGTACTAATTCATTCGTCTACATAGTATAATACTAGATCCACTATGTATTCCATCATTTTTGCTTTTGATTGTAAATATTACATATTTCCTATATTTTGCATAACATATTATGAAAGTTTCAAACATGCATAAAAACAATGTTGCAGTAAAAGCATGTTCACTCTAAACCTATATTCTCCAATTAGCATCTTACAATACTTCTCCTATCACATGCCTATTTGTCTAGCCAGCCCTCTAGCTATCCCTCAGCCATTTTTTTTTTTTTTTTTTTTTTTTTGGAGACAGAGTCTCACTCTGTTGCCTAGGATGGAGTGCAATGGTACAATTTTGGCTCACTGCAGCTTCAACCTCCCAGGCTCAATCAATCCTCCTGCCTTCCAAGTAGCTGGGACTACAGACAGGACACCATCCCTGGCTAATTTTAAAATTTTTTGTAGAGACAGGGTCTTGTCATGTTGCCCAGACTGGTCCCGAACTCCTGGGCTCAAGCGATCCTCCCACCTCAGCCTCCCCAAAGTGCTGGGATTACAGGCCACTGCGCCTGGCCCCATCTTATTTTTTAACACATTTCAAAGTAAGTGATAGGCGTCAGTGTGCCTCCCCTAAATATTTCAGCATCACATCAGTATTCTTTAAAACACTCTGAGTAGTTTTTCAATTTAGCCAGGTTTGAGAACAATTGTGAATTACAACAAACGATGCTCAATCCTAGCTCGTGGTTTCCTGGCTTGTGGTACACAAAGGGTTTAAGAAACTTCTTTCTCCACTTGCTCCTGAGAAATCCTTTTAAAGAGCCTTTCTGAAAAATCAGACATGGGCCAGGCGCAGTGGCTCACACCTGTGATCCCAGCACTGTGGGAGGCCAAGGTAGGAAGACTGCTTGAGTCCAGAAGTTCAAGACCAGCCGAGGCAACATAGTAAGACCCCTGTCTCTACAAAAATGTTAAAAATTACTTAGATGTGGCGGTGTGCACTTGTAGTACCAGGTATTCGGGAGGCTGAAGCTGGAGGACCTTGAGCCCAGGATTTCAAGGCTGCAGTGAGCTATGATTATGATAGAAGCAGGAGATAGCCAAAGGCTGCCCAGGTCATTGTGCACAGGGGGCCTGCCTAAGCATGCCCATGGTGAAAAATTCCATCCCTTAACATATGTGTAGTAAGAGAAATAAATCAATGTGGAGTGGCTGAGACTCAGGGCCCGCATGCGCACTGAGGAAATGGGGGTAGAGCCACCAGGAATTCGCGCCTTATGCAGGGGGAGGAGCCTGGCCTCCTCAGCTCATGTGGTGGCCTGGTGTTCAATCTGTGAGGTGCGACCCTGGTGGCAGGACCCCTTCTTTCTTTGCTGAGAGCTTTCTTTTCGCCTAATAAATCTGCCCTCCTCACCCTTCAATGTGTCTGTATACCTAGTGTTTCCTGGTCGTGAGACAAGAACCCGATTTTAGTTTAACTAAGGAGCAAAAAACTCCTGCGTCGATTGCACCGTTGCACTCCAGCCCAGGCGACAGAGTGAGACCCTAATCTTAAAAAAATAAAGAAAAAAGGCCGGGCGCAGTGGCTCACGCATGTAATCCCAGCACTTTGGAAGGCTGAGGTGGGCGGATCGCGAGGTCAGGAGATCTAGACTATCCTGGCTAACACGGTGAAACCCCGTCTCTACTAAAAAAAAAAAAAAAAAATTAGCCGGGCGTGGTGGCTGGTCCCTGTAGTCCCAGCTACTCGGGAGGCTGAGGCAGGAGAATGGCGTGAACCCGGGAGGCGGAGCTTGCAGTGAGCCGAGATCGTGCCACCGCACTCCAGCCTGGGAGACAGAGCGAGACTCCGTCTCAAAAAAAGAAAAAAGAAAAAAAAGAAAAAAGTCAGACAAATACCTAAGTACAACCTAAGTAAATACAAGCTAAGCAGATCAATATGATGGATGTTAAGCTCCAGGAAAAGACCAAACAATTACTTACACGCTGCTTATACTGGTAGTAAAAAGGGAAGGAAATAATCACATAGATTCAATGCAGGATGTCTTTCAACTGAGGGTTTTTCTCTGGGTATTTTCCTGTGGGTAACAAGAGAAAGTTCTTTTCTTCACCTTTTGATTGACTTACTGTACTCCCCACCAATTTTGGTAGTTGCCTTTTAGTATTTGTCAGCTGTCATCCCCACTGCCAATCCCTCTGGTCCTAGCATTTATTTAAACGCTCAGGATTTTGTAAGAGCAGATAAAGCAATTCGAGGAACACTTCCCCCTCCCCTCCCCTTCCCCGCGGGAAGGCAGCTAAGGCCCAGCGAGAAATCGAGCACAGCGCCACACCCTCCACAGCCGCTGGCCCGGGTGCTAAGCCCCTCATTGCCCGGGGCCGGCAGGGCCGGCCGGCTGCTCCGAGTGCGGGGCACGCCAAGCCCACGTCCACCCGGAACTCCAGCTGGCCCGCAAGCACCGCGCAGCCCCGGTTCCAGCTCGCGCCTCTCCCTCCACATCTCCCTGCAAGCTGAGGGAGCTGGCTCCGGCCTTGGCCAGCCCAGAAAGGGGCTCCCACAGTGCAGCGGTGGGCTGAGGGGCTCCTCAAGTGCCGCCAAAGTGGGAGCCCAGGCAGAGGAGGCGCTGAGAGCGAGCGAGGGCTGTGAGGACTGCCAGAACGCTGTCACCTCTCACCAAGATCTTGCCCTTGCCATTGCACTCCAGCCTAGGTGACGGTGAGACTCCGTCTCAAAAAAAAAAAAAAAAGTTCCTGCAGAGTAAAACTGTCTAATGCCTTTATGCACACCCTTTGCTAATTGATCCTAAAAGTTTGCTCTTCTGGTAGGCAGCAAGAGCCCACCTGAGACATACAAACTTACACATTTATTCTACTGACCTCAGCTTCCTGAGAGGTCGTGTACCTCATCTGCAGTCAACGAATTTAAAGTGTCTTCGGTTGCAAGTTTTAACTATAGTGCAAATTTATTAGAAATATTACAATATAATAGAAGGAAGTGCTGTCCTTAATAACTTCAACTTATACCTAAATGAATGCTCTTACTCTGTTGTTTCCTGCCTTGTACTAGAACATTATTTGTTCCCAATTTTGTTAGATGGGCCAAACAATCAAATCACATATTTAAATAATGAAATAGGCCAGGCATGGTGGCTCACGCCTGTAATGCCAGCACTTTGGGAGGCCTAGGCGGGTGGATCACCTGAGGCGTGGAGTTTAAGACCAGCCTGTCCAACATGGAGAAACCCCATCTAAAAATACAAAATTAGCCAGGCATGGTGGCACCTGCCTGTAATCCCAGATACTCAGGAGGCTGAGGCAGGACAATCACTTGAACCTGGGGGGCAGAGGTTGCGGTGAGCTGAGATAGTGCCACTGCACTCCAGCCTGAGCAACAAAAGCAAAACTCCATCTCAAACATATATAAAAAATAATTAGTTGAAGTTTGCTAAGTAATGACATTTCTGCCACTTTATTTACATATTTTTGTTTTGTTGTTTTGTTTTTTGAGACAGTTTTTGCTCTGTCGCCCAGGCTGGAGTGTAGAGGTGCGATCTCGGCTCACTGCAACCTCCGCCTCCTAGGTTCAAGCGATTATCCTGCTTCACTCTCCTGAGTAGCTGGGATTACAGCCACCCGCCATCATGCCCGGCTAATTTTTTTTGTATTTTTAATAGAAACGAGGTTTCACCATGTTGACCAGAGTGGTCTCGAACTCTTGACCTCAGATGATCCATTCATTTCAGCCTCCCAAAGTGCTAGGATTACAGGCATGAGACACCACACCTGGCATTATTTTACTTATTTAGAGACAGGTCTCATTCTATTGCCTAGGCTGGAGTTCAGTGGCACACTATCTTGGCTCAAGGTAGCCTTGACCTCCTGGGCTCAAGCAATCCTCCCACCTCAGCCTCCCCAGTAGCTAGGAGTACAGGCATGTGCCACCAACCATGCCCTGCTAATTTTTGTAGAGACAGGGTTTTACTATGTTCCCTAGGCTGGTCTTGAACTCCTGGGCTCAAGCGATCCTCCCGCCTCAGCCTCCCAAAGTGCTAGGATTACAGGCGTGAGCCACCGCACCTGGCTTCTGCTATTTTAGACATTAGAAAAGCTTCCTTGGCTGGGCTATTCTAATAGGTAGGCAGATCACGAGGTCAGGAGATCGAGACCATCCTGGCTAACACGGTGGAACCCTGTCTCTACTAAAAAATACGAAAAATTAGCCTGGCGTGGTGGCAGGCTCCTGTAGTCCCAGCTACTTGGGAGGCTGAGGCAGGAGAACAGTATGAACCCGGGAGGTGGAGCTTGCAGTGAGCCGAGATCGCGCCACTGCACTCCAGCCTGGGCGACAGAGTGAGACTCCATCTGGAAAAAAAAAAATAACTTCAAGAAGTTTTTTTAAAAAGTTCATGCCTGCATCTGTTCTCAATTACTACACACGAGACAATAAATATTTCTTCTTTTATGTTATAAGCAAACAATGAGGGGGAGAAGTAACTCTGGCTCATGGGCATTATTTTCATTCTCTAGTAATCAGCTCCACAAGTTTCCAAACCAGATTTCTTCCCAATAAGAATATAATGAACCTCGCTCCCCTCTGTAAGAAAGGAGGTTGAGGGAAAGCCCAGTTCTGGTCTGGCCTAACCTTACACTCCATGGAAGAATGTGGTAGAGTGATGGCAGAGTGGGAATTCCTCTTCCTTCTGTTGCTGCCTCCTGGTGTTTTCATCTTTTGAATGCCAGGGCCTGGCCAGGCCAGCAGTGGAGAAGTAGGCTCAGGAGCCAAGCTGAGGGACTTGAAAGCTCATTATGGACACTGTCTCCCCAACCCTCGCCTCCCACTGCTGCACCATGAAGGAGCAGGACTCCAAAAAAAAGAGGCCCGGTGTGCAGGAGCTCTCAGTGAGGGGGTGGTACAAAGGAAGAGAAAAAGGCGGAGCGCGGTTGGCTCATGCCTGTAACCCCAGCACTTTGGGAGGCTGAGGCAGGTGGATCCCTTGAACCCAGGAGTTCCAAGACTGTGTTGCCTGGGCAACACAGTGAGACCCCATATCTAGTGAAAATTTAAAAATTAGCCGGGCATGGTGGCACACACCTGCAGTCCCAGCTACTCAGGAGGCTGAGGTGGGAGGACTGCTTGAGCCCAGGAAGTCGAGGCTGTCGCGAGCTGTGATCCTGCCCACTGCACTCCAGCCTGGGTGACAGAGAGACCCTGTCTCAAAAACCAGAACAAGAAAGGGAGAGAAAAAAAGGAGGAATCAGTGGGAAATATTTGAGGGCCTCATCAGGTAGTAATTATTAATTTGGGCGGCTTCTTGTTTCAAGGAAACACGCTGGCTCTGTCAACACCACTGTTGCAATAGAATTCCATGTGTTTAAGCCTGCAAGATGCAAGCAAGAGCTTGCAAGCCTGCACCTTTTAAGTTTTTCCAATCTTCCAAGGTAACCATTTTATTTTAAAACAAAGCTGTCGTCGGTCCCCTGGGTGTTTTTAGATGTCTTGCAATGTGGCATCTTCTGGAAGCTCAAGGTTTTACCAGGAGATGATTCACACCCAGCCAATGTCATCCCATCTTCAATTTACTAATGGATCTCATTTCACAACTGGGGATTTAAAATATGGAAAGACTTCAGACAGCTTGTTTGCACATCAGAATCAGAGACAGCCCCACGCCTCCATCTATACCCTTCTCACATCTTCAGAACCTACCTTTCTGAGGTTTATTGAATGGATCGAATAAAATGTTCTTATTGTCACTAAGCAGGGATATACCAGGGTAACTTTATCTAAAATTATTTCGTTCATCAAAGACAACTCCTGCCCCTCTCAAGCCAACCCACACTGGTTGCCTTGTGAACTATATTTTTAATTTAATGTAAATAATCGTGATAGTGATGGAACAGGCTGAATAAGCACAACCTATGCTGCTTTATTCTTATGATGTAGAGAAGCATGTCTTTTAAGGGACCACATATTAAAATGGAAACACAGTGCTTTGTTTAGTCTAATGCCAAGGGGAATGAAACAGAAAATGGTTCCTAGGCTGACAGCATCCAGAGCGCTTTGTAAAAGGTAGTTTTGCAGTCCATGGAAGCCAGTCGACCTGGGAAGGAAGCCTTGGTTTCCTCTTTGTGCTGATTAAGAGTCCAGCGCTTCAGAGTGCAGTTCCAGACACGGAAGGAAGATCTTATCGCAGCTTTTGGAAAAGCTCCATTGTTACAGCGGTCTTGTTTCCTTCACACCGAAAAGCAAGAAATAACATTGAAGGCTCATTTTGGTTTGTAATCTGTTTGGATCCAAATGTTCATTCCTTACGGAGATTTTCTGAACCTATGAGAATATGTCACAGGATTGATGACTAATGCAGGTACTCTAAAGATGAGATCCATCAATAAAATTTTAATCTCTCAATCACCTGGTACTCTTGATTGTACCTGTATTCATCACAAGCTGTAAATTGATATAAGCTCTAAACCATTTGTTATTCCTTGCCAATAAAATATGACATTAAATTAGGTTCTACTACTAGTTTAAGCGGCGCTTTCTTCAATTTGGTGTATCTATATATACATTGTTGATCTAGTTCTATTGGAATAAGAGTTAAGAATATGGCCTCCAGAACATCCACTTCCGATATTTGGAATGTGTTAATGTTTTCTTTGTGGCCAATTAATGATTGAATCATCTAAATGCCCAAAGTCACAAAAGAACATATATTTTCTGCTGGATATAAAGTCATATATATAATGTTGAGGTTTATTATATTTTTTTCAAATCTTATTTTTCCTTATTTTTATCTGCTTGGCCTAGTAAACTCTGAAAGAGATATATTACAATCTCCTAGAATAATTTGTTTGTTTTTAAGTTATCTTGACATGAGTTTTTGCTTTATGTATTCGGCTTTTTTCCTGCTTTGGCATAAAGATGACTGTAATACATTCTTGCAGCTTATACACTTTTATCATTAAATAATCTTTCTCTTTGTCCCATTTAATAGGTATGGATGTTTTCATTGAAGCTCTACAGCTTCAAACCTTGTATCAAACCATTTGGTTAAATGACATGACGGTTAGTTACCAAACGTAAAAAAGCAATATTTTCTCTGAATTATTATGGACAAAGACTGGGAAAAAATTGAGTTGTTATGTTAAGGAAGTGGATTATGAGTTAATTATTCCTTAAGTCTATTTTTTTTTTTTTTTTTTTTTTTGAGACGGAGTCTTGCTCTGTCGCCCAGGCTGGAGTGCAGTAGCGCTATCTCAGGTCAGTGCAACCTCTGCTTCCTGGGGTCAAGCGATTCTCCTATCTCAGCCTCCAGAGTAACTGGGTTACAGGCAGCACCACCATGCCCGGGCTAATTTTTGTATTTTTAGTAGAGATGGGGTTTCACCATACTGGCCAGGCGGGTCTCAAACTCCTGATCTCGTGATCCACCCGCCTCGGCCTCCCAAAGTGCTGGAATTACAGGCATAAGCCACCACGCCCGGCCTCCTTAGGTTTATTTTTTATTCCGATTATATTTGTTTAATCAACTGAAGTAATTTCCAAAATAAATGAATAATGTTCTGATTTCTGGTCAACATTGATAGGAATAGGGTAAAACCCATCAACCCAGAAGACAAAACTTACCTATTATTATCTCCACCTTCCCTGCCATCTGTTCCTTATCTGTCCGTCATCAAACAATTTAATTTTGAAAATAAAGTAGGTGTGTCTGGCTACTGCCTGTGGGTGATAGTGAATTTCGTTAGAGTCAGCCGCATTGTTTTTCGGAAGGCGAGGAGCCATCTCAGTTCTAGAGCTGGAGGAAGAAGCAATCCGTGTGATTCTCTGGCTTCCTCTTAGTGACCTCTCTCCTGCTGCAGGGAACAGCAGCACTTCAGTTCAAAAAGCTTGGAACAAACTGATCCTTTTTGTAAATAATAGAAATAAGTTGAGGCTTTACAGACTAGAAGCTACAAGGCGTTCTTTCAGTTGATAAGCTAGTAAGTCAACACTGCTTTACTTTTTACTTGACTTTATGAGAAATGGCATAACCTCAGCTGCACTCTCAAGCAACAGCATTTTGTCAGTAGAAGAATATTGTCAGTACATAGCCATGGCCTCTTCCGTCCTTTAGGCAAAGAACATATAAAAGGTTACTATTTCCAATATTCTACTGCCCTAGAAATGGCAGTAAATGCATTTCTACCCATTGTACACTTAGGCAGGGGCAATCAAAGCGACGCTGTCCGTAAATGGCCTTTTATCATTTTTGGTGACAGCTGGAAGGAAGTCTTTAGAAATTTCTCTAAAGGGTGCGGTAGGATGTCAAAGGAATTCTAACTTTTAGCAGGAATCTTGAATGTGCCAAGTTCACACATGGCTGAAATATGTTTAATTCTTAATCAAGTAAATGGAAACAAGATGGTCAGAGGGACTGCAGAGGATACCCATTCTATTACCCCAGATTAAACTCTTTACGCTTCTCCAAAAGTATTTGGAGATTAGTTGTTTTTTTTTTTTTTTTTTTTTTGAGACGGGGTCTCACTCTGTCGCCCAGGTGCAGTGGGGCAGTGGTGCCATCTCAGCTCACTGCCAACTCAACGCTGCCTCCCAAGCGCAAGGGATCCTCCCACCTCAGCCTCCCAAGTAGCTGGTACTACAGGCACGCTCCTCCACACCCAGCTAATTTTTGAATTTTTAGTAGAGACAGGGTTTCACCATGTTGTCCAGGCTGATCTCAAACTCCTGAGCTCAAATGATCCTTCCGCCTTAGCCTCCCAAAATGCTGGAATTACAGGCATGAGCCTGGCCTACTTTTTATTTTTTTTAACTACATACCAAATACCAAATAGGAGTTTCTAGATATAGATCACCTGAGGAAAAACGTACAGAAAAAAGTAATTAATGCTAAATAATGATAATAGAATTTTATGTCTCTATCTTCTTACAACCTATAGCAATGAACCTGGAACTCTTAGTGCATCAGGACGTTTTATTTGATTACATGAAACAAATTGTTAGAGGCTGATTTTTCCTCTCTGTCTCCCAGAGTCTCATTCTGTCTCCCAGGCTGGAGTACAGTGGTGCAATCTTCACTCACTGCAACCTCTGCCTCCCAGGATCAAGCAATTCTCATGCCTCAGCCTCCCAAGTAGCAGGGACTGCAAGTAGCAGGGACTGCAACTTGCAGCACGCACCACCATGTCCAGCTAATTTTTGTGTATTTTAAATAGAAACAGGATTTCACCATATTGGTCAGGCTGCTCTCGAACCCTCGAGCTCAGGTGATCCTCCTGCCTCAGCCTCCCAAAGTGCTGGGATTACAGGCATCAGCCACGATGCCCGGCCTGTGTTTGCTATTCTATCAGCTTCCAAAAGTGCAAAAAGTTCAATGATCCATTCCTGCTCACAGCAGCACTATTCAGAATAGCCAAAAGGTGGAAGTAACACAAGTGTTCATCAACAGATGAATAAGCAAAATGTGTTATCTATATAAAACAGAATGTTATTCATCCTTCAAAGGGAAGTACATTCTGACATATGCTACAACTTGGATGAAACTTAAGGACATTATACTAAGTAAAATGAGCCTTTCACAAAAAGACAAATACTGCATGAATTCACTAACATGAGATATCTAGGGTAGTCAAAATCATGGAAACAGAAAGTGGAATGGTAGTTGCTAGGGCATAGGAGTAAGAGAGAATGAGTAGCAATTATTTAATGGGTATAAGAGTTTCAGTTTTACAAGATAGAAAAGAGTTACAGAGATGGATGGTGGTGACGGTTGTGTAACATTATGGACATTATGGATGTATTTAATGACACTGAACAGTACACTTAAAAATGGTTAAGTTGGGCCTAGGCAGTGGCTCACGCCTCTAATCCTAGCACCTTGGGAGGCCAAGGTGGGTGGATCACGAGGTCAAGAGATCGAGACCATCCTGGCCAACGTGGTGAAACCCCATCTCTACAAAAAATACAAAAGTTAGCTGGATGTGGTGGTGCATGCCTGTACTCCCAGCTACTCGGGAGGCTGAGGCAGGAGAATCGCTGGAACCCGGGAGGTGGAGGTTGCAGTAAGCTGAGATCATGCCACTGCACTCCAGCCTGGCGACACAGTGAAACTCTGTCTCAAAAAAAAAAAAAAAAACAAAAAAAAAAAAAAAAAAGGTTAAGTTGGTAAACTTTATGTTTTGTGCATTTTACTACAGTAAAAACAAAAATGTGGATAGTTGCTGATTCTGGAGAAGATGTAAATTTTCTCAGTAGAGGTGAAGCGAGTGCAATCTGTGATCAATGTTGTTGGGAGAAAAACAGCTTTTGGTCAACAAGACATACCTCAGAACTGAGGAAGATGGTGAAGAGTCTCCGACGTGTATGTTTTTCATTTAAATTAAAATATGCCTTCCTGGGTCAAGCCAGGACCCAAAGTGTTCAGAGAAAATAGAATTTTATGTGATATTTTGAGTCCAAACAGAAACAGGAAATTCCAGCAACCTCTGGACCGAGAACAAGTTCCCTTGAGAAGTTCTCACTTAGTTTTCCATATTGAATGAGTTCTGAGTGGTTCGAATGACATCCTGAAACGCATGTGAACCATCTCAATCTCCACATATCCTCCGTGCTGGGTAAAGTTCAAACAACTAGGCGTTATTTTAAGACTTGGAGTATATCGCATTGCAAACAGGCTAAGTTAAATTCTACCCTGATAACAGAAGAGATAAAAGTGGCTATTCATATTATTTATGAGATCTTGCCTACCCAAAAATGCAACCACTGAAGTCATTCCATTACGCATATCTTGAAGTCCCTTATTAAAGTAAATACACTGTAAGTCACTCAAGGTGGCACATGTTACCACCCAGAAATGTAAATCATCTGACTAGGTTAATTACTTATCACTTAACGGAATGGAAATGAGGAAAGGAGAGGAGAAAGAGAAGGAACATTTATTTAGCTCTTCCTATGTGCTTGCATTCAGGTAAGTTCTTCATGTAATTGCTTTTATTGAATCCTTGTAACATTTTGATAAAATAAAAGTTATTATTGCTTAATTTTTACAGTTAACAGAATTGAGACTTAGAAATATTAAGTAACTTGTCCATAGCTTTGCAGCTAAGAACCTGGTTTTGAGGCTGGGTACAGTGCCTCACACCTGTCATCCCAGCACTTTGGGTGGCCAAGGCGGACGACTCTCTTGAGGCCAGAAGTTTGAGACCAGCCTGGCCAACATGGTGAAATCCCATCTCTACTAAAATACAAAAAAAATGCTGGGTGTGGTGGCACACGCTTGTAATCTCAGCTACTGGGGAGGCTGACGCACGAGAATCACTTGAGCCTGGGAGGCAGAGGTTGTAGTGAGCAGAGATTGCACCAATGCACTCCAGCCTGGGTGACAGAGCAAGGAATCCAGGTCTGACTGATTCCAAACCCTACCAGGTTAGTATCCACCCAATGTTTGAAGGAGGAAATCAACACAAAAGAATACAGCAGCGCTGCTCAATAGAAATACAATGTGAGGCACTTATGTATAACGCAAGGCACAACTATAGCCATATTATAAAAGTATAAAGATTCTATGGCTGGGCACAGTGGCTCATGCCTGTTACCCCAACACATTGGGAGGGTGAGGCAGGAGGATTGCTTGAGTCCAGGAGCTTGACACCAGCCTGGGCAAGATGGCAAGACCCCATTACAGAAACACTAAAAATTAGCTGAGCACAGTGGTGTGGGCCTGTAGTCCTAGCACTTTGGAAGGATGAGGTGGGAGGATAACTTGAGCCCAGGAAGTTGAGGCTGCAGTGAGCTGTGATCTTGCCACTTCACTCAAGCCTGAGCAACAGAGCAAGAACATGTCTCTCAAAAACTAAAGAAAAAAAGAAGTGGTAAAATTAATTTTAATAAGGTATTTTATTTACTTTAATATAGCCAAAATATTATCATTTCAAAGTGTAATTGGCATAAATATTTTTTGTTGAGACAGAGTCTCACTTTCTTGCTCAGGCTAAAATGCAGTGGTGTGATCACAGCTCACTGCAGCCTTGAACTCCTGGGTTCAAGTAATTCTGCCTCAGCCTCCCAAGTAGCTGGGACTATAGCCACATACCACCATGCGCAGCTGATGTCTTAATTTTTTTGTAGAGATGGGGTCTCACTATGTTGCCTAAGCTGGTCTCAAACTCCTGGGTTCATGTAATATTCCCACCTTAGCCTCCCAAACTGCTGGGACAACAGGCACAAGCTGCCACGCTTGGCTAATTTTTACTTTTTTTGTAGTGATGGTCTCAAGCTCCTGCACTTGCCCAGGCTGGTCTCAAGGTCCTGCACTCAAGCAATCCTCCCACCTCAGCCTCCCAAAGTGCAGGTGTGAACCATGGTGCCCAGCCAGCTTAAAAATGATTGAGATATTTTACATTACTTTTTATAATAACACCTTGAAATCTACTACGTAGTTTATATTCCTAGCTCATCTTAATTCAGAGTAACCAAATTTCAAGTGCTCAGCAATCATGTGGCTAGCTGCTACCATATTGAACAGTGTCACTCCACAGCACTGACTCCTTGTAGATGTGTACCATTCACAAGTTTGGCCATTATAATTTTGTCTTTATCTACATTACTTATTAAAATATCAGCCAAGACAAGTACCTAGAAAAGTTAAGTTAGAATTATTATCTGACCCAGCAATCCCACTTTTTGGCATATACCCAAGAGAAATGACATGAAATGAAAACATTTTAGGAAGAAATGAAAACATACATCTACACGAAAATTTGTACACAAACGTTCATATCTGCATTATTCAAAATAACCCAAAAGTGGAAACAACCCAAATGATCACCAATTAATGAATGGATAAGTAAAATGTGTTATATCCATGGAATGGAATCTTATTCAACAACAAAGAAGAATGAAGTCCTGATACATGCTAAATAAAACATGGATGAATCTTGGAAACATTATGCTAAGAGAAGGAAGCCAGTCAAAAAAGAACCACATATTGTATGATTCCATTTATATGAAACATCCAGAATAAGCAAATCTATAAAAAGACTAAAAGTAGATTAGTGGGCTGGGCACAGTGGCTCATACCTATAATCCCAGCACTTTGGGAGGCCAAGGTGGGAGGATCACTTCAGCCCAGGAGTTCGAGACCAACCTAGGCAACATAGCAAGACCCCATCTCTATTTAAAAATTTAAAAAATAAAAAATAAAGTAGATTCGTGGTGTGTTTTTTTGTTTTCGTTTTTGTTTTAGCAGTGGGTTTTTTGTTTTGTTTTTTGACAGAGTCTCGCTCCGTCACCCAGGATGGGGTGCAGTGGCGTGGGTCTCGGCTCACTGCAACCTCCGCCTCCTGGGTTCAAGCGATTCTTCTGCCTCAGCCTCCCGAGTAGCTGGGACTACAAGCACATACCACCATGCCTGGCTAATTTTTTGTATTTTTAGTAGAGACAGGGTTTCACCGTGTTAGCCAGGATGGTCTTGATCTCCTGACCTCGTGATCCACCCGCCTCAGCCTCCCAAAGTGCTGGGAATATAGGCGTGAGCCACCGCACCCGATCAGATGAGTGGTTTTCTAGGGCTGGGAAGGTTGAGGGGATATGGAGTGGAGAGTAATTGCTAATGGTTATGAGATTATTTTGGTGGATTAAATTCTATTGTGATGGTTACCTGCTATAGGTGATGGTTACCTATTAATAGTAAAAACTATTGACTTGTACAATTTAAGTGGGTGAATTATATGACATATGAATTATATCTCAATGACGCTGTAAGATAAAATATATAAACTCATCTGAACCCTCAAAAAATATCAAGCAAGGCAAAAGCTTTAATATAAGTTTCTAAAGAGATATTTATCTGCTAATTGATCGCTATTAGATATGATGGTTCTAAAACTACTAGATTCCCTGCCTACACCCCTACCTATACCCCTGTCTATACCACTGCCTACACCCCTGCCTAGTCTATATCACTGCAGTTTTTTTTTTTTGAGACGGAGTCTCACACTGTTGCCCAGGCTGGAGTGCAGTGGCATGATCTCAGCTCACCGCAACCTCTACCTCCTGGGTTCAAGTGATTCTCCTGCCTCAGCCTCCCGAGTAGCTGGGATTACAGGTGCCCGCCACCACGGTCGGCTAATTATTTGTATTTTTAATAGAGATGGGGTTTCACTATGTTGGCCAGGCTGGTCTCACGCCGCTGCAGATCTTATGTTCTTGGTCTTGTCTTCAAAAAGAGCATCTATCTAACAAATGCCTGGAAAAGACAAGCTTGGAGCCAAGCACTCTCAGATGAACAAGAGCCCTGCCCACTTGAGTCTGTGATATGGAAAAGTAGACAAATATAGAAATATAGAAAAGTAGATAAATACCAGCCATTGTGAGTAGTTCTATAATTGGAAATCTATACAGAGCCTCATAGAATGGTCCACGGAAAATAAGGTTAATGTAGCACTTCTTGGACCTATCAGTGCAGTGACTGTACCAAAAGGGCTGATTAAAATAATATGTCTTGGCTTATTTTTTGTGACATTACACTAGTTAATGGGAACTTCATTCTTTAAGTGCTGTACTCTTAAGTACAAATCACATCGAATTTTGTTTCAGAATTTTGCCAAGATTCCTCAACATGCCCATTGGTCAATGGATTCCAGATGCCAACTCTTCCCACTTTTTAAAATAGGACAAATGTTTGGCAGCTCCAGTTCTGAGGACTTTTCTCATTTGCTGATGATTCCTCAATGAGAAGAGTCTGGTAAACGAAGAGCAGTCCAAATTTAACTTGACACCCGTGCACCAGGAAGCATGTTGACACGTGTTTTTAGTAGTACTCTTCATTAAGGAAATAATTCAAGTTGCCTATCAGCAGTGGAATGATTAAAAGGTACCAGTTATCCATACCATGGACTATTACACAGCAGTGAAATGAATAGATCATGTTACACACGCCAGTCTGGCTGAATTTCAAAAAGAATACTGAGCCGAAGAAGCCAATCATAAAGTATGATTTCAAAGACATTTTCAAAACAGGCAAAACTAAACATGTACACTGTTTACTGAAACACATATGCACTAAAAAGCAAGGGTGTGATTCACACGAAATTCAGGACAGTTATCATCTCTGAGGGGCGTGGGAGGAGGAAGGATATACGATCTGGGTGGAGCACACAGGAAACTTCTGGGGGACTGGTGATGTTCCATTTCTTGGCATAGATGATGGTTTAAAAGCTGTTTATTGTGTTGTTTAAATTATACATGTATATTTTCACATACAGCTTGTATATTTTACAATGTAATAATGGATCCACATTCTGGCTGGTGACGCAGGCTCTCCTAGGCATCTACCTTTTTATCCACATATTATTCTGGTTTACTGGTCTGTAATAGATCCTGCATTAGCTGGATTCTGGAATTCAATGCTACTTAAAATATATAGATTTCTTTGTCTGTGAGGAGTTTTCGAGTTGGCAAGATATTTGAGACAGATAGAGGATTCCTGGAACCTCAGAAGGGCGGCCAGGGGGCAAACATGAGCCTCTGGCCTCATCCCTCATCTGGCTTTCGGCCCAGTCAGACCACCCCCAATGAAAGCCAGGTCAGAGAAGCGTGCAGAAGATGTGCAGAGAGGCCTCATGCCTTCACGTATTAAATCTTTATCCTTGGACTTCAAAAACTCCCAGAAATGGGGGAGTGGGAGTCATACTAGTCCCTTAGGCAAACAACAATGGAAGAAGCAGCCCCAATCTGCCTACTCATCATGATCGTAAATCACGCTTCCAGACACCTGCCTAGACAGCAGCCCGAGAGAAACTGGCGTGGGAGTTGCCCTTGCATTGAGTAGGCTGGTTTATCTCTAAGGGTGTGCACAGAGCTACAAGGTTGGAAGGAAAGGGTTATTGTGGCTAGTTCAAGGATTCTTACTCTCCCTCTGGCGAACCAGCCAGACACATGCTAAGTGCTGATTGTAGTCAGTTCTAAATAGAGCAGCAAGCACACCCTTTCATATCTCCAAGATATTCAAATTCCCACCCAGCAAGAACTAATATTTTTACAAGGTAGAGATCCACTGACCAAGGAGCGGCAGCTTTTAAACTACTCCACAGTCACTTATTCCCCAGAAAAGACATATTAGAAAAAGATAAACAGAACAAGATCTTTCAGGGACTCCAATTTTTCTTGTTGATAAAACGAAGTTGTCTTTCCTAAATCCAAGCTTGCACAGGTGTGTGTATCAGCAGTTCCAAAAGCTCAGCCATCCTAGATTGGCTGCCCCAAATGACCTGAATCCATCTTATTTTCATCACACTATTGATTCTCAAGAAAAAGACCTCAGGGTGGGGATAGGATACCCATGCCCATCAGTTGAGATGATTTGTGAGACATGTTCAATTTACAGTTATCCACTCCAGATAGTTGTGGTCTATCCTTCCAACCGAGTGTTGCAGAACAGAAAAGAAATTAGAACTACTAGGTTTAGGGCTGGATAGGTGGCTCGCACCTGTAATCCCAGTACTTTGGAAGGCTTAGGCAGAAGGATTGCTTGAGCTCAGGAGTTCAAGACCAGCCTGAGCAACACACTGAGACTCCATCACTATATTAAAAAAAAAAAAAAAAAATTCATGGCCTGGCACAGTGGCTCACGCCTGTAATCCCAGCACTTTGGGAGGCAGAGGCAGGTGGATCACGAGGGCAGAAGATCGAGACCATCCTGGCTAACACAGTGAAACTCCATCTCTACTAAAAATACAAAAAATTAGCCGGGCACGATGGCAGGCACCTGTAGTCCCAGCTACTCGGGAGGCTGAGGCAGGAGAATGGCGTGAATCGGGGAGGCGGAGCTTCAGTGAGCCCAGATGGAGCCACTACACTCTAGCCTGGGTGACAGAGCTGGACTCCATCTCAAAAAAACAAAAAAAAAAATTAAATTTAAAAAATTATTTTAAAAGAACTATAGTGTCTGTGTCGACGAAAAGAGTCGAACTGTGTAAAATATTTGAAGAGCCAAGTATGAGTGATCCTGCCTGTGACACAGCCCTCAGGATGTCCTGAGAACATGTACCCAAGGTGGCCAGGGTGCAGTTTGGTTTTATCCATTTTAGGGAGGCATGAGACATCAATCAAATGCATTTAAGAAATACATGAAATACATTGGTTTGGTCCAGAAAGGCGGAACAACTCAAAGTGGGGGCGGCTTCCAGGCTATTGGTGAATTTTAACATTTTCTGGTTGACAATTGGTTGAGTTTGTCTAGTCCTGGGATAGATAGAAAGGGAATGTTCAGGTTAAGATAAAGATTGTGGAAACCAAAGTTATACTGAAGTCTTACAGTGGCTGCCCTTAGAGATAATAGGTGACAAATGTCTCCTATTCAGACCTTAATTAATCTTTTTAGGATTGGGAGGATCTGGAAGAAAAAGATCTAGCTATGTTAATAGCAATTCTTTACAGACGCAAATTGTCCCCCACAAAGAACAGCTTTGCAGGGTCATTTCAAAATATGACAAAGAAACATGTTTTGGGGTAAAATATTTTTATTTTCTTCATCTCGTAATGTTATGCCAGAGTCAGGTTGGAAAGTAAATCATGATATATAGGGTCAAATAAAACCCATCTGATGAGAATTTATGTTCGTAAGGCGTGGACCCCTTAGGAATTTGGGCAAGAAAAAAAAAAATCAGAGTTTAGTCTTCAGTCCCTAATCTTGGCCGAAAAGCATTCCATAGCATGCATATACAGGCCAAACAGCAACAGGTCCCACAGTGCTAGGAAGGCTCATTCCTAGACTTATCTGATTTGGTCATTTGGCAAGGTTTCTCAGTGCTAGGAAGGCTCATTCCTGGGGTAGTCTGGTTGGTGGTAACAGTTTTAAAATATTAGCGATTTGGATCATGGGGGAGAGGACACGGTATGACCTGATGTAATAGCCAATTGTTTAAGGGGTGAGATGAAGTCAGGCCTAGGGTTTAGTCTGAAAAAAAAAAAAAAAAATCTGGCAACAGATCCATTTTGTGAGCTATCATGATCTGGGTCTTCAATTGTGCCTTTTTCCTTTTGCTGTAACTGGCATAACATTTACAGGAGCTATATAATGCTAATACAGTGACAAATATAAAGATAGCAAAGATTAGGCATCCAATAAGATTATAAGTAGAGTCAGAGGGCAGTAAACAACCTAACCAGCCCAAAAAAGTCACTGCACGCATCATCATATTCTTTGATTAGACTCACAATGTGTTTACCCTGCTTATAAAGGGTCACTCGAATTTTATGATTAAAAAAAAATTTTTTTTTTTTTTAATCATTTTTTTTGACACGGAGTCTCGCTCTGTCACCAGGCTGGAACGCAGTGGTGCAATCTTGGCCCACTGCAACCTCTGCCTCCCAGGTTCAAGCGATTCTCCTGCCTCAGCCTCCCAAGTAGCTGGGACTACAGGTGCCTGCCACCACACCTGGCTAATTTTTGTATTTTTAGTAGAGACAGGGATTCACCATGTTGCCCAGGATGATCTCGATCTCTTGACCTCATGATCCACCCCCCTCGGCCTCCCAAAGTGCTGAGATTACAGGTGTGAGCCACTGCGCCGGGCCGAACTTTATGATAAATCTTACTTGAAGATTGTAGGACCAACATTAACTCAGAATTCAATAAATTTAATATCTCTTTTAGCCAATTTATCTCCATAGGTATAACATCCTGAGAAGAGTATAAATCAAGTGCAAGGAATGCCTGGTCCTAAAAGTCTAAATTGTTATAGACTTGTTAACAGTAGACAAATCTATTTTTCCTACCACCTTCGTATTGCACATATACTGGTATTTGGGAAAGTAAAGGAGGTTTTGTCACAGAAGTCATAATTGCGCTCCAGCCTGAGCAACAAGAGAGAAACTCCGTCTCAAAAAAAAAAAAAAAAAGAGTCAAAAGGCTTATAGCCAATAAATTGTTCTAGGCCAGATAGCAATGGATGTGGACAAGCATTTGTTACTTCTTAAAATTATTAAGTTAAAAAGCCAACAACAAAACCAAAAGGAAAAGTTACAAGACCGACTTATTTTTAACTTCTATGTGTTGAGCTCCTGTAAGCTTGGTTTTTGTTACAGACATATAGCAATTAACTACACAAAACATAAGCATTGTTCTGAAAAATACAGATAGAGAGACAGAGAGAGATTTATCTTCACAACTCATAATTGGGAGTGTTATACCTAGGAGGCTTGTTATAAGGGATTTTTTTTTTTTTTTTTTTTTGAGATGGAGTCTCGCTCTGTCACCCAGGCTGGAGTGCAGTGGCAGGACCTCAGCTCACTGCAAGCTCCGCCTCCCGGGTTCACGCCATTCTCCTGCCTCAGCCTCCCAAGTAGCTGGGACTACAGGTGCCCGCGACCACACCCAGCTAATTTTTTGTATTTTCAGTAGAGACGGGGTTTCACCGTGTTAGCCAGGACGGTCTCAATCTCCTGACCTCGTGATCCGCCCACCTCAGCCTCCCAAGGTGCTGGGATTACAGGCGTGAGCCACTGCGCCCAGCCTGTTACAAGGTATTTTCATCCTGTTAGTAAATAATTGTCTTTATAGTAGGTGTCAGGCCTCTGAGCCCAAGCCAAGCCATCCTGTGACTTGCATGTATACTCCCAGATGGCCTGAAGTAACTGAAGAATCACAAGAGAAGTGAATATGCCCTGCCCCGCCTTAACTGATAACATTCCACCACAAAATAAGTGTGAATGGCCGCTCCTTGCCTTAACTGATGATATTCCACTACAAAAGAAGTAAAAATGGCCGGTCCTTGCCTTAAGTGATGACATTACCTTGTGAAATTCCTTCTCCTGGTTCATCCTGGCTCGTCTCCCCCACTGAGCACCTCGTGACCCCCACTCTGCCCGCCACAGAACTCCCCTTTGACTGTAATTTTCCTTTATCTACCCAAATCCTATAAAACAGCCCCACCCTTATCTCCCTTTGCTGACTCTCTTTTCAGACTCAGCCCACCTGCACCCAGGTGAAATAAACAGCTTTATTGCTCACACAAAGCCTGTTTGGTGGTCTCTTCACACGGACGCGCATGAAAGTAGGCAGAATATTTTTTGGTTGGGGTGGATGTAAAAGCGACACATAATAGTTTAGAAGGCAACTAAACTTGCTTTACCAGCTGTTTAGGCATTTTTGTACCCCCTTCTTGATTTGGAGGGTTTGACCTTGACCTAACTTTTTCCCACAAAGCCAGCTCTTACAATCTTACACACCCACCTCTTCAGCGATAGTCCCTGGGCCCAGAGGGAGGCAGCTTGGATAGTTCTGGCAGCAGAGCATTAGCAGCGAAACAGATGTGGGGTCAGTGGGATGCCAAACAACGGAGACTCATATCTCTGGTCTTCAAAATACCATGATTTTGGTTTCCTTGGAAGTAAAACAAGGAGAGATAAATAACATTTACAGTTTGAGAATTACAAGAGTAATTCATATGTCAGAATAGAAAAAGGAACCTATTAGGGCACCAAAAAAAAAAATATGAAAAAAATTATAATGTTTTGGTGTTTTTTTTTGGGATGGAGTCTTGCTCTGTGCCCCCAGGCTGGAGTGCAATGGCACCATCTTGCTCACTGCAACCTCTGCCTCCCAAGTTCAAGCGATTCTCCTGCCTCAGCCTCTCGAGTAGCTGGGACTACAGACACCCACTACCATGCCTGACTAATTTTTGTATTTTTAGTAGAGACAAGGTTTCACCATGTTGGCCAGGCTGGTCTCAAACTCCTGAACTCAGGCAATCCGCCCGCCTCGGCCTCCCAAAGTACTGGGATTACAGGCGTGAGCCACCATGCCCCGCCTATAATCTGGCTTTCTAGCCAAGAAATAATGATTTAATCTGCATTCAAAAAGTTAGGGCTGAAATCTAGTATTAAGTGTTACGCTTTATCCTTGAAACAATTTTTTTTAGCCACCTTTTTTATCAAAGCGAAAATTATAGCAAGGCCAATTTGTGTGCAAGGTAAGTTTTAAGGCTTATTATGCTTATCTGACTATCTGCATAAAATGCAGCAAGAATTGATTGGCCATATAGACTCCTTTTGAGTTGGTTTTGCTGAAACTGTACCTAAAAATAGGCTATTTTAAGTTTCAGTCTTGGTAAAATAACCAGTGTCTCCAATCAAAAAAAAAAAAAAAAAACTATTATTGAACTTATGCAGACAACCATATTGTCATAAAATTACAATCTGAATTTTGGAGGACTCAGAAAAGTAAACTTGCTTGCAAAAACATACTTTACCCAAATAACGTAAAAGAAAAAAGATTTTCTTGACCCTTCTTTAACCACAGCAGCAGCTTTTAAAACAAGATGTTTGTTTACCTTGGAAATGCCATTTACAAGCCAAACAGCTCAAGAGAGCTATTCGGCCCTGTAGAATTTAGCAGCTCCTCGCAATTAGTCCTAGAAAAGAGGCTCTCTACTTACCAGGTAGCAAGATTTTGTGTAAACCATTTTTATTTTATCATGGACTCTTCTGGGAAACATTATTTCCATTAGCATAGGGGGAGCTTCAGTTAATGTTCCATAGCAAGGCAGTAAATGCCCCAAGCAGAAATTCTCTAATTCAGCAGCTATTATTGAAAAAGTACTCAGTTTTTGGCATCGGCCCTGATAAAGAAAAAAAACAAAAACTCCACTTAAAAGGCTACGCAACAGAGGAATTGTCTCGACTAGTATTCCAGTTTTATCCTATATTTTGTGAGCTTCGACAATTTTACTAGTTCCTACTTAGTGTGTTCAAATAACATTTCCTAAAAGAGCAAATTTATATATCTTCAGTTTTTATAGTACTGGAAAGGGGAAAAACATCCCATTAGATATGGCACCCATTTTCCTAAAACTTTTAGGTAAAGGGGGTTACAACTACCTTATATAAAGCTTGTTTAAACATCTTGCATTTTACAATTGGATTAAACTTTTTTTTTTTTTTGGAGACACTCTTGCTCTAGCGCCCAGGCTGGAGTGCAGTGGCACGATTCCTGCTCACTGCAACCTCTGCCTCCTGGGTTCAAGTGATTCTCCTGCCTCAGCCCCCCACGTAGCTGGGATTACAGGTGCACACCACCATGCCTGGTTAATTTTTTGTATTTTTAGTGGAGACAGAGTTTCGCCATGCTGGCCTCAAGCTCCTGACTGCATGATCTGCCCCCTCAGCCTCCCAAAGTGCTGCAATTACAGGCATGAACGACCCAGCCCAGCCTAAACTGTATGTTTTATGTTCTGGACTCAGGAACCCTTTTTTTCTCCCAGACCATTTTACCTTTTCTGGTGAAAAGCGTTTGGGTTCCCAGAATTACAGCTGTAAGACCTGTTCTGTGCAGAATTGGGGGGTTCTTGGTCTCACTGACTTCAAGAACGAAGCCGCGCACCCTCGAGGTGACTGTTACAGTTCTTAAAGGTAGCATGGCCAGAGTTTGTTCCTCCTGACATTCGGACGTGTTCAGAGTTTCTTCCTTCTGTGGGGTTCGTGGTCTTACTGGCTCAAGAATAAAAGGGCAGACCTTCGCGATGAGTATTACAGGTCTTAAGGTGGCGCGTCTGGAGTTGTTTGTTCCTCCCGGTGGAGTTCGTGATCTCACCGGCTTCAAGGAGTGAAGCTACAGACCTTCTCAGGCAGCGTTACAACTCATAAAGGCAGTGTGGACCCAAACAGCAACCAACAGCAAGACTTATTACAAACAGCTAAAGAACAAACCCTCCACAAACAAACCCAAGCAGATTTCCGCTGCTGGGTCGGGCAGCCTGCTTTTATTCTCTTATCTGGCCCCACCCACATCCTGCTGATTGGTCCATTTTACAGAGAGCCGATTGGTCTGTTTTACAGAGAGCTGATTGGTCCATTTTGACAGGATGCTGATTGGTGCCTTTACAATCCCTGAGCTAGACACAAAAGTTCTCCGTCCCCACTAGATTAGCTAGATACAGCGTGCCGATTGGTGTATTTACAAACCCTGAGCTAGACACAGAGTGCTGATTGGTGCATTTACAAACCTTGAGCTAGATACAGACTGCAGATTGGTGCATTCACAATCCCTTAGCTAGACATAAAAAGGTTCTCCAAGTCCCCACCAGATTAACTGGATACACAGTGCCGATTGGTGCATTCACAAACCCTGAGCTAGACACAGGGTGCTGATTGGTGTGTTTACAAACCTTGAGCTAGATACGAGTGCTGATTGGTGTATTTACAATCCCTTAGCTAGACATAAAGATTCTCCAAGTCCCCACCAGACTCAGGAGACCAGCTGGCTTCACCCGGTGGATCCCGTACCAGGGCCGCAGATGGAGCTGCCTGCCAGTCCTGCGCCATGCACCCGCACTCCTCAGCCCTTGGGTGGTCTATGGGACTGGGCGCCGTGGAGCAGGGAGAGGCGCTCCTCGGGGAGGCTCCCGCAGCGCAGGAGCGGAGCGGGGTGTGGTGGGGGGAGGCTCAGGCATGGCGCGCTGCAGGTTCGGAGCCCTGCCTCGCGGGGAGGCAGCTAAGGCCGGGAGAAGTCGAGCACAGCAGCTGCTGGCCCAGTTGCTAAGCCCCTCACAGCCCCTGGCAGGCGGGCTAGCCGGCCGCTCCGAGTGCGGACCCACCGAGCCCACGCCCACCGGAACTCGCGCTGGCTCGCAAGTGCCCCGCGGCAGTCCCGGTTCCCGCCCGCGCCTCTCCCTCCGCGCCTCTCTCTCCACACCTCCCCGCAAGCCGAGGGAGCCGGCTCCGGCCTTGGCCGGCCCAGGGAAGGGCTCCCACGGTGCAGCGGCGGGCTGAAGGGCTCCTCGAGCGCGGTCAGAATGGGCACCAAGGCCAAGGAGGCACGGAGAGAGCAAGGGCTGGGAGGGCTGCCAGCAGGCTGTCACCTCTCACTATGAGGGAGAGCAGATTTGTCAAGGCTTCTTAAACAGTCCCATGATTCTGTGGGAGGGGCACCCATGTAAAAGGGGTCCCCTTAAGCCCCAAATTTACCATGGCCTGGGTAATAGGCCTATTTGCTGGGAGGATATAAAGCTAGTCCACCATGGCTTGCATATGAAGCATATTAACTGCTTCATCTGGGGGGCTTCACTTGGTATTTTATAGGGAGAGTTGGGCAGTCCCCTTCTCAGAGCAAACAGACCTTATAATGGCATTCTGCGGTCCACTAGGCTGATTGCTCTCTTAGGAATAACCCCCTGTGCATTTGGAACACGTATACTCAGTGATTGTTCAGTAATGAGCTGTGGGTCCTGCATTAATCCAAACAAGCTCTTAAATTGTGTAGCATTTAGGCCGGTGCGGTGGCTCACGCCTGTAATCCCAGCACTTTGGGAGACCAAGGCAGGCAGATCACCTGAGGTCAGGAGTTCGAGACCAGCCTCGCCAACATGGAGAAACCCCATCTCTACTAAAAATACAAAATTGAGCATGGTGGCACATGCCTGTAATCCCAGCTACTTGGGAGGCTGAGGCAGGAGAATCACTTGAACCCAGGAGGCAGAGGTTGCCGTGAGCCGAGATTGCTCCATTGCACTCCAGCCTGGGCAACAAGAGCCAAACTCTGCCTCAAAAAAAAAAAAAAGAAAGAAAGAAATTTGATCCCACCACTTACTTGGCAGCTGTGCAACCTTAGGCTAAGAAAGAGAAGATGGGAGGTGACGGGGAGCCTCGCCCAGTGTCAGTGGAGAGACTTAGGAGAGCCCTCCTCGGCTGACAGCATGGCAGGAAGGGTAAATAATAATTGAGTTTTGGAATCAGCTGGACCTGGGTCCTAATCCGACTTCAGATTCTTTAGCTGCCATGTTCTTGGGTACACTACCTAGTCTCATCTGTAAAACTGGAACCTTGAAGTAGCTATCTCCTAAGGTTGCTATGAGAATAAAATGAGACAATGTATGAAAAGAGATGACAGCCCCAGGCACCTCATAAATGCTCAGTTAATAGTGGCTTATTTGTCCGGATACACTAGAATTCCTGCCCTCCCATCCCACCTTTCTCCTCACTGATAGTGAGACTCCTTGATAGTGAATGAGTGAATGTCAAAATGAAGAGACACTTGGCAAGTAAAATAAAGAGACACTTGGCAAGTAAAATAAATATTCTTCGCTGTTTAGACACAGGAATTCTATTTATTCATTGACAATATGCAGCCAATGTTTATTGAGCATCCGGCACCACTTTAGGTCTATCCTAAGGGTACCATCATGATGCAAATATTATAATCGCCAGTTTACAGCTGAAGAAGCGGAGCCACCATGCAGGGGGTGACAGACCCCTGAGTGTTCAAGCTGCAACCTGGACCCAAACCTTCTAACTCCAAGGATACACTCCTTTCCTTAGTGAGCTCATCCAGTGGCCTAGCTTTACATGCCGTCAACAATGCTTATAATTACCAAATATAGAGCCCCTCCAGCTCAGACATCTACCCTGAACTCTCTTTTTTTTCCTTTTTTCTAGAGACAGGGTCTCTTCTGTTGCCCAGGCTGGAGTGCAGTGGCATGATCATGGCTCACTGCAGCTTAAAATTCCTAGGTTCAGGCAATCCTCCTGCCTCAACTTGCTGAGGCGCTAGGACTACAGGTATGCACCACCGTGCCCGGCTAATTTATTTAATTTTTTGTAGAGTTAGGGGGTCTCACTACATGGCCCAGGCTGTTCTTGAACTCCTGGCCTCAAGAGGTCCTCCTGCCTTGGCCTCTCAAAGTGTTGGGATTACAGGTGTGAGCCACCATGCCCAACCTCCCCTGAATTTCAACTCTTTTATCCAATATATATTTTTTGATATTTCTAGTGGGATGTCTAATAATCGTCTCAAATTTAATGTACAAAGCCAAGTTGTTGACAACCATACCCTCCCTCCAGCCAACCAGGTACTCTCACATTTCTCATCAATCTCAGTACATAGCCAGTCCATTCTTATCAGTTGCACAAATAAAAACTTTGGAATCATCTTTGACTCTTCTACACCCATGTAATCTGTGGATAAATCTTTTCAATTCTACTACAAAAAAATATATACAGAATCTGACCACCATCCACCTCCTCCATGCCACCAACCTGGTCCAGGCCACCCCCATCTCTTGCCCGAATAACTCGCTAGAGCCCTTACTGGCTTCCCTGCTCCTACCCTTGTTGACCAACAGGCCAATTTCCAACCTTGAAATCAGTGTGATTTTGTTAAAACATGAATCAGATCACACTGTTTTTTTTGTTTGTTTGTCTGTTTTTGTGAGACAGAGTCTTGCTCTGCCACCCAGGCAGGAGTGCAGTGGCATGATCTTGGCTCACTGCAATCTCTGCCTTCTGGGCTCAAGCAATTCTCCTGCCTCAGCCTCCCAAGTAGCTGGGATTACAGGCACCTGCCACCACGCCCGGCTAATTTTTGTATTTTTAGTAGAGATGGCATTTCACCATGTTGACAAGGCTGGTCTTGATCTCCTGACCTCAGGTGATCCGCCTGCCTTGGCCTCCCAAAGTGCTGGAATTGCAGGCGTGAGCCACCACACCCAGTTGAGACCCTGCCTCTTAAATTTAATTAATTAATTGAATTTTTAAAATTGAAAAACTGTCCAACAGCTTCCCATCTCATGTTCTATGCATAATCTACGATCTGTGCATGATCCATGACCTGTCTGTGAGCTCTGTGTGATCTGTTCATGATCTATGTATGATCTATGATCTGTGCATGATCTTTACATGATCTGTCCATGGTCTACACAGGACCGCCCCATCCTTACCCTCCTGTCTTCACCTCATGATCCTTTCTCACTTTCTCCAGATACATTGAATATGCCAGGGTCTCTCCTGCCTTCTCTCCTTTGCCTTCGTGGCTCATTCCCTCTCTTCTTTTCAGGTCTTCATTCCACTAGGTAGGTCTTTTTACGTAGTACCCTACCCTTCCCGCAGCTCAGTTATCACTTCTAAGATGCCATAGATTTCCCTGGTCTATCTCTCTCTCTTTTTTTTTTTTTTGAGACAGATCTTGCTTGTTGCCCAGGCTGGAGTGCAGTGGCACAATCTCAGCTCACTGCAACTTCCACCTCCCGTCCTGGGCTCAAGTGATCCTACCATGTCAGCCTCCCGAGTAGCTGGGACTACAGGAATGCACCACCACGCCCGGCAAGTTTTTGTATTTTTTTGTAGAGATGGGGTTTCACCATGTTGTCCAAGCTATCTATGTCATTTTCCATCTGTCTCCTTGCACTAGAATGTAAGTTCTTCAAAGACAGAGATCTTTGTTGTGCTCACAACTCACCTGTCTCCTTAGCACCTAGAAGATTGCTTAGCACACAATACATGTTTAATAAATATTTGTTGAATGAATGAGTAATTAAATAAACGTAATACTTTCTTCTACAAACTGTGCCTAAGAAGATAGCCATGTGCAAAGGCTAAAACTCTGATGTTAGAGAAAGGATTTTATTTATTTTTTTGAGACAGAGTGCAATGGCACAATCTCAGCTCACTGCAACCTCCACTTCCTGGGTTCAAGCAATTCTCCTGTCTCAGCCTCCTGAGTAGCTGGGATTACAGGCATGCACCACCACATCCATCTAATCTATGTATTTTCAGTAGAGACCGGGATTTCGCCATGTTGGCCAGGCTTGTCTTGAACTCCTGACCTCAGGTGATCCACCTGCCTTCCAAAGTGCTAGGATTACCGGTCTCTGATGTTAAAGAAAGGATTTTACAATCATCAAAATATTCTTTTTTTTTTTTTTTCGGAGAAGAGCCTTGCTCTGTCGCCCAGGCTGGAGTGCAGTGGTGCAATCTCGGCTCCCTGCAACCTCCGCCTCCCGGATTCAAGCAATTCTCCTGCCTCAGCCTCCCGAGTAGCTGGGACTACAGGCGCCCCACACCCACACCCAACTAAGTTTTTTGTTTGTTTTGTATTTTTAGTAGACATGGGGTTTTGCCACGTTGGCCAGGCTGGTCTTGAACTCCTGACCTCAGGTGATCCGTCCACCTTGGACTCCCAAAGTGCTGGGATTACAGGTGTGAGCCACCTTGCCGGGACTAATTTTTGTGTTTTTAGTACAGATGGGGTTTCACCATGTTGGCCAGGCTGGTCTCAAACTTCCAACCTCAAGTGATCCACTGGCCTCAGCCTCCCAAAGTGCTGGGATTACAGGCGTGAGCCACTGCGCTGGCCCCAAATATTCTTAATCACTGATGCAAGTAGACAAGAGGGCAGAAGTACAGGAAATAATTCAGACCACAGGCCTAGGAGCCAGAAGGGAGATTTCTATTCTTAATTCTCTGCCATTGGGCTTCCAGAGCCTCCTTCCAGAGCCTAATAGTTTGGATTCTATTAGTCAGCATTGATTTGGGTTTACTTCAGTTTAATTTAGTAGGAACCTCCAGCTAAACTCCAGAGTGGGGAGGAGTACAAATTTTCATTTTCACCAAGGTCTTGTTTATAAAGAAATGAATTTAGTCACATTTTACCTTGGCAGGCAGCCCGTTTGTCCCATACTGCCCCAGAGAAAAGCTACTGTAACAAAGGCAGACACATAGTAGACGTGTTAAAGAGCTTGAGGGTCATCCAGTAGGTTTTGCCAACCTCCAGACAACTCTGCCTGTTACTGAGTCTCAGCTTATCCAGTAAAAGTCCCACCTAGAGCCACAAGAGTAAAACTGCTGGATGAGGCTCATCTCGAACAGCCCCACACTGGCAGCCAATAATCCCAAAAGAAAAAAAAAAGAAAAACTTGCTAAACTGGTTGCCAGGGACACTTTGCTTTGGATGAGACTCTACTTTGAGAGGGAGAAGCAAAGGTGAAGACAGGAGAGTAAATCTCAGGCTGTGCTTCTCCCCTGAACTTCAACCCCAGGAAAACGGCATAGCTAAATTACAAAAGGACTTCCAAATTGGGGCATGTGTCTAGGCAACTTCCCAGGAGAAGACAATACGAATGTGCAAATTCCACATTGCAGATAATCTCTTCTACCTGAAAAAAAATGCAAAACTGAGAGGAGAGGAGGCAATACTTAGTGCTGTTATGCAGGAAGAACTGTTCTTTTTTTTTTTTTTTTTTTTTTTTTTTTTGAGACAGAGTCTCACTCTGTTGCCCAGGCTGGAGTGCAGTGGCACGATCTCAGCTCACTCGATTCAAATGATATTCCTGCCTCAACTTCTCAAGTAGCTGGGATTACAGGCATGAGCCACCATGCCCCACTAATTTTTATATTTTTAGTAGAGATGGGGTTTCACCATCTTGGCCAGGCTGATCTTGAATTCCCGACCTCAAGAGATCCACCCGCCTCAGCCTCCCAAAGTGCTGGGATTACAGGCATGAGCCACTGCACTCAGCCAGAACTGTTTTGTTTTTTTTTTGGTTTTTTTTTGTTTTTGAGATGGAGCCTTGCTCTGTCGCCCAGGCTGGAGTGCAACAGCACGATCTCGGCCCACTGCAACCTCTGCCTCCCAGGTTCAAATGATTCTCCTGCCTCAGCCTCCTGAGTAGCTGGTATTACAGGCACGCACCACCACACTCAGCTAATTTTTTTGTGGAGATGGGGTTTTACCATGTTTAGTAGAGATGGGGTTTCACCATGTTGGGTCAGGCTGGTCTTGAAATCCTGACCTCGTGATCCCCCTGCTTCGGCCTCCCAAAGTGCTGGGACTACAGGCATGAGCCACTGCATCAGGCCAGAACTGTTCTTTTATAGGAGACGAAGAGATTCACAAACAGCCAGGAGCTAGGTCCTCCCTGCTTTGTATTGAAGCCGGAAAATCATGGATTCATTGTCTGAGAATGAAGCCAGGTGCCGGGAATTTATGAGCCTTGAGGAAACTGACTGGAGAGAGAGCGCCTTCCCTAAAGTCTGTGTTCTCCCCTCTTTCTAAATTGTATTGCAGAAGCATATTTCAAAAATATAAAAGTTGGCGTGAATAAGACAGCATTTGGGGTGTCCAGAAGGCACTGAGTAGTAGTGGGTGTGGTTGGAAGGCACTCAGGGAACACTGTCTTGGAATTAATCCCTTTCTGGCCAGAGCCCAAGCTTTGGCAGTTGATGGGAATTCCCCTAACAATGGTAGAATGACACTTTGGCCCAAATACATCGTGAGCTTTGTCCTAGACCAAGTTCCATTTTGATTTTCTAATCTTATCCTTTAGTTTAGCTAAGTGACCAAATAATTTTCCAATGCGGTCTTTGATATTTATGTATTTTAATGCCTGGTGTGTGAAGACTGTCTTTGCTTATACTTACCGATTCTCACAAAAAATGTGTTATTATCCCCATTTTTGAAGAAACTTGAGGCTCTTTATAAACAAGACCTTGGTAAAAATGAAAATTTGTACTCCTCCCCCCTCTGGAGTTTAGCTGGGGGTTCCTACTAAATTAAACTGAAGTAAACCCAAATCAATGCTGACTGATAGAATCCAAACTATTCAGGAAAATGGTGTCATTTAAAATACAGTAAAATTGTCAATTTTTCTATTTTTTTCGATCGTTTCACTCATGTACTTCAAAATTATAGACATTATGAAGAAACTGAAAGAAAGTTGCATTTTTCTGTTTATTTGGGCAGTCGCTGGTCATGACTGATATAAAGTTGACTGTTTAAATACTGCATTTGAAAAAAACAAAAAAACACCAAAAAAAGAAAAATAAATATTGCATTTGAAACTTCATTTTAATAACTTGCTCAGGTGAGATAAATTATTCCTTTTAAACTATTATTTAAAGAGAGCCACTCCAGCAGCCTGGGCAACATGACAAAACCCCATCTCTACAAAAATTAGCCAGGAGTGATGGTGCGCACTTACAGTCCCAGCTACTTGGGAGGCTGAGGTGGGAGGATCACTTGTGCCCAAGAGGGTGAGTCTGCAGTCAGCTGAAAATCACGTCATGCACTCCAGAGTGAGATCCTGTCTCAAAAAAAAAAAAAAAAAAAAAAAAAGGAGGGCCACTCCAAAATGTTTTAATATTATCAGTATTATTTTTATCGACATTATTTTTTAACATTGTCAGCATTAGTCTGCTATTTTTTTTAAATACTCGGTGTATATAGAAACGTTTAATGAGCTCATGATCTTCATGGTTAGGGATAGGATCTTAGAATTCCAGAAGAACCACAAAGTGAAATTCTAGGTCCTTGATACAAGGAGCAGAGAAGTAGATATTGGATTTCAGTGGGAGGATGCCAGGGGTGACTCAGGTCTCTTCCTAGCACAGCAACATTGATGGAATCAAAGTGATCGTGTTTTTCACAGTGGTGTTCCTTACATTGGGAGACCCCAGAGGTTTCTTTTAGAGTGGGAATCACCGCCAACATGGGAGAAAAACGCCGCTTCCTGGTTGGCCTCCATCTGCCTGCCGTAAAGCAACCAGTGGCCAAGGAGACTTTTCCAAACAGCCGCCGTTCCCAGGATGCTGTGTGTCTGCTTCTCTGGATTCCCAGTGTAATCGCCTCCTCCAATTAACTTTGACTCTGGAGAAACTAAAGACTACAGTGGTCACCTATGAAAACTCAAGCTACTACTTCGCATAATCAGGGAAGCCATTCAGAGGGTTTATCTCACAGAAACATATGCAGACACGGGTGTAGTTTCAAGGATTTTGCATCAACTTCACTAGCTAACATTTCTTTTTTCTTTTTTTTTTTTTTGAAACAGGGTCTTTCTCTCTCTGTCACCCAGGCAGGAGTGCAGTGATGCAATCATAGCTCACTGCAGCCTCGATGTCCTTAGTTCAAGTGATTCTCCTGTCTTAGCCTCCCAGGTAGCTGGGACTGCAGGCATGCACCACCACACCCAGATTTTTTTCTATGTTTTGTAGAGACGGAGTCTCACTATGTTGCACAGGCTGCTTTTGAACTCTTGGGCTCAAGCAATCCTCCTGCCTTGGCCTCCCAAAGCACTGGGATTGCAGGTATGATCTACTACACCCAGCTGATAGCTTTGAATATATAGAAGGATTCCTCAGTAAAGCCTGTTTTTATAAAATTTTCATCTTCTGATAAACACAAAAGAGAAAATATATCTAAGCAGTTCTCAAGGAAACAAAGATAGAACAATTAAGTTAACATTCCTTTGAAGCAAATATGTAAGTTGCTTATGTGAAGATTTCCTATCTTTGTTTGCATGGGTACAAAACAACAAACAATTCAAGTGTCCCTGATAAGGATGACCATAGCTGGGTTTCTTGAGGGAGACAGCCTAATCACATATCAGTTCTGCTTGGAAATCACAGACATCCCTGCAACAGTGTCTGGCTTCTGGTTCTTAAGCTATCTGTCCATCACTGTCCTTATGTTCTTGTTTCGATTTCATCCATATTCATTTGGTGCCAAGGCAAAACTCCAAAGTGATCTGCGAAAGTCTGTGGTTAAGTCCCATTACAGAGGATATGAATAAAAGCACTAACATTTATAGAGCAATTCAGGATGGGCCAAGTTCAGCCAGACTCTATTCAAAGCACGTTGTTTATATTATCAGGGTGATTCCTCAATGGGACCCAAAGAGATAAGTACTGACAATGGCACCCTTATTTTACAGATAAACAAACTGAGACAAATGGGAGTGAAGCATTTTGTCCAAACCCTCGGGGTGTGAATGTCAGAGCCAGGCGGGCCAGTGCTGCAGCCACCTGTTGACACTGCCTTTGCTTGGGCAGCACGCTTAGAAAATCACGACTAATGAAACAAAAAAGTCTTCATGTCTAATTTTTTTGTTTTAGACGAAGTCTCGCTCTGTCACCCAGGCTGGAGTGCAATGGCATGATCTCGGCTCACTGCAATCTCCATCTCCCGGGTTCAAGTGATTGTTCTGCCTCAGCCTCCCGAGTAGCTGGGACTGCAGGTGTGTGCCACCACGCCTGGCTCATTTTTGTATTTTTAGTAGAGATAGGGTTTCACCTTATTGCCCAGGCTGGTCTCGAACTCCTGACCTCGTGATCTGCCTACCTCAGCCTCCCAAAGTGCTGGGATTACAAGCATGAGCCACCACGCCTGGCCTCATATTTAATTTTTAAATATTTCAGATATTCTATATATTCAATCGTAAATTTAAATGAAAACTTATTAAATTTCTATATTTTGCCAGGTGCAGTGGTTCATGCCTGTAATGCCAGCACTTTGGGAGGCCAAGGCGGGAAGATCACTTGAGCCCAGGGGCTCAAGACCAACCTGGGCAACATGTCAAGACCCAGTCTGTACAAAAAATACAAAAATTAGCCTGGGGTGGTGGTGTGCGCCTGTGGTCCCAGGTACTCAGGAGGCTGAGGCAGGAAGATGGCTTGAGCCCCGGAAGTCAAAGCTGCAGTGAGCCATGATCACACCACTGTGCTCCAGCCTAGGCAACAGAGTGAGGCCCAGTCTCAAAAAAACAAAAACAAACAACAATAACAAACATATATATATAATAAATGTCTGTATTCTCATGGGTACAAAAACATAGTTGGAAAGAATGAATAAGCTCTTGCATGTGGGTAACCAGAAGAAAAAAGAAGAAGGAGAAGAAAAAAGTAAGGTAAAGAAACAAACAGGCCGGGCGCGGTGGCTCACGTCTGCAATCCCAGCACTTTGGGAGGCCAAGGCAGGCAGATCACGAGGTCAGGAGTTCGAGACCAGCCTGACCAACATGGTGAAACCCTGTCTCTACTAAAAATACAAAAAATTAGCTGGGTATGGTGGCATGCGCCTGTAATCTCAGCTACTCAGAAGGCTGAGGCAGGAGAATCGCTTGAACATGGGAGGCGCAGGTTGTAGTGAGCCGAGAATGTACCACTGCACTCCAGCCTGGGCGGCAGAGCAAGACGCCATTTCAAAAAAAAATGAAAAGAAGAAACAAACAAGCCAGGCACAGTGGCTGACGCCTGTAAACCCAGCACTTTGAGGCGGGCAGATCACCTGAGATTAGGAGCGAGACCAGCCTGGCCAACATAATGAAACCCCATCTCTACTAAAAATACAAAACAAAACAAAACAATTAGCCGGGCATGGTGGCATACACCTGTAGTACCAGCTACTTGGGAGGCTGAGGCAGGAGAATGGCTTGAACCCGGGAGGAGGAGGTCGTAGCGAGCTGAGATTGTGCCACTGCACTCTAGCCTGAGCGACAGAACAAGACTCCATCTCAAAACAAAGAATAAGACCTAGTGTTAGCTAGCACAACAGGGTGACTATAGTTAAAAAATATATATATACACCTCTCTATATATATACGTATATATACACATATATACGTATATATGTATATACACGTATATATACGTATATACACGTATATATATACATATATACGTATATATATATAAAAATATATATGTACATATATATAAGTATATATGTACGTATATATAAAAATATATATATACATGTATATATAAAAATATATACACGTATATATATATATATATATATATATATATATATATATATATAGTGTGTGTGTGTGTGCGTGTGACAGAGTCTTGCTCTGTCACCCAGGCTGGAGACTGCAGTGGTGTGATCTTGGTTCACTGCAACCTCTGCCTCCCAGGTTCAAGCGATTCTCCTGCCTCAGCCTCCCGAGTAGCTGGGATTACAGGTGCCCGCCACCATGCCCAGCTAATTTTTTTTTTTGTATTTTTAGTAGAGATGGGATTTCACCAAGTTGGCCAGGCTAGTATCAAACTCCTAACCTCAGGTGATCTGCCCACCTCGGCCTCCCAAAGTGCTGGGATTACAGGCATGCGCCACCGTGCCTAGCCGTAAAAAATAATTTAATTGTACATTTAAAATAACTAAAAGAGTTCAACTGGATTGTTTGTAACACAAAAGATAAATGCTTGAGGTGATGGATTTCCCTTTAACCCTGCTGTGAATATTATGCATTGCATGCCCGTATCAAATATCTTACGTGCCCCACAAGTATATAAACTTACTATGCACCCGCAAAAATTAAAAATAAACTTGAAAACATAAAAACAAAACAAAAATCAACATTAAAGAAAAGTTTTCTGTATTTTCTGAGTTGTCTCAGTGGGTAATTTATCATCCCACTTTACTTAAAGCTTTGTCATTTGGGAAAAAAATAATTCCTGCCTTTCCATTGGTAATCTATCCCAGTTAAATGCATTGTTCAGCTCCACATTTGGCTTTTGGGTGCTCAACGTAGGGATATAAAACATCTATTTCACCCAGACATAGCATTCATTCACTCAAAGTTTATGAAATTCCAGAAATTGAATGTACGACAGCGGCCGGGCAGTTTCTCATGCCTGTAATCCCAACACTTTGGGAGGTCGAGGCAGAAGGATCACTTGAGCCCAGGAGTTTGAGACCAGCCTGAGCAACACGGCAAGACCTTGTCTCCACAATCTCAGCAGTGTCATCAAATGGTGACAAGACTTTGTCATGTCCTAGAGAAAAAGATTCTCAGCACTTTCTACATTAAAAACCTCTTTGGAAGGACAAATTCTATTTCACACAAATCTATGGAGTTTAACATCTGTATCCCCTCCTGCCAGTAAGCACTAAGCTTAAAAGAGTATTTCATCTATGACCTCTGAAATCTGATCAATGGCGTTGAATTTTCCCACGCCATCACGCCAGCTTGTTTTCAGTCGTATTGTTGTACAAATTGCCACAAAAAATATGCAAAAGTTTTTAAACAAAACTTGGCACCATGTTGATAATGTGAACCTGCAATGTGAGGTCATGCTATTGTTGACCATGTTAACTTCCACTAATAGGAATCTGCATCCTGCCTTGTTCTTCAAGCATCAACAAAATGAAGATAGTTTTTTAAAATTTATATTTAATCACACAAATCAGTTAAATTATTTAAAATATCCTATTAATTTATAAGCTCCTTGAGAGCTGGAACAATTTTCATTCTGCCATTCATCTTTGTAACCTTCACAGGACTTAGCCATAGACACTAATTAAAAATGCACACTCACACACACACACACCTACATACAAACATATACAAATATTTACAGTTGAAATGAAAAAAGCGTGTACAGTACCATCATGGTTCACTGTAGGTTTGACCTCCTGGGCTCAAGCGATCCTTCTGCCTCAGCCTCCTGAGAAGTTGGGACCACAGGTGCATGCCCCCACACCCAGCTACTTTTTTAATTTTTAATTTTTTTTTTTTTTTTTGAGACAGATCTGGCTCTGTCGCCCAGGCTGGAGTGCAGTGGCGCAATCTCGGCTCACTGCAAGCTCCGCCTCCCAGGTTCACGCCATTCTCTTGCCTCAGCCTCCTGAGTAGCTGGGACTATAGGCGCCCACGACCACGCCCGGCTAATTTTTTGTATTTTTAGTAGAGACAGGTTTCACCATATTAGCCAGGATGGTCTCGATCTCCTGACCTCGTGATCCACCCGCCTCGGCCTCCCAAAGTGCTGGGATTACAGGCATGAGCCACTGTGTTTGGCCAATTTTTTAATTTTTGCTAGAGATGAGGTCTCACTATATTGCTCAGGCTGGTCTTGAGCTCCTGGCCCCAAGTGATCCTCCTGCTTTGGCCTCCCAAAGTGCTGGGATTACAGATGTGAGACACTGCACCCAGCTAAAAAAGTTGTATGGTACTTTAAATAAATCACTGTAACGTTAATGAAATAGAAAAGAGCTCAAACAGAAAACACTTAGGAGGGAATTGTACTATTCCAGGCAAATGCTGGAGGAGCCAAGGATTAGAAAAGTAGCCACAGATCGGAAACCAGGATTCAAACCAGATACTCCAGCTCCAGGGCCACCTCATTATACTGCCTTAGCTTCGCCAACATGCCTAGAAAATTACAATTCATAAGAGGAAAAAGTCATCATGCTTAGTTTTCAGATTCTCCAGATATTCTACACAGTATATTAAATTCCAAACTCAGATAAAAGTCTATTAATTTTCTTTTTTTTTTTTTTTTTTGATACAGAGTCTCACTCTGTCGCCCAAGCTGGAGTGCAGTGGCGCAATCTCGGCTCACTGCAACCTCCGCCTCCCAGGTTCATGTCATTCTCCTGCCTCAGCCTCCCAAGTAGCTGGGACTACAGGCGCCTGCTACCATGCCCAGCTAATTTTTTGTATTTGTAGTAGAGACAGGGTTTCACCATGTTAGCCAGGATGGTCTCCATCTCCTAATCTCATGATCCGCCCGCCTCGGCCTCCCAAAGTGCTGGGATTACAGGCGTGAGCCACTGCGCCTGGGCTTTTTCTTTTTTTCTTTTTTTTTTTTTTTTGAGACGGAGTTTCACTCTTGTTGCCCAGGCTGGAATGCAATGGCACAATCTTGGCACACCACAACCTCCGCCTCCCCTGTTCAAGTGATTCTCCTGCCTCAGCCTCCCAAGTAGCTGGAATTATAGGCATGCGCCACCACGCCCAGCTAATTTTGTATTTTTACTAGAGGTGGGGTTTCTCTATGTTGGTCAGGCTGGTCTCGAACTTCTGACCTCAGGTGATCCTTCCGCCTCAGCCTCCCAAAGTGCTGGGATTACAGGCATGAGCCACCGTACCCAGCCAAAAGCCTATTAAATTTTTATAATCTCTAGTGTATCATTGTGACTAATTTATCATTCTAAATCCCCTAAAGATTATCAGTTTGAAAAAAGTAACACACAAAAAAGTAGTGATTTACCATGTTAGTAGTCTATTCCGGCCACTATCCTAGAAAACTATTTATTTTATTTTATTTATTTATTTTTTTTGAGACGGAGTCTCGCTCTGTCGCCCAGGCTGGAGTGCAGTGGCACGATCTCGGCTCACTGCAAGCTCCGCCTCCCGGGTTCACGCCATTCCCCTACCTCAGCCTCCCGAGTAACTGGGACTACAGGCGCCCGCCACCACGCCCGGCTAATTTTTGTATTTTTAGTAGAGACGGGGTTTCACCGTGTTAGCCAGGATGGTCTCAATCTCTTGACCTTGCGATCCGCCTGCCTCAGCCTCCCAAAGTGCTGGGATTACAGGCATGAGCCACAGCATCCGGCCTAGAAAACTATTTAGAAGGTAAAATGGATGGGATGTGCAATTGATCAGATGAAGCACATGTGTGTGTGTGTGTGTGTGTGTGTGTGTGAGAGAGAGAGAGAGAGAGAGAGAAAGAGAAAGAGAGAGGATGCCACTTTTTCTATTTTGGGAAACTGGGTAGATAGTAGTACAATTTACCAAGATAGGAAAGGCAAGAGAAAATATTTTCCAAATAATCATTACAAGAACCTGTCTTTCCTTTCTCCAATGAAGTTTGCCATGAGTGTTGTGATCAGCTCTTTCACTTCTGCCATTGGCATTCTATTGAATCATTGCTTAGTTACTTTGCTCCAGATATTTTTGCTGTGTTCCTAACAGTCCTGATCAAGCTAAAAAGCATCGTGTGTTACACAGAGAACTGAGATATGTCCTACAGCACAGACTACCTCTTCCAGAGTTGTTTACTTTACAAGCACTGCTAGTTGATGTTGTGGATGACCCAACTGATCATCCTACTATATGCTAAAGTCTGTTGACTTCTTCAAACCCCCAAGCTTTGATCCTAACAGGACCGAATTTGAGATGATAAGACACCTTTTCTATCTTAGTGCATCTTTATTCTGAGTGTAGTAAATGTTTAACATTCTCACAGAATTGCAAAGTTACCTAACTAATGAACTACATGTTAAAGATGAAGCAGTGTTCTGGTCTTCAGTAGAAGTTATCAGTAAACCAACTTTGAAATGGCTGCAAGGCAGATCTACTGGATATCAAGTTCTGCCCAAGTATTCCTCTGGTTATGTAGACACCAGCATTTACATTTATCTATCACCAAAAATTTTTCTTTTCTTTTCTTTTCTTTTTTTTTTTTTTTTTTTTTTTGAGACAAGGTCTCACTCCATCACCCAGGCTGCAGTGCAGCGGCAGGATCATGGCTCACTGTAGCTGTGAACTCCTGGTCTCAAGTGATCCTCCCCTCTCAGCCTCCCAGAGTAGCTGGGACTACAGGTGCATGCCACCATTCCCGGCTAACTTTTTGTAGAGATGGGGTTTTGCCATGTTGCCCAGGCTGGTCTCCGCCTCCTAAGCTCAAGCAAATCTGCTCACCTTGGCCTCCCAAAGTGCTGGGATTACAGGTGTGAGCCATCATAGCCAGCCAATTTTGCTCTTTTTCAGACGTTGCTGGTCTTCTTGATTATTGCTTTGTTTCTCTTCATGTTTTTGAAGTATTTACTTATTTTGGCCTTTCTTCAGTTTAAACATTGTCTTAGTTCATTCATGCTGCTATAACAAAGTACTACAGACTGGGTAATTTACAAACAATAGAAATTTATTTCTCACAGATCTGGAGTCTGGGAAGTCCAAGATGAAGGCATTCAGTGTCTGATGAGGGTCTTTACGCTGTGTTGTCCCATGTTGGAAGGCAGAGGGCAAACAAAAGCCTCTGCTAGTTCCCTCTGGCCCTTTTATGAGGCACTAATTCATTCATGAGGGTGAACTCTTCTGACTTGTCAACTTCCTAGAATTCCTCATCTCTTAATATCAACACATGGGGATTAAGTTTCAACATTTTGGAGGGAACACATACAAACCATAGCAAATATACACCATGGTCTTCATCCCATTGTTCTATTGTCTAGAGTTATTGGCAGCTTGACCCAGCTGTTGATTTTACCTGCTGTTGGTTTCACTCAGTTCACATGGAGAGGTCCCCTGTGGGATGTGGAATTTTGGATGGTGAGCTCATTATCAATGGGGATTTGCCTATGAAAATCCAGGGAAGTCTGGGTAGAGGGCATGTTCCTCCTTCAGAGAGTTACAGACTTACTTGCTTCTCTCAAAGGTTCAGGAGTATCACCAGCCTGAGACCACTTCTTTTTCTCTTCTCTTCTCTCTCTCTCCTTTTTTTTTCTTTTTTGAGACAGGATCTGGCTCTGTCACCCAGGCTGGAGTGCAGTGGTGCAATCTCGGCTCACTACAACCTCTGTCTCCTGGGCTCAAGCTATCCTTTCATTACAGTCACCCAAGTAGCTGAGACTATGGGCGTGCATCTCAACCCCCGGCTAGTTTTTTGTACTTTTTGTAGAGATGGGGTTTTGCCATGTTGCCCAGGCTGGTCTCAAACTCCTGAGCTCAAGTCATCTGCCCACCTCAGCCTCCCAAAGTGCTGTGATTACAGGTGTGAGCCACCATGCCAGTCATTAAGACCACTTCTGATGTTAATTTCTTGGCTTTCAGAATACCTTGACCATGCAGGTTGCATAAATTCAACCCCAAACACACTTGACAGTAGGCCTTTGATAATAATTTCTTAGAAGACTTGGGAAACGGCCAGGCGCAGTGGCTCACGCCTGTAATCCCAGCACTTTGGGAGGCCAAGGCGGGTGGATCACTTGAGGTCAGGAGTTCGGGACCACCCTGGCCAACATAGCCAAACCCCGTCTCTACTAAAAATACAAAAAAAAATTAGCCGGGCATGGTGGCGAACGCCTGTAATCCCAGCTACTATTAGAGTCATTGTGGTTACATCTAGCCGTAAGATCTTTCTTTTCATCCACATTTAAACTGAGTCCTTTGTAGCCTGCAGCAGCAATAAGGTTATGGGGAATGATGGAAAAAGGAAGAGTGAATGGAAAGAAAAGATTATGTGTCTTCTCTGTGTCTTTTTCCTTCTTTCTTTCTCTTTCTTTCTTTTTTCTTTCTTCTTTCTTTTTTTTTTTTTTAGACAGAGTCTCGCTCTGTCACCCACGCTGGAGTGCAATAGTGTGATCTTGGCTCACTGCAACCTCCTCCGCCTCCCAGGTTCAAGCAATTCTCCTGTCTCAGCCTCCCGAGTAGCTGGGATTACAGGTGCCCGCCACCATGCCCAGCTAATTTTTTTGTATTTTTAGTTAAGAAGGGTTTTCACCATGTTGGCCAGGCTGGTCTTGAACTCTGACCTCAGGTGATCCACCTGCCTTGCCCTCCTGAAGTGCTGGGATTACAGGCGTGAGCCACCGTGCCCAGCAGGGAGAAACTTTTTTAGGTTCTCAGATTCATGTAGCGGTCGTGTTTTCATCTCCCCTCTTTTGCTAGCCCAGATCTTCTTTCCATGCTGCTGCTTTGGAAACAAATCATTTTTAGTATAAATACTGAGTTCCAAACTCTGCGTAGATATCTGTGGACAAAACTCTTACTCCCATGGAACTTAACTGTTTTAGAAAGAAGGAGGGAAACAATAATAAGTAAATTATATAGTAAGTTAAAGGTGAGGTGTGAATAATGGGAGGAGGAGTAGTAGCAGATGAGGCAGAGGGGTCAGGAGTGGAAGAGGGTGCATGAGTCTAGGAGCTGTATAGGCCATTGCAAGAATCTAGGTTTTTATTCTGAGAAAATGAAAAACACTGGGCCAGGCATGGTGGCTCACGTCTGTAATCCCAGCACTTTGGGAGGCTGAGGCGGGCCAATCACTTGAGGTCAGGAGTTCGAGACCAGCCTGGCCAACATGGAGAAACCCTGTCTCTACTAAAACTACAAAATTCAGTCGGGCGTGGCGGCAGGCACCTGTAAGCTACTCGGGAAGCTGAGGCAGGAGAATCACTTGAACCCAGGAGGCGGAGGCTGCAGTGAGCTGAGATCACACCACCACACTCCAGACTGGGTGGCAGAGCAAGACTCCGTCTCAAGAAAAAATGAAAAACATTGGAGGGTTTTGTGTAAAGAGTGACATAATTTGACTTACATTTTAGGAGGATCATTATGGCTGGTAATTGAGATGAGGCTGCAAGGATCAACACAGGGACCTGTGTTGAGAACACTATTCTAATAGCCCCAAGAGAGATGATGGTGGATTGAACCATCGTATCTCGGAATTACCATTCTACTGCTGTGGGGACAGCAGTAGAGTGTTAAGAAGTGGTGGATTTTTAATTTATGTTGACAACTGAGTAGGCAGGGTCTTCTAGCTGATTGGTTATATCATGTGGAAGAGAGTTTTCAAGGATGGTGTAGGAAGCAGAAGTAGAAGTAGATCCCCAAAGATGTCTATGTCCCAGTCCCCAGAACCTGTGATTACTTGAGGTTACACGGCAAAGGGGAATGAATTAAGGTTGCAGATGGAATTAAGACTTCGAATCAGATGATCTTAACATCGGGAGATTATCCTGGAATATCTAAAGGAGCCCAATATAATCACAAGAGTCCTTCGGAGTAGAAAAGAGAGGCAGAAGAGGGAGAATCAGAGAGATGGCATCTTGAGAAAGACTCAGCTGAGTGTAAAGATGGAGGCATGAGTGTAAAGTTGCTGAGTGTAAAGATGGAGGCATGCAGCCATTAGCTGAGAAATAGAGACGGACTCTAGATGCTGGGAAAAGCCAGGCAGCATCTGATTCCAGGGCCTCCAGAAGGGGCACAGGCCTGATGGTGTCTTAATTTTAATCTGATGAGACCTCATGTTAGACTTCTAATCTAAAAAAAAAAGTGAAATAATAAATTGGTGTTGTTTTAAGCCAATCAGTTTGTGGTGATTTGTTACAGCAGCCACAGAAAATGAACACAGATGGTGCCAAAGCTTTGTCTGGAGCAAGGGGAAGGGTGGAGTTGCTATGATGTGCTATCGGGGAGATGGTAGGTGGGAAAAGCTTGGGGGGAAGAATCAAGAGTTCTGCTCTGAATATGTTCTATTCCTAGAAAAAAATCTGTCATGTGTGTACCGGGAGGCCTGTGCATGCAATTTCATAACTGCCTGAGGGTAAAAAACTCGAAACATCCCAAATGTCCATTGACAGGAGAAGGAATAGGTGGGTTGTGGTTCAGCCACAAAATGGAATATTACATAGCAAGAAATGAATGAACTACGTCTTGCAACAACACGGATGAATCTTGGTCAAATGTTATAATGCACCACCCAACTCCAGCCTGGGCGGCAGAGCGAGACTCCATCTAAAAAAAAAAAAAAAAAAAAAAAAAAACAGAGAGAGAGAGCTTATAGAAAATGTCCAGGCCTTATGCCTTAATCAATAAATTGAGATTTCTAGGGTAGGACCTAAAGTATCTGGTATAAAGGATAGTATTCTGGGGGTGTATCCAATACTAAATAATTGTAGAAAATAGTCCCGATTGATGGCTAGACAGGACCCTCTTCCCTTCCTCTCACCACCACCTGTCACCAAGCACAGCTGCTTCTCAGCGCGTGTGTTCAACAGCCTGGTTTCCAGTTCCTTCCATGATTTTGGCCCCAGAGGATACTGTCTTGAGAGCTGTCTGAAGACAGCTTTCATTACTATTTTGAGAGCTCAATTATACATTGAAAATGATGTTGCAAAATTTTTCTGGCATTTCTAGGTATCTAACACTGGGAGAACTTTCTAGTTGTTAACCCCTTCAAGAGCTTATAAAGGCCAGGCATGTTGACTCATGCCTGTAATCCCAGCATCTTGGGAGGTCGAGGTGGGTGGATCACCTGAGGTCAGGAGTTTGAGACCAGCCTGGCTAACATAGCGAAACCCCATCTCTACTAAAAATACAAAAATTAGCCAGATGTGGTGGTGCATGCCTGTAGTCCCATCTATCTGAGAGGCTGAGGCAGGAGAATCGCTTGAACCCAGGAGGTGGAGAGTGCTGGGAGCTGAGATTGCATCACTCAACTCCAGCCTGGGCGGCAGAGAGAGACTCCTTCTGAAAAAAAAAAAAAAGAGAGAGAGAGAGAGAGCTTATAGAAAATGTCCAGGCCTTATGCCTTAATCAATAAATTGAGATTTCTAGGGTAGGACCTAAAGTGTCTGCGTTTTTAAAGCTCTGTGGGTAATTATAAAGCCAAATCACTCTAATAAGCATTTAATGAAGCCCTGATTGACTAGCTGGGAGGAGGCTGTCCCAGCTTGAACCTACACTGTGTCTAATCCGGGGCTTGAAACCTACTAGGGCACATCTGGTGACCTCATGAGACCGACCTACCAGATGTCTGTTTGCACGAAAGATAAAAGGGAGCCAGGGAGATCATACAGCCCAAAAAAAGAAAACCCAGGCACAAGATGAATCCAAAGAAGGGTCTGGTGTCTGTGACTCAGACCTATGTTCGCCCCATGAACTCACCTCTGATTCAAGGGAGAAGGACAGGAGTCAGACACACCAAGTTCAAATCCTCGGTGATCATGGCTGTCACTTACCTCTCAAAATCTCAGCTTTCTCACCTGAAAAATGAAGATACGAGAAATCCCTATCTCTTGGTGCTTCTGGAAATATTAAATGAGGGTGTGTTTGTCGAGTTTATTAGCAGAGTGCCTGGATCATATTATGTGCTTAGTAAACGCTAACTTTGTACGTTGAAGTGGAACTAGCGTTTTCTTTTTCTTTTTTGTTTGAGACGGAGTCTCACTCTGTCGCCCAGGCTGGAGTGCAGTGGCGCAATCTCAGCTCACTGCAAGCTCTGCCTCCCGGGTTCATGCCATTCTCCTGCCTCAGCCTCCCGAGTAGCTGGGACTACAGGCGCCCGCCACCACGGCCAGCTAATTTTTTCCAATTTTCAGTAGAGACAGGGTTTCACCGTGTTAGCCAGGATGGTCTCGAACTCCTGACCTTGTGATCCGCCCACCTCGGCCTCCCAAAGTGCTGGGGTTACAGGCGTGAGCCACCGCGCCCCGCCTTGTTTTGTTTTTTGTGGGTTTTTTTTGTATTTTTAGTAGAGATGGAGTTTCATCAGGTTGGCCAGGCTGGTCTCCAACTCCTGACCTCAAGTGTTCCGCCCACCTCGGCCTCCCAAAGTGCTGGGATTACAGGCGTGAGCCACTGCACCCAGCCAGAACTAGCTTTTTCACTAAAACCTCTGGTCCCTTGATTGACCTTGGAGCAGACTACAAAAGGAGGAGACAGAGAGGGGAATAGGGGGTCACCCCTGCATGGCTGAGCCCATTAGCTCTGACACTTCCTAGGCCTCCCTCCTGCAGTAGGTGCAGACCTGGCAGGAGACAGGAGCGCCTGATAGATGCCTACAAGGTCCACAGAGGCTGTGTAGAAGGAGCAAGAACAACAACAATTAAGTTGCACGGACAAATCCTCCAACAGGTTGGTTTTGCATCCCAGTGTGAGTACCATCCCAACAAGCATAAAGATGAGTCTTGATCCTAAAACAGTATTTCCAAAGCCTGCTATTCCGGAGGAGATGAGCTCAGTCAGGCCCTGTCTTGGAGCTCCATACTCTTCTAACTTCAGTGGTGATGTGAGCCAGCTCTCAAAAAATAAAAAAACTTAAGAAGTTCCCACTTATAGTGTTTGCCAGTTTCATGGTGTAAATTCTCCAGGCATGGCCGATGCCAACGTGATGTTTCCAAACACTGAGTTGGGAAGAAATGTGCTGAGCTGGCTTTTACACTGTCCTGAGCAGCACAAGCCAGCCCCAACAGACGACTGCTCATTCTTCCAACAACAGGACCCCTAAAAGCCACATAAAATGACAGACGCTGTGCTGCATTTAGGTGATGATGCCGTCCTGGAGAAGAAATTTTTCTATACCTGACTTAGCTCATGATTGCCAGTCGTACGTGATGTATTCTCTCAGCCCCGTAAGAACATTTACTACCCACTAGTCGTATTATTATTCTACTAGTAGTAACATTCTTTTAAATATTGTAAAGAATCTACACATCCGCTGTCTGAAAAGTATTTGATGGTGCTTTGTTCTCTTTTATTAAAACTCTCATGTCTTTGTAAGAAATAGAGCATTTTTATATTTTTTATTTTATTTTATTTGAAGACAGGGTCTCACCATGTTACCTAGGCTGGTCTCGAACACCTCGGCTCAAGTGATCCTCCCGCCTCAGCTTCCCAAAGTGCTGGGATTACAGGTATAAGCCAGCATGCCAGCCCAGAAATAGAGTGTTTTAAGGTGCTATAAGAAAAACAGTACGGGCCGGGCTCCGTGGCTCACACCTGTAATCCCAGCGCTTTGGGAGGCTGAGGCAGGCGGATCACAAGGTCAGGAATTTGAAACCAGCCTGGCCAATATTGTGAAACCCCATCTCTATTAAAAATACAAAAATTAGCCAGGCTTGGTGGCACGCGACCATAGTCCCAGCTACTCAGGAGTCTGAGGCAGAAGAATCACGTGAACCCGGGAGGAGGAGGCTGCAGTGAGCCGAGATTGTGCCATTGCACTCCAGCCTGGGTGACAAGAGCAAAACTCTGAAAAAAAAAAAAAAAACAGAAAGAATAAAGAAAGAGAGAGGAGGAGGAGGAGGAGGAGGATGGGGGGGAAGAGGGAAAGAAAAAGAAAGAAAGAAAGGAAGAAAGAGAGAGAGAGAAAGGAAGAAAGAAAAACAGTTTATGATGCTATCAAGTTAAAGAGTGATAGCAGTATGAGATTCTAGTTGTGGAAGTTATACCTGTGGAAGTTATGCCTGAAACTCATGCTATAGAAAGAAAAAGTTGGTCAGAAGGCTTTTTAACAAGTTTTACATAGAATTAATATACATTAGAATGACATGACTGGAAAATTTGAAATTATGAAAAACATCCATCAGCATGCATCGTAATCCACTGGAGGGCAGTTAAAATCAATTGCTGGGCCCCAACTCCACAGTTTCAGATTCAGTGAATCTGGGACCCAAGAATGGACATTTCTAACAATTTCCTAGGGAAGCCCACTCAGAGGTCCACTGCCTTATACACATAACACCTTAGAATTGGCTTTTCTCAATGTGCTACATATACACCATGGAATACTATGCAGCCATAAAGAAGAATGAGATCACGTCCTTTGCAGGGTCATGGATGAAGCTGGAAACCATCATCCTTAGCAAACTAACACAGGAACAGAAAACCAACCACCGCATGTTCTTACTCACAAGTGGGAGCTGAACAATGAGAACGCATGGACACAGGGAGGAGAACAACACACACTGGAGTCTATTGGGGGGATGGGGAGGGAGAGCATTAGGATAAATAGCTAACGCATATGGGGCTTAATACCTAGGTGATGGGTTGATAGGTGCAGAAAACCACCATGGTACACATTTACCTATGTAACAAACCTGCTTGTCCTGCACATGTACCCTGGAACTTAAAGTAAAATAAAATTAAAAAAAAAAAAAAGAATTGGCATTTCTCCTGAACGAGCTATGGATAACTAGCATGTTTGCATCAGTCATGCACCATCCACGAAAATGGAATGGATGTTTCCTGCTACCCTGGGGACTGTTGACACATTTTTTGGTACCATGTTTTGTTCAACTATCCAGTCTATACTTATTAAACAGACTGCAATAAAAAGTCTAGAAGCTATTCTTGGAATGAAATGAACTTCCAGAAGACTGATAACATTAGCATTAAGTGTTAAATGAAATTTATTTTAGGAGCTTCAAGGGTATGTTTGGTTCATTGGCTGTCTCCTCAGAGAAACCATTTTCTCTTCAGCCTCAGAAAACAAAACAGTTACATAACACACCTGAGAACGCACAGCGCGCAGTGGATAGACGTGGTCTCCACAATGGAGCTTTCGGCTTTCTGCCTCTGTTTAGTGCCTAGGACATGGCAGGTGTGCAAGAAATGTATGCAGAACTGTGAAATCATTAGAGGGAGAGAGAGGAGAGAGGGAGACACAACTCTGGTAGAATAAATCTTCAAGGTTGTCCACAGGAGTCAGAGCTGGCTCCTTATATTTCTTTTCATTTCTTTTTCTTTCTTTTTTTTTGAGACAGGATCTCACTGTCACCCGGGCTGGAGTGCAGTGGCACAATCTCAGCCTCAACCTCCTGGGCTCAAGTGATCCTCCCACCTCGGCCTCCCGTGTAGCTGGGACTACAGGTGCACACCACCATGCCCAGCTAATTTTTGTATTTTGTGTAGAGACGGGTCTTGCCATTTTGCCCGGGCTGGTCTCAAACTCCTGGGCTCAAATGATTTGCCCACCTTGGCCTCCGAAATTGCTGGAATTACAGGCCTGAGCCACCAAGCCCAGCCTTGCGTCCTTATGTTTCTGAATTATTTTGCTGCTCTCCAAAATTCCCAACTTCCCTTTTCTTAGGATGAAAGTTGCTCTCTGTACAAAGGTAATTGGTATCATAGCCTATGCCCAGGAGAGACTAAAACAAAAACTCCAAATGCTATTTTTAGCAGTTGGTGTAAGCAGGATGTGCAGGTCATTGTTTTAAAACCACATCACCCAACAAAGAAAAATAATCGAGGTTGTTGTTTTGGATTTTTTTCTCTGACTCACTCCTAATACTATTACCTTGTTTTCTAATTGGCCTAGAAACTATTATTTCATCCTGTGTATTATCTTGGGCTTATTCTTTTAAATAACCTGGAATGGAATTAAGATCTACCACTCGATTTTCAATTTTACCCATATTAGGCATGACTGTCAAACAGTATTTCCCTGTCAGATTTCAGGATCATTTTGCAAATGGCATCCAAGCAGTCCCATCACTCCAACTTGTAGGATCACAACAGACATACCTCGGCACATTGGAGTCAGGGCTGTGTCCCTAAGATGGATATACAGGCCCACTGGACTGCCTCTACATTTTGTGCATTCATTCCTATCTCCATCCTACAAGCTGGCCAGACCTCAAAGCTTTGGCTTGTGTTTGGTTGCCTTGTTCGATTTTTTTTTTTCCTGCTGGTCTGATGGCTTTTAGGGTCAGTGATAGGTCTTTTAGAAATGAGATATGTTCAGAGGGTTTAGGGGCAAATAAATCATTCAAGGGGACTTAGCCTAGTCGTTTATCACTAACGCATTGCTGGCTGATGGGCCTCAGGGTGGGTGGTCTCTCTGGGGACTAGATAGAGGGAGATGGGACTCAGGTTCTTATTTATTCTCTGTTCAATGAAAGGAAGGTCTGCTTTATTTGGAAAACAAATTGGTTGTTTCTAGAACTTGGGATTTTATATAATAGCTAATATTGCTAAAGACTACTATTTATTCAGGTTCCCTAATCTGTCAATGTCCTAAGCAATCTACCAACAACTCTGGAAGTTATGTATGATAATTTCTATTTTACATAAAGGAAACTACAATGTAGAAAAGCTAGGTGACTTTCTTTTTTTTAGACGAAGTCTCGCTCTTGTCACCCAAGCTGGAGTGCAATGGTGCGATCTTGGCTCACTGCAACCTCCACCTCCCAGGTTCAAGCTATTCTGCCTCAGCCCCCCGAGTAGCTGGGATTACATGCGCCTGCCACCATGACTGGCTAATTTTTGTATTCTTTTTTTTTTTAGTAGAAACGGGGTTTCACCATGTTGGCCAGGCTGGTCTCGAACTCCTGACCTCAGGCAATCCGCCCACCTGGGCCTCCCAAAGTGCTGGGATTATAGGTGTGAGCCACCATGCCTGACCGTGACTTTCTTTTTCCTCTCTTTTTTTTTTTTTTGAGACAGCATGTTACTCTGTCACCCAGGCTGGAGTGCAGTGGTGCCATCATGGCTCACTGCAGCCCAAACTCCCAGGCTCAAGCAATCCTCCTATCTCAGTCACCTGAGTGGCTGGGACTACAGGTGTAGGATGCCATGTCCAGCTATTTTTTTTTTTTTTTTTTGAGAGATGAGACCTCGCTATGTTGCCCAGGCTGGTCTCATACTCCTGAGCTCAAGCGATCCCCCTACCTCGGTCTCCCAAAATGCCAGGATTACAGGTCTGAGCCACTACGCCTGGCCAGCCAGTTCTAGTTGTCTCCAAATAATAATAGAGAATGTTTATTGAATTCTTTTTTTTTTTTTTTTTTGAGATGGAGTCTCTCTCTGTCGCCCAGCCTGGAGTGCAGTGGTGCTATCTCGGCTCACTGCAAGCTCTACCTCTTGGGTTCACGCCATTCTCCTACCTCAGCCTCCCAAGTAGCTGGGACTACAGGCGCCCACCACCATGCCCGGCTAATTTTTTTTTTTTTTTTTTTGTATTTTTAGTAGAGACGGGGTTTCACCATGTTAGCCAGGATGGTCTCGATCTCCTAACCTTGTGATCTGCCCGCCTCGGCCTCCCAAAGTGCTGGGATTACAGGCGTGAGCCACCGCGCCCAGCCTATTGAATTCTTTATGTTAATCCCTCTATGTGTATTATTTCTTTTGAAATAAGAAAGAAAGATCCAGAAGAGCTATGAGATGTGTCCAAGTCACATAGGGAGATTAGACAGTGCCTCCAGTTCCCAGTCACCTTGTGTCTTTCTCGTCTGTGACACAAATTTTTCCATGGTACTGAAGCTCTGGGGAGAAGTCAGCAAAAACACTGGTCCTTGCTATGAAGGCAAGGTGTGGGGCTCTGGAGGCCAGGTGTGGGCTCTGGAGCTTCCTGGAGCCGGCTGCCTGGGTTTAAGTCCCGGCTCTGCACTCCCCTTGCTGTGTGACCCAGCGCCAGTTACTTACCCTCTCTGTAGTTCCATCTCATCATCTGTAAATGGAGATGACAACAGTGTCTTCAAAGGGCTGTCGTGAGGATCATTCTAGTAAAAAAAAAGTAAGTGACCTTTTATCAACAATGATTACTTCTTATTCTGGGAGGAAAAAGGATGTCATAGGAGTGAATGTTCTCATTTTCCTCAGAAAGAACTGATGAGATTTCAGGTCACTAGGATTAGCTCAGGGAACAGGTAAGATACTAACTAAAGAAATTAGGGTAAGTAGCTAATTAAAGTCTTGAAAACACTGCATAGAGATCAAGCCGTGTTTGCAAATCCCAACTCCCAGCATCTCTAGGGTTCTGAATTTTCTGGAAACACTGCAAGAAAAGGAAAACAGAGAAGAATTTTAAACTTAAAGGGGAGAGGGGAAGTTTATTTTATTTTGTTTACTTTTGTAGAGATAGGGTCTCACTATGTTGCCCAGGCTGGTCTCAGACTCCTGGGCTCAAGCAATCCTCCCGCCTCGGCCTCCCAAAGTGCTGGGATTACAGGTGTGAGCCGCTGTACCCAGCCTTTAATTTAATTTAATTTATTTTATTTGGAAGTTTAAATTGAAGAAATTAATTAAAGTTGGGTTTGTGTGAACTAAAGTATTAATAATTACGCAACAGTACAAATAGTGATTTTAAAAGAATGATTGATATATACGTGTGCCCCCTTCAAAGCTGTATAACATAGACTCTTGGAAATAACTTTTAAAACCAAACTAGGGGATAGTGGTGATGGTAGCACAACATTGTGAATACACTTCATGCTGCTGAACTGTATACTGATAAATAAATGATTTAAAAAATTGAAGCCTATTCTTATCCATTCATGTAGAGCTGTACAAGGGAGTTCACTCTTTTTTTTTTTTTTTTTTTTTTTTTTGAGACAGAGTCTCGCTCTGTCTCCCAGGCTGGAGTGCAGTGGTGCAATCTCGGTTCACCGCAACCTCTGCCTCCCAGGTTCAAGCTATTCTCCTGCCTCAGCCCCCTGAGTAGCTAGGATTACAGGCACATGCCCGGCTAATTTTTTGTGTTTTTAGTAGAGACGAGGTTTCACTGTGTTAGCTAGGATGGTCTCCATCTCCTGACCTCACGATCCGCCTGCCTCGGCCTCCCAAAGTGCTGGGATTACAGGCGTCAGCCACTGCGCCTGGCTGGGAGTTCACTTTTAAGCACAAAATCTGCACATTCAAATGTCCAGCAAGAACCAGGTGTATTCGTTCATTCTCACAAAGCTATAAAGATACTACCTGAGACTGGGTAATTTATAAAGAAAAAAGATTTGATTGACTCACAGTTCTGCATGGCTGGGGAGGCCTCAGGAAATTTACCATCATGGCAGAAGGTGAAGGGGAAGCAAGGCACGTCTTACATGGCGGCAGGAGAGACAAAGATGCTCTGTTGCCCAGGCTGGAGTGCAGTGGCATGATCTCGGCTCACTGCAACCTCCACCCCCCAGGTTCAAGCAATTCTACCTCAGCCTCCAGAGTAGCTGGGATTACAGGCAAGCACCACCACGTCCAGCCAATTTTCATATTTTTAGTGGAGACAGGGCTTCACCATGTTGGCCAGGCTGGTATTGAACTCCTGACCTCAAGTGATTTGCCCACTTCGGCCTCCTAAAGTGTTGGGATTACAGGTGTGAGCCACTGGGCCCAGCTGAAACTAGCGCTTTTTTTTTTTTTTTTTTTTTTGGAGATGGAGTCTCGCTGTGTCACCCAGGCTGGAGTGCAGTGGTGCAATCTCAGCTCACTGCAACCTCTGCCTCCTGGGTTCAAGTGATTCTCCTGCCTCAGCCTCCTGAGTAGCTGGGACTACAGGCATGTGCCACCACACCCAGTTAATTTTTCTATTTTTAGTAGAGATGGGGTTTCACCATATTGGCCAGGCTGGTGTCGAACTCCTGACCTTGTGATCCACCCACCTCAGCCTCCCAAAGTGCTGGGATTACAGGTGTGAGCCACCGCACCTGGCCAGAAACTGCCACTTTTAAAACCATTAGCTCTTGTGAGAACTCCCTCACTATAACAAGAACAGTATGGGGGAACTGCCCCCATGACTCAATCACCTCCCACCAGGTCCCTCCCTGACATGTGAGGATTACAATTCAAGAAGAGATTTAGGTGGGGACCCAGAGCCAAACCATATCACCAGGCTTATAAGTCATACACATTATACAATAATGAGTGAATAACAGATCAAGAAGCTATTATTGGGCCAGACGCGGTAGCTCACATCTGTAATCCCAGCACTTGGGGAGACTGAGGTGGGTGGATCTCAAGGTCAGGAGTTTGAGACCAGCCTGGCCAATATGGTGAAAACCCGTCTCTACTAAAAATACAAAAATTAGCCAGGTGTGGTGGCAGGCACCTGTAGTCCCAACTACTCAGGAGGCTGAGGCAGAAGAATCGCTTGAACCCAGGAGGCGGAGGTTGCAGTGAGCCGAGATCGCACCACTGCACTCCAGCCTGGGTGACAGAGAGAGACCTGTCTCAAAAAGAAAAACAAAAAAGTAGATATTATTGGTTGGGCAGTGGCTCACACTTGTAATCCCAAAACTTTGGGAGGCTAAGGCAGGCAGATCGTTTGAGCCCAGGAGTTCAAGACCAGCCTGGGCAACATAGTAGCACCCCATCTCTACCAAAAAAAAAAAAAAATTAGCCAGGTGTAGTGGCATGTGTCTGTAGTCCCAGCTACTCAGGAGGCTGAGGTGGGAGGATCACTCCAGCCTAGGAGGTTGAGGCTACAATGACCCATTGAGAGGTGACAGCCTACTGGCAGTCCTCGCAGCCCTCGCTGGCTCTCGGCTCCTCCTCTGCCTGTGCTCCCACTTTGGTGGCACTTGAGGAGCCCTTCAGCCCGCTGCTGCACTGTGGGAGCCCCTTTCTGGGCTGCCCAAGGCCGGAGCCGGCACCCCCAGCTTGCGGGGAGGTGTGGAGGGAGAGGCGCCGGCGGGAACCAGGGCGGGGCGCGGTGCTTGCGGGCCAGCGCGAGTTCCCGGTGGGCGTGGGCTCGGCGGGCCCAGCCCTTGGAGCCGCCTGCAGGCCCCGCCGGCCCCAGGAAGTGAGGGGCTTAGCACCTGGGCCAGCAGCTGCTGTGCTCAGTTTCTCGCGGGCCTTAGCTACCTTCCCACGGGGCAGGGCTCGGTACCTGCAGCCCGCCATGCCTGAGCCGCCTGCCGGCCCACCCCTCCGTGGGCTCCTGTACGGCCCGAGCCTCCGCGACGAGCACCGCCCCCTGCTCCACAGCACCCAGTCCCATCAACCACCCAAGGGCTGAGGAGTGCGGGCGCAAGGCACGGGACTAGCAGGCAGCTCCACCTGCGCCCCGGTGCAGGATCCACTGGGTGAAGCCAGCTGGGCTCCTGAGTCTGATGGGGACTTGGAGAACCTTTATGTCTAGCTAAGGGATTGTAAATACACCAATCAGCACTCTGTATCTAGCTCAAGGTTTGTAAACACACCAATCAGCACCCTGGGTCTAGCTCAGGGTTTGTGAATGCACCAGTCGACACTCTGTATCTAGCTACTCTGATGGGGAGTTGGAGAACCTTTGTGTGGACACTCTGTATCTAGCTAATCTAGTGGGGAGGTGGAGAACTTCTGTGTCTAGCTCAGGGATTGTAAACGCACCAGTCAGCACCCTGTCAAAACAGACCACTCTGCTCTCTGTAAAATGGACCAATCAGCAGGATGTGGGTGGGGCCAAATAAGAGAATAAAAGCTGGCTGCGGAAGCAGGCAGTGGCAATCTGCTGGGGTCGTTTTCCACGCTGTGGAAGCTTTGTTCTTTTTGCTCTTTGCAATCAATCTTGCTGCTGCTCACTTTTTGGGTCCGCATTGCCTTTATGGGCTGTTAACGCTCACCGCGAAAGTCTGCAGCTTCACTCCTGAAGCCAGCGAAACCACGAACCGACCGGGAGGAGCGAATAACTCCAGACGCGCCGCCTTGAGAGCTGTAACAGTCACCTCGAAGGTCCGCAACTTCGCTCCTAAGCCAGCGAGATCACGAACCCCACCAGAAGGAAGAAACTCCGAACACATCCGCACATCAGAAGGCACAAACTCCGGACACGCCGCCTTTAAGAACTGTAACACTCACGGCGAGGGTCCGCGGCTTCATTCTTGAAGTCAGTGAGACCAAGAACCCACCAATTCCGGACACACCATGATCATACCACTGCACTCCAGCCTGGAGTACAAGGTGAGACACTGCCTCAAAAAAAAGAAACAACCCACAGATATTATTAGCTCTTCCACTATTAAACAAACGGTTCCCACTACTCCTTCTGCATCTTTCAGGATGAAGTTTAACTGGAGAGTATCCTGAGATTGCAAGATAAGGTTTTCTTTTAATGTTTATAATTTACTATTAGCTGCATCAATCAGGATTTTTCTCCATTCTGTGCAACCAACGCAAAGAAAAGGTCTAAGTAGACTGCTGAGGCTGAAAAAATACTGCAGATTTCATCCAGGACCCCCAAATTTTATGTGTAGCCATTCTCCTTTTATTATTTGCTAGTTTTATTTAAAGTTGCTATACATTTGAAACTTTTTTTTGTTTTTTTTTTTTTAACTTTCAAGTTCAGGGGTACATGTGCAGGTTTATTACATAGGTAAACTTCTGTCATGGGGGGTTTGTTGTATAGATTATTTCATCACCCAGGTATTAAGCTTGATACCCATTAGTTATTTTTCCTAATCCTCTCCTTCCTCCCACCCTCCACCCTCCATTAGGTCCCAGGGTGTCTTGTTCCCCCCATGTGTCCATGTGTTCTCATCATTTAGCTCCCACTTATAAGTGAGAACATGCGGTATTTTTTTCTGTTCCTGCATTAGTTTGCTGAGGATAATGGCTTCCAGCTCCATCCATGTTCCTGCAAAGAACATTATCTCATTCTTTATGGCTGCATAGTATTCCGTGGTGTATATGAACCACATTTTCTTTATGCAGTCTACTACTGATGGGCATTTAGGTTGGTTCCATGTCTTTGCCATTGTGGACAGTGCTGCAGTGAACATACATGCATGTGTCTTTATGATAGAACAATGTATCAACATATTCTTTTGGGTTTATACCTAGTAAATGGGATTGCTGGGTCGAATTGTATTTCTGTTTTTAGGTCTTTGAGGAATTGCCACACTGTCTTCCACAATGGTTGAACTAATTTCCACTTCCACCGAAAGTGTATAAGCGTTCCTTTTTCTACACAAACTTGCCAATCTTTGTTGTTTTTTCACGTTTTAATAATAGCCATTCTGACTGGTGTGAGATGGTATCTCATTGTGATTTTGATTTGCATTTCTCTAATGATGAGTGATGTTGACCATTTTTCATATGATGCCCACATGTATGTCTTCTTTTGAAAAGTATCTGTTCGGCTGGGCATGGTGGCTCACGCCTGTAATCCCAGCACTTTGGGAGGCCAAGGCGGGTGGATCACGAGGTCAGGAGATAGAGATCATCCTGGCTAACACGGTGAAACCCCGTCTCTACTGAAAATACAAAAAATTAGCCGGGTGTGGTCACAGACGCCTGCAGTCCTAGCTACCCGGGAGGCCGAGGCAGGAGAATGGCGTGAACCCAGGAGGCGGAGCTTGCAGTGAGGTGAGATCGCGCCACTGCACTCCAGGCTGGGCAACAGAGCAAGACTCCGTCTCAATGAAAAGAAAAGAAAAGTGTTTGTTCATGTCCTTTGCCCATTTTATTTATTTATTTACTTTTATTTATTTTGAGACAGAGTCTCGCTCTGTCACCACGTTGGAGTGCAGTGGCGTGATCTCGGCTCACTGCAACCTCCACCTCCCAGGTTCAAGCAATTCTCCTGCCTCAGCCTCCTGAGTAGCTGGGACTGCAGGCACCCGCCACAACGCCCAGCTAATTTTTATATATATTTTTTGAGACCGAGACTCCCTCTGTCACTAATTTTTTTGTATTTTTAGTAGGGACGGGGTTCACCGTGTTAGCCAGGATGATCTCCATCTCCTGGCCTCATGACCCACCCACCTCGGCCTCCCAAAGTGCTGGGATTACAGGCATGAGCCACCGCGCCTGGCCTAATTTTTGTATTTTTAGTAGAGACGGAGTTTCACCATGTTGACCAGGATGGGCTGAATCTGACCTCGTGATCCACCCGCCTTGGCCTCCCAAAGTGCTGGGATTACAGGCGTGAGCCAGCGCACCCGGCCATTTGCCCACTTTTTAATGGGATTGTTGGGGGTTTTTTTGTTTTAAAGTTGTTTTAAGTTCCCCATAGATGCTGGATATTAGACCTTTGTCAGAGGCATAGTTTGCAAAATTTTCTTGCCTTCTGTAGGCTGTCTGTTCACCCTGTTGATAGTTTCTTTTGCTGTGCAGAAGCTCTTTTGTTCAATTAGATCCCATTTCTCAACTTTTCCTTTTTTTGCAATTGCTTTTGGCATCTTCATCATGAAATCTTTGCCCATTTCTATGTCCAGAATGATATTTCCTAGATTGTCTTCCAGGTTTTTTGTAGATTGGGGTTTTACATTTAAGCCTTTAATTCATCTTGAGTTAATTTTTGTATATGGTGTAAGGTAGAGGTCCAGTTTCAATTTTCTGCAGATGGCTAACCAGTTATCCCAGCACCATTTATTGAATAAGGAATCCTTTCCCCATTGCTTGTTTTTATCAACTTTTTCGAAGATGAGATAGTTGCAGGTGGGTAGCCTTACTTCTGTATTCTCCATTCTGCTCCATTGGTCTATGTGTTTGTTTTTGTACCGGTACCATGATGTTTTCATTACTGTATCCCTGTAGTATAGTTTGAAGTCTGTAGCACGATGCCTCCAGCTTTGCTTTTTTTTTTTTTTTTTTTTTTTTTTAGGATTTCCTTGGCTATTTGGGCTCTTTTTTGGTACTATATGAATTTCAAAGTAGGTTTTTCTAGTTCTATGAAGAATGTCATTGGTAGTTTAATAGGAATAGTACTGAATCTATAAATTGCTTTGGGTAGTATGGCCATTTTAATAATATTGGTTCTTCCTATCCATGAGCCTGGGATGTTTTTCCATTTGTTTGTGTCACCTCTGATTTCTTTGAGCAGTGTTTTGTAGTTCTCCTTGTAGAGATCTTTCAACTCCCTGATTAGTTGTATTCCTAAGCATTTTAATTCTTTTTGTAGTAATTATGAATGGGATTGCATTCCTGATTTGGCTCTTGGCTTGACTGTTGCTGGTGTATAGGAATGATAGTGATTTTTGCACATTGAATTTGTATCCTGGGACGTTGCTGATATTGTTTCAGCTTAAGGAGCTTTTGGGCCAAGACTATGGGGTTTTCTAGATACAGGATTATGTCATCTGCAAACATGGATAGCTTGAGTTTCTCTCCTCCTATTTGGATGCCTTTCATTTCTTTCTATGGCCTGATTGCTCTGGCTAACACTTCCAATACTATGCTGAATAGGAGTGGTGAGAGAGCACCTTGTCTTGTGTCAGTTTTCAAGGGGGATGCTTTCAGCTTATGCCCATTCAGTATGATGTTGACTGCCTTTGTCATAGATGGCTCTTATTATTTTGAGGTAGGTTCCTTCAATACCTATTTTATTTACTGAGAGTTTTTAATATGAAAGGGTGTTGAATTTTAACAAAAGCCTTTCTGCATCTATGAAGATAATCATGTGGGTTTTCTCTTTTAGTTCTGTTTATGTGATGAATCACATTTATCGATTTGTTTATGTTGAACCAACCTTGCATCCCAGGGATAAAGACATCTGAAAAAAAAATTTTTTTTTTGGTTTGTTTGTTTTTGATACAAAGTCTCGCTCTTTTGCCCAGGCTGGAGTGCAATGGTACGATCTCGGCTCACTGCAACCCCCACCTCCCAGGTTCAAGCTATTCTCCTGCCTGAGCCTCCCGAGTAGCTGGGACTACAGGTGTGTGCCACCATGCCTGGCTAATTTTTGTATTTTTAGTAGAGATGGGATTTCGCCACGTTGGCCAGGATGGTCTGGAACTCTTGACCTTAAGTGATCTGCCCACCTTGGCCTCCCAAAGTGCTGGGATTATAGGCATGAGCCACCGTGGCCCACGTGAAATGTTTTTAAAACATTCTTTTACCTGGGAACATAGATTCAAGTTGCCCTGAATATATACTCCTAAATCTGCAACTTTAACATACATTTGTGCTAGTAAAATATCATTTTAATGATTACTTTTAAAGTCAAAGTAGGACAAATTAGAGAGTAGTTAATTGTCTCTACTATTCATCAAATAATGATTTATATAGCTAAAGAAGAACTATGTGTGCTGAAACCCTCCTTTTTCACTGATCAGGATAATTGTACACCACAAACTTGAGCCACAGCTGTTCCCCAAAACTGCATTGAAAGTGACCGAGAGGAAACTGGCAGCTCCCTGGTCACAGGCTGAGTGAGCTCTCCTGAGATGTCATCCTAACCCTGGAAGCTCGGTCCATTCGGGAAGTCTTCAAAGCCCCATTAATTAATTCTTAAATGGGAATGATAATAGTGCAATTTTAAAAACAAATGAGGCTAGGGCATGGTGGCTCACGCCTGTAATCCCAACACTTTGGGAGGCCAAGACAGGTGGATCACCTGAGGTCAGGAGTTTGAGACCAGCCTGGCCAACCTGGCGAAACCCCATCTCTATTACAAATACAAAAAGTAGCTGGGGGTGGCGGCAGGTGCCTGTAATCCCAGCTATAATCCCAGCTACTTGGGAGGCTGAGGCAGGAGAACTGCTTGAACCCGGGAGGTGGAGGTTACAGTGAGCCAAGATCATGCCACTGCACTCCAGCCTGGGTGAGAGAGTGAGACTCTGTCTCAAAAAAACAAGAAAACAAAACAAAACAAATGAACAAACAAATGAGGAGGGGGAGGGCTTTGGAATTTAATTTCCAAATGGAAAAGAGAAACTGTGTTCCTCCTTTTTTTTCCTTTTTCTTTCTCTCTCTCTCTTTCTCTTCTTTCTACTGATTTTTAATTTCTCTGTGGCAACAAGATAAAAGCACATTTACTTAGGATTCTTTAATTTCACTGGGGATTAAAGGGGTTCGCTGGGTAATGGGGGATAATTCATATGGCTCTCTTGTTTTTCATTGCCAGTGCTGTATGATTCAGGGTGATTCTATAAACCAACATTTGTCATTTAATTTCATCTTGTGCTTAAGTTGGACAGATTAAATAAAGGTAATGTAAAATGGAAATGATGTTGGGGGCTTGTTCCTAGTCTAGAATCAAGGGTGTCCTTGGAAAGAACTTGAAGCCCTGCCTTGTCCTATGGTAGAAGCTTCTGGGGAAAGCATCAAAGGGGCATTTGCTGAAGAGGTGGGGGTGAGGAAAACACCAAATCTCATTGCTCTCAGGAGAAACATAAGGCTCTACTTATCTGATATTGCACTGATCTCACCTGCCCATGGAGGTGAGTTCACAGCCTGACTGTTAAGCCTATTGAATAATCAGGAAAAGGAACCAACAGTGTGAGAATACTGACCTATATGGTGAAGAAATTCAAAGCCCCTCTCTGTACTTCCCCCACCCTGAACCTTCTCCTTTAGGTTGAATTGGGAAAAAAGGTAAATGTACTCCACTCCCAAGCACGTGGGCTGATCTGGGATAAGCCAAATGCTAGGAAATTTTATTGGCCCACATCTTTGTGCTGGAATCTTCCAGGGGGATACAGGTAGCAGTGGGTGTGGATTCTTCATTTCCCTGAGGCTTTTTAAATTTTATTTTTATTTTTATTATTATACTTTAAGTTGTAGGGTACATGTGCACAACGTGCAGGTTTGTTACATAAGTATACATGTGCCATGTTGGTGTACTGCACCCATTAACTCGTCATTTACATTAGGTGTATCTCCTAGTGCTATCCCTCTCCCCTCCCACAACCCCACGACAGGCCCCGGTGTGTGATGTTCCCCACCCTGTGTCCAAGTGTTCTCATTGTTCAATTCCCACCTATGAGTGAGAACATGTGGTGTTTGGTTTTCTGTCCTTGAGATAGTTTGCTCAGAATGATGGGTTTCCAGCCTCATCCATGTCCCTACAAAGGACATGAACTCATCTTTTTTTCTGGCTGCATAGTATTCCATGGTGTATATGTGCCACATTTTCTTAATCCAGTCTATCATTGACGGACATTTGGGTTGGTTCCAAGTCTTTGCTATTGTGAATAGTGCCCTGAGGCCACTTTTTAAGCAAACTCAGCCTTCTTTTCTGTAACTAGAGAAAATGTCTATGGTAGTTATTTAGCATTCACTATGTAGGGCACTGTTCTTCTCCCATGGCATATATATCATTATTATCATCCCCATTTTATAAGTAAGGGAATTGAGGCACAAAGAAATGGAGTTGCTAAAAGTTACAGGGCAGTAACGCAGAGCCACGTCATCCCGCTCCTAAGTCGGGGACCCTAACCACTGTGCTATATAGCAGGTCACCATACTTTATTGAAATTACTTTTAAAGTGTTTCTCCAGACCCAGGCACAGTGGCTCACAACCGTTAATTCTAGCATTTTGTGAGGCTGAGGCAGAAAGATCGCCTGAGGCTAGGAGTTCAAGACCAGCCTGGTCAACATAGTGAGACTCCATCTCTTTTAAAAAAAAAAAAAAGTGAAAAAGAAAGTGTTTCTCCCAGTAAATTATCATGTCAGCGTCTTTGTCTCTCTTTCACTACTGAGCCCCAGAAGCCATCACAGTGATGACTCATCATAGAATGAATAAATACGGCCTAGAACAGAGACTCCAGGCCTGGGGCAGAAAGTTCCCAGGTTCTCTCTCACCAGCTCCTTTCTGAGCTCCTGAGTTTAAGAGAGTGCTCCTCTTCAAATTAACCCGGGAAGACCAAGGACTCAGCATTGGCCTAGGACTGTGAGCAGAGTGAACATCGCAGCCAGCCTGTGCTCAGGCCTTTCGGGGACACTTAAAGGAGCTCTCCCTCCAGGTCCAGCCAAGCTTCAGGCTGGGAGCACCAAGGCTGACAGCCGAACTCCAGTGCACACTAAGTGTTTCTTCGTTTTGCTCTTCCTTCTTTATTCTCTGCACACATTGCCCCTTCCAGGATCTCATAGTGCACAGGTGGCTGAATTTAAGTGCTCTCATTTCCAGGCCAAAATACCATCTCTTAAGCCTCTTTTAATATTGCTCTTTGAAAATGTCCAACATAACTTCTTTCAAATAAGTTTTTCATACCAGTATATAAAGTATTCACAATAATGAAAACACTTATCACTCCCCTTCCCTAATTAATTTTTTTCTATAGCGCTTATCACCATGTAAATTTTTTTTTTTGTGAGACAGAGTCTCGCTCTGTCACCCAGCTGGAGTGCAATGGCACGATCTTGGCTCACTGCAACCTCTGCCTCCCAGGTTCAAGCAATTCTCCTGCCTCAGCCTCCCGAGTAGCTGGGATTACAGGTGCCCACCACCATGCCTGGCTAATTTTTATATTTTTAGTAGAGACGGTTTTCGCCATGTTGGTCAGGCTGGTCTTGAACTGACCTCGTGATCTGCCCACCTCGGCCTCCCAAACTGCTGGGATTACAAGCCTGAAGCACCATGCCTGGACTTTTTTTTTTTTTTTTTTTCTTGAGACAGAATCTTGCTCTGTCACCTAGGCTGGAGTGCAGTGGCGCAATCTTGGCTCACTGAAACCTCTGCCTCCCAAGTTCAAGTGATTCTCCTGCCTCAACCTCCCAAGTAGCTGGGACTACAGGCATGCACCACTACACCTGGCTAATTTTGGTATCTTTTTTTTTTTTTCTGAGACGGAGTCTCTGTCTGTCGCCCAGGCTAGAGTGCAGTGGTGCGATCTCGGCTCACTGCATGCTCCGCCTCCTGGGTTCACACCATTCTCCTCCTCAGCCTCCTGAGTAGCTGGGACTACAGGCGCCCACCACCACGCCCGGCTAATTTTTTGTATTTTGTTTAGTAGAGATGAGGTTTCACCGTGTTAGCCAGGATGGTCTCGATCTCCTGACCTCATGATCCGCCCGCCTCGGCCTCCCGAAGTGCTGGGATTACAGGTGTGAGCCACTGCGCCCAGCCTAATTTTTTTATCTTTATAGAGATGTGGTTTCACCATGTTGGCCAGGCTGGTCTCGAACTCCTGACATCAAGTGATCCTCCTGCCTCGGCCTCCCAAAGTGCTGGGATTACAGGCATGAGCTCCTGTGCCTGGCCACCATGTAACATATTATATGCTGTTATATTTAACTTATGTATTAGCTGTCCCCTCCCCGCTGACTAGAATGTGTGTTCTACAGGGGCAGTAGTTTGTGTCTTATTTGGTTATAGCTATATGCTAAGCCTCAGAACAACGTCTGGCACATAACAGTCATTCCATTACTATTTGGTAAGTGAATGATCTGTGTAAATTATGTAGCATGGCCCTGTGTTCCCTCACTAGTGTTTACAATGTACTACAATATACTTTGTACACTGTTTACTACGCTTAATAAAAGTAAGTTTAAAAAACTAAGATGTTTGGGGAAAATATTTACAAAGAATGAGATAGTCCAAGGCAGGAATGGGAGGTGACTACAAATGGGCACAGGGTTTTTAGGGAAGGGACACAAATGTTCTAGACGTGGATTGTGTTGCTAGCTGCACAGGCCTATGAATATATTAAAAATGTGAAACTACACACTTAAAGTAGGTTAATTTTATGATATGTGAATTTTTCTTTTTTTCTTTTTTTTTTTGAGACAGGGTCTCACTCTGTCACGTGGGGCAATCACGACTCACTGCAGCCTCAATCTCCCAGGCTCAAGTGATCCTCCCATCTCAGCCTTCCGGGTGAGTAGCTGGGACACACTGCCATGCTGGCTATTTTTTTTTTTCTGAAACAGAGTCTTGCTGTGTCACCAGCCAGGCTGGAATGCAGTGGCACAATCTCGGCTCACTGCAATCTCTGCCTCCCAGGTTCAGGCGATTCCCCTGCCTCAGCCTCCCAAGTAGCTGGGACTACACGTGTGCACCACCACGCCTGACTAATATTTTGTATTTTAGTAGAGACAGGGTTTCACAGTGTTGGCCAGGAGGGTCTTGATCTCCTGACCTCGCGATCCGCCAGCCTCGGCCTCCCAAGGTGTTGGGTTTACAGGCGTGAGCCACTGCAACCGGCCTAATTTTTGTATTTTTTGTAGAGATGAGGTTTCACTGTGTTACCCAGGCTGGTTTTGAACTCCCGGCCTCAAGTGATCCGCCCACCTCAGCCTCTCAAAGTGCTGGGACCAAAGGCATGAGGCACCACACCCGGCCAAATTATTTCTAATATAAAGCTGTTAAAATATTTAGTAATAGGACCCATTCAGTTCTGCTGACTCAAAAAAACTGCTAACTTCTTATCTATGTTAAATTTGTTAACAACTAATGGCTTCTGGGAAATAGATGTGGTATCAGATGGTCATTTCCAGTCCATTACCCAGAAGAGACCACTTCACTGAGCTTGGCCTCCAACTTCAGCAGTTATTTTAATCCACCTTTTTGGAAATTGACAAAAACCCAAAATTGACCACATGAGAAACCACTTCCTGTCAAAAAGCAAAGTAAGTTTCTAACTGTCTATGAAGACATCCCTTGGATGGAAAGATGTCCTTCTGAAATCACAAGAAATCATGCAGCTGGCCCAAAGGATCCACTTAATAATATCTGTCACTTAGATATTATACCAGCCCCAAGGTTTGTTATTAAACAAGTTAGTGGAGAGAGACACCCTGGAAAGAAACTACCAGGACTTTTTCTTCTTTGGTGGTATGTTAAGTGCCTATGTAGATTTCTCAAGAATTGCAGTTTATTTTAACAGCCTCACTTGCAATTTAACCACTGCTGAGATTTGATAAATCATCACATATATTACACACACAGGTACAGCATAGCATATCCCACCACTGATATTTGAGAACCCTCTAAATGTAATATGCTTTTCATTCAATATTTTCTCAAAAGAAAAACTGAAATCTACAATCACTTAGACTATTTCAGACAGCTCTTTGGGATAAGGATGTGTTTGGGTATGTTACAATTTTCTGGGATGTGCTATGTCAGATCACTGTGTTTTTATCTTATGTTTTATGAAAGTTCTGTTTCATAAAAGCTCTCTGAAAAGAGTGCTATGTCTTGTGATCACAACCACATAGACATTCAGTGCTGCCCTGGAGGCCTGGACGGTCACAGGTCCCGCTCTAAAAGCAACTCATGATGACTTAGGGCCTCAGGCTGTTGCTAATTAAGGATTTCAATTAAAACAGGCAACACTGGCTGCAGCTCCAGTGCTGGCCTTTTTCAGGCTATTGATGTTCACAGCTTTTAAGGACATTGCTGTTTTAGAATCGTGGGAAGAACAGAAATTAATTTACTGGTCATTTTTCCCTTTCGTGTCATGAAAACAATTGCAGGAATGGGGACTAGACTTCTAGGCTTTCTATTTCATTTTTAGTTTTTAAATTCATACAGGGTTAGCAGCTGCAAACTTTTTGAAGTGTCTCACTATTGTTCTCATGAGAAGTGAGGTAATGTAAGCATAACCATTGAAGGCTGTCTCTGCTATTCTCCAAGGATATTCCACTAGTTTGTATTGAGAGTGAGTCTCATATTAAAGGATATAATTTAAATCACATCACCTTTCCCCCTAGAAGTTAACTACAACCTCCCAATTAAGCATAACAGGAAGATCAATCATGTTTGCTGAATCCCATGATTGAGTGATTGATGGATTATTTTCCCCTCATCTTGAGGCACAAAATAGGGTCTGGAGGTGAGGAATATAAGGCTGATTCACACTTCAGCTGTAACAGGAAATAATCCTCTCCATAGGGTATACACTTGAGTAAATGACTTTGTAACTTTACTTCATCCTCTTCATTTACATAGGGTGTACCCCTAGTAGAGGGCATTTAAACTCACAAAAACTCTGTAACAGGGCCTATGCTATGACCCCCTATGCTCAGACGCACACTGTGGAGTGTACTTTCATTTTCAATAAAACCCTTCATTCCTTCCTTGCTTTGTTTGTGCGTTTTGCCGAATTCTTTGTTCTAGATGCCAAGAACCAAGACACCCTCCACCATTAACAGTCTTGTTTGAAACAGGATGTTCCAGGGTCCAAGAGGAATCCTTTAAGAGGTAGTCGTTAACGTATGCTAGCTTCCGTACTCATCACAACATATAAAACACCAAGTGTGCTTAACCTCTGCTATATGAATAAGACTACGTGCCCCAAAATTATGTGCCAAGTGATATGGTTTGGCTGTGTCCCCACCCAAATGTCATCTTGAATTGTAGCTCCCACAATTCCCACATGTCATGGGAGGGACCCAGTGGGAGATAATTGAATCATGGGGGCTGGTCTTTCCTGTGCTGGTCTCTTTTTTTTTTTTTTTTTTTTTTTGAGACGGAGTTTCCTCTGTCATCCAGGCTAGAGTGCAGTGGTGCGATCTCAGCTCACTGCAATCTCTGCCTCCTGTGTTCAAGTGATTCTCCTGCCTCAGCCTCCCGAGTAGCTGGGACTAGAGGCCCTGCCACCACGCCCAGCTATTTTTTTTTTTTTTTTTTTTGTATTTTTACTAGAGATGGGGTTTCATTGTGTTGGCCAGGATGGTCTCCATCTCCTGACCTCGTGATCCACCCACCTCGGCCTCCCAAAGTGCTGGGATTACAGGCATGAGCCACCATACCTGGCCCTAGATCTGATGGTTTCCTAAAGGGGAGTTCCTCTGCACAAGCTCTCTCTTGCTTGCTGCCATGTAAGACGTCCCTTGCTCTTCCATCATGATTGTGAGGCCTCCCCAGCCATGTGGAACTGGGGCTCAATTAAACCTCTTTCCTTTATAAATTACCCAGTCTCGGGTATGTCTTTATTAGAAGCATTAGCATGGACTAATACACTGAATTTTGTATGTGATAACCTTTTTCTGGGAAATGGAGTCTATGGCTTTTATCAGATAATAAAAAGAGCTTGCAAACCGTTAAAGTTAGGAACTAGTTTGAGGATAGTGCTACTCACACACAGCCAACAGCAAGGCTGCCTCTTGGAGATTCCTCTGGGACCTCATCACTCCAGACCAAACGGGTAAAGGCTTTCTGGATAAATGATGGTGGGGCCGGACCCTCGTCTGTCTCACTGGTTTAGAGCTTCCATACAGCCCTTTTATTCATTGGGCAATGTTTCTCTGCTCAACCAGCCCTTATTCTAAGTCATGGGAAACGCACAGTTCAGGAAAATGAAGCTACTCAAGAGCCCTGATTTGATGAACAACTTCAGAAAATATACACCTTATTTCTTGGGTTTTTGTTTTTTGCTCTTTGGGAGACAGGGTCTGGCTCTGTCAACCAGGCTGGAATGCAGTGGCGCAATCACGGCTCACTGCAGCCTCGGCCTTCCAGATGCAAGCAATCCTTCTGCCTCAGCCTCTTGCACAGCTGGGACTACTGGTGTGCATCACCATGCCTGGCTCATTTTTTAATTTTTTTGTGTTGGGATTATAGGCATGAGCCACTACACCTGACCCACTTAATTATTCTATACCTTTTATTTCTTCATCTGAGAATAGTATATACTTTGTGGAGATGCTACAAAAGATTAAGTGTAACAATGTACATAAACTTCTAGCACACAATGTGGCACTTAGTAAGGGCTCACAAAGGCTAGACATTAATGTTAACTTCCAGCCCATTCCATGTACTGAGCCCTATTCCAATTTAGGTATCACCCTGTTTCTTCCCCTAGAACAGCTCCACCCATCCTTCTTGCCACCTGCTCTTTTCTTGTCTAATCTTGACTCCTTTTCACCTCTGGGCTTACATGTAACTTCCTTGGAAAAACCTTTCTAGAATCTCCTGTCTAGATCATGTTGCTCATGATGCTAATCTATGGTCATGTAATATCTTGCCATGTTTCTTCTATAGAACTATAAGAAAAGCATTTGTTTACTGCTGGCTATGTCCCTATTCCTCTCCTCCACTATAAACTCACTGAGGGTAGAAATGAAGTCTTCCGAATTGTCTCCCCAGCAGTGACTAGGGTGTCCAGCATTTAGTGTTTGCTTAATAATTCCTGGTTGCAAGAATAAGTGAATGAATCAATGAATCCATTCCTATGAAGACTTGGCAGTTGTGTGAGTCTTAGCTCGTATCTTCCAATTGTCCCTTACATTCTCTTCCCCAGGTATTCAGGGAGCATTATTTTCCCATTTGGAGCTAAGACAGTTGATGCTGAACATTCACCAAAAAAATCATCATATTCAACATGAATATTTGTTTGTTTTAAGTCAATCCAGTGTGTTTTATTTTCTTTGTCCTTACAAAGGTTTTGTGGACAATAATAATAAACAGACACAGGTGAGCAACAGGGGACCTTCCTGCCCGCTTGCGCAGGCACAAGGACAAGGGTGTGCATCTGAGAGCCGGGGGACCCGCCCCCTGGAGAATGCCCGCAGGACGTTATGACCCCCAAGCTTAATGTGCGGTGGGGAGTTTTGTCCACTGCTTCTGAGTCTGTAACCAAATAACCATCTTAGCTTGTGATGAGAGTTTTTTTTCACTGGGTTCAACTCCTTGGGCTGTAATCAGGTTAGAGAAATCCTGTAAATGGCCCAAAGCTAAAACTAAAAATAGACAAGAGCTTTGTGTACGCCATCAGCACATGACCCTGACAAGACAGTCAGTGGCTCTTTGCCCCCTTCCCTGGCTTAATTGTTTCTTTCACTTTTAAGAATGTACTTATTTGGTAGGGCGCGGTGGCTCACACCTGTATTCCCAACACTTTGGGAGGCCGAGGCGGGTGGATTGTTTGAAGTCAAGAGTTCGAGGCCAGCTTGACCAACATGGTGAAACCCCATCTCTACTAAAAATACAGAAAAAAAAAAAGAAAGCCAGGCTGCAGTGGTGCGGCGCCTGTAATCCCAGCTACTCAGGAGGCTAATGAAGGAGAATCGCTTGAACCCACGAGGTGGAGGTTGCAGTAAGCTGAGATCGTGTCACTGCACTCCAGCCTGGGCGACAGAGCAAGGCTCCATCTCAAAAAAGAAAAAAAAAAAAAAGAATGTACTTATTTTTTTCTACATGGAAATGTAGGAGTAACACACTAAATGAATTACCTGGTTCCTCATCCTTCTAGAAATAGTTCTTTTTGGCTGGGCGCCGTGGCTCACACCTGTAATCCCAGCACTTTGGGAGGCCAAGGCGGGCGGATAACGAGGTCAGGAGATCGAGACCATCCTGGCTAACACAGTGAAACCCCATCTCTACTAAAAAATACAAAAAAATTAGCTGGGCATGGTGGCAGGTGCCTGTAGTACCAGCTACACAGGAGGCTGAGGCAGGAGAATGGCCTAAGGAAACCCGGGAGGCGGAGCTTGCAGTGAGCCTAGTTCATGCCACTGCACTCCAGCCTGGGCGACAGAGCGAGACTCCATCTCAAAAAAAAAAAAAAAAAAAAAGAAATAGTCCTTTATTTTTTTTTTTCAAGGTGGGGGTCTCACTATGTTGCCCAGGCTGGTTTTGAACTCCTGGGCTCAAGCAGTCTTCCAGCCTTGGCCTCCCAAAGTGCTGGTATTACAAGCATCAGCCACCACACCAGTCTAGGAATAGTCTTCATCCAAGATCTATCCGCAAACCCCTCAAGAAATAGCTCTCCTCTCACCTACACAAAGTTATTTTGAAACTTCGTCAAGTAGTATTTTACTAATTTAGCCTATATAGGAATAATGGGTAATGTAGATATAAAAAAATCCATTTGGGCTATAAATTATGCTTGCAATCTCAGCACTTTGGGAGGCCTAGGCATGTAGATCGCCTGAGCCCAGCAGTTTGAGATCAGCCTGGGCAACATGGCAAGACACTGTCTCTGCAAAAAATCAAAAAGTTAACCAGACATGGTGGCAGGCACTTGTGGTCCCAGCTACCTGGGAGGGTGAAGTGGGAGAATCACCTAAGCCTGGAAAATTGAGGCTGCAGCGAGCTGTGATTGCGCCACTACGTTCCAGACTGGGTGACACGGTGAGACCCTGTCTCAAAAATAAATAAATAAATTGGCCCGACACAGTGACTCACGCCTGTAATCCCAGCACTTTGGGAGGCTGAGGCAGGTGGATTGCCTGAGTCCAAGAGTTTGAGACCAACAAAACCCCGTCTCTACTAAAAATTAAAAAATAAAAAAATAAAATGGCCAGGCGTGGTGGCATGTGCTTGTAGTTCCAGCTACCTACCCGGGAGGCTGAGGTGGAGGAATCATCTGAGCCCGGGAGGTCAAAGCTACAGTGAACCAAGATTGCACCACTGCACTCCACCCTTGGCAACTCTGGCCTGGGGGAGTGAGACCCTATCTCAAAAAAATAAATAACGAAATAAAAAAATAAGGCTAGGTACAGTGGCATGGCCGGGCTTGGTGGCATATGCTTGTCGTCCCAGCTACCCGGGAGGCCGAGGCACAAGAATCACTTGAACCTGGGAGACGGAGGTTGCAGTGAACCAAGATCATGCCACTGTACTCCAGCCTGGGTGACAGAGCCAGACTCTGTCTCAATAAGTAAATAAATAAACAATAAAAATAGAAAATGTCTTTAAAGATGGGATCTTGCTATGCTGCTCAGGCTGACCCTGAACTTCTGGGCTTAAGAGATTTCTGGGCTTAAGATTCCCGGGCTCGAGATTCCCTCTGCCTCAGCCTCTCAAGTAGCTGGAACTGTAGATGTGCACCATCACACCAATCTCACACGTTGATAAATTTAATTGCTAAGTCCATGATTTATTCTAGATTGTTCTCATGTGCTACTAACATGGTTCTATTCAGATTCAGCATGGGGGAGCATCATAGAGAATAGGATTATTGGCTGGGTGTGGTGGCTCACGCCTGTAATTACAGCACTTTGGGAGGCCAGAGGGTGGATCACTTGAGGTCAGGAGTTCGAGACCAATCTGGCCAACATGCTGAAACCTTGTGTCTACTAAAAATACAAAAAAATTAGCTGGGTGGGGTGGCAGGAGTCTGTAATCCCAGATATTTGGGAGGCTGAGGCAGGAGAATTGCTTGAACCCAGGAGGAAGAGGTTGCGGTGAGCCGAGATTGCACTACTGCACTTTAGCCTGGGTGACAGAATGAAACTCTGTCTCAAAAAAAAAAAAAAGAGAATAGGATTATCTTTGGAAAACTCTACTTTCTGTACTCTTTTTCTTGAAGCTTTTACTCTTCCCAAGGCTCTTCCTGGCAGTGAAACTGATTCAATAAACTGATTCAAAGAAGATACTAATGCTAAATCTAGGTGTTAACAAGAAAAACTATACATTATAGTCATAATGGATATTACTCCCTTCTCCAAGGTTTTGCTTTCCACAGTTTCTGTTTGGGTTTTATTGTATTTTTTGTTTGTTTTGTTTGAGACAGGGTCTCACTCTGTCGCCCAGGCTGGAGTGCAGTGGCGTGATTATGACTCAGTGCAGCCTCCACCTCCTGGGCTCAAGTGATCCTCCTACCTCGGCCTCCCAAATAACTGGGACTAGAGGCACATGCCACCACATCCAGCTAATTTTTGTATTTTTTTTTTTTTTTTGAAGAGACAGTGTTTTGCCATGTTGTCCAGGCTGGTCTCAAACTCCTGGGCTCAAGAGATCCCCTCGCCTCAGCCTCCCAAAATGCTGGGATTAGTGAGCCACCACGCCCAGCCAGTTTCTGTTATCTTTAGTCAACCAGCATTGTCATGGCTCCGTGATCCTCCTTCTGACACACAGTGAAAAGGTCAATAGCAGTCAACGCTGTGTTACAATACCTAGGTCAATCACCTCACTTCATCTCATCACATAGACATTGTATCATCTTACACCATCATAAAAAAATCTAGCATAGTACAGTAAGATATTTTGAGAGAGACCACATTTATACAACTTTTATTACAATATAATAGTCAATCTCTTTTTTTTTTTTTTTTGAGACGGAGTCTTGCTCTGTCGCCCAGGCTGGAGTGCAGTGGCGTCATCTCGGCTCACTGTAACCTGCGCCTCCCAGGTTCAAGTGATTCTCCTGCCTCAGCCTCCTGAGTAGCTGGGACTACAGGCGCCCGCCACCATGCCTGGCTAATTTTTGTATTTTTAGTAGAAACGGGGTTTCACCATGTCAGTCAGGCTGCTTTCGAACTCCTGACCTCAGGTGATCCACCTGCCTTGCCCTTCCAAAGTGCTGGGATTACAGGTGTGAGCCACCGTGACAGGCCTGTTGATCTCTTACTGTGACTAATTTATAAATTAAATTTATTATAAGTATGTATATAGGGAAACAAAATAGTATAAATAGCACTTGGTACTATCCACAGCTTCAGGCATCCACTGGGGGTCTTGGAACCTGTCCCCCACAGGTAAAGGGAGACAATTTAAGAGAGAATGCCTGCACAAGGCAATGCTCTGAAATGACAGCTATTCGATAGTGGAATTTCATGCACTTTATGTATATCATTGAGGTAGAAATATGGAGCCTAACGGTGTTTTTACCAGAGTAGCGTAAGCTATATAATAAAGCAGTTCTCTTTATGCTGTAGTGATTGTCCAATGACTCCACATTTCAAACCTGGAAGTACACTCAGCTTTGTAAACCATCTGGCAGAGTAGAAGTTCTCCCAATGGACCGCCACTTAACCAACTCATTTGAGTTAAGCAACACTCTTCAATTTATCTGTAAAGCAAATCAACTGAGACCCACAACACGCTGAAAGCTTGAAATTAATAGGCTTCCCTCTGGTACACGACAAACATAGGTAACTTTGATAAGCACGGAGTCACCTATCAGACTCAGTTGGTGCTTATCAAAGTCAGTTGTTTGTTCTCAAATATTTTTATATGAAATAGACTTGTTATTTTAACTAAGAATTTAATTAAACTAATTAACCATTATGAAAACCAATTAAATAAAAAGGCAAAAAGAGAATTGCTTTTTCTAAGAAACTACAGTTGACTGGCCGGGCGCAGTGGCTCATGCCTGTAATCCCAGCACTTTGTGAGGCCGAGGCGGGTGGATCACGAGGTCAGGAGATCGAGACCGTTTTGGCTAACACGGTGAAACCCCGTCTCTACTAAAAATACAAAAAAAATTAGCCGGGCATGGTGGCAGGCGCCTGTAGTTCCAGCTACTTGGGAGCTTGCAGTGAGCCAAGATTGTGCCACTGCACTCCAGCCTGGGCGACAGAGCAAGACTCCGTCTCAAAAAAAAAAAAAAAAAAAAAAAGAAAAGAAACTACAGTTGACTACTACTTTACAAAGATGGAATAAAAGTAACTAACAACTGCTGTCAAAGTAAATTTGGGTAAGAACCATATATGACTCAAGGTGGGTTGCGTCATGAAAATCTAGAAGAATTATGTACTTTGATTGCTTCACAAATTCTTTGAGTTCTCCTTTGTAATAAAGAAACGAAAGTTAGAACTCATAGATGGTATACTGGATGATGTCAGTTATTCAAGAAAGATTATGCTGTATTCCAATCAGTGGGCAAAAACCTTATACGCAAAAAAAAAAAAAGAAATCCTTGGCCCTACATCAAAAGATCGACAAAGGAATGTAGATGTAAATATTTTAAGTCAAATGGGTTTTTTTGTATTGTTTTATGAAACGGGATCTTGCTCTGTCACCCAGGCTGGAGTGCAGTGGCACAAACACAGCTCACTGCAGCCTCAAACTCCTATGCTTAACAGATCCTCCTGCTTCAGCCTCCTGTGTAGCTGGGAACACATGGGTGTGCCACCATGCCTGGCTAATTTTTTTATTTTTATTTTTGTAAAGACGGGGGTCTCATCATATTGCTTGGGCTGGTCTCGAACTCCTGGGCTCAAGCAATCTTCCTGCCTCGGCCTCCCCAAGTACTGGGATTACAGGCATGAGCCACCACACCTAGACTAAGTCAAAATGTTCTAAAATAAATTGCATCACTTTTTAAAAAGAGATTCCCTTCTATGGTCCACTTAAATTAAGTGAACAGCCTCTGGTTTCAGGTGACAGTCTCAATCTCATCAGAAGAGAGGTCCTATAAACTCCTTAAACCTGTCGTCAACCCAGTACCCATGACAGTCATTCTCCTGAGCTGGCTATAGTCCCTGTCCATTTCCTTTTTACCATTTTTCTCACATTCCCAGTCTCCAAAAAGAGGAAAGGATAGAGAGAGACTTTTGATGACTTCATTCCCATAAGGTGTGACTCAGCTACTGTCACGTCATTCCAGACAAACAAGGATGCTTTGGAGCGGAGGACCAAGGAAAAGGAAGTGACCAAACCCAATGGATGAGGAAGACAAGCTGATTTGGAAGGGAAGTGAGGAAGAGGATGAATAAAGAAGTTGGAAAAAAGGGGACCCAAGCACACTCAAATGCAAAAGCGGAGATTTAATGAAAAGCATGAGAGACTGTGATTGGAAACCGAGAAAGAAAATAGTTATATTTTTTAAGTCTCAGTCCCATTTATCCAATTTGGGTCCTAGTCTTTTTTTTTTTTTTGAACAGGGTCTCACTCCTGTCACCGAAGCTGAAGTACAGTGGCGCAATCTCAGCTCACTGCAGCTTGACTTCCCAGGCTCAGGTGATCCTTCCACCTCAGCCTCCCAAGTAGCTGGAACCACAAGCTTACACCACCACGCCCAGCCAATTTGTGTATTCTTGTAAAGATGGGGTTTTGCATGTTGCCCAGGCGGGTCTTCAAATCCTTAGCTCAAGCAATTTGTCCATCTCTGCCTCCTAAAGTGCTGGGATTATAGGCGTGAGCCACCATGCCCAGCCTGACTTCTAGTCTTGAAGGATCAGATATAAAGGAATCCTAAATTGAAATCACAGGCTTCCTTCAGTCTCTTGAAACTCTTCCTTTTACACTCATTCAGACTAATTGATAATTACTATGCTTTTGAAGTGCCACAAATATTAACAAAAAACAACACGGGCCTATTAATGCAATTTAGCATAAGAAATCTACTCTGGTGGGCTTTAAAAAATGGAACTAGGCGGGGCTGGGTATGGTGGCTCAAGTCTATAATCCCAGCACTCTGGCAGGCCGAGGCAGGTGGATCACCTGAGCTCGGAAGTTCAAGACCAGGCTAGTCAACATGGTGAAACCCCGTCTCTACTAAGTATACAAAAATTAGCCGGGCATGGTGGCCACCGGCGCCTGTAATCCCCGCTACTTGGGAGCCTGAGGCAGAACTGCTTGAACCTGGGAGGTGGAGGTTGCAGTGAGCCGAGATCGCACCACTGCAATGCACTACAGCCTGGGTGACAAAGCAAGACTCCGTCTCAAAAAAAAAAAAAAAAATATATATATATATATATATATATATTTCCAGATAAACAATTCTAAAACCACTACACATGTATAACCAGAATTGAACAATTAAGTATATGATGGCAGATGGCAGAAGCCAGGTTTCCCACTGTTGGAGGGGGTGGTTACAAACAAGCAAGGGAGGGAGGCTAGGATACCCGATGTACTGGATTAGAGAGGGAGACATAAGTATGAACTAGTGTTTAGCTTAATATGAAAACTGACCGGGCATGGTGGCTCACACCTGTAATCCCAGCACTTTGGGAGGCCGAGGCAGGCAGATCACCTGAGGTCAGGAGATTGAGACCAGCCTGGCCAACATGGCAAAACTAAAAATACAAAAACTAGTTTTGTATTTTTACAAAACTAATGTGTTTAGTTTTTGTATTTTAGTTTTTTACAAAACTAAAAATACAAAAAATACTACTTGGGAGGCTGAGGTGGGAGAATCACTTGAACTCGGGAGGTGGAGGTTGCAGTGAGCCGAGATCATGCCACTGCACTTTGGCCTGGGAGACAGAGCAAGACTCATAAAAAAAAAAGAAAAGAAAAGCCCAGGCGTGGTGGCTCACACCTGTAGTCCCAGCACTTTGGGAGGCCGAGACGGGCGGATCATGAGGTCAGGAGATCGAGACCATCCTTGGTAACAGGGTGAAACCCCGTCTCCACTAAAAATACAAAAAATTAACTGGGTGTGGTGGTGGGCGCCTGTAGTCCCAGCTACTTGGGAGGCTGAGGCAGGAGAATGGCATGAACCCGGGAGGCGGAGCTTGCAGTGAGCTGAGATTTTGCCACTGCACTCCAGCCTGGGCTACAGAGCGAGACTCTGTCTCAAAAAAAAAAAAAAAAAAAGGAAAATGGATACATATAGAAATATTTACAGGTATGTGCATATAGAAGAGTTAGAATATGAACATATTTCCTTGCTTTGTTGGCTGAGAGAACCATCTAGAAGTAATGACACTTCAGTAGCAAAAAGCACACCTCACACCCACATTTTTGTTCCTACAATCATTCTTTGACAGAAGATATCACACCTTAGAGAAATGGCTAACCCTAACACTGGTGCAGGAAACATATAAGATGAAACTGGAACATCTTAGCAGTGCCAGAAAATAGGTAGTGCTAAGAAAAAAAAAAAACAGCCGGGCGTGGTGGCTCACGCCTGTAATCCCAGCACTTTGGGAGGCCGAGGTGGGCAGATCATGAGGTCAGGAGATCGAGACCATCCTGGCTAACACGGTGAAACCCCATCTCTACTAAAAATACAAAAAAAAAAAAAAAAAAATTAGGTGTGGTGGGTGCCTGTAGTCCCAGCTACTCGGGAGGCTGAGGCAGGAGAATGGTGTGAACGTGGGAGGCGGAGCTTGCAGTGAGCCGAGATCGCACCACTGCACTCCAGCCTGGGCGACAGAGCAAGACTCCGTCTAAAACAAAAAGAAAAAAAAGAAAAAAAGAAACCCACACATACACACGATAAGGATATATCAAAGGGGAACAGAAGTCAACTGAAAGAGCTCCCAATGGCCAAAGCTTAAACAATTTCATTCCCAAGATAAAGTAGTAGTGGATTAGAATAGAAAGTATAAAATAAGTACCCCTGAGTCCTTACGGTTAGATAGGTAGGTAGGTACATAGATGGATGGATGGACAGATGGACAGATGGACCCAATGGACAGACAAATGGCTAGATGATAGACAGATACATACATACATATATACATGGATGGATGGATAGATTGATAGATTGAAGGATAGATACATGTATACATACATACATATATACATGGATGGCTGGCTGGATGGATAGATACATAGACGCCACATGGATGGATAGAGAGATAGGATTGATTGATTGAGTAAAGGATAGATAGATTGAAGGGTAGATAGATACATGGATGGATGGATGGATGCACAGATACACAGATGATGGATGGATAGATACACAGATAGAAGTAGAGATAGATAATAGTCAAATCTCCCGTGCACAGTAATTCTAAATAAAATTTATGCACATATTCCACCCTTACGGAGGTGGAGCATAACTCCTCATTCTTAAATTAAACTTGCACTTAAAGACTTCTTTCCAGGCCGGGCATGGTGGCTCACGCCTGTAATCCCAGCATTTTGGGAGGCCGAGGTGGGCGGATCACAAGGTCAGAAGTTCAAGACCAGCCTGGCCAACATAATGAAACCCTGTCTCTACTAAAAACACAAAAATTAGCTGGGCATAGTGGCACATGCCTGTAGTTCCAGCTACTCAGGAGGCTGAGGCAGGAGAGAGAGAATTGCTTGAACCTGGGAGGCAGAGGTTGCAGTGAGCCAAGATTGCACCACTACACTCCAGCCTGGGCAACAGAGTGAGACTTCGTCTCAAAAACAAACAAACAAAAAGCCTTCTTTCCAAAGGATATAATAAGGAAAGAGAGAATAATTTTCCTTCGTAGAAATCATACACGAAAACCCCTCTGTCCTTCCTGCCTCATCATTTACGCGTCTCCAGAACATTCTGCTGTACCCTTTATCTAAACACTACCTCAGGTAGATGATTAGAGTTAATGTCAACAATGACAAAATCATGTAGATAGTCTGTTTCTTTGATATAATGTGATGAGAATTTCACTTTACCTGTGTGGTCTTCTTCCCAAAAACCCACAAAACCATGAGACAAACATCAGGCAAAGCCCAATTGAGAGACATTCTACGAAATACGTGACCAGTGCTCAGACAAAGCAAGGAGAGTCTGAGAAACTGTCACAGTGCAGAGGACCCTAAGAAGTCATGATGCCTCCCTAAATATAACGTGTCTCCTGGATGGGATCCTGGAACAGGAAACAACATTAGGTAAAAATGAAGGAAATGGGAGTAAAGTATGGACTTTAGTTAATAATACTGTATCAAGGCTGGTTAATTTTGGCAAATGTACCACACTAAAGTAAGATGTCATTAATAGGGGAAACTGAGCGTGGGCTAGATGAAAACTCTCAGTACTATCTTCAAAACTTCTATAAATCTAAAATCATTGTAAAATAAAAGCTTATTTTTTATTTTTTGAGATGGCGTTTCGCTCTTGTTGCCCAGGCTGGAGTGTAGTGACACAATCTTGGCTCCCTGCAACCTCAGCCTCCTGAGTAGCTGGGATTACAGGCACGTGCCATCATCCCCAGCTAATTTTTTGTATTTTTAGTAGAGACGGGTTTTCACCATGTTAGCCAGGTGGGTCTCGAACTCCTGACCTCAGGTGATCCACCCACTTCGGCCTCCCAAAGTGCTGGGATTACAGGCGTGAGCCACCATGCCTGGCCAATAAAAACTTATTTAAAAAAAAAAAAATCTCAGAATGTAGCATTAAAAAAAAATCAAAGGAAAGGTATTTTATTTTAAAAGTTAATACAACGATTAACAAAAGGGAAGATTTGTCGTTGGGTCTATTACCCAATGCTAAGATATAATTTAACATTTGCTGTGTGATGAAATACAGAGTCTTCATTTTATAATTCATAGAAAAATCCTACAACATATTCAGACAAAGAAGATTATGAGAAAATGACATACACAATGGATGTAGTTTTTAAAGCTAGGCTTTTAACACTAATCTTCAGAGAGAGCATTGTTATTAAGAGCCCAGGAAAATATAAGATAACATCAAATTGTCTGAGCTAAATTAGTGGAGGCACATTTTTAAAAGCTCAGTGCTTGGATTCTAGTTTGTGTGATACTGGATAAATCACTGGGCCAGAAGTTTCTCCATCTAAATAGTAAGATAATCCTAAACAGTCCCTAATGTCCCTTGACCTTTTTTTTAGATGGAGTCTCACTCCGTCACCCAGGCTAGAGTGCAGTGGTGTAATCTTGGCTCACTGCAACCTCCACCTCCTGGGTTCCAGCAATTCTCCTGCCTCTGGCTCCTGAGTAGCTGAGATTATAGGCTCACACCACCACACCTGGCTAATTTTTGTATTTTTAGTAGAGACGGGTTTCACCATGTTGGCCAGGCTGGTCTGGAACTCCTGACCTCAGGTGATACACCCGCCTCGGCCTCCCAAAGTGTTGGGATTACAGGCGTGAGCCACCAAACCCGGCCATGTCCCTTGAACTTCTCAGTGCCTATCATTCCATCCAGGGTAGTGTGGAAAACTAAGAAATACCTTGACCTAGTGTGCAAAGGATTTAGGTTAGAGAGTGAAAAATAATCTATCAACAGCAAGCATTAATTGAGAATGCTGAAATGGGTCAATTCTTAAGGATCCTTAATAATAATCTAGTCTTGAGGCTATTGTTCATAGCTAGGCGAGCTATAAGTCCCATGAGGCAAGGGATTGGGTCTGGCTTTCTTTTTTTTTCTTTTTGGTATCTCCAGGCCAGGCTGGTATCTCACTCTGTCACCCAGGCTGGAGTGCAGTGGCGCAATCTCGGCTCACTGCAAGCTCCACCTCCCGGGTTCACACCATTCTCTTGTCTCGGCCTCCCGAGTAGCTGGAACTACAGGCACCCACAACTGCACCCAGCTAATTTTTTGTATTTTTAGTAGAGACGGGGTTTCACCGTGTTAGCAAGGATGGTCTCGATCTCCTGACCTCATGATCTGCTCACCTTGGCCTCCCAAAGTGCTGGGATTACAGGCGTGAGCCACCGTGCCTGGCCATGGCTTTCTTATCAGAAGTTTTTTTTTAATGAGAAAATGACTGCGTCCTTTTTTTTTTGCCCCTAAAAGCCCGGGAAGGAAATATATAGCAGAATTGTAAAAGCTATTCAAAGGATATTCCACAAGCCCCACTTCTCAAGCAGTGAGAAAATTTGGTGTTAGTCTAGAAATAGTTCCTACCTTTCAAGGTGTCTTAGGTCTTCAATTAAAAATGAGGTGTAATGAAAGCTCTGAGCCCATTTTGATGTTTAACTGAAGACAGTTAACCATCTAGTTTAAGTCAAGTCCCAATACTCCCTCTTATTTGGCCAAGATATAAGGAAGCTCAGCTGCTTGCTCTTTTGACACCAGTGGAAGTTTAAACCACACAAGCTCTGGGACACACATGGAACCCCTCACCCCTGGCCACCTCCTGATCATAGTAAAAGCCAACATGGTAGCCTTTGCCTGCTCTCGCAAGCCATTCTGAACCTGCTTGGGGGTCTGCCTTGCTCTCCCCAGAAAGTCTCACTAAGTGAATAATAAAGTTTTTCATACCCTTTTGGTGCTTCTGTCGTGTCGTAGGTAAGGACATTAGCAATTTGTGAGGCCAAGGTGGACAGATCACCTGAGGTCAGCAGTTCGAGACCAGCCTGGCCAACATGGTGAAACCCCATCTCTACTAAAAATACAAAAATTAGCCAGGTGTGATGGCAGGTGCCTGTAGTCCCAGCTACTTGGGAGGCTGAGGTGGGAGGATCACTTGGAGGTTGCAGTGAGCTGAGATTGCACCACTGCACTCCAGCCTGGGTGACAGAGCGAAATTCTATCAAATAGATAAATAAATAAGTACGGACATTAGGACCAAATTTTTGGTGGGGTTCCATCATGCCTCCCCACAAAGACACAACACGAGGAGACTTTTATTTATTTTGTTTTCATGAAACACACAAGAAAACTCAGTTGCTGGTGATTCACACTCATAATTATGGTACCGTCTCACAAATTATCCTGATAGGACTGTGCCTAGAAGTAGAATACAGTAGTAAGTCATATCCTTCATAAAGAAGAAACCCTTCTGCTTTAAACACCCACTGGGTTTTAGCATAGTTTATTTACTTAGAACAAGAGTAAGATTGCAAGTCCATTTCTATCTGCTAACGAACAAACACTAGAAAGTTCTTAGAGGCTTACAGACAGCCTGTTAATAACGCAGGCCAGATTCAAGACAAATAAAACATTTTTAAGGGCCTATCATTTGAAAGAAGCTCTAACAAAGAAAGGATTAGATTAGGCTCTAACCCTCAGGATTTCTAAAATAGAAAAGAGCACAGCTGCATTTTAAATCATCGGAGTGCGTGCATTATTTAGTAACTTCTTTTGTAACTGTTAGCACTACCGGTGCAATAAGAGAAAGTTAATTTTAGATGGCAGGGCATTTCCATTTTGTATATGTGTGTGTCATATGATTCATTCTCAAAAGCCTAGCTTGAAAGCCTCAGTTAAGATGTTTCCGTCGAGGTAAAACTGAAGCAAAATACTTTTATTCCAGTTCATCGTGTGGAGTTTACTCTGCCATGTAAAGCGGAGAATTTTCTCATTAATATTTCTGAGCTCTGTAATGCTTCCATTTTCAGCTGGGTTAAAAATAAAAGACATCATAATAGCGCCAACTAAGTATTTCTGTCAGGGTAGGAGTAATAAGCGGTTCGTGGCTCCGTGGGGATTATCACATTACATTCATGGAAAACCACCAGTGCAACCCAGGCGACATTCAAGTTTGCCGTTAAAAGTAATATATAGTTGTCTTGTGCTGAGGTCAGACTAATCTGGATAAGAAAGAAAAATGCTCTAAAAAAATAAAATACAGAATGAAAAGAAAGACAATATTCCCCCTTGTTGGCTTGTCCCTGAAATTGGGACCAGGCCAACATGCACACCCCACCGCTTCCTGCTGGCATATTCTGGGGGTGAGAATCAATCCGCTCTTTGTAGATATTAGAAATTGTGGAGGCATTAAAAAGGCAAACACTGAATAGATCTAATGTAGTTGGAGACAAAGGGTTTAAGTGATGTGGAGGAAGAGGGCAAGAGGAAAGCCGGTCAAGATCTGGGCCAGCCAGTGTCTCATTGGAGGGACTGGGGGGACTCAAGGTCACACCCGAGTCCACCTCACAGCTCAGAGGTGACCCTTATTTCTACTACTCTTAATGCTTTATGTCACCAACCAAATGCAAACAGCTGATTTCCCTTGGGACTAGACTTAAAAGGGACGTTTACAAAATATCCAAAGTGCAATGTTTCTTTAATGTTCTATTTTAAGTTAACCTGCGTGTGTATGGGTGTTTGGGGAGGGGGGTGTTGCGTGTATGTGTATGTAGTTTACACATCCTGTATACAGTGGTGGGAATGTATTCTTTTCTTGTCTTTTTTTTTTTTTCTTTTTTAAGAGACAAAGTTTCACTCTTGTCGCCCAGGCTGGAGTGCAATGGCGCGACCTCGGCTCACTGCAACCTCTGCCTCCCGGGTTCAAGCGATTCTCCTGCCTCAGCCTCCTAAGTAGCTGGGAATACAGGCACCTGCCACCATGTCCAGCTAATTTTTGTATTTTTAGTAGAGACGGGGTTTCACTATGTTGGCCAGGCTGCTCTCGAACCCCTGACCTCAGGTGATCCACCCACCTAGGCCTCCCAAAGTGCTGGGATTACAGGTGTGAGCCACCACGCCCCGCCTCTTCCCTAGTCTTTTAAGAAACATAAACTCTGTATGCATCATGTCTAACAGGTACTTCTGTTTGAGACTTGAGGTACAAAATTGTTTTAATAATGACTTAACCTTGAACTAATTTTGAGTGTTAAAGGTTTCACTCCATACTAGAGAATAAAGTTGAAAGGGTTTTTTTTCCTAAGTGAATGACCAAAGCATTATTTTGGTAAAGCAATAAACTTCAACTGTAAATCGTGCCATGCACTAAGTAGGTCACTGAAAACTAAAATGGTATCAGATGTAGTCTAGGATTTCAGTTTAGCAGGATTATCTTTTCTAATTGCTGTTAAAATAAAACAACTACTTTTACTAAAAGCTTGGGGGTATGCTAGAGTGTTTTTAAAGCTATATTACAGCAAAAAAAAAAAATTCTTCCCATGACAAGTTTTTATAAAAATGCTTCCATTCACCTTACTGCCTTAGAAAAATTATGCACTGGATAGAATTTTGACTTTAAAGGTTTAGAGCCCTGGGATGCCACATGGGCACTGTGAATAGAATTTACAATCAAGAACATAGTGAAACTCCATCTCTACTGAAAATGCAAAAATTAGCCAGGCATCGTGGCGCATGCCTGTAGTCCCAGCTACTCGGGAGGCTGCAGGGGAATCGCTTGAACCTGGGAGGTGGAGGTTGTAGTGAGCATCATGCCACTGCACGCCAGCTTGGGCAACAGAGCGAGACGAGACTTCATCTCAAAAAAAAAAAAAAGAATTTTCAATCAGGAACTGTCATGCCCTTCCTGGAAGTACTAGGAACACCACTGAATAAGCAAAGAATAAGTGAGAGAAGTTTCTCTTTATAGATTCCAGCTAAAGAGATGATAGAATTTGAATAGGACCACTTTGTAACCCCAATAAATGGAGGGACCTGCCCATTGAGCACGAAGGGTTGAGAGCATCTCAAAAGTAGAGACAACCAGATATTGCATGTCTCCTGCTGGCAATGCCCCACACTGTCTACAGAGTAGTCTTGCCCTACCCCACTCCCTCAAAAACAGCTTGAATCTGAACAAGCGTCTAGACCTAAATAGATATTTATAGGAAATATAAGGAAGAGAGAAAAATGTTACAGAACACCAAGGAGATGCCATCAGCAAAACTCATTTATGAAAAACTATACAAGATAAATAATCCAGTTTCCTCGGCAAATGAGTTACAAGGAATTAAGAAAAAGAAAAAGTGCCAGGCACATTGGCTCATGCTTATAAGGAGGACAAGACAAGAGGATGGCTTGAGCCCAGGAGTTCAAGACCAGCCTGGGAAACATAACGAGACCCTGTCTCTACAAAAAAATTTAAAAATTTAGCCTCGTGTTGTGGTGTGTGCCTATAATCCCCGCTACTTGGGAGACTAAAACAGAAGGATTACTGGAGCCCAGGAGTTCAAGGCTGCAGTGAGCTATGATCATGCCACTGCACTCCAGCCTGGGCAACAGAGTGAAACCCTGATCCTGTCACCCAAAAAAAAAAGGAAAACTACATAGGTTAAGAGACAACTACTCATCACAAGGTGACCTTATATACTTCTTCATTCAAATAAACCAACTAAAAGAAAAATTACATAGATGAGGAGATTGAAAAACCCTGGATATTTTTATCATAGTTAAGCAACAATTGTCATTTGTTTTAGAAATAATAATGGTATTTTAATTATGTTGAAAGAGAAAATCCTTATATTTTGAAGACACAGACTGAAACATTTACAGATTTTTAAGAATTAATTTCTTATTTGACAAAGGAGGTATGTTCTGGGATTACTTCCTCAAAGAATTATGACTCTTTCCTCTTCCCCACCCTAAGCTAAAGTTCCCCTCCATCATATTTCAGTACTACCTTGTATATATCTCCATCTTTGCACCTCCATGTTGCATAATAATCTGTTTATGTGAGTGTTTCTACCACTAGACTGAGCATCATTAGGTCGGTGATCATGCCATAATTGATTTGGTTTCTCCAATTCCTGACACATGGTGAATCAATAAATGAATGAATGCATGAACAATTCGTTAACACCAATATTTTATTTTCAGCTCTACATGCTTATAGTAGCCAGGAGTTTCAAACTCCCCAATGCAAATGATGAATGGTTTCTGATTCCCAAGCTATAGAATTACCAAACAGCTTTCAGTCTCACTGTTTTAGCCATATCTTCCTCCAAAGAATCGATGATTAATAGTCATAATAGCCAACTTTTATAGCCCACTTCCTATACACTGGGCACTGTTCCGAGTACTTATGTTTTAAATAATGTTTTCATTACAGTCCTTTGACGTAAGGCCTAGTCTGATCATTCTCATGTTAGAGAAGAGAAACTGAAACACAGAGATGTGGGTCAGTGTCCAAGGTCTCTCATAAGGGGCAGACCTGGGATTCATACCCAGGAAATCTGCTTCCAGAACATCTTCACTTGACCATGCTCAACAACCTCCCTAAGATAACTAGAGCCTTGCTAACCTAGTAGGTGTGGACTTTGCAGAAAGCTGCGTCTCTGGGCCATTGCAGTTCCAAGCACTTGATTCATAAGTGATCACTTTATTCATGCCAAAAAACACTGAAATAAAGGCAACCTTAGGAAGATAAATAATCAGTATCAGAATAATGTAAGATAAAATACCATAGCAGAAGACTGTAAGATTGTCTTCAGATGTTTTGGGGGTTTTCTGTTTGTTTTTTGTTGTTATTTTTTGTTTTGAGACAGAGTCTCACCCTGATGCCCAAGCTAGAGTGCAGTGGCACAATCTTGGCTCACTGCAACCTCCAATTCCTGGGTTCAAGTGATTCTCGTGCCTCAGCCTTCCAAGTAGCTGGGACTACAGGAACCTACCACCACACCTGGCTAATTTTTGTATTTTTAGTAGAGATGGGGTTTCGCCATGTTGGCCAGGCTGGTCTTGAACACCTGACCTCAGATGATCCACCTGCCTCGGCCTCTGAAGGTGCTGGGATTACAGGTGTGAGCCACAGCTTTCAGATGTTTAGTCAATCAAATTACTTCCCACCAGTACAGACATTTTGCCCAGCTAGTTAAAGAGTATTTTCTCGGGATGAGATCAGATGTGGCATTGACCCCATACATAAGACACCCATCATCTGACTGGGAACAAAAAATGAATTCCCAATTTAGCTCTTTCCTTGTGCCTCCTGCCCCATCTGGATACTGCTTTTTTCTTGGAATAATATCACAGTTAATCAAGGTTACAAAAACACGGAACATTCCTCCCTCATTTGAGGAATTTGGGATTGGTCAAAATCATTGTTGAACAAAATATCTAAGACAGAATGGGATAGAATTTACTTGATCTTTCCTTTTGTTCTTTTTCCAAGGAAGAAAGAGTCTCACTGACTCCAGGATTCTTGGCTTAGCCATTACTCAAGCCACAAATACTTCAGTTATCCAGTGAGTCAGCAGCCTTCAACCACACTTTTAAATAAAGGCCTTCTATCATGATATTTTTCACATGTGTTTTACTCCCTGTTGTATACCCTATAAATGCTAAGCTGTTACGATTTTTTTTTCCTCTCATTTCTTTCTGCGGAGATAGACCTGACATTTCTTTCAAGAAGACTGTTACTTATTTTCTACTAAGACTCAAACGACAAACTTTCTAGTGAATTCAATTGGGAGCTTCTTCTGGCCAATCCTAGCATTATTATTTTTTTTCTTTTTCTCTCTTTTTTTTTTTTTTTTTGGTTAATTTTTCTTTTTTTTCTTTGCAGACGGAGTCTCACTCTGTCGCCCAGGCTGGAATGCACTGGCACGATCTTGGCTCACTGCAACCTCCACCTCCTGGGTTCAAGCGATTCTCCTGCCTCAGCCTCCCAAGCAGCTGGGATTACAGGCATGCACCACCAGATCCAGCTAATTTTTTTTTTTTTTTCTGAGACGGAGTCCTGCTCTGTCACCCAGCTCCCGGGTTCAAGCAATTCTCTTGCCTCAGCCTCCCGAGTAGCTGAGATTACAGGCTCCCGCCACCATGCCCAGCTACTTTTTCTGTATTTGTAGTAGAGATGGGGTTTTGCCATGTTGGCCAGGCTGGTCTCAAACTCCTGACCTCAGGTGATCCGCCCACCTCAGTCTCCTGAAGTGCTGGGATTACAGGCGTGAGCCATCGTGCCCGGCCTTTTTTTTTTTTTTCCCTACCTTATTGTGGTACAACATGCATATATAAAATTTACAGTTTTAGCCATTTTTAATTATACAACTCAGCAGCATTAAGTACATTCACACTGCTATGCAACCATCACCACCATTTATCTCCAGAACTTGCTTCATCTTCCCAAATTTAAACTGTGTATCTCTTAAATTCAAATTCCTATCCCCCAACCTAGGCCTAGCAACCACCATTATACCTTCTGTCTCTCCTAATTTGTTCTTTGCTATTTCGATGGTTTTAATAAATGTAATTGGCCAGGCGCGGTGGCTCATGCCTGTAATCCCAGCACTTTGGGAGGCCGAGGCCGGTGGATCACGAGGTCAGGAGATCGAGACCACGGTGAAACCGTGTCTCTACTAAAAATACAAAACATTAGCCGAGCGTAGTGGCGGGCGCCTGTAGTCCCAGCTACTCGGGAGGCTGAGGCAGGAGAATGGCGTGAACCCGAGAGGTGGAGCTTGCAGTGAGCCGAGACTGCACCACTGCACTCCGGCCTGGGCAACAGAGCGTGACTCCGTCTCAAATAAATAAATAAATGTATTAATCATGATAAGGGCAGTGGGTTGCTAAAACAAAGAAACCTATACCTTTTTCTCCTTAAATCCATTTTTCAACTTTCAGTTATTAAATTTATAAATGATCCTTCCTTTTACAAGTAAGGCTAGAGTGCAGTGGCGTGATGTTGGCTCACTGCAACCTCCACCTCCTGGGTTCAAGCAATTATCCTGCCTCAGCCTGGGATTACAAGTGCCCTCCACCACTCTTGGCTAATTTTTGTATTTTCAGTAGAGACAGGGTTTTGCCATGTTGGCCAGCCTTGTCTTGAACTCATGACCTCAGGTGATCCACCTGCCTCAGCCTCCCAAAGTGCTGGGATTACAGGCACGAGCCACCTCACCCGGCCTTTTTTTTTTTTTGAGACTGAGTCTCACTCTGTAGCCTAGGCTGGAGTGCAGTAGTGTGATCTCGGCTCACTGCATCCTCCACCTCCCAGCTTCAAGGGATTCTCCTGCCTAAGCCTCCTGAGTAGCTGAGATCACAGGTGCGTGCCACCACGCCCAGCTAATTTTTGTATTTTTAGTAGAGATGGGGTTTCACCATGTTGGCTGGGGTGGTCTCAATCTCTTGACCTCATGATCCGTCTGCCTCGGCCTCCCAAAGTGCTGGGATTACAGGCATGAGCCACCTCGCCCGACTGATCCTTACTTTTGATGCTCTGTTTTAATCCACTTGTCTGCACACTGCTTTTAGGCACATTTTATGTGGTTCTTAATATAATCAAATATTGGGCAGGAAAAAGAAAGGGTCTCTGATTAAAAACAAGTTTAAGGGCTGGGCGAGGTGGTTCACACCTGTAATCCCAACATTTTGGGAGGCTGAGGTGGGAGGATCACTAGAGGCCACAAGTTTGAGATGAGCCTGGGCAATATAGCAAGACCCCATCTCTACAAAAAAAAAAAAAAGTAAAAAATTAGTCAGGCATGGTGGCATGTGCCTGTAGTCCCAGCTACTGCGGAAGCTGAGGTGGGAGGATAGTTTGAGCCCAGGAGTTTCAGGCTGAAATGAACTATGATTGCACCATTGCACTCCAGCCTGGGCAACAGAGCAAGAGTCTGCCTCAAAAAAAAAAAAACAAAAAAAAAACAACTACATAAATAAATTTAAAGTGTGCTGGAGAAATAAGTTGTACCATTGGTTTTCCAAAGGCTTTAAATTATATGTATTTCAGTGACATCTTTCTTCATGAACACTGTTAACCGTGGATAATTAAGAATTTTCTAAGTTTGAGACAGTCGACTGATTTCCCACAAAAAGCTTTGACTCATTTATCAAGTTTTTTGTTTTTTGTTTTTTTAAGACGGAGTCTTGCTCTGTGGCCGAGGCTGGAGTGCAGTGGCGCGATCTTGGCTCACTGCAAGCTCCGCCTCCTGGGTTCACGCCATTCTCCTGCCTCAGCCTCCCAAGTAGCTAGGACTACAGGCGCCCACTACTACGCCCGGCTAATTCTTTTGTATTCCTTAGTAGAGACGGGGTTTCACTGTGTTAGCCAGGATGGTCTCGATCTCCTGACCTCATGATCCGCCTGCCTCGGCCTCCCAGAGTGCTGGGATTACAGGCGTGAGCCACCGCGCCCCGCCTCAAGTTCTTTTAAAAGTCACTTTTCTCTTTCTCAGATATCTTTGAGCTGTCACATCAGAAAACAGAAAAAGAAAGGTAAACTTCAGGAGAGAATTACCAGGGAGAACTAAGTAAGTTAAGGATGAACATCTGATAACGCAACTTCTCAGCACCCGCGGGCAAATGGCAGAGAGAAAAGACTTGGGTTTTAAAAGCTGAGTGGGCAGAATGTACAGCAAAGCGGAAAGAGCCCCTGCCTCATTTCTGAGACCTGGATGCCATGAGGAGTCTCCCTGCCGGCAGATGAAAAGGCAGCAGTTCCACACCCAGAGGCAGGGCCTGAGGATCACATTCACAGCAACGAGTGGGAAGTAAAACCCACCCCATTCCCAACGCCTCAACATTCTTCTTCTTCTTTTTTTTTTTTAATTTCAGTAGGTTTTGAGGGAACAGGTGGTATTTGGTTACATGAATAAGTTCTTCAGTGGTGATTTCGGAGATTTTGGTGCACCCACCACCCAAGCAGGGTACACTGAACCCAATGTGTGTAGTCTTTTATCCCTCACCCCCTTCCCACCCTTTCCCCTGAGTTCCCCAGAGTCCACTGTATGATTCTAATGCCTTCGCATCCTCACAGCTTAGCTCCCACGTACTTATTTTATTTTATTTTTTGAGACAGAGTCTCACTCTGTCACCCAGGCTGGAGTGCAGTGGCACGATCTCGGCTCACTACAAGCTCCGCCGCCCGGGTTCACGCCATTCTCCTGCCTCAGCCTCCCGAGTAGCTGGGACTACAGGTGCCCGCCACCACGCCCGGCTAATTTTTTGTATTTTTAGTAGAGACGGGGTTTCACCATGTTAGCCAGGATGGTCTTGATCTCCTGACCTCATGATCCACCCACCTCAGCCTCCCAAAATGCTGGGATTACAGGCGTGAGCCACCGCGCCCGGACCTTAGCTCCCACTTATGAGTGAGAACGTATGATATTTGTGTTTCCATTTGTGAGTTACTTCACTTAGAATAATAATTTCCAGTTCCATCCACGTTGCTACGAATGCCATTATTTTGTTCCTTTTTATGGCCACAATTTCTTTATCCATTTGTTAATTGACCAATATTGACTCAATATTCTAATAAAGTGGAAATTAAAAATAAAAATTACAGCCTGGGCAATGTGGCAAGACCCCATCTCTACAAAAAATTTTAAAATGAGCCAGGCATGGTGGTGCATGCCTATAGCCCCAGCTACATGGGAGACTGAGACAGGAGGATTGCCTGAGCCAAGGAGTTGGAGGCTGCGGTGACCCATGATGGCACCACTGCACTCCAGCCTGAGCAACAGAGTGAGACCCTGTCTCAAAACAATTTTTTTGATTAAAATTAAAAGATCACGTAGGGTTAGTGAGGAGATGTCTCTCCAATGGATTTCCAAGAGCCTCATGTAAAAAAATATAATGTATTATCACTGACGATAATAACCTTGTTTCTAAAACAAGATTTTAGAAAACTTTAATCTCCAAATCTCATTAGGATGACAGTACAAACACACACTTAAGATCTTTAAGCAACCTTTCTGTGCATTTTGTTTTATTATATAATACACTAAATAGAATGTATATATTATATATGGTATGCATGGAGGGAGAGAGATCTAAAAAGTGAATTAACAAATGGACCACTACTTTTTGGATATTACTCCCTTGGTATGCAAAATATGAGGAAAGAGGACTTTGCCCTTTGTGAAATTCTCCTTGGGACAAAAGGCTCAACGCTGATCATTCAGTGCTCCCACGACCCCTTTAATAAAGGGAAAAATCTGTCCTGAGCACATTCCTGTTGGGATAATTACAAGGGACTTTCTACGAGCACAGTGTCTGCTTACCTTTCTACACACTAATTATCCTTCCAGGAAGTGGGGTTTTGCCCCGAGATCCCTCCATCCAAACCCCCAATCACTTCCTCTAAGGAAAACATTCATCATTTCCTTCCAGCCCAGGCCTAAACTATTTCACATTGTATTGCTCAGGGCTCTTAACAAGTCCAGAAACAATCATATTTGTGCTGTGACGATCCCTTGAAGGCAGAGTGGAAGAGATGTTGTGGAGCTTTCTAACTCTTTTCCAGTAACAACAAAATAAGCCATTGATCTTGAAAAGTGAGTAAAATCCAAATGGTTTAATAGTAAAGACATTACCCAGCAGCACCAAACACTTGCTGAAATCAGGCAGAATCTTGAGGAAAAAAAACTCATCAACCAAACTAAAATTATAAAAGGATGTGATGGTGAGGCGGCCAAAGCCTGGAGCCCTTCATCTATTTAGACAAAACAACTGCAAAGCTCACTTCAAACATGTTGATGTTTCTTCCATGGACTGGACACAACAAGCTGTTTCTGCCTTCTGGAAGTGTTTTTTCCCTTCCTTATCCTAACATCAAAATGAAACCACTAAGAGAACACAACATCTCCAATCCCAAATGGTGTTTCTCTGTAAGATCCAGCTCTCTCCAGCTGAGAAGTTCATCAAATCCTAATTTAGTAGCTATTCTTTTTCAAGTTGCAGTAAACATTAATAATAGACACAAACACACAGTACAGGTAGTGAGAAAATCACTGCCAAAAATATCACAAGCACCCCTCAGGCAAACTTCCTTTCTCTGACTTTCTTCAGTACTTCAAGGACCTGCACACAGTTGTCTGCCACACAGCAGATCACACTGAGGCCTTTTATGGAAGAGTGTCCCTCTCCCTTTCCTGTTCAAACTACTGTGTGTGTCGCTGGAGGCTGTAAGCCTGTGACCTGGACAAACAACAAGCCCCTGTGGTTCAGGGATCACTGCCCATTAAGAGGAGAGAAGAGGTCACTAGAAAAGGAATTCTGCTCAGTTAAGTGTCTTGCTCAGCAAGATGTAATGAGTATCTGATTCACCACATAGAGATCAATTGTTACAATCGTTTATTGGAGCCCAGGACATTAACAGCTTTAGAAGGGAGGAGAAAATAGCTCCTTTCTCCCTCTCCGCTGTCAGCACATGTTCTGCCTTCTGGTTACAGAGGAGGGGACATGCCCAGTAATTGTCCCCCAAGCCCTGGACACCTCCTCAGGAGAGGGATCTCCACAAAGCCCCCCAGCCTGAACTGCAAGACAGAAATGGAATTTATAAGCAACAAGCATAAATTTTAAACATTTTCTGTTTTTTAGTTATCCCACTTACTTGAAGCACTTTCAAAGAGAAGTAAAATATGTTAACTACTTTTTTTTTTTTTTAACAGAGTACTGCTCTGTCCCCCAGGCTGGAGTGCAGTCCTGTGACTTGGCTCACTACAGCTTCAAACTTCTGAGCTCAAGCAATCCTCCTACCTCAGCCTCCCAAGCAGCTGGGACTACAGGCAAGTGCCACCACATCTAGCTAACTTTTTGTATTTTTTGTAGAGATGGAGTCTCGCTATGTTGCCCAGGCTGGTCTTGAACTCCTAGGATCAAGTGATTCTCCCACCTCAGCCTCCCAAAGTGTGTGAGTCACTGTGCCTGGCCATTAACTACTCTTTTCTTTTTTTTTTTTTTTTTTTTTTTGAGACGGAGTCTCGCTCTGTCTCCCAGGCTGGAGTACAGTCATGCAATCTTGGCTCACTGCAACCTCCGCCTCCTGGGTTCAAGCAATTCTCTTGTCTCAGCCTCCTGAGTAGCTGGGGTTACAGGCACACGCCACCATGCCCAGCTAATTTTTGTATTTTTAGTAGAGACAGGGTTTCGCCACATTGGCCAGGCTGGTCTGAAACTCCTGGGCTCAAATGATCCTCCCCTCTCGGCCTCCCAAAGTACTGGGATTACAGGCGTGTCACTGTGCCTGGCCATTAACTACTTTCAAAAGCTCTCTTCATATAAATCTCAGGAAACAAGGGTAGACAAAGACATGTATGTCTTCTCATATTTTTCATCTGATTTCTACTCTTAATTCTAAATTCTTCAAAGATAAAGGCCAAAGCTAATTAATCTATGTGGTCCTTACGGTACTGGCAGAAACAGCTGCACATGGAGTATTCTGAATCCATCTTATTTTTGTTCATTTTTGAAAATTTAAACCATTTCCTTTTCTTTCTCATTTTTCTTCATTTCCTCTTCCTACAATTTCTTAGCTCTGCCTTCCTGTTTTCTGTCTTCATTTGATCCTCCTTGTTCATATCCACCTTTCTCTCCCCTTTTCCTTCAATTTTTATTTTAAAAGCTGTCTGCCTTCTAGAATTAACTCAAGCTTCCAGAAACTAGCAGGTGCTTATTGAAGGAATTGATGAGTGGATGAAATTGTCGTCCATTCAGACAATCTGGGTCTTCTTCTAGACTCAGAACAGAAGAATGAGGAAAAAAAATGGAATTCTGTCGGGAGAGAAATGGAATTCAGTTGGGAGAGAAGACTGGGCACTTCCCGTCTCCTGCTCTTCTGCACAGGCTTATTGAAATAATGGACAAATCAGCCAGGCGTGGTGGCTCACGCCTGTAATCCCAATACTTTGGGAGGCCAAGGCGGGTGGATCACCTGAGGTCAGGAGTTCAAGACCAGCCTGGCCAACATGGTGAAACCCCATCTCTACTAAAAATATAAAAATTAGCTGGGCTTGGTGGCGGACGCCTGTAATCCCAGCTACTCTGGAGGCTGAGACAGGAGAATCACTTGAACCCGGGAGGCAGAGGTTGCAGTGAGCCAAGATCGCACCATCACACTCCAGCCTGGACGACAGAACAAGACTCTGTCTCAAAAAAAAAAAAAAAAAAAAAAAAAAGGACAAATCATGCCCAGCTGAGGAAATGAGCAAGCACATATGAAAAAGTCCCGAAAATAAAAACGGCAGCAAAAAAATGGTTGTATGCCAAACAACAGTTACCAGCTCTCCAGGAAAATCTCATTCATAAATCGGAAGAAATTGGTGCTCATCTACTGAAGGGAATAGAAAGAGCCTTCTTTGTGCAACCTGTGCTGCAAAGACCACAAGCAACTGCGGTCAGACAAAAGACAAACAAAGAGACGTCTGGGAAATGCCACAACTGATAATAAAGTCACTTCATACAGCCAAGAGGCTGCCACCACACAGATGCCTCCTGTAGATATCCAACTATCAGAACAGATACTATAATATTCTATAATGAGAAATGTGTTTCACCAAAGCAACACTATTGTATCCTGTCCAATAAAGAAAATGTATTTCCTTTTCTTTCATTATCCCATTTTAACACAACCAATTCCATTATTGCGTCTTCATGTCCTGGGCAATTCCACAGTGGACAACATCAAGGTATTAAGCATTGTTTCTGCCAGGCCTCCCTGTACTTCAGCACCACACCCCAAATTAGTCATAAAGCTCATGAAAACACCAGTCTCTCTAGAAGCTGACACGCAAAATTCATTCCAGGCAGCTTGATTTTCCCTCCCACCAACTGTTAGAGTCATTGTGGTTACATCTAGCCATAAGATCTTTCCTTTCATCCACATTTAAACTGTGTCCCATGTAGCATGCAGCACCAATGAGGTTACGGGGAATGATGGAAAAAGGAAGAGTGAATGGAAAGAAGAGATCATGTGTCTTCTCTGTGTTTCTTTTTTTTTTTTTTTTTTTTTTTTTAGACAGAGTCTCGGTCTGTTGCCCAGGCTGGAGTGCAATGGTGTGATCTCGGCTCACTGCAACCTCCTCCACCTCCCGGGTTCAAGTAATTCTCCTGCCTCAGCCTCCTGAGTAGCTGGGATTACAGGAACCCAACACCACGCCCAGCCAATTTTTTTGTATTTTTAGTTAAGAAGGGGTTTCACAATGTTGGCAAGGCTGGTCTCAAACTCCTGACCTCAGGTGATCCACCTGCTTCGGCCACCCAAAGTGCTGGGATTACAGGCGTGAGCCACCGCGCCCGGCTCTTTGTGTCTTTTCCTTAAGGGAAGAAACAAATGAAAAAGCGAATAAAGAACATAAGGTCGCTTTTTGAAATTCATTAATGTAAACCTTTTCTCTTGACAAAATAAAGATAAAAATTTAATAACCCTATGGCAGCACATGCCCCCTACTACCTCTTTTTTTCTTTTTTTGAGATGGAGTTTTGCTCTTGTTGCCCAGGCTGGAGTGCAATTGAGAGGTGACAGATTGCTGGCAGTCCTCACAGCCCTTGCTCGCTCTCCGCTCCTCCTCTGCCTGGGCTCCCACTTTGGCGGCACTTGAGGAGTCCTTCAGCCCGCCGCTGCACTGTGGGAGCCCCTTTCTGGGCTGGCCAAGACCGGAGCCGGTTCCTTCAGCTTGCGGGCAGGTGTGGAGGGAGAGGTGCGGGCGGGAACTGGGGCTGCGCGTGGTGCTAGCGGGCCAGCGTGAGTTCCGGGTGGGCGTGGGCTCGGCTGGCCCCGCACTCCGAGCGGCCGGCCGGCCCCGCCAGCCCCGGGCAGTGAGGGGCTTAGCACCTGGGCCAGCAGCTGCTGTGCTCAATTTCTCGCCGCGCCTTAGCTGCCTTCCCGCGGGGCAGGGCTTAGGACCTGCAGCGCGCCATACCTGAGCCTCCCTTCTCCTCCGTGGGCTCCTGTGCGGCTGGAGCCTCCCCGAGGAGCGCCGCCCCCTGCTCCACCGTGCCCCGTCCCATTGACCACCCAAGGGCTGAGGAGTGCTGGCGCAGGGCGCAGGACTGGCAGGCAGCTCCACCTGCGGCCCCAGTGCGGGATCCACTGGGTGAAGCCAGCTGGGCTCCTCAGTCTGGTGGGGACTTGGAGAACCTTTATGTCTAGCTAAAGGATTGTAAATACACCAATCGGCACTCTGTATCTAGCTCAAGGTTTGTAAACACACCAATCAGCATCCTGTGTCTAGCTCAGGGTTTGTGAATGCACCAACCCACACTCTGTATCTAACTACTCTGGTGGGGACTTGGAGAACCTTTGTGTGGACACTATCTAGCTAATCTAGTGGGGACGTGGAGAACCTTTGTGTCTAGCTCAGGGATTGTAAACGCACCAGTCAGCACCCTGTCAAAACAGACCACTCTGCTCTCTGTAAAGTGGACCAATCAGCAGGATGTGGGTGGGGCCAGATAAGAATAAAAGCAGGCTGCCAGAGCCAGCAGTGGCAACCCCCTGGGGTCCTTTTGCACACTTTGGTAGCTTTGTACTTTCACACTTTGCAGTAAGTCTTGCTGCTGCTCACTCTTTGCGTCCACACTGCCTTTATGAGCTGTAACACTCACTGCGAAGATCTGCAGCTTCACTCCTAAAGCCAGCGAGACCAGGAACCCACCAGGAGGAACGGACAACTCCAGGCGCGCCGCCTTAAGAGCTGTAACACTCACCGGGAAGGTCTGCAGCTTCACTCCTGAGCCGGCGAGACCACGAACCCACCAGAAGGAACAAACTCCGAACACATCCGAATATCAGAAGGAACAAACTCTGGACATGCAGCGTTTAGGAACTGTAACATTCACCGCGAGGGTGTAAGGCTTCATTTTTGAAGTCAGTGAGACCAAGAACCCACCAATTCCGGACACACAATGGCACAATCTCAGTTCACCTCAACCTCTGCCTCTCGAGTTCAAGCAATTCTCCTGCCTCAGCCTCCCGAGTAGCTGGGATTATAGGCACGTGCCACCACACCCGGCTAATTTTGTATTTTTAGTAGAGACGGGGTTTCTCCATGTTGGTCAGGCTGGTCTCGAACTCCCGACCTCAAGTGATCTACCTGCCTTGGCCTCCCAAAGTGCTGGGATTACAGGCATGAGCCACCACACCCGGCCCCCTCCTTTTTTTTTTTTTTTTTTTTTTTGAACATTTACTCTTCTGTAATAAAAGACTCAGACTATAGGCTCCACACGATTTCGCAAATGTTTTTTCTTCGAGGCAGAACATGGAATTGATTGCTGCTTTTTAAAAATAAGTCATATCGGGGCCAGGCGCAGTGGCTCACCCCTGTAATCCCAGAACTTTGGGAGGCCAAGGCGGGCACATCATGAGGTCAGGAAATCAAGACCGTTCCTGGCTAACATTCCGTGAAACCCCGTCTCTACTAAAAATACAAAAAAAAATAGCCGGGCGTGGTGGCGGGCGCTTGTGAGTAGTCCCAGTTACTAGGGAGGCTGAAGCAGGAGAATGGTGTGAACCCGGGAGGCAAGCTTGAAGTAAGCTGAGATCGCGCCACTGCACTCCAGCCGGGGCGACAGAGCGAGACTCCGTCACTCACACACACATACACACACACACACACAAAGTCATCAGATTCATGGGTTTTCAAATAATGACAATAACTTCCAAAACCAAGCTTTCATGGAAGAAATACACTTTCACCCATTACATCGTACTCCAGGCTAGACTTTTTGCTGATCCTCTGTTTCCTAATGAATTTGCTTTAAGTTTTAAGAGAAAACTGAATACTCTCTAGAGGGAACCACAGTCTATAGCGACAGTTAACTCATACTTTCCTAAAAGCCATGTCTCCAAAGAGAAACAAGAGGTATTAATCCCAAACTACGGTGACATTATTTTAAATAATTCCATTTTAGATCAGATTAAGCCTAGATTAAGCCCACACACGGATCACTTTCCTTCTCAAAAAATGAAAGCGCTTTATAGAGATGAACAAAGTAAGCTTCACAAATCTGCTTTTTGAAGGTGAAAATATCACAGTTGCTTACAAAAGGGCAAGATTGTGGTTTTTCTCTGCTGGTTTTTTTTTTTTTTTTTCTTTTCTTTCTAGTAGTAAAAGCCGGGGTGACAGTCCCAGAAATGTGCAATGTGCTGGAAAGAAGGTGGTGGATAAGACCACTCTTCTCTTATTAGGAAATAAGCCAGGCTGGCCCATGCCTTCTCTGTACATAGAGAACAACTCAGAAAGCTTCCCAGGAAAACCACTCTGGCTGGCTGTGAGAGTCTCAGAGACAGTGGATTCCCAGGCTTGTTGAAACTCAGTGCATTGGGTTCCCGCAGGATTTTCTTCATTTTTTAATTGTCCCAACAACCTCTGTCTATATTTTACAATTCAGAATCTTTCTTGTCATTGTGATTCTGGCAGATTCTGTATTTTCTTGTAACTGTTAAGTTTGAAGGCATCTCACACTCCCCATTATATGCAATATATCCATAAGCGGGAGAGACTTAATCTTTTAATTTTTTATATTTTATTTTATTTTTTGAGACAGGGCTTTACTCTATGGCCCAGGCTAGAGTGCAGTGCTGTGATCTTGGCTCACTGTAATAACCTTCACCTCCCAGACTCAAGCAATCCTCCCACCTCAGCGTCCCAAGCAGCTGGAACCACAGGTATGCACCACCACACCCAGCTAATTTTTTTTTTTTTTTTGTATTTTTGGTAGAGATGGGATTTCCCCATGTTGCTCAGGCTAGTCTCAAACTCTTGGACTCAAGTGACCTGCCCACCTCGGTCTCCCAAAGTACTGGGATTACAGGCATGAGCCACTGCGCCTGGCCAATCTTTTAGAAAATAGAACAATTGTCTTCTTATATTTTCTCTTTCTCCTATGCCCTGTCCTAAAATAATCTCCTTTATTCTCTCAATATTTTAGTGTCATTTAAAAAATACTCTAAGAAGAGTTAATGTGTTCAAGTGCTTGGGAACCTTGGTTCAGGGGTCTAAGAGAAACAAGAAAGAGGAAATGCAGGCACATCCCATACATTGTTGCAACATCCATGCTGAGAGATTATGAGCAGGCAGAAAACAAAAGGGCCCTATGAAGGACTTAAGAGAGAAATTGTACCCCAACCTACAACTGTGGAGTTGTTACAAAGGGTTCTTTAAATATTTCTGATGGGAATGAAATGAATTATGGCTAAGGAGGGGGGAAGAGCATTTAAAGGGCAGATGTCAGGTAAATGAAAATGGTGAATTTCCTAGTTGGCCACACCCACCTCACCTCGTCAATAAGTTCTTTTTCTTTTTTATTTAAGACTTGGAAGTTATCTCTCGCATAATTTGCTTCTGACCTCAATATAATCTAGTTCGGAATTGCTTCTGTTTGGATCACCCCTCATTCATTAAAAGACATTTCCATCTTAGGAAGTTTAGAAAAAGCTCTTGCCACTCATCATTTGTAGAAAAGCTTTTACACGGAAGCAAATATATGCCAGATCCTTTGCTATGGGCTGGATTTACTAAACATCCCTGGATTACTTTATAATTGGAATCCTTTTTATGGAGACCTGGACCAAATAAAATCTACGCAGACCTGCATTATATCATTTAATCTTCACAGCAATCCTTGGGAAAATGAGCATCTATTATTCTATGCTACAAGACAGGAAACGGAAATGCTTTGTAGCTAAATAATTTACCTACCGTCACAGAAGAAGCTTTCCCACTGTGTCTGACACACCTGTGCTTTCCTTCCTGGCTACCACCTCTTTGCCAGACCTAGGGGAGAAAGGCCGGATCCAAGATCTTTGGTCCTTCAAGCCAACTTAAATTACAATTTAAAATTTTACACTTCTTTGCCAGAAATAATGGGAAAAGGCCAGATCTTAGATCTTAGTCTTTTAATTCAATTAATTATATATGTTTATAATTATATATAAATATATTATATATATAAACATATATATATTTCCTTTTTAAATCAGTTTCTTGCTCTGTTGTCCAGGCTACAATGCAGTTGTGTGATCACAGCTCGTTGCAACCTCAATCTCCTGGGCTCAATCAATCCTTCTGCCCCAAACTTCCGAGGAGCTGAGACTACAGACATGCGTCACCACACCCCACTAATTTTTTAAATTTTTTGTAGAGACAGGGTCTCACCATGTTGCCCAGGCTGGTCTGGAACTCCTGGGTTCAAAAGAACCTCCTACCTCAGCCTCCCAAAATGCTAGAATTACAGGCGTGAGCCACCACACCCATCGTAAAATACTTATATAATTTTAAATGTCTGGTCTTAAATTTTTAAATGACCATGTCACTATTTGGCACCAGGCTTTTCTGGGTTTCATTGGTTTATGTTTGTTTGGCTTTAGCCTGGAAAAGGAAAAGCAGTTTAAAATGCATAGTCTTCTCTTTCTTTTCTTCCTCTCTCCCTCTCTTTCATTCGTTTGCCAAAGGCAGAATGTATGTGTAGAAAACCCACTGGACCTGCACACGCATGGCATCTCCTCTCTGGTCACACCGCTTGCACACTGTTCCAGGAGTCAGAAACCTTTTCTGTAAAGGGCCAGGCAGGAAACAGGTCAGGCTTTGCAGGTCGGAAGGTCTCTGCTATAACTACTCAGGTCTGTATTTAGAGCTCAAAAGCAAGCAGAGGCAATACAGAAATGAACTGGCGTAGTTGTGTTCCAACAACTGTGTTCAAGAAACAGCCCAAGGGCTTGATGTAATCCATCCTGTACCACAGGCAGTTATAGCGCTATCCCCACGGGATCTCCTCTGATGTCAAAGTTCTTAACATGGGGTCCGCTGGCTTCAGGGAGTCTCTAAACTGCCCCTGAAATAATTTGCAAGATGTTGTCTTTATATCTTTTTTGTTCATATGGTCATTTTTTAGGTCATATGGGTCCCATAGCCCTCATCAGGTTCTCAAATGTTTGACTCAGAATAAGGTTAAACCTGAGACCCACAGTTCTAATATTGGCTGGTTTCTTCAGAGTCAAGTTGCACAAGTCAAGCCCTGCTGTATTTTCAGTTACCTTTTCCCTGTGATTCACAAGGCTCACACTGTACTATTACGTGGATCCTAAAATCACCTCACACAATTTTCCCATCTTTGAGCCTCTGCAAATGTTTGCCAAGCTATTTGACGTGAACCTTTCATCTAATCCAGTTCAACTCATGAACAACCAAAGTAGCTCCTGAAAGCCAGGCTGTGTGTCCTGGGAGTAGAGAAACAGATCATGGAGGGGGAAGGAAGTCGGATGAGCAAACCACCAGGTCAGTGTGGCAGGGAGAGTTAGAGGCTCAAGAGGGGTGCCTACCCCGGATTTGGGGTCAGGAATGTTTCCTGGAGGAAATCCTCATGATGCTGGGGTCTTACTCGGGAGGTGAAGCAGGCTGGGTTTCTGGGTCCCGTGGGGAGTTGGAGAACTTTTCTGTCTAGCTAAAGGTTCATAAAGGCACCAATCAGCACTCTGTAAAAATGCACCAATCAGCACTCTGTGTCTAGTTAAAGGTTTGTAAACGCACCAATCAGTACTCTGTAAAATCGCACCAATCAGTGCTCTGTGTCCAGCTAAAGGTTTGTAAACACACCAATCAGCACTCTGTAAAAATGGACCAATCAGCACTCTGTAAAATGGACCAATCAGCAGGATGTGGGCAGGCCAAAAAAGGGAATAAAAGCTCACCACGCAAGCCAGCACTGGCAACCCGCTTGGGTCCCCTTCCAGGGTGTGGAAGCTTTGTTCTTTTGCTCTTCACAGTAACTCTTGCTGCTGCTCACTCTTTGGGTCCGTACTACCTCTATGAGCTGTAACACTCACCATGAGGGTCTGCAGCTTCATTCCTGAAGTCAGCGAGACCAGGAACCCACTGAGAGGAACAAACAACTCGGGAAGTGCCACCTTTAAGAGCTGTAACACTTGCTGCGAAGGTCTGCAGCTTCACTTTTGAAGTCAGCGAGACCAAGAACTCACCGGAAAGAAGAAACTCTGGACATGTCTGAACATCTGAAGGAAAAAACTCTGGACACACCATCTTTAAGAACTGTAACACTCACTGCGAGGGTCCGTGGCTTCATTCTTGAAGTCAGTGAGACCAAGAACCCACCAGAAGGAACCAATTCCGGACACATGAATGCATGGGAATTTGAATCTCGGACCGGAATTTCTCTCTGCTTGCTGAACAGAGAGAAAGAGGGCAGGTAGAAGAGGAGACACATGCCAGTGTCTTTAGACAAATCACAATTGAGTTTGTCGGAACATAAAGCAGGGTGGAGTGACAAAAAGACTAGACTGCAGAGGGGAAAGAGGTTGTATCACCAAGGACCTTGTTCAGTACTCTGTGGTAAAGGCAATGAGAAATCCTATTTTTTTCTTTTTCTTTTTTTTTTTTTTTTTTTGAGACAGTCTTGTTCTGTTGCCCAGGCTGGAGTACAGTCAGTGGCACGATCTCAGCACACTGTAACCCCCACCTCCCGGACTCAAGATATTCTGCCTCAGCCTCCTGAGTAACTGAGATCACAGGCGCCTGCCACCACACCTGGCTAATTTGTTTATTTTTGGTACAGATGGCGTTTTCACCATGTTGGCCAGGTTGGTCTCAGACTCCTGACCTCAAGTGATCCACACGCCTTGGCCTCCCAAAGTACTGGGATTACAGGGTGAGCCACGGTGCCTGGTCAAGAAGTCTTATAGAGATAAAAGCCTGCTGCTCAGTGTGGCTGGTTGGCCAGCTGATTTGACAGAACTGGGAGCCTGTTAGAAATGAAATTCTGGACCCAACCTAGACTTACTGAATCCAAATCTGCATTTTAACACATCCCAGGGTGATTCATATACTCAGAGGTGATACATATACACAGAAGCACTTATTTATCCTGAGTAAACCCTGTCCCCGATTTCAGGTGGCAAACTCCTACCTACTCAAGTTTCCCAAATGGCCCTTTGAGTGTTTCCCAAATGGCCCCCAGGGCACTTGTTAAGTATAGGGATTTCTGGCCTCGCCCTCGGACCTTCTTCAGTAAGTCAAGGTTGGGGCTAAGGAATTTGTTCTTCCAGCAAGTATTCAGGAAAGACTCTTAAGTTTGGGACAATGCATTTCCTGATCCCCAACTCAGCAGAATGAATTCCTTCTATGTCCCCATAGCACTTTATCCTCACTTGTATCATGGTATTAGTGGGTTGCTCTGTTATTATTTTTTTTTTGGGGGGGGGACAGAGTTTCACTCTTGTTGCTCAGACTGGCGTGCAGTGGTGTGATCTCAGCTCACTGCAACCTCTGCCTCCTGGGTTCAAGCCATTCTCCTGCCTCAGCCTCCTGAGTAGCTGGGACTACAGGTGTGCGCCACCACCCCCAGCTAATTTTTGTATTTTTTTTTTTTTAGCAGAGACGGGGTTTCACCATGTTGGCCAGGATGGTCTCGATTTCTTGACCTCGTGATCCACCCGCCTCAGCCTCCCAAAGTGCTGGGATTACAGGTGTAAGTTATTATTATTTTTTAAATGTACCTGTTTTCCTTGGTAGACCTTGAGCCCTTTTGTGTTGCCAGGGCCTGGCCCAGGACCTTAAATTCAATAAAAGATGCAGTGTGTACATGAATAACAGTGACTACCACATGGCCACCAATTAGTGTGAGTCCATTGGCCTGACCAAAGGTCAAATGTGGCATTAAAACGAAAGTAGCTTCAGTTTGAATGAGCCATTCATCAGCAGGATTTTTTTCCGAATATCCAAATCAAGGTCGAGAGTATGTTCCTGTTACCACTTCAAGCTGAAACTTTTCTTTGCACTAAAACTGGACATCTTGTTCCCTCTAGCAACAGCCAATTAGGGCAGCTCCGGCTTGCCTCCCAAGGCGATGCTCCCCGCCTCCAGCAATTACTACCTGAAGACGGCTTTATTTCCCTGGCCTTGCAAACCACCCGAGGACTGCGTTTGACCGGTTGACCTTCTTTGACAGCAAATTCCTCTAGCTGACCACAAGTCACATGAAGAAGTTATTTCCTTTTATTTGTTCTAAATTTCCTTTTTAAACTGTTGGCCTCCTTCAAGGGTATAACTTTTAAAGGAGAAATTAATACAATTGGTGTTTTGTTGTGAGCAGGAATAGTTAGGGAATATAAATATTTTTAAAATCCCTTGCAGAATCTGTGATTTAATTATATATATATTATATATATATATTTTTTTTTTTTCTGGACATAAATGTGTTCATTTTTCAAATCTTGCAAAATAAAGAAAAATGTAAAGAATATACATCCAGGCTGGGTGCAATGGCTTACGCCTGTAATCCCAGCACTTTGGGAGCCAAAGGCAGGCAGTCAGGCAGATCACTTTGAGCCCAGGAGTTTGAGACCAGTCTGGGCAACATGGTGAAACCTCATCTCTACAAAAAATACAGAAAATTAGCTGGGCATGATGGTGTGTGCCTGTAGTCCCAGCTACTCAGGAGGCTGAGATGGGAGGATCACCAGAGCCCATGAGGTCGAGGTTGCAGTGAGTGGAGATCGTGCCACTGCACTCCAGCCTGGGAAACAGAGCCAGACCTTGTCTCAAAAAATTTAAAAAAATTAATACACACACACACACACACACACATACCCTACCATCTAGAATGTTATGATTATATTCTCTATTAAATAAGAATTAGTCTTAAACATTAGTCATATTAGCATTTTCTCGTATGTAAATGTGCTTTTGTCATCTAAGCTTCATGAAACCAGCATGAAATACACGTCTGCACAATGCTTTTCTTTTTTTTTTTCCTCTTTGAAACTGAGTCTGGCTCTGTTGCCAAGGCTGGAGTGCAGTGGCATGATCTCGGCTCACTGCAACCTCCACCTCCCAGGTTCAAGCCATTCTCCTGCCTCACCCTCCCAAGCAGCTGGGACTAAAGGCACCCGCCACTGTGCCTGGCTAATTTCTGTATTTTTAGTAGAGACAGGGTTTCGCCATGTTGGTCAGGCTGGTCTGGAACTCCTGACTCAGGTGATCCGCCCGCGTTGGCCTCCCAATGTGCTGGGATTACAGGCATGAGCCTCTGCGCCCGGCCACAATGCTTTTCATGCCTGAGGAATCCACTGCCTCCCAGGCAGAAAAGTGATGTGAGGGACTGGACAGAGCCAAGACCAGCTGAGGCTCCAAGTGAAAGGAAAGAAAGGGGTTAAACTCCCCTACAAAACTCTTACTTTACAATGAGACTGCAGGATTTGTCACTCCAGGAAGAAACTGAAACACAGTTACAACAGTATGAAAAGTTTTTTGTTTTTTTTTTTGAGACGGAGTCTCGTTCTGTTGCCCAGGCTGGATGGAGTGCAGTGGCGCAATCTCGGCTCACTGCAAGCTCCACGTCCTGGGTTCACGCCATTCTCCTGCCTCAGCCTCCCCAGTAGCTGGGACTACAGACGCCCACCACCATGCCTGGCTAATTTTTTGTATTTTTAGTAGAGACGGGGTTTCACCGTGTTAGCCAGGATGGTCTCGATCTCCTGACCTCGTGATCCGCCCGCCTTGGCCTCCCAAAGTGCTGGGATTACAGGCGTGAGCCACCGCGCCCAGCCAGTATGAAAAATTTAGTTCACTTCCGAGATGTTCTTGTACTTTCAAAAATCTGTGTGCTTCTTACTCTCATTAACTAGTTCTCACTCCCAGCCTCTCAAGTCTCTGAAAAAGGTATTCCGTTAGTTAGACAAAGGATAGCATCTCTCTGTTTACTCTTTGACAGGGAAGAAACCTTGCATGGTGATGAGTCACTTTAATTAGACTATGGGAGAGCTAGATGTTTTGTTTTTTTTTTTTTTTCTTTTTTTTTTTTAATTATGGCCCCTGACACAGCCCTCCGGAGATGCTGAGAACACGTGCCCGAGAGCCAGATTTTGATGGCAGGCTGGGATCCTAAGGGATAGCTGGAAAATCCAGAAAGGACTTTCTCGAGATTGGACTTATATGCACTTGTTTCTTTCTCTTAAATAAGAGTGACTTTATTGTTTTATTCTTTTTTTGTTGTTGTTCCTTGAGACAGAGTCTGGTTCTGTTGCCCAGGCTGAAGTGCAGTGGTACCACCATCACAGCTCACTGCAGCCTCCTAACTCCCAGGCTCATGTGATCTTCCCACCTCAGCCTCCCCAGTAGCTGGTACTACAGGCACACACTACCATGCCCAGCTATATTTTGTATTTTTTGTAGAGACAGAGTTTTGTCATGTTGCCCTGACTGGTCTGGAACTCCTGGACTGAAGCCATCTGCCTGCCTTAGCCTCCTTAAGTGCTGGGATTACAGGCGTGAGCCACCATGCCTGGCCTCATTGTTTTATTCTTTAAAAGCACACACACATTATAAAACACTAAGTGATGAAGAAAAATGCAAAGGGCAAAATATAAAATCATTTAATACCAGCCGGGCACAGTGGCTCACGTCTGTGATCCCAGCACTTTGGGAGGCCGAGGCGGGTGGATCACGAGGTCAGGAGATCGAGACCATCCTGGCTAACACGGTGAAACCCCGTCTCTACTAAAAATACACACAGAAAAAATTAGCCGGGTTTGGTGGTGGGCGCCTGTAGTCCCAGCTACTTGAGAGGCTGAGGTCGGAGAATGGCGTGAACCTGGGAGGCAGAGCTTGCAGTGAGCCAAGACTGTGCCACTGCACTCCAGCCTAGGCAACAGAGCGAGACTCCGTCTCAAAAAAAAAAAAAAGCATTTAATACCCCCAACACCACCCAGAAATAACTCCTGAGATATTAAGGTGGCCCTCAATCCAGAAAACCGTAGACTCATAAATTCATTCATTGAAATATCAAATAAATATTGAAAAGGGTATGTAAATTAAAATGGTTATTCAAATTAGATTATAATAGTAATACAGTCTTTTTACAGGATTTTAGTAGAAGAGAAAGCAGGTCACATGAAACCAAAGGAAATGTTAACTGCAACCTCCTCTTCCAAGGTTGATAGTTATACAATTATATTTTGTTTTGTTAAGGCTTAAAATACATATGCCTTTGTAAGCATAATTCCCATAATTCTTTTTTTTTTTTTTCCCCAAAAAAAAAGATCTCCTTCTGTCTCCCAGGCTGGAGTGCAGCAGCATGATCTTGGTTCACTGCAACCTCCACCTCCCAGGTTCAAGTGATTCGCCTGCCTCAGCCTCCTGAGTAGCTGGGGTTACAGATGCACGCCACCACAGCGTGGCTAATTTTTGTATTTTTTTTTTTTTTTTGAGACGGAGTCTCGCTCTGTTGCCAAGGCTGGAGTGCAGTGGCACGATCTCGGCTCACTGCAAGCTCCGCCTCTTGGGTTCACGCCATTCTCCTGCTTCAGCCTCCCCAGTAGCTGGGACTACAGCCGCCCACCACCATGCCCGGCTAATTTTTTGTATTTTTAGTAGAGACGGGGTTTCATCGTGTTAGCCAGGATGGTCTCGATCTCCTGACCTTGAGATCCGCCCGCCTTGGCCTCCCAAAGTGCTGGGATTACAGGTGTGAGCCACTGCACCCGGCCTAACTTTTGTATTTTTAGTACAGCCTGTCTACTGAAGGTTTCACCATATTGGTCAGGCTGGTCTCGAACTCCCGACCTCAGGTGATCCACCCACCTCAGCCTCCCAAAGTGCTGGGATTACAGGTCACCACACCTGGCCAGTTCCCATAATTCTTTAGTATTAGTCCTATATTTATATGCATTCAATGCTAATCATAGGATATTATCCATATTTGAGAAAGACTACTGCTTTTAGACTTGAATAACAACTTGGCATAAAACATCTGTGTCCATCTTTTCTTTCCTCAGAACCTAGCAGACATTTCTCCTTTGTCTTCTGCCATTACATTTGTTGTCAAGAAATATTATGTGAGTGGCCGGGTGCGGTGGCTCAGGCCTGTAATCCCAGCACTTTGTGAGGCCGAGGCGGGTGGATCACAGGGTCAGGAGACTGAAACCATCCTGGCTAACACGGTGAAACCGTGTCTCTACTAAAAATACAAACATTAGCCAGGTGTTGTGGTGGGCACCTGTAGTCCCAGCTACTCGGGAGGCTGAGGCAGGAGAATCACTTGAACCTGGGAGGTGGAGGTTGCTGTGAGCTGAGATCACACCACAGCACTCCAGCCTGGGCAATGAGAGCGAGACTCCATCTCGAAAAAAAAAAAAAGAAAAGAAAGAAATACAACGTCATTAGCTGGGTATGGTGGCGTGTACCTATAGTCCCAGCTACTCAGGAGGCTGAGGCAGGAGGATTGCTCAGCAAGCCTGGGAGGTCAAGGTTGTAATGAGCCCAGATCATGTCCCTGCACTTCAGCCTGAGCAACAGAGCAAGACCCTGTCAGAAAGAAGGAAAGAAAGAAAAGAAAGAGAGAGAGAGAGAAAGAAAAAGAAAGAAAGAAAAAAAAGAAAAAGAAAGAAGGAGGGAGGGGGAAAGAAAAAGAGAGGGAGAGAGGGAAGGAAGGAGAGAGGGAGGGACAGAGAGGGAAAGAGAGAGGGAGAGAGAAGGAAGGAAGGAGAGAAAGGAAAAAGAGAAGGAAAGGAAAAAGGGAAGGGAAGGAAGGGAAGGGAAGGGATCATATTTCCCTTTTGTAGGGGACTCCTTAAAATGCAATGATTTCATCAAGACATGGTTTAGAGTTAGTTGTTGTATAGGAAAATTTCCTAAAGAACAGAGTAATTTTTCTAGCTCAGATTCAGTTTTTCCTTTATTTCAGGAATATTATCTTTCATTATGTCATTGAATACTTTTTCTGTAACACTTTTCAGTTCTCTGCCACTATTCTTACTATGCACCATGTCTGTCCTCTGTATAACTTACCTCCTCTTTAATCATTTTCAAGGTATGTCTTCTCCCTCTCCATTCAATTTGATAATCATAAAACTTTATGTAAGTAATTTTGTTTTCCATCTGGTCTCTTCATTCACTCCTATTTTATTCATCAATGTGGAAATTGTGATTATTTGATCCTCAATTTGTCTTATCAGCGGTTTAGTCTCTTTTATTTTATTCAGCTGTTTATTATTGCATTTTGGACCAACTTGTTCAACTACTTATATTCTAAATCATCATAGTAAAGATGCCCAAAACCAGGTCTCTGAAGTTGGACTACATAGGTTAACTGGCCACCTGCTATCCATAAGTAATTTAACCTCAGTTCATCTATAAAATTAAGACAATAAAAATACATACTTCACAGCATGTGCAAAGAAATAGTGTTGGCCGGGCGCGGTGGCTCATGCCTGTAATCCCAGCACTTTGGGAGGCCGAGGCAGGTGGATCACGAGGTCAGGAGATAGAGACCATCCTGGCTAACACGGTGAAACCCCATCTCTACTAAAAATACAAATAATTAGCTGGGCGTGGTGGCGGGCGCCTGTAGTCCCAGCTACTGGGGAGGCTGAGGCAAGAGAATGGCATGAACCTGGGAGGTGGAGGTTGCACTTAGCCGAGATCACGCCACTGCACTCCAGCCTGGGTGACAGAGTGAGACTCCATCTCAAAAAAAAAATTAAATAAATAAAAATTAAAAATTAAAAATCAAAAAAAAAAAGAAGGCCAGGCGCCGTGGCGCACACCTGTAATCCCAGCACTTTCGGAGGCCAAGATGGGCAGATCACGAGGTCAGGAGATTGAGACCATCCTGACTAACACAGTGAAACCCTGTCTCTACTAAAAAAAAATACCAAAAATCATCTGGGCGTGGTGGTGGGCGCCTGTAGTCCCAGCTACTCGGGAGGCTGAGGCAGGAGAATGGCGTGAACCCGGGAGGCGGAGCTTGCAGTGAGCAGAGATCGCACCACTGCACTCCAACCTGGGGGACAGAGCAAGACTCCATCTCAACAAAAAAAAAGAAAGAAAAGAAATAATGTGTAAAGAACTTGAAACAGTGCCTGAAATGTATTAGACACTCAGTTAGTGTAGGCTATAATTATAGCTCAAACATACTATTTCCTTGCTTCTTGGGTGGCTTTTCTTCTCAAACAAGGCTCATCTATCTTTTTCATGCTATGCTTCTTATTTTTTTTTCCCATAGCACATTTGCATAGTCGCCTTTTCATGGTCACTTGTTAATGATCAAGGTAGGCATCTCTGTTCAGAGCTTTCATTTTTCTGATATGATGAGAGTCAAGTCTCTATGACTGCCTTCCTGCCTTTTCTGAGACTTACCACGTTTCCTTGAAGCTACTATCTGAGGTCTCAATATTACTAGAGCAGAAGGGAGAGCTTGGCTGGAACTGATCAGCCTGGGCTCTGTTCTCCTGAGTTCAGGTTAAGTGTTCCATGTCAAGGCTCACTCCACCCATTTGGAGGTGTAGCCTATGTTCATGGAGGCTAGCTCAGCCCCCATATTCAGTGATAAACCCTGGAAAATGAAAAAAAAACCTGAACAGATTCTTAGCTCTCTGCTAAAATCTGGAGTGGTAAGATAGGACCTTGGTTCCTACAATGTCTCCCTTATTTTTTCTCTGGACCTACCCTTGTCTCCTTATCTCCAAATTGGGGAAGATTGATGAGCATTCTTAGAGGTTAACCAAAACCACAGCAGAATCTTCTGTTCCTCTTCTTGGCCTCCAGCCCCATTGTGAAGATGATATATGAGGTTGTACCTCTTTCCTTTTTTGGCTGCTGGCAGTAAATGATTTTTTTCTGCTTTTTAGGATTTTTCCTCCATTCCTTGAGAAAATAAATAAGAGAAAGAGTCTGTGGTTTGAATTCACTACTCCATCTTTTCTAAGTCCAGGTTCTTGTTTTGTTTTTTGAGACTGGGTTTCACTCTGTGGTCCACGCTGGAGAGCTATGGCTCAATCATGGCTCACTGCAGCCTTGACCAGCTGTGTTCAAGCAATCCTCCTGCCCCAGCCTTCTGAGTAGCTGGGACCACAGGTGCATGCCACCACGCCTGGCTAATTTTTTTTTTTTAATTATTTGTAGAGATGCAGTCTTGCTTTGTTGCCCAGGCTGCTGTTTAACCCCTGGGCTCAAAGGAATCTCCTGCCTTGGCTTCCCAAACTGCTGGGATTACAGGTGTGAGCCATGCCTGGCCAGTCCAGGTTCTTAAGCCACTGCTAGACTGGTTGTAGGACTCTGTAGTACTGAGTAGAAGATTCTCTTCCTTTGATTTCTGCCATCAGCAGCCATTTTCTTAGTCAATTCAGGCCATTTTGTTTTTTTGTTTTTTTGTTTGTTTGTTTGAGACCGAGCCTTGCTCTGTTGCCCAGGCTTGAGTGCAGTGGCATGGTCTTGGCTCACTGCAACCTCTGCCTCCTAAGTTCAAACGATTCTCTTTTCTCAGCCTCCTGAGTAGCTGGGACTACAAGTGCACACCACCACACCCGGCTAATTTTTGCATTTTTAGTAGAGATAGGGTTTCACCATGTTGGCCAGACTGGTCTCGAACTCCCGACCTCTGGTGATCCACGCACCTCAGCCTCCCAAAATGCTGGGATTACAGGTGTGAGCCACCACGCTCAGCCTAGTTCAGGCTGTTTAACAGAATACCATAGACTGGATGACTTATAAACACCAGAAATTTATTTCTCAGCGTTCTGGAGGCTGAAAGCCAGAGATCAGGGTGTCAGTCTGGTTGGGTTCTGAGTAATTAGGTCATGGGCTCCACCCTCACGACCCAATTACCTCCCTCCTAAGTCCTCACCTCCTAATGTCATCACATTTGGGGTTAGGATTTCAACATATGAATTTTGAGGAGACACATTGAGCCCACAGCAGCCATAATCTTTCCAATGGGCACCGAGATGGTCATGATTAAATGGAGTGCGAGTTCCAGGAAATGCCTTTCAGAATAGGGAGAAAGTTTAGGCAATTGCTTTCCCTGTGGAAAACTGGCAATCTAAACACATACTGAATCTAGTCACATTGAATTGTTTACTGAATAAGCACTTTCATCATCCATTGTAATACTTCAAAGTTTTGTGTACTGTTGCTATACTAAACTCTCTCTAAGGGTAATATTTTAAAATTTGGGAGACCAAGGCAGGTGGATCACTTGAGGTCAGGAGTTCGAGACCAGCCTGGCCAATATGGCAAAACCCCATCTTTACTAAAAATACAAAATTAGTTGGGCATGGTGCCACACACCTGTAGTCCTAGCTACTTGGTAGGCTGATGCAGAAGAATCTCTGAATCCTGGGAGGCGGAGGTTGCAGTGAGCTGAGATCATGCCACTGTACTCCAGCCTGGGTGACAGAGTGAGACACAGTATTAAAAAAAAAAAGAGAGAGAGCAAGCTTGGTAGCTGAAGAATTCACTGTGGGGCTCTTGCAGTTTTCCTGGAAACAAAAGATACAGATTTGCTAGTTGTATATAGGAAATTTGGTATTTGTATTTGGTAGTTGTAGTAGAGAATGAAGGATGAGGGACGGAATCAGAAGATACTGCACTAATACAAATCTGGGGTTCATGAGTACCCCAATGGGAATGGGGTTGAGTAAAAGAAGACCTCACATATTTTTCCTCAAAACACAGGGTAGATGGTGACCATGCTAATTAAGAGGGAAAATTAAAGAAGGAATGAATTTGCGAGTATGAAAAGGATTTTACAGGAAAGATAACAAACTCAGTTTTACATAACGTTTTTAAGTTTGGAATACCTGTTGTATAATTGGCAGCTGAGAATTTAGTCTGAGGCTCAGCAGAGACGTGGCCTAGAGATATAATTTAGAGAGTCCTCATCAACACATAGGCAATACCTGAAACTATAGCTTTGGATGAAATTATTCAATATTTTCAGAAATATTTTTTCTGGCCAGGTGCGGTGGCTCGCGCCTATAATTCTAGCACTTTGGAAGGCCAAGATGGGAGGATTGCTTGAGCCCAGGAGTTTCAGACTAGCCTGGGCAAGATGGTGAGACCCAGCTCTACAAAAATAGAAAACATTAAAAAATCAGCCAGGCGCAGTGGTGTGCGCCTGAGGTCCCAGCTACCGGGGCTGAGGTGGGAGGATGGCTTGAACCCAGGAGTTCAAGGCTGCAGTGAGCTATGATCACACCATTAGACTCCAGCCTGAGTGACAGAGACCCCAAAACAATATATATATAATTTTTCTCTCTGCTACTTGCCAGATGGTGTGCCAGTGAAAGTGTAAAAGAATAAGTAAGAGAACATAAGGAGAGAATTTTGAAGAAGGTTAGTATTTAAAGTATTAATTGTTAAACTCTAAAGAGCAAAGAAATGAACTAGGGAGCTGGCTAAAAATCAAGGTTCTCAGGCCACACCTCTGCGACCTTGGCTGTATTAACCAGCACTCCAAGTGATTCTGATGCAGGCAATGCTTAAAGAAACATGATCTCGAAAGGAGGTCAGAGGAGGAGTCAGTAAAGAGACGGAGAAGGAATAAGAGGGAGGAAGAAAGCCAGATTGTCAGGTTGCTGAGCTTTAAGCTACACAGATGACGAGAGGATTTAAAAATACAGCCAGGCGCGGTGGCTCACGCCTGTAATCCCAGCACTTTGAGAGGCCGAGGGGGGCAGATCACAAGGTCAGGAGTTTGAGACCGGCCTGGCCAGTATGGTGAAACCCTGTCTCTATTAAAAATACAAAAATTAGCTGGGTGTGGTGGCACGTGCCTGTAGTCCCAGCTACTGTATTCTACTGAGGCAGAAGAATCACTTGAACCCGGGAGGTGGAGGTTGCAGTAAGCCAAGATCGCACCACTGCATTCCAGCCTAGGCAACAGAGCGAGACTCTGTCTTAAAAAAAATATGTGTGTGTGTGTGTGTGTGTGTGTGTGTGTTGTGTCTGGACTGGGCACCATGGCTCATGCCTGTAATCCCAGCACTTTGGGAGGCAGAGGCAGGTGGATCACTTTAGGTCAGGAGTTTGAGACCAGCCTGGGCAACATGGTGAAACCCCATCTCTACTAAAAATACAAAAATTAGCCGGGCTTGGTGATGGCTGCCTGCACTCCCAGCTACTTGGGAGGCTGAGGCACGAGGATCGCTTGAACCTGGGAAGCGGAGGTTGCTTTCTGTTGTGCTGTTGTTGTGCTGGTCTCACCTGCAGTGGTCACGAGAGCTGTTCTTTCTCCTTCTGGATACATGGGAGGAGTTGCAGTGAGCCAAGATCATGCCATATAGATAGATGCTGTGTCCTGGTGGCTTGAAGCCACGTGGAGGATGGTTCATTAAATTCTAACAAGTGCTTTTTGGCCTAGCGCAGTGTTTTGCCCCTGTAACCCCAGCACTTTGGGAGGCTGAGGTGGGGGGATTGCTTGAGCATAGGAGTTTGAGACCAGCCTGAGAAACATAGGGGACCCTGTCTCTATTTATTTACAAAACAAAGAAAAAAAATGCTAACAATTGCTTAAAAAAATAAAACTTCTGTGAGTTTCATAGGGTTGATTCAGAGCTCTCTGTCCTTCACTTTGACGGTTGCACCTCAGTTCATCTGTGGGCAAAGTCTTACATCATCTCTAGGTCTTCTACCAAGCCACCCCTTCTCTAGGTTCTACCTGGGCACCTTTCCTCCTCCAGGCCTTTGCATTGGGTCCTTCTAACTTTAATGACATCTGTTCCCTTTAACAGGCACCTTTACCAATTGGTTGACCAATCATGAGCACCTTTTTAATATAGCCCGAGGCCCTCCCACACCTGTGAACTGTCAGGTGGGCTCCTTATTAAGGTAACTGTTAGGACCAGATACAGGTGGGGAAAAAAACTGTGGAAGGGACTTGAGTAGTTATGTATCCAAATCCCCTCCCCAGTGCAGCATTCTCTCTAGCAACATCCTCGACTGCTGCTCACCCAGCGTCTGCGCCTCTATCCAGTGCTACCAGGGTAGCCTGTCCTGGCACTCAGCGGGCTTAGTTCTTATTGTAAGCCAGACCCTGTAACAGTGCTACTCACTGACAAAGTTTTGGCTCCTGTGTCTACGCAGAGCAGGCCTTGCCTATGTCACAAGACAACCCTCCTATATGAAACCCCTTGTTGTTTTCTCTTTTCCAAGTTAAACATCCTTAATAGCCTCAGTGGCTCTGTATATTATGTGCTACTGAGCCTGTTTATTATTATTCTGCTTGTTTCACTTGGAAACAAAATAATTCTTTTTTTTTTTTTTTTTGAGACGGAGTTTCGCTCTGTTGCCCAGGCTGGAGTGCAATGATGCGATCTCGGCTCACTGCACCCCTCCGCCTCCTGGGTTCAAGCAATTCTCCTGCCTCAGCCTCCCGAGTAGCTGGGGTTACAGGCATGTGCCACCACGCCTGGCTAATTTTATATTTTCAGTACAGACAGAGTTTCTCCGTGTTGGTCAGGCTGGTCTCAAAATCCTGATCTTGGGTGATCTGCCCGCCTCAGTCCCCCAAAGTGCTGGGATTACAGGCGTGAGCCACCGTGGCCAGCCAATTCTTGCTTTATATAGTGTCTCAGTTTCGGCCAGGTGTGGTGGCTCACGCCTGTAATCTTAGCACTTTGGTAGGCCAAGGTGGTAGGATTGCTTGAGCCCAGGAGTTCGAGACCAGCCTGGGCAATATAGTGAAATCATGTCTCTACAAAAAAATTTTTAAAAAGCCAGTTGTGCTTGCCTGCAGTCCCAGCAAGTCAGGAGGCTGAAGTGGGAGGATCACTTGAGCCCAGGAGTTTGTGGCTGCAGTGAGCCTTGATTGTATCATTGCATTCCAGCCTGGGCAACAGAGTGACTCTCAAAACAAAAAGACAGTGTTTTAGCTTTCTATTGCTGCTGTAACAAATTACCACAAATTTAATGGCTTAAAACAACAAAAAGTCATTATTTTCCAGCTCTGGAGGTAAGAAATGTGAAATGAGTCTTACAAGGCTAAAATCAAGGTATCAGCGGGGCTGGTTCTTTATTTCATCTTCAAAACCTATTACTCCAATTTCCCTTTGTCTCCCTCTTACGCAAGGATACTGTGATTACATTCAAGGCCCACCCAGATAATTCAGGATAATCTTCCCACCCCAAATCCTTAAGGTAATCACAGGTACAAAATACCTTTTACCACAGAAGATAGCATTCATAGGTTCCAGGGACTAGGACCTGGATATCTTCGGAGGCCATTATCAGTCTGCCACAGATCCCTCAATCAACTGTGTTAGCGTTTTCATCAACCAAGGCCTTCTTGTCTTATGGTGCTTTTGCCATCAACTAAAACCCTCAGGCAGTTTTCCACATGAACAGCTGTTGTGCTGGTCTAACTTGTGATGGTCATGACAGCTGTTCTTTCTCCTTCTGGATACATGGGAGGAGTGTACTTACCTGCTCCCTCTGGAGTTAGGTGTGATCACGTGACTGGCTTGACTAAGGTGATGCGAAATTTGCTGTGTGGCTATTTCCCTCTGTCACTGTGAGCAGCAATGTTCAGATGATTGCTTTCCAGCAGGCTGAATCCAGCAGGCTAAATCCATCAGCTTGGATCCCAGAGTGAGGAAAATGTCGCACAAAGGTGTCAGAGGACCTTGATTCATCTGGGATGCGTTAGGTGAATGAGAAACAAAACTTTCTTACTTACGTCACTGGAATTTTGGGAGTTGTTACCACTGCATAATCTAGCCTATTCTGACTGATACAAACTCTTCATACAGATAAGTCAATTTTTTTTTTTTTTTTTTTTTTGAGACAGAGTCTTGCTCTGTCACCAGGCTGGAGTGCAGTGGTGCGATCTTGGCTTGCTGCAACCTCCAACTCCCTGGTTCAAGCGATTCCCCTGCCTCAGCCTCTCGAGTAGCTGGGATTACACGCACATGCCACCACGCCCAGCTAATTTTTGCATTTTTAGTAGAGACAGCGTTTCATCATGTTGGCCAGGATGGTCTCAATCTCTTGACCTCATGAACCGAGGCCTCCAAATGTGTTGGGATTATAGGCATGAGCCACCGCCAGGCCTAAATGAGTCCTTTTTTTTTTTTTTTTTTTTTTTGAGACGGAGTTTCGCTCTTGTCACCCAGGCTGGAGTGCAATGGTGCAATCTCAGCTCACCGCAACCTCTGCCTCCCGGTTCAAGCGATTCTCCTGCCTCAGCCTCTTGAGTAGCTGGGATTATAGGCACGCGCCACAACACCTGGCTAATTTTTTTTTCTTTTTTTTTTTGTATTTTTAGTAGAGATGGGGTTTCATCATGTTGGTCAGGCTGATCTCGAACTCCTGACCTCAGGTGATCTGCCTGCCTCGGCCTCCCAAAGTGCTGGGATTACAGGCATGAGCCACTGTGCCCGGCCAAATGAGTAAATTTTTAAAGTCTAAACAGAGAACTTCCAATTTAATCCTCCCAAAGTGCTGGGATTACAGGCGTGAGCCACTGCGCCTGGCCTAGATGAGTCAATTTCTAAAGTCTAAACAGATAACTTCCCATTTAATCTCACTACATTTCATCTCTTCTGCAGTGACCAAGTCTTCAAGGCTTTTACAACATCTAGGAAATGCGATTCAATCATGCTATATACAATGGATACCTTATCATTTTAAACTGTTAAACATGTTTTTGTGTTTTGTTTTGAGATGGACTCTTGCTCTGTCACCCAAGTTGAAGTGCAGTGGCGCAATCTCGGCTCACTGCAACCTCCACCTCCCCAGTTCAAGCGATTCTCCCACCTCAGCCTCCAGAGTAGCTGGGATTATAGGTGCCCGCCACCACACTCAGCTAATTTTTGTATTTTTAGTACAGACGGCGGTTTCACCATCTTGGCCAGACTGGTCTCGAACTCCTGACCTCGTGATCTGCCCACCTTGGCCTCCCTAAGTGTTGAGATTACAGGTGTGAGCCACCACGCCTGGCCCGATTTTCAAAGTACTTAGTTAAGTTTGGCAGAATATTTCCATTATTATTCTAGTAGCCCTTTATAAAATTAGTTTAGTATGGCAATTTTGCTCATTAGGAATGCAGTCCAACTCACAGTGATCAATACATTTTGTTTATTAAGTGCTCCTGGGTCATCTGATTAAATAATCATTCTAAAATTATACAGGGGTTCATATAAATATTACTAATTTGTATTTTCTGAAACTACCAAAACCCTCAGGTGTTATAAGACATTTCCAGGCAAGGTGCAGTAGCTCACACCTACAATCCCAGCACTTTGGGAGGCCAAGATGGGTGGCTCGCATGAGGCTATGAGTTCCGGACTAACTGGGGCAACATGGTGAAACCCAGTCTCTACTAAAAATACAAAAATTAGATGGGCATGGTGTTGTACACCCGTAATCCCAGCCACACAGGTAGCTGAGACATGAGAATTACTTGAACCTGGAAGGCAGAGGTTGCAATGAGCTAAGATCGTGCCACTACACACCAGCGCTGGGGTGACAGAGGAAGACCCTGTCTCAAAAAAAAGAAAGACCATTTTTTTTTTTTTTTTTTGAGACATAATCTCACTCTGTCACCCAGGCTGGAGTGCAGTGGCGCGATCTCAGTTTACTGCAAGCTCTGCCTCCTGGGTTCACGCCATTCTCCTGCCTCAGCCTCCGGAGTAGCTGGGACTACAGGAGCCACCACGCCCGGCTGATTTTTTTTTTTTTTTTTTGTATTTTTAGTAGAGACGGGGTTTCACCGTGTTAGCCAGGATGGTCCTGATCTCCTGACCTCATGATCCACCCGCCTTGGCCTCCCGAAGTGCTGGGATTACAAGCGTGAGCCATCGCGCCTGGCCAAGAAAGACCATTTCATAAGACTTAAGGCAGCAAAGTGAAATTATGTTCTCTTCTAGTTCTTTCCAATGGTTTTGGCTTGAGTTAAAAAAAAAATCCTGAGCAGAGGCAAATGACATTGGATTTATCAGACCTTACTATATTTCCCTTCTACTACACTGCCTTTCAAAATAATAACATAGAAAGTACCCAAGCATGGCCGAGTGCGGTGGCTCATGGCTGTAATCCCAACACTTTTGGAGGCCGAGGCGAGTAGATCACTTGAGGTCGGGAGTTCAAGACCAGCCTGACCAACATGGTGAAAACCCGTCTCTACTAAAAATACTAGATTAGCTGGGCCTGGTGGTGCGCGCCTGTAATCGCAGCTACTTGAGAGGCTGAGGTTGGGAGTTCAAGACCAGCCTGACCAACATGGTGAAAACCCGTCTCTACTAAAAATACTAGATTAGCTGGGCCTGGTGGTGCGCGCCTGTAATCCCAGCTACTTGAGAGGCTGAGGCCAGAGAATCACTTGAACCCGAGAGGCAGAGGTTATGGTGAGCCGCAATCCTGCCATTGCACTCTAGTCTGGGCAACAAAAAAAAAAAAAAAGAAAGAAAAGAAAAGAAAAAGTAAAAGGAAAAAAAAGAAAGTACTCAAGCATAATCGTCCTTGAGGAGAGAAGGGGTTGATGCAAAAGACTCTTTATAGAGATGGGGTCTTGCCTGTTGCCCAGCCTGGTCTCCAACTCCTCAGCTCAGGCAATCCTCCACCTCAGCCTCCCAAAGTACTGGGGTTACAGGTGTGAGCCACTGCACCTAGCCAGAAGCCTCTTTTTCTAATCTTTATCTCTATATAGTAGCTAAGAGAATTATTATTTTAGTACACTCTGAGGAGCAAGTGTGGCATAGTAATTAAGTTCAATGAATTCTAGAATCAACGTACCAAAATTTAAATTCTGACTTTTTTTTTTAAGCCAGTTAAATTTAGCAGAGGGGAGTTGTATACTAAATTCTGTCTTTATCACTCACAAGTTTTGTGAGCTTAGACAAATTGCCCAAAATCTAACACTTGGATTTCTTATGGAATAACAATAGGACCTCCCTCATAGTGTTTTGAGGAGGATTAAAGCAGATAATCTAGGTAAATTGTAGCCGGGCTTGGTGGCTCACGCCTGTAATCCAGCGCTTTAGGATGCCAAAGTGGGTGGATCACAAGGTCAGGCGTTTGAGACCTGCCTGGCCAACACGGTGAAACCCCATCTCTACTAAAAATCCAAAAAAAATTAGCCGGGCATGGTGGTGGGTGCCTGTATTCCCAGCTACTCAGGAGTCTGAGGCAGAAGAATCGCTTGAACCCGGGAGGCAGAGGTTGCAGTGAGCCGAGATTGAGCCATTGCACTCCAGCCTGGGCAACAGAGTGAGACTCTGTCTCAAAAAAAAAAAAAAAAAAAATTGCCAGGCGCGGTGGCTCACACCTGTAATCCCAGCACTTTGGGAGGCTGAGGTGGGTGGATCACGAGGTCAAGAGTTCGAGACCAGCCTGGCCAACATGGTCAAACCCCATCTCTACTAAAAATACAAGAATTAGCTATATGTGGTGGTGAGCGCCTGTAATCCCAGCTACTAGGGAGGCTGAGGCAGGAGAATCACTTGAACCTGGAAGGCAGAGGTTGCAGTAAGCAGAGATCACACCACTGCACTCTATCTTGGGCGACAGAGCAAGACTCTGTCTCAAAAAAAAAAAAAAAAAAAGATAATCCAGGTAAATTGCACAAAATGAAGTAAGTGTTCAGCAAACATCTTCAATGTTATGTAAGATTTTCAATTTTCCCTTGTATTGTAGATTATGGAGCTAGATAATCAATAAATTATTTTGGTGGTCAAGAGTACATTAAAAAGGATCATCTATCTCTTGTCAAACTTTTACATGAGATAAACGAAATGATGAAGAGCTCAGTATACTCCAGATGTTGCTTAGTGCTTGGAGACTTTGGCTACAAATTCCTTTAAAATGTGAGTTTGCATGCCTTTGCAATTTTCTCCCTAACAAATGGCATTGATTCAACATGACTTAGGTTGCAAATACCAGACACTTTTTGATTACTTTCTTTAGTGTCACCTGGCTATCTTAATTGATAGATTAGGAGCAGCAGATCATCAGAGAAGCCCAGGAAATCTCACCATTTCTTTTTGTTTTCTCTGTCTAGGGATTCCAAGTCTTCTGTGTAAGGACATATTTAGAATTCCAAAAGGAAGAGGGGAAAAGAAAAAAACCCTTCAAAGTCACTAATCCAAGATATTCTGATATTACTTTTAGAGTACTTTAGAGTACCTTTAAAGAAAACAAACTTTCAAACTTCCCCAAAGTACAGCAAGACTATTATTTCTGATAGTTGTAGACTTACTTAAACTTTCATAAAATATTTACGTTAAAAAATCTAAAAGAATGGGGTATGATAATCGAGTTTATTTTTATTTTATTGATCAGTTAATCAAAATAAAGTCCTCTTCAATATCCTTCAGACTAAAGTTTATGCTTTTTGGATGAAAAAAATACATATAATCTTTCCTATCTAACAATATCAATGATATAAAATCATTATTGTTTTCATCTCTAATTCTTTAATTGTATTTATGTGACATATTATATTTATTGAAGAAGTCATCCAACATGGCCTACATGTCTATCTTTTAGAGTTTTTTGGTAGAGGATATCTGTCATTCATTTGGGTGGGAGAATGAGGAGTCAGGGCATAATGAAAGGCTGAGTGCCCCGGCACTTTCATCTTTGTACTCATTTTCTGAAGTGCATTCCATCACGAAATCTCAGTCGGCTCCTCCCTTCCTAAAATAACACTGTGACACTTCAAAATCTACCTCAGCCCTCCCCCACTACCCTAATTGCACATAAAACCACTAAGGGCGCTGTCAGGGCTGGCTACATAATTTATGGGGCCTGGTGCAAAATGAAGATGCCTGACCTCTTGTTCCATATGCAGTGGGGGAAGTACCATTAAAAGAACTCAAGAAAAAGCTTTTTCCTTTCTTCTGTACTCTGTCCCTTCACTTGTCATAATGTTTTTTATTTGCTCTTTAATGTCATTCCAAGCTAAACAAAAAATTAAAATTTTAGGGAGGCTGAGGCAGGAGAATGGCATGAACCCAGGAGGCGGAGCTTGCAGTGAGCCGAGATCATGCCACTGCACTCCAGCCTGTGCGACAGAGCGAGACTCCATCTCATAAAAAAAAAAATTAATTTCACCATTTTATTTATTTATTTAGAGACAGTGTGAGTCTTGCTCTGTCACCAGGCTGGAGTGCAATGGCGCGATCTTGGCTCACTGCAACCTCCACCACGCTCGGCCTCAACATTCATATTATATCACACAATGCCCATTTTAAATGAAAATGTCGTGGCTCACGCCTGTAATCCCAACACTTCGGGAGGCCAAGGTGGCCAGATCACCTGAGGTCAGGAGTTCGAGACCAGCCTGGCCAACGTGGTGAAAGCCTGTCTGTAGTAAAAATACAAAAATTAGCTGGGCGTGGTGGTGGGCCCCTATAATCCCAGCTACTCAGGAGGCAGAGGCAGGAGAATCGCTTGAACCTGGAAGGTGGAGAAAGTGAAGGGGAGGGGAGGGGAGGGGATGGAAGGGAAGGGAAGGGAAATCTTAGAGCATTTAACTCATGCAGAATCATCAAATTACACGGGAAGGGAAATGTTAGAGCATTTAACTCACGCAGAATCACCAAATTACACACTTTATTGTGCACGGATCATGTGTATTTTGTTCTGTCCTTAGAACAATGAAGGGCTCAGGGTGGTGGCTCACCCCTGTAATCTCACGGCTTTGGGAGGCTGAGGTGGAAAGATTGCTTGAGGCCAGGAGTTTAAAACTTGCCTGAGCAAGAACACAGGGAAATTTTATCTCTACAAAAAATTTAAAAATTAACCAGGCATAGTGATGTCTGCCTGTAGTCCCAGCTACCAGGGAGGCTAAGGCAGGAAGATCATTTATGTCCAGGAATTCAAGGCTGCAGTGAGCTATGAGCATACCACTGCACTCCAGCCTGGGTGACAGTGAGATGCTATTTCTAAAAAGTAATTAAAAATTTTTTTTAATGAAAAGCATATTAGTTTGTTTCCATGCTACTGATAAAAACATCCCTGAGACTGGGTAATTTATAAGGAAAAAGAGGTTTAATGGACTCATAGTTCCACGTGGCTGGGGAGGCCTGGAAATCATGGCAGAAGGTGAAAAGGACGTCTTACGTGGCAGCAGACAAGAGAGAATGAGAGCCAAGCAAACGGGTTTCCCCTGTTATAAAATTATCAAATCTCTTGAGACTTATTCACTACCACAAGAACAGTATGGGGGAAACAGCCCCACGATTCAATTATCTCCCACCAGGTCCCTCCCACAACACATGGGAATTATGGGAGCTACAATTCAAGATGAGATTTGGGTGGGGACACAGCCAAACCATATCAAAACGGAGCAGTAGAAGTGCGGTACAAAACTCACTCAACCCTTTTAATTTCACGTGTTGATGCAGGAAGATTTTACCACAACTCCATACCTTCCTAATGAGGAAAGAAGGACCTGAAGGAAAAAGAATCCTGCACTGCCCCATCTTTCCCTTTCTTTCTACATCCTCATTTTCAGCACAGGTACTGTGGTTGGCTCATACAGAGCGGTAACATGAATAAGAAAGGCTAGATAGAGCTCCTTGGTTTGTCCTGTTTCCAACATGGAATGACATTTCTTTAGGCATTTGAAGCAGCCTTGATTTGAATGGAAGTGTGGCCTCTTGAGGCCATCAACAGACCCCCGCACCCCTTAGATGTAGGCATAATACGTTAACCTTGTATTCACTTTGAGTCTCACTGAACTTGTCCACCAGAATTCTGTGCTCAGCAGGCATCATGAACACTACGTGCAAGGATGGCTGAATACACACAAATCATGCATTTCTTCTCTGCTCACATGCTCCATCGTCCTATCGGACTTCACTTGCAAAATCCAGGTTCAAAGATAAAATTCTGAAGAAATTCAAGCGTGAGGCCCTTGTGAACTGGGCCTGCGCACAGGCAACATGGCCAGGGAGCTGGCCCTGGATGCTGTTCTGTTGTCATTCAGTGGCGGCTCATGCCCAGTATCACAACCACCAGTTAGGCTATAAGAAGTGAGTTGAGAATTAGGGCAACACCACCTAGCCTGTTGGGTCACATCTTTTGGTCGCAATCACTTTACTTCAAGGCCTCATCGGCAATTCGCTCTAATCTACTACCTCATTCTGCTTGGGAGGCAAAAGGAGCCACAAGTTAAACATTTCATTGTTTTGGTTATAGAGTGTATGTGGCCAGGTGTGGTGGCTCATGCCTATAATCCCAGCACTTTGAGAGGCCGAGGCGGAAGGCTTGCTTGAGGCCAGGAGTTTGAGGCCAGTCTGGGCAACATACTGGGCAACAATAGAGACAGGGAAGACCGTGTCTCTACTTTTTTTTTTTTTTTTCAAGACAGGGTCTTGCTCTGTCATCCAGGCAGGAGTGCAGTGGCACGATCTCAGCTTACTGCAACCCCGCCTCCTGGGTTCAAGCAATTCTCCTGCCTCAGTCTCCCGAGTAGCTGGGATTGCAGGTGTCCGCCACCACGCCTGGCTAATTTTTGTATTTTTAGTAGAGACAGGGTGTCACCACGTTGGCCAGGCTGGTCTCGAACTCCTGTCCTGCCTCCGCCTCCCAAAGTGCTGGGATTACAGGTATGAGCCACTGCGCCCGGACCTCTATTTTTTTTAAATAAAAAAGTAAAAAATAAAGTATATGCAACAGTTTTTGGACATGAATTCAAAATAAATATGGAGAGATCAGTTTTGATAGTTCACAGGATTCTTTTTGAACAGTGACTTAAGTGCCTAAAATAACACTTTCTCAAGCCTAGAGCAAGTTCACTTACTTTAACGTGCATACAAATTACCTGAGTTACTTGCTGGAAGATATTTTTAAGAAACTCCCTGCCAGGCGCAGTGGTTCACGCCTGTAATCCCAGCATTTTGGGAGGCCGAGGAGGTGGATCACAAGGTCAGGGGCTCGAGACCAGCCTGACCAACATGGTGAAACCCTGTCTCTACTAAAAATACAAAAATTAGCTGGTCGTGGTGGCAGGCGCCTGTAATCCCAGCTACTCAGGAGGCTGAGGCAGGAGAATTGCTTGAACCCGGGAGGCGGAGCTTGCAATGAGCCGAGATTGCGCCACTACACTCCAGCCTGGGCGACAGAGCAAGACTCTGCCTCGAAAAAAAAAAAAAAAGAAACTCCCAGGTACCATTGCCAGATTTGATACTAATATTGCATAAGACATACTTATCCTAAAATGTTATTCATTGTGTATCTGAAATTCAAATTTAACTGGACGTTCTAAATCTTTATTTGCTAAATCTGGCAACTCCATCCCTAGTGATATTGATGCAGATGGACTGCATATAAAATCCTAAGTTTTACTGAGCTGGAGCTGTTTATAACTCCCTGAAAGCTCTCCCTCAAAGCAGATTTGAGATTTTTGACAGCACTGTCTGTGAGGAGAGTGGATCTGAAGGGTTTCATATAAAGTTCCATCACGTGGTCAAGTGCAGTGCCTGATGCCTATAATCCTAGCACTTTGGGAGGCCGAGGCTGGTGGACTGCTTCAGTCCAGGAGTTCGAGACCAGCGTGGGCAACATGGTGAAACCCTGTCTCTACAAAAAATACAAAAATTAGCCGGGCGTGGTGGCACGTACCTGTAGTTCCATCTACTCAGGAGGCTGAGGTAGGAGGATTACCTGAGCCTGGGAAGTTGAGGCTGCAGTGAGCTGTGATCGTGCCACTGCACTCAAGCCTGGGTGACAGAGTAAGACAAAAATAAAAAAATGAAAAATGAAAAATTAAAGTCCCAGCACATTCCCTTCAGCCAGAGATACTATTATCCCTTGAAATATCCCTCTCTCTCGCTTCCATGACTCCTGCTAGTTTCTCTCCTTCTGCATTGGAGTCTTCCCACCAGCCCAATGCAGGGTGCATCCCGGTTTTGTAGGGCCCACAATCCCCCATGCAATTTGGGGGACTCTATGGAAAGTCATACACAATTACAAATACAAAATTAGATAAAGATGAGTATCATGTATAATGAATAAAGAAATCACCACAAATTACAAATTTTAAAAAGCTTGCTGTTAATGAACACTCATCTATAATAATGTTTTCCTACATTTTTGGAGCTGCATACTCCTTAATCATTTCTTCGAAAGATAACTTGTTCTGTGATAAATAACATCTTCTGCAGAGAGAATAGAATGATAATTCAGTCTTTCCTCTAGCATGATGAATAGACATTTGATTTTTATTATTGATAGTGTAAAAGCGTTTCTCTCTACTTCACAAAGTATAAATGGTAATGTCATGTGCGTTTTTAAGATCGTTAGCAAATTTGGGCACACTTCATTTAAATTTCTTTTATATATGAGTTGCCAGATTTGGAAGAACTTTATTTTGCTTTATTTCAAACCTAGTTTCTCCTCTGTTGCCAGTGCTGGGCAGCACAGGTCACAAACATTTCTTTTTATTATTTTTTTCTTTTATTTATTATCTTTTTTTTTTTTTTTTTTTTGAGACGGAGTCTCGTCACTCTGTCACCCAGGCTGGAGTGCAATGGTGCGATCTCGGCTCACTGCAAGCTCTGCCTTCTGGGTTTACGCCATTCTCCTGCCTCAGCCTCCCGAGTAGCTGGGACTACAGGGGCCCGCCACCACGCCTGGCTAATTTTTTTATTTTTTATTTTTTAGTAGAGATGGGGTTTCACCGTGTTAGCCAGGATGGTCTCGATCTCCTGACCTCGTGACCTGCCCACCTCGGCCTCTCAAAGTGCTGGGATTACAGGCGTGAGCCACCGCACCCGGCCTAATTTACCTATTTATTTGCCTGCTTCATTTTTCCCTCTTATCAGACATTTCTTTTTCCTTTTTACTTTTTCTTTACTTTTTTTTTTTGAGACAGAGTCTCACTCTGTCCCCAGGCTGGAGTGCAGTGGCACGATCTCAGCTCACTGCAACCTCTGCCTCCTGGGTTCAAGCAATTCTCCTGCCTCAGCCTCCCCAGTAGCTGGGATACAGGCACCCGCCACCATGCCCAGCTAATTTCTGTATTTTTAGTAGAGATGAGGTTTCACCATGTTGGCCAGGATGGTCTCGATCTCTTGACCTCGTGATCAGCCCACCTCTGCCTCCCAAAGTGCTGGGATTACAGGTGTAAGCCACCGCACCGGCCTTCTCTTCCTTTTGAGACAGGGTCTCACTCTGTCGCCCAAGCTAGAGTGCAGTGGCGCAATCAGGGCTCACGGCAGCTTCAACCTCTCGGGCTCATATAATAGATATTTTGTAATAAGATCTCTGGCCATGTGTCTCCAGGTCTCCTTCCTGGTAGAGTCAGCCATGCACTAGGCAGGAATGTTCACTGCAGCACTACCCTCAGACAGCTAGCATTCATTTAAACACAAATGGCTTGGTGCAGTGGCTCATGTTTGCAATCCTAGCCCTTTGGGAGGCCAAGGCAGGAGGATCGCTTGAGCCCAGGAGTTCGTGGCCAGCCTAGGCAACATAGGGAGACCTCATTTCTATACATAATTTAAAAATTAACTGGGCATGGTGGCATGTACCTGAGGTCTCAGCTACTCAGGAAGCTGAGGCAGGAGGATTGTCTGAGCCTGGGAGGTTCAGGCTGAAGTGAGCCATGATCATGCCACTGCACTTCAGCCTGCGTGACAGGCCAAAACTCTGTTTCAAAAAAAATACATGGCCGGGTGCAGTGGCTCACACCTGTAATCCCAGCACTTTGGGAGGCCGAGGCAGGTGGATCACGAGGTCAGGAGTTTGAGACCAGCCTGGCCAATATGGTAAAACCCTGTCTCTACTAAAAATTAAAAAAAAAAAAAAATTAGCCAGGCGTGGTGGTGTGCACCTGTAATCCCAGCTACTCCAGAGGCTGAGGCAGAAGAATCCCTTGAATCCGGGAGGCAGAGGTTGCAGTAAGCCGAGATTGCGCCATTGCACTCCAGCTTGGGTGACAGAGCAAGACTCTGTCTCAAATAAATAAATAAATAAATAAATACAAAAACAAAACACTCCAAAGCACAAAAATATATCCTATGAATGATGGCTAATTTTTTTTTTTTTTTTGAGACAGGGTCTTACTCTGCTGCCCAGGCTGAGTGTAGTGGAGTGATCACGACTCACTGCAGCCTGGACCTCCCAGGCTCAAGTGATCCTCCTGCCTCAGCCTCCTGAGTAGCTAAGACTACAGATGCACACCATGACACTCAGCTAATTTTTTATTTTTTGTAAAGACAGAGTCTCACTATGTTGCCAGGCTGGTCTCAAACTCCTAGATGCAAGTGATCCAATGGCCTTGGTCTCCCAAAGTGCTGGGATTACAGGCGTGAGCCACCACGCCTGGCCTTGATGGCTAATTTTATATGTCGCTTGGCTGGGCCACCAGATATTTGGTCAAACATTATTCTGGATGTGCCTATGAGGGTGTCTTTGGATGAGATTTGCATTTAAATTAGTGGACTTTGGCAAATCAGATTGCCTTCCATAAAGGAAAAGGGCCTCATCCAACCAGTTGAAGGCCTTACTAGAACAAAAACTGACTTCCCTTTAAGAGGAAGGAATTCTGCCAGCATTTGAACTACAACTCTTCCCTGGGTCTCCAGCCTGCTGGCCTACCCTGCAGATTTTGGATTAAGCAAGCCTCCACAATTGTGTGAGCCAATTCCTTAAACCAAGTCTCTTTCTATATATACACATCCTGTTGGTTCTGTATCTCTGGAAAACCCTGACTAATATACCACTAAACTTCCCCTTACTCAGGTCTCAAGAATCCTCCCGCCTACTCCAATGCCCCCAGAATGCAGGGGGGAGCGTAACACATCTAACATTGGAAAAGCTGAATCTTAAGGTGCATCTATTACAATGAAAACAGCTCATGAAACACTTTCAAAACCATAGGAACACATTGCTAAGGGCCCGCCTAGGCCCTCGAAGCAACTGTACCAGGGAGAGGGCCTCAGACTTAAGTCAGGAGAGCTCCTTGTTCAATTTCCACCCAGTGCCACTGTGTCTGGAGTTTCTTCCTTCCGGTGGGTTGGTGGTCTCGCTGAATTCAAGAGTGAAGCCGACCTCCTCGGCAAGTGTTACAACTTTTAAAGGTGCTGTGGACCCAAAGAGTGAGCAGCAGCAACATTTACTGTGAGGAGCGAAAGACTAAAGCTTCCACAGTATGGAAAAGGGACCTGAACTGGTTGCCAGTGCTGGCGCTGGTGGCCAACTTTTATTCCCTCATTTGGCCCCGCCCACATCCTCCTGATTGGTCCATTTTACAGAGTACTGATTGGGCCATTTTACAGAGCACTGACTGGTCCATTTTACAGAGTGCTGATTGGTGCGTTTACAATCCTTTAGCTAGACACAGAGCACTGATTGGTGCATTTACAATCCTTTAGCTAGACAGAAAAGTTCTCCAAGTCCCCACTAGACCCAGGAAGTCCAGCTGGCTTCACCTCTCACCACCTCCAAAGCTAGGGGTGCTCTTTGCCTCTCTGAGGTCCTCTTCCACAGTCAGGTCACACACTGCAATCTGGATACCAAATCTCCCCTTCTTGACAACTCAAAGGCATCCGTCTGTCCATGCTTTTCTCCTCTCTATCTACCAACTTTCGCCTTTCAACTAGTCCATTCCCATAAGCACCCAAGCATGGATGGGTTCTCCTTCTTTGAAATAATAAAATTGTATTTTATTTTATTTTTGAGACAGAGTCTCACTCTGCTGCCCAGACTGGAGTGCAGTGGCGTGATCTCAGCTCACTGCAACCTCCACCTCCCAGTTCTATTGATTCTCGTGCCTCAGCCTCCCAAGCAGCTGGGACTACAGGTGCGCATCAACACGCCCGGCTAATTTTTGTATTTTTTAGTAGAGATGGGGTTTCACCACGTTGGCCAGGCTTGTCTTGAACTCCTGACCTCAACTTATCCTCCTGCCTCAGCCTCCCAAAGTGCTGGGATTACAGGCGTGAGACCCTGCACCCAGCCTCTCCTTCTTAAAATAGAAACTTTCTTTTGTCTTTACTTTTCTCTCCAGGTATTTCCCCATTTCACTAGTTTCCTTTCTAACCAACTCCTAGCAAGTCTGCGCTTAATGCCCTTCAGTCCTCTTCTCCCGATGTCTCTTAAACCCATTCCAATAAGCTTCATAGAAAATAAAGGACCCAGAAATCCCAAGAGCCGTGAAGCCCCTGCACCCACCCTTGCTGGCTCAGTACCTTACTTTAATGAGAGAAGAATAAGCTTCTGCTATTTAAGCCCCGATGTTAGGGTTTTCTGTTTTATTGTGTGTTCATGCCTCTCAGAATCCCCAGGCCATTGGGATGAGGGTGAATTCTTCCCCGGAGGGTTTGCCCTAAAAGGGCTCTACGTATGGGTATGTGCTTAAAATTATTGCTTTTTTTTTTTTTTTTTTTTTTGCTTGGGTTTTCCTGGGACATTTGGGCAGTATATTTAGTTTGCTGGGACTGTCATGACAAAATACCACAGACTGGATGGCGTAAACAATAGACATTTATTTTCTCATAGTTGTGGAGGCTGGAAGTCCAAGATCAAGCAGTTGGTGGGGTTAGTTTCTCCTGCGGCCTCTCTCGGGGGCTTGCACTCTCACTGTGCACCTTCTCACTACATCCTTATATGGCCTCCGGTGTGTGAGTATCTGTCATGTCTCTTTGTGTGTCCGAATCCCACCCCCCCGCCTTTTTTTTTCCCTGAGATGGAGTCTCGCTCTGTCACCCAGACTGGAGTGCAATGGTATGATCTCAGCTCACAGCAGCCTCTACCTCCCGGGTTCAAGGAATTCTCCTGCATCAGCCTCCTCAGTAGCTGGGATTACAGGTGCACGCTACTACACCTGGCTAATTTTTGCATTTTTAGTAGAGACAGGATTTCACTGTGTTGGTCAGGCTGGTCTCAAACTCCTGACCTCGTGATCTGCCCCCCTCAGCCTCCCAAAGTGCTGGGATTACAGGCGTGAGCCATCGCGGCTGGCCAAATCTGCTCTTTTTATAGGGACAGCAGTCAGATTGGATTGGGGCCCACCCTAACAGCCTCATTGTAACCTCAACCTCATTATCTCTTTGAAGACCCTGTCTGTAAATCCAGTCACATTTTGAGGTACTGGGTGTTAAGGATTCGACATATGAATTTGGAGGGGGGACATAATTCAGGCCACAACAGATACTATAAATTAAAGTTCTAAATCAGGATTTTTAAAACAGGCTGTTGCCTGTAATCCCAGCAGTTTGGGAGGCTAAGGTAGGAAGATTGCTTGAGACCAGGATTTTGAAGCCAGTCTGGGCAACAAAGGGAGACCCTGTCTCTACAAAAAATTAAAAAATAAATCCAGGTGTGGTGGTGCATGCCTGTGGTCTCAGCTACTTGGGAGGCTGACATGGGAGGATCACTTGAGCCCAGGAGGTCAATGCTGCAGTAAGCAGTGATTGCACTACTGCACTCCAGCCTGGACAACAGAGTGAGACCCTGTCTCAAAACAAAACAAAAACAATACAATAAACTCTGCTTGTGTTTATGAGTTTAAGAATTCTCAGGGGAGTTTCCATTTTTTACACCAAATCAAAGCCTAAATTGACAAGTTTTTTTTGTCAGGACCTTTGACAAGACTTGGGAATTTTCAGTGCTGTGAATTTCTGAGGGTGTAGCCCCTTGAGGATTCCTGCTTTAGGCAAGAATCTCAGCAGTGACTCAGACCTGGGCTCCTGTTCCTCATTCGCTGGGGAATCACTTGCTATTTGGGGTTTTGCCTTGACTTCCTTTGGGGCTTTTGTAGATTTCCCTTACCTTCTTGTGAGCAGATTTATAAAGTTTTTAAGGACACTCTTTGGAGGAATAATTTTAGATTTACAGAAAAGTGGCAAAGATAGTACAGAGAGTTCCGTTCCGTGTATTGTGTTGACGTCTTGGACCATTTGTCAAAACTGAGAAACCAACATGGGTACATCACCATGAGCTAATCCCCAGACTGCACTCAGATTCCACTAGTTTTTCCACAAATGTCCTTTTTCTGCCCCAAGATCCCACCATACATTTAGTCATCAGGTCTCCTTACTTTCCCTAGTCTGTGACAGTTTCTCGAAACTTCCTTATTTTCTTTTTCTTTTCTTTTCTCTTTTTTTTGAGACAGAGTCTCACTCTGTCACCAGGCTGGAGTGCAACAGTGCCATCTCAGCAACCTCCGCCTCCCAGGTTCAAGCAATTCTCCTGCCTCAGCCTCCTGAGTAGCTGGGACTACAAGCACACGCTACCACGACCAGCTAATTTTTTATTTTTAGTAGAGAAGGGGTTTCACCATGTTGGCCAGGGTGGTCTTGATCTCCTGACCTCGTGATCCACCCACCTCGGCCTCCCAAAGTGCTGGGATTACAGGTGTGAGCCACTGTGCCCGGCCCCTTCCTTATTTTCAATGACCTTGACAATATGAGGAATACTAGTCAGGCATTTTGTAGAATGTCCCTTAATTTGGACATATGTGCACATATATGAATTTTATTTTTATTTTTATGTATTTTTTTGAGACAAAGTCTCACTCTGTCGCCAGGCTGTAGTGCAATGGCACTATCTCAGCTCACTGCAACCTCCGCTTCTGGGTTCAAGAGATTCTCCTACCTCAGCCTCCCGAGTAGCTGGGATTACAGGCGCCCACCGCCATGCCTGGCTAAATTTTGTATTTTTAGTAGGAACGGGGTTTCACCATATTGGCCAGGCTGGTCTCGAATTCCTGACCTAAAGTAATCCACCCGCCACAGCCTCCTAAAGTGCCATATATGAATTTTAAAGGATGCCTAGCGGTCATACTGAGCCTATCGAGGTGCATGTGGGAAGAAATGCTACCTAGTAATGCCATGTGGTGCTGGAAGAGGAAGTTTCTACTCTTGGATTCTACAAGTTACCCAATATGCCGCACATAAATTCATTTCCCCTTGAGTCTCACTTGGCTAAATAAAATAATAATAAATTTTTAAAAGTAAATTCATTTTCCCTCTTAAGTTTGCCAGGGTTGGTTTTTCTTGCTTAATTCAAAGAACCGGATGACTAATTCGGAACCTCTAACATATTACCCAGTTACTTTTCCCACAACCCCCGGTCCCGCCCCGTGTCCCCCCAAACCCCCTACCTCCCCTACCCCACTCTTGTCTGTTTTCTGGCAACATCAAATTTATTACATTCTTAACATTTTAAGATTCCTGCAAAACTCATCAGGACTTTTCCCATTTACATCATTCTCTGCGCTTACTCGAATGCCAGCGCCAAGACCACAGGTAGTTTTATGGTTTGCTGGGCATTGCTTTCTGTTCAAATTTCTCTGTTTGTTCTGGGGCAGTGTCTGGAACTAGGGAGCTTGGAATGGGAGGGTGGAGGCAGAATGAGTCTCAGCAGAACTCTATGGCTCAAGGGTAAAGCAGCTGAAGAGGCATGGGGTTGTTTCCAACCAAGGTAAGTGGACAGGGTCAAAAAGAGAAAGCTGTGGGGGGAAAAGGTCACGAAAGGTTTCCAGCCCAGGTGAGAGTGCTCCCAACTGCAAAGACACAAACACACCTGCTTCCCCAGGCAAGAGGGCTGCCTCAGTGCACCCTGCCCCCAGCAGGCAGAAAGGAAACCTTGGACCCAGTGAAACTTGTCCTAGTCATTGTCCTAACAAAGAGCAAAGGGAGCTGACTCTTTTTTTTTTTGAGATTAGGTCTTGCTCTGTAGCCCAGGCTGGAGTGCAATGGCGCTATCATAACTTACTGCAGCCAGAACTCCTGGGCTCAAGCAATTCTTCCATCTCTGCCGCCTCGCTAATTTTATTTTTTATTTTTTTATTTTTTTGGTAGAGACAGGGTCTTGCTTTGTTGCCCGGGCTGGTGTTGAACTCCTAGCCTCAAGTGATCTGCCCGACTCAGCTTCCCAAAGTGCTGAGATTACAGGCATCAGTCACTGCTACCAGCTGGGAACTGACATTTTTGAGCATCCACTATGTGGCAGGCACTTCTGTGAAGAGTTTACCTGTCTGATCTAATCCTCAAGACGCTGAGAAATAGGTGGAGGGTATTTCCCAGCTTTACAGTAAACAAAGTGCCAAGGACTGAGTTGCAGAGCCAGGAAGTCTGATTTTGAACCCAGTTCTGTCTGACACCGAAGTTTATGTCCTTTCCGGGCAAGATGGGGCAGAAGAAAGAGGGTAGCTTGAGAAACCTCCTGGAGCTGGAGGCCATAGGTCAATGGTGGGATCTTGGAAAATGAACTTGAATTCTGTGAGTGGAGGTTTCCACATGTATAAAATGGGTAGAATGAAACCTCCCTCACTGGGCTGACATGAACATTAAAGAATGTGATACAAGGCCGGGCACGGTGGCTCACGCCTGTAATCCCAGCACTTTGGGAGGCCGAGGCGGGCGGATCACGAGATCAGGAGATCGTGACCATCCTGGCTAACATGGTGAAACCCCGTCTCTTCTAAAAATACAAAAAAAGTAGTGGGGCATGGTGGCGGGCGCCTATAGTCCTAGCTACTCAGGAGGCTGAAGCAGGAGAAGGGCATGAACCCGGGAGGCGGAGCTTGCAGTGAGCTAAGATCGCGCCACTGCACTCCAGCCTGGGTGACAGAGCGAGACTCCATCTCAAAAAAAAAAAAAAAAAAAAAAAAAGAATGTAATACAAGAGAAGCATGCAGAGCAGTGCCCAGCATAATGCTAGCTCTCCTTAACATACTGTAGCCTTGGCCAGGTGTGGTGGCTCACATCTGTCATCCCAGCACTTTGGGAGGCCGAGGTGGGTGGATTACTGTAGGCCAGGAGTTTGAGACCAGCCTGGCCAATACGGTGAAACCCTGTCTGTACTAAAAATACAAAAAATTACCTGGGTGTGGTGGCACATGCCTGTAATCCCAGCTACTCGGGAGGCTGAGGCAGAAGAATTGCTTGAACCCAGGAGGCGGCAGTTGCAGTGAGCTGGGATTGTGTCACTGCACTCCAGCCTGGGCAACAAAGTGAGAAAAAAAATGTGTGTGTATATATATATATATATACACACACACACACACATATATATACACACATATATATATATACTCACACACACACATATATATACTGCAGCCTTTATAATTAATGGTAATACTAGGAGCAGGAGTAGTATTCAGGTTTGTATTCAAGTCTTTTAGTTAACAATGCTATCATCTCTTCGTTCCCACTCTTTTTTTGTTTGTTTGTTTTTGTTTTTGAGACGAAGTCTCGCTCTGTCGCCCCGGCTAGAGTGCAGTGGCGCTATCTCGGCTCACTGCAAGCTCTGCCTCCCGGGTTCACGCCATTCTCCTGCCTCAGCCTCCTGAGTAGCTGGGACTACAGGTACCCGCCACCACGCCCCGCTAATTTTTTGTATTTTTAGTAGAGACGGGGTTTCACCGTGTTAGCCAGGATGGTCTCGATCTCCTGACCTCGTGATCCACCCACCTCGGCCTCCCAAAGTGCTGGGATTACAGGCGTGAGCCACCACACCCGGCCCGTTCCTGTTCTTTTATTTATACAATAACAACAGGCATTATGGGTGCCGAGCACACAGCAGGGAATAAAACAGACAAATCTTCTGCTCTCAAGGAGCTGACTTCCTAACTTTTCCCTGTTATATTTTCCTGACAATAAACACAGTGTATTTGTCTGTTCTTGCACTGCTATAAAGAAATACCTGAGACTGGGTAATTTATAAAGAAAGAGTTTATTTTATTTATTGTTTTTTTTGGAGATGGAGTCTCACTCTTATCACCCAGGCTGGAGTGCAATGGTGTGATCTCGGCTCACTGCAACCTCCGCCTCTTGGGTTCAAGCCATTCTCCTGCCTCAGCCTCCCAAGTAGCTGGGACTACAGGCGTGTGCCACCACGCCCAGCTAATTTTTGTATTTTTTAGTAGAGATGGGGTTTCACTATGTTGGCTAGGCTGGTCTCGAACTCCTGATCTCGAGTGATCTGCCTGCTTCGGCCTCCCAAAGTGCTGGGATTACAGGCATGAGCCACCACACCTGGCCAAGAAAAGAGGTTTAATTGGCTCAGGGTTCTGCAGGCTGTACAGGAAGCATGGCAGCATCTGCTTCTGGGGATGCCTTAGGGAGCTTTTACCCCGGAAGGCAAAGCAGAAGCAGGTGTCCTACATGGCAGGAAGAGGACCATGGGCGGGGACATGACATACCACACACTTTTTTTTTTTTGAGACAGAGTCTCGCTCTCTTGCCCAGGCTGGAGTGCAGTGGGTGCAATCTCCGCTCACTGCAACCTCTGCCTCCCGGGTTCAAGCAATTCTCCTGCCTCAGCCTCCTGTGTAGCTGGGATTACAGGCATGTGCCACCATATCTGGCTAATTTTTGTATTTTTAGTAGACGTGGGGTTTCACCATGTTGGCCAGGTTGGTTTTGAACTCCTGACCTCAAGTGATCGGCCTGCCTCGGCCTCCCAAAGTGCTGGGATTACAGACATGAGCCACTGCACCCGGCCTGTGTCACATACTCTTTTTGTCCCCCCTGAGACGGAGTCTAGCTATGCCACCCAGGCTGGAGTGCAGTGGCACGATCTTGGCTCACTGCAACATCCACCGCCCAGGTTCAAGCAATTCTTCTGCCTCAGCCTCCTGAGTAGCTGGGATTACAGGCACCTGCCACCACACCAACCTAATTTTTGTATTTTTAGTAGAGACGGGGTTTCACTGTGTTGGCCAGGCTGGTCTCGAACTCCTGACCTCGTGATCTGCCCACCTCGGCCTCCCAAAGTGCTGTGATTATAAGAGTGAGCCACCGCACCCAGCCTTTACCACATACTTTTAAACAACCAGATATCACAAGACTTCACTCACTATCTCAACACAGTACCAGGAGAAAATCTGTCCCTATGATCCAATCACCCCACCAGGCCTCACCTCCAACATTGGAGATTACAATTCGACATAAGATTTGGGTGGAGACACAGCTTCAAACCATATCACATGAAAACACTGTAAACAGGTAACCAGGGATCAGCACATCTCTTCTTAAAGGAAGGGATAATAAATATTTTTTAGACTTTGAAGGTCATATGGTCTCTGTTGCAATTACTCAACTCTGCCATCAGAGTGAAAAACAGTCTTGAACGATGTGGAAATGAATGGAAGTGTTTTGTTTTAATAAAACTTCATTTCAGCAACAGGCTTTGTGCCAAATCGGCCCCTTGAGTTTCAGTTTGCTGACCCCGGGGGAAAAAGAAAAAAAGCATACATAAGATCATTTCATCGAGTGATGAATGCTGTGAGGAACATCAGGTGGGGTGGGGGTAGGTAGGACTGATGTGTCAGTGCAGAATTAGATAGGCTGATGGGATAACATGTGAGCTGAGTCCTCAGTGAAGAGACAAGGCAGTCATGCAGAGTGAGTGGGGGTAAGTGGAGGGTGAGGAAACACTGCAGGTGATAGAAACACAAGTGCAAAGGCCCTGAGATAGGATCAAGCTGCATGGCTGCTGTGCTCTGGGCACAGGGAGGCTGATGTGGTTATGGGGTGGGGATTGGAGGAGACAGAGGCAGGAGGCAGGTCCCAAAGTGCTTTTTCAGCCTCAAAAGGATCTGGTAGGTGGGGTGCGGTGGCTCACGCCTGTAATCCCAGCACTCTGGGAGGCCGAGGCTGCTGGATCACCTGAGGTCAAGAGTTCGAGACCAGCCTGACCAACATGGCAAAACACCATCTCTACTAAAAAGGCTGAGGCAGGAGAATTGCTTGAACCCGTGAGGCAGAGATTGCAGTGAGCCGAGATCATGCCACTGTACTCCAGCCTGGGCGACAGAATGAGAATCCATCTAAAAAAAAAAACCCAAAACAAAACAAAAACCAGCCTGGGCTACATGGCGAAACCCCCACAGCTACAAAAAAAAAGAGAAAAAAAAAATTACCCAGGTATGGTGGTGCAAACCTGTAGTCCCAGCTACTCAGGAGTCCAAGACAGGAGGATTGCTTGAGCCAGGGGGTGGAAGTTGCAGTGAACCAAGACTATGCTGCTGCACTAGAGCCTGGGCAACAGAGCCAGATCCTGTCTCAAAAATAAAATTAAAAAAAGAAACAGAAAACTCCCTCATTCAAACCCCTCTCCATCTCACAGTCTTCTCTCTCCCTACCTCTCTGGAGCTCTACACCTTTTTATCTTCTTCTGAATGCCCAAAATTACCCTTCCTTTTCTTCCCGAAGGCTCAGGTTCATCTCTCCCACCCTGTGATGGTTGAAACTACCACTGCCACCATGGAGATGCCTTCTCCTCTGAGGCCCAAAATCTCTTATCTTCTTCAGCAATCACCTCAAGCTCCTTTTGTCTGTGCGTGCATTTGTGTGATCTCTTCAGCTAGATGAAAAATTGGTTATGCATTACTTCATTTGTTGAGTCTAAACCTGCCAAGGGCAAGTACAGTAACCTACGAAATAGCAGACGTAGGCCAGGCGCGGTGGCTCATGCCTATAATCCCAGTGCTTTGGGAGGCCGAGGTGGGTGGATCATGAGGTCAGGAGATCGAGACCATCCTGGCTAACACGGCGAAACCCTGTCTCTACTAAAAATACAAAAAAAAATTAGCCGGGTGTGGTGGCGGGCGCCTGTAGTCCCAGCTACTCGGGAGGCTGAGGCAGGAGAATTGCTTGAACCTGGGAGGCAGAGGTTGCAGTGAGCTGAGATTGCACCATGGCACTCCAGCCTGGATGACAGAGAGAGACTCTGTCTCAAAAAAAATAATAAAAATAAAAAAACAAACAAAAATCAGCCATGGTGAGAGTATTTACACCAGAGAAACTGGTAAGTGTTGCAGATCACAGCTAACCTCTCCAAAGAGTCAGTTCTCCAATGTTAACCAGCATACTACTAATTTTAAACCAGTTGAATGGGAGTTTAAAGCAAACTTTCCAGTTTGTCTTTTATGACTCCACCCACACACTCTCTGCCCTAAGCGCTCTGAACTTGGTACCCTTTGCTAAAAATGCTTCTCATACCTCTGGGTCCTTCCATATGCCATGTGCCTAGAATGTGCTTTCCTGTCTTTGCCATTTGGTGGACTCTGACTCGTCCATGGAGCCCTGGTTCAAGTACAGCTTTCTTTAGGAATTTTCTTCTGACTCCCTGTATGAGTTTGCTAGGGATGTCATAACAAAATAATGCAGACTGGGTGGGTTAAACAACAGAAATTCATTTTCTCACAATGCTGGAGGCTGGAAGTCCAAGATCAAGGTCTCAGCAGGGTTGATTTCTCCTGCAGCCTCTCTCCTTAGCTTGCAGACAGCTGCCTTCTCACTGCATCCTCATGTGGTCTTTCCTCTGTGCATGAGCATCCCTGGTCTTTCTCTGTATGTCCAAGTCTCCTCTTCTAAGGATAGCAGTCAGAATGGATTAGGGCCCTATATTAGTCCATTTTCACACTGTTGATGAAGACATATTGAGACTGGGCAATTTACAAAAGAAAGAGGTTTTGAAATTGTCCCTAAAAGAGCAGGCAGGTTCATTTTTCCTCCTTCCTTATTCCTGCCATGCCCTGCTGCCGAGGAAGCAAGGTTGCCTTCCTGATGGGTGAGGCTGAGGGCCACACCAGAATACTGGTGAGAGAACTGCAAGGAGCTGGTGTCCTGAGTACCTTAAGGAACATCCCTGTCCTCCAACCTTTTAAAAAAATTATTGTATTAGTCCATTCTCATACTGTTATAAAGAGCTACCTGCAACTGGGTAATTTATGAAAAAAAGAGGTTTATTTGACTCACAGTTCCACAGGTTGTACAGGAGGCATGACTGGGGAGGCCTCAGGAAACTTACAATCATGGTGAAAGGTGAAGGGGAAGCAACTACATCTTCACATGACCAGCAGGAGAGAGAGAGTGAAGACAGAAGTCCTCCACACTTTTAAACAACCAGATCTCATGAGAAGTCACTCCCCATCACAAGAACAGCAAAGGGGGAAGTCCACCCCCATCATCTAATCACCTCCCACCAGGCCCCTCCTCCAGCACTAGAGGTCACAATTCAACACGAGATTTGGGTGGGGACACAGAGCCAAACCATATCCATTATTAATTTTTAATTTATGTAAATAGAGACGAGGTCTCACTGTGTTGCCCAGGCTGGTCTTGAACTCCTGGGCTCAGGTGATCTGCCTACCTTGGCCTCCCAAAGTACTGGGATTTACAGGTATGAGCCACCATGCCCAGCACTCCACCCTTCATGAGAGAAAAATAAGCATATTTGCTTTAAGTCACTGTTTTTGTTTTGTTTTGTGTTTTTTTTTTTTTTTTAAGACAGAGTCTTGCTCTGGTGCCCAGGCTGGAGTGCAGTGGCTCACTACAACCTCCACCTCCCAGGTTCAAGCGATTCTCCTGCCTCAGCCTCCCGAGAAGCTGGGATTACAGGCATGCACCACCACACCTGGATAATTTTTGTATTTTTATTTTGAGACAGAGTCTCACTCTGTTGCCCAGGCTGGAGGGCAGTGGTGCAATCTCCCAGGTTCAAGTGATTCTCCCACCTCAGCCTCCCGAGTAGCTGGGATTACAGGCACCCGCCACCACGCCCAGCTAATTTTTGTTATTTTTAGTAGAGATGGGGTTTTGCCATGTTGACCAGGGTGGTTTTGACCTCTGACCTCAGGTTATTCACCCACCTTGGCCTCCCAGAGTGCTGGGATTACAGGTGTGAGCCAGTGTGACTGGCCTAATTTTTGTATTTTTACAAATACAAAAAAAAAAGTAGAGACAGGGTTTCACCATGTTGGCCAGGCTGGTTGAAGTCACTGTTTTTTAAACATTTCTATAAGGTACCAATGAAACATGTCATTCTGTAACTTTTCTTTTACATATTCATACCTCCACATTAATATCGATATATTAATCATTTTTGCTGTTTGATAGTATATTGAATTAAAAATGGCCACAATGGAAAACAGTCTGGCAGTTCTTCAAAAAGTTAAGCATAGAATTACCATGTGATTCAGTAATTCCACTCCTAGGTATATTCCCCACATAACTGAAAACAGGTACATGAATGTTCATAGTAGCACTCTTCACAGTAGCCCCAATGTGAAAACAACCCAAATGTCCATCAACTGATGAATGGATTGTAAAAATGAAGTATATTCATATAATGCAAGGGTGTCCAATCTTTTGGCTTCCCTGGGCTGCAATGGAAGAAAAATTGTCTTGGGCCATACATAAAATACACTAATGATATAGCTAATGAGTTTTTTAAAATTGCAAAAAAGAAATCATAATGTTTTAGGAAAGTTTACAAATTTTTGTTGGGTGGCATTCAAAGTCATAGGTTGGACAAGCTTGATATAATGGAATATTACTCAGGTGATAAAAAGGAATGAATTCACAACATGGATGAACCTTGCAAACACTATGCTGAATGAAAGAAGCCAGTCTAAAAGGTCACCTATTGCATGATTCCATTCACATGAAATATCCAGAATAGGCAAATCCACAAAGACAGAAAACAAATGAGTGGTTAATGGAGGCTAGGGGTTGACAGGAATCAGAGAAGTAATGAGTATTGGTTTAGTTTTAGAGGAATGAAAATATTCTGGAACTAGAGAGTGGTGATGCTTGTACAACACTGTGAATGTACCAAATGCCACTGAATTGTACACTTGAGAATGCTAAATTTGGAGTTATGTGAATTTTACCCTTCCCTCTCCCACCAGTGGCCACAGATTCCTTGCAATTCCTTCCATCAAGACAGTCTGGGATCTGGGCCAAGCTCCGTGGCTCACGCCTGAAATCTTAGCACTTTGGAAGGCCACGGCAGGCAGATTGCTTGAGTCCGGAGTTCGAGACCAGCCTGGCCAACATGGTGCAACGCTGTCTTTACTAAAAATACAAAACAAATTAGCCAGGCATGGTGGGCTAAGGCAGGAGAATCGCTTGAACTCGGAAGGAGGAGGTTGGAGTAAGCTGAGATCATGCCACTGCACTCCAGCCTGGGTGACAGGGTAAGAACCTGTCTCAAAAAACAACAAAAAAAGAGTCTGGGGTCTGAGGTCTGGGGTCTGGGCTGGCTTTATGTCAGGCTTCGACCAATTAAATATGGCAGAAGCAACTGCACAAGGTCTTGCAGCTTTTGCTGTCATCCTAATGCATTCCTGAGACTGTCATAGTGTAAAGGCCACGTGGAGAGAGTGAACCAGCTATCCAAGCCATCCCCATGAGCTCCTGTCCTGTGCGGGAGGCCATCCTAGATCACAAGACACAGCTGAGCAGCTAACTGACTGCAGTCACCCGAGAGAGCCCAGATAACAGCACAGAGGTCAAGCCCCATCAAGAAATAACAAGTCATTGTCTTCAGCCACTTAGTTTTAGGTGGCTTGTTATACAAAACAGACAACTAACACAAAGAGTATGTCACTATGCACATTTACCATAGTTTGCTTAACCAATCTCCTTCTGAGAGGCTTTTAGGTTGTGTCCAGGTTTTTAACCAACTTTCTTTCTCTTTCTTTCTTTCTTTGTTTCTTTGTTTCTTTCTCTCTTTCTTTCTTTCTTTCTTTCTTTCTTTCTTTCTTTCTTTCTTTCTTTCTTTCTTTCTTTCTGTCTTTCTCTCCTTCCTTCCTTCCTTCCTTCCTTCCTTCCTTTCTTTCTGACCGAGTTTTCACTTGTCGCCCAAGCTAGAGTGCAACGGCACGATCTCGGCTCACTGTAACCTCGCCTCCTGGGTTCAAGCGATTCTCCTGCCTCAGCCTCCCGGGTAGCTGGGATTACAGGCGCGCCACCAGGCCCAGCAAATTTTTTTGGTATTTTTAGTAGAGACAGGGTTTTACTATGTTGGCCAGGCTGGTCTCCAACTCCTGACCCTCAGGTGATCTGCCTGTCCCGGCCTCCCAAAGTGCTGGGATTACAGGCATCAGCTACCTCTCCCAGCCAGGTTTTTAACTTTTCTAAACAATTTTGTCCTGGATATTCTTATATAAACAACTCTGTGCACTTAACTGATTTTTCCTAATACTTCAGCAGCACAAACTTGCATTTGATGGAAGCTCTGGAAATAAAAAATCCAAAAATATTCTCAACTCATTCCAGAAGCAAAATTAATAGTGGTGATATCAGGCAATTTTCGGTGGGGAAAACAAAGCCTCACTAATAAGAGTTTACATAAAATTGGCCCTGTGATGAACCCCATGAATCTTAGTCTCAACTTTCTTGGATGGCCAGCCTCTTGTTGTTTTGTATAGCTCTCCATTGTATATTGTTTTGTTTTGTTTTGTATTGCTTCCCTTTGGGTGGGTGGGATCCCTGGAGATGTACATAATTTGATTTTTAAAATTATGAAAACATTACCTCTGCCATGACCTGAACCACTGAAATTGATGCTCTGAGTCTCCCTGGTCTCCTCATAGTTTGTTTCCTAGATTAAACCCACGAATGAGAGTATCGATTAATAAAACCGAAGTCACATATATAAAGCAAGGGAGGCTTTGATGGGGATAGACCTGCATGTGTGTAAGATCATCAGAAGATTTAGGGCAGCTCTGAAAGACAGATACCCTCTCATTACAGTGACTGAATTATGACTATTCCATTAATAAATATAGGGAAGTTGATAGAAGTTGATGGGTGAGTGAAGAAGGTTTTGAAGTGTGAGAAGAACCTCACTAGGAAAAATTCAATGAATGGTTGGAAATGTAGTTGGGATTTCTTCTTCTTCTTCTTCTTCTTCTTTTTTTTTTTTGAGACAGGGTCTGGCTCTGTGGCCCAGGCTAGAATGCAGTGGTGCTATCTCCACTCACTGCAGTCTCCAACTCCCAGGCTCAAGTGATCCTCCCAAGTCGCTGGGACTAACAGGCATGCGCCCCCACACCTGGCTAATTTTGTTGCTGTTGTTTTTGTTGCTGTAGAGATGGCGTTTTTCTATGTTGCCCAAGCTAGTCTCAAACTACTAAGCTCAAGCAATCCACCTGCCTCAGTCTCCCAAAGTGCTAGGATTACAGGCATGAGCCACTGTGCCTGGCCTGTGGCTGGGACTTCTTATAGCTTGAATTATAGATTTGGGGATCATTTATGAAGATATGGCAGGTGAAGTACAGAGAATTAATGGTGAGAACATAAGAATAGGGGGAAGAACATGTGCTCGGGATCCACCATACTTTGGAGGGAGAAGGAGAAGGGGAGCCTACAAGGGGAAGAAAGTGGTCAAAGAGATGGGAGAGCCAGACAAACGGAGGGTCACAAAAGCTAAAACTAACCAGCTTCATGATTTGTAGCACCCTATGTAAAATGAAAAGGCAGAGCTGTTTGTTCAACAATTATTAAGAATATTGGCCGGGCATAGTGGCTCATGCCGGTAATCCCAGCACGGAGGCCGAGGCAAGTGGATCACTTGAGGTCAGGAGTTTGAGACCAGCCTGGCCAACATGGTAAAACCCCATCTCTAGTAAAAATACAAAAATTAGCTGGGCGTAGTGGCCCGAGCCTGTAATCCTAGCTACTTGGGAGGCTGAGGCTCGAGAATCGCTTGAACCCAGGAGGTGGAGGTGGTTGCAGTGAGTGGAGATCATGCTGCTGCATTCCAGCCTGGGTGACAGAGTAAGACTCTGTCACAAAAAAAAAAAAAAAAAAAAAAAGAATATTAATGGCCATTGCAGTGGCTCACACCTGTAACCCCAGTGTTTTGGGAGGCCAAGGTGGGAGGATCTCTTGAGGCCAGGAGTTCAAGGCTGCAGTGAGCTATGATTGTGCCACTGTACCCTCTGTCTAAAATGAAATTTCTTTTGTGCTTACTTCGGCAGCACAAATACTAAAATTAAAGCAAGACAGAGAGAAGATTAGAATGGCCCCTGCTCAAGGATGACATACAAATTCATGAAGCAGTTTATATTTAAAATATATATATATTGAAAACTTTTCAGGCCAGTCACGGTGGCTCACGCCTGTAATCCCAGCACTCTGGGAGGCCGACGTGGGTGGATTACCTGAGGTCAGGAGCTTGAGACCAGCCTGACTAACATGGTGAAACCCTGTCTCTACTAAAAATTCAAAAAATTAGCTGGGCATGGTGGCAGGCACCTGTAGTCCCAGCTGCTCAGCAGTCTGAGGCAGGAGAATCACTTGAACCTAGGAAGCCGAGGTTGCAGTGAGCGGAGATCACGCCATTGCACTCCAGCTTGGGCGACAAGAGTGAAACTCGGTCTCAAGAAAATAAAATAAATTAAATTATTTTTGGCCGGGCGCGGTGGCTCACGCCTGTAATCCCAGCACTTTGGGAGGCCGAGGCAGGCAGATCACCAGGTCAGAAGATCGAGACCATCCTGGCTAACATGGTGAAACCCCATCTCTACTAAAAAAATACAAAAAAATTAGCTGGGCGTGGTGGCAGGTGCCTGTAGTCCCAGCTACTCCAGAGGCTGAAGCAGGAGAATGGCATGAACCCGGGAGGCGGAGCTTGCAGTGAGCTGAGATCACGCCACTGCACTCCAGCCTGGGCGACAGAGCGAGACTCCATCTCAAGACTCCCAGCCTCCTCAGTAGCTGGGACTACAGGCGCCTGGCTAATTTTTTGTATTTTTAGTAGAGATGGGGTTTCACTGTGTTAGCCAGGATGGTCTTGATCTCCTGATCTCGTGATCCGCCCGACTCGGCCTCCCAAAGTGCTGGGATTATGGGTGTGAGCCACCACACCCGGCAATTATTTTCATTTTTAATTATTATCAATACATAGTGTATATATTTATGGGGTACATGTAATGTGTGGATACAGGCATACAATGTGTAATAATTGCATTATTTGTAATTGTGATTAGGGTATTCATCGCCTCAAGAATTTATCATTTCTTTGTGTTATGAACATTATAATTCCACCCTTTTAATTAATTAAAAATATGCAATACATTATTGTTGCTGTAGTCACCCTGTTGTGCTATCAAATACTAGTTCTTCATTAATCCTATTAAGAAAAAGTTGTATTTGCTGTTATCTGATGCCTAGCAAAAAAAAAATAAGTACATAAATACGTAAAATAATTTTAAGATAGGAACAACAGAATATTAAACCAAGCGTGAGGAGCTTAGGGCTCTGTGCAATTAACTATATGGGTTGCACACCTATGAAGCTTGCCCTGCAGCTAAGAAGTTAAAGAATTTTTAAAGAGGGGAATGTCAAGGAGAGTGAAATTGGAAAACAGGCTGTTGAATTTGATGATTTGAGGTTACAGTGACTTTCAAGAGAGTGGGGTGGGGGACAAAAATCAGATCATGAGGGGTTTAAGGGTTGATTGCTTGAAGGATGAAGTACAGCAGTGAGAAGCTGGGCATTTGAAGAGAGATGGTCCAGTAGTTCAGAGAGCAATTGGGTTAACGAGCAGCTGTTTTCAAATAGAGCCGACACGATCTTGTTTATTGGCTTGGATATTGAGTGGGAAAGGCTGAAGATGCAAGCAAGAGGAATAAGTGAGGACACAAGGTTTGGAAGTGGCAAACATGTTGTGATTAACAATAATGGTAGAGAGATGATAAACTTTGCAGTCAGTCTCTGAGCCACCCTGGAGTAAGGGAAGAGAGAGGGTTATAAAGACACAAAAACATCAAGAGAGAATGCGAGATGTCAAACATAGCTCTGAGCGGGCTTAATCATTAGGCAGCTTTTCAGGGTTTCAGGGATTTTTGTACTTTTTCTTTATTATACGCAACAGGACCAGCCCCAAACATGAAAACTGATTAATTTGTGAAACTAACACTCCATGATTTTTGTAGGATATCAGCTGTAGGAGGCATTCTTGCTGTAGTTTGAAGTGATGGGGATTTAGTTAGAATTAACTGTCCATCACATGCTCTCTAATGAGGTGAATGACATCCTTGCCCTAGCTCATCTTGTAGAGAAATACAACCGCTGGCAGAAATGAGTTCTTCCAGTGTCTTCTCCCCATTTTAGTTCTATGTTTATTCTTCTGTACTTAATTCTATTACAATGTGAAACATTTCAGGTATTTTCTCCCAAATTTATTCTATTGAAACCACCTACAATTGTTTTCAGTTTCAGCAGAAAAAAATTCCCTTGAGGATTTCTGAATGCTAAGTTATGAGAAATAAAAGAAACACTTGTGTAAAAATTTAAAGCACATTAAAAAAGTTCCCTTTTGTTTGAGAAGGTAAAAACATTTGATGTTTTAAACATCCAAGAGGGTAAGTGAGCCCAAAGGATGGACTGCCGTTTAGTTAAGCATGAAAGGACTTTAGAATTGTCAGTTATTAACTTCTAATTTGTGTGAAAGAAACTTTGAGAACTTTCCCTTTCTATAACTAGTAATTAAGCCATTATTCTAACAGGGGCAATTAAGGGGTGAGTGTTTAATAAAAAAAAAAAAAAGATAATGGAAAAGACTCTACACCCCAAGACACATCAAGACAAGGAATGGCAGCAGCAGCAACAACAAAAGGAACTCAATTTGAATTCACAAAGGAAATGAGACAACCCGTTTCAACTAAAAACGAACAAACTGTTGGTGGAGAACAAAAACAGAAGATTGTTATTACTTAACTCACAAATATACATATGCAACTCTCTCTTTCAGTGGGGAAATGATCCAATCAGTATTAAAATTTTGTTGATTGTAGATTAATGTATGCCACTAAATAAGATAATTTAACTTGAGCTTTTGGGGTGTTTTATTTTGAAAATGTCATACTCTGTTAGCCTGGTTTATTTGAAAGACAGGTAGGACAGAGAGTTGAGACAGACCTTTGCCTCATGGAAACACACTCATCCTTCTATTATTACCATTCTTGTGCCTCTGTCACTTCTCAGAGGGCAGGGTTTAATAGATTTAGTCTGAACTGCTTTGTCCAGTGGTTAGCACAACTCTCTCAGAGGAAGCACTTAAATTTTAAGAAATGGTAATAAGACTAGATATTCTTAGAAATCTATTGATTTAAAATGCTTCCCAGTCTCTGTCCAATCCTGTCAAAGCCCTTATAAATTTAACACGCTGCTTTTTAACAACTGATTCAACCCCAGATACTTGAGGGTTAGATATCTTATTTAGAACATGCATTTTGCTGTTCAGCAAGTAAGAGTTTCGCTGCCACAGCTTATCTTACACCTTTTTGAGAATATGGGGATATATAGAAAAGCTGATGAATTCTGATAACTTAAAGTGGCGATTCCCAAGCTCTGAACTGGTTATCGGGGTGCTTATTAAAATGCAAATTCTTTCAATATAATCCACAGGTAAAGAAATAAAAAATCCAAATTCTTAGGTAATCAATTTGCCACAGAGATTTGGAGTCAGTTTTTTTTTTCTTTTTAGCAACTGATAAGGTGATCTAGGGATCAACATGTATAAAACATTGATGTAAGTTTTTTTTTTAGCTTTCTTATCCTGTTAACTGATGATGTAAGCTTTTCGAAGAAATAAAATGATTCAGTAAAATCTAAACTTTACATATTGGATCTGGCTCACCATTCTTTATATGAGTCAAATCGGGGGCAATTATTAACGATATCTTCATAATTGGCAGGAAAATCACCTTTAAAAGATTAGTAGACTTTAAAAAAACAGTTTTAGGCTTACATAAAAATTGGCCAGAAAGTACAGAGAGTGTCCATAGTCCCCTCCTAGCCCCTCACCCTCACTTGCCCCTATTATTAACATGTTGCATTAGTGTGGTACATTTGTTATAACTGATAAGCCGATACGGAAAGTGACTTTTGAAATGACATGGCAAGGTTGCCCAACATATCAGTGGCTGGGCTGATGCTGGGAACCACATCACACCCACACACTCATTTCAACAATCTCCCTGGTAATTTCTCTGGCAGAGATGTTGTGTGCAGATTAATACCATAATGACTGTAATTGTTCTGCTCCAGTATCTGAACACCAGTGGTTGCAGGACCCATTTGACTAAGCACTGGGATTGTTGGTATTTATCCTGACTCCATCTTCACTTTCCTTGCGACCTTGGACACAAGCTTTAATGGCTCAGCGCCTTAAGCGTGTAAACCTGTGAAACAGAACAACATTGCACAATATCATTAACTAATTTACACCTTGACTCTTTCTAAAGGGAAGTGAGGTGGGAGCAATGATATTAATGGTGAAGAACTGGACTGGGATAAGTTACAAACATGCTTGACTTTCCCCATAAGGATTACAGAAGGATGTTTTCATTCATTCATTCATGCTGTGAGACAGCCTGGGGATACTCATCTTAAAGCACAGTCCTTCCCCACAGTCTTAGGAATAAATCCTAGAGTGGGCATCTAGCCCAGTGGTTAGGGGGAGCTTGGGTGGGGTGAGTGGAGTAGCATCTTTGGGAAGGGTTCCTTCCCCTGGAAGATGTGACTTTGTGAGCTGAGTTTTAAAGGTTGAGTAGCAGTTGGCAAATTCCCTGGAGAGAGCATCTCAAATCTTTTGTGCTGAAGAACCAGCCATTTTTGTTCCCAGTCGGCCAGGTACCAATACACTGCGGCGTCAGGTGTGACTCACCACGTGAGTCTGACAACACCCAAACTGGTTTATACTCGGTTCAAAGAGTCCACTGATCATGTGCTTGGATGTCGTGGCATTATTAAATTGCTACAAAAGTTTACTCTTAATTTCTCTACTTGTTACAAGCTTTCGTTCAGCACAGGACCAGGTAGCACCTGAGGGGCACCTGGAAAGCAGATTGTTCCAGCCTGCGTTCTAACAAGGTTCCCAGGTGACCCTCGCACAGCATAAAGTTAAAAGAACTGCCCTAGGGGAAACGGGACTCAGTACCAGGTGGGTTTGATCATTCGTCCATCTCAGTGCCATCTGCCATCTCTGCTTCCTTGAGGTCTAGAAAAGGGTTACATTTTTAAAGGTGATATTGGCCACGTCCCTTTCCAGTTTCAAAACTACATTTCCCCGCTGTTACGCAAACGTCTTAAGCAAACCCGACTGCAGGAGAGAAAGTCAACACGGGAATGCAGCTTCCAGAAATTCTGATTAGCCTCCGTCTTCCGCTTTGATCTGCCCCGCAGCCCCGGCAGCTCCGCTGACCGCGCTTCCTTCCCGAGATTGCTCGTCTACCGGGCTGCATTAATGAGATCCGTGTTGAGCCGGTTCCAGGGTCTGCTAAACATGAAAGGCACAAAAGAAGCCCCCAGTCCCTTCTCCTCCCCTCTAAGTGATTGTTTAGTCTCTCTCTGCAGAGGGAAGAGTTAAATCCCCTCCCCACGCCTACGTGGGAAGACCTGGGGAAACACGCGGCCCCCTCCCGGGTCCTCTAATGAGCCTGCGGCTGCTTCGGGCTCAGAGTGGGCGGGGCCTGGTCGGGAAGGGGGCGGGGCGCTCCGCCCGGGCGGGGCCAGACGGTGTGGTTGGCGGAGGGCCAAGCCCCTGGGGGCGGGGCCGCCAGCGGGAGGGCGGGGCCGGCTGCGGGAGGGCGGGGCGAGGTCGCCGGGCTGTAGTCCCGCGGGCGAGAGCTGGCTGAGCCGCGGCGCGGGACTGCTCACCTCCAAGCGCTCGCGCGGGGATCGCGGCTCCTGCTCACTTTGCGGCCCGCTGTCCTCCTGCCCGCCCCGAGGGCCCCCGGCCGGAGCGCAGAGGGAGGGGGCCGCGCTCGCCAGCACCCCGCCGCCTTCCCCCGCCTGGGGGAAGAATGTGCCACCAGCTGTTCTCCGCTTGCGAGCGCTGCGCCCAGTAGTGAGGAACTTGGAGGAAGAAGAGACAAAGGCTGCCGTCGGGACGGGCGAGTTAGGGACTTGGGTTTGGGCGAATAAAAGGTGAGAAGGACAAGAAGGGACCGGGCGATGGCAGCAGGGGAGCCCCGCGGGCGCACGTTCTCGGGAGTGGCGCCGTGACACGCATGGTTTCCCCGGACCCGCGGCGGCGCTGACTTCCGCGAGTCGGAGCGGCACTCGGCGAGTCCGGGACTGCGCTGGAACAATGGATAACTTCTTCACCGAGGTAAGTGCGCTCCCAGTCCGACCTGGCCTCCGGAGCCCAGGGAGGGAGGCGTCTGCCCACCACGCCGCGCGCCCTGGGTACTTTTTCCTAAGCCCTGGAGGGCGCAACTTTCTGGGAGTCTCCTGAAATCACCCCCCATCCCCCCGCAGAGTCTCTGATGAGTAAGCCTGGGCAGGTTTTGTTTCGTCCTGTCCCGTGCTCGCATTTTGCTCCGGGAGGTAGCGAAGGTGCGTTTCCGTTTGCGTGGGTGGCTGGCTCTCGGGGCGCCCCGGGACACCCCGCGCCAGGTGAGGCGGCGCGCGCCGGGGCCCGGGCGGGGCGATCCGCCCGCTCGACTGCCCGGGTGCAGGAAGCCCAATAAAATGTTCAGCGGGGACCTGCCTTTCTCCAAGAAAGGTCTGGTCTGGTATTTCCTTTGCAAAACGTGGGGGCTTCCTGTGCAGGGGTTCAAACACTTCCAAAGGAGACGGCTTAATGAAGTGTGAGGAGAGGCAAGGGTTTAATCAGTTACTGTTTTCCTTGCCTGCCGGACCTTGGAGACTTAAGTTCTTTGCTCGCCGAGAAGTGCTCTTTTAAGGCTTGGGATAACTCCAGACCCTGGGATCAAAAGATCATATATTTGTGTAGAGTGTCCGTGCAGATTTTGAATTCGAATGTAAAGAAAATTCGTTTAGGGCAAACAATGGCTATTTTAATAGATGAAACGGATGCCCTCTTTAGGGTCGTTGAGGGTGGGACACTGAAACTTAACTTGAGAGCCCTTTTTCCCCCTCTGGGATCGAGAGTTACTGTGGTTTCTTGGCTCCCTTTCCTTTCTTGGTTGTGTTTATTTAATAAATTCTGTTTAAGTTTGAGGTTTGAAGTGGCTCAAAGTAAACTTAGTTGACTTGAGAGAGTCTGTGATTTTCGTTGAAAGCCAGGGAATGTTTTCTGAGTGCAGAACCGCTTTGGAGTCTTCCAGCAAATCAGATTGATGAGGGCTTGCCTCTGTGTTAGCCGACTTGGTTTATCTGATTTAATTGGATATAATATTTCAAGTCATTCTGCTTTCTGCATGCTCACTGACTGTATTCTCAGACAGCTATTCATACTGGCCAAAGTGATAAATGCATTCTTGTTTAGTAGTCATATCTAGTTTTTGAAAGTGGTGTTTCAGATGTGATACCCACATTCATTGTGGAAGGAAGACTAGAAAGGAATTATTCATCAATACATATTTTTCCTTTTCTTAAAAAAAGTGAAATATATATAATTGTGAGACGCTCGCATTTTCTAGTCCATAGACTTTTGTTTTCATGCTTGTCAAAAGGCACCAGAACTTTCTGCAAGAGTTGCACGTTGTCCAGTGGTAAAGGACCCTCGGGCTACAGTGAGTTCCGGTGTTTAATTGCTTGCATCTGTAAGAAAACGGAGGCCCTGCCCCTAGGGCAATGATTCTTAACTTTGTTGTTTTTGTGTTCTGGGTCCCTTAGAAAATCTGATGAAAATATAGAAATTTGTATTCAGTTTGCACGGATCTCACTCCTCCTGCAGTCTGAGCACCACGGGGGTCCGTGGCCCCCCCCTTGGGGAGAACTCTGCCCCCTAGTGCAAGTGGGGGGAACATCAGGATAACGCGCTACAGCGTCCTGATCTCCTGTTACCCAGTGAGACTTTGACTTTTCAAAGTACTCTTTTCGTCTTGCACTGGATACCTTAGTTCAGTGTAAGGGGCCTGGTTGTTGGATTTTATTTCTGTGATCAATATTATTTTGCAGTTGGCCATTAGTGATCTTCTACTCTCTCCTCTTCATTTTGTAGACAGAATCTTAACCCAAAGATATGAGTAAGTCCCTTGCCCAGCTTTGAAGAGCTTGTTCACGAATCCAGAGCCTTTTTCCTTTGCTGCTGGTGACTTTGGTATTTCTGGGAACTTTTCGCTTATTTAAGGTTATACTTTAATCTTGTGATGTATGTGTATTACAATATTAACTTCTAATCAGCCGTGAAAGTTCCACCCTTAAATCTAATCACTTTGAGTGGGAAGGAAGCAGGGCCAGTCAGAGAGGCTAAATAGTGAGGTATTAATTGTAGACATAACTCTTAACATAGATCCCAGCTCCCCTTTCTCTCTCTCATGTCTTGTAACGGAGCATCCTTTTGTTAAATTGTCCAGTGAAGAAAATGCTGTAATTAATGTCCTGTTAGAATAGAAACAGCGAGTGTGGAAGTGATATATTCCCCAAGGACAGCTAAATTGTTTGGCCTCCTTATCACTAAGTAGAATTCTGTCTTTGCTAACTTTTCCCATTGTGGCTTAGGGGTAAATGACTTGTTGCTTGTTGGACAACAGTTTAAAGCCAGTGCTAACAATTGGGGGAAAATTACTGAATGAGATGTTGCCTGTTTAGCTTTGTGTATGAATAGCCAAATAATAAGGAAATGGGAACTGCTTGTGATTCGCAGCTGCTATTTCTAGCTGGACCAGGGTTTCTCACACCTGGTACCATTGCTGAGTAATTCTTTGTTGTTGGAGGCCGTCCTGTGTGTTGTAGGAGGTTAAACGCATCCCTGGACTCTACTCAGTAATTGTTAACCCTGTCCCCCAAGTTGTGACAACCCGAAAGGTCTGCAGACATTGCTGAATGACAGGGGAGCAAAATCACTCCCAGTTGAGATCCACTGAGCTAGACCTGTGAAGCAGTTGTCTGGTGGTATTAATTCCTATTTGTGTTGCTTGCAGGCACAGCCTTGTCTGCGCTTCCCTGTTTTAAATAGGATTTGGCCGGGTGCGGTGGCTCAAGCCTGTAATCCCAGCACTTTGGGAGGCTGAGGTGGGAGGACTGCTTGAGCCCAGGAGTTCAAGACCAGCCGGGGCAACATGGTGAAACCTCATCTCTACAAAACTTAGCTGAGTGTGGTGGTATGCACCTGTAGTTCCGGCCACTCTGGAGGCTGAGGTGAGCCCAGGAGGTCCAGGCTGCAGTGAGCCATGATTGCACCGCTGCGCTCCAGAGCAACAGACCCTGTGTCACAAAATAGATAGACTCTTACTGCCTGCTAGATTGATTGATTAATTAGATAGATAGTGTCTTACTGCGCGCCAGGGGGAAGCTTTCAAAGCTTGTGCCAGTCAGCTGACAGCTGCTGACTTCAAAATGTTCTCCAGGATTAGAGAAACTGAGCATGCCACATTCCTCAGTTTCAGTTTCTTCATGGCCTTCATTAGAATTTTATGGCTCCCCTCGAGTTAATTGTGTGTATGCTTTGGGGAAGCTTGTTTTTTCAGCATTTCTAAGTAAGTTGTTAAGTTTACTTCAGCCAGGAACTAAGTTTAGATGTGTCTGTAACCAGAAGCAATAATAATAAAGCAAACAGAAAAGGCTCAACCAGGAAAGGGGCAAGGCTACTGTGCAAACTTGTGTTGATGTGCTGAAGTGGACACTGTTTCCATGTCTTCAGGGCCAAGTACAGTGCCTGGAATATAGTAGGGGCCAGTAAGTACCAAATGAACTTGACCTTTCTGTTTCCCTGTTAGGCAGAGGTGTGATGTGTCTGTTCAAATACAAGATCTCGGAGGATTATTAGTGAGACTAATTAAACACTTTGATTTTCAGAATAAATATGTAAAATGTACACAAGTAAGATACAAATACAAATACAGAAAGCAGGTATTAATGTTTAAGGGATAAATTGTTAGTGGAAAATATTCCAGACATACCTATTTCTTCCAGTCTGGTTCACTCTGGATTAGAGCAGACTTCATTCTAAAGATATTAAGTGGAAACACCAACCTCTTCTACTTAACTTGACAAGGGACTGTGGTTGTGGTTGGTTATCTGGAGTTGTTCAAATAGCTTTTTAAGTGAGTAGAGTTCCCAAGCCAATTTTCTCCCCATTTGGTTGTATATTTTTTTGTTTGTGATCTATTGACATCTTTTCTTGTTAGAGAAAAATGTGGACATTGTTATTTTTGGCAGCTTTCTCTCCTCACCCTCGATATGTCTCCATGTGTAAAGGGGAACTGCTGAGGACTTCTTGTATCACCAATTCCTGAAGGCAACCCCTTTGATATCAGACTATAAAATCATATCAGGAGATTAGCTGGGTCCCTTTCCCTTTTCTCACAATGGAGATATAGCGTGTTGCCTCTTCTCTGTAGTTTGAAAACATTTCTATTGTCAAGTACTCATTTTTCCCCCCCTGCTATGTTGGGGACAGCAAAGCCAGGGGGAGCAGCTGCAGTGGGACAGTTGTTGCAGCAGGAGCAATAAGCTGTCTGGCTGGGGCGGGCAGGGTAGGACTGCTTCCTCACTCCATATCATGTGGCCGGCTGTTCCTGCAAAATCAGGCACAAACCAGGAACAAGCTGGCATGGGCAGGTCCCTCACTGTTTAACCAGAGTGGTGGAGGGAGAGAGCAGAGTGTTTGCTTTTCCAGTTCAGCTGGCTTTAAGTGGGCTCACATTTGAGGATGTAAACCTTGAATGTGCTCTCCTGCTGTTGTGATTGGTAGGACATGGAGTATCTTATTATTATTACTATTATTATTATTATTGTTTTGAGATGGAATTTTCCTCTTGTTGCCCAGGCTGGAGAGCAATGGTGCGATCTCGGCTCACCACAACCTCTGCCTCCCGGGTTCAAGCGATTCTCCTGCCTCAGCCTCCCGAGTAGCTGGGATTACAAACATGCACCACCACACCCAGCTGATTTTGTATTTTTAGGAGAGATGGGGTTTCTCCATGTTGGTCAGGCTGGTCTCGAACTCCCGACCTCAGGTGATCCGCCTGCCTTGGCTTCCCAAAGTGCTGGGATTACAGGCATGAGCCACCACGCCCAGCCGGGAGTACCTTATTATTCATGAGTTTCAACAGTTTGGACTTAGAGTAACTGCTACGTAACATTTTCATGTCATTAGCTAGTAGGGGACGTTCAAGAATGAGCCTCTGGTGAAGTCTGGATTAAGCGTTTCCCCTTGCCTAACTGCCCCCAGGCTGAGTGCAGAGCGTCCTATCTTAGCAGTAGCGCTTTGCTCCCTCCGATGGGATCTCAGCCAGATGCTCTAAATCCTGGACTTGAGCTCTCTGGTCTGTAAATGGGCGTAATAGTTCCTAGTTTGCATGGTTATCAGCCGAATTTGAGAGAGGACTTACAGAGCACTTGGCACATAGTAGGTGAGTAATAACAAAGGCTTGGTCACAGTAACCCTACTTTGAAATTAAGAACCAGTGGCCCTTGGTGAATGGAATGTCAGTACTCCTGGTGCAGGGAAATCTCAACCTTAGAGCTTTTTGTTCTGAGGTAGCTTCCTGTGGTGCGTTGCATTTATTTGTTTTCTCTTTTTCAGCCTGTACATTTCTGGCAGATTTTGTATTTCCAGAACTCTGTCTAAAGCATGTTCTTATTGCTTATAAAATTAAGTCCACATTCCTCAGTCTGGTTTTCAAGGCTTTCTGATCTTGTAACTCTCTCTTTATTCTTTTCTCGCACGTGATCCTACACCAGAGGATCTGTTACCCAGTTCCACTCCATCCTTTGTGCAGGCAGGCCTCTCTGCCTATCGGATGTCCCACCTGTCTGGCTCCTTTTTGAAACCGTCTCTAACAGGTCTAGTTCACGGTGACCTCTATTCTCTTACCTCTAAACTTGGCTCTCTTTCTGTCTTGGTCTTGTTAGGAGGGATTTACTGCTGTTAGCTAGAGGCTTTACATGCTTTACAAACCCTCTCCCCTTTTCAAATGAGTAAACAGCCTTGTGAGGTTAAATATCTTATTTGTAGGTAAGTTTCATCACTTCCTTGGCATTGAAATGTCCTCATGGTTGAGATTCAATCCTTGCATAACGGTTATTTTCAGATTATTTTATGGAGGGAAGGGGAGATGCTTCTAACTTTTTTCCTTGATTATGAAGCATCTTACAGTTCTTTGAAGACAATAATAAATATGGCTAGTGTTTCTTGAGTACAGTCAGCCCTGTACTCAGTATCTGTGGGTTCTGCATCTCTGGATTCAACCAACCTCTGATTGAAAATATTCAAGAAAAAAATTGCATCTGTACTGAACATGTAGACTTTTCCCCATGGATTTTGGTATCTGGGGAAGGTCTTGGAACCAGTTCCCTATAGATACATAGGGACAACTGTACTTACCATGTGCCAGGCATGTTGCTGGCACTTCACATTTAGTGACTCATTTAATCCCTTGAACAACCCTATGGGAAAGGCTCTATAATTATACCCAATCCATAGATGAAGAAAGTGAGGCTCAGAGAGGTTAAGTAACTGACTCAGTGTCACACAGCTAGAAAACGATAGCCAGGATTTGAACCCAGACAGGCTGTGTCCAGAGCCACAGAGAGTTCTTCACTGCCATGCTTTTCTGTCCTGTTGATGTCCTTTGCCTTAAACTTGCGTCATCTTCTCTAGGCTCTCTGATGAAATGCCCTAAAAGTGGGCAGTTATTAAATGATTTTCAAGTGGAAAACTGCATGGGAGTTTGGGAAAACAAGTAGTCCACACCCTAGAAATGTTGAAAACTCCGCAGGAAAATGTTCATCAGCTTTTGAACATGCCACTGATTTGGCCGGGTGCAGTGGCTCATGCCTGTAATCCCAGCACTTTGGGAGGCCGAGGTGGGCGGATCACGAGGTCAGGAGATCGAGACCATCCTGGCTAACACGGTGAAACCCCGTCTCTACTAAAAATACAAAAAATGAGCCGGGCATGGTGGCGGGCACCTGTAGTCCCAGCTACTCGGGAGGCTGAGGCAGGAGAAGGGCGTGAACCCGGGAGGCGGAGCTTGCAGTGAGCTGAGATCGCGCCACTGCACTCCAGTCTGGGCGACAGAGCGAGACTCCATCTCAAAACAAACAAACAAACAAACAAAAAAATGCCACTAATTTTTATTTGGTTTGCTTTTCTTGGGAAAGCCAAGCGCCTTCTGTTTCCTTCTAAAAATGTGTGTGTGTGTGTTTTTGTTGTTGTTGTTGTTTTTTGAGATGGAGTCTCGCTCTGTCGCCCAGGCTGGAGTGCAATGGTGTGATCTCGGCTCACTGCAACCTCCACCTCCCAGGTTCAAGCGATTCTCCTGCCTTAGCCTCCCAAGTAGCTGGGACTACAGGCGCCCGCCACCACACCCGGCTAATTTTTGGTATTTTTAGTAGAGATGGGGTTTCACCTTGTTGGCCAGGATGGTCTCGGTCTCGATTTCCAGACCTTGTGATCCACCCGTCACAGCCTCCCAAAGTGCTGGGATTACAGGTGTGAGCCGTCATGCCTGGCCCATAAAGTGTGGTTTCTAAAGCTGGTTGTCCCAACTTCATGAGGATAGTAGGAAGGTTTACATACTAAAGCACTTAGGGCCGTGTGCTCATGCCTGTAATCCCAGCACTTTGGGAGGCCGAGGCAGGTGGATACCTGAGGTCAGGAGTTCGAGACCAGCCTGGACAACATAGTGAAACCCTGTCTCTAATAAAATGCAAAAATTAGCTGGGCATGGTGGCATGGGCCTGTAATCGCAACTACTCGGAAGGCTGAGGCAGGAGAATCGGTTGAATCCGGGAGGCGGAGATTACGGTGAGCCACTGCACTCCAGCCTGGGTGACAGAGGGAGACTGTCTCCAAAATTGTAACAGTAATAATAAAAATATTAAAACAAAATAAAGCACTTAGAAAACAAGATGATTTGAGAAGTGTTTATTAAAAGAAAATGTGGGACTCATTTGTTTCCCCAATTCCAGCTGTCAATTAATTAGTGAAGTGTTACTTGAGGTTTTTTGATAGAATCTTCTTTTTCAGTTAAAGATTCTGAGTGCTTTGTTGGAGTTTCTTCATATCACCTATCATTTGCTTGTTAGCTTATCGATACCCATGGAACAGTTATTGACAGGACATTGGGTTGTTTTCCCAAGAGCATTCCTTGAATAAAACATTTTGCTGCCTTGCTAAGAGGTGTTCAGAAAATATTTCCGCCAGGCCTAAAGTAAATCTAGCACCTCATGTCACATGACATCATGTCATCTAATGCTGCCAGTTACAGGAAAAGACATTAGAGTTTTGGGGACAAAGCCACAACACATCTGTTGAAATACAGCTAGAACAAGGGAGAAACATACGGGAATTGTCCAACTAATAGCTCTACCTTCACCCAGTCCGACTCCCTGCCTGCTCTTAAGGATTAAAATTGCCTCCATATAAAAGCATTTTAAATTACGGCAGTTAAAGGCCGGGTGCGGTGGCTCAAGCCTGTAATCCCAGCACTTTGGGAGGCCGAGGCAGGAGGATCACGAGGTCAGGAGATCCAGACCATCCTGGCTAACATGGTGAAACCCCGTCTCTACTAAAAATACAAAAATCTAGCTGGGCGTGGTGGCTGGCACCTGTAGTCCCAGCTACTCGGGAGGCTGAGGCAGGAGAATGGCATGAACCTGGGAGGCGGAGCTTCCAGTGAGCCGAGATTGTGCCACTGCACTCCAGCCTGAGCAACAGAGCAAGACTCCATCTCAATAAATAAATAAACAAACAAACAAAAGAAAATGCCATAAGCAGAAGACACAAAGAAGCTCCCATGGTGTGGCTCTTCATGTTTTGTGGTAGATGCATTGAGACTTTTTTTCTATGCCTTCATATATATGTTTCTGATAAAACACACCTGTAATGTTTTTCACTGAAGAGTTGATTGAGAAAAGCTTTAAATATCATTTGTGGGGCCAGAGGCAAGAGTACAAATTCAGTTCCCATATCACATATCTAAACATTTAAAAGTTATAAACCATGCTTACAAATTGGTAAATAAAATGACTTCTACTCTGCCTGGACAAATACATCTGTCATTAGGGCAGAATCAACAAACATGTTTAAAGCTATGGGTTTTATTGCTGAAAGTCAGCAAAATATCAAACATGAGTGAATTTAATTACAGTTGCCTATGTCTGGGTGTTCTGTTGATGTTTCATGAGTAATAAATACGTATACTCCATAGTATATTTTTCATAAATCTGTTTTTCTTGTCCATATTTTAGCAAACTCACTTGTTATGTGGTTAGCGTCAAGATTGTCACAATAGTTTGTTTTACAGACAATAATACCATGGTGGAGAACCTTTCTTTGTGGTTCTTAGATTGTTCTTTTTTTTTTTGCTGGGACAGAGTCTTCCTCTTTCGCCCAGGCTGGAGTGTAGTGGCGCAATTTTGGCTCACTGCAACCTCCACCTCCCGAGTTCAAGCAATCCTTCTGCCTCAGCCTCCCACGTAGCTGGGATTACAAGTGTGTGCCACCATGCCTGGCTAATTTTTGTATTTACAGTAGAGACGGGGTTTCATCATGTTGGCCAGGCTGATCTGAAGCTTGTGACCTCAATTGATCCACTAGCCTTGGCCTCCGAAAGTTCTGGGATTACAGGCGTGAGCCACCCCACCTGGCCAGATTGTTCTTTTCTTAATCTAAGTCTAGAGATGGCCTGCTTTGCTGAGGCAGGACAGTAGTTACTGACATTGTCAGCGAAATTCATACAGCAATATTTAGATTAAAAAAAGAATGAGATTGCATATGATAGATTATTGATTTTAAGAAGTACTACAAAGTATTTTAATTTCATTATCCAGATTGAATATCCGTAATCTGAAAATCCAAAATTTGAAATTCTCCCAAATTGGAAACTTTGAAAAAAATATTTATTGTTAATTTTTCATATTAGATTTACGTTTTCCAGGTACATGTGATCATTTGATGCTTTCATATAATCACATCAGGGTCATTGGGATATCCATTACCTTAAATTGTTATCTTTATGCTAGGGATATTCAAATTATCCTCTTTTAGGTATTTTGAAATGTACAGTCAATTAATGTTAACCATAGTCACTCTACTGAGTGCCGAAATGACACTCAAAGAAAATGCTGTTTGGAGCATTTTGGAGTTTGGATTTTTTATTAGGGATGCTGAACTGGTGTATTGCAAATATTCCAAATTCTGAAACACTTTTGGCAGCAAGCCTTCTGGATAAGAGATAACCAAGCATTCTGTGTAAGTCATTATTGTTGGTATTGTGATTTATCACCATTTCTTAAATCAGGTATTTCTGAGGTTCTTTATAACTTTTCAATGCTGTGTATGTTATAAAGAAAACTGAGGCCGGGCACGGTGGCTCATGCCTGTTACCTCAGCACTTTGGGATGCCGAGGCGGGTGGATCACCTGAGGTCAGGAGTTCGAGACCAGCCTGGCCAACAAGGTGAAACCTCACCTCTACTAAAAGTACAAAAATTAGCCAGATGTGGTAGCAGGCGCCTGTAATCCCAGCTACTTGGGAAGGCTGAGGCAGGAGAATTGCTTGAACCCAGGAAGCAGAGGTTGCAGTGAGCCGAGATTGCACCACCTACTCTTACTTACTCTGTTGCCTGGGCAACCCAGGAGTATACCGTAATGCATGTACCATAATGCATATTGGCCAGAAAATGGTCTATGTGAAATGTTTGGGGATTAGGTCTATGTGAATCTTTTCCTTCTCAGTCATGCAGATGTTTTATTTCATTCTGATTTTTAAATATTTTCTTCAATTATTACTTTTGTTGCATGTTTCACATCCAGGTCCTTTCTGATTGAGGAAAAGTTTTCTCTAAAATTATTCAAAACATTTGTTAAGTGTAATGGCCAAATTATTTCTGTTTGGGTTTTGGGAAACTTTTGCTAATATTATTAATAGTAAGTGATAGGCCGGGCACAGTGGCTCATGCCTGTAATCCCAGCACTTTGGGAGGCCGAGGCAGGCGGATCACGAGGTCAGGAGATCGAGACCATCCTGACTAACACGGTGAAAACCTGTCTCTACTAAAAAATACAAGAAATTAGTCAGGTGTGGTGGCGGGCACCTGTAGTCCCAGCTATTTGGGAGGCTGAGGCAGGAGAATGGCGTGAACCTGGGAGGCGGAGCTTGCAGTGAGCCGAGATCGTGCCACTGCACTCCAGCCTGGGTGACAAAGCGAGACTCTGTCTCAAAAAAAAAAAAAAAAAAGTGATAAAGTGATAGTTGATACCAAATAACTCCTGCCAATAGAAATTCAAAATTAATGTCACCTTCCACCCACGACCATGATTTGTACTTTATTTGAGGAGTTTCTGCATATTTACTTATTTTTTTGCCATTTTGATGTGCAGGGGTGTGAGGGTCCAAGAGTAGTCTGCCCATTCTTCCTGTGGCTGTATCATCAATTATATGACGATTTTCGGTTGTTTCTAGAAAACAGCGCATGAACGCTTTTGTACCTAAGTCATTGCGTGCCTATTTGATTATTTCCTGAGGAGTAAAATTTCCCGGGAGTGGAAATGTTGGATCACAAAGTTTGCAGATTCTTATTTGGATTATTTGGCAGTGGAAGTTTCACGAGAGGTGTCAGTGCAGCTGGCAGCTGCGCAGCTGAGATACCCTGTCATGATGTATTTATGACCCCGGGGATTTTGTAACTCCTTACTAGAAGCTTAAGGAAATACATTGATTAGCGGAGGAAGTTAGCTCATGATACTAGATTTTCATTTCCATTTTTAGGTCTTCTGTGAACCAGGAGAAGGCCATCTTTTCTGTTAATTGCAAACAAGGCTCTTGATTCACATGCTCCATTCATCCCACCCCCCAGCGTGGTCGTTGATGTTCGTTTAAGGCCAAAGCACACTCAAGGGACTAGGCTGTACATTGCCTGGGGAGCCAGTGGACATTCATTTGGAGAATTATTTGTATGGATTTTTACTTTATTTTAGTTTTTTGAGACAGCGTCTCACTCCGTCATTTAGGCTGGAGTGCAGTGGTGCTATCATGGCTCACTGCAGCCTTGATCTCTTTGGCTCAGGCGATCCTCCCACCTCAGCCTCCTGAGTAGCTGGGACCACAGGCCTGTGCCACCTTGCCTGGCTAATTTTTACATTTTTTGTAGAGATGAGGTCTCCTTGTTTTGCCCAGGCTGGTCTCGAACTCCTGAGCTCAAGGGATTCTTCCCCTTTGGCCTCCTAAAGTGCTGGGATTATAAGTGCAAGCCATCGCACTTGGCCAATTTTTCTGATTTTTATTTCTTTGCATTTTAGTATCCTTGTGAGTTAACCCTAGGCAACAACAGTTATTATGTCGTGGTGGTTCACATGTTAGGTGGCCAGGATGTTAGGGAGTGTGTGTGTGTGTGTGTGTGTGTGTGTATGGGTGTGTTTAAGGCTTATTATTTATTAACCTAGGAAATCTTTCTGGACTTTGAAATAAGAGTTTAGTGCCAGGTGGCCGGGTGTGGTGGCTCATGCCTGTAATCCCAGCACTTTGGGAGGCCGAGACGGGTGGATCACGAGGTCAGGAGATCGAGACCATCCTGGCTAACACAGTGAAACCCCACCTCTACTAAAAATACAAAAAAAATAGCCGGGCGTGGTGGTGGGCACCTGTAGTCCCAGCTACTTGGGAGGCTGAGGCAGGAGAATGGCGTGAACCCAGGAGGTGGAGCTGAGATCGTGCCACTGCACTCCACCTGGGCGACGGAGCGAGATTCCGCCTCAAAAAAAAAAAGAGTTCAGTGCCAGGTGAAAATACACTACATCTCTGACAATGTATATACCATTGTCATTTAAATTGTCATTTAATACAGGTTTACTTCTGTTTATTTCTACCCATGTTTTGTTCTTCTCATGATGTGACCCCGGGGGATTTAGCAGTTGAAGGCTGAAGAAACCAGAACTCTCGTTGAAACTGGACAACTTACTATTGCAGGAAAAAGCACAAGTTCACCCTCCCCCCCCCTTCTCTTTTTCCTTTTCTTTCTTTTTTGAGATAGAGTCTTGCTCTGTCTCTGAAGCTGGAGTGCAGTGGCACTATCACAGCTCACTGCAGCCTCCACCTCCCAGGCTCAAGGGATCCTCTTGCCTCAGCCTCCCGAGTAGCTAGGACCGCAGGCATGTGCCACCTCGCCCGGCTAATTTTCAAATTTTTTATAGAGATAAGGTCTCACTATGTTGCCCAGGCTGGTCTTGAACTCCTGGGCCCAAGCTGTCCTCCCTCCTCAGCGTCCCCGAGTGCTGGAATTACAGGTGTAAGCCATCACACACGGCTGAGCACAAGTTTGTAAAACCCACCTGTCCAGATGGCTGAGCTAACCATTCTCAGAAACGAAACTACACTTTGCCTTGGCCCAGGATCCTGAAGACGGTGACCATGGACCTGCTGGCTAGCCTTGCCTCCTCTGATGCCTGCTGCAGCTCACACTCTCCTCTCCTGACCCTAGAGGTTGCTGAATGGGTCACACACGCCTTTTAGACCAGTAACATACTGAGCTGTTTCAGCCTTCCCTTGCACTTCATTTTCTAGAGAGCCACTCATCTATTTGAATCTTACTTATATCTCCCCAAATTTGTTACTGTTGTTGTTTTATCTATCTGAAACTTTGCTATCACAAGCTGGATTCTCTTAACATCTGATTATCTGATCATTGCAGGGGGCTTGGAGCTAAGGGCCAAGGTGTGCAGCCCTCTGGAAGTTTTCCCCCTCGGATTCTCAGATGTGGGCACATGTGCCCTTTTTTCAGATCTTCTGAACCCTGGCACCCTTGATTTTTTTTTTTTTTTGAGACGGAGTCTTGCTCTGTCACCCAGGCTGGAGTGCAGTGGTGGGATCTTGGCTCACTGCAGCCTCTGCCTCTTGGGTTCCAGTGATTCGCCTGCCTCAGCCTCCCGAGTAGCTGGGATTACAGGCACGCACCACCACGCCTGGCTAATTTTTGTATTTTTAGTAGAGATGGGGTTTACCATGTTGGCCAGGGTGGTCTCGAACTCCTGACCTCAGGTGATCCACCTGCCTCAGCCTCCCAAAATGCTAGGATTACAGGTGGGAGCTGCTGTGCCCGGCCCCCTTTACGTTTTTGGCTAGATCAGTCTTTGTTGCAGTGGTGGGTGAGGGCGGTGGTGGCCATCCTGCATATGGTAGGATTCTGAGCAGCCTCCCTGGCCTTGAATCACTAGATGCCAGGATCATACCCTCACCTCCTGGTTGTGACAACCAGCCGTCTAAAGACATCACTAGGAGGCAAAATTGCTCCCAGTTGAGAACAACTGTATCATGTCTATACTCTTAGGACCACAGATGAAACTTGATAGTATTTTTTTGATCTTCCTCATCTCCACTGTTTTCGTTTTTTTTTTTCTTTTTTCTTTTCTTTTTTCAGACCCTGAGTTCCACCAGATCTACTGTTTCCTAATGGCCTTTCACAGTAGTAAATGTGTGGGAGACCACACATTTATCAGTGTGGAAATTTTATTCTTTGGGATCCAAACTCTCCCCATAAGGTTTGGGCATTTACAATCATTATTTACTGTCTGAGTCATGTGTTCAGTTGTTCAGCCTAGTTAGAATATTCCTGGCCAGCTGGAACCACTGCCCTAAGGCTTTCATTGGTCCCCATTCTCAGACCCCTCACCCCCTAAGTGCTTTTTTAGTTCCTTTCCCTAGAGTGTTAGAGAAATATTTATTATACTGAGTAATTAAACTGACAGTTGTTCTCCACTAGGAAAAAGGTCGTATTCTCTCGCAAAGCTTTGAGGGCATGTCAAGTTATGTCAAGGTAAATTACATCTGCTGCCTTCTCCCACAGATACCTTGGATGGTGTTATTCTGGTATACGTTTATTTTATTTTATTTTATTTTATTTTATTTTATTTTATTTTATCTTATGTTATTTTTTGAGATGGAGTATCACTCTGTCACCTAGGCTGGAGTGCAGTGGTGCGATCTTGGCTCACTGCAACTTCCACCTCTCAGGTTCAAGCAATTCTCCTGCCTCAGCCTGCCGAGGAGCTGGGATTACAGGCGCCCACCACCATGCCCCAACTAATTTTTGTATTTTAGTAGAGATGGGCTTTCACCATGTTGGTCAGGCTGGTCTGGAACTCCTGACTTCAAGTGATTCGCCCACCTCAGCCTCCCAAAGTGCTGGGATTACAGGCGTGAGCCACCGCACCCGGCCTATTCTGGTATCCATTTTAAAAAGAAGTCTAGATTCAGAAGTCACCCAAATAGTACAGAGAGGCCCTTTCTGTGTACTTGCCATTCCCTGGTGGTGGCATCTTACATAACAAAATACAGTGTCAAAATCAGGAAATTGACATTCCTGCAGTCTACAGGCCTTATTCATGTTTCACCAGTTTTGCATACATGCGTTTGTTATGTGTGTGTGATTCTGAACAGTGTTATCACATGTGTAGACTTGTACAACCACCAGCAGTCACAATATAGAACTGTTCCATGACAGTCCCTTGGGCTTACCTTTGGTGGCACCCCAGCCTCCCTCCCTCTAACCCCCAGCACCTACTTCTTTTTTCTCCTTCTCTATAGTTTTGTTATTTGAGAGTATTGTATAAATGGAATCGATCAGTACATATTCTTTTGAGACGGACTTTCTTCACTCAGTGCCTTTGCCGCCCATCCATGTTGGTACACGAGCCGGTTTTGTTCCTTTTTTATTATTAAGTAATATTGCATTGTTCAGGAACACTTTTATTTATTTTTTTATCTTATTTGCTTTTTTGAGATGGAGTCATGCTCTGTCACTCAGGCTGGAGTGCAGTGGCGCAATGTCGGTTCACTGCAGTCTCTGCCTCCCGGGTTCAAGTGATTCTCCTGCCTCAGACTCCCAAGTAGCTGGGTTTACAGGCATGTGCCACCAAGCCCAGTTAATTTTTTTTTTTTTTTGAGACTGAATGTCGCTCTGTTGCCAGGCTGGAGTGCAGTGGCACAATCTCAGCTTACCGCAGTCTCCGCCTCCCGGGTTCAAGTGATTCTCCTGCCTCAGCCTCCCGAGTAGCTGGGACTACAGGCATGTGTCACCATGTCCAGATAATTTTTGTATTTTTAGTAGAGACGGGGTTTCACCATGTTGGCCAGGATGGTCTTGATTTCTTGACCTCGTGATCCACCCACCTTAGCCACCCAAAGTGCTGGGATTACAGGTGTGAGCCACCACACCCGGCCTAATTTTTGTGTTTTTAGTAGAGATAGGGTTTCTCCATGTTGGCCAGGCTGGTCTCAAACTCCTGACCTCAGGTGATCCACCTGCCTTGGCCTCCCAAAGTGCTGAGATTACAGGCGTGAACCACTGCGCCCGGCCTGCGTGTTTATTTATTCCATTATTTAACTTGTGAAGGTTTATTGGACACTTACCATGGGCTAGGACTGTGCTGAGCTTTTTACATGTATTAATTCATTTAATCTGCTTGGTAGTCCTAAGTGGTTGTATTGTTTACGTCTTTATTTTATGTATGAGAACACAGAGTCTTAGAGAAGGGAGGTAGTCTGCTCAAGTTCACACAGCTGGGAAATGATAGAGCCAGGATAGGAGGCCAGAGAGCTCTAGCTCCATGAACTCATTTGGAGGGAAAGGCAGTTGTTCTGGTAGATTTTTGTTTATTTGTTTGTTTTGTTTTTGAGATGAAGTCTTGTTCCGTTGCCCAGGCTGGAGTGCAGTGGCATGATCTCTGCTCACTGCAACCTCCGTCTCCTGGGTTCAAGAGATTCTCATGCCTCAGCCTCCTGAATAGCTAGAATTACAGGCGCCCACCACCACGACCAGCTAATTTTTGTGTTTTTAGTAGAGACAGGGTTTCACCATGTTGGCCAGTCTGGTCTTGAACTCCTGACCTCAAGTGATCCCGCCTGCCTTGGCCTCTCAAAGTGCTGGGATTACAGGTGTGAGCTATCACTCCTGGCCGTTCTGGTAGGCTTTTGAAGTCGGAAGAATAGAGACTGTGTGGAAATCTTCAGGAATGCATATTTGCTTCTCCATACAGAGCAGAACAGTCAGGTAATACAAGTCCAAAAGGAATTAGCTGATTTCTGCCAGTGACTGGAACAAGGAATAGAAATTTTCCTATAGCCAAGCAAAAGCAGAAACATAGACCTTCTGCTTCTTTTTTGTGATGACGGCAACTGCACACTCATCCCGAGTGATTGGCGTAAGTAAGTGATCCCTGTTCCGAGTGAGGGCTCGAAAAATACTTTCAGTGGGCCAGGCGCGGTGGCTCACGCCTGTAATCCCAGTACTTTGGGAGGCTGAGGCAGGCGGATCACCTGAGGTCGGGAGTTTGAGACCAGCCTGACCAACATGGAGAAACCCTGTCTCTACTAAAAATATAAAAATTAGCCAGGCGTGATGGTGCATGCCTGTGATCCCAGCTATTCGGGAGGCTGAGGCAGGAGAATCGCTTGAACCCAGGAGGCGGAGTTTGCAGTGAGCTGAGATTGTGCCATTACATTCCAGTCTGGGCAACAAGAGCGAAACTGTCTCAAAAAAAAAAAAAAAAAAAAGAAAAAACAAAAAAGAAAAGAAAAATAGTTTCAGTGAAATTTTGTGTTTCCAGGGAGCATCCGTGTGGAATGCCAAGGCCACACTGAATTTCATCAGTTATTTTTTTGGAGTTTCGTCTATTTCTGGTAAACTCTAGCTTCCATGAAGCAATATTGAGGGAAAGTGTATTTGCTTTGGAATCCATATGCAGTTTGTAAATCTTGCTTGTAATCCGCTGAGCTGATGCTTCTATCTGCCTTGTAGATGGAAGTGACACGCAGCTGTCTAGTCACAGCTTTGGGCTTTTGGACTCTTCACATCTTCCTTACCCATTAAACTTGAAACTGTTTCTTTCAAGTTTAATGATAAAAATTTTAAGAAACTATTTTGGAAATTGACTCTCCTAGTAGTGTGAGACTTTAAAAGGTAATGGATGGTTTACATTTAAACCAGCTTTTGAGGGCTGTGATTCAGTTAAGGTGGTGCTACTTGGCAGCTGCTAATATTTTTTATTCCTATGGAATACGTATTCTGTAGTTTAAAAAGAAAGTGGCTAGCATGGTTAGATCAGCGGAAATATTCTTTGTTGTAAAGTATGTAGCCTGGAAGTTATCAAGGGATGGATACATAGGTTAGAATTACTGTTTTTTGGACCCAGGGTCTTGCTTTTTTGCCTAGGCCGGAGTGCAGTGATGCAGTCACAGCTCACTATACCCCGGACCTCCTGGGCTCAAGAGATTCTCCCCCGTTCGGCCTTTTGAGTAGCTGGGACTACAGATGTGTGCCACCATGCCCATCTGATTTTTTCTTTTTTTTTTTCCTTTTCTTTTTGTAGAGATGGGTCTCCCTGTCTTGCCCTGGCTGGTCTTGAACTTCTGGGTTCCAGTGATCCTCTCCTCCCCTCTCAGCCTCCCAAAGTGCCGGGAATACAGGCATGACCCACCATGTCCTGCTAGAGTTACTGGTTTGCATAGAATGGTAGTTCTCAACTGGAGGCACTTTTGCCTCACTGGGGATATTTAGAAGTATCAGGAGACATTTCTGGTTGTTAACACTGATGGGAGGTGACTGTTGGTGTCTAGTGGGTAGGAGCCGAGGATGCTGCTAAACATCCTCAATTGCAGAGGGCAGCCCCCACAATGAAGATTGATCCAGTCTAATAGGCCAATAGTGTTAAGGGTAAGAAAACCTGATATAAAAGATTGACTTACAAGAATCTTCCCTCTTGTATTTTATTTTAATATGCTGCATTTTCTAAATAAAATCATTATTCCTAAAGTAATTTCCATAGTGTACTCTTCGGGGTGTGTGTGAATGATGCATTAATCTGATTTTTATTAATTTTAATACCGGCATTATATTTAGTACAACTTGGTTATATTAAATATCTAGATCTATAGTTATATGTTTGTTTTATTTATTCCAACATTGATTTCTGCAGCATTGGTTAATAGTTGGGATATTAAGCCATTTTTATTTCTAGGCCTTCTCAACTTTGAGTTTCCACTGATCCTAAGAAGCGAAGGAACAGACAATACGGACCTGATTTGTATATTTCTGAGATGAAAGAAAGATAGAAGGGGCTGACGTTAGCAATCTACACTATATTCTTTGGACCTCTTCGTGTCATCTAATTATTTTAGTTAATTACCAACATTTGGGTTACCAACCCTGATAATGCAAGAGGCAGCCTCTTTGAATGGGGTACGTGAACCTTTACCAGTGAATTCATATCTTTTTTTCTTTTCCGTTTCTCCCAATTTTGATGAGTAAGTGTGTGGTTTTTCTTCTTAATTTTCATCAAGCCTATTGTTTTCTTGCCAGCCACAGTGATGAATCACTCTAAAAGCTTGGTGAGGGCAGTTGAATCAGCAGGCAAAAGTTTTTTATTTGCTGAAAATAAATGGAAGGCTGCTTATAGGTTCACACCCTTGCTGCTCTCATCAAATCTTCAGGCAGGAGGGAAATGAAATTGGATCATCTTAAACTTCCTGGATTTAATCTGTGATTTAGGAGTGAGTTCTTTCCATGCTTCTCCTCTCCTGTTTTCCCTTCCTAGCAAGAGGGGAAAAAAAGCAAGTAATTTAATGTAATCTGATTTTTTTTTTTTTTTTTTACTTCATGGCTTTTTGACATTGGAAGAGAAATGAGCCATCTTTCTAGAGGAGCTTTAGTGTCATGTGTGCTTTTCTTATTGATTGGGAATAACTTAAAAAGACTCCTCAGAACTCCGAATGGGATATTTAATTTGTTAGAACATGAGTCTGCACCACTATCTGTTGATGGTGAAATGAATTTACTAAGTGGATAATTTGCTGAGCATTAGCTGACCCTGACGTGGCGGAACGAAGGTCTCTGGAGATGGTTCATGGTGGAAATCTGGGCTTGATGGGTCGGTAATGAGGCTTCAGCGATGACATCTTTACCAAGGCTGAGGCTTAACACTCGGGACCAAGCGATTCAACTGGTAAGCGACATGCTTTGAATATTTACTCACCAGCTCTGTTAATTCAGATTCAGGATAAGAAATGTATGGTGAGTGATTTTTTTTTTTTTTTCTTTTTGACGTAGAGTCTCGCTCTGTTGCCCAGGCTGGAGTGCAGTGGCGCAATTTCAGCTCACTGCAACCTCTGCCTCCTGGGTTCAAGCAATTCTCGTGCCTCAGCCTCCTGAGTAGCTGGGACTACAGGTGCATGCCACCACACCCGGCTAATTTTTTATATTTTTAGTGGAGATTGGGTTTTGCCATGTTGGCCAGGCTGGTCTCTAACTCCTGACCTTAGGTGATCCGCCCGCCTTGGCCTACCAAAGTGCTGGGATTGTAGGCATGAGCCACTGCGCCCAGCCAATGGTGAGTGATTTCTTTGCATCAGAGATGACTGCTTGTTGAAGACCACTGTTGATGGAATTCAGCGTGCCTTCACCTCTGCCACTTGACCTCTGATTGGCCTGCCATTGCTGTGGTTGTACTGGTAGCTAGGAGGGTTCCCATCCCCTGCCATTACTGAGACCATGATGCTGTGGAGGGGGATGCGGAGGACACCAAGGAAGTACGACTGATTGACTGATGCACCTTGGAGGGTCCCTCAGATTTATCTATAAACCTTTAAAAATAACGATAATCATAGAGGACATCTGTGAGGAACTTATTTGGTGCCATTTGCTGTGCTGAGCCATTTATATACAGATATCCTGGATCTCATTGAATCCTCTGCATCTTAGGAACTGTTGTTAATCTCATGTAGAGATGAACTACCTATGGCTTGGAACCCAGTTGTGTTCCCTGGTGGGACTCTGACTTCGGAAAGTACTCTTTTTGTCTTGCACTATATACCTTAGTTCAGTGTAAAGGGCCTGGTTGTTGGATTTTATTTGTGTGATCAATATTATTTTGCAGTTGGCCATTAGCGATTATCTACTCTCACCTCTTCATTTTGTAGATAGAATCTTCACCCCAAGATGTAAGTCCCTTGCCCAGCTTTGAAGAGCTTGTTCATGAATCCAGAGCCTTTTTCTTTGCTGCTGGTGACTTTGGCATTTCTGGGAAATTTCCATTTATTTAAGGTTATACTTTTAATCTTGTGATGTATGTATATTACAATATTAATTTCTAATCAGCTGCGAAAGTTCCACCCTTGAAAAGTCCCACAGCCAGATGGGATCCCAAGTTTCTTGGCTCCCCCAGAGCTTGTGTGTTCATTTCTTCTCTTACAAGTTGATGTCTCAAGAGCTTATCACTGCTCTCACGGCCAGGTGGCTTGCCGGTTCCGAGGACTGGCAGTGACCTTATAAAATATTTGGACTTTTTCTAGTGTGATACGATCCCATACTAGGCAGTGATTAAATCTCAAGGTTATTTTCATGTCTGGGGTACCCAGTGGAAGGCATGTTTTGTCTAGGACTCCCTTAAATGTAGGAAAGACATATCTGGGGCTAGAAAAATTAGTATTTACAAATAGGCAAAACAAAAGTAGTAGACTCAGCAGAAAGAACAGGTCTGCAGAATTAACAGTGGCATAGGTGGGCCACGTAGGTTCTGTCAGATATCACTGATCCCAGTGAGGTCATGGGGCATATTGATCTGTTCTGCTGACCGCTATCTGATACTGATAATGCATGTTAGGTTCTTATAAGAATGGGCTTGCAGGCTTCTTAATGTATTCCAGCAGAAGCTCCTGAAGGTCCTTGGGAAGTTTGTCACAGGCAGGAATCATGTGGAATGGCAGCGAAGGACGGCGGCATGGCCAGCTGTTGGGATCGGCAGAGCTGGCTCTGGCAGTGGGCACTCAGCCAAGCCGCCCGCACTTCCTATAAAACACCCTGGTCTCTACCCAGCTTCCCGTAGGTACTGTAGGAAGAAATGCCACCTTGAACCCTTGGCCCAGCTTGCAGTACCATGCCGGAACATTAAGGTCTTTATCATTTGGTCAGGATCGGACAGACTTGCTCATGTTCCTTTGCTTTTCCTGCCCCACCACTGAAGTTGGTATCTTCAGGTGTGTTTCCAGGGAGGAGCCCAGGTTAGCTGTGTTGTATTGTTTCTTGTCTTAACTGAAATCCCATAAAAGGGGCTGAGTGTAGTATCCCACGTGATCCAGGGCATTCCTCCTCCTGGTGCCTCTTGGCTCCCTCTCCTTCTTGTCTTTTTGTCTTGAGCAACTGTATCCTAACCTCCTCCCTCTCTTGCCACATGGTGGTCTAGTCTTTGCCTGGCCTGTTGTTCTTGGAGCTCAGAGTTTGCTGGCCTTATTTCTGAACTTCAGCTCATACTTATGTATCCTGGTTCTCACTTGTCTCTCTTGTTCTGACTCAAGATGTTGCAGGCTCCTAGCCACACCCAAACCCCACATTGCACACCTACGCTTGCTTTGTCCACTGCCTGGGGTTGGCTCTGTTTCTGTAAGCAGGCAGGTCAGTAGCCTGTCTTCCACTGCCAGCCTTTCCTGGCACTCTGGGCACTGGCCACCTCCACAGCCTATGACTTGCTGCTGTCTTGGGGTCCTAGTGATGTCTTGTCTTCATCCTGCTTTAGCCCAAGTAGCCACCCTGCAGATGCAGTTTTGCAAAAGTGACTTCATTCGCAAACTTGAGAAGAAGGAAATTCTGTGATACCAGGGTGAAAGTCAAAATTAATCATTCAGTCTTGAGCTTTAGACAGCCATACACATATATACAAGGAGAAGCAGAAGATTGTAGTTTGAAATGTTCATATGCGATTCATACCCTAAAGGCTTGGATTCCTTCTAGCATTACCAACTATGCATCTCTGTGCTTTATTGCTAAAGAAGACTTGACTATTACTCAAGATTTGATTTTTTAGAATGAACTGACAGGAGTGTTAAGAGAATTTTGACAGTGGCTTGTATCTTTGTCTTTGAGTTTTTAAGCACCTTTAAATGCCAAGTATGATTTTTTTTCCTCTATAACCTAATCTTGGAAGTGAGAAAAGAGTTTGTTTTATAACTGGGGAGAAAGAAATGGTTTATTTTTGTGTTTGATGTCAGTCGCAAAAGAAGGGAGGCACTGAGAGAAATGTAAGCTCCTTTTTTGGTGAACTTTACTAAAACCAAAGGGAAGATAGAATTGGCTTTTTTTTTTTTTTTTTTTGGAATAAACAATATCCTTGCGTTCTGGTGTTCAATTGGCAGGCGGCCAGAAAGCATGCCTGTAGCTTAGGAATCATCCCAAACTAAGAAAAAAGCCTGACTTGCTGGAGGCTGAAATTCAATCTTGGAGGTACCATGGTGTGTGTGTGTGTGTGTGTGGTGGGGGCAGGGTGGTAGGTGAAGGAAGTCTGGAAGTTGTACCCTTGGCAGCTATAAACAGAATACTCAACTCACTTGGGTGGCTAAAATACAGACTGTTTAAAAGGGTTTTAGTCTGCCATTTGGTCAGAATTAAGGTATGATTCAATATATTATATCCAACGCTGGCCTAAAAACATACTCATTTTTCTTTTGATTAGAGCCAGGTTTAATTAAGATCACTGCTTGACAAGCCCATTAAATAACTGAAACTTCCCTTCCAAAGCTTACCCTGAATGGAGGCATTATGTACCAAATAATGCATTTTTCAAAACCAGTATTGAGACCCAGACTATGTAAGGCACGGTGTAGAAAGGCTACAAATATGGGGCCTCAGGTAAGGAAAGTGCGTGCACTGAGTTAGGTCGTGTGCCATAGGGAGTGGTGGGGACTGTGGCTCACCGGAGCTCACTGACCTGGAAGAATTAGGGCTCAGTGTTGCCAGGCCTTCTAGTTGTTAAAGAGAGATCAGAAACCTAGATTTCTGTGAAATGTTGCAATTTGCAAAATGTTGACAGGTAACATAAAAAGTTTTGGTTTTTACCTAGTGGGCCAAACAAAACTTGGCTGTGGCTTAAAGTCTTTAGATCAGGGTGTCCAATCTTTTGGCTTCCCTGGGCCACATTGGAAGAAGAGTTGTCTTGAGCCACACATAAAATATACTAACACTAACAATAAGATGACTGATGAGCTTAAAAACAAACAAACAAACAACCTAATTTTTTTTTTTGGAGATGGAGTTTCGTTCTTGTTGCCCAGGCTGAAGTGCAATGGCATGATCTTGGCTCACTGCAACCTCCGCCTCCCAGGTTAAAGCAATTCTGCCTCAGCCTCCCAAGTAGCTGGGATTACAGGTGCCCACCACCACACCCGGCTAATTTTTGTATTTTTAGTAGAGATGGGGTTTCACCATGTTGGCCAGGCTGGTCTCGAACTCCTGACCTCAGGTGATCCACCCACCTCGGCCTCCTAAAGTGCTGGGATTACAGGCGTGAGCCACCGCGGCTGGCCAATTTTTGTTGTTGTTGTTGGTCTAAGACAGGATCTCACTCAGTTACCCAGGATGGAGTGCAGTGGTGCGATCTCAGCATACTGCAACCTTGATTTCCCAGGTTCAAATCCTCCTGCCTCAGTTACCCAAGTAGCTGGGACTATAGGCGTGCACCACAATACCCAGCTAATTTTTGTATTTTTTGTAGAGACGAGGTTTCAGCATGTTGGCCAGCCTAGTCTTGAACTCCTGAGCTCAAGGGATCCCCCCGCCTCAGCCTCCTGAGGTGCAGGGATTAGAGGTGTGAGCCACAGTGCCCAGCAGAAATCTCATAATGTTTTAAGAAAATTTACAAATTTGTGTTGGGCTGCATTCAAAGCCGTCCTTGGCTGCAGGTTGGACAAGTTTGCTTTAGATGGTGAAGTGCTGCTGTGTAACTTTGGAGCAAAGGAAGGGAATGGAATGGCTTATGTTTTCCTTTGGGTTGGTTTAGGTTAGTTTTAGCTTGCTTCCAAAAAATATTTATTGTGAAGTAGTTTTGAGAGGGTGGTATCTAGGTTAGATTTATGTATTTTCTGAATGGATCCTCATAGATCTCTGTTAGTCTTTTTAAATTAAGTTAAATTTTGTTTTAGAGATGGAGTATTGCCATGTTGCCCAGTCTGGTCTCACACTCCTGGCCTCAAGTGATGCTCTTGGCCTGGCCCATTCTTTATGGATCATGCAGGGGTAGAAATTGGATAATCTTGTCTCTTGAAGGGGAGAAAAGCTTTTATTTTTCTATTTTAAACGTTTACTTAATGTCTTTTTTTTTTTTTTTTAAGAGCTGTGAGGTTTGGAGTACTAGATGTCATACTAAGATACTTGTTCATAAAACCTGGCATTTGTTTAATGACTGAGTCCCTTTCCCCATAGACTACCTCAGACAGAGTGTAGCATAAATGGGAAGGTTCTAGAAACACAGTATCTGGGTTTGAACACTGCTCTGATGCTTGCTGGGGATATGACCTTGGGGAAGCCACACCCCCATGCTGTGCCTCAGGCTCCCTTTTGTAATATGGGTTTAATCTTAACTGTACCCATCCCGCAGGGTCGCTAGGGAATGAAATGGTGAATGCATTAAAAATGCTTAGAGGAGTGATGGATGCCTAGTGAGCACTGAAAAAGCATTAGGTAGTTTAGTTTCTGTTACTAGTTTTTACTAATTATAATAAAATATCTGAGAGCCCCTTTAGTGTAGGACATTGTTATAGGTATTTTCACATCATTTTCACGTGGTCCTTCCAACTCTATGAAGAACAAATTATGATTCCCATTTTATAGATGTCACACTATGGAATAAAGGGCAGAAGACCTGGGTGGATCTCTGACCTGGTCATTTGTCAGCTGTGCAAACTTGGGCAAGTCAGTCTTTCTGGACTCAACTCAAATTTCCTGGATGTAAACAGGGAAAAAAGAAACAAAAACAAAAACGAACTGGATTGTTTCAGGATTTTCAGCTCTGATTTTTAAAAATTTTATTTTTTAAGGTGAGATTCGTATAACAAAATTAACTTTTTCTAAATGTACAATTCAGTAGCAGCCAGTGCATCTACGTTGTTGTGAAACTATCACCTCTAATTTCAGAACAATTTCAATACCCCTAAATAAAACCCATACCTGTTGTCTTAGTCCATTTTTGTTGCTATAAAGGAATACCTGAGGCTGAGTAATTTATAAGAAAAAGAAGTCTATTTGGCTCATGGTTCTGCGGCTGTATAAGAAGCATGGCACCAGTATCTGCTTCTGGTGAGGCCTCAGGAAGCTTCCACTCAGAGCAAAAGCCAAAGAGGAGTCTCCGTATGCAGATCACACGGTGAGAGAGGAAGCAATAGAGAGGGGAGAGTGCCAGGCTCTTTTCAACAACCAGTTCTCATAGGAACTAAGAGTGAGAATTCACTCATCCCTGTAAGAATGAGTTCCTGCAAGCTATTCATGAGGGATCTGCCCCCACGATCATGAACACTTCCCACCAGGCCCGCCTCCATCACTGGGGATCAGATGTCAACATGCGACTTGGTAGGGCTAAACAAATCATGTCTGATGTGGTTTGGCTGTGTCCCAACCCAAATCTCATCTTGAATTGTAGCTCCCATAATCCCCATGTGTCGTTGGAGGGACCCAGTGGAAGGTAATTGAATCATGGGGGCAGGGTTTTTCTGTGCTGTTCTCACAATAGTGATGGTAAATAAGTCTCACAAGATCTGATGGTTTTTTTTTTTTTTTTTTGAGATGGAGTTTCGCTCTGTTGGCTGGGCTGGAGTGCAGTGGTGTGATCTCAGCTCACTGCAACCTCCGTCTCCTGGGTTCAAGCGATTCTGCTGCCTCAGCCTCCTGAGTTCTGGGATTACAGGCACGCACCACCACAGCTGGCTAATTTTTTGTATTTTTAGTAGAGGCAAGGTTTCACCATGTGGTCAGGCTGGTCTCGAACTCCTGACCTTGTGATCCGCCCACCTCGGCCTCCCAAAGTTCTGGGATTACGGCCGTGAGCCACCGCGCCTGGCCAATCTGATGGTTTTATAAAGGGCAGTTCCCCTGGACATGCCCTCTTGCCTGCCACCGTGTAAGACATGCCTTTGCACCTCCTTCACCTTCTGCCATGATTATGCAGCCTCTCCACCCATGTGGAACTGTGAGTCCATTAAACCTCTTTTTCTTTATAAATTGCCCAGTCTCAGGTATTTCTTCATAGCAGTATGAAAATGGACTAATACAATGTCCAAGACATAGCACCTGTTCAGCAGTCACTCCTTATTCTCCCTTCTTCCCAGCCCCTGACAACCTCCAATTTGCTTTCTGTCTCTATGGAATTATCTGTTCTGGATATTTCACGTAAATGTAGTCACACAATAGGTGACCTTTTGTGTTTGGCTGCTTTCACTGGGCATAATGTCTTCAAGATTCATCTATGTTGTAGCATGCATCAGTACATTCCGATATTCCAGTGTTGGCTCTGTTTTATATGAGTAAATGTGTGTAAAACGCATTGTAACAAATATGGTTATAAACTTATTTATCATATCTATATCTGTCTATATATAATGTGTATGTTTCAATAGTTATGTTGATTTCTATTGGCAAGAAGGCCCATATTTAAAGAGATTGGATTGGATCTGTTTTTATTAGTGTCATGGCATATTTCCCAAAGGCCCCACTTTGTACCTCTGTTTTTAATTGGTTTACCTAACAAATTTATTTTATTTTATTTCATTTTTTCGAGACAGAGTCTTGCTGACTGGAGTGCAGTGGCATGATCTCGGCCCACTGTAACCTTCATCTCCCGGGTTCAAGCGATTCTCCTGCCTCAGCCTCCTGAGTAGCTGGGATTACAGGCGTGTGCTATCACACCCAGCTAATTTTTGTATTTTTAGTAGAGACCAGGTTTCACCATATTGGCCAGGCTGCTCTCGAACTCCTAACCTCAAGTGATCCATCCACCTCGGCCTCCCAAAGTGCTGGGATTACAGGCGTGAGCCACTGTGCCCAGCCTATTATATTTTGAGCAAGAGTCTCACTCTGTCACCCAGGCTGGATGGAGTGCAGTGGCACAATCTTGGTTCACTGCAACCTTTGTCTCTGGGTTCAAGGGATTCTCGTGCCTCAGCCTCCCGAGTAGCTGGAATTAGAGGCGTATGCCACCACACCCAGCTGATGTTTGTATTTTTAGTAGAGACAGGGTTTTGCCATGTTGGCCAGGCTGGTCCCAAACTCCTGACCTCAAGTGATCCACCTGCCTTGGCCTCCCAAAGTGTTGGGATTACAGGCGTGAGCCACCGAGCCTGGCCATGTTTGCCTTAGTTGTAAGTGATCATCAAATGTTTTGCTTTTTTAATAAAAGAGAGGTAAAGATAAATTTTTATATTACATTTTCCAGTAAAGTTGAAAGCTCAGAAAAAGGAAACCATGTGAATGTATCCTTTACCCACCCTCATTTCCTTCTCAGCAGCTGCTCTCTGGAAATGCCAAAGCATAGATTTCTTATGTTTTCTATGATAGTTACATTTAAAAACCAAACCATAAATACACTTTGCTTGCCCTTTTCCCACAGTGAGTTGTGTATTCTGTGGGTAGTTTCTTAAAGAGGAAGCATATGTCTCCTTATGTAAATCCTGTAATTAAAAATATTTTTTAATATTGTCTGCATAATCCTTTCGGACATTGTTAGTGCCCGGGCTCATTTCAGGATGGATGAAATTGTCCTTTTGTGTAACCTTTTTTTTCTTTTTTTCAGTAAATCACTCTAAAGGAAAATGCAATCTCCCGTGACCTGTTGATCAGCAGACTTGGTGATCAGTGGGGACTTTCAGTCTTTTCCATAGCGTTGGATGCCTTCTCCTTGGGTCTTCTGAGTCTGTTGTGCTGAAACCATTATTTTTGGTTTCCTTTGTTGGCTCATTCTCTGCCTCCCATTTGAGAGGCAGTGTAGTATAATTACAAGAGCATGTGCCCTGGAATTACTTCGGTTTTGAATCCTGGCTCCAACATTTAATAAATAAAAGTTAATAAAGAGGCAAGTAAAGAAACAGCATATAAAATGTTTCAAGTGGCTACCAGAAATGGCGATGTTCTTGTGGGTTCCTGAATATAGATGCTTTTCTTTCTTTCTTTTCTTTTTTTTGAGATGGAGTCTCATTCTGTCGCCCAGGCTGGAGTGCAGTGGCATGTTCTTGGCTCACTGCAACCTCCACCTTCCGGGTTCAAGTGATTCTCCTGCCTCAGCTTCCCGAGTAGCTGGGACTATAGGCGTGTGCCATCATGCCTGGCTAATTTTTTTGTATTTTTAGTAGAGACGGGGTTTCATCGTGTTAGCCAGGATGGTCTCGATCTCCTGACCTCAGGTGATCCACCTGCCTCGGCCTCCCAAAGTGCTCGGATTACAGGCGTGAGCCACCGTGCCTGGCCAGATACTTTTCTTTCTTCTCTACATTAGCCAAGGGGCTTGAGAGGCAAGGGGATGGGTCAGGAGACATTACTGCAGAAGGGTAACTTCTGGCACTTCTTGGATGTGGGGGATGAAAGTGTTGAGACTGTCCTTTTTGGCCAACCTAGTGATTGCAGTGACCTTCGAGATAGGCATAGAGAAGGCGGAAGTTTGGAGAGATGATGATGCTAAAGTGGTTTTGGCCATGCTGGCTTCTGACATCCAGCCCTTGGTAGTTAATGATTTAAAGTTGTTTCCAGGTGGGATGTTCCTGGGCCTGAAGAAGCAGTAGCTCTCTTCTCTCTAGAGCGGTGGTTTCTCAACAGTGCGATTTTGCCTCCAGGGGACATTTGGCAATATTTAGAGCTATTTTTGCTTGTGACACCTAGGGGCAGGGTTATCTAGGGAGTAGAAGCCAGGAATGGTGCTAAACTTCCTACCATGCTCAGGATATGATTATGCAGCCCCAAGTGTCAGTGGTGTTGCTGCTGAGAAAAGTGCTTTAGACCCTCGAGCTGAAGGACTCAAATTCTTTTCATCCTAGGAGCGACCCATTGGATCCTCATTCCAGGGTGTGGTGTTGAGGAATGGGGGGTCCATTCTGGACCCTACTCCTGGCACCTACCAGGTGCACCCTAAAGTCTGCTAGTGGCATGGGGACTGGGATAGCAGCCATCCTGCCAGGCAGGAGTTGCCTTCAGGGCCTGTTAAGGGATATGGGGTATGTGTGACACTGTTGTCACTTTTTTGTGAAAATGCCAAGTGTAAGAAATCTCTGTTGCATTTGACAGGTGTTGCAGTTGAGGATGTATCCATTCTAATCTATGAGTGCTTTTCTTTCTCTTTTTCTTTTTTTCAACTTGCCATGGAAGATAGGGAACAGGAAATTGGACTTAGCAATTACTGAGTGGTTGTCCCTACTCAGATGTCACCTTGTTAACAAGCTGCTCTAACTCCTTAAGTTCTCACCCTTGACACACACATTGTTCATGTGTGAAGATGCTACCCACCCACTCCTGATCTTTGCAATCAGGAGTTAAATTTCTTAGTTTTACTGGTGGCAGGGAATTTATTTGTTAAAGCAAACAAAAGAAGATCGCTTGGTCCTTGAGAGCCACAACATGTATTTGGAAGTGAGTTGCATCCAAGGTACCCATCTTTTTCTTTGGCAGACTCTGGAATGGAACTTTCTCGTTTTGCAGCCCTTATCGGTCAGTGGAGGTCTGAGATGGACTCATTGCCCTGGCTGGCCGGCTGGCTGGTGGCTGTTCCTGCAGGACAGGAGGGTGAGTGTCAGGGAGGTGGCTCTGATTGCAGGGAGACCTACTAGCCTTAGGGTTGGGAGAATATTCCTTTTGTTGCTCCTTCCCTCCAGCTGTCCCCCTGCCCTCTCTTCTGTTGAGAGCAGTGGACTCTGGGTGTAAGGGCACGCTCAGACACAGTAAGGGCTCAAGGTCGGTGAGGGAGATGGTTGTCCTCAGAAGATATTAATAACAGTGAGCTTTGCAGAATGAGCCCAGACAAGGATGGGAGGTTGAGTCTTTGTGGAATACCGAGTCCATTCTTGGAGGTGCTTTCCTTCAGAAGCTTGGGAAGCCACCTGTGTGCTGGGTAGCTTACAGATCGCCATACCATCTCTAGAACAAGGGATGCAGCGTGCCCTCCGCATCAAGCAAGATTTGCTGCCTGATGTTCGGTGTGTTACATATGCAAGACTCACTGAGTAGAGGCACTGGGTTGTTCTGATGTAGTTTGTGCTTTGGGTGATTTAGTCCCAGTATTAAACTCAGCAATCTGAGCTCTGAGGATGTAGAGGAATAAGTAAACTGAGTTTCTTCTACTAAACTTTCACAACACACTTCTTTTTTTTTGAGATGGAGTCTTGCTCTGTCGCCCAGGCTGGAGTGCAGTGGTGCGATCTCGGCTCACTGCAAGCTCCGCCTCCTGGGTTTACGCCATTCTCTTGCCTCAGGCTCCTGAGTAGCTGGGACTACAGGTGCCCGCTACCACGCCCGGCTAATTTTTTGAATTTTTAGTAGAGACGGGGTTTCACCGTGTTAGCCAGGATGGTCTCGATCTCCTGACCTCTTGATCTGCCCGCCTCGGCCTCCCAAAGTGCTGGGATTACAGGCGTGAGCCACCGCGCCCGGCCTCACAACACACTGCTGACACCAGATGTTGTGGGGTGAGGGGTTCCCCAGACACCAGGCAAGCAATCAGTTCTGCAGCAGACACCAGCTGGGCGCCCCCTCATTCAGTTCAGTTCTGACACTGTCTACCCGGCGTCAGACCCCACAGGTTGAGGGCTCAGTCCTGTAAGTCTGCTCCCCATTTTTGATGATAGTCACAAGCCGCAGGTTGCTGCACCTGTGCTTCTGATCAGCAGCCTGTACATCAGGGTTCCCTTGGTCTTCTCCTGGGTTTCAGTTAATTTGCTGGAGCAGCTCACAGAACTCAAGGGAACACTGGCTTACGTTTACTGGCTAGTGGTAAAGGATATCACAAAGGTTACCCAGACCACCAGATGAAGAGGCGCATAGGGCTAGGTGTGTGGGAAGGGTCTGGGAGCTTCTGTGCTCTCCCTAGGTGTGCCACCCTCCAGAAACCCCCATGTGTCCAGCTGTCCGGAAGCTCTGTCCTTTTGGGTTTTTACAGAAGCTTTATGACGCAACCATGACTGATTCTTTCACTGGTTACTGGTCAACCTTCAGCCCCTCTCCTTTCTCTGCCTTGGTCTTTCCTGTGAGCAGCCCCCATCCTGAAACCACCTAGGGGCTACCAGCCACCAGTCAACTCATGGCATACAAGACACTTACACTTTGAAGATTGCAAGGATCTTAGAGTTGGATGTCAGAGGACAACGACGCTGACCAAATCTGTATTTCACAATACCCCACAACCCAGCCTGTCATTTTCAAATACTTTAGCTCATGGAACGCAGGTCCTCACTCCCATCTAAGCCCATAATCTCCCTTTGTATTTTATGTGCACTTCTTATGTCATTCCTCTCTGCACTTTATTATGGCCACTTTCTGTTATTTACAAGGTTTTTCTCTGATTAAACCGTTTGAGAGCAGGCTGGCTTCTATTCCTTTTTCAGGCTGTTGAGCAGTTCTCTATGCCAGGTGCTAGGCTGGACTATTTTCTAATATTTGTTCCCTTATTTAACCTCTTAGCTGCTTTGTGGACTGATGCTTATTATCTGCATTTGTAAAATATTAATAGGAAACTGGCTTATGAAAGCCAATCAGTAAAGCTATTTCAAAAAGAGGAGAAAAACTGAACCCGTTTACCACCTGTTAGCTCTGGGACCGTGGGCAAGTTCTTTATCTGCTCCATGCCTCGTTTCCCATGTCTGTAAGATGGGAGCATTATTATTATTATTATTTTTGAAATGGAGTCTTGCTCTGTCGCCAGGCTGGAGTGCAATGGCACGATCTCAGCTCGCTGCATGCAACCTCCGCCTCCCGGGTTCAAGTGATTCTCCTGCCTCAGCCTCCCGAGTTGCTAGGATTACAGGCATGCGCTACCATGCCCAGCTAATTTGTGTATTTTTAGTAGAGACAGGGTTTCACCATGTTGGTCAGGCTGGTCTTCAACTCCAGACCTCATGATCCGCCCGCCTTGGCCTCCCAAGTGCTGGGATTACAGGTGTGAGCCATCGCGCCTGGTAGGGAGTGTTATTAGTTACTCACTCACAGGGTGTTTTAAGAATTAAGCAAGTTAGTGCGTGTGAAGCGTTTAGGACAGAGGCCTGCACAGGGTCAATGTGTCAGCTGTTAGGATTATTCTCCAAGGTTACGAGGCATTGGGAGATCAGAGCCTGGTCTGGATTCAGAAGCCCATGTCCTTGCCATTGAATTCCATGTCCTTCTGGGCCTGGCACTGTGCCTTGTCAGCCACGAGGGCTAAATAAATATTTGTAGCATGAATAAATGCATTTGAAATTTTTGATGGTGGTTGTTCTCCAGGTGAAATGAATTTACTTAAAAGATGGCCCTGGGCGCGGTGGCTTAAGCCTGTAATCCCAGCACTTTGGGACGCCAAGGCGGGTGGATCACCTGAGGTCAGGAGTTTGAGACAAGCTTGACTGAAACCCCATCTCCACTAAAAATACAAAAAATTAGCCGGGCCTCTCTCCGGTCCGTGCTTCCAAGATGACAAAGAAAAGAAGGAACAATGGTCGTGCCAAAAAGGGCCGCGGCCACGTGCAGCCTATTCGCTGCACTAACTGTGCCCAATGCGTGCCCAAGGACAAGGCCATCAAGAAATTCGTCATTTGAAACATAGTGGAGGCTGCAGCAGTCAGGGACATTTCTGAAGCGAGCGTCTTCGATGCATATGTGCTTCCCAAGCTGTATGTGAAGTTACATTACTGTCTGAGTTGTGCAGTTCACAGCAAAGTAGTCAGGAATCGATCTCGTGAAGCCCGCAAGGACCGAACACCCCCACCCTGATTTAGACCTGCGGGTGCTGCCCCATGTCCCCCACCAAAGCCCATGTAAGGAGCTGAGTTCTTAAAGACTGAAGACAGACTATTCTCTGGAGAAAAATAAAATGGAAATTGTACTTAAAAAAAAAAAAATTAGCTGGGCCTGGTGGTGGGCACCTGTAATCCCAACTACTTGGGAGGCTGAGGCAGGAGAATCGCTTGAATCCGAGAGGTGGAGGTTGCAGTGAGCCCATATTGCGCCTCTGAATTCCACCCTGGAAAATCCATCTCAAAACAAATTTAAAAAAATAAAAAATAAAGAAAATAAAAGGTAACATAACTTGGGGTGCATGAAAGAAGCAGAACACTATGTTAGACTTCTGGAAAATACTTTTGTGTACCTTAGCCTGGGCTGAAAAAGCAAACAGCTTCTCAAAATCAGACATTTTAAATGAACTCATTTCTGTGTGGAAAATATGGCTTCATGATGGTCTGGCTCTAGAACGTGCCAGGGAACCAAGCAGTTAGGGGTGGGAATGGGAATTCCTATTGCCCTCTCTGCATCTAGAAAACGACAGGCCACTCTGCACTGGGGTAGCACAGAGGGCAAGGCTGTGAGTGAATCAGGTGCCTGGTACTCATTGTAGGGAAGTCTAAAAGATGGCGGGTGTCAGTAGGTAATTTAGGATTTTGATGTATTTTTAGGGTGTGGGTATCACTTTTATTATTGGTTTCTATAAATGGGAACTGTAGAATCTGTAAAAGGAGTCTTCTCACCTATTTAAATGCCGTAGAGGTAAGCTTGGGGAAGTGAGTTGGACGCGAAAGGTGAAGGTCATTGTTAATAGGGCAGGGCTGGTAAGAGACAAATACACTCCTCTGGCAAAGTTTCCAGATGGGTGGAGTTTATACTGAAGTTCACCAGGTTCTTGGGTTGTTGGAAATCCTCCTTCCTGCCTTCTTTGCTGGGCACCACCTTGTGTGCTGGGATGGAGAGTAGAACCAGCACGGGTGGTCTGGCAGGGAGGGCTGGCACCTGGGGACAAAGGTACATGCAGCAAGCTGACTGACGGAGGAGGGGCGCCCAGCAGGCCAGCGAGGGCCTCTGAGAGGAGGTAATGTATGTGAATGCCGAAGCCAGAGGATGCATTGGTGTTGTTGGCAAAGCAACAGGCTAGGGTGAGAATGAGCTCAGCCTGGGTGAGAGCTGAGAAGAGTCTCGGGAGAGGGGGGCTGAGACAGCGCTGGAGGGGCAGGCAGGAGCCAGATCATGCACAGTCTACAGGCTGCACTGGAGGGATTTTGTTAGAATAAAAAAGATTTTAAGCAAGGGGCCAGGCGTGGTGGCTCATGCCAACACTTTGGGAGGCCAAGGTGGGTGGATCACCTCAGTCAGGAGTTCGAGACCAGCCTGGCCAACATGGTGAAACTTCGTCTCTACTAAAAATATAAAAATTAGCTAGGTGTGATGGTGGGTGCCTGTAATCCCAGCTACTCGGGAGGCTGAGGCAGGAGAATTGTTTGAACCCACGAGGAGAAGGTTGCAATGAGCCGAGGTGGCACCATTGCACTCCAGCCTGGGCGACAGAGCAAGACTCTGTCTCAAAAAAAAAAGCAAGATTTAGGGAGGTGTGTACTTTTGGGAGGATCATGCTGGTTGCTAGTTGGCATAGAATGAAGAGGGATGGGGTGGGTTTGGGGGACTAGGGAGGGGAATTGGACCTGGGAGGTGGTGAGAACAGATGGCCTGGCTGCTCTATCCAATTGTCACCGGATGGATCGGTCCCCCGTCTTTTGAAAAGCTAATTTGCCTCTTGAAAGCTGCTCACCTCCCTGCTGGATGGTGGTGGGAATTTACACGTTTTTCTGCAGTCAGTCTTCAGACCTGTCACATTCTAGGCTCCAGGGTAGTTTTTTTCTCTGTTCAGGCGCACTACAGTGTCTAACCTCTAGCCCCTGCAAACTCTAATTAAAAACACATTTGCCTTAGACCACTGTTTCTACATCTGCAAAACTCCTCTCTTTCCATGATCGTGTTGAAATGATCTGAGCATGGTTGGGAGGCAGAGAGGGCAGTTTTTAGGTGAAAGCACATATTTTTCTGCTATTTGGTATATAATTAATTGTCTAGTTTTATTTGTCTTAACTCTGAATGACCAATAACTTAAATAAGGAACTGACCTGTGCAATTCAGTGTTCAAGAATTTAGAAAACATTGCTGTTGAAATTGCTGTGAGTTTTGTACTTTAGGAAACAGATGTGTTTTTCCTCCTTCTCTTGATAAAAGATATCGCGGGGCAATTTTTATACTAAGTTTCCCAGAGCTGTTTAAATCTTTTTTTTTTTTTTGAGACAGCATCTTGCTGTGTTGCCCAGGCTGGAGAGCAGTGCCGCGATCTCTGCTCACTGCAACCTCTGCCTCCTGGGTTCAAGCAGTTCTCCTGCCTCAGCCTCCCAAGTAGCTGGGATTACAGGCACCCACCACCTCTCTTGGCTAATTTTTGTATTTTTAGTAGAGTTGGGGTTTCACCGTGTTGGCCAGGTTGGCCCTGAACTCTTGACATCAGGTGATCCACCTGCCTCGACCTCCCAAAGTGCTGGGATAACAGGCGAGAGACACTGCACCTGGCTTAAATTATTTTATACACTGGACCTGTACAATTTACATTCTTGTAGCAATTCTGATTTATCACATTGTTTTTTTTTTTTTTTTTTGAAACTGAGTTTCCCTCTTGTTGCCCAGGCCTGCTGTGACATGATCTCGGCTTAAGCTTTGCCTCCCAGGTTCATGCGATTCTCCTGCCTCAGCCTCCTGAGTAGCTGGGATTACAGGCACCCGCCACAACGCCCTGCTAATTTTTTGTAGTTTAGTAGAGACGGATGTTTCACCATGTTGGGCAAGCTGGTCTCGAACTCCTGACCTCAGGTGATCTGCCCGCCTCCACCTCCCGAAGTGCTGGGATTACAGGCGTGAGTCATCGCGCCCAGCCACATTCTTTTATTATTTCAGAAGTAGGGAAAAATATTTTTCTGCTTGTCTCCTCAGGTGAATGTTGAAGTAAAGTAGATTAGGATGAGGCAGGTTGGCTGTCACTGGGGAATTTTGTACATTGTTTCCTAAAATGAGGAAAAGCAAACATAATGAAAACATTGCATTTGTGTCTGTTATCTTTGCTCACACGCTAGCACTTTTTTTTTTTTTTTTTTTTTTTTGAGACAGAGTCTGGTTCTGTCACCCAGGCTGGAGTGCAGCGGCATGATCTTGGCTCACTGCAACCTCTGCCTCCCGGGCTCAAGTGATTCTCCTGCCTCAGCCTCCCAAATAGCTGGGATTACAGGCACCCACCGCCACGCCCAGCTAATTTTTGTATTTTTAGTAGAGACGGGGTTTCACCATGTTGGCCAGGCTGGTCTCGAACTCCTGACCTCAGGTGATCTGCCCACCTCAGCCTCCCAAAGTGCTGGGATTACAGACGTGAGCCACCATGTACTTTTGCCTACTGAATTACATCTCTAGATTTTAGCATCTAGAACTGGTCTGTCCAGTGCTTTAGCCACTATCACTTTGTGATATTTGGGCACTTGAAGTATGGCTGTTCCAAGTTGAGATGTGCAGGGATCATACAACACACATTAGAATTTGACAATGGGGCCAGGTGTGGTGGCTCACACCTGTAATCCCAGCACTTTGAGAGGCTGAGGTGGGCGGATCACCTGAGGTCAGGAGTTCGAGACCAGCCTGGCCAACATGGTGAAACCCCGTTTCTACTAAAGATACAAAATTAACCGGGTGTGGCGGGCCCCTGTAATCCCACCTATTCGGGATGCTGAGGCAGGAGAATCGCTTGAACCCTGGAGGCGGAGGTTGCAGTGAACTGAGATCACGCCAGTGCACTCCAGCCTGGGCAATAAGAGTGAACACTGTCTCAAAAAAAAAAAAAAAAAAAAGAAAGAAATTTGAGAATGGTTATGGAAAAAAGAATGCCAGTTAGCTCATTGATGTGTTTTTTTATGATGACATTTTGAAACGGTAATACTTTGGATCTCTGGGTTAAGAAACAGAATATTAAAAGTAATCTTACCTGTTTCTTTGTAGTTTTTTTTTAATGTGATTATTAGAAAATTTAAAATTACATATGTGGCTTGCCTTATTTCTGCCTAGCAACTCTGGTTGAAAGACGCTGACCTGGGGGCTCCCGAAAGCTTTATCCCTGGGGCCCTGTGAGCTGCTTGTGGTCATTCTCGCTGCTTTTCCCCAAGTGGAACTGTCCATACTTGGTCCAGCTGCTGGGACCCTACTACCTGCCAGCAGTGCTTATCTCCCAGCCTGGGGTTGATGACAGCAAGAGGGCACGCAGGCCTGCAGACCAGCTCTTTCTTAGAACAAAAGAGTTCAAGGAGTTCTTGAGATGATTAGGGTCCGCAGAGTTTGAGTGACACTCTTGAAATGCTCAAAAGCAGTTGGTTGGCGAGAATGGTTCTGAATTCTGCTAGCCACTTAGGCAGTGTTTGCTGTTGCTACTTTTTCTAGGATACTCTTGCATTTTAAACAAACCTCTTGGAGGGGTTTCAACCCTTTTGGCTCTGCCCCCCTACAATCACGCTAGATCTTGTAGCCCATGACGGCACACCCGCAGGGAGAGCTGTCAGGGTAGCCTGTAAATGGAGGCCGTGGAGATAAGTGGATGTTGCACTAGATTTTCAGGATCTGTTGACAAACCTCTGTGGCATTTGCACAGAGAACAAAGAGTTTAGACTGTGGGACTCAGGAGGCCTTCCAGTTTGCTGGTGTTGGTGAGAGAGAGCAGCACATCTGCATTCTGTAGAAGTCTGCAAGGAAGATTTATTGCCCTTTGAAAAGCCAAGGTATGCGCTTCAACACAGATTTTTACATGGGTTCATCTAGGGATGCTTGTTTCAAACACCAGTAGGGCATACGTCTTTGCATAGGTCTTGGATGTCTTGGACTAGGATGCTGTGGTATTTTATTGGAGTATCTGTGGTGGCGTTGCAGAGTTTCCGAATCATGCTGATAAAGGACTTTTTTTTTTTTTAACGAAGTGTAAATTTCAGGCTATATTTATTTAGCAAGCCAGTTTTGTTATGTATACTTTTGTGGGAACTTCTAAAATAATTTTTAAATGGTATCTTTTAAAATGACTGGTCTTTCAACTAAACAGTTTCAAAACAAATACTTGAATTGCAGTGAGCATTAATTATTGGAATAAATCATAGCCACAGAGGTGTATATACCAGCATTTTGTAGTAGATTACTCAGGAACAATGCATTGTTTCCTTGACAGAAAATTTATATGATTTCCTTCTTTCCTTCCTTCCCGCCTGCCTGCCTGCCTTCTTCCTTCTGCCTTCCCGTCCTCCCTCTCTCCTTTCTTTTCCTCTCTCTCTCCCTTCTCCTCCCTTCCTTCCTTTGTTCGGAGCTAATGCAAGATTTTTTTGGAGGCAGACTAGGTTTGAGAATCACCGAATTGATGAATCCACAGACAAGAGGTGGGGAAGGCACCCTTGTGTTTTTGGTAACCACCTGGAAGTCCCTGACCTCACCCTCTGGAGCACTGGCTCAGTGCAGGAGTGCCCTGCCACCCCACTGCACCCCAGAATCCTGGGGAGGCTGCTAAGATTCAGCTCCTGTCATTCCACTTCTGCACAGCTGGATTGGTGCCTGGGTACTGTCTGATTCTGCTGTAAAGACGGGGGTGAGAGCCTCCTTTCTAGACCATTTCTTTCTTTTTTCTTTTCTTTTTTTTGAGATGGAGCCTTGCTTTGTTGCCCAGGCTGGAGCGCAGTGGCACGATCTCGGCTCACTGCAGCCTCTGCCTCCTGGGTTCAAGCAGTTCTGCCGCAGCCTCCTGTGTAGGTGTGATTACAGGCATGTGCTACCATGCCCAGCTAATTTTTGTATTTTTAGTAGAGACAGGGTTTCACCGTGTTGGCCAGGCTGGTCTCCAACTCCTGACCTCCGTTGATCCACCCACCTAGGCCTCCCAAAGTGCTGGGATTACAGGCATGAGCCACCGTGCCTGGCCAAGACCATTTCTTTAAATATAGAGATAAGGTCTCACAGTATTGTCCAGGCTGGTCTTGAATTCCTGGGCTTAAGCGATCCTCCCACCCCTGCCTCCCAAACTGCTGGGATTACAGGCTTGAGCCATATCACCTAAACACCTGAGAGCTTATTGGGAGCTTGCCTGGCTACTGCTGATTGTGGCTTCTGAGTCATGAGATTACTCTGCTTGTAGTTTCCTTCCTTCCATGAGGCTTAAGAAGGAGAGAAGGACTCCATTTTTCAGAGAGCAGAAGCGAGGCCAGGAGTGTTGAGGAGGAGAGGGCAGGAGCTGGGGCTGTCATCTGCAGTCCAGTTGAGGAGCAGCATGCTGGCTTCCCAGGGGAGCTCCTGCCCTGCTCCTCCCTGCCCCCGCCCTGCTGTGTGGCAGGGCCCCCCTTGCATTAAGGCTTTACCACTGGGGGTTTTGCAAGTTTATTGCACGCATGTCCTTGCTTCTAGCCAGGAGTTTGGCTTTTTACCAGGTGGCATAGTGTGTGTGTGTGTGTGTGTGTGTGTGTGTGTGTGTGTGTGTGTGTGTGTTGTGGTGTTGGGGAGAGGGCGGCTTACATCATGGCCAGAGTATTTGGGAAGGATGGATGGGGTGGGAGGGAGATGGATGGATGGGGATGCTGGAATCCACCCCTAGGAAATTCCTTTGGGTGTCTCAGTGTCCTGCTGGGGAAGGAGCTCTTGCTGGGTTGAGCCTGTTGGGTGTTCTTACCATCGGTCCTCAGGAGGCGAGAGGCTTCCTGGGAACGAGATAGGGGAAGCAGAGGGCCTTTGTTCTGGTCTAGATGGGGCATGTCATCCAGGGGTAGTGGAGAAGCTGATGAGGAGCCAATAGGAACTAGGAGGAACTTTCCTTCCTTGGCTTCGGGCCTCAGAGCCTCCGGTGAGCTGCCTCACCAGGACATGGCTGTATTTGATGGACAGACCTCAGACGTCAGCCTCCTGGGCTCGGCCCATTCTCCATTCACTGCAGCAGGGTCTTCACTGCAGCCCCCCTGCCACTACTTTGTCCTACCCCTTGATTCCCCTGAGGGAGATCTTGGGAATTTCCAAATTTTGAGTGACTGAAGGCCTTTCAAACTGAGAAAGAATTAAAAATGGATCCTTCAAAATGACTTGTCTACTATGTGGTTCTTTTAAAACATAATTTGAAAAGAGTATATTGCATTGTAAAACAGTAATTTTGCCCACATTTTATTGGTAAGGGTGGAGGTGATTTTAGTCCTTAGTGGTTTGTAGAGCTTGGCGGGTTAGTCTGAGACTGTTTTTTCTTGTGCTGGACAAAGGTGAATGCCTTCATTGTTTCATTGTGTAGAGCTGTTAATAGTTTATGGAGGGTGATTAAGTAGCGCTGCATAAGCCAATTTACAGTGTGTCTTAGTCTACACTGGCACTTGGCTAATTTGCAGAAAATTGGACCTTTCAACATGGGGCTTCCTCCCTCTACTCCGTGGGGGCTTCTCCTATTCATCCCTCAGCGGTCTGGCTTCCCCTCCAACACCGCAGGCTCCAGTCCTGTGTGTATCCCCACATTAGTCCTCCTGATATCAAGTTTCAATGATCTGTTTGCACTTCATCCCCGTTGGACTGCAGGCATCTGGGAATGAGGCGTGTCCCTTACTAATCTTTGCGCTGGGTCTCTGGCACAGTATCTGTGTTGTTAAATGCGTCAGTGGCCACCTCTGCTTTCCATGAAGCATTTCTGATTATCCACTCACCTTCTTTCTCAGAGTTAGCCTCTTTAATCCCCACAGTTCCTGGGAGGTAGATTGTATTTGCTTTTCCTCTTCTTTCGATGAGGAAATGAAGGCCCATGGAGGTTCATTTGTCCAAGGCCACATGGCTAAGATGTGGTAAAGCCAGGGTTCCTGTCCAGGCGGTTTGGCCCCCTGGATAGAGCCATTATCAAAAACCACTAGCCTTCGGTCTAGCCAGGAAAAAAAACTTCAGACAGCCCACAGAGCAGGGATGTTTCACAGAATACCTGACCAGCATTTCTCAAAACTGTCAAGGCTATCAAAGAAGGAGCATGACGATTACATCCAATGTCCCAGAAGGGGTCCTGGGACGGAAAAAGGACATTGGGTGGAAACTGGAGAACTCTGAATGAAGTGTGGCATTGAGTTCATGGTAAGGTGCCAATGTCGGTTCCTTAGTGTGATAAATGTCCACATTATGTAAGATATAAGAACAGGAACCAGAGTGAGAAGTGTACAGGGACTCCCTGTATTATCTTTGCAACTTGTCTGGAAAATCTAAAACTATTCTAAAATGAAAAGTTTACTTAACAACTTAATGACAACGCCACCACTAAGCCCACTGCACTCCACTGCCTGGCTGGCTTGTTATAGACTCTGGGTACCCTCACTCCTCGCTGCCTGGTGCCCACCCACTGCTGGGGAGAGGCTGTGTCCTTGGAGAAGAGTCCCCTCCAATTTCAGCACATATCAGTGATGGAGCGATATAACTAGGGCTAGTCACAGGGCCGTCAGAAGTGCTGCCCCCACTTTTTTTTTTTTTTTTTTTTTTTAAGCAGTGTAGTCTGTTCCAAAGTCTCTGTTGAACCCAACAGGAGGTGTAATATGGAGAGAAATGAAAATGAATGTTGCTGTAGGAGGGAAATAATTTTCTTTTTCTTTTTTTTTTGAGACAGAGTCTCACTCCCTCACCCAGGCTGGAGTGTGGTGGCACCATCTCAGCTCACCGCAACCTCTGCCTCCCGAGTTCAAGTGATTCTCCCACCTCAGCCTGCTGAGTAGCTGGGACTACAGGCATGCACCACCACACCTGGCTAATTTTTGTATTCTTAGTAGAGATGGAGTCTCACCATGTTGGCCAGGCTGGTCTCAAACTCCTGATCTCAGGTGATCTGCCTGCTCAGCCTCTCAAAAGTGCTGGGATTACAGGCGTGAGCCATGGTGCCCAGCAGGAGAGAAATAATTTTCTATAGACAAAATCTTAGTGTCAAGAGGACCAAAGAGGCATTTATGTCATTTAAATGTTTCTCATCCTCTTCAGCCTCCTTATCGCTTTTCTGTTGGGGGTAGCTTGTAATTGTAAGTTCTTTTTTTTGAGACAGAGTCTCACTGTGTCACCCAGGCTGGAGTGCAGTGGCGCAATCTTGGCTCACTGCAAACTCCGCCTCCCAGGTTCAAGCCATTCTCCTGCCTCAGCCTCCCGAGTAGCTGGGACTACAGGCGCCCGCCACCACGCCCGGCTAATTTTTTTTGTATTTTTAGTAGAGATGGGGCTTCACCGTGTTAGCCAGGATGGTCTTGATCTCCTGAGCTCGTGATCTGCCGGCCTCAGCCTCCCAAAGTGGTGGGATTACAGGTGTGAGCCACCGTGCCTGGCCTGTAAGTTCTTTTTCAATGTTTTGTGTCTGGAAAGTAGCTGGGCTGGTAATGTTGGTTTGGAGAAACTGTGGTGCGTTGGTTGAACGAGGCCTGTGCATTCTTTGGTTCTGTAGCAAGGCCTTGAGAGGAAAGTTAAATTAAAGCAATATGAGGGCTGAAAGCCATCTGGATGTGACCCAGTAAGGTGCCAGCAGCAAGACCCCAAATACAGGTACTGCTTTGTTGGGTTGAAGACCTATGGCATCTTTTGTTTGTTTGTTTGTTTGTGTTTGAGATAGGCTCTCGCTCTGTCACCCAGGCTGGAGTGCAGTGGCGCAGTCTTGACTCACTGTAACTTCTGCCTCCTTGGTTCAGGAGACTCTCTTACCTCAACCTTCCAAGTCCTTGGACTATAGGCGCATGCCACCACGCCCAGCTAATTTTTGAATTTTTTTGTAGTGACGGGGGTCTCACCATGTTGCCCAGGCTGATCCTGAACTCCTGAGTTCAAGTGACCTGCCTTCCTTAGCCTCCCACAATGCTGGGATTACAGTCGTGAGCCACCGTGCCCGGCAACCCCATGGCTTGAAGCATTTTGGTTAGCTGTCTCATGTGATCTTTTTGTGTTATGTATCAGACAAGCTAGGTGTCAGCTCATTTTGTGCAGAGAGATCTCAAGTAATGAATAACTGTGCTGAGCTATGGGTAGAAGAGCTGGAGCTTGAGTCTCTGTCTTCTAGGGGAGCACCCAGTGCCATTTCTGTAACCTCATACTGAAACCTTCCAGCAGCCCTGCCTCTCTCTCGGTAGCATGGTTTCTGTAGATGCATTTACCATTCAACGGAGCAGTAAGTCTGGCCCTGTTCTAGGTGCTGAGGATTCCACAGCAAGTAAAATCCATTTCTGCCTCCCATAATACAAATGATATAAATATGATGTAAATACTAGTCAAAGCACTGAAATAACTTGTTTTGGTGTTCTAGAGAAAGTATATAAAAATCAGAGACATTTGTGCAGGTCTCGAGTGTGAACTGCTTTCTAGATGTTTTCTGAAACCCGTAACATTTGTGTGTGATGAAAATGAGAGCTGATATTCCTTTACTTGCAAGTAATGGAAACTCCACAAAAACTAGTGCAAACTGAAAAGAGGACCTTCTTGCATATGTAATAAGGAAGGTCAAGAATGCAGATGGTGGTTGGGATAATGGAATCCAGGGAGTGAATGAGGTCAGGTGTGAGTCTACCTATTTGTCTGCATAGTTGTTTGTCTCTCGCTCCCTGTCTCTTTTTATTTGTGATATAACTCACACATCATGACATTCACCCATTTAAAGTATGTAATTCAGTGGTTTTTAGTATCTTCACAAGATTGTACAACCATCATCACTATCTAATTTTATCACATTTTCCTACTCCAGAAAACCCCCCACAAAACTCCGTACCTGTTAGCAGCCACTCTCCATTCTCCAGCCCCTGGCAACCACCAGTGAGCTTTCTTTTCTTCTCTCCCCCCTCCGCCTGCCCCTCCTTCCTCCTTCCTGTGTCTCTCCTTCCTTCCTTCCTTTCTCTTCTCCTTTTCTCTCCCTTTCAAGACGGAGTCTCACTCTGTCATCCAGGCTGGAGTGCAATGGCACAATCTTGACTTCCTGCAACCTCTGCCTCCTGAGTTCAAGAGTTCAAGCAATTCTCCTGCCTCAGCCTCAAGTAGCTGGGATTACAGGCACCTGCTACCGCGCCTGGCTAATTTTCTAATGTGGTGTTTTAGTGGAGACGGGGTTTCACCACGTTAGTCAGGCCGGTCTCTAACACCTGACCTCATGTGGTCCGCCTGTATCGGCCTCCCAAAGTACTGGGATTACAGACGTGAGCCACCATGCCTGACCAACTTTCTGTCTCTATGGATTTAACTTCTCCATATAAATGGAGTCATACAACATGTGGTCCTTTGTGACTGCCTTCTTCTACTTAGCATAGTGTTTTCTAGGCTCATCCATGTTATAGCATGTATCAGTTCTCTGTTCATTTTTATTTTATTTTTTGAGACAGAGTCTTGCTCTGCTGCCCAGGCTGGAATGCAGTGGCATGATCTTGGCTCCCTGCAACCTCTGCTTCTCAGGTTCAAGTGATTCTCCTGTCTCAGCCTCCAGAGTAGCTGGGGTTAGAGGCATGTGCCACCACACCTGGCTAATTTTTGTATTTTTAGTGGAGATAGGGTTTCTCCATGTTGGCCAGGCTGGTCTCGAACTCCTGACCTCAGGTGATCTGCCTGCCCCGGCCTCCCAAAGTTCTGGGATTACAAGCGTGAGACACCACGTCAACCTTACAGTTGAATAATATTCCATTGTATGAATAGACCACATTAAAAAAAAATCCATTCGCTAGTTGATGAACATGAGGGTTGTTTCTGCTTTCAGGCTATTGCACATAATGCTGCTATGAACATTTGTGTACAAGTTTTCGTGTGGACATATGTTTTCACGTCTCTGGGGTATTTACCTAGCAGTGGAATTTCTGGGTCATATGGTTAACTCTATATTTTACTTTTTGAGGAACTGCCAAACTGTTTTCCACAGCAGCTGCATCATTTCACATTCTTAGCAGCAGTGTACGAGGGTTCTAGTTTCTCCACATTCTTGCCAACACATTATGTGTCATTTCGATTGGACTAGGTTGTCTTTTATGTACCTTTTAATTCAGGAAGTATGATTTTGTGAAAAAAAATTTGTTTTCGATATGTGATAGAAATCTGCAAAGGAATTAATTAATATGTATGAAACAGAAATGACAAATAGCTGTTTTAAGTTTATTTTCTTCCCACTGTGTTCTTGGGTCATTCATTTTTATGAAGTAACAACAAACTCCTATTCTGAGCATACTTGTGTATTTTTTCTAAAAACAGATGGTAGCCAGAACACAACTGGATTCCATTAAGAAAATCTTATCAGTTTGTTTATTTGTAGGCATTTCTCTCCCCCTCTCCCCACAAAAATGATTCTTATCAAGAGGAGGAAAGGACAATAAACTGGGAAATGGGAGGTAAGGATGTCTGGTATCAGATTTCACGCAGAGTGCAAACATCTTGTGCTGGTCTTTTATTGCGCTTTCTGTCCCGTACCTCCTCCTGCTTCCACCAAGAGGAGTGGAATGCAGTTCTTAAACCAGCTGTTTTGTTTTGTGTGCTTTAAAAACAGGATTTCCCACTAGTTTTTGAGAGTTCTTAGTGGGACAGTTTTATACATTTTATAAAACCTGGGTCTCCTTGCTCCATTTACTTACTTGTCTTTCTTGGCTTGTTCTGCTGTTTTCTTTCTTTTTTTCCTTCCTTTCGTCCGCCCTTCCTTCCTTCCTTCCTTCCTTCCTTCCTTCCTTCCTTCCTTCCTTCCTTCTTTTCTTTCTTTTCTTCCCTTCCCCTTCCTTCTTTCCTTTCCTTTCCTTCCTTCTTTCCGTCTGTCTTTCTGTCTTTCTTGATGGAGTCTTGCTGTGTTGCCCAGGATGGAGTATAGTGGCGCGATCTCGGCTCACCGCAACCTCCGCCTCCTGGGTTCAAGCAATTCTCCTGCCTCAGCCTCCCGACTGCCTGGGATTACAGGCGCCCACCACCATGCTTAGCTAATTTTTGTATTTTTAATAGAGATGGGGTTTCACCATGTTGGCTAGGCTGTTTTTTTTTTTTTTTTAATTTTTTTAAATTTTGAGGCAGGGTCTTGCCCTGTCACCCAGGCTGGAGTGCAGAGGCACAATCACACCTCACTGCAACCTCCGCCTCTTGGGCTCAAGCCATCCTCCCACCTCAGCCTGCCGAGTAGTTGGGACTACAGGCATGTGCCACCATGCCCAGCTAATTTTTATGTTTTTTGCAGAAACAGGGTTTTGCCATGTTGCCCAGGCTGGTCTCAAACTTCTGAGCTCAAACGATCCTCCCACCTCAGCCTCCCAAAAGTGCTGGGATTCCAGGCATGAGTCACCATGCCTGGCCTGGCCTATTGTTTATATTATGTAATTATTCCCTATGGAACAGAGAGAACAGATAGGAAGGGCATTAGAGTGGGCATAGTTTACCTCTGTGCTTTTTAGAGCCAGAACTATTTTATTTCATTTAATTCAAATTTTACTTTTTTTTTTTTTTAAAGAGATGGCGGTCTTGGCTTATCTTGTTCAGGCTGGAGTGCAGTAGCATGATCAGAGCTCACTGTATCCTCGAACATCTGGGCTCCAGGGATCCTCCTGCCTTAGCCTCCCAATTATGGGAGTATGTCTGGCTATTTTTTTCTTTTTTCTTTTGAGATGGAGTCTCGCTCTTGTTGCTCAGGCTGGAGTGTAGTGGTGCATTTTCGGCTCACCACAACCTCTCCCTCCTGGGTTCAAGGAGTTCTCCTGCCTCAGCCTCCTGAGTAGCTGGGATTACAGGCATGCACCACCACACCCAGCTAATTTTGTATTTTTAGTAGAGATGGGGTTTCTCCACGTTTGTCAGGCTGGTCTTGAATAATTTTTTAATTAAAAAAAATGTTGTAGAGACGAGGTCTCACCATCTTGCCCAGGGTGGTCTTGAACTCTGAGGCTCAAGTCATCCTCGCACCTTGGACTCCCAAAGTGTTGAGATTACAGGTGTGAGTCACTGTGCCCAGCCTAGAGCTAGAACTATTTTACATGCTGTCCACTCTTTCCTAGTGCCTGGTATATGATTGGGGAGGGGGTGTTAGGAGATATTTGGTGGAAGGATGGACTTGAGGAAGTATGAGGGATGGAAGGATGGGTGAGTGGGTGGAACGATTTACAGATGGATGAATTATTTTAGGCATGTTGGCTGATTCTTTAGGTCCACTTTCTAATAAACATATACGTGTTGGCTACATAATGATGGTTAACTAATAGATGGAATAATTTGACTTTTATTTGTTGTATCGTCACATTCCTACAATGTTTGAGGTACTCTCAGCAATTTGGAGATGTCTCATTTCTTTTAGCGTTAAAAATTGTTTCTGGGACTATTTCTGGTCACTGTAGTTTAAAAGATTAACTGAAAAGGTGTTGTAAGCAATTGTGAGGAAGGTGGGGGAAATCAGATTATAAAACTCAGGACTGAGGCCAGACATGGTGGCTCACGTCTGTAATCCCAGCACTTTGGGAGGCTGAGGCGGGTGGATCACCTGAGGTCAGGTGTTTGATACCAGCCTGGCCAACATGGTGAAACCCAGTCTCTACTAAAAATACAAAAATTAGCCCAGTGTGGTGGTGCGCACCTGTAGCCCCAGCTACTTGAGAGGCTGAGGTAGGAGAATCACTTGAACCCAGAAGGCAGAGATCGCAGTGAGCCGAGATCATGCCACTGCACTCCAGCCTGGGCGGCGGAGCTAGACTCCATCTAAAAATAATAATAATAATAAAACTCAGGACTCAATCAGTTGGCAAGTTGGAACCCATAACTATGGGAATAAACTCTTTACAGAATCACACATTTATAATTGAGGCATCCTGCCATTTAGCATAGTTCATTTTGGTTTTGATTTTGATTGGAAGTGTGGGATGGCAGTGAATCTTTGTATCTTTTCCTTTGGAACATTGACCAAAGATTAGTGTATTGTTGGTGATACCTTTTACCACTTTCTTTTCTTCTTTTCCTCCCTTTCCACCTCTTACTATCGTAAACTTTTCATATTATCCTCTGGATGAAAGCTGCTATTCCTAGTGGTGACAGAGTTTGACACTGTGGGCAGGATAAGGGGAAGGAACGTGGGTGCTATTCGATCCTTCCCATCCGGTGCACTAGAGAGCTGGGAAGGACCAAAAACATGCGACAAATTGGTCTGTGAACTTTATGGTAATGAGCACAGGCAGGCCTCAGTTTACAACCCTACTGTGTTTTTTTTTAGGTGTGTTTATTAGTATTTGGAACACTGTGGTCTTCAGTGGCAATAGTGTTTTTTTGTTTTTGTTTTGTTTTTTTTTTTTGGAGATGGAGTCTCGCTCTGTCACCCATGCTGGAGTGCAGTGGCAGGATCTTGGCTCACTGGAACCTCTGTCTCCCTGGTTCAAGGGATTCTCATGCTTCAGACTCCCAAGTAACTGAGATTACAAGCCCGTGCGACCACATCCGGCTAATTTTGGTATTTTTAGTAGAGACGGGGTTTCACCATGTTGACCAGGATGGTGTCAAACTCCTGATCTCAAGTGATCCGCCTTCCTCAGCCTCCCAGAGTGCTGGGATTACAGTCGGGGGCCACTGTGCCCAGCCGCAGTAGTGTTACAAATGATCTTTTAGCCCATAGGCAAGCTTGAGAAATGATGATGACGATGATGATGTAGCTGAAAGCTATAAATAGCTGAAATATATTCCTTCAAAAAATGTAGAGCATTTCAGCAATAGGCCAGTCTGGGGAGTTACCCAACACTTCTGGCAGCGTCTTTGAGAAGAAATTGTGTCGGAATTCTGAAGCACAATGTCAGGAACACATTTTCCCCTGGGATTAGCTCTCTGATGGGCACGGGACAGTTGTTCTTGCGGTTGCCTATATAGAGAACAAACGTCTATAATTGTTCTCCAACCCAAAGAAAAATATTACAAACTCGGGACTCTCAAACCACACATTTCCAACTTTATCAACTGTGTGCTCACCAAGTTTCTCTCTTGAGACTCACTTTATTACTTTTCCTTCCTCTGTAGTTGGTCAGGGTGGAGCTTTGACTTGCCATCTCCTTCAGCTCCGCATCCTTTGACCTGAGCCTAAAAACCGCCTGTGTTCCTTTCAGGGCCTACATGGCCGTGGCTGAACTGAAGCTTTCCTCTGTAGAATTGGATGCAGTTCTTCAGAAATGATTGCCAGCTTCGGGTTTAAAACCCTGTAGTCTCAAGACAAGGAATTGAGTCAGAGGGACTCATTTAGCTGTCGTGGGTGCCCTACTCTGTTTGAGTACTCTATGGCAAGGACCTATGAAGGCCACTGACTGCTATGGGGGATGCCTGGGTGTCCAGGGATGCTTTGGAGACTGGCTGCTATCACTTCAGGTCCCCTGCTGAGGGTGGCTGTCTCTGCAGGGGAGAAGTCTTAGATTTCACCTTCCCCTTCATTTCTGAATCTTAGGGTTGTGCCCCAGCTCACAGTGCTCCCTCATCCTTGTGGCTTGCGTTAGCGCTGCGTTTGTCATACTCATTTTATACCTGTGATGATGCTGCCACCCCCCCACCCCCGCCCTTTTTTTTTGTTGTTGTTGTTGAGACAGAGTCTTGCCCTGTTGCGACAGGGTCTTGCCCTGTTGCCTGGGCTGGAGTGCAGTGGTGTGATCTTGGCTCACTGCAACCTCTGTCCTCTGGGTTCAAGTGATTCTCCTGCCCAGCCTCCCAAGTAGCTGGGATTACAGGCACCCACCACTGCGCCCAGCTAATTTTTTGCATTTTTAGTAGAGACGGAATTTCATCATGTTGGCCAGGCTGGTCTTGAACTCCTGACCTCAGGTGATCCACCTGCCTTGGCCTCCCAAAGTGCAGGGATTACAGGCATGAGCCACTGTGCCCGGCCGATGAGCACCTTGCTTTGCTCCTCTCTCCATTCTTATCTGCACGTGGCTAAGTTTTCTGACAAGCTTTGCATTGGGGTTTGCAAGCATTTGGGAGTTGAGATAGCATCTGAGGTTAAAGAGCACAGTGGACAGGCCGTGTCTGCATGGTTCCAATAATCTGCATTAAAAGTCGGCTCTCCCTTAAAAAAAAAAAAAAGCAGAGTGGACAGAGAGGAGGAAAAGAAGAGTGTTCTTCTAGCACCACTGCCCACCTATTGGCCTCTGCTCCTCTTTTCCTTATGTTTGTCAAAGGGTTTGAATTAGACTGCAGAGGCTACTTTCTCTATTCTGTGTGTACCCGGTTTTAATGATACCAGAAATTAGGTCTGCCCCAGCTATACTTTATCTGAACTGACCTCCATTCTTGGGATTTTTGAAATTCATGGGATTTAGACAACAGAGTCTGCTTTCAATTAACTAGGTCACTGACAGTGAATGGTTTTGTAAACACCTTCAATTTGACCATGGCTCTAGAACACTGTATTACTCTGGAATAGTGATTCTCAACTAGAATGAACCTGCAGTCCCCAACAAAGAATCATCTAGTCCACAATGTCAATAGCACCGAGGTGGAGAAACTTGTATTACAACTTCATGTTATTAAATCCACGTGTCCTTTGATGTGTCTTTGAGTAATAAGAATCAGAAAAAAAAAAAAGCATCTGGTAAGTTGGAAAGATAACTCCTACTTCCAACAGAAGGAAAAAAAAAAAAAAAGACTAAAACAGGAGAAAAAGTGCTGCTTAAGTCCTTGGTGCTCACAACCTGTTTCTGCAGTTCATCAAGAACCAATATCCCCACTCCCTAGGCCCTACATTAGAGATCTCCTAAACCAGGTGACTTCTTCACTGAGTCATTGCAGGCAAAAAGAGGAAAATTTTCTTTTGGCTGTTGAATTTACTGCAGATTTAAATAGCCATATTAATTTATCTGATGCATTTCAAAGTTATTTGACCTCTGTGTCTTTTTATTTTTTATTTTTATTTTTTGGAGACAGAGTCTCCCAGGCTGGAGTGAGGTGGTGCAATCATGGCTCACAGTACCCTTTACTTCCCAGCCTCAAGTGATCCTCCCACCTCAGCCTCCCAAGTAGCTGAGACCACAGGCATGCACCACCACGCCTGGCTTATTTTTTGCATTTTTAAAATAAGAGACAGGGTCTCTCCAGGATGCCCAGGCTGGTCTCAAACTTTTGGGCTCTGGTAATCCGCCTGCCTCGGTCTCCCAGAGTGCTGGGATTACAGGCATGAGGCACTGTGCCAGCCCTCTGCATCTTTAAAAAGGAAAAAGCAGATCACATTTCAAGAGCAAATTTTGAGTTTGTCATGTAGGTGGCCAGAGAATCCTGAACTGAGGTACTTAACACAGGTGAGAGAAACAGCTGTGGGAGATGAGCAGGCACAGTGCCCTGTTCCGGGGCTGAGAGTAAGTTGTATGTTTGGCTAAAGAATGTTCTCTTTTTTGTGAACCTGTAATTAGAACATGCCGTACAGAATGGTATTTAAAGTCCACTGTCATCTGTTTTTAGGATTGTTTCTCTAACTTATTTTTAAACTTATTTTTTCAATCAGAGTTCAGGAAAGAAAATCATTTTTGAAATCAGAAGAGAAATGTGATAGTTTTTAAAAGGGCAACAAGAGGTTACAATTTGTGATGGTGATACTATCCTCTTTATCTTAAAGCAGAGGTCAGCAACTTCGTGTGTCAATATTTTAGGCCTTGTGCAGCAGCTTCACTTTGCCATTGGAGTGGGAAGGAGTCATAGATAATAGGCGATGAATGGGCCAGATGGGGAGGTATCACCAAGCAGGAGGCAGTTGGCCAGGGTTTTATGATTTTCTTCCAGGGAAGGGGATAATTGTCCACAAGGACACCATGGTACAATCCATCACAACCTCATCCTTAGATTAGCTTGGGCAAGTCTCCTGTGTGGTCTCTTAGCCCCTCTAGTCTATGTTAATGGAGAGCAGAGACTTAATGAATTCAACATGGCCCTTGAATTTCATCATTGTGGGGTTGTGGTTGTTTTGATATGTTTCTCAACACCTCTGTTGCTCAGTTACAGAAACGTGATTGGGCTTTCCTACTGTGGAATGGTTAAGAATGTTCATGTGCATTTGAGAAATACGTAGGCTGGGAAGACAATTTTTAAAAAATGATGGCCGGGTGCGGTGGCTCACACCTGTAATCCCAGCACTTTGGGAGGCCGAGGCGGGTGGATCACAAGGTCAGGAGATCAAGACCATCCTGGCTAACACGGTGAAACCTCGTCTCTACTAAAAATACAAAAAATTAGCCAGGCGTGGTGGTGGGCACCTGTAGTCCCAGCTACTCAGGAGGCTGAGGCAGGAGAATGGTGTGAACCTGGGAGGCAGCGCTTGCAGTGAGCCGAGATTGCACTACTGCATTCCAGCCTGGGTGACAGAGTGAGACTCCGTCTCAAAAGAAAAGAAAAAGAAAAATGATTTGATATTATTGAGTTATAATTCCTTAGAGAGAAATTCACCCATTATAGGTGCCCAGTAGAATGATTTTCAGCACATGTATACAATTGTGCAGCCATCACCACAGGGCAGTTTTAGGACAGATTTCCACCTTTTTCACTCAGTCACTGTCCCTCCCGCACCCAGCTCTGGGTAGCCATTCATCTATTGTCTGTGTCTATGGATTTGCCTTTTCCAGAAACTTCATATAAACGGAACCACACAATATGTAGCCTTTTGTATCTGGCTTCTTTCACTTACCATGATGTCTATGGTCCATCTTTGTTGGTGAATGTATCAGTGATTCTTTTTTTTTTTAATTTAAATAACTGAGGAGTCTCGTTGTATGGATTTATTCTGAGTATCTCTATACCAGTTACTAGACCTTTGAATTGTTTCCAGTATTTTGCTGGTAAGAATGTTGCTGCTATGAATATTTGCACACAAGACATAAAAAAAATTTTTTTTGAGTAGACAACTATCTGGGAGTTAAATTGTTGGGACATATATGATAAGATTATGTTTAGCTTTTTAAGAAATTGCCAAACCATTTTCCAAAGCAGATGTACCATTTTACATTCTCAGTTTCTCTACATCCTCACCAACATTTGATAAAGTCAGCCCCTTTTATTATATCCAGGAAATCATTGTTGGCAGTAGAAAATGGAACCTCTGTGAACCTTACGTTTGAAGAAAGGGACGGTATTGCCTCTCTGTCTTATAGGATTGCTTTAAAGTTCAAAGGGGGATAGGAATTTATGTGCAAGTGCTTTATATTGCAGAAACATTTCTGGTGATTATGTACAGAAAAATTTTTAGCCATTATATTAGCACTCACATATTTGTCTCAGAAATTAAGATGCAAACTTGTCCACGTTTTAATAAAATGTGTATGTTATGATCAAACTTGTTCCACCTGCTTATAAAGGCAATTTTTAATCAAATTGTGAGCCTTTTCCATATGCTAGGTTGCCTATATAATGTATTAAATTATCAGCCTTATTTAACAATGACTGAATGTAGTAGTTTGCATACGGTGGGCAAATTTTTCTTTCCCACTCCAACTTAGATGGTCTGGTAAATGTCTGCCTATGACTTCGTTTTCAAATGCCTGTGGGTGGCCTCTTTCGGACCTGGGCACATGTGTTCTAATAGAGTGGAAGTAGAAAGATTGGGGTCTCAGAGAAAGCACCAGGAACAATCTATGTAAAAAATACCTATTTCAGCAGTTTAACTTTGCAATTCCGATTCTATGAAAATTGCCAGTTAATACTTTTTCAAAGAACAAAGGGGGTGTTTTGAATGCATTTCCCTTCCCACCTGTGGAAGACAGCTGTTTGTGATAGACCTAGGAAAACTGGCCAGTGGGCTGTGGATTTGAAATCTGGGCTGGATTTTGTAAAAGTTGCTTATCAGCAGTTCTTCACACCTGTTGGAAAAGACCTTTGGACTACAGGAGCTGAACTGTGTATTTGATCATAAAGCACTGTGTCAACAAAGGGCTTTGTAGTACTTTCAAATGAAAGGGTAAAGAGACCCACAGTGAGATGCTAAGTCAAAGAAACTGCACGCTGGAGTGAAAAAATATGTTCTGGATGGCCCGTGGAAGCCAAAAGGGTACATATTAATCCTGCTGACAGTTTATATTAATTTGATAATGTTGCATAATCTCAATTTCATTCTTACTAAATAGACAATTTTGATTGGGAAACAGGTGTGTGAAATCCTTTTTAATGAAAACAATATTAGTGATGGTCACAACACACAGAAAGCTTTGGACTAGGGGTTCTGGGTTGGAGCTACACTGGGAGTTATTGTTTCCTGATTTTAACCTAATGAGTAAAAGTTCTTGCCTTATATCACTTTGAACATTTTCATTGCTGCGAGCATGGGCGTGTGTGTGTGTTGGGAGGTGTATATTTAAAAGCTTTCAAATATTGCAGTCCCTGACATGTGAATTAAAGAGAGGCTGAAAAAAGTCATCAGGCACTTGAAATCTTTTTCTAGAATGTTACAAATAATGCGGCTTGGGTATGGAGTGATATTTGAGAGACCAGCGTCTTAGCAGATGCCTGAAGTCAGTGTTCTTTTTGGAAGCAGCTGTTTGCTAATAAAGAAATCAGGACTGACAGGCAGTTGTTAAGTCTCATTCTTCATGTGTGTTATCAGTGTCTCAGCCTGAAGCAAGAGTAGGGGGTGAGGGACTTGTTTGCAAATAGGTACTGGCCCCTGTTGGTGCTGTGTGTTCTTTAAATAGGCAGGCCTCAGGATTTATATAGGAGCACTTAATATTCATTTTTGATGCTATTTTCCATCTTTATAGCAGAGGATTTAAACTCCTGTTTGGAGCATCTTTGAAGAACTATGAATGGAGTAAACAACTTAAAATCTCCATAGTATGTACCAGGGAAATGAGTGCCTATGGGGAGGGCCTCTTATAGATAAGGTCACAATAGGGGATACTAGGAGAGTCGTAGAACTCTCGGGGGAACTCTGTGAGTTGGTCAGTGGGGAAAGGAGTCTGTTCCACCTCAATATTGGGATCTCCAGCCACTGTGATTTTAGAAATGCTTGTAGAACCTCCTTCTGGGGATTCCAGTTGGCCCGCCCCAAATTCATTCATCAAACAAAGAGTGACTTAACTATGGATCCCGAGTAACAGTTAACATTTGAGGTCCTGGCTTGTGGATTTTATTTACTTATTTATTTATTTTTTGAGATAGAGTTTACTCTGTCACCCAGGCTGGAGCGTAGTGGCACGATCTCAATTCAGTGTAACCTCTGCCTCCTGGTTTCAAGCAATTTTCCTGCCTCAGCCTCCTGAGAAGCTGGGATTACAGGCATGCGCCACCATGTCTGGCTAAGTTTTGTACTTTTTTGGTAGACACGGGGTTTTACCATGTTGGCCAGGCTGGTCTCAAACTCCTGACCTCAAATGATCTACCCATCTCGGCCTTCCAAAGTGCTGGGATTACAGGCGTGAGCCACCACGTCTGGCCTCTGGCTCGTGGATTTTAAACAGTGTTATCATGGGCACTGAGGGAATGGAGTAACCTTTACGTCAGATTTTGTGTCGTCTTAAATGTTCCTTCCTAGGAAGATGAGAGAGAACAAATAGTTACGTGTGATAACAGGCCATTTAAGGTGACTCTGTGTTGTTAGATTTTAATTGCTGGCTGATTTATGAGTGCATTTGATTTATTTATGAATTATTTTCAGGAGACAAGTGGAGTCAGTGTGATGTGTGGGAAGAGCATGGGGTTAGGAATTTGGAGAGACCTGCCTAGGTCACTAGCTGTGTGGCACTGGGCAAAGTCTTAAGCTCCAAGCTGCAATTTCCTCTTGGAATTGAGAGGATTCCTAGTTTACAGAAGGTTAGTATTCAATATAATGTCATTGAGACTTCTTAGCACATGACCGTGATATATCTGGGGCACTCCTTTACTGGAGGTGACTATGTTTGCTATTGATTGGCACCATTTAAAGTAGCATAAAATGAGGAGTTTACTGGTGTGTCATTTATCCCCTGCCAACTCTATGTTTAAAGAGCGGTACTAGCTCCTTGAACTGGAAGTGGAACATACCATAACCAGCATATTTCAAATATTTAACAAAACAGAAATAAATGAAATGAGGTAGAAAATTCTAGAAAAGGAGTTGTTCAGTTAAAGTGCTATTTTAGGAAGGGAGGGAGGGAGAAAAAAATCAAGTGCTATGTCAAGTGATAGTTTTGTTCTATTTCCACTTGAATACATTGATTCATAAGGATGTGCTTGGTGTCATTTTTGTTGGAATTGAAATTGTTGAGCAGAGTAGAAAAAGTTTAATGAGATACTGAAGCTCAGTGTTGCATTCATATGGGTAAACGTCATAAAGGTAATTGTTTTTTTTTTTTTAATTTCAGTAGTTTTGGGGGGACAGGTGGCGTTTAATTACATGGATATGTTATTCAGTGGTGATTTCTGAGATTCTGGTGCACCCATCACCCGAACAGTGTCCACTGTACCTGTTGTGTAGTCTTATCCTTCGCCACCCTCCCACCCTTCTCCCTGAGTCCCCAAAGTCCATCATGTCATTCTTACGCCTTTGCATCCTCATAGCTTAGCTCCCACTTGTAAGAGAGAACGTATGTTGTTTGGTTTTCCATTCCTGAGTGACTTCACTAGAATCATGGTCTCCAGCTCCATCCACGTTGTTGTGAATGCCATTATTTCATTCCTTTTTATGGCTGAGTAGTATTCATGAAGGTAATTCTTTGAATGACCAGTGAACACCCAGTAATTCCTCCAAACTTTATCAGTTGTGTTTGAAAAAGTTTCATGTGATTAAATCAAAGGAAGATGAACTTGAGCCTTAAAAAAGCTCAATATGATATTTCATTTGTCCAGTGGGGAAATAAATAAGTGGAAATGAGACCAATGCCAAAAAACGTGCCCAAGATTTAAAACGTGGGATCTGGAAGTTGTCATCTTTTAAGATACAATCCTGAACTTTGAAGTTCATTAGGTGTCTCATTTAATCCTAACAAAATTTGTGCTGGTGGACTGAGTTCTGATAAATATTAGAAACTTCAGTTCCTCTTTTGGAGAGTCCAGTTTACACATGGATTTTGGTATAAGTAGGAGTCAAGAGAGTGGTCTAATGTCCTCCAAGTGGGCAAGTGTACCGGACTTTGACCTAAGAGAATGGGAACCATTAGTTTCTGAAGAGTTCTCAAAGAGGGTGAAGGCTTGTTGAGACCTAGTTAAACTTTTGGTTTCTGGAGCCCAACTGCCTGTCATGCACTGGCTCAGTCTTTGTGATGCTGGGCAAGTTAGTTTACCTCTAGGCCTCTGGTTCTCCATCTGTAAAATGGGAATGGTCATAGTGCCTGCTTCATCATCTCAAATGACGTAATCCACCTAAGTCAGTTGCATGGTGAGAACACAGGGGCTAGCTACTATTTTCTTAGTCCCTCTTTGCCTTCTATGTCTGATGGGACTCTCAGTCACACTTGTGGATAGTAAAGCCTGTGGATGATGCTTTGCAAAGATTTGTTCTTTGCTTGAGAAAGACATTTACTTTTCAAAAAGATTTTTTTTAAAAGGAATATAGGAGTTAACGGTAATTTCGACAGTACAGTTTCACCACAAAATGCAATCAAAACTTAGTTCAATCTTGTTTGTTTTGTTTACAGGGAACACGGGTCTGGCTGAGAGAACATGGCCAGCATTTTCCAAGTACTGTAAATTCCTGTGCAGAAGGCATCGTCGTCTTCCGGACAGACTATGGTCAGGTGAGAACAAGTCCCTGCAGCTTCCCAACATCCATGGTCTGCTTTGTAGCTATTCTTGCCCAGGGCATGTGTGCTTGGCCCCCCTACACATACACACGCTTGACATTTTTTTCCTAAGTGATAATTCAAAATCCCAGTGGGAATGTAGAATGTACACCGTGTGTGTAATAGATACAATACAGTTCTCTCAAATGGAACACAGCAAATATTCCAACTAGTGTGGGGACAGAAGGGCATGGCACTGGCCTGGTTTCCCTCCTGGGTATCTTTTCTGCCTTCTTTCATCTTTTTCAGCAATCAGAAGTAGAGGATGCAAGTAATTTGAGCAAAAGTTCAAGTATATGATATTTGCTGAGTGATTAACTTGTTACTTTCTCTTAAAATTCTTAAACTTGCGTAGTGTCTTAGTCATTTTGGGCTGCCATGACAGAATACCATAGACTGAGTGATTTATGAAGAGCAAATATCGATGTGTCACAGTTCTGGAGCCTGGAGAGTCCAAGGCCATCAAGATGCTGGCAGTTGTGTGTCTTGTGAGGCCTCTGCTCAGTGGTTCACAGCCAGCCAGCTTCTTGCTGGGCCTCACATCGTAAAAGGGGGAGTTCTCTTGGGCCTCTTTTATAAGGGCACTAATCCCATTCATGAAGGCTGCACCTTCATGACCAAGTCACCTGCCAAAGACCCTAACACCACTGCATGGGAGATTAGGAATTCAACATATTAATTTGGGGGGAGAATGCAAACATTCAGTTCAGGCTGGGCACAGTGGCTCACGCCTGTAATCCCAGCACTTTGGGAGGCCGAGTCGGACAGATCACTTGAGGTCATTAGTTCAAGACCAGCCTGGCCAACATGGTGAAACCCCGTCTCTACTAAAAATACAAAAATTAACCAGCTGTGGTGGCAGGCACCTGTAATCCCAGCTAATTGGGGGGCTGAGGCAGAAGAATTGCTTCAACCTGCGAGGCGGAGGTTGCAGTGAGCCGAGATTGCACCACTGCACTCAGGTCTGGGTGACAGAGCAAGACTCCTTCTCAGAAAACAAACCATTCAGTTAATCACAAATAGTGTTGAAAATACTAGGATCCCACTGAGAATTTAGGGTAATGTTGTCCTGATCACTGTAAGAAGAAGACTGACTAAATCACTGAAGCTGAGCCTATTTATCTACCTTGTTAAGCAACTGAAGAAGTTTCTCCTGTTTATAGGAGCGCCACTGTTCCTGATTTTGTTTCTTTAGCGTAAAATGAATGAAAAGTCCTGTCACTAAAATTAAATATGTAAATCCAAAAACTGGTTTGCTTGGTTATATTCTGATGATTATAAGAGAAAACTGGCATCTCCATTTTACTAAGGAAACTAATTTAATGTTATAAATTGGCCTCTATCTCAGAGGTACATATTAAAATTTAAGACTTAAGGAAATAAAAGATAGTCAAATGCAAGGATCTAAAACACATAGTTTATGTTTTTATTTTTATTTATTTTTTTATTTTCTGAGATGGATTCTTGCTCTGTTGCCCAGCCTGGAGTGCAGTGGTACCATCTTGGTTCACTGCAACCTTCGCCTCCTGGGTTCAAGTGAGTCTCCTGCCTCAGCCTCCCGAGTAGCTGAGATTACAGGTGCCTGCCACCACACCCGACTAATTTTTGTATTTTTAGTAGAGATGGGGTTTCATTTCACCATGTTGGCCAGGCTGGTCTTGAACTCCTGACCTCGAGTGATCTGCCCACCTTGGCCTCCCAAAGTGAGCCACCATCCCTGGCCAAAACCACATAGTTTATGAATTGAGTTTGTAAGTTGTTGTGTTGAGAATAAAACCTTCAGGGCCAGTTTCCATAATTTGAGGCAGACGGGCTACTTGGTTATCAAAACTTCTTAGCAGGGGCGGTCTACTTGGTGGAACCATTCTTAGTTCTTGATTTGATAAGCTGTAGTTAATACTGTGTTTGTAACTCCTTCATTTCTTTTTCTTCTGAGAGTCTTGAATGGATTTTCAGTATATAGATATAACTGTGCTTTGTGGATGTAGATTTTGGGGTATGGGGAGAGAGGGGGAACAAAGAGACAGCATGTCTAATGGTCACTGACAGTGTGGACACTTCACCAACACACAGTCTAGTTCCTTCTCCATCAGAGTCTCGGGTAGTATAGTATGATCTGTAGTCTAGGGAGTAAATAAGTGAATTTTGCTCAACTTTAGGATCAGGCAGTGCTTAAATGTTTAAGTTTCCCTGTAGGATAGGACTGGCCACATTTTTCTGTCACTGTCTTCTGTCTCAGTTTCCCCAGATGAGAATTTGGTTTCTTTCAGGACCTGTACATACTTCTCAAGATGATGTGAAAAGGGAAGACAATATCTAAACAGTGTCATTCGTTTAACAAAACTGTGTTCCTGAAAGCGTTGTAAAATAGGTTTTTCATGGCACTTGATATGGTTTGGCTGTGTCCCCACCCAAATCTCAACTTGAATTGTATCTCCCAGAATTCCCATGTGTTGTGGGAGGGACCCAGGGGGAGGTAATCGAATCACGGGGGCTAGTCTTTCCCATGCTATTCTTGTGATAGCGAATAAGTCATGAGATCTGATGGGTTTATCAGGGGTTTCCGCTTTTGCTTCTTCCTCATTTGCCGCCTCCATGTAAGAAGTTCCTTTTGCCTCCCGCCATGATTCTGAGGCCTCCCAAGCCATGTGAAACTGTAAGTCCAATTAAACCTCATTTTCTTCCCAGTTGTGAAAATGGACTAATACAGTAAATTGGTACCAGGCATGGAGCCTTGCTGGAAAGATACCCGAAAATGTGGAAGCACCTTTGGAACTGGGTAACAGGCAGAGGTTGGAACAGTTTGGAGGTCTCAGAAGAAGACAGGAAAATGTGGGAAAGTTTTGAACTTCCTCAAGACCTGTTGAATAGCATTGACAGAAATACTGATAATAATATGGATGATGAAATCCAGGCTGAGATAGTCTCAGATGGAGATGAGGAGCTTGTTGGGAACTGGAGCAGAGGTGACTCTTGTTATGTTTTAGCAAAGAGACTGTTGGCATTTTGCCCCTGCCTTAGAGATTTCTGGAACTTCAAACTTGAGAGAGATGATTTAGGGTATCTGCTGGAAGAAATTTCTAAGCAGCAAAGCATTCAAGAGGTGATGTGGGGGCTGTTAAAGGCATTCAGTTTTATAAGGGAAGCGAGCATAACGGTTTGGAAATTTTGCAGCCTGACTATGTGATAGAAAAGAAACCCCCCCCCACTTTTTTTTTTTAGATGGAGTCTTGCTCTGTCACCCAGGCTGGAGTGCAGTGACGCAATCTCGGCTCACTGCAAGCTCTACTTCCCGGGTTCACACCATTCTCCTGCCTCAGCCTCCTGAGTAGCTGGGACTACAGGCGCCTGCCACCATGCCCAGCTAATTTTTTGTGTTTTTAGTAGAGATGGGGTTTCACCGTGTTAGCCAGGATGGTCTCGATCTGCTGACCTTGTGATCTGCCCACCTTGGCCTCCCAAAGTGTTGGGATTACAGGCATGAGCCACCATGCCCAGTCGAAAATCCCATTTTCTGGGGAGAAATTCAAGCTGGCTGCAGAAATTTGCATAAGTAGCAAGGAGCCTAATGTTAATCCCTAAGACCATGGGGAAAATGTCTGCAGGCCATATCAGAGACCTTCACGGCAGCCCCTCCCATCACAGTCCCAGAGGCCCAGGAGGAAAAATGGTTTAGTGGGCCAGGCCCAGGTCCCTGTGCTGTGTGCAGCCTAGGGACTTGGTGCCCTGTCTCCCAGCCGCTCCAAACTCCAGCCGTGGCTGAAAGGGGCCAATGTACAGCTCAGGCTGTGGCTTCAGAGGGTAGAATCCCCAAGCCTTGGCAGCTTCCACGTGTTGTTGAGTCTGCAGGTGCACAGAAGCATTGAGGTTTGGGAACCTCTGCCTAGATTTCAGAAGATGTGTGGAAATGCCCGAATGCCTAGGCAGAAGTTTGCTGCAGGGGTGGGGCCCTCATGGAGAACCTTTGCTAGGGCAGTGTGGAAGGGAAATGTTGGTTGGAACCCCCACACAGAGTCGCTACTGGGGTACCGCCTAGTGGAGCTGTGAGAAGAGGGCCACTGTCCTCCAGTCCACAGAATGGTAGATCCACTGACAGCTTGCACTGTGCAGCTGGAAAAGCTGCAGACACTCAACGCCAGCCCATGAAAGCAGCTGGGAGAGAGGCAGTACCCTGCAAAGCCACAGGGGTGGAGCTACCCAAGACCATGGGAACCCACTTCTTGCAGCAGTGTGACCTGGATGTGAGACCTGGAGTCAAAGGAGATAATTTTGGAGCTTTAAAATTTGCCCCACTGGATTTCAGACTTGTCTGTGCCCTGTAACCTCTTTGTTTTGGCCAATTTCTCCTATTTGGAATGGCTTTATTTACCCAATACCTGTACCCTCATTATGTCTAGGAAGTAATTAGCTTGCTTTTGAATTTACAGGCTCATAGGTGGAAGGGACTTGCCTTGTCTCAGATGAGACTTTGGACTGTGGACTTTTGGGTTAATGCTGAAATGAGTTAAGACTTTGGGGGACCATTGGGAAGGCATGATTGGTTTTGAAATGTGAGGATATGAGATTTGGAGGGGTCAGGGGTGAAATGATATGGTTTGCCTGTGTCCCTACCCAAATCTCAACTTGAATTGTATCTCCCAGAATTCCCATATGCTGTGGAAGGGACCCAGAGGGGAGGTAATTGAATCATGGGGGCCAGTCTTTCCTGTACTATTCTTGTGATAGTGAAAAAGTCTCACAAGATCTGATGAGTTTATCGGGGGTTTCTGCTTTTGCTTCCTCATTTTCTCTTGCCACCACCACGTAAGAAGTGCCTTTCGCTTCCTGCCATGATTCTGAGGAGCCATGTGGAACTGTAAGTCCAATTAAACCTCTTTTTCTTCCCAGTCTTGGGTATGTCTTTATCAGCAGCATGAAAACAGACTAATACAGCATTCTTTCCCTTTCTTATTGAATTATATTTTAATCCCAAAGATGTTTTCCTTTTAGTCTTTTAACTTTTTTCTTTTTTAAAAAGATTATGGTAAGAATCACATAACATTAACTTTACCATCTTAACTATTTTTAAGGGTACTAGGGTTAAGTTTATTCACATTGTTGTGTGGCAGATCTCAAGAATGTTTTCATCTTGCAGCACTGAAACTCTATGCCCACTAATCACTAATTCCCCCAGCCCTTGGTAACTGCTCTTCTTTCTGTTCCTATGACTTTGATTACTTTAAATACCTCAGTGAGTGGACTCATACAGTATATGTGTTTTTGTAGCTGGTTTATTTCACTTAGCATGATGTCCCTAAGGCTCTCAAGATACTTTTTATTCCTATCCTAACTAAGCTTTCTGACAAAGGCTCCTAGCTCAACAACTCTACCAGTCTCTGGGCCGTGTGAAGCCCTTGCCGGCTGTTGTCCATGGGCAGCTCTCAGTGAGGTGGGAGTGGAATGGGTTGGTTGGGTCAGTAGTTCTGATCATTTTCAACAGTATTTATGGGTTGTGGGTTTGGAAGGAACTGAACTATGATAATGTGTACTTAAATGTGAAAACAACGCTGAGCCTTGACCTCTAATCTTCATTTGGTCATCGAATACTTAGTTTTATGTTGTCCACTCTGTCATTCCCAAATATAACAAGTATAATTAGCTTGGTGACTCATGTAGGAATTGCAGGGTTATGAGAAAAGTGAGGCAAGATTTTTAAAATTGGATTCAGGCTTGGATCAAGAACTGTCAGTGGCCCAAAGACTCTAGTTTGTTTTTCTACTGACCTACATAGTCTTCCCCTCTTTACGTTACAAGTTCACTGTGGAACATGCAGGAATCGTCGCCAAGCATTAGGAGAAGTTCTTTAACTGGTTCTGGTGCCTAGGACAGGAACACTGCACTTAACTGGTCAGGGATAGATTTTTTTTTTTTTTTCGAGACAGGATTTCGCTCAGTTACCCAGTCTTGAATGCAGTGGCATGACCATGGCTCACTGCAGCCTCCACTTCCTGGGCTCAAGTGATCCTCCCACCTCAGCTTCCCTAGTAGCTGGGACCACAGGCACATGCCACCACTCCTGACTCATTTTTTGTAGAGATGGGGTTTTGCCATGTTGTTCAGACTGGTCTCCAACTCCTGAGCTCAAGCGATCTGCCTGCCTCGGCCTCCCAAAGTGCTGGGATTACAGGCATGAGCCACTGTGCTGGGCCAGGCATAAATTCTTGAAGGAGTCAGAGTCAAAAGTTTAGAGCATGGTCTTGTCCTTGATCAAGCCTGTCCTTGGTTACTTTAAAGGAAATTGGTTAATTTTGACCCAGCTTGGTATGTTAAGATATTGGTATTTCTGAGAGGAGGGGAGAATTGGACATTACTGTTTAATGGGGATAGTGTTTCAGTTTTGGAAGATGAAACGTTCGGAAGATGGATGATGGTGATGGTTGCACAACACTGTAATTGTACTTCATGCCACTAGACTGTGCACTAAAACATGCTTAAGCTGAAACATTTTATGTTAGCATATATGTAAACACACACACACAGAGGAAATACCATGTTTGAGGTCAGATGGTGGGTAAATGGTAGAAATTGTCAAATGACAATTTGTCTATATCTTTAAAAACAATTCCAGAGAATTTTTTTTTTTTTTTTTTTGTGACTGAGTTTTGCTCTTGTTGTCCAGGCTGGAGTGCAGTGGCACGATCTCAGCTTACTGCATGCAGCCTCAGCCTCCTGGGTTCCAGTGATTCTCCTGCCTCAGCCTCCCGAGTAGCTGGGATTACAGGCGCATGCCACCACGCCCGGCTAATTTTGTATTTTTAGTAGAGATGGGCTTTCTCCATGTTGGTCGGGCTGGTCTCCTACTCCCAACCTCAGATGATTCACCCGCCTTGGCCACCCAAAGTGCTGGGATTACAGGTGTGAGTCACCGTGCCTGGCTGCGAAATTTTTATTTTACCCAAAGGTGACCTCTTAGAATCCACAAAGAGTTTACAAAACTATTAGTGTAATTTTCCTTTGATTTAGAGTGGTGCATGCGAATCACCTGTGGATCTTGTTAAAATGCAGATTCTGACAGGCAGGTTGGGGTGGGGCTGGAGAGCGGGCTGAATTTTTCACAAGCTCCTTGGTGATATTATGTTGCTGGACCAACCACATTGGAGTAGTAAGGATTTTGAAGATGTTCCTGAAAAATGCCTTAGGGTCATAATTACTTAAAATGAAGAGCAAGAAGCACTCAAGCCCTTCCGTATTCCACCAGTATTAGTGTTTTGGAGGAAGCAAAGATAAAGCAAAGAAGGAGGGCTTTGGGTAAAGTTAGAAGGTTTTTTCTTGCACTTCGAAGCTTTTCCTTTCCTTTTTATTCTCTGAGCCCTCCCCTCCGGTGGCCAGGAGTTGGGCTGACTGCAGCATCATAATTCTCAGGTGAATTAAAAAGCAATTTTAAAATCCTGTTTAGTGTTGGAGAAAAAGCAGAGCCATGTGTGTCTAAAATCCTAAAATGGAACCTCAGAAACACGGGGTGTCAGGAGATCACAGTGTATTGTTTCGTGTGAGATCACTAAAGGGCATACCTGCCTGCTTCCTTTCCTTTTCTTTTTTCCCCTCCCTCTCCCCCTCCCCCTCCCCTTCCCCTTCCTTTCCTTTCTCCTTCTGTTTTTATTAATTTATTATTATTATTGTTGTTTTTTGAAATGGAGTCTTGCTCTTTTGCCCCAGCTGGAGTGCAGTGGTGTAATCTCAGCTCACTGCAACCTTTGTCTCCTGCGTTCAAGCGACTCTTCTGCCTCAGCCTCCTGCGTAGCTGGGATTAGAGGCATGCGTCACCACGCCCGGCTAATTTTTGTTTTTTTAGTAGAGATGCGCTTTTGCCATGTTGGCTAGGCTGGCCTTGAACTCCTGACCTCAGGTGATCCACCTGCCTTGGCTTCCCAAAGTGCTGGGATTACAGGCGTGAACTACCACGTCCGGCCACCTTCTGTTTTTAGCGACAGGGTCTTGCTCTGTCATCTAGGCTGGGGTGCAGTGGTCCAGTCGTAGCTCATTGTAACTCCTGGGCTTGAGTGATCCTTCTGTCTCAGTCTCCTGAGTAGCTAGGACTACAGGGGTGCGCCATGCCTGAAAAATTTTTTCTGGAGATGGGGTCTTACTGTGTTGCCCAGGCTGGCCTGGAACTCCTGGCCTCAGGTGACCTGACTCAGTCTTTGAAAGCAATAGGCCCGGGCACGGTGGCGCACGCCTGTAATCCCAGCACTTAGGGAGGCTGAGGCGGGCGGACCACTAGGTCAGGAGATCGAGACCATCCTGGCTAACATGGTGAAACCCTGTCTCTACTAAAAATACAAAAAAAAAAAAAAAAAAAAATTAGCCAGGTGTGGTGGTGGGTGCCTGTAGTCCCAGCTACTCAGGAGGCTGAGGCAGGAGAATGGCGTGAACCCGGGAGGCGGAGCTTGCAGTGAGCCGTGATGGCGCCACTGCACTCCACGCTGGGCAGCAGGGCGAGACTCTGTCTGAAAACAAAAAACAAAGCAATGGGATTACAGGTGTGAGCCACTGCCCAACCCATGCTTTCTTATTTCATTCAGTCTTTAAGGAATTTTGTCTTCATTCAGCTGTTTTTTTGTTGTTTGTTTTTGCCAAGGAGATCGTTCTAATGTTAATTTAAAATTTCATTCCACTCTAAAATTTAAACTACTATAGGTTGATACTAGGAATACAGAGAACCAAAGTATTCCATTTGACTTGTAACTTATACTTGCTGTGAAGTATTTACAGATGGAAAAAGAAATGAGCAAATGACACTCTTTCACACTTTATTGAAAAATATGTAACTGTGGCCTCTGAAGGCCCCAGCACACAGGCGGGTCAGCACATATCCTGCAAGTTAGAAATCAGTTGTCTTCTTGGACCACAGGCTTTGGACAGAGTTTCAGAAAAGCAGAATTATTTTTTTTTTTTTGAGACGGAGTCTTGCTCTGTCACCCAGGCTGCAGTGCAGTGGCGCAATCTTGGCTTGCTGCAACCTCCGCCTCCCGGGTTCAAGCGATTCTCCTGCCTCAGCCTCCCGAGTGGCTGGGACTACAGGCACGTGCCACCACGCCTGGCTAATTTTATGTATTTTTAGTAGAGACGGGGTTTCACCGTGTTAGCCAGGATGGTCTTGATCTCCTGACCTTGTGATCTGCCTGCCTTGGCCTCCCAAAGTGCTGGGATTACAGGCACGAGCCACTGTGCCCAGCTGAAGAGCAGATTTTTAAAAGCACCATGGTTCTGCAGGTGATCAACTCATGTAAAAGGGTAAGAAGGAAGACAGCACTAAACGTTTGTCTTTTCTGGAACATCCAGGAGGCGCACGAGCAGTCACTGTAGCACTCTTTAGGAACATTGTAGAATTGATTACTAAGTTTTAAATTAGATTTTTCACCTTGGTGATTAGAACTATTTTGTTATCTTTTTCTGGAAAGAGTCTAATTTGATTGCTCTGAAATAGCTTAGAGTGATATCAGTTTACCTAATTGTATTTTGAGGGGTAGTTATTCAATTTACTGCAGCCCATTTCATCAAGGCGATTTACTCTGTGCAGGGATTCCGTTTGGTATTCTGTTTGAATTGTCTCTATATAGGGTCTTCCAAAATATTTACTGGTTGAGGATTTAATCATCCAAATCTGCAAGTAGACAACCTCCTTCATGTCCTTCTCTCTATTTGCAACAAGGATAACTAAGCTTGGTTGAAAAAATTCTTCTCATTTTATTAATCCACTAAAAGATCATGGGATTGCATGGGACTTTCAAGTCATTCCCACCTGCTAAGAGAGTCAGACTTCTTCAAGCCACACTGGGAGCACAGCACTAATTATTTATAATCACAGCTCCCACTTAAAGCAATTGCAGCTCCCACTTAAAGCCGTCTCTGACTTTTTGGTTTGACTCTCTGGTTTTGGTTTGTTGGAGTTAATGCCATCGGCCCAATTTTGTGAAACTTGATAAGAGGTGAGTTAATGTAGTGACTTTTCATTGCATTTTTGGTTGTTTTCACACACTTTCCACCCTGTCCAGCTGGTTTTCTTTTGCTCCCCCCCTCCTTCCCTTTGCCCCCATTGGTGTCGTTTTTATGTCCCTTGGATGCCTTGTGGATGTAGGCGACCTTTTGACCTTTTCACACCCTCCTGTTCAGTACACCATCTGCACACACTCCTCTCTCCCAGAAAAATCTTCCGCAAGCCTGTTGAATGCAGGAAAATGGTCAGTAGGGGACAGCCTGGCGGGTCTGTCCTTTGGAGCTGACCCCAGGAATTATTAGGAAGAATTGGGCAACTAGAACCCAGTGACTTCAACTTGAGGAGGACCGATCTGAGTGCTGAAGGGAAGTGGCAGATCTAGACATCTGAGCCAAGGGAAAAATCTTATCTGAGAGCCCAGGAAGGCCCACACGTTCCAGCAGCCAGGGAAGCTGCATTCCAGGCTTCTCACGCAAAGCCAGCTGCTGTGCCAAGGCAGCTGCCCGGGTGCGCAGGAGCACGGTCCCACTGCTCACTGTGAACTCTTTCCTTGTATGTGGAGCCCGAGGGAGACTGACTGAGTGGCAGCTGGCCTGCTCTCCAGGTGGGGCAGCTGGCAGGAGGGGACCACCTGGGGTCCGGGAGGGCAGCTCCAGGTTCCCGGGAAGAGCGGCTGTGGGTGGAGACCAGTAGGGAGGCAGTAAATGTGTGAGGTTGGAGGAAAAGGCAGTTGGGGGCCACATTTATAATGCAAACATAGTGTCATTAGGATCTAATGACTCTCAAAACCAAACTCAGGGACAGATAGGGTTAGATTCTTTTCAGTCAGCTGGCCTGGACATAATTCCCTTGCTTTTTTGTTATTTTTTTTTAAATGTATATTTTTATCCCCATCATAAAGTGGAGACATCTTACCCCTTTTTCTCTCAAGAGGAAAGAAACAGGAGGTCATTTGCATTACGGCTGTAGCCCCTGAGTCTTAACATGTCTCTTGTATTGCAACTGCTGCCTCCAACCCAATTAACCTCTGGGTTCCTGTGAACCATATGAAATTGCCGTTTCTGGAGGCCATAAAGGGTTAGAGATCGGCAATCACATATGGTTCAGCCTAATAGCAAGTTAATGGCCCTCCATTTTAATGTGGTATCTTTTAGCTTATCATTGATCTGTTGTTCATGGCTTAAAGATAGGATTTTTCTGGTGACTTTTCTGTCTGATGACAGTACGGCTCAACAAAATACAAATGTTTTTCCGCAGTCCAGTTGAGAGGCAAAGCGTATCCCTAAAATAGTCTGCCAGCTTTAACGCTGGTGCCGTTGCCTATGTGCATTTGCTCACAGCTGTAACATTTGTATTCCTTTTGGGGTTTTCACTTTTTCTGCTGGGTGTCTAAAGGATTTGCTATTACTAGTTTCTTCGGCAAATACCCACGTTTGAATTGAAAGGAAAATGAATAAATACACAATTTTTTTTGGACTAGAGCTTGGGTTTTCCTCTGTTGTGTGTGTGTGTGTGTGTGTGTGTGTGTGTGTGTGTTTGGGTAAATAAATATGACATAAAACCATTTAATTTTAACCATTTTAAATGTATTAGTGGCAGTAATCACATTTATAATGTCGTGCTATCACACCACTATTTCCAAAACTTTTTTATCACTCCAAACAAAAACTCCGAGCCTGTTAAGCAATAACTCCGTTTGTTATTTATTTTTTTACTATTATTATTATTATTATCGAGACGGAGTCTAACTCTGTTACCCAGGCTAGAGTGTAGTGGTGCGATCCCGGCTCACTGCAACCTCCACCTCCTGGGTTCAAGCAAGTTTCCTGTCTAAGCCTCCCGAGTAGCTGGGACTACAGACGCCTGCCACCACGCCCGGCTAATTTTTGTATTTTTAGTAGAGACGGGGTTTCACCATATTGGTCACGCTGGTCTTGAACTCCTGACCTCAGGTGATCCACCCACCTCGGCCTCCCAAAGTGCTGGGATTACAGGCATTGTAATTTATTTTTAAACTGGTTTCCTCTTGGATACCTTTTTTGTACTGTTTTACAAAATAATAGCACATTTGAAAGTATGGTTTGTATCTTTTCTTAAGAAATAGACAACGTCAAGAAAGATTTGTTGAGACTCAGCCCCAGATTCCAGGAATGGAGAATCCGATAGCCCAGCTTAGATCTGCTGAGGATGCCAGACCGCTGAGCCCTGGCCACGTGCTATGCATATCGGGGTGGGTGGGCTATCCCTGCATGCGGGTGAAGGGTCCTTCTCTGGAGGAAGGTGGGTTGCACAGCCACCCTAAAAGTAAAGGGAAAGAGGACTGTGCTAGTGATAAGTGACAGATAATTTTTTAAAATCCGATGTATAGTTTTTGGCTTCTTTTTTTTGAAACTTTAGTAGTGCTGCATCTGTTGTTCTTGGAATTCACTTCAATCAAAACAGTTGCAGCTGTAAGAAAAAGACAGCATTGAGCTGGGAAGCTCTTCAATTCTCTGTGCTTTTCCCACATTTTGCTGTTGCTCCTGGAAATACCCACCTCTGAGATGGACACTAAACACCAGCCTACAGAGTTCCTTAAAATCAGCGGTCTATACTGCAGAGATTGAACACCACTGGGACTTTCATTCTTGCTTTCAAGACCAAGGAAAATGCAACTTGTCCAGCTTAACTTGGTTTTGAGTTTAAGAATCTTTTCTGCTCTGGAAGCCACGTGGTTCTGACTCCCTAGACCTCTTCCAAGAATTTGCTTTGGCATTTTGTGGCTCAAAGATGGAAAGTCAGATGTTTCCATTAATTTTCACTCTGGGATTATAGAAAGAAAAAAAAAACTCATCTGCTTGTTTATTAGTGCACTTAGCTCCAGGATAAACATGTGCATGTTTACAAATCTGCACAGAAAGCTCATTTATTGTAATCTGGGAGACTCTCACTCAAGCAGGCCAAGCTCTTGTCCTTTCTTCTGGGAACCTGGTTCCTACAGAGATGTCTGTCTCTTCTGCCTTCCTTCAGGGATAAATGCACAAACGCAAATACGCAGGCTCTAGATGAATACACAAGGCTCTGAATACAAGGTGTGTATTCACACACCTATTCAGGCCTCCTTTCAAAGAGCCACCACCTGTATCATGTGTGTGTGTTTGTTTTTTTTTCTCTCTCTCCTCACCAAGGTCTCTTAGAATGGGGACTTGTCATCGGCACCTCGGAGCCGAGCCTGGCCCAGAGAGGCCCCTTATAATGAACACTGAATGGATGAATGAAGCTCCATTTGTAATCAGCATGAAGCCAAATAAGTCATCAGAATGCCGCATGCTTCATTAAGACTATGATCATATGGCATTTTCATAAGGAAGTTACAAGACTTAAAAGGACCACAAGTGACAAAAAAAAAAAAGCCACATAGCAGAAGAATCATGGTGGGAGTTTTGGTTTGTTTGGTTTTGGAGACAGGGTCTCACTTTGTCACCCAGGCTAGAGTGCAGTGGCACGATCTTGGCTCGCTGCAACCTCCGCCTCCCAGGCTAAAGCAATCCCCCCACCTCAGTCTGCCAAGTAGCTGGGACCACAGGTGTGTGCCACCAAGCCTGGCTAATTTTTGTATATTTTGTAGTGATGGAGTTCTGCTGTGTTGCCCAGGCTGGTCACGAACTCCTGAGCTGCAGTGATCCTCCTGTCTCGGCCTCCCAAAGTAATGGGATTACAGGCATGAGCCACTGCACCTGGCCCGGAGTTTCACTGTTGTTTCTACTCTGGTAGTGTGTAAACCACTCATAGACCCTAGGGCCAGAATGAAATGAAGAGGGTAGAAGAGAGGCTTTTTCAAGGGAATTCTTTGACTTAATAACTCTAGAAACATATTCTGTTTTCATCTCTAGGGGTGAGTGTTGAGTTTGGCTCAGAATCTTATTTTAAAGTATGGCATTGTAAACCCTGAGATTGTTGTTTGTATATTTCAACAGTCATATTGAAACCATTTACAGTGGCAAACATTATGAGCTACGTTTGTGTTATAGGAATGTGGGCTATGTGAGGTGTTGTAGACCTTAGCTTGCCAAAGGTACACAGCGTTTCTGTTCTGTTACCCACCTTGTTCCCAGCACCACTGGAAAATCCATGGGTGAGACCAGGAGGTCTCTGGGGCCTGGCCCCTTTAAGTGAATCCAGCTTATTTCTGACCCTTTTTCCTAGAACATGGCTTTTGCCTTCCCACCCCAGCCCCTTTGGACTGAACAGCTGGGCTTCTCCCCAGTGGGTGGGTGGATGGGTGGGGAGGGGGTCAGATCTGTTAGGACTATTTACTGGCCCAGCGAGGTTCTAGCCGAATGCACATGCATTAAATATTTTGCAAGGGAGAGCAAATGGCCTGTGCCCTGGGTCATGACCTTCTTTGGTTTCCTGTTCTCCTTTGGGTCCATTTGTTGATTTTCTTCTTAGTGGATCTTCCTGGACTTTGGCCTCCTTTTTCCTCCCTGCGTCTGTAGACTGCACCTCTTCTTCCCAACCCTTAGAATCTGTCTGTTTATCTGGACTCAAGCATGCCTCTGACCGGCCTATGCTTCCAGTCTTTGTTTGACTTCCAGATTCCAGACTCAGCTTCTAGGTAGCTCAGCCCCCTTAGTCCTGTGTAAGCCTGTTGTATGTCCAGATTTTTCCTATGACTGGCAAGCCTCCTGGTCTTGCAGTGCTGGTGTTGGGCACAAGGAAAAGGGCTCATGTTTGGTGCTATTGACCCCCGTGGTTGCTTTCAATTTTGTGGTTAGCTTTGAAAATTTAAATTGAAGGTAAGTGGGCTACTGTCTTGTATTTTTGGTCCCTGTGAATACTGAAAATAATCCGCTAATTAATGCTGGATGCTAAGCTCCGACCAGGCAGTAATTTATGACTGGAATAAAATAGAAAACGGACGGAATCAAACGTAATTCTTTTATTTGAATGCTTAAATAAATACTATACTTTTATTGTATAATAAAATAATATTTATTTTAACAAAGTCATATTTTGTGAAAAATGCGAAGGCCTTGTTTGGGAACAAAAAACAGTTCAGAAATTATCCCTGGGAATCAGACAGCATCATTTAATGCCGGTGTGATTTCAGAAGAGAAATTAGAGGCAGTTTGTTGAATACAGGCAATTGTCTGTCTGTGAATGAGTTGCATTCTGTTTCAAAAATGCATTTTTTAGGCCTGTTATTTGGAACAAGTCTTTCCAAATAGTAATGTACATGGTGAATTGATCATCCAGCTGGTCTGCAAAGACCTATCCAGGCATCCACAGCGCACTGAGGGCAGGGATGATGCTGAAGCCCTCTGTTGCCTCATTCCAACTTTAAACATGTGTTTGGAGTTCCAACCCAGGGTGCCACAGTTCTGACATGAGGGAATCCCATTCTTCCCGTGGTCCCCTTTCTGCTGAGTGGTGGGAAGAGGGGCACCCAGTTCTAAGCCATTACCTCCTCATAGTTGGTGAGGATGAGGGCCTTATCAGGGTTGGCATTTCGGATGGGTAAAGGGGAGAGATTGAGATTTGCTGGGTGACATCTCTCCAGCAGGCACCATGCTGGTGCATGCCAATCTGTTTGTCCTGTTTAATTCTTGTAAGTATCCCATGAGGAAGGCAATATTAACCAGCCATATTTTAATGAGATGGCAATTGAGCCTAGGTGTAATAACACGTCCAGGAGTCCACACCTGGCTAGTGGGGAGTGATAGTATTGGGGTTTGCATCCAGAGTTTATCATCTTTCCACTTTTTCACCTTAGTTCTCCAAGACAGAGTGAGACTGGTAATGGGAGTTGGTGTCTTTGCTGTGTTCACTTCTTTTCTCTGCAGGCCCCAGGGATTAAGTGTACCTGTCCTCCGCTTTCTTGCGATGACATTTATGCTTTCTCTTGAAGTTACTTTTTAAGATTGGAAGGTTCTCATGCCACTTCTCACTTACCCCTACTTTGCAATAGCTTTTTTTCTTTTTTTGAGATGGAGTTTCACTCTTGTTGCCCAGGCTGGAATGCCATGGCGCGATCTCAGCTCACTGCAACCTCCGCCTCCTGGGTTCAAGTGATTCTCCTGCCTCAGCCTCCCAGGTAGCTGGGATTACAGGTGCCTGCCCACCATGCCCTGCTAATTTTTTTATTTTTATTTTTGTAGAGACAGGATTTCACTACGTTGGCCAGGCTGGTCTCGAACCCCTGACCTCAGGTAATCCACTTGCCTCGGCCTCCCAAAGTGCTGGGATTACAGGCGTGAGCCACTGCGCCTGGCTGCTTTTTTTCTTCACTTTTTTTTTTTATTGCTGTAGGGAAATGGAAGGGCCAATTTAAAGAAAAAAGAAAAATGTTCCCTAGTCTTGTATTCACAATCTCAGCTTCCACGCTGCGCCCTTGACAGGGTGGTTCTCAACCCTGACTGCACGTAATAATTCACTGGGAAGCTTCTACCAAGGGCCTTGGCTCTGCCTCAGAATAATGAAATCAGAATCTCAGGTGAGACTCAGGCCATGGTATGTTTTTTAAAAGCCTCCTGGGTGCTGTTTAATGAGCAACCAGGTTCAGAACTATTTCATAGATTAAATGGCCATCGTATCAAAATAATTGCCTTAAAAAATTGTTGTGAAAGCACACTTTTGCAGGCTGGGCTTAGAAAGTGCTAACGAGGCCTTTGTTTTTCCTAGGTAGTAATCAGCTCCTTTTTGGCCATCCTTTCTTAGCTGGTTCTGTAGAATGTCTTCGGTGCTTGCGTTGATTTGGAATAGCTCCCTCTCTCCATCCGTCCATCCACCCGTCCACCCATCATTCATCACGGGCCCTCATCTGTCAGAGGCCCTGGAGTTCATCCGTTGACTCTCTTAAGAGCCTCTGCTTACTCTTGATCTTCCCATCTCTTCCTTCTCCCATCCTCTCAAGTTGAACACTCTGTTACAGGAGGACATTTGGGTTTAAGTGTCCCAGATACTAACGGAGTGTTTCTGCAAGTGCGTTTCTCTGACCAGCTGCTTCATAACCACTGGGGCCTTTGTTAAAAATGCAGGGTTTTTTTGCCTCATTTCAAAATTGCCTGAGTCCATTTCTCAGTAAATATGGGCCTGGGATCTGCATTTAACGAGTTGCCCGAATGATTTTATTCACACTGAAATTAGAGAACCACTGACTCAGTGGGTACTTTGATCTGAGATCAATTGGAAAGTCTTTCTTCTTCCTCTTCTCACTGTGTCCCCCACCCCAAACTTTCCACTTATTTGCTATTTACTTCCAGTCGAGCTACTTCCTGCCCTGTGGGTGTAGGGGCTATGGGAGGGGGCTGGCCTTTCTGATGGTATAAATCTCCAGAGACATTTGTTTCTCTCATTTTTCTCCCCCTTTCTTATGGCCCTGCCCTCTTTTCTTTTTGTGTCTAAAACAGAACCCAGTGTTTGGCCGCTTCTCCTTCCACGTTGTGAGATAGTGTGAAGGTTTTTCTAATTTGTAGAGAAATCCCACTGATCAAGCAGCTTCCTGAAATATCTTCTTTCCCCTCCATTGAGCTACATACGTGGCGGCCATCAAGGGTGGTCTTTGGGTTCAGATAACTCAGTTACGTTATATTTATGTTTCTGAGGAAAACCTTACCTGTTTCTATCTTAAGGAGAGAGAGAGAATTGGGGCCTGAAGGAAGGGCACGGCCCTGGGTGGGGGTGGGCCAGGGATGCTCAGGGAGTGAACAGCTCTGGGGGTGGGCGAAGGTGACATCTTGTGGAAGGGCCTTGCCTGGTCTGAATGTTTGTATTTCTCCAAAATTATTACTATTATTATTATTATTATTATTTTGAGTTGGTGTCACCCTGTCACCCAGGCTGGAGTACAGTGGCATGATCATGGCTCACTACAGCCTCAGATTCCTGGGTTTCAGTGATCCTCCTGTCTCAGCCTCCCAAGTAACTGGGATTACAGGCATGTGCCACCATGGCCAGGTAATTTTTCAATTTTTTTGTAGAGATGGGATCTCACTGTGTTGCTCAGGCTGGTCTCAAACTTTTGGCCTCAAATGATCCTCCTGCCTCAGCCTCCCAAAGCACTGGGATTATAAGGTGCCTGCACCTGGCCCCAAACTTCCTATGTTGAAATCCTAGCCCCCAATGTGATGGTATTGGGAGGTAAGACCTTTAGGAGGTGATTAGGTCATGAGGGTGGGCCCCTCATGAATGGAGTTAGTGCCCTTATGAAAGAGGCCTAAGGGAGCTTGTTTGTCCCTTCCACCACATGAGGGCACAGCTACAAGGTCCCATCTATGAACCAGAAAGCAACAGTCACCAGATGCAGAATATCCTTGCTCTTGGACTTCCCAGCCTCTAGAACCAGGAGAAATAGATTTCTATTGTTAATTAGCCATCCAGTCTGTGGTAGTTTGTTACAGCAGCCCAAATGGACTAAAGCCAGCTTGTTCCACTCTACTCCAGGGGTACCCCTGCCCTCCTTGGCTTAAAAGACCCCACTGTGGGCTGGATGAGAACACAGGATAAAGAGCAGGCGGGTAAATCCCAAACAGGAGCCCCACTTTGGAGAGAGACCAGAGCTTATGCCAAGTGGCGTATGTTACTTATTTTTTTTTCCCCTGAGATGGAGTCTTGCTCTGTTGTCCGTGCTGGAGTACAGTGGCATACTCTTGGCTCACTGCCACCTCCACCTCCCGGGTTCAAGTGATTCTTCTGTCTCAGCCTCCTGAGTAGCTGGGATTACGGGCACATGCCACCATACCTGGCTAATTTTTATATTTTTAGTAGAGATGGGGTTTCACCGTGTTGGCCAGGCAGGTCTCAAACTCCTGACCTCGTTACCCACCCACCTCAGCCTCCCAGAGTGTTGAGATTACAGGCGTGAGCCACTGCACCTGGCCCTGTGTGTTACGTAGAACTGCAATGGAAGCGTGAACTTTCAGTTTTATTTCAAACCATCTGATTGTGCTGCCATTTTAAAGGTAACAGACATCTAAAAAATCACTAAATAGTTACCTCGGAGGATTGAATTTTCAAAGGTAACAGAAATGCTCAATGTATTGTTCTGCGTGATTCATCAAAGCTGTGTATTTTATTGCATGCAAATTAAACCTCGATTTTTTTTTTTTTTTACAAAAGTAGCATCTAGCTTTTTTGAAAGCAGCTGTGTGTGTATGTTGAAGTGACAGATGTCATCAACACAGCATTCCTGTGTAAAGCTTATGTGACTTCAGTGTGCGACTGAACAGGGGCAGCAAACTGCAGCCCTTGCCTACAGCCTGAATTGTATGATCTACAAGCTGAGATTGTTTCTTACATTTCTAAATGTCTGGAAAAACTCACAAGAAGCATATTTTGACACGTGAAAATAATGTGAAATTTAAATTTAATAAAGTTGTATTGGAACACAGCCATGCCCATTCATCGGCCTCTTATCTGTGACTGCGTTCACAGCAGGCAGCGTCTTGTGCAAAGGCCTTGCTATGGTCTTTGTCCCCGCAGATGCTTTTGTGGTACAGCTGAGGAGTTGCAAAGCTTCACGTATGGACTGTCAGTCCTTTAGCAGAAAAAGTTTGCCAAGCCTGATCTAAAGGCTCATTTACCCCAATTACTTCTGATATGATATTTAGTGCTTCAGGGAATCTTCCAGGGTTCCCAGTTCTGGTTACACATTGGAATGACTTGAGGAGCTACTTAATGAGATTCCTGGGCCACTATGCCACACCAAATGGTACAGCCTCCCTGGAGATGAGCCCAGGACTCTTTGCAACCAGTGCGACCAGCCAGCATGAGTCTGTTGTTAAGCCCAATTGCTTTGTTTTCCCAGTGAGAGGAGGTTCCTTGCTCAAGAGGTTAAAGTAGCCCGTGGCAAAACTCATGTTTCTTGCTACCTGTGGGGCAGTGGCTCTCAAAATTGAGTAGGCTCAATTGATGAGGACCTCCTGGAAGACCTGTGAAACCACTGAATTCTGGGTCTCAACCCAGAGCTTCTGATTCAGCAGGTGTTTTAGGAGCCTGCAAATGTGCATTTCTAACAAGTCCCCAGGTGCTGCTGATGCTGCTAGTCTAGAAGCCATACTTTGAAAATGGGTCTGCAGGGGTTGGCAGGCTATGTGTGGGGATTTTTTTTTTTTAAATCCATGCTCTAAATAAAAGCATCTCATACACTGTCTTCCTCCCAAAGCATGTTCTTTAAAAACACAGGTGGTCACTCTCACAGCCCGAGTACCTTTTTCAACTGCTGCTGCCGTAAAGGAATCCTTCTTGAGCAGTATTGTGTCAGAAACCATATGTAGTCTTGAGTGCTTAGTTTTAAATACTAATACCTGCCAGTGGCTTAGTCTGTAACCCGGTGTTGTTTTCTGGGTTGGCTTAAGGGAGAGCTGCTTTCAGGGACAGCAAGACGAGGACAAGCCTGTGTGTTGTGTGTTCATCAGAGCCCAGCACATTTCCAAGGAAGCTGTCCTCCTCGAAGTATTTCAGAAAGCGAGTTGATTGTGCATATACTAACCTAATCGACACATATAATGCCTATTTTTAACAGGGAAGATCAGTTAAATCGTTAACTTATCATTTGCCATGATAGGCTGATACATATTGCTTGTTTTCTAAGCTCGATTCCTATTTAAATGCTTCGGTTGGAACTCCCAAAGTTTCCATAGATTTCTAATATGGTCTTTTATCCCATTGTCCATGCCACCTGGCATGAAGGAACCAGAAAGATGGCCAGAAGAAGGCTGAGGCAAGGGGAGGCCCTTGGGTGGAAACTTTTAAGAACCACTCACTCAGGGTCATGCATGACTGCAGCGTTGGACTCATCCCTAAATCATGCATGCTGGCACCTGATTCCTTACCCTCGTCCCTGCCCCCATCAGATCCTGGAAGCTTGAGCAAGACTCTCTAAGACAAGAGGCCCCATCTGTAGACTCCACCTCCCTTCTTCCACTTACTTTGCTTGAATGATTCATTGATACCTTTAAAATACTCCAAGGAAAGAAACGGCTCGCTCTTTTTTTTTTTTTTTGAGACACAATCTCACTCTGTCACCCAGGCTGGAGTGCAGTGGTGCGATCTCGGCTCACTGCAACCTCCGCCTCCCAGGTTCAAGCGATTCTCCTTCCTTGGCCTCCTGAGTAGCTGGGATTACAGGTGTGCACCACCACGCCCAGCTAGTTTTTGTATTTTTAGTAGAGATGGGGTTTTGCCATGTTGGCCAGGCTGGTCTTGAATTCCTGGCCTCAAATGATGCAGCCTCCTGAAATGCTGGGATTACAGGCGTGAGCCACAGTGCCTGGCCTTGAACAGGTCTTTCTTTAGAATTTGCAAATATCTGTGTTGACACATTTTCCTGAACTTGTTAAAGATGAGACGGCTGCAGTACAAGCTGTGATGTGTCATACGATTGATTATTCTAATGAATTTTTAAGGGAAAAGAAATCCCCAAAGGGTTTCCTAGATGAAGACTTGAATGCAGGCATGTGCAATCTCACAGAAAACAATAGTGTTCCATTTGTAAATTCAGCTCGTGGCCTGTGTTAGAAGTTCCAAACGCAGTTGCTTCGTTTCAGACGTTAAAGTCCGTCGTTCATCTGGCTGCTGTTTGGATGTTACAGATGGTTCTGGGAATCATTTTGGGATAATTAATAATAGCGTAGGTCTTCCAGTGAGGGTAACAGGGTAGCTAACCCTTGAGAATTCAGTGAGCATTTCAGTCTCCTGGAATGATCTGCTGTTCTAAAATGCATCCATCTCCCCGCCACATCAGAGTTCACGGTGCCTTGTTCCAAGCATCTGCTTTTGCTCCTGCAAACAGAGCTAATGACAGATGTTAACTGGCTGAGCTGAGAGACAGTCACTCTTATGACAATGGGTTGGAGCATATGCTGTCCCGAGTTTCAGGAAGCTTTTGTAACAAAGGACTCAAAAGAGATCAGGCCTCCAGGGAATGTTGCCAACATGCCTTTGTAAAGGGCAAATCCTGTCCGATTAACCTAATTTCCTTCCCCGAGCAGTGATAAACCAGGGAGATTAAAATTTGCAGCTATTTCAACTTTAGCATTTATTTTTTTCTGATATAAGATGTATTTATAATTAACATCTGAAGATTATTTAAAACACGTATCTTGCTTTATTTTTTTTTCCTCCACCAAAAGGTCATAACTTGCCTTGGAAAGTAATACATGGGCCTCATGGATGTTTGGAGGTAGCACCAGCGAGTGTAGACTTCAGCATCCATTCCCTGAATTTTGGATGTTCCCTGTTCGGGACATTATCTGCAATGGTTAAGATGAAGTAAATACCATAGAGAAAAAATAATTCCTGCCATTTGAGGAAAGCCATACTCTTGAGTATTCATTATTGGCTCATTGCTATCTTTGATGGAGATTTTAAAATAGTTTGCAGATGTTACTTTTAGCTACAAGAGGAAAAGCAGCTAAAGCCACATTTTAGCACCTAGGATTTGGTTCGTTAATAACTTGCATTAGCTTGAGTGATGGTCTGAAATACAAAGCAACAGTTTTTTTTTTGTTTTTTTTTTTTTTGAGATGGAGTCTCACTGTTGTCGTCCGGGCTGAGTGCAATGGCGCAATCTCGGCTCACTGCAACCTCCGCCTCCCAGGTTCCGGCAGTTCTCCTGCCTCAGCCTCCCGAGTAGCTGAGATTACAGGTGCCCGCCACCACGCCCGGCTAATTTTTGTATTTTTAGTAGAGATAGAGTTTCACCATGTTAGCCAGGCTGGTCTCGAACTCCTGACCTCAGGGAGTCCACCTGCCTCAGCCTTCCAAAGTTCTGGGATTACAGATGTGAGCCACCGTGCCTGGCCAATAGTTTTGTTTTGTTTTGTTTTGTTTTAATTGAACAGTTTGATTGTGATATAATTCACCCACTTTAACTGCCAATTCAGTGGCTTTTAGTATAGTCACAGAATTGTGAAATTATCACTACAATAGATGTTGAAACATTTTCATTATTTAAAATAGAAACGCTGTAACCCTGAGCTGTCATTCCCAAGCTCTCCCTCTACCCTCACTCCTTCCCCAGCCTTGGGCAGCTACTTTCTGTCTCTCTAGCTCTGCCTGTTATGGACATTTCTTACAAATGGAATCAAACAATACGTGGTCCTTTGTGTCTGGCTTCTTTCACTTAGCATAATGTTTTCAAGGGTCACCCATGGTGTAGCATGTACCAGCACTTCACTCTTTTTTATTGCAGAGTAATAGTCCATTATATGAATATGCTACATTTTATTTAAAAGGAATAGTCTTTTAAACCTAAGAAGAAAAGAAAAAGATAAAACCTAGAAGAAATATAGCTAGCCATGTGTAACTAATTCTTACAGCATTCATATTGGGCCATGCATTTCATATTTCTAAAAGTAAGAGTGATATTGTATATACTTAAGATCAGAAATATAGTTAAGAGCAGTGAGATAATTCTTACATGCTGTTAGAAAAAATCAGTTTAGATTGTCTGTCTTAGGACTATGTTTCCCATCCAAGTATTAGCCAGGCCCAATACCCTGCTTAGCTTCACGAGATCAGACGAGATCACGAACCTTCAGGATAGTAAGGCCGTAGACTCTTAGGCACTATTTCTAGTTATAGTCTCATATCTGAAAATGAGCACAGCTTTTTTTTTTTTAATAGTCCTGAGAAGATTGAAAGATAAGGAAGGCTTAGAAAACGGGCTCTGTGACAGGAGCTCAGGGAAAGGGTTCTGTAGCCAGGAGGAGGATAGGAGGTTGAAAGCAGAGGTTTGATGAACACACTTACGTAGACAGGGTGGACCCGCTCTTCTCTCCCACTGTGAAGAATGGATGTCATCCTGGACGGGAGAGATGGTAGCACACAGGGCAAAGTGACACTGAGGCCCCCTAAGTATAGGATGGCACAACAGCAGATGGGGTGACAGCCTTTGACAATAAATAGCTGGCCTCTTGGCTGTCTGGGAAAAGAGTAATGCCAGAGATTTTACACCTGGGTATTACCAGGGATCATTTTCCTCATGCCTCTTATGTTGAAGTAGGTGAGAGGCTGTCATGAATATTTCCTTGCATTCAAAAGGAGAGACAGTGACCACTGCAGGTGGCTTTGACATTTTGGCAATGTTGTAGAAGTGTAGGAATCTTTAAAGACGGAAGATACAACTTTTTAAGAAGAGAACTGACATAACATAGGATCATGAATTTTTTTTTTTTTTTTTTGAGACGGAGTCTCACTCTGTCGCCCAGGCTGGAGTGCAGTGGCGCGATCTCAGCTCACTGCAAGCTCCGCCTCTCGGGTTCATGCCATTCTCCTGCCTCAGCCTCCCGAGTAGCTGGGACTACAGGCACCCACCACTATGCCTGGCTAATTTTTTTTTGTATTTTCAGTAGAGATGGAATTTCACTGTGTTAGCCAGGATGGTCTCGATCTCCTGACCGTGTGATCCGCCCACCTCAGCCTCCCAAAGTGCTGAGATTACAGGCGTGAGCCACCGCGCCTGGCCAACATATGATCATGAATTTTTTTTATAATGGATTTCGAGGCTCTCTTTTTAGGTAGTGACTAATATTGGCTTATGTCAGCTCTAGGGTGAGAACCATTCCCATTTCATTCCTAGTTCTATCCTCACTAGTCCCGACGTGGACAGTTTACTGTTGTTATTCTTCAATTTCTCTGTGTCTTCCTGGCAAAGGCTTTTGAGGAATTCCTGGAAGAAATTCCCATGAGGTTTATGTGGGGCATTTTAATTCAAGCATTTATTGGGTGTCTGTTAAACTCAGGGAATTTGGGGGCAGGAAAGGACTTTCCAGATCATTTAGTTTTGCTGTGTCATTTACGTGTGACCAGGCTTAGTCCAGAGCGCTTTGATCAAAGTCACATGAGAAAAAAGAAGAATAGGGAGAAAAGAGGGTTTCTTATGTATGGATCAGGCCTCATTCAATTTTTGCGGGCTATCTTCTGCTTGAGGGTAATGAGGTCCAGCTAGTCTGGGCCTGGAAAATAATACAGACGAACCCTTGAGTAGTCAGCTGGCAGGTTAGGGAATCATGACAGGAATTCACAAAACCATTAAGAAATTTGATTAGTGTCTAAAAGCCAGAGGCAAAAAAAAGTCAGTTAATTTGTTTATATCTGCTGGCCAACAAACTCTTGTGAATGAATGCATTTAGGATAAAAACTGAAAATAAGACCCTAACTGATGACTGAGTTAATTTACATATGCATGGGGAGAAGAACTTTTTCTATACATCTACGATTAAGCCCCTTTGCACATTCAGTGACAGCAATAATAAATGTCACTGGTGACCTAGAATCTACACTTTTTGTTTCTTTGTGCCTGTTTTTTTTTTTTTAACCTGTACTCTCAACTGTATATCGTCCTTTTAACATACCTAAAGTTATACACAGTCTTTTCTTTTTACTGGGCTTGTTCAGTTAACCAACCAACCACCCTCCCTCCCTCCTTCCCTCCCTTCCTTCCTTCCTTCCTTCCTTCCTTCTTTCCTTCCCAGTGATCAGTAAGTCTTCTTTTTTTTTTTTTTTTTGAGATGGAGTCTTGCTTTGTCACCCAGGCTGGAGTGCAATGGCACGATCTTGGCTCACTGCAACCTCCAACTCCCAGGTTCAAGCGATTCTCCCATCTCAGCCTCCTGAGTAGCTGGGATTACAGGCACTTGCCACCATGCCCAGCTAATTTTTGTATTTTTAGTACAGACAGGGTTTCATCATGTTGGCCAGGCTGGTCTCTCTAACTCCTGACCTCGTGATCTGCCCGCCTTGGCCTCCCAAAGTGCTGGGATTACAGGCATGAGCCACCACGCCCGGCCATTAAGTCTTTCTTCAATTAAATTAACAAGTGATATCCTAATTTATATATTAATTGACATCATTTTAAGTTTGCATTATTTGGTTTGATCTTCGCAGAGGACTTAGCATGGCAAATAAATGTGAAACCATGATGAAGGTTTCACATCCTTCATCCTCAAAAGGACAGTGAGCTCACATTATGACCTGGGCACTAAAGAGATCACCTGTGTGGAGGTGCTTTCTGGGCCTTACATTTATACAGTTCTCTAACGTTCATAAGACATTTTCATTTGAGTGCTCTGATTTTGATCCTAATAACAAACATGTGACCCAAGTTTCCGAGTTTTAAAGTGTCATTTGTAAAGATGTGTTGATTGCTACTTCTCTGTTGCATATACTGAAGACCTTATTTCCCAGTATAAAACCAAGCTAACTAGCATAGCTGGGGTGTGATTACTAAGGCCACTGCTCTGGGTTGAAGTATAACTTTTTCTTAAAAAAGTGTGAAATCATGCAGGGAACAAATAACAACAGAGTCTCCGGAACATAATGTCTTCTTTTTCATTCTTTCCTTGAAGGACTTCAAGTTCAGAAATGTGTAATTGAGCTCATGGTAGAAATAAGGTCTTACACTGTCTATTATTTTGGTTAAAAGGCATTTGAAGCCAGGCGTGGTGGCTCACACCTGTAATCCTAGCACTTTGGGAGCCTGAAAGCGGGTGGATCACCTGAGGTCAGGAGTTCAAGAGCAGCCTGGCCAACAAGGCAAAACCCTGTCTCTACTAAAAAAGAAAAAATACAAAAATTAGCTGGGCATGGTGGCGCATGCCTGTAGTCCCAGCTACTTGGAGGCAAGAGAATTGCTTGAACCCGGGAGGCAGAGATAGCAGTGAGCTGAGATCGCGCAACTGCACTCCAGCCTGGGCGACAGAGCAAGACTCCATGTCCCACCCCCCGCCCCCGTCCCCTCCTCCAAAAAGCCATTTTACTCTGCAGGAAATACCTAGACCAGCCCCCTTCCCCAAACTTTTTAGAGCGATTACATTAAGGCATCAGAATTGATACTAGGTTGAGCTTACCTATATGTGGTCTTTTCCTCCTCCTCCTTCCTGCCAACAGACATTTGAGTCATATACTATTTAACTGAGGATATATTTCATTTTTCTTTCTAAAATTATTTTAAAAAATAAGCAGCCAGGTATGGTGGCTCACACCTGTAATCCCAGCACTTTGGGAGGCCGAGGCAGCTGGATCACGAGGTCAGGAGTTGGAGACCAGCCTGGCCAACATGGTGAAACTCCATCTCTACTAAAAATACAAAAATTAGCTGAGCGTGGTGGTGCGCGCCTGTAGTCCCAGCTACTCGGGAGGCTGAGGCAGAAGAATCAATCACTTGAACCCAGGAGGTGGAGGTTGCAGTGAGCCGCGATCGCGCCACTGCACTCCAGCCTGACAACAGAGTGAGACTCCATCTCAAAATAAAAATAAATAAATAAATAAATAAGCAACTGGAGGTTGGAGTGTCAGATTTAATAAGTTAAGGCATGGTAAATAAAGAATAGCAGAATGAATTGATGGTGCCATTTGATGAAGACATTTTCCCTAATATCTCCAGGCACAGTGGACAAATACGAATACACTGAAGGATATCAGTGTAGACCAATTAATTTTTTACTTGCCTAAAAGCATTCCTCTTTGTCTTATAGAAATTCCGGGTCTAAAGTTGCCATTAGGATCAGACTTGCTGAATAAATAGTTTAGATGTCAGTCCTCTCAGTTACTTTGTGTAAAGAAAAATCTAAGCCATCTGGGCTTTTGTGCTTTCATTATGCTGGCTCTAAAGACAGCGCAAAATGGCTTTTTGTTTTTGGGTCAAAGCAGATGTATGCAGCCTGCCATCTTAATTTCTTTTGTATGGGTTGGCGGATATTTTAGCTGCTTTGAAATGTTGGAAAGACTTCAAACCAAGTTGGGAAAGAACAAAATACATTGATTTTTGTTTCCCCCACAACTAAGTTTACTAGTTCAAGTATTTTGCGAACAAGTATCTCCTGAAATAAGTACATTAATTTAACATCATTTAGATGTTTCTCCAAATTTGTTGTTAATCTGTTTCTTTGGCCCGATGTTTAACTTTCATCTGAATCATGCAGCTAGGATTTGGTTTCAGCATATGCAAGGAAAGAATATCGGATCCTGAAATATATTGGTAACATATTAACATAATATGGGAAAATGTTGTGGAATAACATTTGCTCTCTGAACCACAAAATCTTACAAGAATCTCTGGATATATCCACTTAATTCCCTTCTATCTCTCTTTGCTAACTTGTGCTTTTATACGTACAAACTTGATTCTAGTGGCACAAACTCTACCATTAGTAAACATTTACTCCTAACTGACTTATGTGACTTTGCCACTTTGAAGAGTATGCCTAGAAGCCAGCTTTTGAATTTATTTTCAGTTACCTGTGGAAAAACCATTATATTACCGAAAAAGAGAGAGGGATACAATCTCTAATGTTTTCTAATAGCAGATGAGGTTGCAGAAATCAGTAAATGTATGTTATGTGCAGATTATAGACTGAAGCTATTTTTCAGTTATCAAATAGGAAGGGCAAAAGTACTTTAAAAATACCTAATTAATTGCCAGGCGCCGTGGCTCATACCTGTAGTCCCAGCTACTTGGGAGGCTGACGGGGGAGGATCACTTGAGCCTGGGAATTCGAGGCTATAATGAGCTATGATCGCGCCACTGCACTCCAGCCTGGGCAACAGAGGGAAACCCTGTTTCAAGAAGAAGTAATAATTAATTCAAATACATAATATTTGGTGTTTTCCTGGTTGCTGTTATTTTAACCTTCCTGAGTAGTATTTGTATTTACAAATGTAGTTGGAAAAACTTATGTGCCTACAGGTTATGTAGGTGCTGTGAAGAGCTGAAGATGGTCTCTATCCTCAGGACTTAACACCCTAAGGCAGTGTTTCCAATTATAGCCACTGAGACCAGCAGTGTTGGTGATGGTGCCGCTGTAGACAAACTAGCCTCTTGAATTGTTGAGCAGAGACTAGCCCTTCTGCCGTCCATCCGTAGCGGGGAGGTATCGCCAGGTGTTTACTAATGGCAGCCATGACGACGAGCGTTTCCCAAAGACTCTTGGAGGGAACACAAACCCCAAGTGATGTTGGGAGAAGTGGGTGGTGGGGGGTGGATTAAATTAAGTTTGAGGAAGGCGACATCATCATTATTATTTTTAGAAAATCAGAGCAGCATTTGATCTTAATTTCTGCAGTAAAGAAATGTGTTTAGCCAGGTGCGATGGCTCATGGCTGTAATCCCAGCCCTTTGGGAGGCCGAAGCAGGCGGATCACCTGAAGTCAGGAGTTCAAGATCAGCCTGGCCAACATGGTGAAACCCTGTCTCTACTAAAAATAACAAAAATTAGCTGGGCCTAGTGGCGCATGTCTGTAATCTCAGCTACTTGGGAGACTGAGGCAGGAGAATTGCTTGAACCCAGGAAGTGGAGGTTGCAGTGAGCCAAGATTGTGCCACTGCACTCTAGCATGGGTGACAAGAGCAAAACTCTCTCTCAAAAAAAAAAAAAAAGAAAGAAATGTGTAGTTCTTTGCTTAATCATGCTTCCCAAACTGCCAGAGAAGCTGTTCATAAACTCAATGCCCATTCACCTTAATTCACTTTGGGAACTGCTGGCTAGGTGATGCTTCCTTTTTTGTGGTTGCTATTTTCATTTGGGTTCTTATTACCAGTGTTAATCAGTTAATATCAACTTTGTCTTCTCTAGGCTATCACTTGCATGTGAGTACCATTTGGATGTTCTAGTATTTTAAAGTAACTTTATTATTTTTTTAGAGACAGGGTCTTGCTATATTGCCCAGACTGGAGCACAGTGGCTATTCACAGGTGCAATTATAAAGCACTACAGCCTCAAACTCCTGGGCTCAAGCAGTCCTCCTGCATCAGCCTCTTGAGTAGCTGAGACTTCAGTTGTGCACCACAGTGCCCAGCAATTTTTTTTGAGACAGGGTCTCACTGTGTCACCCAGGTTGGAGGGCAGTGGCACAATCACGACTCACTCCAGTCTCAACCTCCTAAGCTCAAGCGATCCTCCCACCTCAGCCTCCCAAGAAGCTGGGACTACAGTTGTGCACCACCATGCCTGGCTAATTTTTGTATTTTTTGTAAATAGGTTTTGCCATGTTGCCTAGACTGATCTCCAGTGCCTGGGGCCTAGTGATCCTCTCGCCTCAGCCTCCCAAAGTGCTGGGACTGCAGGTGTGAGTGATTGTACCTGGCCCTGCCTAGCAATTTTTTTTTTTTTTTTGAGGTGGAGTCTCGCTCTGTTGCCCAGGCTGGAGTACAGTGGCACCATCTCGGCTCACTGCAAGCTCTGCCTCCCGGGTTCACACCATTCTCCTGCCTCAGCCTCCTGAGTAGCTGGAACTACAGGCACCTGCCACCATGCCCAGCTAATTTTTTGTATTTTAATAGAGACGGGGTTTCACTGTGTTAGCCAGGATGGTCTGCTAACCTCGTGATCTACCTGCCTCAGCCTCCTAAAGTGCTGGGATTACAGGCATGAGCCACTGTGCCCGGCCAGCAATTTTTAAATACTTTTTTTTTTCCTTTGGAGACAGAGTCTCACTCTATTGCCCAGGCTGGAGTGCAGTGGTGCAATCTCGGCTTACTGCAATCTCTGTCTCCTGGGTTCAAGTGATTCTTGTGCCGTAGCCTCCCGCATAGCTGGGATTACAGGTGTGTGCCACCACACCCAGCTAATTTTTGTATTTTTAGTAAAGATGGGGTTTCACCATGTTGGCCAGGCTGGTCTCAAACTCCTGACCTCAGGTAATCCGCCTGCCTCAGCCTCCCAAAGTGCTGGGATTACAGGCGTGAGCCACCGCACGTGGCCTTAAATAACTTTTAATGCCCTGTTTACACATTAGCAAAATGTTGATGGCAATACTTACCTTTCTAGGTTGGTTTGCAGAATAGGGAGGGAATGTATGAGCCTGCTTAGGGATGTGCCCGATGTTGTAAATACTTAACACTTGTCACATATTATGACTTGTCATCCCAAAGGCAGTCCCTGCACAACGATGATGATGACCTTTCCCACCTTTTGCTACCAAACATGCTAATTATGGACCTGTTTGTGGCCACCCTCCTTCTCAACCGGTTTCAACTATTTTTGACAGCAGAGAATCAAGATAATATAGCCTTTGAAAGTGAATCAGTGAAGCCTGCACTCTTTCATGGTGACCAAAATCTGGGAGAATTTCTTTCTATGATTGTAGACTTTGTGGACCCAGGCGTTAGCCTTTATGCTTGGGTGTGGGAAGGAGGAAGAAAACAGACTTGGCAGGTCCATTCTAGAACATTTTGTCTCACACACAGAAATGACTGTCATCCTTGAGTGACTTCAAGGTGGTTTTTAATGTTGCAGAAAGTTTGGCAGGCAGGAAACTTCATCCAAATCCTGTTTAGTCTCATGGAACTTAGAGATGGTAGTGTTACAATTAGTCTGCCAATAGATTGTCTTTCTGTTTGGCTTCATTTCACTTTGAAAACAAAGTCAGTATGTAGCCCATGTAAACAAGTTTGCCGAGATCTGTGAGCACTTGATACACCTTAACACCTGGACACTGTATTCTGTGGCTCCCAGAACTTTGGATTTGAGCATCTGGGAATTATAGAAGACCAACATAGAGTTGTCCCATTTTTTATTTTATCAAGTAAGGGCATCTAATAACTCTTGCCATTCTTTTCTTTTTCTTTTTTTTTTTGAGACAGAGTCTCGCTCTGTCACCAGGCTGCAATGCAGTGGTGTGATCTCGGCTCACTGCAACCTCCGCCTTCTGGTTTCAAGTGATTCTCCTGCCTCAGCCTCCCAAGTAGCTGGGACTACAGGTGCGTGCCACCACGCCCAGCTAATTTTTGTATTTTTAGTAGAGATGGGGTTTCACCATGTTAGCCAGGATGGTCTCAATATCTTGACCTTGTGATCCGCCCGCCTCGGCCTCCCAAAGTACTGAGATTACAGGTGTGAGCCACCGTGCCCAGCTTATTTTCATCTTTAAAGATTTGTTTTGTTTTTCAAGAGACAGGGTCTCACTGTGTCATCCAGTCTGGAGTACAGTGGTGCCATGAGAGCTCCTGGGCTCAAGCAATCCTCCTGCCTCAACTCTGGAGTAGCTGGGACTCTAAGTGTGGACCATTACGCCGGCTAAGTTTTACATTTTTTTAAGAGGCGTGAGTCTCGCTTTGTTGCCCAGGCTGGTGCGGAACTCCTTCTTTCAAGCAGTCCTCTTGCTTCAGTCTCCCAAAATGTTGGGATTACAGATGAGAGCCCACTGCACCCAGCCTTAAAAGACATTTTTTTAACACGCCGAAAATGGGAAGGACATAATCGTGGGACAGCTCTTTAAAATGGAAGGAGTTAAACTTTATGATAAATTATCTCTGTGGTCTTATATTTCTCATTTGGCTATTGAGAATTAGTCTCAGTTAAGGGTTTGGAAATTTCTGCTACAGATAATTCAGCAGTAAGGATCTGTTACCTTTCAGGAAAAAATGTACTGCCACCTGCAGGTATAATCTCTGGGCCTTGTCTCAGGAAGAGGTTCAGTTCTGTATAGCACTTTTAAATTGTTCTCATTCCCTTTGCTTAAAGGTAAGGTCTTTGAGTATTTTAATACATCAAGTTAAGGTGTCAATTGTAGGCTTTGGTAAGATAATATAGATCAGTCATATTTGAAAAGGGAAATACACGTGTGTGTGTGTGTGTGTGTGTGTGTGTGTGTGTAGCTGGAATTACTTTGTTGGAATAAAATCTTGTTGGAGAGTTTAACATTTTACTGGCAATGTAAGAAGGGGTGGGCAGCAGCCCCCCACCCCCCACCCCATTTCTTAGCAGTGGTTTCTGTGAAACTTTTAGAGTTCTGCAGATCTTGATTTAAAATCTGTTGATTGAGCATAATCTAGTCTTCAATGGTATTTGTTTTTAATATTGCTGTAACTTTCAGCTAATTCTGTAGTTGGTTTTGCATAGCTTTAAGGGCAAAACCTAATATACAAGGTGAAATTTAGAATCAGTAGTTGAGTATAGATTAGGCACTAGAATCCTGTTTATGCCAATTTTACATCGTAATATGCACCAACACCACCTTTGCTTTTCAAAAAGCAACCATTCAGTTCTGGTAGATTAACTAGCAAAGAGTTAAATTGAGTAAGTTTTCTTGCTTTGTACTTTAGATATTCCTCTTTTCTTACCATAATTACTTTCATGACTATTTGCCCTTTCACTTTGTGACACTAAAAAAAAATGAAAAGAGAAGAGCCAGTTAGATAAATCGTTGCAGAAAGCAGATAAATATTGACATCATTAAAGATCTGTGTTAATGCGTGATGTGGACCTGATAGTGAAATATTTGTTTCTCCTGTTATTTATGCAAAATCCTCAGAGTCTGATCCTGAATTCGATAAATAATTATTCAAAGAAAAAAAAGGAGTGGATAAAAATAGTTTGGAAGAAAATTATTATCTAGTAATATGATTTGAGAGAATCAGTTTAAGGATACTTGGGGAACAATGAATGGAAAAATGAAACAGAGTCTCCCAATTTTATTGGGGTGAAGGAGAAAAAGCAAATGGATTGTGATTTGTCGCTAGTCAGCAGCTGATTCATGAGTGACGGGACAACCCACTTATCTGCTGTCTGTTTTCCCCCACTTGCAGCGTGTCAATCTTTGTGCTTGTTGGGAGAAATTATAATAAAATAATATGAGTTAAGTATTTGAAGTTCTTGTATAACCATGTAATTATTATTTAGTAGTGTCTTCACTTAACCTTTTCAGGTTAACTTGTGCAGACTGGTTTTGATGCTGTTAATGAACTTCAGAAGACCTAGAAGCTTTTTGGTAGTTAAGGGATATTTTTCCATTTCCTATGCCTGTTCCATTCCTTCAAAAAAATTTTTTTTCTGTAATTTACCCATCACTATATATTTGATGTGCTCTACTAAAGTCCAAATACTTAATGCCATTTAAAATACTGTTTCATTTTAACTTGATTTTTAGCAATGGGCAGTCAAGAGTGCTTGCTGATAGAAAGTTAGACAAGGGAGTCCAGGACCTTATGGAGACAAATAAGACATATTTTGAAACATAGTGATGGTGCCCAGTAGCTGACCTGTTCCAACACTTGGATGCTAGACTCCTAGCCCTGCCTGCTGCTTACTAACTGTGGGACCCTGGGCAAGATTTTTAAGCTCTGTGGGCTTCAGTCTTCTCATTTATAAAATCGGGATAAGAATATCACCTTGCCAGAGGGCTGATTGCTGGATACAGCAGAGGCATTTGCCAGGTTATACAGGTAAGAATGGCCATAATTATATGTATGTATGTATGTATGTATGTATGTATGTATATATGAATGCCTATATGGGTATATAGACATTTGCATACACATGCAACTTGCAAAAATGTTAGATTAGGTCATTGCCATAGAAAATTAGAAGGGGAGAATGGGGCGTGGAGCATACTTGAAGCTGGAGCACGTGGAAGCTTCTATGACGTGTGGAAGTCAGTGCTGGACCGGGCTAGCTCAGTGTGGTTTCAGCTGGCTCGAGGCCTGGCAGGGAATGGGCTGGTGCATGTGTGGTCGGGGGCCGCGTACAAGGGGAACAGGAGGAATGAAGCAGAACCAGAAACCATAGCAGGGTTTCCAAGGAAATGAGTCCTGACAGTTTCATGATTGAGCCAATGGGTATCAAGTAGGAGCAGGCATCTTATCTTGGCAGCAGCCTGTATTTCAAAGTTCCTTTTTTTTTTTCCTTTTTCTTTTTTCTCTCTCTTTTTTTTAGTAGAGACGGGGTCTCACTGCATCATCCAGGCTGGAGTGCAGTGGTGCAATCATAGCTTGCTCTAACCTCAAACTCCAGGCTCAAGCAATCTACCCATCTCAGCCTCCCGAGTAGCTGGGACTATTAATTTTTTGTAGAGATGGGGTTTTTGCTATGTTGCTTTGGCTGGTGTCAAACTCCTCATCTCAAGCGATCCTCCCGTCTTGGCCTTCCAGAGTGCTGGGATGACAGGCGTGAACCTTCCAAGTTCCTTAGTCTTATGCATTGTAATCAGTTGTCTTGATGCTTACAGCAGCTTTGCGAGCGAGGGAAGGAGGAAGTATTCTTACCTCCTTTGGACAGATTAGGAAGACAGAAAAGGAGGTTTCTGAGAAGAGGTATGACACGTGTCAGGCCACATCTCGTAGTGATGAGGCTGCCGCTGAAGCCCAGGGCTGGTAAGGATATGACTTCCCTGGTGGAGCTGGGCTCCCTCTGCCTGGAGCCCCTGCGCTTTGATTGCAGCATCTTCTAAAGGCACTTTTGGGGATCAGTTTCCCCTTCTGCTCTTTCACTTGACTGGCTCTCAGTACCTCTTCTCCTTTGTCTTTCTTTCTGTAGCTTCTTGTGCAGTGGTGGGCTGGAATCAGTACATTTTAAACAGAGGAGCTTTTAGCAAAAGTCAGGCAAGCATACAACTTCTACCTCCATCACCAGAGTCAGAAATTACACATATCTAAACTGCGATAGGTCTGGGGGCACATGATCTAAATGTGCTTATACATATAAAGGGTTCTATAAGATGCTTCTTTTTAAAGTTTTACTTTATACTATGAAATCGAGAATATCCGTGCCACCTGCTTTTCTGCCTATTATGTGGAACTGCCCCCACCCCCACCAAGCCCCCCCACCCCAAAGTCAAGTGTCATGCCTTCTATGATTGAGTCCTCTTTGTCTAGTTATCAGATATTGTGCTAATCTCAGCAGGAAATATTATGGCTTTACCTGGGTGTTTGAAACATAACCGTAATATGTTCAGAAAAACTCCAAGCCCTCGAGCCCTCCAGAGTCCGGAATAATGAAGCCAGGACAAAGAGATCATGAGCTTTATTATTAGACACACTTACAAAAAAGCCATATTAATGAAAAACAGTTTGCGAGAAGAGTTGGCAAACAAGTCAGCTTCCATTGTTAAAAGTTCAAATAGAACTTGGCTTTGTTGAAGGAGAGCCTGAATTAGTTATTAGTGTCTCAGACCACAAAGGCTGCCGCGTTGTGATGGTCTGTGGAGCTCATGGAACCTAACCATCCTTCTCTCTCAGAGAAATGGGAAAAATTTAAAGTTTTCAAATGAACATTAATCTCCAGCTTTGCCGTTTCATGCTTGCTCGTGCATAATAAAAAGGGTATTAAGTTCGCAGAGATAAATTTTGGTGTCAGGATTAACTTAAAGACTTTTTAAGCCGTTTTTCTAAAAATCTGGAAAATCCTTCTGACTATTGGAGTTTCAGCCTGCTTAACACAGTTGTTTGTGTTGTTAGTAATAAGTACTGACCTTTTGTACAGAACTTTTAATGGGCGTAGTTCAACTCACAAAATAATTGTCTTTAATATCTCAGTTCTTCTAACACACCATGAAAAGACCTAAATGACTTTAAAACTGATTCATTTGAAAATGTGCATTGTTTCTGAATAATAACTGTTTCTGAATCTGTCTTCAGGGTTATGTAAGCAGCTCCTAAACATTCGAAATCTCCTTTTTTTTTTTTTTTTTGAGATGCATTTCCGCTCTTGTTGCCCAGGCTGGAGTGCAATGGCGAGATCTCGGCTCACTGCAATCTCCGCTTTCCAGGTTCTAGCGATTTTCTGGCCTCAGCCTCCCAAGTACTTGGGATTACAGGCGCCTGCCACCACACCCGGCTAATTTTTTTTGTATTTTTAGTAGAGATGGGGTTTCACCATCTTGGCCAGTCTGGTCTCGAACTCCTGACCTCAGGTGATCCGCCTGCCTTGGCCTCCTAAAGTGCTGGGATTACAGGTGTGAGGCACTGCACCCGGCCCGAAATCTCCTTTTTTAAAAAAAATTTTAAAGATAACTCTCCCTATGTTGGATCTCCTTTTTTCTCTCATGTATTGGTTTTAACTTTATTAGTAGGAACTAGTCATTTTAAATATGGGCTTGCATATTTTTGTTGTGCATATTGCACAACAAAAATGCATATTGCATTTTTTTATTGTGTTTTCTTGTCAATTATAACACCCACTGTGAAGACACATATGCATTTATGTGTATGATTTGGTGTACAGTGTGCTTGTAGTGGCTCTGTTCCTGGTAGTCATAAGAGTCATAAGTGCCAGGACCACAGTATTTTCCACAAGGGCTTCTGAGAATGGAAAGGATCGTGTTTTGCTAGTGACATGTGCAAACGATTTCACAGGACAGGTATGCTTAAGCTCTTCTGTTTCTTTCTTTCTTTCTTTCTTTCATTCATTCATTCATTCATTCATTCATTCATTCAGAGATGGAGTCTCGCTCTGTCGCCCAGGCTGGAGTGCAGTGGCACAATCTTGGCTCACTGCAACCTCTGCCTCCCAGGTTCAAACGATTCTCCTGCCTCAGCCTCGCAAGTAGCTGGGATTACAGGTGTGCACCACCATGCCTGGCTAATTTTGTATTTTTCATAGAGACAGGTTTTCACCATGTTGTTCAGGCTGGTCTAGAACCTCTGACCTCAAGTGATCCACCCACTTAAGCCTCCGAAAGTGCTGGGATTATAGGCGTGAGCCACTATGCCCGGCCTGTTCTTTCTTTTAAATTGCCGTGTTACTGTCTACTTGTAGGAAACCTGGCAGAGCTCTGCTTAACCTTGTACCTTCTCACCTTCTCACATATACAGGTCAGCCCATCTTTCACTGCAATCTAGACTCTCACTTTCTTCCTTACTTTTCCACTGAGCTTGGAATTAAAGTACAGACGCCCCTCGACTTACAATGAGGCTCTATCCTGACAAACCCATTATAAGTCTAAAATATCTCAAGTCAAAGATGCATTTAATCCACCTAACCTACTGAACGCCATAGCCTAGCCTAGCCTACCTTAAACATCCTCAGAACACTTACATTAGCCTACGGTTTGGCAAAATCATCTCACTCAAAGCCTATTAATTAAATTAATTAATTTATTTTTTTTGAGACAGAGTTTCACTCTGTCACCCAGGTGGGAGTGCAGTAGTGCGATCTCGGCTCACTGCAGCCTTGACTTCCTGGCCTCAGGTGATCCTCCCCTTAGCCTCTTGAGTAGCTGGGACTGCAGGCATACGCCACCATGCCTGGCTAATTTTTGTATTTTTTGTAGAGATGGGGTTTTGCCATGTTGCCCAGGCTGGTCTCGAACTCCTGGCTCAAGTAGTCCTCCTACCTTGGCCCCCCAAAGTGCTGGGATTGCAGGTGTGAGCCACTGCACCTGGCTTGTGTGTCCCAATTTGATCATGAGATTGCAGCAAATCAGTTCCATCTTCAGGCTCCACTTCTAATTCTAGTGCCTTTGCTATTCCCACCACATCTGCAATGACTTCCTCCACTGAAGTCTTGAACCCCTCAATGTCATACATGAGGGTTGGAATAATCTTCCAGACTCCTCCTAATCTTGATATTTTGACCTCCTTTCATGAATCACAGATGTTCTTGATGGCATCTAGAATGGTGAATCCTTTCCAGAAGGTTTTCAATGTATTTTGCCTGGCTCCATCAGAGCAATCACCATCTACTATGGCACTAGGTATATAGGCTTATGAAATGCATTCCTTAAATAATAAGACTTGAGAGTCAAAGTTACTCCTTGATCCGTGGGCTGCAGAATGGGTGTTGTCTTAGCAGGCATGAAAACATGAATCTCCTTGTACATCTTTATCAGAGCTCTTGGGTGACCAGGTGCATTGTCAGTGAGCAGTAATATTTTGAAAGAAATCTTTTTTTCTGAGCAGTAGGTTTCAACAGTGGACTTAACATATTCACTAAAACTATGCTGTAAACAGATGTACTGGCATCTCAGTTCTGTTATTCCGTTTATAGAGATGAGTAGATTTAGCATAATTCTTAAGAGCTCTAACGTTTTCAGAATGGTAAATGAGCACTGGCTTCAACTTAAAGTCCTCAGCTGCATTAACCCCTAACAAGAGAGTCTGTGTGTCCTCTGAAGCCAGGCCTTGACTTCTCCTCTTTAATTGTGGAAGTTCTAGATGGCAGCTTCTAGTAGGAGGCTGTTTTGTCCACACTGAAAACCTTTTTAGTGTGGCCACCTTCATCAATGATCTTATTTAGATCTTCTGAATAACTTGCTGCGGCTTCTTCGTCAACATGTCCTGCTTCCCCTTGCTCTTTTGTGTTGTGGAGATGGCTTCTTTTCTTAAATCTCATCAACGAATCTCTGCTGGCTCCAGACTTTTCTTCTGCAGCTTACTGACCTCTCAGCCTTGATAGAATTGAAGAGAATGAGGGCCGTGCTCTGGATTAAGCTTTGGCTGAAGGGATTGTTGTGGCTGGTGTTATCTATCCAGACCACTCAAACTTCCTCTATATCAGCAACAAGACTGTTTTACCTTCTTTTCATTCATTTGTTCACTGTAGTAGCACTTTTAATTTCCTTCAAGAAATTTTCCTTCAAGAATTTTACCTTTGCAACTTGGCTGTTTGGCTTCCAGCTTGTCTTAATTTTTGCCATGCCTTCCTCACTCAGCTGCATCATTTGTAGCTTTTGATTTAAAGTGAGAGATGCGTGACTCTTTTTTACTTGAACATTTAGTGGCCATTGTGGGGTTATTTCATTGGCCCAATTTCAATATTGTTATGTCTCAGAGGATATGGAGGCCCCAGGAGAGGGAGAGAGACAGGGAACAGCTGGTCGGTGGAGCAGTCAGAACACACATTAGGTTCACTGTCTTGTATGGGTGTGGTTTGTGGTGCCCCCAAACAATTACAATAGGAGCATCAAAGATCAAATATTATAATAATGGAAAAGTTTGAATTATTGTGAGAATTACCAAAATGTGACACAGATGTGAAGTGAGCACCTGCTGTTGTAAAAACGGCAGCAGTAGACTTGCACAGGGTTGCCACAAACCCTCGATTTGTAAGAAAATGCAGTGTCTGTGAATTAAACGAAGTGTGCCTGTATTTGAGGTGGGCTCAGTTTGCCAGTGAGGGAAAGGCACCAGCATATATCAAACACCTTGCATTCCCTGGGTTGTATGCTAAGTGCCTAACTCGTGTATTAAAAAAGAATAACAGTTTTATTGAGATGTAACCCACAAACCATAGAATTTACTCAAAGTGTACCATTCAGCCACTTTTTTAGTGGATTTACAGAGTTGTGCAGTCATCACCACAGTCAAATTGAGAACATTTTCATCACCCCAAAAGAAAACCTTGTACCTGTTAGCAGCCAGTCCCTATAACCCTCCTCCTAACCCCTGGCAACCACTAATCTACTTTCTGTCTCTATGAATTTGCTTATTCTGGACATATTATATAAATGGAAACATAATAATATATAGCCTTTTGTGTCTGGACTCTCACTTAGCATATTTACAAGGTTCGTCAGTATGTTTTTTTTTTTTTTTTTTGAGATGGAGTTTTGCTCTTGTTGCCTAGGCTGAAGTGCAATGGTGTGATCTTGGCTCACCGCAACCTGTGCCTCCCGGGTTTCAGCAATTCTCCTGCTTCAGCCTCCCAAGTAGCTGGGATTACAGGCCTCTGCCACCACGCCCTGCTAATTTTGTATTTTTAATAGAGATGGGGTTTCTCCATGTTGGTCAGGCTGGTCTCGAACTCCTGACCTCAGGTGATCCGCCCGCCTCGGCCTCCCAAAGTGCTGGGATTACAGGTGTGAGCTACCTCTCCCTGCCTATCAGTACATCATTTTTGTTGCCAAATAATACTCCCTGGTATAGTCACACCACATTATGTCTATCTGTCATCTGTTACGACCATTTGGGTTGTTTCCACTTTCGGCTAGTAGGAAAAATGCTGGTACGAACATTCATGGTAACCTTTTCGTGTGGACATACGTTTTTATTTTTCTTGGGTATATATCTAGGAGTGAATTGCTGGATCATATGGTAACTGTATTTAGCCTTTCAAAGAATGGCCAGACTGTTTTCCAAAGCGTCTGCACCATTTTACTTTCCCACCAGCCATGAGTTAACTCATATACGTTTAAAAGGCATAAATAGAACTATCAAGAGAGCAGAGAACAATTTTAAGTTTTAAAAAAATCCCGATACGAATCTCAAAGTCTCTGAAGGACGTGACTGCTCTGAATGAGATACAGCTTTTCCCAGTTTTCAGATATCCACAAGGTGGGGGCTGTGTACCCCTTGGTGCATGTCCATCATATGTTCATCAGTTTCCATCTGCCCATCTTCTTGGGCACATGTGTAGTCATTGAGTTTTTGGTGTTGGCCTTCTTCATTATCTTTGACTCTGGAATGTAGAAAATGAGGTGGAGTTGATGGATGAAGATGCAAACCACTGGAGGTGGGTTATAACCAAAGTAGGAATAGGGGTTAAATTTTTACTATTTTTGTCTGTAACAGTGGAGGAGGAGCTGTTCTCTCATACGAATAGTGACCATTTGTTATCTACTGAAAGAGTGTAAGAGCCCCTTTGTCCTTATACTGTGTTTTGATTCCATCGCATTCTAAAATGCAAATTTGAATAGATAAGATTGCAAGGATATCACCAGAAAGAAAGAATCTCCAGACACTCTTTTTGGGAGGGGGATGAGAAGTTAGGCAAGGAGTGAGGATACTGACAGTAGTATGCCCCTATCTCTCCTAAACTTTGTTCTTAGGAGGTTTCAACCTGATTCCCATCAGTTTCCCTAACCCTCAGATCCTCTGGCTCTTAGATATTCAGACCAGATTTCCGGTACAAGCTGTGCAGGGCTTTTACATCCTTTGCTTTCATAGACACTTACAAAGACACAGCAATTTCTTGTTGACACATTTGAGAGGAGTAGGGGGAACAAGTGACCTTATTTTTATCATGATCCATGTACTGGGAAAACTCTCCCAGAGCATGATATTAATGTTTTTGTTATCAAAAATGTCTTTTTTTTTTTTTAAAAGACTTTTGCCCTCCTTAATTAGTAACCTACTTTTTTTTTGGGTCTTTCTTCTTTCTGGCCTTCTGCCTTTCCCTAATCTTTCCATTAATTCAGAGAGTGTTTTCCTGATATTTCTACAGATTTCCTTGACAGTGGGGATGGGATTGGTGGACAGGAAGAGTGTAGGGAGATAATTATGTCATATTCTGAGCTGATGTGTCTTGTTATCTTCTGGATGTTGTGAGTTCTTCTAGTTTTTGTACCATAAGTTTGAGCCAAGCTGACATCTTGCTGTCTTTGTACATATTTCACCAAAAAAAAAAAAAAACAGCCAAAAATGACTTTGGTATGATCTCGGCTCACTGGAACCTCAGCTTCTTGTGCCTCAGCTTCCTGAGTAGCTGGGATTACAGGCATGCTCCACAACGCCCGGCTAATTTTGTATTTTTTAGTAGAGATGGGGTTTCATCATGTTGGCCAGGCTGATCTCGAACTCCTGACCTCAGGTGATCTGCCCACCCTATCTCAAAGTGCTGGGATTACAGGCGCGAGCCACCACGCCAGGCCCCGATTCTGTTTTTGTTCACTGGATTAATAAATACCTTGTGTGTAATCTCTAAATTCTTCCCCACCCCTCTACCCACCCGAGACAGTCTCACTCTGTCGTCCATGCTGGAGTACAGTGGCGCAATCTCGACTTACTGCAACCTCCACCTCCTGGGTTCAAGCAATTCTCCTGCCTCAGCCTCTCGAGTAGCTGGGGTACAGGCGTGTGCCACCACGGTGGCCCGCCTAATTTTTGTATTGTTAGTAGAGATGGGGTTTCACCATGTTTTCCAGGCTAGTCTTTAACTCCTGACCTCATGATCCGCCTGCCTCGGCCTCCCAAAGTGTTGGGATTACAGGCGTGAGCCACTGCACCCAACTGTTATCTCTAAATTCTTAATTGGCACTTGGAAATGTGCCCATCTGCCAAAAATGGCTTGGAAAACACATAGTGCTTAAAGCTAGGACCCATTCCATTGATTTTTGTTTAAAACTGAGAGGTGTATTCATATTTGGTTTGAATATGTCTTTTTCATTTCACTTAAGGGCAGCCAAGGAATTACTGTCCTATTATTTAGTTTAAGAAAATTTCAAGGTGACCTGTAAATGAAAAGTGCTGATTTATGACCCAGTCTTTGGAGTTGGTTTTAGGTGACAAACATAAAGTCCTCATCATATAATCTAAGTACCATACGGGGTAGCTGATGTTCATCCCTTTAGCAGAAAATTATTAAGCAGCCATTAGTTCCGGGAATTTGATGAAACAGTGAGAACCCAGAAGTTTTTGTGAGACAAGTCCTGGTCCCCACAGATTGGTCCATACGAGGGTGGTGAGAGGGGGTCCTCAGCACCCCCTGCTATTGTAGACACCAGGATTTGCTCTTGCCCTCCTTCCCATCTACCCACATGCAGTTCCACGTCCTCATCACGGTGCACCAGGAAATCAGCCACTTTGGCATATGAGCTGGAAGTTTCTCTCCTTGATTGATGATTACTAGGCAGGGGTAAGAAAAGCGAGGTTACAATAGAATGTAAGTGACCTGAGAGGTTTCTGTCCAAGGTGCTGTGGGAGAGAAGGCCAGCCCGCTCAGACTAGATGTGGTGGGGAAGCTCAAAAGAGGGGTGACTGGGAGGGTGTGCTGAGCCAAGGAAGGAAAGACAGACCCCAGGAGAGTTAACCCTTACAGGGACTCAAAGTTAATCTAATGCATATGGAGTCAGCTTGGCAGGTGAAACAATGGGGCGTTCAGGGGGCGCCTGGCAGAGAAACCACATTAAATAATTGATATTTTGTCCTCGAAGTGATTGGGAAACAACTGTCAGAGAATTCCAATCAGGGTATGGCCAGATTACATCACTGATAACAGTAATATGACTAACTGAAATATCAGAGTTGCTTACACAGTACCAAGAACTGTGCTAAACGTGTACAATACTTATGTGCATGATCTCACTCTGTTTGCACTAAGAAACATAGCCATTTGGATTATTCTTATATTATAGATGAGGAAACTAAGGATTGGAGAGCAGAGTAACTGGAACAAGTTAAGATTGCTCAGCCAGTGAGGTGCAGAGTGGAGTTCAGCACTGCCAAATCTCATGTTCTACAAACTTGAGCAGTTTCCCTTGAAGGAGGAAAGATTCTAGTCAATCCTGTTTTGGGAAACAGCAGCCAAAGAAACCAAAATCTTATCTCTGAAAATACCTTTCAATTCTATATTATCAAGGCCAAGAAAAATTGTCATTAAAACTAGTAAAATGGCCGGGCACAGTGGCTCACACCTATAATCCCAGCACTTTGGGAGGCTGAGGTGGGCAAATCACGAGGTCAGGAGTTCGAGACCAGCCTGGCCAACATGGTGAAACCTCGTCTCTACTAATAATACAAAAATTATCCAGGTGTGGTGGCGGACACCTGTACTCCCAGCTACTCAGGAGGCTGAGGCAGGAGAATCATTTGAGCCTGGGAGGCGGGGGTTGCAGTGAGCCGAGATCATGCCACTGCACTCCAGCCTGGGCGACAGAGTAAGACTCAATCTCAAAAAAAAAAAAAAAAAAAAAACCTAGTAAAATATATTTTAAAACATCATTAAAATTAAAGTTCAAAATTTAAAGAAACATATCTTGGACTCTAATTTGAGAAACGTTGGCTTTATGCCACAGGATGCTAGAGGCAGAGAGATGAATTTGGAGGCAGTTGTAGAGGTCTGGGTTGAAAGATGTGAGTACTGGAGCCCCAGTAGAGGCAGGAGGAGGTGGAGTAGAGGGAAGGCAGTAGAGGGGAGAGAAGGTGGATTCTAGATGGTGTCATTATCTGATCCCAAGGACTTGCAATGTGGCTGCAGTGGTTGGCAATGGAGGGATTTTAGGTTGACTCTGGTTTCTGGCTTGGGGAGCTGATAGCAAAGGTGTCATTCCCTGAGGAAGGGGTAAGGAAGTAGCCACAAAGTGAACAGGAGGAGATGCCGAGGTCAGTTTTTGTTTTGCGATACTTGTGAAACATCAAGGTGTTTTGGAGTCGTAGGAATGGAGGTTTACAGCAGAGTTTAAGTTCATGCGATAGCCATGTTACCTGAAGGGATCTGGGCTTATGACTGAGAAGACAGGGCTCCAAAAGGGGTTCTAAAATTAAGACCGGGACATGAGGTCAGGAGTAAAGGGCCCTCAGAGGTGAGAGCTCATCCACCAGTAGTTGAGGAGCAAGCAGCCAAGAATTGGGGGTTCCATCCATGCCTCTTGAATTTCTCTAGACTGAAACTTACTATGTTTAAAACCAGAGGGTTAGAGGAGAAGCCCTTTTTTCCTTCTGAGAGCTTGTGACTCCTTGGGTAGATCTTTTGTTTTGTTTTTGTTGTTTTTTTGAAAGCTGTTCTACAATGCTCATTTTATAAAAATGTATTAAACCGCTTATATTTATCCAGATACATTCACTGATAGTGATTTTGATTGGACTGATTTCCTTTTTAAGCCTAGAAATGTATACAAGCTTTAGAAAACAGGGAAAGAGTCATAGAAAAGTATTAAAAACACCTACAAAGCCAGGTGCAGTGGGGAACACCTGTAATCCTAGTACTTTGGGAGGCTGAAGTGGTCAGATTGTTTTGAGCTCAGGAGTTTGACACCAGACTGGACAACGTGGCAAAACCCTGTCTCTACACAAAAATTAGCAGGGCGTGGTGGCATGCGCCTGTAGTCCCTGGTCGGGGGCTAAGGCGGGGAGCATCACTTGAACCCAAGAGGTGGAGGCTGCAGTGAGCTGAGATTGCTCCACTGCACTCCAGGCTGGGTGACAAAGTGAGACCTGTCTCAAAAATAAATAAATAAACACACACACACCCAAAAACCTATAAACTTGCCACACATTATTGGAGTTCTGATATATATAAATTTTTTTATTTCCATAGGTTATTGGGGAAACAGTCGGTGTTTGGTTATATGAATAAGTTCTTTAGTGGTGATTAGAGAGATTTTGGTGCACCCATCACCTGAGTAGTATACACTGCACCCAATTTGTAGTCTTTTATCCCTCACCCCCTTCCCACCCTTTCCCATTGATTCCCCAAAGTCCATTGTGTCATTCTTACGCCTTGGCATCCTCATAGCTTTGCTCCCACATATGAATGAGAACATACGATGTTTGTTTTTCCATTCCTGAGTTACTTCACTTAGAATAATAGTCTCCAGTCTCATCCAGGTTGCTGTGAATACCATTAATTCATTCCTTTTTATGACTGAGTAGTATTCCATTGTATATATATATATATACATACCACAGTTTCTTTATCCACTCGTTGATGGATGGGCATTTGGGCTGGTTCCACATTGTTGCAATTGCGAATTGTGCTGCTATAAACGTGCGTGCGCAAGTATCTTTTTTGTATGATGACTTCTTTTTCTCTGGGTAGATACCCAGTAGTGGGATTGCTGGATCAAATGGTAGTTCTACTTTTAGTTCTTCAAGGAATCTCCACACCGTTTTCCATGGTGGTTGTACTTGTTTACATTCCCACCAGCAGTGTAGAAGTGTTCCCTGTTCACCGCATCCATGACAACATTGATTCTTCTTTAATTTTTTGATTGTGGCCGTTCCTGCAGGAGTAAGGTGGTGTCACATGGTGGTTTTGATTTGCATTTCCTGATCATTAGTGGTGTGGAACATGTTTTCATATGTTTCTTGGCCATTTGTGTATCATCTTTTGGTCCCATGTCTCCTTTACTCAGCTTCCCTCAGTGACATCTTGCAAAACCAGAGCGTAACATCCCAGCCAGGATATTGACATTGAAGCGGTGGATACAGATCATTTCCATCAGCACAGGACCCTCCTGTTGCCCTTCACAGCCATCCTCATTACCCTCCTGCCCAGTTCCCTCCTTAGCCTCTGGCAACCACCAGTCTGTTCTTCATCCTCTGTAATTTTGTCATTTCAAGAATATTCTATGAATAGAATCACATAGCATGTAACCAGGAATTGGCTTTTTCAGCTTTTGCTTATTGTAAATGTGCTATAAATATTTGTGTGCAAGTTTTTTTTGCAAATGTAAGTTTTTAGAATGAAGGCCCAAGAGTGCAGTCGCCCTGTGTGTGTGTGTGTGTGTCTATTAAAAAAATAACCCTAGGATTATACTACATATATGCATAGTAGAATTTTATTACAAATTCATTTTAGTATAACTCCACAATGAAAAAACCATTTTTATACAGTGATTGTTTTCTGCACACTAAATTCCTAAATGTGGAAAGACTGGCTTGAAGAGTTTGAATATCTTTATTTTTTTCTTGATAGACTTGGCCTGCATAGTGGGTATAAGCAACAAGAAAGCGTTCTAATTACACATCTTAGCATAACGAAAACAACAAGGATGCTTTTCTTTGTGCAGTAGATGTCCCTTAAAAATTATACAGAAAGTTTTCTTTTGTGAATAACAAAGTACTGTAGTTGAGGATTTAAAGGAAATCTGTACCTGAGTCTATAAAATCACAGTTCCTGACCTTACATATAAATACAAATTTGAGGTCTGGTTTTCCCTTTTTTTTTTTTTTTTTTTGAGATGGAGTCTCCCTCTGTCGCCCAGGCTGGAGTGCAGTGGCACAATCTCAGCTCACTGCAACCTCTGCCTCCTGGGTTCAAGTAATTTGTCAACCTCAGCCTCCCAAGTAGCTGGGACTAAAGGCGCGCACCATGACGTCCGGCTAATTTTTGTGATTTTTAGTAGGGGTTTCACCACGTTGGCCAGGCTGGTCCTGAACTCCTCACCTCACGTGATCCGCCTGCCTCGGCCTCTCAAAGTGCTGGGATGAGAGGTGTGAGCCATCGCACCTGGCTGGTTTTCCTTAATGTACAACTATCCTAGTATATTCTTGTGTGTGTGTGCGTGTGTGTGTGTGTGTGTATTAGCCGTTCCTTCCAACTGAGCTAACTCTGTGTGGCAGTTAACTTTTTCCTCTTAAGTTACCAAGAGTGGTCAGGGCCTGGGTATCACCGAGGCCTTTCTGGTTGCTGAGTAGTTACTGTGAAAGTGTGTTCGTTGCGTCTGCACTGCTTGTTGTGTGGCATCTCCACTGGCAGATGTGCTGCTGGCACACTAGCCCCTAGATGTTTCAGACTTCTTGACTTATCCTGTTAGCCTGCCTGCAGCCCTGCGGCGCCGTCAGAAAGGTTTGAGCTGGATGGTTAGGATTTACCGCTCAGTGACTGGTCTGCCGGCAGCTTTATGATGTTGTATGCACCATCCCTGATACTTTTGGGGGTGCGCGATTTGTGTACATGATGGCAGGAAGAAGCCTTCCATTTTGGGAACAGCAGTGTTTGTGGCAATTGCTCCTCAAGAGGATTCAGAAGATTGCTTTCCTATGGAGTTTCTGTTGAATTGCATCTTGCAGTGAGATTTATTCTTTATCTCTTGTCTCTAGAAAGTCTCGGTGTTGTGTTTGATATTAGTGTTGTCCATGATGATGAGTAGGTAGAGAAGATTCTGTGCCCTCCCTAACCACTTATGTGCCTTTCATGTCCTTCAGGTCAGAAGCCAGGCAGCACCCAGGGCACAGGGGGCCCTTCCCAAGTCAGCCCCTGCTGCAGCCACGCTCAACCACAGATGCCCCGTGCCACATCACCCTTGCATCTGTGTCCCTCCTGGCCATTACCTGTCCCACATGGATCATCTCTATTGTGCCCTGGGCATTTCTACCATAACAGCCCTACTGCACTGTCAGGATTGCCTATTTTTCAGAACCCTCAGTGGACTGTAAACTCTTTGCAGGGAGGGGCTGTTTAATTAATCATTGTATCCCCAGGGTCCAGCTAACAGGCCACCATGAGTGATTGAGGAAACTTAAAAGAGAGTAAATAAATGAAAAGTAATGGAATAAATGAGTGAGATTAAACCTAGTACACTGGGGCTGGGCATGGTGGTGTGCACCTGTAGTCCCAGTTAACTCTGTAGGCTGAGGCGGGAGGACTGCTTGAGCCCAGGAGTTCCAGGCTGTAGTTCACTCCAGCCTGGGTGACAGAGTGAGACCCTGTCTCAAAACAAAACAAAACAAAACAAACCTAGTGTACCAGGAAAGTGATGCAAAATCAGCTTGTCCTTCCTCCTCTCTACCCTGCCCTCTCCTTTGAAGGGTCACTGGGATTCTTTGCTTTTTTTTTTTTTTTTTTTTGGAGACAGAGTCTCTCTCTGTCATCCAGGCTGGAGTGCAGTGGTGCAATCTCAGCTCACTGCAACCTGCACCTCCTCGGTTTAAGTGATTCCCCTGCCTCAGCCTCCCAAGTAACTAGGATTACAGGCATGTGACACCGTGCCCTGCTAACTTTTGTTATTTTTAGTAGAGACGGGGGGTGGTGGTTTCACCATGTTGGCCAGGCTGGTCTTGAACTCCTGACCTCAGGTGATCCAAAATGCTGACCTCGTCTTCCCAAAGTGCTGGGATTATACCTTCTTTGCTTTTGACTCCATTCCCAGGGCATCCACCCTCAGCGATCTCTTTGCCTTCATCTTCATGATGTAATCACACCACGTTCTCCTTGTCAATTTAAAAGGGGAGCAACTCAAGCAAAGTGGAGGGCTAAGGGGACAGTAGCACCAGCAGTGGGCCAGGCAGGGGTGAGCTGTGTGCTGCCCTCACCAATCTAAGCCTCAGCATCTCTGCCGCGGAGATACTAATGCCTTTACCGTATACATTCGAACATCAATTCAGGGTGAGGAATGTGCCCAGGGACTCATAGCCAGTAAGGAAGTGACGGAGCTGGAATTCAAAAGGCCATCTCTGAACACGTGGCCCTCTAAGGTCTGACTCTACCATGCATGCTTCCCCATGATACCAAGAAATTGAACTCTCCCTGTGCTGTGTGCTGTTGGGGAAGTTTCCTGACTTCTCTGATCCTCTGTGAATCCATCCTTTTAAAAATGAGCATCAGTATTACCTCCCCTTCTGAGGATCAAATGAGGTAACATTAGCAATGTCTGATGCACGCAGCTGGCACTTAATAAACCCGTTCCCTCTGCTTGGCCCTCTTATTTTGTTTTGGCACCTAAAGGATACACTGGGCATTGAAAACCTGATGACAGTTTAAAGGACTTAATTTCACAAACTAGTTTGAGTCTTTGAAAAAGAAAATAACAATCTTTGTGTTATCTATACTTCATAGTCAGTTATCTAACAAAGTAGCAGAAGAGTTACGTATATAAAGATAACATTGGCTGGGCGCAGTGGCTCACGCCTGTAATCCCAACACTTTGGGAAGCCAGGGTGGGCGGATCACTTGAGTACGGGAGTTCGAGACCAGCCTGGCCATCATGGTGAAACCACATCTCTACTAAAAATACAAAAATTAGCCAGGCTTGGTGGTGCTTGCCTGTAATTCCAGCTATTTGGGAGGCTGAGCCAGGAGAATTGCTTGAACCCAGGAGGCGGAGGAGGTTGCAGTGAGTCGAGACTGCGCCACTGCATTCCAGCCTGGGTGACAGTGAGACTCCGTCTCCAAAAAAACAAAAAAAGGTAATGTTAACCCCTAGGCTATAGTAACTAGAGTGCCAAATCTCTGACAAGTTTGAGCTGAAAACAGGGCAGTATTGCTATTTTTTCCTCCGCACGCTAGCAGAGTAGACCTGTGTGAATTTCCTTTTGATTAGATTCCAATGAAATTCTCTAGGGGACTTGACGTTTTCATGCCCCCAAATAATTTCTCCAGTCTTGTGAGGAAGCAGCAAAAACAATAGGAAAAGGCAGATTTTCAGTTAGGTGGATTGTTTTCTTCTTAGACTCTTCTTGGTTGCAAAGGAACGCCATCAAAGTATAAATTACTCAGTACAAAATAATCATGGAGCTTAAGCATGCGTACACCAGTCATTGAAAGCACAGGGTCAGTGAAGCTGAACATAAGCTTGTTTTTGTTTACATGATTGCTCATTTCAGCCACATGTCAGGAGGCAGATGTCTTAACAACCTTTGTTATTGATCATTACTTTGATTCATGAATTAAAGAGCCAATACACAAAAGGAGGAAAATAAGAGCGACATCCCCAGAAACAATGTGGAATTCCAGGAAAAATCTAAACGAGGCCAGCCAACTTCGTGCAAAGGGATTAAAATAGGAGAAGAGAGTGTTATGACAAATAGCTTTTCATCAGAGAGCTTACAGGCAAGGTTGTCATAAAACATGGAGAACGCACACGCAGCCTCCCTTTGCCCGCTCCTTCCTCCCGCACAGGAGCTGTTCTGGAGAGTGTGTTCTCTCTCATCTTCAGAGCCTGGGCTCCTCCCGCCGCACTCCCTGAGACTCTTGCTTTTTCCTCATAGAATGCTCTATGTTGTTCTTTGTATTCTGTTCCCCTGATAGGAATTGCTACCTTTTATTGTGTTCTTGTTGTATGCCAGTCACTGTGACTTTTACCTAGATTATTTTCCTTAGTTTTTATGATAATTCTAAGAGTTGTCTCTGATCATCATCCTTATTTTACAGACGGAGAAAATACTGGGCCAGAGAAATGAAAATCTTGTTTGTTGTCCTTAAGTTATAGGTAGCATAGATCTAGGAGAGGTCAATCCAGCTAGAAATGATTCAAAGGCCATGTTTGCCTCTTATTCCACTCTTTTTTGTTGTGTTTCTTTTTATTACTATGTTTTGTTTTTTGAGACTGAGTCTCGTTCTATATCACCCAGGCTGGAGTGCAGTGTTGCAATCTTGGCTCACTGTAACCTCCGCCTCCTGGGTTCAAGCGATTTTCTTGCCTCTGCCTCCCAAGTAGCTGGGATTACAGGCACCCACCACCATGCCCGGCTAATTATTGTATTTTTAGTAGAGACAGGGTTTCACCGTGTTGACCAGGCTGGTCTCGAACTCCTGACCTGCCACCTTGATCTGCCCACCTTGGCTTCCGAAAGTGCTGGAATTACAGGTATGAGCCACCGTGCCTGGCCTGGTTTTGTTTTTTGAGACAGGGTCTCGCTGTCTTGTCCAGGCTGGAGTGCAATGACGTGATCTCAGCACACTGCAATGTCCGCCTCCTGGGCTCAAGTAATTCTCATGCCTCAGCCTCCTGAATAGCTGAGATTACCGGCATACGCCACTGCATCCGGCTGTCCACTCTGCCTTTCTATATGTATAATACCCATTTTGAGGGCCAGGACCATTCCTTCAGTATTTGTTGAGTCTGCCAGGGCTGGGCACTGGGGACAAGATGGACTGGGTTCCTGCCTCAGAGTAGTGAGGCGTGAAGTCAACTGAGAGGGTCATAGCTGGCATTTAAAAGAAATGAAATAGGATATAAAATATAGGGAGGCATCAAACGTTGTGATGCTGAGTGTTGTGTTAGGAAACTTTTGTTAAACTACAGTAGTTCACAGGGAAAAACATTTCTCACTGTGGGTCGTGGTCAGAAGAGTGTGAAAGATCCTGACCAAGAGGTTCCAGGGTGGGGGTGTGATGGCTTTTAAACAAGATAATGGATAAGTGATTATAATGTGTCATAAGGAGCAATGAAGACACACACGTGATAGAATAAGGAAGAGAGTGGCAGGGGTGCCTCTGGGCAAGACCACTGGTGTCTTCCGAGAGGATAGCATTTGAGCTGAGACCCCAAGGAGGAGAGTAGCAGGAAGACAGTTGCCCAGACATGGGAAGAGGTGCAAGATCCAGGGCCAGGAAGGAGCAAAGGAATATTCTCAGAAACAGAGATAGTGTGGACCATATTGTTTGACCATAATTAATGCAGTACAATTAGAAAATCTCAAAAATATAAGCAGTCTCCAATTCCTAGAAATCCTCCTCCTCCTCCTTAACTTGGGTCAAATAAAAACGAATGAATATAATATGACATAATATTGTCATGCTGATTTTGATTTACCTCTATTCAGTGTTTTTATTTCTTCGATTGTTTTTGAAAGTTTTTTCGTTTTGTTTTGTTTTGTTTCTTTGAGACAGAGTCTTGCTCTTTTGCCCAGTCTGGTGTGTAGTGGTGTGATCTTGGCTCACTGCAACCTCCGCCTCCCGGGTTCAAGCGATTCTCCTGCCTCAGCCTCCTGAGTAGCTGGGACTACAGGCGCCCGCCACCACGCCCAGCTAATTTTTGTGTTTTTAGTAGAGACAGGGTTTCACCATGTTGGCCAGGTTGGTCTCAATCTCTTGACCTCGTGATTCGCCTGCCTTGACCTCCCAAAGTGCTGGGATTACAAGCGTGAGCCACCGCGCCCGGCTGAAAGATGTTTTTGTGATTTATGAAAAGTTTTACTTACAGGCATTGGCTTATTGTCATCATTTTTACTTAGTGTCTGGGTAGACATCTGGTTGTTTGGCATCTCAGGACATTTCTAGACTGTACTATTGTCATTTTGGGTAGTATTGGGTATCACTTTGATGTTTGGCAGCATTCCTGGTCTGTGCCCATTTAATGCCAGGTAGCACCCTTCTCCTCTCCCCCAAATTCTAACAACCAAAAATCTTTCCAGGTGTTGTCAAGTGTCCCCAGCAGTGGCGGGGGCGGGAAGGAGATTGAGAACCTCTACTCTAACAGAAAAGCCAAGCTAGTGTGAGAGGAAGATGCTGTGCTTGAGAATACTCTGTATGTCATCTAGCGATTAGGGTTTTTATTTTTTCATTTTAATTTCCCTTCAGTTGGAAAAGTTAGGTTTTAAGACTGGGGGCTCCTAATGACTTGTAATAAAAGAAATCTGTGTATAAGCCCCTTCTCCAAGTTATGTTTTCAGTCGTATTGATCAGTTTCCTTTGTTCTGCCCCCACGCCAATCCAGTTCACCATGTTACCAGCGGTTTGTACTTCTAGAACAGAACAGTTTGTTCTCAGGTATCATTTTATCCAAGTGGATTTCTTGTCTGTTAATCCTCCATGTTTTGCTCATTCCTTCCCTCCTTTTCCATAGTTTATGCTCCATTAAAGTAACTCAGTTTATTCCAACTTGTGATTTTTAGAAAAACATCTTGTTACAGTATTGTGGCCCTTGTTTCCTTCAGGAAAAGTTCCATAAAAATAACCGCCCCCCGCCCCCCGCCCCCAGCCAGGCGCAGTGGCTTATGCTTGTAATCCCAACATTTTGGGAGGCCAAGGCGGGCAGATCACGAGGTCAGGAGATCAAGACCATCCTGGCTAACACGGTGAAACCCGTCTCTACTAAAAATACAAAAAAAATTAGCTGGGCGTGGTGGCAGGCACCAGTAGTCCCAGCTACTCGGGAGGCTGAGGCAGGAGAATGGCATGAACCCTGGAGGCGGAGTTTGCAGTGAGCCGAGATTGTGCCACTGCACTCTAGCCTGGGTGGCGACAGAGTGAGACTCCGTCTCAAAAAAAAAAAAAAAAAAAAAAAAAAAAAAAAAAAAAAATCCCCCCTCCCACCCCACTTCCCCCCCCCTCCCCTGCAAGATGGAGTCTTGCCCTGTCATCCAGACTGGAGTGCAGTGGTGCCATCTCGGCTCACTACAACATCTGCCCCCCGGGTTCAAGTGATTCTCATGCCTCAGCCTCTTGATTAGCTGGGATTACCGTCACATGCCACCCTGCCTGGCTAATTTTTGTGTTTTTACTAGTGACGGGATTTCACCACGTTGGCCAGGCTGGTCTTGAACTCCTGGCCTCAAGTGATCTGCTGGCTGCCTCAGCCTCCCAAAGTGCTGGGATTACAGGCGTGAGCTACTGAGCCCAGCCAGTAATCCCATTCTTTAAACTTAGAGTTTTCTTTCCTGCTGTATACCTTGCACGACTAATACCCTGCTAATTGTTGCACATAGAGGTGACTTTTGATAGTTCAAGAATCTCTCTTAAGAAATTCTTCAGTAAGATTGTGGGTCTCTTTAATCCTTTGAAATCTTTCCAAATTAGGCCGGGTGCGGTGGCTCACGCCTGTAATCCCAGCACTTTGGGAGGCCGAGGCGGGCGGATCACGAGGTCAGGAGATCGAGACCCTCCTGGCTAACACAGTGAAACCCCGTCTCTACTAAAAATATAAAAAATTAGCCGGGCGTGGTTGCGGGCGCCTGTAGTCCCAGCTACGCGGGAGGCTGAGGCAGGAGAATGGCCTGAACCTGGGAGGCGGAGCTTGCGGTGAGCCGAGATTGTGCCACTGCACTCCAGCCTGGGTGACAGAGTGAGACTCCGTCTCAAAAAAAAAAAAAAAGAAATCTTTCCAAATTAAATCAGGTGTTCACTCACCCAATAATGTATTAAGATACTGGAACGCAGGGCGCTGGTTCTGTTTCTCACCTCCTTAGGGTTTCTCCTTTAATATTAATCCATCAGGCTGCCCCTGAATACCTGATGTAATTATAACCCCCAGGTACTCCTCAGTCCACCCTGACCTTCATTACGTTTCATAGACTCCATCACCACCTGCGATACTGTCTATTCACTTGTATATTTGTTTTTTATTTTCTTCCCTTGAATTGGAATGTAAGCTCGATCCCCAGTGCCTAGAACACACCGGCCAAACAATGTTTAAAAATTTGCTTGAATGAGTGATTTTCTAAATTTCTAAAAATTTTTCCTCATAGGAATTATTTGCTTGACTCGTTTTTTTTTTCCAACTTTTATTTTAAGTTTAGTTTGTCACGTAGGTAAACGTGTGCCGTGGTGGCTTGCCGCACACGCCATCCCATCACCTAGGTCTTAGGCCCAGCATCCATTAGCTATTCTTCCTGATGCTCTCCCCAAATTTCTAAATGTATCTGATCCTTATTTAGCACCTTCTGAATGCCAGACAGTGTTCTAAGGTCTTTACCAACTTGAGCCCACCTCTGAATGGATGGTTTATCCTTGCTTTTCCTCCACAAATACATTTTTCTCTACTATTCTTTTTTTTTTTGAAATACATATTGTTTTGAGCAGCTGCAATCCTGTATCTTGACATAATGTTTTGTTTCTTTTTTCCTCTTCCTAGCCTTCTGTTTTATTCATGTAGCTATTGTCTCCCGTCATGATTCTGTCTTCCTGTGGTCCTGAGAAGGAATGGTTCTAGTTCTCTTGATTTTTCCACCCCTGGAATGGGCATGCGTAGTGTGCTCCTGAAAATAGGAGGAAAGGGGCCGGGCGTGGTGGCTCACGCCTGTAATCCCAGCACTTTGGGAGGCCGAGGCAGGCGGATCACGAGGTCAGGAGATCAAGACCATCCTGGCTAACACAGTGAAACCCCATCTCTACTAAAAATACAAAAAATTAGCCGGGCGTGGTGGCGGGCGCCTGTAGTCCCAGCTACTCGGGAGGCTGATGCAGGAGAATGGCATGAACCTGGGAGGTGGAGGTTGCCGTGAGCCAAGATCGTGCCACTGCACTCCAGCCTGGGTGACAGAGCGAGACTCCGTCTCAAAAAAAAAAAAAAAAAAAAAAAAAAAGAAAATAGGAGGAAAGGAAGTCAAATGTATGAAGGTGGGGAACTCTAGTTTACAGGTTATAGCCCTATTTTTCAGTGATGGTTTCCAGCTCTGAACTGTTCACTTGGGCTATACATGATTTTGCTATTCCTGGTGCATCAAAAAAGACAATGAAATGTGTACGTAGCATGTACACATAGGATGTACACATTTCATTGTCTTTTTTGATGCACCAGGAACAGCAAGATAATTACATAGGATGTAAACATTAAGTCATTTTATATATATACCTTATATAGATATTTTATACATATATATACATACATATACAAAACATTTTATTATATATTATACATTATACTTATATAATATATATTATACATTATACATATATAAAACATCTTATATATTATATATTATACATATATGTATATAAACATCTTACATAATATATTAGGATATAAGGTATCTTAAGATATTAGATCTTATATAATATATATAAGATTTTTATATGTATAGATGTATAATATATAATATATAAGATATTTTATATATGTAAAATACATATAAGATATATGTATTACATATAAGATGTTTTATATGTGTGAAATATATACCATACACATTATATGTAATAAGTATGTGTATATTACATATATGTAAAATATAATTAGTGTCTGTGTTTTGTAGTGTCTTAAGTATTATGTATGATTATTTCCAGAAAGCAGAATATGTATCTATAAATACAAGTAAAAATTATAATATTCTAAATCTTCAAAATCTGGATTTCTCAGTATACCTAGAGTGACAGTTGGTAGAAGCTGTTTGTTTTCACGTTGAGAAGGACTTGCTGTTGGTGAGTTTGCAGGGGCTGGAGAGGGAGATAGTTGTGCTGGCTTCAGTGCCCTGTCTTCTTGCTTAGAAGAAAATTTGGGAAGGGAACTCGAGTTGCACTGGCAGGAGCCTTGAGTCAGCAGAGTGAGATGAGACCTCAGGTGTGTGCCGGGAGCTGGCAGGTGGCATGGGCTCTTCTTTATACTACTTGGTTGGCCGAGAGTCGACCAGCAGGCAAGTTCTGTTTCTGCCCCACCCTGGTGGGCACTTTCTTTGGAAGACGCAAGTACCTGTCTGGTTGTAGCTCTTCTGAAAACGTGCCTGGATTGGCATCATGGGGATGTGGCGTGCTAGGGGAAGGCAGGGCATTCTAGCTATTTAACTTCTGGGAATTTCTAGGTTGCCCCAAGGCTGCTTTGACTCTGGCCTAAGTTTCTGTTTCTTAACTTTCTTCCATGGTGTTGATGACTTAAAATGAAGGGTCTATGTGTTTCTTCACTCTTGAATGTCCTTGTGCCTTCTGGGTGCGAAGCACTTCTACCCTGCTCCCTAGGTGGCCCCAGGCCTCTGCCAGCCCTGTGGGGCTCATGTGGCAGGGTTGGCCACCTTACCATGAGATGGGGCCACTAGGACTGTCTCCTCTCCTGGTGGATGTCTGAGCCCAGGAAGCAGCTGGGGACAGCGGCTTTTCTTCATAAGAGACGGGTGGGTCCCTATCTTGGCCTCGAGCAGTTTCTCAGGACTGGCTTGACCAACTCTGGTGGTTCATGTGGCAGAAATGCTACTGCTGAAGTTGTAATTTTTCTCTAGAAAAATGAAACATGCCGTTTGTCATGGCTCATGAAAACCATTGGATTGGTACTTTTGCATTTCTTAGTGTGTCATTCTCCTTTGCAATAACATACCATTTGTTGCCATGTAGGCAGCCAGTCAGTATCTAAAAATAGCCTCTCCAATAAAATTCCACACATATGATTGCAGAAAATTGTTTTGTGTGCACACATGCACATGCCAGTGTGTGCGTGTCTGAAGGCTGAGCACTTTTCATGTTATTTAACATCCTTTTTTTTTTTAAATCTCTTGATGTTTTTATTTTACTTAAAGGAGGATTGTGATCCAAGTATTTAAAAACTACCAACTCTAGTAAATGAGTAAATACAGAGTGGAACTCCGCAATCAAATGATTTTGTTATTGCTTGAGTTTGTAAAGCTGGTCAAGCTTTGGTCAACAGATGGAGCTTAATGTGATGTGGTTAATCCTGAACCAAATCACTTAGGACGAAGAACACTGAGTAGACATTAGAAATCCATGCAAATTCAGCAATCTGACGGTACCAGAGTCACCGTATATACATGCTATAACATGTCTGTAGCGCTCATTGCTGTTTTTGGAATTTTAAAGAAGATAGGTTCTTGAGCAAACAAAAAAACCAATTTTATTTTAAATCAGAATGCATTTGTTCTGCCGAGAGAGTACACAAATGCTATATATCCTGCTTGAAAGGGAATATTGTCCAAGGAGATTTTCTAAATATTCCTGTGATGATGCGTTCCAGTCTTTGAAAAGATATATAGACTATTTAATCAATATGAACGTATACCATATTTAAAGTACTTAAATTAATAATTAAATGGAATAACTATTATAAAGCTTTGAAATTATGTGATTCAATATGAAACATTATATAGGAAAACCAAATTACTTTCTAAAACTTAGAAAGTTTCTTAATTGTTACCGATTTATATCAAATGGAGAAATAATGCAGAGAAGTGAACTATAAGTTTATAATTTCTGTGACTCCCAAAAGATGGTTCATACTTGAACTAATATCTTTTAGGAACATCTAATAGCAATGGTCAAAATAATTGCTTCTTTTAGAAATATGTAGGTGACAGCTGGGCTCTGTGGTGCATACCTGTAATCCCAGCACTTTTGGGGGGCCAAGACAGGTGGACTGCTTGAGCCCAGGGGTTTGAGACCAGCCTGGGCAACATGACAAAACCCTGTATCTAAAAAAAAAAAAAATGCAACAGTTAGCTGGCTGGTGACACACGCCTGTAGTCCCAGCTACTCGGGAGGCTGAGGTGGGAGGATCACTTGAGCCTCAGAGGTGGAAGCTGCAGTGAGCTGTAATCATGCCACTGCACTCCAGCCTGGGTAACAGAGTGAAATCATGCCTCAAAACAACAACAACAAAGATATATACACACACACACACACACACACACACACACACACACACACACACACACACAGAGACAGAGAGAGAGAGAGAGATAGGTGACATAAAATGAAAAAGATTTTTGCGATATATTTTTGATTGTCCAATTTAGAATCTTTTTCCTGAAATTATACCGAGATTGTATTGTCAGTTTGGGAAACTTGTGTGAAAAATCACTTACTGCTGATAATGAAATAATTGAATTCCTCTCCCTCCCTCAGGTATTCACTTACAAGCAGAGCACAATTACCCACCAGAAGGTGACTGCTATGCACCCCACGAACGAGGAGGGCGTGGATGACATGGCGTCCTTGACAGAGCTCCATGGCGGCTCCATCATGTATAACTTATTCCAGCGGTATAAGAGAAATCAAATATATGTAAGTTCCACTTGTAATTCCTTTAAAAAGATCCTCACGTTTGAGTGAGTGCTTATTTTTGTTTTCAGAGAGTATTTCTTGCCTTTTGAGAATTCTTGTTAATCTAAGTAAAATTATGTTTTCAAGGGATTTGCCACATTAGAAACTTGGGTCAAAAATCATGTTTTCCTAGAGTTTATTGCCTAGGTTTTATTAGTGGGGATTTACTTTCTGTGGAAGGGCCTTCTGCACATCGAGGTAGTTTGACCTTGCTGCTTGTGAATACGCTGTGTTGTGTTCAGTTTCTAAGTGTTCTGCCACGGAAAGAAGTCACGGAGTTGTTAGACTGACTGAGGGAAAATGTTGACTTGTAGACATGAGTACTTGAGCTTAAGCTGTCTTTTCTGGATTTTTCTCTTTCTGTGGATTTTCCGTCATTTTTCTGGCTCTGAAGCCCACCCTAGGGTGATAACTTGCATTCAAGGGAACCCATCTTTCTAAGTTGTGGGATTACCGTTTGCTATTTTGAATGGAGAAATACATAAAAAGTGGACATGCACATTTTTCTCTCAACTTCTATGAAATGTGACTATACCTCTATTATAAAGTGATATTTAAGAATCACTTGTTATAAATTTTTGACATGAAAGTACAGATACTGCATTATCTGTCAAGATCAGTTGACCTGCAGATTTTCTCCCCTTTTCCATCTGCCTGTTTGCAAGTCTTTATAGGAAACTAAAGGCAACTGGTTATGTATGTTTATTTCTCTTATCCAGCTCAAATTTATACAGTTTTTAAGCCAAAATTATAATACTTTAAAAATTCTTGATCTTTTAGTCATTTTTATTCTTTAGGAGTTACATTTCTTTGCCAATATGTTTGTGATTATGATTAATAATAAACTAGCCTTTGCCAGGTGCTGTGGCTCACACCTGTAATCCCAGCACTTTGTGAGGCCGAGGTGGGCGGATCACGAGGTCCGGAGTTTGAGACAAGCCTGACCAACATGGTGAAATCCCGTCTCTACTAAAAATACAAAAACTAGCCGGGCATGGTGGCACATGCCTGTAATCCTGGCTACTCAGGAGGCTGAGGCAGGAGAATTGCTTGAACCCGGGAGGCAGAGGTTGCAGTAAGCCAAGATCGCGCCACTGCACTCCGGCCTGGGCGACAGAGTGAAATTCCGTCTCAAAAAAAAAAAGGCCAGGTGCGGTGGCTCACGCCTGTAATCCCAGCACTTTGGGAGGCTGAGACGGGCGGATCACGAGATCAAGAGATCAGACCATCCTGGCCAACATGGTGAATCCCTGTCTCTACTAAAAATACAAAAATTAGCTGGGCGTGGTGGCGTGCGCCTGTAATCCCAGCTACTCGGGAGCCTGAGGCAGGAGAATCGCTTGAACCTGGGAGGCGGAGTTTGCAGTGAGCTAAGATCGCACCACTGCACTCCAACCAGGCGACAGCAAGACTCCATCTCAAAAAAAAAAAAAAAGAAAAATCAGCCTTAAAATGGATAGTAGGTGCTAATTGAAACTCAAGGCATGCTTAATATTCAGGTTCTTCCAATTTATCTACCCTTAGACTGAGAAAGGAGCTGGGAAAGAGAAAGAATTAGATATTTATGGGTTTAAACTGCTAAATTTTCCTCAGTTAAAAAAAAAAGAGTGTATTTGCCTTTTTTTTTTTTTTTTTTTTTTGAGACAGAGTCTCGCTCTGTCACCAGGCTGGAGTGCACTGGCACTATCTTGGCTCACTGCAGGCTCCGCCTCCTGGGTTCAAGTGATTCTCCTGCCTCAGCCTCCCGAGTAGCTGGGACTACAGGCGTGTGCTACCACGCCCAGCTAATTTTTGTATTTTCAGTAGAGACAAGGTCACCATGTTGGTCAGGATGGTCTCGATCTCCTGACCTTGTGATCCGCCCGCCTCGGCCTCCCAAAGTGCTGGGATTACAAGCATGAGCCACTGTGCCCCGCCCTTTTTTTTTTTTTTTTTTTACACCGTGAAAGTGTCATTTTTGTCAAATCGACCTAATGTTTGCCAAATGTTTTCAAACAGCCCTGTCCAGAGAAATTCAATCATGCTGTAGTCCTCTGACTTGCTGAGCTAGCTTGTCCTCAGTCTTTAGATTAAAATATTTTCCATATGTTCAGAAAAGGTAATGTTTATACATGTTGGTGTGAAAGTGGCGATGCATTCTGTGTTTTGCATGAGCTGGCATAATGTGCATTTATTTCTCTGTTCCCATCTCAAAGATCCCCTTGTAGATGACCAGTGAACCACCTCTTTCCCATAGAATACCACTGCATAGGTATCCACATGACCGCTGCACTGTGCATGTGTTGTTATTATTAAATATTTGACACTGTCGCGTAACTATTTGTTTACATAGCAGTTTCTTTGCTAGGTTTGTCAAGGACTTATTTTGTCTTCCTGGAACCAAGGACACTGCCAGGCACCTGGTAGTTGTGCAATAAATGTTTATAAAATAAATGCCATTCGTATTACAAAGTCTTGTAGTTGATAAAATGTGAACCTGGATTTTAAAATTTTTTATTGGTGTATGTCTCTTGTAGGTGCAGATAGGTTGAATATACCTAATCCAAAGACTCCAAATCCACAATGCTTCAAAATCCAAGACATTTTGCATGCTGATGTGTTGCTGAAAGGAAATGCTCATTGGGAATATTTTGGATTTTGAATTTAACTTAAATTATGCTTAACCAGTACATAGTATGCAAATATTCCAAAATCCAAAAAATATTGAAATCCACAACACTTTGTGTCCCAGGCATTTCACACAAGGGATGCTCAATCTATATTTTGAAACTCATACTTTGCTGTCATTAGAGAAAAAACACAAGTTTGGTTTTTTTTTGTAATAGTGTCTTGCTATGTTGCCCAGGCTAGACTCAAACTCCTGAGCTAAAGTGATCCTCCTGCCTTAGCCTCCTGAGTACCTGGGATTACAGGCACGTGCCCGCATGCCCACCTAGACACAAGTTGTTATTGTACATTTTCAATAGTCAAGAAAAAGTAAGTAAATTAGAAGGAAAAAAAAACTACACAAGGGTTTAAAAGGCAGACCCTTTTAAAAAGTTTTTTATTTATTTTCCTCTTTTCATGATAATAATGTTAAACCTGACAGCTAAATTGCCAATACATACTATGAATAAGATCTTGGTCTTGGAATAAGGTCATATTCTTCCTTTCTAAGGGGAAACCCGCAGGATTTTTGTGCATCCAATTTGCAGTTCAGTTCAGTTAATTATGCCATTGTAGACCTTCCGTTTGAGGCTTGCAAAATTGTATATTATCCATAAAGCAGCCACCATGACTTTTTAAAATTATCATTGAAGCCATTCACCCTAGATGTCAGCGTCTGTTGGACTCCGCTCACATCGAGACAAGACCGCCACCTGTCAGAACAGCCACTGCTTCTCCACATTTGATCCTGGCTCGGAGCAATGCCTGTCTATATCTTTAAAAGAGAAAAAAAATAAAATGTCTTGAATTGTTCCAGAGATGTTGCATTAGTTTTCTTTTGCTGGATAACTAATTACCATAAGTGTACCAAGTTAAAAGAACAAAACGGCCAGGCACGGTGGCTAACGCCTGTAATCCCAGCACTTTGGGAGGCCGAGGCGGGCGGATCACGAGGTCAGGAGATCGAGACCATCCTGGCTAACATGGTGAAACCCCGTCTCCACTAAAAAAAAAGTACAAAAAATTAGCTGGGCGTGGTGGCAGGCGCCTGTAGTCCTAGGTACTCGGGAGGCTGAGGCAGGAAAATGGCGTGAACCCGGGAGGCGGAGCTTGCAGTGAGCTGAGATCGCGCACTGCCCTCCAGCCTGGGTGACAGAGCGAGACTCCGTCTCAGGAAAAAAAATAAATAAATAAAATAAAGATTACAGTTCTGCAGGTTGAAAGTCCCATAGGTCTCACCGGCAGAAATCAAGGTGTCAGCAGGGCTGCGTCTGTTTCCAGATGCTCTAGGGGAGGATCCGTTTCCTGCTCATTGTGTCGTTGGCTGAGTTCAGTTACTTGCAGTTGGAGGACTGAGGTCCTTGTTTTCTTGCTGACTGTCACCTGAGGGCTGTTCCCAGCTTCTAGAGGCCGCTCACATTCCCTGGTCTTCTGATCTGTGGCTCCCTTTCTTCATCTTCAGTGCCAGTAACCATGTATTGTTTCCCTCTCATGGCTTCAAATCTTTCCTCCTTCTCCTCCGCTGTCTTCTTTCTCTGACTGCAGCCAAGAAAGGCTGTCTGCTTTTAAGGCCTCACGTGATTAGATTGGGCCTCCCTGGATGATCTCCCCATCTCAGGCTTCATAACCATAATCACCTGTGCAGAGCCCCTTTGCCATGTGACATTATCTAGTCACAGGCTCTGGGATGAGTGTGGATGGATGTCTTTGCGGGAGGAGCCATTATTCTGCCCACCATACGTGTCCTCCTTTTTTTGTTGTTGTTGGTTTTTTTGTTTTTTAGAGACAGGATCTCACTTTGTCTCCTGGGCTGGAATGCAGTGACATGATCGCTGTTCACTGCAGCCTCTAACTAACTCCTGGGCTCCAGTGATCCTCTCGCCTGAGTATATATATAGTACTACAGTATATAATATATAGGACTATAGGTGTGAGCCACTGCACTTGGTTAATTTTTAAGTTTTTAAAATTTTTTTAAATTTATAAAACATTGCTATGTTGCACAGGCTGGTCTTGAACTCCTGGGCTCAAGTGATCCTCCCTCCTGGGCCTTCCAACGTGTTGGGATGACAGGCATGAGCCTCTGCATCCAGCCAGGTACTCTCCTTTGAGTCATATCATTGAGGAGGGACTCCTGTGGCATTTTCCCCCTGCTGGCATCTGGATGTTTCATTATTTGTTGACTTTCTGTTCTGAGCTGTCAGGTTCTGTGGGTGCTGGCAAGGGTTCATCGCCAGGTAGAGAGGCTGCCATTCTTTGCTAAGGAGTAATGTTAGCTTTTTCTCCTTGGGGACTGGTCTTTTTATCTGAGAACTTTGTCAGAAACCAGGAAAACATTTTTTCCTTGTAGCTTTTGGCATCTTCTATTGAAATGGGGTAGAAAGTGATAAAAAAAAAAATAAAAGCACCCAGAATAGTCAAGTTGGAGTTGATCCCCCCTTTTCTTCACTAACCTCCTCTTTGGCTCCGTATTGATAATTGAATCTTTCTGAACACCAGTTTTTAAAATTAACGTGTTTTCAAAGGTCAGATATCATAATCCCTCTAACAGGGATGTTTTAAAGTAAAAGAAGTGAAAGCTCTGGGAACTTTAACCTTTGTACCTTTCTCTCCATCTTAGCCATCCCATAGCAACAAGTGTTTATTTAGAAAGTTCCTGCCTCAAACTTGGCTCCATTTTAAGGGGGATTTGGAAGAAGTTTACAGCATCATCCCTAGCCTCAAAGCTTGCAATTTAGTGGGGAGATAACACCAAGGCCAGCTCACAGCACATGGCCTTGGATAGCTGAAGGCCTGTCATTGAGGGTTATGTGAGGATGACACAGGCTTGGGTTTGAGTGTGCTTATGAAGCCCCTGAACCTTACCTCTGGGCCCTTTAGCTATTCCTGTGGGTACATTCCTGTCCCAGGCTTGTCCCTGAGGGGACAGAGGCCGTACCGAGTTTGATGCCAGTGTCCATAGGTCTGGATTGCGTGGTTTAAGCTGCAGTGCCTGGGTTAGAGCCCCTCTGCGCTGGCTGTAACTGCCTGTGCAGAAGCCTGGCCTTCTGTGCCCCTGTTAGATTCTCTTCCTGGAACTCCCAGGCTCTTCCTGCCTGAGACTTCCCCTCGTCAATGTTATTCTTCCTCTGGCCACTTCAAGACTAGAGCCCTGCTCTGCTCCCAGTTCCCAGCCAGGGGCCCCAGGTTTCCACCCTGAACCTCTTGGCTATGGGTTTGCTGCCTTGAGGGGAGGGGGTTGGCTCTCTCCTGATTGCCCCCTTCCTTGGAGTGGGTCTGATGAGGGCCTAGACTTCTTCATCTCCTGTCACCACCTGCTAAGACCTGGCAAGGACAAATACCCGCTAAGGAGAGGAGGAGCAGGGTATGTGTTTGTGGTACAGAGACATAACCTATGTGTGGCTCAGGAAGCCCTGTGGAGGTGGTGGTGGTGGTGACGCTACAAAGGCATGAGATCAATCAGCGTTGAGTAGAAAGCCTGGCATGGTGGCTCATGCTTGTAATCCCAGCCCTTTGGGAGGCTGAGGCGGGAGGATCACTTGAGCCCATGAGTTCAAGACAAGCCTGGGCAATTTGGCGAAGTCCCATCTCTACAAAAGATTGCAAAAATTAGCCAGCCGTGGTGGCGTGCCCCTGTAGTCCCTTCTACTCAGGAAGCTGAGGTGGGAGGATTGCCTGAGCCGGGGAGGTTGAGGCAGCAGTGAGCCGAGATTGTGTCACTGTACTCCAGCCTGGGCAACAGAGCAAGACCCTGTCTCAACAAAAGAGAAAAAGAAAAGAATTGATGAGAAGGAAAGGCCAGTGAACACCATACATGAAGATGGAGAGCTGAGAGTGAGCTTGATGCGGCCTCACCGCAGCAGGAGAAGGCTGTCTTTGCTCATGGAATCAGATGCTTGCTGGGGAATGTGCAGAAATTAGGTGGGATGGGCAGCCTGAGGTTAGAAGCCTTAAACCATTGGTTCCCCACCTAGGATGATTCTGCCCTGGGGACATTTTGTAATATCTAAAAGACATTTTTGGTCTCATAGCTATGGTCAAGCGACGCTACTGGCATTTACTGAGTAGAGGCCAGGGATGCTGAGAAACATCCCGGAGTGCCTGGGGCAGCCCCAGAGTCATCTGGCCTAAGATGTCAGTGGTGCCAGAACATCCCTCCCCTACTTACAGCTCACCTGGAAAGTTTGGGGCTGATGGTACACAGACCCCACTATATTTGTTAAAGTTTTCTTTTTGGTTTTTTTTTTTTGAGACGGAGTCTTGCTCTTTCGCCCAGGCTGGAGTGCAGTGGTGCCATGTCGACTCACTGCAACCTCTGCCTCCCGGGTTCAAGCAATTCTTCTGCCTCAGTCTCCTGAGTAGCTGGGATTACAGGCATCCGCCACCACACCTGGCTAATTTTTGTATTTTTTTGTAGATACAGGGTTTCACCACGTTGGCCAGGCTGGTCTCGAACTGACCTCGGGAGATCCACCCGCCTTGGCCTCCCAAAGTGTTGGGATTACAGACGTGAGCCACTGCGCCTGGCCTTTATTTTGTTTTAGAGACAGGATCCCGCTCTGTCACCCAGGCTGGAGTGCAATGGTGTGATCATAGTTCTTTGCAGCCTTGACCTCCCAGGTCAGCCTCTAGAGCAGCTGGGACTACAGGCACACACCACCACGCCTGGCTAATTTTTAAATTTTTGTCAAGACTGGGATCTTGCTATGTTGTCCAGGATGATCTTGAACTCTTGACCTCAAGCCATCCTCCCACCGTGACCTCCCAAAGTGCTGGGATTTATAGGCATGAGCCACCGCACCCAGTCTGTTTAAAGGTTTCTGAAAGGAGAATTTCTCTAAGAAAAATTTCAGAAGATTTAAGAGGGAAGTGATATGGCTGAGATGAGAAAGGACAGATGGGCTGAGAGCGTGTTGCAGTAATTCAGTAGGGGAGGGCTGAGGGTTTTAGACCAGGGTAGAGATGGGAGAAAAGTCATGGGGACTGTAGGGAGGGAGGTGATGGAAGAGGCTCCATGTCACTGTCTCCCGGTCTTGTCAAGTGCTGTGGCTGTGAAAACGTGGCACCGTCCTGGAAGCTCCTGAGCAGAGTGAGAACAAGTGTTTTTTAGGTGCCTGTTTTCTGTCTTCCTGTGCTCTCTGGCCCTGGATCATCTCAAATTATTATGTACCCAGCATCTAAGCACAGTGTTGACAAGAGCAGGAGAGGTTTCTGTTGCGCCAAAGGCAAGCTCGGTGGCCAGAGTGGAAGGGCTGCCAGGTTCCGAGGTGTGGCAGTTTTGTTTCCTGCTGAATGGAAGAGAAGCACATTCTCTTCATTACAGGGATTGTGGAGCTCCGGGTCAGTTGCGCGGAGGAGACTCCTCTCCCAGTCTCTAAGGAATGGCTCAAAACCACATCACGGGGAGAGCTGCAGGGAACTTCAGCGGTCGCCTGCAATTATGGTGTTGAGGCTGGCTCCAGAGGAAGCTCTTCCCTGTTCCACCCAGCCTTTTGGTTAGTTTGTTGGTCTTGCCGAACAAACAGCACAGAGATCAGAATCAAAGGAGCCAATTTTAAGAAATGGGGCTGTTTCTAAAGATAAATGCTTCTGTAAGCACGAACTATGCTTCACAGCTAATGTATTTTTAGATGTTTCAAAAATATCCTCTTTGGTTAGGTGGCATTCCAGCCCGAAGCTGCAAATGTGTTTGATGTTGCTTCTGAATTAACTTTGAAGCCTGCATCTGTCAGGCAAAATGTGTTAGCAGGCATCAGCCAGAGAAAGGCCTATTGATTTTAGCAGCCGGTTGAACTGAGTTCACCTGCAGGGAAGTCACGGCCTGCTTGCCATGTGAAGGCTGGGCATACCCTGCCGTGGACTGGACTGTTTGGGAATTTTGCAAATTGAAATCTGTGTTTCATTTTCTTGAGTTGAGTCTTCCCAAGGTAGACTTGGTTGGCTTGTTTCCATTCCTTTCCAAGGCTCAAGTCAAGTCACAGCGCGCCTCTCACGGAGGCAGCGTGGCCTGAAGGCCGCGTGGTTGGTTGGTTAGCACTGCCTTGGCATTGGGGTGCTCTTGGGACAGATGAATGCAGTGCAGTTTGAACACACTTGTGGCAGATGAACACAGTCAGGACTTTCTGGGTTTTTTTGGCTTTTTTTTTTTTCCACATGAAATCAAGACTCGTAGCCAAAAGATGATTGTAACCATCTGTCTGACTATATGTATTTTAAAACTTTACCAAACATTTATGCTCCGGAGTGGCCGCTTCCACATCAGCACATGAGAGTGGCAATTTGAAACTTGTTTTTTTGTGATTTTTTTTTTCTTCCTTGTCTCTCTTTGGGTTTAGATTCCTTTCAAGGCTGGGCGCGGTGGCTCATGCCTGTAATCCCAGCACTTTGGGAGGCCGAGGCAGGCGGATCACAAGGTCAGGAGTTTGAGACCAGCCTGGCCAACATGGTGAAACCCCATCTCTACTAAAAATACAAAAATTAGCCGGGCGTGGTGGCGGGTGCCTGTAGTCCCAGCTACTTGGGAGGCTGAGGCAGGAGAATCGCTTGAACCTGGGAGGAGAAGGTTGCAGTGAGCCGAGATTGTGCCACTGCACTCCAGCCTATGCAATAGAGTGAGACTGTCTCAAAAATAATAATAATAAAAAAGATACGTTCCTTTCAATCAGGAGAGAATTTTAGTCAGAAATTCACACAGGTGAAATGGAAATGCCAGCCTCTACCTTGAAGACCTTGACTTCAGTTAACAGCTTGTCTCTTGAGATGGTTTAATTTTCAACAAACTTGAATGCCTCACGATTTTTAAAAAATTGTTTCTAAGTGTTTATTTTTTATTTTTATTTATTATTATTTAGACCTCACTCTTTTGCCCAGGCTGGAGTGTAGTGGTGCAATCATAGCTCACCACAGCCTCCAACTCCTGGGCTCAAGCAGTCCTCCTACCTCAGCTTCCCAAGTAGCTGCGACTATGGGTGCGTGCCACCACAGCCAGCTAATTTTTGTATTTTTAAAATTTTTTGTAGAGATGGAGGCTTGTTGTGTTGCTCAGGTTGGTCTCAAATTTCTGGCCTCAAGCGATCCTCCCACCTGGGCTTCCTAAAGTGCTGGGATTACAGGCATGAGTCACTACACGTGGCTGAAATGTTTCTAATTGTTTAATTGGACAACATCAGACAATTGGGTTATGTAGAAGATAGTGGGCATAAAGCACTAGAAGACAGTTAAAACGTGAATTTATTTGGTGGATTGGTGGTGAAATCATGTGTCCTCAGCATATCGATGCTGATGCCACCCTGCCTGGGTACCAGGCTCTGTGTTAGGCTCCAAGGATGCAGAATGACTCTGGCTTACAGGAATGGCTTGTTGAAAGATTGAATAAATGAAAGGTCCCTAATTGATTAGTGAAGACAGACACAGGCAAACGATGAACAATAGCTCAGGGTGACAATGGGTGTGATAAAAATACATGGGAACACAAAGAAGGAGCGTCACAATGAGGAGGGGATGAGAGGGTCAGAAAATGATTCCTCACTGAGGTGCTATTAATAGTTGGCCTGAGTTTTGAGCATATGTAGAGGAATTTGGCCAAGAAGGAGGATAGCTGTCCTGGCAGCAGATCATCATGTGGAAAGACAGGAAATAGTGTGATGTGTTGTTATTTAATATCCAACGCAGGACATTCTAGATGCCAGAACAAAGGTTGCATGCTGCTGGCTGGCAAGGCGGTCGAGAGCAATGGAGGAAGGAATGGCTCTGTGCAACTCGGTGAGCTTGAACGGATTCATGAAAGCTGTAGGGGATAACTTTAAGCATGCGTTTTGGGGAAGCGTCACTTGGTCACAGGGTGGTGGATGAGAAAGGAGGGGCTTCCAGTTAGGAGGGGTTACTGTGTGAGATACCGAGAGGTAGATGCTAAGTGTTTAACTGGGTTTGGGGGCCAAGTAAGCTGAATTTCTGTAGGATTACTGGATTACTCATTTGGGTAGGCTGTGGTGCCATTTGTCAAGTTGTCACTATGTGTGAAGTAACAGGTGTTTGGGGGAGGTTAGCCATGTCTGTTGAGCTTGAGCCAGTGGACCACTGAACATATGGACCTGTAACTTACAGCTGAAGTTGCACTCAAGATAAAGATTTAGGAAGTAAGTCACTGCCGTATTTAGCCGAGGTGTTTGAGAGAGAAGGAAACGGGGGGATGGTGAGTACGAAATAAATCTGGATAATGGATCTCACTTCTTAACAACTCTTCCCTTTAGCTGCCATAGCACAGACTTTAAATAACCCATTTCCTCAGCGCATTTCAAATTGTATCTTCTACATCCAGCTTTTCAGGACTACATGACGAAAAGCATTGTGGTTTTATTTTCATTAACAATAGCAATGATACATACCTCTGATTTATGTAGCACATAGCGGTCATGTGGGGTAACAGAGGATCCCTTGTTGTTACTGATCAGAATCTTAGTCCCGGGGGAGTGAAGCAGTCCCAGGGGAGGTTCTTCAGGGCTGTGGACTTGGTGTCTTCTGACTTGACCAAACCATGCTGTTTAGATGAGTTATTTCTGCATTGGGATTGTGATATCCAACCTGGGTCCCTTGGTCTCTATAAGCATCCTGTATGAGGCCACTGAGTCACTTGAAGTTTTCTCAGTTATACTTGATTTTTTTTCTTTTTTTGAGACGGAGTCTCGCTCTGTCACCCAGGCTGGAGTGCAGTGGCACGATCTTGGCTCACTGCAAGCTCCTCCTCCTGGGTTCATGCCATTCTTCTGCCTCAGCCTCCCGAGTAGCTGGGACTATGTAGTAGGCGCCCGCCACCACGCCCAGCTAATTTTTTTTATGTTTTTAGTAGAGATGGGGTTTCACCGTGTTAACCAGGATGGTCTCGATCTCCTGACCTCGTGATCCGCCCGCCTCTGCCTCCCAAAGTGCTGGGATCACAGGTGTGAGCCGCCACACCCGGCCTTTTTTTGGAGGCAGAGTCTTACTCTGTGGCCCAGGCTGGAGTGCAGTGGCGTGATCTCGGTTCACTGCAACCTCTGGCTCACTGCAACCTCCACCTCCCGATTCTTCTACCTCAGCATCCCCAGTAGCTGGGATTAAAGGCGCCCGCCACCATGCCCAGCTAATTTTTTTTTTTTAATTGTAATAAAGATGGGGTTTTGCCATGTTGGCCAGGCTGGTCTCAAACTCCTGACCTCAAATGACCCACCTGCCTCAGCCTCCCAAAGTGCTGGGATTATAGGCATGATCCACTGCACCCGGCCAGTTACACTTGATTAAAAAAAAATTATTGGCTGTATTTAAGATACACAACATGATATTTTGATATACATATGCATGCTGAAGTCAAATGATACTTGATTTTTTGGGGGTGTGAAATTTGGCACTAGGTGTTATATATACCCTTAGGCCTTTTGAAAACCTTGACTTGGTAGATTTTGGATTGAAGAGATGAAGTGAGCTTCTCCCAACATTTTTAAGCAATTTGTGCTGCAGCTGTTCCAAATTATTAAAATGGGCAAGGGAATGTATTTTGGGGGTGAGTTATGTGGAACTTTTCTGACAAGAAAATGTTTTTATGTGCTTCAAAATAGAATGTACTTCCTATTTCTGAAAAGCCATTAAACCGACCAGCTTATTTATTCTTGTGGAATTTGAAATCCAACATGAGGAAACCGGTACCTGGCCCCACCTCATGTTTGGGAGCTGCATGCGTCCACGGTCTTAAACTGCATGGCATCATCATGGCCATTTGTGGAGCGGTAACAATATCTTTTCATAGAGTGAGAAATGACGTGAGCCCATGGCAAATGTTGTCTCATAGACCTTAGGATTTCTTTTTTTTTTCTTTTCTTTTTTTTTTTTTTTTTTTTTTTGAGATGGAGTCTCACTGTGTTGCCCGGGCTAGAGTGCAGTGCCATGATGGCTCACTGCAATCTCTGCCTCCTGGGTTCAAGCGAGTCTCCTGCCTCAGCCTCCCGAGTAGCTGGGATTACAGGCATCCGCCACCACGCCTGGCTAATTTTGTATTTTTAGTAGAGATGGGGTTTCACCATGTTGGCCAGGCTGGTCTCGAACTCCTGACTTCAAGTAATCTGCTGGCCTTGGCCTCCCAAAGTGCTGGGATTACAGGTGTGAGCCACTGCACCCAGCCAGGATTTCTTACCACACTTTATCTTTGCTTCACTTGACGCTTAACAAGCTAGCTCTTTCCCCACCTCCAGCTGCCAGTTTTACTCACGTTACATGTTGAACTTTTCTTATTACTCAGTGAACCTCTTACACATGTAGCCTATACTTTAGTGACAAAGTCATCCATGCAAATTGAAGAGTGGGGTGGTAAGTTTAAGATGGGGGAGATAAGATGTCCTTGACTGTAATTTATTTTTGCCAAAGAATGCTTGACATTTCAAATAATTTTTTTTGAGGTGGGGTCTCACTGTATTGCCCAGGCTGGAGTGCAGCGGTCATGGCTCACTACAGTCTTGACCTCCCCAGGCTCAGGTGATCCTCCCACCTCAGCCTGCCGAGTAGCTGGGACTACAGGCATGCACTACCACACCCAGCTAATTTTCATATTTTTAGTAGAGATGGGGTTTTGCCACATTGCCCAGGCTGGTCTCAAACTCCTGGGCTCAAGCCATCCTCCTGCCTTGGCTGGTCTCGAACTCCTGACCTCAGGTGATCCTCCTGCCTCAGCTTCCCAAAGTGCTGGGATTACAGGCCTGAGCCTCTGCGCGCGACCATAATTTGTCTTTCTTGAAGTAAACGATTGGGAACTATGACTGTGGTTGCCAGTGTTATTTTACATCCCTGTTTTAGCAGGTTCAGAAGTGCCATTTGTCATGTGCATGGACACAAACAGTAAAAACCCAGTAGTAAGTGAAGTCCTTCTGTGAGCTGAAGCCCTTCCCCCACTCCCTTTGGTGACCTGTTACGAAAATACTTCATTAGGGCTTGGGCTGCTGTATCACCTTTTGGTGATTGGATTAAGGGGGTAAAGACCCCGAGGGAAATCTCAGAGGAGGGAGCCTTTGTGGAAGTTAGTCAATGCAAGGTGAGGCCCTGAGCAGACCAGGACAGCACAGATGAAGAGAGTGGGTGGGTCGCCCTGGAGTTAATTAAAAGTGGAACACACAGGACAAGGAGACGTCAGCCATGGTGATGAGGTGATGAGGTGATGAGGCTGACAGAGCCCTGTGGGTGGATGGGTGATGGAGAAGGCATTCGCTGTAGATCCACAGTGTGGCACATTCTCAAAAATCCAGGGTTCCCGCCTTCACTCTGACTGACGGGCTCCGTGACCGTAGGGACAATATCTTACTGTCCCCTTGCCGGTTCCATTACCTGTCAGAAGAGGCAGGAGCAGTGACCTCTGCTGCCCATCACGGGGTTATGGAGGAGCAAATGAGTGGGTGTGCGAATGTGTAAACAATCCTTTTGGCCATAGGTGCTAAATGGAGGTAGGTAGTCTAAGGGAGGCCTTTGAATTATTAATAAGTAAGTAATATTGGGCTGTTGTCTACTGAGTAATTTTTATACACTGAGGCAAAATTTTGTATAATCTTAAGAAATCAGGTTCTTTCTTTGTACCAGCCAGACACACATTTTACATATTCTTTCCTTTTTTGCTTTTTAAGGAAGAGATTTCAGATTATTGAGTTTTGGTTCCAATTAAATCTGGTCGTTTGATGTTCCTGTTGGTTTGTGGGAGTTCATTTGCTGAATTTACCGCCAGCCACAACATAATGTATTTATTAATTATTTAAACTCTGACATTACTGTCTCCCTGAAAATCTCAGTGCCTTTTGTTCTCTCTTCCTGAATAGTCTATAGCTTGTCACCAGAACATTTTTATTTAATTTGGGTTCAAATTTGAAGGTGTGTATGCTGAAACTTTTTTTTTTCTTTTGAGATAGGGTCTCACTCTGTCAGGCTGGAGTGCAGTGGCACAATCTTGGTTCAATGCAACCTCTGCCTCCTGGGCTCAGGTGATCCTCCCACCTCAGCCTCCTGAGTAGCTGAGACCACACGTGTGCACCATCATACCTGGCTAACTTTTTAATGTATTTTTTGTAGAGACAGGGTTTTGACATTAGTGCCCAGGCTGGTTAACTCCTGGACTCAAGTGATCTTCCCGCCTCGGCCTCCCAAACTGCTGGGATTACGGGCATGAGCCATCAGGCCTGGCCTTTTTTTAAATTTAATTTTATTTTTAAATTTTTTTAAAGAGACAAAGTTTCACTTTGTTACCAAGGCTGGAGTGCAGTGATGCAATCACAGCTCACTGAAGCCTTGACCTCCTGGGCTCAAGCCATCCTCCCACCTCAGCCTCCCTAGTGGCTGGGAATACAGGCATGTGCTACCACACATGGGTAAATATTTTTTTTTTGAGAGGTAGGATCTCACTGTGTTGCCCAGGCCGGTCTTGAACTCCTGGGCTCAAGTGATCCTCCCAAAGTGTTGGGATAACAGGCGTGAGCCACCACACCCAACCTCTAAAACTTTTTATTTAAAGTTAAGGAGCATAATGTTTCTTGTTATTTCCTCTCAAGTCTGTGCTTGTTTTTAATCTCTCTTTATACTTAGAGATTAATGTATTCTATACAACACCAAAATTCCCAGCATTACTTATTTTTTTTTATTTTTCTTTCTTTCTTTTTTTTTTTTTTTTTTTTTTTAGAGACGGAGTCTCGCTCTGTCCCCCAGGCTGGAGTGCAGTGGCATGATCTCAGCTCACTGCAAGCTCTGCCTCCCAGGTTCATGCCAATCTCCTGCCTCAGCCTCCTGAGTAGCTGGGACTACAGGCGCCTGCCACTACGCCCGGCTAATTTTTGTATTTTTAGTAGAGACGGGGTTTCACCCTGTTAGCCAGGATGGTCTCAATCTCCTGACCTCATGATCCACCCGCCTCAGCATCCCAGAGTGTTGGGATTATAGGCATGAGCCACTGCACCCGGCTCCTATTTTTTTCTTTATTAAACTAAAGAAAAAATTTAATTTTGGTAAAATGCATGAACAAAATGTATCACAGCCGTTGTTAATGCACAGTTCGATAGCGTTAAGTATGTTTATGTTACCCTGCAGCAATCTCCAGAACTCTTCTCCTCTTGCAGAACTGAATCCATACTCATTAAATAACAGCTCCCCATTTCCCCCATCTCCAGCCCCTGGCAACCACCCTTCCACTTTCTGTCAATTTGATTATTCTGGATCCTCATATAAGTGGAATTGTACATATCCACTTTCTCTATCAATTTGAGTATTCTGGATACCTCATACAAGTGGACTTGCACAGTGTTTATCTTTTTGTGACTGTCATATTTCACTTAGCATAATGTCTTAAGGGTTCATCCATGTTGTAGCAAGGGTCTGAATTTCCATCCCTTTCAGGGCTGAATAATTCCGTTGTATGGATGTACCACATTTTTTGTATCTGTTCATTTATTGGCAGACACATGGATTGCTTCTACCTTTTGGCTGTTGTTTACTGAATATTTTTTATACATGGTATAAAAAGTTTGAAAAAACATCCTTGAGTTAGGGGCAATATGCAAAAAAGAATAAGAAAGTGCTTGGAGGATGTGGGTTTAAGGAAAATCTTGAAAACAGCAGATGCTGGACATGTTATGAACATATGTATGTTAGTTTTCTCTTGTTTAGAGTACGAAATATGGTCTAAACCATAGGTTTAGAGATTTTTATAGAGTATGAATTTTTTCTTTTCAGAATATGAATCACAAAACGAGAAGGACCACAGCAGTAGCACCTACATTCTTACAGAGTCATGTTGGAATATAGCCATGTACCATTAAATGTATGATCTTAGCCAGGCATGGTGGCTCATGCCTGTAATGCCAGCACTTTGGGAGGCTGATGTGAGCAGGCCAGATGAAGCCAGGAGTTTGAGAGCAGCCTGGCTAATGTGGTGAAACCCCATTCGTCTCTACTAAAAATACAAAAATTAGCCAGGTGTGGTGGTGGGCGCCTGTAATCCCAGCTACTCGGGAGGCTGAGGCAGGAGAATTGCTTTAACCCGGGAGGCGGAGGCTGCAGTAAGCTGAGATTGCGCCACTGCACGGCCGCCTGGGCAACGGAGCGAGACTCTGTCTCAAAAATAAATAAATGCATGATTGATCTTTAAAAATCAGGAGCAGCTGTTTAAGTGCTCTTTCTCTACCCAACAAGCAGAAAGGGTCCTGACCATTTTTTGAGGAATTTGGGGAGTTCAACTCATGGTTCAGTTTAAAGCTATAAAGTAGATCATGGGGCATGAAGGATCATCACACATCTGAGGCAGGCAGCTTCTAGGGTGCACATAACTTTTATTTATTACTTACCTTAAAAGGTGAAAGGTTTTAAACATACTGAAATACAAATCTTTTTGGAAAAGAATTTTTTTTTTCACTTGATGTGATATATGGTGTGTAAAATGAAAAGCAAAATAAAAGCCTGGCTTGGTATCTTCTGTTACGTTAACCACGCATTCAGACGACCTTTTACCTGAAAACACTTTTCAATACCCCCTGACATAGTGGCCCTTGGAGGAAAAGCCTTTCATTCCACAGGAGATTTGGCGCTTCCTTCCAACACAGCCACGGGGGTGGCGCATGGCAAGGCTGAGAAAGAACCAGTGTAGTGCAGCCAAGCAGATTGGAGAACAGCGGAAGCTTAGGAGCCTGGGGTGGTTTCATTGTAGATTAGAAGATAGTGTCTTCCTCACTTGCTGTGGGCATCGCTTTTATGGGCGGAGAGCCTGAATGAGTCCCAGAATCCTCAAGAAAAGATGAAATCAGGTTCCTAACCTGGGTAAAGAACCCACGAGCACATACTGTACCCTTCAGAAGCTTCTCATCAAAATGGGAACAATCAAGTCTTTCTTGCCTAAAGCAGCAAAAGTCTATTATTAATATTTATGCAGAATTTTAAAAATATATTTTTAAGTAGAGATGGGGTCTTCCTATATTGCCCAGGCTGGTCTTGAACTCCTTGGCTCAGGCAGTTCTCCCACCTTGGCCTCCAAAAGTGCTGGGATTATAGTCATGACCCACTGTAGCTGGCCGGGATTTTAAATTTATTGACAATGTGTAGTAATGAGGGACCATATTTTTTTCATGGTAACTCACTAGGCTGACTGACAGATGAAGCATGCATTTTATTGTAAGAGTCAGATACAAAGATCAATATTATTGTAGGAAAAGTGTGCAACCACCAGAGCTGTGCTGGTCATTGGCCATGATTAACATCTTCTATAACTAAACCAGCTGGATGGTTTTGGTCTTTCACTCTCGAACCGTGTGCTTTTTGAGGCCATCTGGTAAAGTGTTCTGTTTCACAGCATGCCCGATTATCTTTTCTTCTGAAAGATGGTGACTCAGAATTGATTGGTGGCAGTAGTGTGGGGTGGCAGGGACTCGGCTTAGCAGAGGAGAGTATCCCGATGCCTTTTGTGAGCTGCGTGACCATCAGCAAGGACGCCACATAATTCTGCAGAGTCTGTGGGCTGCCTCCCCAGGGAGCGTCCGCTGTCTCAGCCGGGCACAGTGGTTCACATCTGTAATCCCAGCACTTTGGGAGGCTGAGGTGGGTGGATCACCTGAGGTCAGGAGTTTGAGGCCAGCCTGGCCAAAATATATGAAATCCCGTCTCTAGTAGAAATGCAAAAATTAGGTGGGCTTAGGGGCACACACCTGTTATCCCAGCTACTTGGGAAGCTGAGACAGGAGAATCGCTTGAACACGGGAGGCGAAGGTTGCAGTGAGCCGAGATTGTGCCACTGTTCTCCAGCCTGGATGACAGAGCGAGACTCAGTCTCAAAAAAAATAAAATAAAATAAAAATATTTCTCTTATAAAGCACTGCTGATTCTGGTGGAGAGGACCTGTGGACATTGATTTCTGGGTTGCATATGTTGTCTCTAGTTGCCACAGCTACCACATTGTCATTCTGAAACATTTAAAAACTATTTCACTGGACAAGGTGTGGTGTGAATTACTGTAAAAAGTCAAGCATGAGACCATTTTGGATGTTGTGTCTTCACCTTTGCTAACAGGCTTAATGCCACTTTGTCTTCTACCTTCATTCAAAGCCCATGTCATCCACACTGTCAGAACGAGCGGTATCTTAAAAGGATGCTCTATGGCTAGTGAGGTTCCCCAACCAGGAGGAGGAATATGGTTTAAAAAACCTGATCATTCTTTTAAAGAAAGCTGTGTAAGAAGTTTTAATAATGGTTTTATAAGTAAATCAGTGCCTTAAGAAAGAAAGGCTCATCTTGGAATTTTACAGCAACCATACAAACGTGTCATGAATGGGGCATGCAAAATGATATGGGCATATCATTTTTTAAAAGGTGTGTTAATGACGGGTGAATATCCTAATAATAAATTAATTAAATTTAATAATAAGCTTAATGCCCATGACTGTGGCTTTCACCCTCTGCTTGCAACTGAGGAAGAGGATTGACGTGTGCTGAGTTGAGCCCACCATGTTGATGGTTGGCAGTGTTGACTGTTGCTTGTCAGCTTCCTCTGACCTACCTGGCTGCATAAAGAGTGACAGTCCTGTCGAAGTAGGGAAAAAAATAAGAATGTATTTCACAGTAAAAATGAACATTTTTGATACTTAGCAGAAAAAAAAAATAATGTAAGCAACTATCAAAAAGGTAGAAAACAAACATGGCATTTTAAACAAAGTAGTGGAAGGGGCCAGGCACTCACAGCCTCAAGTATTGTCTGCCTGCTCCCTCACCTCTGCAGATATTAGATAGAAGGAGGCACTGGAGTGTCTGTGGTCCAGGCACTGATAGAGGATGGAGGCATCCCAAGGAGTAGGACACTTTTTTTTTTTTCCAACTTCCATCTTTTTTTTTCTGGCCAAATCTTCCCCATAGTGCTCCGACAGGACAAAATGGGTTTTCTAGAGAGTTGATGTTTCCAAGGACCTGAACATTTACTCATAAAAGCACCAGATCTTTTTTTTCTAATTAAGGTGAAATTCATTTAACATAAAATTAACCATTTTAAAGTGTACAACTCAGTGGCATTTAGTACATTCACAATGCTGTACAACCAATAACTCTGTTTCAGTATGCTTTATGCTGCCAAAACAGGATACCACACACTGGGTTTGTGTATAAGGAGCAGAAGTTTACTTGGCTTATGGTTCTGGAGACTGGCAAGTCCAAGAGCATGGCACTGGCATCTGGTGGGACCCTCTTGTTGTGTCATGGCCTGAGGCATCACATGATGAGAAAGCTTGAGTGTGAGACAGAGAGAATGCATGTCGAACTTACTCTTTTATTAAGAGCCCACTCTGCAATAACTAACTCACTCCTGCAATAATGGCATTAATCCATTATGAGAGCAGAGCCCCATGACATAATCAGCTCTTACCTTTGTAATCACCTTCCTAATACTGTTACAATGGCAATTAAATTTCAACACAAGTTTAGGAGGGGACAAACATTCAAACCATACAACCTGTATCTTAGTTCTACAATATTTTTATCACCTCAGGTGGAAACCCTGTACCAGTGAAGCAGTCATTCCCCTCTCCTGCCACTGTCTGCTTTTAGCAACCACCCATCTTACTGTTTCTATGGATTTAACCTATTCTGGATATGTGAACTTTTGTGTCTGGCTTAATATGTCTCCAAGGCTCATTCACATTGTAGCATGGATCAGCACTTTATTCCTTTTTGTGGCTAAGTAATATTACATGGTGTGGGTATGCCACATCCATTCATCTGATGGGCCCTTGGCATTGTTTCCACCTTTGGCTGTTGTGAATGGTGCTTCTGTGAACATGTGTGTACAAGTGTTTGAGTATTTTCTTTCGCTTCTTTTTGATATGTATCTAGGAGTGGAATCGCTGGGTCATATGGTAATATCTTTTATGTTTTTAACCTTTTTAAAAATCTTTTGCTTCATATTATTTCCAAAACACATTCCAGGTTGAGTAACCCTTATCCAGAATGCTTGGGACCTGAAGTGTTTTGGACTTCTGATATTTTCTCCGATTTAGAAATATTTGCATTATACTTACCAGTTGGGCATCCCTCATCAGAAAATCTGAAATCTGAAATGTCCCCGTGAACATTTCTTTTCAGCATCATGTTGGTGCTCAAAAAGCTTCAGATTTTAGAGCATTTCAGATTTTGGTTTTCAGATTAGTGATACTCAACCTGTGTGGACTTATTTACATTTGAAAAGTTATACTGAACATAACAATACTTTGCTTGATGTCCCTGGCAGATACTATGAATATAAAATATTACAAATTGCTATAATATGGTATAGACGCTCTCAGGATGTTTGGACTTTCTGTCTAGTTTTCTTGTTGTTTTTTGTTACCCTCCGCCAACCCCCCTGGGTGTATGCATCCCTGGTGTCTTTTTGTGTGTTCAAATTTCCTCTTCTAACAAAGACACTAGTCAGATTGGATTAGGGCCCACCCTAATGGCCTCATTTTAAGTTAGTCACTTGTATTTAAAGCCCCTATCTCCAAGCATAGTAACATTCTTAAGTACTTGGGATTAGGGCTTCAGCATGTGAATTTGGGGAGAGGGCATGAATCAGCCCATAACAGCCCATAAAGCCCTAGACACACTGTACGAGCTTTGTAAAAGTTGGTTGGTGGTTAGTGGTTGATGGTGGTCGCAGGACTCTCTGCTCCCACCCCTGTCTGACTGACTTCCCTAGTTGTGTCTGAGCCTGGAAGCCAGGTAATCAGAGTTAGTATTTCCTGTAAAAGTGCAAGTGAATAGTTAGGTCCACATGGAGAGGCCTAAGGCATTAAGCTTTGGTAACTCTGTAGCCTCTATTTATTTATTTTCTTTCTTTCTTTCTTTCTTTTCTTTCTTTCTTTCTTTCTTTCTTTTCTTTCTTTCTTTCTTTTCTTTCTTTTTCCTTTCTTTCTCTTTTCTGTTGTGTTCTGTTCTTTTCTTTTTCCTTTCCTTTCTTTCCTTTCTTCCTCTTTCTTTCCCTCTCTTTCTTTCCTTCTTTCTCTCTTTCTTTCCTTCTTTCTTTCTTTCTCTTTCTTTCTCTCTCTCGCACGCTCACTCTTTCTCTTTCTCGCTCTCGCGTGCTCTCTCTCTTTTCTTTCTTTCTTTCTTTTTTTTGACAGAGTCTCGCTCTGTCGCCCAGGTTGGAGTGCAGTGGCGCAATCTTGGCTCACTGCAACCTCCGCCTCCCAGGTTCAAGAGATTCTCCTGCCTCAGCCTCCCGAGTAGCTGGGATTACAGGTGTGTGCCACCGGGCCTGGCTAATTTTTTGTATTTTTAGTAGAGACGGGGTTTCACTCTGTTAGCCAGGATGGTCTTGGTCTCCTGATGTTGAGATCCTCGCGCCTCGGCCCCCCCAAAATGCTGGGATTACAGTCGTGAGCCACTGTGCTCGGTCTAATACCTAGCATTTTCGAAATGTTCACGTTATCTTTTAAAAGCTGTAGCTAATTCTGCATAGCATAAAATTTGCCATTTTGACTATTTTGAAGTGTACAATTCAGTCATATTAGGTACATTCACAGACCTAGCACTTCGGGAGGCCAAGGAGGGAGGATCACTCAAAACCAGGAGTTCGAGACTAGCCTGGGTAACAAAGCAAGACCATGTCTCTACAAAAAAAATTAAAAAAAAAAAAAAATAAGGACATTAATAATGTTCTGCATCCACAGGTACCAACCACTTCCATAACTTTTTTTGAGATGGAATCTCACTCTGTCGCCCAGGCTGGAGTGCAGTAGCACTATCTCAGGTCACTGCAACCTCCAGCTCCTGGGTTCAAGTGATTCTCCTGTCCCAGCCTCCTGTGTAGGGATTACAGGCAGGCATCACCATGCCTGGCTAATTTTTGTATTTTTAGTAGAGATGAGGTTTCACCATGTTGGCCAGGCTGGCCTTGAACTCCTGACCTCAGGTGATCTGCCCGCCTCAGCCTCTGGAAGTGCTGGGATTACAGGCATGAGCCACCAGGCCTGGCCCACTTCCAGAACTTTCCCATCACCCTAAATAGAAACTCTGCACCCATTAAATTGTAAATTAACTTCTCCCCCAACCCCTGGCTACGTCTCTTCTTTCTGTCCCGTCACTTTTTAACCATGCTGTTTCACAGTAGCCATTTGATGAGACAGGAGACTGGACCTGGCCAGTCCTTTGCCCATGGGAAGGGATTAAGATTGGTGAGGTCAGTGGGGAGCAGGGATCTGGGCCTGGGCCGCCTCACCATCTTCCTTCTCTTGTTTCCCTTTCACTGCCATCCCTCTTTGAAATGGCTTCATTCATTTGTGCAGAATATCAAGATTTGGTACCCAGAAAGGCAGGGACAGTGTGCACCCGGGAGACAGAAGCCGTCTTTCCCCTGGCGCACACTCGGTGGGTTTTGTTGGAGCTCATCCAGTGGCCTGGGTTAGAAGTGACGCATCCCTGTCTCACCCTGTGCTTGCAGACCTACATCGGCTCCATCCTGGCCTCCGTGAACCCCTACCAGCCCATCGCCGGGCTGTACGAGCCTGCCACCATGGAGCAGTACAGCCGGCGCCACCTGGGCGAGCTGCCCCCGCACATCTTCGCCATCGCCAACGAGTGCTACCGCTGCCTGTGGAAGCGCCACGACAACCAGTGCATCCTCATCAGGTAACGGGGCTCACAGCCAGTCGGGCTTTCCCATGGCCCAGGAGTCCCTCCGCGCACCCCCAACCCCAGCCTCCTTAGGGCATTAACCAGAGGAAGCTTGTACAACCGCCTGAGTTTCTCCGACAGAGTTTTCTGTTTTGAATGGCATGGTAACTTCAGCTTTCAGAAGGAGCTTACTTAGCAAAGCAGATGGACCATGTTGCTTGGCTCTTGTCCTCAGAATAATTATTCCATTCTGTTCCTTTTTTTTTTTTAAAGCAACATTTATTTGCCTTAATTATTCTTTGATTTATTTCAATGATGAGGCATGGTCCTTCTATCTGTATAAGGAAATCTTGCATAGTTCTTTCAAATTTAAATGTTTTATATAGCCTACAGTGCTACTCACAAGGCTTATGTATGTGAACAAGGTTTCTTTTTTCTCTACTGCAATAAAATAACTCTAGATAGAATCTCCCAAATTTAGGAATTTTTAATAATAGGGTGCTCTTAAAGTTTACCTTTGAATTAGCCACAGAAGAGGGGCTTACTGTGTGTATGTTAAGGGCATGTTTATTTCAATATTTTTTTTTAGTGGGTGAGAAGGCGCTTGGCGTGTCTATTTTAGCTGAGTCGTACTCGCTTTTACAAAGAAACTATTCGGAGCCCCAATATCAGCTCCTTTATTACTAGGAACTGTCTAAAAAAGTAGTAGAATTTTTTTTTTTTTTTGAGTTGGAGTTTCGCTCTTGTTGCCCAGGCTGGAGTGCAATGGTGCGATCTCAGCTCACTGCAACCTCCGCCTCCTGGGTTCAAGTGATTCTCCTGCCTCAGCCTCCCGAGTAGCTGGGATTACAGGCATGCGTCACCACTACCCCAGCTAATTTTGCATTTTTAGTAGAGACGGAGTTTCTCTGTGTTGGTCAGGCTGGTCTTAAACTCCCGACCTCAGGTGATCCGCCTGCCTCAGCATCCCAAAGTGCTGGGATTACAGGCGTGAGCCACCGCTCCCGGCGAGTATTTTTAAAATAAATATTTATTGGCTGGGCGCAATGGCTCACACTTGTAATCCCAGCACTTTAGGAGGCCGAGGAGGGTGGTTCACTTGAGTTCAGGAGTTGGAGACCAGCCTGGCCAACATGATGAAACCCCATTTCTACTAAAAATGCAAAATCAGCCAGGCGCGGTGGCTCATGCCTATAGTTCCAGCTACTTGCAAGGCTGAGATGGGAGGATCACTTTAACCCGGAGGTGGAGGTTGCAGTGAGCTGAGATCACACCACTGCACTCCAGCCTGGGTGACAGAGTGAGACTCCTTCTCAATAAATAAATAAATAAAATTTCTTAATTTTTATTATTAACATTCAAATTGACCTCATCACATGTATGCTATTGACATCCTGTTGGAGCTTGTTAATTATTTCTATTGGACCTGTGCTCTAGTGATGATCATCACACCCCTGGGTGATACTCAAAGCAGACGGGATGCATGTCAGTCTCTTCTAGTGAGGTTTCCGTGGAGGCGCCAAGCATTTCTTCATTCATTTCTCCTTGCAGGAGTTCACTCGTGGGGCATAGTTGTTACTGAGGAGCCACAGTCTTGTAAAGCGGCCAGTGTGAACGAAGATTCCGACATCTGCTTCAGATGGCTTTCTAGTCCCAACTTGTGGCAACTTGGCTCTCGTCCTCAGAATAATTATATTATTTCCTCAGAATAGTTATTATGTTATTTCAAGAGAAATGGGAAAGGGAGAGGAAAGGGTGGTTTGGATTTGGCGAGTGATATTGGGGGGGGGGGGACACTAAAAAGACCCCTCTCTCCGGATTTCCGATTCAGTGGAAGTAAGACCACAGGAGACATATGGAGAGCCATATGTCAGCCTAAGACTCCCAGCCAAGTGGGCCTGTGAGCACTGCAGCCCCGAATCACACAGACAGACCCACCTGGTCATGGGTATAGCCAGGTAACTGGTGGCCATGATGACTGTGGGAAACTGATTCCCAGATGGTGGAGAAAAGCAGGCAGGTGCTGCCTTTCTCCTTTCACCCCAGAGCACTTAGAGCAGATCCCCCTGCTCCTGTGGGGAGGGACTGGGGTTGGGGGAGGACAGAGGTGCCAGAGGAGGCCCCTCTGAAACCCTGGGGCAGGGAAATGGATGGAGAATGTTAGCATTATCCCATGTGAGAGCTGATTGAGGATGGATAAGAAATAATGGCTCATGGTTTCTGAAGGATTCTGCGTGTTGGACTCGGTGCCAAGAGCTTGCCAGGCATCAGCACATTGAAACCCCTGACAGCCCTTTGATGTGGGTGCTCTATGATGATATCTGCAGGTGCCACACACGGAAAGCCATTTGCAGGGGTTGTGTTCTTCTCACTGGCAGTTTTTACCCGTTATCTTTTTTGTAGTTCCTTTTTTTTTTTTTTTTAAACAAATGGGGATTACATGTATATGAATAGCTGAATTCTGTCTCTGTCTCTGTCTGTCTCTGTCTCTCCCTCTCTCTCTCTCTCTCTCTCTCTCTGTGTGTGTGTGTGTGTGTATGTATGTATGTGTGTGTCTAACAGGAGGGGAGCATATGGGCAGAGGTACTGTCTTCTCGTTACCTAAATTCTAACAGGACTAATAATGTGTTGGGCCATAGAAACAACTTGGATAGAGGGACTGTCAGTGTATTCAGTTAAACAGATAGGGATCATTACGGCTTGCAGTTAATCGAAATGAAGCGGCTGCTTAATATAGAAACAGCTTTTAAGATTCACATACCCAATAAAACAATTTAATCTGTGACTAGAACCACTATTTGTGGGCTCTTCTAAATGACTTCATAAAAGTTCCGGAGTTAGAATTTAAAGATCATTATTTCAGCATACAGAATATAATTTAAGAAGATTAACAGAAGGGAAGAGAACAGTCTATTTTAACAGATCAAGTTGGTGTCCACACTTAGATCCTTAAATAATTGCCATTGATAATTGCTTGTATTTATTACATTCAGTGGAAAAAATGAGAGCATGACTAATATATCATTTGCTAGACAGAGCCGCTAAAGAAGAAAGCGAAACATCAAATGACATCATTGTGCATATGTGTGTGTGTGTGTGTGTGTGTGTGTGTGTGTGTGTGTATGGATGTATTAAAACGGAAGGAGGTTGGCATTTTCATGGTATTTAAAAATAAGGGGGAGAGGGGGGTGGATCCCAAACAGAAAGCTCCAATTATGCAATGCTGATGTGAACAGAGTAACTGTATTTATCTAAATTAATTCAGGAAACAGAGACTTTAAGAATAGATTTCTCATTAAAATGTGTTTTAGTTTTCATAGCTCTCTTCAGCAGTTTTTTAAAGTGGGGGTTGAAGCTGTGGGAATTAAGAGAAAATGGAATATAGAAATAGGAGTTGCTGATGTAGGAGCCCTGTTTAGATTTCCTTGGGCATGATCTGCCCCCTGCTGGCTCAAATGTGTTTTACTACTTTAAAAACATTCTCATGCTTGAGAAAATAAGCCTGTTTGAATTATATAGGACTTCATAGATCAATTTTTCTCTCGCTTTATAAGTGAACATCGATTGGATAGGCTCCTCTGCTACTTGGTGGCAATGCCAGGTCCCTAGGCTTCTAGTCCAAGCCTCTTTCTTTGATTTCATTTTCAAGGTTGTTGCCTCTCTTAAGGTCTGGTTTTAATTTTGCCATTTTTGTGTACATTTAAATGAATGCTCATGCTATTACAGTTTTGAATATGTGTGTGTGTGTATATATATATATATATATATAAAAATTTAAAACTTACTTGAATTTTCCGTCTCATAAGGTCAGTGTTTGACTTTGGTTGATCTCTAGTACATTTGACATTGACTCTAGTTTTTCATACACTGTATAGGCCAGACAGGGTTTAGTTTATTATGGTGTATTAGTCCGTTTTCACACTGTTGATAAAGATATGCTTGAGACTGGGCAATTTACAAAAGAAAGAGGTTTAATTGGAGTTATAGGTCCACGTGGCTGGGGAAGCCTCACAATCATGGTGGAAGGCAAGGAGAAGCAAGTCACGTCTTACATGGATGGAAGCAGGCAAAGAGACAGTGAAGAAGATGCAAAGGCAGAAACCCCTGATAAAACCATTAGATCTCATGAGACCCACTCACTACTGCGAGAACAGCATGGGGGAAACCACCCCCATGATTCAGTCGTCTCCCACCAGGTCCCTCCCACAACATGCGGGAACCATGGGAGTACAATTCAAGATGAGATCTGGGTGGGGACACAGCCAAACCATATCATGTGGTCTTTGCAGTACGTATGACTTCTTAAGGTGTATAATACAGACAAGGCCTGTGGCTAATTCATCTTTGCAGCCTGGTACCCAGGACAGTGTCTGGGAGAGGACCAGCATTCAACAGCTGCCAATCAAAGGGTGAATATACAGAATGACTGTTGGTTCAGGATCTTTGCTTGCTTTGTGTGTTTTGGTTTTTCAAAACTTGAGTGATTTCTACTTAACCATGTCCTGGACTGGTAATTGAGTGTTTGGTCTTTTTCTATTTCTAGAAATACATTTAGAGGTGATAGTGTTGGAATGCTGAACAAAACTTGCATCCTTGATTAGAAAGGCACCAAGCAGAATAAGGCATGGGGGCGTGCTCTTGTAATATAGCAGATGAAAGAGGTGGAGTGGGAAACACAAAGAAAAAGGAACTGAAATTCATCGAGAAGACTTATTCTTGTGTATTCCTCAGAGGAGCCCAAGAGGCATTTTCTGTAGGGAAGCCGAGGCCCAGAACTGTTTGGTTGGCTTGCTGAAGAAACTTTAGCTATTGGCAACAAACATAGGATTTGAACTTCAGTCTCTCTGCCTGTGAAGTCTGTATTTCTGTTTTTTGTTTGTTTTTTGAGATAGAGTCTTGCTCTGTTGCCCATGCTGGAGTGCGGTGGCACAGTCTCGGCTCCTCCTCCCAAGTTCAAGCAATTCTCCTGCTGCAGCCTCCCAAGTAGCTGGGGTTACAGGCATGCACCATCATGGCTGGCTAACTTTTTTTTATCGTATTTTTATGATATGAGGTTTCACCATGTTGGTCAGGCTGGTCTCCAACTCCTGACCTCAAGTGATCTGCCTGCCTCAGCCTCCCAAAGTGCTAAGATTACAGGCATGAGTGAAGTCTGTATTTCCAGAACAGAATCCTACTTTCTGGTACAGCTTCCAAACATAAGGGCTTTGTTTGGCTTGCTAAGACCTTTGGAGTTAATCTTTTAGGCAGTAGAGAAGTTTCCCAAGTTCATCTAACAATTGAAGGAGTGATCCGATTTATATTTTGAGAAAATCATGTGGATCAAGGGAATTGATTTCTAAGTAGTGTTATAGATGGCAGCAAAAAGTTTTGTGTAAAGAGCCAAAGAGTGTATATTTTAGGCTTTGTGGGCGAAAGCACCTCTGTTGCAACTAATCAACTCTGCCCTTGTAGTGTGAAAGCACTCAGTATGCAACGCACAGCTTGCACTGTGTTACAATAAAACTTTATTTATAAAAACAGGCAGCAGGTCAGAGTTGAGGACCATTGTTTGCTGACACATGGGCTGGATCTAGAAAACTGCCAGCCTTGATGTGTGCTGCTGGGAGGCTAGCGTGTCCTGTGCACCAAAGGCCCTGCTCGTATCAGATTCCTTTTCCTTCAGGTGTGTCATGGATCCCTCCTCTCTGCTCGCCCGAGGACATTGCTGCATCTCTGAGCCTCCTTGCCCTGGATTCTTTGACCTCTCTCTCAACTGGATTGTTGACATTATTCAAAATCTTTTAGTATGTTCCATCTTGGAAAAAAATACAAAAGATGCTCGTTTGGTTCCACAGCCTCATTCAACTACTCCTTTGTCTCAGCAAGCTGCCCCCACGCCCCCCACCATGGCGCCCCATCCTATATTTCTTCCTGGCTCTCCATGGCCACTCCTCAGCTTCTCAGTCATTTTTCATCTGCTGTCTTCTCACCCACCTGCGTTTTCTTCTCTGAGTCTGCAGGACTCTCCAAGTTTATACACCCTCAACTTCTCATTTGAGTCCCAGACTTAAGTCCCAGTGCCCCTTAGGTGTCATCACTGAGATGTCTCAGGGGTGGCATGTTCTAAAGTCAGTATCATTTTCTCCCAGAAACTTGTCCCTCCTCTTGTGCCTCCTATTCTCAGCCAGTAGCCTCTCCATCCTACCCTGTCCCAAGCCTGAGATCTGGAAGTGATTCTTCCCCCCGGCCACCAAATTAAGGTAAACTTACACACGGTAAAGTATGCCAGTCATAAGCATCCAGTTTGATGAGTTTTGACAAATGCACAAACCTGGTGGTACCAATTCCTGAATCATCACGCCAGCAAACACTCAGGGGCCCCAGGAGTCATCCCTGATGCCTCCCTGTCACTTGCTGCCCACCCCCTGGCCAGGCCCCTCAGCAATCCTGTCACTTTCCCTCCAGTCTTTCTTGGGCCTCTCACTTCATCTCTGCTGCCCCCGCGGCCCTTCCCGCATCACCCTTTTGGTCTCCCTGATTCTTCCCTTGCCTCCTTTCTGTCCATTCTCCACGCAACAGTCAGAATGATTCTTTGGGGCCTGGTGGCTCATGCCTGTAATGCCAGCACTTTGGGAGGCCGAGGCGGGTAGATCACCTGAAGTCAGAAGTTCGAGACCAGCCTGGCCAACATGGTGAAACTCCGTCTCTACTAAAAATTACAAAAATTAGCTGGGCGTGGTGGCAGGCGCCTGTAATCCCAGCTACTCGGGAGGCAGGAGAATCGCTTGAACCTGGGGAGGTGGTGGTTGCAGTGAGCCAAGATTGCGCCACTGCACTCCAGCCTGGGAGACAGAGCGAAACTCACACATACACACACAAGAACGATTCTTTAGAAGCTTAAATCTGATCATGACACTCTCCTGCTTAGGAACTGTCTTGTGACTTTCCATTGTGCTTACAAAAAATTCTCACAATTTTTAATACAGCCTGTGGCCCCCCATCAGTGCTTTGGGTTTGTTTTCACATTTTCATTATTATAGTTAGAAAGTTTTTTTTTTTTTTTTTAAAGCAAAACAAAACAATATAAGCTCCTTTTGGTTAATCTGAATGCACACATTTTTGCCAAAGCCTGTGTTTGTGTTGGCCGGCCTGCTGGCACAAGACATAGAACTGTAATTGCCTTGGGCTAATGAGGACCAAGTGGAACTGCAGGCTGGAGGAGGAGGAGACGGGTTAGACAGAAATGTACTACCTGCAGAGTCTGTGACCTTGACATTAGTATCTCGGGACATCTGGCATATTTCTGGGTTTTAGCAGTTTGTGAGTTATTTAATCATATTTCTTCTTTGCCCTGTTGTTTGTAAAACACTTCCACAGCCCAATATATGAGTAGACACCACTTCCCTCCTGGTAGAGTCCTATCTGAATTATGTGAGGCTGCTTTCCAGAGTAGCAGTTCTTCAACCTGGCTTCATAGTAGAATCATTCAAAAAAAAAGAGAGACAGGGTCTCGGGTCTCGCTCTGTCACCCAGGCTAGAGTGCAGTGGTGCAATCTCTGCTCACTGCAACCTCCGCCTCCCGGATTCAAGTGATTCTCCTGCCTCAGCCTCCTGAGTAGCTGGAACTACAGGCACCCGCTACCATGCCTGGCTAATTTTTGTATTTTTAGTAGAGACGGGGTTTCACCGTGTTCGCCAGGCTGGCCTCGAACTCCTGACCTTAAGTGATCTCCCTGTCTTGGCCTCCCAAAGTGGTAGGATTACAGATGTGAGCTGCTGCCCCCGGCCAAAAATTTTTTTTTTTTAATAAAAATGACAGAGTTCTACACCCACAGGTTTGGACGAGGGACCTAATAGGTGATTCTAATATGCAGCCAGGGTTGAGAGCCACCATCGTAGAACTCTGTGCAAATCTGAGGGTTTTTCCAAGTTTTACTTGCACAGCTTGAGTATCCCTTATCCAAAATGCTTTGGGCTAGGCATATTTCAGCTTTCAGGTTTTTTCCAATGTTTTTGGATTTTGGAATCTTTGCATTATGCTGGTCGAGCATCCCTCATGTGAAAATTTGCCCCAAAGAACCCCAAAGAACATTTCTATTGAATGTCATGTTGGCACTAAAAAAAAGTTTCAGATTCTTGACCATTTCAGATTTCATATTTTCAGATTTAGGGTTACTCAATTGGTATAATGCAGATATTCTCAAAATCCAAAATCTGAAATCAGAAACACTTCTCGTCCCAAGCATTTCAGATAGGAGATCTTCCACCTGTATAAGAGATTGACAGAGATTGATATCCATGACTTGGTCCATCTCCAGCCGTATTTTTTCTCAATGTGTCATACACTCTTGAAGCATCTTTATGACGACGAGAATCCTGGGTTTTCTTTCTTTGACCAAGCCTCTGCTGTAGAGTTTGAAGAGTATCATATCTTCTCCATAATTGTATTTTCGCCATATTCGGTGAGCCAAGGTAGGCTGACTGCTATGACAGACAGCCATCAAATCTTAGGGGTGTAACACAGGGATGGTCTATTTCTTGCTCCTCTCACAGCCCCTGGTGGGTAGGGGAGGGACTCGAGTCTACTCTGTAGGCTTCTTTGCTTGGGAGATGTACCATCTCTGAGGACACTTAGGTGGCAAGCGGAAGGTGGAGCCCAGAGGACTGTGAAGGGGGTTTTTAGCTACCAGGCATAGAAGTGGCTGATAGCCCCGTGGCTCAGTTGTTCAACTGGCTACACTTGGTCCCCTTGTTATTGCCTGCCTGCCGGGTTTTTTGTTTTTTGTTTTTTTAATTATTTTTTTGAGATGGAGTCTGGCTCTGTTGCCCAGGCTGGAATGCAGTGGCGTGATCTCCATTCACTGCAACCTCCACCTCCCAGGTTCAAGTGATTCTTCTGCCTCAGCCTCCCATGTAGCTGGGATTACAGACGTGCGCCACCACGCCCGGCTAATTTTTGTATTTTGAGTAGAGACAGGGTTTCACCATGTTAGCCAGGCTGGTCTCAAACTTCTGACCTCAAGTAATCCACCCGCCTCAGCCTCCCATGGTGCTGGGATTACAGGCGCGAGCCACCGTGCCCGGCCTCTGCCTGCCGTTTTTACTGCAAGGGAGTCTAAATGTTTTCGGCTTCTGTGTGCCCAAGGATAAAGAGGTAGGTTGAGGAACACATAACATTGTTTCTGCCTCACCATTTTCACTGGACAACTTACCCCTCTAGTTTTTGTTTTAATAACTCAGCCACCAACAGCTGCCGCGTCAATATAGATACGTTTTAAATATGGAAGATGATTTAAATCGTTCCTTGAAACTGTCTCTCTTGGTTTCTGTGAGTCATTCTGTGCACTGTTGTTGAATGCCTCCCCGTGCCAGGCACTGGGCCGAGCAGATGCCAGTTATTCAATGTATGCTAAGCTCTGTACTGGGAAGATTCTGGTGGCTGGTAAGGGAAACCCCAACTAAAGGTGGCCTAATTTATGCTGCCTTTTACTATTTCAGACTACATGAGGCAGGGCAGTTTCAGGGATGTGGATTCAGCCCCCGCCCCCGCTAGGCTTGCCTCTGATTTTCTTGGCTTTTGCTTTATGATTTCAAGACAGGTTTAGATCGTCAGATCTTTGTTGTCTGCCGCAAAAGGGACATTTCCGCCTAGTGTCGTGTGTGTGCGCAAACCTCCCCTAGGAGCCCACAGTACCCTTGACATTACGACATTATGTCTTTGTGGAATCGTGACACTGGCCCCTGCCCAGGCCTGTCGCTAGCAGAGCAGGTGAAAGGACTGTGGTTGTCTGGACCAGTGGAGATCCCTGGGACCCCTGCACCCAGCCTGGCATGTTGGCGTCATCTCTGAGTCATTTCTTCTCTTTTATTACATGCAATTGATTCACATTTTTAGCAAAATTCCTCTTTCTTGATAACGTTCCAGCTCTTGGTACTCCACAGGACTTCTCTTTAGAACGCAAAAGGGGCTCATCTGCCCATCCCACCATTCAGCGGTTGTCAGCGTGCTGCCTTGTGATGGCGTTTGTATGGCTGTGCTCTTGCTTATTCCTTCAGTTTACCTTTCTTGTAAGTTTCCAGCCTCTTTGCTACTTCTGTTCTCTGCACAACACCAAGCATGGTGCCATATGCCAAATGGATGGGGTTTCTCTGTTCAAGTCTCTCTCATGTCCGTATCTTCCTCTCCATCTCCAGCCTGGTTAACTGTGTTTGGGACCTGGCCACCGCGGGCCTAAACAACGGCAGCAGCTGGTCTCCCGAGGGACCCTTCGGTCCTTCTAGAGCTTTCCTCCAGAGCTGCGTTTCCTACAGGTGGCCTTGATGAGGTCATCACCACCCTCCAGCTCCTGCGCTTGCCTCTGAAGCATCCAGCTGAACCTTAGCTCATCTTCTCTGCCGCCTTTCGTCTCAGCCCAGCTGACCTAACCAGACCTGGATCTCATTCTCCCATAAGAATCTTTCCCAGCTTCTGTGGTTTCTGTGCTTTCTTGGCCTGACTCATGTTTGCTGGTCTTTTAAGGCATAACTCATCCCTTATTTACTTCTGTCCTTTGCCTCCCTTCCCTCTGGATTTTTTGTTCACTTGTCCTTAACTATCACTAACACGTGACCTTGGCAGGACTTTGGATCAGGCTGAGCTGGCATTAAGAGTCCAACTCGGACACTCGGCCATGCTTCCCTCATGGGATTATTGTGGGAATAACATGAGTTAGTGTGGGTTGTGTACCCGCAGGTTCATTGCCTTGTCCCCTCAGTATTATTCATGAATGATTGCATTTTTATTCACGTGTACCTGCTTTAAGTTTCTCAGAAAGATCATGTTAGTGAGCTCATGCATTTAACCAAACGTTTACACAGTGGAGGTGTTTGGGATGAACTAGTGAACAAAATGAAGATCCGTCTTTCCCAGAGCTTACCTTCCCTGTGAGGCACCATACATCTTATGACCTTTCCTTAGGAAAAGGTAGTTCTATTTGCCTCATTTGCCAAAAGAGGCGAGTAAGGCCAGACGCAGTGTGGCCAGCAGGAGAAACGACTTTTGCTTTCCTTTAACTCAGCTCTTTGGAAACAGGCATTTTGATCTCCCTCTTCCCACCTTTCTACCATTGTTCTGTTGAGTAATTATAGTGCCATTGTCCAAAGCTGATTTTTTTTTTAAATTATAGTTAGAAGCACCAACTCTTCCGTTTTGTCTTTCAGTGGTGAAAGTGGGGCAGGTAAAACCGAAAGCACTAAATTGATCCTCAAGTTTCTGTCAGTCATCAGTCAACAGTCTTTGGAATTGTCCTTAAAGGAGAAGACATCCTGTGTTGAACGAGCTATTCTTGAAAGCAGGTATTTGTTTATTGATTTTCTTGTTTCCAGCTAATAGGATTCACTTTCCTTATGGTATGGCTTATTTAAAGAAGAGTTAAAATTAGTTGGTCGCGTTTCTCTTTTTCTTGACTTCTCTTTTACAATTCCTTAAGGAAAGGTCTTGCCATGCACATAGTAATATCTCATGAACCCAGCAACAACTCCTTCTGCCTCCTGCCCCTTCATCGTCAGGCCAGGTCTGAGATGGGGACTGAGTGGCGCCCAATGGCTGTCTGCAGAGCCTTCGACTCCAGCTTCATGTGTTTTTGAAGCACCTGCATCAGATAAGGCACTTGTATTGGAGTTTATGGAGAAGAATAAACTTGACTAGTTTTCTGGAGGCCTTGTCAGCAGCAGAAATGTCAGCCCCCAGCCACGGTGTAAAAGGGGGCTTAGCGTGGAGACGAGCAGGGTTCAGGTCAGCATCCACCGCTTGGAGGCTTAACATGAGCAGAACGGGCCTCTCGTGTGCGGAAGATGAGTGATGCATTCTATATAACAGGGAGCCTCAAAACTTAGAAAGAGGGCTAGGTGTCACCCGAGTTGTTGTATAAACTATGTCATTGCCTGATAGATGGTTTGTGCTTTATAAGACTTTAGAACCGGTAGGGACTTTATACAACCTATTATTTAGAGATTTGTCCAGGGGTCGGCAAACCACAGCTTCGTGCCTATATCTTGCAGCCTGTTTTTGTTTTTTGTTTTTTAGCATGTAAACACACCATTTAAAATCGTGGTAAAATATACCTAGCACTAAATGTGTGTTAACTGTTTATCAGTGTATGGCGCAGTGGCATTGGCATTAAGTACATTCATGTTTGTTATGCAACCATTGCTGCCATCTGTCTCCAAAACTTCATCTTCCTCCTGTAATCTGTTTTTATAAATAAAGTTTTATTGGAACCCAGCCACACTCATGAGTAGTGTTTACAGCTGCTTTTAGGCTATAGTGGCAGAGCTGAGTAGTTGCAACCGAGACCCCGTGGTCTGCAAAGCCTAAAATACTTACTGTCTGGTCCTTTCCAGAAAAAGTTTGCCGGCCCCTGATCTAGTCAGACTCCATCTTACACTTGGAAAAGACCCAAAGAAATTAAATGAGTTGCCCCCGGGACATACAACAAATAGGTGAAATTTCCAGGACTGGAACTTCTTCAGTTTCTAGAATTGGGGTGGGCTTTTTCTGTGCAGTCCCTGGATTGTGCATGTAAGGCCACACTCACTGGTGCAGGAACGAGCCATTGCGGTCCCCTTAACTGTGTGGCATCCCTTGGCAGCACAGCTACACTCACTAAGATGGATATGCAGATAAGCCCATTTCAACAAGCGTTTTGAAAATCTGGCTCTTCCGGAAATAAACATTGCCACCCTCAGTCCTTTTGGTTTCAGATTTTTCTTGCAGTTGTGTATTTTGACATTTGTGAGAAGTGCTATTGCCGTCTTCAGACCCACCCTTATTAATGCTGTCTGCTGCCCTCACTGTCTTCACAGCCCCATCATGGAAGCTTTCGGCAACGCGAAGACCGTGTACAACAACAACTCTAGTCGCTTTGGGAAGTTTGTTCAGCTGAACATCTGTCAGAAAGGAAATATTCAGGGCGGGAGAATTGTAGATTGTATCCTCTTTCATTTATTTTTATCTATAGTAATTGATTCTCTAAGTGGAAACTGTTCTCACTAATTATAAGGATTGAAAAAGAATGTGAAACATTTCTTTCTCTGGTTCTTTAACGAATTAGAGCAGTTAGTTATTGCTCTAATGTTAGTATACCTGCTAATTTTTTCTATGAGATGGACATGGTACGTGTGCCTATAGTTACAGCTACTTGGGAGGCTGAGGCAGGAGGATTGCATGAGCTCAAGAGTTAGAGGCCAGCCTGAGCAACATAGCAAGACCCTGTCTCTTAAAAAAATAAAATAATTTTTAAAAATTATTCTGTGCGGCCAGGCGCAGTGGCTCATGCCTGTAATCCCAGCACTGTGGGAGGCGGAGGCAGTCAGATCACTTGAGGTCAGGAGTTTGAGACCAGCCCGGCCAACATGGTGAAACCCCACCGATACTAAAAATACAAAAATTAGCCAGGCTTGGTGGCGTGTGCCTGTATTCCCAGCTACTTGGGAGGCTGAGACAGGAGAATCGCTTGAACCCAGGTAGCAGAGGTTGCAGTGAGCCGAGATCGTGCCACTGTACTCCAGCTTGGGCGACAGAGTGAGACACTGTGTTTAAAAAAAAAAAAATTCTGTGAAATAAAGAACCGTATTTGTTTTATAAATCCCTGATATAATTTCCATAATCTGAAACATTGACTTCATCATTAAACTTCAGGTATTTGTTTGAAATCAACTGTGTCAGTTAGTTTGGTACCTGACAGGGTACCATGTGTCAGGCCTGGAATTAGATTTAGATGAAATAGTCTATACTTTGTTTGCTTGTCTGTTGGCACTGGAAGCTTCTATGTCAAAGGAACAGGGAACTGTAATTATTTGAGCACCAAAGAATAGAAAATGAAAGACTAGTTGAGCATGGCATAGCTTTGTTTTTTTCCTTGACTTGCCATTGCTTTTCACATGAAGATTTATTAGAAAAAGTAAGTAAACGTGATTTAATCCACATTTTCTTCCATAATAACAATTTTCAGAAATTATTGGTTTGTGTGAATTAAGCACAGGAAACATCTCTGAATATAAATCTGATTTATCTTCCCAGAACCGAGTAGTAAGGCAAAATCCCGGGGAAAGGAATTATCACATATTTTATGCACTGCTGGCCGGGCTGGAACATGAAGAAAGAGGTGAGTGGGACGACAGCTGGATAATGTGGACTAGCAACTCATTTTCCATTTAAATAGATGTCAGTAAATGAGAGAACATCTGTTTTAATGTTGACATTCCACCGATAGCAATGAAATGTACACTATGTGAACACCAAAGAGATGCTGAATTTACAGTAGGGAGAAATAATAGGGAGAAAATTATCAGTAGAGAAACCTTGGATTTTTTTTTTTTTGAGTCTTGGTACATTTTTAATGTAAAGGATGTTTATTGAAAATACATATTACAGCTGGTTTCACTTTTCAGCCACCCTGAATAAAGTTAATTTCTAAATATTTGATTTTTGCCTGGGTGCAGTGGCACACACCTGTAATCCCAGTACTCTGGGAGGCCAAGCAGACGGATCACTGGAGATCAGGAGTTCAAGACCAGCCAGGCCAATATGGTGAAACTCCATGTCTACTAAAAACACAAAAATTAGCCAGGCATGGTGGTTCGTGCCTGTAATTCCAGCTACTCAGGAGGCTGAGGCAGGAGAATCGCTTGAACCCGGGAGGCAGAAGTTGCGGTGAGCTGAGATTATGCCACTGCACTCCAGCCTGGGTGACAGAGCTAGGCTCCGTTTCATTAAAAAGAAAAAAGAAAGATTTTTTAAGAGAAAACAAACAGGATCCTCATCAGTTGTTCTTTCAGTAACATTTTTAAAATAATCTCATTTAGTTTCAGTAATTGTTTTCTATTTTCCCTAGATGGTAACTAAGAGGGAACTTTATTATCTTTATGGGAGACTGTTAAGAGCACAGAATTATATATATATACTTTAAAAAGTCAGAGTGAAAACTCTGAATTTCATCTTGTCCTGGACAACTGTGACATCATGTTTTTGTCTTTCTGTAGAAGAATTTTATTTATCTACGCCAGAAAACTACCACTACTTGAATCAGTCTGGATGTGTAGAAGACAAGACAATCAGTGACCAGGAATCCTTTAGGGAAGTTATTGTAAGTTACTTTTAAATGTTTTCCCTATTAAGATATCAGATACCTTATTAAGAGTAACAGATTTCATTTTCGGTTTCAAAAGATTTTTTTAAATAGAAATAGAAGTAATTCCATTTGGACCAGTGGGTGAGAACAGGTATTTCCTTCTTGTTCCAAGTCATGAACTTGTTCCAAGTTCTAGGCTGAAAGGGGTTTGAGGACTCTTCTTTCCTTAGAAGATGAGCGAATGTGTCATTCAGGGCAGATGGGCGGTTTACTTGGGACAGTGTGTTCAGAAAGTGTACCTTCCACCCCCAAAAAACCCCCCAAATCATGGGCTTCACTCTGGAACCAGCAGATCCTCCAGTTTGGGGCTTACAAGTAAGATTTCTTTGAAAAACAAATTCTATAGCTAAAAACAAATCTGCCAGCCATTGGCCCAGGTGACTGTTGTTGCAGAATTTTGCTCCTTTGTTCAGCTAAAACCTGGGGTCTTGTCACACGATCAGGAAAACGTAGGCACAGGGACACGTTGAAGGGTGAGTAGAGCAGGGTTTTATTGGGTGAAAGGAAGATGGCCAGGCGCGGTGGCTCATGCCTATAATCCCAGCACTTTGGGAGGCCAAGGCGGGCAGATCACGAGGTCAGGAGATTGAGACCATCCTGGCTAACACGGTGAAACCCCGTCTCTACTAAAAATACAAACAATTAGCCGGGCGTGTTGGTGGGCGCCTGTAGTCCCAGCTACTCGGGAGGCTGAGGCAGGAGAATGGCGTGAACCCGGGAGGCGGAGCTTGCAGTGAGCCGAGATCGCGCAACTGCACTCCATCCTGGGAGACAGCGAGACTCCGTCTCAAAAAAAAAAAAAAACTCAGCAAAGCGAGAGGGGTTCCTGCTAACAGGCCCCCACCTCACATGTTGATTTCCAGGTCACTACAGGAGCGGAAGAGAGCAGGCTTCTCTTCCCCGTGGAAGAATTCCCCGTGGCCCCACCCACTTCCCCCAGTGCGTACGTCAGGCTCCAGTTCACTGTGGGATGCCCAGACAAGCCCTGGGCAGGTTCCCTCATCGACCCAAAAGCATCTGATGTAAACATTCTTGGGACGCTTGGAGATTCTCCAGGGACCCCATTTTATCTGCCTAAGCATTTGGCTGTCTCATGTTAAGGTATCATCCAGCCCTCGTGGCTTGTGATGGCCATTTCTGGTTGCGTGAGCATTAGTCATCCTGTCTCTGCGTTGTGGCATGCCACGGTCTCTTGCAAGGGCTTTGTTACAAGGTATCTGCATTTAAGATAGCCCAGTCATCGAGCATTGCGAACAGCCCCACCCAATCGGGCCTGGCCAGGAGATTTCATCACTGTGATCTTAAGTTCTTTACCAGAGCCCTTATTAGAACAGTTAGATGCAGCCGGGCACGGTGGCTCATGCCTGTAATCCCAGCACTTTGGGAGGGTGAGGCAGGCGGATCACGAGGTCAGGAGTTCGAGACCAGCCTGGCCAACATAGTGAAACCCCTTCGCTGCTAAAAATACAAAAAAAATTAGCTGGATATGGTGGCGGGCGACTGCAGTCCCAGCTACTTAGGAGCCTGAGGCAGGAGAATCGCTTGAACCTGGGAGGCGGAGGTTGCAGTGAACTGAGATCACGCCTTTGCACTCCAGCCTGGTGACAGTGCAAGACTCCGTCTCAAAAAAAAAAAAAAAAAAAAAAAGGTTAGATGCAATGCACCTAGGGTGGAGTCATTATCATTATCATTCTAATAATCACAAATGCAGCTGACATTTAGTGAGCACTTACTGTTAAGAACTTCACATAGACAAGTTTACTTTCCAATCACTCTCATCAACCCTCTGATGGTAGGAAGTATGGTTGTCTCCATTCTAAGACTCAGAGAAGTTAGTGACCAGCCTAACCTTACCCAGTACCTGGTGCAGCCCGTATCCATACACAGTCTAACTCTGGATCCCACACTCTAAACCGCGAGGCAGGTAATACCTGGTTTCAGTGCACCTCAGATTCGTCCTCCTAGGCTGCCACTGGAAGACTAGCAGCTAGCTCTTCATTCCGTTTTCCCTTTCATTGTCATAGATTATTTGTTAGAACTGTCTGTGGAATGAAATCAGAATATTTTTAACAAATGGATTTCTCTATGGCTAACATGTGTCTCCTTAAGTTGAAAATGAAATTCCAAACGGACTAGGCTATAATACATGATTGTTTTCCACTCTGCCTCCCTTTTAAAGATGTCACAACCTGCCATTTATAATGCAGAGCGGTTTCTCGCTCCATCTCTCCTATTTTCTAACCTGTTAACAAAAACCCTCCTGCAGACAGCACCTTTTGGCATCTGCCTGCGGAGGTGTGGGATTTGGCCTTGCACGTTGGGTTTTATGCAGTGTTTTTCTAAGTATTTTAATTATCTTTTCCAATTTTATATTGGCCCTTTAGACCTCTCACTACTCAAACCTTCCATCACGGTTCATTTATTACTGTCTGCTGAAAAGATGTTGTGTTAGAATAAATTCTCATTCTCGTTTTTGAGGAGCAGGGCAAAAAAAAAGACTTGTCTTTGGCTTTTTCCCTATTTTATTTCTTGTTTCTTTCTTGAAGTAACGAACAATAATTTGTGATAAAAGAATGCAGACAAGACACCTGATTATCCACATGGCAGTGTCACTGCAGGTCCCATCACCTGCGAGCTCGCTTGCTGGCCGCTAGGGAGCACTTGGCAGTGGCAGCTCCCTTGTCCTGGGAAGGCCCTGAGAAATCAGATACTCCGTTGGTACTCTGTGTTCTCTCGGGACATCGTTTTCCACTTCAGAACTGTCTGTTCTTTTTGTCAGCTACAAGTAAACTTTTGGAACTTGGCTTCCCTTCAGTGATTGCTAGCTTTTATTGCTACATTGAAATAATAGGTCTTGGCATTTGAAATTTGATTTTATGACAAAAGGATATGTCAATCACCTAGAAAGGAAGAGAAATTTATACATGAAATTGACATAATGAGCATACCTAACAAATTTATTCTAGCTAATACATTCTACTTATAAAAGATATTTATAGATCCCTAAATATCTAATTTGCAATTACTTTTTAGTGTTAGTCTAGCAGGTGTATCAATGAAAACTTAGCTGATGTTTATCAATATCACAAACATGACATTTTTGCTATAATGATAGCAAAATTTAACCCGTTACTCTTTAACCTTGTACTGGAAATTCTAAGCAGTGCAGCAAAAAGAAAAAGAAAAAAAAAGTGTAACTTTTGGGAAAGAGGGAGGAAAATATATTCCTTTCTATATACGATAAGATTTTCTTCTCCCAAACCTATGAGAATCAAGGATTGAGGGATAGGCGGGGTACAGTGGCTCATGTCTGAAATGTCAGCACTTTGGGAGGCTGAGGTGGGCGGATCACTTGAGCACAGGAGTTCAAGACCAGCCTGGGCAACATGGCAAAAACCCGTCTCTACAAAAAAATACAAAAATTAGCCAGGTGTAGTGGCACACACGTGTAAACCCAGCTACTTGGGAGGCTGAGGTGGGAGGATGGCTTGAGTCTGGGAGATGGAGGTTACAGTGAGCCGAGATTATGTCACTGCACTCCAGCCTGGGCGACAGGGCCAGGCCCCATCTCAAAAATAAAAAAATTAGAAAAAGAATTGGGTCATGCCTATAATTCCAGCACTTTGGGAGGCCGAGGCATATGGATCACGAGGTCTGTAGTTCAAGACCAGCCTGGCCAACATAGTGAAACCCCGTCTGTACTAAAAATACAAAAATTAGCCGGGCGTGGTGGCACGTGCCTGTAGTCCCAGCTACTCAGGAGGCTGAGACAGGAGAATTGCTTGAACCTGGGAGGTGGAGGTTGCAGTGAGCTGAGATCGCGCCACTGCACTCCAGCCTGGGCGACAGAGCAAGACTCTGTCTCGAGAAAACAAACAAACAAACAAAATTGGCCAGGCATTGTGGTGTACCTGTAGTCCTAGCTACCTTGGAGGTGTGAGGATTACCTGAGCCCAGGGAGTTCGAGGCTGTAGTGAGCCATGATCGTGCCACTGCACTCCAGCCTGGATGACAGAGTAAGACCCTGTCTCAAAAACAAAAAACACGATTCTTTTTATCAACTTTAATGTTAGTGTATTCTGGCAATAGGACCTTTTAAGAATTTTGCTTATTTCATTGAGAATTTGCCTTAATGTATTTTTAAAATTTATCATTGGTCACAATAAACATTAATATAAAAAAGTACCTATGAGGTATTCTGAACAGTTTTAGGAGCGTCTTGGTTTTTCCTGGGGCAGAGGCAGTGAACCTATGCTAAATTTCTTAGGCATTTCTTATACAGCCCTTCAAATTGCCCCTTAAAGTGTTAGGTCAGGATGAAAAGCTATTTCAAGTCAGTAGTAACAACTAGTTTATTTTATTGCTTGCATTTGGCCCACCAGGTTGGTGGCTGATGAAATGTGTATGAAGTAACAGGAGTCTTTGCTGAGTGATCATCTGTTTATTCTTTTACTCCACAAATATCGAATGTTTACAGCCTGGCACTGAGCAGGGCTGGGGTTTCCTGACCATATGGACCTTCCTGTATATCTGTGGGGTTTGAATGGTGTGTGACCTTGTGTATGCATGCGTGAATTCATTTGTCATGAGTCAGATTTTATTAAAATTTAAAGGACCAACTTTTTACTTTCATGTTGTGAAACTTGGAAACGTCAGTCTCTTTCAGTGTTGGAAAACTTGGGTGGTCAGCCAATTTCATATTATAAAGTATTTTAAAAATAATATAATATTACTTAATAAAACATAACATTGGCCGGGCACGGTGGCTCACGCCTGTAATCCCAGCACTTTGGGAGGCCGAGGCAGGCAGATCATGAGGTCAGGAGATCGAGACCATCCTGGCTAACACAGTGAAACCCCGTCTCTACTAAAAATACACAAAATTAGCCGGGTGTGGTGGTGGGCACCTGTAGTCCCAGCTACTCGGGAGCCTGAGGCAGGAGAATGGCGTGAACCCAGGAGGCAGAGCTTGCATTGAGCTGAGATTGCGCCGTTGCACTCCAGCCTGGGCAACAGAGTGAGACTCCGTCACAAAAAAATAAATTAAAAAAATAAATAAATAAGTAACATGATGTAATAAATTATTACTGAGTTACTTACTTGTAATTTACTGTGCCCAAAATAGCCTCCCCTGTCACCCTTTCAGACACACCATTTGTTGACTTCTGAGATTCTTCGGAGGTACCTTCTCTGAGGGTGACACTCCTCCCTTTGTTTCCAGGGTGACAAGCTGAGCTCCTTTTGTGCATGATGATTGGGACTCTGCCGTGTATTCGCCACCATCCCCCAACACACATTCACATTCACAAGTATCTGGTTTTTATGTGCTGAATCATAGAATTTCCCATGGTTTTTTCAGTCTTGAAGCCTAGTGTTGAAATACTAATTATAATAAGCCTTGAAGTGGCTACTCTTGTCAAAGGGGTGGAGATTGCTTATTAACAAAGATTGTAAATAGGAGACTAAGAAACAATAAATAGAGACTCTTGCTGGAGTTTTAGCATACATGTCTGCATTGGCGAGAACTGGTTTTAGACATTAAATTATTCCATGTTATGATTAATGCAGTTGCCGCTTATCACAACACTACTAACTACTTGCCCAATCGCTTAGAGTTAGACTAGAAAGCAAAGAAGTCCACAAATTTATTAATATAGTAAACACATTTATTTTGTTCATTTGCTTACATATCTTCTTATACAACCTTTGTATTTTTTTTTAGAACTTAACCAAGAATTTTTATTTATGGGATATGTGTCAATATTTTTTATTTGGCAGCTAGACATTTTCTACTACTTATTTCACTTTTTTTTTTTTTTTTTTTGAGACAAGGTCTCACTCTGTTGCCCAGGCTGGAGCACAGTGATGTGATAATGGCTCTCTGCACCCTTGAACTCCTGGGATCAGGTGATCCTCCTGCCCCAGCCTCCCAAGTAGCTGGGAGTACAGGTGTATGCCAGCACACTAGGCTAATTTTTAATTTTTTTTAGAAATGGGTTTCTTGCTATGTTGCGAGGCTAAAAAATGATTATATATTAGTTATGAATATATCTTGTCATAGATGAAGAAAACTTTAATCATAGAAAGGGAAAAATTTAACTTTTGCACAATGTAGGTGCATTATAATTATTTTGCTGATATCCGATATGGTCTTTAACACAGTTTAAAAAGTCTTGAGAATAACAAATTATTTGTATTTCTTAACCGTATTTTTTTTGCTTTTACCTTTTAGAAGAAATCACTGATAAATATCTTTAAATTTGAATAATTATTTTCTTATAGGCTTTTTTAAATTGATAAGCACTTGGCAAATAGTTCTTATTCTTTGTTTCTGTTTGTATGCATGAAATGATAGCCTTCCCACCTTCAAGTAATTTATGGTATTTTAATTTTTATAATCAACTTTATTGAGATATAATGAACACATAATTAAATACGTCCATTTAAAGTATACATTTCAGTGAATTTTGAATTTACACACCCATTTATCCACAACTGTGATCAAGATAAAAGGGAATCCTCTGCCCCAAAAGTTTCTCTGTGCCCCTTCCCAGGCAATCCCAACCCCCCCACACCTGGCCCTAGGAAACTACTGATCTAATTTAGTCCCTCTGGTATACGGTTATCTTCTTTAGAGTTCCATGTAACTAAAATATGCACTATGTAGTCTCCTGTATCCAGCTTCCTCCAGCCATCCATGTGGCACGTATCACTATTCACTGCTTTTTTTGGTATTCCGTTGAATAGACAGCAGTTTGTTTATCCATTCACCCATTGATTGTCTCATTTTTTGTTGTAAAAGTATTTATTGCCAGCAACATTAAATGACATGATAGAATAGAATGTTCATGAGCTTGCCAGCACTGTTAACTCACAGTTAACCCTTAACAGTAACTATTGGAACTAGTTTCAAATTTGTAAATTTTCTTCCCAGACTGCATTTTAAAAATAATATAGGTACAAAATAGCTTTTTTGCTTTTTTACAAAAAGCTACTGTAAATATAACTGTGCCTCTATATCATGTGCATAATTTTCTTTAAAAAGTATACAATAGGCTGGGCGCCGTGGCTCACGCCTATAATCCCAGCACTTTGGGAGGCCAAGGTGGGCGGATCACCTGAGGTCGGGAGTTCGAGACCAGCCTGACCAACATGGAGAACCCCCTGTCTCTACTAAATATACAAAATTAGCCAGGTGTGGTGGTGCATGCCTATAATCCCAGCTACTCGGGAGGCTGAGGCAGGAGAATCACTTGAACCCGGAAGGCGGAGGTTGTAGTGAGCCGAGATCGTGCCATTGCACTCCAGCCTGGGCAACAAGAGTGAAACTCCATCTCAAAAAAAAAAAAGTATGCAATATTCATATAACTTACTATATTTGACTTGTATAATTGTAGAATAATTAGAATTATTTTTTCTGTGAAAGTGTTAATTAAGGTAACTCTCTAGTGAATGTTTTCTAAAGGTTTTTTTTCTTTTCTTGAACTTTTCCTTGAAACAAATTTCCAGCATTGAAATTATTGGAGATTATATAGATTTCTTTTTTATGTCTTTATAAAGTAACAGAGTTGGGTCAATAATAGTAATAATAATAATGATAAGTTCCTGGCTGGGCACGGTGGCTCATGCCTGTAATTCCAGCACTTTGGGAGACCTAGGTGGGCAGATTGCTTGAGCGCAGGAGTTTGAGACTGGCTTGGGCAACACCGCAAAACTCCATCTCTCCTAAAAATACAAAAATTTAGCCAGGTGTGTTGGTGTGCACCTGTTGTCCCAGCTACTCAGGAGGCTGAGGTGGGAGAATCACCTGAGCCTGGGAAGTCGAGGCTGCAGTGAGCCTTGATCACACCACTGCCCGCCAGCGCAGGTGACAGGAGTGAGACCCTGTATCAAAATAATAACAATAATAATAATAATAATAATAAATCATAATAGTAAGTTCCTAGATTTGGGTCAGTTGGGCCAGACTTTGAATTTTGGTTGCGCGACCCTGAGAAAGTTATTTTTCTTCTCTGAACCTTTGTTGTTGGTTTTTCTCTCAGATATGAAAATTCTAGTATTATATACATATTATATACCTAGGACAATTCTGTCAGATAATCATGTTGTTTTCCAAAAAGATTATACTAATTTATAGTACTAACAACCATTGTATAAATGTCTCTTTTCTACTAATCTTTGTCATTCTGAAATTTTTTGCTAATTTGACAGAACTGATCTCATATTTACCTTAATTTGTACATGTTCGATTTCTAGGAAGGAAAAAAACAGTACTCTGGATTTGCATTTCTCCCTATTTTTATCGCTCATGTATATGTCAGTGGATCTTTTAATTCTTTCCCTCTCCATTGTTTGCCTTTTCTTTCCTGCCGTTATTGCTTTTTCTTTATAAAGAAATTAATCTTGGCCTGGCGTGGTGGTTCATACCTGTAATCCTGGCACTTTGGGAAGCCAAGGTGGGCAGATCACTTGAGGTTGGGAGTTCGAGACCAGCCTGACCAACATGGAGAAACCTCGTATCTACTGAAAATACAAAATTAGCCAGGCGTGGTGGCGCATGCCTGTAATCCCTGCTACTTAGGAGGCTAAAGCAGGAGAATCACTTGAACCTGGGAGGCACAGGGTGCGGTGAGCCGAGATCGTGCCACTGCACCCCAGGCTGGGCGAAACAGCGAAACTCCGTCTCAAAAAGAAAACAAAAAAAAGGGAAAGAAATTGAACTTTTCGCAGTGTTAAATCTCCAGTTGTTTCCTTTTGCAATTTATGTTGCTTCAGAGCGGTGCGTGGTTTCCTTCTTCCCACTCTCCTATGGTCCTTGTGTGAGTCCAAGTTCTTTTTGTAGGTCATTTTCATCGATATTGCCAACAAGTCTGCCCCCAAGTTTGTGTGTACGTGTCTGGTTTTCTTTTCTTTTTTAATAGCTTTTTTTGGTCACAAGAATGCAGCTCCTCAGTCACAATAGAAAATCAGCAAATCTTAGATATGATTCAGAAAACACCTGGCTTCAGTTGTTTAGATACTTGTTGTTGGTAACAGATTCCTGTAAGTGCCTGTTTATTTTTATTTTTCCTCAAACAGCATTATGTTAACTTCCACTTAGTATCCTCAGGCCAAGATAAGACCATAAAAAATCCTTTGGAGAAATTAAAAATAGAGATGTGATGAGTGCCTATGGAAGACAGGTCCAGATCTATTTAGATTTTCCATCAGCATTTATTTAATTTTTTTCTTTTTTTAAGAGACAGGGTCTTAACTGTGTCACCCAGGCTCCCAGGCTGGAGTACACATGCAATCATAGCTCACCGTAACCTTGAACTCCTGGGTTCATGTGATACTCCTGCCTCAGCCAAGCCAGGAGCTGGGACTGCAGGTGTGCACCAACACACCTGGCTAATTTTTTAAAATTCTTGGCTTGGCATGGTGGCTCACGCCTGTAATCCCAGCACTTTGGAAGGCCAAGCTGGAAGGATTGCTTGAGGCCAGGAGTTTGAGACCAGCCTGGCCAACATGAGACCCCCATCTCTACAAACAAAACAAAACAAAACAAAAATACACCCCCTCTCCAAGTACTCCCTCTCCACATTTTTACATCTAAAGAAAATAATAAATTTTTCATTACACTCTGATAGCTGTACAGAAAACTGTTTCTTTATTGTTGTCATGACTGTGACTCCCTGAGGTAATTCTTTTGTAGCATATATAAGAGGCTTGTATGTAAGGGGGACAGTATGTTTATTTCACTGATTATCTCTGAGCATGCTATAGTTCTTTATCTTCCTCCTCTTATGTGCACTATGTAATGTCCTCATCATTTTAAAAGTGAGTTGCTATTGGGTGGGCGCGGTGGCTCACGCCTGTAATCCCAGAACTTTGGGAGGCCAAGGTTGGTGGATCACTTGAGGTCAGGAGTTCAAGACCAGCCTGGCCAACATGGTGAAACCCAGTCTCTATAAAAAACACACACAAAAAATTAGCTAGGCATGGTGGCACACACCTGTAATCCCAGCTACTCGGGAGGCTGAGGCATGAGAATTGCTTGAACCCAGGAGGCAGAGGTTGCAGTGAGCCAAGATCGTGCCACTGCACTCCAGCTTGGGTGACAGAACGAGACTGTCTCAAAACAAAACAACAAGTGAGTGGTTATGCATCTGTTTTTTGTTTCTTTGCCTTTTCAATAACACCTAGTAATTTTATATTATCAGGGATATTCTACATTTTCTTCAGTGTGAAAAAACGACATAAAATTAAATACATTTATTTTCTTCTAGACGGCAATGGACGTGATGCAGTTCAGCAAGGAGGAAGTTCGGGAAGTGTCAAGGCTGCTTGCTGGTATACTGCATCTTGGGAACATAGAATTTATCACTGCTGGTGGGGCGCAGGTTTCCTTCAAAACAGGTAAGATTATGCCTGCCTGCCCTCCTCGCTCCCTTTGTTCCCCGTGGGAAACTTAAACCTAAATTATTGACTGTCTAGCCTTTCAGAGAGAAAATTCTGGCCAGGTGCGGTGGCTCTTGCCTGTAACCCCAGCACTTTGGGAGGTGGAGGCGGGCAGATTGCTTCAGCCCAGGAGTTCGAGACCAGCCTGGGCAATGTGGCCAAACCCCATCTCTACTAATAATACAAAAATTAGCCAGGCATGATGGTGTGCCCCTGTAGTCCCAGCTGCTTGGGAGGAGAGGGGGTGGGAGGATCACCTGAGCCTCTGCGGGTCGAAGGTGCAATGAGCTGAGATGATGCCACTGCACTCCAGTCTGGGCAACAGAGTGAGATCTTGTATCACAAAAAAAAAAAAAAAAGAAAAAAGAAAAGAGAATATGTTTGGACTCCTTGAATAGAGAGCTACAGAATGTTAGTTGTGTCAGATATGAAGCGTCGGTTAGGAAAGGCTCAGAGTGTATGAAAAGTTATTAGTCAATTGGGATAGCAGCCGTGTTCTCTTTTTAAAAAGAAGGAAAATGAGTCAAGTACGTGGAAATATGAGCAACCAGGAATCGACATAGGAAAATGTTGAGAGTCAGGTGGCATAGTCCTGTTGAGTGCCAGCATGGTAGAATGGTTAATTAAGTCCCTTTGTTTTGCAAGCCAGTATGCTGGCTTCATAGCCCTCCCCTGCTTCATACTGTTTCCTGTGTTCTTTATCCCCCGAATACTCTCATGACTTCTCACCTGTACAGTGTCTCAGAGATTTGCTGTCAAGATAAAATGAGTTACCATACAGCTATGTCAGTTGTCATTTTGCTTGAGTGATTTATGTATTAATTTTTAAAACTTTTCTGATGGAAGCAAGAGATGAGGTCATGGAAGCTGGAAATTGGATGAGTTCAAGTTCAAAGCGGTTCTAGAGGAGACCAGAACTGTAGGCCAGTAGTTCTCAAATGTCTGGTTCTACCCAGCACCTCTTAATATTCTCAAAAATCATAGAACCCCAGAGAGCTTTTGTTTATGTGGGTTGTATCTGTTGATGTTTACCACATTAAAAGTTAAAACTTTTTGGCTGGGCACAGTGGCTCATGCCTGTAATCCTAGCACTTTGGGAGGATGAGGCAGGTGGATCACTTGAGGTCAGGAGTTCGAGACCAACCTGGCCAACATGGTGAAACCCCGTCTCTACTAAAAATACAAAAATTAGCCAGGCGTGGTGGTGTGCGCCTGTAATTCCAGCTACTTGGGAGACTGAGGCACGAGAATCTCTTGAACCTGGGAGGTGGAGGTTGCAGTGAGCCAAGATCATGCCAGTGCACTATAGCCTGGGTGACAAAGTGAGACTCTATCTCAAAAAAAAAGTGAAAACTTCTAAACAAAAGTTAAAATGAGATGTTTAAAAAATATTCTTTATTAATTTAAAAAGAACAATAATAAACCCATTGCATACTAAAATAAATGTTCTATTTTTATTTAAAAGACTGTTTTCCAAATCAGAAAACAGGAAGGATAGTCACATTGTCTTATCTTTTTGCAAATTTCTTTAATGTCTGGCATATTGAAAGACAGTTGGGGGCTGGGCGCAGTGGCTTATGCCTGTAATCCCAGAACTTTCTTTAGGAGGCCAAGGTAGGTGGATCACGTGAGGTCAGGAGTTGGAGACCAGCCAGGCCAATACGGTGAAACCCGTCTCTACTAAAAACACAAAAATTAGCCGGGCTTGGTGGCGGGCACCTGTAATCCTAGCTACTTGGGAAGCTGAGGCAAGAGAATCGCTTGAACCCAGGAGGCGGAGGTTGCAGTGAGCCGAGCTCATGCCACTGCACTCCAGCCTGGGAGACAAAGCAAGACTCTATCTCAAAAAAAAAAAAAAAAAAAAAAGACAGTTGGGTTGTCATATCTCTTCTGCCTTTAATTTGTTGAGGTACCTCATGTGTAGCCTTTGGAATACTCTTCTGTATACTGGTGAGAGAATTAGAGTGAAAAAAGCAGATAACATCTTAGTGTTATTAATGAAAGTAGTAGGCCGGGCATGGTGGCTCATGCCTGTAATCCCAACATTTTGGGAGGCCAAGGCAGGGAGATCACTTGAGGTCAGGAGTTCAAGACCAACCTAACCAACATGGTGAAACCCTGTCTCTACTAAAAATAGGAGGCTGAGGCAGGAGAATCATTTGAACCCGGGAGGCGGAGGTTGCAGTGAGCTGAGATCATGCCACCGTACTCCAGCCTGGGCTACAGAGTGAGACTCCATCTCAAAAAAAAAAAAAAAAAAAAAAAGAAAGTAGGTGGGCATGGTGGCTCACGCCTGTAATCCCAGCACTTTGGGAGGCCAAGGCGGGTAGATCACGAGGTTAAGAGATCAAGACCATCCTGGCCAACATGGAGGTCAACAGATTGAGACCATCCTGGCCAACATGATGAAACCCCATCTCTACTAAATATACAAAAAATTAGCCAGGCGTGGTAGCGGGTGCCTATAGTCCCAGCTGCTTGGGAGGCTGAGGCAGGAGAATGGCTTGAACCCGGGAGGCGGAGCTTGCAGTGAACTGAGATCACTGCACTCCAGCCTGGGTGACAGAGCGAGACTCCATCTCAAAAAAAAAGGAGTTGCAAATCTCTGACAGGATCTTGGGGACACCCATAGGATGCCCAGACCACACTTCGTCCAAGCACGAGGCTCTATGCTACTAACCTAGGATTCACTAAGGGAATGAGTAACTTAGCAATAACATGCAATCTCTAAACTCTGCTTGAGGGATTCAGGTGTGTTCTCTGCGTTAAGGTATCGCTAAGCCTGGTTAGCTTCTCAGGGACGGTGGGTTCATTCACCTTTGTCTTATTCTCTGCAGCTTTGGGCAGATCTGCGGAGTTACTTGGGCTGGACCCAACACAGCTCACAGATGCTTTGACCCAGAGATCAATGTTCCTCAGGGGAGAAGAGATCCTCACGCCTCTCAATGTTCAACAGGTACACACGCTTTGCCATCTGATCTTGCCTTACTAGACACTCCTAGGTTTTCAGATCCATAGTTTTGATTGAAATATGTAATTATAATAACAGTTATAACTGTAATATATTAATAACTGTTCAAATGACTGGTTCATTATAAAAATAAAGAAGATACCGAAGGATTGGGAATAGACAAAGCTATTGAATTGCTGTCTAATTGTCTAAAATAACATCGAATTGTTGTTTAAGAGGATGGGTCGAATGCAGATTGCCTGACTTTGAACTTGACCCTTCTACTTACTACTGTCTGCTCTTGGGAAATTTAGTCACTATGCCTCAGTTTCCTCCACTATAAGACAAGCATAATTATACCTAATTCATAGGATTCTTATAAGAAAAATAACAAATATATGCTGAGCATTTAATGTCTGGTACAGAGTAAGTGCTAAATAAACATTACTTACAACAATAATGTGTTGTTATAATGAAAACAATATAATAATATGTTTTATTTATATTTGCCTCTGCTACTGCCCCGAGCCAATGTATATGTGCTAGCTCTTTGTATTAGGGTTTTCTTAGAGGGACAGGATATAGATAGATAGATCGATAGATATAAAGGAGAGTTTATTAAGTATTAACTTACATGATCAGAAGGTCCCACAATAGGCTGTGTGCAAGCTGAGGAGCAAGGAGAGCCAGTCTGAGTCCCAAAACTGAAGAACTTGGAGTCCGATGTTCTAGGGCAGGAAGCATCCGGCATGGGAGAAAGGTGTAGGCTGGGAGGCTGTGCCAGTCTCGCCTTTTCGCATTTTTTCTGCCTGCTTTATTTTCACTAGAAGCTTCTGCCCACCAGATTAAGGATGGATGTGCCTTCCCTAGCCCACTGACTCAGATGTCACCCACACAGACACACCCAGGATTAATACTTTGTATCCTTCAATCAAGTTGACACTCAGTATTAACCATCACACTCCTCTAATATGTTTTTAATTGGATAAATAAAAATGCTGACCATATTATGAAGAAAAACTTGGTAAATACAAAGTATAATAGAAAATCAGAAAAATTTAAAAAAGAGCTCACATCTTAATTATTGTTTTAAACCTGGTGCCAGGCGCGGTGGCTCACACCTGTAATCCCAGCACTTTGAGAGGCTGAGGCGGGCGGATCACCTGAGGTCAGGAGTTTGAGACCAGCCTGACCAACATGGAGAAACCCCATCTCTACTAAAAATAGAAAAATTAGCCAGGTGTGGTGGCACATGCCTGTAATCCCAGCTACTCAGGAGGCTGAAGCAGGAGAATCGCTTGAACCCGGGAGGTGGAGGTTGCTGTGAGCCGAGATCGCGCCACTGCACTCCAGCCTGGGCGACAGAGCGAGACTCCGTCTCAAAAAAACAAAAAACAAAAAAAACCTGGTCACATTTGTACCTGTATATATGGTTTAGATTCTTTTGTATAACAACATAGCAAGTTGAGTTTGGAATCCTGGTATTTAATCTTAACAGAAGGGAAATATGTGAATTCCAGTTTATCTTTTCTTTAGATATCTGTCCTTTCCTAGATGATATCGATTGACTTCACACTGGAGGGCCAGATGCTATGCTAGTCTTGTGTGTGTCTCTCAAGTGGGGAATGGATGGCCTTGCCTGTCTGGGGTGCCCGGGGTCAGCTGAGTCTGTGCTGGTTTCTCTCCCACAGGCAGTAGACAGCAGGGACTCCCTGGCCATGGCTCTGTATGCGTGCTGCTTTGAGTGGGTAATCAAGAAGATCAACAGCAGGATCAAAGGCAATGAGGACTTCAAGTCTATTGGCATCCTCGACATCTTTGGATTTGAAAACTTTGAGGTAGGTTTCCTAACAGTGCAGCACATGAATTCTCTTCTGTCCATGATTAGCTGCTATTGAACAAATCTCTGTGAGCAAACTCTTTTTTTTTCTTTTTTTTTGAGATGGAGTCTCACTCTGTCTCCCAGGCTGGAGTGCAGTGGCGTGATCACAGCTCACTGCAACTTCCACAGTGGTTCAAGTGATTCTCCCACCTCAGCCTCCCAAGTAGCTGAGATTACAGGTGCCTGCCACCACAGCTGGCTAATTTTTCTTGTATTTTCAATAGAGACGGGGTTGCACCATGCTGGGCAGGCTGGTCTTGGACTCCCGACCTCAGGTGATCTGCCCATCTCGGCCTCCCAAAGTGCTGGGATTACAGGTGTGAGCCACTGTGCCAGGCAACAGGCATTGATATTTTTCTCTGCAGATCTTTTTTTTTGTCTTTTCTTCACCTTTCTGTATAATCGTGAGTGCACTAAAGATACTTATTGAATGCTTTCCCCCCTTAGGTTAATCACTTTGAACAGTTCAATATAAACTATGCAAACGAGAAACTTCAGGAGTACTTCAACAAGCATATTTTTTCTTTAGAACAACTAGAATATAGCCGGTAAGAATTCCACTCATAGAATTCCATTTCAATTTTTTTTTTAAAGCAGCAACTAGATTCGTTTTGAAGCTATGTTTTCATTTAACTTGGCTGTTTAAAATCTTTCTACAGGGAAGGATTAGTGTGGGAAGATATTGACTGGATAGACAATGGAGAATGCCTGGACTTGATTGAGAAGGTAATGTATTTTTGAAGAATGGTTACAGTCCCAAGGGGGTCCAGCTGGACTGATTCATATTTATGGGAACAAAATAACGTGCACGAACACGCACATCAACGATGTGAATGTTTAGAACACAATGGACCATTTGGAAACATAAATGTAAATGTGCAAGGTTGAATTTAAATACTTGGCTGCTTCAAACCTATTGTCTCATTGAACTCAGTATTTTAGAATCAACAGCGTGTGAATTGGCTTCCCTTAGATTTTAAGTCAGAAGCAAAGCCTTGCCAGTACCAATATAGATTTGCCAGTTGTAAAAGTTTTATCCCCCAAATTGCAACGGGTTCAATTTTTTTTTAAGATTTATATAAGAACTTAATTGGTTTTCTCTATAGTGTATCATTATGGTTTTTCCAATCGAGAAATTACCATGCCTTTTCTTTTAACCACTCATTTGTTAGAGAGTAGAGAAGAGCTCTCAAATAGTTTGGGACGCACACATTCAACTTTTTTTTTTTTTTTTTTTTCCCTGAGACGGAGTCTCACTCTGTCGCCCAGGCTGGAGTATAGTGACACAGTCTTGGCTCACTGCAACCTCCGTCTCCCAGGTTCAAGTGATTCTCCTGCCTCAGCCTCCCCAGTAGCTGGGATTACAGGTGTATGCCACCACGCCCAGTTAATTTTTTTGTATTTTTAGTAGAAACAGGGTTTCACTGTTGGCCAGGCTGGTCTGGAACTCCTGACCTCAAATGATCTGCCCGTCTTGGCTTCCCAAAGTGCTGGAATTACAGGCATGAGCTACCCACGCACCCAGCCACATTCAACTTTTAATTCATTTTTTCTTTTTCTTCTTTCTTCTAGAAACTTGGCCTCCTAGCCCTTATCAATGAAGAAAGCCATTTTCCTCAAGCCACAGACAGCACCTTATTGGAGAAGCTACACAGTCAGCATGCGGTATGTCGAAACCTGCAATTCTTCATCACATTGGAGTAGCACGTCTGTGGGTTAGGGTTACACACCAGACATGTCAGTCCGCTGGCCCAACTGTGCCTCCCACATTGAACATTTATTCTCAAACCAAAGCTGTTCTTCTATTACTAGAACTAAATTGAAATAAGCAAAAGGGTTAGATTTGGAGCTACTTGTTAGAATGCCCAAGCTTATTTAGAGAACGTAAAATTGTTAATCTATTATAATGACACAATCGAGAGTTAACATGGTTTTTCTAAAGTGCACCATATGCCGTGTCCTGAAACGCAGATCCATGGCAAGTTTGGAAATGATTTTCACTGTCTTTTGTATTTAGTGTTCTCTGGAAGTCAAAGGAAATCAGTGAGTGAAATAAGGCATTGTATTTTTTTTTTTTTTAGAATAACCACTTTTATGTGAAGCCCAGAGTTGCAGTTAACAATTTTGGAGTGAAGCACTATGCTGGAGAGGTAACTTTTTATTAAGATACCTATTGATATTTGCCTGTTTGGTATTCAGAGAAAACAGTAGTTTCAGAAGCGAATCATGAATTTATTGGGCTGGGCATGGTGGCTCACATGAGCCTACAGTCCCAGTACTTTGGGAGGCTGAGGCAGGAGGATCACTTGAGGACAGGAGTTTGAGACCAGCCTGGGCAACATAGATATAAAAAATATCTTACAAGATATTTTTTAAAAAGTTAGCCTGGCATGGTGACACATCTGTTGTCCTAGCTGTTCTGGAGGCCGAGGTGGGAGGATTGCTTGGGCATAGGAATTTGAGGCTGCATGAGCTATGATCACGTCACTGCACTTCAGCCTGGGAAATAGAGCAAGACCCTGTCTCTTAAAAAATAAATAAATAAATTTCTTGGAATGATTTCTTTCTGTGGCTCTTTCTGGGAAGTAGCTTATGACCTGAAACTATTCTTTCAATCAGTTTTCTCCTCTCTTATTTATTAAAACTAGGTGCAATATGATGTCCGAGGTATCTTGGAGAAGAACAGAGATACATTTCGAGATGACCTTCTCAATTTGCTAAGAGAAAGCCGGTATGTCAGTCTTCTCACCGAGAAGTCCTTAGCAAGCAAATGAATATTTGTGCAAATGCTTTTAATTCACAAATATAGAACAAATTGCTGTTATGTAAGAAACTTAGTATTGTTTTTCCCAGGTAATACTTCATCAATGAAGTAACTCAAAAGTATAACAATAATACAAGCAAGGTCAGGCATGGTGGCTCACGCCTGTAATCCCAGCACTTTGGGATGCCGAGGTGGGCAAATCACCTGAGGTCAGGAGTTTGAGACCAGCCTGGCCAACATAGTGAAAACCCATCTCTACTGAAAATACAAAAATTAGCCAAGCATGGTGGCAGGCACCTGTAATCCCAGCTACTTGGGAGGCTGAAACAGGAGAATCGCTTTAACCTGGGAGGTGGAGGTTGCAGTGACCCAAGATTGTGCCATTGCAGTCCAGCCTGGGTGACAAGAGTGAAACTCTGTCTCAAAATAAATAAATAAATAAATAAATTAATAATAATAATAATATAAGCAATGACTGCCGTTTAGTGAGGTACTGAAATAAACCAACCACAGAGGTATAAGTAACATACTGTTATTAATCCTCTTATGCAGATGAGGAAACCGAGTCTTGAAGCAGTTAAAGCTGTTAAGTGACTTCCCCAAGACCTCTCAACTGGTAACCAGTGAGCCATCGAGTCCAGTTTTGATCTGGTCTGGTTGGCTTGAGAACCTTAATATCTTAAGCAGTGTGGTCTGCTTTCTTCACAGGGAGCTTAGAGCTGCGTGGTTAAGCTGATTTCAGCCTTGGTTTTATAGGACTCCTATGTCTCTAGTTAGTAAAATAAATGCCTTAATTCAGCTATAATTATAAATGTATTACATATTCATTTATTTGTTCATGAATTATAAATTTACACCATTAAATCAATAAAGAAAACACACAGAAACTTGCAGTGATAAGCTATTTGTATGTATTAGACCAGGAAGTGTCCTTTTTTTTTTTTTTTTTTTTTGGGAGACAGGGTCTCGTTCTGTCACCCAGACTGGAGTGCAGTGGCGCAATCTCGGCTCACTGCAACCTCCACCTCCCAGGTTCACGCCATTCTCCTGCCTCAGCCTCCCGAGTAGCTGGGACTACAGGCACCCGCCACCATGCCTGGCAATTTTTTTTTTTTTGTATTTTTAGTAGAGACAGGGTTTCGCCATGTCACCCAGGATGGTCTCCATCTCCTGACCTCGTGATCTGCCCACCTCGACCTCCCAAAGTGCTGGGATTACAGGCGTGAGCCACCATGCCCGGCGGAAGTGTACTATTTTTAGGAGGCTTTGTAAGAGAGAAAGAGTTTAGGGAAAAAACCCTTTCCTGAAAGCTTTCAGCACCTGTGTTGGATCTGGTGGGAATCTGTAACAAAAACACATTTTTAATATCTAAGGAAGGAAAGTAACAAAAAAGTTTAAAAGCTGTAATACTTTTAGAAATGTAAATACTAGATGGCCACCTGTCACTTAGATAGAAATGAATTGGGACAAAGGGAGCCCATATAAGGTAGTATCAGCCTAGAAACTCAGAATTTGAAACATTTGATCTCCAAACTTATTTTAACTCTTCTATGTGAGGATTCACTATATACAACATTGTTAGCTATTTTATTTTTAGGTGAGTTTTCAGACCTGTAAAAATGATGGGTGTTTAAAAAACACCATAGCATGCTGTCGAAGCAATTTCTTAGTTTAATGCGATACGTTTAAATAAAAGCCCTGTACTGATGTTAAGTAGAGGCAGTTTGTCGTAGTGAGAAGATCGCAGGCCTGGAGACCAGCGAGGTGGAGTTTCGCCAGCTGCCTCTGTGCCAGCGTGAAGCAGTTTTGTGAGTGGTGTAAAGAACTTCCTGTCTCGACCCCAGGTTTCCCCTTGCAAACTGAGGAGCTGGGGCTGTTCGCTTGCTTCACTCTCTTTCACCTTTGACATCTGTGACATTTTAATGGAACCAAAGCTTCTCTCCAAAGAGCTCAAAGCACAGTTAGAGAACTTAAAAGAGTGAGCATTAAAGAGCACCCGAGAACAAAAATGAAAAAGGTTGAGGCAAAGCAAGAAGTGACCAGGGAAAGCTCTAATATTGCCGCTTGTGGGGAGGCAGATGCTCAGAAGTCTTCCCTGACTGACCTTGTGACAGTGAAGGCACCAACCCCGCCAGCTCCATAGCCCATGATACCTTCCATGCAAGGAAGATTTAAAAATTATTGAAGGCTGGGCGGGCGTGGGGGCTCACATCTATAATCCTAACACTTTGGGAGGCCGAGGCGGGTGGATCACCTGAGGTCAGGAGTTCAAGACCAGCCTGGCCAACATGGTGAAACCCTGTCTCTACTACAAAACATAAAAATTAGCCAGGCGTGATGGCAGGCGCCTATAATCCCAGCTACTCAGAAGGCTGAAGCAGGAGAGTCGCTTGAACCCGGGAGGCAGAGGTTGCAGTGAGCCGAGATCGCAACACTGCACTCCAGCCTGGGTGAAAGAGTGAAACTCTGTCTAAAAAATAAAAAAAATTATTGGGAAGCTTTTCACTTTTACCTTGTTAATAGTAGCAATGGATTTTACAGAACTTTTTAAATAATAGCTAATATCAATATATATGATATGCCAGGTAGCATGCTTTCTGCCTTTTACATGCATGTTCTCCTTTCATTCTCACCTGGCATTAGGGGATAAATTCAAAAATTATCTCCATTTTCCAGATGAAAAAACTGAGGCTTAGAGAGAGATGAAACATCTTCCCAAGCAACACAGCTGGGAAGTGGGGAGACAGGATTTGAACCATTGCCTGCCTCACCCTGTAATTAGTGTTCCACAGGAGCGCCTTTCCATCCGTTAACTGCTTCAATCTTTGCAACACTGCAAGATGGCAAAACTAATAACTCACTTTTGCAAGTGAGGAGACCGAGGCTACAGAGGCTTAGATGGCATTCCAGAAAGCACAGAGCTCCTAAGTGGGATTCCACCCTTTGTCACTGTCATGCCAGTCCCCTTCTCTGCAAGACTCTGGTCTCTGACACTGCCACGTGTTTTCAGTGCCTAAAGCTCTTTGGCAGTGGTTGGTTTGAAATCTTTGGAAGCTGTCTTAGTTCTTCCAGGCCTAGGGTGTATTACTTTGAATTATCATTGGGAAAGGGCACCATTAATTACAATAATCTTGCACCTAATAATGGGTGTGTGTGCCTCACTGTCCTCCTGCTCTTGCCTCACACAGATTTGACTTTATCTACGATCTTTTTGAACATGTTTCAAGCCGCAACAAGCAGGATACCTTGAAATGTGGAAGCAAACATCGGCGGCCTACAGTCAGCTCACAGTTCAAGGTTCGTTTTCACTGCTGGCTTAGAGGAATCCGTCGTTACTGTGTTTTTAAGAATTGAAAAGAGGATTTGGGTGTATGTGAAGTCTATAAGAATATTTGTTTATTTTTGTTTCCTTTTATATCATGCTTTTAAACCAGATAGTGCTTTAGAAATAAAATAGAGTTTTGGCTCACACCTGTAATCTCAGCACTTTGGGAGGCCGAGGTGGGCAGATCACCTGAGCTCAGGGGTTCAAAACCAGCCGGGGCAACATGGTGAAATCCTGTCTCTACAAAAAATACAGAAATTATCTGGGCACGGTGGCGCATGCCTGTAGTCCCAGCTACTCAGGAGGCTGAGGTGGGAGGATTGCCTGAGCCTGGGAGATCAAGATTGCAGAGAGCTGTGATTGCACCACTGCACTCCAGCCTGGGTGACAGAGTAAGACCTAGACTCTGTCTAAAAAAACAGAAAAAAGAAATAAAATTAGACTTTTTCTCTGAGTCAGATGAAAACATGTAGATCCTTTTTTTAAAAAAATAAATGGCTATTTCTTCTAAGCTTTTGAAATAGCAAACTCCTTAAGGCCATTTGGGACCACTCTGATTTGTATTTAGAGACTCATGTGGAAATGGGATATATTTCTTCTCATATCTGGATGTTTTTTCCCCCTGGTTAGGTGAGACTGATGTCAGTTACTTTGTCCTAGGCTCTTAATCTTCCAGCAGAGGTGTTCAGTTTTCTTTTTCTAGAAGGTCGGTTTTGCCAGGACTTCTCTGAGAAAGCTTTTTTTTTTTCCGTGTGTGTGTGTGTGTGTGTGTGTGTGTGTGTGTGAGAGAGAGGGTCTTGTTCTGTCACCCAGACTGGAGTGCAGTGGTGTAATCACGCCTCACTGCAGCCTCAAACTCCCAGGCTCAAGTGATTCTTCCCCCTCAGCCTCCTGAGTAGCTGGCACTACAGGTGTAAGCCACTACACCCGACTTTTTTTTTTTTTTTTTTTTAAGACAGAGTCTCGCTCTGTCACCCAGGCTGGAATGCAATGGCACGATCTCAGCTCACTGCAACCTCTACCTCCCAGATTCAAGGGATTCTTCTGCCTCAGCCTCCCAAGTAGCTGGGACTAGAGGCATGCATCATTACGCATGGCTAATTTTTCATACCCGGCTAATTTTTAGATGTTTTACTGAGATGGGGTCTTATTATGTTGCCCAGGCTGATCTCGAAATTCTGGCCTCCAGCGATCCTCCTGCCTCGGCCTCCCAAAATGCTGGAATTACAGACATGAGCCACTGCACCCAGCCTTGGAAAGTTTTTGAAATGTTTGAGACTTTAAACTGGACTAGCAGTGAAGGAAGTGGAAAAGGGTGGGTGAGCTTTCTAGGTGCAGGCGAAGGCAGGAGAAGAGCCTAGACACAGAGATGCAAGTCCTGTCTCTGAGGACTGTCAACAGACAGTAGAACACCAGCCGGACAGGACACCTCATGAGAATTTAAGATGGTATTAAAATATGAAGGGCCGTGAACGTCAGGATGTTTTGTCCTGTGAGAAATTTTAAAGTTTTCTGAGCTGCAAAGTAATTAATCCATGTAGTGTTCAGACAGTTCCGTTTTCTTCAACAAGATTACGAGAAGAAAAAAGAGACAGAGATGGAGGGAAAGCCAGTGGATTAAAAGAGACTTAAAAGATGCATCCACCAACTACAATGAATGGACCATATTTGCATTTTGATGCAAAAGAACAAACCCTTTAAAATTTATGGGCTGGGCACGGTGACACATGCCTGTAATCCTAGCACTTTAGGAGGCCTAGGTGGAAAGATTGCTTGGGTCGAGGAGTTCGAGACCAGCCTGGGCAACATAGCAAGGCCTCATCTCTACAAAAAAAATTAAAAAGTTAGTCGGCATGCCCTTGTAGTCCCAGCTACTCAGGAGGCTGAGGTAGGAGGATCAGTTGAGTCCGGAAGATTGAAGCTGCAGTGAGCTGTGATCACACCACTGTACTCCAGCCCGGGTGACAGAGTGAGACCCTGTCTCAAATAAATAAATAAATAAATAAATAAATAAAATTTTTAAAAATCATAAAATTTGAAATAGTTGAGCATTTTAATATGAAATGTGAGACCATTGCACATTTTAATATTAGTTTAAGGAATTAATGTCATCTTTTCAGGTGTGATGATGCTGTGGTTACACAGTGCTTTAAAGTGTTTAGCCTTTAATCCTACATACTGAAATGCTGATGGATGAAATCACATCATGTCTGGGATTTGCTTTTCCACAGGGGTGGGTATAGTATGTGTGGATCAGGCGAAATGAGATTAGCCCTGAGCTGAAGCTGGTAATGAGAACTCATTGTATGCTTCTGTCTGCTTTGGTAAATGTTAAAAACTCTAAACAAAAAAAAAAAAGTTGGAAAAGAAAGTAGTATTAAAGATTGATCTGGAGTCTGTAAGTCTGGCGATTTGAAGGTAAGAGTGAGAGATTGTGGCTCAGAGACTAGTGAAGTGCTGGCATAGACTGTCATTTCGATGGAACTAATGAATTGGGAAGAATAATGACAGTGGAAGAGTGGCTATTTCTCAGTTTTTCTGTACTAAACGTTGAAATATCCTAGGATGATTTTTGTTTGTCGACAGAATGGTTTATTAAAATTGTACTATTTCAGGCCCGGCGTGGTGGCTCACGCCTGTAATCCCAGCACTTTGGGAGGCTGAGGCCGGTGGATCACGAAGTCAGGAGATCGAGACCATCCTGGCTAACACGGTGAAACCCCGTCTCCACTAAAAATACAAAAAATTCTCCGGGCATGGTGGTGGGCGCCTGTAGTCCCAGCTACTCTGGAGGCTGAGGCAGGAGAATGGCATGAGCCCGGGAGGCGGAGCTTGCAGTGAGCCGAGATCACGCCACTGCACTCCAGCCTGGGCGATAAAGCGAGACTCCGTCTCAAAAAAATAAATAAATAAATAAAATAGAATTTTACTATTTCAAAGGAAGTGATAAATGAGTTTGGTGTATTATCGAATAATTTCAATTATTAATACATTGACTCAGTATGTTTATTTTATATTAGAATGACAAAAAATGAAAACCTCTAAGTTATTACTCCTATGATTTATATTGTGTTTTTAAAATTATTGTTTCTAAGTGCCTAGAGTACTGAGAAATTTAAAGAATGACATAATAAGAGACTAAATCAACATATACTTTTTCTTTCTAATAGGACTCACTGCATTCCTTAATGGCAACGCTAAGCTCCTCTAATCCTTTCTTTGTTCGCTGTATCAAGCCAAACATGCAGAAGGTAAGATTGATGACAGTCCTAGGCTGGGATCTGTCTCGAGGGACACAGCCTCCTGGGGTGGTTACTCACAGATTTGGTTTCTCCAAAGTCCTTTCATTGTAGATGGTTGGAAATGGATATGACATTATTATAACTTGACATGAAATGAAAAAGTTCCCTGTGTCTCTTGGGCCTGTTAGTCTGCTTTTGAGTGATGTTATTAAGCTTTAGGGACATCTATTTTAAAAGGAAACATTGTGAAGCCTTTACTTTTTTAGCATTTGGTTTAAAATTCTTGGGAAAAGTTTCAGAGTGTGATACATCATTTTAGAGGAAATATTTGATGTGTGGTGGCTGATTTTTTTTTAAAGTTTTTATTTGTCTTTCTTTCCTTCTTTTTTTTGCTTTATTGTTATTTTAAACACGATGAAGAGGCTTTAAGTAGTAATGCTAGATTTTAAGTACTTTAAATAGTTGTTTATAACTAATTAGAAGGCACTCTAAAGGTTGTCATAAGTATTAATGTCTTGGCTCTTTGATTTTAGCTTTCTAATTTCATAATCCGATTAGAAGGAATGTGAGCTTAAAAAGGAAAAGCTACCTAAACAAAGAAACTATAGTGTTAGATATATGCAGTCGCTGAATCCACAGCTAATTAGGTAGCTTGTCTTAAAGTATTGTTAATACATTTAAATTATTTTGATTCAGCAAACAGCCTCTTAGGAATGCTTCTTATGTGAGAAAACCCCTACAAAATTGTAATTTTAAGAGCTCCTAATGTTAAAGAACTAGATGCCATCCTCATAAGGTTTAAGGTAAAAAATCTGATCTGAACTGTTTCCCATGAGACTTGGTTTATTATATTCTGGTAACTTGACTGATGCTGGATCTTATCTTTTATAATGCCAACCAATTGCCTTTGGCTTAATATTGCATGGATTCCTCATTTATAGTTTAAAGATGTATGCTGATAAGAACCACAGTAGCCGGGCATGGTGGCTCACGCCTGTAATCCCAGCACTTTGGGAGGTCGAGGCGGGCGGGTCACATGAGGTCAGGAATTTGAGACCAGCCTGGCCAACATGGTGAAACCCTATCTCTACTAAAAATACAGAAATTAGCTAGGCATGGTGTCATGTGCCTGTAATCCCAGCTACTCAGGAGGCTGAGGCACGAGAATCACTTGAACCCAGGAGGTGGAGGTTGCAGTGAGCCAAGATCTGCCACTGCACTCCAGCCTGGGAGATAGAGCCAGACTCTGTCTCCCAAAAAAAAAAAAAAAAAAAAAGGGCCAGGCACGGTGGCTCACGCCTGTAATCCCAGCACTTTGGGAGGCTGAGGCGGGTGGATCACAAGGTCAGGAGATGGAGACCATCCTGGTTAACATGGTGAAACCCCGTCTCTACTAAAAATATAAAAAAACTAGCTGGGTGTGGTGGCAGGTGCCTGTACTCCCACCTACTCGGGAGGCTGAGGCAGGAGAATTGCCTGAACCCGGGAGGCGGAGCTTGCAGTGAGCTGAGGTCATGCCACTGCACTCCATCCTGGGCGACAGAGCTAGACTGTCTCAAAACAAACAAACAAACAAACAAACAAAAAAACAACACAAAAAAACAGAACCACAATGTTGAATTATCTGTCTTCTAGAGAGGCAAAATTGGACATCTCTTTAAGAGAAAGTAACCTGTTCAGTTTGTTACCTTACTGTGAGATTTGATGGTGAGAATTTGGTGTTTGTGTGACCTGAAGTGACAAAGTGGTTTTCTGTTGAAGATCTGTGCTGACTTTATGTGCATGGTTCTGGTAGTTTAAAAAGTAACCCATCTTTCCGTTTTTCAAATGTATGTCAAAATATTTAAGGTTATCACCAAAAAAATGGTAACATAAACAAATGCATAGCTTTTTTGGGGACATAGTGTAGGAAATTAATATTTGGAACATCTCTCCATAGATAACACTATGTCACGTAGCTGGTTTATGTTCCACTTGGTTTGCTTTGTACACTCTGGTGGGCAGTATTTACCAGACAATAGAAGTGGGCTTTGGTGCTTGATGTAGACTCCCGGGAGTTGCTCAGTCTCCGATGGCGTTCTCTCCTCTTTCTACAATAAGGATGATAGTGCCATATTTAATCTTTCAAACATGCAAGGTCTTTTGTCAATTTAAAGTCCTGGGTGTTTGGCTACGCGTGGTGGCTCACGCCTGTAATCCCAGCACTTTGGGAGGCTGAGAGAGGTTGGATGACTTGACGTCAGAAATTCGAAACCAGCCTGGCCAACATGATGAAACCCTGTCTCTACTAAAAATACAAAAATTAGCCAGGTGTGGTGGCACACGTCTGTAGTCCCAGCTACTTGGGAGGCTGAGGCAGGAGAATTGCTTGAACCCGGGAGGCGGAGGCTGCAGTGAGCCGAGATCACGCCACTGCACTCCAGCCTGTGGGATACAGCAAGACTCTCTTTCAAAAAATACAAATTAAAAAAATAAAGTCTTGGTTGCTGGGATGCATCTCACGGTTTCTGGTGAGCCATAGTCTAATTGGAAGCTTTTTTCCCATTCTTCGTGGTGTGAAACAGTTTTACAATCATAGGCATCTTAAATTCCTGCCCTGGCAGTGCTGTAATAAAGATAGAAACTTTAATTTGAAATACTTAGTCCCCAGTGTTTCTGTTTTCTCTCTTGGATGGCACAGAGTTAGTTTTTCCTATAAATTGTACTAGCTTTTGAAATTAGGCCGCTTGGAAGCAGTTCAGCAGCCAGACTATTGCAGAACCGACCTTATTTTTCCATGCTGAGATTTGATAGTACCTAATTGCTTTGAATTTTGCATTTAGAAAATGAACTAACTCAACCTCACGTTTGCATTTGTATTGGCTCACTTTACATGTCCTGAAGTATGGCAGACACTAATTAATAACGCACCAGTGATAGGCTATAGAAACCTTTCCAAGAATGTCTTGGTGCCCTTTTAAAGGCACTCAGAAGGCTGGGAGCGATGGGGGCGGTGGCTTACGCCTGTAATCCCAGCACTTTGGGAGGCCAAGATGGGCGGAATTGGAGACCAGCCTGGCCAACATGGTGAAACCTCGTCTCTACTTAAAAAAAAAAAAAAAAAAAAAAAAAAAAATTTAGCCAGGTTTGGTGGCGCGTGCCTGTAATCCCGGCTACTTGGGAGGCTAAGGCAGGAGAATTACCTGAACCTGGGAGGTGGTGGTTGCCATGAGCTGAGATCACGACATTGCACTCCAGCCTGGGCAACAGAGTGAGACTCTGTCTCAAAAAAATGAAAAAATAAAGGCACTCAGCAAGTGAAGGCAGAGGCACAAGAGCTGACTTGTCTGAGGCCTAAAATGCAGGTATGATGGTAAATGGAGATGCTAATTTGATTATGGCACGATAGCTATGGCTCAATTAGCATTCATCTGGTTCCACTGGAAATATTGGACTGTCACTACCTATTATGTTCTGTGAAATGTGTGCAAATGACCTTTATTTAGACTTCCTTATATATATTTTTTAATCCAAAGATAGATTCTTATAGAAATTTCGCAGGAAAAATCTTGCCTTCTTCCTCTCCAGAGATGGGGAATGTGTATTTTCAGCGTGGAGGGATGAGACGGTTTCTCCTCACCTCATTTTCCTCTCCAAGTCGCAGTCCACCAAAGGACTTGGGAGGTCGTATTCAAATATGTGTGTATTTAGGTATTTTGTGTATTATTCAGAAGCAAGGAGCATGGGTTTTAGAAAATATAGAAGTTTTTTTTTTGTTTGTTTGAGACAGAGTTTTGCTCTTGTTACCCAGGCTGGAGTGCAGTGGTGCAATCTCAGCTCACCACAACCTCCGTCTCCTGAGTTCAAGCGATTCTCCTGCCTCAGCCTGCTGAGTAGCTGGGATTACAGGCATGCACCACCACGCCCTGCTAATTTTGTATTTTTAGTAGAGATGGGGTTTCTCCATGTTCGTCAGGCTGGTCTCAAACTCCTGACCTCAGGTGATCTCCTTGCCTTGGCCTCCCAAAGTGCTGGGATTACATGTGTGAGCCACTGAGCCTGGTCAGAAGTATCTTTTTGTGTGTGTTATATGATCTTAAAGACATAAGAATGGCAGCTGTAAAGTCCATAACCTAGAGACCTGTAGCATTGGAACAACAGAAACACCTGTAGCTGCTTTTGTGCCTTCGGGAGTAAAGACTCACACATTCGCCGGGCTAGTGGGAGCACACCCCCTTTACTGCCATGGCTGCTACGGCAGGCTGCCTCTCCTCCTTGCCAAGTGTTTGAACCCCAGAACGTGCATCTGGGGCTGAAGAATCTAGAAATCCTTTGTGAGCTTTTGTTTGGGTTGTTAATTTTTTTTTTTTAATTTGGGTTTTCTATGTATTGTTTTGAAAAACAGGTGCAAAGGAGGAGTGTATAATTGAAATGCTGAACGCATATGTCAATTCGGCTGTCACAATATGTGGGCTTTTTTCTTTTTCTATAAACAGCCTTTTACTAATCTTGGGTATTGTATAGAAGGCAGTTTGCTAGCCTCACTGGCGCTCAGCGAGGAAGCACCTAGAAAAGCCTGCCTCCCGAGAGACGCCAGTCTGCAGCGGGCCTTGTCCTTGGATGTTACCCTCCTCTGAGCTTAGAGTTTTCAGAGTTCACAAAGGGTAGACTTCTCCATTCCACGAGTTTTCGTTGGTAATGAGGACTTCTAGCTTTTTTGATTGTGATTTGCTTGGGCGGTGGCGGTGGTACCCAAAAGTGCTCCAGCCAACCACAGATTTCTCTAAGATAGAAAACCTGCTTTTCCTCATCAGAACCTCCCCAAGGGTGTCCCTGCCTGGTGTTTTAGCAAGTAAGTTCCAGGCAGAAAAGTCTCTCATTAACATTCTTCAGAAAAGCCCCGAGGAGGTTCAGGGCAGAATTAAAGAAGGGAACAGACTGATACACATCAGGAACACCTTCTGGGGTTTGAGAACCAGTTGCCCGCAGTTGCCTGCAGATTCAGCCTGGGCTGCCTCTTGGAACACGTCTGGCTGGCTCTCCTCCCTGTTTGGTCTTCAGGTTTGCTGTGTCCAGGATGCAGATTCTAGGAAGGAAACGTCGTGGGTTCCAGCAGCATCATCTTTAAATCTTTGACTTGACAGAACAATACCCTCAAAGATTCAGTCCAGCCTTCTCCAGAAAGGCAGGGGCCTAATCACCTAATGTTTCTGGGACTGGGTTCTGGTGGAAGAAGGCCTCTAGCACAAGCAGCCTCTTGGGATAGGGTTTATCTTTTTTTTTTTTTTTTTTTTTTTTTTTTTGAGGCGGAGTCTCTCTGTCACCCAGGCTGGAGTGCAGTGGCGCAGTCTCAGTTCACTGCAACCTCCACCTCCCGGGTTCAAGCGATTCTCCTGCCTCAGCCTTCCAAGTAGCGAAGATTACAGGCATGTGCCACCACGCCCAGCTGATTTTTGTATTTTTAGTAGAGATGGCTTTTCACCATGTTGGCCAGGCTGGTCTCAAACTCCTGACCTCAAGTGGTCCACCTGGCTCAGCCTCCCAAAGTGCTGGGAGCCCCTGCATGCAGCATGGAGTAAGGTTTACGGAAGGGAAGAAGGGAAAGATGCCTGTGCTGGGGGAGGCTGAAGACCAGGCCTCAGGGGAGGGAAACCAGTAGGGCTAGAGTTTCCATGCAGCCAAATTTGCTGGAAAATGGAATATCAAGTGAGAGAAGGAAGCTGGAGACGTGGAGTGGAGTTAGGGAGGTCACGTGAGCCTTGTGGGCTGTCGATCTTGCAGCCCCATCTGTCTCTACCCCGAGACACAAGGATGAAGATGAGGATGTGTAAACCATCTCACACAGGGATCTTCTGTATAGGACTTTGGGGGGATGTCAGCTCCTTTCACATAAATGAGTCCTGATGACCCGTATTCCTCTCTTCCACGGGGCTTCCTTCTTAGGTCAGACTCAGCCCCTCAGGTTGACAACATCCTAGACAACTCATGACCACACACATGCAGTGAGAGCTCTGTGCAGACATTATGGAAGCATGAGCCTTTTGTTTCCAGAGGTGTAATAATTTGATGAATGAATTTAATGAATCTAGCACATTTCCTCCCGGGGATTTATATTTATGTAATCCAGGTGCTGCCTGCTATTTCTCCCTCCCTTCCTCCCTCCCTCCCTCTCTCCCTCCCTCTTTTTCTTTTCTTTCTTCCTTTCTTCATTTCATTTCTTTATTTCAGACCTGACCAGGAGCAATGGCTCACACCTGTAATCCTAGCACTTTGGGAGCCAGGCAGATGGCTTGAGCCCAGGAGTTATAGCCCAGCCTGGGCTACATGGCAAAACCCTGTCTCTACAAAAAAAAAAAAAAACCAAAAGGGCTGGGAATGGTGGCTCACACCTGTAATCCCAGCACTTTGGGAGTCTGAGGGGGAGGGGGCGCAGATCACTTGAGGCCAGGAGTTTGAAACCAGCCTGGCCAACGTGGTGAAACCCCATCTCTACCAAAAATACAAAAATTTGCTGGGCATGGTGGTGTGCACCTGTAACCCCAGCTACTTGGGAGGCTGAGGCACGAGAGTTGTTTGAACCCAGGAGGTGTAGGTTGCAGTGAGCTGAGATCACACCACTGCACTCCCGCCTGGGTGAGAGTGAGACTCTGTCTCAAAAAAAAAAACTTCAAAAAAACAAAAAGTAGCCAGGAGTGGTAGTGTACACCTGTAGTCCCGGCTACTTGAGAGGCTGAGGTGGGAGGATCATCTGAGCCTGGGAGGTCAAGGCTGCAGTGAGCCGAGATCGCACCAGTGCACTTCGGCCTGTGCAACACAGTGAGACCTGTCTCAAATTAAAAAACAAAGACAAAATATTTCTTTAAAAAGTTCTGATGATAATGTGACACATTTCTTGCCTTGAATTTTGGGTCCCATGTTATTCTTCCTATATCTTTTTCTCTTTTTTTTCTTCCTGTATCTTTTTTTTTTTCTTTTTTGAGACGAACTCTCGCTCTGTCGCCCAGTCTAGAGTGCAGTGGCACGATCTCGGCTCACTGCAAGCTCCGCCTCCAGGGTTCAAGTGATTCTCCTGCCTCAGCCTCCCAAGTAGCTGGGACTACAGGCACCTGCCACCCCGCATGGCTAATTTTTTGTATTTTTAGTAGAGAAGGGGGTTTCACTGTGTTAGCCAGACTGGTCTCAATCTCCTGACCTCGTGATCCACCCGCCTCGGCCTCCCGAAGTGCTGGGATTACAGGTGTGAGCCACCGCGCCCAGCCTCTTATCTTCTTTTATGCATCTGGTTTCTCTTTAGCTTTACTAAGCTTTTGACTTTGGTCTCTTTGCCCTAATGCTAGTTTGTGAATAAAGTGTTCAGTGAATATAGAAGACCAAGTGCAGCTCTGCAGGGCCTGTCTCAGCCTTTGCACCCTGCTGCACACCTCAGGGTCCAGACTATTTATAGGTGCTCAGTAACGTTGAGTTACTCATCATGGTACATTGTAGAAATTGCTCATGGTGTGTGAGTGCTCAACTGTGCGAAAGATAAAAATGTATGCGCCATCTTTAATCCTATTGCCACAGATTCTGTTTTAGTTGATTTATTTTATTTTTGGCATGCTTTTCTCTTCTGATCATCTTTGATTTATGTAGTTGGAGGATACCCGGGCATCGCCAGTAGGTCAGTATTGGGGTGGTGTCTTTAATGTGTATCAGTCTTTTTATGCTGACATGCTCCTTCGCCCTGTCTACCTCCCTCAGCTGACCTCTTCTAGACATAGCCCCACCTCAGGTTCAGGGCCCTTTAGGAACAGCCAAGCACAGCACCAGGGGCTCATTCACAAATACTTCTTGATCTGAGGGCTGATGCTTCATATACAAATATCCCCATCTCCAAATGGGTATTCACTCACAGGCCTTTGTTATCTGCCACAATTGGGCAGGGAGTCTGGGTGTGAGGGTCTGCCACATGACAAGGTTTAAACTGAAAGGTTAATTAAACATTAGATTTTAACATTGAGATGGAACTTTCTGGAATTATAGACTATTCACTCTGTCCAAACATTATTTATTGCCATGTTTCACAGAATCTAAATTCCAAGAGTGTAAAATGCATCCTTGTTTCCTGTCACTGTGGAAGCAAAGGCACCACCGATTACAGCAGAGCACAGTGATTTCTTATCGCTTAGCTCTTGCTCGTTGCTTTGCAGAAAGTATGAAATGGAGGTCATTCATCCACCACAAATAGGCACCTTGCCTTTCTGTTTCCAGGCCTTTTTGCAGATAAAATAACTTTCTGTTTCACTGGTAAATCTGTAGTGTGATATTTCAACTCCGCTTAAAAGACAGCTGGACTTGATGTGAGGAGTGGCAGTAGTGTCCATAATTTGCAAAGATAGTACAAAAATTATGATGAAATTCACTCACATCCAGGCACTGGTCGCAGCATGGTGGCTGCTTGGGTGGTAGTGTCAGAGATGTTTGAACCAGAGCAACTCCATCTTGAATAGGAGCTGGGGAAAATGAGGCTGAAACCTACTAGGCTGCATTCTCAGACGCAGCCATTCTAAGTCACAGGATGAGATAGAAGGTCAGCACAAAATACAGGTCATAAAGACCTTGCTGATAAAACAGGTTGCCGTAAAGAAGGTGGCCAAAACTGACCAAAACCAAGATGGCCACGAGAGTGACCTCTGGTTGTCCTCACTGTGACACTCGCATCAGCACCGTGACAGTTTACAAATGCCACGGCAGCCTCAGGAAGTTACCCTATGTCGTCTAAAAAGGGGAGGCATGAATAATGCACCCCTTGTTTAGCATATCATCAAGAAATAAACATAAAAATGGACAACCAGCAGCCCTTGGGACTGCTGTGTCTATGGAGTAGCCATTCTTTTATTCCTTTACTTTCTTAATAAACTTGCTTTCACTTTACCCTATGGACTCACCCTAAATTCTTTCTTACATGAGATCCAAGAACCCTCTCTTGGGGTCTGGACTGGGACTTCTTTCTTAGAACAACAGCATGCCTGAGACACATCCCAGTTTCAGCATGTCCACATGGGAGCATGTATGCATTAAGAATTGAGGAAATATGATCTAGTTCTCTCTTTTAAATGTTACATAAAGGGATCATCCTCCCTTTTCCTAAGGAACCCTCAGAAACAGAGAATTTAATCTTTCCTTACACTTAAAGGTAGCCAGGTGCTTTTTTAATTTTTTAATTTTAATTTTTTCATTTTTGAGAGACAAGGTCTTATTGTGTTGCCCAGGCGGGAGCGTAGTGGCACCATCATAACTCGCAGAAGCCTTGAACTCCTGGGCTCAAGCGATCTCCTGCCTCAGCCTCCCAAGTAGCTGGGAGTACAGGCATACACCACCACTGGGCCTGGCTAATTTTTATAATTTTTCATAGAGACGAGGTCTCACTGTGTTGCCCAGGCTGGTCTCAAACTTTTGGCCTCAAGCGATTCTCCTGCTTTGGCCTCCCAAAGTGCTGGGATTACAGATGTGAGTCACTGCACCTGGTCTGCTTTTGAATTTTTGTTTTTTAAGCCCTTACTGTTCATGGGAAAGGTTTTTGTTTTTGTTTTGAGATGGAGTCTCGCTCTTGGTCCAGGCTGAGTGCAATGGCACGATCTTGGCTCACTGCAACCTCCGCCTCCCCCGGGTTCAAGCAATTCTCTTGCCTCAGCCTCCAGAGTAGCTGGGATTACAGATACCCGCCACCATTCCCAGCTAATTTTTGTATTTTTAGTAGAGACGGGGTTTCACCGTGTTGGCCAGGATAGTCTCAAACTCCTGACCTCAGGTGATCCACACGCCTCTGCCTCCCAAAGTGCTGGGATTACCGTCGTGAGCTACCGCGCCCGGCCTGGGAAAGGTCTTAATTGTAATGAATGAAATCTGCATTTCTGCATCTTCCATTCGCTGCTCTTCTTCTGGCCATTTGAGATTAACGTGAAAATGTCAGATATTCGTTCATAGGAGTGTGTCAAATATTTTTAAGCTCTTAATAAGAATACATTTTCCTGCTCCAGTAAACAGCCTCTGAGCATAATTTTATCTCGGAATTTTTGTTTAAACATCAACACATTATGCAATACCATCTCAAAGCTCTTGTGGGCGATTAGGATTTTTTTTTTTTTTTTTAGAGCTTTGCTTACCTTTTTGCTGCCTGTGTTTGCTTTCATGTTGTTTGTTTTTATTTTCTGTTTCATCTTTTGTGACTGTTTTCCCACAGCTGCGTTGACCACTACCCCACCTGTTCCCCAGCCCCAGCCACCGCTCCCTCTGCAAGCCTGCTTAGCTACCCGCAGGGCCTGGGTGACTCAGTCCTTCATGTCCTGCACCAAGGGCACAGGAAGCCCTGCGCCGCGCCTGCTGAGACCCAGGGTGTCGGGGTGCTCTGGGTCTAGCACATTATGATACACCATAATCCCGTTGGCATGGGAAGGGTATCGCACAGCCACCCAGGTGCAGAGGAGCCATGAAGCCACCGATACAATAGATCAAAGGTGTGCACCTAGGTTTCGCCCAGGCCTCATCACTACACCTTGTGTGGCCGGGCATCTTTTCCCTGTGTTTAACGTGTGTGTATTGACAGTACCTACTAAGGAGGGCGGTTATGTGTATTAAGTGAGGTCATGGGGACATGATACAGCTACATGTTACTGTGTATGTAAAATAACACATACTTACATTATATGTTTATATTTTTACCACTTATTTTGTCCTAACAAGTTTCATCCCAAATTTAAGCTGAGTCACAGGAAAATCTAACTTTTAAGACCTTTTCTCTCTTAAGTTTTAAATCACTTCTGACAGATTGTCATAAGGAGCCTTAAAAAAGTTTTTCCTTTTAGTCTTTGGCATTGTCACGGGATGGACATTTTTATCTTGATTTTTAACATTAATAGACTTTTTTAAAGAACATTAAAAAATTTACAGAAAATGTGAGCATATACTACAGACTGTTTCCACACTGCCCCCCTCCACCACCATTTTCCCTTTTATGAATATCTTGTACGAATGTGGTACATTTGTTATAATAAAGCAGTATTGCTACATTATTATTAAAGTCCAAAGTTGACATTAGGAGTCCACTGTCTGTGTTGTATGGTTCTTTGACTTTTGACAAATAAGTACTGTCATATGTCAAAATGCCAGATGTTTATTATCAGTTCATAATGTAACAAACATTTTTTTCCAAGTCATTTGCTGTAAGAATGGGAGGTTTCTGATTCCCTGGTCAAAGGGTGAAGCATTGAGAATGAAGTTTCTTTTTTTTTTTTGCAATGGAGTCTCACTCTGTCACCCAGCCTAGAGTGCAGTGGTGCAATCTCGGCTCACTGCAACCACTGCCTCCCGATTTCAAGCAATTCTCCTGCCTCAGCCTCCCGAGTAGCTGGGACTACAGGTGTGCACTGCCACGCCTGGCCGATTTTTGTATTTTTAATAGAGATGGGGTTTCATCATGTTGGCCAGGGTGGTCTCAAACTCCTGACCTCAGGTGATCCACCCACCTCGGCCTCCCAAAGTGCTGGGATTACAGACGTAAGCCACCGTGTCCAGCTGAGAATGAAGTTTCTGTTGCTCACTATAGAACTGGTGAATGATATGGACAAGATTAATGGAAGGATAGAGAGGGCAGAAGCCTCAACTTGCGAGTTGGGACTTCTTAGAATTATCCAGGTTGTCAGCCCCTTTCATTCCTCTGTGCATTTGGTTAGTCTTTGGGAATGGCTCATTTCCTCTGTGTACTTACTGGAAAGCACCTCGTTGACATTCCATAATTCTTCCTGGTGTTTTGTTGTGTTTTGTTTTGTTTTGTGGTGGAGTTTTGTTCTTCTTGCCTAGGCTAGAGTACAGTGACACAGTATCTGCTCACTGCAACCTCCGTCTCCCGGGTTCAAGAGATTCTCCTGCTTCAGCATCTCAAGTAGCTGGAATTACAGGCATGCACCACCACGCCCAGCTAATTTTGTATTTTTAGTAGAGATGGGGTTTCTCCATGCTGTCCAGGCTGGTCTCGAACTCCCGACCTCAGGCAGTCCACCCGCTTCAGCCTCCCAAAGTGCTGGGATTACAGGCGTGAGCCATCACGCCTGGCCTTTTTATGTATGTATTTTTTTTTTTTTTTTGAGACCGAGTCTTGCTCTGTGTCACCCAGGCTGGAGTGCAGTGGTGTGATCTCAGCCACTGCAATGTCCGCTTCCTATTTTCAAGCAATTCTCCTGCCTCAGCCTCCCGAGTAGCTGGAATTAGAGGCACCCACCACCATGCCTGGCTAATTTTTGTGTTGATGGGATTTCACCATGTTGGCCAGGCTGGTCTCGAACTCCTGACCTCAAGTAATCCACCCACCTAGGCCTCCCGAAGTGCTGGGATTATAGGCGTGAGCCACCATGCCGGGCCCTTCTGGTTTTTGATTGCCACTCATGTCCCCTGTTGTTTTGACTGTCTCCTGCACCTGGAGCACCCATTGCCAGCATCTTTGACTTTTGGAAACATTTCATATAGAAGACCTGTAAAAAGCTGCCTTTTTACCTTTGGAGGAAATTTTAGTAAAGGAAGCATTTAAAGCAACCATTCTTCTCCCTAAACAAAACAATCCCAGTAAAGCCCTCAGTGGTCACTTCCATCCTGTTTACCAAGTTGTCATGGAAACTATTCATCAGAGCTCTGTAGAGATCAGGATAAATTGCAGCGAGTGAAGCTCAGCACCAGCAAAGAGTGCTGTTCTTGTTCTCTGGGTGGATTTTCCAAGATCACAACTAAACTGCTTGATTTTGTCCTGGGACTTTTTTTAAAAAAAAATTATTGATTGGCTTTTAAAATCAAGAATCTTTGGGCCCTGAAATGTAATTACACATTTGTTGATGCGTGCATGATGGTTAGTTTGCCCCTGCAGTCAAAAGTGTCTTCAGCAGTTCCTATCACGTCAGCCTCGCCAGGCTGGACTTCCTTTGAGTAGAATCAGGAATGAATTAAGCAGCACAGCCCGAGACACACCACATAAAAGGCTGGGAACACCAGCCAGCCGAAGAAAGCCCATTTTTGTGTCTGTCAGCTTAGATGCTCTTGCCCGGACTGCTAAAGATGCAGCTATTTACAGTGGACAAAAACTGAAGGGGTGAAAGAAAACCCAAGGTAGGGATTTTTCTCTTTCTTGTTCTGCTTAAAAGTTTCATGTAACTTGCCATGATGATGGTATTGTAAAACTGCAGAGATCATACACGGCGAACAGATTTTGCTGTTTCTCCAGGCACGGAAGTGTTTACAAGTGGGTAAGTGCTGATTTTGATTGCACGTACAAGTTTGAACTACAAATTTTTTTTTGTAAAAATGAAGGACACAATTCACTGATCAGTTAAGGCGTTGATAATGCAATATATTTTCATATGGAATTCACCTTTTATAGGAAAAATTCTTTTTTAATATTAGGTTGAAGGGGGAAATTGGTGGTTTCTTTTGTTTGAATTTTTTCCAAAGTATTTTTCTTTAAGAGTTTATACACTGCAGTCATCCAGCTTTTCCCTGCCTCGTGCTTTATAGGAACCTTTAAAGGAATCTGCACAAGAATAATCTCTTTTTTAATCGCATTATAAACCTGTTCATACGCAAGTATGGAAATGTGAGAAGTTATCGGAGTTGAATGGTCATCTGTTGAATATCATGTGCTTATTTCACACAAGCATACACATGTTGGAATTTTGCAATCGGCCTGGAAAAACCTGATGAGGCATATTCTGTTGGGATTCCCTTTACTCCCCGAAGTAGAGGTCCCCAAAGAAAGAACAAAATAAAGAGTGACTGAAATGCTAATCTCTGCCTCCCCCCTGATGGAGGAATGGTGTTCAGTGGATGTCTATTCAGTTGCTAAATGTGCCCTGGAAGGGAGGTGTTTTCATTGTGAAAGTGGTCTTTCATATTAAATCGAGTTACATTTAAAAGAAATGAATAATCACTTGGCTGACTGCTACTAGGCTAAATCTGCTTTCGTCGCGTACATAAGATTTCTGGTGCTAAGCGAAAACCAAGTATGAGAATGTTGGGGTTTTTTTTTTGCCATCAATTTTTGAGAGTAATTAATCTGACACACACTTATTACCCTCATAAGAAAGAGGCAAAGGTAAGTTGTCTATGGGAAAATGCCACATATTTTCTACCTCTCTTACAACGTTAAACTGGTTTTCTCATCCCTCGCTTCTGTTTAGTTTACAAATGTGGGTCCTCAGGTCCGGAACCGCATTGCTGCTTGCGAGAGGGCTGGAATGATGGAATACAGAAGTGCTTCCCTCTCTCTGCTGAATGCCTTGGTGGCTGAAGGATATGTACGGGAAGGTGGTGCAATTAGAGAGGCGACCCCAGTTGGTCGGCTTCCCTCCCGGGAGGTGCCAGCTGCTAAAATGGGGTGTACATAATCGCAGCTTCCACCACTGCATTTTTACTTTGGCTTATCCTGATGAACTTACTGAATCATGTCCAATCTGAATGGCACTCCTGCTCCCACTGTGAGCAAATCCCTTCCCTCCCCTACCCGCCCCCCCAACTCCCACCCCTGTCCGTCTAGCTTATGCAGACTGAGATATTTTTTTTCCCCCTCTAAGCATTAGCCGCCCTAAATTAACATTTTCACGGGCAGCCCCCTCAATGTGCGCTTTCTGGTAGTGACTTTGTTCTAAAGCTCACTTTGCTCCCCCAGCGGCTACAAAGGACCAATTCCCAAATCCCCATCAGCCTCCCTCCCAGCTGTCACTCCCTCAGAAGACTCTGGAGCAAAGGGCCAGGTTTGAGATTGGAGACCAGAGGTTAGGGGTGGACTGCGGTTCTCAAGATCAGGGTCTGAAACTCCCCTGGGTCTTCTCTCATCTGTGCAGATGGTCCACTCTGCTTCATTAGCTCTTCAGCACTTCACTCTGTTCTTCTTCATCCTAGGGGTACTTTCCTTGTTTTTTTCTCGGGCAAGTTCTTTTTATGACCCTCAAAAATATGCGACAAAGAATAGTGACAATAATAAAAACACCACCGCATTAGATGCTGGGGTTTGCGTTCACCCCTCCTCAATATAAAGATGATTCTTACTGATTATAAAATATTAGGGAAATATGTGAAATGTTTTAAAAATTAGTTACCCATAATTTTACCAGCCAGAGACAACCCTCTTTATATTTGTTGTGTATATACTTTTCTTCCCTTTAAATTGGGATCATAGTTTACCTTAATTTTGTAACCTACTTTTTTTTTTAACTTAATAAATCTTGAAACATTCTTTCGCATTTTTTTCATGACTATAAAATTCTGTCAGTGGCTATACTTTCAAGTCAGATTTCTATTACTGGATTGTTTATTTGTTGTTGCAAATAATAGTACTGTATTTTTCATGTGCACAAATACTTTCTCCTTAAGGTAAATTCTTGAAAGTGTATTTGCCAATCAGAATATGCACATAGTTATGACTTTGATGTATATATAGCCAAACTGCCCTCATTAAAGCCAACAGCAAACAAGATATATATATCCAATGTGTATAACAATGGATGTATAGCTTTAATATATAAAGAGCCTTCACAAATCAATAAGAACATGTTTTAGTAGAAAAACGAGTAAAAAACAGAAACAAGAAATTTGCAAAAGGTGAAATATAAAATTACTTGAAATTCTCAATAGTGTAATCAAATAACTGAAATTTAAAATGAGACACTTTTGCCAGTGTGAGGTTGAATGGTTTAATGGTTTTATGCTTTTTTTTTTTTTTTTTTTTTTTGGGGGGGACATGATTGTGTTGCCCAGGCTGGAGTGCAGGGGCTATTTACAAGCACAATCATAGCACACTACAGTCTCAAACTCCTGGCTGCAAGAGATCCTCCTGCCTCGGCACTGGAGTAGCTGGGGCTATAGGGGCACACCACCGCTCCTGGCTCTGTGTTGCTTTTTAATAACACTTCTTGGTTTCTGTGACTATTTGAAGAAACTGCCATTAATGGATTCTGCTATTCTGCTGCTGGGAGTATAAATTGTTGCAACCTTTTCTGAAGAACAGTTGCATACTTTTTTTTTTTTTTTTTTTTGAGATGGAGTCTCCCTTTGTTGCCCAGGCTGGAGTGCAGTGGTGCAAACCTGGCCCACTGCAATCTCTGCCTCCTAGGTTCATGCAATTCTCCTGCCTCAGCCTCCTGAGTAGCTGGGATTACAGGCATGCACCACCACGCCCAGCTAATTTTTGCATTTTTAGTAGAGACAGGGTTTCACCATGTTGGTCAGGCTGGTTTCAAACTCCTGACCTCATGATCCACCCGCCTTGGCATACCAAAAGTTCTGGGATTACAGCCCTGAGCCACCATGCTCGGCTTCTTTTTTTGTTGTTTTTTTAACTTTGTCTTGCCTCCCCTGGGAGCTGAATGATTATATAGATATACATACACATACACCTGCTGAGAAGGGAGAAGTGAGGGTGAATAGGAACTTCACTGGGCTCCCTCACCTTGAGCAATCTTCTCCTCACTGCTAAACATTTCCAAAAAGAGTCTGTGACTATTTTCTTCTTTCTAATGCCAGGCAATCAAGGCTGCACTTGCTACCCTTCTGCAGGAAGCTTCCCAGCACAGTTTCTCTCTGCCCTGCCTCTTAATCCCCACCCCCTGCTCCCAGGCCTGGGACACTGCTAACCACCCCTCCTTCCTGACACCTCTCTGACCACCCCTCCTCCTCTTGACTGGTTCCTCTGGAGGTAGGCATGGCCTCGGGTTCTGCCCCCAGCTTCTCACTCGCCGGGCTCCAAAAGAAACACTGGCTTCTCTCCTTCAGCTCCAGGCTAGGTGAGTACCTCTCCCCTGTGTATTTCCACCTCAAAACCCTCCTCTAAGCTTTGGCCTCGTCGTCTCCCTTAATTTTGTAACTTACTTGATTTTCCTAGTTTTCTAGATTTTCTAGTTCTGTGCTACTCTGCTTCACCTGTTCAGCACTTTGAACTGAAATGTGTCCATAATTAAACTTCACATCCTTTTCCTTCCGCGTCAGCTATCTCTCAAATAGATGATTCTTGCTTAACCCTTTTCCTATGTATCAGGATAAGTCAGGGTTCTTGGCCTCGGCAGTACTGGCATTTTGAGCTGGACAGGTTATTCTTTGTTGTTGGGCTCTAGCCTGAGCTTTGAAGGAGGCTTCAAAGCAGCGCTGGCATCTACCTGCTAGACGCTAGTAACACTCTCCTCTCTCAACGTCTCCAGACTTTCCCAGGTGCCCCCCAGGGGGCAAAACCACCTCCTCTTGAAAACCACTGGGCTGTCGATGCTGATGATTTCTTGTTTTTTTTTCTTATTTTTTATTTGCTGTCAATAAAAATGGCATCTACATGTAAGTTAACTTGTTATATAGCATTTGTTATTGCTTTTAACCGTGCGTTTTACTATTCAACTAAAATAGAAAATGGTGTATCGTTTCACACTTTCTGGATGTACTTAGTCATTCAGTTAAATGTCTATTTTGTTTCCCTTTTTAGTAAGTCGTGTTAGGAGATGGGAAATGGTGGTGGTGGGCTTAGTATCAGTGAGTCCTGTGTCATTGTGTAACTGCTCTGTGCTAGCTACTGTCTCAGATGAATGGCTGTCCTAGTTTCTGCCACTCTGAAAGGATAAAACAGCTCATTAAAGTGTGCCAGATGCTTCATTTGTCAGTATTTCACTTTAAAAGGGAATACTGTTTGGCTTTGGAATTCTGTAATATACCCAAAGTTTGCCTCTACAAAATTAAAGTGGTCCTATTAAAGATACAGTAACATTTTTCCCCTCACCCTCCACATTTAGGATGGTGAAAAATTCACTAGCAAACCAATGTTTTAGACCCTATTTAGTGATTTTTTTAAGAAAGAACTCTTCAGATAAATAAGAATATTAAGTAAGAGTATGCATAATAAGTTTGAATAACTGAGATTTCAGCTTTTAGCTGTTTGGCAAAAGACCATGATATGAATATGAAATCTCGTAGGCATACTTTGGTCATGTTTTCTTATGGGACCACAGAAGTTTAAATATGGTTATTATAACACATAAGTAGGGGTCTACGCCAAATTTTGCTGAGCTAAAACAAATCCCCTTTGCTGAGCCAAAACAAATCCCGCTGGATTATGAAGGCCAAACATAAGGCATTGTTACTATGTTAATTGTGGTTTGAGGAATTGCAGAAGGAAAATTAGCCTCCACATTCTTTTTCTTCTTTTCTTTTTCTGGTATTGACTCTGAAACGTTGGCCTATGCATTTGATTCACTGACTGCATGGCATCGCTTTCAGTAAAGCTTGAGTCAGTTTACATTGGACTACAAGCGTACAGAGTTGCAGCTCTTAGAGGCTTTTAATCAGAGTTACCTTGCGAATTAGGGAAATAAGGTCCTGTGCAGAAGTGGAAGGGCAGGTTGGACCTGGTCATGACATCATTTGACTGGGATTTCCAGGCTTCTAACACAGCCTGTGAGCATGCAGGAACAAAGAGGTGTACAACCTCTGAAAACTCTGTGGAACTGACCCTCTCTCAGAGCAGCCATTGTTTGCAGCGCTGTTGCATCAGCAGATGGGCCCACTTCTATTCAGTTGCTCCTGCTATCTGGGGCGTGCTAGAGGCATTTCCTGGTTTACATAAACTCTGGGGCTCTGCCAACGTCCTTAGAGTTCAAGCCTTTCCCTTCTCATGCTCAATTAAAATAATTAACTACAGTACAATCGCCGCTTGTTCTCCACTTCTCACCTTGCCTGCTCACAGCACATCCATTCTTCTTGTTCCAGCATGTCGCTACAAAGCAGTTAGATGATAGAGAAGGCAGGTTGGGAATATTCAAAGACTCTATAGCAACTGGCCTGGATGCAAAGGCTTTTTTTGTTCTTTGTCCTGGTCGTTTTGGTAAATGTGTAGTCGCGTATCTGAGACATAGATTGTGCTTTATGCAGTGCTGTGGGAAGTAGAAACTAGCAGCAGTACCTGGAAAGGGGCCCTGATCTGCGGGTGTGGATGAATAGAGACTCTTCAGTTGAGATTTAGCTCTAGTGAGGGTTGGGTGCAAAAATGTAGGAAAGAGTGAAGAGATGAGCAGCTCATGTCTGAGTTTTTTCTGTTTCTGTTACTGTGTCACAGACCAGCCTCAGATCATAGTTCATGATGCCAAGACATTGTTGGAGTTGAATGCGGAGACAGACAGGGAGGATTTTTTAGAGTGTCTGCCAGTGTGTAATGTGTCATAATAACATTTTCTGGGTTTGGGTTTTTTTTTTTTTTTTTTTTTTTTTCCGAGGCTCTGTCGCCTAGGCTAGAGTGTGGCGGTGGGATCTCGGCTCACTGCAGCCTTGACCTCCTGGGCTCAAACAGTCCTCCCATGTAGCTGGGACCACAAGTATGCACTACCATACCCAGCTAATTTTGTTTATTTTTGGTGGAAATGGGGTCTCCCTATATTGCCCAGGCTGATCTCGAACTCCTGGGCTCAAGCAATCCTTCTGCCTCAGCTTTCCAAAGTACTGGAATTACAGGTGTTAGCCACTGCACCTGGCCTCATGGTAGCATTTTTAAACAACATTCACCACCGTGGCCTGGTCCCACGGTTTTCTCGTGTAAATCACAGAATTTAGACTGTGCCCTACAGCTCTCTCCATTAGCCTGATGACTCTATAGCAATTCATTAACCTGGGCGTTTTTCTACCTATTCCAGGGCTAACAGCATAAGGTTTTCCTCTCAAGGAACAAGTTGATTTGTTGCTGTTTGCTCAGTGAATAAAAGCAACCTCTCCTTTAGACAATTTATGGCGAACAAGATGATAAAGCAAGTTACTCTTTCAACATTTCTGGAGTCAAATGATGAATGAGGCTGTCCTGGGAGGCCACACATCATGGTGGACCAAATGAGGTTTTAACACTGATCCGGCCTGCCTTTTACCAGCCACAGGTCATTGGTTTGTCACTTTAGTTTTCTGTTCTCCCATCAGGGAAGGGAATACAGAAGCCACCCTTTGTAGGGTAGGTACAAAGAGGAACTGTGAGCAAGTCTGTAAAACTCCTGGCTCAGACTCTGGCACAGACGGAGACACCACTGATGGCCGTGGTGGCTGATAAACAGCAGTCATAGTCATCATTATGGAAAGAAGTGGCATTGGAGTCTTTTTTTTTTTTTTGAGACAGAGTTTCGTGCTTGTCACCCAGGCTGGAGTGCAATGGCGCAGTCTCGGCTTACTGCAACGTCCGCCTCCCGGGTTCAAGTGATTCCCCTGCCTTAGCCTCCCAAGTAGCTGGGATTACAGGTGTGCGCCACCACGTCTGGCTAATTTTTGTATTTTTAGTAGAGACGGGGTTTCACCCTGTTGGCCAGGCTGGTCTCGAGCTCCTGACCTCAGTTGATCCGCCCACCTTGGCCTCCCAAAGTGCTGAATTTATAGGCATGAGCCACCATGCCCGGCCTGACGTCGAGAGTCTTGGTAGAGAACTCCGGTGTTCACTGTGTGGCTCTCCCAGCAAAAAACAGGTGTGTTCGTTTCTTCTCGTGATCTGTCATTTGAACGTGGGCACCGTTGACTGAACTCAGCAGCACATTGCCAGGTAGAATTTGTGAAGGACGTACGTTCATTTTGGGGTAGGCGTGGGGAATATCAAATTCATGGAAGCAATATGATCAGAACCCTGAAAGCTGTTCTTTTAAGTCGAAAGATGTGGTAGATGTTAAGTAAAGCAAATTGGATCGCTGAAGGAAGTGGATGAAATGTGTTAATAAGGACAGGTGAGGAGAAAGCTGTCACTCATGAACAGCCTTCTGTCTGCTGCTTCTTGGATTTAGGAGCATATACTCCTTTGTTTTCTTTCTTTCTTTCTTTCTTTTTTGCATCCCTTTTATTTTTAACATTGTGCTTAATCTGTGGAATAGTCTTCAACTTAAAACTCTTTCATACGAATTCTCAGGCACTCCTATCTTAGAGAAAGCGTCAGGCTGCCCCTGAAGCCAGCCTGGCATGTCACACATTGGACCCTTTCCTGCTGGTAGCAGGAGGGAGGCACTTAACAATTAAGCAGTTCGAGTCACCCAGCTCAGAAGCCTGGACTCCCCGCCTGGACGTGGATGCTGCGATGCCGAGCCGTCAACTCGTGGCGCCCACTGCCCAGAGTCCAGCCTGGAGAGTCCTGAAGAGGCCCGGGGATGGGAATAACCTGGCCTTTGAGTGCTGCCTGACCTCCCGTTTCCTAGCAACTCCCAACTGCTCAATGGGATATTTTGTGGTGTTTCTAATTTATACTTAACAGATATTGGCTGTGATCTAAGGCTGGCTAATTTCCCGTTATGACTTTCAGGCAACCACTTTAATACATGAATAAGCAAGAGAAAGGACTCCTAGGATGCGCAGCTCACCAATACCCTCTTCCCACCAGGCCTTCCTTCCTTCTGGAAAGCAGAATTTACCGAGGACTTGCCAATAAATTACCATTTATCTCAGAGCAGACGGCACTGAGCAATTTTCAAGGAAAATTCTCCACGTGACTTTTTTTTTCTTCTGGTATCTCAGTATATATTCATGAATATTTATAAATCAGCTATATCTATTATCAAAGAAGTAACTCTTTTCTTAGCTATGTTTTTAATGAAATGAAGAGGGCTGACTTGATCTCAGTTTCTTCCTGTAGAAATGGGATGATGGGGTGGGGTGATTTCTCAAGCCCCTTCCAGCACTCCACTAATATAAATCTGATGACCTTGTGGTCTTTTTAATATTTGGCATCTGTTTGGTGACTGGATGTTTAGCTCAAATTTTTCTGAGTGTGTGTATTTTTGTTGTTGTTGTTGTTGTTGTTTGTTTTGTTTTTTCTGAGATGGCATCTTGCTCTGTCACCCAGGCTGGAGTGCAATGGCACGATCTCGGCTCACTGCAATCTCCACTTCCCGGGTTCAAGTGATTCTCCTGCCTCAGCCTCCTGAGTAGCTGGGATTACAGGCACCCGCTACCATGCCTGGCTAATTTTTGTACTTTTAGTAGAGATGGGGTTTTGCCATGTTGGCCAGGCTGGTCCCAAACTCCTGACCTCAAGTGATCTGCGCACCTCGGCCTCCCGAAATGCTAGGATTACAGGCATGAGCCACCGCGCTCAGCTCTTACAATACTGTTAATGCAGCATTATAAAAAATATTCAGCCAAGCATTCCAAATCTCAGTTTGACCACTTTCCCGGCTTTGGATATTGAGGAACTTGTGGCTGCTGGATGCATTTTCCTCTTATTTCCCTCCTCATCTCCTCCCTTCTTTTTCTTGCTCAGTCCTCACTGCGTGGACATAACCTTAGTGATCGTGTAAGTGCTTTAGTGAGTTTCACAGCTATTTTAGCATTTTAATGACCAATTTGGGCCTCCTTGGCAACATCTACAAAGAGAGACAGCTGCCCTCCTAATTTGTATTTCTCAGCATGATTTTTCAGAACACGTCTGAATAAAGGAGCTGATGACCTGTTCAATATGGTGGACAGAGAAGTAGAAATAGAACATTGATGAATAGAGTGAGATGGAGGTTTAGTTTAGCCAGATAAAAAGGTTTCCTTAGGTTCACTAGATAAAAGGGCAACAGATTATACCCAAGGGGGAGGCTACCCTGTGAGGATTTCTAGATGGGATTTGAGCAAAGGGTTGAACCTTCTGTTGTCTTCACCAGGGCTTTGGGTCTGATTTGGAACAAATCTGTAGTCCCTCTCTCCATCCCTCCTTCCTTCCATCCTGCCCTCCTTCCTTCCTTTGTTTCTTTGGGTTTTTCTGAAAGTCTCTTTCAGCATACTTTAATTGATTTGCAGTATCCATTTTCTTATATGTTGAATTATTAAACCCCTAATTTTAAGTTTATATGATCTATTCAAAATATGAAATGTTCCCCTTCAGCTTGATCTCTCACCCTTCCAGAAGGAGAGCACGGACCTGCTCCTATTCCTCACACAGACCCCCTCAGTCCCTCCTTGCTCGTGGTATCTCCATGAACCCCCTTCAGAATTTCCTCATTTTCTTTCCTTGCTTGGTTTATCGCTCAGCCTTCCATTTTTTTCTGATGGCAGCATAGCATGCATACTAAAAAATGAGTTCTCAAGTCATGTGTCCAGCCGTGAATGATCCTAGAGTGAACATAGCACGTGACAACACTCCCAGGCCAGGCAGGAGATGGGGAGCCGCCCTATCCCAAGCTGGTGGCCTCTGTCAACTCCTGGGGCTTCATGCCATCCATGCTGTCCAGATTGCCAGCCTTGTCTTGGGTAATGTCCACGCTTTCCTCTCTGTCTCCAATTCCACAGGGTTGCTGGACAATATCAAGGAGCGTGTTTTGGCCTGGCACGGTGGCTCACACCTGTAATCCCAGCACTTTGGGAGGCCAAGGTGGGCGAATTGCTTGAGGTCAGGAGTTGGAGACCAGCCTGGCCAACATGGTGAAACCCTGTTCTTACTCAAAATACAAAAAATTAGCCGGGCATGGTGGCACACACCTGTAGTCCTAACTACTCACTCAGGAGGCTGAGGCAGGAGAATCTCTTGAACCTGGGAGGCAGAGGTTGCAGTGAGCCGAGATCTCATGACTGCACTCCTGCCTGGGTGACAAGAGTGAGACTCCATCTCAAAAACAAAACAAAACAAAACAAAACTGGGCGTGGTGGCTCATGCCTGTAATCCCAGCACTTTGGGAGGCTGAGGTGGGTGGCTCATGAGGTCAGGAGTTCAAGACCAGCCTGGCCAAGATGGTGAACTCCCATCTCTACTAAAAATACAAAAATTAGCCAGGTATGGTGGCAGGCACCTGTAATCCCAGCTACTCAGGAGGCTGTGGCAGAGAATTGCTTGAACCCAGGGGGTGGAGGTTGCAGTGAGCCAAGATCGTGCCACTGCACTCCAGCCTGGGCGACAGAGCGAGACTCAGTCTCAAAAAAAAAAAAAAAAGTGTGTTTTGATCAATGCTAGTACATACTTGTGCCAGCCTTGGAGGTGGCCTCCCTGCTCTTCACCAACTCCCCCCATACCTTCCCACATCCCTGAACCTGATTTCAACCTTCCCATGCCAGCCCACGACCTCACCTTGTAATTCATCAAAGGACTGAGAGCATCTAACATCAGCCACCCAGCCTTCCATCCTCTGCAGCGTGCTGCATCCCTGTCTTTCTGCCTTTGTCAGATCCTCTCTATATTTTGAATATATTTGAGTTCCTAAGTCTCGCCCATCCCAGGTTGTCTGGGCATTTAACTGCTTCAGATGTGGCCCCCACCTAGTAATTCTCACAGGGGCCAGGGAACCCCGGTCTCTGTATTCTGTCTTTGTTTCTGGCTTCTCTGGCTGGGCTTGAACTTGACACTGCCCTGTGATGTCCCTCTGGTTTTGGCATCCCGTACCAGCTGATGCTGCCCCTGTTGACCTCTGCTCCATACTGATTTGTCTTCTGGTTATTTTTGAGACTCACAGTGTTAACCACTGAAGAGTTTTAAACTATATACAAGCCTTGCAATATCTCCATGCACCTTAATCCACTGAGGACTAAGCCCCTTCCCCATAAGCCTCCCTCCTTCCCAGGGATAATCCTTCCCTTCCACCACGGCACCTCTTCCATCTACCAACAGACTGTATCGGTATGTCACATACCCTTCTCTCTCTCCAGGCAGAGTCCAACTTTTCAGCACTAAGACAGAGTAATTCTGCCAATAATGACCTACACGGTTAATATGCAAAAACCCCACATTTAATAAGAAGCGTTTGTTTAGAGGCTCCACAGGGTCAGGACTTGGATCCATGTGCCTGTAGTTCTCTCGGTCCTTCCTCAAGGTTACAAAATGGTTGCCATAGCTGCAGCCATCACCTCCTCACAAAACATTGTCATTCCATTTTTTTCAATGAGCATCTGTTATGCCATTGTGATACATCTCTGAGTAAAGCAAATAAAGACCTCACCCTCTTAGAGTAAACATTACTCCTGGAAAGAATCAGGGTTGGGACCAAAGAGACTCCCCTCGGGGCCCCTTTTCCTTTAATTAGGAAGGAAAATCTTCCCCAGGAGCCCCTCAGTAGTTTTGCGTGACATCTTCCTCATTTGTCTGCTTGGTTCTTGGGCCAGGACTGGGCCTGGTTGCTGAGCCTCACTCCACAGGAAGCTGAGAAAGTGAATGGATGAGTTCGTAGGGTTGGCTGGGGTGCAGTTGGAGTTCTTTTAGCAAAGCGTTGCTGTTGGACTGCACTAGAAAATAAAACTTTAGGCTGGGCGCGGTGGCTCACGCCTGTGATCCCAGCACTTTGGGAGGCCGAGGCGGGCGGATCACGAGGTCAGGAGATCGAGACCATTCTGGCTAACACGGTGAAACCCCATCTCTACTAAAAATACAAAAAATTAGCCGGGGGTGGTGCCTGTAGTCCCAGCTACCCGGGAGGCTGAGGCAGGAGAATGGTGTGAACCCGGGAGGCAGAACTTGCAGTGAGCCAAGATCGCGCCACTGCACTCCAGCCTGGGCGACACAGTGAGACTCCGTCTCAAAAAAAAAAAAAAAAAATAGAAAATACAACTTTAGATGAAGAGTGGAAGGGGTGAAGGTAGAGAGAAATACAAAAATATTTGGATTTTATTGTTGTACAATTTAGGTAACTTTTAATAGATGTAATATCAGATTTTCTGAATCCACATTTTAGACTTGTGGTAGTTTTGAAGAAGAATTTAAATAAGGACACTTTCTTATCCATTGAGTCTGACTTGATGTTAAACTATAGGAAGAGAAAGTTTAGTACGTCATGCAAAATTACAGAATAATATTGTAATAACAGTGGATTTGTATATACACCAATACAAATAAATATCTTAGAAGCTTTAACTCAAAATTGACCTTAGTACCTTCTAGAACAATGCATCTCAAAGAGTCAAAAGAGCAGTGTTTTGTTTTTCGTTGCCAATTCATTGAGGACTGGTGCATTTGAAAAATACAGTAAAAATCGGCAACCCACTCGGGTCCCCTTCCACGCTGTGCTTAAAAGAAAAGAAAAGGGTCCCCTTCTTGCTGCTGCTTAAAAGAAAAGAAAAGAAAAGAAAAATACAGTAAAAAAATACAGTAAAAACGATGCAGCCACATCAGATCGCTGTAAGAGTTCCTAAATGCTTATTCTCACCTTTGGTGGCCATCTTGCCATGGACAGGCAGCCGTCCCAGGCCACACTTGGAGTCACACTCTTCTGGTTTTCCCACGAGGACGAAGGGCGCAGAACTAGACACAGGTCCTAGTGCACAGTAGTTGTGTGACCTTGAGCAAGCCACTCCACTTGGATCAGGGTCTCCACGTATATAATGGAATAATAGTCCTGTCTTGCCCACTGGCTCTTGGATATTCAATTAGACTCATGGAAAGCCTTGGTACATGGTAATTCATATTTAAATATTAGGTGCCATTATATGCCGTTTCACTTTTAATTCAGGAAGGAGACTATATATAGCTTTTTTTTTTTCAGTGTTGAAAATTAAAAAGCTCTAGTTTTGGCGATCCAGGGGTTCCCTTTTTGCAGCAAAAGGCAGTTCTGCTTTCTATCTTCCCAAAGAGCTGGAGGGGTGGGAGCCAAAAGAAAGTCCCCAGGTACCTCATCCCCAAGGAGTTGGTGTGCAAGCTGGTGTGTGGCCTGAAGTCTGGGATCTGCCTACAGGGTTTCCCCAGAGGGCAGCCCGCAGAAGGAGGCAGAGTTGAGAAATCTGTCCAGTGTGCAGGAGAGGAGACAAGCGACCCTGGCCGTGTGCAGTAGTCCATGCACACGCAGGGCCATTGAGAGAGAGGAAGTTGGAGCGGCAGGTGCAGGGCTGTGAAAGGCAGGAAGCCAGGAGGCAGAAACCAGAATGGAAGGAAGAAGCCATGGTGGAGGGCGGCCTATGTTCCTAGAGCTCAAGGAAGCATTCAATCACACGCTCAACACGTGATTTTCAGGCCACTTGTGTGTTTTGGAAACAAGTATGTGACCAGGCACAGAGGCAGCCAAGATTCAAATGAGTGAATGTCCCATGGACATAATTAAAGAGAAAGGGCTTGTACTAAACACTGGAGAGCTGTTAGGCATAGCTTTTCCAGGCATTTCTTTGCTAGTTTTTTTTTTTTTTTTTTTTTTTTTGGGCAGGGGGTTAGGATCGGAGTGTATGTGCCCCAGTTTTATCTCGTTTAATCCAGCTTTATTACAGCTCTGTCCTCAGCGCTGGCTCTGTTTCAGCATCCCCATAGGCAAGGAAGATGCTGGCTTCAACAGTTTGTTTTAAAAAACAAAAAAGTTAATGTCCTAGGAATCTTTTGGGGGATCCCTGAAAACTAAATATAAATTTGTTAGGGAAAGTAGTTAGTTATATGTTGTTTGAGAATCATTGTCTTGATCTTGAAAGATTATTTCACACTTTATTTGATGTTAATGGAAATTCTTCGTTTTTGATTTATTTGTTCAGAGTCATTAGCCTCGTGAGAACCATTCATGGGGCCTTTATTTCACAGTATTTGCATGAGCATTGTTTTTTATCTTTGAAAAATGGGTAATGTTATGAAAAGGAATATGTGTTAGTCTCTAAACATACAAGCCTTATATCAAAATAGTCTGACAGTGTATTTATACAAAACATGCTGCAGGTATCAAACAAAATTGTAATCAAATTAGAATTTTAAGCCTTGTTGTTTTACTCTCCAAGTCCTTATAAACCAGAAGCCCTAACTTTTTAGAGTAACACTGTTCAATAGGAATAGAATGTGAGCACCATGTCTAATTTAGGTTTTCCAGTAGCCACATTTAGAAGTGTAAAAAAAAATTTTTTTTTTTGTGAAAGCAGTTTTAACAACATATTTTTTTTACTATATCCAAAATGTTATCCTTTCAACATGTAATAAATTTCAAAATGATTAATGAGATACTTTATTTTTTCATACTAAGTTTTTGAAATCTGGTGTGTAATTATCTCTAGAGCACAACTCAATTTGCACCAGTTGAGCACCCTGTTTGTCTAGCTTTTATTCTCTAACTCAAGAGATCAGTAAACTTCTGTAACTGGCAAGATAGTAAGTATTTTAGGCTTTGCTATTGTATTGTGGAAGTGGTCACAGACAATGTGTGGCTGTGTTCCAATAAAACTTTATTTACAAGAACAGGTGGCAGGCCGGATATGGCTGGCAGGCTGTGGTTTACAAGCCCTCACTCTAACTAAATGTATCATCTCGTGGGTTTTAATGCTCAGAAGTTGATTTCTATTTTGGGCTGCTACCAAGATAGCTATTGTGATAAATTTCATTCAGAAATATTCAGGAAATATGTACCAGGAAGTATACTCCATTGTTAAATAATGAATACGTTGGAACTACAGGAACTCCCGCTTTCCTGAATTTGCATCTTTCAGGAAGAGCCGCATAGCTAGTGGTGCTTAGTGCTGGCTTGGCTGTCACGATGCCTGGATTTGAAGCTCAGCTGTGTTAATTAAGCATGAGCCTTGTGACCCTAGACAGTTAATTAACCACCCTGCACTTCAGGTTATGCATCTGTAGAATGGGGATGACAATAATATCTACCTCATAGAGTTGCTAAAATTAAATGAAAGCTGACACAGTAAGCCCTTGGTACATGATAGCTTTTGTTATTCCTCTGCCACTAATGTTGCTGCTGGAAGTACTACTTGTACTGTTACTACTAGTGGTGTTAGTACTGCTGTTACCACCATCACCACCACCACCATAGAGATCCATACATACAAACCAACCTATGTGCCAGAATGGAACCATGCTGACTTGATGATCGTCCACAGATGACCATAGTGGCCACTAATATGGTATCACTTTGGACGTAAACTTGTCAGTCAGCAGATGTGCTACTGCACTCTAGGGGAGATCTGGCATGATCTGCAAGGATTTAATGTTAAAAGACTTGAGTGGGCTGGGCACGGTGGCTTACACCTGTAATCCCAGCACTTTGGGAGGCTGAGGCGGGTGGATCACCTTGAGGTCAGAAGTTTGAGACCAGCCTGGCCAACATGGTCATCTGTCTCTACTGAAAATACAAAAATTAGCCTTGCGTGGCAGCATGCGCCTATAATCCTAGCTACTTTGGAGGCTGAGGCAGGAGATTCGCTTGAACCCAGGAAGTGGAGGCTGCAGTGAGCCAAGATCACGCCACTGCACTCCAGCATGGGTGACAGAGCGAGACTCCGCCTCACAAAAAAAAAAAAAAAGGGGGGTACCTGTTGCTCCTCTGGCCTGGTAATTGCTGTATGATATGACTCAGGTCACACAACATTCTTTGACCCTATTTAATGAAAATGCTAATTAATGGCTGCCCTACCCACCTCACAGGGTGATAGAGCAAATTGTAGGTAAAGTACTTTGGAAATTGTAGAGTGTTATGGAAATATTAGCTGAGAGCATTTCCCACACGATTGCTTTTTTAAAAATGTATATCACACACTTAATTTTATCATCATGGACTGATTTAATTCATAGAGTAGTTGTAAAGATTAAGTGGGCACATGTAAAGTGCTCAGTTCAATGGTAGAAACATAGCCCCTGTTCAAGGGCTGGGTAGTTGCTATTTTTATTACTCGATTTTCAATTTAAGATGTAGTATTTTGGCTGGGCGCAGTGGCTCGCCTCTATAATCCCAGCATTTTGGGAGGGCAAGGCGGGCAGATCACAAGGTCAGGAGTTCGAGACCAGCCTGGCCAACATGGTGAAACCCCGTCTCTACTAGAAATACAAAAATTAGCAAAATTAGCTAGGCATGGTGATGCATGTCTGTAATCCTAGCTACTCAGGAGACTAAGGCAGGAGAATCGCTTGAACCCGGGAGGCTGAGGTTGCAGTGAGCTGAGATCATGCCGCTGCACTCCAGCCTGGATGACAGAGGAAGACTCTGTCTCAAAAAAAAAAAAAAAAGAAGAAGAAGAAGGTGAGAGAACTGTATATCCTGACAGGTTAACTGTCTCTAAGATTCTGTTAGGTAAGAGAAGCAAAATGTGGAACACTTTTATTTGCATTTTTAACAAAAGCAATGTGTGTATTTATCTGCACACACATGTGAGCGTGCATATACACACACATGCATACTGTGTTTATACATGCATTGACTGGGCCTGAAGGAGACACAGGAAACTAGTACGAATGGTCTTCCCCAGGAGAGCTGTGGGGTTTTTATGGCAGATGCTTTTTTGTATATGTATGTATGTGTATGTATTATATATGCACATATACACCCAGATCCTTTGCATGTATTATTTTTTCATTTAACAACAACAAATTAGTTAGTGGGGAAAAAGAGATGGCTGTAATCTCCCAATTTCTTTTGCATCCCTCCTCATTAAACAATATACTGAAGGGTTACTTCATGACGTCTTGCAGTGGAACCCCCACAGAAACACATTCCAGTTGCGTCATGTGAGTCATTAAAAAAAAAAAACTGGGTATCGAGCTGCGTTTTGGGCATGTTCTCTAGAAACACATTGTGAGGACTACTTGGACCTTATGCTGGCTTCCTTTAGAGTCATATTTGAACCAGTGTCAGGACCCTGAGATTTTCTGTGCTGTTTTCGTGACAGTAAATCAAATCCAGTTGGACAGAATGGGTTTTATTTAGGTTTTCTTGCAAAATTCTCGCTCCAACAGTAAGAAACCTGGCTCCCATCATCTGCCATTCATTTTTTTGTTTAATTCCAGTGTACATGTACAGTAATATCAAGAGTTGTGACTCCATACCCCTGGGGCAAACAACTTTATCAACTATAGTACAGTGCTTAAATGCGGTTCTTTATGCTTTTAGTCTTATAGACTCTATATGTTTCCAGAGTTATTTAAGTCAGCGTCTTTCCCCCCACCCTGTTTAGTGAGGTCGATTCATTTAGATTCTCTTGTGACAATCTACATTATTTCTTGGTTTCCCTGAAGGTTTATTCTTGTGCTCTAAAGTTCCACGAGTTTTGACAAATGCGTGATGTCATGTATCCACCATTACAGTATCACACAGAATAGTGTCACTTCCCTAAAATTCCTCTGTGCTTTAGTTCTTCATCCTTACCCCGACCCCTGGCAACCACTGATTGTTCTACTGTCTCTGAAGTTTTGTCTCTTTCTGGATGTCATATAATTGGAGTCAAATAGTATATAGCCATTTCAGACTGACATCTTTCACCTAGCACTATGTATGCACTTGAGGTTCCTCGCATCTTTTTGTGGCTTGATAGCTTTTGAATAATATTTCATTGTATGGATATACTGTAGTTTCTTTGTCCATTCACCTGTTGAAGGATGTCTTGATTGCTTCCAGTTTTTGGCAGTTACGAACAAAGTTGCTATAAACATTCATATGCAGATTTTTGTGTGGATGTAAGTTTTTGCCTAAATGGGAAAATACCTCAGAGGGCAGTCGCTGGATCATGTGTTAAGACTGTGTTCAGCTTTTAAGAAACTGTCTTCCAAATTGACCGCACCATTTTGCATTCCTGCCAATTCTGGGTGAGAGTTCTTGTTGCTCCACATTTTTGCTAGCATTTGATATTGTCAATTTTCTGGATTTTAAGCATTCTAATAAGTATGTAGTGGTACTTCATTATCGTTTTAATTTTTTTTCTTTTTTTTTGAGACAGAGTCTCGCTCTGTCGCCCAGGCTGGAGTGCAGTGGCGCAACCTTGGCTCACTGCAAGCTCCGCCTCCCAGGTTCACACCATTCTCCTGCCTCAGCCTCCCCAGTAGCTGGGACTACAGGTGCCCACCACCACGCCCAGCTAATTTTTTTTTTTTTTTGTATTTTTAGTAGAGACGGGGTTTCACTGTGTTAGCCAGGATGGTCTCGATCTCCTGACCTTATGACCTCGTGATCCGCCTGCTTCGGCCTCCCAAAGTGCTGGGATTACAGGCGTGAGCCACCACGCCTGGCCTGTTTTAATTTGTAATTCCCCAACGACAGGTGATATCTTTTCATATGCTTATTAGCCTATCTTCTTTGGTGAAGTGTCTCTTCAGATCTTTTGCTTATTTTAAAAATCGGATTTTCATATTGTTTAGTTTTAAGTGTTCTTTGTAAATTTTCGATAGTCTTTCTTAGTGTGTATTTTCCAAATATTTTTCAGTCTGTTACTTGTCTTTCATTGCCTTAACAGCATCTTTCTCAGAAGAAGGTTTTTAATTTTAATGAAATCCTACACATCTATTTTTTCCTTAAGGGAACATTCTTTTGTTGTTGTATCAAAGTTATCCCCAAAGCCACCTAGATTATTTCCTATGTTATCATCTAGGAGTTTTATAGTTTTGTGATTTACATTACATACATAGGTCTATGATTTACTTAATTCTTGTGAAAGTTGTAATGTCCACATCTAGATTATATCTTTGGATATTGCTGTCCAATTATTCTAGCACCATTTGTTAGAAAGACTATCCTTTCTCTAATTGCCTTTGCACATTGCTCAAAAATCATTTGATTATAGTTGTGTAGATGACATACTTTTTAAAAAGCAAAAAACATTTTCATTTCTCCAAAATCTGTAAGAGAGGCAAAACCTATTTAATGCTAATTAAACAAATATATTAGAAACAGCTGTAAACAGAAGCACAATTTTGTTCATGCAAATATACCAGCATAAGTGAGAGTGTATCTGATACGTAGGGTGACACACCAGGCAATGTAGTGAACTCAGACATTCATAGAATTCAGCTGCTCCCCTGCAAGAATGTGTAATTTAATGGGGAGTTCACGTGGACATGCTTAACATGAAAAAGAGCGTGACCAGGGGTCACATCCTCATTCAAGTACAGCGTGTGCTGGGAACCTAGGGGTGAGAGCATCACGGATGGCACCTGTGGGATGCATCAGGACAGTTTTACGCAGGAGGGAGCATTTGAGAGACACCTAAAAGATCCATCAGGCTCAATAGATGGTACATTTCAGGTGGAGAGGCCAGTTTCAGCTGAGGTGAAGACAGGAAGTGAGCATTTTAGTCAAGAAACAAGTAGAGTGATCTATGGTTAGACTAAAAGGTAGGATTTGTATAAGGGCGTGTTGACTGGGAAGGTAAATTGGAGCCATACTGTGAGGACCTCGAATGGGAAATCGAAGGCTTTGTCTTAAACTGGCATGTGCTGGCTGTGTGTGAACAGGGCTGTGGTACAACCAGAGCTATCCCTTAGAAAGATTGACATGTATGTGTGCATGTTATTTATGTTCCAGTGTTTTCTTTCCCATTAGGTAGTTGAGGTTTGTGTGGGTCCGAGGTAAGCGCCTGCAGCTGTAACAGAGTGTGAGTGTCCTTGCTCAGGGTGACAGCTGTACTTAGTCTCAGCGGGTATGTGGGTTGAAGGTTGTACTTGGTGAGTGAGAAATTTCCAGACCCTGCAATCTGACCTCCAGGACTGACTTACAGCTTGCTCGCCAGTCAGGCCCTGCTTACTACCTTCCTGTTCCTCACCTGCGGGGGTTGCCTCTTCTCTAGGGGAAATTAGTTTCTGCCTCTTTTCTAAAAATGTGAAAATTAGCAAGTAGCAACCACTGTGTAAAGTGTTTAACAGCCCCGGAGTGAAATGACTGATGTAAGTACAAAGGACTTTTGTCGCCAGTTGAAGTGACTTTTATTTACCTTCTGTTCAAGGTCAGGAAAGTTATATTGCTGCTTTAGTTACAATGCTTTTGAACATTGTTCAAAGCATGATAAACTTCTTATCTGAGAATATTTATTCACCACTCTTTAGAGTTTATTGTAGCAAAGAAAGCAAATAGACTGAGATTCCTTGCAGAGTTCTTTGTGAATCAGCAAGAGGAGGGGATGGGAGTCTTGTGGTGAGGCTTTCTTAGTAGTTACAGGACTGGGAATGATATTTTGTTATGTAGCGTAATTGTCTTTGGGTAATTCTTATGGAGTCTTTAACTTCTTAAAGTTGAAGAGGGGTTATCAGAAGATAAGGTTGTTTATTTTTAAAGTTAAATGGGGTAGAGGTATATCCCATAATGGAAATGCAAATACAAATATACCTAATATTTTAAATCCTCTCTGTAGCAGTGCCCCCTGCCCCACACATACAGTATTCATGTAATGAATTATGTAATGGCTTTTCTTATTACATAATTCACATATTTTATGTTTCTTAAGATAGTGGTGTACTAATCTCCACAATATGAACTGTGCGATGAGTCCCTCAGTTGCAGACCCACTATGAATGTAAAGTTTAAAGTATTTCATTTAAAGTAGGTCAGGTGCCATTAAAGAATACAATGTGGAGGCTGGGCACAGTGGCTCACACCTGTAATCCCAGCAATTTGGGAGGCCAAGGCGGGCGGATCACAAGATCAGGAGGTGGAGACCATCCTGGCTAACACGGTGAAACCCCGTCTTTACTAAAAATACAAAAAATTAGCTGGGTGTGGTAGCACGTGCCTATATTCCCATCCCAGCTACCCGGGAGGCTGAGGCAGGAGAATTGCTTGAACCTGGGAGGCAGAGGTTGCAGTGACCTGAGATTGCACCACTGCACTCCAGCCTGGGCGGCAGAGCGAGACTCCGTCTCAAAAATTAAATTAAAATAAAATAAAATAAAAATAAAATAGTGGAAAAGTAGAACTCTAAATTTTGAATGCAGTACCACTCACTTTGAGAAATAGTCTAGCAATGTGGAGGTTGGTCTTACAAGACATAAAGTCTTCAAAAAATTCTTTTAATAAGCTCCCAAGTTAAGGCAGTAAAGGCAGTTGACTTATTGTTGGTGTGATGCTCAGCTCCTTTGTTTGGCTTTCTGGGGCTGTTTGTCAGGGCTCAGAGGATCTCCTGTGTTGCCAGATCTCGGGCTCTCTACCATTTTGCATCCTAAGCAGATCTAATCTGGGAAGGGCCTGCATTTGTCAGGGCAGAGCAGGGACTGGGTTTGCTCTTGGACATCCCACACCATTAGTTATTTGTGTGGGTGCTTAGTCTATGGGAGGCTTCTAATACATACATACATACACACACACACACACACACACACAGACACACACACACAGACACACACATTTATTTCTTTAGGGACCGAGTTTCACTCTTATTGCCTAGGCTGGAGTGCAATGGTACAATCTCGGCCCACTACAACCTCCGCCTCCTGGGTTCAAGTGATTGTCCTGCCTCAGCCTCCTGAGTAGCTGGGATTATAGGCATGTACCACCATGCCTGGCTAATTTTTATATTTTTAGTAGAGATAGGGTTTCTCCATGTTGGTCAGGCTGGTCTCGAACTCCTGACCTCTGGTGATCCACCCACCTCAGCCTCCCAAAGTGCTGGGATTATAGGCATGAGCCACCGTGTCTGGCCCAAATAAATATTTTTAGTTGATTAAAATAATTGTTTACTTTTACATAATCTTCAAGACATTGTGATCACATGAAAGTTTTAGACCTTGAGTAAATTCTCTCCAAAAAAGATAGGAAAGGATCCACTCTAGAAATAAATTATAACATGTATTCAGAAGCACCCAAGGAGTTGTCACGCTGTATTTGATATTTGTTATTAAAGCAGAAGCAGTCGTTATTATATACGTTGTCACATGCAGGGCATCATCCTTGGGATACAGTGCCACATGTTACCAGTGTGTCCCTTGTCCACTGTGGTGTGTCATCTCATGCTCAGACACCTGCCCTTAGCAGGCACCCAAGGAGGGGGTATTGTGTCCGGAATTGGTGGGTTCTTGGTGTCACTGACTTCAAGAATGAAGCCACGGACCCTCGCAGTGAGTGTTACAGCTCTTAAGGTGGCGCGTCTAGAGTCTGTCCCTTCTGATGTTCAGATGTGTTCGGGAGTTTCTTCCTTCTGGTGGGTTCGTGGTCTCGCTGGCTCAGGAGTGAAGCTGCAGACCTTCGCGGTGAGTGTTACAGCTCTTAAGGCAGCACGTCTGGAGTTGTTCGTTCCTACCGGTGGGCTCGTGGTCTCGCTGGGCTCAGGAGTGAAGCTGCAGATCTTCGTGGTGAGTGTTACAGCTCATAAAAGCAGCATGGACCCAAAGAGTGAGCAGTAGCAAGATTTATTGCAAAGAGTGAAAGAACAAAGCTTCCACAGTGTGGGAGAGGACCCGAGTGGGTTGCCACTGCTGGCTCGGGCAGCCTGCTTTTATTCTCTTATCTGGCCCCACCCACATCCTGCTGATTGGTAGAGCCAAGTGGCCTGTTTTGTCAGGGCGCTGATTGGTGCGTTTACAATCCCTGAGCTAGATACAAAGGTTCTCCACGTCCCCATCAGATTAGTTAGATACAGAGTTTGGACACACAGGTTCTCCAAGGCCCCACCAGAGCAGCTAGATACAGAGTGTTGATTGGTGCACTCACAAACCTTGAGCTAAACACAGGGTGTCGATTGGTGTATTTACAATCCTTGAGCTAGACATAAAGGTTCTCCACATCCGCACCAGAGCAGCTAGATAGTGTCGATTGGTGTACTCACAAACGTTGAGCTAAACACAGGGTGCTGATTGGTGTGTTTACAAACCTTGAGCTAGATAACAGAGTGCCGATTGGTGTATTTACAGTCCCTGAGCCAGACATAAAGGTTCTCCACGTCCTCACCAGAGCAGCTAGATACACAGTGTCGATTGGTGCACTCACAAACCTTGAGCTAAACACAGGGTGCTGATTGGTGTATTTACAATCCCTGAGCTAGATATAAATACTCTTCACGTCCCCACCAGACTCAGGAGCCCAGCTGGCTTCACCTAGTGGATCCCGCACCAGGGCTGCAGGTGGAGCTGCCTGCCAGTCCTGCACCGTGCGCTCGCATTCCTCAGCCCTTGGGTGGTCGATGGGACTGGGCGCCATGGAGCAGGGGGTGGTGCTCGTCAGGGAGGCTCCGGCCGCACAGGAGCCCATGGAGTGGGTGGGAGGCTCAGGCATGGCGGGCTGCAGGTCCCGAGCCTTGCTCCACGGGAAGGCAGCTAAGGCCCAGCGAGAAACAGAGCACAGCGCCGGTGGGCTGGCACTGCCTGGGGACCCAGTACACCCTCCGCAGCCACTGGCCCAGGTGCTAAGTCCCCCATTGCCCGGGGCCAGCAGGGCTGGCTGGCTGCTCCGAGTGTGGGGCCCACCAAGCCCACGCCCACCCGGAACTCCAGCTGGCCCGCAAGCGCTGCACGCAGCCCCGGTTCCCGCTCGTGCCTCTCCCTCCACACCTCCCTGCAAGCTGAGGGAGTGGGCTCCAGCCTTGGCCAGACCAGAAAGGGGCTTCCACAGTGCAGTGAGGGAGCTGAAGGGCTCCTCAAATGCCACCAAAGTGGGAGCCCAGGCAGGGGAGGTGCCGAGAGCAAGCGAGGGCTCTCAGGACTGCCAGCATGCTGTCACCTCTCAGTATGAGATGCAAATGGAGTTAAATCCCCCGTGGGTCAAAGAACAGTTGAATTGTTTGTCAGTGATCAGAGGTTGATATGCGAAGTAAGGATATGGTCCGCTGATGATTGTCTGTGTTTATGGGAGTAGCCAGAGTTGGATTTGCTCAGTTTGCAATTTGATTTTCTAAAAGCTCTTCTTTATTCTCTAGTTGCTTCCATATGCAGATGTTTGGCTGAACTCACAATGTAGCAAACTGATTTCTTATCGATGTGGTCGTGGCCCTTAAAATTGTGATCTTTAAGTCGCCTGTATTAGACCAAGTCAGTACCTGACAAGTTGATCTCTAAGAATGTTCCTTGTGCTTAAATCTCCAGAGAATGTCTGTGTTTCCAGAAGACGGATTGCCACTGGGAATGATACCTTATAGACCACATTCTCTGCCTAGGTTCCACTTAATCTTTTCCCTAAAGAAGTTTTCATTCCTTTCAAAGTTATATCCCATGGTAATATTTCCCAGTTTTATAATGTGTCAGTAGGAAAATAGGTTTGATGCATACGAGTTTGATTTACATGCTAGTTTTCAGGAACGCAAAGCTCTTTGAGACTTACTTTTTAACTTCTTGATTTAAGCAAATGTTAAAACCAGTTTAAGGCCGCGCATGGTGGCCCAAGCCTGTAATCCCAGCATTTTGGAAGGCTGAGGTGGGTGGATCACCTGAGGTCAGGAGTTCAAGACCAGTCTGGCCAACATGGGAAAACCCCATCTCTACTAAAAATACAAAATTAGCCAGGTGTGGTGACACATGCCTGTAATCCCAGCTACCCATTTGGGAGGCTCAGGCAGGAGAATTGCTTGAGCCTGGGAGGCAGAGGTTACAGTGAGCCAAGATCACACCACTGCACTCCAGCCTGGGTGACAAGAGTGAGACTTCATCTCAAAAAAATAAAAAAAATAACCGGTTTGAACAAGTCATTTTGCCTTCCTAATTTCCAGTCTCGTCATCTACAAAATGGCTTTTCCCTAAAATCTTGGCTGGCTCTGGAAAAACCCATGGCTCCTGTGTGACAAGCTGGATTCCTACCACCCCCAGCCACGTCTTCCTGGGCTCTTCTCAGGATGCCTTGGTTGGTTTTTGCGAGTTTCTCAAATGCTGAAAAACATTATAACTTTAATGGTCCACGGATAATAAACTCACTGTATTTTCTTTCATTAAATAAGCACAGATTGAATGTCCCCTTACCATAGGCAAATGGCTGTTTCCAAATCCACTGTCATACTTCTTATTGTCATGCACTGTTCATGAAATTATGGAAGGCTCGGCAATGTTCAGGGCAATTGGATTCATTGATACATAAATAAATGCATTTCTGTCTTCATTGAGAAGCACCCTCCCTGCTCTTGGTGTCCCTGTTTGTCAGCACCTCTGTTGTCCTTTATCTAAATAAGCTGCAGGAGGTAAGGTTTGCCTGTAAGTGATTTTTGTAGAGGGTTTAGTGTGCCCTGTTATTAATCATTATTAATCATCTAGGCATTCTGAAATAGTATTTTTCAGATTGTATGGAAATAAGTATTTCTACTTATTTTTGGTAGGATTAAATTATCCAAAGTATACATTAAAACTACATAGATTTCGTCCTGTCTCCAGGATGCAAACTTTCTCTTCCATCCATTTCTTGTCCATTTTAAATGCCTCAGTGTTAGACTGGTACTTAATGTACTTTTTTTTTTTTCGAGACGGAGTGTCACTCTGTTGCCCAGGCTGGGGTGCAGTGGTGCGATCTCAGCTCACTGCAACCTCTGCCTCCTGGGTTCAAGCAATTTTCCTGCCTCAACTTCCCAGGTAGCTGGGACTACAGGCGCATGCCACCACACTCGGCTGATTTTTGTATTTTTAGTAGAGACAAGGTTTCACCATATTGGTCAGGCTGGTCTCGAACTGCTGACCTCAGGTGATCCACCTGCCTCGGCCTCCCAAAGTGCTGGGATTACAGGCGTGAGCCACCGCACCTGGCCTTAATGTACTTAAAAAAATTTTTTTAACAGCTTTTTTGAGATATGGTTCTTATGTCATGTAATTGCCTTATGTAAAATGTGCGATTCAGTGAGTTTTAAAATTTTTTACAGATATGTGCAGCCATCACCAGAGTCAATTTTAGAACATTTTCGTCACCTCAAAAAGAAACCCCCAGGCTGGGTGAGGTGGCTCATGCCTGTAATCCCAGCACTTTGGGAGGCGGAGGCAGGCAGATTACTTGAAGTTGGGAGTTCAAGACCAGCCTCACCAACATGGAGAAACCCCATCTCTACTAAAAATACAAAATTAGCCAGGTGTGGTGACAAATGCCTGTAATCCCAGCGAGACCCTGTCTCAAAACAAAACAAAACAAAAAATAGCATTTCAGTCTTACGGCACCATCGCCATATCTGTAGTCTGTCGTTGACTGAAACATCATTATGTGGTACATGACTACATTTATACGCATATATGTAGCTAGAGGAGGGATTTTTGGAGAGGAGTGATCATCTTTATTTTTTTTTAAGTAAGATTCTTTCTAGCTTGTTTTTCTCACTCAATAATACCTCATGAAAGGCCCTAGAGTCAATAGGTATGTCTTCAATTTGATCTTTTTTTTTTTTTGTCCAATTGCCCTATGTTGTTCTTTTAAAAAAATTTTTTTAAATTTATTTTTGTCGTGTATTGATGGGATGTATGAGGTATTTTGACACAGGCATATGACGTGTAATAATCATATCAGGTAAATGGGGTATCCATCCTCTCAAGCATTTATCCTTTGTGTCACAAACAATCCAGCTATACTTTTAGTTATTTTTAAATATGCAACTAAATTATCATTGGCTATAGTCACCCTATTGTGCTATCAGATACTAAATATTCATTCTTTCTATTTTTTGTACCCAGTAACCATCGCCACTCCCTGCTACAGTTTGTTTTTGTTGTTGTTGTTGTTTTCTCGCTCTGTCGCCCAGGCTGGAGTGCAGTGGCACAATCTTGGCTCACTGCAAGCTCTGCCTCCCGGGTTGACGCCATTCTCCCGTCTCAGCCTCCTGAGTAGCTGGGACTGCAGGCGCCCGCCACCACGCCCGGCTAATTTTGTTTTTGTATTTTTAGTAGAGACGGGGTTTCACCCTGTTAGCCAGGATGGTCTCAATCTCCTGCATTTGGTCTTATTGGCTGCATGACATTTTTATGACGTGCGTGGTATCAGAATATACCCAGCTGCTGCCCATTTGGGGATGCTCTTGTTCCTAGTGTTGTTGCTGCCACCGAGGGGATCCTTACCCAGCACAGATCTGACCCCGTTGGTCTCTACTGGGAGCCTCCAGTGACTCCTTGTGACTCCTTCTTATCTTGAATACAAGAACCATGCGTCCATCTTCCACCCAGGTCCTTCCCCCTCTGTTCCATCCCATCCTGTTGACTGAACCTGCCAGGTTCCTCTTGGCTTTTCTTCCTGTTTTTTTTTTTTTCCTGTGGGGAATGCCCCTTCCCTCCAGCATTTTAAGAGTCCAAGCTCTAGTTCAAATCTGTGCACTTCCCATGCCCCCTCAGTATTTTTCTCTCTCCAAGGAACTTAATTTTAATCTTTAATTATAGTTTAATATTAGGCTTTCCGCTATCTAAGTACTGATGTACCTGTCCACCCTCCTAAATTGCAGGGTCCTTGGAAACAAAACACAGCTTCCACCTTTTTGAAAAAAATCTTCCCTGATCATGAATTACAAAACCTTGCACATAGTAGGTGTTCAGTAAATATTCAGTAAATGGATCAAGTGACTGTAATTGCCCTGGTTAGAGGCTGTTTCTTCCAAACTCCAACCTATTTGTCGCCATCGAGACTTCCCTGTCGGTACACTGCAGGCAGTCTTTGTTGGAGTGAGCTCAGGTTCTGGAAAACTAGTTAGTTACCAGTGGAGGCAGCGCAGTAGCAGAGTTTTGATAAGGCGAAATGCCTTTAAGTTGTGCCTTGTCCGGCCTCCAGCTGTGTCATCTTTGAACATTCAATTCACCAGAAAAGGAAATTGCAGCCGAAAAGAAAACCACCAATGGAAATCCAGATCTACCCCCCTCGTGATTGTGATCGCAGGGTGGGTTGCCCGGGGCGACAATCAGCCTATAGATCCCCCTCCCCTGGTTAAGTTACTGGGAAGGGGCAGGGACACAATCGCAATGGGAGCCTGGATCTCGAGGCCGCTCCTCGCTCCCTCCCTCCCCTCCCCTGGCTGTGTCAAATCCTACAACCACACCACACTAATTAGCCCGAGAATGGAAGGGGTTGTCATGGCGACCGGGCACTTTTTAAAGCACAGGAATGGTGTTCATTATTGTTCCATGTCTTTAGCTGTGGGGAAAAGGTCAGTGTGGCAGTTGTTTTCCATATGAATTTTGGCCCAAGAGCCAAACTGAAGGTGAAATGCCCCTTGGAGAGACAGGAAGATGGTGAGTGTGGCTGAACTTTTTGGATGGGGAGGCCCTTTTGGTGTAATATCTTTAGTTTTAATAACTCGAGCTTCGGACTGGGGAATTGTACAGACTTTGTTCTATAGAGACTGGGAGAAAAGAGGGGGTCAGGAACAGGGAAAGCCTGAGAGATAGAGATATTTTGGATGAAAGTCTTTGCGCATCAAGTGATTAAATATTAAGTTTAGAAGGCTTCTCTGGTAGTATAAATTTAACAAAGTTAAGTAAGTCTGATACTTTATTCAGTGTTCCTTTTATATTTGCTCTATACAGTGCTGCTTAGATTATATTCCCAAATAAATCTCACAGAAGCATTGTAACCAAATGCCTTCAGAACAGTCACCCACCCCCCAACCCACGTTTTTAAATCCAGAGATACGGCATAAGAGTCACCAAGGCTAATTTTGTTTTCATATTTGTATGCTTTTCTTACTTTTCTGAGGATAATTTAATCAAGACTAAAAACAGAGAACCACAGTTCTTTGGATGTTTGCCCTAATTTGCTGGCTGCACTTGGTTGGAATACTGCTAAATAAAGACAATTTGACCACAGTGTTTGTAGAAGAAATTAAATATGAGAGAAGTCAGCCCACTAGGGCTGATGGCAGCTATTCCATCAAAAGCTGTGAGGGACAGTTGCAAAGCATTCTTTAAATTTATTTTTTTGCCAATTTTGAAAGCTTGCAGAATAACATGGCTTTATGCCTAATTTTGTGTTAATGACTGCATTTTTAAGGGTCACAAATTAAGCCACTTTGTATTCTTGTATTTTTTTAACAGTTAGGTCCTATGGCACTATTTTTTTGTCATTGTATTCACAGTTGTGTGGGATAACAACATGCAGCTTAATTAAAGGGAACGCGGGTGGGTGGACTGAAAAAACAAACCACTGTCCCCAGAGTTCCTAAATGGCCCACTTTTTTGCTTTCCTCTGAAAATCTATTGTCCTGGCCCTGGTGCCAGTTTGTTTGGCAGCTGAACAAATAAGAGAACACATTTCAGAGCATTAAGTCTTGGTTCTGATTTCCTCTGTCTTTAATTTGTATGTTCTCAGGCTTATTTAGTGATCAGAGTATGGAGCTCTCAATAAATAAGTATTTGACGAGAATTTGAGCAAAGTCAAACTCTTTTTCGCCTCTATGTCTTCCAAACCGGCTAGCGTGGTCGTCTCCCCTTCTCCATCCCCACCCCCACCCCCACCTCACCTGCCACAGTGTGGGTATCCACCCATCACCAAGTCACTGTGTTCTTAGGTAAAAAATGACTTTAAATTCAAATTTAAAAAGTAAAATAAAGTGACATTTGTATGACACTTTAAAGTCTTTGCAGAAAAAATAGATTTTAAAGTGGTGGTACATTTATGATATTTGTGATACAGCCAGAAATGTGAACATGGATATTAATATAAAGGAATTATTGATATCTTTTAAGATATGATACTAGTGTTATATTAACACATGACATATAGTAGAATCTTCGCAAATGAGGTGATGCGATGTTTGGGATTTTCCTTTTTTTTTTCTTTTTTTCTTTTTGTTTTTTGAGACTGCTCTGTCACCAGGCTGTAGTGCAGTGGCACCATCACTGCAACCTCTGCCTTCTGGGTTCAAGCAATTCTCCTGCCTCAGCCTCCCGAGTAGCTGGGACTACAGGCACGCGCCACCACGCCTGGCTAATTTTTGTATTTTTAGTAGAGATGGGGTTTCACCATATTGGCCAGGCTGGTCTCAAACTCCTGACCTTGTGATCCACCCGCCTCAGCCTCCCGAAGTGCTGGGATTACAGGCGCGAGCCACCGTGCCTGGCTGGGATTTTCTTAAACATAAGGGGAGGGAGGAAGTAGCTTGTGGATGGGGCAGGATTGGCAGGGGTTGACGGTTGTTAAGGCGAGGTGATGGTTCCACTGGGGTTCCTGTGCTAGTCTCTATTTCTGTGTAGGTTCAAGATTCTCGTATGTGTTTTGAAGCAGGGGTAAACCAATGATGGAGGTGGCTTTATTAAGCCTCCCTTATCGAATTCCATTTTTTCTAATGGTATCCCATCTTTTTTTTTTGCATGGTTTAGATGCCAGACCAGTTTGACCAGGCGGTTGTGCTGAACCAGCTGCGGTACTCAGGGATGCTGGAGACTGTGAGAATCCGCAAAGCTGGGTATGCGGTCCGAAGACCCTTTCAGGACTTTTACAAAAGGCAAGAGGGAGCTGAATTGGATTCTCTTTCTTTTCAAAGGGGTTGGAGAAAACAGGGAACCATCGCAGAAGGTGACCCTGTGTGTCTTTACGTTGCAGGTATAAAGTGCTGATGAGGAATCTGGCTCTGCCCGAGGACGTCCGAGGGAAGTGCACGAGCCTGCTGCAGCTCTATGATGCCTCCAACAGCGAGTGGCAGCTGGGGAAGACCAAGGTACGATGCGGAGAAAGAGCAACTCCCACCGAATCCCTGACAGATCTCGGGGTGATGCTCACAGGGTTTAGGGCTCTATGACACCACTGTACAATTGTTCTTTCACATTGGGAAGATACTCCTGTTGCCATGCCTACCATAACCTTTTGCCTCCCAAACAGTTACTATTTTATTTGAAGTGAAGTCCTTGACTTGTCAGGGACTCTGTTTCATTAGAGAACACATTGAAACATCTCATCCTAATTGTTTGTGTGTGGGTATTTGTTCAGGCAGTAACAAATGTTGGCAGACGAGTAACAGTACTTTGGAAGTATGAGGCAGCCCCCAGTGTCTACGAAGCGATACCCCAGACCCTTCTAACTTTCTCTAATTCAAATACTGGCTTTTATCCCTGCAACCAGAGCAGCGACTGAGCGAGAGATCAGTAGCCGGTCTGAAATCCTTCTGGTTGCCAAAAACTCAGTCCAGAAAGCAAAAAGGAAAATCTACGTTTGAAGATGCTGTTGGGGCAGAGGCTCCTTAACCTCCTTTTCCAGATAGGAGCAGAGTATGGGCAGTCGGGCCTGAACATAAAAAATTAGTTATAAAATTTGTTGTATGACTTCTTCTTTCTGGATCAGGGAACTGCCAAGAACCTCGTTTGGCTTCCACTCTCATTCCCCACCCACCTTCAATGACTTGTCACATGGGAAAGACAGCAATGTTACTTGACACAGAAATGCAGGCAGCTGAGGACACATGTGTCCTCGAAGAGTGAATCCTCATTCCCGCTCCTTCTGCCCTTACACACAGCAGTGCAATGTCAGAGAAGTGTTTTAAAGCTTCCACTCATAATATGCTGTTTTTAATCTAGAAGTTTCTTGCTTTGTAAAAAGAGGAAAGGAAAGAGGGAGAAAGCGGGGGGAGAGAGAGACGTATGTCTTGCAGTTTGACCAATGTGAGATTGATGACAAGTACTTAGGCTTCACCTCCTGGACATTCAGCAAGGGAAAGTCATGATGGACCTACTACCTCCCTGCTCTAGGGAAATGTTTTACTGCTGACGGATTTAAGATATAAACACAAAACAGGGTAGAGATAGCATGCAGAGATAATCACATGAGCTAGCTATTGCTTTGTAGTACATTACTGCAAACTTTGTGGCTTTAACAACACACATTGATTATCTCATAGTATCTAAGGGTCAGAGCTGGGGCACAGCTGAGCTGGGTCCTCTGATCAGGGTCCCCCAAGCCTGCAGTCCCTGTATCTTGGGGCTTTATTCCTTTCTGGACCTCAGGGTATCTTCCAGGCTCACTTGGTCATTGGCAAAATTCATTTCCCTGTGTTTTTGCAGGACTGAAGTACCTGTTTTCTTTCTAGTTGTTGGCTGGGAACCACTCGCAGCTCCTAGAAGCCCTCAAAGTTCCTTGACACATGGCAGCTGACTTCTTTCAGGCCAGCAGGATAACCACATGCTCCAGCGTAGGGTTGTAATGTTCTCACAGAAGTGACATCCCGTCACCTTTGCTGCAGTCTAATGGCTAGAAGCAAGTCCCAGATTGCACCCCCACTCAGGAAGATTAAAGAGGGTTGTAACCCACTGGGGGCCACCTGAGGGTGTGCCCCCCGCAGGTGATAGGTCTCTCTGCCTGGAATCTTACTCTCCACTCCTGTAGCCAACTCATCTTTAGGTCTTGGCTTAGAGGTAGACTTTGAAAGGACTCCTTTTTTGACATTCCTCAGTGCACCCTACAGCTAGGGTAAGCCCCTCGCTGTTGTCCCAGGTCATCCTCTTCTTAGCCCTGATGTAGACTTCATATGCTGTCCTGTTGTCTTGCTGTTGGCTTCTCTACGATCACCCAGTAGAGCATGTAGAGCTGATTGTTCATTCTACACAGTGCTGAGCTTAATCAGTGTCTGTGAGGTGCTGAAAAACTATAAGAGGTGACACAGGAAGTCATACATTTATTAGGAAAACTTTCTGAAGAAAATGGCTCAAGTGGCACTCTTGGCAGTGCAATACAATCTGCTCTGATTTTGTTTAATCAAAAAGAAATTGCAAGCTAGGCACAATGGCTCACATTTGTAATTCCTGCACTTTGGGAGGCTGAGGCAGAAGGATCGCTTGGGCCCAGGAGTCTGAGACCAGCCTGGAAAACATTGTGAGACCTTTTCTCTACTGAAATTCAGAAAAATTAGCCAGGCGTGATGGCATGTGCCTATAGTCCCAGCTACTCACGTGGCTAGAGTGGGAGGATTGCTCGAACCCAGGAGGTCAAGACTGCAGTGAGCCCTGATCATGCCACTGCACTCCAACCTGGGTGACAGAGTGAAACCTTGTCTCAAAAACAAAAAGAAATTGCATTCTGTATAAACGAGTCACCTCACTGCCTTCTACAGTGGAGTAACATTAGAGATCATTAAAACTCAACCCAGCCATTAACAGTCTTTTCTGGGCTCCAAGTACTAATCCAGCTTCACTTAGAATTTACATTATGGAAATCAGGCCCAAGGCAGGCTTGGGACGTAGTGTAGCATAGGGGACACAGAGACATGGGCGTTGTCCTCAGTTTACTGTGTTGGAAGATAAGATATTCACACACAGTGGATGAATTAAATCATGCAGTACAATCTTTTTAAAGGAGTAAGGAAACAGCTTCTTCAGGAGAGAGATCCCTATGGATTGAAATGATCAAGGAAGTATTCAAGATGAAGAAGTTTTTAAAGAGGAGTTCAGTTTTAATTGGTGAAAAGTTGGGAGTAGAAGTTGGATGGAAGTTTATTTTTCCACAGACATGTTAGGAAGTAAATGCAAACATCAAAGCATTTGAATTGTGCCTTCTTGATAGCTTTGATCTTGACCAGTGTTTGAGTTACATGTTGGATAGCAGGTGTTTTGGTGTGTTGCCGCCAGAAGGTCTTTCTGTTTAAAGCCTCAAACCTCTAATGAACTTCTGGTCTTCTGGTAAAGGAGTGTCTGCCGTACGCAACAGGCAAGTTTAGCCAGTGTCGAAGGCAGCGAATTAGACATGGCCCCACGTCTGAACTGGCTGGCTTATCTAAAACATATTTGTTCTTCTAAGGCAAGCATTCTTACCTAGAGGACTGGGGAAGCATTACTAGTAATTGAGGCGGCCTGTCAGATGCTTCATGGCACAGCCCGTGGGGAGGAGATAGCAATGTATTTCCCTGCTGAACAGCCGCGTTTACGGTGACTGAGGTGGGCAGCTGGTCCCTCTCCTTCCTGGTTTTGGCTTTTCCCACTGCCTCAAGGATTCCTCAAGACTCAAGACTTTTACTTTTCTGACCCTCTGGACTTCAGTGTCAGACTTTTCTTCCTCAGTTCTGTGGCAATGAAGCATGCAGGAGTTATTTTTATAAAGACAGTGTACTAGAATAACCCACAGGATCTTATGCTACCTAAGAAGATAAAAGTGAAAAAGAACCACATGAAATGGTTCCTGTTGGATATTGAGTCAAGTTCAGCCAAGCAGCGCCTGAGTGGGTACCACCCTTTGCTCAGCTGCTTTGGTGCCTGCTTTGATGCCACATTCCCAGTCACTAGGTTGTGCCAACTTGGTCTTGGCTGAGTCCTGGGAACATGGCAAAGTGACACAAGGGCTCACAGAAACACTTTCTGTATTAGTCTGTTCTCACACTGCTAATAAAGACATACCCGAGACTGGGTAATTTATAAAAGAAAGAGGTTTAATGGACTCACAGTTCCACATGGCTGGGGACGCCTCATGATCATGGCAGAAGATGAAGGAAGAGTAAAGGCACGTCCTACATGGCAGCAGGCAAGAGAGCATGTGCAGGGCAACTCCCCTTTTTAAAACTATCAGATCTCGTGAGACTTATTCACTATCGTGAGAACAGCATGGGAAAGACCCGCCCCCATGATCCAATTACCTCCTACCAGGTCCCTCCCATGACACATGGGAATTATGGGAGCTACAATTCAAGATGAGATTTGAGTGGGGACACAGCCAAACCTATCACTTTCCTTCTGTCGTTGTCTAATTCAGGGTTCGTGTTCTTAATGAAACTGACAGGTCCCTAAAAGCATTTTCTCTATTTGTTTGCCCTTTAGGTTGGTGAAGGAGAATGTAAATAAAGATGTGGCAGAATGCTTTTTAAAAACATATTTATTTATTTATTTATTTTGAGAGCTGTCTTTTTAATGGACTGAAAACTAAAGCAAGTATTTGTCTGATTCTGATTCTAACCAAGACATTCTTTTGACTTCCAATGGTGGAGAAGACCTTTGTTCCTTCACAGAGGTTTCCACTTGTTCACGTCATCGCTGTGTCACTCATGAGAGTTGACACTTTTGTCTCTTTCGTCACCACCACCCCCTTCCCCAAGGTTTGGCTGTTATTTTTCCTTTTAAGCACTCATAAGAGCAAAAGCATTAGAGTAAGATATGTAATACCAAACAAAAATCTGAAAGAGAAGTTGAAATACTTCCTTAAAAGTCCAGTCTTGATGAAAACTGCTTTTGCTACATGGTTTTGATATGTACAGGGAATTCTGTATTTCTGAACATCTTTAATGATGATCACATCCAACAAACTTTACACTTGTAGCTTCTGCACCAACAGTGTGTATAAATATATATATATATTCTCATGTATATGTATATGTGAATATATATGTGTATATATGAGTATATGTGTATATATATGAGTGTGTATATATATGAGTATGTATGTGTGTGTATATATATGTGTATGTATATATGTATATATGTTGCTTTGAGACAGAATCTCACTCTGTTGCCCAGGCTGGAGTGCAGCAGCATGATCTTGGCTCACTGCAACCTCTGCCTCCCAGGTTCAAGAGATTCTTCTGCCTCAGCCTCCCAAGTATCTGGGATTACAGGCACCCCCACCATGCCTGGCTAATTTTTTGTATTTTTAGTAAAGGCAGGGTTTCCCTGTGTTGGCCAGGCTGGTCTCCCAACTCCTGACCTCAGGTGATCCACCTGCCTCGGCCTCCCAGAGTGCTGGGATTACTGGCATGAGCCACTGCGCCCGGCCAACAGAATATATTAATTGTATTATAAGGAGAGGATTGTATGAAGAGCTTTCCTAGGAGAATGATTTGTGATGGAGTTTTACCCAGAGCAGGAATAGGTACGGCTGTGAGTCACAAGGTGGTAGGACTCTTTATTTGCTTTTTTGCCCGAATGTCATGGAGGACACAGAGCAGAGAACCTGGAAAAATGTGCCATTGGGAGAACGTGATGCACCATTTTAGGCCAGAATGACTCATGGAAGCGTAAAGTAAAAAATTGCGGAGACACCAAAATGCATCTGTGTGGATTGTTAACAAAAAAGCATGAAAATATTTGATACTGGTTGTTACAGGGAATCATTCAAAATTTCTTATGCGTGTATTAAATCTGAAATGGCAAAATTAAAAGCTACTTTATCAAGAGAAGGTCCTGGTATTTTCATATCTTTTCAAAAACTAGGAATTCTAATACAAAGTACCAATTACCTGACACACTTACTTGATAAGCAGAGGATGGACGTGTCCATTCTCAGAAATAGGCAAGCAAACGGCTACAATTTATTTGGTCCTGATTCCGCTGTGCTTGTGATAGTCAAACTGAGATGTAGCTGAAATAATTCAGTTCTCATCGTAAACTCAGTTTTCAGAATTATGTTCTTAACGTCAATATTTTGAGTGCATTTAAGTTTTTGAAGCCAAGATACTCTGATTGTAATCACATAGCAGGCACAAAGAAAGGATTTCCACATAAAGGCAGAATAACGTTTTAGAAATTTCTTGGCTTCCCTTCCTTCCTCCTTTCCTTCCTCTGCTTTCTGTATCTCTGAATCATATTATGTAGACTCAATGTAGTGACCAGTGCTGGTCCATGAACTATTTGTCCCAGCCCATGATGTGTTAAGTGTTGAGAAGCTTAGATAGCAATTTGGTAGTCATGCCTGTTGAATTTAGTAACAATAACCATAAAAGGCACTTGTATTTTTATGCAGCATTTTTGTTTTTCCTTGTAATATATGTTTATTGGATTTTGCAACTGTTTTAGCCCATGACAGGTGGAACCTTTAAAAAGCACTATTCTAGAAAGCATGGCCATGTGGTGGATCAAACTAAGAGAAAAAAGCCTTAACTCCAGAAGATATCTTTGACTCAGAAATGCCTTCCTTCTGCTGGCCATGTTCTTTGCTTCTGACATGTGACTCCGTCCTGAGCAGGTCTTTCTTCGAGAATCCTTGGAACAGAAACTGGAGAAGCGGAGGGAAGAGGAAGTGAGCCACGCGGCCATGGTGATTCGGGCCCATGTCTTGGGCTTCTTAGCACGGTAAGAACCCCACGCTGAGGGGAGAAGGCAGGAAGCTCCATGAGGGGGTCCTTCCTTCCCAGTGTGTTCCAGTGGAGTGGCCTGAGGTTTTTGAATTGAGGGGAGCCTCAGGTCAGGCCTCCTAAGCAGCCACTCCCAAAACCTAGCTAGCCTGACTGGGCAGCAGGTAGGAAAGGGAGCTCTGCACTTTTTGACATCTCAGGTAGAAAGAACAGTGACAGCAGGGAACTCTACTGAGATCTATTTATTTATTTGAGGCAAGGTCTCACTCTGTCTCTGAGGCTAGAGTGTGGTGGCACGATCATGGCTTATTGCAGCCTTGACCTCCTGGGCTCAAGCAATTCTCCCACCTCAGACTCCCAAGTAGTTGGGACTACAGACACACACCACCATGCCTGGCTAATTAAAAAAAAAATTTTTTTTAGAGATGGGTCACTTCATGTTGCCCAGGAGGGTCTCAAACTCCTGGGTTCATGGGATCCTCCCAGCTGACAAAGTGCTGGGATTACAGGTGTGAGCCACCGTACCCAGCCTTCTCCTGATATTTAAATTGTTTGCTTACTTCCTCTGCGTCAGGTCTTGAAGCCACACCTTGGTGTTATCATGTTGGCTATAGAGACCCATCCTCCAGCTGTTTGAGGAATGAGGTGACTTCTTTTTTTTTTGTTTTTTTTTTTTGAGACAGAGTCTCGCTCGGTCGTCTGGCTGGAGTGCAATGGCGCGATCTCAGCCCACTGCAACCTCCGCCTCCGGGGTTCAAGTGATTCTCCTGCCTCAGCCTCCCAAGTAGCTGAGACTATAGGTGCATGCCACCACGCCTGGCTAATTTTTGTATTTTTAGTAGAGACAGGGTTTCACCATGTTGGCCAGGATGGTCTCGATCTCTTGACCTTCGTGATCCATCCGCCTGCCTCGGCTTCCCAAAATTCTGGGATTACAGGCATGAGCCACCGCACCTGGCCTGAGGCAACTTCTCCTCGTGCATTTTAGTTCCGTCCACTATGCCCGTGAAACACTACGTGTTACATTTTCTGAAGCACAAAGCTGTCCTGCTGTGATGATTTTTTTCATATGAACAGGAGAATATATCAGATCTCTTTGGGAACTATTTACCCAACTTTCTGCAAGGACTACTTAAAGCCAACATGAGGGGTTATGTGTTTATTTAGCCAAGATAGTGATAGGCTTCTTACTTTAGTTTTGTTTGTTATTATTTCTTTGTTTTTCTTCTGTTTTGTTTTGACCAAAGGGGCCTCCTTGTTCTCTCCAGTTTCCATAATGAGAGGATCATTCTAAAACTGGGTCCTCTTTTGTCTTGTAGCCTTGATGTGAGCTCATTTGAATAGCTCAAAGCCTCATTACTTCAATGCCGATTCTCTTGTTTTCTTTCATTTTCAGAAAACAATACAGAAAGGTCCTTTATTGTGTGGTGGTAATACAGAAGAATTACAGAGCATTCCTTCTGAGGAGGAGATTTTTGCACCTGAAAAAGGCAGCCATAGTTTTCCAGAAGCAACTCAGAGGTCAGATTGCTCGGAGAGTTTACAGACAATTGCTGGCAGAGAAAAGGGAGCAAGAAGAAAAGAAGAAACAGGAAGAGGAAGAAAAGAAGAAACGGGAGGAAGAAGAAAGGTACAGTACCTTTCTTGCTGGGATGAAACAAAAGGATACATTTTGAGTGCTATGCTCGGTATCTGTCTGTGCAGCCAGAAATCCCAGCAGATGCCCCAGAACCTACAATTTGAAACAGTAACTCTAGGTGGCTAGAATATAAAATTCCTTGGCAGCATTAAAGACCCAGTTCTGTGAATACTTTTATTCATACAGAATAAATCCATGGCCAGAGGAAGGGGCTCTGTCTTTCATGCTTTCTGTCTTTGGCAAAGCTGTTTTAGAAACGTAGATCTCTCTGAAAAGTGGTTCCAGGGTTATTGTTGATTTTCACTTTTTCTTTACTATTTTTAGAGAAAGAGAGAGAGAGCGAAGAGAAGCCGAGCTCCGCGCCCAGCAGGTAATGAGTGCAGTGACAACTTAGCCTCTTGTGTTTCTACTCCCTTCCCACTTCTAATGCTTGGACTCTAGGATTCAAAACTGAATTAAAGTAGAAAGATAACGGGAAGAACAATTTAAGAGGATGTGTTTATGATGCAATTTCTGACCCATTACAGTTGGGTAAAGCGTAGTGAATGGCTGAGGTTTTAGTGTGCATCACAAGAGTATAATTTCTCTAAATCAGTATAACCAGCGTGTTAGTTGGCTAGGCCCACCACAGCCAAATACCACAGACCGGTGGATTGAACAGTGGAAACTGATTTTCTCCCAGCTCTGGAGGCCGGAACTGCAAGATCAAGGTATCCTTAAGTTTGATGTCTTCTGAGGCCCCTCCCCTTGGCTTGCAGGTGGCCGTCTGTCCAGTGTGTCCTCACGCAGCCTTTTTTCTCTGTGTGACCCAGTCTCCTGTTCCCAAAAGGACACCAGTCATCTTGGATTAGGGCCCACCCTAGTGAACTCATTTTAACTTAGTCACCCCTTTAAAAGCTGTATCTCCAAATGCAGTCACATTCTGCAGTATTGGGGTTAGGACTTCAACCTATAGACTTTATGGGGACACAGTCCAGCTCATAATGACCATATTTCATCCTGGTTGCAAAGCGAGAGCTATGCTTGGACTGTTGTACTGAAGCCTTCTGAAATCTCCCTTCTGCTTCTGTCCAGGAAGAAGAAACGAGGAAGCAGCAAGAACTCGAAGCCTTGCAGAAGAGCCAGAAGGAAGCTGAACTGACCCGTGAACTGGAGAAGCAGAAGGAAAATAAGCAGGTGGAAGAGATCCTCCGTCTGGAGAAGGAAATCGAGGACCTGCAGCGCATGAAGGAGCAGCAGGAGCTGTCGCTGACCGAGGCTTCCCTGCAGAAGCTGCAGGAGCGGCGGGACCAGGAGCTCCGCAGGCTGGAGGAGGAAGCGTGCAGGGCGGCCCAGGAGTTCCTCGAGTCCCTCAATTTTGACGAGATCGACGAGTGTGTCCGGAATATCGAGCGGTCCCTGTCGGTGGGAAGCGAATTTTCCAGCGAGCTGGCTGAGAGCGCATGCGAGGAGAAGCCCAACTTCAACTTCAGCCAGCCCTACCCAGAGGAGGAGGTCGACGAGGGCTTCGAAGCCGACGACGACGCCTTCAAGGACTCCCCCAACCCCAGCGAGCACGGCCACTCAGACCAGCGAACAAGTGGCATCCGGACCAGCGACGACTCTTCGGAGGAGGACCCATACATGAACGACACGGTGGTGCCCACCAGCCCCAGTGCGGACAGCACGGTGCTGCTCGCCCCATCAGTGCAGGACTCCGGGAGCCTACACAACTCCTCCAGCGGCGAGTCCACCTACTGCATGCCCCAGAACGCTGGGGACCTGCCCTCCCCAGACGGCGACTACGACTACGACCAGGATGACTATGAGGACGGTGCCATCACTTCCGGCAGCAGCGTGACCTTCTCCAACTCCTACGGCAGCCAGTGGTCCCCCGACTACCGCTGCTCTGTGGGGACCTACAACAGCTCGGGTGCCTACCGGTTCAGCTCTGAGGGGGCGCAGTCCTCGGTGAGTACCTGCCTGGCGTGTCCCAGTGAAATGGGTGGCCGGTCACACCCACCCCTGTTGCATCCTCAAGTTGAATGAAGATACCCGTAGGATATCTGTGCAAAGATCGCAGAGTCGTGGTCTTAGAGATCATCTTAAACCTTTTTCTTATTCCATAAGCCAATTGCATTCATAAGTAGAACTTTGATGTGTCTGTTTCAGTTTTAGCACAAAGCCCAGAGCTGAGCTGTGCCCAAGACTTGAGAAAACTGGCTATTTATTTATTTATTGTTGTTGTTGTTGTTGTTGTTTTTGAGGTGGAGTCTTCTCTGTCATCCAGGCTGGACTGTATTGGCAGGATCTCGCCTCACTGCAGTCCCCACCTCTCGGGTTCAAGCTATTCTGCTGCCTCAGCTTCCTGAATAGCTGGGATTACAGACGCCCGCCAGCACACCCGTCTAATTTTTGTATTTTTAGTAGAGATGGGGTTTTACCATGTTGGCCAGGCTGGTCTTGAACTCCTGACCTCAGGTGATCCACCTGCTTCGGACCCCCATAGTGCTGGGATTACGGGCGTGAGCCACCATGCCCGGCCGAAAACTGGCTTTTTAAATGGAACTTTTGTTTATTTTATTTTATTTCTTCCTTCCCTTTTTTTACAATTTGAATGGAACTTTTAGCTTTGCCGTGCTGCGTTAGGAAATGAAGACACACCCTGAACTGGAACAAGACTTGCCAGGGGTGAATTGGCAAACTTTCCTTGTACTAACTTCACAATCCAAACCACACGATGTTATTACTTATGGTGGCTGTACAGGAAGAAGCTGCAGGGCTTAAATGCACTCTTTTCCAGTTTCTGGATTTATCTGTAGTTTACTTTTATTTTGTCGCTTTGGTCGTGCATTGAATGTTCTCTTGACTTTCAAAGATTTGAAAATATATTTAATATAGTAATTCAGAGGGGGTTAACTCTTGCACGGTTTGATTAAAATTATAGCCTTAAAAAGCATTGTTAGTTTTAGAGCAGATAGCCTTTGGATTCAAGTATATCTTGTCTTTCATGTATCAATTCAACTGACCATTTGACCTTAAAAGTTGGTATTTTTAATTCCGAATTATTTGTGTGCTACCGTAAATCAGGTGTATTGCTTGTCAGTTGTTTTTTTTTCTTTTTCCTTTTCCCTTTTTTTTTTCTGAGACGGAGGCTTGCTCTGTTGCCCAGGCTGGAGTGCAGTGGCACGATCTCTGCTCAGTGCAGTCACTGCCTCCTGGGTTCGAGTGATTCTGCTGCCTCAGCCTCTTGAGTAGCTGTATTTTTGTATTTTTTCAATGATGATACATGCTGGGTATCTTCGTGGCTTGCTTTGTGGCCTTTTCCCTCACCGTTGGCTTCTCTGTCTCTCGGTCCAGTTTGAAGATAGTGAAGAGGACTTTGATTCCAGGTTTGATACAGATGATGAGCTTTCGTACCGGCGTGACTCTGTGTACAGCTGTGTCACTCTGCCATATTTCCACAGCTTTCTGTACATGAAAGGTATGACTGCAGCCGCCGTGGAGTCTGGGTTAGGGGGAGAGCGAGGTGTTATTTTATCCGGGCTGATGGATGGGGGTGGGAAATAACGGAGGTGTTATTGTATCTGGGCTGATGGATGGGGACTGGGAAAGTCGTTCTACCTACCCTTACCTCAGTGTTGGGCCACTTAGATGAATGAAGGGACACCTTGTCATGTTGGTGTGACATGGGTGATGTGGTCCTACCAGCATGAACACAGTCGTGACTCCCCTGGTTTGGTGCAGAGTGGCAGGACAAAGCATTTGCAACCACTGCCTCCAGTATCAGCCCTTCTCCCCTCTGTCTCTCCCTGTCTCGTTTTCCTTTCTTAGCTCTTTCTTCATCCTTCTATTTTCTCTCCCTCTCTCTCCCACTCTCTCTTTCACTGTCTCCCTCTCTGTCTCAGTCTCATTGCTCTCTCTCATATATACAGACATACAAACCAATGTGTGTGTTGCTGCTGCTGCTGGAATTGGTCGAGACCCATTCTCATGATAAACTGCATGTTCTCTCCTGCCAGGGATATTAGAGAGCCTAAAAGGATGTGCTAGACATGGGGGAAAGTGAAGATCTCACTGAGGCCCACTGCTCGCTTGAACTGCTCACCGTACCTACTTCATGATGAGCATTTGCATTGTATGCTTTGATTGTTACTAACATTTGAATATACTTTGCTGAACCTTAACACTTAGGGGCCTTGACGCACACTCCTTTTGGAAAATTATTTGCTATTTATTTAGGTATTTATTTAAGACAGGGTCTTGCTCTGTTACCCAAGCTAGAGGGCAGTGGTGTGGTCATGGCTCACTGCAGCCTCGAACTCAGGTTCAAGCCATCTTCCTGCCGCAGCCTTCATAGAAGCTAGGACTGCAGGCGCACACCATCATGCCAGGCTAATTTTTTATAGAGATGGAATCTCACTATGTTGCCCAGGCTGGTCTCCAACTCTTGGCCTCAAGCAGTCCTCCCACCTTGGCCTCCCAAAGTGCAGGAATTGCAGGCATGAGCCACCATGCCTAGCCAGAAAATTATTTAATTATTTAATTGGGACCTCGTATTTATGCTTTGTTCCTGTTCTTGACTCTGACTCGTAACTCAGTGACAGGGATAATAAGAAACCATAATCATCACCAATTTTGGGCAGGAGTTTTACGTGGATGGTTAAAAAGAAGGGACCGTCCTGTTTCTCACATGGACCTAGACTGGAGAGGGGAGAGAGTCGAGAACATGGGGATGGGCAGGGATATGAGAACCTTCCTTCCCAGGTCTCCTCTTCCTGCTTTCTCCCATCTTTGATTTTTAAATTTGTCTTCTCCTTCCCTTTTCTTCACTTTCCTTTTTATTGCTGTCTTTCTTCATTTACATTTACATTTTCTTTTTTTTGTCTTCACCACCATGAAAACCTTTTTTTTTTTTTTGAGACAGGATCTTGCTCTGTTGCCCAGGCTGGAGTGCAATGGCACAATTGTGGCTCACTGCAGCCTCCACCCCCCGGGTTCAAGTGATTCTCCTGCCTCAGCCTCCTGAGTAGCTGGGATTACAGGCACACGCCAATGCCCAGCTAATTTTCGTATTTTTAGTAGAGACAGGGTTTCACCGTGTCGGCCAGGCTGGTCTCGAACTCCTGACCTTGTGATCTGCCCGCCTTGGCCTCCCAAAGGGCTGGGATTACAGGAGTGAGCCACTGCGCCCAGCCATGAAAACCCTTTTATTCCATTTTCCCTTCTTTCTTTCTGTGCTTCTATTTTCTGTTAGCTTCTTTATCTTTTTTTCCATGTGTCTTTTCTTTTGTTGTCTTCAATATTTTTTTTCTGTTTTCTTCACTTGTGGCTTTGTTTGCTGGATTCCTTTTTTGCTTCACCTGCTCCTCTTAGAAAACATGGGTCTAGTGATGACTATCAGTCATTTGCCTTTCAGAGTTCTGCTATCCTCAGCTTTGGAGCCCCACAGTGCTCATGAAACCCCTAGAAGGTTTGGTTTAGGGGAGACTTTTAGTGGGACTGTTGGAATGAAAAACATCAAGGGTGAGGTAGCCAGCACTGGAACACCTGACAAAGGAAAAAATGTCATTGCAAATCAGAACCTAATGATCCAATAAGTATTTAATCATAGCATCTTAAGATTTTCTCACTTAGAAATCATCTTAACTGTTTTTACTAATATATAATTCCCATTCCTCAATTTTTAATTCCCTAAGTTAATTTGAAAATTCTCTTCAATATTCCTCTTATTTTTAATGTATGGCGTTGATTTTTTTTTTTTTTTTTTTTTTTTGAGACAGAGTCTTGCTCTGTCGCCCAGGCTGGAGTGCAGTGGTGTGAACTCGGCTCACCACAACTGCCACCTCCCAAGTTCGAGCTATTCTTCTGGCTCAGCCTCCTGAGTAGCTGGGATTACAGGCGCGCGCCACCACGCCTAATTTTTGTATTTTGAGTAGAGACGGGGTTTCACCATGTTGGCCAGGCTGGTCTTGAACTCTTGACCTTGTGATCCACCTGCCTCAGCCTCCCAAAGTGCTGGGATTACAGGCGTGAGACACCACGCCCAGCAGCATTGATTTATTATACAGTTACTGGATTAAAACCAGTAAGAGTAGGAAAAAAGTAAAGACACATTCAAAGTATTAAAATCAGGGTCAAAGAAGTTAAATGGGTGAGTTTTCGGCATCTCTTAAAGCTATTGTGTAAATGCAGCCTCATTTAATATTTAATAAAACTTTAATTAAAGCAGAGCCAAAAAGTTTCAGAGCAACTAATGAATGAAAAAGAAAATCTAATCACCAATTTATATTTTATGGGCATAAATAAATTTTTACAACCAAATAACCTACTAAAGATGTTTGCAATTAGGAAATTATAGCATTAAGTGATTCTCTAAATGATGAATTATCAAGAGAGGGCCTGAAATTGCAGAGGGCCAAGAGTGAGTGTTATCAATACAGAAGAACAACAGATTAAATAAACTAATGGTGAGAGCTGTCGTGATGACTCTTCCAATCTTCGAAACAACTGCGAATAAGCTTTATCATTTAACAACAACAAGATAATAGAATAATTTTGCACAATTTTCCTCCAGGCTTGTTTTGAGAAACCCAGATTAAAATCACAAATCAAAACACTAATAATGTTTCATTCTGGTAGCCATTGGCAAGTTTGCCATATGTTAGGACACGGCTCTGCAGCTTGGCACAATTACCAAAGATGTCTCAGCTAGATGAGCAGGGGCCCCTTGGACAAAAGGAGGGAGAGGAGTCTAGAAAGTTCAGTGAAGCAAGTGCACTGTCTGGTTTTCACACAGTGAACACATAAAAGGATAGGATTATACTTACTTTAAATATCCCATGTTTAAATGACCCTTATTTTCATTACTGGTTGGTCAAAAGAAAATAATGTGTGGACAGTCTTATAATAACAGATGTGTGTAAGATGTTGATCTTGAGCAGGTTGGGGAATCTGGAATACAAAATTATCCTCCCTGAAGAGCATAGCAAGATTTTTTTATCCTATGAAAGATAACATCTGTATATAAGTTCAAATCTTAGTGTAGTTTGTACTCTTGCTTTCTTTTTTTTTTTTTCATAGTCTCAGTCTTATACCTGTAAACCATTTTCAGATGATGCTTTTCTTTGAAAAGATGTTTTTCTCCCAAAAGCCATATTGTCTTTACCTGTGTAAGTTAGACTTTATCAGTCAACCCTGGAATCACTGATAATTCTTGTTCGCACATTGACCAAATATGGAAGGAAATGGGTAAACTTTGTTTATTTTTTGAGACGGAGTCTCACTCTGTCACCCAGGCTGGAGTCTAGTGGTACAATCTCGGCTCACCGCAACCTCCTCGTCCTGGATTCAAGTGATTGTCCTACCCGAGCCTCCCAAGTAGCTGGGATTACAGGCACGCACCACCATACCCGGCTAATTTTTGTATTTTTAGTAGAGACAGGGTTTTACCGTGTTGGTCAGGCTGGTCTCAAACTCCTGACCTCAAGTGATCCACCCGCCTCGGCCTCCCAAAGTGCTGGGATTACAGGCATGAGCCACCGCTCCTGGCCCAAAAAACGGGTAAAGAAACTGGTAAACTTTGACACCATGTTAAAATAATTTTCTCTCTCTGGTGCATTTTGGGATAAGCCTGATCCATACATAGGGACATGGTTCTCACCCTTGGCTTTTAACTCATTCCTGGGTTAGAGTGTCAGTTCATTACTTGCTTTTTTATTGGCTCCTTTCAAAGCTTTCTCAGCTAAGTGAGCAGGAACTCCTTTGGATAGAAGGATTCTTGTATAATCCAGCCTGGCTGGTGTGACATCTGTGTGGTGCCCCCAGACATGAGCTAGCAGTGCCACTCCTCACTGAGGGGTCTCTGCGGTGCTGCGGCTGGGGCAGAGTCTAAGCTCGGCTAGACCTTAACACCTGCTATGCATGTTGTTGTCATCCAATTTGACTGACTTTTCTTTCACCCCGCTCTACCCAATCTCGCGGGGAACAGGTGGCCTGATGAACTCTTGGAAACGCCGCTGGTGCGTCCTCAAGGATGAAACCTTCTTGTGGTTCCGCTCCAAGCAGGAGGCCCTCAAGCAAGGCTGGCTGCACAAAAAAGGTGGGGGCTCCTCCACGCTGTCCAGGAGAAATTGGAAGAAGCGCTGGTTTGTCCTCCGCCAGTCCAAGCTGATGTACTTTGAAAACGACAGCGAGGAGAAGCTCAAGGGCACCGTAGAAGTGCGAACGGCAAAGTAGGTTGCTAAGCCTGGCTGTGGCCCGATGGGTTGCTCGGTGGTTTATGCTGGTGGTCATAGAACCACGCTGTGCACGTTCCTTGCAGGGGCAGTAGCCTGTAGCAGGTGTCCTGATAATTCAGTTCAGTGGGTTAAATTACTGGGAAACTGGGAAGCAAGACTTAATCCGTGAGTACTTTGCTTTTTGTGATTACACTCAGACATGTGGCTGTCATTTGGAAGATGGCCAGCCAATTGGATCTGGAAGTTGCCTAGTGGAAACGGAATTGTATGTGTGGAGGAAGAATGGTGTGAATTTGGAACAAGTGGCTGAGTCTTTTTATGGGTTAATGTATCACTTTCAATTCCTTACTCCAGCTGTTGCCAGCAGATAAATTAGCTAAATTAAAAGCAGACAGACTGGAGGAGTTTTCCGAAATGAATCACTTGTCTTCTGTTACACCAGTGTTGGTTATACTAGCCATCCCCATTCCCAGCAATGAGAGGAACAGGGCTGGTCTTCAAATCCAACATGCCCCCTTTTCTGCCACACCCTTATAGAACCAAAGCTTTGGACTATTGAGGGCCTATTATTTTTGTTAAAAGACTAAGTAATGTTTCCAGAAAATTGTTGCGAGTTACAGGCAGCTGGATTTCTGGGGTAACTAGATACTAAGCCTGAAAACATGTTTGGGGATAACCTGTAGCCGTACTCCACTCAAAACTGAGTGACCTCAAATATTTAGAAAAGTAGTAAAATAGTCTTTGAGGGATCAAATTAATGCCTGAAATCAGGAGCCTTAAAAGTAAAATGTTTCTAATCAGCCAGCATCCGCAACTTCAGAAAAGTATTCATTGTAAAGTGGAAAGTTAAATGAGGAGAAGAAAGTCTTTTATGTATTTGATTGTAAGGGAAATCTCATGTCTCTGCAGACGGCAGAATATTGTACATTTCCAGGCTGTCCCTTTGGAGTTCATGAGGTGCGAGAGTGCACTTGTGAGAATCCTGGGTCTGAATCCTGCAAGGGTTCACAGCAAGGCATGGCTCTGTTGCCTCTGCCATCTTCTCTCAGCCTCACATACCATGATGTTCCTCATCTGTCTATAGATCAATTGATTGACTGACAGGGTCTCACTCCCATTGCCCAGGCTGGAGTGCAGTGACACGATCTTGGCTCACTGCAGCCTCAACTTCTGGGCTCAGGTGATCCTCCCACCTCAGCCTCCCGAGTAGTTGGGACTATAGGTGTGTGCCACCACGCCAGGCTAATTTTTTGTATTATTAGTAGAGACGGGGTTTCGCCATGTTGCCCAGGCTGGTCTCAAACTCGTGGGTTCAAAGTCATCCGCCTGCCTTGGTCTCCCAAGAGCTGGGATTACGGCCATGATGTTTCTCTTTAATTATCCCATAGAAGGGGCCACAAGCACCAAGAAGCTGTGAGAGAGGGAGGCATAGTATTGAATTTCACCAGAGTACATTGATGTATGTTTCTTTTGCAACTCACTTTGTATGCTGCTTAATAAAAGCTCTATTCTTAGGTGCTTCATCAGAATTATACTGAGTTATGGAAATGTTAGCTCTTATTCAGCCAGTTCTGTCACCACCTATAGAACAGGAACAGTGAGTTATTATGGAAAACTTCAATCATGGGCAAGAGTGGGTGGACGAATATAATAAACCACGGACTTATTCCAGAGCTTTCGGTGGCTATCCACCCATGGCCAAGAGTGTTTCATCCACAGTTCCATCCAGTCCGCTCCCCCAGCAAACTACCTCCTTTTATAGCAAGTCCCTATCATGTAATTTCTTCTGTAAATATTTAGTAGGTATTTAAACATTCTAATACATAATCACAATACCATTATGACATTAAAAAAATAGTGTTAGCTCCTAATATTATCCAAACTCCCAGTCATTGTTCAGATTTCTGCAGTGGCCTTATTTTTTTGTTTTTATTTTTATTTTTTTGAGACCAAGTCTCACTCTGTTGCCTAGGCTGGAGTGCAGTGGCACAACCTTGACTCACTGCAACCTCTGCCTCCCTGGTTCAAGCGATTCTCCTGCCTCAGCCTCCTGAGTAGCTGGGATTACAGGTGCCGACCACCAGGCCTGGCTAATTTTTGTATTTTTAGTAGAGACAGGGTTTTACATATTGGCCAGGCTGGTCTCGAACTCCTAACCTCAGGTGATCCGCACACCTCACCCTCCCAAAGTGCTGGGATTACAGGCGTGAGCCACTGTGCCTGGCCTGCAGTTTCCTTATAAGCGGAGGTGGTAGTGTTCTTGTTGGTTTGGGTTGGTTTTATAGTTACTTTCTTCAAGTCAGAATCCAAATGAGGTCTAGATGTTGTCACTGGTTTTTAGATCACTCAAGTCTCTTTTAGTGTATAGATGCCCCCTCTGCCTTTCTTTCACTTGCTGTTTGTCATGGAACATGTTAGCTCGCTTATCCCATGGTTTCTAGATTTCACCAACCCTATATGGGCACGTGTTTGAACGTGTTTCTCTTTCTCATTTATTTCTTGTGAATTGGTCATTAGACCTAGAGAGTGATCGAGTTCAGGTTTTCCTTCTGTTTAAGAGTGCTTCACTTGTGTTGGTATTGATTTCTGTTAAGAAGGCTTAGAGTAGCTGGTTGTCCTCTTGTGATGTCAGCAGTAGTTCTGATCTTGATTTTTTTTTTTTTTTGAGACAGAGTCTCGCTCTGTCACTGAGGCTGGAGTGCAGTGGCACTCTGCCTCCAGGGTTCAAGCGATTCTCCTGCCTCAGCCTCCCGAGTAGCTGGGACTACAGGTGTGCGCTACCATGCTTGGCTAATTTTTGTATTTTTAGTAGAGACGGGATTTCACCATGTTGGCCAGGCTGGTCTCAAACTCCTGACCTGAAGTGATCCACCTGCCTCATCCTCCCAAAGTGCTGGGATTATAGGCGTGAGCCGCCACGCCCGGCCCTGATCTTGATTTTTTTTTAAATATTTCATCTCAGTCATTCTAGTTATGAGGTCAGACAATACTTATTTTCTAACCAGACTATTTTAGTTTTGTTGCTGTAAAATACGTGTTTTATTGTGAACATTTGTACTTTTTTTTTTTTTTTTTTGAGACGGAGTCTCACTCTTTCGCCCAGGTTGGAGTGCAGTGGCGTGATCTCAGCTCACTGCAAGCTTCACCTCCTGGGTTCACGCCATTCTCCTGCCTCATCCTCCCGAGTAGCTGGAAGTACAGGCATCCGCCACCTCGCCCAGCTAATTTTTTGTATTTTTAGTAGAGATGGGGTTTCACCGTGTTAGCCAGGATGGTCTCGATCTCCTGACCTTGTGATCCGCCCGCCTCAGCCTCCCAAAGTGCTGGGATTACAGGCGTGAGCCACCACGCCCGGCCGAACATTTGCACTTCTTTAGTTATCAGAGCAAGCTGGCTTTATGCCCCAAACCCTTCTTCATCAAACGTATTACTATCTCTGGTCCGATCTTAACATCTGCTGCTGTTTTACCCTGATTTTGTTAACCTGGTTCACCAATTTTATTTCTCTAGTGTTGTTTAGGGAGGGTTGCAGATGAGATCAAGACGGTATTGAGACCAGACACACCCAAATCCTGCGCCTCACTGCCAGCACCCCGATGGAAATAATGTGCACATCTCAAGCAGAATTCAGACGCAGATGCCCTGGCCTTAAGCTGGAAGAGAGCTGTGATGAATTAGGGAAAGAGCTCACACCAGGCCAAGGTTGGCTTTTGTAGATTTGAGAAAGGATCCAAAGGAAGTTGCAGGCAGGAGTAGGGGCTGCTGCCCCAGGCCTATCTGGGTCCTGAGCAGGGGTGGGCATTGGGCGGACCAGTGTGAGGGCAGAGAGAGCCTCTATCCTAGAGAAGTCAGGGGAACCCTGCTATCCCTGGCCACACCAGCAGCCTCCTCCCTGGGCAGCAGAGATGAGACTGGCTCCCTCTAGAGGGTATCTTCATCATTGCTGAAAGGAAAACCATTGTAGGTCCCTCCATGTCTTTTGGTGATGGGTTCCAGAACCACCACCCCACTCCCCACCCCACTGCAGCCACCAAAATCCCCAGATGCTCGAGTTCCTGCTATAAAAGGATGTAGTCATTGCATGTAACCTATGCATATTCTCCCACATGCTTCAAATCGTCTCTAGATTACTTACAATAGCTAGTATGATGCAAATGCATTGTGAATAGTAGTTACACTGTATTGTTTTTTAATTTGTAGTATTATTATTTTTTAAATTGGATTTTTATTTTTGATCTGCTGCTGGTTGAATCCACAGGTGCAGAACCCACAAATCCTGAACTCGCAGATATGGAGAGCCAACTGTGTACCGTTTCTTCAGTAACAGACAGTTCCCAACTCTAGTCATTGGCTTCATTAATTGCTTTCCTCAGTTATTCAGAATTTGGTGTTCCTGATGTGCGTTTGTTGCTTTTGCTCCTTTGCAGAGAGATCATAGATAACACCACCAAGGAGAATGGGATCGACATCATTATGGCTGATAGGACTTTCCACCTGATTGCAGAGTCCCCAGAAGATGCCAGGTGAGTCTGTGCTGTTGACTTCGTGTTACCCACATCCTGCTCCCTCATGCACAGGTGTGAGCATCACACAGAGCACTGTTTACTGTACTGGCCTTGAAAAATTTTAATTGACTTTTTTTGAAGAACCAAGAGTCATACGAGATTGATGTACTTGTCCCTTGGGGAATCTTTCCCTGGGCAAATGTGTTCAAGTACAGCACAGGGTTCAGGATTTCCAGCCTCCAGTGCCACTAGACAGACCCATTGTCATCTGTCTGTCAGGCTGTTACTGTCACTGGTAGCGTGTGTAAATTATACAGCTGCATGAAGCTGAAAATCTACCCTCTGGAAGCTTCTGAGCTTTGAAAGTGAATCGTTTGTGTTTGCATAAGGACCAAAAGGGCAGGGAGCAGTAACTGATGGCTGTTTAAGTAACTGATAGTGCTATGGCACTGGGGGGTTTTAAAGATCTTAATATTGAAGAATTCAATGGAAGAGGTACTAACTTACACAGAACTTACTATTAGCTTGGTGCAAAAGTAATCACAATTATATTTCAGGCTAATATTCTAAATGTTTCATACCTAAGTATTTTAGGAAGTATTCTAAATGCTTCATAAATATTAACTCTTTTGATTCTCTTGAATCCTGCAAGGTAGATATTAATTATTACCATCATCCATACTTTGCAGAATAAGAGACTAGGGTACAGAGAACGGTTAGTATCATTTGTAATGCAGTGCAACCTCAATTCTGTTGAATGGAGACATTGAACTTCTTAAAAACATTTGCTCCTAAGGAGCTTTAACTTTTGACTGAGATTAGAAGAGGGTGGAGGCCTTCATTGGCTGGGGCAAGTTGTCTGTAACTTCCTGGACTTCAGGTTTCCATGCTGGAGTGCTGAGGAGACATAGCACAAAATTAAGGAGACAGCATTTGCTCTTCAGTGTGATGGATCACAGGGTCACCTTGTGGATCTGACACCGTGGAACGTCTGTCCTGTCTATTCCTGCAGCTTGTGAGTTTCTGAGTCTGCAGGGTTATGCTGGAGGTGTCTGAGCAATGCTAGAGAACATCTTTTGTTTTTGTTTTTTTTCTTTTTTTTTTTGAGACAGAGTTTCTCTCTTGTTGCCCAGGCTGGAGTGCACTGGGGCAATCTTGGCTCACCGCAGCCTCCACCTTCCAGGTTCAAGCAATTCTCCTGCCTCAGCCTCCCAAGTGGCTGGGATTACAGGCATGCACCACCACGCCTGGCAAATTTTGTATTTTTTGTAGAGATGGGGTTTCTCCATGTTGGTCAGGCTGGTCTCGAACTCCCAATCTCAGGTGATCTGCCCATCTCAGCCTCCCAAAGTGCTGGGATTACAGGCGTGAGCCTCTGCCTGGCTGAGAACGTCTTTTAATTTACGAGGGTAACATCCAATAGCCGAATTCTTCAATTCTCAGCCCCAAGATCATTAGGACCTTCTAGTATGTTCTCAGGACCCCTCGCTACCCCTTGCCCTTTGAATCTTTCTGAGTTGATACAGTACCATGGTAGCAACATTAAGGGTAAAGACGCCAGAAAATAATTCTTCCCATGGGAACAAACTAAAACCCTGCTTAGACCCATAAATTCTAACACAAACTGGAAAAACAAGCAAACCTGGAATTATAGCCCATCATTCTGTCTGGGACTCCTGGAGACCACATGTGGTTGTTTGTGGCCCAGGGAATGCCTGCAGCTTCTCAGCTGAATTATAGGCCCGGCGTTTGGCAGCTGCCCTGTCTGTTTTATGCCACGATGAACCTGCTAAATTTAACCTTTGGAATATTTTAGCCAAGGACTTTTTCTCCTGACCAGTGGAACACTATTTTAAAAAAATTCCTTTTCAGATTCCAAGTTATACTTGATTCAAGAGAAGAAATTTATAAATTTAAGAGTCTAATCTAGACAGAATTGAAAGTGCAACAGATTTTATGCCTTTGTGTATGTGATTCCTACAACTTGAATGTATGTCTTTTTCAATGTTTAATTTGGGATATTTTTGAGATGAGCAAAGCAATGAAGTCTTGCTGTTTGGTTAACCAGAATGGATAGTGCAAATTTATATTAAAGTGTTTTCCTTGTTGTATACAAGAGATATGCATATCTCTTGTATATGTTGAATATTTTCAAGCTTGTAGTCACATTTTTCTCCCTTAGAAAGCACGCGAGATAGATTTTAGTGCTTTGCTGTAAATCATTTGCACGGCCTACCTTTACATATGGTGTCATTTTTTTAACTTAAACATGCAATTGGATACCAAGTACTTCCCCTCTGCCTTAAACAGTAGGAGTATATATATATTTTGTGTCTTATAAGCCCCCAGCAGGAGAAGGATACCGTAGCGTCTCTTTCATATTTGATAGCGCTCACATTTTGTAGTTGGTCAGTAAATGCTAGATGGATGCATGTCTGTTCATAGTCATTTTCCTGATGCTTTGTTCTGCTTGATTTTTCTTGAGTTGACATGTTTTGTTTCGTTTTGTATTTGCTTTTTTTGTGAGGCCGAGTTTTGCTCTGTCACCCAGGCTGGAGTGCAGTGGAACAATCGTGGCTCACTGCAGCCTTGGTCTTCTGGGCTCAGGTGATCCTCCTGCCTCAGCCTCCCGAGTAGCTGGGACTATAAGCATGTACCACTACACCCAGCTAATTTTTTATTTTTTGTAGAGACTGGGCCTCAGTAAATTTCCCAGGCTGGTCTCAAATTCCTGGGCTCAAGCCATCCTCCCACGTTGGCCTCCCAAAGTGCTGGAATCACAGGTGTGAGCCACCATGCCCAGACACATTTTCCTTTATTTTCTGATTGTGATGAGGTTGGATGTGAGAGTACTCATTTGAAATAAAGATGGAAGAGTTCTCTGGTCAAAATAGTTTTCTACTTTAAAACAGTTCTTTTTCATTTCCAACTCTCCTGTGGTTTTATTGACTTGAGTAGAAATGCTGTTAGATGGTTGAAAACCCCATCCTGGGAATACATAACAAAAATAGACATCTAGGCCAGGCACAATGGCTCATGCCTGTAATCCCAGCACTTTGGGAGGCCGAGGTAGGTGAATCACCTGAGGTCAGGAGTTCAAGACCAGCCTGGCCAACATAGTGAAACCCCATCTCTACTGAAAATACCAAAAATTAGCCGGACATGGTGGTATGCACCTGTAATCCCAGCTACTCGAGAGGCTGAGGCAGGAGAATCACTTGAACCCAGGAGGCGGAGGTTTCAGTGAGCCGAGATTGTGCCGTTGTACTCCAGCTTGGGCAAGAAGACAAATTCCATCTCATAAAAAAAAAAAATAGACATCTAGTGGCCATTCCAATATGATACTCTCCATTACATGTTGAGTATCCCTTACCCAAAATGCTTGGGACTGGAAGTGGTGCAGATTTTGGAGTTTGGAATATTTGCATTAGACTTACCGGTTAAGCATCCCTAATCTGAAAATTTGAAATGTTCCAGTGAGCATTTCCTTTGAGCATCATGTCGGTGCTCAAAAAGTTTTGAATTTTGAAGCATTTCAGATTTCAGATTTGTTTTGGATTATGGATGCTCAACCTATATTGATCTTCTCACCTTAAAATTTATTTTTTAAAACAGAAAAAGCACCTGAATGTTCCCTAGTTTATAAGTAATATCTTAAGTAAGGATCCTTGATATAAGTATTTTGGGTAGAGCTGAGGATTTTATTATTTGCTGTTAATTTCTCAAGGAACTCATTCATCATCGTCAAATGTCTGTAAAGGTCTATGGGACCTGGAGAAAAGGCCGTCCAATGACCTAAAGTTAGAACATAATATAGCACTAAAAGGCATTTACAGGTACTTTATCTGCTTCTTCTCACTTTATTCTTTGGTAATGAAACCGACATTTACCCCTAAGAAGTAATCAAATTAAAAGCAAAGGTGCTTAGAGATGTCATTTTCACAGAGCACGTGCAGTAGGGCACTATTGCTTTGCCAGTACGAGGTTGGCCTCTCCTTGACAGTTGCTCTCTCTTCCCCACAGCCAGTGGTTCAGCGTGCTGAGTCAGGTCCACGCGTCCACGGACCAGGAGATCCAGGAGATGCATGATGAGCAGGCAAACCCACAGAATGCTGTGGTACGGGAGCACTGCGTGGGATGGGGGTGGGGCGTCTAGGGGCAGGGACGGGGAGGGCGTCAGGATGGTAAAAAAGGGAAAGATTGGGAATTTCCAGACAGTCTTTTTTTTAAAACGTAAATATAGAATAATTAAGGAGAAAAACAGGACCATTTGAGTTTAAAATCAATACAATAATAAATACAATAAGTAGTACAATATAATACAATAATAAATACAGTAAATTAAGTTGGACACTGTGGCTCATGCCTGTAGTCCCAGCACTTTGGGAGTCTGAGGATCATTTGAGGCCAGGAGTTCAAGACCAACCTGAGAAACATAGCAAGACACTGCCTGTATGAAAAAAATTAAAAATTATCCAGGTGTGGTATTATGGGCCTGTAGTCCCAGCTACTTGGCAGGCTGAGGCAGGAGGATTGCTTGAGCCTGAGAATTCGAGGCTACAGTGAGCTATGATTGCGCCACTGAACTCCAGCAGCCTGACCCTGTCTCCTAAAAAAACAAACAACAAAAACGAATAAATTACAGAAGGTTATAAGTAGTAATACATTCCAATTCTCCCACCTCAAACCTTTAAAAGAACAAAAGAAATAATCCTACTTTTTATGAAGTCACGGAAGCACACATCACACTTACTCTGCAAAGGACTTGGTGAAATCTAAATTGTATTCTTTTTTTTTTTTTTTGAGATGGAGTCTCACTCTGTCACCCAGGCTGAAGTGCAGTGCCGAGATCTCAGTTCACTGCAACCTCCGCCTCCAGGTTCAAGCAATTCTCCTGCCTCAGCCTCCCAAGTAGCTGGGACTACAGGCGCATGCTGCCACACCCGGCTAATTTTTTGTATTTTAGTAGAAACAGGGTTTCACTATGTTGCCCAGTCTGGTCTGGAACTCCTGAGCTCAGGCAATCCACATGCCTCAGCCTCCCAAAGTGGTGATACAGGCGTGAACCACTGTGCTGGGCCGAAATCCAAATTGTATTCTTTGTCTTCCCTCTATCCCAGACACATACACAAAGTTACAAAACCCTGCTTTGGAAATCAAGTTTTATTTCCTCATCAGAAAAACTTGAAATAAAGTTTCTTAGGAGAAGAAGTGTAAGATTTAATTAAAGGACACAATATAATCAGGAAATTTGTACTATTGAAAGAAGGTCATAAACACTGTTCACTGAACATATTTTAAGAATAAGAGGGGCCAGGTGCGGTAGCTCAGACCTGTAATCCCAATACTTTGGGAGGCCAAGGCGGGTGGATCACTTGAGGCCGCCAGGAATTTGAGACCAGCCTGGCCAACATGGCGAGACCCCATCTCTACTAAAACACAAAATTATCCAGGTGTGGTGGCCCACACCTGTAGTCCTAGCTACTTAGGAGGCTGAGGCACGAGAATCACTTGAACCTGGAAGGCAGAGGTTGCGTTGAGCTGAGATCACACCATTGCGCAGCCTGGGCAACAGAGTGAAACTCTGTTTCAAAAACAAACAAGTTAAATTAAATTAAAATAGAGGTACTTGTAGAAAATTTAGTAAAATATTTTTAAAAACAAAGAAATAAATTATTGAAAGGTTAAGAGGTAATGATTAACTTGTATTTTTTAAAAATAAATGGCCTATAGATTCTGCCCTGTGTAGAGGCTATTTGTACTCACACAACAGAGGAGTTGTCTCATAGATAACTATTATTTTGAAGTTAAAAAGAAAAGAGCCTTTTCTGTCTGATTGGGAGTTGTGGGCTAGAGGTGTTACTGTAGTGTGCACCCTACTTTAGTGCTTCTCTCATTCTCTTTACTTTTTGTTCTTTTCCAGGGCACCTTGGATGTGGGGCTGATTGATTCTGTGTGTGCCTCTGACAGCCCTGATAGGTAAGCTCAGATGTGGCTCTTAACAAAAACAGCTCATCACCTGTGTGTGTCCACAGGTGTCTGTGCTGCTGGGTCACGACCCTCTTCGCAGGGCTGTGAAATCACGCAAGGCTGTGTGTTCCCACCTTGTCAACCCCAGCAATCCAGTCTTCCTTCTTGGTACCCAATTTTACATCACCTGGAAGTCTCCTTCTCTGGGTATCTTTGGAGTCCTGGGGAAAACCGTGGGAACCTAGACAATTTTAAAAAGCATGAGGAATATTTTTAATGTGTATACAGGGACAAACTTGGGATTTATACAGGAAGAAAATGCCTGTTTAGGAAAATGATATTCCAGCAAAGGGGAAGGGAGTCATTCTCCTTTCTGAACTTAACGATAAACTTGAAAAGGATTTTGATGATAATGTATATGTAGAGTATTAATAAACCACAAACATTGATTTTCCTTGACATTTCCTCTTTCTTGGCACCGTTTTTGGTTTTGATTTTTGAAGGCAAATCATCTTTGGAGATGATCTTACACGTCTTTGTGCCCAGTGAACTTCATCTTTATTGTCTCTGTTTTTCTGTATTATATCTTGTAAGTTCTACTTCTGGCCTGCAGCAGAATTTAAGAAAAGTTTCTCTAGGACGGACCAGAGAAAGAATCAAAATTGTCTTCTGCCCTGAGTAAGATGCTGGAAAATGAATACGAGTGTGTTAAAATTGACAACAAAATATAGTGCCTCCTTGGCAGAATTAGAGTGGTCGGGTCTCTGTCACCCTCCCATTGACAAGAGCCCTTCTGAACCATGGGTCCTTTGTTTTTAGTAGTCAGCTTGCACCCCTTATACCTGGCTCGGGAATCTTTAACATGTATGTGTCATATCCGTAATCAAAGCCCTGGTGCTTCTTATTCTGGTATGTGAGTTTCTACCGTACATCTTTGCTCTCCCAAGCCCTTCACTCCTCCAGGCTGGGCATGTGATGATCCATCCTTAGAATTTTGCATCCTCATTCAGGGTTTTCTCTGTTCCTCAACTGGCCACTTTTCTCCCTTGCCAACTATAGAAAAAGGTTTTTTTTTTTATTTTTAAGGGGCACCTCAAGTTTAGCCTGTTTGCATAGCTTTTCCTGTGTCCTGCAGTCCAGTTACTCTTTTTCTTAAATTTTTGTGTCACCTAACTACAGTGAACATTTGAAGACTTGCAAGAAAGAGTTCACATTCTCTAGCTTAAGCCGTTAGATAGAGGAGTTAGTATTTATATTAGCAAGGGCCTATGAGAGAGGTTCAGGGCATTTCCAGACAAAAAGAGGTGAGGGAGAAAGTAAATTCCCATTATCACGTTATCCGTGACTAGGAAGTGCACCCTTGTTAGATCACTTTGGAAACACGGACCCAGGTGGCTTTTTGTACAAAGCGTAATCAAGCATTTAAGATGCCCCACCTACACCTATTTACTGATCCTCTTTTACTGCTAGTGTCTGACATTTCATTACCAACCCACAAAAATATTACCCAAGGCAGGAAGAAATTGACTTTGGAGAGGCATCAAAAAAAAATTTTCCCTCATGGTCACCTTATTTAGCCTTCCCGGAACTGAGTTTCATCTGGAAAGTTTTGCATGAAGAAATGTTTTCCCTTCCAGGACCTTCAGAATGAATGTGTTGCTCCAAGTTTAAAGGTTAATGATGCGTAAAAGAAATTCTGCAGAAATGAGCAACGTTTGCCTTAATAAAAACACGGATAGCCTAGCAGTGTATATCCCGTGACCCAGAAGCCAGGAAGAAGGCACTGAGTCTCGGTTCACACAGAGGTGATGCTGACGGTAGGGCTAAGGGGCTTTGTTTCCTTCTCATCTTGTGGCTCAGACCCAACTCGTTTGTGATCATCACGGCCAACCGGGTGCTGCACTGCAACGCCGACACGCCGGAGGAGATGCACCACTGGATAACCCTGCTGCAGAGGTCCAAAGGGGACACCAGAGTGGAGGGCCAGGAATTCATCGTGAGAGGTGACTGCCTGCCCTGCTTCCTCGGTCTGCTTAACAGACTCCCCTTTCTATTTGCATATAGACATCTGCAGCATTTTCATTTCGAGCTGCTTTTCCCAGTCATTTTAACTGTTGGAGATTTTGTAAGTGATTTTTAATTTGTGATATTATAAAGTGTTTCTAGAGGGTCGTGTTTTTTGTTGCTAGTTGTGATTTTGGGCTTTTCTTCCATGTAGTCGTTCCATTTACATCGGGTTGGGGTGTTCGTGGTCTTTTTCTGGCAAACAGCTAGAAACCCCACCCATGTGTTAGCATTATGCAGATGGTTGTGTGGTCTTTGGGGTTTCTCCTCAGATTTTAATTTACACTTTAATCTTTTTTTCCAGGATGGTTGCACAAAGAGGTGAAGAACAGTCCAAAGATGTCTTCACTGAAACTGAAGAAACGGTGGTTTGTACTCACCCACAATTCCCTGGATTACTACAAGAGTTCAGAGAAGAACGCACTCAAACTGGGGACCCTGGTCCTCAACAGCCTCTGCTCTGTCGTCCCCCCAGATGAGAAGATATTCAAAGAGACAGGTAACCAGGCTGGCTGCCCGAACCCTGAGCATCAAATCTTAAAGTCTGGGCTTGCTCCGGGCAAAGGAATAAGATTCCTTCCTAGTGTGTACTTTATTTCCCCCCAAAGAAGCTTCCTCTTGGTTTATCTTCTAAGCCTGTCTGGGGTTAGAGGTCGATTCATGGAGTGGTAGGAAGATTCTCGCAAGGACAAGAAAATGTCAACAGATGCAGGGCATCGTACGGGAAGCTTGGTTTTCATATACTCTGTTTTCATCCTTTTTAATTTTTATTCTTATTTTTGAGACAGGGTCTCACACTGTTGCCCAGGCTGGAGTGCAATGGTGCAATCATGGTTCGCTACAGCCTTCCAGTGCTCAAGCAATCCTCCCACCTCAGCCTCCCGAGGAGTAGCTAGGACTACAGGCACGCACCATCACACCGGGCTAATTTTTATACTTTTTGGTGGAGACCAGGTTTTGCCATGTGGGCCAGGCTGTTTTCCATCATTGTACGATGAGCGTCCTATGCAACCTGTAAAAGATAAATCCTGACTGTCCATGAACTTAGCCTAGTAGCATAGAAAGTACACAGGTAACTTAGAGGGTTTCTTGTAATTTTTGTAGTATTATAAAAGTGTTTCCAGAAGATGGCTTATTTTGATTTTTGTTGCTGGTTGTGATCTTGTGCTTCTGTTTAACACAGTTGTTCCATTCACGTCAGGTTTGGGTGACGGTTCGGACAGCTTGCCTCTGAACTCACACACTGCCAGGCCAAGTGCTGTCTTCTGAAGGGAGAGGCTAAAGAAAGGAAAGGAAGAAATAGGAAGTAAGAAGGAAAGTCAGAAATCAGAGAGAGTTTTCACTCCTGTTCCAGAGCCCAAAAAGAGACATTAACTTACCCTTTTACCTTGCAGAGCCAGTTATCATTTATCTTTATATATTTAATGATGGGTTTATTGTTCTAATACTCATCTCCCCATCTCAGCTGTAAACATCACAGTGCAAGAGACACTTTTTTTTCTTCATCACTAGATACCTAGTGCAGGGCAGGACAGGACACATGTAGGAATTAAGCCAGTGTCTATTGAATTGAATAATTAAAGGGACTGAGGTCAGAGAGGACACAGGCATTGCCTCAGTCCCCGAGGTTGGCGTTGACATGCGTGTGCTGGGCACCCCTACCATTGCAGGCTACTGGAACGTCACCGTGTACGGGCGCAAGCACTGTTACCGGCTCTACACCAAGCTGCTCAACGAGGCCACCCGGTGGTCCAGTGCCATTCAAAACGTGACTGACACCAAGGCCCCGATCGACACCCCCACCCAGCAGCTGATTCAAGATATCAAGGTAAGACAAGACAAGCCCATCAAGGTGGGTGATGATAGCTCAGAGATTCTACCCTTAGAGCACCAAGACCTCAGCATTAGTGAAGCTCAGTTTTTATTCTGTAATCAAAACTCGTGCTTGGTTGGCCGGCACGGTGGCTCACGCCTGTAATGCCAGCACTTTGGAAGGCTGAGGCAGGTGGATCACTTGAGGTCAGGAGTTCAAGACCAACCTGGCCAACATGGTGAAACCGTATCTCTACTAAAAATACAAAAATTAGCCGGGTGTAGTGACGCATTCCTGTAATCCCAGCTACACAGGAGGCTGAGGCAGGAGACTTGCTTGAACCTCAGAGGCAGAGGTTGCAGTGAGCAGAGATCATTCCACTGCACCCCAGCCTAGGCGACAGAGTGAGACTTCGTCTCAAAAAAAAAAAAAAAAACACCAAAAAACTAGCGCTTGGTTAAGTTTGTGTTTGAGTACCCTGCTTTCGGGAATCTAAATGAGAAACTTTAGACCGAAAATGTTTTGTCTCTAGGGAAGTGTTAGACATTTTCGCTGAGTCACCCGATCCCACCTGTTGGGTTCTGTGGGCAGAAGGATGAGGTCTGCAGCTTGCACTGTGGGGCTCCCTGCTCATGGGGATGTGGTGACCTGCGTGGGGGACCACCTGCCTTGCGTCAGGTTCCCCCTCAGCCTCAGTTGGGGACCTTCTAGGAGTAACCGGCTAGTTCCACTGTCACTGTACAGTTTCCAGACCACACGAGTGAATTCCCAAGGAGCCCAGGGTGGTCTAGAAGAACACTTGGCATCCCTCTCAGGCACGTGCAAACTTCCAGAAGCTCCTGAGTCTCTATATTAACACCGAGCATGTTACATTACAAATTCCTGTTTATAAGTACGGGTAGTGGCTCAGTAAATGTATGTGAGATGAAGGAATGAATGGTTGCATGGCAGCCCTGAGCGGGGATTTTTACCCTCACTTTCCGGAAATGGAACGCTGACGGGGAATGTTCTGGTTGCACTGCCCACGTAGCCGGTCAGTCCCGGGTGCAGAACCAAGTCAAGGGAGACTGCTGGCCCTCCAAGCAGTCCTGCAGGCAGATTCCCCAGGGCAAGGGACAGAGCTGGGGCTGTGACAGAGAAGGTGCTAGAATGATGGTGAGGCAGGTATTTTACTGATGGACGGCAAAGGAAATTAGCTAACCAGATCCAAGAATGAACTCAGTTTTTGTGGAGGTAGGAGAGGATCTAATCCATCAGTGGTAGATAATTTTCCATCAAAATCAAATTGGCTTCCTGATTCCAAAGTGATACGTTCTCTGGCTGTTTGGAACCAGATTCTGGCAAGCCAGTTGTTTTTTATTTGTTTCTTTTGAGACAGAGGATGGAGTCTTGCTTGTCACCCAGGCTGGAGTGCGGTGGTGCAATCTCGGCTCACTGCAACCTCCGCCTCCCGGGTTCAAGCAATTCTCCTGCCTCAGCCTCCTGAGTAGCTGAGATTACAAGCACCCACTACCACGCCCAGCTAATTTTTGTATTTTTAGTAGAGATGGGGTTTCACCATGTTGGCCAGGCTAGACTCCAACTCCTGACCTCAGGTGATCTGCCTACCTCAGCCTCCCAAAGTGCTGAGATTACAGGCATGAGCCACTGGGACTGGCCTTGAGCCACCACACCCAGCCCAGTTGGAACCAGATTCAGGTTGCTTTCCATGCAACCCAGGGGACCGGCTACACATAATTTCATTTTTAGCCTTAAAAAATTTATTTTTTGAAGATTTCTTCTGAAAGGAGTAAAACTATCATGTATCAGCCACACTCAGTCTTCAATGCTGGAACTTATCTGTTTTTGTATTCTTCGGTTTGAATTCAGACATTAAAAGAGTACATACGATTTTTCAGCTGGGCATGGTGGCTCATGCCTGTAATCTGAGCACTTTGGGAGGCTGAGGCGGGTGGATCACCTGAGGTCAGGAGTTGAGACCAGCCTGGCCAACATGATGAAACCCTGTCTCTTGTAAAAATACAAAAGTTAGCTGGGCATGGTGGCAGGTGCCTGTAGTCCCAGCTACTCGGGAGGCTGAGGCAGGAGACTCACTTGAACCCGGGATGCGGAGATTGCAGTGAGCCGAGATCACGCCATTGCACTCCAGCCTGGGCAACCAGAGCGAAACTCTGTCTCCAAAAAAAAAAAAAGAGTAAATATGATTTTTCAAATATGAAGCCATGCTTCTTCAGAAATAAGTCGGCCGGGCGCGGTGGCTCACGCCTGTAATCCCAGCACTTTGGGAGGCCGAGGTGGGCGGATCACGAAGTCAGGAGATTGAGACCATCCTGGCTAACACGGTGAAACCCCGTCTCTACTAAAAATACAAAAAATTAGCCGGGCGTGGTGGTGGGTGCCTGTAGTCCCAGCTACTCCGGAGGCTGAGGCAGGAGAATGGTGTGAACCTGGGAGGCGGAGCTTGCACTGAGCCAAGATAGCGCCACTGCACTCCAGCCTGGGCGACAGAGCAAGACTCCGTCTCAAAAAAAAAAAAAAAAAGTCAAGTTACCCTACATAAGTCCATAAAATTGTTTGAATCAATTTGAATTTAGACATTAAAAGAGTAAATATACTTTTTCAAATACGAAGCCATGCTTAAGAAATGAGTCAAGTTACCCTAAATCAGTCCATATAAATTATTTAAGTAATTAAAAAATTTTTTGTGGCCTTCAATTGGGTATTACTGAAAAAGTTTTATAGTGGAAATGAAATTACCATGATAGAATGATTCATTACCTCTCCTCCAACTTTTCTGTTTATTTAAGGTTCTAAAAGTAACTTTGTTTTTTTCATATCCAGATGACCATTTTAGGAGCATAAGTACATGATGATGAAATTCCGTGGAAGACTTTCTTAGGTTTCAAGGGTGGCACATGGAAGGACAGTCTCCCCAAGAATATATTAATGTGTGTAGTTTTCAGGTATAGAGAGAATAGAAACAGCAATTCAAGAACTAGCAAAATGTGTTTATGAAATGAACTATAGATAAAAATAACATGATTTAGCTACTGATAGCTAAATCAATAACAGAAGATCAGATTAATTTTTTTTATTTTGCTCTCTTATTTTTTATAGAGACAGGGCCTCACTATGTTGCCCAGGCTGGTGTCAAACTCCTGGGCCCAAGTGATCCTCCTGCCTTTGGCTCTCAAAATACACAGGCATGAGCCACTGCGCCCAGCCTAAATTTTTTTTTGAGACGGAGTCTCGCTCTGTCAGCCAGGCTGGAGTGCCATGGCATGATCTTGGCTCACTGCAAGCTCCGCCTCCCGGGTTCAAGCAATTATCCTGCCTCAGCCTCATGAGTAGCTGAGATTACAGCTACTCAGCCACCACACCCGGCTAATTTTCATATTTTTAGTGGAGACAGGGTTTCACCATGTTGGTCAGGCTGGTCTCGAACTGCTGACCTCACGATACACCTGCGTCAGCCTCCCAAAATGCGGGGATTACAGGTGTGAGCCACCGTGCCCTGCCGAGATGAAATTTTTTAAATGTATGTAATCTCCAGGGGAGAAAATTTAAAATCACATGGGGAAGTACACGCACGAGAAACTAAGAAATGAGCTGTAAGAATGTATTTTTGTGACTTGTCTTCAAACACAGATTATGGGTATCTTCGTCCATGAAACCACCTAACACTGGATTTCCACCATCTTTGCCCCACTAGGTTTATGGATATTTGAGAGTCTTGAAAAATATATGTAGGAAAATACAGGTTTCTTACAATAAGCTTGCTTGCTTGATTTTTAGGAGAACTGCCTGAACTCGGATGTGGTGGAACAGATTTACAAGCGGAACCCGATCCTTCGATACACCCATCACCCCTTGCACTCCCCGCTCCTGCCCCTTCCGTACGGGGACATAAATCTCAACTGTAAGTCCAGAGCTCCACCCCGACTCCTCAGAGACCGTGATTCCACTTGCCCTGCTAACTCTTTAGCTTAACACAGAAGCATTTGTTTTTATCTCAAAGACTCCCTTATTCGTCGTGAATTGGAAGGAAAAGATGAAATATACTTAGATTCATTATTAAAGCAAGACTTCTAGAGTGTGGTTGTAGTAATGCTAAGATTGATTGCTGTAGTAAAAGAAGAGATTTAAAGGAATCAGAAAATGCCAGCTCTCCCCATGAACTGAGAGTAGCCTTTTGTTTTGTTTTTGTTTTTTGAGACAGAGTCTTACTCTGTCACCCAGGCTGGGGTGCAGTGGTGCAATCTTGGTTCACTGCAACATCTGCCTCCCAGGTTAAGGTCGTTCTCATGCCTCAGCCTCCTAAGTAACCGGGATTACAGGCACCCGCCACCACATCCAGCTAATTTTTGAATTTTTAATAGAGACAGGGTTTCGCCATATTGCCCAGGCTGGTCTTGAACTCCTGGCCTGAAGTGACCCACCTGCCTCGGCCTCCCAAAGTGCTGAGATTACAGGTGTGAGCCATTGCACCTGGCCGAGTAGCCAGACAACCAGATCCTAAGTAATTTTGCATTCCAAAAAAGGATTTTGTTCAGCAACAGATTACCTTTTAAGTAAGCATTTTATGTGGTAAGAAGTTCAATTAGATAACAAAACAGTGTCAACTTACCCACCTCTGTGCTTTTAGATCTGTGTTCAGCTGATTGAGATGTATAGGGAGTGTGGTGGGCATTGCATCCGTCCTCCTCATTTATTCCTTTGTCTTGACTACTGCTCCGATTATGCTCATGCCCTATTCTGAACCCCTCAGATGAGTTCCGTGTTTGTTTTGTTTGTCCTAGTGCTCAAAGACAAAGGCTATACCACCCTTCAGGATGAGGCCATCAAGATATTCAATTCCCTGCAGCAACTGGAGTCCATGTCTGACCCGATTCCAATAATCCAGGGCATCCTACAGACAGGGCATGACCTGCGACCTCTGCGGGACGAGCTGTACTGCCAGCTTATCAAACAGACCAACAAAGTGCCCCACCCCGGCAGTGTGGGCAACCTGTACAGCTGGCAGATCCTGACATGCCTGAGCTGCACCTTCCTGCCGAGTCGAGGGATTCTCAAGTATCTCAAGTTCCATCTGAAAAGGTAAAGCATGGGGGCACGGGAGATGAGCTGGGCAGAGCTGCTTACACAGGTGGGGCACTGGGTTCTCGTTCAGATAAAGAGGCTTTTGAACAGAAGACACCTCTAGTAGGACAGGGACCTCTGGGTCAGACTTATGGGTTGCCTGAGCAAGCTTAGAGAATGCTGCCATCCTTTTTAAGTCACACAAGGTTATTTCAGGGACCAAGTCACCGTTGGTGTAATGTCCTAATGTGTAGGACATTGGATCAATTAATTAGCACTACTCTATATTTAAAAAAAAAAAAAACTTGGATATTTGTTCCAGATCAAAGAGATAGAAACAATCTGATTGAGATTTTGATTAGCTATAGAAAAAGAAGTTTCTTTTCTTTTTTTGAGACAGAGTTTTGCTCTTGTTGCCCAGGCTAGAGTGCAATGGCATGATCTCGGCTCACTGCAACATCTGCCTCCTGGGTTCAAGCGATTCTCCTGCCTTAGCCTCCCGAGTAGCTGAGATTACAGGCGCCCGCCACAACGCCTGGCTAATTTTTTGTACTTTTAGTAGAGATGGGGTTTCACCGTGTTGGCCAGGCTGGTCTCGAACTCCTGACCTCAGGTGATCCACCCGCCTCGGCCTCCCAAAGTGCTGGGATTACAGGCGTGAGCCACGGCGCCCGGCCAAGAATTTTCACATGATAGGATGAGGCATGACTCTTTCAAGTATTAACAACGCTGCAGAGGTGAGTTGGCAGCACAGTTGCTCCCAGTGAGACATTGGCTCTTTAGGGGTTTTTTGTATTTAAATTGAACTGCACAAAATGAAGCGGGCCCTTGCCAAGAAGTCACTGGTGCTTGCTCCATTCACCAGCGGGGGACCATTCACCGCTTTGGTCTACAGAACCTTGGCACAGCCTAGTTCCTCCCAGCAGCCAGCCCCCATCAGTCTAAAAATTAACAGTTAGTGTTTGTCTCCTAGGATACGGGAACAGTTTCCAGGAACCGAGATGGAAAAATACGCTCTCTTCACTTACGAATCTCTTAAGAAAACCAAATGCCGAGAGTTTGTGCCTTCCCGAGATGAAATAGAAGCTCTGATCCACAGGCAGGAAATGACATCCACGGTCTATTGCCATGGCGGCGGCTCCTGCAAGATCACCATCAACTCCCACACCACCGCTGGGGAGGTGAGGAGAGGCAGCTGCTGCTTATTCTGTTAGATGCCTTGCTGCAGATACACCTGCGTCAGGAACATTGTGCAGCGTTAGAGTGGCTGTCCTGCACAGTTGCAATTTGCTTAGTACAGCTGCTCAGTACTAAGGAAATGCATGTAACCCAGAAGCAACCACACGAATATAGAGATAAAAATATATATATTGAGTGGAAACACAGAGATAAACTCAAAGTACCTGAGACATAATCTTGCTGAGGAGCAGCTGAGTGTCTAGCAGAGCTGCAGACCTGGCTCAGGTCCAGCCACTTTGATGAGGGTTTATTGCAGTGCTTCTGCAACAAAGTGTTTCTGTTTGCCACGTGACTAGCTAGATGAATATCAGATGAACACATTTTCTTTTTAAAATTTGAACTTACTATTATAAAACCAATTGGCCAAAAGGGTGGTAATCCAATAACCACCCCACCGACCCCCACCCCCAAGGCTTCTTATGGAAAAAAAAAACAAAACGTCATCTGGAGTCTCTGTTGTTCCTTAGAGTTCATAAATTTATCAGCTAAAAGACAGGACTGTAGCTTTTCACCCGCTTTTCCTGTTAATATAGGTTTGCAAGAAATCAGCCCAGCATCTGCCTCTACTGATGCGCAAAATACCCTGAGTTATTTTCAGCAAGAAAGAGATAAACCTAATCTCAAGAGAACAAAGGGAAAATAGTACTTTTGAAATTCTGGGATGACCACATGGGTAACATTTTTAGGAGGCTGGAGACGCCCTTGTGCCAGCAGCTCCCTCTGGGATCAGGTGATGGCACGTTCTGGGAACACGTGTTGGGGCCGCAGCCTGTGGAACTGAAGTCCCCCTGGTGTGTCTTCCAGGTGGTGGAGAAGCTGATCCGAGGCCTGGCCATGGAGGACAGCAGGAACATGTTTGCTTTGTTTGAATACAACGGCCACGTCGACAAAGCCATTGAAAGTCGAACCGTTGTAGCTGATGTCTTAGCCAAGTTTGAAAAGTAGGTTCCTTTTCCCTACTGTGTCAGAAGAGCAAATAAGAGAAATTGCAGAGCAGGGTTCAGGGTTTGAGCTTCCCATTCCATTTTTGGCTTCACGGTGTATTGGAGTTAGTTTTACTTTACCTGTGTTGATGCCTGTTTAACTTTGCATATCCGCTATTTTTCTCGATTCCTAGATAAAGCCACGGTCTTACGTGATGTAACTTGTCAGTGGTTTTTTACCCCATTCCTTTTCTCAGTTCCATGTTGGACCCGTCTGGGTATTTCTTGATTTTTTAGGTTTCCAGTTGTCGTTAGCTTTGAAATTGGGCTGATTGACTGAAGCCAGCTTATAAACTCTTTATGTGTTATGTCTACAATAGAAAATGCACCTTTTTTTTTTTTTTTTTTTTGAGATGGAGTCTTGCTCTGTTGCCCAGGCTGAAGTGCAGTGGTGCAACCTTGGCTCACTGCAACTTCTGCCTTCTGGGTTCAAGCAGTTCTCCTGCCTCAGACTCCCCAGTAGCTGGGATTACAGGCATGTACTACCACGCCCAGCTAATTTTTGTATTTTTAGTACAGATGGGGTTTGGCCATGTTGGTCAGGCTAGTCCCAAACTCCTGACCTCAGGTGATCCGCCCACCTGGGCCTCCCAAAGTGCTGGGATTACAGGCGTGAGCCACTGCACCTGGCCTGTAGACCTACACTATTTGATCTGTGACTTCATATCCTCGAAGTAGCGCAGAAGGTATTCCTGCTTAGTATAAACACAGCCCTCATACAAGAGTATTCACATCAATTTTTATAAATGTTATAATGTATCTGAGGCTTGGTAAAGGTAATAAAGAAACAGGCTTTTGTTTCTTTTCTTCCCGTGGACTCAGCATAATGCTTAGCTGGTACTAATTCGAATGCGGCTCTCTGAAAACACTTGTTAGCTGGTTAAACTAGGGGCTGCCTGTTTGTTTTCTTAAAGCAAAATCAGGATGAAAGTATGTTTTTTCACTCTGTTTATTCCTCTATCCCCATCTCTATCCACTGTTTTCTGGGCCCGGACAGAATGTCTGTGTCCTTAGAATACACCATGTAAAGTCAGGTCCCTGCGGGTCACTGAAGGCCCTTCTCGTTCATATTCTGAGCCTCTCTTGACTCCTCTCTGTAGGCTGGCTGCCACATCCGAGGTTGGGGACCTGCCATGGAAATTCTACTTCAAACTTTACTGCTTCCTGGACACAGACAACGTGCCAAAAGACAGTGTGGAGTTTGCATTTATGTTTGAACAGGTAAAGGGAATAGTTAGAAACAGATTTCTTTGCCGGCAAGCAAGGGTGAAACCTGTTAATACTTAGCCTTGTAAGTTAACTGGTACTCCTTAGAAATGAGGCACACCTGTGGATTTCCCAGCAAAGACAAGGCCAGCTGCTCTTTCATTCGTTTGTAGAATGAAACCTGCTACACATTTTATTTGAACCTCCGTTCCAGGGACTGTTCTAGTTGACAGGAGAGAGACCACAAGGAATAAAATATGTGGCGTGTGTTAGATGATATCTGTGCTAGGGAGAAAATTAAATTTAAAGCAGTGAGCAGGGGTGAGGGTACAGTTTTAACCAGGGCAGTCAGGGAAGGTGAGGTTGAGAGAAACCCTCATGAAGTGAGGGAGCAAGCGACGTGGGCATCCCATGGCATGGCAGTGCGTTGACTGGAAAGCTGTTGACTGTCTCCTTTCAGGCCCACGAAGCGGTTATCCATGGCCACCATCCAGCCCCGGAAGAAAACCTCCAGGTTCTTGCTGCCCTGCGACTCCAGTATCTGCAGGGGGATTATACTCTGCACGCTGCCGTCCCACCTCTGGAAGAGGTTTATTCCCTACAGAGACTCAAGGCCCGCATCAGCCAGTCCACCAAAACCTTCACCCCTTGTGAACGGCTGGAGAAGAGGCGGACGAGCTTCCTAGAAGGGACCCTGAGGCGGAGCTTCCGGACAGGATCCGTGGTCCGGCAGAAGGTCGAGGAGGAGCAGATGCTGGACATGTGGATTAAGGAAGAAGTCTCCTCTGCTCGAGCCAGTATCATTGACAAGTGGAAGAAATTTCAGGGAATGAACCAGGAACAGGCCATGGCCAAATACATGGCCTTGATCAAGGAGTGGCCTGGCTATGGCTCCACGCTGTTTGATGTGGAGGTGAGAACTGGCGGCCGTGTGTTGGGGTGGGCTGGGTGCCGGCATCTGAGAACATGGATCACGGCCAAGTTCGTGTGGAGAGAAGACAAGATGGAGCATTTTGCTCTCTCAACCTCTTTTATTCGAGCCCCCCAAATTGTACCATTAACACCTCCCTTCTCCTCACAGTTTCTCTTCTCCTGTGTAGTAAATGCATCTGTAATATTAGGAATGAATGCAAAATTAAGATGTCATCTATTCTTCTACCCTTCCTTAGGGAAGCTATAGATCTAATTTTTTAAACACTGATAAAAATCTACATTTAAAAAAATGTTATAGCTGTATATACAAATTAGAAACTTTGGATATACTTGCATTTTACTTTTTTGTTTTTTCTTTACAGCCATCTGTTTGAAAGGAATGTCTATCTCATAATGGAATTTAGCCATTAGCATCAACCCATTACTGATTTTTTTTTTTTAAGTAGACCACTTATTGAAAAGAAATCTAATTGTCTAGATGAGAGTTTGGCAAACTGGTCTGTGGGTCAGATCTTGCCTGCCTCCTTTTTTCTAAATAAAGTTTTATTGGAACACAGCCAAGCTCATTCCTTTAGATATATTCTCTGGCTGTTTTTGTAGAGTTGAGTAGTTGTGACAGAGACCATGTGATCCACAAAGTCTAAAAATCTTTACTATGCAGCCCTTAACAGATAAGTGTGCCAGCTCGTCGTCTAGATTAGCTTCCATTTTTTATGATCACAGTAATTCAGCATATATCTGATGACTTTATATTGAGGCTGTATAAAATTCTAAATATTATAAATTCTAGAATCCATGGGTGGCTTTTCATTAGGTGATGTTTTTGATTGGTTTGGTTGGTTCAATTATGCCTGTTTTTAAGTATAAAAAAATGAGGTGCTTTGTACAAAGCCATAATTCCATTTCTCCCTGACAAGGAATAGATAATAGCAGTGAAACTCTTGGCTTCCTGCAAAACGTGAGCTGTGGATTAGCATAGAAAGCTACTGGCTTGGCCGGGCGCGGTGGCTCATGCCTGTAATCCCAGCGCTTTGGGAGGCCAAGGCGGGCGGATCATGAGGGCAGGAGATCGAGACCATCCTGGCTAACACGGTGAAACCCCATCTTTACAAAAAATGCAAAAAATTAGCTGGGCGTGGTGGCATGCACCTGTAATCCCAGCTACTCGAGAGGCTGAGACAGGAGAATCGCTTGAACTCAGGAGGTGGAGGTTGCAGTGAGCCAGGATCACGCCACTGCACTCCAGCCTGGGCGACAGAGTGAGACTCCGTCAAAAAAAAGAGAAAAAAGAAAGAAAGCTACTGGCTTTTACATGGAGGATGCAGAGAATGTCTGGTTATTAGGGATATAAACTAGAGACTCTTTTCAGCGTCTCCAATTTATAGCCCTCCTGCTTGTCCAGGTTTGGATCAGCCCTGTGTTGTTAGCCCCTTCATATGGGCTCTTATTTTCTTCCACCAATCTGTACAGCAAAGTCTACAGTTAAACTGGTAAAGTCCCTGTTCCCACTCTGCATATGGAAGGCCATTGCTGCTCCTTGTGAAGAGGAGCCAGAACTGCTCAGCATGCGTGATTTGGAGAATTTTCCTCTGTGATCCTAGATTTTGTATTTGAAGACTAACCATCCGCAAAGAGGATTGGAGGCAGAACTGGAGATATTAATACAAGAGTAGACTTGGCTTGGGTTGCAGGGAAGCTTCCTTAAGTCCCCCGGCCAAGCATGTACGTTTCCAGGCCACTTCCACGTAGCTAATCCAAACAGCTAGTAGAATAATGCTGAGAAGTGGAGAGTCAAAGCAAGATGTTAGACTCTGCCAGTTAGTGAGGTTTTCCCAAAAGCGTGAGATTAACTAGTTAGAAATCAAGATAGCCAGAGAGGTGCCATTTTTCATATTTCAGGCCCCTCCATGCATGCATGCACATCGAATATATTTAATCTTCTGCACAGAGGACTTCACTCAAAGCCTGTCTTATGGTTTAGATGCTTTCTGTTGCCAACCACTTCGTGACTTAACTCTTCTGTTGACTCTTGCCCACCAGTGCAAGGAAGGTGGCTTCCCTCAGGAACTCTGGTTGGGTGTCAGCGCGGATGCCGTCTCCGTCTACAAGCGTGGAGAGGGAAGACCACTGGAAGTCTTCCAGTATGAACACATCCTGTCTTTTGGGGCACCCCTGGCGAATACGTATAAGATCGTGGTCGATGAGAGGGAGCTGCTCTTTGAAACCAGTGAGGTAAGAGGCAAAGCGAGTTCATCTTTTCATTCATGGTCTTGATAAAACAGAAAAACAAGACCCCATTTTCTCATGCCTTTGACCAGGTCATTTTCTTTGAATATTTTTCTTCAAAACACGAAAATACAGTGTGGTGGTCCCTTTCCAGCTGCCGGTTCCCTGCAGGCCAAAATCTGAGATCACCATATTTTTTTTGTATACTTTTGCAACAGAGGAATTTGGTTCCATTTTGTCAAGGAGTCTTACCCTTGGAGGAAAGGCAGAGAAAGGGAAGTGACATAGATATCCCTGAAAAAGTATATTATTTGCAACAAAACCTTATGAAAATTAGTTAGCAATTATAGCGGTGTCACAGCTGTGAGACTCGGCTCTGGTGGCCTCTTGAGACCAGGAGGGAGCCGGGAGCATGACCATCCTGGGTGCAGCTCATTCTGGATTGTGAAACCACACACACTAAAAGGCCTCTAAATATATGTGCTACCAGCCTCCAAGTTTAAAAAATATAATACAAGAAGCTTATTGAGGCTTCCACAAAGGGAACAGCTAGCAAGTCAACGTGGTGAGTGGAGAGGAATCACCTGCTGCCTGGTTTGGAATGGAGAGGCAATGAGGAGGGCGTTCCAGGTGCTTGGAGGATGTGGCATTGTAGGTTCCCTAGGCTGATGGGGAGTCGTGCAGTGAGAGGGAAGAGGGTGGAGAGCCCTTGACTCAAGGGTCCCAGGTGCCAGGCTGCAGGATTTGGTGAGATCCAGTAGACAACAAGGAACCACTGTGGGATCTTTGATTGTGCATGGCATAACAGTGAATTTACAGACAGTGATCTCTGGGGTGGGACTGGAAGGGAAGAGAGCAAACAGGGATATGGAAGCCGGTTATGATGCCTGCACAGGGATCCAGGCCAGCTGTGAGAAGGGGTGGCAATGACGGGGACATCATGGGAGGGAGCTAATGGAGATCCCAGCTGGAGGAGGTGGCTGGTGTGGAGCAGAAGCTGGCCTGGCGTCTGGGGAGCTGGCAGCTCTCCCAGCCCCTGGGGCCTCAGTTATCTTGTTTCTTCAGCTGCTTCCTAAGGAGTTGACTAGAATTAGATGATCCCGTCTTTAAAGGCTGTAATTGTGGACTCTGTCATTTCACATTTATTTTAAGCGGGGATAGTAATCCCAGCACTGTTGACACCGAGTAACTTCAGCGTCCTCGGTTAGTTCTGGATTTTAATGTGCAAAGTCTGACAGTTTCCATCAAGCCAAGTTGGCACGTTTGTGCCACCAGGTGGTGCACATTGTATTTGGAAAAGCTGAGATTCCACCTTTCCCTGATGAGGAAGGTGAAAGTGGTTAAACTTCTGGCTTCCTGCAAAATGGGATCCGTCGATTAGCACGGAAAGCTACGGGAGGGTGCCCAGGGAATGTCTGGATTATTAGGCAGGGCCCTTTGCCTGGGGGAGACTTGTGACACTGTGTCGGTTCTGCTTCCCCCTGGGCAGGTGGTGGATGTGGCCAAGCTCATGAAAGCCTACATCAGCATGATCGTGAAGAAGCGCTACAGCACGACACGCTCCGCCAGCAGCCAGGGCAGCTCCAGGTGAGGGCGGGACAGAGCCCACCTGTCTTTGCTACCTGAACGCACCACCCTCTGGCCTAGGCTGGCTCCAGTGTGCCATGCCCAGCCAAAACACAGAGCTGCCCAGGCTTTCTGGAAGCTTCTGGTCTAAGGGAGGTGTCTCCGAGGATCCTTTTGCCTGCCGACTTCACTGATCCTGTATTAAGCTGTCAACTTTAACAGTCTGCACAGTTTCCAAAGCTTTACTACTCTTAGAGGACACATGCCTTAAAAAAGGAGGGGAGGAACCACGCTGCCACCAAAGCAGCCGGAAGTGCCTTAACTTGTGGAACCAACACTAATCGACCGTAACTGTGCTACTGAAGGGAACTGCCTTCCCCTCTTCTGGGGGAGACTTAACAGAGCGTGGAAGGGGGGCATTCTCTGTCAATGATGCACTAACCTCCCAACCTGATTTCCCCGAATCTGAGGGAAGGTGAGGGAGTGGGAAGGGGGATAGAGAGCTCGAGGGGACAGTGTGTTTGAGCTGGAGTGCTGCGGGCAGCCTTTCTCATGGAATGACATGAATCAACTTTTTTGTTTCATCTTTTAAGTGTACGTGCTTGCCTGTTCGTGCATGTGTTCATAAACTCAACACTTTAATCATGGTTTCATGAGCATTAAAAAGCAAAGGGAAAAAGGATGTGCAATGGTGTACACTGTCTGTATATTTTAATAGTGCAGAGCTATAGTCTCAATTGTTACTTTATAAGGTGGTTTTATTAACAAACCCAAATCCTGGATTTTCCTACCTTTGCTGTATTTTCAAAAACACATGTTGACTCCATTTTGTTTTACATGTAGCAAAGTCTGCGATCTGTGTCTGCTGTATTATAAACAGATAAGCAGCCTACAAGATAACTGTATTTATAAACCACTCTTCAACAGCTGGCTCCAGTGCTGGTTTTAGAACAAGAATGAAGTCATTTTGGAGTCTTTCATATCTAAAAGAAGATTTAAGTTAAAAACAAAGTGTTACTTGGAAGGTTAGCTTGTATCATTCTGGATAGATTACAGATATAATAACCATGTTGACTATGGGGGAGAGACGCTGCATTCCAGAAACGTCTTAACACTTGAGTGAATCTTTAAAGGACCCTGACATTAAATGCTGAGGCTTTAATACACACATATTTTATCCCAAGTTTATAATGGTGGTCTGAACAAGGCACCTGTAAATAAATCAGCATTTATGACCAGAAGAAAAATAATCTGGTTTTGGACTTTTTATTTTTATATGGAAAAGTTTTAAGGACTTGGGCCAACTAAGTCTACCCACACGAAAAAAGAAATTTGCCTTGTCCCTTTGTGTACAACCATGCAAAACTGTTTGTTGGCTCACAGAAGTTCTGACAATAAAAGATACTAGCTAACACGCTGTGTGTTTCCTTTATCAGAGGAGGCTCTAAAAACCATGGAGGGGAGGCTTATTTTTGTTTTGGCTTTTTGGTGGGTTTTTTTCTTTAGAGACAGAGTCTCACTCTGTTACCCAGGCTGGAGTACAGTGGCGTGATCTCGGCTCACTGCAGCCTCTGCCTCCTGGGTTCTAGCGATTCTCCTGCCTCAGCCTCCCAAGGAGTTGGGAGTACAGGCATGCATCACCACGCCTGGCTAGGTTTTGTATTTTTAGTAGAGATGGGGTTTCACCATGTTGGCCAGGCTGGTCTCGATCCACCTGCCTCAGCCTCCCAAAGTGCTGGGATTACAGGTGTGAGCTACCGCACCCGGCCGGCTTTTTGGTGTTAATGCTATGGTTTCAGTGTCTGGGCTTTGTGTTTGTTTCATGGACTTGCTCATCAGGTCTAAACACAGATCTGCAGCTGTCTCCACTGCTCTTGTAGACACTGAGTGTGACTTCAAGAACGCCAAGAAAGCAAAAGAAGGGACTGGTAAATGAAGTCACACACAGCTGAGGACTTGAAATGTGTTTATGTCAGACAGTCTCCTATGTCAGCCCCAAAGTGTGCCTGATCTTGCAACCCTGGATCCTAGAACCTGCCTGCACCTCCCTGTGGACTAGAACACACAGGTAGGCGGTTTGGTTGCCAATGTACCCAAACCACCAGGCCAGGCGTCTAGCATGAGCAAGCGCCACTTCTCTTGCAGACCACTGACTCCCACCCTCTGCTCATGCTCACGGATGGCTTCTTCCCATTCTGCAGGGATTGGGATGGAACCTGAAGCCAGGTGCTGCCTGAAGCCTGTGGCCCCGCCAGGGACCCAAGGAAAGCCGGCAAAGACTTGGATGTGTGTTGTCTTTGTTTTTATTTTAGGCTCAGAAAGAATTTGACAGAAGTCTTCTTTCTACTGCTCACCTCTCAGGATTCCCTCTGTGACTTAATTTACTCTGGAAGGCTGTCGCCCGCCCTCAATTATAGATGGGGAAATAGGCAAGGAAAGGCATGACTCAGATTGGGGGGATTAGAGCAGCACCATAGTTAGAACATAGATTTACATGTGAGCCTTTACGTGGCATAGTTGTGGTTTTGTTTTAGCCTTTTATTTAGAAATAATTACAGACTCAGAGAAAGTTGCAACAGAACGTACAGGGAGGCCTGTGTGCCCTTCAGTTTCCCCAGTGGTAGCATCCCCCATCACTGTAGAGCAGCATCACAGCTGACAAAGTACCGTTGAGCTTCCCCTAGCCACAGAACCTATTCCAATTTTACTGCTTTTACATGCACTCATTGGTGTGTGTGATGTCAGTTGCTTTCAACAAGGTCAGTGAAGTGCAGTTGTCCCTTGGTATCCAAGGGAGATTGGTTCCAGGACCCCCCCCCGCCCCCGAGGATGCAAAATTCACAGATGCTCAAGTCCCTGCTATACAGTGGTATATTTGCATAGAACCTGCACACATCTTTCCTTACCCTTTAAATCATCTCCAGGTTACGGATACCTAGCACAACGTAAATGCTGCATAAATAGCTGTTATACCGTGTGTGTGTGTTTTAAACATTGTTTTGTTTATTTGAGACAGGGTCTCACTCTGTCACCAGGCTAGAGTGCAGAGGCACAGTCACAGCTTATTGCAGCCTCAACCTCCTGGGCTCAAGCAGTCCTCCCACCTCAGCCTCCCAAAGTGCTAGGATGACAGGTGTGAGCCACTGTGCCCCACCAAAAAAAATGTTTTTTCAAATATTTTCTATCTGTGGTTGGATTCAGACCACATGAACACTGAGGGCTGACTGTAGTTTTGAATGTCTGTTACTGAGGAAGGCATCAGCATAAAGTATTTTATCACTTCAGACGCTGACAATCTAGTATTTTTAATTTTTAAATCTTTTGAAAACTAATACATATAGGTTATTTGTAAAAAAAACAAAAACAAAAAAAAACTAGACGTAAAATGTTACTTTTTTCCAGCTGTAGCCCTAATTACCCATTTTCCTTTCCCAGAAACAGCTATTTTTACTGTTTTATTGAATATTCTCTCAAAAATAATTTAAACTGTCCAATCATATACTCATACATATATATCCCCATCCTCATTTTTAATATATAGAAACAAACTGTTGTAGCTTACTTTTTTCTCAGCATAGTATTTTAGCTCTAATCCTACATTAATACCTATAGAATTGCCTTATTCTTTTTGATGATTCTATAGTACCTCAGATAGCTTTGTGGAAAAACAGGATAAGGCCATCTGTATTAGTCCATTCTCACACTGCTATAAGGACATGCCTGAGACTGGGTAATTTATAAAGAAAAAGAAGTTGAATGGACTCAGTCTCACATGCCTGGGGAGGCCTCACAATCATGGTGGACAGCAAAGGAGGAGAAAAGGCACATCTTACATGGCAGCAGGCAAGAGAGCTTGCGCAGGGGAACTCCCTTTTATAAAACCATTAGCTCTTCTGAGACTTATTCACTATGGACAAGAACAGCATGGGAAAACCCACCCCCATGATTCAATTACCTCCCATCAGGTCCCTCCCATGACAGGTGGGGATTATGGGAGCTATAATTCAAGATGAGATTTGGGTGGGGACACAGCCAAACCATATCACCACCTAAATTCTCTAAAAATAGTTTCAGCCAGGCATGCTGGCTCACGCCTGTAATCCCAGCATGTTGGAAGGCCGAGGCAAGAGGATCGCTTGAGCTCCGGAGTTCAAGACCAGTCTGGGCAACATGACAAGACCCTGTCTCTACAGAAAATTAACATTAGCCAGGTGTAGTGGTGCGCATCTGTAGTCCCAGCTACTGGGGAGGCTGAGATGAGAAAATCGTTTGAACCCAGGAGGTCAAAGCTGCAGGGAGCCACGATGGTGCCACTGCATCCTGGTGTGGGTGACAGAGCAAGACTCTGTCTCCAAAAAAAAAGAAAAAGAAAAATAGTTCAGAAATCTAAGACAGCACTTTTTTTTAGTTACTAAGCCTTTTATTCAGATAGCACACTAAATTGGGGTCAAAAATCTGCTATAGTAAAGTTCTGTATTTGTGTGTATTGGGTATAAAAATAAGTGCTTTAATTTGAAAATCCCTATTCACCAAAAGTTTATACTGTAATAGGGGACAAAACAAGTGCATAAAGCTAAATTTAGCCAGTACATTTATAACTGTTTCATTCAGTTGATCAGAGAAGCATCATGCTTGCTGGAAAATATCGGACCTGGATTCAAGGTTTGGCATTGCTGTTTTCAAAGTATGTGATCTTTCAGGTCAGGGGTCAGTGAACTACAGTACAGAGACCAAATCTACCCTGCCACCTGTTTTTGTGAATAAAGTTTTATTGAAACAGATCTCTGTGTATTTGTGGATGGTTTGTCTATGTATGCATTTGTACCACAACAGCAGAGATGAGTAGTTGCAACAGAGGCCCCCTACAAAGCTGACAATATTTACTCTCTGGTTCTTCATAGAAAGAATGTGCTGACTTCTGTTGCAGGTAATTATGGAAGTATGTTTCCTTTAGAAGCAAAGCTACAGTTAGAATTTTGATTCCATGTGTGATGCAAGGAATACAGTCCCCAGTTTTAAGATTGTTGCTTTAAGTGTTTCTTACCCACTGTTTTGCATGAATCTCCTCCCTCCCTGCATTTCCTTATCAGTGCAAAGTGGCTTAGCATCACCTATCTTTGTATTTGATAAATCCACAGATGAACGAAAGCTTCTGTGGGACCAGATTCTATCTTCCCTCTACGTGCCCCAAGATATCTAGCATCGTGCCTGCTTGGAATGTTCTGGGTGCTCAATTTAACCATAGATCATACCACTGATCTCCATAATAAACTTTAAGCAATTTATGGAGATCAGACAAATGCACATAAAATGTGAAATGACCACACAAGGTAGCACAGCAAGTCTTGTGATAATCAGGAAGTAGTATTCCAGGTGCCAAGGCAGGTAGATTGATGTGACTGGGATGACGGGGGTTGGGGGGGGAGGATGCAAGGTGGAGGGGTGTGGACCTTGAGCTGGTCTTGCAATATGGCAGGACTTGGGGATGGGAGAGGAAGGGATTCCTGGTGGAGAGCGCTGGGAGCACAAGCGCAGGTGGGGTGTGGAGATGGGCATGGGGCAGGTGCAAGGCAGGGGTCAGAAGCCATGCTGTGGCTCCCTTGTCCCGATCCAATATAGTGTCCTCATTAGTCTTCCACCCTTGCCCTCCCACCATGTGTCTATCCTATTCTCCACAGACCAGATACCTAGAGAGATCTTTAGAAAACATAAACCCAAATATATTTATTTCCTATGTAAAACTATAACTTTCTATACCACTGAAACATAAATGTTTATTCCTTTAGAGCCCTATGTTTTTCTTCCCCCGCCCCCCACTCCCCGCCCCGCCAGACAGAGTCCAATTCTGTCGCTCAGGAGTGCAGCGATCTCAGCTCACTGCAACCTCTGCCTCCCAGGTTCAAGTGATTCTCCTACCTCAGCCTCCCGAGTAGCTGGATTACAGGCGCCCATCACCATGCCTGGCTAATTTTTGTATTTTTAGTAGAGATGAGTTTTCACCATGTTGGCCAGGCTAGTCTCGAACTGACCTTGTGATCTGCCCGCTTCGGCCTCCCAAAGTGTTGGGATTACAGGCGTGAGCCACTGCACCCGGCCGAGCCCTGTGTTTTCTGCCTCTGCGTGCCCCTCCAGCCTTGTCTCAAGCCTCTCTCTACCTCACTCATATTCCAGCCGGACTGGCTGTGGCTTAGCAGCATTTGTCTTGGTCATGCTTTCATTGAGTTCCCATTTTACCAGTCTCACAACTTAGAGCATTCTGCAATGACGAAGGTGATGAATGTTTCCTGGTGACAGAAGCTGTACTTTCTAAGCCCATGGCGATCTGGCCATCATATGTTGGTAAATGCTTACCAACTGGCTCTCTGGGGGAAACAAAACAAAAGAAAAACAAAAACCCTGCTTCATAGAATTTGCTGATTTTTCTGGTGTAAATAAATATCCCCACCATGGCCAATTTCAGGCTCCAGGGTATCACCACTGGAAGTGGAGTTGGAATGAGATGCACACAGCCAACAGTCACCTCTGGCAAGCCGGTAGGAGCCAGAGGTCCTGCACACCACTGACAAAACACAATGGAGAAGAGATGTCTTTTGTTTAAATTTAAAAATGATATTTGCTGGTTCAGAAGACAACCTCTGAATGAAGTAGAAAGAAGATGCTTACAAAGCCTTAAGCACTCCAGCCTCTTTTGGTAGGGGGTGTAATTAAGGTGGGAAAATTAAAAATGTAGTATAGCATCTGTTTCCATCTTTAGTTTTCCCAAGGACTTCTATTTTTACTTTCAAGTAATAACTGGGTTACAGTTGATAAGCAGTTTGAGACATAAACAGGATTTACGGACTCTAAAGTATTCAGACATTTGCTTGGTGGGAACCAGTTGTTACATTCAAGTTCTCATCATTCCCTCATGATATGCTGGGGAAAATACCCAGTGATTCCTACAAATCCCATCTATTGGGGGAATAGTTGTCTGTGAGTTCCCTGAATGACTTGGCATTCAGGAAATTTAACAGGCCTCTTAACTGGAGATAAGATAACCCCAAAGACCAACACCAACCATCTTTATTAAGTTGCTTAGAGCCTATTTGTTAGTAAACTATATAAATATATAAGGCAATAAGACAATTAACAGAGTATGTGGACCATCTGGGTTTGTGTTGAAGGGGTCCAGAAAGAAAGTGTTCAAAGAGATAAGTTTTGAAGGGAGGAGAACATTTAGCCCCCAAATGCAGATTTGTGGTATGCAGAGGTAGCACATGCCAGGGCAGTGGAACCAAAGAATGGCGAAAAGTCATGAGGCAAAAATGAGCAGAATGGGGATTTCTAAAGTAATTCTTTCTTACACTCTTTCCTTTGTGTTACTCTGTTAATAATCTCTCTTTGATGTAATCAATGGCATTAGTTAACATTTGCTCAGCACACGTTTCAGGCTTGGCACCAAGTGTCTGGTTTTGTCCTTGCCATGAGATAGGCACTATTTATAATCTATTTTAATATCTATTTTAGTGAAGCTACTGAGATTTAGAAAAGAGTTTATTTAACTTGCTGTAACAGTTAGCTTTGCTGTGTAACAAATCACCCCAATTTCAGCTAAAATAACATCCACTTCTTTTTTTTTTTTTGAGACAGAGTTTTGCTCTTGTCACCTAGGCTGGAGTGCAATGGGACATCTCGACTCACTGCAGCCTCCGCCTCCCAGGTTCAAGCGATTCTCCTGCATCAGCCTCCCAAGTAGCTGGGATTACAGGCATGTGCCACCATGCCCAGCTAATTTTTTGTATTTTTAGTAGAGATGGGGTTTCACCACATTGGCCAGGCTGCACTCCTGACCTCAGGTGATCCTCCCACCTTGGCCTCCCAAAGTGCTAGGATTACAGGCATGAGCCACCGTACCCAGCCCAACATCCACTTCTTTAGCTCATGATTCAAGGTGTTGTCAGTTTGAGCTGGCTCACCTGGGCAGTCTCTCCCTGCTGGGCCCGCTCATGGCTCTTCAGTTCAACTATAGCGAGGTGAACAAAGTTAACCTTGTCTGACTTTCTCATTTTGGGGACCTTGGATGAGAGAGTTGAGCTCCACTCCACATGTTCGCTCATCCTCCAGTTAACTAGCCTTGGCCAGTTTATGGGGCATTTTGCAAGGTCCCAAGAAAACGAATGGGAACAGGCAAGTCCTCTTGAGATTAAAATTCAAAACTGGCACATTGTTTGTTCCACCACATTCTACTGGTCAAAGCAAATCATAATGCCAGAGCATTGTCAGGAGGCAGGGAAATAGACTCCATAACTTTATGGAAGTTGCTGCAAAGTCATTCAACAAAAAGTTGGAGAATTGTGGCCACTTTTGTAATCTATAGCACTTGCTGAAAATCACAATACTATTATGGACAGGGAATTCAGGTCCAGGGTCATCCGTATCCAAATCTCACTTGATATACTTTGGTTATCTGTCCCTTTCCAAATCCCCCATGTTGAAACGTAATCCCCAGGGTTGGAGGTAGGGCCTGGTGAGAGGTATTTGGATCCTGGAGGAGGATCCCTCATGGCTTGGTGCCACGATAGCAAGTTTGTTCTCATGAGATCTGATTGTTTCTAAAAGTGTGGCACCTCCCGACTGCCCTTGCTCCCACTCTGCCATGTACTGTGCCTGCTCCCATGCCACCTTCCACTGTGAGTAAAAGCTCCTTGAGCCCTCCAGAAGCCAAGCAGATGCCGGTGCCAGGCTTGAAGAGCATGCAGAACCATGAGCCAAGTAAACTTCTTTCTCTATAAATTACCCAGTCTCAGGTATTTATTTGGCAATGGAAAAATGGCCTAACACATTGCCGTTTCATCACAAAACTATGCCAAATCCAAGCAGTTTCTCTATTTTTCACTGGCCTCCTGATAGGACCACACCCATTCTATGTGGCATAATTTACCATCTGATCACCAGCTCCCTTTAATTAGACATGTACTTTCAGCATAAACACACACATGCCCACTATCTTATTACCTTTTCCAAGTTTCTGCTCATATTCTTCTCTTGCTTGAAATGACCTTTCTCCCTATTCACATTCTCTTCATCCATGATAACTTGGTTCAGGTTTTAATTTCTACACAAAGCTGCCTGTGACAGAGACTGCTAACTAACACCCAGTAATCTGGCCTTTCTCTCCTTTTACCTTTTAGTAACAGAATTCCCCTACGTTTTGGCTTGCAATGCATGCTTAGCCACAGAATACATTTCCCAGCCTCATGTGCAGCTTAGTGTGTGTGGCCATTTTAAAACATACTGCAACTTCTTGTTACCTCTCCCATAAAAAGGTGAAGTCTAATTCTTATGAATATGGGTCAGCCATAGTGATTCACTTCTAATGAGGAGAATGTGGAAGATATGATACTGCATGATTTACAAGCCTAGGTCATAAAAAGTGGTACATCTTTACTTACTGTTTCTCTGACATGTAAGAAGTCTCCCTAGCCAAAAGATGCCATGCCAAATAGACTATGTTAAGGAGGCCACACAGAGAGGAAAGCTTGACACACCCCAGAGGTACCATACCTCAGCTGTTTGTCTTCCCAACCTCAGCCATAAGATAAGTCAGTGAGTCTTTAGATTATTCCAGCCCTTAGCTTTGAACTACCCCAGCTTAAGCTGAGGGGAGCACAGCTGAGTTCTCCCTGCTAAGATCTGTCCAAATTGCAGTTTCATGAGCAAAATAACTTGTTTAAAATGATCACTAAGTTCAGGGGTGGTTAGTTTCGCAACTGTAGAGAACTGGACATATTTTGGCACTCTAGACATGAGGTGCTGCCATAACCAAACCTAAAGCATGTGGCTTTGGGACCGAGCAGTGGGAAGAAGCTGGACTTAAGAAACATGTTAGTGAAGCATCAAGGACTTCAAGGAAATCATTAGCAGAGGCTTGATGACCCTCTGGAGGGTTGCTGGTGAGGACTTACAGGAAAGTGAGGAAAATATTATTGGAAGCTGGAAAAAGAAAACCTTCGTGATGCAACAGCAGGAAGTTTAGTAACACCGTTGCCTGTGGCAATGTGGGAAATAGAAAAAGCACCTAATGAGCTAAATGTTCCAGCTAAGGAGATTTCCAGAGAGTGTGTTGAAAGTACCACCCAGTTTCTTTTTGCTATAAAAAAATAGACAAGCTAAAGAAAGCTAAAGAAAGAACTGTTAAATATAAAGGAGCCAGGACTTTCTGAGTTGAAAATAAAACTGATTTTCATTCCTAGTTTCTCCAATTGACATAGTGATTGCTAAAATTAAGAAATGGTTTCTGGAAGATATCAAATGCAGGGCACTGTCAGGACAACACAGTCTAAAGATGAACCCAAAGGTGCAATTGTAAAACTGTATGTGACGTTCTTAGAATTAAAATCAAAGTTCTCTAGAGATCATCAGGGTAGATCCTTCCCACTACACAACTTGGGCTTCTAAGAATCTTTTTTTTTTTTTTTTTAAGGCGGAGTCTTGCTGTGTTGCCCAGGCTGGAGTGTAGTGGCACAATCTGGGCTCCCCACAACCTCCGCCTCCCAGGTTCAAGCAATTCTCCCGCCTCAGCCTCCTGAGTAGTTGGGAATACAGATGCATGCCACCATGACTGGCTAATTTTTTTATTTTTAGTAGAGACAGGGTTTCACTATGTTGGCCAGGCTGGTCTTGAACTCCTGACCTCAGGTGATCCACCTGCCTCAGTCTCCCAAAGTGCTGGGATTACAGGCATGAGCCACCATGCCTGGCCAAGAATCTTAAATGAATTATTCCAGAGTCACCTTTCAGGGATCCCAGTGTAGAAAGACTTATCTTGAGATACATAGATGAAGCTTTTGTTTAATGGAGTGAATTCCAGTAGGTTACATAGTAAACCCAAAATGTTGTAAGAGAATTATATGGAACAAAATTTTGACAGGCAGGACACAGACTGAAAAATCTAATCTGCTGCAAACATGGCTACATTTTATAGAAAAAGAAAAGTTGACTCAGAGGATATATCCAAGAAACCATGGAGGATGATTCCCAGTTTCCCAGTTGCTGGAACTGAGCCTTCATCAAGGCACTAGCCATGTGTGTCCAGCTGGATTTCAGAAGTGCCATGGACCAAGGAGTTCTGTGTGCTTCTTTCTCCCCACTGTGTGAGTTAGAGTGTCTATAGCAGTTATCTTATGCCAGACCCACCACTGCATGTGGCATCAGCAGGACAGAAGACTTGTCTCCTTAGTACATAGATCTTCAGATCAAGAAAATGATCTTCCATGATCTACACTCGAGGAACTACCCGCAAGGAGCCTCACCCATAAGGGAACATGATTTAGATGACAAGACCCTGGGCCTCAAACCTAAACCTGATCTCTTAATAGATACAACTTTGCAAGTCCTGGGATGAAGCAAGTGTATTTTGCATGAAGGAAACATGTAAATAATTTGGGCTAGAACATCGATTGTGCTGCTTTTAAAATACATCCACAAATTCTGTGATACTCCTCCCACGAAAAGGTGGAGTCTAATTGTCCCCTCCTTGAATATGGGGCAGCCCTAGTTTACTCACTTCTGACAAATAGAAGGTGACAGGAAAAATACTGTGTGACTTACAAAGCCAAGTCATAGAAGGTGACACCATAATTTTTGCTTGTGTCTCCTTCTCCCTTGGGACATGTGCTTTTGGAGCCCTAAAGCTACCATGGTGGAGAGAAAGATACCCGAGGATTCCCAGCTGTGCCAACCCCCATCTATTTAAGTCTTCCAGGTACCAACCACAAGGCTCTTAACATGATTCCAGTCTCCAGCCTTCAAGCTGCCTCGTCTGATGCCAAGGGGAATAGAGACATGCTATGCTCACTGAGGAGGTTCCAGCCACTTCAGCAAGCCAGAAAGAGGAAGAAAAGAAAGAAATGGAAAAGATATACAACTGTTATTATTCACAGCTGATATGATGAAGCCCCTAGTTTATTGGCTGATCACGTTGGATTTTAAAACTCACTCAAAACCGCTCAACTACATGGAAACTGAACAACCTGCTCCTGAATGACTACTGGGTACATAATGAAATGAAGGCAGAAATAAAGATGTTCTTTGAAACCAACAAGAACAAAGATACAACATACCAGAATCTCTGGGACACATTCAAAGCAGTGTGTAGAGGGAAATTTATAGCACTAAATGCCCACAAGAGAAAGCAGGAAAGATCTAAAATGGACACCCTAACATCACAATTAAAAGAACTAGAAAAGCAAGAGCAAACACATTCAAAAGCTAGCAGAAGGCAAGAAATAACTAAGATCAGAGCAGAACTGAAGGAAATAGAGACACAAAAAACCCTTCAAAAAAAAAAAATCAATGAATCCAGGAGCTGGTTTTTTGAAAAGATCAACAAAATTGATAGACCACTAGCAAGACTAATAAAGAAGAAAAGAGAGAAGAATCAAATAGATGCAATAAAAAATGATAAAGGGGATATCATCACCGATTCCACAGAAATACAAACTACCATCAGAGAATACTATAAACACCTCTGCGCAAATAAACTAGAAAATCTAGAAGAAATGGATAAATTCGTCTACACATACACCCTCCCAAGACTAAACCAGGAAGAAGTTGAATCTCTGAATAGACCAATAACAGGCTCTGAAATTGAAGCAAAAATTAATAGCTTACCAACCAAAAAAAGTCCAGGACCAGATGGATTCACAGCCGAATTCTACCAGAGGTACAAGGAGGAGCTGGTACCATTCCTTCTGAAACTATTCCAATCAATAGAAAAAGTGAGAATCCTCCCTAACTCATTTTATGAGGCCAGCATCATCCGATACCAAAGCCTGGCAGAGACACAACCAAAAGAGAATTTTAGACCAATATCCCTGATAAACATTGATGCAAAAATCCTCAGTAAAATACTGGCAAACCAAATACAGCAGCACATCAAAAAGCTTATCCACCACGATCAAGTGGGCTTCATCCCTGGGATGCAAGGCTGGTTCAATATACGCAAATCAATAAATGTAATCCAGCATATAAACAGAGCCAAAGACAAAAACCACATGATTATCTCAATAGATGCAGAAAAGGCCTTTGACAAAATTCAACAACCCTTCATGCTAAAAACTCTCAATAAATTAGGTATTGATGGGACGTATCTCAAAATAATAAGAGCTATCTATGACAAACCACAGCCAATATCATACTGAATGGGCAAAAACTGGAAGCATTTCCTTTGAAAACTGGCACAAGACAGGGATGCCCTCTCTCACCACTCCTACTCAACATAGTGTTGGAAGTTCTGGCCAGGGCAATCAGGCAGGAGAAGGAAATAAAGGGTATTCAATTAGGAAAAGAGGAAGTCAAATTGTCCCTGTTTGCAGATGACATGATTGTATATCTAGAAAACCCCATCGTCTCAGCACAAAATCTCCTTAAGCTGATAGGCAACTTCAGCAAAGTCTCAGGATACAAAATCAATGTGCAAAAATCACAAGCATTCTTATACACCAATAACAGACAAACAGAGAGCCAAATCATGAGCAAATTCCTATTCACAATTGCTTCAAAGAGAATAAAATACCTAGGAATCCAACTTACAAGGGACGTGAAGGGCCTCTTCAAGGAGAACTACAAACCACTGCTTAACGAAATCAAAGAGGATACAAACAAATGGAAGAATATTCCATGCTCATGGGTAGGAAGAATCAATATGGTGAAAATGGCCATACTGCCCAAGGTAATTTATAGATTCAATGCCATCCCCAATGGCATTCTTCACAGCTACCAATGACTTTCTTCACAGAATTGGAAAAAACTACTTTAAAGTTCATATGGAACCAAAAAGAGCCCACATTGCCAAGTCAATCCTAAGCCAAAAGAACAAAGCTGGAGGCATCACGCTACCTGACTTCAAACTATACTACAAAGCTACAGTAACCAAAACAGCATGGTACTGGTACCAAAACAGAGATATAGACCAATGGAACAGAACAGAGCCCTCAGAAATAATGCTGCATATCTACAACCATCTGATCTTTGACAAACCTGACAAAAACAAGAAATGGGGAAAGGATTCCCTATTTAATAAATGGTGCTGGGAAAACTGGCTAGCCATATATAGAAAGCTGAAACTGGATCCCTTCCTTACACCTTATACAAAAATTAATTCAAGATGGATTAAAGACTTAAATGTTAGACCTAAAACCATAAAAACCCTAGAAGAAAACCTAGGCATTACCATTCAGGACATAGGCATGGGCAAGGACTTCATGTCTAAAACACCAAAAGCAATGGGAACAAAAGCCAAAATTGACAAATGGGATCTAATTAAACTAAAGAGCTTCTGCACAGCAAAAGAAACTACCATCACAGTGAAAAGGCAACCTACAGAATGGGAGAAAATTTTTGCAATCTACTCATCTGACAAAGGGCTAATATCCAGAATCTACAATGAACTCAAACAAATTCACAAGAACAACAAACCCCATCAAAAAGTGGGCAAAGGATATGAACAGACACTTCTCAAAAGAAGACATTTATGCAGCCAAAAGACATGAAAAAATGCTCATCATCACTGGCCATCAGAGAAATGCAAATCAAAGCCACAATGAGATACCATCTCACACCAGTTAGTTAGAATGGCAATCATTAAAAAGTCAGGAAACAACAGGTGCTGGAGAGGATGTGGAGAAATAGGAACACTTTTACACTGTTGGTGGGACTGTAAACTAGTTCAACCATTGTGGAAGTCAGTGTGGCGATTCCTCAGGGATCTAGAACTAGAAATACCATTTGACCCAGCCATCCCATTACTGGGTATATACCCAAAGGATTATAAAACATGCTGCTATAAAGACACATGCACACATGTGTTTATAGCAGCACTATTCACAATAGCAAAGACTTGGAACCAACCCAAATGTCCAACAATGATAGACTGGATTAAGAAAATGTGGCACATATTCACCATGGAATACTATGCAGCCATAAAAGAGGATGAGTTCATGTCCTTTGTAGGGACATGGATGAAGCTGGAAACCATCATGCTCAGCAAACTATCACAAGGACAAAAAACCAAACACCACATGTTCTCATTCATAGGTGTGTATTGAACAATGAGAACACGTGGACACAGGAAGGGGAACATCACACACCGGGGCCTGTTGTGGGGTTGGGGGAGTGGGGAGGGATAGCATTGGGAGATATACCTAGTGTTAGATGATGAGTTACTGGGTGCAGCACACCAACATGGCACATGTATACGTATGTAACTAACCTGCACGTTGTGCACACATACCCTAAAACTTAAAGTATAATTAAAAAAAAGAAAAAATCAATAGAAAAAAAAGAATTAATGAGAGATTGTAGGAAGATCACTAGATAAAAAGTCAGGTTTTTTTTAACTGCATTTCTATATAGGACCAACAATGAATTATAGAAATGTAAAAATAATACCTTTTATGACGTTATTAAAAACATTTAATATCTAAGAGAAAGTGAAAATCTAAATGAAATAGTGCGTTATCTAATGTCAAAGCCCATGACTTCTTCCTGATGCTACAGTCTGAACAAGATGTAAACTGATCCACAAAACATATGAAATGACGAGGGAAAATTGTTGCTACAAATAGCCAACCATAAAAGTGAAAATATGTTGGCAATGGAAGGAAATAGGGGTATATACCCTAATGTGTTTGTTAAACAGCTAAGAAAGCTACAGCTTCATAACTCCTACTTTGATCACCCTTCTTCTAAATTATGCTGAGTGTAAAATATAGTAAGGAAATCTAACTTCTAAAATAAAATACATCCCTTCACGACAAAGAGGAAGTCCCATTTATTGGTTATTAGAGAGCTTCTGCTTGAAATGTTTATATTTTATATCAGCCAGCCTTCTGTTACTTGGTAGAATTATGAATTTTTTTAAAGTAAATTTCTGCTGCTCTTCAACTGAGCGTACCACCTATCTAGAAGCATCCACATGAGAAGAGCACTGATTGCACATTGATACCTGCTATTAAGAACACCTCCCTGGCCGGGCGCAGTGGCTCATGCCTGTAATCCCAGTACTTTGGGAGGCTGAGGAGGGCAGATCACCTGAGGTCAGGAGTTCGAGACCAGCCTGGCCAACAAGGCTCAACCCCGTCTCTACTAAAAATACAAAAAATTAGTCCCAGCTACTTGGGAGGCTGAGACACAAGAATTGCTTGAACCCGGGAGGCAGAGGTTGCAGTGAGCTGAGATGGCACCACTGCACTCTGGCCTTGATGACAGAGTGAGACTCTGTCTTAAAAAAAAAAAAAAAGACACCACCACCCCTTCTCTCCTGATTCTGCATAAATGGTTCTTTGTCATTCAGTCCTCAGGTTACATGTCACTTCCAGAAAGGCCCTTCCTCACCACCAAATATATTAATAAAATAACTAGCCTTTATTGCACCACCATCTTTTAAATATCACTTGTCACTAAATGATGTCTTGTTTATTGTATGTCTTTTCCAGTTAGAATGGAAGTTAATGAGAGCAGACATTTTTTCATATTTATAACTGTCACTTTGTTAATCAGAACTGTATCTGAATAGAGTAGGTTCTTAGCGATTATTTCTTCAATAAATGAAGGAATAAAGTATGACTTTCAATTTGGGCTACCCCAGGTGAGATGAAGGCAGAGATGAATTGCTGATGCTTTGAGAAATGCAATCCCAGGACAGAAAGGATGTGGGAGCAAGGCAGAAATGGATGGGAGTCAATGCCAGCCAAGGCTTTATTGTGCCAACCCCTCTTCACCATGAGCCAGAAAGAGATCCAGCCAGTTGCTCAGTGGAGCATCTGCTTGGCTCTATGCAATGTCTCTGCACAGGCTGTGCAGAAAAGTCCTGCCTCAGAGCAGTCCTCCAGAGAGAAGAAATGTATCTTCCCGGCTTGGTCCTGTCTCCTGTTTCCCACTGGATGATTTTCACTACCTGGGGAGTCAGCTCCCACACATCCATGCCATCTGGTACGATTATTTTTTATTTTTTTTAGAAACAGGGTCTTGCTCTGTTGCCCAGGCTATAGTGCAGTGGCATGACCATAGCTCACTGCAACTCCTAGGCTCAAGAGATAATCCTGCCTCAGCCTCCCAAGTAATTAGAGCAACCAGCGCACATCGCCACACCCAGCTAAGTTTTTAAATTTTTTGTAGAGATGGGGTCTTTCTATGTTGTCCAGGCTGGTCTCAAACTCCTGGCCTCAAGCAATCCTCCTGCCTCTGCCTCCCAAAGTGGTGGGATTACAGATGTGAGTCACTATGCCTGGCCTATCTGATGCCTTTAAAAGCCACTTAAGAAGTTACATCCAAAGACTCTGTCTCAGGGGGAGGAGCCAAGATGGCCGAATAGGAACAGCTCCAGTCTATAGCTCCCAGCGTGAGCGACGCAGAAGATGGGTGATTTCTGCATTTCCAACTGAGGTACCAGGTTCATCTCACTGGGGAGTGCCAGACAGTAGGTGCAGGACAGTGGTACAGCGCACCATGCACCAGGCGAAGCAGGGCAAGGCATCGTCTCACCCGGGAAGCACAAGGGGTCAGGGAATTCCCTTTCCGAGTCAAAGAAAGCGGTGACAGAGGGCACCTGGAAAATCAGGTCACCCCCACCCTAATACTGCACTTTTCCAATGGGCTTAAGAAACGGCACACCAGGAGATTATATCCCACACATGGCTCAGAGGGTCCTACGCCCACGGACTCTCGCTCATTGCTAGTACAGCAGTCCGCGATCAAACTGCAAGGTGGCAGCAAGGCTGGGGGAGGGGTGCCCGCCATTGCCGAGTTAGTTGTTTGATTAGGTAAACAAAACAGCCGGGAAGCTTGAACTGGGTGGAGCCCACCACAGCTCAAGGAGGCCTGCCTGCCTCTGTAGGATCCACCTCTGGGGGCAGGGCACAGACAAACAAAAAGACAGCAGTAACCTCTGCAGACTTAAATGTCCCTGTCTGACAGCTTTGAAGAGAGCAGTGGTTCTCCCAGCACGCAGCTGGAGATCTGAGAACGGGCAGACTGCCTCCTCAAGTGGGTCCCTGACCCCTGACCCCCGAGCAGCCTAACTGGGAGGCACCCCCCAGCAGGGGCAGACTGACACCTCACATGGCCGGGTACTCCTCTGAGACAAAACTTCCAGAGGAACGATCAGGCAGCAGCATCTGTGGTTCACCAATATCCAGTGTTCTGCAGCCACCGTTGCTGATACCTAGGCAAACAGGGTCTGGAGTGGACCTCTAGCAAACTCCAGAAGACCTGCAGCTGAGGGTCCTGTCTGTTAGAAGGAAAGCTAACAAACAGAAAGGACATCCACACCAAAAACCCATCTGTACATCATCATCATCATCAAAGACCAAAGGTAGATAAAACCACAAAGATGGGAAAAAACAGAACACAAAACTGGAAACTCTAAAAATCAGAGCACCTCTCCTCCTCCAAAGGACTGCAGCTCCTCATCAGCAACAGAACAAAGTTGGATGGAGAATGACTTTGATGAGTTGAGAGAAGAAGGCTTCAGACGATCAAACTACTCTGAGCTACGGGAGGAAATTCGAACCAATGGCAAAGAAGTCAAAAGCTTTGAAAAAAAGATTAGACGAATGGCTAACTAGAATAACCAATGCAGAGAAGTCCTTAAAGGACCTGATAGAGCTGAAAACCAAGGCACGAGAGCTACATGACGAATGCAGAAGCCTCAGTAGCTGATGCGATCAACTGGAAGAAAGGGTATCAGTGATGGAAGATCAAATGAATGAAATGAAGCAAGATGAGAAGTGTGAAGAGTAAAAAGAAATGAACAAAGCCTCCAAGAAATATGGGACTATGTGAAAAGACCAAATCTACGTCTGATTGGTGTACCTGAAAGTGACGGGGAGAATGGAACCAAGTTGGAAAACACTCTGCAGGATATTATCCAGGAGAACTTCCCCAATCTAGCAAGGCAGGCCAACATTCAAATTCAGGAAACACAGAGAACACCACAAAGATACTCCTCGAGAAGAGCAACTCCAAGACACATAATTGTCAGATTCACCAAAGTTGAAATGAAGGAAAAAATGTTAAGGGCAGCCAGAGAGAAAGGTCGGGTTACCCACAAAGGGAAGACCATCAGACTAATAGCTGATCTCTCTGCAGAAACTCTACAAGCCAGAAGAGAGTGGGGACCAATATTCAACATTCTTAAAGAATTTTCAACCAAGAATCTCATATCCAGCCAAACTAAGCTTCATAAGTGAAGAAGAAATAAAATACTTTACAAACAAATGCTGAGAGATTTTGTCACCACCAGGCCTGCCCTAAAAGAGCTCCTGAAGGAAGCACTAAACATGGAAAGGAACAACCAGTACCAGCCACTGCAAAAACATGCCAAATTGTAAAGACCATCAAGGCTGGGAAGAAACTGCATCAACTAATGAGCAAAATAACCAGCTAACATCATAATGACAGGATCAAATTCACACATAACAATATTAACTTTAAATGTTAATGGGCTAAATGCTCCAGTTAAAAGACACAGACTAGCAAATTGGATAAAGAGTCAAGACTCATCAGTGTGCTTTATTCAGGAAAGACACACATAGGCTCAAAATAAAGGGATGGAGGAAGATCTACCAAGCAAATGGAAAACAAAAAAAGGCAGGGGTTGCAATCCTAGTCTCTGATAAAACATACTTTAAACAAACAAAGATCAAAGGAGACAAAGAAGGCCATTATATAATGGTAAAGGGATCAATTCAACAAAAAGAGCTAACTATCCTAAATATATATGCACCCAATACAGGAGCTCCCAGATTCATAAAGCAAGTCCTTAGTGACCTACAAAGAGACTTAAAGTATCCCATTATTATTGCATGGGAGTTTAACACCCCACTGTCAACATTAGACAGATCAACAAGACAGAAAGTTAACAAGGATACCCAGGAATTGAACTCAACTCTGCACCAAGCGGACCTAATAGACATCTACAGAACTCTCCACCCCAAATCAACAGAATATGCATTCTTTTCAGCACCACACCACACCTACTCCAAAACTGACCACATAGTTGGAAGTAAAGCACTCCTCAGCAAATGTAAAAGAACAGAAATTATAACAAACTGTCTCTCAGACCACAGTGAAATCAATCTAGAACTCAGGATTAAGAAACTCACTCAAAACCGCTCAACTACTTGGAAACTGAACAACCTGCTCCTGAATGACTACTGGCTACATAATGAAATGAAGGCAGAAATAAAGATGTTCTTTGAAACCAATGAGAACACAGACACAACATACCAGAATCTCTGCAACACATTCAAAGCAGTGTGTAGAGGGAAATTTATAGCACTAAATGCCCACAAGAGAAAGCAGGAAAGATCTAAAATTGACACTCTAACATCACAATTAAAAGAGCTACAGAAGCAAGAGCAAACACATTCAAAAGCTAGCAGAAGGCAAGAAATAACTAAGATCAGAGCAGAACTGAAGGAAATAGAGACAGAAAAAACCCTTCAAAAAATTAATGAATCCAGGAGCTGGTTTTCTGAAAAGATCAACAAAATTGATAGACCGCTAGCAAGACTAATAAAAAAGAAAACAGAGAAGAATCAAATAGACGCAATAAAAAATGATAAAGGGGATATCACCACCGATTCCACAGAAATACAAACTACCATCAGAGAATACTATAAACACCTCTGCGCAAATAAACTAGAAAATCTAGAAGAAATGGACAGGTAAACAAGAGAAAAACACACAAATGTATTTAATATAAGTTTTACATGGCATGGGAACCTTTAGAATAAAGGCCTAAAGAAACACGGGAAACTGTGTTTTACGCTTAGGTTGGATGAAGAGGTGGATAGTTGTGGAGAAGTATGATTGGAGAAAGTGCGTAGATCTAATGTTAATAGACTCAGGGAATTTAGCAAGGCCTGTTTCTTTAGATTCTCCTCTGCCTTCCTGTGTCTTCAGAGATAAGGCTACTCCTGTGAATAGTGCCGCAAGAAACAAAGACTTGGAACCAACCCAAATGTCCATCAGTGATAGACTGGATTAAGAAAATGTGGCACATATACACCATGGAATACTATGCAGCCAGAAAAAAAGATGAGTTCATGTCCTTTGTAGGGACATGGATGAAGCTGGAAACCATCATTCTCAGCAAACTATCGCAAGGACAGAAAATCAAACACTGCATGTTCTCACTCATAGGTGGGAATTGAACAATGAGAACACATGGACACAGGAAGGGGAACATCACACACTGGGGCCTGTTGGGGGGTGGGGGGAGCGGGGAGGGATAGCATTAGGAGATATACCTAATGCTAAATGACGAGTTAATGGGTGCAGCACACCAACATGGCACATGTATACATATGTAACAAACCTGCATGTTGTGCACATATACCCTAAAACTTGAAGTATAATAATAATAAAATTAAAAAAAAAATGTTATATCCTACCCCGACGTGGGCTGAATAATGGCCCAACACAGATAACCACATCCTAATCCCCAGAATCTGTGAATGTTATCTATGGCAAAAGGGACTCAGCAGATGTGATTAAGAGTCTTAAGGCCAGGTGCAGTGGCTCACCCCTGTAATGCCAGCACTTTGGGAGGCAAAGGCAGGCGGATCACGAGGTCAGGAGTTCAAGACCAGCCTGGCCAACATAGTGAAACCCCGTCTCTACTAAAAATACAAAAATTAGCCAGATGTGGTGGCAGGCACCTGTAGCCCCAGCTACTTGGCTCAGGTAGGAGAATCGCTTGAACCCAGGAGGTGGGGGTTGCAGTGAACTAAGATTGCGCCACTGCACTCCAGCCTGGGTGACAGAGTAAGACTTCATCTCAAAAAAAAGAGTTTTGAGATGGAGCGATTATTCTGCGTTATCCAAGTAATCCCAAGGGGTCTTTGAAGGGGGAGGCAGAAAATCAGAGGCAGGGGTGGGAGATGTGACAACGGAAGCAAGAGTAAGAGTGAGGCAAGAAAGGGTCCACGCGGTGGGGGGAATGCCAGCAACCTCTGCAAGCTTGGAGAGACAGGAGGAGAAATCCACCCTGCTGGCACCTTGATTTTAGAAGCATGAAGCTCATTTCATACAATGACCTCCAGAAATGTGAGCAAACTAACTTCTGTTGCTTTAAACCACCACATTTGCGGTAACTTGTGACAGCAGCAACAGGAAACGAATTCACATGCCCTGAAGGTAGCATTTCATCGAAATCTCTGGCAGGAGGATCTTGAGACTCCAGGTACACAGCTGGTTAGTCTTCAGGGGTGGAAAATCGAAGGCCTGCATGGAGTCAGTCAACTGTCTTGGTGCTGAGTGGACCAAGCTTCCAAGAGCTTGGGGGACAGATGAGGCCAAGGAACCTGAAGAGGTAGGTAAGAGAGGCAGCATCCAGGGACCCATATAGAAAACAATCACTTATATTAACAAGGTGTGGACAGAGAAAATGTGTATATGTTGACTGTATTATCACTGCCTTTTATGATACAGTCATCCCTTGGTATCCATGGGTGATTGGCTGCAGGACCCCCCCCCCCCCATGGATACCAAAATCCAAGGATGCTCAAGTCCCTGATATGCAATGGCACATCCTCCTGTATATACTCTAGGTTACTTATAATACCTAGAACAGTGTAAATGCTATGTAAATAGTTGTTGTACCACATGGTTTAGGGAACAATAACAAGGAAAAAAGTCTGTACATGTTCAATATAGACGCAACATTTTTTCAAGTATTTTCAGTCCTTGCCTGGTTGAATCTACGGATGTGGAACCCACAGGTACAGAGGGCTGGCTGAACATCATTTTCAGCTGTTGTAAGGAATAACTACTGAGCCTCATGAGACATCCCCTGGGCCCCTCGGAGTGAATTTAATGTCATATCATCTCTACTCTTATGTCAGACCATCACAAACACACCTTTAAAATTTGGTAAAAATTGCCAAGTGCAATGGCTCACACCTGTAATTCCCGCACTTTGGGAGGCTGAGGTGGGCAGATCGTGTCAGGAGATAGAGACCATCCTGGCCAACATGGTGAAACCCCGTCTCTACTAAAAAATACAAAAATTAGCCGGGCATGGTGGTGCATGCCTGTAATCCCAGCTATTTGGGAGGCTGAGGCAGGAGAATCGCTTGAACCAGGGAGTCGGAGGTTGCAGTGAGCTGAGATCGTGCCACTGCATTCCAGCCTGGCAACAAAGCAAGATTCCGTCTCAAAAAAAGAAAAAAAAATTGGTAAAAATCTATTCAGACAAACAATTTTTATATTTGATATAGAACTTATAGAGTATGTATTAGGGTAACTAGTTGCTTTAGCCAACAAATTCCTATGTTTCAACCACTTAATATAATGAAAGATGATTTATTGCTTCTGTAACAGTCCAATATTGACATCATGTTGGGAGAGTGGTAGTTACTCCCTGTGGCTTTTCAGGGGCCCAGATTGACAGGGGATCTGCCTTCTACATTTAGCTTCCAAGGTCTCCCTGGGTGGAGCTGGGCAGAGCTGGCAGAAAGGAAACAAACAGTCCATTGGATTGTTGAATAAGGACATTCACTTCTTAATCTTTTCAGCCTGGAAGTGACTTCACTTCTGCTCCCAATCCACTAGCAAGACCTAATCATGTGGCATTACTTACATGCAAGGGATGCTGAAAAATGGATGCAGCGGCTGCTGGGAAATGCAGCTTCAAGCTGGACAACTGCCCTTTCCATAGCAACTGTACTGTACATAAGGAGAGAATGATGCTTTGGTGGACAGTTAGCTGTCACTGTCACAGTCTGCCTCTCTGGCCAAGAAATATTCACAAATACTCTCTTCTCCAAATTCAGAAAATTCTTCCCCTGGCCAAAAATAACACTCAAGGGAGTTAACTCAAAATTCTATTGAGTTACTGCATCCCTAGGAACAAAACAGATGGGCAGCCAGCAAGAGATTGTTCAATCTGTATAACCAATAGAAATCAAGGATGCGTGATCAGGAACCTGAGAGTCACCAATAAAAAGTCACAATCCCTTGTCCAGTTTCTGGGGTTGAGCCACTGTTTGGCCCCAGGTGCATTGACTAAAGAAAAGACTGTGTCCCTAGGAGGCAGAGCCTTGCAAAACCACACAGCAAGAGGGTGAGGTCCTGGGTCTCCCAGGCTTTTACCGAAGGGATATACTTGGGTCACTGAATACCAAGGATTACCCAAACATTTGAGTGACTGTTGCACGAGGTCTTAGTAGACATTAATACCTAGAGACACAAACGGGCATCTTGGGCCCCTGTTAGAGCGGAGAATATTGGAGTAGCTAAAACATGGAGACTGGCCCATATCCTGCTTATTTATAGTGTGTCCACTGGGTCTGCAGACTCATCCAGTGGTCATGTCTCTGGACCCCAAATGTATAATGGAAATAGACATGCTTCATTTGTTGGTTCCTAGGCTTAGGGTAAGACTAACATCATAGAAAGGACCAAGGGGAATCCTCTGAAATGAACCCCCCTCTATAACCATAGACAGTGAGTCCAAAGCGATACAGCATTCCAAAGTGAATGGCAGAAATTAGTGTCATCCCTAAAGGACCAGAAGATGCAGGGTGATGGACCCCATCTGTTGCCATTTAATTCACAAGCGTGGGCCCTGCAAAAACCAGACAGATCCTGGAGGATGACAATGGTCCATGGCAAACTCAATTAAGCAGCAGTCACCATTGCAACTGCTGTGTCAGGTGTGATATCATTGCTAGGTCAGAATACCTTGGCCTGAGTGGATGTTACATGTGAATTAACATACATTCTTGCTTGGAATCCCATTTTTTAAAAAATAATTTCTAATGAACTTTAATTAGAATGTATAACTTTGATGTCTGAAGATAGATGAAACCTGTAGGATATGTTTATTTCTTCAAAGACGTTATATAATTAAAGTGTAATAAATGATATCACCTATAATAACTAATTTTCACATGGTTCTTATTTGGCGAACTCAGTAATTCAAAACATGGCAAGAATCTGGTAGGAAGCAAAACTTGGCTTCATGTGAGTAACTCATAACTGTTCGTGTGAGCTTTGCTGATTCCATTTGTGCTTGAAAAGGGTCAGAAAAGATTATCCTCCCTTTCATCACAGTCAGCAGGCGTCCTCTTCTCTCCTCATTCGCTTGTGCCCTCTGCAGCGAATGATCTGTCACCTGCAAAACCATCACCACCAACTCTTAAGTTCCTCTGACCTTCTACCCCTAACTGAAAATTGGCGTGTTCCAAGCAACCTTCTCAAGTGAGGGTTGTTTGCATCCCAGCTCTGTGCCACTGGGCCTGGGGTGAGGTGATTATTCTTTTAGCCCCTCCAGACCCTTGCTCTTCCTTCTTTTCTGAAAACCCTCACATTGTTTGAAGCGGTGCTATTGGAACAGACCGTCCTTACCCCTTCCTCGTACAAGTATTTGGCTGTCTTTCTCTGCCCAACTGTTCTGGAGACTTCCCTCTCACAGACAGTCCATCCAGCGCCCTGGCTTCTTGGTCCTTTGACCTCCTTACTCCTAGTAATCTTCCCCACCAAACTCTGGCCTGCTGCTCCCAAACTATTTCATTTCACTTTTTCTTTTTCTTTTCTTCTTTTTTTTCGAGACAGAGTCTCACTCTGTCGCCCAGGTTGGAATGCAGTGGCTCAATCTTGGTTCACTGCAAGCTCTGCCTTTCGGGTTCATGCCATTCTTCTGCCTCAGCCTCCTGAGTAGCTGGGACTACAGGTGCCTGCAACCATGCCTGGTTAATTTTTTGTATTTTTAGTAGAGACGGGGTTTCACTGTGTTAGCCAGGATGGTCTCGATCTGCCGACCTCGTGATCTGCCTGCCTTGGCCTCCCAAAGTGCTGGGATTACAGGTGTGAGCCACCGTGCCCAGCCTCATTTCCACTTTTTCTCAGCACAGTCCCCTCTAGTGACACTTCTCCAACAATGCTAGCCCATGATGACTTCCAAATCAGTGAGGCCACCACTTTCTTCAATGTCCACTGCTCCCTCCTTCCACAGTCTAGAATCTCTCATCCATAAGTATAATTTCATTTGTATATACCCTCAGCTCCCTCCTCATCCCTCCCCTCCCTACATTTGTCTTCAAAAATCCCACCCACAGCTAAATCCAACTCTCTAAGTCTATATTTGATGGTTAATTTTATGTGTCAACATGACTGAGCCATGGGATGCCCAGATAACTGCTCAAACATTATTTCTGTGTGGTCTCCGAGGGTGTATCCAGAAGAGATTAGCATTTGAATTGGTGAACTGAGTAAAGCCATTGTGGGTGGGCATTACCCAATCTATTAGCAAAGGAAGGTTGAGTCCACTCTCTGCTGATTACTGGAGCTGCCTTATTGATCTTCTCCTGTCCTTGGAGCACCTGGTTCTCAGGCCTTCTGACCCAGAATGGAATCTACACCATTGGCTCTCTGGCTTTCAGGCCTTGGAATTATATCACAAGCTTTCTTGGGTCTCCAGCTTGCAGACAGAAGCTTGTGGGACTTAATGAAGTATCCATAATCACATGAGCCAATGCCTTATAATCCGTTTCTTTCTGGTTATATATATCTTATTGGATCTGTTTCTCTGAGGACCCCTGACTAATGCCCTGTATTTGAGCAGCTGAATATTGCTGGAGAAACATAACCACGATAGCTCTCACTTTATCACAGTCTTCAGAAGCTGGCAGCCCCTTCACATCCATCCTGCCACCCTTCCCTAATGAATTCAGTCTCTTGTTTCCTGACCCAAGACCACTTTCTCAAAACTCCTCTCTAAGCTCCCTGCAGCCATTCCTTCTATTTGTCACTTCTTATTTCATTGTGAAAATCCAATGGTTAGCAGAGAACATTTGCATCTTCTACAACATCTTCCAATTTATCCTACATATTCTCATGGCCTTCATGCCATTTAGATGCTGACTTTCTCTCCCTTGAGCTTAAGGTCTTCCTATTTGATCTTCTACTTGGTTTCTCCACTTGCATGTGTATTAGGCAGGTGAAATATAGCACGTCCAGAAAAGAATGCCTGATTTTCTCTCCCCCTTATTTCCTATCTTGCTCAGTTGTCAGGCATCATTCTTGACTCCTCTGTGTCCCTGACATTCCACATCTAGTCCATAAACATGTACTGTTTCTACCTCCCCTGGTCTTCCAAATTCAACCATTTCTTAGCACCTCCACCACTACCATTCTCTCTTTCTGTGACTACTACAGTAGCCCCTACCAGATCTCCCAGCCTCCATGCGTGTTGCATCTCAGTAATCAGAATCATCTTTTAAAGATGAAAATTGGCCAGGTGTGCTGGCTCATGCCTGTAATCCTAGCACTTTGGGAGGTTCAGGAAGGTGGATCACTTGAGGTCAGGAGTTCAAGACCAGCCTGGCAAACATGGTGAAACCCCTTCTCTGTTAAAAATGCAAAAAATTAGCCAGGTGTGGTGGCATGCACCTGTAATCCCAGCTACTTGGCAGACTGAGGCAGGAGAATCGCTTGAACCCGGGAGGCGGAGGTTGCAGTGAGCCGAGATTGCACCACTGCACACTAGCTTGGTGACAGAGTCAGACTGCCTCAAAAAGATAAATAAAGATGAAAATTGGATCAAGTATCTTCTTGCACAAAATCTTTCATTGGTTTCTTATCACTATTTAGAATAAAATTGAGTCTCCTTCCATGGTCTGCAAAGTCCTGCATTGTGGTCCACTCTGCCACCTCTCCAAACTCATCCCCATCGCTCTTCCACCCCCAGCCCTGGTGTCCTCTGCTCTTCTTGTTTCTTGAGCATTTCAAGCTGGTTCTAGCTTCACAATCCTCACCCCTGCTGTTCACTCTGTCTGGCATGGGCTTGCCTGCAGAATTTCACATTACTGGCTGCCTTACTTCATTTAAGTGTCTGCTTAAAAGTCACTTCTCTGAGGGTGGAGCCAAGATGGCCAAATAGGAACAGCTCCAGTCTACAGCTCCCAGTGGGAGCAACGCAGAAGACGGGTGATTTCTGCGTTTCCAACTGAGTTACCAGGTTCATCTCACTGAGGAGTGTCAGAAAGTGGGTGCAGGACAGTGGGTGCAGCACATCACATGTGAGCCGAAGCAGGGCAAGACATCGCCTCATCCGGAAAGCTCAAGGGGTCAGGGAATTCCCTTTCCTAGTCAAAGAAAGGGGTGACAGCACCTGGAAAATCAGGTCACTCCCACCCTAATACAGCGCTTTTCCAACAGTCTTAGCAAACGGCACACCAGGAGATTATATCCTGCGCATGGCTCGGAGGGTCCTACGCCCATGGAGCCTTGCTCATTGCTAGCACAGCAGTCTGAGATCAAACTGCAAGGCGGCAGCAAGACTGGCGGAGGGGCGCCCGCCATTGCCCAGGCTTGAGTAGGTAAACAAAGTGGCCATGAAGCTCGAACTGGGTGGAGACCACCACAGCTCAAGGAGGCCTGCCTGCCTCTGTAGGATCCACTTCTGGGGGCAGGGCATAGCTAAACAAAAGACAGCAGTAACCTCTGCAGACTTAAATGTCCCTGTCTGACAGCTTTGAAGAGAGCAGTGGTTCTCCCAGCACACAGCTGGAGATCTGAGAACGGACAGACTGCCTCCTCAAGTGGGTCCCTGATCCCCGAGTAGCCTAAGTGGGAGGCACCCCCCAGTAGGGGCAGACTGACACCTCACACAGCTGGGTACTCCTCTGAGACAAAACTTCCAGAGGAACAATCAGACAGCAACATTTGCTGTTCACCAATATCCGCTGTTCTGCAGCCTCCGCTGCCGATACCCAGGCAAACAGGGTCTGGAGTGGACCTCCAGCAAACTCCAACAGACCTGCAGCTGAGGGTCCTGACTGTTGGAAGGAAAACTAACAAACAGAAAGGACATCCACACCAAAACCCCATCTGTACATCACCATCATCAAAGACCAAAGGTAGATAAAACCACAAAGATGGGGAAATAACAGAGCAGAAAAACTGGGAACTCTAAAAATCAGAGTGCCTCTCCTCCTCCAAAGGAACACAGCTCCTCACCAGCAATGGAACAAAGCTGGATGGAGAATGACTTTGATGAGTTGAGAGAAGAAGGCTTCAGACGATCAAACTACTCTGAGCTAAAGGAAGAAGTTCGAACCCATGGCAAAGAATCGAAAAACCTGGAAAAAAAATAGACGAATGGCTAACTAGAATAACCAATGCAGGGAAGTCCTTAAAGGACCTGATGGAGCTGAAAACCAAGGCAAGAAAACTATGTGACAAATGCACAAGCCTCAGTAGCCGATGCGATCAACTGGAAGAAAGGGTGTCAGTGATGGAAGATCAAATGAATGAAATGAAGTGAGAAGAGAAGTTTAAAGAATAAAAAGAAATGAACAAAGCCTCCAAGAAATATGGGACTATGTGAAAAGACCAAATCTACGTCTGATTGGTGTACCTGAAAGTGATGGGGAGAATGGAACCAAGTTGGAAAACACTCTGCAGGATATTATCCAGGAGAACTTCCCCAATCTAGCAAGGCAAGCCAACATTCAAATTCAGGAAATACAGAGAACTCCACAAAGATACTCCTTGAGAAGAGCAACTCCAAGACACATAATTATCAGATTCACCAAAGTTGAAATGAAGGAAAAAATGTTAAGGGCAGCCAGAAAGAAAGGTCGGGTTACCCACAAAGGGGAGACCATCAGACTAACAGCTGATCTCTCTGCAGAAACTCTACAAGCCAGAAGAGAGTGGGGACCAATATTCAACATTCTTAAAGAATTTTCAACCCAGAATTTCATATCCAGCCAAATTGAGCTTCATAAGTGAAGGAGAAATAAAATACTTTACAGACAAACAAATGCTGAGAGATTTTGTCACCACCAGGCCTGCCCTAAAAGAGCTCCTGAAGGAAGCACTAAACATGGAAAGGAACAACCAGTACCAGCCACAGCAAAAACATGCCAAATTGTAAAGACCATCAAGGCTGGGAAGAAACTGCATCAACTAACGAGCAAAATAACCAGCTAACATCATAATGACAGGAACAAATTCACACATAACAATATTAACCTTAAAATGTAAATGGGCTAAATGCTCCAATTAAAAGACACAGACTGGCAAATTGGATAAAGAATCAAGACCCATCAGTGTGCTGTATTCAGGAAACGCATCTCACGTGCAGAAACACACACAGGCTCAAAATAAAGGGATGGAGGAAGATCTACCAAGCAAATGGAAAACAAAAAAAGGCAGGGGTTGCAATCCTAGTCTCTGATAAAACAGACTTTAAACAAAGATCAAAAGAGACAAAGAAGGCCATTATATAATGGTCAAGAGATCAATTCAACAAGAAGAGCTAACTATCCTAAATATATATGCACCCAATACGGGGGCACCCAGATTCATAAAGTCCTTAGAGACCTAGAAAGAGACTTAGACTCCCACACAATAATAATGGGAAACTTTAACACCCCACTGTCAACATTAGACAGATCAATGAGACAGAAATTTAACAAGGATATCCAGGGATTGAACTCAGCTCTGCACCAAGTGGATCTAATAGACATCTACAGAACTCTCCACCCCAAATCAATAGAATATATATTCTTCTCAGCACCACACCACACTTATTCCAGAATTGACCACATAGTTGGAAGTAAAGCACTCCTCAGCAAATGTAAAAGAACAGAAATTATAACAAACTGTCTCTCAGACCACAGTGCAATCAAACTAGAACTCAGGATTAAGAAACTCATTCAAAACTGCTCAACTACATGGAACATGAACAACCTGCTCCTGAATGACTACTGGGTACATAATGAAATGAAGGCAGAAATAAAGATGTTCTTTGAAACCAACAAGAACAAAGATACAACATACCAGAATCTCTGGGACACATTCAAAGCAGTGTGTAGAGGGAAATTTATAGCACTAAATGCCCACAAGAGAAAGCAGGAAAGATCTAAAATGGACACCCTAACATCACAATTAAAAGAACTAGAAAAGCAAGAGCAAACACATTCAAAAGCTAGCAGAAGGCGAGAAATAACTAAGATCAGAGAAGAACTGAAGGAAATAGAGACACAAAAAACCCTTCAAAAAAAAAAATCAATGAATCCAGGAGCTGGTTTTTTGAAAAGATCAACAAAATTGATAGACCACTAGCAAGACTAATAAAGAAGAAAAGAGAGAAGAATCAAATAGACGCAATAAAAAATGATAAAAGGGATATCACCACAGATTCCACAGAAATACAAACTACCATCAGAGAATACTATAAACACATCTATGCAAAAAGTAGAAAATCTAGAAGAAATGGATAAATTCGTCTACACATACACCCTCCCAAGACTAAACCAGGAAGAAGTTGAATCTCTGAATAGACCAATAACAGGCTCTGAAATTGAAGCAATAATTAATAGCTTACCAACCAAAAAAAGTCCAGGACCAGATGAATTCACAGCCGAATTCTACCAGAGGTAGAAGGAGGAGCTGGTACCATTCCTTCTGAAACTATTCCAATCAATAGAAAAAGTGAGAATCCTCCCTAACTCATTTTACGAGGCCAGCATCATCCTGATACCAAAGACTGGCAGAGACACAACCAAAAAAGAGAATTGTAGACCAATATCCCTGATGAACATCAATGCAAAAATCCTCAATAAAATACTGGCAAACCAAATCCAGCAGCACATCAAAAGGCTTATCCATCACAATCAAGTGGGCTTCATCCCTGGGATGCAAGGCTGGTTCAACATATGCAAATCAATAAACATAATCCAGCATATAAACAGAACCAACGACAAAAACCATATGATTATCTCAATAGATGCAGAAAAGGTCTTTGACAAAATTCAACAACCCTTCATGCTAAAAACTCTCAATAAATTAGGTATTGATGGGACGTATCTCAAAATAATAAGAGCTATCTATGACAAACCACAGCCAATATCATACTGAATGGGCAAAAACTGGAAGCATTTCCTTTGAAAACTGGCACAAGACAGGGATGCCCTCTCTCACCACTCCTATTCAACATAGTGTTGGAAGTTCTGGCCAGGGCAATCAGGCAGGAGAAGGAAATAAAGGGTATTCAAATAGGAAAAGAGGAAATCAAATTGTCCCTGTTTGCAGATGACATGATTGTATATCTAGAAAACCCCATCGTCTCAGCACAAAATCTCCTTAAGCTGATAAGCAACTTCAGCAAAGTCTCAGGATACAAAATCAATGTACAAAAATCACAAGCATTCTTATACACCAATAACAGACAAACAGAGCCAAATCATGAGTGAACTCCCATTCACAATTGCTCCAAAGGGAATAAAATACCTACAAATCCAACTTACAAGGGACGTGAAGGACCTCTTCAAGGAGAATTACAAACCACTGCTTGAAGAACATTCCATGCTCATGGGTAGGAAGAGTCAGTATCATGAAAATGGCCATACTGCCCAAGGTAATTTATAGATTCAATGCCATCCCCATCAATCTTCACAGAATTGGAAAAAACTACTTTAAAGTTCATATGGAACCAAAAAGAGCCCACATTGCCAAGTCAATCCTAAGCCAAAAGAACAAAGCTGGAGGCATCACGCTACCTGACTTCAAACTATACTACAAGGCTACAGTAACCAAAACAGCATGGTACTGGTACCAAAACAGAGATATAGACCAATGGAACAGAACAGAGCCCTCAGAAATAATGCTGCATATCTACAACCATCTGATCTTTGACAAACCTGACAGAAACAAGAAATGGGGAAAGGATTCCCTATTTAATAAATGGTGCTGGGAAAACTGGCTAGCCATATGTAGAGAGCTGAAACTGGATCCCTTCCTTACACCTTATACAAAAATTAATTCAAGATGGATTAAAGACGTAAATGTTAGACCTAAAACCATAAAAACCCTAGAAGAAAACCTAGGCAATACCATTCAGGACATAGGCATGGGCAAGGACTTCATGTCTAAAACACCAAAAGCAATGGCAACAAAAGCCAAAATTGACAAATGGGGTCTAATTAAACTAAAGAGCTTCTGCACAGCAAAAGAAACTACCATCAGAGTGAACAGGCAACCTACAGAATGGGAGAAAATTTTTGCAATCTACTCATCTAACAAAGGGCTAATATCCAGAATCTACAATGAACTCAAACAAATTTACAAGAAAAAAACAACTCCATCAACAAATGGGCAAAGGATATGAACAGACACTTCTCAAAAGAAGACATTTATGCAGCCAAAAGACACATGAAAAAATGCTCATCACTGGCCATCAGAGAAATGCAAACCAAAACCACAATGAGATACCATCTCACACCAGTTAGAATGGCAATCATTAAAAAGTCAGGAAACAACAGGTGCTGGAGAGGATGTGGAGAAATAGGAACGCTTTTACACTGTTGGTGGGACTGTAAACTAGTTCAACCATTGTGGAAGTCAGTGTGGCAACTCCTCAGGGATCTAGAACTAGAAATACCATTTGACCCAGCAATCCCATTACTGGGCATATACCCAAAGGATTATAAAACATGCTGCTATAGACACATGCACATGTATGTTTATTGGAGCACTATTCACAATAGCAAAGACTTGGAACCAACCCAAATGTCCAACAATGATAGACTGGATTAAGAAAATGTGGCACATATACACCATGGAATGCTATGCAGCCATAAAAAAGGATGAGTTCATATCCTTTGTAGGAACATGGATGAAGCTGGAAACCATCATTCTCAGCAAACTATCACAAGGACAAAAAACCAAACACCACATGTTGTCACTCACAGGTGGGAATTGAACAATGAGAACACATGGACACAGGAAGGGGAACATCACATACCTCGGCCTATTGTAGGGTGGGGGGAGGGGGGAGGGATAGCATTAAGAGAGATACCTAATATTAAATGACGAGTTAATGGGTGCAGCACACCAACATGGCACATGTATACATATGTAACTAACCTGCGTGTTGTACACATGCACCCTAAAACTTAAAGTCACTTCCCTGACCACCCTGCCTACTACCACCTTCTCTTCCAATGTAATTATCTGTCTTTTTACTCTATTCTTTTTCTTCATTGCATTTAACATGTGTTCCATTTTATGTTAATGGATCTTAACGAATTCTAGACTCCGTTTAACATGTGTTCCATGCTTTGTTTTTGCTTTTTTTTTTTTTTTTTTTTAATTGAGATGGAGTCTCGCTCTGTCACCCAGGCTGGAGTGCAGTGGTGCCATCTCGGCCCACTGCAAGCTCCGCCTCCCAGGTTCACGCCATTCTACTACCTCAGCCTCCTGAGTAGCTGGGCCTACAGGCACCTGCCACCACGCCCGGCTAATTTTTTTGTATTTTTAGTAGAGACAAGGTTTCACCGTGTTAGCCAGGATGGTCTGGATCTCCTCACCTTGTGATCCTCCCTTCTCAGCCTGGGAAAGTGCTGGGATTACAGGCCTCAGCCACCACACCCAGCCAACATGTGTTCCACTGTTATGTTAATGGATCTTAATGAATCCTAGGCTCCTGTGTTGCCCCCTTCAACATCAACTCTAGGCTTAGCCATATGATTTGCTTTGGCTATTGGATCATTAGAAAATGTGGCCCAAGCAGAGGCCTAATACATGCGTACACATCAGGCTTGCCCTCAGGGAACCCCAGCTGCCAAGTGAGGAAGGCTGAGCTGGGAGAGGCTACATGGGGGACAACTGAGGCACATTAGCTAGCAGCCCCAGCCAACTGCCAGAAGTGTGAGTGAAGCCATCCAGCATCTGATAATTGGTGGCAAATGCATTAACGAACCCAACACCACCACGTGGATCCCCTAAGATGTCTAAATTGAGCTCATTAGAAAAATCAATCTACCAAGTGTCTGTTCCAAGTGACCACTGGACATCACCAGCTGAAATTCAACATCGAAACTGATGTTCTTTTTCTCCCTTAAAGTTATCTTTTCTCCTCTATTCCATATATTATTAATGGCACCCAAATATAACCAATGTCTTAAAGGTGACGGTTAATTTTACGTATCACCTTAGCTAGGCTATGGTGCCTAGTTGTCTGGATGTTGCTGTGAAGGTATTTTTTAGATATGATTAACATTCAAACTGGTGAGCTTTGAGGAAAGCAGATTACCCTCCGTAAGATATGTGGGCCTCAGCCAATCAATTGAGGATGTTAAGAGACAACACTGAAACTCCACTGAGGAAAAAGGAATTCTGTCTCCAGACTGCCTTTGAACTCAAGACTGCAAGATGAACTTCTGATAGAATTTCTCGCCTGTTAGCTACTTTGCAGGTTTTGGACTCAAGCACACCCACAATGGAGTTTCCTTATAATAGAGAGCCTCTTTCTGTCTCTCTCTCTCAATACACACACACACACACACACACACACACGCACACACACACGCACACTCTCACCCTATTGGTTCTGTTTCTCTGGAGAATCCTAATACAATACATCATCTATGATGACCCCTCTCTGTCACTTTCGAGCATTCATTCAGTGACCATGCCCTATTTTTGCAATCTACACACTGTCTCTTGCATCCACCCTTTCTCTGTCTCTACTTCCCATCTTGATTTAGGTGCTCAGCATCTCTCACCAGCACTATTACAAACTATTAACCAAGTCTTGCTGGCTCATCTCCCTCCAAATCTCCTGCCACTCCACCACTAGACTTATCTAAGATAAGCACCTGATGATCATATCATTTATCTCCAAAGTCTCCTCCTGGCTTCCCATTGCCTTCAGGATACAGTTCAAACTCTTCAGGATAGGATGGAAGCTCTTTATCTACTAGCCCAAGTTAAGCTGCAGCTCCGAGCTCTGTCTCTCTTACTGCCCCAAGTACCCACCCTCCAGCCATATTTAACTAGTTGTTGATCCCCAAAGACCTCATGCTCATTTCATGCCCTCATGCTTTTGCATGCTCTGTTCCATCTCCCTGCAATGCCTACTGCTTTGTCTGAAAAATACTCTGAACTTTAATCCAAGCCATGGCTCAGAGGTACTCTTTGTTCAGAAACTGTTGCTAGATTCTTGGTTATAATTTTTAAAACATGATAAAGGTCTTATCATAAACCTTATGTAATATATTGACATTAATATATTTGTATTTCTCAAAAGAAAAGGAACTTTTTGATGGCCCCTGTATCTTGTTCAATAATTGGATCCCTAGTCCTAGTGTTTTGTTTAGCTCATAATAACCACTCAAAAAATGCTTGGGAGCCCATTTGTATGGGTTAGATTTTATACCCCTTGAAGGCAGAGACCATATTGTTGTTCATCTTGGTATATCATTCCTCTCATGGGATCTTGCATAGTTGAAGCTCAATATAAGAAATTTGAGGTTGGGTGCAGTGGCTCATGCCTGTAATCTCAGCACTTTGGGAGACCAAGGCAGGTGGATCACTTGAGACCAGAAGTTCGAGACCAGGCTGGCCAACATGGTGAAACCCCTTCTCTACTAAAAATACAAAAATTAGCCAGGTGTGCTGGCCCGCGCCTGTAGTCCCAGCTAGTCGGGAGGCTGAGACAGGAGAATTGTTTGAACGTGGGAGGCGGAGGTTGCAGTGAGCCAAGATCACACCACTTCCCTGCAGCCTGGGTGACAGAGCAACACTTCATCTTTAAAAAAAAAAAAAAAAAATTTTGAATTTAGAAGATAACCTTTAGTTCCCTGAGAAAATAAAAATACTTCATTTCCTTTTGCTACCAGATATGTCAGCCATTATTGAGATTCCCTGCTCAGTGGTGTCACAATGATTTAAGGTCAAACAAAAGTTTATGGAAAGGAGAAATCGCTGGCACTGAGGGTCATAGTCGTGGGGGAAAAGGAAATAGAAGAAAACAGTCTTCTGAATGGCTCTTTAATAAGAGCCATTTCTATTTCCTATCCTCTCAAACAGTGCTTGAAAAACATTTTTTGTCTTGTTTTGAAAATTTTCAAACCCACAGAAAGTTGAAAGAACAGTACAAGGAACAGCCAGATACTCCTCACGTAGATTCACCATCTAGCTGCAGCGACTTCCTCTATTTATATGCATACGTGTAAACACACACACACACACACACACACACACACACACACACACACACAACTTCCCTTTTGCTAAAGTAGGCGGCTGTCATCATGGCATTTCATGCCTAAATGTTGGATCTTGCATCACTCAGAATAGAGCCATCCTCTTACATCACCATAACACCATCTTCACACCTGATAAGAGAATCAACATTAATTCAACAGAATGATCTAACATGCAGTCTGGACTCAAAGTTTCCTAATTGTCCTCCAAAATGTCCTTGGTAGCTTTTGACCCAGAATCCAATCAAGGTTGACACCTAGATTTGGCTGTTCTGTCTCTATTTTCCCCGTACTCTGCCTCTGCTGTTCTTGATCTCCAAATCTTTGAAGGCCTGTAGAACATCCTGGCTGGGCACAGTGGCTCACACTGGGAGGCTGAGGTGGGGGGATCACTTGAGGTCAGAAGTTCAAGACCAGCCTGGGCAACATGGCGAAATACCGTCTCTACTAAAAATACAAAAGTTAGCTGGGCGTGGTAGTGCATGCCTGGAGTTCCAGCTACTCACTCAGGAGGCTGAGACATGAGAACTGCTTGAACCCAGGAGGCAGAGGTTGCAGTGAGCCAAGATCACATCACTGCACTCCAGCCTGGGGGACAGAGCAAGGCTCTGTCTCAAAAAAAAAAAAAAAAAAAAAAAAAAAAAAAGCCAGGTGCAGTGGCTTGCGCCTATAATCCCAGCACTTTGGGAGGCTGAGATGGGCAGATCACCTGAAGTCAGGAGTTCAACACCAGCCTGGGCAACATGGCGAAACACCGTCTCTACTAAAAATACAAAAAATTAGCGGGGTGTGGTGGCACATGCCTGTAATCCCATATACACAGGAGGCTGAGGCAGGAGAATCGCTTGAACCTGGGAGGCACAGGTTGCAGTGAGCTGAGATTGCGCCATTGCACTCCAGCCTGGGCTAAAAGTGTAAAATTCCACCTAAAAAAAAAAAAAAGAACAGCCCATATTCCAGAGTGCTCTGACCATCTGGCCAGGATTTGATTCAGGTCAGATGCTTCCAGCAAATTGTGTTATGGGTGTCCCTCCCATGGCATCAGACCAGGGATTCACAGGGTCAGGTTGCTCCAATAATTGTCATGGCATGCATGATGGGAGGCAGATGAGGTGAAGGCTGACAGATGGCAATGCAAAGGCACGCTTTTGCCTTTGTAATTAAGCAGTAACCTGTGAGATTCTGTAAGCAGCCTTTCCCCACCAGTCTTTTCTCCCAGTGGGTCATATTATTCATTGATGATCATAGCTTAAATCAATTATTACTCTGAGAGTTATAAAATGGTGCTTTCCTAAGTCTAAAATTTAGCCTACACATACTAGATTGTAATTTTTTATAAAGAAGAACGTGTTCTATTTTTTTTGTTTCTAGACAGGGTCTCACTCTGTCGCCCAGGCTGGAGTACAGTGGTGAAATCATGGCTCTTTGCAGCCTCGACCTCCAAGGATCAAGTGATCCCCCAACCTCAGCCTCGTGAGTCGCTGGGACTATAGGCACATGCCATCATGCCCAGCTAATTTTTATATTTTTTGTAGAGATAGGGTTTTGCCATGTTGCCCAGACTGGTCCTTTCTGTCTTTTGAGAATCACTATAGAGTCGTGAAATGTTAAAAATGCAATGCATTACAATCATTTCCCAGGATTTTTTTTTTTTTTTGATCCTCAAAGTTTCTCAGATTTGGTCAGTGGGATCCTTTCCAAGCTGACTTGTGTATTTTTTTGACATGGACTTTTAAATGGTCTGTGAACACGTCTTTGCTTTCTGATACACAAGATGTTCCTAACTCTGACCTAGTATTTGCCAATTCTCTAAGGAGCTCTGGTTCTTTTTGGCAGGCAATAGTATTCAGAAACCAAAACCTGGTTCCTACATAAGCTTATTGCTATGGGGTATTATTGATTCTAAGCTTTTCCAGGGACACAGCTAGAGTATCAGATCATGATCTCCCACTTACTGATAGCTCCAATTCAAATCCTACACTACAGCAGTAACAGGGTTCTCTACCTGCCCTCCCTCCCCCATCTTATGTTCTAGATCCCTTCACTGAAAACCCACATTAAAAGCAAGAGGTAAACACAATCCTCAATGGTCTGAGTTTGGAGCTGGGACTCTCACCCACTGGAGCGGCAAAGGGAGGTGGAAGCAAAGATTCCCTTGCCAGTCGGCTTGATTGTACCTCAGGCATCTGGCTGCTAGTGCCTTCTTGGAGTGGGCAGACTTTTATAGAGAAAGAAGATGGAAATTGTCCAATTGGATGTTATTAAAACATGCACCTGTGACCCAATTCTTCAGAAACCTACCTGTGGACTTTTAACATAAAATCAGCTTTAGAAGATTTTTTACTGAAGAATTAAGGACAAAGCTGCTTTTGTAGCTTTGTCCATCAAACAACATTTTTCCAACAGAAAGCTACTTGGCTCATGACCCCTGGAGAAATGGCCCCTTTAGCTATTTCCTCTGAACAGAGTTCTCTGCAGAGAGCTGTGGTTAAACCACCCATGAATGAGGCTGGTTTCTCTTTCTGGCTTTGTACACTGCAGAGAATTGTTTTGAAATTCGATGACACAAACTTTGGTATCAGTTGCAACAGTTTTTCCATGTGGCCCAGGTCTTCTCAAGAGAAAGTCATTATAAAATGCTTGGGTTCAGGGTACAAATTCTCACGGAGATATTCTGCCACTGGGTCTCCCACTGCGGTTATTCCAAGTAATTCCCACAGCAGTCTCGAGGGTTAAATGTTAATTGTTTTAAAGACGAGGTCACCGAGACCCAGAGAGTCTGTGTCACATAACACAAAGTCACAGGCTACTATGCTTTGTTGAATCTAAGATGCTTAAGATTCTAAAGTACATTCCATTTCCAGGTATGTTAAAAGTGAAAAAAAAATGTGTATGTCTTATAATCAGAGAAATACAGTGGGTAGTGATGGATCTAGGGTCAAATTCAGATCCTCATGACTAAGAAACCCATGCTTTTTCCACTTGATTTAGGGTTCATGCAAGAAGAGCAAGCTGAACTGCAGATAGAAGATCTGGGCTTCCAGAAGGTTGAAAAGACAAGGAAAGATAGCATAGCATGAGCAACAGCATGGATGTGAAAGTTTGCTTGGAGAGTGAACTCAGAGATGAGCTAGTTTGACAATAGCTGAGTGTTCACATTTGGGAGCAGTGAGAAATGCAGCTTTTAGAAAGAGATTTGTCGGATGAACCAGCTTTAGAAGGCGGCTGGTGATTTCTTTTAGGTGTAGCAGTTCTAGGAAACTGGACATCGTTGTAAGCGCTTGGGAGTGGATGCTACAGGTTGAAAGCACTGTTTTAAAGGAGAGGTGTACAGGGAGGATTGGAAGAGGAGATATGAGGCTGATGCAGTTCAGATGGATGACAGGCACTGAAGCTTGAACAGGGATGGCAGCCTTGAGACTGGAGAAAAAGGGCTAGGTGAGGTGAGAACACTTCAGAGGAGGAGTTATCAGCAACTGTTGATAGGTTGGAGATGAATGGGGAGCCCATATAATTTCTCATCCAAACTCGGACACCTCTGAGAAAGAAAGTGAAGCACTATTAATAACCATGCTAGAAGGTGGGCATCAACCAGCACTGTCTTGGGCAAACTCGATATACAGCTGGTTACTGCAGATGAGAGAATGAAGGAGAGATCAGAATCAAAACTGCTCCAATATTTCTTGTTTGGGGGACTTTGGGTTACTGTAGTTCACAGAGCTGTTGCAAATGCCACCTCTTGTACAAAGAGTCTGTGATTTTCCCCCATCCTCCCCAAAAGAAGCTGTGAGGAATCAAACAGCCCTCACGGTATGGGTGAAGGAACAGACTTTATTGGGGGAAACTTACAAGCCAAGGTGGAAAGAGAAGGCATCCGATACTCCTCCTAACCACACAGAAAGGTGTGGGCCACAGCCAGGATGTTCTTGGAGACCGTCGGGTGGACATGCCAGGGAAGGAGGCCCTCCCCTCCAACTCTCTGCCACCTCTCTTCTTTATAGGATAAGAGCAAGAACAACCTTGTCAGTGGGAGAACAGTCTACAGGTATATTAGATGTCAGCAGATTGCAGAAGGTGTCTGGGAAATCCAGCTGCCCAGTATTTGGAGAATCTGAGGGCTCATTGGAAGCTGATTTTGGAAGGAGACCCATTGAGCCTGTGGGACCCTGGTTTAAGTGTATCTCTTCTCCCTGGAGAAAGAAGAAAGGCCTTCTGTCCTATCCAGGACCTTATCCAGGCAACCCAGAGTGAGCCCCCGTAGGCCTTTTATGGCATAGTTCTGCTTGTGACACCAAAGTACTTGGTTTAGGGCAGGGGAGGGGCAGGAGTGAGAGTAAAAATAGGGAAGTGTGATATTGCGATATAAAAAGAAATACATATTTGGTCATCCTCCCTGGTTCCTAGCACAGAGCTTTGAAAACCCTTGGAATTTCCTGAGTGACAGAGATGAGAAGAGCATCATTTATTTTTCATAAGTCCCTTTCAACTATTCTTGAGTTTACACTTACGATTCTTCCTTGGTCCCTAGATGGTTTCATGATGGGGGCTGGTGGCCAGAGGAACTGACCTTGTGATTACAAGGTTGGAACATTCGGCCCCACCCCCAGGTCCCCTGGGGAGAGGAGAGGGGCTGGAGGTTTTGGAAATCACTAACAGTCAAATATTTAATCAATTATGCCCATATAATGAAACCTCCATAAAAACCCTTACATCAAGGGGTACAAGCAGCTTTTGGGAGAGTGAGCAAACGCATCCACGTGCCAGGAGGGTGGCACGCTCCAACTCCCCAGTGGGGCTGAAGTGCCCATGTTCAGGACCCTTCTGGACCTTGCCCTATGTACCTCTTCATCTGCATGTTCACTCGTATTCTTTATAATTTCCTTTATAATAAAGTAGCAACAGTAAGTAAACTGTTTTCCCTGAGTTCTGTGAGCTGCTCTAGAAAATTATTGAACTTGAGCCAGGAGTGGTGGCTCATTCCTATAATCTCAGCACTTTGGGAGGCCGAGGTGGGAGGATTGCTGGAGCCCAGAAGTCCAAGACCAGCCTGGGCAACATAGAGAGACACTGTCTCTAGAAGAAATACAAGTTTAGCCAGGTGTGGTGGAACACACCTGTGAGCCCAGTTACTCTGGAGGCTGAGATGGGAGGATCACTTGAGCCTGGGAGGTGGTGGCTGCAGTGAGCCATGATCGTGCTACTGCATTTCTGTCTGGGTGACAGAGTGAGACTCTCTGTGTGTGTGTATGTGTGTGTGTATGTGTGTGTGTGTGTGTGTGTGTGTGTATGTGTGTGTGTGTATGTGTGTGTGTGTATGTGTGTGTGTGTATGTGTGTGTATGTGTGTATGTGTGTGTGTATGTGTGTGTGTATGTGTGTGTGTATGTGTGTGTGTATGTGTATGTGTATGTGTGTATGTGTGTGTATATATGTATCTATCTATCTATCAAGCTTGAAGTGGGAGTCATGGAAACCTCTGATTTATAGCCAGTCAATCAGAAGTATGGGAGGTCCAGGACTTGTGGTTGGCATTTGAAATGGGGGTAGTCTTGTGGGGCTGAGCCCTTAACCCACGGGATCTGCTGGGTTAGACCAGGTAGTGTCAGAATTGAATTGTTTGATATCCAGCTGGTGTGCAGACAATTAAATAATTGGTTATTGGTATGGAAAAACTCACATATTTGGTGCCAGAAGTATTGGGAGTAAAAGCAGTTCAGAGTGTCAAAGGACAACCTTAACACAGGTTTAGTTTTAAGATCATAATTGACGGCCGGGCACGGTGGCTCACGCCTGTAATCCCAGCACTTTGGGAGGCCGAGGCGGGTGGATCACGAGGTCAGGCGATCGAGACCATCCTGGCTAACACAGTGAAACCCCGTCTCTACTAAAAAATACAAAAAATTAGCCAGGCGTGGTGGCGGGCGCCTATAGGCCCAGCTACTCGGGAGGATGAGGCAGGAGAACGGCATGAACCCAGGAGGCGGAGCTTGCAGTGAGCCGAGATCGTACCACTGCACTCTAGCCTGGGCGACAGAGTAAGACTCAGTCTCACAAAAAAAAAAGAAAAAAAAAAAGAAAAAAAAATTTAATTGACTTTATTTGTAATTCCAGAATCCAGCAAACTTCATTCGATAGAACAGAACAAGTGTTCCAACGGGCTGAGTAGAGGAGGGTGGTTTCATCCAGAGAAAGCTGAAGAAAGCAGGGACAAAGACCGAAAAGCAGATTGGTCATTTCAAAGTTACTTTTCTTGCAAGGTGGAAATGGGGAACAGAACAGTAGAGAAATAACTGATTGGTTAACATCAGGTCACTTTCTCTTGGAAGGGAGAGAGTAGAGGAAACTTCTTACCATGCAGATTGAAACTGGCCTGTTTGGGAAATTTGGCTTTCTCTGTCTCCAGATTGTTCTGGATTACTCTGGAGGTCGGTTAACAACTCAGGTTTGGCTTGGCAATGTGGAACCTCAGCATGAGTGACTTCATTCTGACTTTTGGTCTGGTCTGCTGGGGCTTAGTGCAGGAGCTTAGTTCAAAACAGTAGCCTCCCGGCTGGTCTGAAGGTAGTGAGTTACCTCAACCGATTGTTTGCAGTCAGTTACAGATCAAACCCCTTGTTCAGCTCTTTCCACCCTTCTCACTACTGCACTCACAACAACAGCAACAAACAATGGCCTCCTATATTTTTTTTTTTGAGAGAGGGTCTTGCTCTGTTACCCAGGCTGGAGTGCTGTGGTGCGATCACGGCTCATTGCAGCCTCCACCTTCCTGGCTCAAGCAATCCTCCTACCTCAGCCTCCTGAGTAGTTGGGACTACAGGCGAATGTTTTTTGTAGAGATGGGGTTTCATCATGTTACACAGTCTGGTCTCCAACTCTTGAGCTCCAGTGATCTGTCCCCCTCCCAAAGCGTTGGGATTACAGGCGCGAGCCACCACACCTGGCCATCCTCCTGTAATTTTTATTTAGCAAGAGGTAGAGAGAGCATCCGTTTCCAGTGAATTAACCTACAAGCACATATACTGAACTGTGAACTATAATAAGTAGAGCCATATTTCTTGGATGGTTCGGGAGACATTTGGGTTTCACAGTGCTTATGGGTTCCCCATAAGCAAACACCCGACTGCAGCATGTATGCATAACCGAAGAGGGCACCCGTGACATGGTCTGACTGCAGGGCCTGCAGCCATTTTCAAAGCCTCAAGCATCGCCAGATTTTGTGCCTGATTTCTACTGAACTAAAATTAGTAACAGGTGACAAGCCAAATATACAGTTGGAAGGTTTGTGGGATGTCACTTTCATTGCTATTCCATTGCATTCCACTCATCTATTTTTAGCATGGAAGATACCCCCTTGAGACTGGAGGCCTGATTTGGAGACCTGAATTTAGAGAGAATCACAACACAGTTTTGCTTCAAGGATGGAAGTCAGGCTGGAGTTTCCAGGACCTCAGGACACTACTGCTTTGATTCTATCACTTCCTTGGTAAAAATAAACAATAACAACACAGAAACCCACAAACTCTAGGAAATCTCTACTGCTCAAAGTTTTTTTCTAAAATTCTGTCGCTGATACTTAAAACTTTTATTTGATCTATTTATTCAAACGTCTTATCACATACCATGCCCCCATGCAGTCGCATGGAACTGGCCAGCGCCTTTGAACTCTTCTTGGTTGTGCCCTCTGCCAAGTTCTCCTACAAGCCATTCCGTCTGCCTGGATCTGTCTTGTTCAGGATGCCTACTGGTCTCTGAGCTGCAGACCCCTGTACCCAACAACCTTACTGGCATCTCCAGAGATATCCAAGTGCAGATCAATTTTTAAAAATGAAACTTGTCAGCCTCCCTTCCAAACTGGCTCCTTCTCCTCCCTCATTCTAGAGAATGACAAGGGAAAAGTCTCTGAGAGTGCCTTCCCTCTGCCAGGCTTTATATCCTCCATGGTCTGGAGATACCTTTCTAAAACACAGGCTAGCCCCTCTGTCTCCTGCTGCAAGCCCACCCATGGCTCCCTGTTGCTCTCAGGACAAGGCAGAAGCTTCTAGCATCATACAGGAGGAGCCCCACTGTGAGTAGCCTCCTGCTCCTCCCACCCCATCCTCCAGCTTAGATCTCCTCCAGGTTTCCAACCAGGGCCAGGCTGGCTCCTCTCCTGCTTCCAGACTGTGCACACCATGCTTCCCCATTCCCTTTGCCCGGCGCCTTCTTCAGGGTCTTTATCCATTGTCTATACTCTAAGCACCATGAGAGAACTAAGCAGTCCTGTTCATCTTACCAGAAGCCCACAGTCAGTCTTTCAGGAATGGCTGATGACTAGTGAATGAAGCAATGAAATAATGAGTGAATGATACGCAAGTACAATGATGCAGAACCAGGACCATCAAAGGGGGTGGGGGGAAGAGGTTGCAGCAAGGACCCGACGGTGCTTTGTCTGCTGGTTCAGATTCCTGTTGGGAAGGGGTTGGAAGTTAATGTCCTGCAGTCACCCCTGTGGATCATAGGTGTGCGTGTGTTTGTGTGTGTACCTGGGGATAGACAGGTAGGCTTCCTTGGGGGATATACTCATGTTGTCATGTGACCTCCGTTCTTTTCAATTAACCATTTTGAAGCCTTAAAAAAAAAAACTTCTTTTAGGTATTAGGGAGCAATACCCCAACTGATATCTGGGTGGCCAACATCTTGGCCACCATCTTTCTGGTAAGCACATCCCTTATGGAATGCTTGTCAAACACAGACTATGCTAGTTTGAATATTTCCGTCTGTATATGCACAACAGACATTCAACATAAGTAGAAATAGTGAATTCCTTCTGTGAGCCAGGCACTGGGCTGGGCCTTGGAAGCCAGGTTAGAGACCCGGGAGATGATCTTCCTTCCTTTCCAATTGCTCTGTGCCTGCTGATGCTGTATGATACTCTTATTTATCTGTGCTTAGAGTGAACTATCCAGGTTTTCTTAGTGAGAAGAAAATTATGGAAACTTAGGAATAAGGAGCAGAGGATATAGCAAGGGGAGGAGGGTAGAATTAGTTTAATAAAATTACCAACACACAAAAAATTCTATCTGCAGGCTAATAATACAACATGTACACAAGTGTATTAGTTCATTCTCATGCTGCTATGAGGAAACACTTGAGAGTGGGTAATTTATAAAGAAAAGAGGTTTAATTGACTCACAGTTCTGCATGGCTGGGAAGGTCTCAGGAAACTTACAATCCTGGCGGAAGGCATCGCTTCACAGGGTGGCAGGAGAGAGAATGAGTGCTGAGTGAAGGGAGAAGCCCCCTTATAAAGCCATCAGATCTTGCAAGCACTCAATATCAAGAGAACAGCATGGGGGAAACCGCGCCCATGATTCAATTACCTACACCTGGTCCCACCCTTGACACGTGGGGATTATTACAATTCAAGGTGAGATGTGGGTGGGGACACAGAGCCAAACCATATCAACGAGCCTCCTTTTGTTTAAGGAATCATGGAGCTACTCTAAGATTCTAATATATAATATTGTAGAGAAAAGAAATTTCCCCAAAATATTATGACTAGGGGGCATTTCCCCATCATTCTAAGTCTTAGCTTGATTTTGCCCTAGGAGACTTCCTGTAGTGGGAATTATTCATAATTTTTCCTCTCCTATTACAAGCTTTCCACATACTCTTAGATGAGAAAGGTGAGTGGCCTCTGTTAGAGAGTTCTTATGTGTATTTGGACTTTCTTTACTGGAGCTGTCTCATTTTCTAAACTCTCAGATTCAGTGGCTAGAACTTTTTTTTTCTCAGACGCGTTTCCAGTTTCCTTTTCTCAGATATATATTGTCAAATCATCTAGCTCACTAGTGTTAATCACTCTGTTCCTAATATATAGCAATAAAATTTCAGATGAGAATCTTAGTAAGATTACTTGCAGGAGTTCAAGAATGTGGCGTGTTCTTAAAACTAGGGGACAAGGTTGATTTCAACCATTGTTAGCATTATGTTTCTGTAATCTTAGCCCTGAATAAATTACTCAAGCGTCACAAAGATCATTAGACAAACAACAAAACAACAACAACAAAATCCCACCCAGCAGCACCATTTGTATGTCTATGCCAGTGTCTACTTCTGTCATACAGTTTGTAAGTATTAGAGGTCAGAGGTGAAAAGGAAAGGTTAATTAGCCCAGCCTTTTATGCAAAACAGGTTGCATAGCATTTTCTCCATAGTAATTTTGAGAGAGAGAGAAAGGATAGACTTTACAACACATAGCTGTGGGGAAGGAGGTTTATTATTAAACAGAGATAATAAATAAGTGTTGGAAACCACACACAGCAACTGGAGCTTAGCTTTTATGTGTCTTGGTTGCCAGCAGCTTTTACTACTTCAACAGATCCTGACAACAATAATTAGAATTCAAGGGAAGCAGGAGGAAGGTGATTAATCTTGCAAACCCATTTCTGGTAGCACATCAGCACTGGTCTGGGGAATGGGGACACCTGGTTCTTCCTCTCTCCTGCCCCATGTTCTCCACACTGGCTGCAGCACACATCTGTCTAGTGACAGATTTTAGAATAGCAAACCCTGGGCTGTATCAAGCGCCAAACAAAGGCCAAATGACACAATAAAAGCATCATTTATCTTTCAAAAACTTCTCCGCTACTGCCAAGAGGGAGGACCCACACCTGGGAAAAGATTGTCTTTCTTATATGGAAGAAACCTGAATTGTTTCCACGTTGCTTTTTCCTTGACACCCAGGCCACTTTCCATCGGGTTGTCAGGATACTCCTAAGAAGGGGAGTCGGAAATGCCAGATGTTCTGTATCACCTTTAGTTAAAAACTAAGCCTCCTGTTACTAGAGACCATTCAATGTCCACTATTCCCTTTGGTGAGTTACTTAAGGAACTGTGCGTCTCCACCTGCAACCCCATGCCTCCTCTCCTGTTGAATTCCCAACAGCAGTTATTGCCCCTGTCCCCAATCCCCACACTAATGGGGGCCCTACAATTTAGGGCAGAGGCCATTTATTACAAAACGCTCTTGAAACCTGATCCCTCCACTCCTCCCCTAATTTTGGATGCACAGTTTAAGTAAGGAATCTCTTAGCACTTAGCGACGGCTTCTTCGCTGTGGCAGATATCACAATTGTAACTGGGCCCTCATCAGACTGGGAGCTTCCTGTGGGTGGAAGCTGCATCCACAGAGCTTAGCAATGCTTTGTGTACTCGGTAGGTGCTCAGTAAGCCTTTGCGTGGGCTCTGGGAATATAACTCCTTTGAAGTACAACATACAAGCAGTGAAGTGCAGACACCTGCAGTGAATGTACAGATCAATGGATTCCACGTGTGTATACACAGAGGTTTACAATGGCCACCCAGAGGAGCGTTACAGAACATTCCCCTAGAGACTCCCTTGACGCAGGGAATTTAATTGCCCTCCCTTCCATCCTGTGCAGGCAGGCTGGTTGCCAGTAAAGGGATATGAGATGCCGTGATGCATCCGCAGACAGAACCCTTAGGATGGGGGGGAAGGACCTGTCATTCTAGAGTAAAAGTAAGACCAGGAAGATTAAAGAAGACAAAAATTTAAAAATGCAAATGGTGAAAAGCATAAACAACTATTTTCCTCTCTCCCCACACTCACCCAGAAGCACCGGGGCCAAAGAGAGGGCATGGGAGGTCTCAGGATCCCCTGCCGCCCCACCACTGCCCTGATGCCCGCTTTTGACGCAGAGGCCGGAGTGGCTCTGAAATTACTGTCTTCAAAGCAGGCCAAACCTTGCTTGACACGTGCAAAGTTCCAATCTCTTGCTTCTCAGCTCCCCGCACGCGCGGGCCAACGTGCACTTCTGAGCCAGATCACCTAGCCACAAGGAGGGGGAGAGAGGGGGAGATAGGAGGAGAGAGGGGAAGATAGGGGGAGAGACGGGGGAGAGAGAGGGAGAGGCAGAGAGAGAGAGAGAGAGAGAGAGAGACAGAGAAGAGAAAGGAAGCACCTGAGACAGAGAGAAAGAAGAGAGAGAAAGGCAGCACCTTCCGCCAGCGCTGCGGCCTTGTGTTTCCTCCCGTGTCAAACGAGAGGGCCCCAAATTGACCCCAAATGTTTTTTCTTCCTTTCTCAATCCAACATTTATACCAGCACGTTATTTCCAGGATGCCCAAGACCTCTGCTATGGTTGTGCTGCTGTCCCTGCAAAGGCGCTGGGGATGGCCGAGGTGGGGGATGTCTCTGGGGGCTGAAATACGCTGCCAGGGGAAGGGGCGCCCCGATACCACCCTCAGTGGCTGCTGGTTGGGCGACCGCTGGCCCTGGCTTGAGAAAGTGAAAATGTCCAATCTATTTTGCCTGGAGCCTTGGGTCTCTTTTGGACACGGAACCGAGCAGCAGTCCTCCACTTCGCCCTCCCCCGCCGCTGCAAGGGAAAAGGTCGTTTTCCTCGGGTCCCGGAGAGGCCCTCCAGGAACCCAGAGCCCCCCGGGGACACCGCCCAGCCCCCGGCGCCCGGCCCCGCCCCTGCGCGAACTCGGCCGCACCCACTTTCCCGGGCGGCTCCCCCTCCGTGGCCTGTGGCGTCACAAGGCCCCCAGCCGCCTGTGCCCCGCGGTGCGCGCCCCGCTCCGGGACCTGCCGCCACCGCCGCCCCGCCCTCGGCGGCGCCCACACCCAGGCGCGCCCGCGCGCGCGCCCGGCCCCGTCCCTGCCTGGAAGCACAGCTGAAGATGGCGAGCCCGGCGCCTCCGGAGCACGCCGAGGAGGGATGCCCGGCTCCCGCCGCCGAGGAGCAGGCGCCGCTGTCGCCGCTACCGCCGCCACCGCCCCAGGCATCCCCCGCAGAGCGGCAGCAGCAGGAGGAGGAAGCGCAGGAAGCTGGGGCGGCGGAGGGCGCGGGGCTGCAGGTGGAGGAGGCCGCGGGCCGGGCGGCGGCCGCGGTAACCTGGCTGCTCGGGGAGCCGGTGCTGTGGCTGGGCTGCCGCGCCGACGAGCTGCTGAGCTGGAAGAGGCCGCTGCGGAGCCTGCTCGGCTTCGTCGCTGCCAACCTGCTGTTCTGGTGAGAGCTTGGGCAAGGTGGGGGCGCTGAGGAGGGCAGGTGACCTTGGGGCGCCCGGGGCCCCGGGGACCCAGTGCAGGGGGAGCCCGCGGGACACTGCGGAGGAAGAATTGTCAGCCCTGCCCCACTTTCTCGGCCACCTGTCTCGAACAGGTAGACACTCACCGCAACTTTCCTCCGGACGCACGTCCCTGTGAGCAGTTGTCGTTCTCCGTGTGCGGATCCAGCCTCAGATGCGAGGTGGTCGGCCGACCCTCAAGCACCTGCACCTACAGGTGTTCCCATCGTGCTTGAAAACTTCGCCCCTGCTTTCTAAAACTCTGAGGTCTTGACCTGCTCGCCCAAGCTTGCCGGAGCAAACGTGCTTGAACGTGTCTTGGTTCTTGCGGCCCCAGCAGGCATATCTGGACCAGATTAGGTACCCGTTCAAAACGGTGCCGCATTCATCAGTCACCTGAGATGGGCCCTGAATGATTTGTTTTTTCCTTCCCCTGGAGCGTTAGGTTTACTGTGTTTACTCCCTGATGAGAAAACGGGAGGCAAACAAGCAGGTGGAGTACGCCCAGCACCCACCCCCGGGTGTGCACAGTGTGGAAAACAGGCATATTTTTAGGTGAAGTACAGGGAGAACACACGGGAATGCTCAGCCCCTGAGCAACAGGTTTGTCTCTCCAAAAAGCGCTCTTCAGGAAGGCCAGGGAAATGTCTGTCTCCTTCGTTGAAAGTGGTGTCCTGTCATCCGTTACCACGCTATTGAGGGCGGAGAAAAACCTTCTTTCTTTGCTAAGTGTCCTCATAACAAACATGACCCACACAGTGCAGAATAATCAGACTCCGGTAACAGATACCTTGTTACAGGACAGAGATTTCTGAACCTTAAAGTTGAGAAATAAATAAATTGCACAAAATAGCCTGTCATTTTCTAGGTTAACTTGAGCAAGATGAATATTTTCCTCAGATCTCTGCTAGTCCTGGTGTTTTCTCTTAAAACTAGCTGTATCTTGTCGGAGGTCCCTGAAAGTGAATTAACTTTGGATCTCTTAGGTATCTGTGTTTGGAATAGAGTTTATTCCAAATCTATCTTATTATGGAGTGAATGCGAGCACTCAAATAAGAAGGACATATTGTCTTATGCTAGATTGGGCAATAGTCTAATAGTCTTAGGGCTGTGTCTCACTAATGTTTACAATGTTTTTAACATTTTATTTCCTTTTCTTTTCTTTCTTTCTTTCTTTCTTTCTTTCTTTCTTTCTTTCTCTCTTTCTCTCTTTCTCTCTTTCTCTCTTTCTTTTTTTTTTTTTTGAGATGGAGTCTCACTCTGTTGCCCAGGCTGGAGTGCAGTGGCGCGATCTCGGCTCGCTGCGAGCTCTGCCTCCCGGGTTCACGCCATTCTCCTGCCTCAGCCTCCCGAGTAGCTGGGACTACAGGCGCCCACCACCACGCCTGGCCAGTTTTTTGTATTTTTTTAGTAGATACGGGGTTTCACCGTGTTAGCCAGGATGGTCTCGATCTCCTGACCTCGTGATCCGTCCGCCTCAGCCTCCCGAAGTGCTGGGATTACAGGCGTGAGCCACTGCACCCGGCCTTAAAATTTTATTTCTTAATTTTAAATTTTATTTCTTTGAAAAACTAATACAGTCTCACAGTTCAAAAGTTTAAAGGTACAAAAGGGTAAGCATTTTGAAAATCTCTTTCTCATCCCAGTCCCTGGCCGCCGTTTCCTCACGGAGGCCAGCAATGTTACTAGTTTCCTGTGTCTCTTTCCAGATAGTGCACATTTCAGCAAATACACCATATTCTATGCAAATTGTGGAATAACATATGAGCTCTTCCTTTTCCTAGTATTTCTTGGTGATTGCTTCCTTGTTCTTTTTCAGCTGCTTCAGAATTCTATTGTAAGGATGTCTCAAATTACTTAACCTGTCTCCTACTGAGGCACTAATGTTTCCAAGCTTTTGCTATTTCAGCATTATAGCTAATGACCCTGTACATGCATCATTTTGCTTATATGCAAGTATTTTAGAGAACTTCCCAGAAGTGGAATTGCTGGGTCAGAGGGCATGTGCACTTGTAATTTTGATGGCTGTCACCATATTGCATGCAGCTCCTTAGGGTTCTAACAATTTATACTCCCACCAGCAATGTGTATGACTGCCTGCTTTGCCACACTCTTGTGAAGAATATTTTATGAAACTTTTTGATCCTGCAAATCTGATAGGTGAAAAAGACTATCCCAAAATGATTTTATTTTGCAGTTCTCTGTGATTGAGCATTTTCTCTTATGTTTAAGAACTACTACATTTACCATTTATCAGCATTGTTTGTTTATAATTAACCTTTGTCTATTTTTTCAAGTAGGCCGTTGTTCTTTTCCTTATTGATTTATAGGAGCTGTTTTTATATTAAAGACTTTAGCCTAATTTCTGTAACATGAGTTGCAAACTTTTTTTCTATGATGTTTTCTTTAATGACACCTATTGAAAATAATGTTTTTGCATAAAATAATTGAAAGGCATATTTGGTAGTATCCAGGGGTGTTTTCTTCCATCCATTTTATTTATACTGATGGAGAGGAAAACATTGGCCAGCCATTCAACCTAGATACAGCCTTCTCCTTATCTGTTTTATTTCATCTCCTGTTTGTGGCATCGGCATTCCATGCATGTATTTTCTTTGACAAAAATGACTGTCCTGTTCTTTAAGTTCAGAATTACTTGTTGCTTTTGCATTATAATTCATTGGAATTTATGACCCATTTATTAATGTCATTAAAATTTTGTTTTTTTTCCCTTTTATTTGTTGCTCTGGGGGTTAAAATGATTTTCAAGGACATTACATTTTCTTTAAATAATGTATTTCTTCTCAAATGATCTTAAATTATGTGATACTCTACCCTTCTGTGTCTTGGGAACTCTAAAGCACTGTATTTTCTATGAGAAAAAAAGATCAATTTTAAAACTTTGGGGAACCCAACCAAATCTGTCTTAAGCAATGGGATGTTGTTTTCACTTTAATTGATGTATTTCATTTTTGTGGAAGTAAACTTTTTAAAGATATATTTTTGAATGATTTAGCACCTGGCATTAGCAGTGGGTTTTAGGAGTCTGAATTTGACTCAAAAGCTTCAACATTTATTACCTGCCCATTATCTGCAAGATTTTTGGCAAAAATTTTGACACAGCTGTAACCAATGGATATAACTCAAAGTTGCATGAATTAAGTGTGGTGGAAGATTCAGGAAAGGATAATTCATTTTGATATGGTTTTGGGGAACAGTGGTATTGTGGATGGAAGAGATTGTGGGGTTCTTAATAAGGAGATCATGCTTAAACCTCAGTGGATGGGAATGATTTGGGAGATCTAGTAGATGATCAAGAGCATTCTAACCCTGAGGAATACAATGAACACAATAGCATCTTGAAGGTGTACCTAATATTTCAACCACCACACAGTAAACAGATGCAATGGCAGCATGGACTGGTAGAAAATGTAGTGGGAGATAAGATTGGCTAGGTGGTTTGTGGGGGCAGTAGTTGCCTCAGATGCTATGTTGTGTGTTTGGATTTGTTTTTTCTGTAGGCAACAGGGACCAAAAAAAATACTTTGTAGAAGTATCCACAAATAATTTAATGGATAAGTACATTGTGGTTCATTTATTTATTATAAATTGTGATACCATATAACAATGAAAATACAGCTTTAGCAACAACAGGGTTGAATTTTACAAATGTAATTTTGGTCAAAAGATGCACAAAGTAATATATGCTGAATGATTCAATTAAGTTTTAAATGGTGCAGGAACTGAACAGGATTGGTTAGGGATACACACATAGGGGATAAAACTACAAAGAAAATAAGACATTCTCGAATCAGAGACGTGCAGGCACACACACACACACATATGCATTCTTATCTATGGTATATTTTATGAAAAATACTGAAATATGAAAAATGCTAAAAAATGATATTCATGAGAACTCAGAGGAGTTTGGTAAAATAGAGGCCACATAGAGTGCCTGTCTCAAAAAGCAGGGTTTCCACAACTGAAGTAGATTGGATAACAGTCCCATAGTTTTGTGGTGATGAGGGGCCTCAGATAATACTATCTCACTCATTTCACCAATGAAGAACATGTTTTTAGAATTTTTTCCTTCATTTAAAATTTTATTTATTTAAAAATTAACTAACATAGCCTTACAGTTCAGATGTTTAAATGTACAGAAGGGTAAACATTTTGATGTCTTCCCACGCCTGTCCCTGTCTACGCAGTTTCCTCTCAGAAGCAACCCATGTTGTACTTGTAAGCACATCCTGAAATAGAATGAGCCCAATGTAATAGAAAATGTTGGTTTTTTTTTTTAAAATATCAACTTTTTGTGGTTTACCACCAATAAAATGCCCATACTGTAAGTATACAGTCAAATGTATCATATATGCCTGTGTAACCATACTGGCAGTTGAGATCTAGAATATTTCATCACCCTTAAAGGCTTCTTTGCATCCCTGTTCTGTCAGCACCCACCCCTGGGGACTGATCTGTTTCTGTCACTGTTGACTAGGTTGGACTTCCCTAAAGCTTTGTATAAATGGTGTTATTTAGGGTGATAGGGTGATGTCTTTTTTTTTTTTTTTTTGAGACGGAGTCTCACTCTCCCATACTGGAGTGCAGTGGTGCGATCTTGGCTCACTGCAACCTCCACCTCCTGGGTTCTAGCGATTCTCCTGCCTCAGCCTCCCAAGTAGCTGGGACTACAGGCACATGCCACCAAGCCTGGCTAATTTTTGTATTTTTAGTGGTAACAGGGTTTCACCATATTGGTCAGGCTGGTCATGAACTCCTGATCTCAAGTGATCTGCCTGCCTCAGCCTCCTAAAGTGTGTGATGTCTTTTGTGTCTGGCTTTGCTTACTCAGCGTAGTTTTGTGATTCATCTCTGCTGTGTGTATCAGTTATTTGCTGCTTTGTATTGCTGGGTAGTGTACCACTTTGATGATGTACCACAATTTGTTTATCCATTTGCTAGTTGATGTTCCTTCAGGTAGTTTTCATGTTTGACTATTATGAATAAAGCTATTGGAAAACATCACGTAGAAATCTTTGTGTGAAGTGTCTGTTTTTGGTGAGGAAAGTGGTAAGCCCTGATGGTTGCCTTGGATAGGCATAGAATGGAGTGAAAGGTCCGTTTCCTAAGTCTTGCTGATCGCTGTATTGAAATTTAATGGCTTATGATGCAGCTCCTCTTTTGGGCATGTTAAATCTGCAGCCTAGAAAGCGTCTGTGATGTGATTTTTTTTTTAATTCAAGTTCTAGGGTACGTGTGCACAACGTGCAGGTTTGTTACGTATGTATACATGTGCCATGTTGGTGTGCTGCACCCATTAACTCATCATTTACATTAGGTGTATCTCCTAATGCTATCCCTCCCCACTCCTCCGACCCCATGACAGGCCCTGGTGTGTGATGTTCCCCTTCCTGTGTCCAAGTGTTCTCATTGTTCAGTTTCCACCTATGAGTGAGAACATGCAGTGTTTGGTTTTTTGTCCTTGTGATAGTTTGCTGAGAATGGTTTCCAGCTTCATTCATGTCCCTACAAAGGACATGAACTCATCCTTTTTTATGGCTGCATAGTATATTCCATGGTGTATATGTGCCACATTTTCTTAATCCAGTCTATCATTGATGGGCATTTGGGTTGGTTCCAAGTCTTTGGTATTGTGAATAGTGCCGCAATAAACATATGTGTGCATGTGTCTTTATAGCAGCATGATTTATAGTCCTTTGGGTATATACCCAGTAATGGGATGGCTGGGTCAAATGGTATTTCTAGTTCTAGATCCCTGAGGAATCGCCACACTGACTTCCACAATGGTTAAACTAGTTTACAGTCCCACCAACAGTGTAAAAGTGTTCCTATTTCTCCACATCCTCTGCAGCACCTGTTGTTTCCTGACTTTTTAATTATCGCCATTATAACTGGTGTGAGATGATATCTCATTGTGGTTTTGATTTGCATTTCTCTGATGGCCAGTGATGAGCATTTTTTCCATGTGTCTGTTGGCTGCATAAATGTCTTCTTTTGAGAAGTGTCTGTTCATATCCTTCGCCCACTTTTTGATGGGGTTGTTCGATTTGTTCTTGTAAATTTGTTTAAGTTCTTTGTAGATTCTGGATATTAGCCCTTTGTCAGATGAGTAGATTGCAAAAATTTTCTCCCATTCTGTAGGTTGCCTGTTCACTCTGATGGTGCGATTTGGTTTTGAACCCATGGTTGGAGACCATGGCATTTAGAAAAGTCCATGCATAGGCCTTTTTCCTTAGTGCCTGTGGCATTGCATGATGATGGCATTACCTTCTATTGGTATAAATAGTAAAACTGTAGGAAAGTGATTTGCCTGAGGTGTCCACGCAGGGGCACCCCTGGTGGGAGACCTGGGTCACTCTGACTTTTCAGGCGTCTCAGGCTGGGCACCAGGCAGTCCTGAATGCCAGCAGGACCTACCGAGTCAAATTGTTTTGGAAGGTTGCAGGGTTCAACCTCCCACTTGATGTCAAGCACCCCTTCTCTGCCAGCCTGAATGGGGTGCCCCAGCTTGCGTTAGAGCCATGGCTCTTAAAGTGAGGTCCTGGGCTAGCAGCATCCACATCATCAGTGTCACCTGGAGATGTAAAATCATGGGCCTCCTCCACACTCACTGAACAGGAATCTCTGCGGGTGGGCCCAAAGCATCTGGGTTTTCTCCAGCTCTCCAGGTGATTCAATACATGTTCCAGTTTGAGAACCACTATGTTTGAGCACTTTCTGGAATTGTGAGCTGTCTTCTCCATAAGGCAGCATTTCCATTGCTGGGCGGCACTCACTGGTCAGTGTTTTCCTTACATGAAGGCCATTGCTTGATTGTCTCCGCAGCTGCCCAGGATGTAGGCCCCTCCCCAGGATCGCCCTTTGTGTGTTTCAAAATCCATTCTCTTCTTGGTTCCCACTGAGTCTTCTCTTCCCCGGCTGAGAAATCCTGGGCCCTTCCACTCACCACTGTCCTGTCTGGTTTGCAGATCCTTCTGGCCGGGCTTCAGTTCATCTGTATTCTGCCTGGAATGCAGCATTTCTTAGGTGGCCTGACCGCTGCATACTCTCTCCCTTCCTCCTGGATGGCGTCCTTCTAGCCTCACAGCCTGAGATAGAATTTCTTTACTACAGTTGACAATAACTCCCTTTTACAGATGCTACTATCGCTGGTTGTTAGACTCTTAAAAATAAGTAAATATATATCATTTAGTGCTTTGTCAAAGTATGGCTATATGTATAGTTATATACAGTTACAGTTATATACAGTTACAGACTTTAGTAAAGTCAAACTTTACTAAAGTTATGATAAAGGGTGTTCACCTGTAGCATCGTATTTAAACCTTGCAGGAACCCAGTGAGGCATGTGTTGTTCCCATTTTACACAGGAGGAAACAGGAGGCCCAGAAAAGTTAACTGAACACCAAAGATGACGTTGACCGGTACTGTTCATAGAATGTTCGTAGTGATGGACATAGTCTGCCTTTGCACTGCCTGTTATGGTAGCTTCCTGTGGCTGTTGAGCATGTGAAATGTGGCTACCTCTACCTCCCGAAATCAAGTGATTCTCCTGCCCCAGCCTCCCAAGTAACTGGGATTACAGGCGCATGCCACCATGCCCAGCTAATTTTTGTATTTTTAATAGAGATGGAGTTTCACCATGTTGGCCAGGCTGGTCTTGAACTCCTGACCTCAGGTGATATGCCCACCTCAGCCTCTCAAAGTGCTGAGATTACAATTGTGAGTCACCGTGCCCGGCCCACTCTCACTGTCTTTAAATAGCCCCACCTTATTCACCATAGGGGAATATCCTCTAGTCCAGCTCATTTCACCAAACCTTTTTTAACATCTACAGTGTTTCAGATCTCATGTGGATCTGAACTCGGAATGCCATTTGACTTTTATTTAAGTGTAAGTTTAAATAGCCACACAAGGCTAGTAGCTGCTGTGTTAGCACAGTCTTAGATAAGTGCTGAAGCTGGGTAATGAAGCAGCGTCCATTTTCCCTAAATTCAATGATTTTTCTACCCCATCTCTCTAAAGAAAAATAGGAGACTATTAGGGCTTACTTTTTTCAATCTTACAGAATCATACTTAATGATTTCAGCACAGAGTGAAAAAATTATATGGGGAGAGGGTTGCTTCTGCATGAATGGGAAGGATCTTTTTAGACTGTCAGCCAGCCTGGTCCAAGTTCCTCGCCTTATCTTTGTTCTGTCTGAGTAGTCGGTACCTGTGAATGAGTGTCTGCTCCCTGCCAAGTGTGGTCAAGGGAGTATACCTGGGCCCAGGGGGTATACCAGAAGCCCAGTGCCTGAACTCAGAGAGCCTACCCTCTGGTTTAGGAGACACAGCTGATTTGGTGAATCGATTGAGAGAGTATGTCACAGTTCCAAATTGCATGTCACGGTCTCCAGTGCTTTACAGTTGAGGACAAAGTGGGGATGAGGGAGGTTTGGAATAGCTGATGAAAGTCTTGTGAGATTTATTGTATAAGCCCAGAAGAAAAGGTATAGTTTTAAAAGTGAGGTTAATGGTGAGCGATTTCCATGTAGGACAAACTCAGGAAGAAATGGGAGATGAGCACTGGATGTTGTCAGGATGGAGAGACTCTCCTGACTCACACTGAGGGTCTGTTTTGGGGACAGATAATTAATCTTGGGTTGCCGGATCCACATGAGATCTGAAACACTGTAGATGTTAAAAAAGGCTTGGTGAAATGAGCTGGACTAGAGGATATTCCCCTATGGTGAATAAGGTGGGGCTATTTAAAGACAGTGAGAGTGGGCCGGGCACAGTGGCTCACAATTGTAATCTCAGCACTTTGAGAGGCTGAGGTGGGCATATCACCTGAGGTCAGGAGTTCAAGACCAGCCTGGCCAACATGGTGAAACTCCATCTCTATTAAAAATACAAAAATTAGCTGGGCATGGTGGCATGCGCCTGTAATCCCAGTTACTTGGGAGGCTGGGGCAGGAGAATCACTTGATTTCGGGAGGTAGAGGTTGCAGTGAGCTGAGATCATGCCACCCCACTCCAGCCTGGGCGACAGAGTGAGACTCTGTCTCAAAAAAATAAATAAAAAATAAAAACAGTGAGAGTGGAGGGGAGGGGAGGGGAGGGGAGATTTATGTGCTTGCTAGGGGGAATACCCAGAGGTGAGGCTGCAAATTGAAAGGGTGGGGCCAGGTTTTGAAGAGGTTACTATTGGACCATGCTAAGGAATTTGGGTGACATGAAATAAGCAATACCCATCTATTACCCTAATATTAATACCATAATATTCCTCCCTTTCTTTCAGGACCTCCATTAAAATATACAACAAGTATTTCTTTTTTTGTTTTTTTAAATTGAGACAGAGTGTTGCTCTGTCTTCCAGGCTGGAGTGCAGTGGTGTGATCTTGGCTCACTGCAGTCTCTGCCTCCTGGGTTCAAGCGATTCTCCTGCCTCAGCCTCCCAAGTAGCTGGGATTACAGGCACCTGCCACCACACCCAGCTAATTTTTGTATTTTTAGTAGAGACAGGGTTTTACCATGTTGGCCAGGATAATCTTGAACTCCTGGCCTCAGGTGATCTGCCCATCTTGGCCAGCCGAGCCACCACGCCTGGCCAAAATATGACAAATATTTCTTGAGTGTGTGCTATATGCTGACACTGTTCTTGGTGCAAGGGATATAACAGTGGACAAACAGATAAGATCCCTGTTCTCCCAGAGCTTATATTCTAGTGGTGAAAGTGGTAAAAAAAAAAAAATACAATAAACAAATATACAAAATGCCAGAAAAGGCCGGATGTTATGAAGAAAACTAAAGCAAGGACAAGGGATAGAGAGTGACAGAAGTTACTACTTTGTTGGGTGGTCATCATTGGCCTTTCAGGAAAGGACCTTGAGTAGACACCTGAAGAGCAAGTCAGGGAATGATCCAAGCAGGTAACTCTGGAGGGGAGTGTTCCAGGCAGAGGGAATGGCACACACAAAAGCCCTGGGGTGGGAGTGGGATTGGGGTGTTTGCAGGGCAGCAAGGAGGCCATTGTGGCTGGGGCTGGGTGAGCAAGGGGGAAACAGTGTTCACTCAGCTCAGAACTTCATGCCACAACTGTGCCAGAGGCTTTTTGTCAGCTTTCTGACAGCCCCTCTGGATGAATTAGGGGAGCAAGAGCCTGGGGCGAGGCACCAGCTAGGACACCATTGCAGGAGCACATGGTGGTGCAGAGAGGCTGAGCCAAGGTAGTGGGGTTGGGGAAGAGGAGATGGATTTGGGGTGACTCTGGAGATAAAATCAGGAGGACAGAATGATTTGGTGGGTAGGGGGAGAGAAAGGCTATGGGCTAGATGACTTAGGCTATGGGCTAGAAGAGGAGTGCCTGGTAGTGACCTTAACCAATGCAAGGGTGGCTGAGGTTGCGGCAGGCTGAGGTTGCCCAGGTTTGGCCATGTTGCATTGGACGTGGCTGTAGCTCACCAGGTGAATTATCCACGTGTCACTACAGTGACACAGACTGACTCTCAGAGTGCAGGTTGAGTTTGAAGTATGGAGTTGCATGTGTTGGAGTTTAGTCGTTGCAGCCTTGGGAACGTGTGAAATTTCCTGGGGAGAGCTGGGGGAGAGTGTTGGGGAGATTGAATTACCACAGTGGGTGACCAGAAAGAGCACCTTGAGAAGGAGAGTGGCAGCAGAGGGGAGTTCCAGGAGAGGGTTGTTCTGGAGCAGCCAATGTGGCGATCACGAATGTCATCCAGTACTTGACTTGCAATTGCTCCTTCCTGGCCTTAGCTGAAGCAATTTCTGTAGGGGCCTGGTGGTCTCCAATCACACCCGAAGGGGAGGACACTCTCTTCCTGTCTCCATGGCACCACCTCCTCACTGCAGCATTGTGGCTCAGTGGAGGACATGGCTATCCACTCTATTTCTGGGCCTCTCTGTGTTTTGGTTCTCAGGCTGGCTCCTGACTTGGCCAACAGGAATTCAAGTAGTTTAGGAAATCTTTTCTCTCTGCCGTGGTCTGAATATTTGTGTCCCCTTAAATTTCATATGTTGAGACCTTCTCCCCAGTGCATTAGTTTTAAGAGGTGGAGCCTTTAGGAGGCTATTAGGTCATGAAGGGGGAGTCCTCATGAGTGGGATTAGTGCCCTTATAAAAGGGGTCAGAGGTAGCTTGTTCACTCCTTCCACCATGTGAGGACACAGCAAGAAGGTGCCATCTGCAAAGCACAGAGTGAGCCCTCACCAGATGCCAAACCTGCCAGTGCCTTGATCTTGAACTTCCCAGCCCCTAGAATTGTAAGACATGAATTTCTGTTATGCATAAGCCACCTAGTTAATATTTTTGCTACAGCAACCGAAGTGGACTAAGCACCCTCTCTCTAATGCTTGGCCTTCACCCCAATGAGATACCTTAGTTTGAATGTCAGAAGCTACAAGTCCCCAGTGTTTCTATTTGCAGACTCTTAACACCCCACTCCCTCCCATTCTTGTTCCATTCTCTAGATGCCTGGAGATGCCTGGGTAGGTATTCCAAAGGACACTAGAATTTGTGGGGAAAGGGACTATGGAGAGGCAACATCAATGATATGGTGGAGGAATGTGACAGCGTGAAGTTCTGGGGAGGACGAAGGGGCTAGGTGAGAAGGACACCTTTTCTTCTGATTCCTGGGGACCCAGGGGAAAGATGGGTATACCTGTAGTCTAAGTGGCAAGAAGTCACATGTGTTGTCTGATTTCTCTCTGAAGGAGGATGGTAATCTACTGCAGTTGAGGAGGTTAAGGCAGGACAAGGCACCTGCAGAGACCAGCTGTAAGCTTTAGTGGAGAAGCATAAATGACTGGGGGAAAATGCTAGATTACATTTTTGTTTTGTTTTATTTATGTTTGGCCATTTCTTCAGTGCAGACATTTTATATCAGGCTCCTGTGTCTTCATCTTTGTCCTCATTGACCATTTTTTTTTCCAAGGTGCATATATAATGGAGTAGTACTAGTTTTAGTATTGTAGTCACCCCTATACTATATTAGTTTAACAATAAATGTCTTATGGGAAATTTCCCATTTGCTAAAGATAAAATGAGTCCAAGATATCCATGTACGATTTCGAACGTACTTTTAGAAGCATGCAGCTGTGAAGTATTTTAAAATGTTTTGCCAAATGATTCAATGTAGTGCTCTTTGTTTGCTGCTGATTCCAGTTTTTGGAAAGATTTTTGTCTCAGGGATGAAAAAGGCAATACCTAAGTGAAAACACATTGGGTGAGGTGTGGCCACCTCCACGCTCCTGACGGTAATCCTAGACTGGGAGAAAGAGCATGAGCCACCCACGGGAGGCTGGCCTCCCATCTCTTCCCAGACACTCACCAGACCTTTCACCTGAAAGATGAACTCAGATGACAGAGGGAGCTCTCCTGAGTTGTGGCCACGTGGACTTTCTGAGTTTCTAGATAAAGCATTGTGGCTATTGTGTATTGAGCCATTCTTCTTTTGACAATTTCGTGGCACACTTTCTGTGGCCTTGCATAATTTCCGGAATTCCGGCAGTGATCCTTGATAATAGCAGTGACCATTTGTGGGGCTCCTGCTTTGCTAGGCACTTGGTGGAGTTTCCTTATTTAATTATCACACCACACAGCAAGGTATCATTACCCCATTTGGCAGAGGGGATATTGGGGCTCAGAGGATTTAAGTCACTTATCCCAAGGTAAGGGTATTTGGCAGAATGGGGATTCCAATCAGGTTTCTGCTCCCCACCCCGCCCCAATAAGCTGGACTGCAAGGGGAGGTTGCTGGGTGTAATCAGAGCGTAATTCAATATGACTTCTTCCCTCTGCTTCTAGAAGACAGAGTTAATTTCTTTCTCAGATCAAGCCATCAGCTTTCACTCATAGAGCTTGCTATCTCCATCTGCTTTACAGGAAAAGGTTAATTTATTTTTCCAAGTAAAATTTCGGCACCAACTGTGGCTTCATCCCTGTAGAGGATTCCACCCCACCACCTTTGTTTTCCATTTGAGGCATTGATTACCAAAGCAGGGTGTGTATTTCTGTGAGTTGTCCAGTGGCCCAATCTCATCATATTTCAGTTCCCTTTTGTGTGTGCTCTTTTGACCCGGGGTGGCGGGTGGGGGGTGGGTGGCCCTTTCTCTACAGGTAAGATGTCATGTGGGCTCTGGCCTGTCCTTAGCTGATTGCACTGCTTTCTGGTGTAGCGTGCTGTGTGAAATATGTGTTGTGGGATGCAAGCCCAGGTGAATCTAGAGTTTGGGGTACCGACATGTTGTGCTGAAGGAGCACTACTGCCACTCTGAGGGTGGGGTTGGGCTGGGGGGCTGGGAGGCATGGAGCCGTTATGGAGGCAGCACAGGAGAGGCCACACCCGCCAGTGCCTCTTCTCACCCACTCTGCAAAGCTGCGTGCTCTGTAGGCAGCCGCTCTCCCACCAGGACTGTGACCCCCTGCATCTCTGTTCCCTGCTCTGTCCCTTCCCTGTCATTAGTCTTTCCTGTCACCTCTTCAGCGAGGTTGTCCCCAGCCTAGACTCCATCTAGGTCTTGCTTGTTAATTTCAGTTTCAGATCTGCAAATATTCTTCAGAGAATTTGGTGCAACTTGAAGGTATTTTGTTAATTTTTCTCTGTGTTTGTTTTTCTAATTCTTAAAGTCTTGTTAAAACTCTGGGTATATAATACTTATATCCCTTGGGTCAAAGAAAAAAATGAAAGCTGCAATTACAGAATATATAGTAAATGATGTGGAGAATACTGTGGATGAAGATCAGTCTCTCCCTCACACACACATACATCTTTAATATCAATTAATTCCACTGGGTTTTTAATTAAAATGCAGCAATTTCTTACCCTGTCTCACCTTACTTCCCAGTCCTGTTTCTAGGAGCGACTGTTGTTTGTTATGCTCTTGGCTCTATATTGACTTTTCTAAGTAAAATTCTGTTTTGTTTGTTTGTTTGTTTGTTTGTTTTTTGAGACAGAGTTTCTCTCTTGTTGCCCAGGCTGGAGTGTGATGGCGCCATCTCGGCTCACCGCAACCTCCTCCTCCCAGGTTCAAGCAGTTTTCCTGCCTCAGCCTCCCGAGTAGCTGGGATTATAGGCATGCTCCACCAGGCCTGGGTAATTTTGTATTTTTTAGCAGAGACGGGGTTTCTCCATGTTGGTCAGGCTATTCTCAAACTCCCAACCTCAGGTGATCTGCCCACCTCGGCCTCCCAAAGTGCTGGGATTACAGGCATGAGCCACTGCACCCGGCCTCTAAGTGAAATTCTTAAAATGCTGGTTTTTGATTCAGCAATCTAAGACATTAATTTTCTCCTGGCACCCCGATTCACATAAACTCTTCTCATCCCCCTTCCCTTGTAATGATATCAGAAGTTTGGGTTAAAGCATTATGACTATGTAAGTATTGTTCATAGCTAAGTAGAGTGTCATGTTTACGTTTCCTTTCTTGTTCAACGTTGTTTTGCCGTTACTCTCAGAGTTCTCAGCCTCACGGTTCCCAGTGAATTGGGAAGAGTCCCAGAGTTCCCAGGAACTCAGCCTCTTAGTTCCTCTCAGTTTCCATCCTTCTGTTCTGGTCTCCTCTGATACCCCGCTGGGCTTGCTGTTCACTTAGCTTAGGACATGCCCATCATCATCGTTTTCCTTCTCTCCTGTGTTGGAGTCCCTGATACTAGACCCTTGCTTAAAACAGGGGGTCAGGACAAAGTCAACATCCTGAATGGGGAGGCCCCCATTTCTTCTTCTTGAGAATATTCATGAGAGTGTAAGGTTTTCTTCACATTTATCACGAGTTCTTGATTTCTGTTTGTTTCTCCTCTGTTCCTGAAGCCTTCCTTGGTGCACTCCTCTGTATGGGGAGAGCACATTCTCTAGGTTTGAGAGAGTACAGAGGAAATACATGTTTTGAGAACTTGTATGCGGAAAACATCTTTATCCCGCTCTTGCTGTGGATTTCTCGTCTGGCTTGATTTAGAGTTCTGGGTTGGGAAGAATTGCCCTTAGAAATTGGAAGCATCGCCTCCTTGTCTCCTTGCTCGCTTCCAGTGTTGCACTTGAGCTGGCGAAAGGCCTGCCAATGCCTGATCTCTTATAGATGACCTGGTTTTTCTCCCTGGAAGATTCTGGGGTTTTCTCTTGATTATGGATATTTCAAACTGATAGACCTCTGTTGACATTTTTTTCATTTATTGTTCTTGGTTTTATGAACCGTCTCAGCTGGAAACTTATGTCTTTCAGTTTTGGAAAATTTTCTTAAAGTCTTTTAAAAATAATTTCCTGGCCAGGTATGGTGGCTCACGCCTATAATCGCAGCACTTTGGGAGGCTGAGGCGGGTGGATCACTTGAGGTCAGGAGTTCGAGACCAGCCTGGCCAACATGGTGAAACCCTGCCTCTACAAAAATACAAAAATTAGCCGGGCATGGTGGCGCATGCCTGTAATCCCAGCTACTTGGGAGGCTGAGGCAGGAGAATCACTTGAACCTGGGAAGTGGAGGTTGCAGAGAGCCGAGATCACGCCATTGCACTCCAGCCTGGGTGACACAGCAAGACTCCATCTCCAAAAAAAAAAAAGAAAAAGAAAAAAAAAAAGAAAATTCCTCCTCTTTGTTTTTCTCCTCTTTTTTTAAAATTTTGTTTCTAGAGACAGGGTCTTGCTGTGACACTCAGGCTGGAGTGCAGTGAGGAGATCATAGCTTAAGCGATCCTCCTACCTCAGCCTCCCGAGTAGCTGGGACCACAGGTACACACTACCATGCCTGGCTAAGTTTTTAAAATTTTTGTTAAGATGGGATCTTGCTGTGTTGACCAGGCTGGTCTCTAACTCCCGGCCTCAAGCAATCCTCTGGCCTCCACCTCCTGAGTCACTGAGATTACAGATGTGAGCCACCACACCCAGCCTGTTTTCTTCTTTTTCTGGAGATCTTACTGGTCAAACGTCGGACTTCTTGGATTGCTCCTGATTTTCTCAGTTTTTCTATTTTCATCTCTGTCTTCTGTTCTGCTTTCAGAAAGCTTCTTGTATCTTTTGCATTCTACTGATTTAAAATTTCTGGTCTCATTTTTAGTTCCAAGACATTTTCCTCATTTTTGATTTTTTTTTCCTTTTAGATGCATTTGTTTTGATTCTTAGATTTTTGATTCTTAGATTTTTCTCTTCTTTAATAAAAAAGAGAAGATAGTTTATTCGAGGTTTTCTTGTGTGTGTTCTGAGTTCCTCATTTCTGTGTGTTTTGTGTCTGTTAGGTGTTGAAGGCTTTCCTGAAATATCTAAGGGGTCCTCAGATTTCCTCTTCCTGTTTCACAGTAAAGGGCTCCAAGGCTGAGCGCAGTGTGCTGGGCTGAGGAGTGGCCACTTCACAGCGTTCACTGTGGGTCATCAGCATGCTGACCTCTCCTGTGGGGGCGGGGCAGGGAGGGGAAGCCTGACTCCGAGTGTTCTGGGAGCTGTGCCAGGGAGATGATGAACACATGGGGGTCCCCATCAGAATGTGCCTGGCATCAGCTCCCTGTTCTCAGCGTGGTTCCTCTGCCCTGCTCTCTTCTGTCCTGTTACCCCGGGGGTCTGAAGCCCTTCCACTTTAATTTTTTCAGAGAACAACCTCCTACTTCTGTCGGGGTGGAGGAGAGGTCCTCTCTCCTGACCTTGCTGGGTGGGTAGTAAGATCTGAAGTTCTAACTGTTCATCATACAGATTTGTAGGCTGGGCACAGTGGCTCACGCCTGTAATCCCAGCACTTTGGGAGGCCGAGGTGGGTGGATCACCTGAGGTCAGGAGTTCAGGACCAGCCTGGCCAACATGGCGAAACCCCGTCTCTACTAAAAACACAAAAATTAGCCGGGCTTGGTGGTCTGCACCTGTAATCCCAGCTGCTCAGGAGGCTGAGGCAGGAGAATCGCTTGAACATGGGAGGTGGAGGTTGCAGTGAGCCGAGGTCACGCCACTGCACTCCAGCCTGGGTGACATCTTCACACCTGTCCTCGCCCCTGCCTTCTCCCAGTTCCTTCCACCCCCACGCTTTCCTGGGACCTGCAGCTCAGGGGGACATGCATTTGGGGGCCTTACCCTTGCACCCTTGCAATTCCCAGCACTCTTTCTGCTGCTCGCTCAGTTATCACCCTGGAGCTTGCTTTCCATCTTCCAGACGTTTGTTGATATCCCCACTGTTGTCTCCTTTCCTGCTTGCGTTTAGCCTCATGCATGCATATCTTTGTCAGTATTTTTACTTTTTATTCTGGCGTGGTTTGGGGAGGAAGAGGAGAAAGATATGCATGTTCAGTGTGCCATGCCTGACCACAGGGCTGGCCTCCCTACCTGAATGCTGCTTCCAGCAGAGCAGAGAGCAGTCTGTTGCTTCAGGCATGTATCCCAGCACCGTGGTATATGGTAGGTGCTCAGTAATTGAATGGGTAAAACTTTAGTGACACCCTCTGCTTTTTCATCCACTTCCTCATGATTCCCATACTTTTGGGCAAGGTATCCAAGTTCTCTGCTCACCTCCCTTGAGAAGAGGAATTTCTCTTTTCCCATTTCTTTTCCAAAATACTGTGTGGTTGTGATAACTCCTATCCAATCCAAGTGCAGCACTTTATAGATTTTAAATTAAAAATTGGCGTGATGATAATTTATTACTGAGTAGTAATATGTGTCTAGATTTTGAAAAGTTTACTGATTAGAATATTAGTGAATGGAGTATATTTGGTTCTAGCTAGTCTCACTAAAGCATGAGAATGGCATTTCATTACAGCATTTCTTTTTATTTGTAAAAAATTTACTTATGTTTTCTTTTTTTATTGAGACAGGGTGCTGCTCTGTTGCCCAGGCCGGAGTGCAGTGGTGTGATCTTGGCTCACTGCAACCTCCACTTCCGGGCTCAAGCAGCCCTCGCCCATCAGCCTCCTGAGTAGCTGGGACTACAGGTCTGTGCTACCACACTCAGCTAATTTTTAAAATTTTTTGTAGAGATGGGGACGCACTCTGGGGTCTCACTCAACTCCTGATTGAGCCAGCCTGGGTAACATAGTGATCCTCCCACCTCTCAAGTGATCCTCCCACCTCAGCTTCCCAAAGTGCTAGGATGGTGAGCATGAGCCACTGTACCCAGCCTGTAACATTTAAACAAATAGAGCACGATTTGTGAATGAAATGCCCCCAGTATCAAACTCTAAATCCTAGGTGTCTTCAGCCTACCTTGATCTGACATTGAACTTTAACTGTAGTGGTCCTCGAAGATCTTGGTGGGGTCCGTCACTTACAAAGGATGGTTATAAAGGATGGTTAAAGGTGGTTCTTAGTGTTTAAAATCTCTTGGGAGAGATGACATGGAAAGCAGCAACTAGTTTGATATGACAAATATGAGTAACAGGTATCCAGGCTGCTGCTACTATGGGAAGGAACAGAAGTCCTTCAAATCTGGTGACTGCAGGGAGGTCACACTTTTGTGAGTTGTGAATGCTAAGTAGAAGTGGTTTGGGTGAATCAACGTAAGCAGAGCCTTCCAGGCTGAAGGAGTCACAAAGGCTCCGAGGGTGACAGTGAGTAACACGGCCCTGGTTTGTTTCATTAGCAAATACTCACTGAGAACATGGTAGGTAGAATCACTGTGCTAGACACTGGGGACACGGTGTCTTCTTCCCTCATGGAACTCACAATGTGGGGAAGAAACTCAGGTCAGATATCCTTTCCAGCACATTCTTTTAAGTGCCATGCTAGCGGTATGTAGGAAGGGCAGCCATGGTGGTTGTAGTCTGTAAAGACCTAGAAGAAGTGACATTTTAGCTGGACGTAAAGAGTCCGTAGGCGTTGGCCAGGTTGCTGGGGTGTGCAGGGGAAGGATTTGTTCCAAGCCAAGGGAGCAGCATGTGTGAAAGTCCAGAGGGAGGAGTGTGGACTGCCAAAAATGTGCACGGAGTTCCGTGTGGTCGGGAGGTAGGGAGATGGAAGGGGAGGGGGTGAGGCAGGGCAGGAGGTAGGGCACGGTGAAGAGCCTGGAACTGGAGTGGAGGGGTTTGGGTTTCATCCTGAGTGCAGTCAGAAGCAGGGGCTGCCCAGTTCCCTCCAGTGTAGTTCCTTACCCCTGGGGCAAGGAAGTCGTGCCAGCGGTCACAGGAGGTGAGGCTGGAAAGGAAGCAGGTCCAGATCTTCAGGGGCTTAGGTACTAGTTCCAGGACTGGGACCTCTTTCAGGCCTGGAGAACTGACGGGCCATTACAAACAACCCCTGGCACTGATGTGATTGGTTCTTTGTAGAAAGCACTTGAGGGGCAGTGAGGAGGGGCATGTGGGAGACATGTTGGAGGCTGAGAGTGGGGCAGCAAGGGGAAGTCTGTTTTCTATAGGAAGCCACTGGTGGGGTCACTCTTGTGGGTGGGGGAGGACCAAGGGCAGTGCAGGTTGGAAGTGCCCTTCTCCCCGGGAGGGTTCTGGAGGTGTGGCTGACTTCAGGCTGAGTGTGGGGCCTTGCCCAGCGCAGAATGCCATCCTGAGAGAGACTCCTGGACTCCCCAGGGGTACTCAGAGTCCAGCAGAGAAAGGCAATGTGCTTTTTGTGGCACCAAGGTTAGGGGTTAAGATTTATGATGCTTTTGGATTTAATGATGAAGGTACAGTGACAAATCAGTGAATAAGGATAATGTTACAATTCAGAACTAATGGGTGTGGAGCACTTATCCCGTGTCAGATATTTTAGGCCGTTCACCTGTAGTGTCTCTTACTCCATATACATAACAACTGTTGGAGGAGGTAGGTGTCATTACTAATATTCACAATGACACTGAGGCACAGAGAAGTCAGGTGACTTGCCAGGGGCACACAGCCATACTCATATGTGGTTGCAACTCTTTTACACCTGGGTGGCCTAATTGTAGTTTATCCTCTACTTGCTGGGTTGTTTTGCCCATTATATGCATTTGCCAGCCTACTTCTTCAGATTCTTTCCATGTCCTTTGGTGTAGATGCATTTTTCTGTTGTCTGACAAATGTCAGTAGTCTAACTATTGACTGATGACTTCTAGTACATAGGTAAGCAGAGAATCAGCCAGACTCCTGTCCTATTGTTTCTCATGCTTTAGATCTTCAGGGCAAGCTTAAAGCATTTCTTTTTGCCTTTTGTACTTCCAAGGCCCAACATCTGCTTGCGTATAGAAGCTGCATAAGATTTTTGTGGTCCATTCTCTAGTTGGACCATTCTTTAGGTGTGACACAGGGCTTCTTTGTCACATGTCTCCAGGCACTCACACAGAAAACAGCGTGAGTGGCATTCCCTGGAGTTGCAGTGAGGTTGCCTGGATGGATGTTGTGGGCTTTGCTGAGTTTTGCCCTGGAGGGTGCGTGTCAGGCCAGGTAATTGGCCTGGCTTTGTGGGAACTGCCAGATCCTAGAATAGGCTGTGCTTAACTGAATGAAAAGAGAATTCATACTTTGGTCTCAGCAGGACAACTTTCAAAACAAATATTCTAGTCTGTGATTGACCAGGATGCATTGAGTTGAGAGCGTCACTACTGCTTACATTTTAGGTTTGGCTTCGAGCGTAATGCTTAATGCTACATGGGTGCCAGTTTCCCCTTGTCAGCTTCCAAAAAGCCACTCTGGCAGCTTTTGCATGTGTTTTGCCAGTCTGCGTAGCAGGGAAAGAAATGTGCCTCTGGAGTGGCAGATTTCAGCAAAAGAATCATATTGAAATCATATCCCAGAGCTGCCCAGTTCTTTGAAGGCGCTAGTCTGTTTTCAGTATTTCAAACGCATCATGGAAGATAATTATCTCTATGATCAAGTTGCACCAGCTCTGACCTAGTAAACCATATTATTTGTTTCACTGGCAGTTAAAACCTTTCAAAAGAAGGCATCCATATGATGAAATGAAAGGAGAGGAAATCTTTGCTCCAGTTTAACCACCTCGTGTTACAGATGAAGAAACTGAGTCCCAAGGTCCCTCAGCTGGTGACATTATGACCCATATCAGAGTCTCCTGACCCCTTTTTTAAACTACATGCACTAAGTGTTGAGACAGTGAACATGATGAAACTTAGGGAGGCAAAATAATAATGTTCCCTAGTGTGAGAATCACTAATTATATTTTGCAGGTCAGTGTGGGAACTTTACTGTATTGGCCCAACCATGTCTTTGGGGTCTTTTGAGGGTCTGGAGTATTGACAGATCTCCTCGTGATCTTCCAGGACCCTAAAAAGCTCTTAGCTGTGAGATTCAGGCCCTTGTCTCAGACTTCACCATCCTTTCTTGCCCCCTGACAAATGAGCCAGGGTTTGCTAAAAGTCACTTTGATATAAGGAGGCAGTCAAGGGCTTCTTCTTGCTCTTAGTAGTAATAGCTTGTATTTGAGCACATCTACTTGAAACAGGTGTTTAACATTCAGCTAATGGTAGTGTAGCCTTCTTAATGATGAGAGTAACTCCTTCCAGAAAACTTTTCATAGGAAGAATTTTTGGCAGTTGAAAATGCATTTACTATTCCAAGGAAACATTTTGTTGTATGCTCATAACTAACAAGTTATTACTTGTGTCTGCTAAAACAACACCAAGACCTGTTAAAATGGACATGGTCACTTTAATATGGTAGTTATATTAGTAATCATAACACAACGTAGTGACTTTTTTGGTTAATAAATTCTCTCTGAAAGAGCTGTTGACCTCTTTTAATTAAGCTCTTCTGTAGCTATTAAACATAATACAGGGTGCCTACAAACAAAACATACATGCACTCGGTGCTTAAAAAAAAGATCTTTCTGGTGAAATAAAAACAAAATATAAAAACAAGGACTATTAAAGGAGTCTATTAGAACAGCAAGGTTTAGGGGGCCTCGTGTACAAGACTGCACATGACCGCCATCCTGACGGGAATGTCACCATGAGTCAGGAAATGGCTTCATGGTTTCTGGTCTGGGGCTCAGTTACTTATGAGTTGCATAGATCCAAATACCATCTTTGCACATGGAGAAAATGGCTCATAAGCTGAAGGAAGGATATTATATGAAACTCTTGCAACTGAGTTTCTGTAACCTGGATGGGTATATCTTGGGATATTCACTGCAGTCTGGAAACCTTACTTCATCTCTTTCTTCATTGTTTTAGAAATGAATGTATGTCTTCCTGGCATACCTTCTGAATTTAACTTCCAAATACCTTCTGGATAAATTGAAAACAACACCTTGCATCATTATGTCATCTGTCACATCAGAAACCTTTAGTGAGAGACTTTTAGCCAGTTTGTGATGGTAGTCTATGAAAAATGCTTTGTGTGGTTTTTTTTTTTTTTTGGAGTCTTGCTCTGTTGCCCAGGCTGGAGTGCAGTGGTGTGATCTTGGCTCACTGCAGTCTCCGCCTCCTGGATTCAAGCGGTTTTCCTGCCTCAGCCTCCCGAGTATCTGGGACTACAGACATGCGCCACCACGCCCAGCTAATTTTTGTATTTTTAGTAGAGATGGGGTTTTGCCATGTTGGTGAGGCTGGTCTTGATCTCCTGAGTTCAGGTGATCCACCCACCTCAGCCTCTCAAAGTGCACGGATTATAGGTGTGAGCCACCACGCCCAACTGAAAAATGCTATGTTAAGCGTTTAACTTTTTTTCTTATAAAAGTTGTCTACATATTTAAAGATATTTAACAATGACATTTCACGTTTGGCTCATTTTCATCCATTTCACATTTAAAAATCTATTCTAATACACTTAGAACTTGTAGCTTTCATTTATCAAAATGAAAGTTGGGCATCAGGAGAAATTTTGATTCTTAATCGTATCACTGAATACAGCCAAAAGGTTCAGCACTCTTGTACATCGATGCACTGTATGACTGAGAAGTTTAATTCTGTGTACATGCCAGCTTTTGTCTCCGATGGTGCCCATCAAATCTCTGCTGTGTGTAGGTTTTGCCTGGTACAGACATGTTGTATCTTAAGATTGTGAGACTGTGATCTAATACATTTTGCTGTGGGCCTGTGATGTTGAAAAACAGTGGCTGTTGGCCAAAGAACCAATCATGGGCTACCATCCCCAGAATGTCAGTGATGATCTTTGGCTTTTTGTTGGAACTACCAGGTGTCTAGAAAGAAGGCCAGACATTCGTTGTATTCGGATTTGGTGTGGCTTTCACAGTAAACATGGCTGCTTAGATTTGAGGGAGGTGCATCTGCTGCAGCTCCTCTGGTGATAGGGACGCATGAGTCAGCAGAGCACCATTCTCTTTGACCTCAGCCACGCCATTGCAACATGACTTTAGTATGGGGCAAATTAGGAGAGCCAGATTTACTTCTCTTGGTTATCAGAGGCCAGGTCTTCTGAAAGAGAAGAAATAAGATTTGTCTAACCAGATATCCAAGGGCCATTCATGTTATCTGATGCTTCCCAAAGGGTTTTTAATAAAAATGGTATAGACATTTTAATGTTCCCCATAGTTTTTTTTTCCCCCTAATTTGGCAAGCTGTCATTATTATGATAATGTGCTTTAAGGAATTTATGATTAATGATTACATTGATTACATGCATGGTTAATTAATTACATTAATTGAATCATTTGTACAACAAATACTGAATGAGCAACAGCAAACAAAAAAGTATTTATTGAGTGCCTGTGATTGGCATGCAGAGACCTAGTGCTTGGGTGACAGTGGTGAACAGGAGAGATGGTCCCTTCTCTCACAGAGCTTGTAGTTTGGGGTAGGGAAGGACAGACAGATGGGAAACAAATGGCCAAGCAAACCAACATACAAGTGGGAATCAGAAGGCATGCTCTGAAAGGAAAACACATCACTCCAGGGGAGCAGTAGGGTGACCTAATTTGACAGCAGGCTGCTAAGGAGACTGGGTGGAGTTTTCCTTGCTGAGTGTGACCACTGGGCATGGGATGGTGAGTCAGGGGTTCACTGTTGTGCCTTTGCCAAGCTTTAGGAAGCAAACGCCTTTTGTCAAAGAATCCACATTTTCCTTTTCTTTTTTTCTTTTGAAAAACTTTTAAGTTCAGGTTTGTTATATAGGTGAGCTCATATCAAAGTTTGGGCTTTGTTGTACAGATTATTTCATCACCCAGGTACTGAGCCTAGTACCCAATAGTTATTTTTTCTGCTCTTCTCTTTCCTCCCACCCTCCACCCTCCAATAGGCCCCAGTGTCTGTTGTTCCCCTCTTTGTGTCCATGTGTTTTCATTGTTTAGCTCCCACTTATAAGTGAGAACATGTGTTACTTGGTTTTCTGTTCCTGCGTTAGTTTGCCAAGGATGATGGCCTCTAGCTCCATCCATGTTCACATACCGGACATGATTTTTTTTTTATGGCTACATAGTATCCTAGGGCGTATATGTACCACATTTTCTTTATCCAGTCTATCGATGAGCATTTAGGTTGATTCTGTGTCTTTGCTATTGTGAGTGCTGCTGCAGTGGACTCACTCGTGCATGCACCTTTATGATAGAATGATTTATATTCCTTTTGGCATGTATTCAGTAATGAGATTGCTGGGTTGAATGGTAATACTGTATTTAGCTCTTTGAGGAACTGCCATACTGCTTTCCACAGTGGTTGAACTAATTTACACTCCCACCAACAGCATGCAAGTGTTCCCTTTTCTCTGCGATCTTGCCAGCATCTGTTATTTTTGACTTTTTTGTAATAGCCATTTTGACTGGTGTAAGATGATATCTCATGGTGGTTTTGATTTGCCTTTCTCTCATGATCAGTAATACTGAGCTTTTTTTCATACGCTTCTTGGCTGCATGTATGTCTTCTTTTGAAAAGTGTCTGTTCTTGTCCTTTGCCCACTTTTTGATGGGAAGAACCCACGTTTTTATTTATCAAAATAGTTCATTCTTTTTTGATACAGTGGATTTGAAGTTCTGATGTAGTTGAATTGATTGGGATTATTTTTAAAAGACTGGCTCGACCGAAGGCATTTCTTTGTTATTATTTTACCTCTGTATTCACTTCTCATCTGATTGAAATATAAGCTTAGGATTGTGTTGTAGACGCTATTCTAGTCCAGATTCACAGGGCTGATTATGAACTGGTGTCATGTGGTTGAAGTGAGGCATTTTCTTTTCTTGTTGCTGTTTCATGTCAAATGTTACAAACACAGACGCTGTGGCACTCCTTTGGAGAGCTTGCTGAGGAGCTGCCACCTTCCCTTATTATCTCTTCTTTTATTCTTGTTCCCTGAATTGTTTTTCATGGGCTTTGTCTTTCTTGTTTGGAGAGTAAATATGGCGCTGGAAGTCACAGGTGGAATTATCAGGAGAGACAGATGTTTTCCGCTGGACTTGGTTAGGGCCTGTGCTAAGGGAGGGCTTCGTCCCCCTTGTTTAATTAGAGAAAGTTGTTAGGGTTGTTTGCACCCCTGTGTACTGCTCATGTGTGCACACAAAGGGAGCAGAGAACTGCGGACCTGCTGGGTAAAGGGAGCACTTTCTAGCAAAGCCGTGTGAATTGGTAAACGGCGTGGGAGGGGGTGGTAACACTTCTCATCACCTTTTCTTTTGTTCCTCCTGTTATAGCTCCTTTTTGACAAACAGGGAAAAGCATTAAAAACAAACATCCCCAGCGACTCACTTTTAACAAATCAGGGTGGTACTGCTGTTCAAGTCCTCAATCTGGCTCTCGGGCTCTCAGAGTCAGCATGGGGTGGTTACCTGTGACATTTGCCTATTTTATAGGCTTGTTACGTTTTAGTGATTGATGCTTTCCATATTAAGAAGATATGGAACGTTTCACTGTGTTAGTTTGTATTCTTCTCCTATTGAGTTACAAAAGGGTTTCACTAATGATGAAGTATCAAGTTCTTAACCCTAAAGAGGTCATCTCAGAACCAGATTTGTGGCTGTCTTCCTGCATCTCAACTATGGCTTGAATTCTTTTGGGCTAAACTTCAGCCTAAGTCATCTCCTTTTCCTCGGTTTATTTTCCCTTTGCCCCAATTCCTTAGTTTTTTATATTTATTCTGTGCTATGATAGATATTTAAGTTCTCTCAATTGGTTTTTGGACTGAGGTGTAATAGAAATAAGTGCTATGGAGGCAAGCAAATATGTGTGTGTGTGCATGTGTGTTTGCATGTGCGTGTGTGGGTATATTTGCGTGTGTGTGTTTTTGTGTGTGTTTGTGCATGTGTGTGTGCGTGTGTGTGTGTATGTCTGCATGTGTGTGTGTTTTGTGTGTTTGTGCATGTGTGTTTGCATGTGTGTATGTTTGCATGTCTGTGTGGTTTTTTTTGTGTGTTTGTGTGTGTGTACCCACCGGGGAGTAGGGGTTTCTGGGAAGAGGTGAGCTTCTAGCTGGGTGAACCCAGTCCAATGACTTACTCTTTCTTAGCTTTAGTTTTCTTATTTGTAAAAATTGGGTAATGCCATCACTTCACAAAATAACAACGAGGCCCTGGGAGACAGCCCGCCTCGAGTCCGTGGCCCACGTGGATTCTGCAGCACACACGCCCCGAGTTCACTTAGGCTAGGGGTTCTTTTTCAGAATCACAATTTTTTCATTTCTAAGATATTTCATTAAGTTTTATATTACTACTTGTTTGTGCTATTTGCTGAAGATTCTTTTAAAAATCAAAGTGTAAAACAGGACATCAAAATATTACTTCACATAAAAGAACCTTGAAGGAAGCCTGACCTGCAGCTTGTCCTTCGAGGTGCAGGTTCCGTGAATTCCAGGAAACCTGGCCGTACAGGTGCGTAGCCTCTGGGCTCTTTTGTTACCGCAGGCGCTGCTGTCGTGTGTCAAGGTGCGTGGTCTCCATCGGTGTGGGCACCATGACCTGTGCGTGTGAGGGGCTTGTCTTGCCCTGACCCTCAAATACTCCTGAGGGATCCTGGAGGTCCCAGGATCAGCAGCTGGGGTTGGGGGAACCTGAAGAATTGAAAGCTGTCAAAAAACATTCATTCTCATCTGAGGTTCACTCTCAGTTTAGAATGTTCTGGAAATAGGATCTAGGGAACTTAGAGGAATGGCGTCCATGAGGCAGCTGCCAGTTCTCTCTCATGCTTGTGCACTTGGACATGAGCATGGACATCCTCTTCCACTCTTAGTTGTTTGTTTCTTCTTTTACTTTGACCCATAGGAGAGAATCGGAGTGTTTTCCTACCTGGGATGACACAATACAGTCTCTGGCCTTGAGGTGGCCCTGCTCATCAAAGTTCAACTGGAAGGTGGCCATTGGCTTCAGGGCCAGAGTGGACTTTCCTGATACTTAGTATTGGTGCCCAAATATTTGTCACTGCTTTTTACTGTCTCAGGCTTGGCCACAGAGTAGCGGGGAGTTGCAGCAGTTCCTCATGCACTGGAATTGACGGCCATGGTTCTCCCCTTCCATGCTGGCAGGTAGAAAAGACTTGCATTGGGCCTGGGTGCAGTGGTTCACGCCTGTAATCCCAACACTTTGGGAGGCCGAGGCAGGCGGATCACTTGAGGTCAGGAGTTTGAGACCAGTTTGACCAACATGGTGAAGCCCCGTCTCTACTAAAAATATAAAAGTTAACTGGGTGTGGTGGCACATGCCACCTACTCAGGAGGCTGAGGCAGGAGAATCACTTGAACCCGGGAGGTGGAGGTTGCAGTGAGCCGAGATGGCACCACTGCTTCAGGCTGGGTGACAGAGACTCTGTCTGAAAACAAACAAACAAACAAACAAAAAAGAAAGACATGCATTGGATACACTACAAACTCCTTTTTGAAAAAAAAAACAAACACTCAAGTTTTGAAAACATCTTTCTCCCTGTGTGGTCAGGGTTGCCGCACCTAGTGGGATTATAATCCCCAAGAGTGTCAACACTGTTTTGCCCCTTGAATGTATCCAAATAAACTGGGACAACAGTCCGCATCCAGGTCTGGATTTTCTATGGTTTCTTGAACATTTTGATGTTGAATAAGCAAAGGGGGTGGTGTTTTCTAGGCACAACTACTGGATGTGGGGCTCTAGATACTAAAGGAATGTCTGTGTAGGGAGGCTGCTGGCACAGCCCAGCGGTACTGTGTGCATACACGGAGTGACCCGGGGTCAGCTTTGCTGGGCAGAGCAGCTTCACTCTATTGATAAAGGGCACTTGATCCTGACCTTCAGATAAGTGGCCCCCAGAGGATGACAAAATTACTAATTCACTGCTCAGTAGATTTTGTATTTGAGGATTTTGAAACAAATTAGACGGTTGCTTCTCTGTGTCCTGTGTTCATTTAGAGCTTAGTAAGTAGGGTGAGCATATAATTTATTGTCCTAACCTAAGTAGGCCAGGACACGGTATATACCAGGATACTGTGGCCTCTCTGATCTTAAATAACCTGTTGGCTCTAATCTGCATAGTTTCTTACAGCTCGTTCAGATATTTCAGCCTTGATCTCACTTTGTTTACTGAGTGTAGCAGCATGAGTGAATGTTTGCCTTTCTGGCAGGGAGTTTGGGAGGATGTGGATATGTCCTCAGCATGGTGGGGCTGACAGGGCACAGCACACGGCTTGTTAACTTTGACATAGGAGTGACCTTGGGGCCGGCAGGTGAGTGGTCCACACACTTGGTGTTATGGGCTGAATCGTGCTGCCCCCAAATTCAAATGCTGAAGTCCTGACCCTCAGCACACCTGAAAAGGTGATCATATTTGGGGATAGGACCTTTAAAGGTAGTCAAGGTTACATGAGGTCACATGGGTGGGCCCTGATTCAATATGACTGGTGTCCTTATGAGAGGCAGACACCAGGGATATGTATGCAAAGAGGAAAGACCCTATGAGAATGCAGTGAGAAGGCAGCCATCTGCAAGCCAAGAAGAGAGGCCTCAGGAAAAACCAAACCTGCAGACAGCTTGATCTTAGACTTCCAGCCTTCACACAAATTGTGAGAAAATAAACTTCTGTTGTTTAAGCCACCCTGTCTGTAGTGTTTTGTTCTTGCAAACTAATACAGTTGGCCCAAGAGATGTAAAAGCCTTAGTCCCAGCTCTGGAAGTGATCACTCTGGCCTCAGACTGGGAGCAGTGGGGAGGGGGGTCTGGACATATGAAATCTTACTGTGGAGCCCAGGAACTTGGCAAGGAACAGTCCACTATATGTGTCTGTGATCTTGAACAGTGGGTTATTAGGGTGTGATCAAGATTCATTCACCTGGAAAGGGATTGGCTGGAGCTGGGTAAGCAGACCCCTGGCAGGGCTTCTGGCAAAGAGGGGAATGAGAAGGATCAGGCTTGCTGCGGGAGAACCAGGCAGAACAGTTGAGCACACCCAAGGTAAGAGTGGGTGCCACATGGATGCATGTGGCCAGAGTCTAGTTCTTTGCATCCTTGGTTGGAGTTGGGGAAGCAAAATCATCTTCTACAGCTGTGGCAATGCCATCAATCTCAGAACTGTAGAATATCTGAATTTCTTTTTGGGACCCTGGACAGGGTCAGGTATATTGGAATGGGTTCTTGAACAGACTGTAGACATGAACTGATGAGTGGGTGACCACAACTGAATGAGGATTTGAAAGATAGACGTCCACATGACAATTGCTTTTCAACTCTGCTCTCTGGAACAGTCTGGTACATTGAGATTGGTTGATTAAAGCAGGATGCCAGGGAACCCTACAAATGATGTTTAAATGGAGCGGTGGACTCTGAGTCAAGAAGACCCAAGTTTATATTCTGACTCCATGATTTTGGACAAACTGCTCCAACCTAACCTATTTATGGATATATAATTTCCATGTATCTAAATTCATCATGTTGTTTAGGAACATTACATGCGATGGAGATGTGAAAATACCCAGCTAAGGTGGGCTTTGATTACACATCAACTTTTTTTCTGTAGTGGGCATGCCTAGGAAGGCTCCTTGAATTCATTACTGTGTGTCTTGCTTCTCTCCCCATCACTCACCCAAGAGCTCTTCTTCTCAGAAGCCTTTTCAGCACCTATCACTATGCCTTATTCCCAGTTGCAAAGGACTGAGTGTCTCCTTTTGTCCCTGCATTCTTATGTTGAAACCCCATCACCAATGTGATGAGAGGAAGCCTTTGGGAGCTGATTAGGTCGGGAGGGTGGAGCCCTCATGAATGAGATTAGTGCCCTTTAAAAGAGACCCCAGAGAGATCTTTTGCCCCTTCTACCACGTGAGAATACAATGAGAAGTTGCCATCTCTGAATCAGAAAGCAGGTCCTCACCAGACACTGAATCTGCTAAGGCCTTAGTGTTGGACTTCCCAGTCACCAGAACTATGAGAAATAGATTTCTGTTGTTTATGAGCCACCCTGCCTGTGGTATTTTGTTACAGCAGCTGGAATGGACTAAGACACCAGTATGTGCGTGTGTTTATGTGTGAAGGAAGAGGCCCCAAAACTCAGTTTTTATTTGGATCTGTTACACTGCATTCTCTAGAACTAGAGTTTATAGAATCAGATAATATTTGAATGGGAAAGGCCCTGAGACACCTTCGCAGTCCAGTGGTTTGCAAATCTGACTGTTAGCATGTAGGTTCCTGTACCTCTCCTAGGAGCTCTGACCCACCCAGTCCAGAGTGGGACCCAGGAATCTGCAGTTTCTAAAAATGCTTGTGACCAGTCGAAGTAAAAAAAATGCCCCAAGTAATTCTGATGATGATGAGGCAGTTTTAGGAGGGGCTTATCTAGCCAGTGCCTTAATTTAAAGATGAAAATACCAAGGCAGAGGATGTGGAGGTGTTTCTCACTGGCCATGCTAGACCTTCCACCTAGCTGTGATTAGGGTCCCACATTCATATTGTAAGTTCCCACTGGGCAGACACAAAGATGCCATTTGCATAAAAGATAAAAGACACAAAGATTTCCATTTGCATAAAACCCAGCTGCCCATTACCATGGCTTGCTGACCTTCATGAGTTTATTTCTTCTTTCTTCTCTGTACCTCCTGCCACACCGTTTCTTCCTTTCTTCCCTCTTACCATCCTGCATGACATTGCAGTGTATGACTTTGATCTGTTATTCATTTTGCTTATAGCTCCTTTCTATGACTGAATCTGGTAGTTAGTATTTAACTTATGGCTAGCTGATATAGTTTGGATATTTATTGCTGCCCAGATCTCAGGCTGCAATGTGATCCCCAGTGTTGGAGGTGGGGTGTGGTGGGAGGTGTTTGGATGATGGGGGTGGATCTCTCATAGCTTGGTGCTGTTCTCAAGATAGGAAGTTCTCTTCAAGATCTGGTAGTTTAAATATGTGGCACCCCCTCCCCACACTCCCTCTTGCTACTGCTCCCACCATATGAGATGCCTGCTTCCCCTTCACCTTTCACCATGATCATAAGCTTTCTGAGGCCTCATGAGAAGCTGAGCAGATGCCGACCCCATGCTTCCTGTACAGCCTGCAGAACCAAGAGCCAGTTAAATCTCTTTTCTTTATAAATTACCCAGTCTCAGGTATTTCTTTAGGGCAATGCAAGAATGGCCTAGTACCTAGCTCAGCTGGAGTGGGCTGCAGAACTTGACTCACCCGCCCTGCCTCGAAGTCCCCTTCCCTGCTGTGACCACGTCAGGTAGAAGGTGGAATAGGAGTGGGCAGGTATTCAATTTATACACTAGGTGGAGCTAAGGAGCACATTGCACTGCCCTAGGGTGCCCCTGACTTGATTTACCCATGGCTTTTCTCATAATTCCAGTGCAAGGGTGCACAGTAGAGCATGCTCAGTTTCTCTTTGCCTTGACCTCAGATGGCCTTGGTTCCATCCTAGCCATGCCCTTGGTTTCTCCTACTCTTTAGGCACAAGAACGCAAACAGAATACAAACTCCCTGCTGCTCCTCCCCACTGTTTCATCTGTTTGTCCACCACGCCTTGCTGACCTGGGCACATTCCCTGAATTCACTGGATTATCATGATGTGCTTCTCCTAGAGTAAGGTTATTCCCCTCCTCCACTGAGCAGACTCTGATTGTTACTACCCAGCATTTCCCTGTGATTGATATCTTCCAGAATTTCTCATCTCTTTAGAGAAAGAAGTCTATTACCTACCACCCTCTTTTCCTCTCCTCTGATGCTTATAATTCATTTTCTTGGCCATCACAACAAAGAAGTACTTCTCTAGGGGAAAAAAAAAAAAGGCTTCTGAGTTCCATTTAATCCTGGATTTGCAATTAAATTGTTATTGCTTTATCTCACTCCATTTTCTGATGACCGTCCTTTCCAAATTATTTAAAACTATATATTCATGCTTAAGAAATGTACCCCCCAGCCAACACACATACATGTTTTAAACAGCTCTGAAAATGGGATACATATTACAATTGAGAGGGTCTTTATTTTTTTGGCAGCTTTTTTTCCTTAATAGTGCATAATTTAATTTCACACAGCATCTTCAGTTACTAATTTTGCAGAATCTGCATAAAAGGCCAGGAGAAATTAAAGCCAACTTTAGTTGAAACTCTGAATTTTGTGATATTACGATAGATGCCTGCAGCTATGTCTAACTCTTGAGAAGATAATTATCTTCCAGCAAAATGTGATGATCTGGACTTTGAATAATGTTTGGTAAATCATTATGCCTTATGAGACCCTTTTTTCTTTCACAATTAGAGCCACCATAATATTAAAAAAAGCCAGGAGATGTTAAGAACTCAGTTTAGGGCTAGGTCTACAGTTATATATATTTCATTTTTTAAAATCATTTATTCAATATTTAATGAACATTTAAATTGAATGGAGGGGTTGCTACTTGACCTTTAAGATCCTTTCTGGCTTTCATATTCAGTGATTCTGATTTTCTGTGTAAAATCTTAATTTTTTAAATTTCAATAGATTTTTGGGGAACAGGTGGCATTTGATTACCTGAATAAATTCTTTAGTGGTGATTTCTGAGATTTTGGTGCACCCATCACTGGAGCTGTGTGCACTACCCAATGTGCAATCTTCTATCCCTCACCCCCCTCCACCCTTTCTCCCAAGTCTCTGAAGCCCATTGTGTCATTATTATGCCTTCGTGTCCTCATAGCTTAGCTCCCACTTATGAGTGAAAACATACAATGTTTGGTTTCCATTCCTGAGTTACTTCACTTAGAATAATGGTCTCCAATTCCATCCAGGTTGCTGCGAATGCCATTATTTCATTCCTTTTTATGGCTGCAGTTATGTATATTTCAGTAAAAGAAAGTGAAACCCTATTTTTGGATCTCCATTTTAAGAGTTACAGCAAATAATGCAGATTCATTTCCATATAAGAACTATGAAGAGTTCCAATGCTTTTATCCATAGATGGTCTTTCTTTGAAGACAAAAAAAATATGTTTTAGCTGTTGATAGCATTCATTTCATAGTACAGAATGGGTTGTGCTTTACTCAGAAATAAGGGTTAGGTTTTTACACATGGAAAGAACTAAGTCTTGTGTTTTTTATCCATTACCAAACAAGATTTGTGTGTATATGAACTATTTTTCTTTGCTTTATAGGAAATTTATCCTATTAAGCCATTTAATTTGGCCTTGCAAAACTCATCATGGAGTAATGGAAAATTTTCCTTGTCAAATGGATACATGACTAGTCAAAAAATTATACATATGTATATTATATATATGTAAAAAATATATATTGAGACAGAGTCTTGCTCCATCGTCCAGGCTGGAGTGCACTGGTGCGATCTTCACTCACTGCAACGTCCAGCTCCAGGGTTCAAGCGATTCTCCCACCTCTGCCTCCTTAGTATCTGGGACTACAGGTGCATGCCACCACGCCCTGATACTTTTTTTTTTGTATTTTTGGTAGAGATGGGGTGTTACCATTGTTGCCCAGGCTGGTCTTGATTGAACTCCTGGGCTCAAGTGATCCACCTGCCTCAGCCTCCCAAAGTGCTGGGATTACAGCTGTGAGCCACTGTGCTCAGCCAAAAAATATTTTTTGTAGTTAGCCACTGAGTGCAGGTAACAGAAGGTCACTCGAGTACCTTCACTTTATTTTTCATCGTGTAAATTGTCCACATAGCCCAGCACCTGTCCCTGCTCTCTGGCCGGCCTGGCTGCTTTGCTGTGACCTCCTGCATTGCTGAGCCTGAGCAGGCACAGATGTCTGCCCAGAGCAGCCGCACCTAGAGCTCCATGTGGGTATGGAATGCTCAAGAATCAATAAAGGCACAAGGAGGCACAAGGAAGGGCCAAATGGCAGGGGTCCGAGTGATCCATGTAGAGAGAGGGAAGATGCTGGCTTACCCAAGAGTAAATTATTTTGACAGCCCGTCATTTTCCCTGCTGGGCATCTTTGTGGAACGAGTGCCCTCACTCTCGGGGCTTCTGAGCGGCCAGTGCAGACTAATTTTGATATTTGTCAAAGCCTGAAATTTGATAGGAAAATGTTCCTCTTAAAATCATGGTGTGTTCTGATATGGAAATAAGCCGGGGATTACCCAGGCCGTTTTTTTTTTTCTTATTTCATTTTTTAACCATGAGCAGAGGGTTTCCCCTGACAGTTTCGAAGCTTTCTCTGCATCTTTACCTGCTGCCCTGACACTCTCCTTTGTCTCTGAGCATAAGGAAGGGATCTTAATTCTTCCCTGACCCAGATATCTGAATAGAGATCAGTCCCATAAACTATCCCGTCAATACCAAGTGGGATAAGGCAGTTGGTTACTTGAAAACCAGATGAAAATTCAAAATAATGTTACTGAATCTGGGAATGGAATAGAAAAACAAATAGGAGAAATAAAAAATAGTAAGAAAAAAGCAAATAGACACATTTATCAAATATAGGCTGTGGTCATCACAAGCTAAACATGAGTCACCTGGGTGATGTGGTTTCTTTTTTAGAGCAATCATCACATTACTATATAGAAATAGGCCCTAACTTGCTAAAAGAACGTGCATATGGTGATTTAGAGAACTGTACCTTTCCAATCGTAGCTAAACCACACAGTATGTCTTTCTATGACAAATGGGGTATTTATTATACACATAGACTTTATGTATTTATGTATAGCATAGAATTGTCATATATAATGTTTACCTATCATGATATGTATATGTATATTATAATGGTCATATATAATGTTCGCTTTAGTTTCCAAAGTTTGAAATATGCTTTTCAGATAAAAGTTGTATCCTATTCAAAAAATAGCTAATGCATGCTGGACTTAATACCTAGGTGATGGGTTGATAGGTGCAGCAAACCACCATGGCACACGTTTACCTATGTAACAAACCTGCACATCCTGCACAGGTACCCTGGAACTTTAAATAAAATAAAATAAAATATTTTAAAAGGTTGTATTCTATTCAGCTAAAAGAACATGTAACTCTCACTAAATAAATGGTATTTTAATTTAAAAATGTATTGTAGTTTTTTTTCTTTTAATTGGTTATAAAAAGGCCATCAATCTATAGAGAGATGTTTGTGATGGCTGGAGACTTAGGGATTGGTGGAAATATTGCTTCTACTCACTTGGGTTCTAGGATCCATTGATGTGGTCACAAGTCCCTGGGCTAATTCGGATAAAGACAAGGGCCAGTGGTCCTGTGTGTGTGTTGTGTGTGTGTGTGTGTGTGTGTGTGTGTGTGTGTTGTGTTTCTGAACTTAAAAAGTATTTTAAGGACAAAAAAGCCTTTATTGGTCACTGTGATGGGGATCTTACCTGGAAGATCCAGTGAGGATGGGGCTGGCTACATGGGAGAGTGACCTAGACAGCCACGCAGGGCCTGGGGAAGGCCGTCACTTGGGGATGAATGCTCTGTGGTTGTCATCTTGTGATTCTTATCACTGTGTTCTTTGAATTTGTGTTTTGTAAGTGAAGTGTGATGGGGCAGTGGAGCATGCACAGGGGATTGGAGCCTCAGCTCACGTGCAGTCCTGCCTCCCACTGGCCTCCCCCTCCATCTCCCCATTCCCGAGGAAGGGTTCTTGACCACCCACTTCTTGCCCTGGCCCTGCCCAGCCTCTCCCTTCCAATCTCACCCTGTGTGATTGCCCAGGGCAGCGGTCAGTTGCATCAACAGGGGAGGCTTGTGTTCCACTGTGGCTGTCAACCCCTTGAGAAGGCCTGAACATGAGGGGCTGTGTGCCCTGCAGCTGCCAGGCAGGTGGTGACTGTCATCACCTAGGCTGGCAGCAATGTGGTGCATTCAGCGGGTGACTAGGCACGGGCCTCTCACCTGTCCTGGATCCAGGTCCTGAACATGCCCTGGAGTGGAAGTTGCAATATCTTGGGGATCCCCCATTTGTCTGGGAAGGGGGTTATTGACTTCCTTAGCCCAGGTGAGGTCTCTGCATTTTCACTTATCCTGGGCTTTGAAAATTAAGGCAACCCTCTAGTGAGGATGGCGCACATGCACAGACCTCCCTCTTCCAAGTCTGTACTCGATCGCCCTGCCCTCGTGGTCTTCTGGGCAGCCTGTACTTTGACCACACTCCCCCTCATGATAATTATTCTGCAGCTTTCCAGAGCCCTCTGACAGCCTGTGTGTGGCTATTTTCCCTTCGGAATTCCTCCATGGTTACCACACGTTTCTGTGGACTCTGTGAATGGGCAGATCAGCAAGGTAACCCTGGGGCTTTGGCTCAGGCTGCACCCCATGATGTTTTTGGCAGAGTCTGATGGTATTTAGTTCTTCTACAGAGAACTATTACATACTTCAAAGTAATTTTCAGCAGCAGTCAAGCAAATCTGCACTTATAGACACTTAGCCCTTCAGAATGCTGGAGGCTTCAGCAAGGTGTTTCAGAAAAGCTAATTCTGTCTTTGTGGATAAGATGGAATGATATGGGCAAGCACATAGTGGCAGACTGGATTGTCTGCTGACTAGTAATCTAGGTCACTCTGCTAATAGGGAGTGACAGGACTCCAGTACCGATCAATAGCTTTGATCAATAGTGTGGATGAGGACTGATGACGTCCAGATAGAACATGCATGGTGTCCTGAAGCTGGACAAGAGAACAGATGTGATTGATGTCACCACTAAAGTCCATAGGTTTGAATGTAGGACGTGTCAAACAAGAACAAACTGCATAGGACATATTTAGATTCAAAAATGGTATCTGAAAAATAGAACCCTTGGGGATTTTAACTGCCTGTGAATTCAACTTCAGCCAGCATGCTGATGGAACTGTTAAAAATTTTTTTAAAAAGCCATGCCAAAATGAGTTGAAAACTTATGTCCATACAAAATCCTGCACATGGATGTTTATAGCAGCTTTATTCATAATTGCCAAAAATTGGAAGCAACCAAGGTGTCCTTCAAAAGGTGAATGGATAAATTTTAGTATATCTTATAATGGAATATTATTCAGTGATCAAAATAAATGTACTATCACGCCACAAAAACACTCAGAGGAAGCTTCAATGCATTTTGCTAAATGAAAGAAACCAGTAGGAAAAGGCTACATACTGTGTGATCACAACTACAGAACATTCTGGAAAAGGCAAAACTATGGAGACAGTCAAAAGATCAGTGGTTGCCAAGAGCTTGGGCGAGACAGGGATGAATAGATGGAGGACAGGGGACTTTTACGGCCAGAAAACTATTCTGTATGATACTATAATGGTGGATATATGTCATTATGCATTTGTCAAAACCCACAGAATGCTCTAAAAACTGCTCTAAAATATATATATATATAAAAAGGCTGTAAATTGGTGCCAGTCCTTCCAGCTCTTTTCAGGTGGGAGCAGGCAGATTAAGAGGCAGACACTCGTGTCCAGCAGCCGTTTAGCAGAATGGCAAGAGCTGGCTTAGAGCCAGGCTGCCTGGATTCATGTCCTGGTCCTGCATCTCCTTTGTCTTGGGGCCTTGAGCAAGTTTCTGAGCCTCTTTGCTCTTCTGTAAAATAGGTTTAATGACGATCCCTTCCTGAAGGGATACAGGATTCAATGAGTGACTCCATATAAAGCTCTTAGAACAGTCCTGTGCTCACTGAACATCAGCTGTGCTATTTATCCTGCATTTGGTTCTGGAATTCATAACTTGTGCCTCAGAGTGGAGGAGACAAAGGTTAAGGGTAACCTCTCTAATTCAGGCTCTAGTCTTGTGGCTCTCTTGCGGTTCCCTTTGGGTACCCTGTTCCCCAGCCTGGAATGCATTGGTCTCTTTTCTACCTGGCCAAATCAGATGTCTTTCGAAGTCAAAGTTTAGATGCCACCTTCTCTAGAGCTTTCTCTGGCTGCTTTATGTAGTTACTGGCTCTGTTTTCTGCCCCCACAGTATCCTGAATAGCACTTTGGTTAAACACAGTTGTTTACCTGTCTGCTTTCCTGGCTTTGCAGGGGGAAGGCTGGGATTTAGTCGCCAGTGTTTTCCCAGCATCTAGCCCAGTGTGTGACAGATGCTGTGAATGGAATGAAAACAGAATTCCCTGCCTCTCCCAGTAATAATAGGATGCTGCCGGAAATTGAATGCTGCAAGAAATGTTGAGCTTCCTGGCATGAGATCTATTTAAGTAGAGGTGGTTGATTGCAGCTGAGGGGATTTGTGGATCAGATGAAAGTAAATCAGATGACCTCTGAGCTCCTTCCAGCTCTGTGATTCTGTGACAGTCCTTCTCTGAGTGATGCCACAGCGTGCCAGTGTCAGGATCGCCCACACCCAGCAGATGGGGATTGTTTTTTGATGTCCTTACAGGCCAGTTTCCATGTAAAGATCGGTTAGAAACAATTTTGTTCAATTACTTTTTAAAGAAGAATTTTGATTTTATAAAATTACAAACTTAAAACTCATTTTTCTTTGAGCTTTCCATTTTAGCTAACAAAACATTATTTTGTTTATAAATCTAGCAAATTGTAACCATGTTCAAGAGAGTCTGACTGTTTCATTAAATAATAAATGATTGCTTTATTAAGTGATTAGTTTTGTTAGAAAGTTGAGTTATATTCCTTTGAACATTTTAAACTGCATTTGTAAATGTTATATTTTCTATATCCCTTTGAAGTACTTTATTATCAGAATAACTAAGGTTGCGCCAAAGACCTGAGAGGCGACCTGAATAAGACGGGGTAGCTGGAGCATCAGTAAGGATAACCCTGCAGTGACTGAAACACGTCAAATATGTTCAAACTCTTGAGTTCATAATAACAGGAAAAAAAGGAATAAGAAAACGTATGAGTCTGTTTTCACGCTGCTGATAAAGACATACTCGACACTGGGTAATTTATAAAGAAAAAGAGTCTTCATGGACTCACAGTTCCACGTGGCTGAGGAGGCCTCACAATCATGGTGGAAGGTGAAAGACACGTCTTACATCGTGGCAGGCAAGAGAGAATGAGAGCTAAGCAAAAGGGGTTTCCCCTGACAAAAACCATCAGATCTCGTGAGACTTACTTACTCCCACGAGAACAGTATGGGAGAAACCGCCCCTGTGATTCAATTGTCTCCCACTGGGTCCCTCCCACAACACATGAGAATTAGGAGAGCTACAATTCAAGATGAGATCTGGGTGGGGACACAGCCAAACCATATCAGTTACCTTTAGAGGACACTAGGGAACTGCTTCACTATCTTGAAAAAACCGGTAAAATAAAGGGAAGAACTCAAGAACTGATGCTGCCTTTCCGACGAGCTCCACCTCTCAGTGTAATTGGACATTGATGAGGGGAAGTTTCTCGTTATAACTGTGATCCAGCTATTACCCGAAGCAGGAGTGAAGGGCCGTCACCCCTTGTAGCCTCTGAGGAATCAGTCACTAGACAGGGATTGTCTGTGGCTGCCAATAGTGCAAGTGTAGCCACCAAGACATCCAGACAGTCTGCGTGTCTCTTGATGGAAACAGGCACTACCACCTATCTTTGGGTTTTAGAGGAAAAAAAAAACAACAACAAACCTAAGTCTTATCAAGCCTCTAGATCCACGTGCCAACTTATAGGCTACACAAAAGATCAAGGAAAATGTTAAACCAAATCACAAGGATACAACAAATGATTCCCAGAAGCTGGAAAACTTTATTGGAGAAATGAGCCTGACAGCAAGGGACCTATAAGGGTCCAGGACACTTAAAATCCACATCTGCCAATTTCAGCAGATGACTTTTTCAGATCCTGTTTCAGTCTGTGTGTGTGTGTGTGTGTGTGTGCGTGCACACAAAAATGAGTGGGGAAATATGAACCTTGATGGGATATTCGATGACATTAAGAATTAAAGTAATTTTTTAGATGTGATGGTGGTATTGTTATTTGGTTAAAAATATCTTGTTTTTGGCCAGGCACGGTGGCTCCTGCCTATAATCCCAGCACTTTGGGAGGTGGAGGCGGGCGGATCACAAGGTTAAGAGATCGAGACCATCCTGGCCAACATGGTGAAACCCCATCTCTACTAAAGATACAAACATTGGCCGGGCGCGGTGGCTCGTGCCTGTAATCCCAGCACTTCGGGAGGCCGAGGCAGGTGGATCACCTGAGGTCAGGAGTTCGAGACCAGCCTCAACATGGAGAGACCCTGTCTCTACTAAAAATACAAAATTAGCCGGGCGTGTTGGTACATGCCTGTAATCCCAGCTACTCGGGAGGCTGAGGCAGGGGAATTGCTTGAACCTGGGAGGCGGAGGTTGCGGTGAGCCGAGATCGTGCCATTGCACTCCAGCCTGGGCAACAAGAGCGAAACTCCGTCTCAAAAAATAAAAAAATAAAAAAATAAAAAATAAAGATACAAAAACTAGCTGGGCATGGTGGCTTGCACCTGTAGTCTCAGCTACTCAGGAGGCTGAGGCAGGAGAATTGCTTGAACCCAGGAGGTGGAGGTTGCACTGAGCCAAGATTGCGCCACTGCCCTCCAGCCTGGCGACAGAGCAAGACTCCATCTCAAAAAAAAAAAAAAAGAAAAAGAAAAAATCTTGTTTTTGAAGATAAATGGCAGTATTTGCAGATTAAATTACATGATGTTTGGGATTTGCTTCAAATAATTTCGGGGGAAGGATGAGCTTAGTGGGTGGGAATATGGAAGAAACAAGATTACCCATGAATGGAGAATTGTTGAAACCGGGTTTATTACACTCTGGCCTCTCTTTTTGTGTACGTTTGAAGTTTACCAAAACAAAAACTTTTTAAAAATTCCTTCATCTAATAACACAAACCCTCCCAAATATTAGGTACTACTTGAAAAATGAATAAACTAAAGAATAAACTCGTGTTTGTAAGATTTTAAATTTCCAATCACAAGTCTAAATTACTCAGCTACATATTTTGAAGTGGAGCCCTGAGACAAATCATCTTAAACATTATAAATAATTAAAGTACCAAAAGTGCTCAGATTTTTCTAAATACAGATTATTCTCTTAGGGTTTCGTTTCTCAAACATGTTTATATGACACTAACCCACCAAAGAATCAAATATGTAGTCCCATACAGTTTGGCATTACCTTGCTAAGCAATTGCTGGGCTTGTCTTCTCAGTGGACCGAGGATTCTCGATGACCAACAAGACCTTGGCCAATATGCCAACTGGGCCCTTGCCCAGGACAGAATAGACAGACATCCCGAGTGCTCTTTGGAGTTGCTGTGGCAATGCCTTCCAAATGAAGTCTGGCAGCCAGGCCTGTGGGTTGCAGTCCTGGCATTACCTAATTTTCTTTTTTATTATTCTTGGAAGTTTGTAACTTCCACTAAGAGAATAACTAACGGACTTTGTGCTTTGGTTCGTTTTGCATTTCATTGGTTTTGAAAAGATGCTTAAATAGCTTCCTGGCCAGCTCCAAAGACATTTAAACTTGAGGGAGCTTTCTGTCTGTGCTAGGGCTTTGCCTGACCCTGCAAAGAAAGCCATTCTAAGGAAGCATGCTGTTCGAACATTTGCAGGTTCTGTCTCATGCCATGTGAGCCGAGCTGCGCATTACAGCTCATTAGTGGGCCCTGAGTCAGGCGAGTGATTCACAGTCAGCATTTAAACGCGTAATAGAATTGAATGGAAAAAGTTGAACTGCATTATGAGTTGTAAGGAAAATATTTTTCAAAATTTGTTTTTCATTTATATGTATGTAAATATAAATGAGTTTCTTATTGTGGGTCACTGTGAAATCTGCCACTTCAATGTGAGGTCGGGAAAACTGGGAGCACCCAGAACATGAACAAGAGCAAGAATGAATCCTGAATTGAGAGTGAGGAGGCCGGCCCCAAACCAAGCAAACACCAGAATGCAGCCTTGCTTAAAACAAACAAGAGCTACAAAAATAGAGCAAGTGGTGGCTCCTTAGGGGAGGGACAAATTTAGTGGAGGAACAAATGATTGTTGCTAAAGACATGGACTGCAGCATTTTATTCTGTAACTTGTGTCTTTTATGTCTGTTCCATCTTTCTATGCTCCTAATTCACCATTCCCTTTTGGTAGCACAGTGCTTGGTGCCATTAGGCAATCAATAAATATTTATTAGATGCAAATACTAGTAATCAAACCACCTGTTTCAGGGGGCCTGGGAGGAGGAGCCTGGGGCCTGGGAATCTACATTTTAACAAGTTTTCCAGGCAGCCAACCTGGCAGCAGTTGCAGACTGTTATTTAAGAAACACTGACCTAGTCCACCTGCTCATTTTGCTGGCCCAGGCCATACAAACAGCATTTGAACCAGTGAGAGCTTGGGTTGGCCACCTTCTGGTGGAGGGCTCTACCCACCACGTCACCCAGCATCTCATGTTGATCTGCTTTTCACCAAACATACTGCATGACCTTCTAGTAGGTGGTCTGGACTCCATGCTTCCTTCCTACCCCGTCACATCCTTCCTGTTGCCCTCAGACATTTCCCTAAATCACCCATCATTTCACTTCCCTGCTCTATACCTTTGACTTTCTCTCTATTGCTTGTAGCATAAGACTTACTGCGCATTCTGCTTAACACAGTCTTCCCTGATCCTATCTCCCCAATCTTGTCTCTCTGCCAGTCTCTGAACCCTCTCCTTTTGCTTTCTCTTCCTGCTGAGGCCACCCCAGATTACTTGATGTACCACAGGTACCTCACCCTTTCCTGAGTCTGATCTTCTGTTCATGTTGTATTCTCTAATTGGAGGAGCCTCTATTTTCATCTGAATTGCATCCACCTCCCCAGACCCAGTTAAGTGCCGCTTCTATAAAAACTTCCCAGCCGGGTGTTGTGGCTTGTGCCTGTAATCCCAGCACTTTGGGAGGCCAAGGCCGGCGGATCACCTGAAGTCAGGAGTTTGAGACCAGCCTGGCCAACACGGTGAAACCCTGTCTGTACTAAAAATACAAATAAATTAGCTGGGCATGGTGGTAGACACCTATATTTCCAGCTACTTGGGCGGCTGAGGCAGGAGAATTGCTTGAACCTGAGAGGAGAAGTTTGCAGTGAGCCAAGATTGTGCCACTGCACTCCAGCCTGGGTGGCAAGAGTGAAACTCCATCTCAAAAAAAAAAAAAACAAAAAAAAAAACAAACCCAAAAAACCAATTAAAAAAAAAAAACCATTCCCTGCTTTGGAGCGAATCCATCCTCCCTCTCCCTGTGCCTTTCCTTGTTCTCTGCACATTTCTGTGACAGCACCTAAGCCTTGCCTGCCTTGGACTTTGTGAGCTTGGCCTGTGTTTGTCTGATGAGAAAGCAAGTTTGCAGAAGGCAGTATTCGTGTGTTCTTTACTTCTCTTTATAGCCTTGCAAACAGTCTTAAACTTTATTAAATTAATTTTTCTATGAGTTCTGATTCTATCAAAGTTAATATTCATTGGCAGCTTGGCCAATTAACTTGTGTAAACAGACCTCTAATCTCATGTGAAGGCTCAACGCTCTTTGTGATTTCTTTACAAACACACCCAAAAAAAGCACTGCAGGGTTTGTGTGCTGCTCATGGTCAATAATTTTTAGTTTGTTTCCCTGCAGAGAGGAGGTAGACAGGTAGCAAAAGGGGAGCATGATCTTAAAGAGAAAGAGTTAGCAAAGTGGATCTTCAATAACTGCTTTTTTTTTTTTGAGACAGAATCTCACTCTCTCACCAGGCTGGAGTGCAGTGGTGCGATCTTGGCTCACTGCAACCTCTGCCTCCCAGGTTCAAGTGATTCTCCTGCTTCAGACTCGGAGTAGCTGGGACTGCAGGCACACGCCACCATGCCTGGCTAACTTTTGTATTTTTAGTAGAGACGGGGTTTCACCATGTTGGCCAGGATGGTCTCAATCTCTTGACCTTGTGATCCGCCCGCCTCGGCCTCCCAAAATGCTGGGATTACAGGTGTGAGCCACCACGCCCGGCCAATAACTGCTGTTTTTAAGAGACGAGGGTGGGAGTAGTTAGAGAAGTGAATAGGGCGTAAATGAAAACACAAGACAGGGTGGTGACTAAAGGGCCTCTGTAGTGCAGCCCATCCGTGTCTGTTAGAGAGCCCTGCAGCTTGGCTCTGCAGCCCATCCTAACTCTGTTTCAGGTCACTTCCATTCTCCATCGGCTATTGGAGAAGCCCAGCACTGGGAGCAATATTTTGGTCCATGCCCGAGATAGCAAATCCTCTGCCCGAAATTGGAGGGTAGAGCAGAAAGCTTAGCACAAAAGTGCGCAGGCTCAGACACTTTCATTTTGCTGACTTTGATGCCTATTAAATAACTTTCATGCAGTCACACTGGGGTGATTTTGGAAAGTGAAATCATGCCAGGCACAGTGGCTCACGCCTGTAATCCTAGCACTTTGGGAGGCCGAGGTGGGTGGATCGCTTGACGACAGGAGTTCGTGATGAGCCTGGCCAACATGGCGAAACCCTGTCTCTACTGAAAATACAAAAATGAGCTTGGCGTGGTGGCTCATGCCTATAATCCCAGCTACTTGCGAAGCTGAGGCAGGAGAATCACTTGAACCAGGGAGGCAGAGGTTGCAGTGAGCTGAGGTAGTGCCACTGCACTCCAGCCTGGGCAACAGAGCGAGACTCTGTCTCAAAAAAAAAAAAAAGTGAAATCATTATTGAATGCATTTTTTGTTTCTGTGGCAGGAAGTAAACCCAATTTTGAAAAGGTTAAAAATCCTCAAATTGAAATACTGATTTGTGTTTCGCTGTTGCAGGTTCCTTGCATTGACTCCATGGAGAGTATATCACCTGATTTCCGTCATGATACTTGGGCGTGTTATTATGCAAATAATAAAGGATATGGTTTTGTCTAGAACAAGAGGTAAGAAAACTCAGATTTTATTTATATGGTATTTAATTTTCTAGACCCTGCATTTCTGATCTTTGTGTAGGCATATTAGCCAATTAGTCCTTTGAACAGAAGCAAATATAGGCATTGACTTAGCTGTTTTCAATACAATAATTTATTGAGGTAATGCTGTCTTTGTAGCTACTGCTTGTAGGTAAAAGGTTTGTGTGTGCTGGTTTTTCTCTTGGTCTTAAGAGCTATTTTAAATACCGCGTTGGTATTTAAGTAGGCTGCAGTGAGGATAACAGTTAAATATTTATTACATCTCACATGATGAAACTGGGCCACTGGAAAATGGACTAGTTTATGTAAAAATTTTCTCTGCCTCAATGAAGAAAAACAACTAATTCAGGGTTTAAAAGCAAGCGATGGTTAAATAATTTTAAAAAATGAGTTGATAATGAAAAATGAATAAATTTTAACATTAAGTTTAAAAGCAAGAGCTTGGTTTAAAAAAAAAAATTGGCCTGAGGTGCTTTTTGAGTAATTTGACTGCATTACAAATCTGACTCAAGTCTTTTACATACTTGGAGGGGCCTCTTGTACCACTGTTCGAGCTAGTTTTTGTAAACTTGGGAAAAGTCCTCCTGGGAATAATTAAGCCCCATAAACTTAAATGTAATGAGATAGATTTTATCAGAAATAGCCACCAGGAGGTTACAAAGAGACATTTAATTTCACTAAATGCACCCCAAATGGAGGGATGCTTTTGTTGGAGGTCCGTGTGGACTGATGTGCATCAGAGCTGCCTGGATTATAGTCCTGGCAGGGATATCTAGGCCCGCCCTATGGGAGGCACCCATCTCCTCCCTGATGGCAACTAGAAGCCAGCGATGTCAGCTGGTACGGATTTACTATCATGGTGTTCTAGGGATCTGCTTGAAATCCAGTTATAAGTCTTTACAGTTTTTAAACTCATCATGTAAACCATCTTTAGATTGTTTTATATTCGTGTGTTTCCAGGTTTGAAGATATTTCCTTCCCAAGATTCCAGGAAGGCAAACAAATTTGGTTTTGTGCCCTTAGTGCTTTCTGTGAATCTGTGGATTTCAGTTGTATTCTTCAATGCACTTTTCCTTCTCTCCCTTTTTTCCCTCTCTCTCCATCTTCACTTTCCTTTTTTCTGTTTCAGGGAATAGACACCTAACTCCCCAATTTCAGCCCAAACAGGCACTTGTTGTGATACTTGTTTACCACACATGTATCCAGGTTGCCTTGAGGTGGGGCATCTCCATGCATCAGGGTTTCATGCCAGAGTTCGTCTGTGGATCAGTCCTTGATGATTCTTATTTATCTGCCTTGACTCATATCTGGTAGAGGACAGCCTGTTTTCCTAAATAGACAGTAATATGTTCACCCTCTATAGGAACTCCCTCAGGGAAATCTCAGGACATAAAGCCACTCATACATTTTATCTGCAACCATTTTATCTTGGTGTAGAGTAAGCTAAACATGGACCCAGGAAGCAAGCTGAGCATCGGAGTGTTTTCAGTGTTTCCTCAAATTTGGCCCTAGTCTGGGCACAAGTTATAAGGAATAGACATGTGTGGAAGGCCAAAGGTAAAGCTGAAAGACTTTGCAACTGTCTTTTTCTCACCCCTGGCCCCTCACACACAGATCGTTTCCGCTGTTGACTCATGGGCTTGATATTCATGCAGATGTGGAAATTTCATACTCACAAATTGCAGGAAACCTTTACATTGCAAGGATTCAGTCCTTTAAAAAAATTAAGGTAGTAGAATAGAAAGAATGCCAGCCTAAAGGGCCTCATTTTTGAGCTAGTTCATTCCATTTCCTACCTGTGGAGAAGCCCCATGATAGACTGCATTTGTTTCTGTGGCTGTTGTAATAAATGACCACAAACTTGGTGTTTCAAAACAGCAGAAACATCTTCTCTTAAAGTTCTGAAGGACAGTAGTCCGAAGTCAGTGTCACTGGGCCCAAATCAAAGCGTTGGCAGGGCTGCATTCCCTCTGGAGTCTCTAAGGAAGGATCCATTCCTTGCCTCTTGCAGCTCCTGGGAGTTGCGGGCATTCCATGGCTTGCAGCCGCATCACTGCAATCTCTGTTTTCATGCTCACCTGACCTTCTCTTCTGTCTATGTCAAACTTCTCCATCTTCCTCTTGTAAGTACACTTACGATTGCATTTGGGGCCTACCTAGATAATCCAGTGTGATTTTCTCATCTCACATTTCTTAACCTAATCGCCTCAGCAGAGACCCTTTTTCCACTTGAAGTGACAATCACGGATTCCAGGGATTGTGACTTGGTATCTTTGTGAGCTGTGAGTCAGCCTCCTATACCATCTGAACCTCTCTGTCCTGTGAAATGGCAGAAAATATCCTCATACCACAGAGCTTTATAAGAGGTCAATAAAAGCGTCAAATAGAAGGGACTTCAGCATAGTAGCTGTCTACTTCGCCCAGCTGACATGTCATCAGGGCCACATGGGGTTTGTGTGTTCCTGGGTCAGTCCGTGTTGAGCCCCTTTCTGTGCTGAGGCCCAACCTGGGTGCTGGGCTCCCCGTGGGGAACCAAACCTCTCTCGAGGCAGAGCCTCCCTGCAATCCTGTAGATCAGGCCGTTGCCCAAGGACAGGCTTTCAGTCTTCACCGGATGACAGTGCTCTGAGTGTAGCATTTCTACTGCATGAAAAATTAAAAAAAAAAAAAAAAAAGAAAGCAATGGGAATGATTACTCTGTCTTCCTAGAGCTCTCTTTTCTGTGCTGAAGAAACTCTGGTGCCAGCTTCATCCTCCTTCAGTAGAGTCTCTTAGGACAAAGGCCCATTGGGGAGCCCTGTGAATAGTTGGCAGCAGCCCCATCTCGCAGGCCTCCTAGCGCAGGGTGCTGCTGCTGCGATGAATCAGTCTCTGCAGGGCACAATTTGGCTTCACGTTAGATCCAGATGCAGTTACGGTAACTCCATGGCTTCAATCAGAACTGCCAGCTGCTCTTGTTAGATGCCCTGGCTTATAGCAACGACAATGGCAATGAAAGGACGACCAAGTCAGCAGTCTCCTCTCCTTCCCTCTCTTCCAACTTCTCTGCTTCCCACGTTTTCTCGCTAAAAATATGAAACTTTTATTGTTGAGAGTTTAATTGTATCCTTCCCCCAGTTATTATTTTTGTTTTATTCTCTTAGAAAATTTTTAAGTGTACAGTATTGTTTCCCGTGCATATTGTTGTATAGCAGATCCCTAGAGTGTTTTCATCTTTGATGACTGCAACTCTGTTCCCATTGAACAGCCAAGTCCCCCTTTCCCCTGTTCCCCCTTCCTCCAGCCCCTGGCAACTGCCATTCTACTTTCTGCTTCTATGACTTTGACGACTCCCAGTTACAATCTTTGATACCATCTTAGGTGCTTAATATGAAATAGATGGATGAGGCCGGGTGCAGTGGCTCATGCCTCCGCATGATCTCAGCACTTTGGAAGGCCAAGGCGGGTGGATCACTTGAGGTCAGGAGTTTGAGACCAGCCTGGTCAACATGGTGAAACCCTGTCTCTACTAAAAATACAAAAAATTAGCCGGGCGTCGTGGTGGGCACCTGTAATCCCAGCTACTGAGGAGGCTGAGGCAGGAGAATCACTTGAACCCAGGAGGCAGAGGTTGCAGTGAGCTGAGATCACGCCATTGCACTCCAGCCTTGGTGACAGAGTGAGACTCCGTCTCAAAAAAAAAAAAAAAGTCAGTGATATCATCTTGTGAGTGAATGTTTGTGAAACCTGTGGGAGCCCATGTCTATTTTGTATTGCCTGTGAACATCCTCTCGCTGGGATGGATTCCTCTCTCTCCCTCTCTTTCTCATTGTTATGTACCTTGAGTGTGTGCTTCCCTGCATTAACGCCTTTGTCTGAACTCTGGGGAACTCTTCTATGGCCTGGAAAACTCCTCCTGCATCCTGAAACTTTTCCATGACTAGCTTCATTCTCTCTCATTGAGATAGAACCAGTCATATCTGCCCCCCGCTTTCTTTTCTGTTTGTTTGTTTGTTTATTTTTAGAATTGGGGTCTCACTGAGTTGCCCAGGCTGGAGTGCAGTGGTGTGATCATAGCTCACTGCAGCCTCGAGCTCCTGGGTCAAGTGATCCTCCCACCTCAGACTCCTGAGTGGCTAGGACTACAGGTGCATGCCACCACACTTGGCTAATTTTCTTTTTTAATTTTTGTAGAGATGGGGTCTTGCTGTGTTACCCAGGCTGGTTTTAAACTCCTGGCCTCAAGTGATCCTCCCGCTTTGGCCTCCCAAAGCACTGGAATTACAGGTGTGAGCCAGCGTGCCTGCCCCCCAGCTCTCTTGAAGATCTTCTCTAGCTACTGCCCTGTGCTGTGGGAGGAGGGCTCAGTGGGTGGCTCTGAGGCTCCCCCAGCCACCTGTGGAGCATCTGTAACCACTGCTGCTTTATACTTTCCTTCCTGTGAAATCTACACTGTCCATTGATGCCTGGCCTCAGCACCCTGGTTGCCATCAACTGTGGTCTCAGTAGGGATTGTGGCCCATGAACTGCAGTCCTTCGTGCACTCACCATTCTCTGTCATTCCAACTTGTACGCTCATAGCTTGTCAGATGGCCTGGATTTGGTTGCCTATCAGGTAGCCTCATCTTTGACCTTGGCCTTTGGAAGCACAGTGTCTCCAAGACCTGCAGAGTCTGCGAGTTAGTTCTCAGTGCACCCTGTCTCCACTCCTCCCTGGCCTTTCGTGCCTGTTGAACCAGCTCTTTGACTCTTGGATGGACTCTTTCCCTGCTAAGTCTCTTGCCACTTGTACTGTTCTTCAGCCCTGCCTTTAGACTGACTTCCTCCCTCCACTCAGCTCCTACCTGGTCCATGCTCAATGACTACAGAGATGCTGTCCTTACCATTCTAAAGGTCCTTGTTTCCTTATCCATCAGCTATACTCATTTCTTTACTTTTTAATAATAAAACAAACAAGCCAATGCCCATCCTATACCATCATCTACTTTCTCCACTCTTGGCTCCAGGATTGTTAGAGAATTGTCAAATGACAAGCTGAGCTGATGCTTTCCAACTTTCCAACTTTAGCTGAAACCTTATTATTGCTCACAGTCCCCTGCATTCTTTTGAGTTCTCCATTTGTTTTTATATGTCACCTTCCTCCAACAAGTTTGAAGAAGCTTATTTGGAACATAAGCACAAAACTGTTCAAAAGAGTTCTAGAAGAGGAGCAAGAGTCTAACCTGGTAACCATTGATTGATCAACAGATTTATCCACATGCATATTGGCAGCCAAGGCAAAAAGGAAAACCACATCAATTGCACAATTCTAATTATTTGAAAAAAATGAAGGAAGCAATTTTGAGACACTTATTTCTGGAAGTAAAGGTTAAGAAGGATTTATCCCATAGATCTTGATAGGGGATATTGAAAAACATAAGGGAAAACACATTTGGCTTTTTGTTAGATGGAAAATGCAGAAGCTTCCTCATGATCATTTCTTACATTGAGCTGCATTGAAGCTGGTAGCTGGGAGTATAATATCAAGATGTAGTCAAATAAAGACATTGATTGGAAAATTAAGAAAGCAAATTAGATCTAGGTGTGCATATGTATATGTGTGTGTGTGTGTGTGTGTATTTTATGTTTTATATTGATTTCATTTGCACCTACATAAAAGTCAAAACATCTAAACAATGAATAGATAAAAATCTCCTTTTTTCAAATAACAGTTGTCTTAGTTCTCCTTTTGTCGGCACCATGTCAAGACTCACCTTAAATGCCATTTCTATTATTGGCACTTTTTGAGCAGCTGCATTTTCTCTCTTCCCTGAACTCACATGGTGTGTGCCTCCCTCTTGTGTAGTTAGTTCCTATACTGCCTATCTTGGTTCATATTTACTTGGGTTCATATTTTGTCTGCCCCAGGGGACAATGAAGTCCCCGAGGCAGGGTCCATGTATTATAGAGTGTCCTATCTCCCACGGTACTCACCCAAGTGTTTTACATGTAGTAGGATCTCAATAAATATATGTGGACGAATTGCCTGAATTAGCCATGGTGCCAGCAGTGTACCCTGTATGACTTGATGGTGTCCTGAGTGTTAGAGATCTGAGCATTCCACTTTAAATAGCTTGGACTAGTTCAGAGTTGAGAAATATTTCAGGAGAAAAATACCTCTGTTAAGTTTCACATTTTGCTTCTCCCTGTTGCAGGTGCACAGTTGTGGAGAAGCCTCAGTGAAAGGTAGGGAACTTTCTTTCCGTGTTGTGCTTAATGGAGGGAGGGTGAGGGAGGGGACTGAGCCACCAAGATGTAGCTCTGAAATAGAATTTTAGTGACAGGAATCTAAATCCAAGAGTAATTTACCAGAGTGGGAAAATGAAGAAAAATACCATCAATCGGAGGCCAAGGATGAAGTTGGGACTCATTCTAGGAAGTGCTGTGTATCTTGCTATGATACTGGGCAACATGAATTTGTGAGAATCATAATGTGTGAGGATTTGGAAGGGAGGGGAGGGAGACATTTTCTTTTGGGGTTTCCTTTCAGACTCATTTTTGGGATGTGAACAAAACTGCTGTACTAGGAGAACAGGGCTGCATGCACTCAGTTGGAGAAGGCTGCTGGAATGTTCCCGAGGGTTAGCCATGCTGTCAGTTCAGAGGACTGTGGGGTGGGGGAGACACAGAGATAGGGTGAGAGGCTGTGAGGTGTGAGGGTGCAGGAGATGCTGACCGCCAGTGGGCTCCTTGCCCAGCCAGAGGCAAACCTCAGCTCTCTTTTTATGGAAGGTCCATCATTCATCCATTCTATGGTAAAGGGGCTGTTTCCAAATGGACAAGGAAAGGGCTGGGGCAGTTGATTGAGGGGACCACAGTGCACTCTACCAACTGGGTGTATGAGAGGCGGGAAAATGAGGGGAGTATGGGGATTAATATTGCAGTAAGATGAATTTTTGTAGGAATTGATTTTTTAAATTTCTGCCTTAAAATATATTTGTATTACTTAAAAACGATGGCTGAGGAGCCTGACTTGTATCTAAGTGGGCATCACAAAATGAATTGTACAAAAGGAGGACAAAATAATGCCATGAAAAATCTTATAAAAAATCACCCTGTATTTTATGTAATGCACCTTTGGAAGCTGTGCTTATGCAAATAAGGCCTATTTCAGCTGGAAAGGTTAATTTCATGATCTGTTTACAACTGCTTGCTTGTTCCTTCATTTCACATCCCAAATTTTCATGGGCAGGATGCAGACTTGCCAAGAGACTCAGGAGAGAGGGTGACATTGGATATAAGAAGAGAAACGTGATCCCTGGTGCTTCTCGTGGAGGTGGCGGGCAGCCTGGGAGGGGTGGGCTGGCCCCAGGGAAGAGCTGGCATAGGCTCTGGTAGGCATTTGTCTTGCCCTGTGCTCTGATCTGTGTGCTGCGCATAGGCAGGTTAAGGTTCTCTTTCTATTTTATAGAAACTTGCTTGTGGGAATGTCAAGATAAAGAGAACCTTAAATTACTCTTTTGAGATAGGGAAACAGCCATGTGTTTGGAATGGATTAAAATGTGTTTTGGGTTTTGCTGTCTATCTGCTTCATGCTCCAAGTGCTTTTTCTACATTGTCATCTTTTAGGGAAATCATTTAAATAAAAAACTGTAAGAGAACGTCTCAGCTGGAAGTAGGATCTGATTTATGCAGTATAATGTTGGAAATCAGTAAAAGACATCTATGAAGACAAGGAATTGCATACATAGTTTGTTCAGTATGAGTTTTTAGAATTATTTTAAATTGCAATTATGCACAGGCAATAATTTTCTTTACTGATAGAGTTTTATCAGTAGTAAAGAGGAGGATAAAGAAGAGAATGAAAAGCAAACTGAGAATTTAAAATCTGATTCCTAAGCAGAAAATACATTTCTGACCCAGCAGTTGTATAAATACAGTTGTATAAATAGAGCAGACAAGAAATACTGCTTAAGTTTTAGATTTCTTTTAAAAAGGAATAACAAAAAAGTTTGTATTCATATAATAAAATAATTTGTGTAATTGGAAACAGAAATTTAAGATATATTGTCAATGGATATGATGACATAATTTCTACAATCATGACAAAATATGTACAGTGACTCACTTAAGAAAGTTTCCTCTTTTCTTTTCCAGTATCTTAATTAACCCAACAAGTAAGGTTTGAAATACATGGAAAAAACGATTTATATTTTTAGGCCTTATTGATAGAAATAAAGATTAATTTTCAAAAAACTTTTCAATAAAAACAATTTCTATCTAGTAATATAAATACATTTTACCCACACAGGTCATCTTCTAAGACCAAATCTTCCTAAATTAATTGGTTAATTTAGGAATTAATAATATGATAAAGGATAGGAACTGGGATAGGGTGAGCATGGCTCTCATTTTTGTTTGCCAGCTCCATGTTTGTTAAAGACATTTACAGGCCAGGCACGGTGGCTTACGTTTGTAATCCCAGAAATTTGGGAGGCCAAGGTGGGCAGATTGCTTGAGCCCAGGAGTTTGAGACCAGCCTGGGCAATGGTAGGGAGACCCTAACTCTACAAAAAAATACAAAAATTAGCTGGGCATGGTGGCGCATGCATGTAAATTGAGCTACTTGGGAGGCTGAGGTGGGAGAATCTCTTGAACCCAGGAGGCAGAGGTTGCAGTGAGCGGAGATCACGCCACTGCACTCCAGCCTGGGCAACAGAGCGAGACCTTGTCTTAAAAAATAACATAAAATAAATTAAAGACATTTACTTTGTTCCTACAGAAATGTGTAGGCTCTGAGGAGTGATTCCTGCTAACTAAAGCTCTAAGACAAAGATTTGTAAGTATGAGTGAGAGGGATCTTGCTTTGCTAAGGAATTAAACTGTTCAGTGGGTTTGAATCTTGCATTAGTTGGTTCTCTCACACAGGCGTGATTTTTAAAAACAGTTTTAGATTTACAGAAAATTGAGAAGACAGTACAGACTTTCTATACACTCCCCGCCTCCTGGAAACAGTCCCCCCCGTCCCCCCATTAATAGCATCCTACATTGGTGTGGTACATTTGTTACAATCAATGAAGCAATAGCTAACTTATTCTTATTAACTAAAGTCCATGCTTTATTCCGATTTCCTTAGTTCTTACCTAATGTCACTTTTGTGTTTCAGGATCCCATCTAGGATCCCACATTGCATTTATTTGTCATGTCCCTTTAAGCTCCTCTTAGCTGTTCCAGTTTTTGAGACTTCCTTTGTTTTGGTTGATATGGGCAGTTTTGAGGCGTACTAGTCATTGATGCCTCCTCTTGAAATTTGTCTGATGTTTTTCTCATGATTAGATTGGGTATGTGTTTTTGGGAGAAAAATCTCAGAGGTAAAATGTCATTTTCATCATCCTATCAAGGGTACAAGCCATCAACATGTGTTATGACTGAAGTAGTGTTTGTCAGGTATCTCTAAGTTGGTTCTCTTAAGCAGGAGAGTCTATTGGGGAAACTGAATTAAGATCTGAAGGCTGTTGATGAGAACAGCCAGGGATTTGGATGTTTGCTGAAGATGGCACGCTTAAGGCACACAGGCCCTAGGCATGTATCCACCTCAGGGCTGGCAGTTTGGAGCCCATGTCCTAGTCCTGCCCGCCACAGATATCCTGGGCTGCCTTGGGTAAGTGTCTTAAGCTTTCTTTCTTTCTTTTTCTTTTTTTTGAGACAGAGTTTCGCTCTTGTTGCCCAGGCTGGAGTGCAATGGCGCGATCTCAGCTCACTGCAACCTCTGCCTCCTGGGTTCAAGCCATTCTCCTGCCTCAGCCTCCCGAGTAGCTAGGATTATAAGCATGTGCCACCACGCCTGGCTAATTTTGTATTTTTAGTAGAGATGGGGTTTCTCCATGTTGGTTAGGCTGATCTCGAACTCCCGACCTCAGGTGATCTGCCTGCCTTTGGCATCCCAAAGTGCTGGGATTACAGGCATGAGCCACTGTGCCCGGCAGTGTCTTAAGCTTTCTATGCCTGGGTTACCTCATTTGTCAGGCAAGGAAATCGAGGCTTTCTTTCTAACTGTGGTTGGGGGAAGATTAGACAAGCTGAGCTAGCGTAATTTCAATGGATTTGAAAAAGCACTCCATGCTCTTTGACTCAGGGTTCTTTCAGATTTACTGAGACTCAGTTTGACTGGTCAAGGTATTTTCTCCCCTTCTTTCTTGCACCCACAACCCTTCTGAATGCATCTAAAATTTGCATGTGAGAATTTCTGCTGTGCTCTCTCTTAATACAGAAGCTGTTTGAGTGTTTAATGATGATTTGGAAAAAATATTAGCACAGCAGAACCGAAGGACATACTTTGCTAACTGTTAGGTTTGGTTACGGAGTGAGAAACTCCCTATTCTAGGGCTTTTGTTAGACTTAGGCTATTTCTCTCCTTTGGGGAAGTGCTCACATGTCCCAGAGAAGGCAGGCTACTGGAAATACCATTTATTTGTATTTTTATTTTATTTTATTTTATTTATTTTATTATTATTATTTTTTGAGACGGAGTCTTGCTCTGTCGCCCAGGCTGGAGTGTGGTAGAGCGATCTTGGCTCTCTGCAAGCTCCACCTCCCAGGTTCATGCCATTCTCCTGCCTCAGCCTCCCGAGTAGCTGGGACTACAGGTGCCCACCACCATGCCCGGCTAATTTTTTGTATTTTTAGTAGAGATGGGGTTTCACCATGTTAGCCAGGATGGTCTTGATCTCCTGACCTCATGATCCACCCGACTCGGCCTCCCAAAGTGCTGGGATTACAGGCATAAGCCACCGCGCCCGGCTGGAAGTACCGTTTATAGGGAGGGTCTTATTCATTCTAGAACTGGTTAGGTGTATATCCAGGTACAGCTAACTTTCATCCTGGTCCCAACCGTGCAGCTCGTGGTCCTGCCAACTTCACTTCTCTTTTGGCCTCAGTTTTTCATCTGGTTAGTGGGAGGTACAAGTGAATTGTTGCAAGTACCCCATACAGCCTGAGAAGTGTATGATGGTGCAATGTGAGGGATTTATGTGTCCCTTTCATATTGTTGTCTTTTTACACCAAGTTACACCAAAGGGATACTTTCCTCGGTGTGTCCACTGCAGTTTCCAATGTGTAATGCTATTTACCACATTGGAGATGTGAAGTTACGTACTTATTCCTTGAATTTCTTTGATGATTTGATATGTTGTCTGCAGTGATTCTTAGCATCTGGCACTAGATAGTGCTTATATTTTTAACACTGAAAAATTAAAAAACACTTTATTTCAAGAACAAAATACAGTGACTGATAAGTAGATCTTTGAAGGCAGACAGAGGTGCTCTTTTGCTCATGTGAGCCATGTGGGATTAGGGTTTTTTCACCTCCACATTCACAGGTGCTGAGCTCAGAAACCTCCCCCTCACATGGCAGGAGCTAGAAATCACCTCCAACTGCCCTTTGGCTGCACAACTGAGATTCTCAGGTTAGTCAGAAAGGCTTAATTTTTCCTCTTTCTTCATTGGGCTAGATCTCAGGATAAGCCAAGCCTTTTTTCCATGGCGTTTCATGACCTTTAAGAAGCATTCCTAGCATTAATTTCACTGTTTAAAAAAAATGGATCAAATAGTGGGCCATTCACCACTCACAGTGCCATTGTTAAGCTTTTACATTGAGAAGTAACTTCTCCTTTCCTTCCCTACAATCCTAATGGCTCGTTATGTAGATCACAAACTATCATTTACTCTTTGGGAAAAATTGCTTTTGTCAACTACACTAAGCTTAAAGTATTTCCTTCAAAATTTAGCATAAAGATGGTAGTAGATATGTACACTTATGCAGGTGTGGTTTTTCTGGACGTTTAAAGAGTATTCATAAAGTTCACAAATGTTACACTGAATGTAATGTTAAACCCAGGGTCTAATTTCTGATGGCCTCATCAACAATCAACATTAGGTAATTTTAGTCATATGCCGTTCACATGTCAATATTTGTACCTGGAAAATTCCTTTGTGAAAATGTGGTTCTCAGTGGGTATGTTCTGAGAAGGACCCATGCTTGACCTATTTCTTTAATAAACACTATACCATCTGTGAACAGGATTTACATAGAGCTGTCTGCCAACAGAACCAAATTGACATCTTTATGGTTCATTCCTAGCACTGAATTGAAACCTGATCCATAGTATTATAATAGTTTTTCCTTTCTGCATGAAACTGTAGCATTTGATTGAATAAAGTCCTCTTAACGAATGAGAAAGTATGCATGTGACCTTTTCTGTATGCACAGCATCATTTAAAAACATAAAACTGTTTTCAGTTTGGCCAGGTTTTTCCAAGTATGTTATAAATTAGAAAGAAATAACTTTACATACAACAAATCATTCAAAATTTCTTTAATAGTTGGTACATTATAACTCAGATGAACAAGTTATTCTCATCATGAATCTTGTTTTATTGTTTGGTGCCAATTTAAAGCAATTTTTTCCTTGGCATCTAAAGCTTGAAACCTGAAAATTATGGCTGAGAGCTATCGGATTTTCTGATAGATATTCCAGGAATCCAGATGCCCCTAGTGGTGTGCTCTCTGCAGGAAGTAGATGGGGCTTCCCAAGCTTGCAGCTAGGCCATTGCATCTGATGGCCTTACCTTGAGCTGATTCTTGAGAGGCAGAGCACAGATTCAACAGAGTCAGTCTTTCCAGAGCCAGCAGGGATTAGCAAAGGGAGTCGTGAGGTTTTTTTTGCCTCTAGCTTGGTCAGATTGTGGGCGTCCTCAGCCTGTCTGTCTCTCAAACTCTTAGGAGAAGCAGTTGTGTGGCCCTGATTCTTGCAATGAAATGCTCTTTTGTTTTGTGGGCTTCCAGAAAATGGCCAGTGAAAATGCTCTAGTTGGTTGTATGCTTTCAAGCGGGCGGAGGGGTTGGAGGTGGGAAGGTGAAAGGATTCAAGAATCTTTGGTTGTAAAACCCAAGTCCTTGGTGTTCACCCAGCTTATAGGCCCAGAACAAATTGGAGCACTTAAATCAGAGATGTCTAACACATTAAATCCTTGAGCACAACATTATGTCACTCTTAAAAGTAGAAAGTCATCTAGTGTTTGCTAAATTGTCTCCTCTAAGGAATGGAACTTAGTGAGAAAAATGTATTTTTTATATTTATGACTCATATCTTTATTTATATCAAACTTGCCTGGATTAGCCACAGATTGGCTGATCTGAATTCCCAAATAAAAAGCATTAAATGTTTACCTGATACCTTAAGAGGTTTAATCACGCTCCATGTTAAGTGTAACAGTAATTCTGACATTCATGTGTTGTAACTACTAGACTTCACAGTTTGAATTTGTTCTAATGTGTCTTAAAGTCACCTTATAACTTGCACTTTATAATCTTGTACCTGGACCTTGTAACTTGTACAGTAAGACTTGAACCTTGTTAATAAGGCATCATATTTGAAAGCTGTATTTTTTAGTTTTCTGTTCAGTCACAACTATAGACAGAGAGCCACATCTTCATGAGTTTTAAAAGAAAATCTTGCTGTGAAGGATACATTGTTGTTTTAGTCTGTTTTGTGTTGCTGTAACAGATTATCTGAGACTGGGCAATATATAAAGGAAAGAAATTCATTGCTTATAGTTCTGAAGGCTGAGAAGTCCAAGGTCAAGGGGTCTGCATGTTTGAGGACCTTCTTGATATGTCATCCCATGGTGAAGATGGAAGGGCAGGAAAACCCGAGAGAGCAAGAAAGGGCCAAACTCGCTTTGTTGTTGTTTGTTTTATTTTTTTTAAGAGACAGAGTCTCGCTCTGTCACTCAGGCTGGAGTGCAGTGGTGCAATCATAGTTCACTGCAGCCTCAAACTCCTGGGCTCAGGCAGTTTTCCTGCCTCAGTTCCCGGAGTAGATGAGACTACAGTCATGCACCATCACACTCAGCTCCAACTCACTTTTATTTTTTTCATTAGTTTTTTTTTCTTATTTCTTTTTAAAATTTTTGTTTTTTCTTTCTTTTTTTTTAATTTTGTTTTTTCTCAAACTCACTTTTATAACAAGCCCACTGTCATGGTAACTAACCCACTCCTGCTATAAAAACATTAATCCATTCATGAAGGCAGAGCCCCCATGTCTTAATCACATCTTAATATCATCATGATGGCAATTAAATTTCAACATGAGTTTTGCAGGGGACGTTCAAACCATAGCAATTAGATTAAATTAAAAAAGCATCCCTCAAAAGAATCACTTAAATTCAGAATATGCTGGACATACGCATTATACGTAAGCCTATCTGTGCTTGGGTAAATCTTTGGCTGAAGAGGCCTAGGCGAGCCTGGGAACTAAGCACCAGTTTTAAAGTCTGTACCCTGCCAAAATCAGAACCCGAATGGGCCTTTTATTCCCTTTTTCAAAAATAATAATTGAGCACAATTCTGCAGTCATATATTGCACAATGGAGAGTCAAAGCCCTTTTCTTCCTCTCTCCGAAGAAAGAACAGATCCATTCATTGACTGACAGCAAGCTCTTAGCCAGAGCTGCTCAGATTTGGTCCGAAAGTTTCTCCAAGTTCTACATGCAGTTTCTAATCTGTGGTTAATTTTTTAAAGTTGTGCTTTGAAAATTAGATCCACTGAAGACAAGTATGAAACAAGAGACTAGAAGTAGGTTTTAAAGCTGTTTTGGAATAAAAGGATGTGGAGAACTGTAGTTATTATTTCTTACCATCAGTGGTGTACCTACATAAAAAATTATGAGTTTTTAAAAAAAGTCTCATGCTGAACAATTAAGGGCCACTCTTTTCTCTCAAGAGTCCATCCAACTCAAGTAAGTACGTGCCTAGAATGTAAGTTCAAGGGAAGAGCCTTCTAGGAAATTGACGTGGATCTTCAGGAGAGCAACGGATATATTTCTTGAGACGTTAAAATGATGGCCAGGTGCAGTGGCTCACGACTTTAATGCCAGCACTATGGGAGGCCGAGGCGGGCAGATCACCTGAGATCAGGAGTTCAAGACCAGCCTAGGCAACATGGTGAAACCCTGTCTCTACTAAAAACACAAAAATTAGCCAGGCATGTTGGCAGGTGCCTATATTCCCAGCTACTTGTAAGGCTGAGGCAGGAGAATCAGTTGAACCCAGGAGGCGGAGGTTGCAGTGAGCCAAGATGGTGCCACTGTACTCCAGCCTGGGTGACAGAGCGAGGCTCCATCTCAAAAAAAATAAAATGAAACAAGAGGTGCGTATCATATCCTAGTTTCTCTGTTGTTGAGGGTGATACATTTTTCAGACCCATTCCTGATTGCATATTCCTTTCACAGGCAACATGTTCTCCTTAAATTCAGATTTGTCAAGTCAAAACAGGAAACTAGGGGATCCAGGATTTTAGGTGGGTCTGGCAGCAGTGGACATTAGGTAACTTATAAATGACTTAATACTCAGAACTCCCTAAGCAAAAGATACTCAATGTTATATTTTCTTATAATTAATAATTTTTGTTGCTCGGGATCGTTTTTGACATTCCTTTAAGTTAATGTAATTTTATGACAATCTGATTGAACATGAGTTCAATCACCCATTTTTCATTATTTTGGGGCTACTTCATCCTCGCTCGGTAGCTCACGCCTGTAATTCCAGCACTTTGGGAGGCCGAGGCGGGAGGATCACGAGGTCAGGAGATCGAGACCATCCTGGCTAACACAGTGAAACCCCGTCTCTACTAAAAATACACACAAAAAAATTAGCCGGGCGTGGCGGCGGGTGCCTGTATTCCCAGCTCCGGAGGCTGAGGCAGGAGAATGGCGTGAACCTGGGAGGCGGAGCTTGTGGTGAGCCAAGATCACGCCACTGCACTCAAGCCTGGGCGACAGAGCGAGACTCTGTCTCCAAAAAAAAAAGAAAAAAAAAAAGGTGTTTCCTGTGGCAGTGCCTTGGGCCTACACAGCTGCTTGATAACAAATGAAAGGTAAAACTCTGATGGTTTTATCAGTGTTTTCAGATTCTCATAACCCCAGGTTTATTAGGTTTGATTAGTTAGCAGATCCTGAGTTATTATGGATTTGAAATGCGTGAAGTTCATTTATAAATATGGAAAATAACTAGGCTAGAATAATTGTTACCTAATAGCATGCTTGCGTCAATAAATTTAAATTATAAAAGAAAAAATGATTAGTAGTTAACATTTCTCTTAACTCATCCTATGCTGTGTTGCAGTTATATGAATATAAATTAAGATTTTGCAGGTGGTTAGAAATCTATTTCTCTTATTATTTATTTATCTATAGTCCCCAAACATTGTTACCTGTAGTCATATTTGCCTAGTAGCATTTATAAAATAACTTTAATTTTTCCCCAATTGTAAAGGTAATACAGTGCTAATTTAGGAAATCAAAAATAAAGGAAACTACACAGAAGAATACCCAAATCACTTAGAGACTCATCACCTAGAAATTAAACTCACTTTCCAATTTTTAGTTTATTTTGTTGCAGTCTTTTTGTAGAATGACATATGTGTTTGTTCATTCATCCATCCTTTCAACAGATATTTATTGAGTACCTTTATTGTCAGACCATCTTCTCAGCATTTGTGAAAGGAAAGAAATGTAAAAACAGGCCAAGTGTGGTGGCTCATGCTTGTATCCCCAGCACTTTGGGAGGCTGAGACAAGCAGATTGCCTGAGCTCAGGAATTTGACACCAGCCTGGCCAACATGGTGAAACCCTGTCTCTACTAAAATACAGAAATGTAGTCGGGTGTGGTGGTTCGTGCCTGTAGTCCCAGGTACTTGGGAGGCTGAGGCAGGAGAATTGCTTGAGCCTGGGAGATGGAGGTTGCAGTGAGCCCAGATTGCGCCACTGCACCCCAGCCTGGGTCACAGAGCGAGACTCTGTCTCAAAAATAAAAATAAATTAATAAATAGACAACCCTGTCCTTGTAGAGTTTATATTCTAGTTAGTGAGTCAGAAAAGAATTACTGCAATATATAATGTTAGATGGTGAAATGGGTTGAGTGGCAACTAAAGCAGGAGAGGGAGTAGGGAGTGATGAGGGGCCAGGGAGAGTCCAGTTTGTAATATGGCACTCAGGAAAGATGTTACTGGAGATTTTTGAGCAAGAACTTGTAGGAGGTGAGGTTGCAGATTGTGTCTGTATGAAGAGCTTTTAGGCGGCAGGAACAGGGAGTGCAAAGGCCCCAAGGCCGGGGCTTGTGTGAGGGTGATCGTTGTGTTATATCAGTAAGTTTTGTTTTATTTTCTTATTGGTGGTATGTAGCCGTAGTGACTGGGACCAGTGGAATATTGTGTAGCCAATAAAGATCATGTTGTAGAAGAATATATAGGGACATGAAAGATCATCCTTTATTGTTAATTTTGTATCAAAAATTGTAGATTTAAAGTATGCGCAGTGAGGTATATGCGCAGTACATAATAATTGTATGTTGGTACATAAATGTAGTTATCTCAGGGTGAGGGGAATATAAGTGTTTTTTATTTTCTTGATTTGTTCACCCTTATTACATTATTTTTCCTATAATGAACATTCTTTTATCAAGAGGGGAAACAAAAGACATTCAATGAAAAAGAGGGTGTCCCCGCAGGCAGGGTGAATGTGGGGAGGTGACAACCAGCACTCTGCAGGCAGCAGCACCTGGCATTTAGTTCACCTGAGTGCCCAGGGCTCCGGCTCCCAAGCTGCTGTGGAGAGGCAGGCGCCGGTTACAGGAGAGGGACTGGCACAGCCCAGTCAGAGGAATCCAAGGTCAGGGACAAAGTCCAGAGAAACAAGCGAGGCTCAACGGAGAGGTTCCAGCCTTGGAAATGTCAGCATCATTCCAGGTGGGGGGCCCAGCCAGGCCGAGTGTCTTTTGACACAAAGTCTCACAGGATTGGGGTGAAGAAAAATGATTTATTTCCAAGGTCAGGTGAGATCAAAGTTCTTAAATTCTTGCTTTCTGAGGCTCAAAGGCAAGCTCAAAGGTTCAGCCTCCAGGTACAAGTGACAGGGTTGAATGCATATTCTGGTGACTTAGGTGTAAACCCAAAAATGTTTCAAGATTTGGAAACTCTTTGTATCATCCAGAATAAGATTTAAATCTTATCCTTGTGGTCCGAACTGTAGTCTTTGGACAACAAGAGGGAATCTGAGAGAATATCGTGTTCTCTTTCAACAACCTATCCCTGGGTTCTGTCAGTGGGCAGGTCTGTCTGTCTGTCAGCCTACCTATGTATGTTCCTTAGGTACATGTTAGTGATCATATTGAATATACTGAATGATATTTGTAATATATATATAAGTTGTAAAACGTAATAAAATGAATATACATGAACCTATTATCCAATCAGGACTGATACAGTTGCTCCCCCGCCCACCCTGTCCTGCTGCCTGCCAGAAGCAAGCATGGTCCTGAAGTTTGTGCTCCTCATTCATTTGCTTTTCAAAAAAAAACCCCGCTTATATTTAAATGAAATATGAATATTCATACATTTAAACAAAATCTAAATATATTTAAACAAAATCTAATCTAAATATTTATATATTTAAACAAGGTATAAATGTTTATATATTCAAAGTATAGATATTTATATATTTATTTATTTATTTTTATTTTTTTTTTTTGAGACGGAGTCTCGCTCTGTCGCCCAGGCTGGAGTGCAGTGGCGCGATCTCGGCTCACTGCAAGCTCCACCTCCCGGGTTCACGCCATTCTCCTGCCTCAGCCTCCCGAGTAGCTGGGACTACAGGCGCCCGCTACCACGCCCGGCTAATTTTTTGTATTTTTAGTAGAGACGGGGGTTTCACCGTGTTAGCCAGGATGGTCTCGATCTCCTGACCTCGTGATCCGCCCGCCTCGGCCTCCCAAAGTGCTGGGATTACAGGCGTGAGCCACCGCGCCCGGCCCCAGATATTTATATATTTAAACAAAATATAAACATGTATATATTTAAACCAAGTATGAATATTTATATATTTAAATCACATATATGTATCCCTAAATAAAGTTTTTGTTTTTAAGGTGTATCACAATGGTACCATATTTATGTGCTCTTCTAGGACTAGTGTTTTTTTTTTTTTTTTTTACATGTTTTTTAAAAAGATCAGTTGTGTTGCTGTATATAGCTGTAGTTCATTCATTTTTTGTGGCTGTACAATATTCCATCATGTGGACTATATCACAACTTATTTATCTGCTCTTTTTGCACTGACTTTGGATTTTTTTTTTTTCCATAGTGTCCACTGTTTCTGTTTCTGAGTTTACTATATGGCAGTACAAATGGTCATTTAAAGGAAAAAGGTAAATGCCTAATGCTTAAAGTGAACAGTTCCCAAAGCCAGAATATTGTATATTTGAAAGGTTGTGTAAAATTTATACCAATACAAGGGCTGTGACACCTAGCATGGAAATATTCTTGTGAGTTCTTGGGAGGTTTTTTTGTCTTTAGTCTGTGCGTGCTCAGCCCTGTTCTAGGGCTGGCTGCCACTAGAGGGGGTGTGAGCGATGGGACATCAGTTTCAGAGAAGCTAAGAATAGTTTGGCTACTGCAGAACCTAGCCGTGTGGCTCCAAAGTGTGATTAGTACCTACACATTTCAGCAGGGCAAAAGCATTAATGTTGTTCTAGTTACAAGAAGAAAGTCCGATGAAAGGTGACTTCTATACCTGTACCTGTGTGCACAGGTGTGCATGGATACTCATATATTTTAGAGTAGTAGGGGGAGTGAAAAAAATTAACAGGGACTAATTAAGAGAAGTGATTGAAGGATGGATCGATGGAGAATATGACAGAGAAAGTGGGGGTGGGCAGGAAATTCACAAATGAATGACATGAATCAATGACAAATGGTTGTATTTTTTAGTTGACAAACAAGCTAAGCATCTGTGAGGTCTCTAAGAACTAAATGGTACTTTGAGTTCATGACCCTTTTACTGTTTGTTTCTATCCGCTGTCTTATATAAAATCTTTTGAATGTTGTTTATCATGTGCTCTCCAAAGTCTTTCCTTCCCTCCTTGCTCTTTGACTTAGTCTTTTGACTTAGTATTTTCCTTTTCTTGAGGGCTCCAGATCATCTTGAGTTGTGAATCCTAGAAAATAACTTAATTTGCAAGTAATTGTGTGGAAAGAGGGGGTATTAGTGAGTTGTTGGCTCCCAGGCATAAATTAACCTGTTAAATACTGAGGGCAAAGGTTCCTGCTTGTTAGAAGAGTGTACAAGAGCAGTAGCTGCTAAAGAATGTCTTCCACACCATTGTGTGTTTGGGGCAGGCTGAATAATCCCATCTCCACCAAAGAAGTCCACACCGTAACTCAGAACCTGTGAATACATGACCTCAGATGGCAGGAGGGACTTTGCAGATGGGATCAAGGATCTTGAGATGGGTGGATGATCCTGGAGTATCCAGGTGGCCCCATGTCATCACAAAGGTTCTTTTAGGAAGGAGGCAGGTCAAAGAGAGACAATGCGAGGCTGCAGGCTGTGACTATGGAGCAAGGGACCAAGAGTGAAGGAAAACAGGTGGCCTCTAGAAGCTGGAAGAAGCCAGGAGACACCATCTCCCCGAGAGCCTCTGAAAGGAATGCATCCCAGCTGACCCAGATTAGAGTCTGGCCACCAGAACTGCAAGATGATGAATTTTTGTGGTGTTCAGACACTAAATTTGTAATTTGTCACAACAGGAATGGGAAACTAATCTAGTATTTCTTATGATGTGAAAGAACCAGCTTTGATTTGGAAATGTAGAGGGCAGTTTTTCCAACTCATGTCTCCGTCTATGAAAGAATGAAGTTTGACCCTGATTTGTGGGAGAGCTTATCCTGAAACAAGGAGGGCTAGAGTGACATGGGGTGGTAACATTTTTGGGAGGGAGCCAAGAATGGGCCTGGGAGAATGTCCTCACTGGGCAAGTAGAAATAAGAGGGTTTGATGAAAAATGAACCAACATGGCCAAGGTAGTCAAGAAGAGTCATGAAGATGCCATGCTTGGAAGCCAGGGACAAAGAGTGTTTTAAGGAGTCAGCATTAACTGGGTTCTAAGAGCACCAGGGAAAGTCACTGGATTGTATAAAAATGTTTTTGGAGGCCTTTATCAACAGTTCTCCATGTTTTTTGTTTATAAGTGTGGAGGAGGAGGGGAAGGAGCTTTTTAGGAGTAAAAAACCAAATTCAAGGGCCTGAGGATGAGATGAGGGCTGAGAAAATGGAGGTAGGTAGTGTGAATCACAGATTGGAAAATATTGCTGGTAAATGAATGGAGAAAAATGAAACAGTGACTGGGAAAAGGAGTAGCATGGCTTTTGTTGTTATTTTTAAAAATTGTGATAAAATGCATATGACATAAAATTTACCCTGAGTGACATTTTGTACATTCACAAGGTGGTGCAACCATCATCACTGTCTAGTTCCAGAACATTTCCATCACCCCAAAAAGAATCCTGTAACCATTAAGCAGTCAATTCCCATATCCTCCTCCCTGCCGCTCCTGACAACCACTGCTTCCCCCTCTATGGATTTGCCCTATTCTGGATATTTCATATAAATGGAATCATGCAACATATGAATTAGCATAATATCTTCAAGGTTGATTCATGTTATAGCTCTTTAGCACTACATTCCTTTCCATGGCTGAATACTATTCCATCATTTGGATAGACCACATTTTGCTTTGTCATCAGTTGACGGACATTCAGGTTGTTCCCGTCTTTTGATTATTCTGAGTAGGGAGCAGCTCGGTTTTATTTTGTTTGGTTTTGTTTTCAAAATAGTGAGAGCTGACTCTGTAGGTAAAGGGGAAGAAGCATGCAGCAGGGCTGGATGGCTTTTGTCCCCCAGGCAGTGTTTTCTGCATGCAGCCTGGCAGCTTGCAGTAGAGTCTGATCTGCCACAAGGGGGCAGAGTTATGTCTGGGGGACAGGTGGACTGGCAGATGATGGGCGTGGCTCATCATCCATAAATATTGGAAAATTGACGATAGCATTAAGTAACTGCAAATGCTGTAATGGCAGCTGGGGAAGTTGAATTCTAGGCACCATCAGTACCTCCAGCAGTGAGAACATTGCTTCTAAGGGAGGAACCCAAGAATGTGCCCTTAATTTGACATTTAAATCATATTTCCTTTAACGCTTTTTTTTTTAATTTTAAAGAGGAGGGACTATGCAGAAGGAAGGAAGTCGACATTATTATTTAGAGGTATTTGGTAAAAAGAGGAAAAGATACATGGTGTAGTATCCTCACTGGGGTGTCATGGTGTAGTATCCTCGCTGGGGTGTATTGCATTATTACTCACGTGCTGTTTATTAGTTCTGTTGAAGGTTATTCTTACTTGTGCCTGTTTTTAATACCTGAACAACTGGGAGAGAGGACTTATAATCCTGCAGTCATTTGGCTTGTATTCTTGGAGAGTATTTTTAAACTATAACATTCAGAGCCATCTCATGTCACTTTAACGCCCGAGCAGTACTTTCACTATTTACTTCTCCTGGACTACAGACCTCAGATTTTGCATCATATTTTCACGAACACAGAAAATACATGTTCTAGATTGTTTTTGATGTTTTCCTTATTTTTGGGGGTCAGTTATTACAATCTTTATTAAAATGAGTGATATTTTCAATCATGACTCAGGAGTCATCTGCTGCGGCACGAAAACTAAATTCCATAGCTTATTAAGCTGAACATCCTCAAGTCAGAACTGCTGTTTATGTTGAATAAATTGCACATTTAAATACTTTTGTTCCCCTGAGGCTAAGTTTGGATGAAATAATCTTGCTTCCAAGGGATTTTAATGGATGTATCATGCTTGGAATATATAATGAAGACTCAGTAATTCAGAGAGTGTCTAAATGGAACAGAAACTTGTATTTTTAAATTGAGAAATAGGCCTAAAACTGATCTAGGGGGTCAAAGTAGGACTATCCCAAGTTTTTATTAAACAGGAATAGAAAAGCCCACCCTTCTCCACAGTTTTACTTATATTAATATATGAGCGGTTCAATAAATACATAGGTGATTGAGATGGACCATTTCTACTTCCCTAGTGGAAATGGGGGGGAAGTGATCCCGGTTTGAGGAGTTTGTTTGTGCTCTCTGTGTAGAGCACTTAGAAAGTTAGCTACACATTGCTTATAAATTCGTCTTGTTCTTTGATGAAGGCATGACAGTCCTCCAACAGTGAAGGAATACACAGCTTGTAATAAATGAATTTCCTCAAGCTGGTTAGAATATGGGATCGATAATTTTATCAGTATCAGAAAGGTAGCTAAATTCAAGAGAAAGCTTTTCCTCCAAATACTGCCAACTGATTTCTGGAATAGAAAAAAAGCTTTTCTCTGGTAAGCAAGTGATTTTGAGAAACAGGGTGAGGCCAGTGAGAAGATGATGAGGCTGCTTGGACAGGGCTTTCAGCTCTGCTACTGTGTTAGTGACACTGCTGGTACCCACCACCTAGATTTTGCATGGCCTCTTGGCCTGGGATTCTCTTGATTTTAGTCTGCTCAGGCAGCCGTAACAGAATACCGTAGATTGGGTGGCTTAAATAACAGGTTTTTATTTCTCACAGTTCTGCTAAGCAGTCCTGCTCATGCTCCCCTCACCACCCTGCTGTCTGATTGATTATGGCTCCTCATTTATGTTATAGAAGGAGAGAATCCAGACAAAATAGTAAGGTGTATCTGTTTAAAATATTTTCAGTCAAGAAGGTTATAACAGTATTCTCAAGATCCTTTACATTTTTCTTAATCAGCTGTTCATGGGAAACCAAACAGAAACCACATTAATAATGAATACATTATGACTCCCTCATTTGTTGTACTTTTCTTTTTATTGTGTAAGGACTGAGTATGGCCAGGTATGGCTAGGTTACAGTAAACAAGCATAAAATCTCAGTGTCATACAATGCACATTTATTTCTTGCTTATGTTTCTGTGGATCAACTGGGGTTCAGCTGGTTTAGGCTGGACTTGGCTTTAAGATTTGGGTTGCATCCAAGCTTACTCCACAGTCTTTCAGCCTCATTGGACCAGAGGCTACTTAAAGTGTGTTATTCTCATGGACAAAGGCAGGAGGGGCATAAGAGCACAAACCCAGTAACTCAGGTACATTTCACGCCTCCACCTGCTGATAACCAGGAGGCCTAAGCAAGTTACATGGCCAAGTCCAAAGCCAAGAAGGGAAAAATACCTTTGGCCACACAAGGCCATGGTGAGAGTATGGACGTATAACACTACTATAAGAGAGTAAAGAAATGAGTCTTATAATTTAATTTGATATTAATTTTTTTACATTATTAGGTAGGAATTCTTTATTTCATAGAGTTGTGTGTTTTTATTTTGTATTTAGTGCCTTTCAAAGCTCTTGAGAATAGTTTTTGATGTGTAGATATATATATATTTATGTACTTATAGGATATAAGCTTATAAGTCCAATCTCCCCATTTATTTTTAAAGATGGCTACTTTAAATACTTTTTTCTAACCCTCAGTGTTTTGTTGGTGTTGCTTGAATTTTTTTTACCATAATTATTTATATCCAGCATTAATTTCAAAGAATTTACTCAACACCTGATTATTTCTCCCTCTTTCAAAACCAGAACAGTTTTACCCACTAATAACATCAGATTATAAAATTGTTGGCAGATTTGACATTAAAATGGTATATGTATGCGTGTTCACATATTCAGAGCTAAAGGGGTTTCTAAAACCTGCCGTTACAGGACTGAACACATCGTGTACCTTTATATTTATAGAAGGGCCTCATTGTACACATTGAAAGGGGAACTTGGAAGAATCAGATATATTCTTTGGCAAAGTCTCACGCCTGTTTCTGCAGCCTAAATCAATGCTACTGAAACATAAGTTATTTATTTTTGGGTCATAAATTGAATTCCCATTGTTGCTAATACTCATGGTTTTCAACAAAAGTTAAGAGCGCCAACAGTTCCAGGCTCTGCGGGAAGATGGTTGAAAGGGAATGTGGAATGCACCAAAGGTTTTATTTTTATTTGGAAGAAACCAAATACCCCTGTTTTCTGTTCAGGAGTTCATTAGTCATCTATGTTTTCCCCAGATAAAATAGCTCTTATCTTGGGCCTGACTCTGAAATTCTTCCCTTGAATTTCTTGTGATATTTGTAATGGTATGAAACACTTTGGTTGTGAGTAGAGAAAGGAGGTGACACTTTCCACAGTCACCCCGTCGGTCTCTGACAAAGCTGCTGTTTTAGATTCCTGCTTAAACTTTGGGGCCACCTTCCCTGTAGGTGTCTTGAGCTGTAGACTTCCACTGTTTATTAAATACCTGCTCTGCAGAAGGCAGACCCTGCCGGACCTGTAGAACGGTCCCTCGCATTGTGTCAAGATTTTGTTGTATTTCCGTTGATGTCAGAACATGGGGAAAAGGTCTCTGATATCACAGAGGTGGTAGAAATAACAAGAGAGTTGTCCATGGTTGGGCTTTGAAGCTGTGGAATTCACCTTTGAAGTAACTCTAAAGAGATTCTGTTGCTATTTGCTCTACATAAAGAGAGAGTCTGTGCCACCAGAATAAAAATAGCTGTAAGTATTACATCATCATCAGAAGTTTTCATTGGTTCATCAGGCCATGAAGGGAACAAGTCCATGGTGATATTTAGATAGATTTCTGTTTTGCTCATTGAAATGATTTTAAGACAAAGCAGGAAAAAAGGTAGGAGGGGGAGGGATGACTGAAGAAGGCCACCACATTTATTTTGTACACACTGATTAATATTTCAAAATTGGAATCTGGCACCAATTTTTATTTGTATTTAATCAGCACCCTATTTTATTCCTGTTTTCTAACCACCTGTTATAAGCATGTGTCTCCTATTTCTACTATCACAGCATCTTTGGGGCAACATGTTGCTTCTAATGACTTACTCTTTTCTAAAGTCAGACATTTGTCTCAATAATATAAAATTTTGGCCCAGTGCATTGGCTCATGCCTGTAATCCCAGCACTTTGGGAGGCCAAGGCAGGAGGATGGCTTGAGGCCAGGAGTCCCAGACCAGCCTGGGCAACATAGCAAGGCCAAGTTGCTACAAAAAATGAAAAATTAGCTGGGCATGGTGGTACACCGCCTGTGGTTCCAGCTGCTTGGGAGGCTGGGGTGGGAGGATCACTCAAGCCCGGGAATTTGAGGCTGCAGTGAGCTGTGTTTATGTCAGTGTACTCCAGCCTAGGCAACAGAGACAGACCCTGTGTAAGAAAAAAAAAAAGGATATAAAATTTCAAGATTTGTGCGGTGGAAAAACAGATAGACCAAAGGAAATTGTTTTCTTTTTCATGTTTGTTTCTTTCTTGGGATTTCAATCATTGTATCTCACCTCTTTGCTTTATATGACTGGTGCAGGCATAAAATCGGGATTCTCTCATGGAAAGGGAAAGGGTTTAGCTCACATCTGCACGGCATGCTGCCTCTTGTAACCCAGCACTGCCTCCCATCCAGCATGCCTTCTCCTTCCCTAGCTACCTGGAGTGACTGTGCTCAGTGCCCTGGAGGAGAAGCATCCTGGACACATGGAACGGTGGCTCTGAGGAGCTAATTTACCCTTCTTTCTGAGGAAGCTTCTGTGCTGACAACAGACAGAAATGCCCTCGGTCTAGCATAAACAAAGGAGGAATTATTATTTGGACTTGGGGCATCTTATGGAAGCTGAGAGAAAGAAATGCTAGGAACAGGAACCAAGACGTTCCCAGGAACAGAAGCAACTTAAAGCCTCCTAGGAATCAAAGGAAGCTGACAGGGAGCCTGGAGTCAAGTGAGGGGCACCCAGGGAAGGGGAGGATAGTGGATGCTGCTGCTGCTGCTGCTGCTAAACTGTGAATTAACTGTCCTCTCTTAGTGCTTAGTATTTGCCAGGCACTGTGCTGAATGCTTTCTGCGTATTACCTAATTTATCCTGAAGACAATTCCATGAGGCTGGAATTAGCAGCCCCCTTACAAAGACAAGGACACCAAAGCTTCCTTAAGGGACTTGGCCAGACTGATGGGTTTCACTCCTGCCCCTCTCCCCCTCTAACACCAATGGGCTTCACCTCGGCATTCTACCCTATCCCATATCAAACAGTGCATATCTTTCCCCAGCTCATAGCTTCTTAAACAGTATTTAGGAAAATAAACGTATGGTTAGGAATTTCAAACAAGAATTTTAAAAAGTTTTCATCACATTGCAAGAATGAGGAAGCAAGCAGAATTTGAGGATTGGAGCTGGAAGAGCTTGTAGGGGAACCCGAGCTGGAAGTAGCCCTGATTCACAGGACTCTCCACATACTGGAGAGGTGAGCTGTGCTTTTGCAATTGAAATGTGTTGCTTTGCCGTTGTTCAAAGCTTATTTTTAATTGATTTGAAGCCTGCTTTCCTCGCAAAATAAGGCTGTATTTTTAGTAAAATGTATTTTCATATGTTGTCACATAAGCTAATTGTTATCTTGGCATACATTTTGTTCCTATTTGTAAAAGAGTAAAACCTTAGGAGATAATGTGGCCCTAGTGGAAGAAACTTTGGAGTCTGAACAAAGCAATTCAGCGTTCTAGGCCTCATTTTGCTTATTGGCTAAAACACAGTGAGTAGGCTTATTATAAAGCTGTGGTCATCAAGACAGTGCAGTAAATAGATCAGTGGAACAAAGTAGAGAGTCCAGAAATAGACACACGCATGCATGACAACTAATTTCCAACAAAGGTTCAAAGGCAGCTCATTGGTAAAAGGATGGATCACCTTTCCAACTAATAGTTCTAGGAAAATTAAATACCCGTATGCAAAAGTATGAACTTTGATCCATCCCTTGTACCACATACAGAAATTAACTCAAAAGGGAACGTGGGCCTAAATGTAAACCTAAATCCATAAACTCCTAGAAGAAAACACAGCTGAAAGTCTTCATAACCCCAGGTTAGGGAAAGATTTCTTAGATACAATATTATTGGGATGATCCACAAAAGAAAAATTTGATAGATTGGACTTGATCAAGATGACAAACCTTTGATGTTTAACTGACATAGCTAAGGGAATGAAAAGTCAAGGCATAGATTGGGAGAAAATATTTGTGAATCATATATCTGATAAAATACGTTTTTCCAGAATGTATAAAGAACTGTTAAAACTTGGCAATAGGCTGGGCATGGTGGCTCATGCCTGTGATCCCGGCACTTTGGGAGGCTGAGGCAGGCGGATCACCTGTGGTCAGGAGTTCGAGACCAGCCTGGCCAACACGGCAAAACCCCGTCTCTACTAAAAGTACAAAAATTAGCTGGGTGTGGTGGTGGGCGCCTGTAATCCCAGCTACTCAGGAGGCTGAGGCAGAAGAATTGCTTTAACCCAGGAGGCGGAGGTTGCAGTGAGCCAAGATGGCGCCACTGCATGCCAGCCTGGGTGACAAGAGTGAGACTCCGTCTCCAAAAAAAAAAAAAAAAAAAAAAAAACTTGGCAATAAACAAACCCATAAAAAATCCAAGAGATTTAAACAGACACTTCAACAAAGAAAATAAACACATAAAAAGATGCTCAACATCATTAGTCAGTAAAGTGGCGAATTATAACCACAATGAGATACCACTATGCCAATTTGAATGGATGAAATGGAAAAAAGACTGACCATACCAAGTGTTAGTGAGGATGTGGAGTGATTGGAACTCTTCTTATATATTGCTGGTGAGAATGAATATCAAATAGTATAACCATTTTCTCAAACAGTTTGGCAGTTTTTTTTTTTTTTTTTTTTTGAGATGTTGTCTCTCCCTGTCGCCCCGGCTGGAGTGCAATGGCGCGATCTCGGCTCACTGCAACCTCCGCCTCCTGGGTTCAAGTGATTCTCCTGCCTCAGCCTCCCAAGTAGCTGGGATTACAGGCATGCACCACCATACCCGGCTAATTTTTGTATTTTTACTAGAGATAGGGTTTCATCATGTTGGCTAGACTGGTTTCGAACTCCTGACCTTATGTGATCAGCCCGCCTCGGCCTCCCAAAGTGCTGGGATTACAGGCGTGAGTCACCTTGCCTGGCCCAGTTTAGCAGTTTTTTTAAAAAGATAAATATACAACTACCATGTGATTCAACAACTTCCTCTCTTAGATATTTAGCTAAGAGAAATGAAAACAGGTCCACATGTAAATGTTCACGGCAGCTTTATTTGTAATAGCCGAAACTATCTGTCAGCAGAGGTGAGTGCATAAATAAATTGTGGTATATCCATATGGTGGAATACTGCTCAACAATAAAAGTGAGTGAATTATTGATACAAATCAAATAACATGAAAGAATCTCAAGGTAATTATGCTGGATAAAAGAAGCCAGATAAAAAAGAGTACATCCTGTATGATTCCATTTGTATGAAATTCTAAAAGTGCAAACTAATCTACAGTGACAAAGCAGACCCGTTCTTGTCTTGGAAGGGAAGGAATCGTGCAGGGAAGCATTAAAAGGGGTACCAGAAAACTATGGGAGGTGATGGTGGTATTGATTATGTTGATTTTTGTGCTGGATTCATGGCTGTATACCTCTGTCAAAAGTTATCAAACGTTAAACCTTATGTGCAGTTTATTGTAGGTCAGTTATACATCAATAAAGCAGATCCAGCGATGAGCACTAATACATGAATGAAAGCACCATAGAGGTAGTGGCTGTTCTGTTAAGAAGTCAGTAGGAGTTTCATGGAACTGTCTGCAGCTAATTCCAGAGCTAGTTCTGACATCCTTTCACATTGCTGAGACATCCCCTTTGACTTTTGAGAGTAATGTATTACATTTATTTATTTAATTTTTCTTTGAAGATGCCTTATAGATTCCTAGTACACAGATGGACAAGTGTAGACCTGGATTATGAGCTGTGTTTACTTAGGGAATGGCTCTGGGCTGCATTGTTTGTATGTCATAAAAACAGAGACCGCAGTAGGTGGTTGGTTGGAGGAAAACAGGTTCTATTGACTATCGTTGGTTGGAGGAAAACAGGTCTATGACTGTCTTCCGTTTTTCGAAAGCCCTGTCACCTGCTGCTGTTGTATACCGATGAGCAAATGACACACGTACATGCTGTAACCTTCCCTCAGCTGAGAAGCCTTCAGGCAGAAGTCAGGTGAGGTATTGTTTTTGTTTGTTTTTCCTTAGAAAACTCTACCATTAAAGCTCCTGCTTTTACTAATCCGTGGTGACAGAGCAGTGGTGGCCTGTGGCCGCAGAGGGGCCTGAGATGAGGAGGGCGAGTGGGTGTATTTATAGTGGCTGTTGGAAATGTTCTGCATCTTAGTTGTGGTGATTTTAAGAGTGTGAACATTTTTCAAAACTCACCAACTTTCCTGCTTTAAATGTAGACAGTTTATTCTTTATCACATCTACCAAAATAAAGTTATTTTTCAGACTCCATGCCTTTCTGCCCTCAGCCTTAGAACATAGTGGCCCCTGAACACAGCTATTAATAAAATAATCACATTATTGCCTCCTGTGTAATTTCTGTTAGGAAACAAGACTAAAACCTCTTGTTTAGTTGTTTCAACCATAGATGTAGAGATTAGTTTTTATTTTTAAACCTGGATGTTATTTCTTTCTATCTGACCTACCTTCCTTCCTTCCTTCCTTCCTTTCCTTCCTTCCTTCCTTCCTTCCTTCCTTCCTTCCTTCCTTCCTTCCTTCCCTTCCTTCCTTCCTTCCCTTCCTCTCTTCTCTTCTCTTCTCTTTTCTTTTCTTCTTACTTTCTGATGGAGTCTCACTTTGTTGCCCAGGCTAGAGTTCAGTGGCATGATCTTGGCTCACTGCAACCTTTGCCTCCTGGGTTCAAGGGATTCTCCTGCCTCAGCCTCCTGAGTAGCTGGGGTTACAGGTGCCTGCCACCACACCCAGCTAATTTTTGTATTTTTAGTAGAGACAGGGTTTCACCATATTGGCCAGGCTGGTCTCGAACTCCTGACCTTGAGATCCTCCGCCTCTGCCTCCCAAAGTGTTGAGATTACAGGCGTGAGCCACCACACCCATCTTCTATCTGTATTTCTAAGAGCAAAGTCAAATGTGAAATCGAGGCAGTTAGTTTTAGTGAATTGTCTTAGTCCATTTGGGCTGCAGTAACAAAATACCTTAGACTGGGTAATTTACAAACAATGGAAATTTATTGCTCACTGTTCTGGAGGCTGGGAAATCCAAGATCAAGGGACTGACAGTCAGTTGTGAGTTCCGCCCTCATGATTGAATCATTTCCCCAAAGACCCTGTCTTTTGGTCCTATCACACTGGATATTCAGTTCTAACATATGAATTTTGGAGGGACACAAACATTCAGACCATAGTACAAATTAAATATGACAGAAAGTGTGATTATTTGTTGTGTCTTCTGAAATGAGTAAGGTCTGGGGCAGTGCAGCGACCAAGGTGGGATTCCTTCTGGAATCTCAAGCATAGTGATGGTGCTGGTGCGTAATAAGTACTTGTTTACCTGTCAGTTGACTGAATCCATGCTTTTCCCCCGTCTACTTGGCCTGAATAACCCATTAGACAATTCTACTCCCCAGTCCCCATGGTTAACATAGACATAGTGGAAAAGATGCATGGGAGAAATTAGCCAGCCACTGAACATGTCTTCATGATATGTCTCGCATCTCCTGTTCTTGTTGCCTTCAGTGCTCAGGTCCTTGGGAGGCCTGTGGCTGGCGTGAGGAAGACCTGTTGTTTCCTGTTTGGTTCTTCTGGGGATGGGTGAGCTAATGCATGTGGAGTGCCCAGCACCCGTGTTAGGATGGAATAGACACAGTGTTCTCTTGCTCCTTCCTGTCCCTTTTATATAATCATCTGTTCATTCCCAATTACTCATTACCAAGTCTGCATCTTTCCCAGATTTGATTTTCTTACAGTGGTGAAGTGAATCATTCACTGGTATGTGTGTGAATTTCCAGAATCAGAGAGTTTGAGATTCTCAGCTTTTAAGATCCTTTCTGTAATAACTGAATTCATGGTGGAAAGGAATCTGTTACTTAGCCCTGCCCTGTATTTGCCGAAGGTGGGTATTCCTTTGTGACATTAGCCCACTCATTGCTTTATCAGTTATTGACTTGATCAATGATTCTGCTCAATAAACAAGGCTAATAAGGATAATTGATTTGCTGTTAGGCAATTTACAAGTCCTTCAACTGCATCAATAGGATAGAGATCATTGCCATAGGAAATACAAACTGCTGTATAAAAGCCTGTTTTATTGGTAGTTTTTAGCGGGGGGATCCAGGCTTGGATTAAGAAATTCACTTTGGATTCCTAGATCTCCATCAAAAAGGGTTCCAAAAGTACTGCTTTTGATAAATCTACTCACTGAGTGTCTGTATTCCTATCAGTAGCCAAACCCTTTGTCCTAACCAGAAAGCACTCAAGAATATAAATAAAATCATAGTAAGCTTTATATTTTAGAAGATTATTTTAACATGCGCATCTTTCAGGAGGAATTCTTATCTGTTCACTTAAAAATGTCATTTCCATTTTCTACACCAAGGCAATATTTAAAAAGAAAAGTTATTTTAAAACATGTCATTCAATTCAGTTATATTTGATAAGTGCGGAATTAAGTCCCAGCATTATTTGACATCTAAACATCTGGTGAATAAACTACTCATTAATTTTTGACAGTTTCTCAAAACACGTTCAAGGCAAGTCGAGGAAGTGATGACAGCGTCTCCTGACAGAGGTGTGAGTTCTGCCCTTAGCAATAGTGAAGTCACATCAGGGCCCTGGTACCGGGACAGTTGGCTTTCCTGGTGGTTGATTGGAAAGGACTGGGAGGCTCAGTTGCAGGAGCAAGCATGGGACAGCTTGTGCAGGGAGCTGGGCGGGAGGAGAGTGCCGAGCAGGAGGAGATGAGGCTGGGCAAGTTGGGATCAGCGGCTGTATTTTGACCTTTCCTTGTCTCCTGGCTCGCTCCGACTGACCGGGCCCAGGATTACGAAACATGTTCTGGAAATTATTTCCAGAGGGCACACGTCCCTCTGGTGACAGCTTATTTCTGGATTCCCAGTGCAAATGCCTGGACTCTGATGACATTCAGGGGTGTGTTTCATGGCCCATCATCTGATTAGTCACTCAATTCTAAGGACTTTCCCTGCTGGCTTTGGGTCGGAGCACATGAGTGGAGAAGCAAAATAACTTGTTTATTTCCTCCAGGCTCATCTGAACAGGCCATAAAGGCAGGCCCTTCTTCCTCCCTCAGGTGGCCCCCTTTATGGATGTACCTCCCCATTTGGAAATGGAACACTCTGGCCCTTCACAGGGAAATGGTCTCTAAGGCAGAGCTCTTAGAGGTGCCTTATACTGATGTCTGGGCTTTATGTCTGGAGAGATGACTTCAGTCACCTGAAAAATCTTGGAATGCAGAGTGAGTCTAACAGATTCCGACAGCCTAGCCTCAGTTTTATTTTGAATAAGAATGTGTTTATCCCAGCACTCTGGGAGGCCCAGGTGGGCAGATCATGAGGTCAGGAGATCGAGACCATCCTGGCTAACACGGTGAAACCCCGTTTCTACTAAAAATACAAAAAATTAGCCGGGCATTGTGGCAGGTGCCTGTAGTCCCAGCCACTCGGGAGGCTGAGGTAGGAGAATGGTGTGAACCCAGGAGGCAGAGCTTGCAGTGAGCCGAGATCATGCCACTGCACTCCAGCCTGGGCGACAGAGCGAGACTCCGTCTCAATTAAAAAAAAAAAAAGAATGAAAGAATGCATTTGTTCTTCTTGATGCTAAAGTTATGTCTGTGACCCCACTGGAAAGGTACATGGTGTCTCAGTAGGTCTGTGGTTGCACTGAGAGGCAGGGACGTCGTGGTTAAGGCAGACTTGAGTTCCGATCTCTGTGCCTTCCTGCGCTCATCTTTAAAATGGGTGTAGTAATAGAAGTATCGTGCAGAGCTTTGGGGAGGATTAAATGAGATCATGAATGTGTAGCATTTAATGCAGTCTCTGACACGTGGGCTGCATTCCGTTCACTTTAGCGATCATCATTATTATCTGTTATCTTCATTTTGTTTGAGAAGTCAAAGAGCCCCCAATTTGAAGCTACTTCCACACTAAGAACAAGACTCCAAGGGGAGCCAGGAGCAAGGACTAATCCTGCAGCTGCCTAGAGCAGTCACATCACGGGCGCCTTTTGTCCAAAGCCATCTCTTCATTTTTCCCCCTGATATCGACCGGCTTGGTCTTCAGAGTCGGAGCCAGGCGCCATCTGCTCCCCGATTTAGCTGTGGCAGGTGGGGTCCGGTGGGGAGTTAGATTTCGGAGTCTCTTCCAAGACTGAGGGCTGCACTGCAGCTCTGGAAATCTTGGTCTGATTGGGAACCCTGCTTGACTTCAGTGTTTGACCTTGCAGACATCATTTCTCTTCTGCAGGCCACAGTAAAATGAAGGGACTGAGCTAAGCTGATCCTAAATTCCTTCTGCCTCTAAAACTGTGATTCTGTGACTATACTGGAGAGCTGAGAATTCCTGTATCAAGTGGGCTTTCTTTGCCTGATATTCGCTCCCAAAGCCATGGACCCTGCGTGCAGGGTGAGACTGGTCCCAGGCAGGGATGCCACTGTTCGCCTGTGGGTGAAGGGCACTGCGTCTGAGAATGGTGCTGTGCCGCATGCTGCGTGCTGCATGGTGCTGACCCTCTTTCTCCTGCCACCCCAACATCCATACCTCACTTCATCCTTTCCTTTGTTTTGGGTGGGGACAGAGTCTTGCTCTGTCCCCAGGCTGGAGTGCAGTGGTACGAACTTGGCTTACTGCAACTTCTGCCTCCTGGGTTCAAGCGATTCTTGTGCCTCAGTCTCCCAAGTAGCTGGGATTACAGGGGCGCACCATCACACCCAGCTAATTTTTGTATTTTTAGTAGAGACAGGGCTTCGCCATGTTGGCCAGACTGGCATCCTTTCCTTTAAAGAACTTAACACCTTTGTTGGAATTGTGGGCAAATCCACACATCACACACACACTCCCAGTGCCCTGGCTTTTAGCTGCTGCAGATGTTTGCAGCTGGTAGCTGTGCTGAGCCTCCGCGGCATTTCCAGGCAGTGGAGAGGAGTTGTTCTCAGGGTCGGCTCTGAGCCTCATGCCTGCAGTTTCAACCCAGTTCTCTTTCTAAACAGGTACCTGGCCTGTGGCAAGTTACCCTCAAAACTTCATTTCTCCACTTTTAATGCATGAAAAATTCAATTTAGTTGGGAGGTCGCAGTGTGGATTAAACATACAGAAACCTATTATGTGCTTGGTGCAGGGCCTGGCCCTTGGTCAGGGCTCCAAGAACAGAGCAGCTCTTTGATCGCATAGCTGATGTACACAGACCCTCGTCTTGGTCAGGGAGGAGGCAGGCAGGGTGGGATTGGCATGGACTGGTCAGGGGAAGAGTAGAGAAGGGAAGTCAGCTGACACTGGACCTTTTATGTGAACTTTCTGACGATGGGAGCTCTTGACATCTGGGACTATGTTGACATGAGGCATGGTGAAGGGCCACTCTTGGCCTTGGAGTATGTCTTCCCCACTCAGAGAGCTCATCTCTGGCAGCTCCCAAGCAAATTCATGTTGGAAAAACATCCTTTTAATCTGCCAGAATGCTCCTGCAAGACAGGAGTCTGAGATCTCAGGCATCCGTTGACTTTGGCGCCATTGACACCTTGCACTGATTTTCAGTCTTTTGGCAAAAAATGTTCCCACTCCATGATAATTTGTGATTTTTCCATTTGAAACAATCTGACACATCTGTGGAGTTAGTATTTCCTGTTGGATGGGATGAGGGAATAAATGTCAGCATGTTGAGAAAATGAAATGGGAGATGCATGTTTGTCCTGTGTCCTGGTGTCTCTTGGTGGCTCCTTGGGCGAGGAGTTAGAGTGTGTTGATGTGTTGGCATGTCAGGGTCCAGGGGTGAACCAGGCTGGCGATTCCTGCTTGGTGAGGTGATCTGCTTTTGCTGACTAATGGTCCTGTCACTCTCCTTGCTGCTGTGACTGATCAGATTCCTCATATTCACAGACGTAAAGTTTGGGTTTTTATCAACACCGTCCAGCTTCAGAGCATTTTTGTGAGAGCTTCTCTCTGGGAATGAATCAATGTGGGCTTCCTGCTTTCAAGGCCACCTCTAGGAAGAGGCAGCGTTCTTTCTTTGTAAAAGCTGGCCTGGAAATTCTGGTCAGTCCTAGCATTTGGATGGTTCATGCCAAGCCAGAGAAGTGAAGTAGGTGGGAGTTTATCTCTTCCTTCTTGGGGTGGGATAGAGGTGTTTTCCCAAGGAGATAAAAGTACTGGTCAGACTCTTGCTTTCCCTGTTACTGTGTGAGATTAGATCAGGCAGGTGCATGTCAGCCCAAGGCAGCGTGCACACAGTAGCTCCAGCTCCCACTTTGTGAAGGTAGTGTGCATGCAGGAACCCCAGCTCCCACTTCGTGAAGGCAGCGTGCACACAGGAACCCCAGCTCCCACTTTGTGAAGGCAGCATGCATGCAGGAACCCCAGCTCCCACTTTGTGAAGGCAGTATGCACACAGTAGCTCCAGCTCCCACTTTGTGAAGGCAGCATGCATGCAGGAACCCCAGCTCCCACTTTGCAAAGGCAGCATGCATGCAGGAACTCCAGCTCCTACTTTGTGAAGGGAGCATGCATGCAGTACTCCAGCTCCTACTTTGCGAAGGCCCCATGCACGCAGGAGCTCCAGCTCCCACTTTGTGGAGGCAGCGTGCATGCAGGAACCCCAGCTCCCACTCTGCAAAGGCAGCACGCACGGAGGAATTCCAGCTCCCACTTTGTGAAGGGAGCGTGCATGCAGTACTCCAGCTCCTACTTTGCGAAGGCCCCATGCACGCAGGAGCTCCAGCTCCCACTTTGTGAAGGCAGCGTGCACACAGGAGCTCCAGCTCCCACTTTGTGAAGGCAGCGTGCACACAGGAGCTCCAGCTCCCACTTTGTGAAGGCAGCGTGCACACAGGAGCTCCAGCTCCCACTTCATGAAGGGCTCTCTTCACATGCGGTATCCTGGAAATCAATGAGCGTACTCAGAGCTTGCAAGGATTGACCCCAACTGAACAGCCTGGGAGCGAGCGGATGGAAAATCTGTACGTTTATAAAATATACAGTATAAAATATAAATATCTTTGAGAGAGAGAAGAAAAAAAAGTGACATAAGCATTCTGGTTTGAAATCTAATTTATTAGAATTCCAGCTTCTCATAGCAGCTTCTCATTGCTCTTAGCAAAATGTGTCTTTAAGTATGGATTTGTGTCTTCACTTGTTTAATGTCCAGCTTCTCTACCACTCTGGAAGCTCCATGAGGCAGACAGCATGTTTCTCTTATCTATCCCTGGACCTCCAGGGCCTACCTCTATGCCTGGCACTTAATAAATGCTCAGTAAAAATGCCCGATGAATGAATGAGTGATTTAGTTTCTATTAAAGAGATCATTATTTACAGAAGAAGAAAAATGGCAGCAGAGACCTTTCCTTTCAGAAGTTTGGCAGGGATATACTGTCAAGGAAGCAATCCCAGGTACTAAGTATAATTCTGAGGGGGCTTCTCTTCTTAGCAGATTAATAAAATAAAGGTGATGAGTCTCCCGTGGAAAGTGGCTAGTGAAAACTCAGAAAAGGAACATGGCAGCTGGCTGGGATTGAAGTGTGAATGTTGATATGAGTACAGAAATATCTGGGCTACCCCTTCTGATTCATTCACACATTATCACATGATTGCCTTGGCCTTGATAATGTCAGCTGAAATAAGCATGGTAATCTCTCCTCTCTACCCACTCTATATGTCCCTGCTCCCCAGCAAGGCTGGATGAGTGTGGAGCCCTCTGCACTTCAGGATGATAACCTTGGGAGCACCCTGTCTGGCTGGTACACACTGCTCCAGGCAGTGGGATGGGTACCTTGCATCTCAGTTCTTAGAGTACATGTTGACAATACAGTTCAAACAGTCAAAGCCTTAGCTACTCTGAACATACACTGATGCTAGGTTGGTTCGTTGTTTGTTTTTTAGTGACAGGGTCTCACTCTATCACCCAGGCTGGAGTGTAGTGGCGTGATGATAGCTCCCAACTTGGCCTCCCAAAATGCTGGGATTACAGGTGTGAGCCACCATGCCCGGCCAAGTTTTTTTGCTTGGTGAAATGTTCATTATTGTAAATTGTGGATGTAGGGAAAATGTGTTTTTTTTTTTTGGTTTCTCAGACCTCTTGAGGGACTTTCTAATGAAGGAGAATTTTCCGACTTATAAGTCTGTGCCTTTCCAAAGTAGAAGCTGAGCTCCCTGGAAGCTGGGGTGTAGGCTCCTGACCTCACACTCCACCAACCACATGCATTCTCACCAGACTTTGCATTAGAAGCTGGCGATGATAGAAGCAGGCTTAAAGTGATCTATTCTGGCGGGGATGGTGGTCGATACATCCACTTTCCAAAACAGCAGTGGTGAAGGCTCTAGGCTGCCCAGCCATCTGGGGCTGCACCAGGTACTTCTACTGGTCTTTCTGGTAGATATGTTCTGTGATGTGATTTGAGTAACATTTATGACCCATTTGTGTTCTGGAGACAATGTGGGCTATGCTTTTGTGAATTCCTTTTCTGCTTGAACCAGCCAGAGTCAGTCTTATTTGCCACCAGGAACCCTTGTGGGTACTGTGGGTCACTCAAGCTCTAGAACCCATGGGGGTGTGAATTCTCACCATAATCACCTTGGGGCTCCCTTTGGGACCTCTGTTGGTTACCACAGAAAGTTCTTGTTCATTCCTGAGCATCACTTGATAAAGGGTTAGGCCAGGAGACTACTAGGTTGGTCTGCCTTTGGACATATTTCCTTCCCACTTAAAATATGGCATTTCTCCTGGGAGATGGAGAAGGATGGGGGTGGTCATTAGGCTCTTGGTCTAAGCAGTTAGGAGAATTTTAAATCATTAAGAGTTTTAAGTTCATGTTATCAGCCGGGCGTGGTGGCTCACACCTGTAATCCCAGCACTTTGGGAGGCCGAGGCAGGTGGATCACGAGGTCAGGAGATCGAGACCATCCTGGCTAACACAGTGAAACCCTGTCTCTACTAAAATACAAAAAATTAGCTGGGTGTGGTGGCGGGTGCCTGTAGTTCCAGCTACTCAGGAGGCTGAGGCAGGAGAATGGCGTGAACCCGGGAGGCGGAGCTTGCAGTGAGCCGAGGTAGCGCCACTGCACTCCAGCCTGGGCGAGAGAGAGACTCCGTCTCAAAAAAAAAAAAAAAAGTTCATATTATCAACTGCTAAAGTATGCATTTTAGTCCTTTGCAAATTCCATTCAACTCTAAAACCTAGAACCCAAGTAGAGCATTTACCTAGGGTTTTCTTCAGATCTTTCTGAAGTGTCACATGTAATGAATTCAGGTAGCATATTATATAAATTCATGTTTGCATCTGTGTTGGGATTTGCAATTTATTTGTGGGTTGAAATAATTCTAAATTATCTGTCTTCAAAGTTGTTATTTTTTTACATTTCACCATAGTCTTTTACATGAGCTATGTTACAGGAGTTGGAATAGTTTATAAAGCAAAGATACTAATAAACAATGAAGGAACCTAGCTTGCTTTCCCAAGACTGACTTACACTGTGCTCACTTAGACTTTAACTTCCTGTGAAGAGTTCACACAATTATCTGACATGTACAGATAAATTGTGAAAGTTTCTTCACAAATATGCAGATAATAGGGGCACACTTTGGCAAAATAAAAAGTGACATCTAGGTAATTGCCTTAATTTTTCCCGTTATTGTCTGCATGGAGAGCTAACATAATGTTAGCTCAAGTGCAGTGGTGTAATCTCGGCTCACTACAACCTCCACCTCCCAGGGTTCAAGCGATTCTCCTGCCTCAGCTTCCCGAGTAGCTGGGATTACAGGTGCGTGCCACCATGCCCAGCAAATGTTTGCATTTTTAGTAGAGACAGGGTTTCACCATGTTGGTCAGGCTGGTCTCGAACTCCTGACCTCGTGATCTGCCCACTTCAGCCTCCCAAAGTGCTGGGATTACAGGCGTGAGCCACCACGCCCAGCCCAGGAAAACTTTTTGAACACTAGCAGCTGAGTTACAATGAGACTTCTGATGTTCTAGAAAACTGCATATCATACCCTTATCCTTAAAATACTTGAGTGGCAAAGAGGCTACTAAGATGTGATGTCATTGGGTCTCCACTGGATATCAGGAACTATTGTTTAATCTCAAAGTGTACCTTCTTGTGTCTGTCAGTTAAGGAAGGTTTCCAAGGCCAAGGAGATAATGGGTCCATTTCCATTTTCTCTATTCCAGCAATGTATGCACCTTAACAGGGTGGACACAGCCCTGTATGGGTAAGGCCATGCTCAGGGATGCTCTCCCAACTCATACTGGTGTAAAGGAACCTTGCAATTAGAGTCAGGATACATGGAGCAAAATTAGTTTGCTCACTGCATGTGTTGAGAAAGAGCAGCCAAACTCAGTGATGGTCACAGGCTAATTTGTTAAAGGAATCTCCTGTTTGATGCTTGGTGAGCAAAGCCTCCTGCTCCACTCTGCTCTGTCTAGCCACCCCCTTCTCAGGTCCTCAGGTGTGCCACGTGTGTCTTGCTTCTGCCTGGAATTTTCCTCCCTTCCAAGCCCAAGGTATCCTTTAACTTAACAGAGGCACCCTTCCCTGGGAGGCCTTTTCTGCCACCCCCCAGACCTCCAAGGCTGTCTCCTGTGCTCATTCTGTGGATTTCTGTCTCACTCTGTACTTTCCCCCTCATAATAGCCTGCATCACATTGCTCTGTCATTGCTTGTTGATTTATCTGTGTTCTCCGCCAGACTTAAGCTTGGTGACAACGGGGACCATTTCTAATCTTTACCCTCCTGACGCCTGGCCTGCAATTGGCAATAGTAAACAGTTGTTAAATGCATCGGTCATTTCACCAAACTATGTCATTAATAAGCATCTATGATGAGTCTAGAACTGTGCTGTGAGCCATGGATGATTCGAGAGAAGAAAAACATAGCCCTGGCTCAGCCATTTATGAGCTCTGTAACCTTGGACAAGGTTCCTACTTTGCCTCTCGCAACCTCAGTCCTTTTATCTGTGCTATAGGATAAGCATACTTTCTTCAAGACATTATAAAGATTATATAAAACAGTAACACAAATGACTGGGTAAATAGTAAGCACACCTTAGCTATTGCTGTTATCTTTCATCAAGGGATGAACTGGCCAGAAGTAGTGAGGGATTAAAATGAAAGAATAGGAGATCTAAGAAATGTTTCCTGTCTACCTCCCTTCCTCCTTCCTTATTCTCCCCTTTTTCATTCATCCATTTCTTCCTTATGTTGAAATTCTGATGAGTCAGAGAAAGGAAAGATCATTATAACTGCAGAAAGCAACAAGGAAAATGTGTGATTAAATCTTATTTTGGAGCTTTTTTTTTTTTGAGACGGAGTCTTGCTCTGTCTCCCAGGCTGGAGTGCAGTGGGCCACTGCAACCTCCACCTCCTGGGTTCAAGCAATTCTCCTACCTCAGCCTCCCGAGTAGCTGGGATTACAAGTGCACGCCTCCACACCCAGCTAATTTTTGTATTTTTAGTCTAGACAGGGTTTTGCCATGTTGGTGAGGCTGGTCTCGAACTCCTGATCTCAGGTGATCCACTCATCTCGGCCTCCCAAAGTGCTGGGATTACAGGCGTGAGTCACTGTGCCCGGCCCTCAGGTGTTTTTAAAAAGCAGACACTTGAGTAAGATGGTCAGCATGCCAAGCACTGGTCTCAGTGTTTTGCATATGATTACTTTCTCATCAGATCATCTATTTAAGCCACTTTATACACATTTACAGATATATTAAATCTCCACAACCACTATATAATATATAATTATTATCTCACTTTTACTGATCAGGAAACAAGCACAGAGAGGTTAAGTAACTTGCCTGAGATTGAACAGCCAGTAGGTGGTAGAGCCAGCATGAGCACCCAGGCAGGCTGGCACCAGGGGTCGCTTGGCAGAAATGCCCCTGGGAGCACAAGTATGTGCCCAGCATAGTGAGAGGACTTGACACCAGAAACACTGCCCTTTAGTGGTTGGCTCTTCAGGCAAAGAGTTACAATCACATGGAGAAGTGAATACAACTTGGAAACAGACAAGAGGCCTATAGCCAGGTTAGGTTCCCTGAAAGTGGACTATGAGATGGAGATGAGCATGCAAGGCGTTTATTGGGATAAGCATCTGGGAAGGGAGGAGCAGGCATAAGAGTGAAGAGCGGGGAAATGGAGCTGTGATGTGGTCTGGCCTCCCGGGGTTGGGAGAACCATTCTTCAGTGATGTGGAGAGTAAAGGGTGCTGCTCTTTGGAAGCAGGTCAAGCTACATCAGGCTCTGCTTGGACTTGAATTGCTGCTCATTGAAACAGAGAAGAAAACTAGTCTGATGACCACTGTGCAGGCTGAACCCAAATGGGAAAGCCTGAGCGTGGTACTTATGTACCAAAAGGGCACCTAGGGTGAAATTTCACTTTCTACCCCCATTCCACGCTGGGTTGGACTGAAAAACACGCACTGGTGCAATTAAGGATGTAAAAAAATTAACCAAACCAGCTGATATAGCTAAGAACTCAAGTAAGGCTAAGCTTGCTGTTGAACTGTGACGCAAAGTCACCCCGGTGTGTCTTCGGTGGAACAGTGATCATATAAAATCAGATGTTGACATATGAAAACAGTGTTTCTGATTTGTTAAATTACCACATTAACAGCAAGTGCTGCTGGTTTGATTTGCACCTGATATGATAAGAAGCTAATTATATGACAGGGCGACCCACGTGGCAGGGCAATTTCAGTCCTAGCAACACAATATTTATCTGGACAGCAAACAGTCAAGCTGCTAATTCAAGATGCAATCTTTTCCAGAAACTTAGCCAATGTGGTAAAAAACAACGTTCCCCATTCCTCACACAGACACTCGCCAGGTCTAGGAAATAAACTATAACTTATTTTTTGGTCAACTACTGATTTAGAAATGATTTACTGATGACCTTTTGTAATAAGTATTTTATATTAAATAGTCTCAAGTAAAAATGTGTGATCTATGATAGGCGCCAAGACACAGAATCCCAGACTTTATTTGCATTTTTAGATTTTGGAAGGTAGAACCCCATACTTTATTTTTTATTTGTAGGTTTTATTTGATTATAAAAGGGAACACATAGGTGGGGGAATTTTTGAAAATACCTAAAGTGAGAATCATAGAGATAATCATTGTTACTCTTGGGGTATATAGTTTCTTCCAGATTTTGTTTGTTTGTTTTACTCAATTTCAAAATATGTAACATATTCTTTTATAACTTGTATGGTGCGTGTACGTGTGGGTGAGGGTATGTAAAATACAGCAGTTGGCAAATTATGGCCCACACTCATCTGTCTGCTTACTGCCTATGGCTGCTTTGATGCCACAATGGTAGGATTGAGTATTGTGACAGGCACTGTATGGCCCACAAAGCTGAACATAGTTCCTGTCTAGCCCTTTATAGAAACGTTTCTCCATCCCCGTTTTAATATGTCAAGCAGTCCATGCCATCAGATGTTCTTCAGACAGGTGCTTTGAAGGAGGCATAGTGTTCACGCGAGTGGATCAAAGTTACATATAACTTTACCTTGTCCCTTCTTGCACACATCCCATCTGCTGGGAAACCCTCTTGGCTCTGTCTCCAGATGTGTCCCAGAACCCCCTGCTTTCACCTGGGACAGATCTCACTCCTCCTTGGCCCCCTAATCTTTCTTTTGCTTCTGAAGAGACCGGCCTCCTTGCCATCCAGAGCTGACTCCTGTCCCAGGCAGGTGGAGTATATATCCATCACAAGGTGACCTTGAACCTGGGGTGACCTTCCCCTTTTCATTGCCAAGGTCCAGGTAAAGCTTGTCAATATAGCCTTCCAGGAATATAAATTTAAAGAGTCACATTTTTTTTACTCATGTGAATTGTAATCTCTGTAAAATCACTGTTAATTTAGTTATGTTAATATATGTAAAAATCACATCTTATTTACATAATATGTTAATTTCAAAATGCCGCTTTTCCTACTTTCTCTTTATGCCAGGTTTATTGACACTAAGGCCACTTTTTGAATCTAACACATTTTCCAGAACACGTTGTCTTCACTACTAAGCTGTGATAAAGCATGTTTAAAAATAAGAGTCCCTGGCCGGGCGCGGTGGCTCACGCCTGTAATCCCAGCATTTTGGGAGGCCGAGGCAGGCGGATCACGAGGTCAGGAGATTGAGGCCATCCTGGCTAACACGGTGAAACCCCGTCTGTACTAAAAATACAAAAAATTAGCCGGGTGTGGTGGTGGGTGTCTGTAGTCCCAGCTACTCGGGAGGCTGAGGCTGGAGAATGGCATGAACCCAGGAGGCGGAGCTTGCAGTGAGCCGAGATCGTGCCACTGCACTCCAATCTGGGCGACGGAGCGAGACTGCATCTCAAAAAAAAAAAAAAAAAAAAAAAAAAAATTAGAGTCCCTCGAAATTGTACTAAGCTATGGACAGCTATTTTGATCAGTCTTCATCACACAACCACTTACTATATTATGAAAACTTTTTGAAGAAACTTTTGCAAGGCTATTTACAATGACACTTAGCCTTTTCAACTGTGAGGTCACACCCCCAGAAAGAATTATGAGATCTGTAATAAACTTTCTTCTTCTTCTCTTTTTGATTATTCTTGTTATTATTATGATTTTTATCAATTCTATCAGGCAACTTCTATGACATCTAAAAGGCTCCAAACTAGCATTAATGCCATTTCAGCCATTCTTCCTTCCCCAGAACTTCTAAATTCAAAATAGATAGAATGTATAGCCCTGGTATTTTGTAAGATCACAAACACATGGCTACATCCTGTTTTTGAGAGATAACTTTAGGTAAAGTGAAGGAAAACTTTGCCTTGTGTTCAGATGTATAAGGTGAAATTTCAATTGCACACAGCACTGTAAAGCCCTGCCCGGAGGAGCAGGCTGACTTGGTGGTTTAGAGCTCCACCCTGGAGCCAGATGGCCTAGGTTCAAATCCCAGTTCCCCAATTTACAAGCTCTGTGATTTTGGCCAAGTGACTTAGGTGCTTTGACCCCATCTCTAAGGTTTTCCAGGAAGCAGATTCTGAGGTCGACAAATTTAACAGGGGATGCTCTTGGAATCATCACCGGGGGGTGGGGGGAAGGTAAAGGAAGCAGCACTGGATGAGGGAGAAGCTGAGCTGTGATGCAGGCCCAACAAAGGCCTCAGCCCACACCTTGCAGAGTTGTCCCAAATTGCCACGAGGAGGCCAGTCTTTCGCACCCCTGTGCTGATCAGTCATTGGCTCACCCTAGGAGGAAGTGAGACACTGGGAGTGTTAGTTGTCTGTAGCAAAGATGGTACCCAAAAAGGACTAACAGCTGTGTGGCATCCTCTGCAGCACTCCTGCAGCTGGAGGAGTAAGCCCTTCATTCCCTAAGGGGGAACCTGGTGGTGTGCATCACAGAACCACCACGGGGGGGATAACAGTCCCTTTCTAATATTCTGATATTGAATATTTCAATATTCAATTAGAAATAGAATTAGAAATATTGAATATTTCTAATATTCTGATATTGATGATTATAATGGATTAAGATATGTAGAAATGTTAGAACAGTGTCGGACTCACAGTAACTGACATGTATTTGTTAAACAAAATTAAAACCTTGGGCCTGACTCATCTCCTCCTGTCACTGTCTTCTTAATTATGCTACTACCTTATTAAGTTCCAGACCCTACTTCTGGAATATGCCAGTTTCACTCCTGACTAAGGGTCTTTATAGTTATTCCTGAAACATCTCTTTTTGAGTCCACCTTTTCCCATGTAATGCTTGGGGGGAGCCTCTGGGAATAGGGTCTCGAAGCCTCGTTCCTGCTTTAGCCCTGACTTGTAACTAAGGCAGTTGACACTGGTCCTGTGACTTGTTAGCTACATGTGATTGCACAGAATACGCTCCCAGTAAGCATGTGATGAATGAACAAATGAGACTCGAGATTTTCTTATCTGCTCAGTGGCATGCCTGTGGATCAAGACTGATTGATTTTTCTTGGAAACAAAATATTTCTCTACAGAATCTCCCTGAGCCATTTGATACCCACAGCAATGGCCCTCCACGGGCATCGGGAGAGCTCCCTAGTGTGGTGGTTAAATTCATGTCAACTTGCCCAGGCTATGGTGCCTCGTTATTTGGTCACACACCAGTGTAGATGCAAAGGTATTTTTCAGATGTGATCAATGTGGTTAAGTCAGAGCACTTTGAGTAGGGCAGATTATCTTCCGCAGTGTGAATGAGCCTCATCCAATTAATTGAAGGCCTTAAGAGCAAGGACCCAGGTCCCTTGAAGAGGAAGGAATTCTGTCTGCAGACTTCCCTCAGACTCAAAATGGCAACTTCTGCTTCTTTACATCCACAAGATGGAATTTTCAGCCCGTTGGCCTACCGTGCAGATTTCAGGCTCTCACAGTCACATGAGCCATTTCCTTAAAATCAATCTCTCTCTCTCTCTCTGTGTATATGTATACACAGCCTATTGGTTATCTTTTCCCAAAGAACCCTGACTAATAGACCTAGGAATCCAGTGCTGCTGAGTCTCTATCCCCCAGTTTTGCTTAAATTGATCCCCTAGTTTTGCTTAAATTGCTGCTATGTTTGTCTGGGGACCTGTAATGTGGGCCCAGGACTTCCATCCTGGGCAGAGGAAGACGCCATCTCATCCGATTAAGCCTGTTTCCCAGCTGACTTGCTCAAGAGGAGCCTTGCTGGTGCCTGTGGGGTGTGTAACTTCATTCACTGTGAAGAACCTAGGAACAGTTGTTTCCCATTGTTGGTAGGGCCTCCCTGTCCATCTCCTCACATGAGGCCAGCTGCACTTTTGTGGCAGGGGGGAAGGGAGAAAGGGGCTTGAGCATCTCGGAGGACGCAGATCAGCACAGTGTTCCCCGCACACATCCACCTGTTGGGGCTGGAGGATGCAAATCAGCACAGTGTCCCCCCAGGCACATCCACCTGTTGGGGCGGGAGGATGCAGGTCAGCACAGTGTCCCCCACGCACATCCACCTGCAGGGGCCAGAGGACACAGGTCAGCACAGTGTCCCCTATGCACATCCACCTGCAGGAGCCAGAGGAGACTCAGCAGCACTGGATTCCTAGGTCTATTAGTCAGGGTTCTTTGGGACAAGATAACCAATAGGCTGTGTATATATATATACACACACACACACAGAGAGAGATTGATTTTAAGGAAATGGCTCATGTGACTGTGAGAGCCTGAAATCTGCACGGTAGGCCAACGGGCTGAAAATTCCATCTTGTGGATGTAAAGAAGCAGAAGTTGCCATTTTACTGACACAGGTCAGCACAGTGTCCCCCATGCACATCCACCTGCAGGGGCTGAAGGACGCAGATCAGCACGGTGTCCCCCGTGCACATCCACCTGCAGGGGTGTGCAAGCACATGTTGTTTCCTGGCCTCTCATACGGCTTCTGACATAGCACGTCCCTTCCTCTTCACTTACTTTTAGGATTGGGATGATGTTTAGATTTTAACTGCTTGGGAAGGACACAGAAGCTGGAGTAGCAGGAGTGTCAAACAGCCACTGCCCTCTACAGTGTTCAGCACAACTTGTGATTTCATTGTCCTGTTAAAAATAATATAAAACCACGTTTGATAGAAACAAATTCTCCTTGGTTATAAATAAGCAGGCCGAAAGCAGCGTCTGGCAGCGTGAATCCACCATGAAAATTTATGATGAATTGTGTGTATGACGTTGCCATGGTTTGATGCTAAAAGTAGATGGATGTAAAGAAGCCAAGTCCCCTTTCTATTTTAAACCTTGGACTTCCTCTAGTACTCGAAATAGGAAAGAAACATGAAAGGTAAGGACTAGTGGCACACATGGAAAGGAAATCTGGATGTGGTTTAAGTTTCGGAGATTTTATCAAAGTGAAGGGGGAAATGGAAGGCTGTCGTTCATGGCTTTCATGGGAGCACATTGGAAATGGTTCACACGGCTCACTGCAGTGGAGACAGTCACAGCATTCAGGAGCACATGTGTCGCCTTGTCTCATGCGTGTTGGTGGAGATGCACTCTGGGGCACAGATGTTGCCTGACTGGTCGGCTCAGCTCAGACTCTGGGTTCATTGCTGGTGTTGCCTGTTGGCTGGGGCTGATGCTGGGTGGGAAGGAAGTGCCATCATCTTTGAGGGAACTGATTGCTCTGTGGTTAAGGCTGAGCTCAGCTGGAAGGCGGGGCAGGGTTGGACCAGTTGAGGGGAGCCCTGCTGAGAGGGCAGAGAGGGGCACTGAGGCAGAAAGGTGGCTCCTTCAAATCGCCTGGGGTTGGAGGAGGAATCAACAGAAAGGGGAAGCAAGAACGAGTTTGTGGCTGGAACAAACGTGAGCATCAAAATCACAGAGCACTGGATTACCGCCCAAAGTATATGAAAACACACGAGTCCTCACTGATGGAAATAAATGATTGGACAAATAAGTATTAATAAATTGGGGGGAGGGGAGAGGCAGGTCTTCCTTGTAAGCCACCAAATACTGTACGTTGATACTCCCCCATTCAGGAGTTAGAGTCCTATCCCTTGCGCCACACTCCCTCCCTCTTTGAGCGTGGATTGGATTTAGTGACTTGCTTTCAAAGAATAGAGGACGGAAAGGGAAAAATAATAACTACAGCTGCAAATTTGGCAAGCTACTTTATCCAAGTGATGAAGTTAACGACACCAGTGATATGCCATTTGGACATCATGAGCCCTGAAATATGATGTGAGGAGAGGGGCATTTCACCTCATGGACTCTCCCCACAACCCAAAATCTCAGCCTAGTGACGAGAAAAACATCAGACAACTCCAAACTGACGCATCTCTACAAAACACTCCTCAGATCTGTCAAGGTCATGATAACTGAGGAAAGTCCAGGCCATTCTCATAGACCACAAGAGACCAAGCTGATACCAAGATTGAATGTGGTGTGGTGCCTGGAAGGGTATCTGGGTATCCTGGAAGGGATGAAGAAAAAAGCAAAACAAAACAAAAACCTAGCAAAGTACAAGCCAAGTCCGGAATTTAGTTCATAGTATCGTACCGATGGGTTGTAGTTTCTACAAATGCGCCATGGTAACGTAAAATATTAACATGGGGAAAACTGGGTGAGAGAGATCAGGAGCTCTCTTTGTAACTCTTCTATAAATCCACCGTTGTTTCTTTCTTTCCCTCCCTTCTTCCCTCTCTCTCTCTATCTCTTTCTTTCTTTTCTTTCTTCTTCTTTTTTCTTTTGGAGACAGCGTTGCCCAGGCTGGAGTGTAGTGGCGCAGTCACAGCTCACTGTAACCTCAACTTCCTGAGTGCAGGTGATCCTCCCCCATCAGCCTCCTGAATAGCTGGGACTACAGGCTTGTGCTACCATGCTCAGCTAACTTTTTAAAATTTTTGAAGAGATAAGGTCCCACTATGTTGCCCAGGCTGGTCTTGAACTTCTGGGTTCAAGCGATCCTCCCACCTTAGCCTCTCAAACTGTTGGGATTACAGACATGAGCCACTGCACCCGGCCCCAATATTATTCCAAAAAAAGTTATTAAAATAAAACAAGTTTGTGTATGTCCATAGGAGAGGGGGCTGGATGCTGGAGGAAACCCCTCATGAGGAATTATCGTGGAGACAGGAGATTGGGGATTAACACCATGAAAGTCTTACTGGATCCAGTTTCTCTTCTCAGAGTCTTTAAGATTCAAGTTTTGGGTTCGTTTTACTCTATTTTTAAAGCTCATGACTTTTTCTAGTCATTGAAGGTGTTTTGCTCATACCCCGATAGAAGTGAAGCCACTTACTGGACACCTTCAAGTTGCTACATCATTTGGAACCCTGAGGTGGCCTGAAGGAGATAACCCCATGTTTCTGAGAGGACATGTGATAAACTGTGCCTCTCAAACACATAGTTTATCTCCAGACAGCGACTGAGGCAATGAGGAAATGAAAGCCCATTAGATTACTGGAGGAATCCGCCCTTCCTAAGAAGCAGTTCTGAGATCTCATAAATCAAGTCCTTTTTTTTTTTTTCCACGTATCAAGATCAGGGTGTTGCTCAGCTTTTCTTGTAGCAAATGCTTCTCCAGGAGCTGGTTCCTCTTGGAAAATGCCTAGATACCACAGGATGGTGGTCCAGAAACACATTTCCCAAGCCCCATTGCTTGGAGAAGAAGTCCTTTCAGTGTCTGAGGCAATCTCTCATCCCCCTTCAAGGCTGGGTCAGCAGGTGAAGCTCATGCAGCCAAGACCGCAAGGCCATCAGATGGTACGTGGCAAAGAGTGCCCAGTGGAGGTGCTCTGGTCCCCTGTCCCACACCCCAAAGCGAATATGGAAATAATGATTTACTTCCAGAGCTGCAAGCTGCAAAGTCTCCCTTTCAATTTGGCTTCTCCAAAAACTACTGGGTAAATGGATAACCAAGAAACATCTTATCAGTTTCTATTTAAGGACTGAAATCGTTTAAACCTGACATCAGCAGAGTGCAATAAGGAAGATCAACGTGTAACAGAACCCATAGTTAAACAGAAGGTTATATGTAATTGCTCCTGTGTTGCATTGTGCTTTTAAACTCAGGAGATAAGGTTTGTTTTGAGCTGAGGGCCAACCTTATTGATTCACTGCTGTCTCTACTATCCACAAAGACCTCTGTCTCTATGGTGTGTGGACTTTGAAAATTTCCACTTCCTTACGTTTGCTAAGAGCAGTGAGACTTGAACCAGAGCTCTTTTGCTGCTATGACGATTTGTTCTAAATTTCTCAGAACCAAAGATTCTTTGTCAAGGAACTTTGCCCCTGAAATGCACAAGCCGTATCGCCTTAGAAGAGAGCTTTAAATAGGAAAGCATGCAGGAACATCCTTCAGGAACAGGGGAGTTCTGTGGAGGGCAGCTTGAACCAGCGGCAATACTAACCCCCTAGGGAATTTGGTTTTTACAAGTGTTTAAACTGTGGGGCATAGGGTTTTAGAGAAGTTCTGAGGGATTGGGAGGTAGAATGGGAGGGGAGAAGAATGGGAAGGAAGAGAGATAGCAAAAGAAAGTGGCTTCATATTAGAGGCATAGCGATTATGTTTTAATGAGAAGAGGAATGAGGAAATAAGTAGGAATAAAACCAGTTCCAGGTGACCCACAGGACTTCTGAGAGGGAGTCACAAACCAGAATTTATAAAGACCATGTTCAGTGCAATGAAAGGAGCCTCAGTAAACACAGGACTCAACGCAGAACAAGTCAGTGGCCCTGGGTGAGGCGTGAGGTCTGAGCCCTGCCCTGTTTCCTGCAGTTATTTCTCTGGCCTTCCTAAGCTGTCACCAAACTGCCCCCTGTCCCTCTCCATGTTTCCAGAGGCTACTCCTGTCCTCTGAATTCCCTGCCACCTCCTGCTCCTCTTTCCCACCTGCCGTCACCCCACCCTTCCTGGAGTGAAGCCACAAATGAGGGGCAAATTGGTTCTCACAGACTTTACACTTTGCATCATGTTTTCAAATGGTCATTAACCACTAAATAGCGCAACTTAAAAATTATTTTAAATTAATTTAATTACTTTTAATGGCAAAAACCACAATTACATTTGCACCATCCTAATAGCAGCAGTTAATGAACTTTTCTTAAAAAAACTATTGGCTGGGCGCGGTGACTAACGCCTGTAATCCCAGCACTTTGGGAGGCCGGGGCAGGAGGATCACAAGGTCAGGAGTTCCAGACCAGCCTGGCCAACATGGAGAAACCCTGTCTCTACTAAAAATACAAAAATTAGCCGAGCGTGGTGATGGGTGCCTGTAATCCTAGCTACTCGGGAGGCTGAGGCAAGAGAATCGCTTGAACGCGGGAGACGGAGGTTGCAGTGAGCCGAGATCACGCCAATGCACTCCAGCCTGGGTGACAAGAGCAAGACTCTGTCTCAAACAACAACAACAACAACAACAACAAAAACACAAAACCCCCAAAAAACTATTGATTATAAAGGACATTAAGCCTACCACCATAGAGATGAGCATGACAAAATAGGGCTGGGGCAGGATACCACCCTTGCAGGCTCTGACTCTTCGCCCGTGTTTCTGTCTTTCCTCACCCCCTCCCCATCATGACCTTTGCAAGTCCATGTCCTGCTCTCCTGGCCTTCTCTCCCACCGGGCTGGCCTGTCCCCCAGCAGCCCTTGGATGGCTGCAGTCCGCTCTGTCCAGGCCATGCTTTCCAGGTAGCTTGGCCTCAACATACCCTTTTGGGAGGCACAGTCCAACCCATAACAGGGTCAGGCGGTAGGGGTGGCATGGACTGGACAGGAAAGGGGTGAGAAGCTCTCGCTGGCCAAAGTGATGGTCCATGACAAAGATGTGGTTCCAGCTGTTGGTCCCAGCTGAGACCATAACAAACAAATGAACAAAATGGAAGTTCTGACTATTCAGGATAAGAAAATAGTGATATGTTGCGTGACCTTACAATTTGTGGCCTATCCAGGCACGGAGAGGGGGCCTGTTAATAGTTATACCAGGACAAGAGGTGCAACTGGGCAGTGTCCGCGTTAGACTGGGAAATACGGTGACTACAGTGATACTTCCAGAACAAGAATGGAGGCGGTCCACAGGAGAGCTCAGGGGCAGGGAAGCTTCAGAGGCTCAGGGTGTTGGTTTGAGTGTCCTGGTTATTTTGGGCTGAAAGGAGCTTTGAGGAAAACACTCCATGTACTAAGCTCAAAAAGAGAAAGATAAAAGGGTAACTGGGTTAAGTCTGATCTAATTATTATGAGAAGAGGCTGAGAAAAAGGTTCTGCTTTCTCCTGCTGGCTGTCCAGATGAGGCAGGACACTGCTTACAACTGTATCCTGAGTAACTCTGGGTTTCCAGGGACCTGAGTCGGGGCAATCTTTGCAGGGATTGAGACCATGTGTCAGTGACCTGCCCCCATTTAAACCTGGGGAACTCTTGTTGGTTTGGTTGTTGTATCTTTTACTTATTAAGATTTGCTATAACATAGTACTTTGGAGAAAAAAGTTTGTATTGCTTTGAAAGCCACTGATCTAGGACAAGTCTCAGTGTGATTCCACCCACCAGGCAGCGAGAGAGGTACCTGAGGGGTACCATCTCTCCCTCAGCAGCGGGGTGCACATAGTCATCATTCGTCAGATTGTCATTATCGATGGCATCATTTGCAACATGTGCATAGATGCTCGTTTGATCCTTTGATTTTTGTTTGTTTGGGTGTTTTCTTTTGGGTCAGTTTGATCTAAGGAGAAAAATATCCTCTTCCACTTTGTTCCAGAAATATCCTGGGTTTGATACTAGTTCCATACCCTTATTTCTCTTTGGCAAAGTGCATAATACATTCTCTGAATTTCCATGGGCAACAAATTCTGTATTGGTGACATTGGAAGTCTTTGTGGGCTATGGAAGGGTGAAGATGGGAAATTCTTAGACTCTTGAGTCAGTGGGTGGAGGGTTTGCTTCAATTTTCTTTCTTGTATTCTTTCAGCCAACACATGTCTTTTACCAAACAGTCAGCTTCTCAAAGGCTGGGACTCTGTGCTCTGACTTGAGCAAAAATCCTGAAGCTGTAGAGGCTGACTGGAGAGGTGCTCCTGAAGGCCTGTGTCCCAAGTGAGTGGGTATTTCTTTCCTGTAGGGACAGGGAACCCTGGAAAGTCTCCTTACAACCCCCTTTTCATTTAAAAGTAATCTTTTTTCTTTTTATATTTTAAAAACTTTTTTTTTCTTATCATAAGAGTAATTTGTTGCTGAAAATAAAAAAAAAAAACAGGCAAAAGGATAAGATGGAAAATACTCATTATTTCCCTAAGCCACAGAAGAAAACCATAGTGTAGGTCCTTGAACACTTTTTCTTTCTCTCTTTTTCTCCTCTCCTCCCTTCCCTTCACCCATCCTCTCCCCCTCGTCCTCCTTGCCTTGTCCTTCTAGTTTGCCTTTCCTTCTTTGTACATATCTTTCCAGATATGTTCATCAATATATAAATGTATATATAAATATATAAATCAATATATAAATCCATAATATATAATATATAAATATATAGTCAATATATTTACATATATTACATTTATATATATCACTATATTTACATATTGATTATATATAAATACATATATTGATTATATATAAATATATACAATCAATTATATGTAAATATATTGATTATATATAAATATACATCGTATGTAGATAAATATATAAACACATAAATGTATATTTCACATGAATGAGATATTATATATATTGATTTCTATTCTTTCTCTCTCTCTTTTACTAACTATATTAGGGAAAGACTTTCCTAACAATGTCATCCTTTTTAATGGCAGCATAGGATTTCATTGAATCGTACAATTTAACCTCTTACTGATAGACCTCTAGGTCGTTTTCATTTATTGGCTGTTGCAAAGAATGCTTATATTTATTTTATCTCTACATTTTAAATTTTGTGTGTGTGATTTGTGAAGTCCATAATATGTTTACAAGTAATATATGTACATTATAAATGTATATGCATGTAATTTGTAGTTGCACAATATACTTGGAGGGTGTGTGCTGCTGGGGGTACTTGATCAAAAACATGTGGCTGCCCCTCACCTCAGCAACAGATGATGAATTGAACTAAGACAGTAACGCAGCATGGAGTCTGAGGTGGTTAGAAGTGTAGCTCAATATGTTAGGGTTGATGGGACTTGGTGATAGTCTGTCTGGTGAGGGAGAGGGAAGAATTGAGTATAGCTTCCATGTGTCTGCCTCAGTTGGCCATTTCTTCACTTACTAATGTAATTAATATCAACTAATAAGATCATCTAAAAATAATATTAATACACTCTATTCTAGGAGCCAGCTCCATCGTGCTTTGTACTATTGCTGAGATACAATAATAAACAGGAACATCCCTGCCTTAAATTCTGGTGAGGTGGCGGATTCAGATAACAAACATGTGAACAATAAAACAAGTTTCTAGCCTCTGCTTCAAGAGTGTTCAATTCAGGCCTACACATCCTGGCTGATTTGGAATGGATTTGCATTTTTGTTTTCTGGATGTAAGCTGCATTCTGCCTCTTCTCCAAGACTCCTGTTAGATATATCTTCCTCCTCATTCCAAGACTCCTGTTAGATATATCTTCCTCCTCATTCCAAGACTCCTGTTAGATATATCTTCCTCCTCATTCCAAGACTCCTGTTAGATATATCTTCCTCCTCATTCCAAGACTCCTATTAGATATATCTTCCTCCTCGTTCCAAGACTCCTGTTAGACATATCTTCCTTCTCATTCCAAGACTCCTGTTAGATATACCCTCCTCCTCATTCCAAGACTTCTGTTAGACATATCTTCGTTCTCATTCCAAGACTCCTGTTAGATATATCTTCCTCATCATTCCAAGACTCGTGTTAGATATATCTTCCTCCTCATTCCAAGACTCCCGTTAGATATATCTTCCTCCTCATTCCAAGACTCCTGTTAGATATATCTTCCTCCTCATTCCAAGACTCCTGTTAGATATATCTTCTTCCTCATTGCAAGACTCCTGTTAGATATATCTTCCTCCTCATTCCAAGACTCCTGTTAGATATATCTTCCTCCTCATTCCAAGACTCCTGTTAGATATATCTTCCTCCTCATTCCAAGACTCCTGTTAGATATATCTTCCTCCTCATTCCAAGACTTCTGTTAGACATATCTTCCTTCTCATTCCAAGACTCCTGTTAGATATATCTTCCTCCTCATTCCAAGACTCCTATTAGATATATCTTCCTCCTCATTCCAAGACTCGTGTTAGATATATCTTCCTCCTCATTCCAAGACTCCTGTTAGATATATCTTCCTCCTCATTCCAAGACTCCTGTTAGATATATCTTCCTCCTCATTCCAAGACTCCCGTTAGATATATCTTCCTCCTCATTCCAAGACTCCTCTTAGATATATCTTCCTCCTCATTCCAAGACTCCTGTTAGATATATCTTCGTCCTCATTCCAAGACTCCTGTTAGATATATCTTCCTCCTCATTCGAAGACTCCTGTTAGATATATCTTCGTCCTCATTCCGAGACTCCTGTTAGATATATCTTCCTCCTCATTCCAAGACTCCTGTTAGATATATCTTCCTCCTCATTCCAAGACTTCTGTTAGACATATCTTCCTTCTCATTCCAAGACTCCTGTTAGATATATCTTCCTCCTCATTCCAAGACTCCTATTAGATATATCTTCCTCCTCATTCCAAGACTCGTGTTAGATATATCTTCCTCCTCATTCCAAGACTCCTGTTAGATATATCTTCCTCCTCATTCGAAGACTCCTGTTAGATATATCTTCGTCCTCATTCCAAGACTCCTGTTAGATATATCTTCCTCCTCATTCCAAGACTCCTATTAGATATATCTTCCTCCTCATTCCAAGACTCGTGTTAGATATATCTTCCTCCTCATTCCAAGACTCCTGTTAGATATATCTTCGTCCTCATTCGAAGACTCCTGTTAGATATATCTTCGTCCCCATTCCAAGACTCCTGTTAGATATATCTTCCTCCTCATTCCAAGACTCCTGTTAGATATATCTTCCTCCTCATTCCAAGACTGCTATTAGATATATCTTCCTCCTCATTCCAACACTCCTGTTAGATATATCTTCCTCCTCATTCCAAGACTCCTGTTAGATATATCTTCCTCCTCATTCCAAGACTCCTGTTAGATATATCTTCCTCCTCATTCGAAGACTCCTGTTAGATATATCTTCGTCCTCATTCCAAGACTCCTGTTAGATATATCTTCCTCCTCATTCGAAGACTCCTGTTAGATATATCTTCCTCCTCATTCTAGGACTCCTATTAACTATGTCTTCCTCCTCATTCCCATGCTCCTTAGGGATTACTTTTCCTCACTCAGTACTTTTCCCCCTGCAGGCATCTGTTGCTTCAAGCCTCACATATACGGTTTAGAAATCTTATGATTTTTTTTTCATTTACTTTTTTCTTGAGATGGGGATTTCACAGTGTTCATCAGGTTGGTCTGGAACTCATGGGCTCAGGCAATCCTCCCAACTCTGCCTCCCAAGGTTCTGAGATTACAGGCATGAGCCACTGCACCTGGCCTCTTATGATCTTTTTGGAATTAATTCGGGCTTGTTAGATTTTTTTTTTTTTTGGTTATATGTCTTGTGAAAAAACATTTAGAGGTCCATGGTTAACTTTATTGTCTACTGTGTAGTTTAAGAAATGTCAAAACCGGGAATACAGCCCGATTGGGCACACTAGAGGCAAGAGTGGGAGAGGGTGAATTCACAGACTTGGCCAGTCTCCTCCTGGCTTCAAGGTGATAATTTACCCCGCAATTCTCAGACTTCACTTGTACCAGAAATGTTTGGGGGAAATGTGCTAAGATGCGGGTCCTCAGGCCCTTCCCCCAGCGATTCTGATTCTTGGAATTTCAACTGGGACTCAGGATCTGCATTTTGAAGTAAGTTCTTCTGGAGATTCGGTTGTGCTGTTCTACAGATGACATTTTTAGAAAGACTGATTTAGGGGAGGTGTTTTTGATCTCTGTGTCTTCTGTCATTTAAGAAGATTTTTCAGTCACTTGGGCTGACTGATAAATACAGCTGATCACTCAGGACACAATATAAAGTTCTTACTCAGAGAGAAGCTGACTTGAGCTATCTCTACCTCGAAGGGGTCTTTTATAGTTTCAATCATATATGGATGAAAAAGATGCTGTATTCTTTTTATGTGAACTACTTTGTGTATTTTATAAGTGGTATAAATGTATGAATATCCCATTTACCAGACATTTGGGGTGCATGGTATAGACAACTGAAGGTTATTCCTTTAAGTTGCACTTTTTTTTTTTTGCTTTATTTCAACTATTTACATGGAACTATTTCTTAATTTAGTGTATGTTTCTGTCCTTTGGCAAACACAATCTACTGAAGATAGTTAAATCTTTTCAGGGTCATCATATATGTTTTTCATTCTTTCAGGTCTGACTTAGATTTGTTAAAGCCCCTACACTGAATAGCCTCAAATGTGTTTGCTCCTGGTCTGCCATGGTTTTTAGAGTTTTTCTTTTCCCTCACTGTTTTCTGTCATTTCCCTCGCGCATTGCTGTGCCTGGCTCTAGGAGCTTTCTAATTTGCTCTGGGGCTGGGAAATCATGTGACTGCAGACTATATGTTGAGTAATAGTGAAGAGGATTTGAATGAGTTTTTGAGAAGCTGTTCTAGGAATAAAATGAATGTACTTTGCTGCGTTGACTTGGTGACATTATTCTAGTGGCTCAGCTACCTTCTTCTAACTTACTTCCTGATCCTTAACTGCAGTGGTCATGTTTGTGACCTCCTGACAAGTGAGATATTGCTATAAATCATTTATCTTGATCTGCAAACCTTTGTCTCCCCCAGTTGTGTTAGTGTTTTTATGTATACAGTTCTATAATGTGAAACGTGTAAGGATTAAAACTAAAAAAATTCTCAGGCCAAAAATAGATAAATTGAGATATTGTCAAGTTATATGAAGAAAACACATTGGAATAAGGAGATTATGAGAATGACATGAAGTATTTATTATGTTTCTTTAAAAGAAGAAATAGACAAGGATAAAGGAGGAGCAAGTTTCAGAAAGGTGATGGATTCTTTGCACTTGTTTCTTGGAGATACTTGTGGGGCTTCCAGGTTCCAGGAACCCTTTTACACTGCTGGTGGGAATGTAAAGTAGTACAACCACTATGGAAAACAGTGTGAAGATTCCTTAAAGAACTAAAAGTAGAACTATCATTTGATCCAGCAATCCCACTACTGGGTGTCTACCTAGAGGAAAAGAAGCTATTATATGAAAAAGACAATTGCATATGCATGTTTATAGCAGCATAAGTCACAATTGCAAAAATGTGGAACCAACCCAAATGCCCATCAATCAATGAGTGGATAAAGAAAATTATATATATATATAAAATATATATACACATATATAATATATATGCACATATATTTATATAATATATATTATATATATATATGCATGCCATGGAATACTACTCAGCTATAAAAAGGAATGAAATAATGGCATTCACAGCAACCTGGATGGAGTTGGAGACCGTTATTCTACGTGAAGTAACTCAGGAATGAAAAACTAAACATCATATGTTCTCACTTATAAGTGGGAGCTAAGCTATGAGGACGCAGAGGCATAGGAATGATACAGTGGACTTTGGGGACTTGGGGGGAATGGTGGGAGGGAGGTGAGGGATAAAAGACTACACACTGGGTACAGTATAAACTGCTCAGGTGATGGGTATCCCAAAATCTCAGAAATCACCACTAAAGAACTTATCCATGTAACCAAATACCACTTGTTCCCTAAAAACTATTGAAATAAAAAATTAAGCTAAAACATTTCAAAATAAGATAGAAACATTAAATATCTAATGAATGGAGAAATAACACGGAATATACTGAAGATAAAAGTGAAACAAGGCAAAAATACAAATTCCAAAATGAAAATATCTGTACCAACTTCACGCAGGTGGCGTGAGGTGGTGCTGAGAACCAGCAGGCCTTCTTTGGGCCAAATTTCTGGTTACAGATCTCACAAGTAGAAAACAGGACCTTTGGGCTCTCCCGTATTTGCAGAAGGTTCAACACTTCATTCCTTCTAGGTTAAAAATAAGAATGTGGGAGGGAGATGGCTCCTAGAGAGCATTGAGCTCTAGGTTATTCATCTCCTCCCCATAAATCAAGCAAAAGCACCCACGATCTCCTCTCCCCAAACCCAGCTTTTAAATTAAGTTTTAACTCAGAATGAGAGTGACAAATTCCTTAATAGCAGTATATAAATAATTTTTGTGTTTTGACCAAATTTAATTCAGGCATATCTTAAAAAGATCAATGTTAATCATATTTAAAATTATGTTTTAAAGTTAATTTAAATTATATGTTTAGTCTGTCCTAGATATTAAACACAATATGAATTTTTAAAAAAAGAAAGTGCAGTCAGAATAGAGTTACCAGTCAGCGTAAAATAATTTGTCTCATCAAAGATCATGACAAGGAAGAAGTGGACAGAGGTGGCAGGGCACAGAGTCAGGGGTTTGAGAACAGGGGTTTCAGTCAACTGAGAGGCTCCCGTGGGAGAAGGAGCATCGAACAGAGAAAACAGGACTCATTCTTGCAAATGTTTTTCTGAAAATGGCCCAAGTGGCAGATAGGTTCAGATATGAGGATATAGACTTGACTTGAAATGCCCACCATGGAGATATTCTTTCTTCTGTCTGAGAGACTGGTTGATTATTGTCTTAAGAGTGAGCCTCTGGGGCTTCCTCTAGTGGAGAAACAGTCCAAACCAAAAAGAGCCGGTCCATCGGATGGCTGGTGTAAAAATGGACAATGTCTTTTCCAATGGCCTGGCTATTTAAATAAAGGCACATATTGGGGCATGGAGTTCTTGAGTTTGGGACTCCTTGATTTTGGGTTTAAAACGTGTGCAAGGAGGTCCCCTTGGTCCCTGTAGCTGTTGTGGCTCTAAAGACATGTGTCCGTTTGCCTTTTGTAAGGAGTTTCCCCACTGTGGCTGCTGTAACTCTATGTTGCCTTTGCTAAGGGTCACAACATTTATTTAGAAAAGCACAGGTTCTGGATCCAAAGTTCTTTTACATGAAATTGGCTGGAGTTCTAGATGGTTGAGTTCTAGAATCCTCAGAGCCAGATGAGCCCATGATTCCCTGTCTTCTGGTAATCTTACCTACCTACTGAACCCAGTCCAGTTTCTAATTTGACCCAGTCAGACACCTGAGGCCTTCCTACAGACCCAGCCCTATTTCTGTCATGACTTCTGAACCAATCTGCTTCAAACAAAGTGCTCAAATATACTCAGAGAGCCCAAAATGCAAATTCACAGAGCTCAGAATCCAAGAGAGAACTCAACCATGACCCCAGCTGCTGCGAGAGATCAATGGGCACAGTGGGCCCTGGCAGTTACCTTGTCTCTTGGTGTTTCTGGGAATCACTAGAGGTCTACTTTGAATCCCGTTTCTGGCACCTGGAGCAGCCTGATGTTTCTGCTGACATCTCCTCAATCAGAACAATCACAAAAGGCCTCATTTGGCTCCAACAAGCCTGAGAAATGTAGTTTTTATTTTGGAAGGCCATGTGTACTAAAGTTGGGAAGGGATATGAAGAGACAACCTGTCTTCACGCTGGCATCTGCATTTGGCCATTCATTGCTAATATTTTCCTATAACATCCAAGGGGGGAAGGTCTCTCCTAGTGTCTCAGATAGAAAGTTCCAGAGCTTTAATCAAAGCAGCTGTAGAGGAGATAGAAAAAAAAAAAAAACTCGGACTGATGGTTATGTGAAGGGGAAAAAGGTGTCAAGAAAGGTGAACGTTTGGCTTTGAAGTGGCAATGGTTTTCTAGGGCATACTATATGATGAAATTGCAAAGGAGAATAAAAATGCCCATTTAAAGTATATTACTAATATTAAATGGAGATACATTTGGAAAGAGAGTGTATACAGGAAAATTTAAAATGTGGAGGTATCTGGTCCCTTGGGCTTCTGCAGCATGTGTAGGCTCTGCTGGAGTGGAAGGACACCCAGCCAAGGCATAGTGACCTGGAGGTGACTCCTGCCACTGTCACCTGCAAGTCACCTGACTTTGCCGTGCCACAGTTTCAGCATCTAAAAATCTTGGTGATCACTTCTGTGGCACTCAGGGTCTCTCCCACATCTGAATTCTGTGAGTCCTTAAGTTCTAGATGTCTAGTAGGTTTCAGGTCAGTGAGGAAACCCTTATCACCTTAGTCCCCAGCAGGGTGAAAGGTGCCATCTGGGTGAAGAAGCCATGTTAGGCCTTCAGTGGGGGGACACTTGTCGATTGTGTAGCTACACTCAGGATCTGTTGTCTGTACTGTCATTGTTTTCCCTCTGATAGGGTTTGGATCTGTGTCCCCACTAAATCTCATACTGAATTGTGATCTCCAGTGTTGAAAGTGGGGCCTGCTGGGAGGTGATGGGGGATCATGGGGGTGGAGTTCTCATGAATGGTTTAGCACCATCCCCCCTTCATACTCTCTCTTGCTCCAGCTCTGGCCATGCGATGTGCCTGCTCTCCCTTCCCCCTCCACCATGATTCTAAGTTTCCTGAGGCCTCCCCAGAAGCTGAGCAGATGCCAGCCATGCTTCCTGTACAGCCTGCAGATCCATGAGCCAATTAAACCTCTTTTCTTTATAAATTACCCAGTCTCAGGTATTTCTTTATAGTAATATGGGGCTGGACTAATACACCATCCTTGTTCCTGTGAATTGTAGGAATTACCACAAATATACCTAAAGGGGACTCCATGGTTGGAACAAGCAATTTTAACATGCATGACGGGGCGCTAAAACAAAGTACTGGTGCTCCTTGACCTACTGTGGGGTTATAGCCTGAGAAACCCATCCTAAGTTGAAAATATTGTAGGTTGAAAATACGTTTAATCCATCTAGCCTACTGTACATCAAAGTGTAATCCAGCCTACCTTAAACATGCTCAGAACACTTACATCAGCCTATGGTTGGGTAGAATCAACTGGCATCACAGTTCACTGCAGAGTACCGGCTGCCCACCCTCGTGATCGTGGGGCTGACTGGGAGCTGAGGCTCCTGGCTGCTGCCCAGCTTCATAAGAGAGTACCCCACCACATGTCGCTAGCCCAGAAAAAGATCAAAATTTAAAATTTGATGCACAGTTTTTGCTGAAAGTGTATTGCTTTTGCACCACTGTAAAGTCAAACAGTTGTGAAGTTGAGCCATCTTAAGTTGGGGACTGTCTGTAATGGTAAATATTTCCTGTTGGTAATAGCTAATTCATCTGTTATAGCACTAAATCAGTTCATCATCCTTTACAATTAAGAGGCAGGTCTCAGGGATATATTCAGTTCTGTGGTAACCAGCAACTAAGATCAACAACAGTTATGTTCAGGTATGCAAGAAATAGTAAGCTAGAAGCTCAGGAGAAAGAAAAGGTAAAATTCACGGGTTAGAATGATCAGAGCTGAAAGTTAGATAAGAGAATTAGCCTTTTGTGTTGATTAGGTGTTTTTTTGTTGTTGTTGTTGTTCTTGTTGTTTTTTCGAGACAGGGTCTCACTCTGTCACCTAGACTGGAGTGCAGTGGTGTGATCTAGGCTTACAGCAACCTCCACCTTCCAGGCTCAAGTGATTCTTCTGCCTTAGCCTCCCGAGTAGCTGGGATTACAGGCATGCGTCACCACGCCCGGCTAATTTTTGTATTTTTAGTAGAGACAGGGTTTCACTATATTGGCCAGGCTGGTCTCAAACTCCTAACCTCGGGTGATCTGCCTGCCTCGGCCTCCCAAAGTGCTAGGATTACAGGTGTGAGCCACCACCCCCAGCCGATAAGATTTTGTACAAGTGCCAAAATATTATCATTGATAATATTTTCAGCATTTCAACTTTTCAGTTATTTAAAAACCTGGAATTTCTAATAGTATAGCACATTGCCCTGCCTCTGACAGGCTCTCGCACACCCCGACCTTCAGAGCTCAGCCTATGACTGTTTGCTTTCAAGTCCCTGGTATTTCAGTTGTGTGTCTGAGTAACCACACCCAGTTCATCTTAGACTTTGAAGTGTCTAAAATGTTAGGTCTTGCGTAAAATATGAAATGCCTTAAGGAATTGTTAATTGTGAGATGCATGCATCACAAAATAACTAACACTATCCAAAAGAAAGCAGATATTATTTGTTTTGACATTTCTTTAATGTGGTAGAAAGTCACTTTCACACATACAAATGGTAAAATATACATTAAACATAGATAACATGCTAGGATTAGCTATAACATAACAACAGAATACACAGATTTTTATTTTTTTATTTTTAAAATTTATTTTATTATTAGCTTTTTAAAGAAACAGGGTCTTGCTCTGTCACCCAGGCTGGAGTGCAGTGGCACGATCTTGGCTCACTGCAGCCTCCACCTCTGGGGCTCAAGCAATTCTCTCACTCCAGCCTCCCAAGTTTCTGGGACCACAGGAGCATCCCATCAGGCCCGGCTAATTTTATTTTTGGTAGAGATGGGGTCTCATTATGTTGCCCAGGCTGGTCTTGAACTCCTGGGCTCAAATGATCCTCCTACCTCAGCTTCCCACAGTGCTAGGATTACAGGCGTGAGCCAGCACCTGGCAACACATTTTGAAAATAATATTGTTTCTTAATAAGCAGATCTTACTTTCTGCCATCCCTAACATTCCTAGTCAAGAAAAAAAAAATGGCTTCAACTTTTTGTCCAAAGCTTTCAGGATATATTCCTAAAGAAATCTCAGTAATATTTCTTCTGGCCTTTTTGAGAGCAAGATTTGAAGGGATTTTTGTCATACTCTTTTAAAAAAGCAAATGAGGGATAGCTCTCTTCAGTGACAAGCCAAACTATGAAAACATCCAGACCCACAATCCTTCCTGTGCCAGTGTCAGGCTGCCCCTAAGGACAGGGAAGTCCTGGGGAGAAAGCATTTTGCCCAGATGAACACGTGAACTCAACATTCGTGTGCATGCTTCCGGTGAGTTGAGAAATCTAGATGACCCGAAAAGATTTTCTTGCAAAGCAATATCCCTCAAAACCCCATTGCATAATGGCTTTTGTTTTAAACCTTTTTGAGTAAGGGATCTTTTTGCTGAGTGGCTAGGCGTTCTCCAAACAAACCCCCCAACCCTCACAGGTACAGCCTGTTTTGCTGTCTGCTCTCCAACTCCCTCCTGTGACTTGAAGGAGGAGATTTGATAGCCTAGGGTGATGTTTCAACCTCCTGTGGCCACTCCACCCTTAGGTGGGTGCCTAGTCATGCCAGAAAAAAAAAAAAAAAAAGCTGGGGGAAGAAAAACGGCAGGCGGGCCTAGGTGAAGTCATCCAATGAAGGTTACTGGCTGAGCGGGGACACCTTCTCACAGGACTGGAGAGAGAATGCAGGGCAGCTGGGCAGGGCTCACTTCCAGCCGCCTGTCACGGTACTGGGAGTAAGAGGTGACCTATTTATTTTTAGAAGGGGGCAGTGATAATAACCCAGCTCCTAGCTTCATTCAAGGGAGGCAGGCGCTTTGGAAGTTTGTAAACACCAACTTTCTGAGTAAGGGAGGAGCACTTTTTTTCCAAAAAGGAAAGAACGTCTCTACTGGGTTTTTTTCCTCCTGATATTCAGCATTAGAGTAGAAAAGAAACTATTGTTTGGCCACATTAGCCGTGGTTAGCAGGTGCTGCAGCCTTTGCCACTGTTATTATTTTTAAAGGGCAGAAATGCCTGAAGGTGAAGACTTCGGACCAGGCAAAAGGTAATTGTGATATATACGTACTTACTTATTCTTCAGTCTGTTTCATTGGCTAGTTATCTTTTTAAAAACACTAATTTAAAAAGGAGTTTAAAATGTAAAAATATGAAGAATGCAGCCCTTTAATTCTAGGAAACATAATTTTCTTTGGCACGAACTCACTCAAGAGAGGCAAATAACTTAATGTCCTCTTAAAAACTTATGCCAATAAGTGCTTTTCTTGAATCAGAAAGTGATGGCCTGAAATTTTTTAAAAAATGTTTCCCAGCACATAATGTAGAATCTACTTGAATGTTTTAATGTTGAGTTTTTAACATTAGATGATAGTTGTTGGAAATCTAAGCTATTGAACATTTTTAAAAACCTATTGCATTTTAAAGATTTGTTAAGCATTTCTAAAGTTTAAACATTGGACCAATATACCATTTTGATATTGTAAAACTTTTTAAAACCACAGTTCCTATTGTTGAAAATGTGATTGGGTTCCCTTTACAGGGAGTACATTAATTGTATCACTGTTTATATTAATATCTAACTCTAAGAAGGGGGAGATCAAGAGTACGGAAAGGAAGCAGACAATTAATTCCTGCTCATATGAGCATAATTGTGCCCAGAGTGAAAGTCTGCATTTTAGCCCCATTGCTGTGAACAACTTTTGTATGAGTCAGTTAGATGCCTTCATTGGAATTCTAATTGGGGCCATTGAAATTTGGATATGAAGTAGACAGAACATTATTAAACAAGAAAAGGAGTTGGTCAATTTTCTTGCCAAAGAAAGTGGAAACTGGTAACTCTCTAGGAACAAGGGCACCAAAATATATTTTTGTCATTGTATTAAAGACAAGCATCCCCTTTCAGCCATGGGTATGTGGGGCATGTTTGTGTGTGTGGTAATTATAATCAGTTGTAGTAGAGTCTGTAAAAGCTACTTTTCTCTAGTTTTCTAGTTTCCATTTTCTTACAAATTCCTTCCTAGTACATCAACATTATGTTGACATTTAATTGAACAATGAAACAACTTTCTACATAAAATGACACAGTAAACCAAGTACTTGAAGATGACATTTACAGAAATGCTTAGAGTGGGATATGGGTTAACTAGCTGGTTAAGAAAACATTTCCAGAAAAGTGTAAATGTCAGGTTCAGTTTCGAGATGGTGGGTTGATTGACTCGTATGTATCCCCTTCATGACATTTTAACATTTCTGGAAGCAGGACTTTTATTTTCCTCTTGGCACCTAGGCACTCCCACCAGCTCTCTTCATAGAATTTTCACAGAACAGGCATTTTTAATACATACTTGTAGGATGAAATGTATTGATAAGCTATTTGATATGTGCAGTACATATTTATGGGGCCTACTCATTTTAGAGGTTGAAAGAAGGGAGAGATTTGGCAGAAATGTGATTAGCGTTGCTTTAATGAAATGCAATATTTTCACAATTAAGTAGTAATTATTGATAAATATTTTGAACCACCAGTTTGTGATATTTACTGAACAAACATAAGAATTTTTTTCTAAGAATGCTTTACTGGTTAACAAGGGTAACCAGATAAGAGTGTATAGATATTATATAGCTATACATTCACATAAACATATATTATACACACATATAATGATTATTATTACCAAGGATTAGTAATATATTGGATTGAAAATGAGAGACTCCCCGTCCTTTGAGGTAGCATATTCCTGTGCCACCTCCCCCTACTACCTGTAGTTTTAATTTTGATAACTTTAAGCTTTTACCCATTGGTGGTTTTCTATGCAGTATACTTTGTCTTACTTCATACATTTGTTTTTTCCCTATCTGTGCAGAAAGAAGGGGCATCCCAGACAGGGAGAAAGTTTAGAGCTAGGCTAGAACTAAAAGATTACAACTGGCCTGGTGCCGTGGCTCACACCTGTAATCCCAGCACTTTGGAAGGCCAAGGCAGGAGGATCCCTTGGGTCCAAGGGTTTGAGACCAGCCAGGGGTGCTGAGGTGGATCACCTGATCCTGGGAGGTGGAGATTGCAGTGAGCCATGATCAGACCACTGTCCTCCAACCTGGGTGACAGAGTAAGACCCTGCCTCAAAAAAAAGAAAAACAAAAAGATTGCAATGGAAGAGGAATTTGACTCTTGCTACCTTCGAGATGAAATGCCATTGGACAAGTCTTTGGGTGCCTTGTCTAAAAGAGAAACAACTGTTGGAAGTTGTTTATCTACTTACAAAGTACATTCTTAGAGCTTGATTGCAGCAGGTTCTAGTTGAGTCTCACACTGAGGCTTTTTCATGTGACTTCAGTCCCATTTTGGCACTTGGTGTCCTAGATTGCTCTGGAACCATCAGTGAGCTAAATCTCAGTTTCGTTTTTAAAAAAATCAGTGGAAGCCAAATGCTCCACAGCTTCATAAGTGTATCCAGGTGTAGGGCCCAGGCATCCAGGGCAGACTGCCATGTGTGCCCTGGTCTGATGGCCCCGAGGCACCATTTGATATTCACCAAATGGACTTGGTGAACCAACGGCCTGAGAGGGGGCAGGTCCAGGAGAGACCCCCTTCCTTGTGGTTTATCTTACGTCAGCCATACCTGGTATTAGTAGGAGCCTCTGGAGACTCCATGCTCTTTTCCAAGGTCAAGAGATGAGGGGAGAGGGTGAGCCTGAATGCCACTCTGAAGCAGGCGAGGAAGGCAGAAGCCCAAACAGGGAGCCTCAGGGGCCAGAGAAGAAGGAAAGAACAATGGGGGCAGCGACTAGGATAGCAGACAGGGTCAAGAAATAGGAGGAAACGTGTACCCTGGCCAGAGGCCTGGCTCTGCAATGGTTCCTTGGCCCCACCTTGGAGCCGGGCCCTGGGAGGGCCTCTGAGGCCTTCAGCAAGCAGCCTGGGCTGAGGGGTGTGGAAAGGGGGATGGTCCCTGTTCCAGCTGTCCTGAAGGGAGAGGGACCCTAGGCACCAAGACGGAGCTCTTCATGCATCTTCTTGTGGAAGCGCTTTCCAGGTAACTTCCAGATAATTGTGTTCACATGTTCATTGCTTCACTTGGTAGGGCTTTATGGCGCTCCCAATGTCAGCCAGCTGCGGTGCCAGGAGCTAGGGTGATGTCAGGCCCCTGCTGTCACGGAGCACACAGCCCAGGTGTGGAGACAGACCCCAAAGTGAAAAATAAGTAAGCAAGAGTATTTCAGATAATAGGGGCTGAGGAAATGAAACTTAAAACGGTCGTGTGGGAGAGTACCTGGCGTGCAGGCTGGGGGAGGGGATTAACAGCAGAATGTCACCGGCTAATCCAGGCCCCCGTGAAACATCCTACTACTGGACTTGTCATATAGTAAGGACTGAAAAGTTTGTCTGCAAAGGCCACTGAGTCCGTACAACTGGAATTTAGTAATACCAGTTTTGCGTCCTCACAGGCCTTTTGTGATCGCTGGACTCCGGAGCGGTAGGGCTGCCGTACATTTGTGTTCCGGATGCACGAAGGTGATTGTATTTAAGATCACCAAAGCACTTTTAAAGCCGAAACGTCATTCGTAATTGCACTGAATTTTATTCTTGGAAGTTTAAAAGAAATTGACTTAAATATATTCTGCAATCCAGATGTTTTAATAATTCAGATTAGCCAGATTTTAGGCTTAATTTTACATTGTTGACAAAGCCTATTGTTGACACTACCATTTCTTTAAAAAATCGGGTGAGGAGGAGAAAAGCCTGGCACAGGAGCCTGACCAGGGTGCAGTTGGGATTCCTGTGAGCCAGTGTATGTCAGCTTTTGTATGTTTGAAAAGGTCGTATGTGGCCTTTGGTTTTGAAACAGGTACAGAGAGCTGAAGTAAACAAAGTTCACACAGCCGTGAAGTGAGGGAGTTGCGATTTGAAGGCAAGTGGCTGACTCCTGAGAAGCCTGTGCAGTTAGATACGTACGTGTATAGCTGTTATGTGCTGGCGATACCCCGTGTGTGTTTAGCATTTAGAAGGGCAGTGTGGGTGCAGAAAGGTCAGTAGGGTTGACACCCAAGGAGAAAGGAGAGAGTGGCTGAAGTGGGAGAGGTACATAGGAGTCCTTCACTGGGCCGTGTAGGCAGCGGTGTGATGGTGAATGTCATGGAATCTGCTCTATGTGGTAGAGAAAACCTTATCTTTAGCATTTGCTGATTCCTGTAGTGTAAATACTCCCACTGTGGTTGATTTCACATCACCACTTGAGGTCACTATAAGTGGAGCTGGAACTATTCACAATAGCAAAGACATGGATTCAACCGAAATGCCCATCAACGATAGACTGGATAAAGAAAATGTGGTACATATACACCATGGAATGCTATGCAGCCATAAAAAGGAATGAGATTGTGTCCTTTGCAGGGACATGGATGGAGCTGGAAGCCGTTATTCTCAGCGAACTAATGCAGGAACAGAAAACCAAACGCTGCATGTTCTCACTTACAAGTGGGAGCCGAACAGTGAGAACACGTGGACGCATGGAGGGGAACAACACATACTGGGGCCTGTTGGGGATGGGTTGGGGGGAGAGAGAGCATTAGGAAAAATAACTAATGCATGCTGGGCTTAATACCTAGGTGATGGGTTGATAGGTGTAGCAGACCATCATGGCACACCTTTACCTATGTAACAAACCTGCACATCCTGCACATGTACCCTGGGACTTAAAATAAAAATTAAAATGAAAAAAAAAGTGAAGCTGGAAAGAGAATCAAAATATTGGCTCTCATGAGCCTGCAGAGGTCAGTCCCAATATACCACTGATTGTGGGCCAAGATAAGAGTGAGCATTTAATTCTAACTGTGCTGTGGCTCCTTCATTTATATATTCCTAAGGTATAATAGGCATTCAATAAAAGTTTGTGGAAGGAATTATTTAGTTTTCTTTTCTTTTCTTTTCTTTCTTTCTTTTTTTTTTTTTTGAGATGGAATCTCGCTCTGTCGCCCAGGCTGGAGTGCAGTGATCTTGACTCACTGCAAACTCTGCCTCCTGGGTTCAAGCAGTTCTCTGCCTCAGCCTCCTGAGTAGCTGGGATTACAGGCGCCTGCCACCACGCCCAGCTAATTTTTTGGTATTTTTAGTAGAGATGGGGTTTCACCATCTTGGTCAGGCTGGTCTTGAACTCCTGACCTCATGATCCACCCGCCTCGGGCTCCCAAAGTGTTGGGATTACAGGTGTGAGCCACTGCACCTGGTCTATGGAATTATTTATTTTTCTTCTACTCTTCTACCATAGTCATGGAAAATGTCTCTTAGATATGGAAAATGTTTACCACTTTTGAAATCCTATTTTGTCCCAGCTGGGCTAATATTTAAAATTGATTAAGAACATGTAGAACAATGCAATCTTTTTGATGCAAGAGAGTTTGTTGAGTTTGTTTTGCATGAGATATCTGAATCACCAGCTAATAAGTGGTGTGCTTCCTAAACCCTTGCAGTGCCCAGTGAGCTTCCTGTAATCACACCCCTGTGAAAGCTGATTTCTGTTTTATAAACACAGAGTGACTAATTCTTTGCTGCTGTTTGTAAAATGTGATGAAGGTGTCTCTGGTTTACCATGCCCAAGGAGGGCTGCAGCTGCTATGGTTGGCCATGGGGAGGGTCTGTCCTTGGTGACTGACAGGACAAAAGCCTAATTGTGTGGGCTTACCCTTATTCCCAGCCTCTTCTCTCTTTATGGCAAATCTGTGTCTAAATCCATTAGAGCGTCTTGCTGCTTCTCCACAGTGGGCTAATCTGGGTCCTGCAGAAACTATGTGGGCATGAAGTCTTGCCTGAGGGCAAGTCTGGTACACTACTATTCATATATTTTAACAACAACGTCTCTTTAAAGAATTTTCCCACTAAAGGATGTTATAGCTGTTCATTTGGGAAGATAAAAATAGTATGGGGGAAAAATATAATGGCAAACAGATCAACTGTAATCTTAATGCCTCGAAAAAATACTGTTATACTGTCTTCTAGTTCTTCCTGGATATATTTTCTTGGCAGAGTTATAATAAGTATCTCATATGTACAATTTTGTCTGCTGCTTTTTTCTCTCAGCAGCATTTCTCAGTGGCATCTAGACATTTTGGAAGCATTTTTAAATGCCTGCAAAAATATCCTATCCTTTGGATTGACCCACGTTTATTATTGCCTGTTTCTTAAGGCCTGGGCCCAGAAGCTGGGATAGCATCAGTCCCACCATATTCAATTGGTCAGGCAGCCCAGGAGCCATGATTAGAGGGGAGGGGACATAAAGCAAACTTTCCCTTGGGAAGAATGTCAAACAAATTGGGCTTTAATTTACAACTAACTGAAAGAGAAAAAAAATGCTTACTTAGGCTGGGCGTGGTGGCTCACGCCTGTAATCCCAGCACTTTGGGAGGCCGAGGCGGGTGGATCACGAGATCAGGAGATCGAGACCATCCTGGCTAACATGTTGAAACCCGGTCTCTACTAAAAATACACAAAAAATGAGCCAGGCGTGGTGGCGGGCGCCTGTAGTCCCAGCTACTTGGGAGGCTGAGGCAGGAGAATGGTGTGAACCCAGGAGGCGGAGCTTGCAGTGAGCCAAGATTGCGCCACTACACTCCAGCCTGGGCAACAGAGTGAGACTCCATCTCAAAAAAAAAAAAAAAGCTTACTTAATTAATATTTATAGCTATAAAATTTTATCAGTTGTTAGTGGAAAGGATATCTCTGGTAGTACTTGCACAGCTCTCTTGTGCTCTTAAAAAAATGCAGGCCAGGCTGGGCGCGGTGGCTCATGCCTGTAATCCCAGCATTTTGGGGGGCCGAGGCAGGTGGCTCATTTGAGGTCAGGAGTTCAAAACCAGCCTGACCAACATGATGAAACCTTGTCTCTACTGAAAATACAAAAAAATTAGCTGGGCATGGTGGTACATGCCTGTAGTCCCAGATACTTGGGAGGCTGAGGCAGAAGAATTGCCTGAACCTGGGAGGCGGAGGTTGCAGTGAGCCGAGATCATACCACCGCACTCCAGCCTGGGCAACAGAGAGCGACTTCGTGTCAAAAATAAATAAATAAATAAAAATAAAAAAAATAAATAAAAATTGCAGGCCAATGAACTCTCTCCCTAACAGAATGATGCGTAGTCGCTTGATAAATAGCTCTTCTACATGGAATCACTTTCCAGTTAATTGAAGCTTGCATTTTAAATTGTAAACACTGAACGATTTTAACCATTTTAACCATTCTGCTGGGTGACTGTGAGCATGGGATTTAGAATGATGCAATGCTGTTTTTACTCCTGGCTGCAAATCTCAGCCTTAACCAGGTACTAGCTGGGTGACCTGGGGTAAGCTACTTAATCTCTCTGAATTTCATTTTGTCATCAGCAAAATGGGGATAATAATACCTACTTTATAGGTTTGTTTTATAGATTAAATATGGTAAGCCATGTTAAATATTCACTTTAGTGAATGGCTCATTGTTAAGTCCTCAAAAGTAGTTGTTAACAATAATAAATGTATACATAAGTTATACATTTCCTTAAGCGATACAAAATAGGTCACACTGAGTGGAAACACCTCAAACCATCTGTGGTTTACCCCTAGAGAAAATCCTGATTGCCAGACATAATATATAGGGCAGGTCCTTAACGTGTGGTCTACCCACTCTCTCTAGGTGGTAGTCTCCTCTAGGGGGTGTGCAAAGTTACCTGGGGCCCCTTTTCAGGAGAAGCTCCAGCTCCCTAAACAGCTCCGGAGTGCATTCCTGGTTAGTCTGGTCTAGAGGATCTGTGGGCTCTTTGTGGTTTGTTCAGCTTGTTTTGACCCTTCCTAGGATTGCTTTAACGCACGTGAACATTGATATTATGCCATGGACTGTGCCAAGTGAAAGTATTTACTCTTTAGGGGGAAAGCAAGGATGTCTGCCCAGTGCATCTTATAGAGAGATGAGTACCCACACGGCGAATTTCAGGCTCAGGACATCCATATGTCTTTTGTGCAGTTGGTTTGCTTTAGTCTTTTGAGCACTCTGAATCTTCTGACTGGTCCTATTTCCATTTCTGATTGAGCCATTTGGAGGTTTGGAGCTAAAATTTCAGCTCTCCTCTAGCAAGTGTGTAGAACCCTCTGGAATGCACTCCTGTATGGTCTTCTTCAACATGACATTATTCTTCTTCTTCCCTTCAGGTTCTTTAGCCTCACAGTCTCTCATTCACCCATTCTCTCATCTCTCTCTTTGCTCTCCTTGTACCGCCACACCAGTAAATGCCTTCTTAAAACCATGGCACCTGCTGTCTCTGAATCCCAAATTGATAAAGGCATGCGGCAAAACCTGGATGTAGCAATGCATTACAATTCATCTAGGTCACAAAGCATCCTGAGGCAGAAGTTGGGCAACGGTGGTGTAGGGAATGTCCCAGCTGTCCCTGGGAGAAGCCCATAGGCTCTGCACATATGTCAAGAGGACAGTTGTGTTGCTCCACTTCGTATGGACAAGCTCACCCTCTTATTAGGGAGACAGAAGAAATGACGGTCTTAAAGGGAGGCTCCCATGGTCTTTCAGGCCAGGCCACAACCTCTGTCCTGCTTCAGCCTCATTTGTGCAGAGTTGGCCTGCCCTAGGTGTAATTGTTACCTCCAGGGTAAATACCATGGAGAGTATAAAAGATGTTGCTCTGTGGCCCTTAGTTGTGTCAGTGGGGGGCAGGGAGGCATTACCAGACTGCAGATTCTTTGCTTTGGAAGGGAGGATTGCAGTTGTGAATGCCTGATATGGGAACAGTTGAGGGAAAGGGTCGAAGCCCAGAATGTTCTCTCACAGTAGCAGTGATTTATGAAGGGTTGCTATGTCCCCAACATGCAAGTGTTTCACTGGTGAAGCCTGGCACTGCCAGAGGTGGGCAGACACCCACACATGATGGTGGTGGTGGTGAATGAGTGTCACATGGTAATTACCATCAGGAATGGCCACCTTGCTAGCCATATAAACAAAACAGGAGGAGCTGTGCACAAATATTACTCTGACTTGAAGTGACATCGCCTGGTGATAGTTTGGTTGAATTGTAAGCAAGTGCTTCATTTTGAAAAGAAAACAAAGCCATCTATTGGTGCAGAATCTTAAAATGATACCTCTAAAAATTATAAACTCTATTTTACATAAGGTAAGGGGGTTATGAATGTGTTTATGTTTCTTAGAAATTACTAGTTTCTACTGCTTAGAACATTCTCTCCAGGAATCGCAAATTATATGGCACATATATGTTTCTGGAGTAGCTTATAACATTAGTGGTGGATAACTTTCCCTCAAAAGTAACTGGGATAGACACTCCATGATTGAAGTAAACGAAATGTTAATTCTAAATACAGTCATACGCCGCATAAGGACATGGCTTCATATGTGACAGTGGTCCCATGAAATTATACTGGAGTGGAAAAGTCCCTGTTGCCTGGTGATGTCTTCATCATCCTGTCCCTGGGTAGGCCAAGGCTAATGTGTGTGTTTGTGTCTTAGTTTTTAACAAAAAATTTTAAAAAGTAAAAAAAAAAAATCAAAAATTAAAAATAGTAAAAAGCTTATAAAACAAAGATAAAAAAAAAATTTTGTACAGCTATACAATGTGTGTTTTAGGGTAAGCATTATTACAAGAGTAAAAAACTTTAAAAAATGGAAAAGTTTATTAAGTAAAAAAGTTACAGTAAGCTAAGAGAATTATTAAAGAAAAATTTAAAGAATTTAACTCAATAAGTGTACAGGGTTTGTAAAGTCTACAGTAGTGCACAGTAATGTCCTAGGCCTTCACATTCACTCATTGCTCACTGACTCACCCAGAGAAAGTTCCAGTCCTACAAGCTCCATCCAGGGTAAGTACACTATATGGATGCACCATTGTTTTTCTCTTTTTTTGAGACAGGGTCTCTCTGTGTTGCCCAGGCTGGAGTGCAGTGGCATGATCTTGGCTCACTGCAGCCTCGACCTCCTGGACTCAAGTGATCCTCCTGCCTCAGCCTCCTGAGTAGCTGCAACTACAGGCATGCACCACCATGCCGGCTAATCTTTGTATTTTTTGTAGAGATTGGGTTTTGCCATGTTGCCCGGGCTGGTGTTGAACTCCTGAGCTCAAACAATCCATCCGCCTCGACTTCCCAAAGTATTGGGATTACAGGCGTGAGCTACTGTGCCTGGCCCCATTTTTAAAAAATCTTTTATTCTGTATTTTTATTGTACCTTTTCTATGTTTAGATGCACAGATACTTACCATTGTGTTAAAATTGCCTGCAGTATTCAGTACAGTAGAGTGCTGTACAGGTTTGTAGCCTAGAAGCAATAGGTTGTACCCTGTAGCCTCGGTATGTAGTAGACTATCCCATCCAGGTTTGTGTAAGTACACTCTGTGGTGTTCACACAATGACAGAATAGCCTAATGATACATTTCTTAGAACATATCCCCATTGGTAAATGATGCATGACTGTAGTCATAGTTTCTCCATTCCGAAATATTGTGAAAACTTCCTTTTGGAAACATAGTTGTTTGTGCTCAGGAAGACTTTGAGATAGACTTCATTATAAAATGAATGCATAGAGAAATTATAAACCTAGAATGAATTGACTTGCTTGCTGAAACAAGAAGAGATTTGCTCAATAAACTAAGGTACAACAAACATTGGCACTGATGATAAAGGAGGTAACTGATAATCCTCTTTTTTGGGCATAGGAGAGGGGAAAATTGGAAGCTGTTGTGTCCCATAAGGCAAGTGTTGAGGGTTTGATGACTTCATTCTCTCATGCCAACTCCTATAAACTGGAAATGGTGCCTGGAGCTCTAATAGGATCATGAGGGCTTGTTGGGAAATTTCTGGAAAGAGTGCTGTGACACATTAGTGTGGTCTGCCATGCATGGCAATGGTGGAATGTTACATGCCTATCCCGAGATGAGGACAGAGGGTGATAATCTTTCTCTTTATTTAGATAAACTTTCAAAGACATTATAAGTGGTCAGTGATGTTGATGTGACCTTGAGTTTTATCTGCCCCTGACCCCTGTTAGTTACCAATGTTGTAAAGCTTATGACCTTGGCAACTTTACCCAGGAAAATCTGAAGGTTAGGCGCCTCCCTGCTAAAGCCCAGGTTAACTGCTAGGCAGGGGATATTTTAAGATCAGAGGGAAGCCTTTGTCATTGTAATACTTTACATGTCCAATCTGACATAGCAGCTTTGCCGGTAGTGTGACAAGAAATTGTGTGTACTTATTTCACTTATTGTTAGCCAAAGGACAATTTTTCTCCAACTTCCGTAGAAGAACTTGTTTCATCTGGAAGAGAACGGGCTTTGGAGGCTGGTGGATTGAAGCTGGAGACTGGGTTCTGATCCTGGTCGCCTCTTCTTAGCTGTGTCTGCTTTCTTATCTGGAAAATGGAGGCATTTTACCCACCTCGTCAGATTGTTGTGAGGATTAGAGATAATAATAAAGCTCCTAATGTCATGCCTAGCACTTGGTGTGTGCTCAATAAATGGGAGGTGCTATTAGAGTAGAAGCTCTCTTAATAGTTCCTAGTAGCTTGCAGAATTAGTGATTTTCCTCACCTTTGTATAGCCATGTGTCTGAACCTATGACACCCTGAACTAGCAGACTCCTGTGCCTGGGCCCAAATCCACCCTGCAGCCTGATTTTGTATATGAAGTTTTATTGGATCACAACCATGTTATTTCATTTTCATATTGTCTATGGCTGCCTTTTTGCTACAGTGGCAGAGTTGTATAGCCAACAAAGCCAAAAATATCTACTATCTGGCCCTTTAGTGTCTAACGGCTTCTACCATTTGAGTTGTGTGCTTGCTGAGTCAGTTGTGTTTATTCTCAAATCTCTTTGTGCCCGTTGTTTCCATTGTAATTGCATAAAATTTTGTAAACTGATGAAATAAGGTATCAAAAAGAGAATTGTTGTGGCAGATTCTGTTGGTTGTTTCCAAATACCCAGCTTCCCTTTCTTTTTTGGGTAATGGAATTCTGAGTTTCAGCTGGGTGGTGGCCACCAGCAATTGAACTATGTTTCCTAGGCTCTCTTGCAGGTAGGCATGGCCATGTTTCTATGTTCCAGCCAGTGGGAGGTGAATGGAAGTTGCACAGGCAACTTGCAGGCCATGACTTTAAAGAGAAAGGGGAATTATCTCGGCTTCTTTTTACCCCTTCCTGCTGGTGGTAATGTGGATGGGGCAAGGTCCATGGGGTGGCAGTGTGATTTGACAGTGTCTGAGCAATGAGATGGAAAGGGCCTGGGTCTTCAATATTATGGATGTCCCATATCAGCCTGGGACTTCTATGTTCTGCTGTGACATAAGGGAGAAATGAACTGCTCTCTTGTTTAGACCACTGTTGCTTTGACATTTGATATGATAGGAAAACCTATATTGTAATACATATAACTGTTTATGAAAATTAAGTCAAATGCATTGGAGAGAGTAAGAGTAAGTTGCTAATACTACTTTTTTTTTTTTTTAAGTGTGGACAAAACTAAAAAGGTTTGGGGGGATGAGCAGAAAAATTTAGAATGATCCTTTACTTGGGTTTGACTTCTGTCATTAAATTCTTGCTCCTTTTTTAAATAAATAAAACTAGAAATCATGCCTAATACATCAATTTGTTTGAAGCCCTAAATCAATTGGCAATTTGATAACCCCTTCAGTCCCCGCACCTAAGTGAAGATTTATTGGATTGAATCGAATACCACAGGGGTGGACTGCTAGGTTTGTTAGTCCCCAGTCCGCACTCAACTTATACCCTGAGTCTAAGAATATTCATACTCATCTATTTTTTTTTTTTTGAGACAGAGTCTCGCTCTGTCGCCCAGGCTGGAGTGCAGTGGTGCAATCTCGACTCACTGCAAGCTCTGCCTCCTGGGTTCATGCCATTCTCCTGCCTCAGCCTCCCGAGTAGCTGGGACTACAGGCACCTGCCACCATGCCCGGCCAATTTTTTGTATTTTTAGTAGGGGTGGGGTTAACACCACATGGAAGCCACCAAGGCTTATGGCTTGCACCCTCTGAAGCAGCAGCCCGAGCTGTACCTTGGCCTCTTTGAGCCATAGCTGGAGCTGGAGTGACTGGGACGTAGGGAGCAGTGTCTCAAGGCTGTTCAGGGAAGAGGTGGCCTGGGCCTGGCCCACAAAAACCATTATGTCATCCTAGGCCTCTGGGCCTGTGATGGGAGGGGTTGCTAGATGATCTCTGAAATGCCTTTGACAATGGGGCTTTTCATTGACTTGGCTATTTGCACTTGGCTCCTTTTTACTTATGCAAATATCTGCAACCTGCTTGAATTCCTCCCCTAAAAATGGGCTTTTCTTTTCTACCACATGGCCAGGCTGCAAATTTTTCAAACTTTTATGGTCTGTTTTCCTTTTAAATGTAAGTTCAAGTTTCACATCATTTCTTTGCTCACACATATAAGCATAGGTTTTTAGAAGCAGCCAGGCTACATCTTGAACACCTTGCTGCTTAGAAATTTCTTCCACCAGATACCTAAATCATCACTCTTTAAGTTCAGAGTTTCACAGGGCAGGGGCACAATGCAGCCAGTTGCCTTGCTTAAGACATAGTAAAAGTGACCTTTGCTCCAGTTCCCAATAAGATACTCATTTCCTTCTGAGACCTCATCAGCCTAGTCTTCATTTTCCATATTACTACCAGCATTTTGGTCACCACCATTCAAGTCTCTAGGATGTTCCAAATTTTCCTTCATCCATCTGTCTTCTTTTGAGCTCTCCAAACTCTTCCAACTTCTGCCTATTACCCAGTCTCAAAGCTGCTTCCACATTTTTATTTATCTTTACAGCAATGCCCCCACTCTTCAGTACCAATTTTCTGTATTAGTCTGTTCTTGCACTGCTATAAAGAAATACCAGAGACTGGGTAATCTATAAGGAAAAGAGTTTTAATTGGCTCGTGGTTCTGCAGGCTCTACAGGAAGCAAAGTGGCTTCTGCTTCTGGGGAGGCCTAAGGAAGCTGCCAATCATGGCAGAAGGCAAAGAGGAAGCAAGGCATGTCTTACATGGCCAGAGCAGGAGTAAGAGAGAGCAGGGGGGCGGTGCCACACACTCTTTAAACAACCGTATCTCTTGAGAACTCACTCACCATCATGAGCACAGCACCAAGGGGATGGTGCTAAACCATTCATGAGAGTCTGCCCCCTGATTCAACCACCTCCCATCAGGCCCCACCTCCAACACTTGGGACTACAATTTGACATGAGATTTGGTGGGGACACAGATTCAAACCATGTCATTAACTTTCTACCATTTTTTTTGTGTCATCTATAATCCCAAGTTCATACCCATACCCATCTTCCCTGCATACTGTTGTTGAATATTATATTTATTAATTTACCATTAATACATGTACTATTTACATAATAGCTTATTCTCAAAATCTGCTGTTGAGGGAGACTGAGGGCAAGTTTAGCAAGCATTGCCATTTTTTTCTGTGACTGATAAGGGTCTGATTCTTTTAGTAAGAGTGTATTCCTTTAAAAGCCTCTGATTATTTATGTGAACATAAATGAGAGATACACTCTTTAAAGGACTAAGTTGGGAATATGACCTAATTAAACAGCCCAGCATCTTGACTGAATATCTCAATGTGCGATAGTCACTCCAAGTTTGCCATCTTCCAGGTTATTGCTTTTTATTACAAAGGCTGATTCTCCAAACAAAAATAATTTGAATTGGCCTTCATAATAAAAGCACTTTGGAGAAACTTGAGAATTCAGTGTTTGAGTTGTATATACCTGGTGCTCAGGACCAGTATGGTGGGTACCATCTCTAAAAAGCAAAATTAGGAACAATATTGTTAATGACTTTTTTTTGTGCTGTAGGAAACATATTTTTTAGTATCCTCACAGGTTTCATATAAGTAGGCCAAATGTTGCAATGCAGGGAAGGGACATTTACTTTTGACTCCAACTACAGTAAACCCTGGGTTGAAATTCATCAGAAATTGTGGATCTTCAGTGGAATGCAAGAAAAGACTTATATCTAAATGAGCCAGCCTGCTTCACAATAACAGTTTTGTTTTCCTTGAGGAGTGTTTCTTGACTATCTGATATTATCTGTCCTTCAGGGATAAAGTAGAAATATTTTTTGCCCTCAGGGACAGTGATTGAAGCAAATCTTGGCATTCACAAATGAAAGGGTGTTGAATCTCCTGCAGGTCTCAAGTAGGTGCTTGTCCTATGCTAGTAATGGAATTTGCATTACTCATGCCCTGGGCTTATGAAAGTCTAGTTATTAAAATGTTAAAATTAAAAACGCTGAAAAATGACTTATACTTGGCATCTTGTTCATAGAAACTTGAAACTGTAATAAATACTATGATGGGTAGTTGAGTGTCAGCCTCCCAAATGATCTAGGTGGATTGGATAATTGATGATCACCTGGAGAAGTAGCAGTGCTCAGTTTGAGATAGGAGGTGGAAAGGGTCAATCGCAAAAGTAAGTAGCTGATCTCTGAGTCGTTTTAAACTTGATATAAGAAAAGGGAGAACCCCAAATAGAACACTAAGTTGCTCTGAGGAAGATGGGGCTCTCCGGGCAGAAAGCTTCTCCAGGCAGAAAAAGCCAGCACTCACTGGCGCCTTCTGGTCCCTGGCCTTGGGAGGAGTCGCTCACGTGGCTAATTGGCCTGAGAATGTGAACGCTTCAAGTTGAGTGCTATGTAATTTCTTAATCTTGTGTTTGCTTTTTTTAATCCTCTAGTTGACAAATCTTATTTGCGTTGTCATGGTTCTAATTCAGTGAGTGCTCATGCAGAGAAATATATCTGTTTTTATTTTGTTTCTCAGCCTACATACAGTCATATGCAAGCACCTACACACAGAGGAACATAATAAGTATCCACAGGATTAAAAAAAATTCTAACACATTACACTAAGAAATGTTAAAATCTGTAACCAGATACTGACTGACCTTTCTAAGAAAAATTCGACAGGAATTAGCATCAACAGATGTCCACTACCAGTAGAGAGCATGAGACCCTTAGTCACTAGCTGAGAATGAAAGGTCTCCAAGCCAAAGCATATTTATAGGTGTGATGGTTGCAGCAGCTGTTTGTCATGGTTGCCAGGTGACAAGTTATAACAAATCCTTTTTTTTTTTTTAAGTTTGTCAATATGGAATGGTGACTTAGCAAACTTTCTGAAAAATATTGTTTGGCTTCAACTTCCATTTCTTATAAATTGAAAAGAAAATAATGAGTAGTGTGAAATAATGTATACTTTCTGGAGGTATTATAACAGAAATCAAAACATCTTTGGAAATGATTATTGCACTATAAATTCATAAGGATGTGAAAAAGTTAAAACCTAACAAGAATGGTGTGTGTGTGTGTGTGTGAGAGAGAGAGAGAGAGAGAGAGAGAGGACAACACTGTCTGAAAATGTTCTCCAGCGGGGTGCAGTTGCCCTACAAAAACTTGAAAAGCAAAACCAAAAAGGGAGTCATTTTTCTCTGATATTTCATGTGAAGGTTGGATATTCATCAGGGCCCAGTCCTGTTCTCTACTGATATCACAAATGCTGGTGGGCCATGTGGGAACAGTGCCCGCAGGAGATACTCATGGATCCAGGGATCCCCAAGTCACACATTAAGGCTCAAGTTTTGCCAGCAGAAATCTCATATGAAATACCGATTTTCAGTTCCAGAAAGTCTTGGAATATATGAAGCATCTTTCTTTCTTTCTTCCTTTCTTTCGTAGAGACAGGGTCTTGCCATGTTGCCTAGGCTGGTCCTGAACTCTGGGGATCAAGGGATCCTCCTGCCTTTGTCTCCCAAAGTGCTGGGATTACAGGTGTGAGCCACTGTGCCTGGCCCGTCTTTCCTAATTAGCTAATTTTGAAGGCATTTTAACTGCCCATTTGCAAGAAAGAACAAAACAAAACTCTTCCATGTAGATGACAGTTGTTTTCTAGATTTTTAATAGGACTTTTTGTCTATTATTTTGTATATTTTTATACATATAAGGGAATGCATGCTAATTATTACCAACATGTAATGTATAGAAACATTCAGATAAGTGAATTAAAAGCATGGTGCCACCAAATAACCACTGTTAATTATTTTTGATATTTTATTCTTTGGATGTTTACTGTTTATATTCATTCAATATTTTTCTATGCCTCATAGATGTCAAGCTCTGTTAGCTACTGAAGACAGAGCACTGTCCAAGAATTCCTTCATGGGATTTAAAGTCTAACAGGGAGTCAGTGTTACAAATGTCATAAATTAATTGCAATTCATAGTTGCCCTGAAAGAACGTTACCAGATGCGACGGTCGTGGTCAGTAACCAGGAGATCTGCTGTGTTTCGAGCCCTTTTCAGCCTCAGTTTTCTCTTGGGTAAAATGGAGATAACCCTGCCTTGCAGGGTATTGTAATGGGATGGGGTCATAGGGGGATCATGTGGAGGACATTGGGACAATGCAGGCAGAGTGCTTAACATAGTGCCTGGCACACAGGGAGAGCTTAGCAGATAGTTGCCATGGTCATGGTTATTATGGGCACGTGTTGTAATTGAAGTTTGTGAAGTTGGGTTCGTGATTATGGAATCACTTTGTGGGTACTAATTTAGGAACAGCTGGAGGGGTTCAGAGAGAAAATAAGAATCTAGACGCCTTAGGACCAAGGAGTTTCACCTGGGAACCAAAGCCGCTTTTTAACTATTTTGATTTCTATTTGTGCAGCTTGGCATTTAGGGATCCATAATCCTGCCTGTGGCACTGCCCTAATGTGCTTCCCTACTCATCTTTGCAATGGTCCCCATGTTCCAATCCAGAGAGTGTTTTTTTCTGTATCTCGCCCCACATTAGGGGCATTCCCAGTTCTATGCATTACTTCCCTATTCCATTGTGGATTCATTCTGTGACCTTGAACAAGATAGCTAATGTATCTGGGCCTCAACTTTCTCAATCTGTTGAACAGGAATAATAAACAGTAGTTCACTCACAGGTTGGTTGTAAGGATTGAAGTAAGTAGTAAGTTTATAAGATAGTAAGTTTATAAGATGCTGTTCACTACCTGACCCCTGGTGAGTGTTAGCTATTCTTTTTTATGGTGCCTGTAACCCCCTTTATTTGAATTGTTAACAAACTGCCTTTGCTTGATTTATTATATAACCTAATTGCATCTTTCCTTTCTACTACAAATTGCCACCTAAATAAAACTGTCATAGTAATCTGTGTAATCTTATAACTCTTTTTTAATAGTTACATTTATTCATAATTTAAGATATTTTAAACAATTTTCCATTGCTCCCACTGAAACATGGGACACTTTATTTTGTTTTACAAATGCCAGAAACCAGCTTAAGGCACAAGGGAACTGGCTCCAATTATGGGGGATGTCCATGGGTGGATTTGCTTTGCACCTTGCCTTTTGGGCCCAACAGGACCCAAGAACTCAAACCTGACTATCAGGATTCATTCATATTCTCTCCCTGCCTCCCATATACTTTTTCCCTCCCTCTCTTTTTCCATCTACTCCAGGTTTCCTATCTCTGGTTGGTAATTATCTCCTCAAATCTAAAGCTCAAGAAATATGTGAAAAGATTTTAGCTTTGATATATTAAAAATATAATTTTTGCTTTCAAAAATAACTGAGTTGTAAAAACACTTTTAAGTTCATTAGTATATGCTAAAACATTGTCCTGTAAAATGTACAATAGTGAAAAGATCTTACATTTAACAAGCTCTCCTCATATATCCAATCCCCAACTTAGTTTTCAAATTCATGTATCTCCAATAGCCCTAGATACAATTAAATGCCATTTTTTAAAGGTGAGTTTCATGTATCACCAGTGTGTGTATGCTTTGCATCATTCTTGGGTCACATGTACACTTTAACTTATTGGTTACAGGCTGTGCCTTAGTCAGCTCTCAGTCCCAGAGCCAGGAATGGTGACAGTTAATGTACATTCACTGCATATTTATTGAAACGAACAGAAGTTAAATGATAATGAGATAGTATTTCTTCTATGCCAAGATTCATTTTGTTGCAGCATTATTTTTTCTAGTGCTCAAAGATACTATTGGTGAAAGGGATGAAACAGGCTGCTAGCACATGTTCTGTCTTACAGAATTACAATCTATTTTTAAAGAGCACAAGTGTGTCCTATTTCTTAGTCTTACAGAACCCCCTAATGGAGAATACTGTGTGCTGCATTCTGAAACTGCCAGCCAAGTGCATTAGAAATTCCATTATGCAGGCATTAAACTACACAAAGACAAATCTTATAATATTTAAACATTGTTTTGATAACTATATTTTTTAAGGGAACAAAGGTACATGACAATTTAAAAGATACACATGAAAGTAAAATAAGTGAACTGCTTCACATCCTGGTTTGACTGAGTTATTTTGTTCATAACAAAACTCACCACTTTGTATCCTACAGTTGGCGGTTGAATCACTTAAAATCAGTTTGATCCTTTTAAGGTCTGCTTTTTTTTTTTTTTTTTTTTTTTTTTTTGAGACAGAATCTCGCTCTGTTGCCCAGGCTGGAGTGCAGTGGCGCTATCTCGGCTCATTGCAGCCCCTGCCTCCTGGGTTCAAGTGATTCTCCTGCCTCAGCCTCCTGAGTAGCTGGGACTACAGGCGCATGCCACAATGCCTGGCTAATTTTTGTACTTTTAGTAGCGATGGGGTTTCACCGTGTTGGCCAAGATGGTCTCGATCTCCTGATCTCATGATCTGCCCACCTCGGCCTCCCAAAGTGCTGGGATTATAGGCGTGAGCCACCACGCCCGGCCTAAGGTCTGCTTTTAAGACTTGTTAGGACCAGAGCCGCATTTAGTTTAGGACTGATTATTCTCTGCTACTGAGGCAAGACCCTTCTGAGTATTCTACCCATGTCTGTGAATTTTGAAGTTTTTCAGTCTAGTTGGTGGGACCAGGTGTCATTCTTGGCCAAAGACACTGTTCCTTCTAGTCCTTTCTGATGGCTCTTTCCTGGCCTCGGGGCTCCTCACACGCCTGTTGCCAGCAAAGCCTCAGCTGAAGACTCCAGGAATCCCCCACATCAGACCTCTCCCTTTATCTCCCTCTGTACTGTGCTCTGCTCTCTGGCACTGGGTCCTGCAAACTCTGGCCCCTTGGATCTCCTTTTTGGACCCTCAGCAATGTCTCCTCAACTCAGGGAGTTGCCAGATGGTACCTGGGTTGCTGCCCCTGCTCCCAGGCCAGGAAACACTCAAGGCAGTGAGCTGGGTGATCACATAACTCTCTTATTGGTTTCTCATCCCTTAGGAGTCACTGTCCTTCCTTGCCTAATGCCCAGAGTTTTGAAAATCGTTGTTGCATAGATTTTCTTTGTTTCAAGTGGGTTGGGTATATCAGCTCCCTCTCACACCATCTTGCCCAGAAGCAGAAGTCTCCCTCCTCTTTATTTGTAGGACAGGAATTCAGTGTTACTTTATCAAGGGTATTTCTCACAGTGACTCTTAAGGTAAGAAACACCTGCCTCAGCATCATCTGGGACACCTGTTAAAATGCAGATTTCTGAGCCTCACCCAGGCCTGCTCCATCTCCGTCTCTTCAGTAAGGCCCACACAGCTGCTGCTTAAACAGCGCCCTGGGTGTCTCACAACTACAGCTTCAGGAACTGCACGAAGGGCTTATTTGGCCAGACCTCCCAATGTATATGGTAAATTGTATTCTAATAGGGACAGGGAGGAAGAAAGAAGGGATGTTGGCTTGAAATTCTACTGAGAAGCCAAAGCTCCTTTCTGTGGACAAAGTGAGTTTGCTTATCTAGGAGCCATCTTTCCATGTTTTGTTCCCTTAGAGTTTCACTGGCAGGTAAAACCAGAAATTCTTCAGCTGCTGAAAAAGGACTTTGCCCTGGCTTAGGGTTCTTTGATAAAGAATTGCTTGATTGGAGAATGGCCTTCATCAAAACACCTGACTAGTTTTTCCGTAAGAAGGAAAACTTAACCAGATGGCATCTGCTGGGGCTTTTTTGGGAATCATTTACAGTTACAGATCCTTGAGCAAAGCCCATTTGATAGATGGCATGGCCATGTAGAGGCTGGGGCTTGTAGTGACTTCTCCCTGGGAACTACTTGAACTGGACTGGCTATGAGGATGGAAAGTTGGGGATGATGGTCATCGGGGGGTGACTCTTAAATGGTCTTTATCTTGTGGCTGGAGTGTGTGATGAGTTCACTCCTTAGTGAAGGCAAGAGTGTGAGAGAAAGCTGGAAGGCTGGCGAGAGGGAGGGGAGATGGATAGAAAGATGAACCAAAGAACCTATTTCCCTTTGAACTTGGAAAGTGCATGGTCTCTCTGAAACTAAGGAGGAAATATTAATAAAGCTACTGGTAATGAATTTTCTCCCTTAGTTGAGCGTCAGTCACAGAAGACTTGTATTGTTTGTTTAGGAACTTAGTACAAACTCAAAATGTTTTGAAGCCTTAGGTATTTTCATTTCCTTTTATGTTAGTTGGGCCTTATGTTGCATGGTGATCAGTGCCAAGGATGGTGGGAAGACAGCTACACACCATGGAAAAGATCTGTTCCCCAAGCCTTGCCCAGCATTCACAGGAGATCTTTTTTCTAGTTATGTGTTTTCCAAATAAGGCTCTCTGGGAAAATCTAGAGTTTCATTATGTAGCAACTCAGCGTGTGTATGTGTGTGTGTGCAGATGACACCTGTGTTAAACATCAACCAACCACTAAGCGTAGATCTTGGTTTCTGCTGAGTGTTTGGATTCTGCACATGAAGTGCTCTGTTTTCCTGGAAAGGGTTGGTCCTGCATGATGGCACGTTGGTATTGGTCAATCACACCTCATCTCTTCTGGTTCTAGGAAGGAGTGAGGAACATGAAATGTTCCTTCTCATTCTGAATTGCCATGTGGTCTCTTCAAAGAATATCATTGAATGTATTCACCCTTTGAAGAGGGCACACATTTTAAAGGATTAGAACTGTATTGGAAACCCAGAGTCCTGGCCTTGGGTCTTGGCTCTGCCTCACACTAGCTGCAAAAAGTTGGATTTCACGTTCCTCACCTATAAAATAAGGGAATTTGAAAAGTTGACATCAAATGTCCCGTCTCATGTCAAATTATCTAATTCTGTATAACCTAAATTGAACTGTGGTGACATAAATTAATGGGAAACTCACTGGAAGACTATAGAAATGTGAGTTCCTATGGTACTCAGAATTAATCACTGGGCAATTTAAGACTATTGTTAAACTCCCAGGGAGCACCTGTTTTTGGTCCAGAAGAAAAGATGTGGAGTGACATCTTTTCTTCACCCTGGAACTTACATTTTCTTTTTAAATCGTATATATTTCGATTAAATTTTATTCAGCCCAATCTGAACATTTATTTTTAATCTCAAACACTTATTACTCTTTACAAACCCATTTGGTTAGATATTATTTTCAAGTTGTACACAATGAATTTCTCATTTCTGTTTGTGATTATAACAATTCAAATATCAATTATAATTTATTGTGTTAATAAAAATGTAAGTAATGATGAAATTTATTGTCCCAAAAAACTATTATATGAAGCTTTTTAAAAGGGGAAAAATGTAATATAATTAAGAGTGTTTTCTTATGACTATGGAAGATAGTCAAAGATTGCGTATTTTTTTCTTTATTTCCAGCAAATACTGTTTATCTATAGACACAGAGGAATAGTGCTACCAGCATTCAAGTTTTTGAAATAACAGTATTTTCCACATTTAGTGTGATGCAAGACACAAAGGGGGAACTTAATAACTTTTTATTGAATAAATGAATAAATTAGTGGATAGATGGTGTCCACTTGAAGTCCCCTGTGGAAAATAGATAAGACCCTTAAATGCAAAAGAGAGTGTTTAGTTATTTCATAGTAATCTCTATAAAACACCTTAAGTTATATGAAGTCTTTGTTCTAGCATTATCTCTATAGTGACAATTTAGTATTATACTAGGCTCTTTTACAATTTGGGGACATTTACTTAAGCAGTAATAAAAAATATGTAAACAAATATAGATATGGTGTCATTTCCAAGACATGAATCCTAAAGATGATATTAGAACAAAGTTCCAGCATCTGTACAAAGTACTATTCATTCAAAAAAATATTTTTTTTGTCCTCACGCAGTGGTTCATGCCTGTAATCCCAGCACTTTGGAAGGCCAAGGTGGGAGGATTGTTTGAGGCCAGGAGTTATGAACTGTTCATTTATTCCATCTTAATCTTTAAAAGAAAATAACAAATCCTTCCATTATAGCTTTTCATTGATTTTTGTTAGAATTATATTGGGCAAACAGTTCAAATGAATCCTTAAATAATTATTCAATATGCATAGAGAGCAGAAATTAAAATGTTTTCTGTCATCTTCATGGTCCCATTAAACTGAACAGTAGCCTAGCCTGTCTGTGCCAATTTGCAGCAAATCTATAATATTCTGAGAAAACAGACTGCATTTTAATAACCTTATATTTCCTTTGCCATATAGCCTTTGCTCTCTGGTGCAAAATCTTTTCCCACTAAGCAGATATCTGTGGCAAGATTTTGCCACAGATATCTGCTTCTTAGCTATGCACTTAGTATTTTAATAGATGTGGAATCATGGGGTATGCAAACCTGGTGCCAGATATGGCCCCCTGAAAACAGATATGCTCAGTGATTCAAGAGTGGGTAGAGTTAATGGATGCATAAACCATCCCCAAAAGTTCATTTCTTCTGACAGACAGGAAATCTACCTGCAGGAATAACATCAGCCTGGACAACTGGTAGCTCAGTGACTCTCCAGAGCATTAGTTGAGGCTGAAAGAACAAAGAGGAAGGAAAATGGTATACTTCCCCCCTTTTAAAATATGCCATTGCACTCATTTAAACTTGGATTAAAATTATTTTTATAAAAAGGAATTGTAATTTACAAATTGCCTTACTATTCAAAATATATTAAAAGTCACAGAATCTGTATGTACATAAACTTCTGTATAGTTGAGCATCTAAGGGCAAAGGTAGTTTTGATTCGTCTTAGGGCTACTGGAATTGAATCCAGAGATCAGCCTCACCCTGGTACCCTACCATAGCTCAGATGATAGTTCACTAACAATTCTTGTCTTCTTCTAGAAACTTTGCTGCTTTTGTTATTGCCATATCCATAGCTCTGTGGCAGTGCCTTCAACATGGTAGACACATATCTCTCAATAATCTCTTAAATGAATGAATTTGAGGATTCTTAACAGGGCTTGTTTGAACTGGTATGTTTTTATGAGTTAGGATTGCAAGAGCAGGAATTAAGCTTTATGTCATTGTAATGTTAGGGAATGACATGTATTTACATGTGTCTTCTTCCTGGAGTGATTGTTTCTAGTTTTTAGCTCACTGAGGTTCCTGTGGAAAATGAGGGCAGGGAGAAAGCTGGTTGCCGGCCCATGCATCACACTCAACACATTCTAGATGATGATTAGGAAAATGTACTCTGGAAAAATAGAGGATATTGTAAGATCTTTTTAACAATTTTCTATAGAGTTTTCCAACCATGGTATATATTGAAAATACATTGTTGGTGTTTATTCTTAATATTGTATGCTTAATTCCAAGGTTTCTCTAAAAGTACTGTGGTTTCCCAATCCTTAAGGTTTAAGACGTTTCTAACAAGTCTTCCATGACCTAGTCTCCTCCTACCTCTCCAGCTTCACATGTTTTTCTTCTGGTTGACTTTGCTGGAGTCACATTGAGACTCAATAGGATAGCACATTTAAGCTCCTTCCCACTCCAGGGCCTCTGCATATATTGCATGTTGTTCTACCTGGAACCCTATGATTAACCTGCTGATCCATCCCATATCTGAGTTTTAAAATGACTCTTCATTAAAGATGTCCCTAAGCCTCACCCTGTTCTCCCTGAGTGTTTCCCTGATTGTAAACAGACAATTAATTAGACAGCTAATTGTTTCTTTTGGCATGTGAGTTTCCTGAAGCAGGTGTCTGGATAGTTCCCTTCTGAATTCACAGGGCTTTTCCAGAGAGTGTGGCCAACAGTAGATGCTCAATAAATATTTGCCAAAGCCATAAATGTTGAATGAATCATCCAAAGTTCAGTAATATCTTTTTCTTTTTGTCTCTTTAGCTGGGAAGTTATCAATTCCAAACCAGATGAAAGACCCAGGCTCAGCCACTGTATTGCAGAATCATGGATGAATTTCAGCATATTTCTTCAAGAAATGTCTCTTTTTAAACAGCAGAGCCCTGGCAAGGCAAGTTTTCCAGTAAAGGAGTATGTTTTAAAATGTTCAGTTACTTGGAAACAAATGAACTAACCTATTTTATCAGCTTGTCAGATTTCTCCAATTTAAAATATAATATACTAAGAACATATGCCATAGAAGCTGGTATCAGCAAGGTTCAGATGTGTGAGTGTGCGAACACTAGATAATCCTCAGCCTCACATTGTGAAATTGGATTGGTTTTACATTTTATATATATTTATCTAGCTCATTAGCTAAAATGAATGGTGATCGGTCTTATCAGCAAGACTAGGGAGAAAACAGTCTTAAGAATTTCAGTTATCGTATTTAGCCTGGTGCTGAAGTCAAAGGGAGATGAAATGAATACATAGTTCTTTGACTGTGCTTTTGGAGATAACTGAATCTTATTTTCAAGCTAAAAAGTGGAGATTCTTGTATGATTTACTTATTTAAGAAAGAAAACTTTTGGCAAAAACATTCATAGTGATTATATAAACAAAATGAGTATTTTTCCAATTAAGATAAAACCCATGAGGGGGAAGTGTCTTACATGGTTGGGAAGGGATTACATGGAGTGGCGCACATACTTGTATTATTTTATGCATAAAGGCAGCTTTAATTCTGATCAACTGTCTTGATAGCTTGGGTGAGGTGCAGAACCATCAATAGACCTTGTCTATTCCAGTGTTGCTTTCAAGCTCCTTGAGTATCCACCCGTGGATAGAATGAAGAGCTAGGAATGTCAGCATTGAAAATCTCTGTCTTTGTACCTTGTATAGGCAATATCATAACTTCAATAGTATTAAATAATAGAACTATGCTTGGAGACATTTTGAGTGTATTAAAGTGGCAGTATTGCATTTGGATGCATTTTTTTATTCATTGAAGGCATTTTTTTTTTTTTTAGCATAGATACCTATATTTGGGGCATGATGTGCTGTTGACGTTGATTTTACTGAAGTGATTAAATGTATTTTTGGAAGATTCTAAACTTCAAACTTCTGCATTGGGTTGCATTAATGTGCCCCAAGTCAATTAGCTTAAAATGATGATGCTACAAATGTAGGGCATAATATGAAATCCCTTTGTAAAACTAAATCCTGGATATAGTAATGCTTTTCTTGGCTTATTTGTTCCTTTGACTTTTATGGCCTTTCCATTTCATTTATAGAATTCCAAATTCTTTCAAGGGCCCTTGCTGTTTTAGAAACAGCTCTTAATTTTGTTCCACAAGTCATCTAATCTACTTTTGACTAGTTAATTTATTAACTCTGTACCGAAGAATGAAAAATCAAAATTAAACTTAGATTTAGACCCCTTTGCTCTTTATCATCATCAGTTATTGATCAGAGGTATGTATTCCTTCCTCCTGTATCTTTTAGAAACTCCCTTAATGAATTTCCTTTGCTTGCTTATCAGTTTAATTTACTATCACTGTTTAAAGATGATGCAAAAATATAAGACAGTTTAAGACTGGAGTGTGAAAAATCAGGTGAAGACTTTATGGGAACATTTTTCTGCCTTGATGTTTCTGAAGGGAATTAAGGATATTTTCTGATGTTTTTAAATTTCTTAAAACAATCAAGATTTTTTAACCATAAATGACAGAAGGAAAATAAACATGTCACTGTAGGAGTTTCATTTCAATGGCAGTTTTTTTCTAGGTGACTTAGAAGTGGGGTCAGTTTGAGCAGTATATATGGTTAGGAAAGAGGATAGTGATGGCCATAAATTTATCCTGTTAGCTTAGCAGCTATAAATTACATTAGATTTGTGTAAATTACGTTAGATTTGTGTAGATACCTCTAATTTCTGTAACTTGTTTTGCTGTGTTTTTATGAATTTCAGTGGGCTTATAGTGGTAGTTTGAACTTTCAGATGTAGTTATCAGGCCGCATTAATTTCCTTAAATGAGCGAAGTAAAAGAAGTTTCTGGGAACATAATAGTTTTCTGTTCTCTTGCACCTGGCAGTAATATAGCCACAGGCATGAGTAATGGGAGTTGTCACTCTCTGTGCCAGAAATTAGCTCCTGTGTCCTCAAAATAATTATTACCAAGTGTTGAAATGGACTAAGACTGGTTGAATGCAGCAGTCATTAGTCAGCCCTTAGTGCAAAATAATGCTCTTTGGAAAAAATCTGTAATAACCAGATAGGTCACTTATACCGGTCACTTATAGATTTACAATTGTGTGTGTATCCTGTGCTCCAAAATATCTTGGTGTTATGCTTAACTATCCCATGTTATTTCTATTATTTCCAGTTTTGTCTCCTGGTCTGTAGTGTGTGCACATTTTTTACGATCTTGGGAAGTTACATTCCTGGGGTTATACTCAGCTATCTACTGTGTAAGTATAGTAGAACATATGGCTAAGTTTTGTGATGCATATGGTATCACCTTATGGTCAACAGACCTGTAGTTTGAAGAGGGGGGATGAGTTCTTAACTATAATACAAGTTGATTATTCTTTAATCTCCTGCTGTACAAAGTTTCTCCATTTTCCTAGAGACATGTCTCTATTTTAAAATTGGAAGAATAGCTGCAAAAGGCAGAATTATAAGTGAATAATTTTATGTTAAATTTTGTCAGTAAAAGTATACATAAAGCTGTATGCCCCACCTCCCAAAAACACACCAACACCTTTGCCTTCGTGCATGTTCTTTGGCTCAAAAAAATAATTAAAACCACAATGAAATACCATTGCATCCCTACCAGAATGGCTAAAATTAAAAATACTGACCATATCAAGTATTAGGAGGGATGCAGAGCAAGTGGAATTCTCACATACTGTTGGGGGGTAGGTAGAATGTTAAAATCACTTTGGATAACAGTTTGGCAGTTTCTTAAAAACTACTGCATGACAAAGCTATCCCACAACTAGGTACTTACCCAAAAGAAATGAAAGTACAAAGACATAAATGTTCATAACAGATTTATTTGTAGTAGCCAAAAGCAGAATATAATCCATACATCCATCAATTGGATGAATGGGTAAGCAAACTGTGGTATATCCATATAATGGATTACTACTTAGCACTAAAAATGGATACATACAACACTGAAGATAAATCTCAAAATAATTAGACTGAGTAGACAAAACCAGATGAAAAAGTGTGATTCCATTTATATATTATTCCAGAAAATTCAAACAATCTTTAGTGACAAAGCAGGTCAGTGGTTGCCTGGGGACGAGGTGGGTGGGGGCAGGGAGAAGAGGCAGGAGACTGGAAGGAAGGTTGAATAAAACCATGAGAAAACTTCATGTCTACTGGTAGACATGTTCACTATCTTGATTATGGTGATGGCTTCTTAGTTGTATGCATATGTCAAAATTTATCAAATTGTACACTTTAAATACCTGTATTTTATTATACATCAATGACCACCCAAAAATGTTATTAAAAAGTATGGATTTTCTTCACCTGAAAACTATGATCTGGCACTGCTACCTTTCGATGGGGCAGGCACTCTCCACTTAACATACCCCCATATTTTCCAATTTTTCTTACAATGGACTTTAAAATTTACATACAATTTCTTGGCCTCTAGAGACATTTGAGTTTGTAGCTCTTATTTTAAAATATAATACGGGACACTTCCTAAAACGAACAAAGAAATAAATATTAGGAATACAATACTTAGAGTGTGGCAATCTTTGCTTCTTTTTGTATTCTTAATGCATAATGCAAATGGCAAATGGTCAGAGCTCAAATCCATTCTCCCCAAAAGAAGTCATATATAACATCAGCCTCATGATGACATTGTTTAGGAGGTAAAGGAGAAGAGGACTGGGGAATGAAAGAATAATTTGGGCAAGGCATTATTCAGATGGTTTGCATTGATTTCATTTATGCTTCACAACAACCCCAGGAAATAATGTTACTATCCTAATATTATTGATGAGAGGCTAATAACTTTCCCATGGTGAAATGGCGTTGAATAAACACAGTTAAACCAGGACTGTTGTCTGGAAGGCATGTAATTTTTCTATAAATTTTGAGAATAAAAGGATTGAAAGGAGGGAGTTGATCTAACTGCACCTGGAAACAATGACTCTGAGCATTGTGTAAGTGTGGGTATGCATGTGTGTGTTTGTGGGTGGTGGTAGAAAATGTTTACCTTACAGAAAAAGAATAGAAATTATAAACTTGTGTAAGTGTGGGATGCATGTGTGTGTTTGTGGGTGGTGGCAGAAAATGTTTACCTTACAGAAAAAGAATAGAAATTATAAACTTATTTCACAACGGCATTTCCCTTAAAAAAACAAGTTTTTCAGTAAAGAAATGTAGTATTTTGTGAAATACTGAAATGTACGTAGCCTTTTGAAAGGAAAGGCATTTTACCTCTGCTCTCTTTCTTCTTTCAGTACTGTGTGCATTTTTGTGTCCATTGTTTAAATGTAATGATATTGGACAAAAAATTTACAGCAAAATTAAGTCAGTTCTGCTGAAACTGGATTTTGGAATTGGAGAATATATTAATCAGAAGAAACGTGAGAGATCTGGTAGGTAAAGTTTATATTTTAGATTCTATGCATGAAATGAGACATTAGCGAGCTATTTTTAGGAAATTCCTTTAATACATTTGAGGATACTTTTAGATTTTTACTAAATATTATTATAGAAGCTAATCTCCCTCAAAGTTATATATATCCTTTTCCTATTTGGGCTTTCCTTCTTTTCTCAAATATACAATTAAATAAATTGACTTTTTAATCCACAGTGTCAGGGGAGAAAGAAAAGGCTTCAACACTCTTTATTGTGCTACTTATGATTTACTTAGTTTTATTTTGGGTTGGACTATCACAAAGAAAAAGAAAATACAGGAAAAGCCAATATAATCATCTCTTACTTTTTAACTTGGCTTATGACCTTATAGGTTCTCAAACTAGAATGTATCGGAGTCACGTGGAGGGCTTATTAAAGGACAGATTGCTAGGCCCCAGCCCAGAGTTTCTGATTCAGTAGGTCTAGGGTAGGGCCTGAGAATCTGCATTTCTAAAAAGTTCCCAGGGAGGATGCTTTTGCTGTTTCAGGGACAATATTAAGAGAGCCACTAATGTGGATCATTTCCTTTGCAAATATGTGAAGCTTGTTATGTGCAAACATATAATTATATTTGTAGTTGAGAATATGAGAAATATATATTTGTATTTGGAGAATATGAGAAATGTGGGGTAAGAATACATAATGAAATAAATGCACTATGTCTGAGTTGGCTAGGAAACTGAAAGCTTCCAAATTTTTTCCTCAACAGAAGCAGATAAAGAAAAAAGTCACAAAGATGACAGTGAATTAGACTTTTCAGCTCTTTGTCCTAAGGTATTTTTTGTTTAGTTTTCAATTTGTTCCCGTGTGGTTTGACTGTAAATGCATTTATGTATACAAAGCTGAATGATCTTCCTAATAAACTCCTCATATTTCTGTAAGATGACTGAATGATTTCAAAATAAAAATATCCATTTGGTTTTTATTACTCTGTCATTTTGGGGGTTCATATGGATTTTTCAAAATATTCCCTTCAGCAGGTTAAAATGTGCCACTGGTATTTATTTATATTAACACAGATTAGCCTCACGGTTGCTGCCAAAGAGTTATCTGTGTCTGACACAGACGTCTCAGAGGTATCCTGGACTGATAATGGGACCTTCAACCTTTCAGAAGGATACACTCCACAGACAGACACTTCTGATGGTATGCTAATATTTCTGGATACATTTATTTTTATGAGTGCATACAAAACTATTTAACTTCTGTCAAATACTGAATGGGTAAATAACATGTTACCACCATATCTACACAGTAGAATATTACTTGGCTATAAAAATGAAGTACTGATACTTGCTACAACATGGATGAACCTTGAAAACATGCTAAGAAGCCAGACACAAAATGCCACATACTGTGTAATTCCATTTATATGAAATGCCTAGAATAAGCAAGTCCATATAAAGGGAAATTAAGTTAGTGGCTGCTATGGACTGATGGAGGGAATAGTGAGTGACTGTTAATTGGTATGCATTTCTTTTTGGAGTGATGAAAGTGTCCTAGAATTAGATAGTGATGCTGCTTGTACAGCTTTGTGAATATACTAAAAAACACTGAATTGTATACCTTAGAAGGGTGTTTTTTTGGTGCATGAATTATCAAAAGCTGCTTTTTAAAAAGTATGAGGAAAATAAATCAGTCAATGTCCAAATTTGCCTTTATTTTGAAAACAAAATAATCAAAAATTAGAAAAATTACCTCCTGAAATGTCTTTGAAATGTCCCAAGCGATAATGTGGGAGAGAACGATAGACGCTAATCCTACACATTTAGGCCTAGTCCTCATTAAAAGGGGCTGAAGTATGGACGTCAAGTTCCCTGAGTCCAAAGCTGACTGCGGAGTTTCTCACATTTGTCTTCAAAGTTAAAAAAGCTTTTTATTTTTTTTGTTTCCGACTTTTAAGTTCAGGGGTACATGTGCAGGATGTGCAGGTCTGTTACATAGGTCAACATGTGCCATGGTGGTTTGCATCCCATCACCTAGGTATTAAGCCCAGCATCGATTAGCTATTTTTCTTGATGCTCTCCCTCCTCCCACCCCCAACCCTATGACAGGCCCCAGTGTGTGCTGTTCCCCACCATTGTGTCTATGTGTTCTCATTATTCAGCTTCCACTTACAGGTGAGAACAGGCAGTGTGTTTGGTTTTCTGTTCCTGTGTTAGTTTGCCGAGGATAATGGCTTCCAGCTCCATCCATGTCCTTGCAAAGGACATGATCTCATTCCTTTTTATGGCTGCATAGTATTCCATGGTGTATGTGTACCACATTTTCTTTATCCAGTATATTCTTTGTTTATAATAAGTACAATTAAAAACAGGAAAGCACAGTATTCTTTATAATGCAAATTATGTCCAAAACTTAAATTGAGAGTCAATGCTTGTACAGTAACTTAACTTTTGTTAGTCTCACTGGATTACCTTGTTTTGGCCATATACTGAACATATGAGCAGATTATAAAGGAGGAGGGTGAATGAACTATTTTATACTTATGTTCCAAAAGGACATTTTCTGTTTTTAAAGGAAGGAGGGAGGGAGGCTGTGCAGTGTTTGAAAGAAGATGGGTTTGGAAGGTGGAAGACCCAAGTGGAGTCTTGCCTTTGTCACTACCTAACTTTATGACCTTGAACGGGTGACATAATTTTTGTGGATCTCAATTTCCTCACCTTTAAATTAGAAAAGGAGCATTGCTGAAGGTCATTCAAGCTCTACAAGCTTTCAGTACCTACAATTTGAGGTCATATTTTAAAGAACAAGAATAACAAGTACCTTGTTCTTAAGCATCCCATCTCAGATTCAACAAAAGAGACAATAATAATCCAAGCCACATATAAGGCTTTTCATTAATTGAAGATTTCAAATCACTGTTGCAGGGAGTTAACTGTTATATTAAAAGATTTTATATGAAAGGTAAAAACAATAAAATCTATCAGCCTTCTAATGTGACACTGCTTTCAAATGTCCTAAATCTTGGTATGGTCAGTTTCAGCTATAGTTATAGAGAGCCAAATGTTTCCATAAACTCTTGGGTTATATGGAATAGAAGGAGCAGTATCTTCTTTTCATTGCTTAAAACAAACACAGATTACAGACAATGAAATAGATCTCTATGTATGAAAATGCTGAGGCTGGATAATATTAACCAAAACCCAAGGAAACTTATTATAGTATTTTAAATTTCATGTACATGTGTACTCATTGGCTTAAGATAATTCCCACCCTAGGCGCAGGATGGGGAATTTTTATAGTAAATGCTTAAACTTTAGTCAAAACCTCAAGCTAATATCAGACAAAGGTGAATGTTAAGTCAGTAAATACACTGTTTTGTGCTTAAGAGGAAAGCTAAATATGGAGAGGGATGTGTAGTATTTGTGTCCCTGTGGAGAAAGAGTGTTGCAGGATTAGGAGGAGTTCAGTATGTGGTTAAATTGATTCAAGTTGACCCAGGAGGCTAGATGAATGCCAAGGTTGCCAGAGGGTTCAGATTAAAGTCAGATATCTTTAGACAGCACTTTTATTTGAAATTTGTTATGGTGCTTCAGTCTGAACTTCTGTTATCCATTTCACAGATCTTGACCGACCTAGTGAGGAAGTTTTCTCTAGAGATCTTTCAGATTTTCCATCTCTAGAAAATGGCATGGGAACAAATGATGAAGATGAATTAAGCCTTGGTTTGCCCACTGAGCTCAAGAGAAAGAAGGAACGGTTGGACAGTGGTCACAGACCAAGCAAAGAGACGCAATCAGCAGCTGGTCTCACCCTTCCTCTGAACAGTGACCAAACCTTTCACCTGATGAGCAACCTGGCTGGGGATGTTATCACAGCTGCAGTGACTGCAGCTATCAAAGACCAGTTAGAGGGTGTGCAGCAAGCACTTTCTCAGGCTGCCCCCATCCCAGAAGAGGACACAGACACTGAAGAAGGTGATGACTTTGAACTACTTGACCAGTCAGAGCTGGATCAAATTGAGAGTGAATTGGGACTTACACAAGACCAGGAAGCAGAAGCACAGCAAAATAAGAAGTCTTCAGGTTTCCTTTCAAATCTGCTGGGAGGCCATTAATCTAGGAATCAGCTTGCAACAGAGCACAAAAAACACCAAAAAAATTTCAAACAAGAAAAAAAAAAAAAAAAAGGAAAAAAAAATTGAACTGTAAGCTTTAATGATTACTTTAGATTTGTTTTATTTTCCCTCCTGCAGTGAATTAATTGGATATATATCAGCTGACACTGATAGATTGATATTTCTGATCGTTATTTTTGTGTAATAAGCATGGAAATGAACTTTATACACACCACTGTGTTGTCAGAGATAAATATTAGGGGTTGTTTTTAAAGCAAAAAGAAAAAACAAAAACCAAACTATTAAAATCCTCCTCTAAATATTCTTTTTCTTTACAGTTTTTCAAGCATGCAAAACAGTTTATTGTAACTTACTGAAAAATATTAACAATTAATTGTGAATACATGCTGTTACCAGCTTCCTTATTCCTAATACCTGGAAAATTTTTTTTTTCAACGGATAGATTTTGATGTAAAAAAGACCAAAATTATCAAGGTATCTTAGTTGAAGGACTTGGGAAATACTATCAAAATTAATTTCTTAGGAAAAAATTTAAAAGTATATTTAAGTACTCTGGATAGACTGAAACATTTCCATGTTATTTCTGCAGTTGTAGACTTAGGCTTATTTGTAAAGAAGCATGCTCCATTGACTGCCATCTCTAGTCTTGCAGTGGGTGGTATTAACCCATAGAAAGCAAGCAGTTGTGTATCACATAAACAATGGTTATGATGTAAACAGATTCAGTTGTTTTGTTGTTCATTCGTCATATGTTTGTGATAGGGATGTTGGGAGCACAGCTCTATTCTGCCTGCTCAGACTTAAGTTAGACCCTTATCTTTTATATTACGTCATGAAAAAAGTCTCCTAAAATTGTGAAACTAGTTCTTGATGAGTGATGTGATCATCAGCAATAAAGATATAATAACTCTGTTTTCTTAGTCTGTATAGAGGAGAGGAACTTGCTTGGCTTTAAAATATATTTATTTGCCATTTAAGTATAAATATGAAATCTGTTTCTTATTGGGAAGATAGAATATATATATTTTCCTTTAAACTTTTTAAGGTCACTTTTAAATAACCAAATTTGATTTATGGTTTTTAACAAAGGACTGAAGAGCTGAAACCAACCTAGTTTTGTTTTTGTGATATAAACTTTAAGTGTCGAGGGACCATGCCAGCAACTACCAAAAATCTCTTAAGTCTTCAGGTACAGCTGGCATTTTGGCAGATGCATAGAGACATCTGAGACCCTCAGAAAGGAAGGATAATCCAAGAATATAGGAAATCTGTGTTCTCTTCCTTTCATTTTATCCCTTATATTTCTAAAGACTAATTATAAGTAATCTGACATTTTAATGTAGCTACTCTTATTTATTTTTTCTTTCTGAGGTATTAAAATATCTGGACTGAGTTTTGCCAAATGTTAAAGGGAGAAGAGTTACTGAAGACTTTGAACACTTGCTTTTTGTGATTGCTTATGTCATTAGTGCCTCATGACTGTGTTTGATGTCCTTTATTGATACAAAGTGAGCCTGTGCCTTCATTATCTTGCCCATTTTAATACAAATGGAAACCTGGTGTTTGAAAATCTCTGAACTGTGTGGGTTTTGGAGGAATATACCTGAATTTTATTCAATAACAGTTTCTGGACAGGAAGAAAAATACAGTTACATATTTATAAAATAGTCGTTATCAGTATTTTTTTAATGTGTATGTTTCTTTCTTTAAAACAATATTCTTGGTTATAAAGTAGAAAAGCTTAAAGGTCATTTCCATTTCTTCACTAAGGAGAAAAAAAGTTAAATAATCCAAGTAATTAAAGAATATAAGTCACTAGATGACCTTACAGGAAGACGAACTCAAGGGCTGATAATCTGTGGTGGTATGAACAATAAATCTAGAATAAAATGTTAATAACTACAAATTAAAAGGGGTGTGAGGATGGGAGGAAGTTGGTAGGGTAGAAAAATGTGCTATTACCACTATTGAGGAGACATGCCAGCTCTCTAGGGACAGCAGCATTATAACTATGTATGAATTTTAATATTATTTGTATATGACTGTATGACTACAAATTTACACAATACAATAATGGGACTTTCTCACAACTATTAATTCAAACAAACACAAGGATGTTGAAGGTTGTTTGTGTATATGTGTGTTTTGGTGGTGGGGGGTCACTGTTTCTGGTTTTAAAAGATGAAGGAGCAGATACATTTCATATGTGATTGATCCAGTGTAGTAGAGGACTACATGTCCTTTACTATGAGAATATAAATAGCAATATTTCCCCAACATCTGAAAGAACTGATAATGAGTGGTTTGTAAAGTCTAAGTGGACTGAATTACTTAAAATGTGAACCATGGATATATATTTTTAAAACTGAAAGCTGTAGAGAAGTTCTGCTTACTTCCTTTAGAAAGTACTGAGCAAAATCACACAATGGCAATAGCATACATTGAGCATGTATTTTAATCTGAAGCAATAAAGCAGTGCTCAAGAAGCTGAAGCTCGCTTTGGAAGATCAATCCAGGCTTGAATATTCTCATTCTGAAATACCTTTGTTTTTTTCTTACCCTACATAGCTTCAAAAGGGATTTTTTTTTAAACTGCCTGCTTCCCGGTTTAATAAAATATTAGGAAAACTTTTATAAGGTTTTGTAATTGGCAAATATAGTCAACATATTTAGGCATCTCACTCTTATATATGAAATAAATGCAACTTTCTTCCATTTAAAAAAGTGGCAAATGCCAGCATGCCACTAATTTTAGTCAAGAAGCAAATCCACATTTAAGAAAAACGTGATTTTAACATTTGTATTATGTTTATAATCTAGATGGGTATACTTCTTTACACTGCTCTAGCTGTGTTCATTGCAAGATAGGAAATTCTTCTGAAAACCTTTACTGAACTACTGTTGTCTTAGATCATTTGTGTCATGATGAAATTAGCCTCAGAGCTATATTTTTGTGTATTATTCCTCCATTTCCACTGTAGCATTTGTACTAAGAAAGATGTTGAAAATAAGAGTTCTGGTTCTCATGTTAATATTATGGCCCTGAGACACAGTGTCAAAGTCATACAACGTCCCCAAGCTCCATCCTGTTTCCCCAAACATTAAATAGGGAAGTTAATTCTTACCTTATCACACACGGATGTTTAGAGAATGAATGAAAAAAAGTATCTGAAGCACGTTGGGGGCAGGTGTGTGTGTGGAAAGGCTGCATAAAACCAAGATACTGATTTTTTCCTGCCTGTGTTTCAACTGAGCCATTCTTTTAAACATTAAAACAAAGGCAATCAACAAGGAACAGCTTACAAGAACCATAAGGTTCTTTTAATGGGTCTAGCACTGTATCAGCCTCACAGTGCAAGAAATCCTTGTGGAATTAATGGATGGAAGTGTTGCAAAAATGTCTACTATTTCAGTTGATTCTGTGGACCAAGCGTAAGGTTCTATAATAGTAATTTTTATGGTTATAACACCTACTAGCTATGGGACTCTGAGAAAATCACCTAATAACTCCATACCTATTTACCTCATCTACAAAATAAAAATGTAGTACCATTTACTTCACAGAGTGTTACAAGGATTAAGTGTCTTAAGGCTAGGGTTGGCAGACTATGGCCCATGGGCCAAATCTGGCCTGCTACCTGTTTTTGTAGGGGCTGCAAGCTAAGAACGATTTTTTACATCTTGAAGTAGTTGAAAAAAATCAGAAGACTATTTTGTGACATGAGAATAAATGAAAATCAATTTTCAGCATCTGTGAATAATGTTTAATTAGAACACAGCTATGCTCATTTGTTTATGTATTGTCTATGGCTGCTTTTATGCTATAACAATGAAGCTGATTAGCTGTGACAGAGAACCCAGGCCTACAAAGCATATTTACTTTCTGGCCCTTTACAGGAAAAGTGTGCAAACTCTTGGTCTAAGACATAGAAAACAGGATCCTGTTTAACCCTCATGACTCTACAGTTAAGTGGTATTAAGAACATTTTGCCAAAGAACAGGGTAAATAAATTGTCCAAGGTCACATAGCTAGTCAGGGAAAAAGCCAGCCTGACCCCAAAGCCTATTCTCTTTCTAATGTATCATACTAGTATATTGGTTTTGCTTTTTGATACATTAACAGCGATCATAATTTTAAATAGTTTAACAGAATTTCACTAAGTATTAAATACTGATTTTATTTTAGTTTTTTTCTTTTTTCAAAGACTGCAGAAACCAGTTGATCTATACTGTTTTAAATGCTGTGTAAACAGGCTTTGCTGTAAATTTCAATTCCTTATTAAATTAAGACAAGACTTTGCATATGTAGACAGCCAAAACAATTGGGGATTGAAAATCTCTCACAGGACTTAATGTTTTCATAAACACAGAATTCACAGAAACTGTAAACCATGTGATAAGTGTACATTAATTTTTATATTTCAGTATTTGTTACCCCCACCAAAGGTTACCCTCAACCAACCCAATCCCCTTCATAGCCTTCCTTTTAAAAACCAAGGTGCCACTGCGATATAGGAATGTGAACAGCAGTAAACTTGTCACAGAGAATATTGTGATCAGCATACAAAATGACTTGAAGGCAACTTTATTAGCTTTTATTTTAAATTATGTAATTATCAAGGATGAATATCCCAAAGTCTTCCAAGACTGAAACAGGAACCATGTTACTGTGTGTACTGTCACTGTTACAGTGTGCACCATAACTCTAGTAGTTTAAGAATTACGTGAACTATTTTAAGGGCTATGTCATGACATACAGAAGGAATTCTAATTTTCAATACTTTCAAATTAATTTTCTTTGTCATAGATGGTTGTATTAGTCCATCCTCACATTGCTATAAAGAAATACCTGAGACTGGGTAATTTATATGAGATTTAATTGGTTCAGGGTTCTGCAGGCTGTACAGAAGCATGGTGGCCTCTGCTTCTGGAGAGACCTCAGGGAGCTTTTACTCAAGGCAGAAGGCAAAGTGGGCGCAGGCAGTTCACATGCCAAAATCAGAGGCAAGAGAGAGCAAGGCGGGAGGTGATACACACTTTTAAACAACCACACCTTGAGAGAACTCACTGTCGCTGGAACAGCACCAAGGGGATGGTGCTGAGAAATTCACACCCATGATCCAATCACTCCCACCAGGCCCTGCTTCCAACACTGGGATTACATTTTGACATGAGATATAAGTGGGGACAACATCCAAACTATATCAGTGATCTTAGTTTAAATTCTTCAGAGTGATCAATTTCGTAATTTTTTTTGATAGCAGTACTGTCAGCAGAGGTTAGACACATTAAGAGTGCTGAGGATGTGCTGCAGAGATTTTACTCAACAGTCCCTTGCATTTACCAAGGAGGTATTGGCTGTAGACCTACTCTTTTTTTTTTCCTCCAATTAGTTCCAGATACTGCTGCTGGATTTACTCAAGGCCCACTTCTATTCCTGGTGCCATACAAGCTGAAACATTTTGTGACTCTCCATCAAATGAAGCATGAACAGTAAACACAACAATCCAAGTCTTTTGCCAATGATATCGTGGCTCTCTCTAGTCTCATTTTCCCTTGTTTGTATCCTAAGCTTCATCCAACGTAGACACACTCTTCTTAAATATGTCCTTGATTTTCCTCCCTCCACAGTATTTCTTCAACCTGTTCCACCTCCCTTTCCACTTGCAGAGTCCTCAGTCTTCTCCTTTAGGACCCATCTGAAATGTCTACTCCTTAATGAAAACTTTTCTGATCTCTCTAATGGCATGAGATTTCTCTATCCTAAATACTCATTAGCCCTTTCTTTATATTTCATTGTACTAGATCCAGCTATTTAACTGTAAATATTTTTTTATCATCCCTAAGAAGTAAAAAAAAAAAAAAAAAAAAAACTTCGTGAGGGTAGGAATGCCTTAATTTAGAACCAGTAGAATATTACAAAAAATACGTAGCATGTAGGAGAGACTATGGGAGGTTGAAAGCCAGGAAAGGAAAGATACAAATGGAATTTAAACTTTATCTTATGGGCATCAGACAACTATTCTTGAACAGAAAAAGTGACATATGAAAAAAATACTACAGGAAAATTACTGATTACCTGTATTTACTGTAGAGGGGGGTACGGGGAAAGAGTAAGGTTATCTTGGAGACTGCAGAAGAACAGTACATTGGAAAATTAGTATGGCGGAGGAAACAACACCCCTTTAAAGAAGAAAAGTAAAGAAACTGGAGAGTTCAATGATGCTGAAATAGGAGGAACATGAAAATAGATTAGAGGAGGCAGGGAGGAAATAGTGACCTGAAGAACAGATGCTGGAAGAGCCATATAAGAATGATAATAGGCAAAAGTAAAACCAGAAGTTCTTTACTTTTATAGCCATCTTCTGCTTTACTTTTTAGGAAAGCTTGAAAATATACTCTGCTTTGCTTATTCCAGTTAACAACTAATACTAGCTACATTTCTCAAAGTGAGTATCCAGATGGCTCAGCTATTTTAAAAGATACTGATAATCTCAAAATAAGTTTTCAGAAATAAAAATCACCATCTGACTTAACTTTTGCACTGCAAAAGATTCGTTTAACAAATACTGAACAGTTGATCTGCCGGCACTGTTCTAGCATTAGGGTATACAACAAAGGAGTGCTTGCTGTCATGGAGCTTATGTTCTATCTAGACGCAGATGACTAACATGCAGTGTGACTAGACATCCTGGTTTGCCCAGGATTGAGGGATTTCCTGGGATGCAGGACTTCCAGTGCTAAGCCTGGGAAATCAGTGACAACAAATGCTAGTGGTAGCTGATCTCCCAATGATCCCCTAAAACCACCCTGCCCCCAACTTCCCACTTCCTGGTATTCATGCCCTTATGTTAACCCTTCTCACATTAAATAGGGCTGACCTGCAAAAGTAACAACACATTGTGGAAACGACTGTGTGACTTCCAATGCTAGGTCTATGAATTTCATGTGGCTCTCTGCTGCACTCAAGCAGCCCTATGGAGAGGCCTACTTGTCAAGGAACCAAAACCTCTTGCTATCAGCTATGTAAATGAACCATCTTTAAGGGAGACTCTCCAGCCACAGTCAAATACAGTCAGATTTTCAGATGATTTTAGCCCTGGACAGCACGTTCACTGCAACCTCTTAGGAGATCTTAGTCAGAACCACCCAGCTGAGTCACTCAAATACCTGACATACAGAAACTGAAATAAAGCTTGATGCTAAATTTTGGGGTAATTTAATACAGAGTAGTAGATAACTAATACAGTACTGGAGAAAAGTTATGCCTGGTAAGGACTTAGGAAGGTAGGCACTATTTTTGGTAAGTGGATTTGGATAAGCCTCTCTTACAAAGGCATTTGGGCAGAGATCCAAAAAATAAGGAAGCAAGCCAGCAAAAGGATGTTCCAAGCAGAAGAGTAATGGATTTCTGACTTAGTATCAACTAAAGTGCTTGTTAGAAGAACATCAAATGTGTCATTGCGACTCAAGTAGGGTGAGCAGGGTAGAGAAGGGGGTGTGGCAGGACATCAGAGGGAGGGGTAGAGCCTCGCAGAATAAAAAGTAAGGTGTCTGAATTTGATTGAGTCAAGGGAAGGCACTGGAAGGTTTTTTAAAGCGCCATCTTCTTTTGGTTTTCTCTTGGCAGCCTGGATTCCGAGCATGCAACATTCGACTCTAACAAGGCTGACTCTGGTTCAACCAGGCTGTGTGGATGAAATCTACGACCTCCCCAAGCATTTGAAGTTCATGTTTTCTTTTTCTTTTGAGATGGAATCTTGCTCTGTTGCCCAGGCTGGAGTGCAGTGGCGCGATCTCGGCTCACCACAACCTCCGCCTCCCGGGTTCAAGCGATTCTCCTGCCTCAACCTCCCAAGTAGCTGGGATTACAGGTCTGCGCCACTGCGCCGGGACTAATTTTTATATTTTTTAGCAGAGACTGGGTTTCGCCATGTTGGCCAGGCTGGTCTTGAACCCCTGACCTCAGATGATCCGCCCGCCTCGGCCTCGCAAAGTGCTGGGATTACGGGCGTGAGCCACCGCGCCTGGCCTGAAGTTCTTTTCTACAGAACTTTGCTGTCCTATATACATGAGGGTACACAGCCAACTGGGCACCTGGCACGGGTCTAGTCCAAATTGAGATAGGCTGTTAACTCTAAAACACACACTGGATTTCCAAGACTTAGAACCAACGACAGAGCGTAAAAGATCTAATTAGTTCTTTTAGACTGATTACATCCTGAAATGACAGGATGGGCTAAATTAAACACATTAAAAGCAGTTTCACCGATTTCTCTTTACTCTTTAAAAATGTGGCTGCTATTAGAATTACCTACGTGCCTTGGACTGTGTGTCTACAGGGAGCTCCTCTCGCGCACTCTTGTGCACTCAAATTCCGCCGGTGTCCTCCGCCGGAAGGGCCGCCTCAGAAAGGCCGAGCCCCCGGCCTGGCTTCTCCGGTTTCCCGGGAAAGCGTTGCAACCACGGGCGAGGGCTCCGAGGTCGGCCCCGAGGGGTAAGGGCAGCCCTTGCCTTCGCGACATCCATTCACCCGGCTCCGCAGGTGCAGCGCGCGGTCCTCAGAGAAACCCCGACCCTCGCGTCGCTGACCCGACCATTCATTAATCGGGGGCTTCCCAGGGCCCAGGAGCAGCCTCGGGCGCCCCACTCCCCCATTCTCGCGTAGCCGTCCCCTTGACCGCGTCACACCGAGTGGCACAACCACCAGGGAAGGTAACTGGGAGGGCGCGACCTCCCTCAATCAACAGCCACCTCGGGCTGACTGAGCGGACCCAGGTCCCGTTCAGCCACAGCGTTCCCTCGGCTTCCTGGGCCTCACGGCGGCGGAGGCGTGGCCACGGCCTGAGAGGCGGGTTTCCTGTCCAGTTGTGAATAACTTCCGACGTGTGCCGGAAGTTTCCTCAGTGACAATCAGGAAGTCGGCGTGTCGAGTGGCTTTTCCTGGCTGCTGAGGCGGGTTAAGGTCTGAGGGTCTTGTGGGGCCAGGGCGCTGATCACCAGGTGTTTGGCTTGGTCAGCTCTTATTTCTCGCCTGGCAATGGCGACGTACACCTGCATAACATGCCGGGTGGCGTTCCGCGACGCGGACATGCAGCGGGCCCACTATAAGACGGACTGGCACCGCTACAACCTGCGGCGGAAGGTGGCCAGCATGGCCCCAGTGACCGCCGAGGGCTTCCAGGAGCGAGTGCGGGCGCAGCGGGCCGTCGCGGAGGAGGAGAGCAAGGGCTCGGCCACCTACTGCACCGTTTGCAGTAAGAAGTTTGCCTCTTTCAACGCCTACGAGAACCACCTCAAGTCCCGGCGTCACGTTGAGCTGGAGAAGAAGGCCGTGCAGGCAGTGAATCGGAAAGTGGAGATGATGAATGAAAAGAACTTGGAGAAAGGACTGGGCGTGGACAGTGTGGACAAGGATGCCATGAACGCGGCCATCCAGCAGGCCATCAAGGCCCAGCCGTCCATGTCTCCCAAGAAGGCGCCCCCAGCGCCTGCAAAGGAGGCCAGGAATGTCGTGGCCGTGGGTACTGGTGGCCGTGGGACCCGCGACCGAGACCCGAGTGAGAAACCACCCCGGCTCCAGTGGTTTGAACAGCAGGCGAAGAAGTTGGCAAAGCAGCAGGAGGAGGACAGCGAGGAGGAGGAAGAGGACCCGGATGGAGACGGTGATGGCCCTGTCTGGGCGGGGAGGGTAAAGAGGAACTTGGCCCACCCTTAGGTTTCCAGATTTATACTCGAGATGGGTGTGTGTGTGTGTGTTTGAGAGCTTTTAAGTAAAAATGATGAGGGAAGGTGGTTTAGACGCTTTCTGAAGTGCCTTATCTGGCCAGCAGGTTTGGCTGTTTAGTTCACTCAATTCATTCTCCAAGGCCTGAAACCTTGTCTGGAAAAAGAAGTGCTTAATGCATATTTGGAGAATGAATTGATGCCTTCTGTGTTTTGGATGAAGAGGCTTTTAACATATGCACAGGAGGACATGCTATCGTCATACCAGCTGCCGTGTAATTTGCGATTCTAGTGGGTTTCCAGTTATGATGGTTTTGCACTTAATTTAGTTGAGTAAAACAGAATGAGGGGATCAAAACCAACTCAGCCAGAAATTTGGAGCTGGAGCCAGCAGCCTCACCTCTTTGCCTTTATGAGCTATTTATTCCTTACTTCCCTCATCCCACATCCTATTAACAGTGCTGGTGTAGGTGTTCATGTCTTAGTCTGTTCGCTCTGCTATAACGAAGTACTAGAGACTGGGTAATTTATGAACAACATAAATGTATTTTCCCATAGTTCTGGAAATTGGGAAGTCCAAAATCAAGGTGCTGGCAGAGTCAGTGTTTGGTGAGGGCCTGTTCTATAGATGAAGTTTTCTCATGGTATCATCATATTGTGGAAGAAGCAGAAGGCAAAAAAGGGGCTAGCCAGTTCCCTTGCACTAATCCATTCATTCGGGATTAGTGCTTGCCTAACCTAATCACCCACTAAAGGCCCCACCTCTTAATGCCATTTCACTGATGATTAAGTTTCAACATTTGAATTTTGGGAGGGAAACATGCATTCAAACCATAGCCGTTCATAGAGCACCCTACCAGCACATACACACACCCCATAGTACTTTTGTGAAATAGTAGATAGAGGCATTGTTTTAGAAGTTTATAAAAATATTCAGGCAGATAGGAGACTTCCTAACTATATGTTCAGCACTGGGCTAGGTGCTGTAAGGCATAGGAAAGAAACAAACAAAAGACTCCTGTTTCCTGGAAAAGAAAGACTAAGGAATTTCACGGCCATTCAGATGAGTCTGTGGTAAACAAATAGCTAAAATTGAGATCTTGAAAGAGGAGTTGTCCTTGGGAGTTGGGGTGTGGCTGTTTCTCCAAATATAGGACTGTATCACCTCATGTGAATTTTTGTGATATCTTTGCTTGCTACTACTTTTCTTAAACTTTATATTTCAAAATTCTGGCTTGCAGATTGGGAAGATATTGATTCTGATGAAGAATTGGAATGTGAGGATACTGAAGCAATGGACGATGTGGCGGAGCAGGATGCAGAGGAGGAAGAGGCTGAGGAAGGCCCACCCCTTGGTGCCATCCCTATCACGGACTGCTTATTTTGTTCCCATCATTCCAGCTCCCTCATGAAGAATGTGGCTCATATGACCAAAGTCCACAGTTTCTTTATTCCTGATATAGAATATCTTTCAGATATTAAGGGACTGATTAAATACTTGGGTAAGTACAATAGTTTTCCTTTTAATGAGGAAATAATCACATTATTGGGGGACTGGTCTCAAGGGAACATTAGTTTTGCGTTTTTTATCAATCTGATATAATTGCTTGCTTATTTTGTGAATGATTTTTGAGTTTTGGTGAAAAATAGTGAGATTTCATCTGGTTGCAAAAAGCTTTTTTCATGTTTTTTCCTTAAATTATTTTTCTAGGAGAGAAAGTTGGTGTTGGCAAGATTTGCTTGTGGTGCAACGAGAAAGGGAAGTCCTTCTACTCCACAGAAGCTGTACAGGCACATATGAATGACAAAAGCCACTGTAAGCTCTTCACAGATGGCGATGCTGCTTTGGAATTTGCAGACTTCTATGATTTTAGGTAAGCATAGTTTGTAATATGAAGTAAAGTGAGGTCATATTTGCTTTGAAGTGATATTAGGTGTGCCAGTGCTGGATATGTTTGGCAATGTACAACATATCCTTAATAACACTTATAACACCTCTGTATTAGGTAGTTCTTTCTTTGTAGTTGAGAAACTCAGTTTAACAGAGTTGAACACATCTAGTAAAGAGAAGACCTTAGACCCAGACTGAAGTTTGACTTGTTTTTGTTTTTGTTCTGTTAAAACATCAAGAGTTCAGTTTTGCCAGTTACCCCTTGAACAGAGGTACAGAAATTAGGTTTCACATATTGGGTTCCTGGAGAGTCCTTGCATCACCAGCTGTCTCCTGAAGAAGTTGAGACAGTTGCTAAACCAGGCCCAAACCAGGCATCTGATGGTGAGATTACCCCATTGGTGGTTCACCCCTAACTAGAATCTTTTTTTTTTTTTTTTTTCTGAGAAAGATTGTTGCTGTCACCCAGGCTGGAGGACAGTGGCACAATCATGGCCTACTGCAGCCTCAGCTTCCCTGAGCTCAGATGATCCTCCCACCACAGCCTCCCCAGCAGCTAGTGTGCACCAATATGCCCTGCTAATTTTTGTACTTTTTGTAGAGATGGGGTTTCGCCATGTTACCCAGGCTGGTCTTGAACTCCTAGGCCCAAGTGATCTACCCACCTCAGTCTCCCAAAGTGCTGGGATTACAGGTGTGAGATACCATGCCCGGCCCTAACTAGAATTCTTGAATTTTTTTGTATGTCATTTAGCAAATGTATGTTAAGTACTTGTGAACAACTAATTGCCAAAATTCCTGTGAGCTAGCACAGGAGATAAGCAGATGTGTATAATTACCATGCCAGGCATGCATAGACCAAGTGATACCATGTTCAGAAAAGTCTCAGTCTTTTAAGTCTTCCTTTTGCATTTTCTCCCTGATTTCTCATTTTGCAGCTGGAGACTTGCAGTTGGTGGACATGACTGGGTGGAGGTAGAGGGGAGGATTAGAGGTTGTGGCAGTAGAGAAGACAATGAATGTCTGCTGGTGGTGGGAAGCATCCTCTTTCAGTATTTATCCCTCTCAAGTTTCCTTTTAGACAGCAGTGTTTATGACCTTTTGACTGATGTTGTAATCAGAGTGGTCAAAGCAAATACCATGGATAGTTAAGCAGCTGACATCAGCAGTAGGCTTGGAATGCCCAGCACTCAGTCTCTCATCCTGTGGTTATATTCAGAATCCTACCCAGTCTCATAGATTTCAATATCTTCTGTAGGCCCGTGACCCCCACATTTATATCTCTAGTATAGCCTTCCCTTCAGCTGTAAACTGAAGATATCCAGCTGCCTCCTTGATATTTCTACTTGTGTCCAAAAGGGATCATTAACTTAACCTGTCCAAAATCAACTCCTGCTATGCATCCTAATCTGCTCTCTGTAAGTAAATGGCATCTCTGTCCTTCTAGTTACTTAAGCCAAATGCCATGCAGTCTTCCTTTATTCTTCTATTTTCTTTCATGCTTACATTAGAATCGATCACCAAATTCTGCTTTATCTGCTTTTGCACTATCTATCTTCAGAGGCTGACTGCTTCTCACTACTTCTATGGCTACTACCCAGGTCCAGGGCACCATCATCTTTCGCCTGACTTCCTACAGTAGCCTCCTGCTGCCTGGTCTCCATATTTACATCCTTACTACCCACTATGTTCTATTCTCAAAACTGTAACTAGGGGGATCCTTTTAAAACATTAAGTGAGGTCAAACTCTGCTCAGATTCTTTCAAAGACTACCTATCTTACTCAAAGTAAAAGCCAAAGTATAATGGCCTGCAAGGCCCTGCACATAATGTGGAGCATCTGTGGTTCTGTGGTTTTGTATTAGTTGCTCTCTGGATTCCTAACTATTCCTCTAATGCATCAAGTGTGTTTCTCAAGACCTTTGCATTTGCTGCTGTATTTGTTTATAGTATTCACTTAGATATTCACTTGACTTGTCCCTCACTTCTTGCAGGCCTTGACATAAATTTCACCTTCTCAGTGTGGCCTTTTTTGACCACCTTCCATAAAATAATACCTACCCAATCCTTTTTATCCTGTTTTATTTTTCCTTATATCCCCTACTGCCATTGTATATTATTTATTGTATATTATTTATTGTCTCCTCCTTCTAGAATCTAAGCTTTAAGCCCTAGCCTTTTGTTGTTGTTACTGTTGTTCTTTACTGGGTGTTGCTTAAACCATTAGTTTGAATTAAAATATGTAACTGATGGAAACGGTTCTCCCTTAGTCCAAATGATGTACTTTTCATTCCATTTACAGTTTTATTCTATTGGTGCCTAGAAATGAGAAATTATATGAACTTTTCTTCCTAAAAATGAATATTAAATGATTTGTTTGTCTTAAAAAAATAAAAGTCAGCCAAGTGTGGTGGCATGAGCCTGTAGTACCAGCTGCTTAGGAGGCTGCGGTAAGAGGATCACCAGAGGCCAGGAGTTTCAGGCCAGCCTAGGTGACACAGTGAGACCCTGTCTCTAGGGGAAAAAAAGGAAAAAAAAAAGTTGATAATGCTTAATAAAGAAAACTTGGAAAATAGAAAGCCTTTACATACAAAGCTAGTGTTTATGGAGTGCTTGCCTGCCAGACACTGTTCTAATAAGCATTTTATGTGGATTCACTCAGCTAAAAAATGACAAATTACCTATAATTTCACTCCCCTTCACAAGGTAACTTGTTTACTTATTTTGGACCTGAAACTTTTTACTGAAGAATAAACTTACAGAAAAGTGCATATATGTATACCGCTGGCCCTCTGTAGTTATAGATTCTCCATCTGTGCATCCAAACTAAAGTATTCGAAAAAAATTTTGTCCATACTGAACATGCACAGACTTATTTTTCTTGTCATTATTCCCTAAACATTTAGTACTGTGTAACAACTATTTACATAGCATTTACAATGTATTAGGTATTATAAGTAATATAGAGATGATTTAAAGTATGCAATGATTTAGGTTATATGCAAATGTTATACCATTTTATATCAGGGACTGGAACATCTGCAAATTTTAGTATCCTAGGGAGGTCCTGGAACCAATCCCCCATGGATACCAAGGGATGACCGTACTTGTGATATCATGATTCAGTGTAGTGAAATTTTAAATATAACTAGCACCTAGATCAAGAAACAGCATGTTAATAATACCCTGACATTTCTCTTGTGTGTCCTTCCAGAAGCTACCCCTCCTTTCTCCAAGAGTAACTACTATTCTGACTTATAGCTGCATAGATTGGTTTTGCCTGTTTTTATACTTTATATAAATGGAATCACAAAGAATGTACTCTTGGGTGTGGCTTCTTTTGCTCAACTTTATGTTTGGGAGACCCATTCATACTATTTTATATAGCTGTGGAGAGTTCTTACTGTTACAGAGTGTTCTGTTCACTGCTCCACAACATCTAGTCTACTGTTGATACACATTTGAGTGGTTTCTAATTTGGGGCTATTACAAACAATGCTGCCACATCATTCTAATGTGTCTTTGGCAAATGTTTATAGGTTATCTGTTGTGTGTATATGTAGGAGTTGGGCCAGAGGATATACATATGTTCCATTTTAGAAAATACTGTCAAATTGTTTTCCAAAGTGGTTTTCTATACTCCCACTTGTAGTGAGGGAGAGTTTTTCATCTTAGCAACTTTGGTGGGTGTGTAGTGGCTTTAATTTGCATCTCCCTGATGATGATTACTGCAATCAAGAGCCTTTTTGCATATTCATTGGCCATTTGGATATCTTTATGTGAGGTATCTGATCAAGCATTTTGTCTATTTTCTTATTAGGTTGTCTGGTTTACTGTTAATAATTTAATGTACACTTTTCCAATTATTTTTTCATGTGTATCTATGAATAGCCTTTGTCAACATTTTTAGGAATATAGAGATTCTTGTGGACCTGCACTGTCCAATATAGTAATTACTGGGTATACCCATATAGCTATTTAAATAAATTGGAAGTTTAATTAAAAATTTAAACATTCAGTTCTTCAGTGAGACTACCTGCATTTCAAAGTTCTGTACTGGAAAGCTCATGTGACTGCAGTTACTGTATCAGACACAAAGACATATTGATAGAACGTTTTCTGTCATCACAGAGTTCTGTTGGACAGCACTGTTCTATAATTTGTTTTTATAATGGTTAAATTGAGTATAGCTGCATGTCCAGCTCTACATTCTCCTTCTTCTCTGTTAGACAGCCTTTCTAGGGAAAAACAAATAGAATTCTGTTATATGTCATTTGCTCATTTCTACTACAGACAAAATGCTAACGAGTTGTTTTCTCCCAAAACCTTTTAGCTGGTAGTTCCTACAGCTGCTTCCTCCCCTCTCCCTTTTAGGTAGCTTAGGAAGTTTGCCACATTTGCAAATGAGTTTATGTCTTTTAGTTCAATTTGAGATATTAGTCTATTTATTAGTGCAATTTCTCTGTTATAGGAGTAGCTATCCAGATCACAAGGAAGGGGAGGACCCCAATAAGCCTGAGGAGTTGCCCTCAGAAAAGAACTTGGAATATGATGATGAAACCATGGAATTGATTCTGCCTTCTGGTAAGTGCATTTGTCAAAAATAAATAGCTTAATGCCAGTGGGATTGAGGGAGAAGCATATCTCCATCAATTACTTTCCATACTGAGGGAAATAGACCATAAGCTTAAAGTATATGTTTGGGTTCCCATGTACGGTGTAAACCCTGAAGGTTGCTGCTCAGCTCTAAGTTGCCTGTTTTGTTTAAATTTGATCAGTGTTTCTGTTCATTTCTGGGTTATGATTCAGAATGTTTGATCAGGCATTTCTTTTTTTTTTTTTAGATGTAGACCTTTTCTATTCTGTTCTTTATTTATTTATCTTTTTTGGTCCTGTCTAGGTTTCTCCTGTTAATTGTAACCGTACTGTTATTCTTTGAACTGATTCCTGTTTCCTTTTGTTGCTCAGACTTCCAAATGGTAGTTTGGTGTGGGTGTATCTGACTCATGGTGGAAATGTAGCCACCATGAGGTATGAAAAGATGAAGAATAACCATGAATGTGAGAAGCATACATGGTTGTTTATTGTGTAGGAAGAAAGAATCGTGATTAACTGATAAGAATAGGAGAAGCTACAGAAGACATGTTTGAGAAATGAAAGGGGATGGAAAGGTAGAGATGATAATAAGATCTTAATGTCTGGTATTTACTGAGCAGTTAGCACATTCAGGCAGATGTATTTGTCTTTATAGGCCAACGTGAGTTAGATTCCAGCATCTTCATTTTACATATGAAGCTTAGAGAGGCTGAGTAACTTACCAGGATCACATGCCTAATCAGCAAAGCCTTTTTCCAATATCTGTATACTGCCTCGGGAGATTTGCAGTAACGGTGCAGGCAGGAACAACACACCCTGCTGGTGGAGAGGTCCGCAATGAAGCAGCCTTGTCTTATGGCTTTCCACATAGAATGTCACTGCTTAGGTACAGATGACTATCTTTAGCTCAGAATGATAACTCTGTAAGGCCAAGAGCAGCTTTAGAGTGTGGCAATAGGAGGAAAGGTCAGGCAGAACCTATTTTGAAGATGACAGTTCTTTCTACAGTGATAAGAAGGTTATAATGCAATATATTATTATGGCCTATCTAATACACAGTGGTAAAACCTAAATCCCAGAGAACTTTTTCTAGTCTTTCTCTGGTGACAGTACCCATATAGAACATCAGAAATATGTTTAATAACTTATTTTCCAGAACTATATGTTTGACTTGTTGTCTCCTTAGCTTCTGCTTCTTAAACGGTAGAATCAGATAACCGTAGACCTTAAGTAAATTGAGTAAGACAATCCTAGTACAGCAGTGTCTGCCGTGTAGTAGGATCACTATAGTGTTTGCTTCATTTTGCATCTACTTTAGCACAATATATTACAAACCTTAGCATAACGTGAGCATATCTATTCAAGAAATCTAGGATGTTTCAGAGAAGTTTTCATCTAGACTTTAAATTTTTGAAACTTATAAAAAATAAAGAATCCTCAGCTTTGTCCTGGGTGACTGAGTTTTTTAAGGTATCTAAAAAGATACCCATTTTGACCGCCAAAGCCAAGCCCATTTTTGGCTTTGGCTAGCCTTAGAAAGATCTTAGAGAGATCTTTCTCTCCCACATCCAGATGGCTTAGTAACTCCTAAATGTCTTTTGAGTATTTTTTTTTTTTTGTATTCATTTATCTGTGTCACCATTATACCCTCCTGTCTGGTCATCTCTAATCTGGTTTCCACATGACCACCAAAACATTCTTTCTAAAACACCAGTAGATTTTCTTTACCCTCTGTAGTTCCTCCACTGGGAGCCATTGCCTTTAGGGTAACTTTGAGTTTCTCTCGCTTCTGGTCCCTCAGGTGTGTAGTGCTATTCCTCTACCCCACCCACATACAGTTCTCTTCCTCTGGGTGTTTACATGTGTGGTGCCTCTTTTATTCCTACTTTTCTTGTAAGATTCAACTTATTTAGATTCAACCCTCTGGGAAGGCTTCCTGAACTCATCTTCTGTCCATTTACTGGGTAACAAGAGTCTCTCCCCTGCTGCTGGGACACTAAATCTAGTTACTCAGATTAGACTTCAGTAAAATCAAGCAGGCTATCTCAAAGCTAATGACAAAAAGTATCCACTAGAGGGCACTGTGAGCATTTATTTTGAAGATTGTGGTCTGGCAAGGTTTTTTTGGGTTTGCTTCGTTGCTCTTCAGCTCTTTTGGAGTAAGTTGGTATGAAAGGCCCATTCAATTGGATGTCAGAAATTGTAATGCCTTTTGTTAAGAAGGAGTGGACATTAGCCTGGTGTGATGGTGTGTGCCTATAGTCTCAGCTAAGGCAGGAGGATCACTTGAGCCCAGGAAGTCAAGAGTCACAAAGCTGCAGTGAGTCATGATCACGCCACTGCACTCCAGCCTGGGTGATAGAACAACATGCTGTCTCCTAAAAACAAAAAAAGAAAAAAAGGAGTGGACGGTCTATAAGTGGCTACTGCTGTGTCAAAAGCTAGATGGACAGGTCGCATGCTTCACCATGACTTAGACATAACCAATCCCTTATTTATTGGGCAGTCACCCTGTGTTCTAGAAAATACTTTTCCTTGATGAGGGCCTTCAAGTGTAGCTGTCCTTAGCCCATCATACGTGGTGCTAATATCAGGTGGTCACTGTCATTGGCACAGGTTAGGGGGAGCTCTGAATGCTGTTTTCAGTTCCTTCTTACCAGCTGTTGGAAACCTTGGCATTGAGTAATGAAGCCATTTCAAGGACGCTTTAAAAGGCCAACGTGCTGTAGGATGTGTTTCCACATGTTGCTTAAGAATATAAATATATTGAATTCTTATGTACTAATGACCAACATTATCACCTTGCAAACCTGGAGTGTCCAGACCTAACGTTATAAATAGAACATCACAGTGAACAATGCTGGAATTTCCTGTAGACCCTCCATTTAAGCTTGTGTTTTATCCATCAACTACATCTCACCTATTTCTTGTGGTCTAAGAGCTTTGTTAACTCTTATGCTGTCAAAACAGTCAGGTTTAGGGAAAATGTTTTTATCCACACTAGTATCCAAAGACCATGTCTTTGAATCGAAAGCTTCTTTTTGTCATCTCTTGAGTATGATAACAAAACAAGCAACTGAAAGTAACTACTTTTCCATATCTGTGTAGCAAGCAAATTATTTTCCAGTTATTTTGGCAGGTATAGGGACTTAAAATAACCAAAATAATTTTCTTATGCAAATTGAAAGTCTGGATCCTAAAAGCAAATACAGACTTCCACAATATTTATAGTATCTGGTTCATGGTCTTTTTACACAAAAGATTCTGAAAGAAATGGCTTTACATAGGTAAATATAAATCTTTCCTGGAAACCGTACACAGGGTTCTACCTAGCCAACTATCCTTTATTCATTTTCAGTGGAAATGGCTTTTTCGTGCCTTATGTATATGCTGTTGTTAAATATCTGCATGGTTATGTCTGTCTGGGAAGATATTTGATTACTTTTGTCCTAATTAATATTCTTGTGAAAGGATAGCGTGTATTTAGTAAGCTTTTAGGTAATGCTGATGACACTGGCTTTGCAATGCTGATGACCACCTTTGGAGAGCCACTGCTCTGAGGGAGCCTGGAATTAGTCATCTCTAAACCCAGCCCCCTTCAGGTCATCTCCCTTGAACTTATGACACATGGGTTGGGACATTTTCCCTAGAAAGGGCCAGAGGTGATCGTTTAGGCTTTGTGTGCAATTCTGTCTCTGCAGCAGCTTCTGCTGTTGTAGCAAGCACCAAAGCATCGAGAGATAATACCTACACAGTTGAGCGTGGCTGTGTGGCAGTAAAACAAACCAAAACAGGCGGTTGGCCAGATTTGGTTCTCTGGCTGTAGTTTGCCACCCCTAGATTAATATATCAGATGTGCCTCACCCTTAAATAAGAACCTTGAATTGTTCCTCCAGTAGATATCTTTACTTACCTCAGGTTTTTATTATTCCAGCTACAGAATTTCCAATTGGTGGCCAATACCTTTGTCCCATAGTTTTTTTTTTTTTTTTTTTTTTTTTGGAGACGGAGTCTTGCTGTGTTGCCCAGGCTGGAGTGCAGTGGTATGATCTTGGCTCACCGCAAGCTCCGCCTCCCGGGTTCACACCATTCTCCTGCCTCAGCCTCCCGAGTAGTTGGGACTACAGGCGCCCACCACCACGCCCGGCTAATTTTTTTGTACTTTTAGTAGAGATGGGGTTTCACCGTGTTAGCCAGGATGGTCTCGATCTCCTGACCTCGTGATCCGCCCACCTAGGACTCCCAAAGTGCTGGGATTACAGGCATGAGCCACCGCACCCAGCCCTGTCCCATAGTTTTTTTATTTGAAATATTCAGAGTCTGTTTTCTTTTTTCTCACTCTGTTACAAGTTAGTGGGCCTATGAGATAATGAGATATACAATCATGTGTTGTAATAACATCAGCATACTTTGAAAATTAAATTTAGAAATTCATTTCTGAAAGCATGATTGACTCACATAGTTTTACCAGATCCTACTAAATAAGCAAAGGCTATAGACAGAATTCAACTTAATCACCTTTTAAAATTCATATTCACCAGGTGATTTCCATCATTTAGGAAGCAATAGGTCAGGGTTACTCAGCCTTGGCACTATTGACATTTTGGACTGAATAATTCTTTGTTATGGGGGGCTGTCCTGTGCATGTAAAGATGTTTAATAGTATCTCTGGCCTCTACCCACTAGGTGCCAGTAGTACCCCTCTAGCTGTAACAACCAAAAATGTGTTCAGTCAGTGCCCAATGTCCCTTGCTGGATAAAATCCCCATTGGAGAATCACTGCAATAGAGAGTTTAAGCAAAGGAAAGGTGGATTGATTTCTATTTTAGATCCTGACTGTGACTTATAGTCCCAAACATCAGAACTGCTCTCTGTGCTTAATCTTCTTCCCATATATATATATATAATTTTTATTTATTTATATATATAAAACGCTAAAAATCTCTTATCTCCTAGGCCCCTATTATCTGTATTAGTAGGGGTTTCTATGTGAATTTTTGGGGAGGCATATTGTATGCAAGTAAGTACACAATGCTAAGTTTTTCACTTAACAGTGACTTGTCATTTTCTTTTTAAAAAATCTATTGTTTGGTTTTCTTTTTGTTGCATGCTTGCTTTCTTTCACTTTTTATTTTTATTTTACATGCTGCTTCATCTGTCTTTAGTAGATAGAACAACTGTTTCTTCTGGTACATCGATTTTCCATCTAGATATACTAAAAGATCTGATTTGGAAAGCCCTTGCTTTATAGCTCTGCCTTGAAAAAACTATCCAACTCAGTGTTTCAGTATTGCTCTTTTGAAAAACAGGTGCCAGAGTGGGTCATCGCTCCTTGATGAGATACTACAAACAGCGATTTGGCTTGTCAAGAGCTGTGGCAGTTGCCAAAAATCGGAAGGCCGTGGGCCGAGTACTTCAGCAGTACAGAGCCCTGGGATGGACTGGCAGCACAGGTACATTGATCTTTACAACTACAGACCAGTCTGAGAACTTGTATTTCTAGAAGGGGTCTGGGGAAAGTTGTTTCCATTTATGTTGTCCATGTGGATCCTCTCTAGGGGAAACTTAACGTCTTGGCTCCAGGGACTTCCATTACCACTTGATATGTTTAAGGCAATAAGCCCAAAGTGCTATGACTTAGAAATTTCATATTCCTGGCACAGTGATTTTATATACCATTAACTTTTTAGAAGATAATAGTTACAAAAAGAATTATTTAGTAATCACCAAAGGTTGAAATTATCCTGGAGGTTATGCAGAGGAATTAGATAGTATCCTAGTGGTTAATAGCTTGAGCTGTGGAGTCAGATGTGACTTATGTGATGTACTTAGAGGTTCTTATATGATGAGCATGAGTAATTTAATTAATATAAGCTTCTGTTTCCTCATTTATAAAACAGAGATGATAGTAATAAGACCTACCTCTTAGAGTTGAGTGGGTTGAATGTCATGCATGTGTGATATAGTGCATGCCCATAGTCAAGGTTAGCTATCAGTCCCCTTTTTTGTAATTTTCCCATAGAAAATTTAGCAAAAGTTGGAAGAGTAAAGCATGCCACTGCAATTGTTGAGTTTTGAAACCTCATCAGTATGGTACTCTTTACATCTATTCTGATGTGTCTGCTGGATGAAGCTGGTTATATCCTTAGATCTTCAGGGAAAGCATCTATCCAACTGAGGACTGTGGAGAAGATAAGAGGAGGGCTGCCTTCTGATGGCCTGGGAAGGTCTAGGCAACTAAAATTCATTTGAAATGGCACTGTGTTTATATGTGGTTTCCTTCACTGTGGCTACTTGTGAGCTGTGTGGCCACTTGAATCTGGCAGAGACTTGACTTCATCTTACTCTGACTCGATATATAGCTTCTGCCTTTCTGATTAATGGGGCTTCACCTTTTGGGCTTATAAACTCTTCCAGATGATGAAAACTAAAGCTGCTAATCCCAGATAAATGTATACATACAAAAGTTCTGGTATGCAATTCTGGGGTCCACAGAGACCCCTGAGGCCCATGGCTTAGAGACCCCAAGTTAGCAACTCTGTTTTAAATACAAGAACCTAGTTACCCCAAACTAACCTTTTGAATTCTCTGCCAAGGTTGGATTTTCTCTGATCACAAATAACAGACCTTTGCCTAATTTCTTAACTGCCTTCCAATCATAGGAGCGGCTCTTATGCGAGAGCGAGACATGCAGTATGTCCAAAGGATGAAATCAAAATGGATGCTGAAGACAGGAATGAAGAACAATGCTACCAAGCAGATGCACTTTCGGGTCCAAGTGAGATTCTGAGAGTCTGCTGGGATTGAGCAATCATCTCCTGCCCAAGTTTCCTCCTTGCCCTGAGGACCGGTGAAAGACAGATCATAGGAGAGACCCTTTTGCTGCTACTTCATTCGTTCTGACCTAATAATAAAAGTTAGAATCATATGAGTTTTCAGATGTCATTTTTGAATAGTGTTGAAAGGTTATGTTTTCACAAGGTAAGTCCTGTGTCTGGACCCTGGGACTTGCACTGCTGCCTGACAGTTGCTTCATCGCCTCAGCTTTAAATGATTTATGATTGTCAGAGTAATGTGAGGAATCAGGAATGACTTGTGTGCCCCAAACCTAGTTTAACTTTCAGAGTAACTCACCATGTCATGGCACTGGGACCTATGTAAGGGGGCTTGAAGGCTTATGTAGGGGCAAAGTTGAATGTCACTCATGGAATGTATCATGGTACAGGAGGTAGTGAATATCTCTAGGCACTTGCATTAAATCCAGGCTAAGTTAAAAAGCACATCAATAGCTTGCTGTAAAGGTTTTCTATTTCTAAACATGACTGCACAGAGTGACTACTGTGTAGTCTGATGCAGTTTCCAGTGGTGCAGTTAGTCTAGGAGGAAAGTAAAGGTAAAATGTTTAGGTATCATTTTAGAAAGACTACCTCAGGGTCAAATCTCGGGAGAAATTCTCATGTTAGGTGGCTTAGAGGAAGGCACTGATATAGTGAAAATGAAGCTAAACATGAAGTTCAAATCCATTGAGTTATCTTTGTGACCTTGGAAAAGTGACTTGGCTTTTTAAATCTGTAAAATGGAGGTGTTTATTATCTCACAGGCTGTTGGGGTTAAATAAATCTGCTAAAGGACCCAACACTCATTGAGTCCCTGGCAGAGTTAGTGCTTAAAGTTCTCTTTTACAGAGCAAATATACCACACTGAGTAAGGCATGGTGAGTTTTAGTCAGTGCAGTATACTGAGTGGTGGGTTCAAGCATGCCAGGAGAATGTGGTTGCCCTCATGGTGTATTAACCAGACCTCATTTGCTAGACATAGGTCTTTTTCTTTAAACTTTGGATGCAGAGTTGAATTAATTACATCCCATTGGTGCCCAGGTTCCCTATTATCCAACAATGAGGACTCCTTGGTTTTAATTTTGCTCCTTCAATCCTGTTTTCTACCATTCTCCCCACAGAAGGACCCAATCTGTTGTGTTTGACACACCTTTAAATCTATAGCCCGAGAAAATGGTGTAGTGCTTTGCATGTGGTATGTTTTTAATTTATGCTTAACCAAATGTACATGATACTGTGTTATAGTTCTTCTCAGTTTCGTTTTTCATTCAACATTTTTTCACTCCACATCTAGCAGTGTCTAGTTCATTGCTTCTGACTGCTGCCTGGTATTCTATAGTGTGCGTCTACCACACCTTCCTTACTGCTTTCTCTAGAGCTGACACCTTGATTGCCTTCAACTCCACATCACCATACCAGCTAGCACTGTTAATGCATACCTCACTTACATACATGAATATATATAAATATACATTTATGTCGTCTTTTAATTTGTCATCTCTTTTATCCGGTGAGGGGCATGGGAGGCAATGAGAACAGCATGTTTACTGACCTGTAAAATACTAATACTATCTCTGTTTATTTCATTTTTGAGACAGGGTCTTGCTGTGTCTCCCAGGCTGGGTGCAGTGGAGTGATCACTGCTTACTGCAGCCTCGACCCCATGGGCTAAAGTGATCTTTCCACCTCAGCCTCCCTGGTAGCTGGGACTACAGGTCTGTACCACCATGCCTGACTAATTTTTTTTTTTTTTTTTTTTTTTTTTTTTTTTGCAGAGAGAGAGTCTCACTATGTTGCCCAGGCTGGTCTTGAACTCCTGGGCTGAAGCAATCCTCATGCCTCAGCCTCCCCAAGTGCTGGGATTATAGGCGTGAACCACCACACCCAGCCTCTTCATTTATTTAATTAGCTACTTCTTCCAGGCTTCAGGAGACACCTTAGTTCTGATTTTGGGTTTGTGGAACAATCCATTGTGTCACTTCTATCCACACTGTAATTTTATAAAATTCAATTTATTTGCTTTTCTGGAGTAGAATTCTATTTGCAGGATGGAGGATGGAGGGGGGCCCAGCAAACAAAAAGAGATTTAAACCTTATCTCCTGATAGTTAAGTGAACGAGACAGGAAACATGACAAATGGACTTGTTATTTTGGGGGAGCCTCTTGGTGGTACAAGAAAATGTGGAGATGTCTTTGATATTTTATTTGCTTGTTGTTCCTTTGGGGTGTGTTTATCTTTCTTTCTCTAGGTGCACTCTGTTCCCCACTCTGTTTTCTGTATTAGGATTTTTTGGGCTTCCTGGTCCATTCACACATAGTCATTTACCATCAGTTCTCCCTGTTTTGGTGTTTTCACAGCTACATGATCCTTTTCTGGTATCTTATGCCTATCACACTGGAGAAGTGAACACATGCATGTGGGCTGAACCTGCCAAACAAAGATCCAAGTGTAAAGCCTAGGGAATGCTTCTGTTCTTACGTTTCTCTACCCTCACTGTGGTATTGACATAGCGCTTTTGTTCCTCCAACTTTTAAAAAATTTTTATGGGTGCACAGGAGGTGTATATGTTTATGGGGTACTTGAGATGTTTTGATACAGGCGTGACATCATTATTTCTTCAAATTTTTATTCTCCACATTTCTTTTTGATGAAAAGAGCTAATCTAATCTGTATTGACATACACCCCCCCGTCCTGCCATAGTACCTATTGTCCTTAAAACAGTTATCTAAACTTACAGTGGATGCCAGAGTCGTCATGTTAAAGGTTCTTCTTTGGCTAAATGCAGTGGCTCACGCCTATAATCCCAGCACTTTGGGAGGCCGAGGCAGGCCGATCATGAGGTCAGGAGATCGAGACCATCCTGGCTAACACGGTGAAACCCCGTCTCTACTGAAAATACACAAAATTAGCTGGGCGAGGTGGCAGGTGCCTGTAGTCCCAGCTACTTGGGAGGTTGAGGCAGGAGAATGGCGTGAACCCTGGAGGCGAAGCTTGCAGTGAGCCGAGATCGCGCCACTGCACTCCAGCCTGGGCGACAGAGTGAGACTCCATCTCAAACAAAAGCAAACAAAAAAAAAAAGGTTCTAAGTGAGTACCAAGCCAGCGCTGGCTGCTGCAGCTGGCTGCCAGCAACTTGTGTGGAGCCTTTCCTCCTGGGAGGCATTGCAGGACCAGATGGTGCCGGCAAGTGTTTGTCAGTCTTTACCTTGAGACATCAAGACTGGGATCAAAAGTGAGAGAACATAATCTTGTCCCTTTCCATGCATGTTACAGAAACCCCTAGCTGCCTTTGCTGCCCGTCTACAGACTGGACAGTGTTGATTTAATCTTTCTGCTTTGTGTTTTACTGAGTATAAAGTGCCGTTTTATGATTCTCCACTGTGAGGTATATGTAGTATTCCTATTTTACAGATGAGGAAATAGAGGAGTTCAGTAACTTTTTAAAGGAGACACAAAAGGAAGCCAGAGGTGACAATTTCTTGTTCTGCATTTTTTTTTTTTTTTTTTTTTTTTGAGACAGAGTCTCGCTCTGTCACCGAGGCTGGAGTGCAGTGGTGCAATCTCAGCTCACTGCAACCTCCACCTCCTGGGTTCAAGCAATTCTTCTGCCCCAGCCTCCCAAGTAGCTGGGATTACAGGCATGCACCACCACGCCCGGCTAATTTTTGTATTTTTAGTAGAGACAGGGTTTTGCCATGTTGGCCAGGCTGGTCTTGAACTCCTGATCTCAAGTGATCTGCCCACCTCAGCCTCCCAAAGTGTCCTGCATTCTTAATATTGCAGCACACCTGTGCAGTGTCTTCAGCGTCATCCCAGCCTAAGGAGCACACTTGGGGAGAAGGTGGGGCTATAAAAGTGTACTCAAGTCCATTAGATTTGCAGCAGCTGTGCAAAAATCTCATTTTAAATCCGAAAATACATACAATCTTACATTTACATTAATACATGAAAGAAAATATCACCTTTTCTTCCCTAGAAGGTGATCAAAATTTGCCCCAATTTTGATTATTTGTGGAGTCTTCATTGTTAAGCTGTTTTCCTCCACCTTGATTATCATTTCTAAACTCTGTTAAGATCTCATTGAACATTATTAATTTGGAATTCACAATAATTCATATGTGGGAGTCCAGGTAAGAGCTGTGTTGCCAACTTTCAATGTGCAGTCATTTTTGCAAGAGAATTGCTGGCAGTCCTAGAGAAATTTGTAAGTGCTTAGAAGAATACATGTCATTTAATTCAGACTAATTTGCAATTGGCACATTAGTTATTTATGACACTGAAATTCATGGAGATTAAGATTTGATTAGCTTGTTAATGCTGCAAACAGTTAAAATTTTAGAATAATTATTTATTTATTGTTTGTGAGGCACACTTGTTCCCCTAATCTGTTCTCTCCTCATGCATGTGGCTTACCAGGCAGCAACTGTTTCCCAGCCCCGCCTCCAGCAAGGCGTGGTCATGTGACTAAGTTTGGACCAGTGGTTGTGCACAGAGGCAATGGATGCAACTTGACTACAGATCCTCACAACTCTGAGATAAGCTGCTTTTCTACTTGCTGCCTGTTTTTCCTCTCCCGAGCTGGAAGTAAGGTGCACCAGTGTTACCCATGCAGATAAGGACTATACCTCAGGGAATGGCAGAGCAATAGTATGGAAGGACATTAGGGAGGAGAGGTGCTCTGCCAACTGGAGCTGACTGGACTGTTAGTGAAATAAATTGAAGCCATTGTGTTGTGATGTTTTAGTTACAGTAACCTAGCTTATAATCTGATAGAGTAAAAATCCATGATAATGCTAATATGACCTGGCATAATTCAAATGTAGATGGAATTGGCAATTGCTGTTTCTTATCTTCCCTTTGCCCCTGTTCTCAATCTGAAGTGGGCTAATTTTTTTTTTTTTCTCGATGGAGCCTCACTCTGTTGCCCAGGCTGGAGTGCAGTGGCACAATCTTGGCTCACTGCAACCTCTGCCTCCTGGGTTCAAGTGATTCTCCTGCCTCAGCCTCCCAAGTAGCTGGGATTGCAGGCGCCCACCACCATGCCCAGCTAACTTCTGTATATTTAGTGGGGACAGGGTTTCACCATGTTGACCAGTCTGGTCTCGAACTCCTGACCTCAGGTGAGCCTGCCTCAGAGTGCTGGGATTACAGGTGTGAGCCACCACCCCCAGCTAGAAGTGGGCTAAATTCTTACACAGGGTTGGTTTTGGGGACAGTTAGGAAGTGCTTGCTTCATGATCATTCGGGACTTTCTCAGGTCAATATTTTCAATATTGTCCCTTTTATTAATTTATTTTGGAGACTATACAGACAGAAAAATAATATTTTTCTTTCCCTCATATGGCAACTTCACAACATGCCCGCTAATTCTTTGACATTCCTTCCCTGGAGAGGTAGGGTCTGTCTCCCCTTGATGTTGGGCTGCTCTTTATTAATTGTTCATATCCAATTAAATGCAGCAGAAGTACAATTCAGCTCCCAGTTGGCTTCCTTGGACTCTCGACCAGTGTAAGGAGTCTGACGCCCCCAGGAAGTCATGCTATGTAGGATCCCAGGCCATATGGAGAGATCACATGTAGGCTCTCTGTTTGATGTCCCAGCTAAAGTCTCAGTCAACATCTAGCACCAATTTCCAGCACCTGAGGGCACCATCTTGCATGTCCAGCCCAGTTGAGCCTTCAGATGACTGCTGCCCCCACCAACTCATGGCAATCCTGGAACAGACCCAAGCAAGAACTATCTAGAAGAGGCCTTCCAAAATTCGTGACCCATAGAATCCATGAGCATAACGAAATAGTTTTACAACACTAACTTTATGCAGCAATAGTACCTGGAACACCTCACTATTACACCATCACATATATTACATGGTTGAATCTTGGATTCCACTTAAACACCTTGTGGTGGAGCTTTCCCGTCAATGTTGTTTTAAGCGCAAGGACTTTACATACATTATAATACCTTATTTAATCATCACAGCACACCTAAGAAGTAGATACAATTATTATTCCCGCTTTACAGCTCAGGAATATTGGGTGTAACAGCCCAAGGTCACACTGCTTTTAATTACTGTGCTTTCTATTGTCAGTGCTGGAAAATGAGAGGCTTCAGGAGTCAGAATTTTAGACTTTCATGACATACTTGAACTGACCTCGGTCAATTCCCTCCTATTGTGGTTACACAGCAGAATCTGGGCATAAGGAAATTCAGCCATGGTATGCATTAGTAATTGACAGAGTAAGGTAGAAACGTATTTCTCTAAGTGTGTGTGCTAGCCACTGTGCTGCTCTGCAAAGTCAAACCGTTTTCAACTCCTTACAAAATTCTTTGGTATAAACTGTTATTTACTGAGTAAGCACGATGCATTTCTTTAGAGGAAAAGAATGAATCTATATTTAGCATATACCTAAACCTATATTAAAAGCATTAAAACTATATTCAAGAATACATTTATTTAAGAATCTGTGCTTTAAAAAAACCTACATTTTTGATTTCATTGAATAAGACTTCTAAGTTGTGAATTGAAAGCATTCTGTTTTATTATTAATCACCACGTTTGGTATTCCAATCTCATATACCATTCTTACTTGGGGTAACGTGTCTCAGACATGTTGCCCAACCCTAGTTTACTCATTTTCTAAACAGCATCGGCAAATGTGGAAAATGAGACGACTTATAAAGGTGAGAGATTTTAGCTTTTCTAAAAAGATTTTTCTAATGCTTAGTGCCAGAGAATGAGATTATTAAATTGGCAGTAAATAGAGTAAATGGAAACTATTTTAACATTTATGCTTGAAACGCGACTTCAGTTCCAAGACGTTTTTTCTTTTTCTAATTCAAGTAAATGAAATCTATTTGGATAATTCAGTAATTTATTCTTTTTATTCATCTTGAATGTTGGGGGATTTTCCCTAGAAATAAACACAAATATATAGAGTAGGTAACAATTTGGTAACATAAAATCTAAAACAAAGAGCTTATTCAGTGATGGATATTGTTGTATGTGATTTACATGTGCAAACTCATTAAGTCCTCACCACAACTCTAGGAGGTAGATAATATATTATCCCCATTTTGTAGGTGGGGAAACTAAGGCATAAAGAAACTTCCATAGTTACTAAGTAGCAAAATTGGGGTATGAATTCAGGTAGTTAGGATTCTAGGTCTGCACTCTTAACACTGCACTAGCAGTTCTTAAATTTTTGGGCCTCAGATCCCTTTCACACTCTTTGAAGTACTGAGGACTCTGATGAGCTTCGTTTTTGTTGGTTGCATTTATTGATATATATATATGGTATTAGAAATTATGAAGGAGAAAATTAAAAAATGTTTAACTCATTTAAAAGTAATAAAACCATTGCATGTTAACCTTAATATATTTTTATAAAAAACAACGATGTTTCCTTAAAAAAAAAAAAAACTATAGTGAAATGAGTGGGTTTTTTTTTTGTTACATTTTTGCAAATTTCTTTAATGTCCAGTTTAACAGGAAACAACTGGATTTTCATATCTGCTTCTGCATTCAATCTGTTGTATAATACATGTCATGCCAACCCTGGAAACTCCATAGTCTTCTGATAGGAGAACAAAAGCGAAACAGGCAAATAACATATAATTATTATTACAAAAAATGCTTTGGCTTTGCAAAGCCCCTGAAAGGGTCTTAGGGACATCCAGGCATCCTGAGATCATACTTTGAGAATTATGGCACTACACTTTACTGCCTGTGAGTACACAGGGAGAATATCTTGGTTGAATTTTAAGTGTTCCTTAAGAAACAGTGTTTCTTCAAGTAAATCCCAGCCTGCTGTGGTAGAAGGAGCAGAGGCTGAGTAGCCAGAGACTGGGGTGCAACCCTAGTTCTGTGCATGGGAGTTCTTGACCTTCACTAAGTTCTCTCCATCTCAGGTTCCTTATCTTTAAAATGAGGCTCATTACCAATCCCTTCCAGGGTCATCCCAGGCTTTCCAAAAAATATGTGATAAGGTGCCTAACAGGTGCTGACACAAGAGGATGTCTGACCAAGTGTAGTTTTTATTTCAGATAGACTAATGATGGCCAGGGAGGAAGGAGAGGGGCCACGACCAGCAAAAAGGGAAGGAGAAGAGAGCCACCAAGGACAGATCCACAGACTCCCAGCTAGAAGCCTTTCAAGCCAGGTGTTTAGAGACTCAGATGTTCGGACTTTTAGGAATTTATTGGGGTGCATATACTGTAGATACTGTCAGACCTCCATAAGACTTGGAGGACCATCTGATAATCAAACACATTTATACTTCTAGAGAGGGACATATTCCACTCATACCGAGGCCTAGAAATAGCCTTCTCTCTGGTCAGGTTTTGATGCCAAAGGATTTACAAAAAATATTTCAGTGTTCAGAACTCTGGGATTTGGGACTGTAGATGAGGAATTGTGGACCTTATTGGGCTTCTGTGCCAGCACCAAGCTAGGGATTGTGCCCACGCCCTTTCATTTCATCCTTTCAACTCCATGAGCAAGAAGCAGACATCTAAGGATCTAGAGAGATCTTTGCCTAGTATTTGCCTTGCAATCAACTGTAGAGGACCTCAGGGTTGGAGCAGTGGCTTCTGGCTTTCTGATTATGGCTGTTGCCTGCAATTTAAAGTCCTAATGTTCATTTTGTTTGAAGAGGGATGGAGGAGGAGTTAGACACATGGAGTGTGTGTGTGTGTGTGTTTCAAGATGAACTCAATAGCATCAACAAATAATGAGGGTACAGAAAGTTTATATTTAACTTGTTGAAAATCCACCTAGCTATGAGCCTAATTTCCTGAAGAATAAATGTAAGGTGAGATGATATGTTTTGGATACCAATAAGATCCAGTACCTGCTACGTTTATAGGGATAGAAATTGAACAAATGGCAACATTTCAAAATCTGCCAAAAAGAGCCCCAACTGATTGTTTTCATGTTTATAATCTCCAACTTACAGAATTTCACAGAGGAACAAGCCGTAAAGTTGCCTGAAGATAAGTCCTGGCTATGAATTAATGTTGAACAACATGAAAAGATTACAGGTACTTGGAAATAAACTTCTGAGGAACTCATCAGAATTTCAAATTATGCAAGTATTATGATAATACTTGAGAATCTCAAAATCATTTCAACTATCAATTTCTGTGGGATTTTATAATAATTTGCAGCTTCAATGACAAAATAATTTAAAATGATGTTTTCTAACTCTACCTAAACAATTATTCTGACTTTATAGGAAATAAATTACATTTATTTGGACATCTGTACATGTCACACACATTAATAGGTATTTTGTTGATTCCAACTTAAATACTTACATATTTCAAAATTGTAACCTCTTTAAGTTTGTCACTGTCACAAACTTGGCTTCATGGTACTTCAAATGTCCTCTCCCCAGCCAAAAAGCAGAAAATGTTGTCTGTTAAAAGGCAGGGAAGTAGAAAAATAACTTTTTATAATACCTGTCTCCAGTTAAGTAGATATGGCTGCTCTAGTGAGTTGAGAGGACTTGATTTTTCTCCTTTCTCCTCCCCTCCCCTCCTCTCCCCTTCCCTTCTTCCTTCCTTACGTTCTTCCTTCCTTCTCTTCTTCCTTCCTTCCTTTATTCTTTCCTTCCTCTTTCTTGTAATTTTACCCTTCAAAAGTGGGTTTTAAAGTTTCTATATACAATAAATCACTGCTACTTTATTGCGTTTATCATCTAGAATTCCTTCAGGAACCACAATTACAATCGCAACAATTAGTTGAACCCAAGGCTTCTCCCAGGATTCCTGGTAACTAGGGTGTGTCAGTAAAGCTGGGCTCATGGATGCCTATCTGACACGCTTACTGTGGACATGAACTCAACCACTGCACATGCTTGTAGTGGATGCGGTGGTGTGCAGCCCCGATCTCCCCTCCAGGACTCAGGCACTCATTCGCCCAGCTGCCAGGAGTGCTGGCTTTTGTTGTCTCGCAAATGAGTCTGTCTTTAGGAATCCCTCCCTTAGCAGAAGAGAGCTGCCCTGCCCAAGGCCCTACCCCCTCTGCAGTTGGGGTTTGGGGGGCAGCACGCATCCTGTGGCTGGCTGGCCCCTTGCCTTGTCTAGACAACTCTGACAGCAGTCCATGGGATTGCTGAAGGCCTTTATTGCAACAGAATCATAATTCAATTTCTCCCTCTATGGAATCCTTTTTCTCTTCTTTATAGGTATTGATCCTAAAAGCACTCCCCAGTAAAAGTCCTGCATGTAAATCTCCACCTCAGACCCTGTTTCTCAGGTAAGCATTCTTAAAACCACTGGTGCTAGGAATGGTCCGAGGAAGGAGACTCTAAAATGGAATCTGGAACTGGGTCACCAGCTGACCAGCCAGCAGGGAGGACACCATAACTAGGGGTGGGTGGGTGGATTACCTACAGCCCCTGGCAGGCTGTAACTATGCAATTGTTGCAACATTCACTGTGATGTAACTGCTGGAAGGCAATGCATTGGTAAGTCTAGTATCCGAGATATCTAGGGGTTCAGGGGAAGTGGTAATTGTAAGCACAATAGAATTGGATGGCTGTTTCTGAGTGCTATAAAATGAATTAGAGAAAGGGGATGAAAGGATACAATGATTAATTACCAATTTAAGGCTAAGTGTGAAAGTCAGAGGGCCTATGGCAGTTTATAAAGAGCTTCTCATCTCCCGCAGCCAGAAGTAGAAAAAAGCCAGGATCAAGCCTAGAACTTAATTATAAGGCCAGGAGGGCTCCAGAGAAGGTTAAAATTTTCAATCCTAGTAAGTGTGCTATGCCAAGGTCAGGACCCTGACTAGGAAGGAGTGAGATGCTGAGACTTGGAATAAGGATATATGTGTTCCTGCACCAAAAATCTCGAATCTTCAGATTCCCCTCAACCGTCTGGGCCCACTGCTCCCTATTAAAGGCTAGTGCTACCCTTGCTTGAAGAGAGTGCAGGAGCTTTTTCTTGCAAGATAGCGTGTTCTTAACTCAGGGTTGATCCCAACTCCATTCCTGGACACTAGGCCAGTAAATACAATGGGGATCAGCAACTGCAGTCTCCTGGCCAAATCCAGCCTGCAGTCTATTTTGGTAAATAAAGTTTTAGTGGAATACAACCACATCCATTCAATGACACATTGCCTATGGCTGCCTTCATGCTACAATGGGAGAACTGAGTAGTCACGACAAAGTCCATATGGCCCACAAAACCAAAAATGTTTACTATCGGGTTCTTTACAGGCAAAGTTTGCAGACCCTGAACTAGAGTCAAGTACAATAAAACTTGACAGGAGAAGTGCTGATTGTGATAAGGAAGGAAAAAATAGACACCAAAGAAGATGCAAGACTGAGCCAGCAAGTACTAGCAGGAGTGGAAGAATATATATGGGATGAATCCTGAAGGGCCTGGGTTAAGAAGGATGCAATATATAGTTGGATACTGGAAACTTTATCTATGTGGGAGCACTCCCCTGAGATAGAGAATTTAGCACTCTTCTTGGTTGACTCTTAGGGTATCTTTGTTGACTCTTTTCTTTCTTAGAAATGCAATGATCAACTATGTGGAGGAGATATGTGAGAAATGCCTTAGCAGACGATGAAGAAAGAGATCAAAAGGCTCCGAGAAGCAGGAATGCTATGGTGGATATGCAGTCAGCTCTCTGTATCTGTGGGTTCATTCAACCTCGGACTGAAAATATTCAGCATTTGGGAAAAAAGTGGCATCCCATACTCAACATGTACAGACATTTTTTTCCTTGTCATGATTCCCTAGTCAATATAGTATAGTGACTATTTACATAGCATTCACATGATATTAGATATTATAAGTAATCTAGAGGTGATTTAAAGTGTATGGGAGGGTGTGTGTAGGTTATATGTAAATCCTAGGCCATTTTATATCACAGACTTGAGTATCTATAGATTTTGGTATCCAAGGTAGGTTCTGGAACCAATCCTTTATGGATGCTGAGGGACAACTGTACACTGGTTCTCCCTATCCATGGTTTTGCTTTCCACAGTTTGTTTACCCCCAGTCAACTGTGGGCTGAAAATATTAAATAGAAGATTCCAGAAATCAATCATTCGTAAGATTTAAATTGCACATTGTTCTGAGTAGTGTGATGAAGTCTTGCACTGTCCCCCGCAGGATGTGAATTGTCCCTTTGTCCAGTGGATACACACTGTCTACACTTCCCTCCAGTTAGCCGCTTCACCATCTCGGTGATCAGATGGACTGTCAAGGTATCGCAGTGCTTGTGTTCAAGGCACCCTCATTTTACCTAATAATGGCCCCAAAGCACAAGAGTGGTGATGCTGGTGATTCAAATATGCCAAAGGGAAGCCATAAAGTGCTTCCTTTAAGTGAAAAGGTAAAAGTTCTTAAGGAAAAAAAATTATATGCTGAGGTTGCTAAGATCCATGGTAAGAACAAATTTTTTACCTGTGAAATTGTGAAGAAGGACAAAGAAATTTATGCTAGTTTTGTGGTTATACCTCAAACTGCAAAAGTGCCACAGTGCATGTATAGGAAAAAACATCATATATATGGGGTTTGGTACTATTCGCGGTTTCAGGCATCCACCTGTGGGGTGGCCTTGGAATGTATTTCCCACAGATAATGGGGGCCTACTGTACTTTGTAAGACCGAACAATCTACCAGTTCACTGTATTTCACAGGGGCACCCAGAAGGCAACCTTTTACCAAAGCTGTAAGAAATGAGCTGGTGAGAGGGCAATGTGTCAATGAGAAACTCAATGGTGGCTACCCCCTCTAGGGGAGGGCTGATACTGTATATTGTGCTGGGGTTCTATATAACTGGGATGGTTCTATATAACAGCAATGGGCTTCTATATAACAGCAATGGGGATGGTAAGATCCCAGATTGATAGAGGCCGGGTGGTAGACTATAGGTAGCAGACCAAGAAGGATGCAATTATTATCATGAATGGAAAGGTTGGAGTGGCAGCCAGGAGTCCTCACCCAAAGAGAGCTGTGGAGATGGTTACTAGACCACAGTGTTATTAAGGGCAAGATACAGGGACACATAAGAATAATGCCAACACTTCACTGAAGAGTCATGGCCAATTTCCAGATCTGAGCCTGTCCTTTGACCCAGAACCTGTTGACTGGAGAGGCTGGTTTGAGGAAGGAGCCTGCTATACTATGGCAAGTGCATATGATAACAGTTCCCCCAGTCTTTACTCAAAGGGATCTGTGGCCACTTACTTGGGTAACTGTTCAATGGGAAAAAGGGCAATCCTAGATATTTCCAGGACTCTTGGGCGCAGTCCAGTCTCCACTGGTATTCAGGAAGTTTTGTTTCATCCAGGCCCCTTGCTGAAGCGGGAGCTTATGAAGAGTAAGAAATAAGAAGTCCAGACCTAGTTGATTTCACAAGGGATTCTTTGACTCCATGGATCCACCTGGTGGTCATTTATTCAGTCTCTGGATGTATAATTGAAATCCGTAGTAGTCAGCAGAATCTTCTCATTAGTTCCTTGGTTTGTAGGGCCAACCAGTATGGTCTGTAGTGAAGAGGGCTACATAGAAGCCTCTGAAACTTTCTTACCATGGCCAAGAGAATAAATTTAAAAAAAAATCACATCCAGGGGAATGGCCAAGAAATCTGGCACTCTAAACATGCTCAACACTACAAGTGGTCCCCATCATGTCCCCATTTAATTATCACTCTGTCCCCCTTCAGAACCAGGGGTCCTGATAATTGACAGTGGATCTCCATGAAGTCAAGTAATTACTTAATATATCTATTACCACTACCAAATGTCCAACCTGCCAGCAACAGAAACCAACACTGAGCTCTTCAACAAACACAGTCCCCAGAGGAGACTAACCAGCCACTTGCTAGCAACTTGATCACATCGGATTCCTTTCAATCTGGAAATGGCAGTAATTGATTTTGACTGGAATTGACACATATTCCAGAGATGGCTTTACCTTTCCTACCCACAGGGACTCAGGCAGCATGACCACCTGTAGGCTTATAGATTATATGATAAACTGACATGGAATCCTGGATAATGTGACTGTGGACCACTGGCCCCATTTTATAGCAAAAGAAGGACAACAATGGACATATGATGATAGGATAACACCATCCAGAAACTGCCTATCTTCTGGAGGTTTTTGAAAGCACAGCTAAAGTGCCAGCCTGCAGGTGATACTGTGTCCAGAATTGGTGGGTTCTTGGTCTCACTGACTTCAAGAATGAAGCCGCGGACCCTCGCAGTGAGTGTTACAGTTCTTAAAGGCGGCGTGTCTGGAGTTTGTTCCTTCTGATGTTCGGATGTGTTTGGAGTTTCTTCCTTCTGGTGGGTTTGTGGTCTTGCTGGCTCAGGAGTGAAGCTGCAGACCTTCGCGGTGAGTGTTACAGCTCTTAAGGGGGGCATCTGGAGTTGTCCGTTCCTCCCGGTGGGTTAGTGGTCTCGCCGGCTTCAGGAGTGAAGCTGCAGACCTTTGGGGTGAGTGTTACAGCTCATAAAGGCAGTGTGGACCCAAAGAGTGAGCAGCAGCAAGATTTATTGCAAAGAGTGAAAGAACAAAGCTTCCACAGTGTAGAAGCTGACCCAGTGGGTTGTCACTGCTGGCTCGGGCAGCCTGCTTTTATTCTCTTATCTGGCCCCACCCACATCCTGCTGATTGGTTCATTTTACAGAGAGCCGAGTGGTCTGTTTTGACAGGGCACTGATTGGTGCGTTTACAATCCCTGAGCTAGACACAAAGGTTCTCCACCTCCCCACTAGATTAGCTAGATACAGAGTGTGGACACAAAGGTTCTCCAAGTCCCCACCAGAGTAGCTAGATACAGAGTGTCCATTGGTGCATTCACAAACCCTGAGCTAGACACAGGGTGCTGATTGGTGTGTTTACAAACCTTGAACTAGACACAGAGTGCCTATTGGTGTATTTACAATCCCTTAGCTAGACATAAAGGTTCTCTAAGTCCCCACCAGTCAGGAGCCCAGCTGCCTTCACCCAGTGGATCCCGCACCGGGGCCGCAGGTGGAGCTGCCTGCCAGTCCCGCGCCGTGCGCCCGCACTCCTCAGCCCTTGGGTGGTCGATGGGACTGGGTGCCGTGGAGCAGGGGGTGGTGCTCATTGGGGAGGCTTGGGTGCACAGGAGCCCACGGAGGGAGTGGGAGGCTCAGGCATGGTGGGCTGCAGGTCCTGAGCCCTGCCCTGAGGGGAGGCAGCTAAGGCCGGCGAGAAATCCAGCGCAGCGCTGGTGGGCCGGCACTGCTGGGGGACCCAGCACACCCTCTGCAGCCGCTGGCCCCGGTGCTAAGCCCCTCATTGCCCAGGGCCGGCAGGGATGGCCGGAGGCTCCGAGTGCCAGGCGCGCCGAGTCCACACCCACCCGGCCTGCAAGCACTGTGCGTAGCCCCAGTTCCTGCCCCGCCTCTCCCTCCACACCTCCCGGCAAGCTGAGGGAGCCGGCTCCGGCCTCAGCCAGCTCAGGAAGGGGCTCCCACAGTGCAGCAGCCGGCTGAACGGCTCCTCAAGTGCCACCAAAGTGGGAGCCCAGGCAGAGGAGGCGCCGAGAGCAAGCGAGGGCTGTGAGGGCTGCCAGCACGCTGTCACCTCTCAATATGTTGTAAGGACAGGGTGGCATTGAACCAATGCCCGTTATATAGTGCTACATCTCCAATAGGTGGGATTGATGGCCTCAGGAGACAATGATTGGGGCCTGGTGTGGTGGCTCATGCCTGTAATCCCAGCACTCTGGGAGGCCAAGACTGGTGGATCACTTGAGGCAGGAGTTTGAGACTAACCTGGCCAACATGGTGAAACCCCGTCTCTACAAAAAATACAAAAATTAGCTGGGCATGGTGGAGTGTGCCTGTAGTCCCAGCTACTCGGGAGGCTGAGGCAGAGAATCACTCGAACTGGGAGGCGAGATTGCAGTGAGCCAAGATTGCGCCACTGCACTCCAGCCATGTGACAGAGCGAGAAAAAAAACAATAAGAAAACAATGATTGGAAGTAGGTCTGGCTCCACTACCATTACTCCCAATGACCTGCTTGAGGAATTTGTGCTTGCTTGTCCTTGCACATTTAGTCTCTCCCGGGTCCTTATCTCCAAGGGGAGAATGCTTCTATGAGGGAACACAAGAATTCCATTACACTTTAAGCTACAGCTGCTGTCCAGTTGTGATCACAGCCACCCAGGTGACTCACTAGGTTGTCTCTTGGTACCCCCTTGCCAGATCTTCATTGTAAATGAGCAAGTGCAGTAGCCATGGCTGGAACTGGTTATGCCACCAAGCCATATTTTCATGGTAAGGCAGGGCTTAGGGTCTCCTGGGATGAAAATCATGGTCATCCCACCAGGTAAGCCCCCCAGACTACAGCAGTGCTGTTTAAAAGTGTGAAAGCAGAGGAGGGAGATCATGACACCAGATGTAGTCACTGAAAGGGGCTGAGATTTGTCCCAATAACCTTCCTCTTACCAGTTTCCAAAGAAAAATAGATCATTGAGAATCCCATGGAGCTATTCTCAGAGGGGATGAAGTTATTACATGAAGGAGGGAGGCTAAGGGTGGGGGCTGCAATGCGAGGGGAGATACACTCCCCACGTGTTTCCTTCAGGATCAAAGCATTCATTTCCAAGCAGTCAGAAGCATTGGTTTCTCACTCCTGCAAAGGTACTCATCCATGAGTTCCTCTTGGGATTGACTCTTGGCCAAAAGGAGCTACTTCTTCCAATACCCACTTCCATGGGTATTGGATTTATGTGAGAATACAAGGGCCTGGCCCCCCTTGCCTAGATTATGAAAGCTCTGAAGGGCCTTTCTGCTTGGTCTTCTCGTGGTATCTGTTGTGGCCTCTTGCAACCGCATCACAGTTCTACTTCTCCGTGTGCCCAATCCTGCTTCCCTCACCCCTCCCAGGTGCTGTTTCTGAGAACATTCCCCAGTAAAGCTCCTGCATGTAACTTTCCATCGCAGAGTCCAGTTCCTGGGAACCTGTCCTGAGAGTGTGACCTGCTTTAAGCATCTTATAAATGCCTCTTATTTTCCTAATTGTTATAATTCTGGGGTTAAAAACAAACCAGTGATTAAGTGTAAATAATTTTTCCCTCACAAACTGAAAATTAAAATATTCAGTAGTTTCATTCAGCTGAAAATATTTTACTGAACACAAAGGGCTTTGTTTCTTTGGGGAGTCAACTCCACATAGCATCTTCCCTTTAATGAGCTTTTGGCATTTCAATAATTTATTTTTAATCAAGTTCTAATCCACTGTTTAGTTAGATATTTCCAAAGTATTTTTACAATGTAGTATGTTTTTAAAATTAGGTCTCCATCTGTCATTATATGGAATGTGTGTGGGCATTAGTGAATGGACTTATTTTTACCCTCTGAATGCTATTATCTTGCTTAACCATATCCCTGGAAAGAAGTGTCATTACAAGTGATCTTTTCTTCCATTTACTCACAATTAATTTTGCTTTGTTTTGTGATCCACAGCTTCAGTTTTCGAAAAACCAAATCAGCACCTTAACCTGTTTAAAGAGGAGCACAGAAAATTGTTCTGCAGAATTTATGTTCTCTTTCCATCTCCAAATTATTTCATTGCCACAACAAAGACATGTTCACTGAGCATATCACAGACCTCTTCATTCTGAATTTCTTAGATTGATAGTTTTGATGCTCCTTCTATTAATACTCAAATTGGTGATGGTGTAAGGTGTCAAAAAATGTAGAAGATGATCAATCTTTTATTTTAATCATCAATTTCAAAACTAATCAGATAATATTGGAGCAATTCCATTTAAAATGCAGATCAGAAATCAGCATATAACATATGGAGTAGGATTTTCTCACATTTTTTTTTACAGTTATTTATTCCATATCTTTCTAGTCCTGGCATATATGGAATTTCATTTCTATAGGTTTTGATGTACTCATATGCATCATTTTTTAGGGTTTTTTAAAATTTTATTATGGAATGTTCCAAACATACAGAAAGTAGAGAGAATAGGATAATGAATCTTCATGGACTCATCTCAGCTTCAGCAGCTGTCAACAATTTGCAACTCCTGTTTCATCTAATCATCTCTGTCTCCTCTCTCCCTCCCACCACATACAAACACACAGACACACACACACACACACACACACACACACACACTTTTTATTCCTGGAATATTTGAAGCAAATACTAGATATCATATTATTTTCTTTGTAAGTTCTTTATATACATTTAAGCAGCCCGACTTTAAAAAAAAACCACCTAGGTATTATCATACCAAACAAATAACACAAATATCAAAAATATTCTAATATCAATTCATATTCAAATGTCTTTAATTGTCTGAAAGTTGTTCTTTTACGGTTGGCCTATTCGAATAATATTAATAATAATTTCTCTTAGCTATTTCAGTCAACATTGTCCCTCCTCCTCACTCCTCAATTGTTTTCATGCCATTGAATTTGTTAGAAAAATCAGATTATCCTTTAGATCTACATCTAGATTTGCATAATTGTTTCTCTGTGATGTTTTTAACTTGTTCCTCTGTTTTTTTCTATTTCCTATAAACTGATAGTTAGGTCTGAGCCTTAAATCGATTAAGGTTAAAATGCTTTTTAGATTATAATATTTCTGATGCTATGTACTTCCCGTGGAATCATACCATGAACTCATGACATCTGTTTGCTCCACTTTTGGTAATGCCAGGAATCAGTCTTGGTGATGTCAGGATGCTCCGTCCTCTAAAAGTCTCCCACAAGTATTTCACCTGTGATTTTAACATTCACTGACGACCATTGACAGATCCAGGGTTTCATGAGGGATTGAAATGGCAATTTTCTTAATCTGTCCTTCCTTCTGCATTAGTTATCCATAATTCTTCGATAAAGACTTATCCTCATCAAGTATTTGGCTGCCCTGAATTACAATTTGTACAAGAAAGGATAAATTCTTGATTCTTTCTATGTATTTATCAATTTTCAGAGTAATGAGTTGGTGCTCTCATAAGTAAGTTTTAAAAAAGTATCATTATGAACTCCTTGATTTTTATGTTTAATGATTTAACGGAGAGTGATTATTATTCTTTTGGGTAGCTGCATTGTGTCATTTTGGGATCTTTTTCGTTTGCTTCCTTTTGACGTGACCTATTTAGTATTTAGTAGCTTCTTGCTTTCTTGCATCTCAAAATGTCCCAGGCTCATCTCGTACATTTCAGATTCCATGTAGATTCCCAAAAGGTGACTTACTGAGCCAAAAGGAATAAGTATTTTTAAGGTAGTTTGACTTAGTGGAAACAGTATGGTCTTTGAAGGTAGGTAGGTCAGGGTTACAGTCTCAGCTCCATTGCTTATGAGCTCTGGGGTTTAGAAAAGGCTTAACCTCCCAAAATGATGATAATAGGAACTCCTATTAGGAAGAGAAAGGTAATAACAGAAAATTATTTTACTCTAGTGTAAGTGGAAAAAGCAGAGTTCACAATGATATAAAATGCATAAAGAAACTATTGTGATCAAATATGCTGCAATGTTGATGGCATCATCTGATGGTGGGAATACAGGTTATATTTCTCTTTTTTATGTCTTATACTGTATTTTTCTACATAACAAAGAATAGAAATAAAAAGATAAGTTTGTTCAAAGAAAAATAAGCCTGTACTGCAAATCCTATTGTGTTGATTAAAATTCACTTAAGATATGATTCATGGCATATACCTTTTGTATCTCTGATGGTCAATTGAATCCACTTGTCCTTTAACAAAATTTAATGCAAATTCTGTAATAAAGAAAAATATTGATGTAAGTATACTCTGCCATCTGCTTCCTTTCTCTATGCCATGCCATACTGATTTCAATAGACCAGGTCAAAACTGAGTGTTTCCTGCTTTCAAGGTTGACCTCTGAAGGTCTCCTACTGTTTCGTCTCCTTGCTCCCTGGGGAGAGCCGCTAAGTCTTTCGATGACAGCTGAAGGCAGGATAAAATAAAATCTCCATTTGACATGCTTATAAATCAGTTTTCCTATGGGACAAGATTGTTGGTGTTGGGTGCTCATTGAAAATAGTCTTACTGATCAGAAAACTAAGACAATTGGTTCTTTATTCACCTGAGGATTCAGATTGACTAATCGAAGATGAATTCATCTTGTAATCTTTTAAAAATATGACAAATGATTAAAAAAAACTTTTGTGGAAGATGTCTGCAGAAGTTTCTAATTTAAGATTCAATCTGATTTTCAGAAATGATATTTTGATCTTGGGCTTGAGGGTCATAATTTCCTCTTTAAAATGGACATTAAAATTCAGCACACATTTGGAGTACAAGGAAGGGTGATGATCACAGATAAGTTTTTCTTATAATTTTTTTCTATTTGAATATATCTTATTTCAAAAGAGAATTCTTGCTTTTAATTTTGGATACAGTGTAGGCTAAATCCAACACTGTGGCATCTTGACTACGGTGGCCTGCTCAATTAATTCTGAACAGTAAATTGCCTTTGACAGGTCTTCAGGTAGCTGGGTAAGAAGCGGCAAGGAAAACAAAGGGTCCTGGTAATTGAAAACAACTGGTAAGGATTGTTTTCTTTTTCTTTTCCTTCATCTTCTTCCTAATCGATGTGCTGATTTGTATATGAACCTACAGATGAGTCAAACCTAAGCATTCGGCATTGGGAGCACTGTCACTAAAACTGCAGCCCCATTCAACAACACATCCTTATCGAGCACTTGCAGGTACTCCATTGAATGTTAGAAATGCATTGATGATGGAGACACAGCACCGGCTCATGAGGACCTTCCAGCCTAGGCAGCAGGACTGGACATACGCACTTTGGTAGGTAAGAGAATAGCAGAGGCTTCACCAAGTATGATGTGGGAAGTGGGATGGGTGATGGTGGGGAGCCATTCCTCTGGATGGTGTATTAGTCAGGGTTCTCAGAGAAATGGAATCAACAGTATGTCTTTCTCTCTCTCTCTCTTTCACTCTTTCTTGCTCTCTTTCTCTTTCTCTCTTGAGATTTATTTTTAGAAATTGGCTTATGCAAGTGTGGGGCTGGCAAGTCTAACAACTGCAGGGCAGGTCAGGAGGCTGGAGACCCAGGGAAGAGTTGATGCTGCAGTCTCTAGTCTGAAGGCAGTGCAGAGGCAGAATTCCCTCTTTCTCGGAGGATCTCAGGCTTTTTCTCCTAAGTCCTTCAACCAAGTGGATGAGGCCACCCGCATTAGAGAAGGTATGTTTGCTTTCCTTGAAGTCTACTGATGCAAATGTTTATCTCATCTACACACTGCCTTCATAGCAACAACTAGACTGATGTTTGACCATGCAACTGGGCACCATAGCCCAGCCAAACTAGTACATAAAATGAATTATCACAGATGGGGAGAGGCTTCATGGGGGAAAGCTGGTTAGGAGACATAACAGTACTCAAAGAAGCCTGAGAACAGGTCTTTAGCTGCTCCCAAAGTATGCAAATTGATGGCCCATCAGAAATTAGGAAGCCATCCCATGGAAAGATCTTTTCCCCAGCAACAGGTACATGAGTATGTGCTGTGTGTTGAACAGAAGGACTCCCACAAGAGGATCCAAGGAATATGATTGGTTTAGTCCTGGCCTCACCATCTCCCTTAAAAATGCCAGTTTATTTCTCTGCATATTTACCTTATTATTTTTTCATTGTCCTCTGCAGATTTATGATTTTCAATTGGTTCTTTTTTTTTTTTTTTGAGATGGAGTGCAGTGGCATAATCCCAGCTCACTGCAACCTCTGCCTCCTGATTTCAAGCGATTCTCCTGCCTCAGCCTCCTGCGTAGCTGGGATTACAGGTGTGCACCACCACACCCAGCTAATTTTTTGTATTTTTAGTAGAGATGAGGTTTCACCATGTTGGTGAGGCTGGTCTCAAACTGCTGACCTCAGGTGATCCACCTACCTCGGCCTCCCAAAGTGCTGGGATTACAGGTGTGAACCACTGTGCCCGGCCCTTTAATTTTTTTTTTTTTTTAAGAGAGAGGTCTTGCTCTGTCACCCAGGCTGGAGTGTAGTGGTGAGATCACTGCTCACTGCAGACTCAACCCCCTGGGTTCAAGTGATCCTCCCTCCTCAGCCTCCCCAGTAGCTGGGACTGCAGGTCTGCATCATCATGGCTGTCTTTATTTATTTATTTTTCAGTTTTTTAGAGAGAGAGTCCAGCTCAGGCTGGACTTGAACTACTGGGCTCAAGCAATCCTCCCACCTCAGCCTCCCAGTGTGCTGGGATTACAGGTGTGAGCTACCATGCCTGGCCTCTTTCCCCCTTTAAAAATATCAACTAACTAAATAAATAAATAATAAGCATTTTGTCTATTGAAACATCAATATTTTTAATATTTTAATGACATATAGTTTGCTTTTTGAATATGTAGTTCATTCCTATGACATAAATTCAAGATTCAAAAGGTTACACAGTGAAAGTAATTATCTCTCACTCCTGACTTCAAGCCACCTAAAGTGTTTCCCCAGAGGCAGCAACTATGATCAGATTGTTGATTTTGTTTTAGAGATATTCTATGATATATAAACAGCTGAGTATAAATACTTAAAAAAAGTACAATAACACCTTGATTTTTTTCACTTAAAATATTTTGAAGATTGTTCCACTTGAATCTAGTTAAAGCTGCCTTTTTATTGCTACATAATATGGCATTGTGCAAATATACCATAATTTATTTAGTCAGTCCTCATCTAGATTGTTCCAGGCTTATGCTAGTAAGACAATATGGACATAAATATCTTTGAACACACACTTTCCCTCACCAAACCTATTTTTCAGGATACATTCCTAGAAGTAGAATTGCCAGGTCAAAGAGGATGTACATTTGAAATTTTGACATATTAGCAAATTGTCCTCCATAGAGGCCATGCCAGTTAACACACCTACCACTGATTATTTTCAGCTCCAACTTGCAAATTTTAGAATATAACATCACATGGCATTTTTTCCAAGGATAGTGACGGGATTTTGGCTGATTCATTCTCTCCTTTTCCCTCATGCCCCTGGTGGCCAATCACAAGGATGTGGAAGTCAGCTGCCTGGGAATAGTCTGAGGAAAGAGAACCAAGTGAAGGTAACTTATCCATAGAGGCACTGACCCCAGAGATTCACCTTATTACACCTGGATCTGGTTTAAGTACAAAAATGTGGGTCTTCTCTTTGTGATTTCTCCACGTTCACACAGCCCATACATAGGTGTCAGGAGTCAAACTTGAACCCTGCTCCAGAGCGTTCTTGTGACTTTGGAGATCATAGATTTGTAAGCATGCCTGTGTGAGCTACGCCATGCACATCGTTTAGGACAGCACCTGGTACACAGCAAGCACTCAGCAGGGTCACTTATTGTAGTCCTCGCTCGTTAGGAGGCAGGTGTGGAATGAGTGAGGCAGGAGGTGCTGGAGGGGATTTGCAGTCTGGATGTTGCTGGGGCTGGGGCTGGGGCTGGGGCTGAAGCATCAGAGATGGCTTGGATGACCTCCCCAGTCTCTCCAGCTGTGGAACTCAAACAGCTCCAGCTAGGAAGCTGTGTTTGAGTCATGGGGGCAGATGAGCATTTTTCTTAATTGAGCAGGAGCTAATGAGAGCTGTATTTCTTTGAATCTGCTCATTGGATGAGAACAAACATTAATGACCACTGAGCTGGAAAGGCCAGATACAATTTACCAAATGAGAGAGCATCTTCCCCCATCAGTTATAAAACCGTGTGCAGAGGACCGGGGCATATTTTCCAACAGCGAAAGTCCATCAGCAGCTACGGTGTTAAATGCAGAGCGAAGGACCCATAAACTGGCAGCCGCGTGTGAAGCAATTAGATGTGGCACTGCCCCCGCAGCCACGTTCCAGCAGCCGCCTCTGTTGGAGCTTTCAAGGCTCAGCAACTCTTAGGATGACAGAGGAATAGTAATGCGCTGGTTTTCTTTGCGGACACAAAGCAGGCTGCATTGGGGGAGCTCCTCTCTCCTAATGGCAGCAAGATTCAGAAGCCATCCTCACCTGGATCTCGAGGGAGGGGCAGAGCTAAGTTCTCCCTGGGTGGCACCTCTGACCAGCTCCCTCTGCCAAAACAGACTACATAATCTGCTGATGGCCAAAATGAAGGACATTGGACACACCTGGTGAGAAACCCAGACTCCAGCAGAAGTAATAGTGCTCTGGCTGGCTTCTTCTCCTTTTTTTTTTTTTTTCCAAAAAGAAGCCATCTCACTATGTTGCTTAGGCTGGCCTCAAACAAGTGATTCTCCTTCCTCAGCCTCCCAAGGAGCTGGGACTACAGGCACTCACCACTGTGCCCAGCTTGCTTGTTTTTAATGGTGTACACAATCTACCATTTCACATTTTACATCTCCCATTTCACCAAGTGCCTAGTTTTTTTACTCTAGCTTAGTAGCCCGGAGAGTATTCCTAAGTCACTGGGGCTCAGTGAGGTTGGTGGTTATTTGAATAGGTTTCTGAGATGGTATAGTTAGCTTGGTTAATTCCTTCCCTTAAATGCCCATAATTTGAGGTATTAAGGATATTGACATTAGCCCCAAAGAGAACTGGTCAGGGTAATGTCTGGGCATGGAGGAAGAATGAAGGCAGAATATTATGGGGTTTCTCTTTCTCCTTTTTCTGACTATCTCCTTCGAGAGCTTGGAGCATGAGTGAGTCCTGTTGACTGGATTTTTAAGGGAGAAGGTGAGGCCAGGACTAAACCAATCACATTCCTTGGATCCTCTTGTGGGAGCTCGGTCCTCCTGTTCAACACACAGCCCATACTCATGTACCTGTTGCTGGGGAAAAGATCTTTCCTCTGGATGGCTTCTTAATTTCTGATGGGCCATCAATTTGGATATGGCCCTGGGTGTGTGGTGTGGGTGTGTCTGAGTGGGCGTCACTTTTTCACCAGGAGCAAGCCTGCCTGCCCTGTCTGCTGCATGCTCCTGGCCAAGGGGCCACTGCCGTCCCTGCCCCAAGGCCTCTCCTGCTCCACTCCACATCCTGAAAGCTGCTTGCCTTCAGGGTCCTAATGGTGCCAAGAATCCTCTGAAGTTTCTGAGAAGAGTAGGTTGGAAAGGGGCGAGGGGCTCCTGTGTTACCCAGGTACTGGGAGCATGGTCGCCTGTGTGGCCGAGGCAGCATTGCTCAGTAGTTGAGTTGATCATCTCTCCTAGAATCTTGGCTCCACCTCTTACTCTGTGTCTTTGGGGGAACTACTTACCTTCTCTGTAACTTGGTTTCCATATCTGTAAAATATGGATAATAGTAGTACCTACTATTGTTATGTCATGAAAATTAAGTGACAGCATGTATGTAAAGTGATTAGAAAGGTGCCTTCAGTGCCTTCTGTAGAAGGAGACCCCCCTCTCCTGCCACCACAGCTGCCCATTCTTTAACATTGCTACCTCATGCTCTTATCTGACTTCTTTCTAGGGCTCAAATCTGGTCTGGGTGGGATGGGGCGGGGCAGGGAGGAAGGGGGACAGCTGCCAGGTTGTCTCAGGCTCGGCCTCCTTTCTTCCCTTTGCACACATGACTTCCCTCTCCTCATTCTGGCACCAAAAACATTGATCGGTTCCCAAGCATATCAGTGTATGGACCTGGGTGCCCACAGGGGTCACAGCTCTGCAAACTGCATGTGTGAATCCAGCTGGGTCTTGCTGGGCCCCTCTGAACTGTCCTTAGGCCCATTTTACATCCATTGCAGCCTTCTGGGGCCTTCTCGCCCGTTAAAGCCATCCTGCCATCTAAAGCCAGTGCCTTGCGTTTGAATTTCTCTCCCAGGCATGTTGTCATGATCACCAAAATCGCTCCCAAGCCTTTGCAGATATTCTCAGTGCTGCAATCAGTTTTCCACCGGACACTGTCAGGCCCAGTCCAATATTTATCAGCTATGCCTCAAAAGGCTGTTTCCTTCCAGAAGACCTGTGTACAGGCAACACCGGTTTGTCCCTGTGTTGGGTAGCATTAGGATCCTTGCGTGTCCCTCAGTGTTGGGTGGCATCAGGATCCTTGCGTGTCCCTCAGTGTTGAGTGGCATTATGATTTGCGTGTCCCTCAGTGTTGGGTGGCATTAGGATCCTTGCAGCAGCAGAGCTCCTCAATCTCCTTCTGTCTAGGAGAGCATGGGCATTTTTGTCCTCTCTGTGCCCTGTTTTGACCCTGGGCATTTTCTAGTCCTACTCTGGTAGATGGAGGTGAGGACTTTCACTCGCATCCGTGTGAAGAGACCACCAAGCAGGCTTTGTGTGAGCAATAAAGCTGTTTATTTCACCTGGGTGCAGGTGGGCTGAGTCCGAAAAGAGAGTCAGCGAAGGGAGATAGGGGTGGGGCTGTTTGATAGGATTTGGGTAGGTAAAGGAAAATTGCAGTCAAAGGGGGGTTGTTCTCTGGCGGGCAGAGTGGGGGTCACAAGGTGCTCAGTAGGGGAGCTTTTGAGCCAGGATGAGCCAGGAGAAAGAATTTCATAAGACAATGTCATCAGTTAAGGCAGGAACAGGCCATTTTCACTTCTTTTGTGGTGGAATGTTGTCAGTTAAGGCAGGAACCGGCCATCTGGATGTGTACGTGCAGGTCACAGGGGATATGATGGCTTAGCTTGGGCTCAGAGGCCTGACATTCCTGTCTTCTTATATTAATAAGAAAAATAAAATGAAATAGTGGTAAAGTGTTGGGACGGTGAAAATTTTGGGGGGTGGTATGGAGAGATAATGGGCGATGTTTCTCAGGGCTGCTTTGAGCGGGATTAGGGGCGGTGTGGGAACCTAGAGTGGGAGAGATTATGCTGAAGGAAGGTTTTGTGGTAAGGGGTGATATTGTGGGACTGTTAGAAGAAACATTTGTCATTTAGAATTATTGGTGATGGCCTGGATACAGTTTTGTATGAATTGAAAAACTAAACGGAATAAGAGAAGAAGAAAAACAGGTATAAAAGGTCTAAGAATTGGGAGGACCCAGGACATCTGATTAGAGAGTGCCTAAGGAGATTCAGCATAGTCCTGTCAGCAAAGATTATTTATTTACTTCAAGAGTTAAGAGCGGCAGTTTAGGGATAGCACCGGGAGATATCAGCTGTGATGGCTTGGAGAAACAGTTTAAACTGGCAGTGTAAACAAGAGCAGGGCATGTATGAGTAGTTGAGAACGGTGAATAGGAGTATGACTAGACAGAAGATAGTAGGGATGACAAGTTTTTTTGGGGCACAGTCTAAGTTAGTCTGGTGTCTGGAGTGAGACTGGGGCCTAATAAAAAGGAGCATCTATATAGGAGCTCAAATGGGCTGTACCCTGTAGCATTCTGAGGACAGGTCTGACTTCTGAGAAGGGAAAGTGGTAAAAGTATTGTCCAGTCCTTTTTAAGTTGGTGGCTGAGCTTGGTGAGGTGTGTTTTTAAAAGACTTTAGTCCATTCTACTTTTCCTGAAGACGGAGGACCATAAGGGATATAAAGGTTTCACTGAATACTAAGAGCCTGAAAAACTGCTTGGCTGATTTGACTAATAAAGGCTGGTCTGTTATCAGACTGTACAGAGGTGGGAAGGCTAAACTGAGGAATTATGTCTGACAGAAGGGAAGAAATGACTGCGGTGGCCTTCTCAGACCCTGTAGGAAAGGCCTGTACCTATCCAGTGAAAGTGTCTACCTAGACTAAGAGGTATTTTAGTTATCTGACTCGGGGCATGTTGAGTAAAGCTAATTTGCCAGTCCTGGGTGGGGGCAAATCCTCGAGCTTGATGTGTAGGGAAAGGAGGGGGCCTGAATAATCCCGGAGGAGTAGTAGAATAGCAGATGGAACACGGAGAAGTTATTTCCTTGAGGATAGATTTCCATGATGGAAAGGAAATGAGAGGTTCTAAGAGGCGGGCTAGTGGCTTGTACTATAGCATAACCTGCCTTTACTGGTGTGTGGCGATTAGGCCTGGTGGAACCGCCATCAATAAATCAAGTGTGATCAGGGTGAGGAACAGGAAAGAAGGAAATATGGGGAAATGGGGTGAATGTCAGGTGGATCAGAGAGATACAGTCATGGGGTTCAGGTGTGGTATCAGGAATAACGTGGGAGGCTGGATTGAAGTCCGGGCCAGGAACAATGGTAATTGTGGGACTTAACAAAGAGTGAGTACAGCTGAAGGAGCCGGGGAACAGAAAGTATATGCATCAGGTATGAGGAAGAAAATAGATTTTGGAAGTTATGAGAAATGTAGAGAGTGAGTTGAGCATAGTTTGTGATTTTTAGGGACTCTAACAGTATTAAAGCAGCAGCAGCTGCTGCATGCAGACGTGATGGCTAGGCTAAAACAGTAAGGTCAAGTTGTTTGCACAGAAAGGCTACAAGGTGCGGTCCTGGCTCTTGCGTAAGAATTCTGACTGCACTAACCATGCCTAGGAAGGAAAGGAGTTGTTGTTTTGTAAGGGATTGAGGTTTGGGAGATTAATCGGACACGATCAGCAGGGAAAGCACGTGTGTTTTTATGAGAATTATGCCGAGATAGGTAACAGATGAGGATGAAATTTGGGCTTGACTGAAGTAATGGGCGCTGTCTGTGAAGCCTTGCGGCAGTACAGCCCAGGTAATTTGCTGAGCCTGATGGGTGTCAGGGTCAGGCCAAGTGAAAGCGAAGAGAGGCTGGGATGACGGGTGCAAAGGAATAGTAAAGACAGCATGTTTGAGTTCCAGAACAGAATAACAGGTATGTGATCGGTTGCCAGGGAAGGAGTAGAGATGTCCCATACTTGTGGGTTAAGGTGGGGGATATGAGAGGAAGACGCGAAGGAGGCTTTGGGATGGGGAGAAGGGCGGCGATGAGATGCGGCTGTAGTCCAGGAATAGTCAGGGAAGCAGATAATTTGGTTAAAATATCTCAGCCTAATAAGGGAACTGGGCAGGTGGGAATAACTAAGAAAGGGTGCATAAAAGAGTGTTGTCCAAGTTGGCACCAGAGTGGGGGAGTTTTCAGGGGTTTTGAAGCCTGTCTGTCAATTCCCACAACAGTTATGGAGGCAACAGAAACAGGCCCTTGAAAAGAAGGTAATGTGGAGTGGGTAGCCTCCGTATTGACTAAGGGGACGGACTTACCTCCCACTGTGAGAGTTACCGGAAGCTCGGCGTCCGTGATGGTCTAGGGGGCTTCCGAGGTGATCGGGCAGCATCAGTCTTCAGCTGCTAAGCCAAGAAGATCTGGGAAGGAGTCAGAGAGCCTTGGGCCAGAGTTCCAGGGGCTCTGGGAGTGGCTTCCAGGTGAGTTGGACAGTCCAATTTCCAGTGGGGTCCCACACAGATGGGACGCAGCTTAGGAGGAATCCTGGGCTGCAGGCATTCCTTAGCCTGGTGGCCAGATTTCTGGCACTTGTAGCAAGCTTCTGGGGGAGGAGGTTCTGGAGGATTGCCTGGCTGCTGAAGTTCAGGTGTTTGGAAGTTATTGTGTGCTGGAGATGTGGCTGGGGTTTGTCTCACAGTGGAGGCAAGGAATTGCAACATTTTTCTATTATGGTACACCTTGAAGGCGAGGTTAATTAAATCCTGTTGTGGGGTTTGAAGGCCAGAGTTTAATTTTTGGAGTTTAATGTCGGGAGCAGATTGGGTAATAAAATGTATATTGAGAATAAGATGGCCTTTTGACCTTTTAGGGTCTAGGGCTGTAAAGCATCTCAGGGTTGCTGCCGAACGAGCCATGAACTGGACTGGGTTTTTCATATTTGATGAAAGAGCCTAAATGCTCACTGATTTGGGAGAGGTCTGATAAAGAAAAAGGAGCATTAACCTTGACTATGCCTTTAGCTTCAGCCACCTTTTTAAGAGGAAATTGCTGGGCAGGTGGGGGAGGGCTACTCACGGAATGAAACTGTAAACCGGACCGGGTGTGAGGAGGGGAGGTGATAAAAAGATTATAGGGTGGAGAAGCAGAGGCTGAGGAAGAATTGGGACCTAGCTCGGCCTGGCGAGGAGCAGCCAGGGGAGGAGGGGAGAGGTCAGATGGGTCTGTAGAAAAGGAAGATTAGAAAGACTCAGCGACGCTTGGGGTTGGGACTGGGGACAGGTGGGAGGGAAAGAAGGAAGATTTGGGACGAGTTGCACTGGGCACAGAGACTAGGGAGGGACGGATGTGTAAAAGAATGCCTGGACGTCAGGCACCTCAGACCGTTTGCCCATTTTATGACAAGAATTATTTAGATCTTGCAGGATGGAAAAATTGAAAGTGCCGTTTTCTGGCTATTTGGAACTACTGTCGAGTTTGTATTGGGGTCAAGAGGCATTGCAGAAGAAAATAAGACACTTAGGTTTTAGGTCAGGTGTGAGTTGAAGAGGTTTTAAGTTTTTGAGAACACAGGCTAAGGGAGAAGAAGGAGGAATGGAGGGTGGAAGGTTGCCTATAGTGAAGGAGGCAAGTTTAAAGAAAAGGGAGAGTAGAGACATGGAGGGAAGTGGTTCGGGGGTTCTTACCCTCCAGAAAAGTGGGAAAGGGGTCCGGGCACAGAGATACAAGGTCAGGGCATGGAAATAAGGGATCAGGGCACAGAGATATAAGAGGTTGGGGCATGAAAATAAGGGATTGGGGCGCAGAGATATAAGAGGTTGGGGCACAGAAATAAGGGATTGGGGCACAGAGATACGAGGTTGGGGTACTTGTCCCTCCCCTAGAAAAGCAGGACTTGCCGCTAAGGGTGAAGGAGAAGGGGTTGGGGGTTTTTGCCCCTGCTCCAGAAAAGCAGAGAAAGGGTAGAGACACGGAGAAAAGGGGTTGGGGAACTTGCACCTCCCCCAGAAAAGCGGGATTTGCTGCTAAGGGTGAAGGACCAAGGCAGGCGTCCCTGCATGGTCTGACACCTCTGAAACCTGGGTTAATAATCAGAGAGGTGTCCCTGCAATGATTAAACACCAAAGGAAGGCTGCCTTCCCTAGTCCGTGACTGGCGCCGGAGTTTTGGGTCCACGGATAAAACGTGTCTCCTTTGTCTCTACCAGAAAATGAAAGGAATTGAAATTAGAGAAGGGAGAGATTGAAGTGTGGCGCCAAGATTGAAAGGAGAAAGAAGTTGAGGGATAGTGAGGGAGGCTGGAGAAGAGAGTAAAAAGAAGTCGCTTACCCGATTTAAAATTGGTGAGATGTTCCTTGGGCTGGTTGGTCTGAGGACCTGAGGTCATAGGTGGATCTTTCTCAGGGAGCAAAGAGCAGGAGGACAGGGTATTGATCTCCCAAGGGAGGTCCCCCGATCCGAGTCATGGCACCAAATTTCACTCGCGTCCGTGTGAAGAGACCACCAAACAGGCTTTGTGTGAGCAATAAAGCTGTTTATTTCACCTGGGTGCAGGTGGGCTGAGTCCGAAAAGAGAGTCAGCGAAGGGCGATAGGGGTGGGGCCGTTTGATAGGATTTGAGTAGGTAAAGGAAAATTACAGTCAAAGGGGGTTATTCTCTGGCGGGAAGAGTGGGGGTCACAAGGTGCTCAGTAGGGGAGCTTTTGAGCCAGGATGAGCCAGGAGAAGGAATTTCACAAGACAATGTCATCAGTTAAGGCAGGAACAGGCCATTTTCACTTCTTTTGTGGTGGAATGTTGTCAGTTAAGGCAGGAACCGGCCATCTGGATGTGTACGTGCAGGTCACAGGGGATATGATGGCTTAGCTTGGGCTCAGAGGCCTGACAAGGACTATGGCTGATTTGCCATTATTTATGGGAGGTGGAAGTCAGTTATAATAATTTACTTTTTTATGAAGCAATCGTGGTTCCCTTCTGTTTCATCTTCAAATGATGTGCCCCTCTTTTATCTTTCCCTTTGACTTATAGCTTCTCCCCACAACCTTCCCTCTCCTTTTATATTAAAATATTTAGGGGCCGGGTGCAGTGGCTCACGCCTGTAATCCCAGCACTTTGGGAGGCTGAGGTGGGCGGATCACAAGGTCAGGAGATCGAGACCATCCTGGCTAACATGGTGAAACCCCGTCTCTACTAAAAATACAAAAAAAAAAAAAAAATTAGCTGGGCGTGGTGGCGGGTGCCTGTAGTCCCAGCTACTCGGGAGGCTGAGGCAGGAGAATGGCGTGAACCCAGGAGGCGGAGCTTGCAGTGAGCGGAGATAGCGCCATTGCACTTCAGCCTGGGTGACAGAACGAGACTCTGCCTCAAAAAAAAAAAAAAAAAAAAATTTATTGGTCATTCATTTCATAGTATGTGTTTGTACTCTTAGTATCAGCTTAATGAAACTGTTCAGCAAATAAAAATGGTCAATAATTTAAACATATACATTTACTAAATATAACTTTTATTTAAAAAATAGAAGTTTTTTTTAGAACTTATTAACTGAGCACTCCCTTTAAAGGAGTGAGTCCTACAGTTTGGAGAAATGCACTCCTACCTCTGTTTTTGCATCTCTCTCCCTTCCTCTCCCTCTCCCTTTCTCTCTCCCTCTCCCTTTCTCTCTCTCTCTCCCTTTCTCTCTCTCTCTCTCACAAACACACACACACTGAATAATTGATAGTAATCAGAAATCTGTAACTTTTTTTTCATTTGAACTGGAGCTTATAGCATAGAGACAAAAATATGGGCTATGATAATCCAAATTTTGGGACTGACTGCACTCACTAGTGATATGCACCTGGGAAACCCACTAGGTCACTCTCAGCCCCACTTTCCTCATCTTTAAAATGAAGACATTTGGCTTCTGATTCTGTAAAGTCCCATCCACCCCTTCTATTCCACAGCTCTCTGGATTCTGAAGACCAGGGCTCCAATTCACAGTGTCCATTAATCCAGGAGCCACAAAGGCAAGTGCTTATTTGCATAGAAATAGAATGCTAATCAGGTGCAGACAAAGCTCATCAGAATCAAGACAGCTGTCAGGACAACACTCTTCTGAAGGTGCCCAGACAAGGCGAGCAGAAGCAGGAGAAATTAAATTTAGCTGAAGTAGTGGAGTGCTATCAGTTATCGGCGGCCCCAGGCACATTAAATGGCATCTGGCTTCTGAGTGCTTAGCAGGGGAGCTCTTATCGCTCCAGTCCTGGAATTTGGAACCATTTTCTGTTAGAGTAGAGGGATTAAAAACAATGTCTGGGCCTGATGGACAGTGGTGAACAGCCAGCCACATGGTGCTGTTTATTGTTGGTGGATAAGGAGTCTTGGCCGAGTGAAGCCAGGAGGCTGAGGTAGGGAGATTCTGAATCACCAGCAGACTACCAAGGTCATGCAGGAAAGTCTGGCCGACTTCTCTGTAGCTAAGTTTTCATCTTCATTTTGTGAACAGTTATCATCTGACTCTTATTATTAGAATAAAATGCAATAAGGTGGCAACAGCCCTTTGGAAAATTATAAATACCCTTGACATGAGTTTGAACAGTGCGCATCCACTTAGATGAGAATTTTCTTCTACCTCTGTTACCCGTGAGACAGCAAGACCAGCCCCTCTTCTCCCTCCTCTTCCTGCTCAGCTGACTCAAGGTGAAGACAACAAGGATGAAGCCCTTCAGGATGATCCACTTCTACTTAATGAATAGGACATAGGTTTTCTTTTCTGTGTGATTGTCTCAATAACATTTTCTTTTCTCTAGTTTATTGTCAAGAATGCAGTATATAATATATATAAAGTACAAAATACGTGGTTAACTGACTGGTTGTGTTACTGGTAAGGCTTTGGTCAACAGTAGGCTATTAGTTAAGTTATTGGTGAGTTAAAAGTTATACATGGATGTTCTAGTGTGCAGAGGGTTAGCGCCTTAGCCCCCATGTTGTTCAAGGGTCAATTGTGGTGTGAAAGTTGTCATAACAAAAATGGAGTCCCTCGTGTCAAACCCTAGCAAATGGAGCTGGGGAAGGCCATGGAGGGCTCTCATGCACAATTTTCCTGATAATGGGAACTATCACAAGAAATGTTTTCAAACTGCAGCTTACTACATGAGTCACTCAAGGCAAGTTAGCAGCACAAGGATGGCTAGCCACTTATACAAGAACACCTGCTTGTTTCAAAAACTGTCTCACAAGCCCAGTTCAAAACTACAAGGGCTTAAACATAACTCCAAGATTACAAGTCCAACCTAGCAACTGCTGACACTTGTCAATCAGAATTTGCCAGCTCTTGTTAGATGATGCCAACACCAACGAGCTTTCTTTCAAAACAACTTGTATACCCTCCTCTCTCCCTAGTAAAACTCTAACTTTCCTTTGTTTTCTGGACATACCAGAGACCACACTGGTCTCTGTATCTGTCCGAAATTGTAATCCTATTTCTTTGTTTATTCCTAAATAAATCCTTTTTGCCTGGAGACTCATCTCTATGTATTTTTTATTTCAAATTGACAGTACGATCCATACAAATAATCAAATTTCAGGCAACCAATAGTCATCATTTATTATATGCTTGATACTGGGAATGGTAATAATAGCCAAGACTTATTAAGCACTTACTAGGTAGATACTTTGTAAGTACCATCCTTATCCCCACTGGGGAGTTTAGAAAATGGAGACAAAGTAATTTGTCTGAGATCATAGGTGTTGTGTGGCTGGGCTGAGGCTCCAATTCACTCTGGAACCTGCAATCTTAGCCATAATTATACGTGCCCTTTAATAATAATCATGGCCTTATTTAGAAATAAATCCAGTCTTTTATGTAATATATATTTCACTTATATAAGATATTATAATCTTGATATATATTTTAGTTAACAAAGAATAAAGCACATTTTCGTGTCTTTAAAAATTGCTCCTTGACATAATCAAAGGCTACATATTATAATGAAAGGAATTACTATAATCTAAATAGATACACTTAGTTTCTTTCTATTACAAATAATTTTAAAAGGAAAATTTGTCTATAATTTGTATCATTTCTCAAAAGTGAAATTATTGTGTAAAAGAGTGTGTATGTTTATTTTAAATTTTAAAAATTACAGTCCAGAATTCTTTTATTTTTGAGACAGAGTCGCCCAGGCTGGAGTGCAATGGAGTGATCTCAGCTCACTGCAACCTCCGCCCCCTGGGTTCAAGCTATTCTCCTGCCTCAGCCTCCCAAGTAGCCGGGATTACAGGCACCAGCCACCATGCCTGGCTAATTTTTGTATTTTTAGTAGAGATGAGGTTTCACCATGCTGGCTAGGCTGGTCTTGAACTCCTGACCTCAGGTGATCCGCCTGCCTCGGCCTCCCAAAGTGCTGGGATTACAGGTGTGAGCCACCATGCCTGGCCCTAAATTTCAAGTATATCTAAAAGTAGGGAGAATGTTGTTATGAATCCAGCATTCCCATCACCAGCTTCAGCAATTATCAACACCCAGCCAATCTTGTTTCATCTATTCCCTCCCCACAGAGCAATTATTCTGAAGCAAATCCCAGATGCTATCTCATCTATAGAGATTCCATTTTGTATTTCTAAAGGATTAAGACTCTTTTAAAAAATACCTGCAATATCATTGTCACATCTAAAAAAATTAACAATAATTATTTAATATTGCCAAATGCCTTGTCAGTTTACATTTCTTTGATTGTATTATAAACAGTCATGTGCCATATAACGATGTTTCAGTTGATGAAGGATCACATATATGAAGGGTGGTACTGTAAGGTTATAATACCATATTTTGACTTACCATCATGTTATAATTTCCTACAGTATTCAGTACAGTAATATGCTGTGCAGATTTGCAGTCTAGAAGCAATAAATAATGTAGACCTGCTCAAAAATGAGGAAAGCCAAATGTTCTCATTGGATATTTCCTTCTTCTCTCATCACTTAGTCCACTAAGTAACCCTTTTCCTGTAAGGGAATCATATATAGTGTTAAAAAAAAAAAACTCAAACATGTATGTTTGTCTATGTATGTATGTGACAGTGGCTTTTAATTGATATTCACCAATTTTCTATATCTATGTACCAAAAGCTCAAATGCAATTTACTTTCATATCCCCTTCTCTATTTCACCCCCCCAAAAATAAACTGTTTATTAAATATTTTTCTTTTCATCTCCATCTTCCTTCAAGAGGACACACATACCCTCCAAATTTTCTCTATACAAGGAATTCTACCTTGATGCTAATATGGCCACTGACCTGTCACTAACTAATGAAAAGAATCAGGCAGTATTTGCTCTGATTGGCTTGTTGGTGTAATGAGCAACATTTATGAAAAATTCCATATATTTTTCCATCTCATTTTTATTTTTTTCCCCTTTTGTTCTTTGTTCATATTTGTTTGGCATCTCCCAGAATTTCCAAATTCTGGGATTGGAGGATTGGAGGCACAAAGCAGGCAGACCTCAGCATCACATCAGCTATCTCTGGGTGGGGGAGAGTTGGAGTTGGTAAGAAAAGAGAAAAGTGTCTGGTGCAGAAGACACTTTGAGGATGATTTTTCACATAAATGTTTCACAGAGTATCTTGTGCAGGTTGTTCAGAGAAGCATCTAATTGTATCGAGGGACTCTCAGGTGAAGAGGTGCTGATATAACGTTCTGCCCCAAGTTAAAATGAGTTGTTTTAGGGAAGTAAAAAATAAAGAAATGAAAAGCAGTCTCTGCCATCTGGGAGCCTTATACTCCTAGCTGGACCTCAGTGCTGTTGCAAGCTGGCCTGGAGCTCATAGCTGGGCCCTGTTGCTCTCCTGCTTACATAAACAATCTCACAGAGCAACCAGGACCAAGCAAGGTCACTCTGAGACCATGATGAAGTGAGACAAAGCAAGGCCATGTGCAACCCATAAAATACCAAACATCTCCCTCTCTCAGCTAAAATGAGTGACCGCTGTTTCTTTATCAATTACAGTTTTATCCTTGCTCTAGTCTGCCCTCCCCATGGAAAATATTAATATACCAAATAATAGGATTCTCCCCACATTCTGGCAGCATCCAATCTAAACCAAGCTCCCACTTCCTTAGACCTTCTCCCTGCCAATGATCTAATCAAATCAAAGCCCCAGTTGTATGATAGGCTCCTTCTAACACCCTCTTTGTGGTTCCTCCTGGAGAACACTCTTCCTTGCTGCAATGAATAATAAACCCAGTTTCAATGATGGAGTGTTCCTGATGGGCTTTGGCTGAAGGGTATTGACAGAGGTAAATTTACAAACCATATCATTTTCTTTTCATTTAATCATTGACTAGTGACAACGAAAGGCAGATTTGAGACCATTCATTCCTTCCTTTTTAATTTTGTTTTACTTTGCTTTATTACCAACAGCAGAACTCTTTTTTTAGACAAAATCTTAAGTCATATCCCAGTATAGAAAGCAGATGAAAGGGAAACTGCTCTGTCACAAACATGGCAGCTCCTGGGCCCCATGAGCTTGGGTCCCTATGCCTATTCCCACAGTGGCCTGAAGGCACTTCTACTTGTTAGAGGGACCCATGTAGAAAACCACTGGTCTAGCCTAAATTCCTTATAATCTGGATTAGGCATCCAAGATCCAGTTTTGTGAGTTCCTCAAAGTCACCCTGCTTGTTAGGGGAACATCTTAGGTGAAGCTTCTGGTTTCCTGACTCCCAGGCCAGGGCCAGAATTCTGCAAGAGTCCCTTCTCTCTTCACAGGAGTTCAGGGCCAGTTCACCAGCTCCAGTGACCTGTTCTGGGTTGTTCATGTGGACATGGTTGTCTGACTCTCCCCAAAGATGCTCACTGCATCAGGACCCTGGCCCCATCCAACGTCCACTACCTCTGCACTTTCCCTTTTTTACTTTCTTGACCAATAGCCACAGTAATGACCATGGTGGTGCCATGATTATCACATAAAGATTCCCTTTAATGCATGACTGTGGGGGAGAGTTCTACCAACTGTGGAATTAATATGAGGCTTAGAAATGGGATTCCCAGTTAAAAACATCTGGTCCTTTTTACTAACTCTAAATGAACTCTTAATACTTGAATCCTTGAGGTAAAAGCACTGGTGAGGAGAGGAAGATGAACTTGGAAGGTTTGTGAAAAGAAGGCCAAGAATCATGGCCTCAGAAAATAGCTTGAACAACATCATTCTGCAGCAATGTGATGAGGTGTGAGTCTGCTTTATGCAGCATTTGCACTTACCAGGAAGAAGAAATCATGTCTCTTCTTGCCTGGTGCACAGGAATGCTATACACATACTAGAAAGTGATCTACACTCCCTGAAAGAAAGGGGCCATAGAAGTCCAGGGGGAACATATCAAAACATTTTTTGTGATGTTTTTCATGATGTTCCTCATATTCAGAAGGGATGTCTATTGTGGGTGACTGAAATGTCATATAAAGTGAGAAATGTTCTTGTCAGCCCCAGTTCAGTAAACAGGGTAAGCAGTCAGCCCTAATGAGTCAAGTGGGGCTAAGAAACAGAAAGGACCATGCTGAGTTTGTTCTGCGTCTAAGACAAGGATCCTGATGGAGATTCATGATGTGGCCAGACCTCTTCCACGTGAATTTAGGCTGCTTCCATTATTACAAGTCATACATCTTTCTGCGTCAGGCTGTGTCACAACTCAGGCTAGTTTTTTAAAAAAATCATATTCTGACCTGTTCATAAACCACAGTGCAAAGTAATGACCCAAAACACCAGGAAAGGGATCTGTAAATGTATTTTCTCATCAGACCAATTGGAAAACAAACACCACTAATTTTTTTTTGTAAAAATATTATTAATATATACATTTTTATCTTTAAGCTGCCCCATAAATAACAATTAACTGCCCTTGAGCACTTACCAAGTGTCAGGGAAGAGTAACCAGGGCTAGGAGTGGGTGAGATGAGGAAGGCACTTATGTTGCGCACAAAATTTAAGGGTGCATCAACAAACTCAGTAATCAAGATAAATAATATTTAGATGAAATATTAAAAAAATCATCAAACTCTGTCCCTCCTGTTATTGCCTATAAATCTTTAACCTCTGACTGATGCTTATAAGTGCTTCCACACATCAATGTCTTCTGTTCTATTCTATTTCTATGCATTAACTCATTGTCTAAGTCAGTTTGGGCTGCCAGAGCAAAAGCTTGTAGACTGGGTGTCTTAAATAATGGACGTTCATTTCTTACAGTTCTGCAGGCTGAAAGTCCAACTTTAGGATGCCAGCCTGGTTGAGTTCAGGTAAGGGCTCTCTTTCTGGCTTACAGATGGCCACTTTCTCACTGTGTCCTCACATGGTGGAGAGAGTGAGCTCTGGTGTCTCTTCCTCTTATAAGGACATTAATCTCATCATGGGGGGGGCCCACTCTCATAACCTCATGTAAACCTAATTACCTCCTGAAGGCCCCACCTTCAAATACCATCACATTGAGGCTTAAGACTTCAATGTATATATTTAGGTCTTCAGCATACAAACATTCAGTCCATTAACACTCAATAAAGCTTCAAGTCAATCCAATGAAGTATCTACTAGCAAGCTTTTTACCTCTATCTCTGTCTGTCTCTTTCTTTCTTGTGTAAACACTTAGGTACAGAAATGTTAAATAACTTGCCAGAGTTTACACAGGTGACAAACGGTAGAAAAAGTGCTATGGTTTGAATATGTCTCCCAAAGTCCACGTGTTGAAAACTTAAATCCAATGCAACAGTACTGAGATGTGGAACCTTTAAGAGGTGATTAAAGGTTTGAGGGAAGAGCTCTCATGAATGAACGAGTCATTATCTTGAGAATGAGCTTGTTATAAAAGTGAGTTCTCTTGCTTGCTCTCATGTGCTTTTTTCACCATGTGATGCCTTCCACCATGTTATGATGCAGATGCAGCAAGAAGGCCCTCACCAGATGCAACCCCTAGATCTTGGACTTCCCACCCTCCAGAAATCATGAGCCCAGTAAACTGCTATTGTTTATAAATTACCCAGTCTATGGTATTGTTATAGCAGCACAAAATGGACTAAGACAATCAAGATTTCAACTCAGTGACTCAGACCTTGGAGTCTGCACTTTTATCCAATTTGCTATACTGCATCTAAAGCAAAAGAATGATAATTTCTCAAGAGAAATCTTGCCTTAGCTACAGACAGAACAGAGTAATGATTTCAAGGATAGTAGATGTCTTCCCATGATTGAATTTCCTATATGTAGACAGAAGGCCCCTGTAGAGAGAAAATACTCCATGGAAGATATTTCACGGGAGAGGGAGAGGATGATGGGGCACTTCTTGACCCCGAATCAACTAGTAGCACCCCTGCTTGAAAGCATTTAGGTGACCTGTCTGCCTCAGAAGTAATGGTAGGCAGGAGAGGTAAGTTTTGAAGAAGCACAAGAATTAGAGAAGGGCAGGGCACTGGAAACAGTCCTAAGATGTTGAAGTGCTTCAGGGGACTAAGGGAGCAAGACTGGGGGTCCCTGACCCCATAAAATTATCAGATACAATTTTTGTGTGGGAGGGCAGAGAAGGACTAAGTGGAGCATGTGAGGAGGGCCAGTGGGGTCCAGAAGGCTCCCTTCTCTTCTCCATAGAAGTAGCACTGCCATGGAAGTTTGTAGAATTGCCAAACGCTGCAATGCCTTGCCCAATTTTCACTGGTGTCAATGAGCATTAGCCTTTTGAGCTAATTAATTAGACTTTTGACCTAACTTTTAAGCTGCCTGCATGTGTCGGCACCCTCTATCTGTGAATAATTGCTGTTTCCTCTCACTGCAAACTCAGAACATGCCCCACACCGTTTATATGATATTCTGGCAGCCCTGTGCCATCCAGAGGGCCTTGTCTGAGGTTGCACCATGATCCAGGGCCAGGGTTTGGACTCAAGCCCAGATTTGGACTTCTAAGCTCCTGCTTCAGCCATTACTTGCTAACATTCCTTGTTAATTTTCCTTATCCACAAATTTGCAGGCTTCGCAAGCTCTATATTGAAATTAATTTCTTTAATAGTTGGTGCCCTCATTCATTTTCTTTCAGTTTAACTGTCCTCTGTGGAAGCCCAGGTGAGCCTCAGACATGACTCAGTGTGCTTGGCAGACTCTTCCCACTATTAACCAGAAGGTGGGCTGTGAGTCCAGTCACTGCCTACCACCTCCTTTCCTCTTTTCACTTTGACCTTGTTGTAGACTGATTGTATCCCTCCAAATTTATCTGTTGGAACCCTAATCCCCAATGTATTGGGGTGTGGAGATGGAGCCTTTGGGAGGTGATTAGTTCATGAGGTTGGAGTCCTCATGAGTGAAATTAGTGCCCTTTGGGAAGAGGCCAGAGAGTTAGTTCCCCCTCTTTTTGCCAGGTGATGACACAGTAAGAAGGTGACTGTTGAAACCAGGAAGTATATTCTCACCAGAACCTGACCATACTGGCACCCTGAACTCAGGCTTCCCAGCCTCCAGAACTTGGAGAAATAACTATCATTTAAGACCCCAATCCATGGTATTTTTGCTGTAGCAGCCTGAGCTAAGGCAGACCTTTCAGACCTTTATAGAATTTGTGTGTCTGTGTGGGGTACGTACTTAAAAAGAGAATGCCTTCCCAGGTTTCTTTTGGTGCCTAGAAAGATGTGAAATGCTTTTGATGTCCTTAGGTAGTGACCAAAAATGGTGAGGCCTGAGTATCTGGACCTTCACCTCTGAGATATATCTGGATACATAGAGACTACTGGAATGCTTTATGGTTTCTGGTGCAGTAGGAAGAGAGACCATCCAAGTTACAGGCAGGAAAAATGCTTCTGTTCTTCTCTTCATTCATTCCTGAGTCCCTGGGTCATCCAGTGTAGGCTATTACTCACCACCCATTCTGTCCCTACCTCAGCCCTGCATCTGCTTCTTTCCTGGTGGATCCACCTTCCCTCTAGGGATACACACTTGCTGGATATTCATGCTCCCAGACTTGCTTCAAGCTGGGACTTGTGTTTATGGTCCAGTCCTGGCAGAGGGGAACATGAGGGGGAAAGTGTGCTGTGTGTGTCTGTGTGGGGGTCTTAAAAAAAGGTTGACTTCCTAATGAAAAGGGAGCCACAGGGACAGGCGCCAGTCCCTGACTGTAAATGATGCTGGGATCTGCAGCAGATATCTGATAGCCCTGAGAGTAGATATTACCACACCAGGAAGTGGCAGAGCAAAAAGGTAGACAGAACCTGGATCCTATCAATGAAATGCTGCAGCAATTGAGCAATCACCTTTTCTCTGATCTTCTTGTTTTATATCTTTATTGCTTGAGCTACTTGAATTGGATATTTACTAACTTGCAACCGGAAACATCTGAATACCTTCTTACCCCCAACTTCCCTTGCACACTCATTATCCTTGGAGAGGTGCCCAAGGCAGCTCCCTCCTCACAACTTACTGACATAGTTTCTGGTGCACATTTCTTTTGGCACCAGGCTTATGAGCTGCACACACATACACACGCATACATACACACACATATGTGCATGTGTGTGTGCGTGTGTGTCTGTCTGTGTGTGATGTGTGTTTAACTACACAGGGAATACGGATGAGAGGAACAGAGTATCAAAGTTTAAAGTGGCAGTGGCGATGGCTGGCTCTGGGTCATGGAGGGTCTGGTAGTGAATAAGGTGCTCCACGGTTGTGTGGGTGCAGCCTGTCGGCTGTATTCAGGGATTGCTCATGCTTTTCCTGAGGCACTTGCCAAGAGAGCATTTGCATTCCATTAACTCAGCACTTGCAGGAAAACCCAGAAAAGGCTGAATCTGCTTTTCAGGGTTAAAGATACCCAAATACTGGGTTCCTGCAAAGGGATGGAAGGCATTTACAGTGGAGTCAGGAAAGGCGAACCAATACTCTGGATTCACATGACTAATTAGAAGGACTGCTTGATGCTGTGCAAAGAATGGAAGCCTTGGGAGAAAGTAGCCATGCAACCTTGGAGTTAAGAGCTAAGCATGGGACCACTAGACGTAGTCAGATGCGAAACTTGGGTGTTAGGATATCAGATGTCTAAAGTTCAGAGGAGGGCATATATAAGAGGCTGAGGTTGTTTTGACATATGGAAACCTGGGCTTGAGAGAGTTAAATGCAGAGGATGAAACAGTTTGGGAAGAGCAGGGCTGGGAGCAGGATTGAGACACGTGCAATGGGGAAGAAGAGGACTCAGCCAACTCCAGTGGGAGGAAGGCCACCAAGGTGGACTTCTAGAACATCACTGGTCACCCAGTGGTTTGGCTGCAGGGAGCAGGCATTAGTCTAGGCCAATTTTCCACACTGGGAAATAGAACTTAAACATGGCCCAAGCCTGATGACATATCAGAATTCTTGGATTGAAAATTTCTGTAAAAAATGCACGTGGCCACTCTAATTCCCACCCTACTCCCACCCCTGAGATTCTGATGCAGTTGTTTGAGAAATTCTAACTTAAATAGTCCCTGAAATTTATATTTTTTGGAAGGTTTCCAGGTGATTATGATGAGCAAACAGGTTTAGGAACTTCAGAAATAAGCAGTGTCAGTGTTGACAGAAGGGTGTGGAGCAGGTGGTAAATGAACTGAAGCTGACTGGCAGTCAGGCCTCAAGGATCAGGGGTCGAGGATGTAAACTCTGTTCCTGGTCAATGTAATTTCCCTAGAAATTACTGAAATACACAACTGTGGGCTGACATCAGCAATCCTGGGGAGATTATGAAATGTACTCATCATATAAGGTGTGTGCTGGTGTTCCTATTTTACACATGATCAAACTAAGGTTCAGAGAGGGTAATAGATTTGCTCAAGATTACAAGTCCAGTAAATGGCAGAATTGGGAAGTAGAATCAGGTGTTCATTCATCCAGTGACCATGGGAGAGTGACCTCAAAAGTCAATGAGGAATGATCTTGTGCACTCAGGAGAAACAAACTACAGAGAAGAAAAGAAAGAAAAGAAGAATACACTGGGCTTGATTAGAATGAGACTAAGCAAGGCAGGGTATCTTTGTTTGTGTTGCTGTAACAAAATAACACAGACTGGGTCATTTATAAACAATGGAAACTTATTTCCTCACAGTTCCGGAGGCTGGAAAGTCCAAGATCACGGTGCTGGCCTTTGGTGTCTGGTGAGGGCCTTCTTGCTGCATCTTCAGATGGTAGAAGAGAGAAAGGGCAAAGAGAGCCTAAGCTCATTCCTCCAGACCTTTATAAGGCATTAACTCATTCATGAGAACAGAGCCCTTGTGATTTCATCACTTCCCACCTCTTAATACTGCCACAATAGGGATTACGTTTCAACATGAACTTGGGGAGGAACACATTCAAACCATAGCATGGCAGAAGGAGAGTACATTATTAGAAATGAGAGAGAGCTCTCTTATTTTCTTCATTTGGCTTCATTCATTCATCACATATTTATTATTATTTCCACAAATACAGTTTGTCCTTCCTCTGAGTTCCAGCTTCCCAACTGTGTGAACCCCCCTACCTCATCTTTCTCCAATGCCCTAAATGATCCCTTATTCTCAAACCCTTTTTATGACCACTTTCTTGTCACTTGGCTGGAGGTCATGTAATATGGCAGCTCTTTAGCCTTCTTTGTACATGCACTTCTTTTCAACTCAATACCTTGGGGCACTGAGAGAGTAAAGTAGACTGTTGGCTTCTGAAAGGAGTTATGAATCCCTTTGTGGGTGTATTGGCTTCTTTCACTTTGTAAATAATGCCTCTTCAGCGGCCAAATATAGAAATCACCCATTTGTCTGAAAGTAGCTAAAACAAATCCATAACTAATTGGTTTTTATGATCCTTTTTGGATCTTTTGATACTTTATGATAAGAATCATAGAAACATTTAGGTCTCTAAAAGAGGAAAATTCAACATGTCAATATATATTTACAAGAGCCAATGAGCCTTCAGAAGCGTCTGCCTTTCTAACCATGAATAATGGGCATTTCAGGACAACTGGGTGCATGAGCTTTCCAAAGCAGGAGGAAAATGCCATTTGCTATGGATAGTCCACAAAGCACTTTATTATCTTCTGTTGTTCAGTTTGAAGAGTAGGAAAAATAAACTCCATGCCGTCTTCTTTCTAGGGTTCACCCATCAACAGCAAGAACTATGTTCGGCAGTAGACATTCTGGGCAGCAATATATTAGGCCTTAAATTAAAATAGCCATTAAAATATTATGCTAAGCATTTTCTTATTTACAAGACACTAATTTATTGTAAAGTAGTTTACTTTCTTCTATGGCTGAGTTTAATACGTTTCTTTCAGAAGAGCCATACAAAGCATGCTCGGAGAAAGGAGACTGTGTTGCTTTTTTTAATAAGCAATGTAGCTGTCACCAATGCTGTAACCAATCAAAGATTGATTACTAATGCATCTTTAATGCAGATAATTTATTAGATAGTAAGGGTTTTTTTCCCTCTAAATTTTCAGTAGGAGGAAATCGCTGAGTTTTTCCATTTTAAATTAAAGGGTTTCTGCAATTGGTTTTTCACTAAGCCTTAAAACGGATGATCAAATTCAACTATGTAGCAAACATGCTTAGGATGAAGCTTGTGCTACTCTCTCATACTTTTATGTCTGCTTGAATACCAACAAACCTCCTGACAGCAAGAACCAAACAAGACGCATATCGCGACCAAGGTGCCTAGTAGAATGCTATTGATGTATAATGATGTATAATAGGTGCTCCATGAATATTTGTTGGATGAATAATGTCTTAAGCAGTTTTTCTTCCTGCAGAGTACGCTTGTCCTAAGCTTGTATATCAGTGATGGATTGCTACGTAGCATTCACACTTCCTCATGTCTCTCTTTGTCATCTACCAGCAGCCAGGATGGGAGGCAGGGTGCAGAGGCGAAGAATGAATTAGCCCAACTGTGTCCCTGTCTTCTTCACTGAAGGGGGTTGAAACTGTCTTGTCCTGGCAATGCCAAGTGGTCAGCCTGCAGTTCAGCTTCATAAGATAGCCAGTGGGAAATTTCCTATTCAAGGTGGCCAAGAGCTCTAAGATGTCCAAGTTGAAGCTGTCAGAGAAATTCTTAAATTTTTGTGTCTAATGGCAAAGAAGTATAAGTTGAACAATTGTCTCTGAGAAAGACTGGGACACATAGTTCAAAAGGGATTATGGGCTGGGCATGGTGGCTCACGCCTGTAATCCCAGCACTTTGGCAGGCTGAGGCAGGCAGATCACCTGAGGTCAGGACTTCAAGACCAGCCTGGCCAATGTGGTTAAACCTCGTCTCTACTAAAAATACAAAAATTAGCTGGGCATGGTAATGCAAGACTGTAATCCCAGCTACTTGGGAGGCTGAGGCAGGAGAATGGCATGAACCTGGGAGGTGGCAGTTGCAGTGAGCCAAGATCATGCCACTGCACTCCAGTCTGGGCCACTGAGTGAGACTCTATCTCAAAAAAAAAAAAAAAAAAAAAAAAGGAATTACAAAAAGAAAAACTTTTCCTTGAAGTCTCTTATTTTATCTGAAAAATGCATGCAAGTTTGCATTGCAAGCCATAATATACCCTTTGTTAAAAAGGTTAGTCTCTGGCTGGGTGCAGTGGCTCAGGCCTGTAATCCCAGCACTTTGGGAGGCCAAGGCGGGCAGATCACGAGGTCAGGAGATCGAGACCATCCTGGCTAACACGGTGAAACCCTGTCTCTACTAAAACAAAATACAAAAAATTAGCTGGGCGTGGTGGCAGGCACCTGTAGTCCCAGCTACTCGGGAGGCTGAGGCAGGAGAATGGTGTGAACCTGGGAGGTGGAGCTTGGAGTGAGCCGAGATGGTGCCACAGCACTCCAGCCTGGGCGATAGAGCGAGATTCCATCTTAAAAAAAAAAAAAAAAAGGTTAGTCTCTAGTTGTTAGTCTCCATAAATGTAACAAAGATTTCAAATAATCTTGACTTCAACCAATGGAACTGATTATGTTGTATCTAGACTACAAGGTTGTTTACATATCTTTATACCCCCTCAGCTCCTCACCCATCTTTGTTAAATAGGTATATTATGATAAAATAAGCAGAAGAAAAGAGATACGTTATGATTATAAAGAGGTATATATGAACGAAACAAAGGAAACTGAGCATAAGTCTTTGGTTAATGTTGAGTTGAGTATAATTTCTGGAAAAGTAGAATGAATTGGAAAGGACCAATGTTGAATATCACGTTCAGAGCCCCTACATAATGTTTTCTTCAGACTTGGGTTCACACTATTTTGGAAACATAGGCCCCCATAAAAATGATGACAGTGTCTTCACTGCTTGCCAAATTATATCAGGGTAAACACCAAGGACAAACACCTGAATGTGCCACAGATTTGGCATAGTGCCAGATTTTCAGCCATAGTCCCTGAAACCTTGAATAAGTGTCTCTAACTGAGAAGTTAAGCCATGTGTGTCCTGTGATGGTTGATTACAAAATTTTTTTATTTCTATAGGTTTTTGGGGAACAGGTGGTATTTGGTTACATGAGTAAGTTCTTTAGTGATTATTTGTGAGATTTTGGTGTACCCCTGTGACAGTTAATTTTATGTGTCAACATGGTTAGGCCATGGTATCCGGATAATTGGCCAAACATTATTCTAGATGTTTCTGTGAAGTTATTCTTGACATTTAAATCAGTAGACTTTGAGTAAAGCTGATGACCTCTCATAATCTGGGTGGGTGAGCCTTATCCAATTGGTTGATGGCCTTAAGAGAAAAACATTGACATCCCTGGGATAGGAGGGAATTCTGTCAGCAGACAGCCTTCAGACTCAAACTACAATTCTTTCCTGGGTCTCCAGGCTGCCCGCCTACCCTGCAGATTTTGGATTTACCAGCCTGTATAATCACATGAGCCAATTTCTTAAAATAAATCTCTCTATGCACATCAAATTGGTTCTATTTCTCCTGTGAACCCTGACTCATGCAGGTCATGTGGTGGACTGAGAGTGGACCTGCCAGACCTGCTTCTAGGTGCCCCAGCCCTGATGGCCAGGCCTACTTGCGTAATTTATTCCTTCTCCTGGAATGCCCCCAAACAATAAGAATCTCACCCAGTTCCCTGGTAATGCAAGAGAATCAAATGATGCAATCATTCTCAGCACAGTAATTTTTTATTTTTTCCTCTAGCCTTACAAAAAGCAGTATATTCCCCAACATGGAAAGTGAGATTTTTCACATTTCATTTGCATATGGTATGACAATACCTTTTGAGGGCAAATATTTCAAAGTTTTTTCTTTAAGCAGTTGGTAAAATCATTATCCTTGGAGATGTGTGATATGTTTAAGGAGGTTAGATGAAAGCATTTAGAGTGGCTCTCAAGGACAATGGCCCTTGCTGTCTGTTTTATTATCCTCAAGGTTAAGGAAGAGATGAAACAAAACATCTTTTGAACTAGGATACAAAAATGACTGCATCTGTGACTAAAATTTATGAACTGAGTGTGTGTAGTACATTAGTAGGTCTAGTTAATGAAAAAGCTAAAGGCAAGAGAGACAAAAGAGTATTAACAATTCTAGCTGTTAGTCTCCATAAATGTAACAACAAAGATTTCAAATAGTCGTAATTTCAACCAATGGAGCTAATTGATTGTGTCCTGTCTAGACTGCAAGGTTCTTGTTTACACATCTTTATATCCCCTCGGCTCCTCACCCAGTGCCCTGTACTAAAGAGATGATCAATAATAGTGGTTGACATACCGCCAGCAGCTTTAATTTGTACAAATTAATGAAAGGAAATGTGAGGTCTATTGTCGCAGTTCCTTTGTGTGCTGTATGTACCCAAGAGAATGAGGCTAGTATGATATCAATGTCCTGGAAATGCGTTTAAACAAACACAAAAGTTTTCTTACTCTCCAGGCTGTTCTTTTCCGTATAAAGCCATAGTAAAGCTTCATTTAATTAGCAAAATGTGAATAAGAAAAATATAACCAATTAAGAGGGTGAATACAATAACCTAGGAGAGACAGCATGAGATGAAAATAGACACATGAACGGGTTTGTTGCAGGAAGGGATACATGTCCACCATCAAGATAAGATTGGGGACCCAATAGGATTTTGGAGCAAAGGAGAGGAAGGAGTCTAGAATGACAAGAAGGTTTCAAGCAATGCCCTATTGGCCTTAAAAACTGCTTTGTTCTTTTGCTGGAGAAGATGATATTTTATGTTTTAGTTATAATTAGTTTGGAGATTTAGTGGGGGTACTTGGGTGGGCACTAGCATTTGGGGAATGTACTCTTATTCTTTGACAAGAGAATTTAGGGATGTATAGAAAATAATTAGACTCAATAACAGACACAGTGTTCAGATTGTTCTGGAGCCCAGTCATACCTGTATCTTTGCCCTAGGTTATTTAGGTATATAGTGGTGGGACACAGGGTGACACTGCAAAGAGTGCTTAATATCACTTAACTGTGATAAATATTCTATATTGAAATCAGGAACAAGTCAAGGATGCCCATGTCATCGCTTACACACAACATTATCCTGGAGGTTCTAGTCAATGGACAAAAGATTACGGAAAAAAATTACATATAAAAATTAGAAAATAAGAAGAAACGAAGACAAATTATTAGAATAAAATAGAATATTAAAACAAAAAATTAATTGCACTTTTATATATCAGTAATAAGTTAGAAAAGGAACATTTTTAATAATAAAAATAAAAGACAAGAAGAACTAAAACTATTAAAAGAATTGCAAGACATTTATGGATCAATTTTTTAAACTTTATTTTAAAAATGTAATGACTTATATGTCATTAAAGAAGACATATAAATGGAGAGATATACCATATTCATGGTTGCTGCTTCTTGGTAAATTGGTCTATGAATTTAATGCAATTCTTATCAAAATCCCAAAAGCATTTGTGGTAGATCTGACAAGTTGACTATAGAATTAAAGGAGGAACAATACATTAAGTGGTGCTAAGACATTGGTTGCTGTGTGAAAAAGAAAAGAAAACAGGAAAGTGCTTCACATCATATAAAAATCAATCTTGTTTGGGTTAAGAATGAAAGTGTAGAAATCAAAATTAGAACTCTAGAAAAAAATTGAAGAATATCTTTATGAACTTGAGATAGGAATGATATTTTTAAAAAGACACACCTCAAACAAAAGATTGGTAAGTGGGCTATATTAATTACTTGAATTTCTTTTCATCAAAGGAAAGTAGAAAATAAGCTATAATTATGTAAGGAAAATATATTTTAAACACACGTAACCTAATAAAGAATTTATATCTGGAATATATCCAACAAATAATAAAAATATCACCAAAGGAAAAAAATCTCAAAAGAAAAATACTTATCCTGTCTAAATATTTTTAGATACTATGTAGATAGGCAGCAATGTCTGTCTAAATATTTCAATTTACCCAGTAGAAAGATGGGCGAAGGAAGAAATGAAAAGATAATTCATAGAAAAAGAAACAAAAATGACCAATAGGTTTGTGAAAAGATGGTCATTCTCACTAGCAATGAAGGAAATGTAAATGCAATAAGATACCTTTCTGTTTTTCATCCACCAAACTTGCAAAAACTAGACTAACAATATCAGAGATTGTGAGAATATGGTCAATGGCATTATTTATGCATTGGTGGAGGCATACGCTGGTCCAAACAAACTGGAAAACAATGTGGCATAATATACTAAATTTGATGATGCACAACTTTTAAGACCTAATAATTCAACTAGCTATATATTCTCAAGAAAGAACTTCCTTATGTGCACAAGATTACATAAGTACATGTGTCTCCAATTCAAAGCAATGTCTGCGATATGGTTTGGAGCTGTGTCCCCACCAAATGTCATACTGAATTGTATAGTCCCCAGAGTTGAAGGTGGGGCCTCATGGGAGGTGATTGGATCACGGGGTGGCTTTCTCATGAATGGCTTAGCACCATCCCCCTTGGTACTATCCTTGTGACAGTGAGTGAGTTCTCACAAGATCTGGTTGTATTAAACATGTGTAGCACGTCCTCCCTCTCCTCCTCTCTCGGTCCTGCTCCCGCCACGTAAGATGCCTCACTCTCCCTTTGCCTTCCATAATGATTGGAAGCTTCCTGAGGCCTCCCTAGAGGCAGAAGCCACTAGGCTTCCTGTATAGTGGGCAGAACCTTGAGCCAATTAGATCTCTTCTATTTATAAATTACCCAGTCTCCGTTATTTCTTTATAGCAGTGCAAGAATGGCCTAATACAATCTGTAAGTCAAAGCAAAATCTATGAAAATGACCATCAACAAAAATCTGGATAAAGAATTATATTTCTGTCAATTGGTCTATATAGAACCTTACTTTATGTGTGATTGTTTTTAAAACACCATATTTAATATAATGGCAGACCTAGTTTTATTATACTTCGTTTATTGCATTTCTTGCACATTGAAGATTTGTGGCAATCCTGCACTGGGTAAGTCTGTTGGAGCTGTTTTTCAAACATCAGGGACTCACTTCATGTCTTTGTGTCACATTTTAGTAATTCTCATGCTATTTCATACTTTTTCATTATTATTATATCTGTTACGGTGATCTGTGATTAGCGATCTTTAATGCTACTATTGTAAGTGTTTTGGGGTGCCATAAATGGTGCCCATATAAGACTTAATCGATAAATGTTGTGTGTGTGTCCTGATTGTTCCACCAACAGGCCTTTTCCCTGTCTCTCTTCTTCTCCTTGGGCCCCCCTATTCCCTGTGACATGACAATATTGAAATTAGGCCAATTAATAAGCCTACAGTGGCCTCTAAATGTTCAGGTGAAAGGAAGAGTCACATTTCTTCCACTTTAAATCAAAGGCTAGAAAAAAATAAGCTCAGTGAGAAAGGCAGGTCAAAAGCTGAGACAGGCCAAAAGCTAGGCCTCTTGTGCCAAACAGCCAAGTTGTGAATACAAAGGAAAAGGTCTTGAAGAAAATTTAAAGTGCTACTTCAGTGGACACCCAAATGAAAAGAAAACAACAGAGTTTGTTGCTGATATGAAGAAAGTTTGTGGTCTGGATAGAAGATCAAACCAGATACAATATTTCCTTAAGCCAAAGCCTGATCCAGAGACAGGCCCTAACTCTCTTCAATTCCCTGAAGGCTGAGAGAGGTGAGGGAGATGCAGAAGGAAAGTTGGATGCTAACAGAGCTTGGTTCATGATATTTAAGGAAAGAAGGCATTTCCAGAACATAAAAGTGCAAAGTGAAGCAGCAAGTGGAAGCTGCAGCAAGTTATCTGGAAGAACTAGCTAAGGTTATTGATGAATGCGGGTAACTAAACAACAGAAAAACAGTCTTATATTTGAAGAAGATGTCACTTCGGACTTTCATAGCTAGAGGCGAGAAGTCAATGTCTGGCTTCAAAGCTTTAAAGATCAGGTTGACTCTCTTGTTAGGGGCTAATGCAGCTAGTGACTTTAAGCAGATGCCAGTTGCTCATTTACCACTCAGAAAATCCTAGAACCTCAAGAAGTATGCTAGGTCCACTCTGCCTATGCTCTATAAATGGAACAATAAAGCCGGGATGACAGCCCATCTGTTTATAGCATGGCTTACCAAATATTTTAGGCCCACTGTTGAGACCTACTGCTCAGAATAAATGAATTCTTTCAAAATATTACTGTTCATTGACAATGCACGTCTTCACCCAAGAGTTCTGATGGAGAGATGAGAGTAATGTTGTTTTCATGCTTGCTAGCACAACATCCATTCTGCAGCCCATGGACCAAAGTGTAATTGTGACTTCCAAGTATTATTATTTGAGAAGCACTTTTGTAAGGCTATACCTGCTATAGATCATGATTCTTCTGATGGATCTGGGCAAAGTAAGTTGAAAATCTTCTGGATAGGAGTTACTATTCCCTACATCCTTAATAACATTTGTGATTCATAGGAGGAAGTCAAAATATCAACATTAATAGGAACTTAGAAGAATTTGATTCCAGCCCTCATGAATGACTTTTGAAGGGTTCAAGACTTCCATGGAGGAAGTCATTGCATGTGTGGTTGAAATAGCAAGAGAACTAGAATTAGCAGTTGACCCTGATGATGTGACTGCATTGCTGCAATCTCATGATAAAACTTTAACTGATGGGTTGCTTCTTATGCATGAACAAAGAAAGTGGTTTCTTGAGATGGAGTCTACTCCTAGTGAAGATGTTGAAATGAAAACAAATGATTTAGTTGATAAAACAGTGGCAGAGTTTGAGAGGATTGACTGCAATTCTGAAAGTTTTACCGTGGATAAAATGCTATCAAACAATATTGCATACTACAGAGAAATCTTCCATGAAAGGAAGAACCAATCAATGTGGCACACTTTGATTTTAAGAAATCTTATTTTGGGTTCTGTTCTAAGATGGCCGATTAGGAACAGCTCCAGTCTGCAACTCCCAGCATGATTGACGCAGAAGACGGGTGATTTCTGCGTTTCCAACTGAGGTACCTGGTTCATCTCACTGGGACTGGTTGGACAGTGGGTGAAGCCCATGGAGGGTGAGCCGAAGCAGGGCAGGGCGTTGCCTCACCCGGGAAGCACAAGGGGTCGGGGGATTTCCCTTTCCTAGCCAAGGGAAGCCGTGACAGACAGTACCTGGAAAAATGGGACACTGCCACTCAAATATTGCGCTTTTCCCATGGTCTTAGCAACCGGCAGACCAGGAGATTCTCTCCTGTGCCTGGCTCGGCACATCCCACACCCACAGAACCTTGCTCACTGCTAGTGCAGCAGTCTGAGATCCATCTGCGAGGCTGCAGCCTGGCTTGGGGAGGGGTGTCCACCATTGCTGAGACTTGGCTAGGTAAATAAAGTGGCTGGAAAGCTTGAACTGCAACTCAGCAAGGCCTACTGCCTCTATAGACTCCACCTCTGTGGGCAGGGCACAGCTGAACAAAAGGCAGCAGAAACTTCTGCAGACTTAAACGTCCCTGTCAGACAGCTCTGAAGAGAGCAGTGGTTCTCCCAGCATGGCGTTTGAGCTCTGAGAATGGACAGACTGCCTCCTCAAGTGGGTCCCTGACCCCTGTGTAGCCTAACTGCAAGACGTCACCCAGTAGGGGCTGACAGACACCTCATACATGTGGGTACCCCTCTGGGATGAAGCTTCCAGAGGAAGGATCAGGCAGCAATATTTGCTGTTCTGCAGCCTCCACTGGTGATACCCAGGCAAACAGGGTCTGGAGTGGACCTCCAGCAAACTCCAACAGACCTGCAGCTGAGGGACCTGACTGTTAGAAGGAAAACTAAAAAACAGAAAGGAATAGCATCAACATCAACAAAAAGGACATCTACAACAGAACCTCATCTGTAGGTCACCAACATCAAAGACCAAAGGTAGATAAAACCACAAAGATGGGGAGAAATCAGAGCAGAAAAGCTGAAAATTCTAAAAACCAGAGAGCCTGTTCTCCTCCAAAGGATCACAGCTCCTTGCCAGCAACAGAACAAAGCTGGACGGAGAATGACTTTGACAAGTCAACAGAAGTAGACTTCAGAAGGTCGGTAATAACAAACTTCTCCGAGCTAAAGGAGCATGTTCTAACCCATAGCAAGGAAGCTAAAAACCTTGAAAAAAGGTTAGACAAGTGGCTAACTAGAAGAAACAGTGTAGAGAAGGCCTTAAATGACCTGACGGAGCTGAAAACCATGGCACAAGAACTTCATTACACATGCATAAACTGCAATAGCCGATTTGATCAAGTGGAAGAAAGGGTATCAGTGATTGAAGATCAAATTAATGAAATAAAGCAAGAAGACAAGTTTAGAGAAAAAAGAGTAAAAAGAAATGAACAAAGTCTCCAAGAAATATGGGACTATGTGAAAAGACCAAATCTACATTTGATTGGTGTGCCTGAAAGTGATGGGGAGAATGGAACCAAGTTGGAAAACACTCTTCAGGATATTATCCAGGAGAACTTCCCCAACCTAGCAAGGTAGGCCAACACTCAAATTCAGGAAATACAGAGAACACCACAAAGATACTCCTCGAGAATAGCAACCCCAAGACACATAATTGTCAGATTCACCAAGGTTGAAATGAAGGAAAAAATGTTAAGGGCAGCCAGAGAGAAAGGTCGGGTTACCCACAAAGGGAAGTCCATCAGACTAACAGCGAATCTCTTGGCAGAAACTCTACAAGCCAGAAGAGAGTGGGGGCCAATATTCAACATTCTTAAATAAAAGAATTTTCAACCCAGAATTTCATATCCAGCCAAACTAAGCTTCATAAGTGAAGAAGAAATAAAATCCTTTACAGACAAGCCAATGCTGAAAGATTTTGTCACCACCAGGTCTGCCTCACAAGAGCTCCTGAAGGAAGCACTAAATATGGAAAGGAACAACTAGTACCAGACACTGCAAAAACATGCCAAATTGTAAAGACCATCAAAGCTATGAAGAAATTACATCAATTAATGGGCAAAATAACCAGATAACACCATAATGACAGGATCAAATTCACACATACAATATTAGCCTTAAATGTAAATGGGCTAAATGCCCCAATTAAAAGACACAGACTGGCAAATCAGATAAAGAGTCAAGACCCATCAGTGTGCTGTATTTGGGAGACCCATCACACGTGCAGAGACACACATAGGATCAAAATAAAGCAATGGAGGAAGATCTACCAAGAAAATGGAAAGCAAAAAAAAGCAGGGGTTGCAATCCTAGTCTTGGATAAAACAGACTTTAAACCAACAAAGATCAAAAGAGACAAAGAAGGCCATTACACAATGGTAAAGGGATCAATTCAACAAGAAGAGCTAACCTAAATATATATGCACCCAATACAGGAGCACCCAGATTCATAAAGCAAGTCCTTAGAGACCTAGAAAGAGACTTAGACTCCCACGCAATAGTAATGGGAGACTTTAACACCCCACTCTTAATATTAGACAGCTCAATGAGACAGAAGGTTATAAAGGATATCCAGGACTTGAACTCAGCTCTGGACCAAGCCCACCTAATAGACATCTACAGAACTCTCCACCCCAAATCAATAGAATATACATTCTTCTCAGCACCACAGCACACTTATTCTAAAATTGACCACATAATTGGAAGTAAAGCACTCCTCAGCAAATGTAAAAGAACAGAAATAACAACAAACTGTCTCTCAGACCACAGTGCAATCAAATTAGAACTCAGGATTAAGAAATTCACTCAAAACTGCACAACTACATGGGAACTGAACAACCTGCTCCTGAGTGACTACTGGGTACATAATGAAATGAAGGCAGAAATAATGATGTTCTTTGAAACCAATGAGAACAAAGACACAACATACCAGAATCTCTGGGACACATTTAAAGCAGTGTGTAGAGGGAAATTTATAGCACTAAATGCCCACAAGAGAAAGCAGGAAAGATCTAAAATTGACACCCTAACATCACAATTAAAAGAACTAGAGAAGCAAGATCAAATTCAAAAGCTAGCAGAAGGCAAGAAATAACTAAGACCAGAGCAGAATGGAAGGAGATAGAGACATAAAAAACCCTTCAAAAAAATCAATGAATCCAGGAGCTGGTTTTTTGAAAGATCAACAAAATTGATAGACCACTAGCAAGACTAATAAAGAAGAAAAGAGAAGAATCAAATAGACACAATAAAAAATGATAAAGTGTATATCACCACTGACCCCACAGAAATACAAACTACCATTAGAGAATACTATAAACACCTCTACATGAATACACTAGAAAATCTAGAAGAAATGGATAAATTCCTGGACACATATATCCTCCTAAGACTAAACCAGGAAGAAGTTGAATCTCTGAATAGACCAATAACAGACTTTGAAATTAAGGCAATAATTAATAGCCTACCAACCAAAAAAAATCCAGGACCAGGCAGATTCACAGCCGAATTCTACCAGAGGTACAAAGAGGAGCTGGTGCTACTCCTTCTGAAAGTGTTCCAATCAATAGAAAAAGAGGGAATCCTCCCTCATTTTATGAGACCAGCATCATCCTGATACCAAAGCCTGGCAGAGACACAACGAAAAAAGATAATTTTAGACCAATATCCCTGATGAACATTGATGCAAAAATCCTCAATAAAGTACTGGCAAACCTAATCCAGCAACACATCAAAAAGCTTATCCACCATGATCAAGTTGGCTTCATCCCTGGGATGTAAGGCTGGTTCAACATACACAAATCAATAAACGTAATCTATCACATAAATGACAAAAACCACATGATTATCTCAATAGATGCAGAAAAGGCCTTTGACAAAATTCAACAGCCTTTCATGCTAAAAACTCTCAATAAACTAGGTATTGATGGAACGTATCTCAAAATAATAACAGCTGTTTATGAAAAACCCACAGCCAATATCATCTGAATGGGCAAAAACTGGAAGCATTCCCTTTGAAAACTGGCACAAGGCAGGGATGCCCTCTCTCACCACTCCTATTCAACATAGTGTTGGAAGTTCTGGCAGGGCAATCAGGCAAGAGAAAGGAATAAAGGGTATTCAATTAGGAAAAGAGGAAGTCAAATTGTCCCTGTTTGCAGATGACATGATTGTATACTTAGAAAACCCCATCATCTCAGCCTAAAATCTCCTTAAGCTGATAAGCAACTTAAGCAAAGTCTCAGGATACAAAATCAATGTGCAAAAATCACAAGCATTCCTATATACCAATAACAGACAAACAGAGAGCCAAATCATGAGTGAACTCCCATTCACAATTACTACAAAGAGAATAAAATACCTAGGAATCAAACTTACAAGGGATGTGAAGGACCTCTTCAAACTACAAACCACTGCTCAATGAAATAAAAGAGGATACAAACAAATGGAAGAATATTCCATGCTCATAGATATGAAGAATGGATATTGTGAAAATGGCCATACTGCCCAAGGTAATTTATAGATTCAATGCCATCCCCATCAAGCTACCAGTGACTTTCTTCACAGAATTGGAAAAAACTACTTTAAAGTTCATATGGAACCAAAAAAGAGCCCGCATTGCCAAGACAATCCTAAGCTAAAAGAACAAAGCTGGAGACATCACGCTACCTGACTTCAAACTATACTACAAGGCTACAGTAACCAAAACAGCATGGTACTGGTACCAAAACAGATATATAGACGAATGGAACAGAACAGAGGCCTCAGAAATAACACCAGACATCTACAACCATCTGATCTTTGACAAACCTGATAAAAACAAGCAATGGGGAGAGGACTCCCTATTTAATAAATGGTGTTGGGAAAACTGGCTAACCATATGTAGAAAGCTGAAACTGGATCCCTTCCTTACACCTTATACAAAAATTAATTCAAGATGGATTAAAGATTTAAATGTTAGACCTAAAACCATAAAAACCCTAGAAGAAAACCTAGGCAATACCATTCAGGACATAGGCATGGGCAAGGACTTCATGACTAAAACACCAAAAGCAATGGCAACAAAAGCCAAAATAGACAAATGGGATCCAATTAAACTAAAAAGCTTCTGCATGGCAAAAGAAACTATCATCAGAATGAACAGGCAACCTACAGAATGGGAGAAAATTTTTGCAATCTACCCATCTGACAAAGGGCTAATATCTAGAATCTACAAAGAACTTAAACAAATTTATAAGAAAAAAGTAAACAATCCCATCAAAAAGTGGGCAAAGGATATGAACAGACACTTCTCAAAAGAAGACATTTATGCAGCCAATAGACACATGAAAAAATGCTCATCATCACTGGTCATCAGAGAAATGCAAATCAAAACCACAATGAGATACCATCTCATGCCAGTTAGAATGGTGATCATTAAAAAGTCAGGAAACAACAGATGCTGGAGAGGATGTGAATAAATAGGAACGCTTTTACACTGTTGGTGGGAGTGTAAATTAGTTCAACCATTGTGGAAGACAGTGTGGTGATTCCTCAAGGATTTAGAGCTAGAAATACCATTTGACCCAGTGATCCCATTACCGGGTATATACCCAAGGGATTATAAATCATGCTACTATAAAGACACATGCACACATATGTTTATTGTGGCACTATTCACAATAGCAAAGACTTGGAACCAACCCAAATGTCTATCAATGATAGACTGGATTAAGAAAATGTGGCACATATACACCATAAAAAGGGATGAGTTCATGTCCTTTGCAGGGACATAGATGAAGCTGGAAACCATCATTCAGAGCAAACTATTACAAGGACAGAAAACAAAACACCACATGTTCTCACTCATAGGTGGGAATTGAACAATGAAAACACTTGGACATATGGCAGGGAAGGTCACACACTGGGGCCTGTTGGCGGTGGGGGGCTGGGGGAAGGGATAGCGTTAGGAGAAATACCTAATGTAAGTAACGAGTTGATGGGTGCAACAAACCAACATAGCACATGTATACCTATGTAACAAATCTGCACGTTGTGCACATGTACCCTAGAACTTAAAGTATAATAAAAAGAGAAAAAAAAAGACATCTTATTTTGTCTTACTTTAAGAAATTTCCACAGCCACCCCAACTTTCGGCAACCAACACCCTCATCAATCAGCAGCCAACAACATTGAGGCAAGACCCTCCACCAGCAAAGGTTAGGACTTGCTAAAGGCTCTCATGGTCACTGGCATTTTTAGCAAGTATTTTTTACTTCAGGTATGTACATGTTTTTTAAACATAAGAAGATTGCCCACCTAATAGATTACAGTACAGTAGTAAATACAATCTTATATGCTCCAGAAAACCAAAAACTTTGTGCCACTTGCTTTATTGAGATATTCATTTTACTGTGGTGGTCTGGAACTGTAACTACAGTATCTCTGAGGAGTGCCTGCACATTGTTGCTTTGTTTTTTCTGTTTATTGTTTATTGTTTTTTGTTTTTTGAGGCGGAGTCCCGCTCTGTCGCCCAGGCTGGAGTGCAGTGGTGTGATCTGGGCTCACTGCAAGCTCTGCCTCCCAGGTTCACGCCATTCTCCTGCCTCAGCTTCCTGAGTAGCTGGCACTACAGGCACCCGCCACCATGCCTGGCTAATTTTTTGTATTTTTAGTAGAGACGGAGTTTCACCGTGTTAGCCAGGATGGTCTTGATCTCCTGACCTCCCAAAGTGCTGGGATTACAGGTGTGAGCCACCCTGCCTGGCAAGTTGCTTTGTTAACATTGCACTCACTGCCAATAGCACTGCTCATATTTGGACTCATGCAATTCAAATGTTCAAGATGTTTTGGAAGTTATGTTGCTGAATCAGGAAAGAGATGCTTGCTTCTCATGTACAAGTGGCCCAGTGACTAAACTGGTATTAAATTATAGGTTAGGTCACATGCCCTTGTATCACTAGTCTATTGGTGATGCAATTCTGATATTAAAAAGGGTTACGAATATTGAAGCTTTTCTGGCTATTTGGAAAATATGTTTATGTTCTACCAGGCTCATGGACTTTAGATTTCCATCACCTTTATTTTATTTTATTTTTTTAGACAAAGTCTCATTCTGACACCCAGGCTGGAGCGCAGTAGTGCAATCTTGGCTCACTGCAATCTTGGCCTCCCGGGTTCAAGCGATTCTTCTGCCTCAGCCTCCAGAGTAGCTGATATTATAGGCACGTGCCACCATACGCCACTAATTTTTGTATTTTTAGTAGAGATGGGGTTTCACTATGTTGGCCAGGCTGGTCTCAAATGCCTGACCTCAAACGATCCACCTGCCTCAGCCTCCCAAAGTGCTGGGATTACAGGTGTGAGCCACCACGCCAGGCCCATCATCTTGTTTTTACTTGTCTGTTTCCAAAGAAGGGGTGAGTTAACAAGAAACTTAGAGGGCATAATTTTATCCTTAAAGATCTCCTTGCCTCAAAAAAGCAGCAGTTGTAAATAGCTTAAGGTCATTTGACCTCAAAATCATGTTGCTTCTGTGCCCTCGGTGCTTGGTTTGAGAACACATCCTCAACACTTAGAATCCTTTCCTCTCCCTCTTCCTTGAATAGATGGTCATCTTCCTCTCTTTTCTACTCTGTTCAAAAACTAAAATTGGCAGAACACATTTGTTTGCAAGAAACCCAGTTGCTCTGCTGGTGGGACATGCAACCTGCTGTCTTCAAGTAAAGAAGTTTCCAGAAATATTAAGACAAACGCGTAACCATTAGTAGATTGGCAATAAAAACGTTAAAAATGGTCAAGCCATTACTTCAGCGTTTCTGAATATAGGGCATTTAGGGGAGGGGCATCATTCTAAAGATAAAGCATTCGGTCCCATTTAGCTGGAGTTACAGCCCCCCACCGCCTAAACAACAATGGAACTAGTGGTATATCTCAGAGATTTGGGAGAAATCTTTAAACAAGAACCCATTGCTGCTCTGGAATATTCATTTCCTTCCTGACCACTTTCAGTTAATAGAGTGAAAGTTAAGAGCATCAAACTCATGCAAGAGCTTTTATGAAAATGAATGTATCAAACAAATGGATCTTTAAAAAAATCTGAGAGTTGATGCACACTAATAATATTAGCTTCAATTATATTTAGCCTTTTTCAAATAAAGCCCTTGCAAATAGATAAGAGATAACTGCTTCCATTTCCGCTTCTCCCACCCCCATCCTCCTTTATGCAGAATGACTCATGGGTTAGTCTGAGGCCCAAACAGCAAGCAAAGAAATCGACAAAAGCACAGAGGAAAGATGGTGCCTCTGTTTTTCCTTCCTTTAAGTGCTGACAGAAAGGTCTCCCAAGAGATGCTGAAATTGGTCAGGATGTTGGATTCTCTCTATCTGGCAAATTCCATTCTTCATACTTATTGTCTTCCTTGCCCCATTGTCATTTTCTGCGATTAATTAAAAATAAATGTTAGCATCATTAGGAAGGTGAGATAATTCCGCAGTGCATGCTAATTCACCCTGGTCTGTCTGCAGTGTGTTTTCAAATCCCAAGCCCAGCTCATTTCGTTTCTGGATCTTTAGAAAACACTATTTATAACATTAGTTGTCACCCCTATTAAAGACACTTTCTGGAAGTGATAATGAACCTTGCCATGTTTATACAAGAGGGTGTGTCTCAGTAAATCACATCCTTGCCTTTGCATATCATCAGTGTTTTCAAGCCAGCCTGGAATACCTGCAGATTGGGTGGGAGAAGGAAAAAACAGTTTACAGATGCCTGATAACTAACCGCAGAAGCTTCATAGTTTTTCCTCTAGACTGAATCACTTGTCAGAGAAAATTATGTTGATAACTTTCATGCAGTTACATTGATAACAAATTAACACTTGAAGTCACCATATGCATTAATTGTAGTGATGCAAGTCAACTTTCCTGCTGTTCATTAATATCCATCTGGGTAATAACAATTTCCGTCATGGAGCAGAGACAATAGGGAGGCCTCTCTCACCGTCTGGAAACTGACACCTTTACTCCCTATTTTCATCTTTCATTCCTACCCTGAGATTGCTGGTTGCAGTGTCTCATAGCAGTTTATGACATTACTACTGATTACAACATAATGAATCTTCATTGATTAAATGCAGTTTACATGGGATTGTCAGAGATGGATCAGGGAGCATGCAAATAGAAATTGTAACCACTAATGAATGCTAGGCCTATGCCTACTTATCCTGGAACGCAATGACAATGTAGAGAAAAGTAATTCAAGCCCTGCATATAGGGCTAACTTACTCATTTTCTAAAACGAATTAACAATCAATTCAGTAAAATAACGGATTTGATGAATTTTCAAGTTAAAATCAGCTAATGTAATCATTGGAGTCTGCAAATCATAAAACTTGTTCTTTGACTATAAGTTCAAGAATTTTTGTTTTCAGTGATTTCCTTATCATTTTGGTTTTATGTACAAGTCACAATGACAGTTACTTTGACAACTGTAAACTCAGTTAATGGTTTGGCAAAGAAGCCCTGTCCTGTTAGTCATTCTATTCGTAAATCTGCAATTGGCACTCAGCTAGTAATTGTACGTATACAAAACCAAACTGTACTATCCAGAATATTCTTAGGTAAGAGGTTAAACTCTGGGTTCCCTGTTCCTCTTGACTCTGTGATACAGGATGAAGTTAAGAATATTAAAAAAAATGTAGACTCTCAACATACTTGAAATCCCTCATAATAGAAAATGTTATTTAGGGCAAGTTAATATCACATTAACTAACTTGGAGGAGAGAAAAAGTTTTTGTTTTTACTTTTGTCTTTTAATTTTGTGGAGCTTAGGCCTTTGTGGGAAAAAGTCATCAAAGTTTGGCACACACTTACTGAATTAATATATTGAGTTAAGCTAAACTATACATTAAGAGAATACATCAAATAATTCACAATCTAGGAATTGGTCCAATTTGTGGAAGATGATTTGTTGTAAATTTATGGGGCAGTCCTCTTAGGGGAGGTTAGGAGCAGGGACAAAGGATACCCAAGAATTCAATTACCTGATGCAATAAATATGGAATGTATGATAATTGGTCTAGAGGCTGGGCTGAAGTTTATCCTCATATATTAATCACAAAACATTTGACTAAGATAAGGAACAACATGAAAACTGTTTCAGTTCCTAAAATTAAAAATAATTCAAATAATTCATTAAGTATAAACACTTCATATTTTCTAATTATATGTGATTCTTAAATAGTCATTAAAGCAAAGTTAACTGAACTGCTACTAGCCTATATTTTGTTGGTCTATTTCTAGTTACTGCATTTCCCTGAAAGACAGAAACTGGACTTTTGAAGTCTTCTGAAATCCTAACTTGCCTTTCTCCCCAATAATTAGACTGTACCATGATAATTAGACTGTACCATGAGAATTCTTCTCTGCTTCAGGATTAGAGTGTAGCAGAGCTCAGCACATTCGTTTTAGGTTGACTTTCATGGATTTCTTAATCCCATTGCACATTTCCTGTCTACAGAACCAGAGGAAGAGTTACTTGTGAATTTCCTTACAAGACCGCTTTACCAAGTGACCCTTTCATTGTTATTGTAGGAATAGTTCAGATTTTCTAGGATCACCTTAAAGGCTATTTGCCTCTCAGTTGTTTTTACATATTGGTGCTAAAAACACTCCACCAAACATGACATACATCTGTCATCGTACCATAATCCACATTAAATTTCTCAAGTTACCATCAGGTGCTCAATGTATTCCTCTTCTTGTCTTCCTTCCCTGCCCCATCCAGGCAAATTTATGTGCTGCTCTCCTTGCTACCTTTCTGGCTCTTTCTAAACCATGCTTTCATTCCATCTGTCTCCACCTCTCACTGAAATGGCAAGTCTCTTTTGACAGCACTACAGAGTTAGGTTAAGACCTCTAAAGAGAAAAAGAATGGGTCAACACCAATATTCTCATTTAATGCAGTGAATTACAGTCTGACACTCAAAATAGCATATATTCCCCTGCTCTTACCTGATATAGTGGATGAGGTGAAATAAATTATTTTCACTCCTTAAGCTGTATTTTATCCATGTGCTGATGAAAAACTGCACAAGGCTGCCACTCATGGAGGATGGTATTCTTCCCCAAGTTTGGAAGTAAGGCAAGCTGTTAATAGTAAATATTTAAGATTAAATCCAAACCTATGATTGGAATTACACTCCTTTCTTACTGGGCAAATAATAATTTAAGAAATAATAAAAATCCCTGGTGAGTGCATTATTGAGCAGCAGCCATGCCCCAGGCTTTGATCTTAGTGCTAGGGTGTATAGTAAGTGGTGAGTAAATGTTAGTCACTATTATTACTTAGCATTTATTAATTTATTTTGATCCATGTTATGGTTTGAGTGTTTGGCCCTTCCAAACCTCAGGTTGAAATTTGATGCCCACTGTTGGAGGTGGGGCCTAACAGAAGGTGTTTGGGTCATGGGCACACACCTCATGAATAGATTAATGCCCTCCCTTGGGAATGAGTGAGCTCTCAATCCATTCATGATTGCAAGAGCTGGTTTTTAAAAAGAGCCTGGCATCCCCTCTCCCCTTTGATTCTTCTCTCACCAGGTGATCTCTGCACATCCCTGCTCCCCTTTGCCTTCTGCCATGAAGCCCTCACCAGATGCAGATGCCCAATCTTCCTGAACTTTTCAGCCATCAGAATCATAAGTCAAATAAAGATTTTTTTTTTTTAAAAAAATATAGGCTGGGTGCAGTGGCTCACTTCTGTAATCCTAGCACTTTGGGAGGCTGAGGTGGGTGGATCACGAGGTCAGGAGATCGAGACCATCCTGGCTAACATGGTGAAACCCTATCTCTACTAAAAATACAAAAAAATTAGCTGGGACTGGTGGCGGGTACCTGTAGTCCCAGCTACTCAGGAGGCTGAGGCAGGAGAATGGTGTGAACCTGGGAGGTGGAGCTTGCAGTGAGCCCAGATTGCACCACTGCATTCCAGCCTGGGCAACAGAGTGAGACTCCATCTCAAAAAAAAAAAAAAAAAAAAAGAAATATATATAAATTACTCAGACTCAGGTATTCCTTTTTAGCAACAGAAAATGGACTAAGACACCTCACAACTACTATGTGAATTTAATGTCATCTCATTTAACAGATGTATTTGTTTGCTAAGGATGCCATAGCAAAATGCCATAGATGGGCTGCCTTAAACAATAGAAATTAATTTTATCGTGGTTCTGGAGGTTGGAAGTCCAAGATCAAAGTATCAGCAAAGTTGATTTCTTCCGAGGCCTCTCTCCTTGGCTTGCAGTTGGCCACCTTCTTGCTTTGTCCTCACATGGTCATTTATCTGTGTGTGTCTATGTGCTAATCTCATCTTCATACAAGGACAGTAGTTATATTGAACTAGGGACCACCCTAAAAACCTCATTTAAACTTAATTTACCTTTGTTAACACCCTTTATCCAAATAGTTACATTCTAAGGTACTGGAGGTTAGGACTTCAACATACAAATCTTGGGGGACATGATTTAGTCCAAATAGCAGACGAGAATACAGAGACACGTGCAGAGCCAACCTGTGATTCCAGGCAGTGAGCTCAGGGGCTGTGTTCTTAATCATTACACGGTCATGTATTTTGAATAAAATATAATGCCAGCATATGTACTTTTGGCATCTCTTACTAGTTATCTCAATGCATTTTTAATTTCTATGTAATCAGTATTGATCAAAATAGTCAGGAAATTAGGTTAGTTCATTTTTTTTCTAATTCATTAAGCATTAAGCATAATATTTTTGATTTCATACTTTGTTTAAAAATGTTCTAGGATGAATGTCTCCTTTCATCCTTTACTATGTGGACTTTGTAACAATGACTGAAATCCTATTTTGTGATTGAGGACTTTATGATCTGTGAATGAGGTAAATATTCTGAGTATTAATTTGAATTGTACAGTGCTGTTGCCACTGAAGGTGTGAGAGGCTGAGTCAACTAAGGGCACAGTGTTGTCTTGTCATTGCCTTTTTCTCATAGAAGGAATAGGTACATATATACACATATGTGGTTAATTGAGGCTGTGGTAGGTTAATGCTAATTTGAAGATTTTAGCATTATCTAAAAATACAGAGATTTTGTTGAGATTAAATTCTACAAATTATTGCATATTTTTCTTGATGACATTTTCTTTTGCCAACAAAAAAGTTTCCATACTCCTAGGAAAGACTAATTATTCTGTAGCCATAGTAACAGGTAAGCACCAAAATGGATTTTAAACCTGTTGATTTGTAATAGGACAATTTCATAGTAATGGAGCATGAGAAGTCATTGTAAACCTATTTAATCCATCAACAACTCCCCTCAGTAAATATGCTTCTGAAAGCCAAGTAATCAGCATCAGCCTTTAGCTTTGGAGAATCAGACAGTGGGAAATGGACTCCCTCCAATGAATAGCCTTCTAGTGGTGAACCCATCCACAACAGTCTCACCTGAGTAACTACGCCCCTACAGGTTACACTACCCTCCACTCCACCCATCAGTTACCTACTCTTCTTCTAAGAGATCATGCCCATCCAGCATAACTCTTCCTCACTTAAGGAAGGCATAAATTAAGTTTTGTGTGTTTTTGTTGTTGTGCTTTGTTTGTTTAAGACATTGAGCAGTGGTCTCATCCTTTGACACTTTATTGCTTCTCAGTAGCACTCAAATATTGACTGGTCTAAGGGCCTTCTGGCTCTCCTTTAGGTCCCTTTTTGGTAGAACATGTGGGAAAAATGACAACGTGGCCTTCTTAACTCCTTTATTCCAACTGTCTTTATTGATTGAATTTCAAGCATAAGGCATAAGTAAATGATCTGTCTTTCTTGTGGCATGATACGAGATTAGCTCTAACTTCCAATGCCTGCAAAGTGGCAGATTAGATGTGCAGAGAGACCTTTTCCAGTACAGCATACCTAAAAATCCTGCATAAAAATCAGCCTCTCACAGGGAGAGTGCAGGTAGAGTGAGGAGAAAGTAAAGGAATTTCTCCAAATCCTTTAAGAAACTTCAGGAAAATACAAATCCAAAAGGGCAGTGTAGCAGTGCTGGAGCCAGTTTTTGTCCTGGGGGTATCTAGTAAAACCTGGAGATGGCTTTCTGGGTTTTAGTGGGACAAAGACACAGGGACAGGGGACAAAGCCTGAGCCCCAACAGGGAAAGGGGGGGCATCCAGTCAGAGTTCCTGTGTAAATCTAACACCCCTAAAGTAGATAAATAGAAAAAAATTTGCCCTGCTAAAGAGCTTGGAGATACACACCAGAGATATATTTCTGTCTTAATCTTGGCTTTCAATAAATTGGATGAAAAAAATTTCCCACTTCTAATCACAGGCCTGTAATCACAGGTTGGGGACCAAAAACCCTCTACCTGTTTGGTTGTAGAAGAATTAATTTACAGTAGTCTTGTGTTGGTAGTGCTTCTGGAAGGTTGGCAGAAGCAAATGTAAATACTCCCTAGATGAATACAATTTCAACAACAGCCTCAGAAATTTCTCATACAAAAATCCCCAAAGGGAGTGGGTTCAAAATTTCTTACAAAAATTAAGCAAAACCAAGCCATTATAAACAAAAGTCAGCAGCAAAAACAAAGCACAGAAGTAGACTTGCAAAGCCAGTAGACATTAAAATGATAAGAAACAGAATGTACAGGGAGTATGTTTGATATGTTTTCATAAAACAAAGTATTGAAAATATAAGGAAGAAACAAGAGATCAACATTTACTAGGTGGATTTGGAAAAGAATCAAATAGAATTTTCTGATAGGAGAATAAAATAATTGGAAGGCAGAGATGCCATGCTCTCAGGAGGTGGTAAGGGCATCTGTTTACATGAAAGAATGCCAGGTCTCCCTGTGTACATTTATAAGGCTGGCTTTCCTACAGGTGAAATAGGGAAATCAGGGACACTGTTGTAAGAGGAAAAATCCCGATGCTTGATTTATAATAAGAGTCAGAACTCAATGGCAGTCCACAGATGTTCTGTGGTTTGGTTTTTACTGTCAGTCAGTTTCTCTTTCCTCTTCTAGTTATTGTGTGGCCCCTTGAGAGTCTAGGTGGTCATGACAGGGCTCATTTTCCCAAGGTTGATAGGCTAGCAAACAGGACCTTCTATAGTGAAAATGACCAAACTTTGAAATATCCCATCTCCCAAGCTTGGAATACAGACCACCAGAATAATTTCCTCTTTCTTTGTCATACTTTACTTACTGTACTTTACCTTACTACTGGAAAATCTGCCCATTGTTTTTTTTTTTCTGGATGATGAATTCATTATTAATTAACAAATATGTCTTTTCATTTCCTTGCCTATTGTTATTGCCCTAGTTCTGGTCCTCATTACCCCATTTGTTTCTTCAGCAAATGGTTTCTAATTGATCTATCTGTCTATAATGTTATTTTGCTCAAATTCTTCCTATACAAAACTCAAATGACATCTGACCGTACCACTCTTCTTGGCAATAAAAGTCAAAGATTTCCCATAGTGCATAATCTGAAAGACCCAACTCCTGGTTCTCTCTGAGTGGGCCTGCCTACTTCTGCAATGCTATGTTCTGCAAATCTCTACTTTCTTCCTCGCCACTCTACCTTCATTCTCTTACACATTCCATGCTGCCTCTCACCTTCATAACTTTTCTCATGCTGTTTCTGCTGTCCTGAATGCTTGGCGAATTCTAAGTTATCATTTGAGATTGAGATTGTGTGTCACTCCTTCCAGGAAATCTTTTCTGACACTCCCCATGTCCTGCTGAGTTAGCAGCTCTCCTTAGTACTTCCATGTACGAAGCATTTCTTTCTATATCAGTGTCTTACAATATTATACTCTGATTATGTATCCACATGTTTGATTTCCTCATTGTAGTGTGAGCTCCACATTTATCTAAGGGTCTACAGAGCTAGTCTGTATTTACTAAGCGTTTACTAAGAGCTCAATGAATTTTGTTCAATGAATAAATTATTACCCTTCCTCTAAGATTCAATTTTCTGAGATGGGACCTTCTTGAATTAATCATTCCTGGGAATTTAGTTTAACGTCAAACCTTGGATGTTCTCAATGTGTCTGTAATGTAGCAACCAAGTACAAAAAAGACAGACCCTGTCATTGGACACCTCATGTGTTGTGGCCACAAAATTGCTTATTTGCTTTTCATGAGCTTAGTTTTTCTTCATGATGAAACTAGAGAAAGTGATAAAAACCTTGGTAGCCAGTATCCAAATAGTTCCCAATGATCCCCACCCCTGTTATTCGTTCCTTGTGTAGTCCCCTCTTATATTAAATAGAATGACCTATGTAACCAATAGGATATTGTGAAAATAACCACGTGACTTCCAAAGCCAGAATGTTCATAAAAAACATTGTGGTTCCATTGGTCTTGGATTATTCACTCTAGGGAAAGCTAGCTGATATGTTATGAGGACATTTGAGCAGCCCCACGGAGAAGTCCACGTGGAAGGAACTGAGGCCTCTTGCTACCGTTATGTGAGTGAGCCATCTTGGAAGCAGATCCTCCAGCCTGGTTGATCCTTTGGATGACTGCAGCCCCAGGTGCCATCTTGACTACAACATCAGGAAAGATTCCAAACTAGACTCCCCCATCCCAGGTAAGCTGCAAATAACATCACATAACAATAGCCATTTATTATCTTCCATAGAAACTATGCAAGGTAATAAATGGTTATTGTTATGTTAAACCATTAAGTTTGGGGGTAATTTGTTAAGTAACAATAGATAACTCATATAGGAAACATACATTATACTTTAGGGTTTTCCTGTATATCTTATCAGTAGATCTTTGTAGATAGCAAGTAATTACTAAATATGATTTTTAGTGTAAAAACATGCATGCAGTGAGCCAATTATCTGTGAAATGGCTGGGGTGAAGCTTTATTTTCCTTGAATTGTGGCCAAAGGATAAACACGCACTGCCACAAACAGCAAACAGATGTAGGATTCAGATGGTCTGTGGATGCCTAAGAGTTTTCCATCATAGATTTGTTTCTCACTTAAGCGAAGTTAATGAATTTGGGGTGAAGTGATGTAACTCTCATGGTTACTTTTATCCTGTCTCAGCATACTATGCTATCCTACCTCTCAAGACTATACACCTCCTTAATGTAAAAAACAAAAAAACAAAAAAAACACTAAGTTTTAACAAATCGCAGCATTTACTTTATAAGCTAGTCAGCACTTGAAATGAAAAAGAAATATTCTGCGTAATTTTGAATACTAATCCACACAATAGGAGACAATGCTGTGCTGGGATATTGTTCATTCATTCATTCATTCATTCATTTATGTGTTCATTCATCATGCATTTCACAAATACTTATCCGTGAAGGTATTGGTTTTAATGCTATGGGAAAACACAAAGTGGAACCAGCGTAATGAAGTGGAAAGAGCATGGCCTCTGGAATCAAATGGACCTAAGTTCAGTCTCTTACAGTATTTGAGGCAACCCAATAAATAATTTCTGGTTTCCAACCTGGCTTTTCAATCCTCGGAGAGATAAGACAAAAAGTAAGATAACATATGGAAGCCAGTATATCACTACTTTTAGTAATGAGATGATTTTGGTGAATGTGGCTTGTATCTGAAGTAAGTTGACTTCCTAATTCTGAACTTGAGAATTAGGCAGACTTTTACACCAATCACTCATGGAGAGCTGAGATAGAAGAGAACTCATGCTGTCTGGGCACTCCCGGGAGAAGGAACAGGAGCAACAACAGAACAGCTCCTTACTCCAAAACCACCACCGATTATTACAGGGCCTGTCCTGAGGCACAGCGAATGCCAGGGTGATGGAAGGCAGAGGGTGTGCCAAGGGCACTCCATCTTCAGGAAGGGAAACTCCAGGAGTGGAGAAGGAGCATTTGGACCTGGAGCCCATGAGAGGGATGGCCATTCCCTACTCAGGAAGGGTCAGCTGGCTCTCAGGAGAGATCCACTCTCATGCTCCTGATGCTGCTCCCAATACCAACCAGGGTCTTTTGGGCATCTCCCTGATATCTCCAGGGCAGTAGATTTTGCTCCAAGAGGTTTCTAGAATAAGCCAGAAAAGTGAATTAGTGAAATCAAAGCCAAGGCCAGTCTGAAATCTGTAAAATCAAAGCCAAGGCTGAAAAAGCAATCCTTCTTCCATTTCCATTTCAAATTAATATCAGCTACACTGTACAATTCAGCTCATTCTAGTGTTTTTAATTCAGAGATTCAGAGATGAAATTAAATGATAACATAACAACAAAGTACAATAATACAGTATAACAATGTAGATATCTGAAATTTGAATCCAAACCCTCTTCCATTTTAAATTTCCTAGCAAGAAATTAGAGTTTAATGATTAAAATTCCTATGCAGATTAAAGTTCAAACATTCACAGCAATTAACATCTGGAAGTAAATTCTATTTCCCTATCTGTTAAAAATTCAAAGATATTGCCATACCTTCATTGCTTAATTTATTATTCTGGCTGTTTTAGCCAGAGGGTTCTTACTGTCTATTCAGCAATTTTCCAACTTTTTAATCTCAGGATTTCTTGAAACTCTGAGTAATTGTTGAAAACACCAAAGTACTTATTAATATTTATTATATTATAAATTAAAACTGAGGAATTTAAAAATACTTATTCATTTAAATATAACAAAATAAAACCATTTCAACTTAACATAGATAGCATGTATTTATGAAATGGGGTATGAGAAGATGCTGGTCAAACTGTGCAAAATTTCAGTGATGCATGAGAAATATTTTAGTAATCATCGCAAAGCATGATGACTATAGTTAATAGTAATTCAAAACTGTACATTTCAAAACTGCTAAAAGAGGAGACTTCATTTTTTTTACCACAAAAAATGTTAGGTATATGAGGTGATAGATATGTTAATTAGTTATATTTAATTATTATACCATATACATGGTAGACTATATATATATTATATTTGATATATATGATATATATCAACACATCACATTGTACCCCATAAATATATGAAATTATTTGTCAATTAAAAATAAATTAAAAAATACAGTGAAAAAGTGTAGCTTTTTTTTTTTTCATGTTGGCGAATCCTTCTCATGTTTGGTTTAATAGAAGGCAGCTGGATTCTGCTCTTGCCTTCAATCTGTTGCAATATGTTCTTTGGTTGAATAATCTGAAGAAAATTCGGCCTCACACAGATATGCAGTTGGAAAAGGCAGGCATATTTTTATACCTCTTTCAGATAATGGCGGATTTTCTTATTTGATATTATGATGATGATTGACAAGTGGTAGTTTCTGAAAAGTTAGTGCAATGCGTTGAATCTGAAACCACGTCAGTGAAGTTTTCACACGTTGCTGTATTAAAATCCATCATAGCATCTTGCATTTTGAAAGAATCCCTTATCCATGCATAATTTTGTTAACATCATATGTTGGTCATATGGAAAATATTGGTTCACTGAGTTAGGCAGATCTCCCAAATCTTGACACATTTCATTATACAATACCAAAAAATCATATTTGGTAATATTTCCATGCACCTCATCAGAAAAGTCTTTCGGTATTAAGAAGCTGTCAAGCTCACAGTGCTGGACACATGTTTTTTAAAATCCTGATTTTCACTTGAAAGCTTGAATTTTATTATTAGTGACAATTATTGTCAGCTATTCTCCTTGAAGTGACAGGCTTTCCTTGTTCATTTTTGAGCAAATAGTTGTCAAATACCCAGGTTTGAATAATCTCAATAGTTCCATTAAGATAAAAGAAATGCTCATTTAAAAAAAGAAAAGAAAAAGCCTAGTTCGCTCTTAATCTAAACAACTGCACAGTGCTTGCCCTTGAAACAACCTTCATACTTTGGTATGTTGCAAAGGTAATCTATGCAACTTCCCACTTTGTCACATGGACTATTAAAAGGACATGTCCTCAATCGATAAGATTTAATAAAACTAATATTTTTTTACAGTTTCATTAAGGACAGTCTTAAGTGAAAGTGACTTAATTTTTTTTGTGTGTGAGTGCTTGATGGTGAATAATTCAATGACTGCTACTATACTTGGGTGTCATAGTGGAGAGAAGAGAGAAGGTAGTGTCTTTTCCTCACCTGTAGCAAAGTTCATGGCGGGGTTCCTATAAAAAATGATAGATTGACTTAATAAGTTTTACGTGACACAGGAGCCTTCATAAGGAAATGAAGAAACAAAGGAATAGGGGAACCTATATCTTTTTATGCTAAGTTTGGTGAAGAAGTGAATACTTGTGGAAAAGTATGCTTGGACAAAAGGGGTATGGTTTAATGGTAATAAGTTGGGGGAAACTTAGCAAGTCCTGTTTGTCTACATTGTTCTTTGTGTTTCTGTCTGCAGAGACAAGGACATCTCTTTCCTCTGGGTATAGGGTGGGCATCTCTCACGTGAGGGTCTTATGACCTGGTCCAGAGGAAGGTCAGAGAATTCTTTCTATGTTTTATGGCTTGCTTTAAGGGGAACTTCCTCTGCTGTTTCTGCTGTTTTCTCAAATGTCGAGGTACCATATTTTGGAGTAGCATGTCCTGAAGCCCATCAGTGCTGTGTCTTGACATATACTAAGGGCAAGCTCTTTACCTCCCCATGCTTTTGTGCCACCAGTGCAAATGTCAATAAATGGAAAAAACAGACTCACAAATACCATCTTACTTTTATTTTGAAAATTGTTTTGACATGGCAGAACCCCTGAAAATGTCCGGAGAACCGTTAATGGCCGATGAGCCATACTTTGAGGACTGTAGTCTAGGGAGATGCCTAGTTTGTTTCTATCTGGAATGGGCATAGTTCTTTTTAGGTCTCAGAAGTGATATTAGTTCAGTCAAAAGTTCTTAAATGCCTTTCTTTCCCCCAACTCGCCACCCAATTTTTCCACATCCATACCAACACTTGTTATTTTCTGGTTTCCTTAAGATTAAAAAAAAATTCTTTTAAAATAATTTAAAGAGTTAATAGAACATATATCAGAACCCTGACCCCACATCCACCAAATTGAGCAAAGCAGCCCATTCCTAACTCCAGGGGCAGCTATTTCCAGCAAAATTAGGTTTCTAGAAGCCAGCAAAGTAGTTTGTCACGGAAAACAGCAGAGAATCAGATGAGTCAGGGATAAGATAGCTGGGGAAATCTGCCCAGCTACTGTCTTCTCCAGATGATGCTAGTTGTCATGAATTCATGAGCTTTGAAAAACATAATGGGGAAAAACAGTCTCCAAGCAAGGGCAGGTACCATGTCTGGGAGGAAAATCCACACACGTATACCTCCACTATCATACTAGCATACCTCGTTGCAAACTAGAAATTTGCCATGATGGTCACCCCATCTCCAGTAATTGATCTTTCTATTTTTGCCATCCACCATATTCATCACCTCCTAATTCGCATTTTCCATTTGCTTTGCCTTCTTATGCTTGGCACTAACAATTTAAATCTAGAACCTTAGTGCTCTGCAGTGCAAATGCAATTCTCTAGCACTGTAATTTAAAAACAGCAAATAGGTTCCGAACCCTAATGTCTCAGATCTCTTTTCTCTATAGATGAATCATTGCTTTACCTGTGTCTGCTTAGGAAATCTTGCACCTGTGTAGGTCAAGGGCCCCTTGAAGCACCTGTATGCAGAGGCCACCTTCACATGCTAACGGCCCACACCTGTGTTGAGCCTGTAGGGCCAGGATTGGCTCACAAGCTCCAAGAGACACCATCTATGGAGGACACCTGTGTGAACTATGCTTAGCTTTTTGGTGGCTGTGTGGTCCCCTGTGCCATCGCTAATCCTTGAACTACCTTGCCCTTTTGATGAGGCCTGGACACCTTATCAGCTTTTGGCACTATGCAAGCAACCCTGCCTCTCTGTAAGCTGTCAATGGCCTGTGAACAAAGGCATATGCCACAGCCACTTACCAAGGTCAAGTAGTATGTAGCTCAAGGCTTAAAGCATTTGCCCGGGCTGTAGTGGTTAAAATCCAATTTCACAGTTGTATTAACCATTGTGTATGATCCTCTAAACCTTCCAAAGTTAAAACACCTGCTCATACACTAAGATCCAAGGCTCAAATCCACTTTGCTGGCTCAAACGCTCTACATACATTTTATTCTTCTGAAATTTTACTTCTGGTCTCTTTTCTAAGATTGCTGACATACCATGCTAGGTATTAGTGAGTTTGAGTTTAGATCTCCCAAACTACAATCCCCCATGCCTTTGGCTACAGGAACCGAAGCTTCTTCCAAAAGACTTACAGTGATTAGAAGCAGAGAAAAATGGAAGAGAAAGGAAGAGAAGAAGAAAGTGCCTCCAGGTTCTCCTTCCAGACAAAACCATCACACTGAGACAGCTTTTTGGCTTTCTGAGGAGGAGGGAGTAAGGGGACAGGGAGAAGCCTGGAGTCTTAGGGAATGAGAATGCGGCACCCCTCTCCTACAGGAAAACACAGGGGAGGAGCAGAAGCATGACTTTGAGAACAACATCATAGCTCAGCTTCTTACCCACTGTGTATTACTTCCATCTCTATAAGCCACAGTTTTCTCATCTTTAAAATTGAGATTTTAATATCGACGCAGAATGGCCATTATATGGATTAGAGATTTGCGTGTCAAGCTGCTATCATGCACACAGTAGACCCTTAGTAAATACGATTCCTGATCTCAGTGCAGTCACAGCCCAGAGGGGACAAAAACACATGCAAGCAGATATATGACAAGCCAGAGTATGTGCTCAAGTGCTGAAAGGAAAACGCCAAGCTCTCTAAGAGCCCAGATAAAGGAACATTTATTTAATTCTAACATGGGTTGATGTGGTGAGTGGGGGATATTGTGGATGATTTCATGAGAAGGATGGCTCTGGGGGTGAATTTTTAAATTTCAAGAAGGGCTTTTCCTTCTCTTGGTTCATTTGATGAGCATGTTGTTTTGATCATCTACCAACTGTGAGGATCTGGGCAAGCAGAAATGTAAAATATAAATAACAGAATTCCAGAATCTATAGAGCTAGTTGGAGAAACATCACACACACACACATGCGCACACACACACACACACAGCTCTAATATGAATGTTTATGCCCCCCATTCATATGCTGAAATCCTAACCCCCCACGTGAGAATATTAGGAGTTGGGGTCTTTGGGAGGTACTTAGTTCATGAGGGCAGAACCTTTATGAGTGGACTTAGTGCCAGCATAAAGAGGTCACAGAGAGCTGCCTGCTCCTTCCATTGTGTGAGACACAGCGAGAAGATGCCATCTGTGAACCAGGAAGCAAGTCCTCACTGGACATGGAATCTGCTGGGGACTTCATCTAGGCCTTCCAAACTCCAGAAACATGAGAAGTAAATTTCTGTTGCCTATAAGCCACCTAGTCTATGGTAATTTATTATAGCAGCCCAAAGTGATTAAGACACACACACACACACACACACACACACACACATCCCCAAGTGCGTGCATAGCACAGACACAAGAATAAGCCAAAGTACCGTATCTGTAAGCAAAGTGGTGCAAAGCACATGCCAGGCTTGGGCAGAGAATGCTGGAGGGACAGTGTAGAAGAGCTCATCTGAGACGTTCTCCTAGAAGCTGGGAGCTTAATGATAAGACAAAATTAGAAGAGGATGGGAAAAATGTTTGGAAGCAAGGTTATTTAAGGCCTATGGCAAGAAAGCAACACATTGAAAGTGGTCAGAATAAAGAAGGCTATTGGAGGAGGTTCCTTTGGAGAAGTTTGGTCCCATAGAGACACCCAAGTTAGGCTGAAGAATTTGGCTGTGAATGAAACGGCAGTATGGAGCAGGTGGTTTGGAAACAAGCCATTTCCTAGCTTTGTGGAGCCATTTTCTTCTCATCAGGATATTCCTTTTTGCATTTAAGATCTTTAAGATCACAGTTGCTGGGTGCGGTGGCTCATGCTTGTAATCCCCGCACCTTGGGAGGCCAAGGCAGGCGGATCACCAGAGGTCAGGAGTTCAAATACCAGCCTGGCCAAAATGGTGAAACCCCTGTCTCTACTAAAATACAAAAATTAACCAGGTGTGGTGGCAGGCATCTGTAATCCCAGCTACTTGGGAGGCTGAGGCAGGAGATTTGCTTGAGTCCAGGAGGCAGAGGTTGCAGTGAGCCAAGATCGCGCCACTGCACTCCAGCCTGGGTGACAGAGTGAGACCCTGTCTCAAAAAGCAAAACAACAACAATAAAAAAAAAAACCCAAAAAACCCAATCCCCAAATCACAGTCTTATCACAAATGTATCCATGTAGAAAGCCTGCCAATGATACAGGGCACATTTCTCTTAAGGAGAGAAAGAGACCATGACATGATATTCCAATAATGCATCATTTATGTTTGAATATGAACATGTTTTCAAGCAGGTGAACTAAAGTTGAAAGCCAATGTTATTTAGTGATCTACATTTATGCCTATTTTCTGAGTATTTCATTTTGTGTAGAGAAGTTCAGTGAAAAGAATAAATGATTTCCTTGCCTATTAATGAATGGAAATAAGTTTAGTGGCTTCAGTGTCTTGGGTTCCATCAGATTTCTCAGAAACTCAAAAGAAAGTAAATTGCGTGGTCTCGACTCAGCAAACTGTGGACAGTGGTCAGTGCTATACACAATTAAGCTTGTGACTAGAGACTCATCCAGAGAATGGGAAAATAATTCTGTGAGAGAAGCACCCTCTCCCTCCAGCCTGGCAATGCTCCCCAGCAGAGAGCTTGCATCATTTAACAGCAGTGTCAGCTTATTGACCATCATAAACTTAAGTCTCACTGAAGCACGAATAAATAAATTAGTATCTTGAAAGCACATAACAGGAAAAGGACGTAGAAAATAGCTGCAGGATCAAGAGTGCCCTAAAGTACAGCGGTCTGGATAATGCAAGCGTTGAATCAGATCTTTCCCTGCTGCCTTGTTCCCCTAATAATAATATGGGCCCTCTGTACAGATGCCAATTCCACTGACCCACCAGTATTTGAAAAGGAGGTCATGGGGAGTTATTTCTGCCACTCTTTTAAAAAAATAATTCGCTTATGAGATGGAGGTGGAAATTCACAGATAATTGATAGGTATGGGTTATCTTTTGTAGGGCCTCAGAATAAAGCAATGCCAAGGACCCATTGTGGGGCTGGTCTTGTGCTATTGACCTTACTGGTCTTCCAGAAGGACTGCTCCCATGGGCTCTTGGGTGGGATGATAAATTTGCTAAATCAGGTTCACTGCACTTTCCTCTCACAAAGGAGTATATATGCCTGGAGTGGCTCCATTACTAGGCTCCATTTCCAGCACCTACCAATTGGCACTGTGTATTTTTTAAAGAATAACATTGAGGCTCCTTGCCTCCTTTCAAACTGTGAGAGAAAGTTTCTATTCAGTGTTCTAAATGCTATCTGCTTAGTTTAATAGGGTTGTAGTGACCATCATGGGTGTTTTACTGAAGTCCAAAGTATCCCAGAAAATGTATATTCCTCTCTTTTCTTATTAAATGGTGCACAGGAACAAGCTCATCATCATCCTTATTTTATTGCAAATTGGTCTGTTGAATTATTTATTCTTTCTTTATCCCTATTTCCCCGTCTTACCTTGAAGCCCTCTCCCTCCACCAAATGGCAAACATTCTGCCCGAAGACAGAAACCAAGTTGTTAGGAATGTGGCTAATTGGGTGTCTGGGGCAGTGTCATTTCCATACACTGATTTTCCCCGCACTTGAGCAGTTATACAGGAAGCAAATTGGCAATTAAAGTAACCACACAATCCTGTAGCTGACACTGTCTTCCAATTATTTCCATTATTCAGATGTGCTGCCAGAGCTTGCAAGGAGACAACCAGGTCAGCTTGCTCCAATTCTTCCCTTACTGGCAAATTCTTCCCAGGTGACTGTAACAGCAGGGAAGGACTACACAAACGGAGTTGAGCTTTCCAAATCTTCATCAGGCTCAGGAGGAGCTGCACAGGCTGTTGTCGGGACTGATTGTCATATGAAACTCCCTTGCTGGCGGATACTCCCTTCTTGTGCTATGGGATGCCCAGGTTCTTCCACAAGTACAGTTGTCAACAGGTGCCATCAGGGAGAGCTTCCGGCAAGAGGGGTGGAATGTGAAACTGCAATGCCACTGATCTAGCAAATCCCCATCTTCCTGGGTGCCTTTGCTGGGTGCAATAAATTACAGGCTCATTTCTCCCGCCATGGGCTGAGGGCCATCTTGATAGATGGTGAGGTGGGTCAGCAGCTGCCCAGAAATGGAGACTGTATCCAGGGAGTTGCACTGGGGAAGGGCAGGCTGCCTGGTCATTCAATCTGAGCTCTTCTGCAAAGGTTAGATGAGACATGGTTGAAGCAGTTGTTGCTAATGAAACACATTAATAAGGAGGCTGGAGGCATTCTGATTTGGTGTTTTGGCCTTGCTTAATTCCAAAGGGAAGCAGGCATTGCAGTAAAGTGATTCTTGATCTTCGTTATGATTCTTGTCTTCATTGGGGAGGTTCGATCCTGGCAAACTGGGTTGAGACTGGGCATGGATGGACAGGGTGAATGTGAATTAAAGTATATTTCAAAGCAGGTTGCATGTCCTTGTGGATTCACTGACATGGAGCTTCAGGTTCATTTTATGTCAGGTATTGTCCTGGGGGCAATGATTGGAGAGCACAGGTTTCATAGAGACTGTGGGGTCCCCAAAATTGAGCTCAAATGGCTTTCTGGCCAATGAGGTTAAAGAAAAGGATACTTGGAGGTGCAGAGTATGAGGCTGGTGTGTGTGTGTGTGTGTGAGTGTGTGTGTGCACACGCGCACATGCTGACGGCCGGGGAAGATGATTCCCATTCACCCAGGTCTCCCAGTTCCCAGGCTAGGATGGCTACACACCTTTGAGACTAAGTACTGAGATATGGCTTTTGCTTGTATTTCAGGCCTGGCCCAGAGAAAGAGATGAAAGCTGACACGCAGCTCTCAGAATCACCCTTGCTGTCAGGTTTGGCTTCTGGAGCTGATGGGAATCTGAGAGACGTCAGGGTAGAAGCCGCCTGTCTTGGTGAGCTTCCCGTGCTCATCTGGCTTTGGGAAAGACTCTCAGCCTCATTTGCTTATCCTCCATCACGGGCCAAGCACTTGGTTTGGGAATAAGGGGCCCTTGGCACTTACTGTTGTGTTCTTGGCCTTTGGGGCCTTGGCCAAGAGTCAGGTGGAAAGAGTTCCACCCTAACATCCTCTCCTATGCTTCCTTCCAGAGCAGGGGATGGGAGACTATGGGGAGAAAAAGGCTCCTTAGGGATTTACTTCATGTTAAAAAATATTTACTAGGCATTTAACAGGTACGCAGAAATTTACCAGCGGCTGAAGTGGGTAATAGGGATGTATCAATTAACTAATAAACTAATTAATTAGACAAATGTATTAGACATTGACTGTGGGTCAGGCACTGTGCTGAGCATTGGGGATATAGCAATTTAAAAAAAAAAGCCATGGCCAGGCACGGTGGCTCACACCTGTAATCCCAGCACTTTGGGAGGCCAAGGCGGGCAGATCACCTGAGGTCAGGAATTTGAGACCAGCCTGGCCACCATGGTGATACCCTGTCTCTACTAAAATACACAAAAGAATTAGCTGGGCATGGTGGCATGCATCTGTAATCCCAGCTACTCAGGAAGCTGAGGCATGAGGAGAATCGTTTGAACCCGGGAGGTGGAGTTTGCAGTGAGCCAAGATGGTGCCACTGCACTCCAGCCTGGGTAACAGGGTGATACCCTGTCTCAAAAAAAAAAAAAAAAAAAAAAAGACAACAAAAACACACACACACAAAACAAACAAAAAAACCCAAAAGCCCAAATTCATACCCTCACAGAGCTTACTGTATAGTGGGGGAGACTCAAAATAAACAAAATGGATATGTTACGTAAGGAAAGCATAGTGGGTAGGACTGTGCACACTCCAGGCCGACCTCCTGGTGTTTCAGTCCTGGCTCCACTGCTTGGCCATTTTGTAATCTTGGGCAAGCTACTTAATTTCTCTGTGGCTCGGTTTCCTCATCTGTGAAATGGGATCAACAGGTGACTCACTCTGCCATGCTGCTGTGAGGGTTAAATGAAATAGTGCATGCAAAGCTCTTAGAACAGGTCCAGCATGCAGCGAGCCTTCCAGAAGGGTTTGCTGTGATTTTGTTGACATTAGATGGTGAGAAGTGCTCTAGAGATAAATGGAAGGAAAGGATCGAGGAGTAGGGGGTAGTTTAAGTTTCAGATAGGGCCATCAGGGAAGGTATCATTGAGAGGGGGTCATTGGAGCCAGGACTGAGGAGGTCAGAAATTTGAGGCTGCTTTGGGGAAGAGTCCACCAAGTAGAGGTAGCTGCTAGGGCAAACACCCTTACTCAGAGGAGGTGAGGAATATTAGGAAAAACAGCAAGAAGCCCATGTGGCTGGGGTGGGAAACAGGAGGGTGTGAAGGTGAAGGGATTGGTGGAGACAAGTCATGTAGGACCTTGTCTGTCACTGTAAAGGCAGATATCTGGAAAGATCTCCTGACCTTAATAAGTTGATCGCTTTCTTGGCAAAGGTGACAGCTTAGAGGCTATGGTTGACAATATTCCTGGGGTTTTATATTCGAAGTCTGGGAGATGTCATTAAAAATTTTCCCTCCTAGGTCTTGATATTTGATCTACTATTATGTGATGGGTGGGATAAGTCCTTGAGTTTCCTACCGAGTCTATTCTTTTTCTATGAACCATCATTTAACCTAAATAAGGAGAAAAGATAAAAGAAAAAAAATTGCCCATGATTCTATCACCTTGGTAATATAACTGTCATGATTTTACAACATTTCAGACTGAAACCTTTTAAATAAAATGGGGATGATAATATCTGCTTGCAAGGTTGCTGATGATGGACTAAATGTTGTTTAACTGTGAATGGGGGTGGAGTGGACACTGGCCACACCCCTTTGGAATCTCCATATGCACAGGCTGGAGGCTGGGCACTTCTAGAGGACGAGAGACATCCATTCTGTGCTGCCACTGATCCAACTTCAGGGCCAACAGTGGAGATGGAAGTTGGGGAAATAATTGGACAAATCATGTGAGGTTAAAGCTTCATGACTTGGTAAACAATTGCCTAAAGGAAGGTGGGAGAATAAAGCAAAGAAAACTCCAAGGTTTTGGTTATGGGCTCCTGGGAAATAGTGAATTTATAACAGAGACAGGAAAATCAGGAAAAAAAAAAAAACCCTGAATTGTGTGTTCCATTTTGGATGTGCAGAGTTGAGGAGACTAAAGCAGTGTTTCTTAACTCTGGGACACATTGGAATTTCCTAAATTGTTAAAAAATGTGGATGACTAGGCCCCACTCTGACCTACTAAATCAGTAGTTCTGGGGTGGAGCCAGGGTACTGGTATTTTATAAAAGCTACAGTAATTGCAATGTGTAATCAGGGGTGAGGACGTTTGCATTGGAAAATAAATTCAGGTGCTGATGCTCTCAAGAAATGTAAGAGCTAGGGAGAAATATCTGGGAGTTGGTTGCACAGAGGCCATTGGACAAGAAGGCTGAGAAAGAATAAATTAAAAAAATAAGAGAGGCCTATCACTGTCTCAAAGAAAATTGGGGCAAATGGTATGAACAGATCCACACAAATCCTTCCACAATTGTGGGAAATCTGCTCAAAATCTATGCTATGGTCACAAAAGAAATAAAGGAAGAAGTGCAGGATTGAAAGTTGGGAAATTTGGGTTTTACTCACAGTTGGTACTTGTGGTGTGATCGTAACCATTCATTCCACTAACATTTATTGAGCACCTATTATGTGTATGGCATTATCCTAATAGCAATGAACAAAACTAGTCAAAAATTCTTGCCCTCCTTGAGCTTACATTTTAGTTAAAGGGATTGGACTAGATTGACCCTTACACTCCATCTTGCAATTCTCCAGTGTGCCCAGAAATTGTGATAACAGGGATAAGAGTAACAGTGCAGATCTCCTTGCCTTCCAGGACCACTCTACCCCTCTCTGCATTTCAGAAGGTGATCTACATGGTCTGATCAATGGGTCTCTTGTCCTCTGGCTTCTGGGTTGCTTTGACCAACGAGAGTGCAGGCATTGCTAGGAGACTGAAGGGTGGGAAGAGAAGGAAGGCATTCATTCCTTAAGCTCTCTCTGTGTCTGCCAGGTTACCACAGGTCTGCTGTATCCCTCTACTGAAGGTCACCTGTATCCCCCTACTGAAGGTCACCATTCCTGGCAGGTGGCCCTCATCACTTCCTGTCAGGAATCTCATAACTGTTTCTTCCCCTTTCCCATTTTAGGTCTTAGAGTGATATAACTTTGTCCATTGTTGCTTTCCATAAACTCTACCCATATCCTTGTGAACGGACCCTTTGCTAAGCTCTTCCAATGCACTGGTTTGAGTATGCCATTTGTTTCCTGCTGGGCCCCGAATGATTCGTTTTAATGACTGCCCCAAAACGTGCACTTAATTCTAAACATTTTTGAGTAATGCTAACATCACGGGAGTAAGTGAAAGCTTGCTGAAATGCTTCAGTGTGAGCTGATAAAGCAGCCTTTTCCCTTTGTGTTCCTTCACTGGACACAGGATTAAGGGCACGCCTTACAGATCTCCACACCTGTAAGTTTTGGGAATCATGGAGGCTGACTATGAATAGAATGCTTTTGGCTCTTGGAAGACTTCCAGCAGGGCTTAGGCACTGACCATACTTCTGAGCCTTTTATGCTCTGTGAAATGTGTTTTTCTCAGCATCTCCAGCTCCAGGCAACACGGATCATGATAGATCTGGATGGAGATACTGTCAGGGGAGGACAAGCACTGAGAAGGGTTATACATTCCTAAAAGCATGGGAAATAGCTGCCAATCACCCTGAAGTAAGAGGCGAAGAGACTGCTTGCAGAAAAGCACATGGCTGCAGTGCAGGCCAGTGGATGATCAAAGCCATCTCCTCTTCACGTTTCTTGTCTTCAGGGATTCAAGAGAGCAAAGAACGAACCCCAGCCCTACAGAGAGGCCATCTGAAACTGCGTCTTGGAGGCTTTGTATTAAAATCTTTAAGTTAATGTTGAAGAACCACCAACATATTGTTCTCCTTACCATGACATCAGCCATACCTCACAAACATCCCAAATGTGTTGGATAGTGCTGTGTGTCAGCAATCAGCAGTTGCCGGCAATTGCACAAGTCAGCCTCTAACATCAACTAGGGAGAAAGCCAGGGAACAAACCGAAGGTGAGATTCCAGTTTTTGTTTTTGTTTTCCTCTTTTCTCAAGAACAGGGCAGGAGAAGCTCATGAAATGGATGGACAACTTATCTTGGTTTGTCCAGAACTTTCCTGATTTTGGTGGTGAAAGTCCTGGTTCTCTGAAGGTGGATAGTTGGTTGCTGACAGATGTGATATCAATGGCTGTGTGTTGATTGCTCTTAAATATGCATACTTGGATACTGATTTGTTTTCTTTATGGTAATGTGTGACTGGATGGCTTACACTCATTCTTAGTATATCTTCACAATGCAGTGGGATGTTTTCTAGTGGCAAATTTGAAATGAGACCTTTTAATCCTGGATTGGAGAAACTTCATGACAAGAAGGCATAATTTGTCTTTCCATGAAGGATCTAATGAAATACTTTAAAAAGATCGACAAAACGTACGAATGGCTGATACAACTTTTAAACTATTAATTTGTAGACTTTTTTTTCACCAGTTGATATTGTTTGGGGTTTATTTACTGGGTCTTTATAGATGTCAATTAAAAAGTATTGCTAATATTCTTTTTTGTCTCCTAAGAATCTTTTTCAATTCCAAAGCAGAATTTATTTCAAAATCAATTAATATTTTTCTTCCTTTGCTCACTTCAAAAGTTACATGAAAGTGTGGAAAGTGGAATCTGGCTTGACTTTCCCCGTGAGGGGAAAACAAACAAGAAACAAAATATCCTGGAACGCGATGATGCTGGTGTTGGTGAGGGAAAAGAACTCTTCAGTGAGAGGCAGAGAGAAGTGCCTCTCTAAATGCAGGGGAGAAGCACCATTGGTCTCTCCATCCCAACCGTGGCTGCAGGATGGAAGCACTTGGTGCCTGGGCCCCACCACTGGAGACCCCGATATGATTCTTCTGGGGGTTGCTTGAGCTACTCCCCGGCAACATCGCCTGGGCAAATTATTTTATTTTTTTGAGACGGAGTCTTGCTCTGTCACCCAGGCTGGAGTGCAGTGGTAGCATCTCAGCTCACTGCAAGCTCCGCCTCTCCCGGGTTCACACCATTCTCATGCCTCAGCCTCCTGAGTAGCTGTTCTAAGCATTGATCTCCACCTGATGCTAGATGAAGATTTCTCAAATCCTCATTCAGAGAAGCAGTTGAATGGCATTGGAGGGAAAAGTCGCTCGTACTCCTAAATCTTGATATTAAAAAAAGACAAATTGTGAGAGCTGACAGGCCATAAAATCATTTAATCCAATCCTTCCCTTTACAGATAAAGAAACAAGACACAAATATTTTGAGTGCACAGCTGTTTGACAGAAGAGCCCAGAATAGAGACTTTTCTACTGAGTCATGACAAGAGGGAAGAGAAAGATAAAGTCAAAAAGGAAGAGAAAATGATGAGGTTGAGGAAGCTTGTGTTAATAATTCATTCTCTATTTGTGTTGTTCAGAATTTGAGAATGGTTTTGGATAAATTATTCATGGCGGAAGGTAAAGAAAACATCAGATGCCATAGTACATCTGATCTGACCCTTTTGAGAAGCACAATTTCCTGGGTCCAGTGCAGTATAATGAAATTAGTCCATCAAGGATCTTTGAATATATTCACTGATCATCCTCTGTAGACATCCTGACATAGCCTAGAAAATAAAGTCAGCATCCTCCTCAAGTGATTATTATGCATCCACTTGCAAAATAAGCCTGAAGAAATGTCTGCTTCCTGAAGTTGGCTGATTACTCCTCTCTGACACATTGGCTAGGTGAATATGAAACACTGGGTTTCTGTACATGACAAAAACAAGAGACTGTGCCTCCCAGGGTGAGAGGATATTGGTGAAAATAAGGTAGGGACTCATTCCTGATGATTGTACTGTTTCAGCACCTAGTACACTCCCATATAATTTGTAGGGACTTACAAAAAGTCTTGATGAATGAAGGGTGAGTGAGTGAGTGAATTAATGAATGAAAGCTACTGGCTGCTTTCAAACTACAGAATATAAATCTCCCAGCAATATAGAGCAAGATTATCTGAAGTGCTGGACGCATATTTTGCCTTCTTTTTCTTCTGAGGCTCTTTTTCTTGGAAGATGTGGACTGTATTTGAGAGAGAAGAAAGCCAACTTCAAGTTCTATCAGATAAAAATTGTGTATGTAGCTCCTCCATTGCTTGGGTAAGGTCAGGAGTCCACCAAAGGGCTATGTGCCAAAGACGTGGATTAAAATCTTGAAAACAAGTTTTAAGTCTTTTAATAAATAGAAATCTTAATGAGAGAGTACAAATCATTTAACTCAGGTAGCTGGTTGGGCATGATGTCTTGAATAGAGGTGCATATTTTTTCCTTTTGACTTTTATGACATTTATCTTTTAGGTTGCCCAAACTAAATAAAAGAATTCCAAAGAGCATTTTTGGATTTCTGCCCAAGAAGATGCCCAAAGATCTGGTATAAAAGAATGGAACAATATCTTGGGGTTGAGTGAATTATATATATATATGTACACACATACATATTTAGAAATGAATAGACAGACAAATATCTATGCATAATAATATCACAAAGCTAGCAGAGTGTCATCTTCCAAAAGGTAAAATGGAAAATAAGCAATAGGGAAGTGTGCAATTTCTGAAATGGAGCAGGAGTTATATTTTATTTCTATGTCTCCATAACAAATGGAGGTAGACTTCAGCTTTTTCACTTCGGCCTCTGTGTCCATCCCTCCCCCAATCCTACCTCAACCTCATTCCTTATTGCCCCGACCAAGTCAATGAATTTGTGAATATTGGGTTGGAACTCAGCCAGGAATATCTGAAAATGCTGTCTCACGTTGCCTGAATCCATAAGGAGGAAATTATTCAGACGATTGATGCTCCTTAGGGCAGAACATTAAATTGATCCTTTGGCAGGGAAAACCTCATGGAACTTAACACAGCAATTCCCATAAATATCAATGTGATTATCAACCAGATTGGGACTTACCTATTTCTCAGAACTAGACAAGAAGGATACATGAGTACGTGTTTGTGTAGTTGTTATATTTAATATGTGTGTATCTTGACATGCTCAAACCTATTATTATATAAATCACACTAATGAAACTGCTTTGTCAAGCATGCAGTGTGCTTGATGAAACAATTCCATTGTTAAGACTTATTTTCAAGTACCTGCCTTTCAAATAAAATTATCCTCTGGACTCACATTTCTTCTAGTTTTCCTAGCTAAGTGGAATTTTCTTCTAAACAGAAAGTTTTATTTCAGTCCCTTCTGTGACTGTTACTGTATTTTAATGACAAGCTTGCAGAAAATATTTTTTAAATGATTGCTTTCTTATTATGAACTGAAAACATTTCTTAAAACTTGTTCTCTCCCCAGGATGATATTTTTTGCATTCATTTGTTCCGTCATGCCCTCATCTGTTCTGTCATTCAGTAAATGTTTACTGAGTGCCTGCTTTGTGCCATATCCAGGGTTCTAGGAATTGAGTGTTCATTAGTGATGAAAGCAGACACAGTAATGATTAAAAAAAAATGCAATAGAGCAGTTCAATAGGCGATAGGAGCACTGAGTAAGAGGGACATTGCAGGGTTGCCAGGACAGGCCTCTCTGCTGACATAACATTTGATTAGGGACCTGAATGAAATAAGAAATGAACCGAGCAGATATCTGAGGAGAGAAGGCTCCAGGCTGACCGAACAATGTGTGCAAAGACCTTGGAGAGAGAACACGATGGACGTTTCTAAATAAAACATCTACTCTTCATCTCTTGAAAATGTATTTAAAAAATAACTCTCTGAATTTTTTGCCATATGAAATTTAATTGCATCCTGATTTTGAATAGAACTCCTGTTCCATTGACCATTAATTTTGGTAAGTGTGGCCGTTTCAGGGCATGAGTAATGGATATTCCAAATTTGGAGAGAGAAGCGATAGATGAGAACGTTGGCACGCTCTTGCCTGGCAAAGCTTATCACTGGAACAAAGAGATGAATAATTAAAGGATACACAAAAATGGTTCCATGAGGGGGTTTTGAAAATGTTTCATATGAAAATAATTAAAATAACACTTTCCCCCAATCATTATCAAGCATTTAAAGATTTGGCTTGTGAGATATGTCACAGGGTTTTGGGAAAGGCTATGCTCATCCCCAACCACTAGCAAATGAGCTAGCTGTTCATTTTACTCTGTGGATTTGTGTGTTTGTCAACCAAATAAAAGGCAACATCATAACCCACTTTTAGTGGTCAGAATTTTACAGGTGGCTCTCTATGCAGATATGCCACAGGAAAGAAAACTGGATGGATTCAGATTGCATCAATCCCAAGACCAAGTTTATGTAGAGGGAACAGCTGGCTGCTGTGTGGCTAAACTAAGTGGTTGAGTTTGTCATATCTCATCCACTCTAGCTGTGACTGCACATGCAAGCAGCTGAAACAACCCAACCATTGTCCTCTTGGGGCAGTTACCCTTGTCCCTCTCGTCATCACAGCCGTCACTCTTTCTCCTTTCTTAAAGATTTTATCTCCTGGCTTACTCTCTCTGATTCTACTGTCTTAATTCTTGGGGATTTCAATACCTATGTATCCTTGCAGTTCCTTTAGCTTCACCTGTTATTGAACTTGTCCTCCTCCATCTCAGCCCCTCACTCCTTCTTTGTCATTTAATAAGACAAACTCTGCATCTCTCCCACCTCCTACCTTTAGAACTCTTGCCTCTAGTATCCTATTTTTTATTCTTTTTTTTGAGATGAAGTCTTGCTCTGTCACCCAGGCTGGAGTACAGTGGCGTGATCTCAGCTCACTGCAACCTCCACCTCCCAGGTTCAATCGATTCTCCTGCCTCAGCCTCCCAAGTAGCTGGTATTACAGGTGCCCACCACCACACCCAGCTAATTTTTGTATTTTTAGTAGAGATGGGGTTTCACCATGTTGGCCAGACTGGTCTCAAACTCCTGACCTCAAGTGATCCGCCCACCATGGCCTCCCAAAGTACTGGGATTATAGGCATGAGCCACCACACCCAGCTAGTATGCTGATTTTGAAAATCCAACAATTCCACTACCTGCAAGGGTCCTAACATCATTTCACTGTCCCTCACTTCTCTCATGTCCTCACTTCTTAAAGGTAAGGACTCAATCCTTAACCTCCAGGGTCATTCATTAAAATCTCTTCTTTGCCTATATATTCAAATTCCCTGCCTTTTTTTGATTAGTGGAATTTCCTGGCCTTCCTGAACGCTGGAAAATACACAGTGATATGCACAGGTCTCACTCTAACATCACATTTGCTAACATCAAATCAGCCCATGCATGCTGCTTGGCAATCATGCTGTTTTCTGAGATCTTCATCCTCTGTCTCTCCAGAGGACAATTCCATTCTTTCTCCTCTCTTCTCAGACCTCCAAATCTCAGCTGATGCCCTCTTTCCTATTTTTAAGAAAAAATTTGAAAAACCAGAAAGGAAATTCCATAAGCTCTCATCATTGTACCTACCCACTTACCTGTGTCTGTGCCCACGTAATCTCCCTTCTCTCACCCTTATCAGGGGTGAACAAACTCTCCATGAATAGCCTATCCATTGCTATCCAACAACAATGTTGAACATCGCTCCAACAATTTTAAACCTTCTCTAATACATGGACAATTTCTACCAATCATATCCACCAGTATACAAACTGCTTCTATTTACCATTATTAGATAAAAAGAAAAAAAACATCTTTGACCCCATTTCATCTTCCAGTTATTTCCTTATTTCTTGACTCCCCATTATAACAAAATTTCTTGACTGCTTTGTTTATGCTCTCCATCTCCAATTTTACTCCTCCAATTGAATAGACTTCAGCCAGGTTTTCACTCCTAGGAAGGCACCAAAATTACTCCTACCAAGATCATCAGTGACATCAACATTGGTAAGTCCAGTGGTCCTTTCTGATGGTTATATAACTTGATTTTCAGGATTTGGCACAGATGATTTCTCTCTCCTCTTGAAACACATTCTTCACTTGGTTTCTAGGACACCTCATTTGCCTGGTTCCCTCCTTCTCAGGACCCTTTTTCAGCTCTTCATCTTCCATCTCTGAATATTGAAGTATCCTCATGCTCAGTTCTGGTACTCAGCATTTCTACTTATACTCACCACTTAGGCAATTTCCACGCCTCATCGTGTTACCAAAACACGAGGTGTTCAGTCTAGGTCCCATTGCTTGCCACACGGAAAGCCATTCACTGAGACAAGAAGTATTGCCAGGGAAGAATGTTTTTATCTGGGTGCTGCAGCTGAGGAGAACAGGAGATGAAATACATCTCCTCAACTGACTATAAAACTAGAAGTTTATAGATAAGATGAGAAATGTAAGCATGTGTAGGAAGACAGGAATTAGAGGGGTAAGGAGAAAGGGTTGTCTACTGACAACTGATTGTAATAAGAATTTCCAAACCAGTGCAACATTTGTACACATTTTGTTTTCAAATACACACTTGAAGGCCCAACAGTGATAAAAGGTTTAGAATAAAAAACCACTAGAAAGTCTCACTTCTTTGCTTACTATTTAATCCAAGTGAAGGTCGTTTAATTTTAAAAATAGTGAACACAACTAACATAATTTGGAGCAATCCTAATCAATATAATTTTCTGAAGGACAAGGCCACTCTTTCTTGAACATTAGAACTTTGTACCCATATCACAATTTTCCTCATTACCTAAAGTCTGAGACCAACTCAAATTATTGATTGAATTGAACTACCTTCAAAATAAACACCATTTACACATTTCTACTCTCGCCTACTTTCCTAAATAACAATGAGATTCCAGAACCCTCACCCATCATGATTGTCTCACCAACAACCTGCTTTCTGTTGACCAACTCCTCTTCCTTATCCTTCCCTAATTCCTATTTTTCCCACACATGATTACATTTCTTCCTTGCTCTGTAAACCTCTAATTTTAGTTGGCTGCAGAGATAAATTTGAGACTGATCTTTCCTCTTGTCAGCTGCCACACCCAAATAAAACCTTCTTTCCTGGCAATGCCTGTTGTCTCAGTGATTGGCTTTCCGTGAGGTGAGCAACAGGGCCTAGACAAAATCCTTGGTGTTTTGGTAACAGTGGTTTAAAATGTTGCCTCTCTCAGGGGTGTATAACCTTTTCTATATGATGAACCCCCTTGGCAGACTGGTAAAACCTATGAACTCCCTTCTCAGAATAACATTTTAAAATAAAATACAGTATATAGGATTTAAAAGGAAACCAATTATATTAATATATATATCTTTACTTGCCTCAAATTCCTGGTTTTCCTACACTGCTGCTCTGTACTTGGGAAAATTGCCTTACTGGCCCTGTTCAGTGCCAAATTGGTCATAGGGAAAGATTCTCATTTCTTATTTCATCTATATGCAATTTTTCCAAGACTGTACTCTCTATTCAGGAGGAACTAAACATTCCTCTGCCCGAACTGCTCTGCTGCAGTCTTTCTGTTTTCAGTTAGTATCATTCTACCAGGCTGGGTGCTAAGATCACACACCCTGCAGTCTCAAGACCTGAATCTGACCCAGGGGTAAATCCTGGTGGCTCTCTCTATCTTCAAATTATATAGAGAATCTGGCCACATTTCACCACTCTAATGCCACCATCATCTCTTCCTTGGATTGTTGTAAGAGCCTCTTAACTGTTGCCTACTTGAGTCTATTCTCAGCATGGCAACCAGAGGGATCCTGTTAAAATGTGGGTCATGTCATGACACTCCACTATTAAAAGTCATCCTAAGCCTTCTCATCCCCTCAGAGTAAAAATAAAAACCCTCCCTTGTGACTACACAGTACTCCTTCATCACCTCTGATCTTCCTCTACTTCCCTCCCCTAATTTGGTCCCTCCTGCTGTATTAGCCCCACTCTATTCTTTCAAGCCAGCAGCCATTCTTCTGCCTCAGTGCCTTTGCATTTACCTTTCCTCTTTTTCACATTTACATTTCCTTCTGATATTTATATGGCTTGGTCCTCAAATTCCTTCAGGTTTTACACAAATACCATTTTCTCACCACAAACCCCTCTTAGTCATCAACTAAATATTCCTTTTGCCTACTTTCTTTTCTTTCCTTGACCATTATCATGATCTCCCAGACTATTTATTTTGCTCATTCAACCTGCTTATTTTTGTCTCCACTACTAAAATACAATCTTCTTCACAGAAAGTATTTTTCTTTTTTCATTCATTATTTGATGTGGTTTGGATCAGTGTCCCTGCCCAAATCTCATGTCAAATTGTAATAAGGTTAGAAGTGAGGCCTGCTGGGAGGTGACGATCATGGGGATGGTTTCTCACAAATAGGTTAGTGCCATCGCCTTTAGTACTGCAGAGTGTGAGTGAGTTATCATGAGATCTGGTTGATTAAAAGTGTGTGGCACCCCTCCAACCCCCTCTTGGTCCTGCTCCTGCCATGTAAGAGTCTGGCTCCTACTTTACTTTCTGCCATGAGTAAAAGCTCCTTGAGGCCTCCCCAGAAGCAGATGCTTCCATGCTTCCTATAAAGCTTGCAGAAGCTTGAGCCACTTAAACCTTTTTTCTTTATAAATCACCCAGTCTCAGGTATTTTATTATTGCAATGTGAAAACAGACTAATACACTATTGTGTACCAACCACCTAGTAAGCTTTTGATAAACATTTGTTGAATAAATCCATGGATGTGTTGTCTTATAGAAATACAATGTGAACCCCATGTGTAGTTTAAAATTTTCTAGTAGCCACATTAAAAATAGAACACATATGAGATTGACTTTAATAACATAGTCTACTTTACTTAACATAGCCATATTATGTCTTTACAATCCAGTGGGTATTTGACACATATAGCATATTTTAATTCACAGAAATGCTTGATAGATACATGGAGTTAGTAGCTACTGAATTTGGACAGTGCAAATCCAGAGGGATTGTTTTTATGACTAGTGTCACGATTAAGTAGGCTGTGGGTTGGATTGCCTGATTTTGAATTTAGATCCTCAAACATACACACACACATGCACACAGACATGATATTTTACTCTCTCCAAGTCAGTTGGAAGTAATATTAGTAGCTACTTTATAAAAGTGTTTTTATAATTAGAAGACATAATTTAGGTGAAGAGGCCAGCACATAGTAAGAACTCAGTAGGAATGAGCTATTATTAATATGGCTGAAATGGTGAGTTTTCAATCTCTTAAATCCCTAGGACTTTAAGTAAGACCTAGGAAACCATACCTTGTCTACTCTTCTATGCTAGAATAATAAAACAATTGCAACACAAAACTTTAAAAAAAATTTAATATGTATGTCTTTTTAAAAAAATTTTACTTTAAGTTCTGGGATACATGAGCTGAATGTGCAGGTTTGTTACATAGGTATACATGTGCCATGGTGGTTTGCTGCGCCTATCAACCCATCATCTAGGTTTTAAGCCCCGCATGCATTAGGTATTTGTCCTAATGCTCTCCCTCCCCTTACCCCCGACCCCCTGACAGGTCCCAGTGTGTGATGTTCCCTTCCCTGTGTCTATGTGCTCTCATTGGTCAATTCCCACTTATGAGTGAGAACATGTGGTGTTTGGTTTTCTGTTCCTGTGTTAGTTTGCTGAAGATGATCGTTTCCAGCTTCATCCATGTCCCTGCAAAGGAGATGAACTCATTCTTTTTATGGCTGCATAGTATTCCATGGTGCATATGTGCCACATTTTCTTTGTCCAGTTTATCACTGATGGGCATTTGGGTTGGTTCTGACTCTTTGCAATTGTAAGTAGTGCTGCAGTAAACATACATGTGCATATGTCTTTATAGTAGAATAATTTATAATCTTTGGGTATATACCCAGTAATGGGATTGCTGGGTCAAATGGTATTTCTGGTTCTAGATCCTTGAGGAATCGCCACACTGTTTTCCACAATGGTTGAACTAATTTACACTCCCAGCAACAGTGTAAAAGTGTTCCTATTTCTCTGCATCCTTGCAGCATCTGTTGTTTCCAGACTTTTTAATGATCACCATTCTAACTGGTGTGAGATAGTATCTCATTGTGGTTTTGATTTGCATTTCTCTAATGACCAGTGATGATGAGCTTTTTTTCATGTTTCTTGGCCACATAAATGTCTTCATTTGAGAAGTGTCTGTTCATGTCCTTCGCTCACTTTTTGATGGGGTTGTTTGTTTGTTTTTTTTCTTGTAAATTTGTTTAAGTTCCTTGTAGATTCTGGATATTAGACCTTTGTCAGATGGATAGATTGCAGAATTTTTATCCCATTCTGTAGGTTGCCTGTTTACTCTGATGATATCCAGGCAGTAATTAATAGTCTACCAATCAAAAAAAGCCCAGGACCAGACGGATTCACGCTAAATTCTACCAGAGATACAAAGAGGAGCTGGTACCATTCCTTCTGAAACTATTCCAAACAATGGAAAAAGAGAGACTCCTCCCTAACTCATTTTATGAGGCCAGCATTATCCTGATTCCAAAACCTGGCAGAGACACAAAAAAGAAAACTTCAGGCCAATATCCTTGATGAACATCGATGCAAAAATCCTCAATAAAACACTGGCAAACTGAATCCAGTAGCACATCAAAAAGCTTATCCACCACGATCAAGTTGGCTTCATCCCTGGGATGCAAAGCTGGTTCAACATATACAAATCAATAAACATAGTCAATCACATTAACAGAACCAATGACAAAAACAACATGATTATCTCAATAGATGCAGAAAAGGCCTTTAATAAAATTTGACACCCTTCATGCTAAAAACTCTCAATAAACTTGGTATTGATGGAACATATCTCAAAATCATAAGAGCTATTTATGACAAACACAAAGCCAATATCATACCGAATGGGCAAAAGCTGGAAGGATTTCCCTTGAAAACTGGCACAAGACAAGGATGTCCTCTCTCACTACTCCTATTCAACATAATATTGGAAGTTCTGGCCAGAGAAATCAGGCAAGAGAAAGAAATAAAAGGTATTCAGATAGGAAGAGAGGAAGTCAAATTGTCTCTGTTTGCAGATGACATGATTGTATATTTAGAAAACCCCATCGTCTCAGCCCCAAAACTCCTTAAGCTGGTAAACAACTTCAGCAAAGTCTCAGGATACAAAATCAATGTGCGAAAATCACAGGCATTCCTGTACATCAATAATAGACAAGGAAAGAGCCAAATCATGAGTGAACTCCCACTCACAATTGCTACAAAGAGAATAAAATACCTCTGAATACAACTTACAAGGGACGTGAAGGATCTCTTCAAGGAGAACTACAAACCACTGCTCAAGGAAATCAGAGAGGACACAAACAAATGGAAAAACATTCCATGCTCATGGATAGGAAGAATCAGTATCGTAAAAATGGTCATACTGCCCAAAATAATCTATAGATTCAATGCTATTCCCATCAAGCTACCATTGAGTTTCTTCACAGAACTAGAAAAAACTACTTTAAATTTCATATGGAACCCAAAAAGAATCCATATAGCCAAGAGAATCCTAAGCAAAAAGAACAAAGCTGGAAGCATCATGCTACCTGACTTCAAACTATACTACAAGGCTACAGTAACCAAAACAGCATGGTAATGGTACCAAAACAGATATATAGACAAATGGAACAGAACAGAGGCCTCAGGAATAACACCACACATCTACAACCATCTGATCTTTGAAAAACCTGACAAAAATAAGCAATGGGGAAAGGACTCCCTATTTAATAAACAGTGCTGGGAAAACTGGCTAGCCATATGCAGAAAACAGAAAATGGACCCTTATACACCTTCCTTACACCTTATACAAAAATCAACTCAAAATGGATTAAAGACTTAAATGTAAAACCTAAAATTATAAAAACTCTGGAAGAAAACTTAGGCAATATCACTCAGGACATAGGGATGGGCAAAGACTTCATGACTAAAACACCAAAAGCAATGGCAACAAAAGCCAAAATTGACAAATGGGATCTAATTAAACTAAAGAGCTTCTGCTCAACAACACAAAACTTTTATTGGAATGAATGAAATGATGAATGTTTCTTCTGATAAGAAGCTAGTGGAGGTGATTACACTAAATTATACTAAAAAGCCCCAGTGCAAATGTGCACAAACACGAATGCTACAAAAGATTGTTCCACTGAACACCTGGAGATTCATCAGAATCCTTACTCCTGTTCCCTCTGTTGCAACTCAAGTTTCTCACATGTCCAGTTGCTCTGGTATATGCTTGTTTACAATAGGGCTAGTGAGAAGAGGATTTTCCAGAGAATATTTTGGCAAAGAGTGATTGGTTTCACAGGTGTATGGGATACGCCTAAACTCATCAAATTGTATACAATAAACATGTTGCTATGCTATGAATGCTCATATCACCTCCAAAATTCATGTTGAAACTTATTCCCCAGTGCAATGGGATTACAACATGGGGCCTTTTAGGAGGTAATTAGAGGTAGTTAGTTACCTCTTTTAGGAGGTAACTAATCCCCTCACGGGTGGGATTAGTGCCTTATAAAAGGACTTGACGGGACAAGTTTGCCCCTTCAGTCCATTCTGCCATTTGAGGATGCATTGTTTGTACCCTCTGGAGAAATTAGCATTCAAGGAACCATTTTGGAAGCACAGAGCAGCCCTCACCACACACTAAACCTTTTGACACTTGGATCTTAGACTTTCCAGACTCCAGAACTGTGTGAAATAAATTTCTATTATTTCTTTCTTTCTTTTTTTTTAAGACGAAGTCTTGCTCTTGTCCCCAGGCAGGAGTGCCATGAAATGGCGCGATCTTGGCACACTGCAACCTCTGCCTCCTGGGTTCAAGTGATTCTCCTTCCTCAGCCTCCTGAGTAGCTGGGATTACAGGTGCCTGCCACCACATCTGGCTAATTTTTGTATTTTTAGTAGAGACAGGGTTTCACCATGTTGGCCAGCTGGTCTCGAACTCTTGACCTCAGGTGATCCACCCGCCTTGGCCTCCCAGAGTGTTGGGATTACAGGTGTGAGCCACCGCAACCAGCCTCTATTATTTCTAAGTTACCCAGTCTCTGGTATTTTGTTATAGCAGCATGCAATAACTAAGACAAACGTGCAACTCTTTTGTGTATCAATTATACCTCAATAAAACTGTCAGTTTAAAAAGTATTTGTTTGACAAATGAAATATGAGCAATGTTTTCCCATCTTTAAAGTCATGTCAAAAAATAGGTCATCATGAATATTCATAATATGATCACTGTTCTTGGATAGTTACTGATATAAGCAACTCCTTTGACCCCCAAACCAAAGCTAATCATAAAGTGATCCTGCAGAAAAATTAGATATTTAAATGTAGGGACAAAATGACTTCAATAATCAATTTGTGGTTTAAAACAAACGTCCTGGAACTTATGCATGAATACTATTGCTTTAAATAAGTGGCTGTGAAAAAAATGTATACTTCATTTCTCAGAAGTTTACACTACATGGCCGTGAGGTAGATCATTCATTCATTCATTCATTCATTAAGTGTGCACCTATAATGAGTCAGGCACTGTTCCAGGCATTGGAGATCCAGAGCTGAGTGAAGCTGGTGAGGTATGTGTTTTTCTTTGGCTCACAATCTAGTGGAGAAAAGGGGAGAGTGCAGATAATGAACAAGATTGAGATAACTTCTGTAAAGGCAACAAAAAAGAAGTGAAGCAGGAGAGAGCCAGGGTGTAGGAAACCAGCTAGGGACCAGAGAAAAAAAGAGGATAAGAAAGGAGCCAAGGCAGGACATGACCATCGGAGACGAAATAAAAGTCTGAGCATCACAACCCTAGCTTGGTTTGAAGTCCTTGGAGAGTCAATGAATGAAGACAAGAAGGGAATGGGCTGGGCCTGCCACGTGGAGATGGCCAGAACCTGAGTGCTGCCAGAGATGAGGTGTGGCGAGCAGGAACAGCATCTCCATGCAGAAATAGGATGTGCAAGGGGCCCGGTGCCATGGCTCATGCCTGTAATCCCAGGACTCTGGGAGGCCGAAGCGGGTGGATCACGAGGTCAGGAGTTTGAGACCAGCCTGGCCAATATGGTGAAACCCCGTCTCTACTAAAAATACAAAAATTAGCTGAGCATGGTGGCGCGTGCGCACCTGTAGTCCCAGCTACCCGGGAGGCTGAGGCAGGAGAATTGCTTGAACCCAGGAGGTGGAGGTTGCAGTGAGCCGAGATTGTGCCACTGCACTGGAGCCTGGGCGACAGGACGAGACTCCATCTCAAAAAAAAAAAAAAAAAAAAAAAAAAAAGAAAGAGGATGTGCAAGAAAGAGTTACGTAAGTGAGCCAAAGATGGCCTCTGTGTATGGACCCCTGGGCTGTCTACCAGTTCACAGCAGACTGAGACCTGTTAGCTCAAAAGCCTACCAACAGCAAACTCAAACTGTTACACATCCAATTGTTTTACACAGAGCCCCAGTAAGCATATTTTTAGTTAAAACCTGCTTGCTTTGCACACATCATGAAACTGTGCCCACCATCTACTAGCCATACACAAGATAAATCCTGGGGCTATAAAGATCCCAAACAGTAGCTTGCTGCCCTCTGGAGCTCTCTGACCCAGAGACTCCCTGCTGGACTGCTGTGTGATGTCACCTAGATGTGTAAATCCTCCCTCCAATTGTCCTCTCCCCTGGGAGTTTCATCTCCCCAACTCCTTCTAGTGGCCTTTGCATTATAGCCTCTGGACAGTCACATGCTATGAGGGACTTGTCCTTCCTGGAAACCGGTCAAAGTGGTACCCAAATCAGGCTTGTGTGTGTGTGCTGCTTCCATCTTTTGGTCATATCTTTTTTTTCTTCACCTTTTAAGCTCTGGGGTACACGTGCAGGACATGCAGATTTGTTACATCGGTAAATGTGTGCCATGGTGGTTTGCTGCACAGATCAACCCATCAACTAGGTATTAAGCCCAGCATCCATTAGCTATTCTTCCTGATGCTCTCTTTCCCTCAACCCCCCAACCATGACAAGCCCCAGTGTGTGTTGCTCCCCTCCATGTGTCCATGTGTTCTCATCGTTCTGCTCTCACTTATAAGTGAGAAATGCAGTGTTTGGTTTTCTGTTCCTGCATTAGTTTGCTGAGGACAGTGGCTTCCAGATCCAACCATGCCCTTACAAAGGACATGATCTTGTTTCTTTTATTCCATGGTGTATATGTACCACATTTTCTTTATCTAGTCTATCCTTGCTGAACATTTGCGTTGATTCCATGTCTTTGCTATTGTGAATAGTGCTGCAATGAACATACACATACATGTATCTTTATAATAGAATGATTATATTCCTTTGGGTATACACCCAGCAATGCGATTTCTGTGTCAAATGGTATTTCTGCCTCTAGATCTTTGAGGAATTGCCACATTGTCTTCTACAATGGTTGAACTAATTTACACTCCCACCAACAATGTAAAAGCATTCATTTTTCTCTGCGACTTTGCCAGCATCTGTTGTTTCTTAACTTTTTTTTTTTTTTTTTTTTTGATATGGAGTCTCGCTCTGTTGCCCAGGAGTGCAGTGGGGCAATCTCGGCTCACTGCAAGCTCCGCCTCCTGGGTTCACGCCATTCTCCTGCCTCAGCCTCCTGAGTAGCTGGGACTACAGGCGCCCGCCACCACACCCAGCTAATTTTTTGTGTTTTTTAGTAGAGATGGAGTTTCTCCATGGTAGCCAGGATGGTCTCGATCTCCTGACCTTGTGATCCACCCACCTTGGCCTCACAAAGTGCTGGGAGTACAGGCGTGAGCCACTGTGCCTGGCTGTTTCTTGACTTTTTAATAATCACCATTCTGACTGGTGTGAGATGGTGTCTCATTGTGGTTTTGATTTGCATTTATCTAATGGTCCGTGGCGAGCTTTTTTTTCACGTTTGTTGGCCACATGAATGCCTGCTTTTGAGAAGTGTCTGTTCATGTCCTCTGCCGACTTTTTAATGGGTTATTTTTTTCTTGTATATTTGTTTAAGTTCCTTGTAGACTCTGTATAATAGACCTTTATCAGATGGATAAATTGCAAAATTTTTCTCCCATTCTGTAGGTTGTCTGTGTACTCTGTTGATAGTTTCCTTTGCTGTGCAGAAGCTCTTTAGTTTAATTAGATCCCATTTGTCAAATATCCCTTTGTTGCAATTGCTTTTGGTGTTTTTGTTATGAAATCATTTCCTGTTCCTATATCCTGAATGATATTGCCTAGATTTTCTTCTAGGGTTTTTATAGTTTTGAGTTTTACATTTATGTCTTCAATCCATCTTGAGTTAATTTTCGTATAAGGTGTAAGGAAGGGGTCCAGTTGTAATTTTCTGCATATGGCTAGCAAGTTCTCCCAGCAACATTTATTACATAGGGAATCCTTTCCCCGTTGCTTATTTTTGTCAGATTTGTTTAAAATCAGATGATTGTAGGTGTGTGATCTTATCTCTGAGTTATCTATTCTGTTCCATTGGTCTATGTGTCTATTTTTGTACCAGTACCATGGCGTTTTGGCTACTGTAGCCTTGTAGTATAGTTTGAAGTTGAGTGGCATGATGCCTCCAGCTTTGTTCTTTTTGCTTAGGATTGTCTTGGCTATTGGGCTCTTTCGGGTTCTATTTGAATTTTAAAATTGTTGTTTCTAATTCTGTGAAGAATGCCAATGGTAGCTTAATGGGAATAGCATTGAATCTATAAATTGCTTTGGGCAGTATGACCATTTTCACGATATTGATTCTTCCTATCCATGAGCATGAAATATTTTTCATTTGCTTGTGTCCCCTCTGATTTCCTTGAGAAGTGGTTTGTAGTTCTCCTTGAAGAGGTCCTTCACTTCCCTTGTTAGCTGTATTCCTAGGTATTTTATTCTTTTAGTAGCAATTGTAAATGGAAGTTCATTCATAATTTGACTCTCTGCTTGACTGTTGTTAGCATATAGGAACGCTAGGAATTTTTGCACATTGATTTTGTATCCTGAGTTGTTAAACAATTGGCTGTCGGTGATTCAGTCAAATGGAGCATCTCTCCTTTCCCCTGGGGATTAGGGGTGTGGCTGAAAGTTCTACACTTTGATCACATGGTTGGTTCCTCTGGTGACCAGAGTAGCCTTCATCCTGAAGCCATCCAGGGGCTCTGTCAAGAGTCACCTCATTAACATAAACTTAGGTATGACTGAAAGGGGCTTATATGAATAATGAAACACGTTTCTATCACCTCTATCTACCCAGAAAATTACAAGGATTTAGAACCCTGTGCCAAAAACTGAGGATGAAGACAAAATATACATTTCTTCTTTCTTTTTTTTTTTTTTGAGATGGAGTCTCTCTATTGTCGCCCAGGCTGGGGTGCAGTGGCGTGATCGTGGCTCACTGCAACCTCTGCCTCCCCGGTTCAAGCTATTCTCCTGCCTCAGCCTCCTGAGTAGCTGGAATTACAGGCACGCATCACCATGCCCGGCTGATTTTTGTATTTTTAGTAGAGACGGAGTTTCGCCATGTTGGCCTGGCTGGTCTCAAACTCCTGACCTCAGGTCAGGTGATCTGCCTGCCTCGGCCTCCCAAAGTGCTGGGATTACAGGTGTGAGCCACCACGCCTGGCCGAAATATACATTTCTTAATATCACCACATCACAGTGCTCCTGTCCCTCTCCTTTGTTTTATTATTTTCCTTAGATGTGCGTGTCAAAAACTGCTTCAATGTCTTCCTGCCCCAGTCACTGATGGTGCTCATCTGTCCACCAGCTGCTAAACATCAAGAGTTCCTCAGAAGCACATTGTGACAACTTCTGGGATCCAGAACTTACTTAAATGTGCTGAAGGAATACATTGAACAATAATGGCCTATCAAAAACCTGTGTGTGTGTGTGCGCGCGCGCGTGTGCATGTGTGCGATTGGCAATGGACAAGGGATTGTATAGGGTTCTGGAACTGAGGCATTCCACTCTGGAATTTTGTTGAGATTCTCAGGTAGGTAAATATTACTTAGGGACTCATGAAGCCTATAATGAAATCAAATGATGTCCTCTTCTTACTTCCTCAGACAAACCAGTACCTCTTGAAGCCTAGGACTTTCTCTCAATTTTCGCATCCACTACCTTTTATCTAATTGAATAACTCCCAAGAAAAATTGAAAGTATCTATACATATATGAACAAAACTATAAAATACCTGTACATTGTACATGTTATGGGTATATAGCATATATAATTTATTATATGTATATACTTATATGATTCACAGTACTTATGCACATAGTATACAACTCTTTTTTGATATGAATACGTGTGTGTGTGTGTGTGTGTGTGTGTATACAGAGAAAAAACTGACTCCATCTTGGATGCCAATCCACCATGATGACTTCTGATTAACCTGTCTTGTGAATGCTTCCTGATTTCTACTTTATTTACTGTCCTTAGTGTAAGAACATGTACTCGTTATAAATACTGCCTGTAGATCAAAGCACCCCTGATATGTGCACAAATTATAGGCTGTGACTCATCTGGCACTCTTGCCTGTTTTGGAAAGTGGCCCTTAATTGTCTCACACACAGCGTGTATTCCCTTTCCCTGTGGTCTGGGAGTAACTGGAGTGGAGGTCTATCTGTCTTGCAGTTGTCTAGGCCACATTTTTGTGTGTAAATTCCCCCAGTAAGACACTCTACCAACAAACTGGATTTGTCTGTCTCATTCTTTGGTTTCTTGGTGCCTTTCTCATTTGGGGGCTGCTTTGCATATACAGCCTCTTCAGGGAACAACATGACAGACTAGGTATTAGTATGCTTATAAGTCTGATGGGATTCAAGACATACTATCCCAAAATACGGTGCTTTGGCATATTGAATATTTTAAGCTGAAGAAATCTGATAAGAAGCAGGTGCAGAAAGGACTCCGATCCTTCCCTGAGCGGGTCATAAGATTGTGAAAGTTATCAGTATCAAGACAGAGACACTAAAGTCAAATGCTAACAAAAGGGAGCTGGGAGGCCATGAAGGAGGAGACCTCATGCACCTACGCCTATGATGGGTCCTATGCAGGAAAATCCAGGAAATCTCAGGATACCCGGCAAGGATATTTTCCTAACAATTATTGTTTCCACTGATGAGCTATTGTTAATTTCCACAACAAGTCCCTAAAACCAATGGTCTTTGTTTCAAAACGGTTTACAGAGACTTTTGTCTTTAAAAGCTTCCCCTTGCTCCAACATTGATGCGCCTATCATCTGTCATGGCACACGTAGCCCAGATTGCAATCCTCTGCTATTCCTGAATAAACTCTTTGCTTTGGAAAGTTAGTCTTTGTTGCTTATTTTAGGTTGAAAAGACCATTATGTGAGAGGTGTCCCTCTCTATACCCAGAGGAAAAAAAAGCATTCTTATCTCTGAAGAAGGAGGGAGGCTGAGAGGAATCTGAATAAACAGGACTTGCTCAGTTTCCCCTGGTTTACTCCTCTTAGCTCATACTCCTATTTGTCCTATCATATTTTCCCACAACTTTCTACTCTTTATCAAACCTACTATAAAAATACTCAGGGTTAACTGTTTCTTCTGGTCTTCGCTTCATTACAAAAGCTCTGATGCCATGTGAAACTTGTATTAAATAAATTTCCATGTTTTTCTCTCGTTTATGTCTTTTGTTACAAGGGTACAATCCAGCTACATCAGTTGGTTGTTTCAAAGTTACAATCTACTGGCTTATTCAATTTTTAAAAAATTACCTTTAAAAAATACAAATGTATGTGTCTTTGTGCAGAAAACTTTGGAAACAAAATAAGCAAAAAGAAAAACAAACAACTCAGATAAACCACTGTTCACATTCTGATGTATCTAATTTTATATAATTTAAAAAGTCATTGATTATAAGATATACCACTAAGAGAGATAAAAACAATCAACATGGGGAATCCAACTGGAGCTCCTCCCCAGTAAATCTGGGACACGAAAGAGCCACACACAATACAGAAAGGAACAGAAGGAAACTTTTATGCTTAACTTAGTACTGGCAGAAGAAGAAAAAGGCTATCCCTTGAGAATTTGTATCACAAGCTGGTACTTATACGCAGGTTTGTGGTCTGAATTTACAGCTCCTATGTGTTCCAAAAGTGTTAAAGATAATTTAATGTAATTAAAAAACTCCCCGGAGCAATTCCAAATCTTTGGAAGAATTCAATGTCTTTACTCCAGACTGTCAACAATTGTACGACGCACTTGGTTTTAAGATGCAGCCAGATTGTAGAAAAGGTGCATCTTAGAGTAGATGAAGCAGTTTACTTTGATTATGTATTTTAAATTTTTTTCTTAAAAAATTATATACTGTCTATTTTTCTGTACAGTGGTTTAGGGCATGAGTCAGACAGACCCCTGTTCAAACCATAGCTTTGCTTCCTTCTTACTGGGTCTTTGACTTTGTACAAAGTATTTAATCACTTCTAGGCTCAGTTTCCTTGTGCAAAATTGGGTACCGATACCATGTACACCCCAGAGGCTTGCTACAGGGGTTACAATGAGAAAAGCCCAGTAACCAGCACATAGTAGGCACTCAGGACATTTTGTAAAATATTATTCATTCTGATTTCTTTCTGATTTGGTAGTGGGTCACAAACACCTTTTCATCACAATATGGGTAGATCTAGACATTACTATGTGAGAGCTGCCTGATATGCTGACAGGGAGAATAGGATGTTCCCCTTGTTTACTATTTAGAGGGTTTCCAATTTTGTAAACGTATAATCAAAGCTGGAAAGAAATCCTTATACATGCATTTTGGTATAATGTAACTTTAAAAAGTAATTTCTAGATGAATGCTACTCACTTTAAAAATTATCTCTATTTTAAATGATTTTTGTAGCCACATGCTTGACTGCTCTTTTTTTATTTTTTTAATTAAAAAATTTTTTGAGATAAGATCTTGCTCTGTCACCAGGCTCTGGAGTGCAATGGCATGATCACACTCACTGCAGCCTCTACTTCCAGGCGTCAAGCAATCCTCCCATCTCAGCGTCTTGAATAGCTGGAATTACAGACATGAGCCACCATGCTTAGCTATATATTCAAAAATTTTTTTTGTAGACATGGGGTCTCACTTGTCATCCAGGCTAATATTGAACTCCTGGCCTCAAGCGATCCTCCTGCCTCAGCCTCCTAAAGTGCTGGGATTACAGGTGCGAGCCACTGCACCTGGCCCTACTCTGCTTTTAAAATTGCTCCTCATTTCCTTTGAATGGAAGCACATACCCCTCAATTTGTTCCTTTATTTGAGCTCTTAGAGACCTTCTCTCCAACTTCCTCCAGAATCAGGCTGCATTCACTATCTTCAAACTGTTTTGGTGGGACTTTGTATTCAAAGCTTTCTTTCATTTGCAAATTTTCATTTTTATCCCTCCAGGTTTAATTTGCTAACCCTAACCCTAACCCTAACCCTAACCCTAACCCTAACCCTAACTAACTCCCAGCCTAACTCCCAGGCATTCTTTTCTACTGGACTGAAATCTGCTTCCATCCTGCCCAGTGACCTTCCTCTTTGCAGCTGGAGATCCTGGTACAAGAGAATCTTAAGCAGAGTTTTGTAGCTTGCAGAGGTTGGTCACTCTGTTTGGAAAGAAGAGTTAATTTTCAGAGTTCAGGTCATGCATCATGACTAAAGTTTTCTAAGAGATCCTGATATTTTCATATTTTACTATGATTGAGAAGTAAGCCACACACTGTAGCAGCAATGACTACCAGATTCCAATAATGATTGTGAGGCCGCCAATGTTCTTCAACTTGCTGATGCTGCAATCTACCAAGTATCAAAACAACAGCTAATTTTATACTTAAAACAGTAAGTTATGTGAGGAATAAAATGAATTCCACTGTTAGTTTGACTGCTTTGATTTATTACACTTTGGTTAAAATGGGAGAACTGTAGATACAGGCAAAGATTGCTGAAAGAATGGTAGGACCAGGCTAACAAGATTTCAGGCATCCTCAACTAACACAACAAACAATGCACCCAGTAATGCAGAGCACAAAATGACCCCAAGAAAGTGTCTGTCACTAATTAATGGATACGGTACCAGCACAAGGCAAGAACAACAGTACCACAGAAAAGACAAAGTCAAAGTAATAGGAAGAGAACAACACTGTTTTCAATACTGTGATAAGCTGTTCAGTTGGGTGAATCCAGTAGAAACAGTCCTAACAACAGAAACTGAAACTGTTTAGAGACATTTGCCATGGCACAGGATAAGTGGATGTATTAGTTTTCTTTATGCTGCCTTAATTACTTATTGCAAACTTAGGGCCTTGGAGCAATACTGTTAATTAATTCTCAGTTCTGTAGGTCAGAAGTCTTGGTGGGCTTGGCTGAATTCTGTGCTCCAGAATCTCACAAGGCTAAAATAAAAGCTAGTGGCTGGTCACGGTGGCTCATGCCTGTAATCCCAGCACTCTGGGAGGCTGAGGTGGGCAGATTACCTGAGGTTGGGAGATTGAGAGCAGCCTGACCAACCTGGAGAAAGCTTGTCTCTACTAAAAATACAAAATTAGCCAGGTGTGGTGCCGCATGCCTGTAATGCCAGCTACTGGGGAGGCTGAGGCAGGAGAATGGCTTGAACCCAGGAGGCAGAGGTTGTGGTGAGCTGAGATCGTGCCATTGCACTCCAGCCTGGGCAACAAGAGCAAAACTCTGTCTCAAAAAAACAAAAACAAAAATAAAAGCAAAAACAAAAAACAACTGGCAACATACCAAGGTTGCATTTCTTTCTAGGGGTTCTGGAGAAAAACCTTGCTTCCAAGCTTCTTCAGGCTGTTGGCGGGATCCAGTTCCTTACAGTTGGATCTAGTCCTTACAGGAATGAAGTCCCCTTTATGCAGCTCTCCATCTTCAGCTAGTGATGATGGGATGTTAAATCCCTCTCATGCCTCAGATATCCCTGAATGTCCCTTCTGTCTTCTGCTTTCCTCTTATGCCACCATCAGGAGAAAGTTATCTGCTGTTAAGGGCTAATGGGATTAGATTAGGTTCACCCAAATAATCTCCCCATTTTTAAGGTCAACTGTGCCATACAACATAACAGAATCATAGGAGTGACTTCACATTCTCAGGTTCTGGAAATCAGGGTGTGAAATCTTCCAAGAAATTCTGCCTAGAAATTCAGTGGGGGTACTGGAAGCACACAGAAATCTCCAGCCTTATGGACACAGAAATCAGAGACTCCTTTAAAAAACACATTTGTGTAGAGATTTTGTTGTAGGACTTCCTTTTAAGGAATATTTCTACTTGAAAAATAACTTCAGTTCAAGTTTTCATATTATTTCAGAATTTTTAAAGTTTGTTTCTCCTCTCTGAGTATTTAGCCACTGGACTTTTCAAAGAATATTTTTTAATATCAAGGTCACTGTGGAGTCAAAAAAGAAGGGGCTAGGCTTTTAATGAATATAAATTTTGTATATAATAAGATCTTGGAAAAAATGCACATACATGCAATTATTATTATTAGAATGGATAGCTAGGCTGACATGAGCATGGCAGGAGAGCCTCCCACCCCCAATCCCGCCCAACCTCAGGAATGTCAGGCAAACATCAGGTGATGTTCAGGTGGTTGTTAAACTGTCTATCTAAAATAATAATTGGTTATAGCTGGCGCCAGAGAAAGGCAGTCTCCCAGTGCATAGAAAACACCTGAAGCTGGTGATCAGCGGCTTCCCACTAGGATCTCAGGAGTTGGGCAAGTGGGCTCAAGCATGCACACTAAGGGGCAAAATAATGGTGTTTAACTGGTCTGTGACCTTCCTCTAGGAATGCTTGACTGGTAAGGGAAAAATGCCTTAAATGAGCATGTACACAATTTCAGTAAACACACTGCGCATGTAGCCCCTCCCAAGTGCTGGGATGCCACTGTGCATGCAGACAGCTCCCCCTAAGGGAGAAAATCAAGGGAGGAGAGACACAAAATCCCAGAAGTATGGCAACATACAAAATTCCAAGTCAAAGGTCAAACAGCACACTTGGATCTCTCAAGTCACCAGCTCTCAAGTTACCCTCTTCCCAGTGTACTTTACTTCCTTTCATTCCTGCTCTAAAACTTTTTAATAAACTCACCCCTACTTAAAAACTTGCCTCAGTCTGTCACTCTGCCTTATGCCCCTTTCCTTCAAGGAGGCAAGAATCAAGATGGTGCAGACCCATATGGATTCACCACTGCTAACATTATTTTAATGTCTTCATACTCATAAGGATAACATCTCCTTATGAGGTAGCATGGTGTACTAGAATTTTCGTATATGTAAGCTTTTGTAATGGTCATGATTTGACCTGAGAAATACCTGAATATATGTGATGTTGTGACACAGTTTAATTATAGAACTATGGGATTTTTATTATTTGGGAAACCACCTGCTATTTTCTCTGGTCATAAATACACTTTCCTTTATTTTTCTCCTTGATTTATATCTTCTCCTGACATATATTTGTTTACTGTATATCTCTCCCCTGTTCCCCAGCTAGAATGTGAGTCCATGAGAGCAGGACCTCTATTTTATTGCTTCTACAATCTGTCTGCCTAGAATTATGCCTGCTATATAGTAGGTACCCAATAATATTTGTTGAATGAATGAATAAATGAAAATTAGATGGGACTCCAATTTTCCTAAAGGTAGTTCAAGCACATGAAACTGTTTTATTAGAAACTTATGTTAGTGTAGGAATGGGGGAATTTTCCTTCTATCTTCTGAAGGTTTGATAATTTAAGTCTCTGGAATAAACTAGCAGTTGGCAGATTAACGGGAGAAAAGGCGTGTAAATTGATGACATGCATACTCAGGAGTCTTGCAAAATAAAACTCAAAGGAGGGCCAGATGGTTGAAATTTTTATAGTATCCTGAGCTACAGAAATAAATAGGGGTTGAGGTTTCTCAGGGGAGGTGGTGACAAGTTATAGGAGGTTGAGGGAAAGCAAAACATGGTAAACAAAGTTTGTCTTGTTATTCAGATAAAGTCTGCTAGATAGGAGTCCTCAGAAGAATAGGTGGTATGAACCTTCCCTTTAGTCTCCTTTCCCGTGAGTTAATCATCCCTGTTTGATGAGATTATAGGAAGGGGTATCACGACAACTGCATTTCTTCTGGAGGAACTTTCCTTAGGCAGATAAGGGAACCTCAGAGTTCTGCATTTGCTGCTTCCAAGGTGTTCTCAGTTTGAAGTCCAAAGCAACATTTTGGGGATATCATTTTCTGAGCCCCAACATTAGGAAAGGTGAGATGTTTCTGATGACTTAAGTTCCAAATGAGGATGTATGTGAAGTTTGACTCTTGGCAGCTGAAATAAGAATGGAGCTGGAGGACACTATCCTTAGCAAACTAACACGGGAACAGAAAACCAAATACCGCATGTTCTCACTTATCAGTGGGAGCTAAATGATGAGAACCCGTGGACACATAGAGGGGAAAAACACACACTGGGGCCTTTTGGAGGGTAGGGGTGGGAGGAGGAGAATCAGGAAAAATAACTAATGGGTACTAGGGGTAATACTTTGGTGATGAACTAATCTGTAAAACACCCCCCACCTTGCCACCCACGTGACACAAATTTACCTGTGTAACAAACCTGCACTTGTACTTGTACCCTGAACTTAAAATGAAAGTTAAAAAAGAAGAAGAAGAAGAATCACCTCTACAGGATACTTAAGGGAAAGAGGCAGAAAGGTTTTCAGGGAATTGCAACTTTAAGACAACCAGTGGGCAGCCAGAGGTGGGGGCCACCTGGCTGCCAGGACTAATTACCCAGGACATTTTTAGTGATCTAGAGACATAGATGAGCACCAAGATTAAAAGTACTCTAGAATCAACCAGTCTAGATTCAAATTCCAGTACAGCTATGCATATTCGGGTAAATTTCTCAACTATCTTGTGCCTTGATTTCCTTATCTATTAAATAGGGGAAGATAATAGTATCTTCCAAAAGTATTAAATGAATTGTCACACAAAAAGCTGTTAGACTAGTGCTTGGCACAGAGTGAGAAATTTGTGTTACCTACTGTTGCTGTTGCTGTTATTAGCTTCTGTTTTACTGGCTCTTGACCCTCCTGTTAGGATGTAGAATCTGAGTTTCCTGCACAGAAATACTGCAAAGTATTTTTCAGTGTTCTGGACACCATCTTAACTCCACAGGTACAAAGGTTGCCTGGTCTTCTATGATGTGCTTTCCTCTTCTTTGTCTTCTATCCTCTTTTTGCTACACAAGGCACCTTGTCTTAGCTTGGGCTGCTATGCTATAATGCTATAGCATAGGTGAGTGTGTTAACAGAAGACATTTATTTCTCACAGTTATGGAGCCCTGGAAAGTCCAAGATTAAAGTCCATCAGCATTCAGTTTTTGGTGAGGGCTCTCTTGCTGTGTGGTAGATGACTGCCTTCTCACTGTGTCCTCACATGGTAGAGAAAGAGACTTATCTCTGTCTTTCCCTCTCCTTCTTATAAAGCATTGATCTCATCATGAGGACACTATGCTCATGAACTTATCTAACCCTAATTACTTCCCACTGGCCCCATCTCCAAATACAGTCACACTTAGAGTTAAGGCTTCAACATGTAAACTTCTGGGGTCCGTAATTCATAGCACACTGCCCTGTCAGTGGACATTGTCCTGCTGGTGCTGGTACTTGGGATGCTATTAGGCACTGCCGTCATCTCTGCCGAGAACAGTCGTATCTGTCTCACTCTGTCATGCAGACAAGAACCACCATGTCAGCAACCATTTTTGAGATGCTGCTATCTGCCACTGAAACCCTGGACATCGACCTGTTTTCAAAGTTGCAGTCTGCTATAATGCAAAACACAACAAAAAATGGCTCTTTCCAATTCAGCATGTTTCTTTTATTCAATGCCCTGCAGAGTTTAGAGGTAAATAGTTCACATTAGGCAGGTTTTGCCACCAAATGCTGTGTGTCAAAGAACTACCAAATCTCAGAGGCTTACACAACACATATTTGCTCATGCTCATGGGCCTACATGTCAGTTGTGATTTAGCTGATCTTGTCTCTACTTGGTTGGGCTTGGCTAAGCTCCATGCTCAGGTTGGATTCAAGTGTTCTTCAATCTGGTACCCACGCTGGAGGAGCAATGGAGAATAAGACATGCTTTTCTTACAGTGAAGAGAACAGGCAGAATAAATTGATGCTTAAGGCTAGAATCTAGACTCCAATGCCATAGAAAAGAACAGTGACAATTAGAAACTAGGAGCCTGAGCAGATGGCCAGCAAACCAGGTTGAGGGAAAAGCTCATAGCACATCACTGAGCCTTGATACCTTTGAATCAGGACTTGATTTGCACTGAATCTGCATGTGGTCCAACGGACTGGACAGGGAAGGGATTAATAATGGCAGAACAGTAAGAGCCCAAGAGAAGCCATCTAATAGCCTAAACATCAAGGAGGCAGCCTTAGTCCATTTGGGCTGCTATAACAAAATGCCATAGACAAGGTGGCTTATAAACAACAGAAATTTATTTCTCAGCATGTTGGAGGCTGGAGAGCGTAAGATTAATTGCAGATTCATTATCGGGTGAGGGTCAATTTCCTTGTCCATACACTGCCATTTTCTCATTGTCATTTCATACGGTGGAAGGGGCAAAAGGAGCAACAGAGCCCCTTGGAGTCTTTTATAAAGAGGCACTAATCCCATTCACTAGGGCTCTGCCCTCATAACCTAATTACAGGCCCCACCTCCAAATATGTTCACATTGCAGATTAGGTTTTAACATATGAATTTTGAAGGGGACACATTCAGCCTGTAGCAGGTGCTAAAAAAAGCAAAGTTCAACAAAGATGACTCAGAAAGCAAATTTTTTTCAGCAACAAAGACTAGTTGGTAGTTAGATTATCAGTAACAATTAACTACTGCAGTGCATTCTCAGATGGTTCCACGGTTCCCTTCCTAATTGCTGCAGTTTTTCTTTACAACAAAATCAATCCAATTTGTTTAGAATAATCTAAGTGAGGAATCCACAGACTCCCCATCCATCAAGGAGTTTATGAATAAAATTCAGGGACCCTGAACTTAGATGAAATAAAGTTTATATCTTTATTTTTATTTTTATTTATTTTTTTTAATTATACTTTAAGTTTTAGGGTACATGTGCACATTGTGCAGGTTAGTTACATATGTATACATGTGCCATGCTGGTGCGCTGCACCCACTAACTCGTCATCTAGCATTAGGTATATCTCCCAATGCTATCCCTCCCCTCTCCCCCCACCCCACAACAGTCCCCAGAGTGTGATATTCCCCTTCCTGTGTCCATGTGATCTCATTGTTCAATTCCCACCTATGAGTGAGAATATGCAGTGTTTGGTTTTTTGTTCTTGCGATAGTTTACTGAGAATGATGATTTCCAATTTCATCCATGTCCCTACAAAGGACATGAACTCATCATTTTTTATGGCTGCATAGTATTCCATGGTGTATATGTGCCACATTTTCTTAATCCAGTCTATCATTATTGGACATTTGGGTTGGTTCCAAGTCTTTGCTATTGTGAATAATGCCACAATAAACATACGTGTGCATGTGTCTTTATAGCAGCATGATTTATAGTCCTTTGGGTATATACCCAGTAATGGGATGGCTGGGTCAAATGGTATTTCCAGTTCTAGATCCCTGAGGAATCGCCACACTGACTTCCACAATGGTTGAACTAGTTTACAGTCCCACCAACAGTGTAAAAGTGTTCCTATTTCTCCACATCCTCTCCAGCACCTGTTGTTTCCTGACTTTTTAATGATTGCCATTCTAACTGGTGTGAGATGGTATCTCATTGTGGTTTTGATTTGCATTTCTCTGATGGCCCGTGATGATGAGCATTTTCTCATGTGTCTTTTGGCTGCATAAATGTCTTCTTTTGAGAAGTGTCTGTTCATATCCTTCGCCCACTTTTTGATGGGGTTGTTTGTTTTTTTCTTGTAAATTTGTTTGAGTTCATTGTAGATTCTGGATATTAGCCCTTTGTCAGATGAGTAGGTTGCGAAAATTTTCTCCCATTTTGTAGGTTGCCTGTTCACTCTGATGGTAGTTTCTTTTGCTGTGCAGAAGCTCTTTAGTTTAATTAGATCCCATTTGTCAATTTTGTCTTTTGTTGCCATTGCTTTTGGTGTTTTAGACATGAAGTCCTTGCCCATGCCTATGTCCTGAATGGTAATGCCTAGGTTTTCTTCTAGGGTTTTTATGGTTTTAAGTCTAACGTTTAAGTCTTTAATCCATCTTGAATTGATTTTTGTATAAGGTGTAAGGAAGGGATCCAGTTTCAGCTTTCTACATATGGCTAGCCAGTTTTCCCAGCACCATTTATTAAATAGGGAATCCTTTCCCCATTGCTTGTGTTTCTCAGGTTTGTCAAAGATCAGATAGTTGTAGATATGTGGCGTTATTTCTGAGGGCTCTGTTCTGTTCCATTGATCTATATCTCTCTTTTGGTACCAGTACCATGCTGTTTTGGTTACTGTAGCCTTGTAGTATAGTTTGAAGTCAGGTAGAGTGATGCCTCCAGCTTTGTTCTTTTGGCTTAGGATTGACTTGGTGATGCGGGCTCTTTTCTGGTTCCATATGAACTTTAAAGTAGTTTTTTCCAATTCTGTGAAGAAACTCATTGGTAACTTGATGGCGATGGCATGGAATCTGTAAATTACCTTGGGCAGTATGGCCATTTTCACGATATTGATTCTTCCTACCCATGAGCATGGAATGTTCTTCCATTTGTTTGTATCCTCTTTTATTTCCTTGAGCAGTGGTTTGTAGTTCTCCTTGAAGAGGTCCTTCACGTCCCTTGTAAGTTGGATTCCTAGGTATTTTATTCTCTTTGAAGCAATTGTGAATGGGAGTTCACTCATGATTTGGCTCTCTGTTTGTCTGTTGTTGGTGTATAAGAATGCTTGTGATTTTTGTACATTGATTTTGTATCCTGAGACTTTGCTGAAGTTGCTTATCAGCTTAAGGAGATTTTGGGCTGAGACAATGGGGTTTTCTAGATATACAATCATGTTGTCTGCAAACAGGGACAATTTGACTTCCTCTTTTCCTAATTGAATACCCTTTATTTCCTTCTCCTGACTAATTGCCCTGGCCAGAACTGCCAACACTATGTTGAATAGGAGTGGTGAGAGAGGGCATCCCTGTCTTGTGCCAGTTTTCAAAGGGAATGCTTCCAGTTTTTGCCCATTCAGTATGATATTGGCTGTGGGTTTGTCATAGATAGCTCTTATTATTTTGAAATACATCCCATCAATACCTAATTTATTGAGAGTTTTTAGCATGAAGGGTTGTTGAATTTTGTCAAAGGCTTTTTCTGCATTTATTGTGATAATCATGTGGTTTTTGTCTTTGGCTCTGTTTATATGCTGGATTACATTTATTGATTTGCGTATATTGAACCAGCCTTGCATCCCAGGGATGAAGCCCACTTGATCATGGTGGATAAGCTTTTTGATGTGCTGCTGGATTCGTTTTGCCAGTATTTTATTGAGAATTTTTGCATCAATGTTCATCAAGGATATTGGTCTAAAATTCTCTTTTTTGGTTGTGTCTCTGCCCGGCTTTGGAATCAGAATGATGCTGGCCTCATAAAATGAGTTAGGGAGGATTCCCTCTTTTTCTATTGATTGGAATAGTTTCAGAAGGAATGGTACCAGTTCCTCCTTGTACCTCTGGTAGAATTCGGCTGTGAATCCATCTGGTCCTGGACTCTTTTTGGTTGGTAAGCTATTGATTATTGCCACAATTTCAGATCCTGTTATTGGTCTATTCAGAGATTCAACTTCTTCCTGGTTTAGTCTTGGGAGAGTGTATGTGTCGAGGAAGTTATCCATTTCTTCTAGATTTTCTAGTTTATTTGCATAGAGATGTTTGTAGTATTCTCTGATGGTAGTTTGTATTTCTGTGGGATCGGTGGTGATATCCCCTTTATCATTTTTTATTGCGTCTATTTGATTCTTCTCTCTTTTTTTCTTTATTAGTCTTGCTAGCAGTCTATCAATTTTGTTGATCCTTTCAAAAAACCAGCTCCTGGATTCATTAATTTTTTGAAGGGTTTTTTGCGTCTCTATTTCCTTCAGTTCTGCTCTGATTTTAGTTATTTCTTGCCTTCTGCTAGCTTTTGAATGTGTTTGCTCTTGCTTCTCTAGTTCTTTTAATTGTGATGTTAGGGTGTCAATTTTTGATCTTTCCTGCTTTCTCTTGTGAGCATTTAGTGCTATAAATCTCCCTCTACACACTGCTTTGAATGCGTCCCAGAGATTCTGGTATGTTGTGTCTTTGTTCTCATTTGTTTCAAAGAACATCTTTATTTCTGCCTTCATTTCGTTATGTACCCAGTAGTCATTCAGGAGCAGGTTGTTCAGTTTCCATGTAGTTGAGCGGTTTTGAGTGAGATTCTTAATCCTGAGTTCTAGTTTGATTGCACTGTGGTCTGAGAGACAGTTTGTTATAATTTCTGTTCTTTTACATTTGCTGAGGAGAGCTTTACTTCCAAGTATGTGGTCAATTTTGGAATAGGTGTGGTGTGGTGCTGAAAAAAATGTATATTCTGTTGCTTTGGGGTGGAGAGTTCTGTAGATGTCTATTAGGTCCGCTTGGTGCAGAGCTGAGTTCAATTCCTGGGTATCTTTGTTGACTTTCTGTCTCGTTGATCTGTCTAATGTTGACAGTGGGGTGTTAAAGTCTCCCATTATTAATGTGTGGGAGTCTAAGTCTCTTTGTAGGTCACTCAGGACTTGCTTTATGAATCTTGGTGCTCCTGTATTGGGTGCATATATATTTAGGATAGTTAGCTCTTCTTGTTGAATTGATCCTTTTACCATTATGTAATGGCCTTCTTTGTCTCTTTTGATCCTTGTTGGTTTAAAGTCTGTTTTATCAGAGACTAGGATTGCAACCCCTGCCTTTTTTTGTTTTCCATTTGCTTGGTAGATCTTCCTCCATCCTTTTATTTTGAGCCTATGTGTGTCTCTGCACATGAGATGGGTTTCCTGAATACAGCACACTGTTGGGTCTTGACTCTTTATCCAATTTGCCAGTCTGTGTCTTTTAATTGGAGCATTTAGTCCATTTACATTTAAAGTTAATATTGTTATGTGTGAATTTGATCCTGTCATTATGATGTTAGCTGGTTATTTTGCTCGTTAGTTGATGCAGTTTCTTCCTAGTCTCGATGGTCTTTACATTTTGGCATGATTTTGCAGTGGCTGGTACCGGTTGTTCCTTTCCATGTTTAGTGCTTCCTTCAGGAGCTCTTGTAAGGCAGGCCTGGTGGTGACAAAATCTCTCAGCATTTGCTTGTCTGTAAAGTATTTTATTTCTCCTTCACTTATGAAGCTTAGTTTGGCTGGATATGAAATTCTGGGTTGAAAATTCTTTTCTTTAAGAATGTTGAATATTGGCCCCCACTCTCTTCTGGCTTGTAGGGTTTCTGCCGAGAGATCCGCTGTTAGTCTGATGGGCTTCCCTTTGAGGGTAACCCGACCTTTCTCTCTGGCTGCCCTTAATATTTTTTCCTTCATTTCAACTTTGGTGAATCTGACAATTATGTGTCTTGGAGTTGCTCTTCTCGAGGAGTATCTTTGTGGCATTCTCTGTATTTCCTGAATCTGAACGTTGGCCTGCCTTGCTAGATTGGGGAAGTTCTCCTGGATAATATCCTGCAGAGTGTTTTCCAACTTGGTTCCATTCTCCCCATCACTTTCAGGTACACCAATCAGATGTAGATTTGGTCTTTTCACATAGTCCCATATTTCTTGGAGGCTTTGCTCATTTCTTTTTATTCTTTTTTCTCTAAACTTCCCTTCTTGCTTCATTTCATTCATTTCATCTTCCATTGCTGATACCCTTTCTTCCAGTTGATCGCATTGGCTCCTGAGGCTTCTGCATTCTTCATGTAGTTCTCGAGCCTTGGTTTTCAGCTCCATCAGCTCCTTTAAGCACTTCTCTGTATTGGTTATTCTAGTTATACATTCCTCTAAATTTTTTTCAAAGTTTTCAACTTCTTTGCCTTTGGTTTGAATGTCCTCCCGTAGCTCAGAGTAATTTGATCGTCTGAAGCCTTCTTCTCTCAGCTTGTCAAAGTCATTCTCCATCCAGCTTTGTTCCGTTGCTGGTGAGGAACTGCGTTCCTTTGGAGGAGGAGAGGCGCTCTGCTGTTTAGAGTTTCCAGTTTTTCTGTTCTGTTTTTTCCCCATCTTTGTGGTTTTATCTACTTTTGGTCTTTGATGATGGTGATGTACAGATGGGTTTTTGGTGTGGATGCCCTTTCTGTTTGTTAGTTTTCCTTCTAACAGACAGGACCCTCAGCTGCAGGTCTGTTGGAATACCCTGCCGCGTGAGGTGTCAATGTGCCCCTGCTGGGGGGTGCCTCCCAGTTAGGCTGCTCGGGAGTCAGGGGTCAGGGACCCACTTGAGGAGGCAGTCTGCTGGTTCTCAGATCTCCAGCTGCGTGCTGGGAGAACCACTGCTCTCTTCAAAGCTGTCAGACAGGGACATTTAAGTCTGCAGAGGTTACTGCTGTCTTTTTGTTTGTCTGTGCCCTGCCCCCAGAGGTGGAGCCTACAGAGGCAGGCAGGCCTCCTTGAGCTGTGGTGGGCTCCACCCAGTTCGAGCTTCCCTGCTGCTTTGTTTACCTAAGCAAGCCTGGGCAATGGCGGGCGCCCCTCCCCCAGCCTCGCTGCCGCCTTGCAGTTTGATCTCAGACTGCTGTGCTAGCAATCAGCGAGACTCCGTGGGCGTAGGACCCTCCGAGCCATGTGTGGGATATAATCTCATGGTGCGCCGTTTTTTAAGCCCGTCGGAAAAGTGCAGTATTCGGGTGGGAGTGACCCGATTTTCCAGGTGCCGTCCCTCACCCCTTTCTTTGACTCGGAAAGGGAACTCCCTGACCCCTTGTGCTTCCCAAGTGAGGCAATGCCTTGCCCTGCTTCGGCTCGCACACGGTGCGCGCACCCACTGACCTGTGCCCACTGTCTGGCACTCCCTAGTGAGATGAACCCGGTACCTCAGATGGAAATGCAGAAATCACCGTCTTCTGCGTCGCTCACGCTGGGAGCTGTAGACCGGAGCTGTTCCTATTCAGCCATCTTGGCTCCTCCCCACGGTAATAGCCTATATCTTTATTTTTATTAACCTCTAGCCAAAATGTAGCATTTCCTTTGATTATAAATATAAGCAACAATCACAGTAGTATTAGCTTTACTTGTGACTTTATCACCAATAGAAATCACAGACAAGTTTATACAATATTACATTTGTTACAAATATCTTAAAATACTGTTGATAGTCATTAGTACACTGAAATTTTTGTTATTAGACTTGTGATTATCATGTTAATAAAGAAGCATATACATTGCTGTATCATGAATTTATTTTTAAAACTAGTATTTTTTTAATTTAAAAAACTATTTATTTTTATTGTTTCAGACCAGTTTTAAGTTTACAGAAAAATTGGGTGGAAAGTTTAAGGAGTTCCCATATGCCCCATACCCCCACACATGTACAACCTCCTCTGCTATGGACATCCTGCACCTGGGTGGTACATTTGTTAAAATTGATGTACTTACGTTGATACACCATTATCACACAAAGTCCATAGTTTACATGAGTCTTCACTCTTGATGTACATTCTACAGGTTTGGACAAATGTATAATGGTGTGTATCCATCACTGAAGTATCATATAGAAGTTTCACTGCCCTAAAATCTTTGTGCTCTGCCTGTACTCTTCCCTCTCTTCCCACTAAACCCTGGCAACCACTGGTCTTTTTATAGTCTTCACAGATATGTCTTTCCAGAACATCATATAGTTGGAATCATACAGTATGTAGCCTTTTCAGATTTGCTTCTTTCACTTAGTAATATCCATTTAAGTTTCTTCCATGTCTTTTTATGTTTTGTTAGCTCATTTCTGTTTAATGCTGAATAATATTTCATTGTTTGGATGTGCCACAGTTTATCTATCTATTCACCTATTGAAGGAGTCACTGGTTGCTTCCAAATGTTGTCAATTATGAATAAAGATGCTATAAACATTTGTGTGCAAGTTTTTGTGTGAACATAAGTTTTCAATTCATTAGGCAAATACCAAGGGACATGCTTGCTGCATCATATAGTAAGACTATGTTTAGTTTTGTGAGACACTACCAAACTGTCTTTTGAAGTGGCATTTTGCATTCCCACTATCAATGAATGAGAGTTCCTGTTGCTCCACACCATCACTAGCATTTGGTGGTGTCGGTGTTTTAGATTTTGGCCATTCTAATAGATGTATAATGGTATCTCATTATTGCTTTAATTTGCAATTCCCTAATGACACATGATATTGAACACCTTTTCATATACTTACTTGTCATCTGTATATCTTCTTTAGTGAGGTGTTCCTTCAGGTCTTTTGCCCTTCAGGTCTTTTTCAATCCAGTTGTTTCTTATTGTTGAGTTTTAAGAGTTCTATGACTATGTTAGATAACAGTCCTTTATTACATATATCTTTTGCAAATATTTTCTCCAAGTCTGCAGCTCGTCTTCTTATTCACTTCCCATTGTCTTTCACAGAACAGAAATTTTAAGTTCTAATGTAGTCCAGCTTATCAACTCTTTTTTTCATGGATCATGGCTTTGGTGTTCTAGCTAGAAAGTCATTGCCTTACTCAAGGTCATATAGATTTGCTCTTATATTATCTTCTAGGAGTTTTATAGCTTTGTGTTTTACACTTAGGTCTATGATCCATTTTGGGTTAATTTTTGTGATGGGTGTAAAGTTTGTGTCTAGATTCTTTTTTTTTTTTTTTTTGCACATGGATTCCCAGTTGTTCCAGAAACCTTTGTTGAAAAGACTTTCTTTGCTCCATTGTATTGCCTTCACTTCATCGTATTGTCTTTGCTCCTATATAGTCAAAGACCAGTTGACTATATTTGTGTGTGTCTGTTTTTGGGCTCTCTGTTCTGTTCTATTGATCTGTTTGCCTATTTTTGGCCACACTGTATTGATTAGTGTAGCTATATAGTAAGTCTTGAAGTGGGAAAGTGTCAATCCTTCAAGTTTGTCTTTCTCTTTCAATATTGTGTTGTCAGAGTTTTGTAATTTTCCTCTTATAGATCTTGTACATATTTTGTTAGATTTATTCCTAAGGATTTATTTTTTTGGGGATGCTAACATAAATGGTAATGTGTTTTAAATTTCAATTTCCACTTGTCCATTGTTAGTACAGTCAACCCTCTATATTTGTGGGTTTTCACATCTGCAGACTCAACCAATAGTGGATAAAAAATATCTGAAAAACAAAAACCCAATAATAATAATAACAATATACCAATGAAAATAGTACAAATAAAAAACAATGCAGTACAACAACTACTTTCCTGGCATTTATATTGTATTAAGTTATAGGTAATCTAGAGATAACAAAGTATATGGAAAGATGTGCATAGGTTAAATGCAAATATTATGTCATTTTATATAAGGAACTTGAACATTGTCAAATTTGGGATCTTCATGGGGTCCTGGAACCAGTCTCCTATGGATACCAAGGGATGATTGTATACAGGAAAGCAATTAACTTTTTAATATTAGTCTTACATTCTGCAACCTCACAGTAATTGCTTATTAGTTCCAGGAGTGTTTTTGTCAATTCTTTTGGACTTTCTACATAGATGATCATGTTACCTGCAAATAAAGACAGTGTTACTTCTTCTTGCTAATCTGTATGCCTTTTATTTCTTTGTTTTGTCTTTTTGTATCAGTTAGGACTTCCAATACAATGTTGAAAACAGTGGTGAGAGGGAGTATCCTTGCCTTATTCTTGATCTCAGCGGGAAAGCCTCAAGATTCTCACCACTCAGTATGATGGCAGCTTAAGATTTTTTGTAGTTGTTCTTTACCAAGTTGAGGAAGTTCTCCTGTGTTCCTAGTTTTCTGAGAGTTTTTTTTAAAAATCATAAATGGGTGTTGTATTTTGTTAAATGTTTTTTCTGATTGACATAATGTGATTTTTCTTCTTTAGCCTATTGATGTGGTGTATTACATTAACTGATATTCTAATGTTAAACCTGCCATGCATACCTGGGATAAATCCCACGTGGTAATAATTATTTTTATACATTGTAGAATATGATCTTCAGTATTTTGTTAAGGCTTTTTGCATCTATGCTTGTGAGAAATACTGGCACACAGTTTTCTTTTCTTGTAATGTCTTTGTCTGGTTTTGGTATTACAATAATGTTGGTCATATAGAATGAATTAGAAAGTATTTCCTCTGCTTCTATATTCTAAAAGAGATTTTAGAGAATTGGTAAATATATTTTTAAATGTTTGGTAGAATTCACCACTGAACCCATCTGGGCCTGGAGCTTTCTGTTTTGGAAAGTTATAAATTATTGATTCAACTTAATAGGTATAGGCCTATTCATTTTGTCTACTTTTGTATGAGTTTTGGTAAATTGTGTCTTTCAAGGAATTGGTTCATTTCATTAAGGTTGTCAAATTTGTGGGCATAGGTTTGTTCATAATATTCCTTTGTTAAACTTTTAATGTCCATGGAATTGGTAGTGATGTCACCTGTTCCGTTACTGATATTAGCAATTTGTGTCTTCTCTTTCTTTTTTTCTTTGTAAGCTTGGCTAGAGGCTTATTGATTTTATCAATTTTTTTCCCCAAAGAATCAACTTTTTTTGTTTTGTTGATTTTGTCTACTGATTTTATGTTTCCAATTACATTAAGTTCTGCTGTAATTTTTATTATTTCTTCTGCTTACTTTGGATTTAATTTGCTCTTCTTTTTCTAGTTTCCTAAAGTAGAAAGTTTTATTAGTGATTTTAGATCTTTCTTTAACATATGTGTTCCATGCATATATTTCTCTCTAAGCACTGCTTTCACTGCATCCAAAAATTTTGGTAAGTTGTATTTTATTTTAGTTGAAAATATTTTAACATTTCTGTTGAGGTTTCTCCTTTGACAAATGTGTAATTTAGAAGTGCATCGTTTAATCTACAAGCATTTGGGGATTTTCCAGCTATCATTCTGTTGTTGATATCTAGTTTAATTCCATTGTTTTCTGAGAGCAGATGTATGAGTCCTATTCTTTTAAATTTGTGATGGTGTGTTTTATGGCCCAAGATATGGCCTATCTTGTTGAATGTTCCATATGAGCTTGAGGAGACTGTGTAATCTGCTGTTATTGAATGGAGTAATCTACAGATGTCAATTATATCCAATTGTTTGATGATGCCTTTAAATTCAATTATATTCTTAGTGATTTTCTGCCTCCTGCTGTCCATTTTTGATAGGGGTATCGTGAAGTGTCCAAGTATATTAGATTTATTTATTTCTCCTTTTACCTTATGAATTTGGATGCTGGATTGTTAGGTGCATACACTTTAAGAATTGCCATTTCTTTTTGGAATATTGACGCCTTTATTTTTATGTAATGGCCTTTTTTTTTTTTTTTTGAGATGGAGTCTTACTGTCACCCAGGCTGGAGTGCAGTGGCATGATCTCGGCCCACTGCAACCTCTGCCTCCCAGGTTCAAGTGATTCTTCTGCCTCAGCCTCCCCCATAGTTAGGATTTCAGGCATGCACAACCACGCCTGGCTAATTTTTGTCTTTTTATAGAGACAGGGTTTCACCATGTTGGCCAGGCATTGTTGCTATTATTATTTTGAACAAATTGTCATCTGTTAGATCAACTAAGAACAAGAAAAATAAAATTTTGGGCCAGGCGCAGTGTCTCATGCCTGTTTCACCATGTTGGCCAGGGTTTGGCCAGGCGCAGTGTCTCATGCCTGTTTCACCATGTTGGCCAGGGTTTCACCAGCCTGACCTCAAGTGATCTGCCCATCTTGGCCTCCCAAAGTGCTGGGATTACAGGTGTGAGCACCACACTCGGGTAATGGCCTTCCTTATCCCTGATAAAATTAATTGCTCTGAAGTCTGCTTTGTCTGAAATTAATATAGCTATACCTACTTTGTTTTGATTAGTGTTTGGCACATTTTTCTCTATTACTTTACTTTTTTTTTTTTTTTTTGAGACAAGGTCTTGCTCTGTTGCCCAGGCTGAAGCGCAGTGGCACAATCACAGTTCACTGCAGGCTCGACCTCCCAGGGAAAGGATTCTCCTACCTTAGCCTCTGGAGTAGCTGGAACCACAGGAACATGCCACCATGCCCAGCTATTTTTGTATGTTTTGTAGAGACGGGGTTTCTCCATGCTTCCTAGGCTGGTCTCAAATGATTGAACCCAAGCAATCCACCAGCCTCAGCGTCCCAAAATGCTGGGATTACAAGCATGAGACACCGTGCCTGGCCAGTCATTACTTTACTTTTAATTCATAAGTGCCTTTATATTTGAAGTAGATTTCTTATTGACAACATATAGTTGGTCTTGGTTTTTTTTTGTTTGTTTGTTTGTTTATTTTTGTTTTCTATTCTAAGAATATCTGTCTTCTATTTGGTGCATTTAGACCACTGGCATTTAAAGTAATTAGTGATATAGTTGGATTAATATCTACTATATTTTTTGCTTTCGCATTTGTTGCCCTTGTTCTTTGTTCCTATTTTTGTCTTTCACACTTATTTTGCCTTTTATGGTTTTAATTGAGCACTGTGTGATTCCATTTTCTCTCCTTTCTTAGCATGTCAAATATATTTTAAAAAAATTTCAAATAGTTGCTCTATAGTTTGCTGTATACACTTAACAGCTAATCCAAGTCAATCGTCAAATAGCACTATACCACTTCATGGGTAGTGCAAGTACCTTATAATAATAAAATTTCTTCAATTCTTCTCTCCAGTTCCTTGTATCATCATTGTCATTCATTTCACTTGTACATAAGCATACATAGTTGAATGCATTGTTGGTATTATTATTTTGAACAAATTGTCATCTGTTAGATCAACTAAGAATAAGAAAAATAGAATTTTGGGCCAGGTGCAGTGTCTCATGCCTGTAATCCCAGTACTTTGGGAGGCCGAGGCAGGGGGATCATTTTGAGCTCAGGAGTTCAAGACCAGCCTGGGCAACACGGAGAAATCCTGTCTCTACTAAAAATATAAAAATTAGCCAGGCATGGTGGCGGATGCCTGTGATCCCAGCAGTGAGCCAAGATCACGCTACTGCACTCCAGCCTGGGTGACAGAGCAAGACAGTCTCAAAAAAAAAACAAACGAAAAACCCCAAAAAGACAAAAAAACAAAAAAAAAAGAGAGAGAGAGAAAGCCGGGCACAGTGGCTCACGCCTGTAATCCCAGCACTTTGGGAGGCCGAGGCCGGCGGATCACGAGGTCAGGAGATTGAGACCATCCAGGCTAACACAGTGAAACCCCATCTCTACTAAAAATACAAAAAAATTAGCTGGGCATGGTGGCATGCAGCTGTAGTTCCAGCTGCTTGGGAGGCTGAGGCAGGAGAATTGCTTGATCTGGGGAGGTGGAGGTTGCAGTGAGCCAAGATTGTGACACTGCGCTCCAACCTGGGCAACAGAGCAAGATAGCATCTCAAACAAACAAACAAACAAACAAACAAACAAAACAAAAAAAACAAGAAAGAAGAAAAAAAGAAATAAAATTTTGTATTTTATCTTCACTTATTTATTCTCCAATGCTGATATTCTTTTCTTATGTGGGTCTGAATTTCTGACCAATATAATTTTCCTTCCTCTGAAAAACTTTTAACGAGTCTTACAAGGCAAGTTTACTGGCAATAAATTCCCTTAATTTTTGTTTGTTTGAGAAATACTTTATTTCTCCTTCACTTTTGAAGGATAATTTTTCAGAGTACAGAATTTTAGGTTTTTTTTTTTTTTGTCTCTCAATACTTTAAACATTTCACTCCATGGTCTCTCACTTGCCTGGCTTTTGAGAAGAAATTGGATGTAATTTTGTCTTTGTTTCTCTACAGGTAATGGTTTTTTTCCTCCTTCTGGCTTCTTTTAGCAGTTTTTTTTTTTCTCTTTATCTTTGGTTTTCTAGAGTTTGAACAGCATATGCCTAGATGTAAAGTTTTCTGTTTTTTGTTTGTTTGGTATACATCCTCCTTGGTGTCCTCTGAGCTTTCTGGATCTGTGGTTTGGTATCTGACATTAATTTTCTCAGTTATTATTGGTTCAAATACTGCTTCTGTTTCTGTCTTTCTTCTTCTGGTCTTCTTGACATGTATAACTTTTGTCATTATTCCACAGTTCTTGGATATTTTTTCTTTTTTTCTCTGTTTTTCAGTTTTGGACCTTTATATTTTCTTAGCCTGAAGTTCAGAGATTCTTTTCCTAGCCATGCCCAGTCTACTAAAAGCCCGTTAAAGGCATTCTGCATTTCTCTTATAGTGTTTTTGGTGTCCGGCATTTCTTTCTGATTCTTTCTTAGAGTTTCCATCTCTCTTCTTATTATCCATCTGTTCTTGCATGTTGTCTACTTTTTCCACTGGAGCTCTTAGCATACCCATCATAGTTGTTTTAAATTACCATTTTGATAATTCAAACATTCCTGCCATATCTGATTCTGGTTCCGAAGCTTGTTCAGTGTCTTCAAACAGTGTTTTTTCTTTTTTTTTGCCTTTTAGTGTGCTTTGTCATTTTTTGTTATAATCTGGACATGAGTTACTGGTAGAAAGGAATTCTGCCAAATAGGCCTTTAGTTGTATGGTGGCAAGGTATTGGAGAGGGGAAGCATTCTACAGTTTTATGAGTAGGTCTCAGTCTTTTGGTGAACCTGTGTCTGGGACTGTGAATTCACCAGTGCTTCTCAGTTTTATTCTTCCTTAGATGGGACAGAATGGATAGAGGGGGCTGGAGTTTGGTATTTTTCTTCCCCCTGGTCAGCTAGGCTCTAATAAAACCCCAGCAGGTTAGGCTCTGGTGAGACAGATTCTTCTAAGGGCAGGCCTTGTTAAGAACAAAATATTATAGTGTATTTCAGAATGGCAATTTTTATCCTCCCCAGCTGGAAGCATGAGAAGATTTTTCTCTGATATTCACTGTGAGGACCTGGTAGAACTCCCGGAGGTAAGACTCACGGAAGTGTCGGGGGCCAACTATGCCTGGGTTCCACTGGAGTTTGTAACTCTCTGACTTGTCCACATGGAGCCTCCAGCAGTTCATCAATTACAATTATGGTTTTCCTGCTTTTGTCCTGGTTCTTGCAAAAGTTTTTGGTCATCGGTTCCTACTCTGGAATCTCAGTTGTGATTCTCTGTGTTAGGCTGTCTGTCTCTCCAATTTTGGGGGAAGCGGTTTTCCCTGTGACCTTGCTTCTCCAACAAATCGAAGGAGAGTTGTTGATACTCAATCTGTAAAAAGTAAAAAGTTCAGCTTTTTACTTGTTGCTAAGATGGAGTGGTGGCTTCTAAGCGCCTTACATGCCACACTGGAAACCCAAAGTGTTACACATTTATTTAAAAATATTTCACTACTGATATTTCCATATTATTGGTTTCCTCTACAATACCGTTTATTGTGTTTTATATTTACAAAACCCCCGAAGTATTAATCTGGGTGCACAGACTTCACCAAAATGCCAGAGGGTTTCATAGCATACAAGAGTTTAAGAAGCCTTGATCTAAATCAACAGGAAATGAAGGAAACCTTATGTTGGATTCTATTTTGCTATGTAGTAGGGTATTTCAAGTTTGGTAGAGATTTCATTGAGTGTTAAGGCAATGGGCAACAATCAATATGAAGCAACTTCTCGAAATAAATTAATTCTGTAGCAAGATACTTGCTAAGCCCTTTTGTACATGAAACTTACTCTCCACCCGTGCTGAGGCCTGGCTCAGATCTGCTATAGCCTGACCAAGATCTCTCTCAGAGAATGATTGGAACATCAGTGAGAATGGGAAGAGAAAACAGTGGATGAAACAAAACACGATAAAAATCTGTTAAAGTAAACAACCCATTCCGCAGCCTGGGTTTGTAAGCCATTTAGCAACAGTTTCCAGATAAAGAATAGAACACTTGATCTTTCTGCAGAAGCCACTCCAATTTTAACACAGATTCTCACTTGATATAGTCTGAGATCCAGAGTGCTGTTTAAAGCAGTTTTTAAAAAGCTTATTGCCAGAATAGGCGCCCGGTTATGAATCTGGCCAGCGTCTCTTTCCCAACAGCTGCTCCCAGCTAATGAAGAAATGAAATGTCTCAGTGTTGGCTAGAACCTGGAGAGAGGCACATGGTGGAGAACTCAACACAGGGAGTTTTCATTGTTGGAAAGCCAGGGATCCTCTTTGTTTTTGGCAACGCCTGCTGCTTCCGTTGGTGAACCTGATGGCATGCTACAGGGGCATTGCTCCATTAAGGCTGCAGGGAGAGCCCAGGATGATGCCGCTTTCTATAAAGGCCAGAGCAAATTAAATGTCTAGCAGGGAAGAATGTGTGTTGACAAAATGGCCCAAGCCCATTTTTCAAAGTAAAAACTAAAGCTGCGCTGTTGGAGGGATATTGACGTGGATCACTGAAAGAAGGTTTAGCTTCAAGGGAAAAAAAGTAATAAAAGGGCACATCCTGTTTCCTGCTTTAGCTTGTCTATTTCTAAAAAGACTAATACAAGAATACACTCTAAGGAAATGGCTTAGTTCCCACCCACCCCCAACTACATAAGTTATATAACAGCGAGGCTTGTATCCTTTGTGAAAAAGAAGTCACCAAAAAGTTTCATGATTTCTTTATTCAAATTATGTTCTTGTTAAAATAGTTGGGCAGAAGAATTTTAGAGTTTTTTTTTTTTTAATCAACAATGTCAATAGTCTTCAGTCTTTCAGCTCTTCTTCCCCACTTACCCTTTGTTTCCTGGCCATAGAGACAGAAGTCAACGGAGCTAAAAAAGTCCAAACGATTCTGAGATCTTCTAGCATATTCTCAGTCTATGATAAAAAGAATTTTTTTCCTAAGTGAACCTGCATATGTTAAAAAGAAAGACGAGAAAAACTGAGGAACTGATACATGCATGACTAAAAGATTGTACTTAGGATTTTGTTTTGGTTCAGGTGTGTGGTTTAAGCACTTTTGCTGAGGAAAGGCCAAACAGTTGCTATAGACATAGAGTAATACTATGGTTAATCATTCTACTTCCCCAGCTCAAAAAGTGTGGCTGATTAGAAGAAAAGGAAGGGAAAAGCATAGAGGTTCGGGTACTCAATAACTTCATTTTCGTCTTACTTGCATGGGAGTATTCTACCTGGTGTTACCAGTTTGGGGAAAAGACCATATGAAGTTATTTAAAATTAGTTATTTATGGGAAATTTCTATTTTAAAAAATATTTGGAAGAGTAGAAGAATTATGTGCAAGGCAGAGGGGAAAATATGCAATAGATCTGGCAAATTGTTTAAAAATTAAAAAGCTAGAATAAGGAGAGAACATTGCCTGCTTTGTAGACATAATATACACACTTCAAATTGGTTTCATCAGGGCTTTATGTGGTGCCCACGTACCATAATATTCAGGGAAACTACAAACATGGATAGGAAAAAATGACATTCTTATTTTATCAAAACTCCAACTGAAATTTAGCTTTTCCTTCAATTATGAAGGTAGGTTTTATTAGGTTTTTAAAGGGATTTATGACACAAAAAGGTTAAAACCTCTGGAATATTGGCATCTTCACCAACAAAAGGGAAAATAAGAGTTTCTCATGTTTGGGTCAAAATATCAGTGTATTGAACTAGTAAATACATGAATTTAGTAAGACATGTTTCTAAACATCTGATAATGTTACTCACTACATCCTAAATATATATCATTTTAATCTCTACAAATGATATTTTCAATTTTATTCTATTTGTTTACTGTCAACTATAAAGCAGGCATTACACAAGGCTTTGGGGGCTGCAGTGATTGCAAAAGCTTCAGCGTTTGGGAGGATGATGCTGTGTACATGGTGAAGGATAAAATAAGAGATTTTTTTTTTTTTAGAGATAAACAGCAATGATTCAGTGACTGAATATTTGGCAGGGAGCTTAGATCCTCATAATATTCATGTATACTTTCCATTTTTTATAGACACATTTTTTTGAGCACCAACCTTATGTAAAGCATGAAGCTGAGGTAGGGGATAGTATTTTGATAGTTAGCTGGAGACACCCACACTCACACTTCCTCACAACCCCCAAAACTAACACACTCTTCCTGGAAATCTCATGCAACCTAACCCAGGTAAAGTAATTTTACCTCCTTGAATCCCTCATCCAATTCTCCAGGTCACTTGCACCAATGCACAGGAGACTGTAGAGTGATCATCACAACCTGTTCAGTCTTCCAGACCATAAATGCAAGCTCATTTCCCAAAAATGGTGGGCTAGAAGTGTCATCTGGGTCTTCATTATATGCTGCTTTGAAATATCAAGACTTTGTCAGGTTTGGGTAAGGATGATTCATTTGATTCATGGTTCTTATTCAAAAAGGCATACTTAATGGGCAGATATTGGACATTTCACTTGATATGCTGAGTCTCCTGACTTACTGCTGAGACAACTACTTTAATTTAATTTTCAAATGCAAGTGTAAAAGTTGACTTTTTAAAGTACCAGTTCAACTATGACAATATTTTCAAAATAATCAGCTGAGACAATAGAAACTTAAGGTCAATTACCATTTAAGCCTTATATAAGCTAAGTTAATTTCATGTTATGCTTGTTTGCAAATGGGATACTTTTTTTTAAGTCCTTAAGTTATTTATTACTTAGCATCCCTTGCCCAGGTCAGGATTTACATCTTTTTTCAATACCATAAGGAAGTTCTCCAAGCCCTGGTTCTCATATTCTTTCTCAAGCTAAGACATAGATCAGTGGAACAAGGCCTCTTGTTGCCTTCGAGTTTCAGTGTTGTGCGGATTACTAGGCCCTTATCAGTTCTTTCCTAGCCACATGATCTTAGTCACGTGAATTTATCTAAACCTCAGTTTTCTCATCTGCAAAGGGGAATAATGATAATGGAATTTACTTCACGGTGTTGTTAAGGTTATCAAATGAGATAATTCTGGTAAATAATGAGCAGATTGCCTTCTGTTTATGCCTTATCATAAACAATTGCCTTCATTATTGTCATCATAATTGTTACTATGCACTCCAAAAATAAAGCCATCAGCATGCACTTTACCACTTTCCCAGTCTTTTCCCCATCTGTAAATTTATTTTCTCCATACCACACTTACATTATTCAGCTCAGTACCAGAATAAGGTGTGTTTCCTCTTGATGAGGTTCATCTTTCCATCTGTGTACTTGACTTTATCTTCTCACATCTCCTTTTTCTAGATCTCATTGTTTTCTGCCTTTTTGCTTTCTTTAGTTTATAAACATAGGCAAATCCATTTTAATTTGAACAAAATAAAACAAAAACACCTCCTCTGACCCTATAGACTATATTCACATGCCCAACTGCCCTATCTCCTTTTCCATATACATTTCTTAACTTTTGGGGCGCATAATCACTGTATCTTAACTATTTTGAGCTTCTCACTTTGCCCTGTGAGCACACTATCTTACCTCGAGTATTTGCACAAATTCTTTTCTTGGTCAAGAAAGTCCAGACTTCACTTCTTAGTCTGAGAGTATCTTTTCTTCACTACGAAAGATTCATGTGGGTGGTTACACCAACAAGAAGTACTTCCTGACTCTTGTGGGCAGTGGGCATTGGAACCTCCTTTATGAATCTATGTGCTTCCACCTCTCTGCTACAGTATTTATCCAATGTCTTCTAGCCCTTGTGCCCCTAAAACATGTTTTCTAGAGTTAACTGACCTAAAATACCAGATTGAAGACCTAACCTTAATGATATCTTTTCTAGGGTGTGAAATTAAGTAAAAACTTTAATAAATGAATAAGGAAAAATTCCCTCTCTTTTCTTCCTCAGAGAAAGTACCCATTGATTAAACATGAAAACCTTTAGCTGAGAAATATTAACATAAGTACATTTCATCAATATGCTCATCGTTAATAAACAAGTTATTACATATGTCAAAAGATTAATTGATAAATGGATGGATGTATTAGATTGATAAATGGTCTGCCAAAAAGGAGAACTGAGTTCTATTCAACTGTATGAGTCAACTCTGTCATCTCAGAGAATACATTTTCTTAACATGTTAATTCATTTTAATTAATATCTTAATTTCTCCTTACTAATTCCTTTCTTAATGTCACAATCTACAAATACAGAAATAAAACCATTTGCCCTATGTAAGTGACAAAATTGTTAAGCGGTTTAAATGAGACAATATATGTGAGACCTCTGTGTAAATGGTCATGTTGTCTATAATTGCACAATATTGGTATTAGTACAGATAGTTATTATTCCCAAATAATTTTATTCTCTAAAAATTTATAATTAATTGGGTGGTTCTTTCTGTCACTACAGTGAAATCATACCAAGACCTGCCACTGCTTCTGTGCTATATTTCCCTCTTTATATTAATATTTTCAGGGTAATTTAAATTCATACCCTGTATATGAGAGATATCTGGGCTATAGATTTATTTCTAGTCCCACTCTTTATTATTCTTAGGTATAAATAAATACCTATTATGTTTTTCAATTAAAATTAAAATTAAATTTGAAACTCAATTTAGAGTTGTTAATGGATTTTTTTTGGTCTCATTTTACCCTCAAATCTCATCACTTGGAAGGAAGTAGATGTGGTTGGTTGCCTAGCCAACAGCCATTTTCCTTTCTTTATTCTTGGTCCTTATTCTTTATTCATGGTCCTTACATACAAAATACTATTTTTTTTAGGAACCTAACCCAGCATAATTTGCTAGTCCCTTCCCTAGCCCTAGGAGCTGGATCATGATTGTTCTAAGCCAATCATAGCAATCCCATTTGTCTTTGTCAGTGATTGGTTTAAGGCTCAGCTTGTGACTCAGATCTGGATCATGAAACCTAAAAAGTCTGTTGTTGAGGAAATTGAGGGTGTTCTGAGAAATAGTTTCTTACTTGATAAAAATAAATAGACATGCAAGAAGAAGCCTGCTTCCTCATTCCTTCTTGTTTTTGGATATTGCTATGAGAGGATGTCTTGACTGGCACTGTGGCAGCCATCCTGAAACCAAGAAGGAAAAGTCAAGGGACTTCAGAAGAGCTGACATTGGCAAACTGCTGACTTAAGCAAACCTGGAACTGCTTACTCCTGACCTTTTATTACTTTAGACAATAAGCCCCTATTATTTAACAGGAATAATAATGTAAATAATAATAATAGCATCAATAATAGGAATAGTCTCCTATTTTCTAACAACAATCCTATCGCAAGCATCTGAAAACATCCCAACTGATAGTCAGGTTAGCAAGGTTCCTGTCAGACACAGTCTACCAATTTTTGTAAGATTCACTTACCAGCTGTCCATTATTTTAGACATCTCAAACCATAATTTAGAACATTTTTACTATCTTTGATGTAATTTGTTACTCACTTCTAATACCTTATTTCATTGTTGAAAATTGAGATACTCAGTAGGATAAAAGAAATGGATATTAACATTGGAAATGATTTTTATGTATTAATTATTATGTAGTCTTAACCCTGAGTAGGAGAATTAGTATTGTTTTCAACAGAGAATGGTAACATGGTGTAATGACTCTAGTGTTCGGTCTAATTGTTAAAACACAATTTTTAAAATTTTTGTTCCATAATTTAACAAGAAAATTATTGAAATAAGTGGTACTGGGGCAATTGGACATTCACATAGAGAAAAATGAATACTGACCTCTATCTTATGCCATATATGGAGTGTAGATATAAATGGAAAATTATGAATCTCTTAGAAAAGAATAGAAGACTTTGTGGTAGGTAAATATTTATATAACAGGACACAAAAAGCAATAATCATACAGAAAAAACTGGATAAGTAGACATTAAAATGCAGAATTTCTCTTGAGCAAAAGACACGTTACATGTGTAAAGAAGCAGGCCAAAGTGTGGGAGAAGATATTTCCAGCAAAGATTATAGAGAATTCTTAAAAGTCAATAAGAAAAAAGAGATATGAAAAATAGGTAGAAGACTTTGAATAGGCATTTTGCACAATAGCATATGCAAATTGCCTACAAATATATGAGATAGTGGTCAATATCATTAGCTTGTAGAAAAAATGTAAATTAAAACTGCAGTGAGATACCACTGTATACCCACCAGAACAAGTGCAATTAAATAAGACTAACAAAATCAAGCGGTAGTGAAGATTTGGAGAAACTAGAATTCTCATAGACTGCTGCTAAAAGGGTAAATTGGTAACACAACTCTTGGAAACTCTTTGACAATATCTACTAAAACTGAACAATGCATACCTGTTGAACCAGCAATTCCACTCTGGGGTGTCACCAGCAGAAATGTAGACATATGTTTACAAAGAATATTTTATAACAGAGCTCTTTGCAAAACACTCAAATTGGAAACAGCCCAGATATTCACAAGCAGTAAAATGCATGCATATATTATAGTATATTCATACAATGGGATACTAAACAAAAATGTAATATACAAACTACAGCTGCACACAGCAACGGAGATTAATTTCATAAACATAATTTTGAGCAAAGGAAGCAAACATACTGTATGATTCTATTTATATGAAATTCAATAACAAGCAAAACTAATCTTTGGGAGGGAGCACAAAAGAGATTTTCAGGTGTTGGCAATATTCTTTTCCTTGAGGGGGGTTTTGATTACGAAGAGTCGCAGAATATGCCACTTCAAAAATATGCCACTTTTGCATAAGGATTGTTTTGGGCTGAAGGCAATTGAGAAAAAGATATAAGAAGAGTTCTCTGTCTTCCCACCACTTGCCTAAAATCAGGCCATAAACTTACAAACGTGTCCTTCCTCCCCACTCTACCAGGAAGGACAAAAGTTGAGTACTAGAGATGACCTTAGACACTTACCAAACTAGAGAAGGCACCAGAGGAATCTACGTAACAAACATTTTTTACCATTAACTTCCCATATATTTGTTTTCCCACAATTTACTACAGAGACTCAAGATCTTTTTCCATTGTCTAATTGCTCTCTAAAAACGTATTGTTCTTTATTGTAAATGGAGAGTAAGCCGGGGTGCTAACCCATGTCTTTGACAGTTACTCTTTTCCTAAATGTTCTTCCATGTCTATAGGAAATATACATGTTAGTAAACTGTCTTGTTAATGTTTTTTATTTTTCTTTTTAAAATTAATTTATATCTTAATTGAAAAATAAAAATTTTGTATATTTATGGTGTACAGGTTTTAAAAAATTATGTATACATTGTGGAATGGTTAAATGGACCTAATAACACAGGTATTACTGTACATATTTATCTTTTTTTGTGGTGAGAAAGTTTAAAAATCTACTCTCAGTAGATTGCAATACATTGTTATTTACTGTAGTCACCATGTTGTACTCTAGATTTCATAAACTTATTTCTCTTGTCTAACTAAAGTTTTGTATCCTTGACTAACAGCTCCGAAGCAAACTCCACCTCACCTGCACCCCCGGTTCCTAGAAACCACCATTTTACTCTCTGCCTCTATGAGTTTGACTTAGTGTCTAGATTCCACATATGAGTGAAATTATGCATGATTTGTGCTGTTATAACAGCATACCTGAGATTGGGCAATTTATAAAGAACAGATTTATTTCTTATAGTTCTGGAGGCTGCGAAATCTAAGGTCAAGGGGCCTCCATCTGGCGAGGGCTTTTTTTGCTCTGTTATCTCATAGTAGAGGGCAGAGGGCAAGAGAACATGGGAGAGAAAGGGAAACAGGTGGTCGAACTCATCCTTTTATCGGGAATCCACTCCCATGATAACTAACCCACTCCGTCAATGACAGCATTAAGCTATTCATGAGGGCAGAACCCTCAGACCCTAACCACATCTTAAAGGTCCCATCTCAAAACTGTTGCATTGGGAATTAAGCTTCCAACATATAAACTTTGGGGGACACATTCAAACCACAGCAATGCGGTATTTGTCTTTCTGTGCCTGTCTTATTTCACTTTACATAATTTCCTTTGGGTTCATCCACGTTGTCACATATGACAGGATTTTCTTTTTTAATGCTGAATCATATTCCATTGTGTTGATATATTATATTTTCTTAATCCATTCATCCATTGGTGGACACAGATTGATCCACATCTTGGCTATTGTGAATAATGCTGCAATAAACATGGGAATACAGCTATCTGCTTGACATACTGATTTTATTTCCTTTGGATATATATCCAGAAGTGAGATTACTGGATCATATGGTAGTTCTACTTTTAAGTTTTTCAGAAAATTTCATACTGTTTCCCATTGTAGCTCTACTAACTTACATTCTCACCAACAGTGTGCAAGGGTCCCCTTTTCACCATGTCCTCACCAATGCTCATCTTTCATCTTTTTGATAATAGCCATAACAAGTGAGAGGTGATATGTCATTGTAGTTTTAATTTGCGTTTTCCTAATGATTAGTGATGTCAAGCATTTCTTCATATACCCTTGGCCATTTTTATGTCTTCTTTTGACAAGTGTTTATTCAGGTCCTTTGTAACTGATTTATTTGTCTTCCTACTATTGAGTTATTTGAATGTCCTATATACTTTGGATATGAACTCCTCACAGAGGTGTGGTTTGCAAATATTTTCTCCCATTCTGTAGACTGTATCTTCACTCTGTTGATTGTTTCTTTTACTGCACAAAAATGTTTTTGTTTGATGTAATCCCAATCGTCTACTTTTGATTTTGTTTCTTGTGCTCTTGGAGTTATATTGAAAAAATCATTTTCCAGATCAATGTTATGGAGCTTTTCCCCCATGTTTTCTTCTAGTATTTTTACAGTTTTAGATATCATATTTAAGGCTTTAATCCATTTTGAGTTTATTTTTGTATATGGCATGAGATAAGGTTCTAATCTCATTCTTCTGCATGTAGATATCCTTTTTCCCAGCATCATTTATTGAAGAGACTATCTTTTGCCAAGTGTGTGTTCTTGGCATTTTTGTCCAAAATCAATTGACTGTAAATGCATGGATTTATTTCTGGGTTTTAAATTCTGTTTTAATCTGTGTTTTGTTACAGGGATCCCAGCTAAGAACTCAGAAGAGTACCAGAAAAATTATTCTCTCCCCTACAATTACATGTTTTGTTCACTTTATATATGAAAATTAACTGATTTATTTGTTTACATCCATATACTTTTTCTGAATGTATGTTTAGTTCAACACAAATAACATTTCAAAAATAATTGGAATAGAAGGAAAATAAGATAGAAAGGAATATCAGCATTGAAAAAGGAATGGGAAGTAGTGGAAGAGTGTCAAGGGAAAGTAGTCTGGGAGCGGGGTACTTGGCATCTAGGGATCTGCAATCTAAGCAATGCTGTGTGAGGGCTCTATGGTATCACTTGGTACCTTTCATAGCCTTTTGTAGATTAAATGCTCCCAGAATCTTCCACCCAGACTTCGGCTGTATTTTGCTGTTGTTGAGAATGAAGCTACTTTATTTACTCTAAAGAATTAGGACAATTTAGAGCTGTTTATCAGCCAGAAGTAGTTAAATCCTTGACTTATTCTGGTTCTTGGATTGTTTTATGGTTATAAGTCCATTTTATCTCTAGGTAGCACATACTTCTAGTTGCATAAATTTAATTTGTAATGCTTGGACTAATGTGCTAACAAAATGGATGCATTCTCCTAATATATAAAAATACTGTTTTAGATAGAGCATATATAATCTATTTGGAATGTAGATAAAGAGTTTATTAATAACAAGTTTTTTAAAAAAATGTTGTCATCTCTTGATAACTTTCCTTTCTTTGAACTCCTCCAATGTTAGTCTTTAACTCACATTATTTACCAATAATTTATAGTCTATCTTGAGTTGTTGGCTGGTTTTGTTTTTTCCCCCCAAAACAAAAAAGTGTTGTAGTCTTGACTCCCCATCTAGACCATGAACTATTTGGATTCAGTATCCATATCTTATAATCTTTCCAAAAATTCCCTAACCTTGGATTTGACTTATAGTAAGTGTCCAGTTTTCAGTGATTAGTGGCCAGCTACTCTCATGCTTAGGTCAGATGAGGAAAGACTGTGGTCTTGGACAATTGGAAGGAAATTTTTTGGCAGCATTTAAGAATAAAACAGGCATTCTTCTACTTATATTTTTAAAAAGAATCAAAGAAGTGAACTGGAAAAATCATGGCAGTCTCTATGGGTTCTATGGCCTGTGTATGTGACAAAAATAAATGATTTAAATAATTAGGCAAATTATTGTTTGGCCTATCCAATAGCAAACAACCCATTTAACTTTTTTTAAAAAATTGACTAAATTACCCAATTGTTTCATCTCTGTGTAGCCAGAGCCTGGGTTTCTATTGATGAAACTATATTTTATGCTCATGCTCTGAAACAGCTGTAGTTCAGCAATTTGAAATAACTTAATGAGGTATTGATTGTGTCTGTTCAGCATGCACTGAAACAACGACTAAAATTGTGGAAGGCAACATCATAAACGAAGAAGGAGAAGGAAAGGTGAATTTCTAATGAATACACGAGATGAGTTCCTATCAACTTGACTATTTGAATTGGATGCTTTAGAATTAGAGAAATGAATTATTTAATTGTAGATGAAGAATATGAGTTCATTTTGCTCATTTGGAATTTGGAATCAGAACTGAATCACATGCAGCTCAGGAAACATAAAAGAAAAAACTAGCTCACAGATGAATCGTAGTGGCAAGTTTTTTCAAGCCAATTTTTAGTTGTTCAAACTAGAAGAAATGGAGAAACTTAGAGTAGAAATAAGGCTCTAGGGAAAGGAAATAAAAGAATTGTTCCTTTTGCATGTTTCCTAAATACTCCCTGGTGGCTCTTAATGAGCTGCTCGATTGCATGTTGGCTCTGGAGTTGCATGGAGCTCTGCCATAAATTAGTGAGATGGAGAGAATTTGAATGAGGGTATTGCAGAAGGCGGCACACTGGAAACCTCTCCACCATATTCCATTTGGCTAAACTCTGATTCTGTGGATGCATCGTTGGCATTCTCAGGGCTATCTCCAGGTTACCCAACTTTGCAAATAACTTCCTACAATCACTGGGCCAAAAACTATGCTAACAGGTAAATTTACGTTGACTGGGTACATTTACTTAAACAACTTCCCCAGTTCCTTCCCAGTCACTGCCATCTTCTTTCATTAAGAAAACCCAGCCATTGATCATTTATCTGAATGAAATAAATATGATGTTTCCTACGAACACAGAATGAAATAAATATGATATTTCCTATGAACATAGAGTGCGTCTACTACAAAACAGATGAGAAACAGAAATGATGGTACAGTGGATCACAAGAGGAAATAGTCCTAAAGCAAAGCAGCAGAGATTAGAGGGTTGTAAGGAAGAATTTCCAGAGATGTGCATATAAAGAGGCCATCTGGGTGAAGGAAATCATCGAGGAGAAAATAAACAGCTAGTCCTCTTAGGGCTCTTTAACTCTCGGTGAAATGGGAGGGTTCCCTGGTCCCCCTCACAACAGGGGTGTGGCTCTCTGTTCACCTGCCATGAGCTCAAACCCCTTATGGGAGGTGGAGCATGCAGATGGGCAGGTGCAGGAACTGTCTAGGGCTGCGTGTCTGTGACTCCCAAAGCCCAAGTGGGCTCGTGTTACAGTGTGCTTAAGTGTTGAGCAGCTCAGTGGACCCTCTGCATTTTTGCAAGTGCAGACAGCAAGTGTGACAGCTTTCTGTATCCCAAGTTCTTTCCAGCATACTGGAAGAATCGGGTCACAGACGGACTTGAAGGACAAATGCAGGGGTTTTACTGAGTAATGGAGGTGACTGTCAGCAGGATGGATGGGGACCTGGACAGGGGATGGAGTGGGAAGATAATCTTCCCCTGGAGTTTGGCCATCTAGTGGCTGATTCTCCAACAGTCCCCAGCCAAACCCCTCCCAATGTTCCTTCTCTCCTCTCCTTCTCTGCCACACCATTATGCCATTAATCTGCTAGTCTCCTCATCTCTCCATCTGCTTGTCTGCTTCTGGAGGGTTCAGGGTTTATATGGGTGCAAGATAGGGGGCATGGTGGGCCAAAAGGCAACTTTTTGGGTGCAAAACCAGAAATACATGTTCTCACTTAGGGCCCTGGGTATCCAGGCTTGGGGGTGGGACCTTTGTTAGGGAACCACCCTCTTCTACCCAATATTTCCCTGTCTCCTGCCCGTATCATTGGCTACTTTCTCAAATTTAAATTTAATTTAGCTTCTTGCTTTCTGGCAGCTTCCTTTAAAGTGGTTATGCTCCACTTGGGACATGGGTGATTTTTTGCCTCCCAGAGATATTTGAGAAGATCTAGAGACATTTTGGTTGTCACAGCTGGGGAGGGGAGAGGCGCTACTGGCATTTAGCAGAGACCAGGGATGCTGCTAATGTGCTAGAATGTACTAGACAGTCTCCACAACAAAGACTGATTGTGCCCCAAATCTCAAGAGTGACAATGTTGAAAGAAAGAGCCAATTTTTATGGTCATGAAAGGAAGGAGCAATTTATATGGTCATGAAAAAACTAACAGGAAATTAGGAAGGACTTAATTTCTGCTGACTAAAGGGAAAGAAATACAGGCAAGGAAAGGGAACGATGTGACAAGATGATTTAATGTCCTTGTCAGGTATGTGTGGTCACATGACATAGATGTCTGGTCTGTGTGGCTTAGAATCACTTTGGCTACCTGCCCAGAGCCTCAGGGTGGTAACTGATTTGCATATAATGATATGTCTACATAAAATGTGTAGTTGTAATAAATACAAACAATGGTGGGTTTAAAAAATTTTTTTTAAATGCACCTCTTTCTTCCCGTGCTGGATAATTATCATTTACTGGGTACTTACCACACTCTGGCACTGTGTTCAATACATTTGAAAAAAAATTTACATTTGGTTTCTTTTTGTTTTAAAACAGCAACCTACATCAGCTATCCTCATAAGGATAGGTCAATTGTTCCAGAAACAGAAGGAATTTATATTAGGTCCCTTGCTTTTCCACATATATTGTAAATGAGTACAAAGGAGGTACAGCTTTGGGATGGAAAGACTTCTGGGGTTTCTGCATGAGGGAAAATGGGCCTTATGCACTTAAAATATTAACAATCCTAAGGAGCTTAAAGGGATTTGCACATCACAACCTTAAACAACTTTGTTAGAGGTCTATTTCCTTAGTCTAAAATTAGAACTTATCTCTAATGAGCTCTTCCTACTTAAGGGTCCAGATTCTGTTCTTTCCTGCCAACCAGCTCGAGGTGAGGCTGTTGGGTCATGCACTCATCTGAACAAGATGCAGGATTTGTTGATCATTTATTTCGAGGAAACCGGGAACCTGGTAAAATTGGATGTCAAACTTTTTGAATATCGTAATAGGTGCATCTTTCTGCGATGAGTTTCTGTATCTTCATGATAATCAAAGTAGTCTATGGCTCTGAAAATGTTAGGAACCACTGTAGTGGTGTGTGATGCTAATAAACGCAGGATTACAAGTTTCTACTCCCTATGGCTATCTGCTGTAAATAGAAGAATCTCCATCCTGTAATCCTGGGCCTCACAATTGACCCTGAGAACTGCATGCAAATGTGTGTGCTATTAGTCACCGAGGGATCAAGAAAACCAGTATACGTTAATCAGAATCCCCCACTGCCTCCCCTTCACATGGTAATTGCCAACAAAGAAGAGTTTTTATGAAACCTCATCAATCCGAGCTACATGTGGAGCTTCAATAAATGACACTCATCTTTCTGTTCAGATGTTGGAGCCAGTAGAGAGATGGGCGAGAGAAGACAGATGGGGAATAAAAGGAAAGCTGGCTTTATTATTGATAAAGCTGATGGGAAAATATGGTTTTAAATGTGGACTGAATCCCTCCTGAATTCAAAAGACTTACTCCAGCTGTCCCAGATTCAGCTGAACAATCACAGGTGAGCTTCTTTCCTTAGCTGATCAGAATGTCTGATTTGCAGAAGGGGACCTCATCTCTGAGGGGGCTGAACCTGGCATTGCTTCCTTCTAATCTTCTGATTTCATCCACCAGCTATTTTCTCCTCCCTGTAGGAGCAATGAGTGAAGGGTGGAGGGCAGTTTTCCTCAATAATTTTCCTTCTGAGGTGTTGATGCATATTCTCTGCTCTCGTGAGAAGATAAAGAGTTAGGAATAATTTTCTTTCCCAAATTTAAGTGAATCTCTGCATCAACTGCAATTAAAATACAATCTTGGTGGAGAACTATCTTGAGTGGCTTATTTCAAAAAGTAGAAATAATAGTCTATCAAGACCATGCAAAACACAGAATGTATTGATTAGAGAGGTTTCTGAGAGACTGCCCATAGAAGGGTGGATCTCTTTTGCCAATATCTCGTAAAGCCAAATGAGGAGAGCTAGACCTTTGTAAGGAGAGCTACAATTTGCTAGAAGGAAGGGCCTCGAAGTGAGAAGTGTGGGAGTGAGCCTCAGAGAAGTAATCTCCTAGGAAAAACTGTGAGCTGAAGATGGGTCACATTCTGGGAAGGAATTTACTTGTGTTTTTCTTCTCCAATTTTATCTCTCTTGACTCTACAAAAAGTTCTCTGGATTTCTGTCAAGCACCCTGTGAAATTTAAATGCTCTCAAATTGTCACCCTTCTTAAATAGTAACAGTAATTACCTTTGGAAAGGTCAGAAGAACCAGACTTTGGAGGCATGGTGTTCTCAAGAGGAGTTGTAACACAATGTCCCAATTTGTCTGGACTGTCTGTCTCAGTTTATACCCGATGTCCTGGTATAACTATTAATATCCTTCCGTTCATTCTCAAGAGTGTCCCAGTTTGGATAATAAATCATATAGTCATTCCACTTTTTCTTTAATGTTTAATTTTTTTCTTTTTTAAAAGAGGAATGGATTTATTGTTACTTGTATAATTAGAATTAGTTTTATCAAAGGCTATAACATGATTCTTGCCTCACAGGGGAATCAATTGCCTGTAGTAATAAAAACCAGCATCAATATGGTGCTTTTCAGCTTAAAGAAGACTTCTGCAAGTGCAGTTAAAGAGTTAAATGGAAGGGGTTCAATATATTCTGAATAGATGAGTGAATGGGTGAAGCTAGAGTGACAGGTGTAGTAGCTACACAAAAATTGCCAACATCATCTCATATTCATGTACTTTTGTTCCCACCCAACCTAGTGACTGTATTGTGTGGAACTTTTTCTTTCTTACCTTTTTCTAGATGGACAATGACACTTGGAATTGTGCTGGTCTTAACACAAAAAGTTGGCCCTTCTCCCCAACTCCTAATTTGTACTTTCTTTAACCTCTAAGTTAAGCTATTTTTCCAGTTTCTATTACAATGCCAATTATCATAGGCATTACTGTACAAAGTAAGATAAAACATCACCATTTCCAAAACAAACTGTGGGGGTTTCTTTTGTTTGAATGGAGTCATTGAAGTCTCTGTTTGTATGAGACCCTCCAACCCATCTTCCCTGCCATGTTGTGGGGCCCTGCCTGTTGTATCCCCATTTATTAATATGTCACACAGAAGAGAAGGAAGAACCTGGAGAAGTCAAAAGAGATTGCCCCTTTTCCTTCTTTCCGTTCAAACTCACTGTCAGGAAAGAGGATTAGTGTGGTGGCAGTGGTGGTATTTGGATTCACATTAGTAGTTGCTTCCAGGACTGATAGCCTACCCATAGTCTTCAATTATGGTAGTGTTGCTTTTTAAAATTAGAAAATATTTCTGAACCAGTTGATAGATAGCCATTGTACCCAAAGTCCTGTAAGTTGTCTTGTGCCCATTTTTTTTTTTTTTTTTTTTTTTTGGCTCTCAGGCACCCGTGGTTATCCCCGGATCTAGCAAATAAGGGTCAACATTTGTCACAGCAAGGGGTACTGAGATCTTGCTCCAACGCGTTCTGATTAGCCAGTGCCTGTGCCATGTAGGTTGTCAAATAACCACCCCACTTGTTCTCCTGAATCTCCTCGTTAAGGTGCCTACACATGAATTAGGCATGAGTTTCCCTAACTTTAAAAGTAGGAAGCAAACTAGTACTTTCAGATCAAGCTTAATTCTTTTCTGGGGTGTGTGTGTGTGTGAGAGAGAGAGAGAGAGTGTGTGAGTGTGGGGGTGTGAGTGTGTGTGTGAGTGTGAGTGGTGTGAGTGTGGCCCTGTGTGTGTGCATTCATGCATTCAATGGCCCTGACATTGTCTATCTTTTAGAGTGTCCCCAATTAAGATTGCTACTCAACAATTTGATTGTTTTGTTTTCATTGAAAACACCCGTTAGAGGTAGATATTCCCTTCAAACAAAATATGAGATCCTATTTGACAGATGGTCATCCAAATTTTGGATAACTTTGGTGATGGAAGGTCACTGCCTCGGAGGTCATTTCCCCTTCTGAAGTAAATTACACAGCACAGCCTACACTCATTTATCAGAAATGTTATTTATTACAAAGAGCCACATATGATTACCAGCAACAGGATTAGTCTGTCTTTGCTTAAAAAATATTTCTCTCGAAAATCTTCTCTTAGCCAATCTTTCCATATTTGTATGCATGAGCACTTCATAACATTTGAGAAATATTACAAACCTAAGGAGACCACATGATTATGATTCCTATCTTGTGACTGAAAAGTATGCTTTGTACATATTTAGGTAATCTGTTATTGAGTAAATCAGTCATTCCTATAAAAGGAATGAATGAATGAATGAATGGATGAATGAACAAACAAAGGACCCCAGGCAGAGTGGTTTTTTTTTTTTTTAACTTTTAAAGAGAATTTCCAAGGATAGAAACTGCATGAGCTCTGATTGGCCTATTTCCATATTTTATTATAGCAATGATGATGAGTTTCTCCTTACGCCCAATTGAAATCTCTCCAGCTTTATAATAATTAAATTTCTTCCTTTACATCACTCCAGGTAGGTTTCCTTTGTCTGCTTCCATTCCAAGATCAGCCTTTGTTATTGACATGGCAGGGGCAGAAGGAAGAAGGATCTAATATGTATTACAGGAGTCTAGTGTTCTAGAACAGAGGTCCCCAGCCCCCGGGCTACAGACTGGTATCATCAGTTCATGGCCTGTTAGGAACCAGACTGAAAGTAGGAGGTGAGTGGCCAGTGAGTGAGTGAAGCTTCATCTGTATTTACAGCCTCCCTGCATCACTTGCATTACCGCCTGAGCTCTGCCTCCTATCAGATCAGCCGCAGCATGAGATTCTCACAGGAGCACAAACCCTATTGTGAACTGTGCATGCGAGGGATCTAGGTTGTGTGCTCCTTATGAGAATCTAATGCCTGGTGATCGGTCACTGTCTCCCATCATCCCCTTATGGGACTGTCTAGTTACAGGAAAACAAGCTCAGGGCTCCCACTGATTCTACATTATGGTGAGTTGTATAATTATTTCATTGTATATCACAATGTAATAATAAAACAATAAAGTACAGAATAAATTTAATGTGCCTGAGTTATCCTGAAGCTATCCCCCTGACCCCTGGTCCATGGAAAAATTGTTTTCCACGAAACTGGTCCCTGGTGCTGAAAAGGTTGGGGACTGCTGTTTTATAGAATGCTATTACCAAATGTATCTTCCCATATAACAAAGGGGAGCATTTTCCTTTATCATTCTAGATCTCTGATTGTTTTAATAAATAAAATGCTATTGACTTTCCCCTATAGCAAATAAGGCCAACTTTTTTTCTATACCAGGTGGTATTTCAGTTTGGGATATTCAGAAGAAAGGAAAAGGTTGTCATTATAAACATGTAGGGAAAATTGTTTCCAAATTTTCTAGAAAAGCTATATGTTATAATTAGTGCTCAAACCTAAAAGAAAGAATAATGTATTTTGCCTCTTGACACTCTCACTTCTAATTAAGCCAACTAAGATACTCATGCTCACCTTCCCAGAGTATAATCAGAAAAGCACAGAAAGAAATTCTATCATGAGACTTCTAGTGACAGGACTTTTTATTCTGGTTGTCTAGAGAAATATATTAATAAATTATTTAATGGCAAAGCTCTTGATTTTTATTCAACTTTTAGCTTCTACTACTTTGGAAAGGATGCCTATCTAAAAGACTTTAGAGAATCCATAGCTTATTCTCTTGCTTTGCGGAAGAGGGGACTGAGGCTAATGCATTGCCTGTAAACAAATATCCTTCCGCGAAGGATTGAGCATTGAGGAACAGTGCCGGACAACATTATTCACCTCTTTATCTATATGTGGGTCAGATCAATCTCCTGCCACCCCACCTCCATGGCTCACCTTCATGGCTCCTTCAGTTAGAAAGGAGGACTACAAAGCATACGATTACTCTGACTTGGTGGAAGTGGCCCCTAAGACTTCCAACACTTTTTAGTTGAACTCTGTGGTTATGAAATAACCTCTTGGTTTCTCAGCAGGCTTGCCTACTAGGAGAGAATTTCCTAAGCAAATGAGGGATGTGGATCATTCTCCTGGTGCAAGATAACAAATAAATCATCACCATTCTGATTCTTAAATGTTCCTGTGAATTTGATGGTTTTGAGGTTCTTTAAAAAATACAAAAACCTCTGTGTAGATTTCAGTTTCCTTCACGGATTCTTTTTAGCGTTCCAGGAGTAACAAAAGGTATGGGGTGTTAGAAGAACAGAAAGCAGGGGCTAGAGTGAAATGAATGGATTTGAGTAACATTTAAGAAGTAGAGACATGGGTGAGAAGAATAATTAGAGTGAATGATTAAACATGTGTGAAAAGGACAATTCAAGGGTGACTTCTTGAACTTTGGCTTTTGGATTCAGCCAACAAAAAATCTGAAGGCCAGACCCTGGACCTGTGTAATTCCCGTCCTCTGTTTTTCTTTCTTTACATAAAGCCCTACCTCCAGAGCCACTTCGCTAGCTGGTCAGGTATCTCTTGCAGAACTTCTTTCAGCCCCTACATCACAAGAGGGACTTTTGATGTGTTCCAGTGAGACTTTTTTTTAATAAAGCCATTGAACCTTCTAGATAGGTTTCAATGTGGGCTGACCATCTTCTGGATTTTACTCAAAAGTGAATATTGCTAAACTGAACATCTGGGGATGATTCTGTCAGTACTACTAATGGCTCTTTCTACATTATGCTAACAGTTGATCACTTAACTCATTCAAACAATTGTTCCACTCCAATAGTGGGCTTGAAATTCTGTTATCCCTTTCTGAATTGCCTGTTGTTTGAGGCTGAATTGCATGTTGCCCATTGCCTTTGTATTGTGAAAACTGAATATATCTACTTCCCTACTGAGTCAGAAGGGGATAATTTGGATTAATATTTTATATTTTAAAATGCCTCCAAGATACTATCTGATTCATTCTCATAACAATTTTGAGAGACAGGGAGGAAGCAGGTAAATGCACATTTCACGTAGTTTTCACTTAGTGGCAAATTTAGTGCTGTTTGGTCAAAGATGAAAAATGAAGAAATTATTCATGTGGAATCTAATTGAAAATCATCATTCTTGGTGACATTTATGACTTGCTTCTGGCAGGAACTTTGTTTGTTGTAGTAATATGAGGAATATTCTACTCTGTATTTGAAGGTGACACCATTATCTCCCCCCATTAGTTGTGTGTGTGCTTTGAGATGTTTTTGTAATAGAAAGGACAGATTTTCATTAGGCCATTTGCACTCTCTCTTGACATTGTGACGGTTGACATACATTTCTGAGGCCTGACTTGGGATAAGTATTACAGCTATCACCACAAGCAGAGAAAAACAAGTTTCCTGCCTAGGGATTTGAACTTTTGCCACTGGCCTCATTAATATGGTGTCCTAACAAACGGAGGTAGCCAGGGGCCATGCAATTATAAAACAGCATGAATCAAACCTGGTCTAGGGTTCTGAAATTTAACCTTTGAATATATCCATTAGCTGTGACGTATCTCTGTGGAAGAATGTGGCCTTTCTCTAAAGATATTTACGGCAAAACGGTTTGCTGTGATCCTTCATAGAAATTTATTTTTCAAATTTAGTAAGGACAGAAACATTAGTGAATCTTGAGGAAATAAAACTTAGTGCTTTGCTAATATTTTTGAATGATATTTATAAATATGTCATTCATCTATGACGATTGCTCTCAATAACTTTTTAATGTTAAGAGCATGCTTGAATGATGTCTGAATTTATGTTCAGCTATTTACATCTCATTCACATGTAGGAGGGACTAACATTTTAAAATTAGGTCACAAATATCAAAATACTTCTCAAAATGGCAGCTTCATAGAAATGCTAGAAAGTGGAAAAAGATCCATGAAGTTTTTGTAGCCAACACATTTCTTCAAGCTACTTTTAAAATGAATCACTTCATTACATTATAATTATTAATGATTTAAAACCAGTGGAGGTTATATGGATATAAAACCATTCTAGGAAGTGAAGATGCTATTGAAATGATGTTATTTTTATAAGCTGAAAGCAGCTTGACTATTTTGATTGGCAAACAAATTTCTGTGTCTCCCTCACTTCCCTTATTCAATTGGTTATCAGGTCTGGCTGATTTTACCATCCAAATAGTTCTCTAATGCAAAGCTGGTGCCAGGGCCTCTGTGCTGGTCCAGACCACTCCCATGTCCCATGCAAATGATGGCAACAGCTCTCATCTTGTCTTCTGTCCCCAATCCTGCCTCCCTTTAGTCGATTTTCTATAATTTATAAAATGCAAATGGAATTATCTTACTTCCTTGATTCAATTCTTTCCAAACATTTCCAAAGTTCTTATGATAAAGTCCCCCATTCTTATCATTCCTTCCAAGGAAGGCTTCATACATGGGTGTTGTATGGGCAGTGGGTGTATGTGTGTGTGTGTGTTTGCATGCAGTGTTTTGGGGGAGGTGGTCTCATATTAATAAAAGACCTCATGTTTAGATGTCTTTATTTCTAAAAAGATTACTTCCACAGCCATTGAAGTTTATATACTTGTGTTGAAGCATTCATTTAAGTGCAAACATTTAAAATATCTAATTATTATAATCCTCTTTTGACATTTCTTTATTTTTTAATGTCCTGGTAGCCTAAGGGACAAACAGATTGAACTGGCTTTGACTTCTCTCAAATGAGAGGCCCTGCTCACAAGCAACTGCATATTCCCCAGACCTCCAGGAGGATTTCTTGCTTTGCTTTCCAAATACACCTGCACGTCCTCAGCTCTACGTTCATGAATGTGTTTTGTTTTCATAACTATCTGATGCTCTCTCTTGTCTGTGGAACTTCCCACAAAAGTGTTCTTAACAATGTTTTCTCTTTCCTGGCTGAATTCTACTCATATTTTGATCTTTCACGTGTTAGTTTGACTTGAAGCTTAAACTAAGACAAAAACTTTCTCTTTCTGGAACTTTCCTTGATAAAGATAGGTGCTGTTCTCGGGTCTTCATGGGATAGAAGGTTGGGCATGCCTAGCTTTATCACCTCCTTCAATAACCATTAGGCTTTCTTCCCCAAGGGCTAAACAGAAACCATCCCTTTCAAAAGGCTGCACCGCTGATATCAAGCAACTGCCTGGTGCTGCTCCTCTCTTTCCAGTTTTGGCACAATTTACCAGCATTTCTTCCTGATGAGAGATCACCGACCACAAAGTGGGTCTGGCCAGTCTACGGATGATGTGCAGTGAGGGCTTTCAAGTCCTCTACTTCACATTTTGACATCAGAAGGCTGAAAGCTTCACCCTTGGATTGTGTTAACGTTGTCATTTTTTAAACATGGGTCCCAGGGAGAGGCATGCAACTCAATTGGGCATGTGTGTCTTTCTCCTTTCATAAGTATCCATGACTTCTCCTATAGCTGATGGAGTATGTACATTCAGCCACTGGGTTCAGCATAAATTCCCGTTTCATTTTGCCCTCCCTCCAAGTGTCTGTTTCCAGCTTCTGGCCAGGAACTACACTTCCCAGCCTGTCAGAATGGTCACCCTGCTGGCTGCAACCCTTTATGAGAAATAAAGCTCTCCTTTCCATATTTTTAAAAAGATAAGTGCTATTATCACATGCCTCTCACTCAACCTTTGGAATCGCCTTACCTAACACCCTATGCTGGCCAGTTCTTACATACAGACGGTTCATGTTTCCCCCATCTAATTTGCAAGCTCTTGACATCCTTGCTCATTCTGGTATTCCTGAAGTCTAGCAGAGAGCTAAGTATCTCACAGGCATTGAATGTGTGTCGATTCCATAGGAGCTGCATGGGGGCAGGGAGTTTGTGTAGTTCACTGCTGTATTCCCCATGACAATGCCTGGCACATAGTAAATGCTCAATAAACACTTTTGAATAAATCTCACCTATATAATGGGACACAAATGATACCACTGAGATCTTTGGTAAGTACTAAAAATGTACATTATTCGTGTCAGGAATCAGAGTACAAATGTCGTCCCATTGTAAACATTGACACAGGAAGGGACCAGCCCGCTGTTTCTCTGGTCTATCCTTAGAGCCTATCTGTGGTTTGTCCTCAGAAAGCAGAAGCCATGCTTGTCAGCCACCAAATTTTTGAACTTTTTTTTCCTTTTTAAATAAATTCACAGTAACTTGCTTCAGTGGGAAAAAATAATTGATGACAATTATCAACAAAAATGGATAGTCTTTAACTTTGTCTCATGAAAACTTGGCTGCATTTTTGCCTAGATAACAAAAGGTTCAAATTATTGAAAAGACAGCCGACCCTAATTAGCTAAGAATACCAGTACAGCTTCATGTTTAAGTTTTTCTACCGTAGTTCTGAATTCATAACTATGAAAAGAAGAACGGCTTCCCACATGGCTTTTAGTGCATTAAAAATGGGAAATCACACTTAGATGTTTAAAAATGTTTTCCAAGGTTCAGTTTTCTGATATCTATGTCTATGATTTATAAAACTAGGAAACAAATCTAAATAGTTTTCTATAATAGGCTGTAACGTAGACTTTCAATAAAAGTTGTCCAAATTCTTAGAAGTTAAGGTCCTTATTGTGTAAGTGTTTAATAGGAATAACATCTTTTTTTTTTTTTTTTGAGACAGAGTCTGGCTCTGTCACCCAGGCTGGAGTGCAGTGGCGCGATCTCGGCTCACTGCAAGCTCTGCCTCCCGGGTTCACGCCATTCTCCTGCCTCAGCCTCCCGAGTAGCTGGGACTATAGGCGCCCACCACCACGCCTGGCTAATTTTTTGTATTTTTAGTGGAGACGGGGTTTCACCATGTTAGCCAAGATGGTCTCAATCTCCTGACCTCATGATCCGCCCACCTCAGCCTCCCAAAGTGCTGGGATTACAGGTGTGAGCCACCATGCTGGGCTGCTAGGAATAATATCTTGTAACAACTACTAATACTTGCATCTCTGTTTCTAATTTACTGTTACTTTTACATATATAAATATAATTTAATCCTTGTGCTATTTTTAAGCCAAGTATAATTAGTATTTTATTTTCTTTCTCTCTCTTTTTTTTTTTTGAGACAGAATTTCACTCTTGTTGCCCAGGCTAGAGTGCAATGGCATGGTCTCAGCTCACTGCAACCTCTGCCTCCCAGGTTCAAGTGATTCTCCTGCCTCAGCCTCCCAAGTAGCTGGTATTACAGGTGCCCACCACCACGCCTAGCTAATTTTTGTATTTTTAGCAGAGATGGGGTTTCACCATGTTGGCCAGGCGGGTCTCGAGCTCCTGACCTCAGGTGATCCGCCCACCTTGGCCTCCCAAAGTGCTGGGATTACAGACGTGAGCCACCGCGCCCAGCCTATTTCTATTTTATAGAAAAAGAAACTAGAGATTAGAATGGTTAAGTGGCTTGTCCAAGGGTACACAGGATGTTGTAGTAGTAGAGTATGATGTCCTTTTTGTAGCTCAGCCCCTTCCTCTGAGTGTTTCTTGGACTCCAGATAACGACTCCAAAAAGTTGTCTGAATTATTGTCGTGTCATTATTATTTTGCTGCATCAGGTATTCCAGGAGATAAGTGAGCTGTCAGGGATGGTTAAAGAGTAGAGTTTCTCAACTCCTATTCAGCTTTCATGTCAACATCTTTACCAGTTTCGTGATTGACCTCTAGATTGGCAAATTTGATGAGAACATTCTCTTTTTCTCTAGTGTTTGAAATTGCCAACTCAACTTCCTTTGAAGAACTTTTCCCTCCTGCTGGCACAATCCAACAACACCTCTGTGATCTGCAACAGCCATATATCAATTGCTTCCTTTACAGGTATTTTGGCTGTTTCACAGACATTTCCAACTCAGCATGTCTGAACCTGAACTCATGTCCTTCTCAAGTGTTTTCCTTCCTGTGTTCTTGAGCTTAAAGATCAGTGCAATCGTCACCTTAGTTGTATGTGTTGGTTAATGTTATTGTCCGCCTGGCTAGGCTATGATGCCTACTTGTTTGGTCAAACATTAGTCTCGATGTTGCTAGGAAGGTATTTTGTAGATGTGACTAACATTTACAATCATTTTAATTTAAGTAAAGTAGATTACTCTCCATACTGTGGATGGTCTCATCAAAACAGTTGAAGACCTTAAGAGTAAAAATGGAGAATTCCCAGAGAAGAAGAAATTCTTCTTCACAGCTGTAACATAAAAATCCTGTATGGGTTTTCAGCTTACCTGGCCAGCCTAATGGATTTCTGACTAGCATCAACTCTTTCATGAATTTCTAGCTTGCAGTCTGCTCTACTTAAAATCTTTCTCTCTCTTTCTGTTCAATTATTTTCTGAACCATTGAACCATTAGAGGGTAAGTTAAAGTTTTAGTTTACTACTAGACACTTCATGGGTATTCCCTATGAGCAAGGATGTTCCAACTACCAAAATCACTGATGCAATACTGTTGTTGAAGTCACTGTCCATTTAACATTTTCTAATAGTCCCAATAATGTCTTTTGTAACTTTTTGTTTCTGACTCAGGATCCAATCCAGGGTCGTGCATTGCTTTTTAGCTGTCGTTTCTCCTTAGTCAGTTTCTCAGCAACCCTCTGTCTTTTATGACCTTGGCAGTTTTTAAGAGTGCATGTCAGTATTTTGTAGAATATTACTCAATTTGTTTTTGTTGTTGTTTCCTTGTGATTAGATTCAAGTTATTTATTTTTGGCAGGAACATGACAAATGTAGTACTGATTATATCCCAGAACATTGCAATAAATAGTTTGGAGCCCAGCACATAAGGCTCCTTTGACCTCCCTGACTCCTACATCCCTCCTACTTCCCATCCCAACTTGGAGATAACCATTGTTAAATATGAAGCCTCCAGTCCTTTTAAAATATATTTACAAACCTATGTATGTATTAAGAGACAATCTATAGTATTATTCTATACTCCTAAAGTTATACAAGTAGCTATACATACAAAATGTCTGCATGTGTCTGAGGCCCATCCTTGACGATGCATATAGACCTTACATGATTCCTTTGACCAGCCTCCAGATTGTACAGTTTCATGTGGGCCAGGGAATTTTTCCAGATGTCTAGAATGTAGATTCCACAAAATCATATCTATTTTGTTTGTTACTATGTCCCAAATCCAGGGTGGTTCCATCATAGGTGCTCAATTAAAGTCTGCTGAATGGACTGGAATAAAGTGCTTTGATCAGAGGAATCTTCCAAGCCAAGTCTGGGGCAGCTCCCTATACAGGGTTCTATCAGCAGCCAGAACACTTATTGATCCCAAAGGTTGTGATGTTTGCTTTTGTGTTCTGATGATTACGAGAATTCTGATAGATAAAATCATCTTTCTGAAAGTTTCCTTAAAAATTTATTTTTGAATTCACTCTAAGAGGGCAGAATTGGTAATCAAGATTAACATAAGTTGTTGGATGCACACACTTCTTTACTGTGATAAAAGAACATTATTAGTATTTGAGAACAGCAAGTCTCCATATACTGCTGCTATTAAAACTTCAACACAAAGCTTTTTCAGGATGTTATAATGATCAGTGAATGACTTAATGAATGTTGAGCTGTGGGCTATTAACCCTGACTCTGACCTCTATTAGCTATGAATTAACGCAGAGATGTAAGCTGCTAAGAAGGGATCAGAGTAAGTATGGGGAGTAACGAAGCTTCAGTGTGTCCCTAGATTTTTGAATTTCTCATTGTAGTAACCTGTGTAATTGCCAAAGAGAGTTGATCACTCTGAACTTGGGAAAAAATGGTTTTTATTCTTTGATTCTTAATTTGCTTGTGAATGAAATGGGGCACATTCTTCCTTCTCACTTTGAAGATAGTAGGAAAAGAACCAGGCTTCAGTAGAGGTAAAATTGATGATAGGGGAAAGCAACCACATGCTTTCAACCATGTAATAGAATTGTCTGGGGGAAATGACTTAGTATTTATGTTTTCCCCATATAGACTTCTATAATTGGCCAAGTGCAAACACAGACGTTTTCACCTTCCCACAAGAAGAAGGCAAAGCATATTTCTTCTAATCAACAGAATATCAGATTCAGTAGTGTATTGTTCAACTCTGACATGTCATCAAATGCAATACTCTTTGAATATTTATGAAGCATCAGGAATTCTATTGGTGAACATATTTACTCTGTAAGATTTTACATTTGTAGTTTGTAGATTTTGAACAAAACAAAAAACACTCCCCAAAGGTGGTTATGTGAAAGCAAATTTCCCTGTTTTAGGAACCAACTCTAGTCATTTTGATTACATTTCCTAACTTTTATTGTGTTTTCCAGTGTAGGATTCTAGCATTCTGGAGACTTTTTTATGCCATTTTTCATTAGGAAGAAAGGAAGGAAGGAAAGAAGGAAAGAAAAGAGAAAGAACAAAAATAGGTTTTTTCTATTTTTATAACTTTTATTTAAGTTCAGGGGTATATGTGCAGGTTTGTTACATAGCTAAATTTGTGTCATGGGGGTTTGTTGTACATATTATTTCATCACCCAGTTATTAAGCCTAATTGCCATTAGTTATTTTTCCTTATCTTCTCCCTCCTCCCAACCTCTGCCCTCAGGTAGGCCTGAGTGTCTGTTGTTTCCCTCTATGTGCCCATGTGTTCTCATCATTTAGCTCCCACTTATAAGTGAGAACATGCAGTATCTAGTTGTCTGTTCCATATCTGATTGTCTGTTCCTGTGTTCATTTGCTAAGGAAAATGGCCTCCAGCTCCATCCATGTTCCTGCAAAGGACATGATCTTGTTGTTTTTATGGCTGCATAGTATTCCATAGTGTATATGTACCATATTTTCTTTATCCAGCCTACCATTGATGGGCGTTTAGGTTGATTCTGTGTTTTTGCTACTGTGACTAGTGCTACAATAAACATACACATTCGGTGTCTTTATGATATAATGATTTATATTCCTTTGGATATGTACCCAGTAACAGGATTGCTGGGTCAAATGGTAGTTCTGTTTTTAGCACTTGGAGGAATCACCACACTGCTTTCCACAATGGCTGGAATAATTTACATTCTCACCAACAGTATATAAGTGTTCCTTTTTCTCTACAACCATGCCAGTATCTGTTATTTTTTGACTTTTGCCATTCTGACTGGTGTGACATGGTATCTCATTGTGGTTTGGATTTGCATTTCTCTAATGATCAGTGATGTTGAGCTTTCTTCATATGCTTATTTGTCACATGTATGTCTTCTTTTGCAAAATGTATGTTCATGTCCTTTGCCTACTTTTTAATGGGGTTGTTTGTTTTTTTTTTTAAATTTGTTTAAGTTTCTTATACATGCTGGATAGTAGACCTCTCTCGTGTGTATAGTTTGCAGAATTTTCTCCCATTCTGTAGGTTGTCTGTTTATTCCGTTGGTAGTTTTTTCTGTTGTTTAGAAGCTCTTTAGTTTAATTATATCCCATTTTTGCTTTTGTTGCAATTGCTTTTGGTGTCTTTGACATGAAATCTTTGCTGTTCCTATGTCCAGAATGGTATTGCCTATATTGTCTTCCAAGGATTTTGTGGTTTGGGATTTTACATTTAAATTTTTAATCCACCTTGAGTTGATTTTTGTATATGGTGTGAGGAAGGGGTCCAGCTTCAGTTTTGTGCATATAGCTACCCAGTTATCCCACCACTATTGAATAGGGAGTCCTTCCCCATTGCTTGTTTTTGTCAGCTTTGTGGAAGATCAGATGGTTGTAGGTGTGTGGTCTTATTTCTGGGCTGTCTATTCTGTTTCATTGATCTTTGTGTCTGTTTTTGTCCCAGCACCATGCTGTTTTGGTTACTGTAGCTCAGTAGCATATAGTTTGAAGTTGGATAGCATGATGCCTCCAGCTTTTTTCTTTTTGCTTAAAATTTGCTTGGTTATTCTGTCTCTGTTTTTGTTTCTGTATGAATCTTAAGATAGTTTTTTTTTTGTAGTTCTGTGAAGAATATCATTGGTAGCTTGATAGGAATAGCATTGAATCTATAAATTGCTTTGGGTAGTATGGCCATTTAATGATATTGATTCTTCATATCCATGAGTGGAATGCTTTTCTATTTGTTTGTATCACTTCTGATATCTTGGAGCAGTGTTTTGCAGCTCTCAGTGCAGAGATCTTTCACCTCCCTGGTTAGCTATATTCCTAGGTATTTTATTATTTTATGGCAATTGTGAATAGGATTGCATTCCTGGCTTGACTCTTGTTGGTGTATAAGAGTGCTAGTGATTTTTGTACATTGACTTTGTATCCTCAGACGTTGCTGAAGTTGTTTATCATCTTAAGGAGCTATGGGGTTTTCTAGATATAGAATACGTCATCTGAAAATGGGTAGTTTGACTTCCTCCCTTCCTATTTGGATGGACTTTATTTCTGTTGCCTAATTGCTCCAGCCACGATTTCTAATGCTATGTTGAATAGAAGTGTTGAGAAAGCGCATCCTTGTCTGGTGCTGGTTTTCAAGGAAAATGCTTCCAACTTTTGCCCATTCAGTATGATGTTGACTGTGGGTTTGTCATAGATGGCTCTTATTGTTTTGAGCTGTGTCCCTTCATTTCCTAGTTTATTGAGAGTTTTTATTATAATGGGGTGTTGAATTTTGTTGAAAGCCTTTCTGCATCTATTGAGATAATCATGTAGCTTTTGTCTTTAGTTCTGTTTATGTGATGAATCACATTTATTGATTTGTGTGTGTTTAGCCAAACTTGAATCCTGGAGATGAAGCCTACTTGATCACGGTGGATTAGCTCTTTCATGTGATGCTGGATTTGGTTTACAAGTGTTTTTCTGAGGATTTTTTGCATCAGTGTTCATCAGTCATATTGGCCTGAAGTTTTCTTTCTATGTTGTGTCTCTGCCAGGTTTTGGTATGAAGATGATGCTGGCCTCAAAGAATGGAAAGGGAAGACTGGTACCAGCCACTGCAAAAACGTGCTTAAGTACACAGACCAGTGACACTATAAAGCAACCGCACAAACAAGTCTGAATAATAACCAGCTAACATCATGACAACAGAATAAAACCCACACATATCAATACTAACCTTGAATATAAATGTGCCAAATGCCCCAATTAAAAGTCACAGAGTGACAAGGTGGATAAAGGGCCAAGACCCAGTGATATGCTGTTTTCAAGAGACCCACTTCACATGCAATGACACCCAAAATAAAGGGATAGAAAGAAATCTACCAAGCAAATAAAAAACAGAAAAAAACGGGGTTGCAATCCTAATTTCAGACAAAATAGACTTTAGATTAACAAAGATGAGAAAAAAACAAACAAGGGCATTACATAATGGTAAAGGGTTCAATTCAACACGAAGATCTAACTATCCTAAATATATATGCACCCAACACAGGAACATCCAGATTCATAAAATAAGCTTTTAGAGACCTGCAAAAAGACTTAGACTCCCATGCAATAATAGTGGGAAACTTCAACACTCCACTGACAGTGTTAGACAGATTAGCAAGGTAGAAAATTAACAAAGATATTCAGGAACTGAACTCAGCACTGAATCACATGAACCCAATAGACATCTACAGAACTTTCCACCCAACACCAATGGAATATATATTTTTCTCATTGCCACAAGGCACATACTCTAAAATTGACCACACAATTGAACATAAAACAATCCTCAGCAAATGCAAAAGAACTGAAAAAATACCAACCACTCTTTCAGACCACAGCACACAGCACAGTAAAATTAGAAATCAAGACTAAGAAAATCACTCCAATCATACAATTACATGGAAATTAAATAACCTGCTCCTGAGTGACTTTTGGATAAATAATGAAATTAAGGCAGAAATCAAGAAGTTCTTTGAAATTAATGAGAACAAGGATATAACATACCAGAATCTCTGGAACACAGCTTAGGCAGTGTTAAGAGGGAAATATATAGCACTAAACACCCACATCAAAAGGTTAGAAAGACCTCAATTTAACCACCTAACATCACAACTAAAAGAACTAGAGAAACCAAGAGCGAACCAACCCCAAAGCTAGCAGAAGACAAGGAATAACCCAAATCATAACTGAACTGAAGGAGACTGAGAAATGAAAAACCATTCAAAAGATAGATGCATTCAGTTGTTTTTTTTCAAAAAATTAAAATAGATAGAACTCTAACTAGAGTAATAAAGAAGAAAAGAGAGAAAATCCAAATAAACACAACTAGAAATGACAAACGAGATGTAATCATTGACCCTACAGAAATATAAATAACTGTCAGAGAATATTATGAACACTTCCATGCACACAAACTAGGAAATCTAGAAGAAATGGATAAATTCCTGGGTATATACACCATCCCAAGACTGAACCAGAGAGAAACTGAATCCCTGAATAGACCAATAACAAGCTCTGAAATTTAATCAGTAATAAATAGCCTACCAACCAATAAAAGCCCAGGACCAGATGGATTCACAGCCAAATTCTACCAGATGTACAAATAAGGCCATTTCATAAAATTAAATTAAATTCTTCTGTTCAAGAGCTGCAAAACTTTGTCTGTAGGACACTCTAGTTCCCCCCAAACTATAGATGTGATAACTCATGCGCAGAGTTGATTGTTAATGATGATAGGGGTCTTTAATAAGGAAAGGGGAAGCCCTGCAACTATTGACAAATGCAGAAAACTTATGACAATATCTAACTCTTGGAGACGTAGATTCCAACATGCATCCCTTAAAGAAACACATGGTAAGGGATCACAAGAGAGGAGCAGATCTTTGACAAAAAGCTCAGAGGACTCCACCTTCTCTCTACCCCTACCATACTTGAAGAATTTTCCCACAGTATGTGTCATCTAAGAATGGTCCTTACCAAAGAAAATTAGAAGAGAAATGGAATATATGTATGTGTGTATCTGTATTACATGTGTATACACATATATATGTATATTTGTGGTGTGTGTGTGTGTATGTGTGTGTGTGTGTGCGTGTGTGTGTGTGTATCAAGCCTGGGATGGAGGTTGAATTAACATTGATAATATAAGCCATTTCAAAAACTGTGAAGATGTGTATCCAGTTTTCCTAAGAAAGCAGGACCAGTCTACCTGTTTAGCCTCATTATGTTGTACAACGAATAGACATTTATCAAATACCTCCAAGGTGCTGGTCACTGTTCTAAACACTGCAGACTCAAAAAAGAAGACAGACTAAATCCTTGTCCTCATTGAACTTATATTCTAGCAACAAAAACAGACAAGCTACAAATGAACAGATAAATATCATTTCATATCGTACCAAGTGGCAGTAAGACAAAAAGGCAGGGTAAGGACATCAGAATCAAAGGGAAAGGCAATTGGCATAGGGTGGCCAAGGAAGACCTCACTGGGGCAAACCCTGATGATTTGAGTCAGTCTTGTGAATATCTGAAGTGAGAGTATTTCACAGAGAGAAGACAGCAAATGTCAAGGGGAGAGTTTGGAACAAACATACTATGTTTGAGGGAGAATGAGAAACCCAGTGACACTGGCTTACTGGCTAGGGCATAGTGGTAGGAGATGAATTAAAAAGGTAGGGAAAGGCTATGTTATGGTTGGTCTTACAGCCCATGATAAGGAGTTTAGATTTTATTCTGAGCGTGATACAAATTTTTGAATGGTTCAAAACAGAGACATGACATGAACTTAGGCCTTCTTCCCCACATTTCACAGGCAACTTCCAAACTAAAATAACAATAGAAAGAATGGCTTTCCAAAAACATGAGTATAATTGGGCAGGAGAAAGGGATTATAATCCAGGATACACATGCTATAACAGATCATAGGCATATCTGGAGAGACTGAGGCAAAGGGAACTTTTTAAAGGCAAAATGCGAAAGGTTACACCAGTTGTTTTAAAACAGTTGTCTTTGTCTGCAAGGATTAATAATGAGGGTGGTGCCAGTACAAGGTTCAACAGGCAGTTGCCAGGCAGATGTCCTCACAGAAGTATTATTTGTGCAAGGTTGTAGTTTTCAAAAAGTTCTTGTGATAGTTCTTGTAATCAGGCAAATATGTGTGAAGACTCTCTTTTCATCACTTCCTGGCCCCATTTAGTTTGGTTTTAACATAAATGGCTTAATTTTGGTACTGACAACTCTCACATTTTCCCCTTTTGATCAAGATCTTTCTCTGAACGCACTGCTGATCAATCAACCTGCAGTTAGGTTTTGATTGTCCCTTGGTGCCGGGATGGACCTGTCCCGGTTGGTTTGGTCCCATGTTGGGGGAACGTGATTGGTGACTAGGAACCAGTGTCAAAACCTTTTTAGCCAAGACAAGAAGGAGGATTACAGAGTGTCTCACAGGCTAATTCTGCCTGGAGTATATTGTTCAATTTTGTCAGCTTCATGGGTGTTGGTTATCATTTTGAAATGTTGCACCAGCATTATCCTATTAAATGTTGTACTTCTGCAGAACTTAGACAGGCAAAGGGTGCAAAGTTTAAAAAGGATCACGCAGAGTAAAAATAACAGCAGTAGGATTACACAAAACCCCAGTTTGGATAATGATGCTGAGCCATAATCTGGCCTGAAGGTAACACTTAAACAAATCAAAAGATCACAGTGGGGTAATTGAATCAGAAGAACCTGGAGGAATTCAGAATTCAGTCCAGATTCTAAGTTAATAATAAAAACCCCAAAACAATGAAGGATTACAGTCTAATAACAGGTATACTATAGTTTATTTGAGACATAAATTATCTCTACAGTTATCCAAATTTTACCAAAGATAATCAAAATAAGACCATTTGTTTGTACAATAAGTTTAGTTTCATTGAAGTTGGGCCTGATTATTTACATAAATGGAGCAAGAATAGCAATTGGCCACATGGGAATCTCAGATTTTAAAACCTCTCAAAGTTAAGGGATTATAGAGAGACTGAGGGAAACTGGCTGCAATTGGGTTTGGTTTGGGGGAGGTGAAAACATTTGTCCCCATGCCATTTTTCAACAGGAAGAAAGGAAGAAGGAAACTAAGGAAGGAAGGAAAGGAGAAAGAGAAAATAGGCCCCTTATATAATCAGCAGGTCATATAAGGACCTGTCTCTATGGCATGCCTTGGTTTTGTTGAATGTAGTATTTCTTAAGAATAATGACATGGAATTTTCCTTGTCATTTAAAGATACAAGGCAGGGTATTTGTCAAAGTCACCACCACTTACATTTGAGAGTGCAGCACTTGGCCCAGTGGCTGGTCAGTCTACTGAATTTAAGAGAATGCTTTTCCTTTGTCCTCATGAAAGTAACTACTCAAACAGCAAAGAATTAATATTAAATTACATAAAAATTTTATTAAACTAAGGATAAAAATTGGACATATAAGTTAAAGTCTGTGGGGATAAAGTAATGTTATAATCAGAACTTCTTCCTTTTTTTTTTTTCTGCTGTCGCCTTTGATTTTCAAAAAGCAAGGAGCATCCCAGTGGCAACGAGCATAGCCAGCAGCCAGAACTTGGTTTCTAATAACATTCTCAAACGAAAGGAACCAAGGCTTTGGAGAACTGGCTGATTCTAGGACTGGGGCAAGAAACATACGAGATGAAGCTAGAGCATCTGGCAGCGTTAGAAATCAAGGAACTTTCCTCCCTTCCCCACCAAAACCCCACAATAATAGGATATGTCAAAGATGCACAGGAACCAACTGAAAGAGTTCCTAGTGGCCAAAACTGGGACATTTTGAGCAATAAAATAAAACAATATTTGATTGTAATTCAAAGTATAAAATAAGTATCTGTGAGTCCATACTGGTAAAAATAAAGTGATGAAGTAAATTAACAAATAGGGGAGAAGAGACAAATCTGTGCAGAAGAATTCCAAATAATTTACACGGATACTTCACCTTCAAGGAGGGATAGTATAGCTTCCCATTCCTCAGGTGTGGGCTGCAAATAGTGACTTCCTTCCAGTATGGAAAGTTCAGTATGGAGAGGAATGGGGTAAAAGAGCAAATTTACTATGGACAGATCTGGTAATCAAGGTCAATATCAATAGTAGAAAATCATGCTGATGGTATGTGATGTGATAAAAATGGCACTTTATCTCTGTGGTCTTCCTCTCCCAAAACAAGAATCCCAGTCTTATTATGAGAAAAATATCACACAAATCCCAATAATGGAGAGGTCTACAAAATATCTGTTAAGTTCTCAAAACTGTCAAGGTCATCAAAAATAAGGAAAGTCTGACAAATAGCCACAGCCAAGGGGCGTTTAAGAAGATGTGATGGCTACAGGCGATGATGTATTCTTGAACAGGAGAGGAACAAGAGGTTAAAACTGGGGAAATCTGAATAAAGTATGAACTTCAGTTAGTAAGAATGTATCAGTATTGGACCATTAATTGTAACAAACCTACCATACTAATGTAAGATGTTAATAATAAAAAGAAACTGAGTGTGGTGCATGCAAAAGTCCTCTACTCTTTTTCATTTTTGCATACATCTAAAACAGTTCTAAAAATAAAGTCCATTTTTATAAAAGGCAGGAAAGGTGTTTGTTAAATTGCAAAATGACAGAAAGGCTGGAAATAGGGTGAGACAAGGGAAACACTAGCTTCAAGTGTAAAATTAAAGTCAGCACCAAATCCCCATGAATCAGCATAAATATTTCACTGTGATATTTTTAAAAACAAAATTAATGCAAAAAAATTATGATGAACCAAGTGTCAAAAATGTAAACGAAGACAGATCAGAATCAGTGGCAGGGACCCACAGTGGATCCTGAAGCAAAAGGAAAAAATTAGTTAATGTAGGTCAGATACTAAATGTGTTTTCATTTGAAATTTTGGTATTTTGTCTATCCTGGCTGTTTTACAATTGTTTGAATTGTAAAAATATTGCCATAGGGTATTACTTATGTTTTTTCCTGAGTTTTTCTTTTTTTTTCAATTATACTTTAAGTTTTAGGGTACATGTGCACAACGTGCACGTTAGTTACATATGTATACATGTGCCATGTTGGTGTGCTGCACCCATTAACTCGTCACTTAACATTAGGCATATCTCCTAATGCTATCCCTCCCCCTTACCCCCACCCCACAACAGGCCCCGGTGTGTGATGTTCCCCTTCCTGTGTCCATGTGTTCTCATTGTTCAATTCCCACCTATGAGTGAGAACATGCGGTGTTTGGTTTTCTGTCCTTGCGATAGTTTGCTGAGAATGATGGTTTCCAGCTTCATCCATGTCCCTACGAAGGACATGAACTCATTATTTTTTATGGCTGCATAATATTCCATGGTGTATATGTGCCACATTTTCTTAATCCAGTCTATCATTGTTGGACACTTGGGCTGGTTCCAATTCTTTGCTGTTGTGAATAGTACTGCAATAAACATATGTGTGCATGTGTCTTTATAGCAGCATGACTTATAATCCTTTGGATATATACTCAGTAATGGGATTGCTGGGTCAAATGGTATTTCCAGTTCTAGATCCCTGAGGAATTGCCACACTGACTTCCACAATGGTTGAACTAGTTTACAGTCCCACCAACAGTGTAAAAGTCTTCCTATTTCTCCACAGCCTCTCCAGCACCTATTGTTTCCTGACTTCTTAATGATCGCCATTCTAACTGGTGTGAGATGCTATCTCATTGTGGTTTTGATTTGCATTTCTCTGATGGCCCGTGATGATGAGCATTTTTTCATGTGTCTTTTGGCTGCATAAATGTCTTCTTTTGAGAAGTGTCTGTTCATATCCTTTGCCCACTTTTTGATGGGGCTGTTTTTTTTTTCTTGTAAATTTGTTTGAGTTCATTGTAGATTCTGGATATTAGCCCTTTTTGCTTAGAGTTTGTGCTCAGGTGAGTGCCTCACTCAGCCCTAAGTGTCTGTCATGCTTAGACTTCATCCCCCTCTGCTCCTGCCACAATGGTTCCTTTGCTCTCCATGGAACATCCTAGGCGTGCTCCTTCATTAGGGGGTTTGCACTGGAATCCTATCGGTCTGAAATGCATTTCTTCCTGAAAAACACATAGCTTGGTTCCTCAGCTCTTCTTAGTTTATTGCTCAAATAGCACTTCATCTGAAATGTCTCCTGTGGCCACTCTACTCAAATATAGTGTCTCTCGTAGTTCCCAGTTTTTCTTTTTTTGCTGTCTTTCTCTTTTAATCTCCATGGACTAATCACAATGTAAACTACTTTATATCTTACTTACTTTTAAAAATTTATTGTCTGACATCTACTAGATTGTAATCTTAGTGAAGGTGGAAGTTTTGTTTGTTTACTATTTTTGTCTATTCTGTTTCCTGCCTGATGCATAGTAGTTTCTCAGCAAATATTTATTGACTATTAAATGAATAAGTAAGTAGTTTGACCACCAGCAGTTCCACTGAAAGCCTTGAAGGGGTCACATTTGACTCAGATAGACATGAAATGTAAAACATTTAAGAATCTAGTAAAATATACTCAGTTTGAAAGACTAATTGAAGTTAAGGAAAGTTTCTGCAAAATGATGTTGGTTGTCATCATTAATTTTTTTTAATATTGAATGTCTTTATTTGTAATGACCTTCTGCAAGAAAACAGTATCTGACCAGGATGCTCCCAAAATAACTTGAAAAAAAAGATGTCAAAATCGATACTATAGAATTCCAATATATCTGAAATCCGAAAATACACTTAACTAATAGCAAGTGAGGAAAATATTGACTTATTTTATTGCTATTGGTGTTATTGATTTTACAGAATTTATCCAGCAAGGACAAAAAGTTGCTAGAAATGTGAAAGTATCTGATTCTGTTGACTCAAAAAAGTCTCACTGATTATCTTCTTCCCCCCCAACAATAACATATTTCAAACAATTAAAAAGTATAAGTTGTAATATAACAAGTATTTAGATTCTTCCCAATCAGTATGTCAAATCATACTATTTTTCCATGTTTGCTGACGTTTTCCTTTGTGTTTGTTTTCCCCTAAGAAATAGACCCTAATTGATGTGGTAGATCCTGTACTTCTCCTCATTTTCCTGATCCTTACTCACTGTCCAGTTTTCTTTCCTAAATTTGCTTCTAATCATACTCCTGTATATTATTATACTTTTATTACTATGTATGTATCCATAAACAATTTATAGTTGCTTTGCAAATTTTAAAACTTTATATTAATTACATCATTCTGTATATGTTCATCAGAAACTTTTTTTGTTGTTAAAAACTATGTTTTTTTAGAGTCATCATGCTGATACATGTGGTTTTGGCTACTGTCAGTTTCTATTGTATAAATACACCTTTTCACCATCATAAGCCATGCAGCCCTCATGATTCCTTATACATATCTCCTTATGTCCACAAATGAGAGTTCTCTAAGATTGCTGCCCAGGGGTAGGTCTGTGTATCCTCCACTTTATTATAAATTGACTGATTGTTCTCCAAAGTAGTTATGTCAATAAAGGGCATTTTCCATTAGATCATGACATAGTTTCTGTGAATTTGCTTTTTGTACAAATATGATACTATCCAATCTGATTACTCACCTCATACTCCACTGTTTTTTTTCTCAGTTACTTCTGACTCTATCCGGAAAGCTCAACATACTCAAAGGTTAAAGTTTTATTACAACTAAACAGTTTCTAAAGAATTTGACATAGGTTCTAAAAATAATTTCATCAGAGGAGCTCAACAAATATTTTAAGCAATAGTATTATCACTTGAATAAGTATGTATTTCCATCGCCTATAACTCTGATAGACTATGTCTCATGTTAAGGTGCAAGTGTATTGTTTGTTTTAAAAAGTCATCACTTAACAGACATATTAGTGGAGAAAGATATAGAAAAATCTTGGAATAGAAGACAAATGAATATACCTTAAAACTGATTTAATCAGCATCACCTGCAGATCCTTCTTTTTACCTCAAGGGTTGTAAACCTGAGAAAGGGAAGAAAATGATTCTTGGTGCTCCAATTAAAGCCAAGTTTATTGGGAGCATTCTTGGGAGAATTGGCAAAGCAAGAAGTTCATCATTTGGTCAGTCTTCTTTGCCTCTGGCAACCTTCCCCACATCCACCTCCAGCTGCCCATCCACTGATGCTTGAGGTGGAGACAGGTAGGAAGAAAAAAAATAATAATGTAATGATAATAATAATAACCAACTGTGCGCTGCTTTTTGGGGGGCAACTTTTATTATATTGCTTCATTTCAAACAAAAGTAAACTTTCTGATTTCTCTTTTTAGCCCCCCCATGCCATTTTTTCTCCCACTGTTCTCTGATTCTATCATCTTTCCCTTCTTTTCACTTTCCCCTCTGTCCTCAAAGTGAAAAATGACAGGCATAGGACAAGCAGGTGGAGGCACACGAGGATGGAGAGATTATATCCATGACCATGCTTGAATGAGGCTGGGAGAAGGACACAGTCTTTTCCTTCACCCCAATGTTTGCTCCTCTGGAGGGCTGCAACATCCTTTGTCTCACTCCTTTTAAATCATTCAGCCTTATTTCACCCAGTGTCTTTTTGGGTTAAGCAATGACTATTGCCCTCCGAGTCTTCTCTTTCCACCTACAAGAGTGTGTTACATTTCTTTCTGTGCCTTTCTGTAGTGGGAGACAACCTGCTTAGACAGCTGCTAAGAAAAAGTCTTTGAAATAATTCGTCGTCAGTACAAAAGGCCTATTAGTGAACAAAGTAGTATGGTAAAAAGCATCACTTTAATTCAAAAGAACAGAGTCCAGCTGTCAACCTACAGCTGCTGCCATTTCCCACATCCGGAAAGTGAGATTCAGGAGGTCATTTGGTAGAAAACGACTTTGTCAATATCATGCTTAATACCACCACCATGGCTGAGTTCTACTCTCCTATTCTAAAGTACAAATGGACTTCATAAAAATGCTCAGGTGGATGGATGTTCACATTTTCCAGGACTTTAGTGGAATTCCTGAACTCACTTTTCTCAAAGTAATAAGAGCACTTGACCTCAATGGACTAGCCATTTAGAAAAAATATATGCAGGCTCCCCAGCTCTGCAAACGCTAATGGGAAGACATGGGGTAAATTAAGGGATTTATCTTTGTGTATTCAAATGATTGAAATGATGTTGCTCAACTTTATGTCACTCACATGAGGAGGGAAATCACTTAAAATGGTTCCCTGAATTTTTCTTGATATGAACAATATAAGGGGCTTTGCCTCCATAGACTTGAGAAGTGGTTGGGTTAATCAACATATATTTATTAATTGCTGACCTCATGCCCCGCATCATGGGTGACTCTCAGACAAAACGCAACTCTGAAATCCTAGTCCTTTTACCTAGAGTGTTTTACCAAGTATATTACTTTCCTAGAATGGAAGTAACAAATCAGCACAAACTGGGTGTCTTAAAAAAACGAATGTATTTGTTCAGAGCTCAGAAGATCAGAAGTCCTAGATTTGTTCCTTCAGGAGGCTCTGAGGAAGAAGCTGTCCATCCCTCTCTCTTAGCTTCTGGTGGCTGCTGGCAGTCCTTGGTGTTCTCTGGGTTGCAGATGTATCACTCCAGTCTCTGCCTCCATCTTCACGTTGCCTTCTTCTCTTTGTGTCTTTGTGTCCTCTCCTCTTATAAGGACACCATTCATTTGGGCCAACTCTAAATCCAGGATGAAATCAACTTAACTTAAACTAATTATAGTAGCAAATATCCTATTTCCAAATAAGGTCCCATTCTGATGTTCCACGTAGATAGGAATTTTGAGAGGACACTAATCAACCCACTACAATAACCAAATATGCAAGAAACAACCTCAACAACACGTCCTAAAATACAGCCTAGGGGCCAGTGGTAGTTCATAAAAATGCTCTGTGCATTTGCCCTCTGCTGTTCTGTGAGTTGCTTGTGTTCATGGGAAGAACACATAATGATATCACCTCTGTCATCTGTACCAATGCCAAGCTCAAGCCCAGGGGAGCTGAGAAGGAGACTGGATCATCCATATACTTAATGAGAGCATCAGGTCTAATTATGATGCATTACAAGCCACCAGAGATCTAAGTGTCACAGGACACTGATTCCCATACATCTCAAAACCTGATGAATCACACAGTTCTCTGAATCTGAAACCCACTGGTATTAATGGTCAGCCATTAGCAATATCCCATACCTCAACCTTTTCTCTGTATGACCCTTCACCTTCTTGATTCAACTGAAACTCATTGCCTAAAGATTCTTATTCCCCTATAAACTGCTCATATGGTGCTTTTCTTTTTTTCTTGTACATGCCATGAGCCATGTGGCCTGAGGTTATGTTTGATTGCCGCTTGAACACAATGTCTCCTCTCTTCTTCAAAATCCCTAAAGCCCTCATCAGAATCCATCACCTGCTACCTTTCCTAGTTGTGGTCATCCACCAGGATGTAGACATTTACATCTTCACTGAGGTTTTTATTCCTTGGTTCATAGTCTTTTTTTCCAACACTGTTCCCGGTTATCTCAACATTCATATACATGATCCACCTGACATCCTAGCATCTCACTACCTTCACCTCACTTCCAGAGATCTTTTCCCCAGCCTCTCTACACCTACTCTTCTGAGTGCAGTACAGTGGAAATGAAATGTGAGCCACAAAAACAAGCCATATGTGTAATTTTCAATATCATAGTAGCTGCAGAGAAACAGGTAAAACCTACTTTTAGTGGAATATTTTATTTGACTCAATATATCCAAAATATTATTTAGACATGTAATAAATATGAGTATTAATGATACACTTTAAATTTTTGTAGCAAGTCTTTGAAACTGAATGTGTATCTTACATTTGCAGCGTATCTCAGTTTGAACTAGCCATATTTCAGTTCTCAAGAGCCACATGAAGCTGGTAGTCACAATATTGCATAGCTCAGCTCTGGAGAATGGTCATACACTAGGTCATGTTATAACTGTTAAGTGAACACCATCATCATCCTGACTTGAAGGGGCTGTACCTGGACTTACCTCCTAATTTCCTCACTTGTTAACCCTCGAACTCCCAGCCCAAGAATTTTTATACTCAATGAAGACCTCCCTTATCTTTCTAATGTCCATACTTTTTCTATTCTTTCCACTCTATCTACTCAATCTATAGAGCATTCTATAGATATATACAGCTATATATACCATTTTAGCTATTCTTTTTTATCTGTATTCTGTCTATTCTAATAACTGTTTTACAAATAGCCTGTCCCTTGCCCCTCTCCTTTGCACTTGACCAGTAAAACGCTATCTCTAGTTAGACCCAACTCTTGACCTATTTGCTGTACGCCTGCACCAGAGCAGCTGACTGTGGCTAGAGAAAACATATGACCACAAGAATCTCAAGTGGGAATTCAGAATTGCCTTGAAATATACTGCATTTACCCATTCAATGGCTTCTCCCATTCTCTGAGGCAGCTGTTGACATGTTCTCCTCTCTTCTCAAACTGATTATCTAACTCTTCATTTTAGTTAGAAAATAGAAGCAATCAGAGGAGAACAGCCTCATTTTGCTACAGCAAATCTATCAGCCTAATGGCATCTAAATCCTGCTACTCTGCTGGTTCTCCTGTTGACAGGATGGAGACAGCCTGCTCTTATCTCAGGCCAGCCTCTCTTCCTGTGCTTGGATCCTATTCTGTCTCACTGACTCAAGGACCTTGCTCCTGCAGCTATTGCCCCTCTCTTTCCTGCATTATAACAGTTGCTACCTCTCCACTGGATCAATCTCAGCCACATACAGAAAGGCTACAATGAATCACAAGTTAAAGCAAAAATGCTTCATAGACCTCAGAATCTCCTCCAGCAACTGTTTCACTTCTCTGCTTACCTTTTAAGCAAAATTCCTTTAGGGAGTTGTCTGCGTTTGCCACCACTAATTCTTTGCCTCCACTTTCCTTTTTAGTCTCCTCTATTTAGGCTTTTGTCCCATATTCACTCACCATTCCCACTGGAAATTCACTTGTTAAAGTCACCAAATGATTTTCATCTTGCCAGAGCCAATGCAAAATTCTAGATCCTCATTTTACTCAAACATTTGGCACCTTTGACACTGCCACTGTACCCCTTCTTGAGACACTTTCTTTATTTACCTTCTATGATTCAACTTTCTCCTTATCTCCGCATTGACTGCTTCCTTTTCACTTTCTTAATGGATCCATTATTTCTTTTTTTCCTCTTAATTTTGGAGTTCCCCATGGCTTAGTTCTCAAAACTCTTCTCTCTAGCTGATCCCATTAAATCTCTTGAATACCTATACGTGGTGATGTTCCTAATATTTTTTCCTCTTTCTGAGCTCTCTCCCGAGCTCCAGACTCTTAAGTCCAACCCCCCATCAACATCTTCTCCTTGAGGTCTGAAATGTATCTCAAACGTAACCTTTTAGTTCAAACTTTTGATTCCATCTTCCCCAAACCACTCTTCCTTCAATGATTCATGTAAAAAAAGAGAAACCCCTGCAATTTGACTGATTCCTTATTTTCCCTCAGATTTAATTTCTAATTCTTCAGCAAAGCATGTGTGTCTACCTCTAAAATATATATGAATCCAGCCCAATTCCTATCATTTCCCCCTTTAGCTCTCTGGCCTAAGTCACCGTGGTCTTCCTGCCCTATTCCCATAACTCCCACAGGGTGAACCTTTGAAATGTAAGTCAGATTTCTTCCAACCCAATCCATGTCTTTCTATCACACATAAAATAAAATCCCAATACTATAATATGGGCTGTAAACCCCACCCATGTCACTGACCCCATCACTTACTATTTTTCTCCTTTGCTTGTTCCAGTCCATCCACACTGATTTTCTTGCTGGTATTTGCATGTACCAAGGTTACTTCTGGATCAGGGATTTATACTTTCTAGTCCTTCTCACTTGTTCTCAAAGATTTTTTTAGGTCTCCTCTCCAATGTTACCTTCCTGACCACCTTAGTTAACAAACAAACAAATGGCCACCCCAGCATTGATCTTTTTATTTTAGTCTTGATTTATTTTGACTTGTAGCACCTATTGGCACCCAAGGTTACATTCTATATTTATTTGTTTACCTGTTTATGTTCAGTATCCTCTTCCAAAATTTTAGTTAGATACATGTATGGACTTAATCTATTTTGTTTATTGATATATCCTTAGTACATAGAATGAGACCTCAATGCTTGGAACATAATGGATGCTCACTAAGTAATTACAGAATAAATGAATGACTCTAAGACATATTTTTCTCATAATGGTCCTTAATACCATAAATTATCACTGTAAAGTTTCACATAATTCAAATGTCAAATCATATTTGACAGAATTACAATTCTATAAGTCAGAAGCTTGTAATCATAAGGTTAGCAAGTAAGACAGGCATAGGCATCACTCTTTGCTTCAATTCATTCTAAAATTCTGTATTCTACTCGTTAATGCTTTTAATGTGACAGTGCCCATGTTTTAGTTTCTGACCTGAAAGAACAATGGACCAGTGATATTCCCTATTTCTTAGACAATGAAGTTACATTTTTGGTTGTGCTATTTGACCTCATCCAAAAGGAAAAATTACACCAACAGGGGAAAATTTAGTTGCAGGAAAAATTGTTCAATGGCAAAGGTATGGCAAACTGTCGCTATTTCTAGTTGTTTTTTTTTTTTTTGGTAGAGTTTCACTCTTGTTGCCCAGGCTGGAGTGTAATGGCGCAATGTCGGCTCACAGCAACCTCCTCCTTCCGGGTTCAAGTGATTCTCTTACCTCAGCCTCCCGAGTAGCTGGGATTACAGGCATGCACCACCATACCTGGCTATTTTTTTTTTTTGTATTTTTCGTAGAGATGGGGTTTCTCCATGTTGGTCAGTTTCTAGTTTTTATATTTGAGACAGACACACTGAAATATTTCAGTGTGAAGTTACATAATTGCCTAAGACTTGCTTTAAAATAATCTGGAGCTCTGGGGTGATGGTAGTGGTTATGGATGAAACAAAATTGCTGAAACAAAATATGCATCAAATTATTTTCCCTACTTTTGTGTATGTTTGGAAGTTTCCACACTAAAAATGTATAAATAGCAACAACAAAAATATCTAGGAGTTAAACCAAGTTTTCATGATACCCACAAATTAATACTTAAAAAAAAAAACTCCAAAATAACAAAAAACAAACTCCTCTTACCTTGTATGCACTGTTTTCCAGAGAGGGCCTTAGGCCCTGTTTGAAGTCTAACTGTCCCTCCTGCTCAGACATAATTTTGGCACCGTCATTGTGTGGCCTTAGAAATGGTCCTCCCGGATCCTGAAAAGTCTGACCTGGAGGTGTTTGCAGCCAACTTTCTGAGTCTATCTCTGTGTTTGTTGTTGTTGGTAGTGATGGTTTGTTTGTTCGTTTTTTGAGACAGGGTCTTGCTCTATTGCCCAGGCTGGAGAGCAGTGGTGCCATCGTAGCTCACTGCAGCCTTGAAAACTCCTGGGCTCAAGCCATCTTCCCACTTCAGCCTCCTGAGTAGCTGGGATTACATGTGCAAGCCACTGCCCTTGCATCTTTGTGTTCTGGCTTCTGATCAGCTGTCTCTCTTCCTCACCAAGTCGTTTTCTCTAGTGCAAACTTTTACCTTTCCATTCCAAGGTTATTTCTACCTCAGAAAGGCCACTTCCTTTCAATTGTGTCCCTGATAAACTTCTGGTTTGACAGACTATTTGCTATGGATGGCAGTGTCCCCACCCAAATCTCAACTTGAATTGTATCTCCCAGAATTCTCATGTGTTGTGGGAGGGAGCCATGGGGAGGTAATTGAATCATGGAGGCCGGTCTTTCCCATGCTATTTTCATGATAGAGAATAAGTCTCATGAGATATGGTGGGTTTATCAGGGGTTTCCACTTTTGCTTCTTTCTCATTTTTCTCTTGCAACCATCATGTAAGAAGTGTCTTTTGGGGCCAGGTGCAGTGGCTCACACCTGTAATCCCAGCACTTTGGGAGGCTGAGGCAGGCAGATCACAACGTCAGGAGTTCGAGACCAGCTTGACCAATATGGTCAGTCAATTAAACCTCTTTTCTTTATAAATTACCCAGTCTCAGGCAGTATCTTTATAGCAGTGTGGAAATGGCCTAATGCAGACTAGTCCTAGCTAGCTCTATGGAAGGCAATGAAATTTATTCTTATTGTCTGTGGTCATGTACTATATACCAGCTAAATATCAGGAGGTTTATTATCACAGAAAAAAGGATGAACTACAATTGGATGATGACAATGAGCTTGCATCATTCTGTTGTGTATTATAAACTTGGATAATATACATTTGGTGAAAAATAATTATACAAAAATATCTAGAATAATCATATCATAATCAACTGTCTCTCATATACAGGTAGGGGTGTGTTTGTGTGTGTGTGTGTGAGAGAGAGAGAGAGAGAAACTCTTGAATGACTGAAAAACTCCCCCCAAAGAAGGGTTCAAAAAGGTTTGGAGAGCATCACTGAGGTAAGTCTGTAACCTCTCAGAGGAATGCCTTTAAGGAGGACATCAACAATCTGAGTTCTTAGCACCTGCCATGTTGCACTTCATACAAATGCATGATGATGAACATCACACTTTGTGTACTAGGAACATAACATGATTTCGTACCTGCATAATCAGATATGTGGTATAACAAATACCTTTTAAATTTTCTCATTGAAATAAGTGATCATGACTGTAAACAGATACTGGTATGATTGCAGGCTTTGGTAATACCAATGGATGATGCTGGGATGATTTGGGGTGTAATGATTTCTCCCTCCTTCTCCTCCATCAGCTTTGCCTCTGCTGCTGTTAAATGCTATCTTTTTAATCAGTCTTGATTGCTTTGCCTTGCACTGAGACTTGCTTAGGGACTCCTCAGAGGCACATTGTTTCATAGGAGACAGCTGTTCTTTACTAGCTCAGACTGACTTGAGTTATATATAGTGATGATAATAATAAATTGTCTACACGTACACACACACCACATGGGGACCCACTGATGAAAATTAGTGTTTTATGTGTATGTGATGCTTCCTTTGCATTTACAAATATTCAGCTTAACTCTCCCCCTCCAGCTGCTGCAATGAACCTGGTTAGCTCACAGAGGGGTCAAAAGTTGCACCCTCAGCTTCCAAGATTCCCTTGCAATTTCCTAATGAAAATATTTACTGTTTAAGTTCCCCCTTCCAGTTCTATTTAATAGGAAACGATACAGATTTCTAGGCTTTTAGTTCTGCTTTTATTCTGTGAATATAAAGCAATCCCCACTTCCAAAAATGCATTATGTGTGAAATTGCTATGTTTGTAAAGTTCAGCTACATTTTCTCTTCCTATGAGGCACTAGTGACTGTAAAAAAAAAAGGAGCTCTTAGTTTAAAAACATTGATTCCCATTGGGAAGAAAAGTGGAATCAGATCCTCACTAATGTGTTTGATAATAGTTATTCTTTGTTTAAAATTGCCAATCAAAGTTTCTTGATGGATTATATAGTAATAGAAATAAACGTATACTAGAAACAGATCACTTATTTGAAACAACATATAATAGAGTCTCATTATAATATAGTCTCATTTTAAAGCCCCCTGTCATGAGCCATGTGTGCCAGTCTCATCAGATCTCTTAGTTACAATGACTAACATCCCCTCTCACTGCCGTATGGAACACATAAAGCAGAAAATACAATTGTTCACACGCTGGCATTTCAATAGCAATATATTTTGACATTGACAGTAGCATTAAAGGGCATGATATTTACATGAAAGCAAGTATTCTTCAGGGCTCTGGCTTTTATTTATTTTTAGATCTTTATATAAATGTTATTTTTTCTCTAGTTTTTCATATCCTTATGCTAACTTTTCATTGGCATTGAAAATCCCATTGTTTTTCCTTTTGTTTTTTTCATTTTGGACATTAGCATACGATATCACAGCTTCATTGCAACCATAATTTACCCTACAGTATACCAGAGGAGTATAAATTGCAGCTATAATTTCTCTTTCTCCTGTTTGATTTCCATTGGGACCATTACAGCAGAGTGAACTAGATGGCCTTTCCCAAAAGAGAGAGTAACTGGTGTCTCAGTCTAGAGGTGATTGCACTGGCCCCATTGCATATGGTGCCCAAGGATGATGTGGCCAGTAACGAAGGGGAAAGTTGCTTCTCCTATCGAGAGCCTTCTCAGTATTCTTCCAGGCTGGCCTTCTTCTTCCTGTATCTCTAGCATGTACCTGTACCCCTGGCAGTTTTCTCTGGATGTGGTGTAGTAGAGACTGCACTGGTGAAGGCTTCTGCTCTGGTTTCCATCTCTTCTTATGCCAATTTTGATGTGATAGATGGCATCTCTGAGCTCATTGACTCATCTTTAAAATGGGTGTAGTGTAATGGAAAGAATCTTGGGATTAGGCAGACTTAGGCTCTAATTTCGGTTTTGCCTGTGACTAGCTGTGTGACCTGGAGTAGTTTCCCTCCTCTCAGGGATGTGGACACAATGTAGGAAGAGGGGCCTTTGAAGGGCTGGCCTCCTTTCAGAGGTTTACATTTCTCTTGTGCTTTCTTGCCCTACTAACCTTCCACCACTTTTGTGAGTTTGGTGAAAATGTTAAGAAAATAAGAACTAAAATGGATAAATTGTTTTTAAAAATTGAGGGGAATAAATATCTATATTACATTAAATTCATCACAGAATGAAAAAAGTTTTCATAGTTAAAAAATAGGAGGAAGAAAAAAAGGGTAATATAGATGCTCAGAGTTTTACAAGATCTCATAATTTATGCTAAGTGGCCTCCCAACCTTTGAAAAACTGAATGAGAAAAAAAAATTACCCAAGACTTCAAGGAGAAGTTAAAGATAGATGAAAAATTTCATTAAGTAAAAAAAAAAAAAAAAAAAAAGACAAATATTGGTGGTTTTCCTTTTTTAAAAAAGACTAGAAATTGGCCAAGAAATTAAAGTTTAGAGAGAAAAGGGTAAAATATATGTGGTTTAAAAAATTAGAACACTAACATAAAGCAAAGTGGTTTCAACAATTTGAAAGCACTTCCAATAACATAGAAGTTAAAAAAAGAACTTTCAGAAAAAAGCAAATATGTTAATAAGTGAGACATAATTCCATAACCCTTTTTCAAGTGGCTTGGTGAAATCGATATTCAAGGTTTTTATTGTTTGTTTGTTACAAAAATATCTGTTTGATATAAAAAAGTGAAAGGATACATGCTCCAGTAAATTGCCACTAAAAAGGAACTAATATCTCAAATGAATCATCTGTAAAGTCAACACAGAGCGACCCCAATGGATCCTGCCACTAAAAAAAAAAGCAAAATATTTCACAGTTAATAAGCACTGAGAAATTGTCAGCTTCTGTAATGGGTTGAATTGTGTCTCCCCAAAAAATAGGTTGAAGTCCTAACCCCAGTACCTGTGAATGTGACCTTATTTGGACCTACAGATTTGCAGATATAATCAAGTTAAGATGAGGTCATTAGGGTGGGCCCTAATCCAATATTACTGGTGTCCTTATAAGAAGAGGAAAATTTGGACAGAGACAGGCACCCACATGGAGAACACCATGTGGTAACAGAGGCAGAGACTGGAGTGATGCACCTGCAAGCCCAGGAACCCCAGGGATTGACGGCCACTGTCACAAACTAGGAGAAGACAAGAAAGGATTCTACCCACAGCCTCAGAACTTAAGCCGCCCAGTTTGTGGTTCTTTGTTACTGTAGCCCTAGCAAACTCATATATCTTCCTTTTCCTTTCTCTTGTCTTTCATGACAGTGGAGTCCTGAAGGCAGGGTGGAGAGTGGTAAGTGTGCTCTATTCTGGGTGCAGGCAATAAGGGGGTGCATTGTTTACAGAGAATTTGTAAACAGTAGTAAAATTGGACTAAGAGGTGGCCTGCCCTTCATTATCACTGTGTGTCAGCAATTCCAAACCATGTCAGTGATTGTCAACTACTTCTCCCCTCAATGGTGTTGTTGGTGTCAGATCTAAACATTTGCTGCAATTGTTGAATTTTTAAAATACATACGTAAGCTTCAAATTGGCACATTTACATTCCATGTTCTTTAATAAAAAATCCATTCTACTTGGAAGTTAATTTGAACTCCCAGATACTCAGTTGGCCTGCAACCCATACAGACTTGGCCACTCTCATTGCTTTTGGAGTAAATTTCTAAAGCTTCAGAATTGCTTGAGTGCTTGTCAGGGCCAGCTTGTGTCTTCCACTCCTCTGATGCTACACATTCCTGTATTAAAACACTAGATTTACCCTAACCAGGCATAGTCCTCTAATTGTCAAGATGAAACTGGAGCTGCTTTAATTCTACCTCCTATGTAACCTTGGAATTTTTATTGGTATTTAAAAGTTTTCAATGTTGGGGGAGGAGGAGAGGGAAAAATGTGAAAGCTGCTAGAAAGGTTAGAAAAGACGTGGATACTGATTACATCAGGAGGCAGAGAAATATTGGATAGAAGAGGGCAGCCCCTGGTGAGGGCCCCACCCTCAAGCCTGGACCTGCAGCCCAAAGTGAGAACTTTACATCCCCGTTTTCCCTCTCAAATGTTGCTTTTTCCAAAACCACCCTGGCCTGCCCTGCCCCCTATCCTGTACCTATAAAAACCCCAGGCTCCACTGACAGTGGAGTGGCAGAGAAGGAGAGAAGAGAAGAAGCAGACATCAGAGAGAAGCAGCTTGATTTCAGAAGGACTGCTTGATGGTGGGACCTGAGGATGAGTTTTGCTGGGGATGGCCAAACTCCAGAAGAAGAATACCTTCCCACTCCATCTCCTTTCCAGCTCTCCATCCTGCTGAGAGCCACTTTCATTGGCAATAAAATCCCCACATTTACTATCTTCAATTGGTTCATGTGACCTGATTCTTCCTGGATGCTGAACAAGAGCTCGAGATACAAAGGGCTGTCATACTGAGCTGTTAAAAACTTAAGCTGTCCGCGGATAGCAAAGCTAAAAGAGCACACAAGCCCTCTGGGTCTCCAGGGATCATGGGTACCCCCCCAGATGCTGCTGTGGGACTGCACAGAGTCCTGCTGGCACTCAGAAGCCCTCATCGGGGCCCCTGTACCTGCTCACCCGTGTGCTCCTGCTCCTGTGAGGGGTTGAGAGCTGTAGGCTGAGTAAACGAGCTACGCTGTTTGCAAGTCCCGCGAAGGGGTCAGGGAAAATTTCCTGTTTAAATACTATTGTGATTTCAGGAATTTATTGTGAAATAGGACTTTTATGTGTCTCCACCAAACTTATTCTTGCATTTAAGATTTTTTAAAAGCAACTATTTGTAGGTCTGTAGCTTAACGTGCAAGAAGCTTTTCTAAAATAAAATAAAGTGTGATTCCATCAACTATGATTGTGAATAGATGAACGAATTTGATTATATTGTGCATTGAACATGAATATGTGAAGATCAATGTTGACTAAATAATTGACAGATTCACAAAGTTAGGGCTGGAAATGTAGAAACTGTTATGTTATTATTCATCACAGTGACAGACCACTACATAGGCAATTTTTTGCCCTTTTCGAAAAAAATACTTTCTTCGTAATTTAAAAGTACCAGTCCATTACTGTATTAGTCTTCTAGGGCTGCCATAACAAACTACGACAAACTGAGTGGCTTAAAACAACAAAATTATTTTCTCTTACATTTCTGGAAACCGACAGCTCAAAATCAAGGTGTTGGCAGGGTTAGGTCCTTTTGAAGGTGCTAACAGAGGATTCCTCTCATGCCCCTCTCAGACTCTGTTGGCAGCCTGCAGTCCTTGGCATTCTTTGTCTTGTAGACACATCAATCTGAAACAGGAAAGTTCCCTGATCCCCTAGTGGGACTTGAGACAGGGATGTGGCTTGTTTGCTTGGCCACTGTGTGCTCAAACCCCTTATGGGAGGGGGAGCACACAGACAGGCAGGTGCAGATTTTTGGGCTCCAGCCCCACGGTAGCATCCAGGAATGTGTTACAATTAATGCTCTTTTAGCAGTTGCCATCTGTGAATAGTTAAGAGTTAAACCACCTCAACGGAGAGTCAGGGTGACAGCTGTTAACACCCTGCCCTCTTGGTACCTGGGTCTTTGGCATCCAGGAAGAATCAGGTCACATGGACTTGAAGGATGGTGAATGCAGGCATTTTAATGAGTGGTGGAGGTGGCTGTCAGTGGGATGGATGGGGAATGGGAAAGGGGATGGAGTGGGCAGATGATCTTCCCTGGAGTCCGGCTGTCCCACAGCTGATCTCCTCTCCAAATGTCCCCAGCTGAACTTCTCTCAATGTTCAGACACTTCTTCTCTTCTCTCCTTCTCTGCTGTACCAGTCTGTCACTCTGTCACTCTGCCACTCTGCCACTCTGCTGCTCTTCTGCTCACAGAGCCTGGGGTTTGGGATTTATATGGGTACAGGATAGTTGGGCGTGGTGGGCCAAGAGGCAACATTTGGGCACGAAAACAGGAATGCCTGTTCCCATTTAGGGCCATGGGTTTCCAGGTTGAGGGTGGGGCCTTTGCCAGGGACCTGCCCTCTTCTACCCAGTATTTCCCTGTCTCCTGTTTGTATCAAATCTATGCTTCCATCCTCACATGCGTTCTCCTCTGTGAGTCTTTCTCCTCTTCTTATAAGGACAAATCATTAGCTTTAGGGCTCACCCAGTTAATCCAGGATGATCTTATCTCATGATCCTTCACTTAATCACATCTAGAAAGACTGTGTTATTAGGGTGAGAAATCGGACATATCTTTTCAAAGGCCACCATTCAACCCAATACAATGACTGTTTTTCTATTTTTAACTCTAATACTTATTTTATATTTTATTATTTTAATTTTTATTAGCATGATTTTTTATACAAATTCCATAAAAGAAAAATTTCACTGTGTTTTTCATTTTGAGCCATTTTAATAATTTTAGTTTGTAATTATTACTAAAAAAACTAAAGCTAATTATGATATATAGAGGGAGAGGGGCGTTATAAAAGTGTCTGGTCTGAATGTCAAATAGCTGGATGTGAATTGCTTACAGCCTGCAAGGTCAAAAGAACAAAACAGAAAGAGGAGCACAAGCTGGAAAATGGAGAGTTGAGAGAAGCATCGAAGAATTCAGCAGTGTGTGAAATGTGTGTAAGGTCTTGCTGTGTAGACCTTACAGGACAGGCTTTAGAGTTGGCAAACCTGATTCGTAACCCCAACATGCTGTCCTTGCAAAAAGATCTGACCTTAGCATCTGTGACAAAAATTAAAATGCCTCTGAGTTCAACCAAGCACAGAGACTTTTCAGAAAAGGGTACAGCGTAGGAAATTCATAATCATCTTTCTCTTGTGTATGTAGGCGTATTAATCAGGATTCTCTAGGAAAACAGAACCAATATACATATATATATAAAATATATATGCATACACAATCATGTGTCACTTAACAACAGGAACATGTTCTGAGAAATGCATCATTAGGCAATTTCATCATTGTGTAAACATCACAGAGTGTACTTACATGAACCTAGATGGCATAGACTAGTACACACCCTAGGCTATGTGGGGACAGCCTTTCGCTTCTAGGCTGAAACCTATACAGCATGTGACTGTGTTGAATACTCTAGGCAACTGTACCAGAATGGTAAGTATTTGTGTATCAAAAGATATTTAAACCTAGAAAAGGCACAGTAAAAATATAGTATTATAATCTTATGGGATTATATATGCAAATTTTCATTGACTGAAAGATTGTTATGCAGCATGTGACTGTATATAAAAAGAGATTTATTATGAGGCATTATTTCACATGATTGTGGAGGCTGAGAAATCCCATGATTTTCCGTCTGTGAGCTGGGGACCAAGGAAAGCTGCTAGTGTAGTTCTAGTCCAAACATGAAGAGCTGAGAAGCAGGGGTGCCAATGTCTGAGGGCAGAAGAAGATGCATATCCAGCTCAAGCACAGAGGGCAAATTTGCCTTTTCTCCACATTTTCTATTTGAGCACTCAATGGACTGGATGAGGCCCACCACATCAGGGGTGATCTTTTTTTAAAAAAAAGAAATGGGGTCTCACTATATTTTTCTGGCTAGATTCAAACTTTTGGGCTTAAGTGATTCTCCTGCCTTAGCCTCCTGAATAGTTGAGACTACAGGTACACTCCAGCTTCTTCTTTACTCAGTCTACTTGTTCAACTGCCAATCTCTTCCAGAAACACCCTCAGAGACAGATCCAGAAATGATATCATACCAGTTATCTGGGCTTCTCTTGGCTCAGTCAAGTTGACACATAAAAATTAATCATGAGAGTAGGTCTAAAAATGTAGGAACTGTGTGGGCTCCATGGTCCTGGCAACAACAAAGTCAATCCTGGCTGTTGAGGGCAGAGGAACATTAGGGTTGAGAAAAGTGGTCATGAAAAAATAGAAGATATGAGGGCATTGGGGTGAAGAAGGAAGGAGCCAGCTACCTTTTCTTATTGTAGCATTTTTCACCTATGATGAGAAAGATGGAAGATGAAAGAACAATGAATGACATAAACAATTAGTAAGATATATCAGTGACAAATGGGCCTTTAATGAAGAAGTCATCCAAAATCCTTCATTTTTAAAGTGGAAATGGGAAGTCCACAGAGGTCAAAGTGTTACCCAGGAAGGCTCATTGCATTGGTATGGAAGCCAGTATTTCATGGTGCTGGAAAGAAACTTTCAGTGCTTGTTCAGTATATTGTCATTAACTGACTTGGAGATTTCCCTTAACTCTTTACTAGATATTTATAAAGAATACCTGGCCCCAAGCAAATATATCTATGCAAATATTTCATTTACAGTCTCAAATTTTACTGTAGGAAAAAAATCAAAATAAAGTAGAAAAAAATCAAATGCTAACTTAGTAATATACCATACTATTCTAAAAAATAGTTACCTCCTGTAAATTTAGTCTCAGATATGTTAAATGACAACCACTTAGAAATGCATTACAGAATTCTTTTAATAAAATGTAAAATCCAGAGTTAATAGCTATATATATTTTAAAGACACACATTTATTGCTACCCATAATTCATTGCATACATTAAGCATGAAGTTTCCTGCGGGCAATAATAAATGTGATTTATAAGTTGCAAATTAGTGTGAAGTCTATTTCGTATTCTATTGAGGACAGTCTCAAAAACCATCCAAAATTAGAAAAAAAGTTAAAAAGAATTGAAGATTTATTTATTAGTTGAATCATCTTTGTTTTAGTTCTACAAAATATATTTTAAAATAAAATTTATGTGTACATTCCCATCATAAAGAGTTTACTAAAATGAAAGGTGTAATTTTAAGGCTTTCTTCATTTTAATCGCCTGAAGTTTATTGTCATTTTTTTAAGGTTTTGGGTAAATAACTTCTTTCTGTATTTTTTAAAATTAAAAATGAACTTTGCCTACTATAAAATCAGTGAATGTACATTATAAAAAACTTAAAAATCAAAAATTAGAAAATTAAAACATTTCCAACATGAATAGCATTTTAGTAAATGTAGCTCAAAATTTTTTACATAAACATTTTTTAACAAATGAAATAGTATGTTACATAATGTACAGTAATCTGCTTTTTGGTTCATATTTTCTATTTTTTCATATAAATAAAATTGTGTCCCATCTAGTATACAAATCATATTACATTTGCCCCAATTATAACCAAAATGTCTTTACAGCTGGTTTGTTCCAAGATGAATTTACTTCAAGACCATACATTGTTTCTTGTCATCATGTTAATTGTCTGCAATCTAGAACAAGGGCTGCAGGCCCAATCCATCAGGCTGCCTGTTTTTGTAAATAAAGTTTTCTGAAAACACAGGCACTCTTATTTGTTTAAATATTGTCCATGGTTGCTGTCTCTCTACAAAGGCAGAGTTGAGTACTTGTGACGGGGGCTGTGTAGCCCACAAAGTCATAAATATTTACGTCTTGGCCCTTTGCAGAAAAAATTTGCTGACCTCTGATCTAGAGCAGTCTTCCTTTTTCATGACACTGAATTGTTGATGTGTCTGGGCCAGTTGTCCGTCAAAATACCCCATCTTGTGGATTTATTTGGCTGTTTCTTGCAGTATTTTAGCGTATTCTTTTCATTGAATATTTTTGCTCATTCTGCTACAAAAATCTCAATACCTTTCTTATAGACTAAAAGGACACTTTGAATGGAATGAATATAGGCAATTCTCTGGTCTTGCCAATTTTTTTTTTTTTTTAGTTTTTCTCTGAGATTTCTTTAACTGGTGTTAAGTCTTTTCAATTTATTAATAACAACAAAAGTTTTAGTATGAAAATGCCTTGGGAGAAAGTGTAATGGAGGAGATAGCATGAATAAATGGCTTGATTTTAAAGCAGGGGATGATGGGGGATGGAGAAGATAGAGCAATGTTGGAAAGTCAATCATACTAAGATGTGAATGACTGATAAAACCCAACTCTATGAGCAATAGAAGCCAGCAGCCTACAGGATGATTTTGGTTTCCTGAAAGAGTAGAAAGAAGAACAACTATAAGGAAGAGAAAATGGGAATTTCAAAGACAAACTTGCCTATTTCAAAATTTTTCCAGGGGCCAATTCTCAGCAGTTACTATTGAGCAGGTAAGACGATTGTCCAATCATTTCACACATGTTTCAATCTTCTCTGTAGGTGGCACTGAATAGTCATACAGAGAAATAAGGAAGCTGTATCACTTGCCTGGTAAAATTGTGATTAGATTTTTATAATCCTGATATCTATAAACTCCAAGTAACTTTTAACAGTCTTTTTTCTTAAACTCATAACATGCTGTATTCAATAAATAATTTCAAAACTATCATAAAGTGTGCTACAACACTAGCTTTATGAATACTAGATAATTATTTTGTGATCTTGGATTATGGTATGTTGACTGACTTCTGCCCGAAGCTGAGTTTATTAAACTTCCTGCAGCAAGGGACATTTTCACTTTATCTTAAAAGGAGGAAGTTAGGGAAGAATTTTTTTAAAATAGGGTTTGGAGGTCTGAACCAAGTGGTTTAATTGGGCAATGTCAATGGCGCAAAAATACAGGTTTGGTGAACAGAACAAAGCCAGGTCCTGAGGACGAGCTGTTTGCATAGGTGAGCGCATTGTTGTTCTGATAGGAGAGCTGTTTGCCCAGATGAGCCAACTGTTTGTCTTGATAAATTGGCTTGCAAGGATTTCCTGAAGCAAATGGTGCAGTTAATTATTGGCCTACAGTCTTATCTTCCTGGGTATGAATTACCTGAAACAATCAGGTCATATTGACATAGGTGGTCCCTGTTCTCAGTCCCAGTGGCTGAGTTTGGTTGATTCAGGTGGTCTTATATCTCAAGCACTTCATAAAAACTGAAATTAAAAAAAACTATGATGTTAAATTATTGCCTTAATTGTTTCTATACACTCATCAGAGTTATTAGTTTTGTGTTTACCAAAATTATGTTGTAAATTCTCCAATTTACTCTCTCTATAGCTATTTTATTTTGAGGGACCTGATGAGTTATTTATAAAAACAAATATTAAGGTATGAAGATACTGGATCTTTTTCTTTAGTAATAAGCATAGCCTCCTTAGACTTTTTAATTTTTATTTTTAATCTTTGTGGGTACAGAGTAGGTATATATGTTTATGGGTACATGAGATGTTTTGATACAGGCATGCAATGTGGAATAATCACCTCATGGAGGGTGGGGCATCCATCCTCTCAAGTATTTATCGTTTGAGTTACAAACAATCCAATTACACGCTTTAAGTTATTTTAAAATGTACAATTAAGTTATTATTGACTATAGTCCTTTTATTGTGCTATCAAATAGTAGGTCTTATTGATTCTTCATATTTTTTTGCTACCTCTTGGCCATCTCCACTCCCCCACAACCTCCCAACTACCCTTCCCAGCCTCTGCTAACCATCCCTCTACTTGCTATGTTCATGAGTTCAATTGTTTTGTTTTTAGACCTCACAAATGTGTGAGAATATGTGATGTTTGTCTTTCTGTGCCTGGCTTATCTCACCTAACATAATAATCTCTGGTTCCATCCATGTTGTTGCAAAGGACTGGATCTCATTTTTTTATGGCTGCATAGTACTCCATTGTGTATATGTACCACATTTTCTTTATCCATTCATCTGTTGATGAACACTTAGGTTGCTTCCAAATCTTAGCTATTGTAAACAGTGCTGCACAAACATGGGAGTGCAGATATCTCTTTGATATACTGATTTCCTTTCTTTGGGTTATATACCCAGCAATAGGATTGCTGGATCATATGGAAGCTCAATTTTTAGCTTTTTGAGGGACCTCCAAACTGTTCTCCATAGTGGCTGTGCTAATTTACATTCCCACCAACAGTGTACAAGGATTCCCTTTTCTCCACATTCCTGCCAGCATTTGTTACTGCCTGTCTTTTGGATAAAAGCCATTTACATTGGGGTGAGATGATATCTCATTGTAGTTTTTATTTGCATTTCTCTGATGATCAATGATGTTGAACAGCTTTTCATATGCCTCTTTGCTGTTTGAAAAATATTTGAATGTCTATTCAAATCTTTTGCCCATTTTAAAATTGGATTATTAGACTTTTTTCCTATAGAATTGTTTGAGCTCCTTATATATTCTAGTTATTAATCCCTTGCGAGAGGGGTAGTTTGCAAATATTTTCTTCCATTCTGTGGGTTTTCTCTTCACTTTGATGATTGTATCCTTTGCTGTGCAGAAGCTCGTTAACTTGAGGTGATCCCAAACTTTTTTAAATTAAAAGAATATAACAAAGCTAACATGCTCATTGAAGGCTTCTGAAGTGTTGTTCCTAGTAAAATATGAAGATGAAATCTGTTTTTGAAGAAATATTCTAAAACAATTTTGCCAAATAAAACTACTTCTTAATATACTATCTACAAAAAAGAAGCAGTTTTTCCTTCACACTTCCTGTCACATTTTTATTTGTTTATTTATTGGGTATCTACCATTTGCAAGGCACTGTATAGAGTCTCTAGAGAATACAAAGGAGAATTTTTCTGGGGCCCTGCCCTTCAAGAGCTGATAGTTTAACAAAATGTGTGGCACAGAAAATTATGAATGAAGTGGGTGTTATGTAATTAATAGGAATAATACAAAGTACTTCCAAATGATGGTATTTATGCATAATTTTCAAAAATTAAAAAAATTCAGGATTCTCATGCAAATATAGAATAGCATGAATCAGAGGTTTATTAACACATTAATGAGGGAACCACTCAGATGCACTCAGATGAATAAGGTGGTCCAAAGAGTATTTTGAAGAATTGGGTTTTATAGGCACTCTGAGAAAAGAATGTTAGAATGTAATGAGTAGGTTAGATACAAAACTGGTTAATGTCCTACAGGGCAGCAAAGTCATAACCTTGAGGATGATCTTTTCTACCAGAATAAAGTCAACAAGTACACATGTAATTTCACAGAGCCTAAGCCCTTAATTAATAGTAAAGAGTAAAGTCAAATGTAGGCACTCCCCAGAGATACTTAAATAATCTTTTTATGAGCCAATTATATGTGACATTGAAAGTAGTATCTTCATGTGGGAATTCCTCAACAACATTTCTTGGAAATGTTATTCTAAATCTTCAATTCCCCCCAAAAATCAACCAAGATAATGGAAACAGAGAAAAGTATTATAATTCTCCTACAGGAATTAGAGCTTGTCGGACACAGTGGCTCATGCCTGTAATCCCAACACTTTGGGAGGCTGAGGCAGACGAATCACTTGAGGCCAGGAGTTTGAGACCAGTCTGGCCAAGATGGTGAAACGCCGTCTCTACTAAAAATACAAAAATTAGCAGGGTGTGGTGATGCATGCCTGTAATCCCAGCTACTTGCGGGGCTGAGGCATGAGAATTGCTTGAACCTGGAAGGAAGATGTTGCAGAGAGCCGAGATTGTACTGCTGCACTCCAGCCTGGGAGACACAGTGAGACTCTGTCAAAAAAAAAAAAAAAAAAAAAAAAGAATTAGAGTTTAACAATTTATGTTGAGACATTATTGGTTCAAAAGAATCCACTGACATCAAGCAGAACAAAAATGCAGTGAATGATTGATTATAGGCAGAGTAGAAGGTTAAGGTCAATGCTTCTAGGAATCAGCAAAGTTTTAGACAATTTTCCTTAACAGACATCAGCACGAGGATCAGAGCCTCAACAGTGGAATTTCCCACGCTTGGGTTCTCTTCAAGCTTGGCTGTGACTTGGTCAATACCTATTGGCCGTTGGCATTATGAATAGGCAAGGCGGGAAACAGGGGATCTTTTAGAGATAGGAAGAAAATTGGTAGTGGGGAGGGAGAGTCTTAGCAGAACAATTGTTTTTTCCTGAACTTGGACAGCATAAGAAGAAATAGATCAGATCCTATTATATATCCATGAAAAAACCAAAACACTAAAATCAATACTAACCCTATTTACTCATGAATTCATTCAGTCCTTTGTAATCAATTCTTATTCTCTAGAATCTTGGATCAGTAATTTGCTTTCATGAAGTTTTTTTGCTTCTTCTGCACTAAAGAGATCCCTGGATATCTTGACTGTCCCGGTCTCCCTCTCTATATCTCCTGACTCACACATATATAAATAAAATAAACAGTAAAAGCATTTATATACACACAGAGACTCTCCATTAATTAACTCAGTTTCATTGTAGTCTAAGGTGTAAATCTATCTAGGGACCTTGGAAATTAGGTTCAAGCTGACATAGTACAAAATACCATTACTGCTATAAGGATGTTTGTTAGAATTTTGTTTAAATTTATTTGAACACATGATTTTGTTTTTTCACATCTTAAGTATTATGTAGAAGTAATGTTAGCTATGTAATCAGTAGACTAATATTAATAGTTTAGAAAATAAGATTAGTCTCTGCATGAGAAAACAAAACCAAATAAAATAAAACATATACTTGAATTACATGTCACACTGATAACCCCAAAGAAAAGATATAGAGTTGCTATTTTTAAAATTAATGTTTTAAATTGACAAAAATTGTATGTATTTATCATGTACAACATGAGGTTTTGAAATATGTGTATATTGTGGCATAGTTAAATCAAGCTAATTAACATATCTATTATCTCATATACTTAATTTTTTTTGTAGTGAGAACACTTAAAAATCTACTCTCCTGGTGATTTTCAAGGATACAATACATTGTTATTGGTATAGTCACCAAGTTGTACAGTAGATCTCCTGAACTTATTTCTATTACCTAGACCAAGGGACTGAAATTTTGTGTCCTTCTTTGTTTTTTCAAACCAAAATTATTACATCAGTCTGGCTTGTCCAAATGTTCACCTTAAATATGTTAACCTGGATTCTTGTTTCAGAATAGCTTCTAAGTCAGCAGTTTCTGACATGAGTTATTTCTTTTATTTTCAATAGTTAAGTAATCGAAATATTAGAAACTCAATCTCTTTATTTTTTGGGAATTGTAGCAAATAACTAATTTATGTAAGTACCTATTTTTATAAACCAATCAGAAGTCCTTTAATTTAAGAGGTGTTACAATCTAATTTAATAATAACCTCTGGAAGTAGGAGGGTATTTAAGAAGAGGTGAAGGTCTTTCTCAGTTACAGACACCCCGATATCCAAAGAGCTTGTGGCTGCGGTCATAAAACCAAAGGGCTCACAGGTCAGGGTGAGCACAGAAATGTGAAGACTCACCTGTCTGGGTCTCACAGAGCAATTTTTTTTCTGGATTTGAGATACATATAGATAAGAAAACAGAAAAGACCAATGAACTGGAAACTCTGTCATCTTTCACCAGCTACAGCTCATCAAATGGTCAAACCTCAAACCAGATTCCCAATATTTATTCTCCTAAAGGGAGTAATTTATCAGCTATGTGGAAACGCACAGCCACATAGACACAGTGAAAGCTTGCAGCTTTCTGCACAAACCAGAAACAGAACCAAATTTGGCCAAGAACTGGAAACAAAAGGAAGTATACAGACAGCATCAGGTTAAAAAAGAGAGAGAGGCCATGCATGGTGGCTCACACCTGTAATCCCAGCAGTTTGGGAGGCCGAGGTGGGCAGATCACCTGAACTCAGGAGTTCGAGACCAGCCTGGCCAACATGGTGAAACCCCATCTCTACCACAAATACAAAAAAAATTAGCCGGTGTGGTGGTGCATGCTTGTAATCCCAGCTATTTGGGAAGGTGAGGCAGGCGAATCGCTTGAACCCAGGAGGTGGAGGTTGCAGTGAGTGAGCTGAGATTGTGCCACTGCATTCCAGCCTGGGCCACAGAGCAAGACTGAGTCTCAAAAAACAAACAAACAAACAAAAAGCAGAAAAAAAGAGAGAGAGAGAGAAGAAACAGCAAAAGTAAGGTTCTAGCATTGCTTGAGAGTCACTCTGGGTCCTAGAGAGGACAAGCCTGGGGGAACACTTTTTGGACAACACAGTTTAATTGGCTCTGGCATGGGATTCCACCTGGGCAGCTTGAACTATCTCCAAAGCAAATTTTATTTTCTTTGAAAAGTCAAAAACATTATTTTCCTTCAAATATAGAATAAGCACACATCAAAAATTGCAATTTTGTTCATGAATGAGACTACCAGCAGGATTATAAGGCTAACTCAAAGAAGGATTCATGGAACAAAGATTTATATAATCAGAAAGTCAAAAGAATGTAGAAATTATTTCCTAAAAGACACAAAATTGGTTAGTGTCCTATAAGACAATACAAGTATAATAACTGGAGTTATGTTTTCTACTGGACTGAAATCTACAAATAAAATTCTAACTTCATAATGTCTATGCTTTAATCAAATAGTGAACAGTGAAGTCTCACACAGGGGCATTTCCCTAAATAATTAATTCTTGGGTAGGCCTGTCAAAGAATGATACGTGGGCCTCAAAGTCCTTGTATAGACTTTGGATTTTACCCAAAGTGCAATGTTTTCAAGACAGTGATGGTGGTAGCTTAGATTAGGGTATTGGCAAGGGAAACTGAGAATTCTCTGTGGATTCAAGATATATCCAGGATGATTGTCAGGTTACTGGCATGAGTGACTGGGGTATGTGGGTGTCAGTTACTGAGATAGAACTGGAGGGAGAGCAGATGGAGAGGGGGTGAAGGGTGGAATTTGGGAAGCAGCAGGTTAAAGATGTCTATGAAACAATCGAGAGGTTATTTTAAGTAGACAGTTGGAAATTTGGGTCTGGGGCTTGAAAGGAGATGGCAGAATAAGGGATAATTGGCAGACTGACTGGAAATGTTTTGGGCCTAGTTGACCTCAACAAGGAGGGACTGCAGAGTGAGATGTATGCTCAGAACGGAGACCTTGGTGCTCCAATACTGGGAAATCAGGTCGAGGAGGAACAGTCAACACAGGAGAGAGAGAGCAAGAAGCTATTGAGGTAGGAAGAGAACCTAGAGAAGAGAGTGGGTTTTGAGGGTTTATCAAAGAAAACTGAAACTCAGTCACTGTTATGGGTTGAATTGTGTTCTCACAAATGTTATGTTGAAATCCTAACTCCTGGTACCTTGGACTATGAGCTTATTTGGACATAAGGTTGTCGCCAATGTGATTAGTTAAGATGAGGTCATACTGGAAGGGTGGGCCCTTAATCCAATATGACAGGCGTCCTTATAAGAAGAGGACAATGCACATGAAAACACAGACACAGGGAGAATGTTATGTGACATTAAAGGCAGGGACTGGAGCAATATAACTGCAAGCCAAGGAATGCCGGGTTGGGATAGCCACCATCATGAACTAGGATGAGGCATGAAGGATTCCACCTAGAGCCTCACATCTGTAAGAGTGCATTTCTGTGGTTTTAAGCCACTCAGTGTGTGGTTGCAGCAGCCCTAGGAAGCCAGTAAAGTTGCTTCTGGCTTCAAATCCAGCAAGATAAGGAAGGCAAATGTCCATTAGAGTAATATTACGCTGAGCATTAGGGGCTTGAGCAAGAGTGGCTTCGCTGAAGATAAGGCTGAGCCAGGACGGAGTGAGTGGAACAGTGAACAAAGACAGGTGAGCAAGTGGAGGCTGTCTCTGTAGAGCAGAGGTCCCCAAACTTTGTGTGCTCACATCAGCTCTAAGAAGACCTGGGAGCTGTGTGCCCCAACACAGTTGTAAGTTGATAACTTTTTGCATCACAACTTTAAGTAATTTCAAAATTTATGCATTTTGGCATATTATAACCACTGAAACTTTCAGATAAAACTATTATATACTTCTTTAAACTATACCTAGTGGAATCAATAAAAAAATCACCATCTGATATCCAGTAATTCAGTTAAAATATTCATGAACAAGTTCTTAAACAGTTGGAAATTCTATGCCATTTTTTCTCCTTGTAATCTTATTTTCATCTGATTTCTTCTATAGAATTTAATTGTAATATGTGTCTATGTTTGGGAATCTTTTTTTTTTTGAGCAATCTATGCAATGAAATATAGAAATTAAAATTAAATTTTAAAAAGTCTTCTGACCATAAATTTTAAGTACTCAGTATTTTTTTCTGGACTGGATTTGTTATTATTAATATTTGCATTCAATTGGTCAAAACAATATAGTGCATTATAAAATGATAATTATTAAACATATAAAATTATTGGAAATACATCTGTTAATGAGATAGAGTTTTTAAAGTAGTTTAACTATTCAAGGATCAGTATTATTTTTTGCAAGGATGAGACAGTTTTGTATCAATGTTTTCCTACTTTTTCTTTTTGTTAATATGCTGTCTGATGTTCTCACTTATAAGTGGGAACTGAATAATGAGAACACATGGACATACGGCAGAGAAAAACACACACTGGGGCCTGTTGGAGGGTGGGATGGGAGAGGTAGATCATCAGGAAGAATAGCTAATGGATTCTGGGCTTAATACCTAGGTGATGGGATGATCTGTGTAGCAAACCACCATGGCACACATTTACCTATGTAACAAACCTGTACATCCTGTACACGTACCCCCAGACTTAAAATAAAAGTTGAAAAAAATTTTTAAAAATGTTGTCTGAGAAACTTTTTCACACAAATAAGTAGATAAGAACAGGAGGACTTCTAGTAATGCCATTCAAAAAATTTTTTAAAATACTTTTTTAGAGACAGAGTCTTAGTCACCCAGGCTTGAGGTGGCATGATCATAGCTCATTGCAGCCTGGAACTCCCAGGCTCAAGAGATCCTCCCACCTCAGCCTCCTGAGTAGCTGGAACTATAGGCACATGCCACCATAGCTGGCTAATTTTTTAAATTTTTATTTCTGTAGAGACAAAATCTCACTATGTTGCTCAGGCTGGTCTGAAACTTCTGGGCTCAAGCAGTCCTTCCCCCATGGCCTCCTAAAGCACTGAGATTTTAGGCATGAGCCACCTCATCCAGCCCATTCAATTCTTTAAATGCCTTTGAGTATATGGCACAAATCAGAGTGTATATTATAAAGAATCATTAAGTGACCATTGATTGACAAAAGAATGAGGTTCTCCTTTAGTTGTGGCAAAAGTAATAATTGGAAAAGGATCTGTTATCCAGTCACTGCAGTTATTCCCTTTCTCCACACCTATAACATTTGGAATTGTCCCTTTGCCTGGCATGGGGGAGAGGGGTATTATGCCTGAAGGCAGTGAAGCTAATGAGGTTAAGCCTCACCATTGCTCACTTGCACCTGCCCCAGAGAGTGCCAGGAGTCGAGAGCTTTGCTATTGAAGTGTGGATTGTGGCTGGGCAACGCCAGCATCACCCAGGCTTGCCCTGGGTGTTATCAAATATGTACAATCTCAGGTGCCTCTCAGACCAACTAAATCAGGATCTACGTTTTAATAAGTTCCCTGATATTCATATGTATTTTAAGGTTTGAGAAGCACTGCTATTGGGTATTCTAGGTTAGGAAGAAACACCAGGTTGTAGTCCATAAACATTTCTAGTAAATTGCCCAAAGATATCTCAGAAGAAAGGCCCTGGATTGCCAAGACTCTAGTATTTGGTGTTTTGTTTGCTCATTCTAAGTGCCTATTCACTTTTGTACCAAATTTTATACTTGTAAATTTTTTCTTAAAGGGGACTCTCCATATCGTCTAACCTCCAGGACTTACAAAACCTGCTGCTGTTGCTGGCTAAGGCTGTGTGCTACAGGTAGAGGGGCAGGGGAAGGTGAGGAGAGGCCCCGACAGAGAGGAAGCTCAGCGGGAAGTGCACCAAGATTGAGAATGGTAACTGCTGACTTAAGCTTGGTGACACCAATATGGCTGTGGGGTTTTCTTTTTTTTAAAGTAAGAACTGGAGGCAGAGAAGAAGGTGGGCGGGTGCATCCTTCCTGCATAAGAGTTTTACTGGGTAGATGCAAGAGAGGTAGAAGAGGGATGAGAAAATTAAAGTTATGCTTCTCACTTTATCTCCAGGTAATTACCATTTTACAGCTGAAGAAACTGGGACTTGGGTCAAATGATTTTCTAAAATACCACACTGTCCCTGACCCAGTTTATCACCTGTGCAGATTCACCTAGCCTTGCCTGCGTCCAGGGATGTGACATCTCACTCAGTGGAGAGACCGCTCCCCTGTGAGCCTGGAGGGGCAGGGGGTGCTGGTCTTTGGCATGGCCTCCATCATGCCTCTGAGGGAAGAGCTGCTCCTTTGTGATGCTCAACCTGGCTTAGCAGTAAGTTCCACATCCTTCAACCACCTCTAGGCTCCTGCAAGACACTGTGCTGTAGGCAATGCAATCGGGCTTCCTAACACCACTTAAGTGGTGTTCCCTGGCCTTGCTGGGAAGCTGTTGGGAAGCTCCATTGCACTGAGAGGCCACTGCCTCCTAAAGGGATAGTGGGAGCCACAGCCCATGGGGTGGATTGAGAGAAGAGATATAGGTAAGAACTGGCAAGCGGATTCCTCACCCCTGATGGGTGGTTCTGAGGCTCAGGGCTTCTCCATGGTGCATCTAGGGAGCATCCTGTGCTGAGAACCAGCTGTGTCTTTCTTGGACGCTCTGGCTCTCTCAGGAGCACACAACCTTCAATTTGCTTTCTACCCTTTCTCCCCCATTCCTGATGCTTTGGGATTGTGCCTCTCAAGGAAGCCTTAGCACACAGCTCTGCCTCAACTTTTGTTTCCAAGAAAGCCTGGGCTAGGACACTTTTCTGGGAGGCAGCAGAGCCAACAGTAGAAGCAAGTCCTCATTTTTGAGCACCCGCTATATGCCATGCACGGAGCTAAGCTCTAGGAATGCACGGCAAAACAACAAAAAGATCATCTCTTTTTTTCGGGGGGCACAAATCCAGGTTTTCTCATTTCCTGATCCTGTGCTTTCTAGACTATATTATAGTGATTGAAATGGATGATTTTTCTCTGAAAACTGGATGGAATGGGAACTTTCACTAGACAGATCCTACTGGCAAAAGTTAAATTCCTCCCTTCACACTTTTCAGAATTCATAAATTTTGTTTTCCTAGTAAAGTGGATATGAAGTATAGCTTTCTCTTTCCATGTAAATATAAAACAGAAAGACAGCAGCGAGCAATATACCCCACAAAAATAATTCACCTCAAATGGGGAGATTCTTCTTTCCCTAGAAAACATGCTGTTACTTCACTCTATTGATATATCTGAGAAGCCTTATGGTAATGTAGGTTAGAAGTCATTCTGGCAATGAATGAATACATATCAGGCTCTTCATTTCTTGTCTCCCACATAAGTGTCGTTATTTGCCCTTGATTCATTTCTTCACTTATTTATTCGTTCAGTAACTGAGAAAAGGTTGTGGCGCCGAATTCAATAAAATGAACTATTGACTTCTGAAGTCATCTCAGACTTTGGTGAAGAATTAGCAGCCTGCTTTGCACAAAGGATTTGGACATTTGGGAGAATTTGAAGCTGGCATAGAATAAGGATCAACATTTTACACAGGAGGAAACTAAGTCCCAGGGAGGTTAAGAGAATTTTCCAATATTAGTTAGCAGTAGAACCAGGATGACAGCCTACTCAGGCCCTCTTTCTATGGTGATAGTTGGGATCAGGAAAAAATTTTCTATTTTGATGTTTAAGTATTTATCCACCTACTACAATCCTCTCTTAAAGGCAAGCAACTGGAATGAAGTCTACTTCTTAAAGAAAGGGCCATAACCTTGGACTTAAACATTTATGAGGAAAGCATTCCTATTTGCAACTGTTATATAAGAATTTGGGAACAGCTGTAGCATAAGACCAGAGCATGTCATGCCTCTTCCCTCACTCTAATGGCAAAGCCAACACTATCTTCACTACATTTTCTAGGTATTTCCTGGCCTTATATTTTGTCCAGATTAAATGTGTCCAGAACACCCTACACATAATTTTGAAGAACTGACGATATTTAATGATGATAGCATCTTGGTCATCATTACTTTGACAGTATACACCTAACTGCCTGGTCTAAATTATAGAAAATGTTTGCCTCATAAGAACATTTAGTGGATTTTAAAAGTGGTTCGATCTACCACTTAAGAGTTTATATAAAATTGTTGTTTGTTTGACTCCTTTAAGCTAACTTTTTGAAATTTGCTGCTTAAGAATAATGAAATGAACTCAATGAGATTAATTTAGTATAATGCTTTCTATAATTAAATCTCAACTTAAGATTAGTACTGCAAATATGAGTGAGCAACCAAATTAAATACATTTTAACCAGGCCCTAAGAGTCTAAAAATCCAGCTGAACAAAGAACTCAGCTATTATGCAAATTGAGCATCTTTTATATGGTATCAAACTATAACATGGAAAACTTTGTTAAAGTTTTGATAGAAATCTAAATACTTTACAATCTTACATTCTAAACCCCCACCCTCTGCAATTTTTAGTACTGACTATTTTAGTACGAAAAATTGAGTGAATATATTCATGTCAGTGTGTAGTTAAAAGAACCCTAGATTTTGATTTAGGGAACTTAGGTTCTAGTCCCAGCTCTGCAACAAAACAGCTTATTGACAAAGCCACATACTTTCTGTTTCATTATCTGTAAAATGAGGGCTTTAGTCTACCAGACAATATCTGTGTATCCTGTTCAGTTCAATGACTAAAAATGAATATCAGTCTTTGCTCTCATATTTAAATACACATTTAGCTGTTGCTGTTATTTTTATCATTACATGTTTGGGGAGCTTATACTGACTGAAGTAACGTTGAGAAATAATGCTATACAAGAAATCATTTTACATATACACATATTTTGTAATCAATAATGGCCCTTGAAATTGTTCAATGTCAATCAGATTCTAAATGCTTCAGAAACATCATATTCTCAAATTATAGCAAAGTGTCTTCCAGGGGGATATTTTCGAAATGAAAGAAAATATTGAATGTCTGCAGTCATTTGCAATTCATGAAGAATGCATCAAGTCTCTTATGGTTTACCACTCTCGGGTGAAAGACTTAGTTGGCTAAATTGTTTATTTGGAATACACTTTATGATACAGCTTCCCAAGTTTTCATGTATTCAGTTAAAGATCTTGGGGGTCAAAGACACTCATGAGTAAAATATCTTTCTGTCAAATAAAACATGGTAGAAATATCACATTTGGTCATTGACCAACTGTGAATTACACAGGATCCATATTTGTATCCTAATTTTACAGAAGAAACTGAGTTTTCGAGAATTTGAGTACCTTGGCCAATATTACACGGCTATTGAGCTGAGACCAGAATCTAAGCCTTTCACTCATTTCTCTGTCCCCTACACAATAGGTTCTTCTGAGTTGCCTAAAATGAGAAAAAAAGGTAGATTTGGAAGGTAAGAAATGCCATATTATACAAACGGATAAAGAGAGCAACAAAGCAAAGATGGATGGTTTGCCCAATGAATCCCAGGGAATTTGAAAGTAGTCAAATGATTTCTCTCACATATAATTTATATTGCTTCCCTGGCCCTTAACAGAGATAGAATTTAATTGTTGAAATGCTAGCTTGCAAAAATCGTTTTTTTTTTTCTTTTTGAGACAGAGTCTCACTCTTGTCACCCAGGCTGGAGTGCAGTGGTGTGAGCGCAACAAAAATAGTCTTCATAAGGAATGTTAAGGCTTAAATTAGGCAGTAGCAGCTTAAAAAGCTAAACTAATGGAGGAAATACTTCTCTCTTTCATTTCTAGGATGTAGGGAAATGGGCAACATAGTAATGGAGTGAAGATGCCGATAGAGGTGGTTGGTTCTTCACAGAAAAGGTTCCCAGGGCGACGAATAAAACTTGAACAAAAATAATTTGATTCACACATACGTAGATTAAAATTCAGAGAGTTTGGATCACTCCTGTAATCCCAGCACTTTGGGAGGCTGAGGCGGGTGGATCACCTGAGGTCAGGAGTTCCAGATCATCCTGAACAACACGGTGAAACCCTGTCTCTACTAAAAATACAAAAATTAGCTGGGCGTCATGGTGAGTGCCTGTAATCCCAGCTACTCAGGAGGCTGAGGCAGGAGAATTGCTTGCACCTGGGAGGTGGAGTTTGCAGTGCGCTGAGATTGCGCCATTGCACTCCAGCCGGGGAGACGCAGCAAGACTCCTTCTCAAAAAATAAAAATAAAAAAAATACAGAGAGTTGCTAGATATATAATGAAGTATTCCAAGTCAAAAAAATGATCAATAACTGATTGCAGAACAAATGTAGTCTGTTTGTGCTATTAAAATTTCTTTAGAAAAAGAAAAACAACTTATCTTTATATGAGTAACTGTTCACAGAATTTGGCACAATTCAATCATCAGTGAACGATTATTTAAAAATAAATGCAAAGAACTCCACCTCTTTGTCCCATTATTTTGCCATTTGGCAAAATTTCCTTGAGAATGTAAGGATTGTTAACTCTGCATTTAATAAGAAATGTTAACAGAGAGTATGATTCAGTGATTCTCAACCCCAAATGCCCTTTTGGTGGTTCAAACATGACACCAGGGTGGAGAATCTCTGCTGTAGTAGAAAAGGCATGACCCCTGATGTCAGATGGCCTGGATGTCAGAACCAATTTTCTGATTTATTTATTTAATTTAATGGATTAAAAATATGAAATTGATTTTATTAATCTGTCTGTAACATTTGAACTCTAGTTCTTATTCAGGGGCAAATCCAGGTGCGTACAGCCTTCAGCTCATATAATTTAGGGAAATCTTTAAGAAAGCAATATAAAAAATCTTCCATTGTGACTATTGGCAAACTGTACAATCAAAATGAACACAAGGTTAAGTGTCAACAGCTTCACAGTAAATCTCACTCTGGCTTTAGCATCAGATTAGTGAAGGTGTCTTGTTGAAGAGTAGATATAAGATTGCATTACAGCTCTAAAGGACTTAGTACAGTATTATTAGAATAATGAAAGAACAGAAGAATAAGGTTTTGAGAATGTCATTGTCAGAGGAGAGAGAGCCTATTGTAAAATTCCTAGACTGAGGTTGAATTGATTCTTGCTGAACATATGGTGCTACCCCATTAGTACATGTACGTTGAATGGATTTTTCCCCCTAGAATTTCACAATCAAGAGATAATCATTTACTCTTTTTTAATTGTTGTTCAAAATAGTTTCTCTCATGACTAAATGAAGTCATCCTTAATATCACTGTGAGAAGTTAGGTATGTATAACTTGGGCCTGAAGCAAGGAAAGTTGTTTGCTTACATGAAGATTATGTATACATATTTTACGTGAAACTGCCTTTGCCACTTTTATGTAATGTCATTTTATATCTCCTATAGATCTCATCTATTCACATTCTTCAACAATGCATAGATCTTTTATCTCATCATACATATGCCATGGTTGCACATTCAATTCATGTGCTGAGGAAGATCAGGTCTCAGTCTCCAGTCTTCCCTCCTGAGTTCCAGATACATATGGACGTCTTCTATACCTCCACATTCCACCCAAACCTCACTATTCACAACTGTCAGCATGGTAACTAATCCCTCCCTGACTGGGATCCCTCTCTTAGTGAAGGACACACTATCCACACAGCCACCTAAGAAGGAAGCCTTGGAATCGGCCAGAGTCCTTCCTCTTCCTCACCCCTGACATTTGATGAACACCTAAGACCCATGGATTCTGCCCCTGTATCCATTATTTATCCCCTTCTCTCTCTCTCTCTCTCCATTGCCTCTAATTTGGATCAGGCCCACAGCATCTTGCCCTGAACCTTTGCAACATCCTATGAACAGGTCTACCGTCCTTCCAATGCACTATTAGAGTATTCTTTCAGTAGTGTAAATTTGATCATGTTTTCAATTCTTCAATAGTTCACCATTTTTAAATATAAAATTCTCAAGAGCATGCCACATTTATGATGTGGCCTCTGATGTACTCCTCCTGTTGCTCTTTGGTTCAATATGAAAGAGCTTCCTGCAGTTTTTAACACACCAGCTTTCTCATTTCTATGCCTTTGGCCATGGCTGCCTTTCCTGGTTTCTTTGCCTACTTCTTCTGCATACAACATGAGCATGTCTCTAGGGCTCAGCATAGGCATTGCCCCTGGATAGAAGATTCCCTGCTTCTCCCCACATCCAGGCTGAGTTTGGTGCCTCGTTGCTGAGCTTCCTTAGCAATCTCTGTGCACCAGTACTTCAGCAATAATCAATCTCTGTTATACCTGTTCTCATGTCTGCTTCTCTCACTAGGCCATCAGCTCCTGTCCTTAACCTCAAAATCTCTGATGAGTGCCACATAGGCAAGTCAACACATTTTTGTTAAATGCATGAAAGGAAGAATGAGTGTTGTTATGTACCAGAAACTGTATTGGAGAAGTGACTTGACATGAGCCTGTATTGATGCCACCATGCAACTTCTTCGGACATTCAAAGGACTTGTTAAAAGCCCTGTGGCATTTGCAAAATGCTAGTTCATTCAGAATACTCCGAGGTGCTTGAGAGCATTGACTCCAGGCAATACAGCAAAGATGAAGATGTTGCCTTCCAAGCTCCTCTCATCCATTTCTGTGTTACCGCCTCCCCTTTGGCATCTTTTCTTTTCCTCTAGGGGACTTTTGGCTCCACCTGCTCATATCCTCATGCTTGCTAAATACACCAGCTTTGGGTCCCAAAGATAATGAAATTAAATATGAAGTTAATATTTACATGAGCTATACTAGTCCCTTCTCACACTGCTGTAAAAAACTACCTGAGACTAGTTTATGAAGAAAAGAGGTTTAATTGACTCACAGTTCCACAGGCTGTACAGAAAGCATGGCTGGGAGGCCTCAGGAAACTCACAATTATGGCAGAAGATGAAGGGGATGGGGGTAAGTGTGTAGCCCTTCTCCCTTTGCTCTCTCTCTCCTGCTCTGTCTTACCAGATCTTGTGAGAACTCGCTCACTATCATGAGAACAGCAAGGGGGAAATCCACCCCCATGATCCAATCACCTCCCACCAGGTCCCTCCCCCAACACTCAAGATTATAATTCGAGATGAGATTTGGGTGGGGACACAGAGCCAAACCATATCATTCTGCCCCTGGCCCCTCCAAAATCTCATGCCCTCCCCACATTTCAAAACCATGTATGCCTTCTCCACAGTCCCCCAAAGTCTTAACTCATTTCAGCATTAACTCAAAAGTCCAAGTCCAAAGTCTCATCTGAGATAAGGCAAGTCTCTTCCGCCTATGAGCCTGTAAAATAAAAAGCAAGTTAGTTACTTCCAAGATACAATGCGGGTACGGGTATTGGGTAAATGCTCCTATTCCAAAAGGAAGAAATTGGCCAAAACAAAGGGGCTACAGGCCCCATGCAAGTCTGAAACCCAGCAGGGCAGTCATTAAATCTTAAAGCTCTGAAATAGCCTCCTTTGACTCCATGTTCCACATCCAGGGCATGCTGATGCAAGAGGTGGGCCTCCAAGGCCTTGGGTATGAGCACAAATCGTCAATCACTCACACAACAAATACATATTGAATGCTTCTTTTTTGCCAGGGACTACAGGTGCAGCAGCAAACAAAATAGTCAGAGCTCATGTTCTTGTGACACAGTCTAGAAGGAACCCAACCGTAAGCAAACAAATGTATAATATAAAGTTGAGTAATGATAAATGCTATGAATTAAAGTAAAGCAGATAAAGTGACAAGGGCAAAGTTTCGCTCTTTTTTGTGGGATGATCAGCAATGACCTCTTTAATTCTGAACTTCTATCAAAATCTGAGTGACAGAAGGGACAGAGAACTGTGCTCTCTGTGGAAATGAGGTTTAGACAGAAGAATCAGAAAGTCCAAAGTCTTCCTGACAAGAGAAAGCCTGAGGCTTTGAGAAACAATGAAGAGCCCAGCCTGGCTGAAATGGAAGAGTATTCAGAGAGTAGACAGAGGCCAGATCACAAAGCTCTGTGGGTCCTGGAAGGTATTTGAGATTTTATTCCAGCATGATCTGAAGCCATTGTGGCCTTCTGAGCAGGGATATGTGATTTACATTTTAAAAGGATCATCCTGGTTACTATATGAAGAATGGATTTTAATGGGACAAGAGTGGAAGCAGGGAGACCAGTAAAGAGGTTATTGTCATACTTCAGGTGAGAGATGATGATGAAAGATGGTCGGACTTAGAATATATTTTAAACATAGAGCTGGCAGGATGTTTTTGCTGATATGATTGTGGATTTGAAAAAGAGAGGTATCAAGAATAATGCCAAGATTTTTACCCTCAGCAACTAAAACAAGGTAGATTGGCTGAAGAGCAGGGTTGGGAGAGCATATCATAAGTTCTGCATTAGACAAATTACATTTAAATTTTCTTGTGGACATCTACATTCAAATTTAGAATATGTTGTCAGCTATAAAAAGCTAGTGTTCCTGGAAGTTTCAGAGCTGGGTATGTAGCTATGAAAAATTCCAATGTGTAAATGCTTTTAAAAATTGGGAAATTGGATGGCTTAGCCTAAGAAAAGAATGTGACTAGAGAAAAGTTTCAAAACCTGAGCACTGGGGCACTACAACCATCAGAGTAGTATTTTTCAAGACAGGTTGTGAACCAGTAGAGGTCCTGAAATCAATTTAATGGTGGCAACAAGAATTAAAAAGAAGTAGTAAATACCCTGTAAACCAAAAATTAAAATTCTGAGCCCCCCCAGTTGACTGAATGGAACCATCTTCTCTGGCCAAGGACATTCCAAAGTAAACCTGAAAAACTAGTTCAGGCCATGATGGGAAGGAGGAGTTGGACATGCCTCATTATGCACTCTTTCTTTTGGAATTCAGGCACAACTCATCAGCATTAACATTAAAACAGCGATCTGAAGACTGATAAAACAAACTCTTTGTAGCAATAAGATACCAAATCCCAATCTGACTCTAGTGACATCACATGACAGACAGCAGGCCCTAAAAGACATCAAGATATTTTACGCCAAAATATATTTCTTTGACATACTTTGAAATGGCTCTGTAAAGCTGTCTCTTGTGGGGAAAATCTATATTCTGTAGAGAATTCCCTTCTCTTTCCAGGTCTTTTTTTGATCCAGGAGAGATTAACTAAGAGTCTGGCATTTATTTTAGGTCTGATTAGAGACATTCGCCATCTAGTCTCTCTGAAGTTTACTATCTGGAGGTTTCATCTGCATAATTAGAACCATGGTCCCCATAATTCCTTATCTTAACCCGAGCACTCCTTTCAATTGATTTTAGGTCCTTGGATAATAATTTAACTCTTTTAACCAATTGCCATTCAGAAAATTTTTGAATCCAACTATGACCTGTAAACTGCCCCCACAACCCCACAACTCCCACCATGGTTCAAGTCGTTCTGCCTTTCTGGACCAAATCAGTGCATAACCCACATGTATTGATTGATGCCTTATGTCTCCCTAAAATGTATAAAACCAAATTGCAGCCTGACCACTTTGGGCACATGTTCTCAGGACCTCCTGGGGCTGTGTCATGGGTCATGGTCCCCCACATTTGGCTCAGAACAAATTTCTTTAGATATTTTAAAGAGTTTGACTCTTTTCTATCAATAAGACTAAAACAGATTAGACAAATCTACACTAGAATAGACAATTGTCAACATATATCTCATGTAGTAAGTATAAATATCATTTTATGAGAATTTTCTGTTTCTGGTTTGTGTACTAGGTTGCATTAAAAAATTTATGTCCTGGTATTCTGAGGTAGGAACAGGTAGAAAAGCTAGCAAAAGAGACAGAGAATAGCCATTGAAGTAAGAGGAAAACCAAGAGAGTGTATGTCCCCAAATCCAGTAGAAGAAAGTGTTTCAAGGTGAAGGAACTATTCAGTGTAAAGATATAACAACTGGGTTTGGTAACAGGAGGTCATTAGTAAATTTATCAAGGGTAGTTTCAGTGAAGAAGTGGGGTGAAAGCTTGATTAGAGTGAGATCAAGAAAAATAGGAGAAGAGGAAGTAGAAATAGCAAGTTAAGTCATATGAAAGAACAGAAAAATGAGGCAGTAACTAGCATTATGTAACTTCAACTCAGCATACTATAACTTTGTGACAAAGCACAGTAAAACATATCTCAACTCTCTGACCTCCTGAGCTGGGAGGCAGTGGTACCCTCAGCCCACTATCTCTCAGCTCAGGAAAGAATCTCAAACATTGGTGTTTCAAATTAGAGTTCTTGTTTTGATTTAGTTCTGCTTCCTTAACCTAATTTTAAAGATTTTTTTATAGTAGTCATATCATTTAGAGATTGAGCTGCTCTCTAAACCTAGTGCTACTTTTAAAATCAAAGAGTAAAGGCCAGGTGTGGTGGCTTATGCCTGTAACCTCAGCACTTTGGGAGGCCGAGATGGGTGGATCACGAGGTCAGGAGATTGAGACCATCCTGGCCAACATGGTGAAACCCTGTCTCTACTAAAATACAAAAAAATTAGCTGGGTGTGGTGGTGTGCACCTGTAGTCCCAGTTACTCAGGAGGCTGAGGCAGGGGAATTGCTTGAACCCAGGAGGCAGAGGTTGCAGTAAGCCGAGATCGTGCCACTGCACTCCAGCCTGGTGACAGAGCGAGACTCTGTCTCAAAAAAAAAAAAAAAAAAAAAAAAAAAGAAGAGAAAAAAAATATCAAAGCCTAAAGACAAAAAAATACTTTGAACTCTATTCATTTTGTAAAATTGATATTACTACTTCCTTAATTGTTTGATAGAATTCATGTATGAAGCCATCTGTGCCTGGAGTTTTCTTGGGAAGGTTTTAAATAAAAATATATGTCTTTATTATAGGACTATTCTAATTTTCTATTTCCTCTTCTGTCAGTTTTAGTAATTCATATCATTCAAGTAATTAACCCTTTAAGTCTTGATAGAAAATGTCTATAAACTTTATTATTCTTTTAATGTCTATAAATTGTTAGTGATATCCTCTCTTTCATAGTTGATATTGATAATTTGTGTGTTTTTTTCTGTTTTTATCTTGATCAATCTAGGTAGGGTGTTATTGATTTTGTTAATATTTTCAAAAAATCAAAATTGTTTCATGGTTTTCTATATTATTCATCTGTTTTCTATTTCATTGACATCTACCGTTTCCATTATTATTTCTTTTCTTCTGCTTATTTTGGGTTTTTACTTTTCTCCCTAGATTCTTAAGGTGGAAGCAATGACCATTTATTTTAATCCTTTCCTCTTTCTTATATAAGAAAGTCAAGATATAAAATTCTCCTTAAACACTGCATTCCAAAAATTTGGATATGTCTTATTTTAATTATCATTCAAGTAAGAATATTTTTTAATTTCTTATTTAACCCAGGGGTTATTAAGACATAGATTCCTTGATTTCAAAATATTTGGAGATTTTCTGTTTTAAAATAAAATCAAAATAGTTAACTTTGTTGTCAAAGGACATACCCCATATGATGTTAATTGCTAAAATTTATTGTAGCTTGTTTTGTGGTACAGCATATGGTTGGTATTGGTGAGTGCTCTATGATTACTTGGAAAAAAAGGTGAATTGTGTTAGTCAAGTCAGTTGATAGTGATGTTCAAGTCTTCTATATCCATACACAGTGTTTTTGTGCTTATTCTATTACTGAGAAAGGAAAGTATACAATTAAAGGTAAACAATAAAAATATAATAAAATACAATAAATAAATATAAAATACAAGCATACAATAGTATGCTTTCATTTGCCTCTGGAATTAAGCAATGAAATAAATTATTCATACTTATTTACACATTATTTTTTCTGGAAATTTCCATTCCTTTATGTGGACTGAATTTTCACCTGATATCGTTTTCCATTAGTCCGAGGATTCCATATCTTAATATACCCTATAGTGCTTATCTGCTGGTAACAGATTATGTTATCATTTGTTTGTCTGAACATGACTTTATTTGTCCTTCATTTCTGAAGGATAGTTTTTTGAGATTTGGATTTTCCCTTTCAGTACTTTAAAAATGTCATTCTAATGTAGTCTGATTTACATTGTTTCTAGTGAGGTTGGCAGTCTATCTAATGATATTAGAGTTATTATTGCTCCCTTATAAATAATGTGTCTTTTTTTTCTAAGTCATTTTAAAAGAATTTTTTTGTTTATCACTTTATCTATTTTGGAGTATAGTCTTTTCCAAAAATGCAGTCATACTTTTTGAAATCCTTAAAGACTGAGATTTATCCCATGTTGCTAAAAATTAACTATTTAAATTTACTATGGAGTGACTTTTCTTTCTGTTACGTATCACATTTTACTGCTTCTTCACCATGTCTAGTAATTTTTTATTATATGCTGGATATTATGAATGCCATGTTGCTGAATACCTGGCTTTTTTATTCTTCCTTAATAGAATGTCGAGTTTTGTTCCAGCAGACAGTTAATTTACTTAAGCTTAATTAATTCAAACCTTGTGTTTAAGCTGTGCTAGGGAAATTTCAGATTAGTTTTTACATAGGACTAGACTAGTATGACCTCTCCTGGGTCTCTACTGAATGTTAGAGTTATTTAATAAGATGTCTCCACTCTGACTAGTTATTACTCAAATATATCCCAGCCTAGGTGTCTTCTAGTAGCTGTTCAATTCAATGTTTCTCAGCAGTTTTTCTTTCATCAGCAGTTGTTTTTCTTTTTTTGGCCCCATCTTATGGATTCTTGCTCCATGCATGGAGAGTTTTGTATTGGATCCAACAATAAGGAAAACCACATTTGGAATCCTGGAGTTCCTTTTCCGCACAGGTCTCCATTTCTGTTCCACAATATCTATCTATCTACCTCAGGACACCAAAGGTGTGATATCTGCATCCTCAGGGCAGAGACCTCTGCCCTTTCTTGCCCTCCACCCCACTGTATTTATCAGTGCCTCCAGGAAGGAAGCTGGGGTAACTGTGGCAATCATCTTACATTTACTTTTCTTAGGGATCACAGATCTTTGCTCCCTGTTTTCTAACATCTAAAAAAAACTTTCATATATTTTGTCCAGTTTTAATGTTGTTTATGGTGAGAGGGCTGGTCTGGTATAAGTTACTCAGTGATGGCCACAAGCAGAAGACCTCTAATATGTTTTGAAATGTGGCTTGTGAGGTTATAACATAGCCATCTTTGCAAATTTTAAAAATTCATTTGTCTTATGAATGTTACATGAAGAACAGTTTTCTCTATTTTGACAAAATTGACTAGACTTTCTCAAGTCCCAGGAACTACAGTTTTCACTGCATAAAACTTGGACACCTTCCCAAGGTTTGCCCTTTCAAAACTGAAATGGCAAAAAGGAAGGAGTAATCAAGAATCTATAAGCAATTTTATACTCTGGACATCCCAGTGCAATCCAAGTGCTGATTTATAAAAAGCAAGGGGATATTTACTTTTTGAGCTTGGAATGGTTGATGAGTTTCAAAGAACACTGGACTAAATATCAGAAGATTTGAGTCTTGTCCTGGTTCTACTGCTTACTAATCATCTGATCTTGGATAAATGTGACAGTTTCCTCAACTGTGAAATCTACCTCATGAGATTAATATGTAGCTTAGATGTAGTTAAATAGATTGAAAAGAACATTGTAGACCATAAAACATTATATAAATATAAAATACATGGTTCCTTATACCTTAAGAAATATGAGCCAAATTTATGAGAAAAGATGACAATTTTTCTAAGTGTAAAACATTTAAAGTGTAAAACATTCAAGGTAAAAAGGTCAATAATGGAATGGAAATAGAAATTTATTTAGAAGGGATAACTTTTTTTGTTTGTAAATTAATTGAAAACTACTGTGTGCTCTTAGAAGCAAGAAAACTTCCCTCAGTCTAATAAAAATGTTTAAATTTGGTGTGATCAATTGTTTTATAGTACTTTAATCTTATTTTAGTTTTAATTATGGGAGTGTATTCTAGAAATAGTTATTACACTAAAAATTTCATAGGAGAAAGGAATATCTCAAGTTATAATTTATTCCAGTAGTTCTAATAAATCATAGATGCTATGCCTTCAAGTTTTCACCCAAATTCAAAAGAACATTTTCCTGCTCTCAAATAGCCTTTTCCAAAAAAGCAATTATACTTTGAAACCTTCAAAGATTGAGACTTGCCTCATGTTAAAAATAAGCTATTTACATTTGTAAGCTGAACAGGACATCATCAGGGATAGAACTTTTCCTTCCCCTACTTAATGGGCTTATTTATCTCAAAGTCACAGAATCATAAGACATAAGATCCAGAAGACATTATGGATATCATCGGAGCCATGATTGCATTTTACAGAATTAAGCACTGATGGTGACCCACTAGGGGGTCCATATGCAGTACAGATGGAAGGGGGCTCAATACAAAATGGAAAAATAAATCAATGCCATGTTCACTCATGACTATAGGACATATCACAGGTTATTTGGCCTCTTAACATTTTTGAATACTTTTGTCATCATTGGTAGAGAGCACTGTACTCAGTATCTTGGGAAATAACAAAGGAAGTGAACAACAGAGGTTCTTGCTTCGAATATCTTGCCCTGAGATGAGAAAGAAAGCCTAGTGCAGGAAGGTGTTATTGGCATTTCTATATACATGAGTTTGGTCAGCTGAATTAAACTTAAGTTTCACAAGGCTTACCATGTGCCAGGTTGATGTAGTTGTAGTGGGTTCCAAAAATAAAAAAGAGAAGGTCCTTACCCTCTTGTACCTTAAAGTCTGGTAGAGATAAAAGATACACAAACAAAGACATAAAATCTAATGCACTACATGCGTTAATACGAACAGGTCCAAGATTAAACACTGTAATAAGATAAAAAGGAGGTGATAGGCAATAAAGGTAGAGGAGAAACCAGTGGCAGTGGAGATGCAAAGGCTACAGATCTGTGAGGTATTTAGGAAATAGACAACATAATTTGCAACTAAGTGGACGTGGTAGGTAAGGGAGAAGGAGGTGTCTAAGATGGCAGTGATGTGTTTGTATTTTTAGGTAGATGGTTATGAAATGGTGTCACCAATCAACAGACAAGATGCTAAGAGTTTTAAAAATGAGTGGCACTGAGGACAGAAACAGTGAGTTCCATTTTCTAACATGCTGACTTTGAATTTACTGTGGAAAATCCTGGTAGAAATGCCAGGAAGACCTTTGGAGATATATCTCACCATAGCCAAGAAAAAAGAGGTGAACTCAAGAAAATGATTTGGAGATTTATAATGTTTAAGGCATAATGCAAACAATGGACATGAGTGAGGTTATCTAAGAAAAGGGGACAGGGAGAATATTAGTCCGAGAAAGAAATCCTGGAAATAAACAAAATTTAAGGGCTAATTGAAGTAAGTGGACATTAGAAGAAGGCTGAGAGAGGACATTCAGAAAGATAGAAGTGAATGTTGTCTTCTACGCCTGCCTGCATGGCTGACAGAACCCTGTAAGCTTTGGAATAACACTTTTCCATCATCCCTGGGGAGGTGGATAATCAATATCTTAGTCTAATCATAGACTAAACCAACCACAGACATTCCACCTTGCTAGGATTGATAATCCAGGAGCATGTGATGCAGTCCTGGTCAGGAAGAAATAAGGGGAAATCTGAGGGCTACCATTATTTTTCTTGCTCTTAGAAAATAGACCAAGGACAGGATTTTCCTGTTTTCAGTCTCTCAAGGAACATGTCTGATGAGATTGTTATGACTATGGCATCCCTCTTGAGATTCTGAAGTAGCAGGCCCGGAAATAAAAGCCAACAACTCACTGAGGAAATCAGAAGAGGAAGAGGGAAGCATCTGAGGGGTTTTGTTGAGCAAACCTGAAACTGTTGGTCTCCACCTACTTTTTGTGAAACAAATTATACCCTGTACATTGTTGAGAGAGAGAGAGAGAGAGAGAAGAGAAAGAAAGAAAAAGGAATGGAAGGAAGGAAAGAAGGAAGGAAATTAGTTAAATTAGGAGACAGCGATATGAACATGAGGGAGTATTATTTACAAAGGATGGAAATAATTGCAGAGGCTCATTGGTAACTCTAACAGCTGAAACCATTTGAGCAATATCCAGTTGGTGGTAGAACAAGGAACAAGTGGGCATTGAGCAAGAGAAAATAAATATTGACAACATTTTCCGGAGGTTGGTTGTAAAGGGAAGATAGGGAGACATCTAAAGAGATGCAAGGAGAAGAAATAATTAATTTTTAGAATGAGAAAATTTTTCCTAATGTTTATAGGTGGGGTCAAGAGTTATGGAAGAGGGAGTAGCAGAAGATATAGCAGAGAGAGAATGATTTATGGGGAAATTCTCTGGAAAGTAGGAAGGGGCAGGCTTAAGAAGAAAGAAGAAGGTGGTGACTTTGAAGAACAAGGACATAGCATTCTCAGATCTTGGAGAGGAAAAGGTCGGAAGTGGGCTTATACAAGTGAGAGGACAGAATGGACAGTGAAAGCCAGAAAGCTGATGATATTATCCTTTGCCCTGAAGTGGTAGAGAATTTTGGTTTTGGAGAATGGAAGGGGTGAGTGTTGGAGTGGAAGCAGGAGTGGCCACATTCCGCATCCTTGAATGTGCTCAAGCAGCTGCCTCTTGGCTGACTGAAGAGTGGAATTAGCCCAAGAATGTGGCCCTGTTAAATCATGCATTTCATTGTATCCAAATGAATGACAGGTCAATGGATTTGTTGCTATTATTAGGTTAAAGTACATACCACAGGGCCTTATCAAGATTTGTATGAGTCCCAGGAGATAAATGACCACATCTATAAAAAAAAAATGATGAATTAATGTGTTTAAGATAAGGAGGTAATTTTGTAAGATTACTCCTAAAAATGAATAGTATCTCTAGATTTAATATCTTGTGACCCAATTCTATTAGCCTAGTACCTAGACACATGGAATGATAAACAGTGTTTTTTTTTAATTTTAAAATTAAACACATGGATAGCAATTTGAGCATAAGCTGTATTTTTTTCACCCATTGGGCTCATTTAGGCCATTTGCCTTGAAGAAAGCAGGATCCTGTCCATCTGGTAGCACACTTAGGAAAGGTGGGTGATAGTGTGGTCCCTGAATGAGATCTAGGGCCACTTGTTCAAAATGTGAAAACATTAGCATAGGATATGGCATGATATTATTAACTGTTCCTTTCTATTTGATTATTAAACATTAACAACCACCCGCTTGGGCTTTTCTTTTTGTACTCATGGTACTTATTTGGAAATCTATTGCTATGTAATTAATTGCACCAAAACAACAACAAAAAAACAAATAATTACTTTAGTATTTCCTCTCGCAGTTCTGGGTGTTGACTGGGCTCCATTAGGCAGTTTTTGCTTGGGTACCTCCCATGATGTTGCAGCAAATGGTGTCTGGGGCTAGAGTTATCTTGGGACTCATTTACTCACATGTTGGTACTCTTGTATGGCTATTGGCTGGGATTCCAACTGAAGCTTTAGGCCGGAAACCTGGCCTCTGTGGTCTTGCCACATCCTCATAGCATGGTGGCTGGGTTCCAGAAATGAGTGTCCTGAGAGGATCAGGTGAAATCTGTATTGCCTTTTATGTTCCACTCTCAGAAGTTCCAGAGCATCAATTCTGCTGTCATCATAGACCCTCCAAGATTCAAGCGGGAGGGACAAAACCCCACCTCTTTATAGGAGGTGTGTCAGCATCCACAGGAAGAAAAAACGTGGGATGGGAGCTCTTTTTGCAGCCGTTTTGGAAAATAACATTTGCATACTGCCCAACAGACAGAGTGGCTCTGTCTAGACTACAGTCTTAAGGCGAGTGCTTTACATCTCTTCCAACCCCACTATCCCATAAGCCTTCTTGGGAGATTTTGTCTTTGTGGACCTATGTCTTCTCAGGCCATAAATGGCACCCATATACGCCATCTGACAAGTTAAGGCTGAAGTTACTCCTTGCCAGAGACATTTTGTAAAAACTAGAATTTATTTTTTTGCAGCGGATTTAAGTAAATAGCACAGAGTACAGAGAGTTCTTATGTATCCTTCCCTGCCATACATGCACAGTCTCCCCCCATTATCAACATCCCCCACCAGAGAGGTACACTTGTTAAAACTGATGAACCAGCAATGACACATCATTATCACCCAAAGTCCAGAGTTTACATTAGGATTCACTCTTGGTGGTGTACTCTTTGGGTTCTGACAAACATATAATGACATGTATCCACATTATGGTATCATACAGAGGAGGTTTGCTGCCGGAAAAATCCTCTGTGCTCAACTTCTTCATCCTTTCCTTTCTTGCAAGTCCTGGCAACTACTGAGACTTTGTAATTAAGACATGCTGACTCTTCTTCCTGCATCCAGTCCTTCTTTTTTTATCTTCTTTAATCTGTATTGTACTTTGTTGTTAGAATTATATTTCCCAAGAAAAAAAATTTAAACAGATTTATCTCCTGATCAAAATGTCAATGATTTTTCATTGCATAGAAATTAAGTTGCAAAGTTTCATTATTTGTCCTTATGGTACAATAATTAAATTAAAGTCAGTGTATTGACAAATAGTTGGCATGCAATAACGTGGTTTGAGGATTACTAACATAGTGAAATGATATTTTTCTTCATCTTCTATTCCTCCACTCCTAACTGAGCTCCTTTCTGGGACACGGGACTCACCTAGCTCCATTCTCAATCCTCAGCCCAAATGAAGCTAAGTTAGCAGAAAGATGTGTTTCATAAAACCAGAAATAAAGAGCCATACTTCAAGCACAGTAGCACCCTACAGCTATGATAAAAGCTCTGTCTGCTAGATGCTTCATCTTTGGGATCATATTAGAAAAGATTAACTTTTTTTCATCCTTGCCTTCAAAATCAGGTCCTGTCCCAGATTCATTAGTGGAGAGCATGGGGAGGGATGTGATACTTTTAAGTAACTAACAGTCTGGACTGAAGTCAGAGAGTAGGAGCAACTAGGATTCTTTGAAGAAGACAGAGAAGTCCATACACCTAGAACAGGAGTTCACACACCACAACCAATGGTCCAAATCCAATGTGCCATCTGTTTTATTTTCTTTAATTTTACAACATTTGGTTGACAAGTAAATGATATATATATATTCAAGGTGTAACATGTGATGACTTGATATACATTGTGTACCACAGTCTAATCAACTGACACATCCACTGCCACCCATAGTTACCATTTGTGTGGGTGTGTGTGGGGGTGGGGGCAGGCAAGAGCACTTAAAATCTGCTGTCTTATCAAATTCCAAGTAAGCAATACAGTATTATTATCTATAGTTACCATACCATTCATTAGATCCCTAAAACTTATTCATATTAGAACTGAAAGTTTTTACCCTTTGAGCAACATTTCCTCATCCCACCTGGCACCCACCAACAGCCCCTAGAAACTATCTTTTTACTCTACTTCTATGAATTCATCATTTTTAGATTTCACATATAAGTGAGATCATATATGTGTTAGGGCATTCTTGCATCGCTATGAAGAAATATCTGAGATTGGGTAATTTATAAAGAAAATCGGTTTAATTGGCCCATGATTCTGTAGGCTGTACAGAAAGCATGGTGCTGGCATCTGCTCAGCTTCTGGGGAGACATCAGGGAGCTTTTACTCATGGTGGAAGGTGAAGCAGGAGCAGGCACATTACATGGCCAGAGCAGGAGCAAGAGAGGGAGTATAGGGGGAAGGTGCTTCACTTTACAACAACCAGATCTCATGAGAACTCACACTATCATGAAGACAGCACAAAAAGGATAATGCTAAACCATTCATGAGAAATCTGCCCTCGTGATATCATCACCTTCCACCAGGCCCCACCTCTAACACTGAGGATTACAATTCAACCTGAGATTTGAGTGGGGCAAATATTCAAACTAAATCAATACAGTATTTGTCTTTCTGTGGCTGTCTACTTTCATTTAGTGTAATGACCTCCAGGTGCATCCATGCTGTCACAAATGGCAGAATTTCCTTCTTTCATGGCTGAATAATATTCCATGGTGGATATAAGTCACATTTTAAAAATCCATTCATCCACTGATGGACACTTAGGCTAGTTTTCCTTATGTCGGGTATTGTGAATAGTGCTGCAGTAAACATGGGGGTGCAGATATCTATTTGGGGTGCTGATTTCATTTCCTTTGAACATGTACACAGAAGTAGAATTGCTGGAGGGTATGGTAGTTCTATTTTTCATTTTTGGAGGCCACTCTATACTGTTTTCCATAATGTCTGTATTAATCTATATTCCCACCAATGGGGTACAAGGGTTCCCCTTTCCCCACACCCTCATCAACACTTACCTCTTGTTTTTTTTTTTTTTTTATAATAACCATCCTTACAGGTTTGAGGTGATACCTTATTGTGGTTTTGATTTGCGTTTCTCTGATAATTAGTGATGTTGAACACCTTTTGATATACCTGTTGGCCATGTGTATATCTTTTTTGGAAAAATGATTTTTCAGGTTCTCTGCCCATTTTTTAAATTGTGTTATTTGGGGCTAGAGTTATCTTGGGGCTCAACTTTTGTTATTGAGTTGCGTGAGTTCCTTATATGTTTAGGATATTCACCTCTTATCAGATATATGATTTGCTGATATTCTCTCCCAATATCTAGGTTGTCTTTGTATTTTGTTGTTTCCTTTGATGTGCAGAAGCTTTTTAGTGTGATGTAGTCCCACTTGTTTATTTTTGCTTTGTTGCTGCCATCTGTTTTTTAAATAAAGTTTTATTGGAACACAGCCACACCATTATTTTATGTATTGTTTATGACTGCTTCTGTGCTACAACAGCACCGTTGAGTAGTTGTGACAGAGACTGTTTGGTCTGTGAAACTTAACATGTTTACTTTCTGGCTCTTTGAAGAAAACGTTTACTGGCCCCTGATCTATAAAACCATGGTAAAGAGAAAGGGTATCAGAAGCCACAAAAAGGAGACTGCCATGGGACTCCCTGAATGGTCTCGTTACAGGTGACAGGTCATCAAGAGGAAATGCACAAACTCTTTGGCATCAACTTCTGAATTCTGCACGGTGGTACAGTAGCAAGACACCTTCTGGAGATGGACTAGACGTTTATGCACTTCCAAATAGTGATGACAAAAGGGGTTACACAAAGATGAGACCTTTCATCCTTGGCAGTTTCATCTCTCACTTCATCACATCACATCCTCTATCCATCCTTCACTGTAGTCTTCTTCCCAGAATGAGACCTGAGCCTTCAGGTTGCTGGGACTGTTCAAGTTTCTTCCTGGGTCCATAGTGCTTTTTCTCTTCGTGGAAGACTTTGCAGCTTCAACTGAATCACCACCTCTCCAGAAAGCTCCACATCCCTACCACCCCCAGGGGATTTGAGCTTCTTTGGTACCACTTGGCACAGTTCAGTGTATACCAGATTATTAGTGCATGTTTCTCTCTCCCCTACCAGATCATCAGCAACTGGATCTAATCCCTATCTTCCAATTAATACAGTGCCTTATAGACTGTAAATATTTAGTAAATATTTATTAGCTTGAAATGAGAGTTTTGAAAATAAAACCATCTTAGTTCCACGCCTTTTTCTTGTAGAAATCTAAAGAAAGAGTGCTTTGGCTCAAGAGTTTTTTTGTGCAGCTGTTTTGAAAAGTAAAAGTAAAAATTATTCTTTGAATAATCTTTAGAAGCTTAAAATCTGTCATCCAATGAAGAAATGAAACCTCTGTGTGAGTGATGCCATGTCCTGAAAGCAGGGGGCTAAACAGATATTATGACTGGAGCAGGGGGCTAAACGGATATTATGACTGGAGTAGAAGACCACTTAGAGTAGCAACTACCATCTCTGCTCAGTGGAGAGATCAGCTGCTCCTCCTTCACTCATATCTACTCTGTGATTCCCACCTTCAGTTAAGATTAAACCAGATGGAAGGCTGAGCACAGGAAGCCTGAATGGGATTTTTCTATCCCAGTATGTACATTTTGAGCTAAGAGGGAAGAGAGTACTGATTTTGTGCTTGAAAGAAAATGTATCCCATTCAAATATAAATTAATATCCTCTCTTCAGTGGTGGTTGCCATTATCCCCAAATTGGTGTCATCATTATAGCCATTTTGGGCTTTTAAATGGCATAGGAGAAAATGACTAACTCAATTATATCAAAATGTTCAAAAATAGCATTATTTTAGACCTGAATGAATGATGAAAAGTTTAAATCCAAAGTAATTATTTATTTTATTTGTATTTTATAAATTTTTTTATTGATGTGTCACAATTGTACCTATTCTGGGGATAGACGTGATGTTTTGATGTCTGTATACAACCTGAAATGATCAAATTTGGGTAATTGAGATATCCCTCACCTCAAACATTTTTATTTTCTTTGTGTTGGGAGCATTACAATTCTCCTGGATATTTTGAAATACACAATAAATTATTATTAGCTATAATTTCCCTACTGCACTCTCAAATAGTAGAACTTATCCTTCAATTTAACTGTGTCTTTGTACCCGTTAACCAACTTCTCTTCAACCTCCTCTTCCCTCTTCCCTTCCCAGCTCTGGTAACCACCATTGTACTCTCTACCTCCATGAGATAACTTTTGTAGCTCTCACATATGAGTGAGAACACATGATATTTATATTTTCATGCCTGGCTTATTTCACTTAATATAATGACCTCCAGTTTCATCCATGTTGCTGCAAATAACAGAATTTCATTATTTTTTATGGGTAAATAATATTTTATTGTCCATATATGTCACATTTTAAAAATCCATTTATCTGTTGATGAACACTTACGTTGATTCTATATTTTGGCTATTGTGAATAACGCTGCAATGAACACGGGAGTGCAGTTATTTCTCCAATAGACTGATTTCCTTTCTTTTGGATATATAGACAGCAGTGAGATTGCTGGATGATATGGTAGTTCTATTTTTAGTTTTTGAAGGGTCCTCCATACAGTTTTCCATAATGACAATACCAATTTACATTTTCACCAACATTGTTTGAGGGTTCCCCTTTCTCCATATCCTTGCCAGCATTTGTTATTTTTTTGTCTTTTTGATAACAGTCATTCTAACTGGGGTGAGATAATACCTCATTGTTCCAATTTGCATTTCCCTGATGATTAGTGATGTTCAGCATTCTTTTGTATAGCTGTTGGCCATTTGTGTGTCTTCTTTTGAATAGTATCCATTTGAATATTTTGTCCATTTTTAGTTGAATTATGTTATTGTTTTTTGTTTGCTTTTTTTTTTTTGCTTTGAGTTGTTTGAGCTCCTTATATATTTTGGTTATTAACCTCTTGTCAGATGGATAGCTTGCAATTATTTTCTCCCATTCTGTGGGTTGCCTCCTCACTTCGTTGTTTCCTTTGTCGTGCAGAAGCTTAGAAACTAAAATAAGAATTATATCATAAAAAGTGTTTTTACTGACCTGTATGATTTTTGTTGTTCTAAGTGTCATATAGCTGATTTGTTATTCCTAGAGTTTAGTCTAATACCAAATGAGCCAAAAAAGGCTAAACTGATGGCACTCAGAAGGATGGATATTAGAGGGATAGCTATAGTCAAGGTAGTTGCAGTAACAGCAGCAGCAAGGGCCTTTTACATTGTTGTTGTTTTTTTTTCTAAAAAGTGAGTAAATAGATTTTGTTTGGAAAGAATTAATATTTAATATAAAATTTACTTATATGTTTTAGAAGAATTTTTTTTAATGAAACACATTTTGTTCCTAGGAGTCTATTATTTCAACATTGTTTACTATCCTCATAGAGTTAGTCATAGAATATACTCTATTCTTATTCTAGCAAGGAGTTGTAAAGTTTATTTTGATATGAAGAATAGAAAAAAACATACTATATGCAAAACTAAATCCCTAAATAAGACTTTACTGATAACCATCATCTTGACATGCAATCAGTGTTTTCCTGGCTTAGCTCAATGAAGGCAGAGCTCGGTGTTTGGATCTCAGCCAAATTATCTCTAATAGCCATGAACGTACAGACACTAAATTTCTCTTTACTCAAATGTAAATCCACTGCCTAATGTTAAGCAATCTTCATTGAATTGATATTCTTCCTCTCAACTTATTTTACTTAATCATATTTATTAGAGAAGTTTAGCACATCAGAAGTGCATTTAAAAATATTTCCCATGATTAACCTTAGGGCGAAAAAGTTAATGCAAGCTATATTGCCAAGTTCATTAACTATCTTCTTGATAGGCTAACAGCTGCATGATGAAGACAGTGGCCATCAATTAAATGTACAGTGATTTTGAGACCAGAGTTTTCAACAGGGAATAGTCAGTTAGGTTGTGAGCACTGAGGAGTAGCCACTGGGTGGACACATTTCCAAGCATTTTAGTTGGATACTTTATGGAAAGTATTTGTAAGAAGAAAACCTAAGCAACTCTGTCAATTTTGAAAAAAAAAAGAAATCAAAATACATTCACATATCTTGGAAGAATTTTAACAAAACATTAATTTTTAGAATAGCATTTACCATAAGATTACATATTTGTATGCAAAAATTGTTATTTATTTAAGGTATAGGCAGATGTACATAATAAGAAGTATAAAGTATCAGGTTTGCAGGTATCTTTATTCCCTTAAGGAAAGAGGTCATTAAATACAAATGCAATTTAAAAGAGACTGCTAAAACTCACATAACTGATATTTTTTGATGCAGTGAGCAGTATCCTATTTTGGGGAACAGAGTTGACCAACATCTCAAAGTAAAAAAGAAATACTGTGAATTTCATGTTTAAATTGATAAGGTGGTACATCATAACATGGTTTTCCCAGGGAAGAGATCAGCCACCGTTGAAAAGTAATGTATCAAAGCACCTCTCTCTCTTCTTTTAGATATTCAAGAGGATTAAGAGGGAAGTTGTTTAAATGGTGATACTTGTAAAAGGCATATTCCCGAGGGTCAGAAACACTTGCTCAAAGGCAGCAGAAGACTCTTTTGGTCATAAGACTTAGGACAACCCCTGAGCTGGTCCATGTGAAGTACATAGCCCAGGACCCGGCACTAAGCACCTGCTTAAGACATTTAGCTATTATCATTATTAACCCAATAAAAATAATGGCATAAAATCTCTGGGTTGCCTATTACCACCTTAAGATATGACTTCTTAAAGGATGTTGATTTACTATAACATTACACTATTGACAGAAAGAAAATCAAGGGTGTAATGTGAATATTATCCCTTGACTTTGCCCAGGGAAAATAAAATTCTGCTTAGTCATTTATCGAAATTGAGAAGTTTCATGAAACCTGAGATTATTTTATCCAGAAGAAATCCAAAATGTTATTAGGAAGCAGAAATACTAATTTTATATTATATGTTCATCAAGAAATCTGTCATTCTAGAGAGAAAAATAAATAAATAAATAAATGTTCTAAAAATACTATTCTCACCTAGGATAGAAAAAGACATTTGTTTTCACCAACCACGTTTACTAGTGCTGGCTTTGGTCATATGAGAACTGAGTTAGGTGTTCATTCATTCAGAAAGAATATTGAGTCCTCTCTCTTTTCTAGATTATGAAGAGTGTGTAGAGAATAAGAAAGCCAAGTTGCTTGCTATCAGGGAGCTTACATTCCAATGGGGAATAGGGAGAGTTAAGGATAGACAATAAACAAAAAATAAACAATATGCAATAAGTAATTGCAATATGCAATAAACAAAAATCAGGAAATGCAGAAATGAAGAAAGTAAATTCAAAGTGACAGTAGGTTTATTTGAGATAGATGGGGTTGGTGATGGCCTTGGTGATGACGTTTATGCTGAGTGCTGAATAGTGAGAATAAGGCCAGGGACCATGTCAAGACCTTTGGAAATATTAATAACATTTCAGGCAGAGGAGTCAGTGTAGTAAAGTCTCCAAAGATGGCTTGCATCAAGTCCTTCCCTTCCTATATGGACATGTTATTCTACATATCAGGAGGTGGAGTTTTTTCACCCTTCACTTGAATCTGGACTGGCATTATGAATTGTTTTGGCAGATATATAGCTGTGCCAGTTCCAGGCCTGTATGTTTAGAGGCCTGGCAGTTTCTGTTTTCCCTCTTTGAGGCCAGCTGCCTGTGAAAAAGTTTAACCACTCTGAAACTGCCATGCTGTCAGGAAGCCCAAGCTACAAGGAGGGCTATGTGGAGCAACATGTAATTGCCAGACATGTGGGTGAAACCTTCACAAACCTTCTAGCCTATCCCAACTGAAAGCAACCACGTGGGTGAACATAATCATTATTGAGGATAAGAACCACCCAGCTGAGCCCAGTCAGCTCACAGCATTGTGAGAAATAACTTGTTAACTCACTACTTTGGGGGTTGGTTTTTCATACAGCAATGACTAACTGAAGCAATCAGAACACAACAACCAAAGGAATGGGACTTTCCTTTTAGGTTGACTAAATCCTTAGAATGGAAAGCAGTGAGTAATGAGGCCTCCTCAAGTTCTGAAGAGAGGTTCTAGAAACACTCCCTATATGACTTGCCAGGAGGTAGACAAGAAATTGCCAGATTGTTACCAAGTACAGCATGCTTTGAAGTGTATTTGTAGGGAAGAAAGTGCAGTGGTGTTTCACTTACCTTTCTCTGTTGGAGAGGAAGGAACAAATCCTGGTTCCCTTTCTAAGTCATATGCAGGAGGCAGCAACTGAGTAACTTCCAGGGGCCCAAGGGAGACCGGACTCTTGTTTCCGCTCACAGAGCTTGCTTACAGAAGCTCAGAGACCCAACTCTACTGCTGTCAGCACAAACTAAAAGGCAATTCTTGGAGAATCAGATTTGGTTGGCTACAAGGCTGTTGCCCACCTTTTGGGTGGAAAAGTCTGAAGATAGAGCCTGGCTAGAGGCTGGCAATGGTAGGATGAGGAGAGTGTGCAGCAGTGAAAGATTCTGCATGTCTAGGGGAGGAAAGGACACACATGTGGGAATGTGCCCAACAGTCATACAGGCTTTATGGAGGCTGCCTGAAAGGACCCCACCCAAAGCCTGCCTGCTGAGGGGGAGGATCCCAAGCAGGTGCCATGAGATGGATGAGTGGTGGAGGTGGGACTGAATAGCTAGCCAGGGAATGCATTGCTCACACTGGGGAATGGTGTGGAGCAGGTGCCTCTGCAGTAGTGGCAATGGGGTGGAGGGTGTTTCTGAAGAATTCATGGTAACCACACAAGGCAGAGCTGGCATTTAGGTGTCAGCCTCGGCACAGCACATTTGAAAGCAAGAGATAACTCAAGTAGCTCCGGGTATGTAACCAGTTGTGGCATCTATTATTGCTAATCTCTCCTCATTCTCCCCATCCAAGAGAAGCCAGATGCTAGAAAGGAGTAGATAAAGCAAGGAGAGGGAAAGAAGGGGACCCGAGCTGCCCCCTTCTGCTGGTTCCCAAGCAGAGGACCAGACCTGAGCTTGAGGGGAGATGACACTCTTTACACTGGGGGTGAGACCACATTTTTTATTTAGAAAGTGAGTGGAAAGCTAAGGGCACTGTCTGACATAGCTTGAAAGGGAAGGGAGGAGAGGTTCAACAGAGTCTTTTAGAACAGTGGTGGGTGAAGAATCAAACTCTCTCCTGATGGAACCCTCCCAAATTTAGCCCATTCAATAGACCAGTTACCAGTTTGAAAGCCCTACGGGAGGAGCAGGTTTATTATATCTGAGGATCTGAAGGAAGGCAACTGTGGGAGAAAAAGAATGAGCTGAAAGCAAGGAGGAGAAAGGGGAGATGGGGCTGGAGGGGAGGGCGGGACAGGGTTGAAGTCCAGTTGCTTTGCCGCGCAGGAGAAGCATTTTGAATTTTACTCTGAGTGTTCTAGGAAACCACTGGAAAGTTTTAGGAAGAAAAATAATAGAGCTTTATTTTCATTTTTTAAAAACCTCTGGCTACTCTGGGGAATGGGCAGTAGTGCATAAGAGTGGAAGCACAGACCTGCGAGGCAACTGTTACAGTAATTGCAGGGAGAGATGGGAGATATTGAAGAGAATGCTACCAGACAGAGGGGGTTAGTCAAGTATTTTGATAACTGAATGAATAAGTAAGAGAAATATTTGGTAATGTTACTGGACAAATTAAAGGCCATCAAGACCATTAGGGGTCGGGCCGGTGCTGTTTTTCAATGCGTTGGACTTAATATATGAGCGGCTCTCAGATTTCATTGCACATATGAATCCTCCGGGACTTGGTTAACATGCGAATTCCTGGGTCTCTTCCTTAGTTCTTTTGATTCGGTAGGAATGGTGTGAGGCCCTGGAGCATGCACTGTTAAAAGCACCCAGGTAAGGTTCAGGGACTCTGAAAAACCCTGAATCATTGCTCTGAAAGACTTTCCAGTTCCTTGTGATTTTTGCTTTCTCGGATGTCCAGTTAACTCTACACTCTGAATTTCAACATTTACTATACATTTTCCTACACTGGTCTATTTTTCTTCATCTCATTTTTTTTTAACCCTTGAGCATTAAACGCTTTGAGGACCAGCTTTTTTTCTCTTTCCTCCTTCTTCTTTGTTTTAATTTACCTTCTTATTGAACGGAATTCTAAGTGCATAAGGACTTTTTAACTTTTTTTTTCATTATCATCTGACTTCAAGATTCAATTTTTTAACTGTTTTGAAAGCAACACAGCCTTCTTGATGTAAAAGCACTTAAAAGATAATGTATCAATTACCAGCTGAACAATTTAGAGAGACAGAAGAAGGGGCTTAGTGGAATAAATAAAGAACTCATTTTCTGTAGTATATAACGGAGAACTGTCTCCAACCTCCTTTCCCTTTCATAACCAAGGACATTTTGAGAGAATAGACTTCCAAGTCATAGGCAATAAATGGCAAATGAAAAGATACAAATGTCTTTATCAGACATTTTAATCTGAAAAGTGAAGAACACGCCTAAGGTAGCAGACGTTTAATACTGTGCTATCGGGCCTAATGCAGGACAGCTTGCTTTTACCTACAACAAAATGGAATTTGCTCCAGATATCTGGATAACCTTGATGCAGCAGGAAATATGTGATTCAATCACGTGGGGCATAATTACTCAGATTGGTACAAGGCAAAGTTGTTAAATGTTCTAAACTGTCTCAGACAAGATCATCTAGAGGCAGATTGGATAGGCATTATCTTTTTGATGCTCCTGAAGAGATGAAATCATCCAAGTCATTATGGAGACAGAAACACAAGGCAGGTGTTACAAGAGGTCTATTCTTTTCTTCCAAGTAATCAGCTTTTAAATTTTATTTTTTACCAAAGGAAGTCTAAAGGACGCTTTAGCAACAAAATATTTTTCTAACAAAATTTGTCTAGGAAAAATCAAGAATTAGTTATATCTAGTCAAAGCTAACAGCTAATCGAAAGTGTGAGTGTGTTTACCGCTAGTCAGATATAGACAATTTGATCATCAAATTATCAAAGAACACTTATTTACCCAAAACTGAGGCCAAATCAACATAAAACAGCTCACCAAAGTGTGGGTTTATTTGCCATACTGGGAGAGCAGGTGGGAAATTGCCATAAAACCCACTGGATTCAACTTTGTGTTTTACACAGCTTTATCTCAGACAGGAAAACACATGAAATGGACACCCCAAGCTGGAAAAAATTCAGTATGCCTCCTAATTGTTCGATTCTCATAATAGCATACAAGTGAAAAGTAAATAGGCACACTGTTGTTTCAGTAAGCTAGAAAAATATCAGTCTCAAACAAAACTAAGATAAGATACTTTCAGTTGCAGATCAAGAGCTGGATGGTTAATTGATACATGTCTGGACTATATTAGCAACTTTTTTTATGGAAAAATACTTTTCCAAATAATAAGATGTCTTTAATATCATTGAATTCTAAAGTAGAACATTATATCTTTTTGGTGCTCAGGTTTACACAAAAGTAGAGCACCACTTTTCCCATTTCTTGAGGAAGACTGTTGATCCTTCCTTTGGGCAAAAAGGAATATTTGATAAAAGGTACTATAAACGTTGAAATATTGTTGTTTCTGTCACAGTGTGGAGTCACAATGTTAAGGGAAGAAGTGAGGTATTTGTCAAGCTAATTAAGTTTTTTTTAAAAAATGCTCCATATCTTCTTAATAATTATTTATAAAATATGGTTTTATGCCTACTTGGAAATAGCCTAAAGTACAGTAAGTTATTTCAATGGCATTAAAATCAAGATGATGCAGAAAGGGTTGCGATGATTGATCTGTTATCTCAAAGTAATATCTCGGCCAGAATCTACTTGATAGTTCTTACTAACTCTTCAAAAACATTCAATTTGGGGAAAAAATTTGATATGTCTGGACTATGTCTGGAAGTATTATGTCATTCACCTATTTTCTCAAAAAAAAGTATTTGGGAGCAGAATGATTTTTATTTTTGTGTTATCAGATTGATCAAGCCATTGGAGCACAAATTTTCAATTGAAAAAGGAATGTGTCCAGTGTTGTTAATTAACACAGCAGAGTCGATTACAATGGGCAAGCCAGGCTTCTAGCATCAGAAAACGACCTTTACAGGAACACACTTCACCTCCCCTGTCTCTGGGAAGCATGTAAATCTGCAAGCGAACTCCAGGAAGAGGGAAACTGTCTCTAATGAGGTGATTTACAACATCTTCCTGCTGGAATCCTCACACTTTGTCCATCCTTATAGCCTTCAGTTCATGAGAAATATTTCCCTTTAAGAAAAGAATATCTCAATTTGTCCTTCAGCCTGAATCACAGAACAAAAGACTTGACATAAGCAACAGGAAGCAACTATATATGACTGAGTCTTTTTAAAAATGACACAACCAAAATATGCTCTAATTTTGATATGCTATGTTTTGAGATTATAGGGCTACATGAAGAGTGGACGGAATTTTTTTTTTTTTTTTTTTTTTTGGCCATCTAGAAAAGTTCAAGAAGATATTTGGCCAGGGAAACCAACATATAAAAAGGAGAAACCACTGTTTAATTTTGTTTGTTTGCTTTTGTAGCTAAATAAAGTGATTGTCCTAGATATGCTCAAATTTACCATCTGGTTCTCATTCCATATTCTCTTGGTTTTAAAAAAAAACCACTAGATCTAGGACTGCCTATTAGGGCTATTCTGATTAGGAAGAGATGGGAGGACAGATGGTAGAATTAGGTGGTGGAGGAACTGATGGGACAGTGAACTACTTATCATTTATACTCTGCTTCCAGAGAAGCTGCCAAATAGTTGGGTGGAAACTCTAAGTTGAATGTCACACCTAGAAAAATTCCTCTGCAAACATTATCTCTAATTAAAAGTAAAATTTTGACCAAAATGTATGTATATTAATATAAAAACTTTTCCAATTACGTGTGGGCCATCATTATGGCTGTTTGTTTTAGTCAACATTTATTGAGAATTTAATTTATCTCAGCATGCTCTGTCTCATTCACTTCTCAACACTAAGAATTAGTTACTCCTACTATTTCTGATTTTGAAAGGAAGAAACTGAGACTTTGAGAGTTACATAACTTGCTGAAGGTCAAACAACCAGTAAGTGGCAGAACGAGAGACTGAAAGCCAATCTGATTTTGAAGTTCGTTCTTACTATGCTACACTGCTTTCTGCAATCTTTAATAATTGCTAAAGCAGCCAGATCATATTTATCTACTTCAATCCTCCATTCAACATGGTTTTGCCAATGTCAGTCCTCTCTTTCCACTCTTCCTTTGATAAATGATTTTAACCTCTCTAGAATTGAGCAAGTTTTCAAATAATAACACATCCAGTACAATATCGAATTCTAGACGCCATCTCACCAATCCTTTACATTTTCCTTCTTCACTTTATATCCTTACTTGCTGTGCAAAATAGCATTGATCATTGTCTAGCCCATCTCATTTCTGCTAACATGCACAATTAACTTTGCCATCACCCTTAGGCCTTCTAGGACATTAATATTTGACTGACTTCACTCATCTATTGACAGCCCATGTTTTGAATTCTTTTTTAGTTCCAAGATATATTAGATTGTAACTTGCCAAGTTGAATTTCAGTTACTCTGTGGTTTTCTCCTCAATTTATTCCTCTGTCATTGCAGCAACTCCCAGCTTAGAATCAGATTTTATTATAGTGGTGTTTTCGCATTCTTCCAGATTGCTAATAAAGATGTTAAACCAGACCAGACCTTCCGAGTGACCCTTTGATTGCTATTTGTATGCTCTTTCAGGGAGACCATGAATAGCTGAAAGTGAATGCAAATTGTAAAATTGGATTGCAAGAAGCTTCTAAACTTGTTATCAAGGGTCAAAATAACTCCCCATGTGACAATCAAATGGAAATGGCTTGGGATAGCGAGAATAGAGCATGAAGTTAGAAGTGTAAGACACAGGGAAGTGGATGAAACAATTTCAGCTCTTGCTGCCAGAGATGACATGAAGAACAACGTCTATAATGCCAGGATATTTTTTTTTTAAATAATGTTTTCCCCAGTGTTAAGAAATAATTAATATCATATGACTTTCACAGCACAGGTTTATTTTTCATCTCTTTGAGATCACAATACCATAAGGTGAACATTATTTCCATTTGATGCCTAGAAATGGTGAAGCACACAATGGCCCTACACAGTCATTCTCTCTTTGGCATGAGATCAAAGCCTATTAATTTCCAATGGATTTTGACAGGTGTCTGAAATTTAGCAATGCAACTAAGTGGCTTGTATATAATAAGTGCACAATAAATATTTGTTTAATAAAAAATCCTTTATAAGCAAATGAGAAACTCTGCCATATTAAAGGTGTTCCTTCCTTTATCTCCTTTTTCACCTTTATCTCTGTGGGACATTTGACTTCTATTTATTATACCTAAAGTGAAGACTTGATGTCTTAGACTGCTAGGGCTGCCGTAACAAAGCACCACAAACTGGGTGCTTAAATGACAGGAATTTATTTTCTTACGGTTCTGGAAGCTGAAAGGCCAAGTTAAGGCACTGTCAGAGATGGACTCCGGTGAAGCCTCTGTTCCTGGCTTGTAGATAGTAGCCTCTCCCTGTCCTCACATGGCCTTTTCTCTGTGCCTGCAGGAGACACAGAGCTCTCTGGTGTCTCTTCCTCTCCTTGTAAGGACATCATTTCTATAGGATTAGGGCCCCACCCTTATGACCTCATTTAATAATAATTACCTTCCTAACAGCCCTATCTCCAAATTCAGTCACATTGGAGATTAGGGGTTCAACATGTGAATTCAACCTAGCCCACAACATAATCGGTTTATCACACTTGCTGATACTGCCTGTCTCCTCCACAGTTGAGCTGGAATCTCAATTTAGATGTGCTCTATTTCCCCTCTTTTCACCTCTTGCTGTGGCTCAAGCCACACCCCCACTCCCCCAGGGCTAGGAGCCAGAGTGTCTGTGTACTTAGCCTTCCTTACCACCACACTGCAATGCCCTGCTTTGGAAGATGTGAGGCAGTCCTTAGCCTCATGAGTCTGGGGTGACACCCCTTGGCTGCCGTCCTGGGTTGAATAGTGTCTCCCTGAAATTCTTGCCCACCCAGAACCTGGGAACCTGTTACTTTATTTGGAAATGAGTTTTTTTGCAACCAAGTTAAGATAAGGTCATACTGGGGTAAGGTGGGCCCTAAATCCCATGACTAGTGTCATTATAAGGAGAGGGAGATAGAGACACAGGGACATGAAGACACAGACAGCCATGTGAAGATGCAGGCAGAAGTAGAGCAATTCAGCCACAAGCAAAGGAAAGCCAAGAAAAGCCAAGGATGGCCGGCAGGCCCTAGCAGCGAGGAGAGAGGCATGGGACAGATTCTTCTCCAGAGCCTCCAGATGGAAACAACCCTGCTGATACCTTGATTTTGGACTCCTGGCCTCCAGAACAGTGAGAATACATTTCTGTTATTTCAAGCTACCTGCTTTGTGGGACTTCTGTTCCAACAGTCCTAGGACATTAACACAGTTGCTATGCCACCTGGAGCTGCAATCCTTCCTAACACATCTTATGCCCTAGTCTACCCCCAGTGAGCCAGCATCCCATGGCCTATGCACCCTACACTTCCCTGTACAGCCGCTAATTGGAATGCATTTCTACCCCTGCCTGTCCCAATCCTTCTGCTGGGCCCTGTTTTAAGTGTCCCTCATCAGTCCCTGATCTATAGAAGCTGTTTGGTCAGATCATAATCACACTGTTTAAATTCCTTTCATTGCCTGAAACGGTACCTGATTTGTTTTCTCTATCATTTGTTCATTATTCCCCTCCTCCATCCAGAATGCAAGTTCCTTGTGAGCAGAGACCTTGACTGTCTTGTTCATCATTGTACCCACACACAGTACCCAGAACTCTGCCCAGACCAATGAGTATTTCTTGGATGATATGGAAAATAATCTATATCTATCATCAAAATTTCCTCGGTATTCCTTCTTAACCTCTTTTCTGCGTCGTCTTCTTGCTCCATAACACTGCTTCTCTGGTAAACATGTTGAACAGAAGATTTTTAGTCATCCACATCCTAAAAAACTTTGGACTTGGCATTAGGAATATCTTGCATTTTCTTGGTTGTTGCTTCTACACAATTTCTCCTTCCTTTTCTTCTAAGTCTCCAGCTCCCTTGTTTCTCTGCCATTAAACTGTACTACCTGCATTCCTCCTAATTGCTACCTTCAACCCGTATCCGGTTACATCCCATTTTGTTGAATTGTTGATGACTTTACCAGACTGTCTCTTCATTTCAACCCCTCACCATTCTTGATGACTTCAACATCCATGTCTAGGACCTATCCCCACGTTTTGGTTTCTTAGTGCCTTAGCCATTCACCTCTATTACTTTTTCTCCATCCACTCCAGCAATTCACTCTTATGGTTTCACTCTTGACATAGTCATCATCAATAAGGAGATTACTTAATAACCTTGACATCAAGCACTGACTTGTAACTCCTACCTTCCAGCCAACCTTCTCTATTCCTTCCACTTGAGCTATTTTTCTATCTCAATTCTTCCATGTGTAATTCCAAAAAATTCTCATGACCAGTTACAAACTATTAGTCTGTTTTCATGCTGCTATGAAGAATTACCCAAGACTAGGTAATTTATAAAGAAAAGGGGTTTAATTGACTCACAGTTCTGCATGGCTAGGAGGCCTCAGGAAACATGCAATCATGGTAGAAGGCACCTCTTCACAGGGCAGCAGGAGAGAGAATGAGTGCCCAGCAAAGGGCAAACGCCTTATAAAAACATTAGATCTCATGAGAACTCATGCACTATCACGAGAACAGCGTGGGGGAAACTGCCCCCATGATTCAATTATCTCCACCTCCTCCTGCCTTTGACACATGGGGATTATTACAATTCAAGGTGAGATTTGGGTGGGGACACAGAGCCAAACCATATCACAAGCCTCATGCCATCACTTTCCTTCTTAACCACCCTTGCTTTCAGACCTTTCATTTTAATTACTCCATCAAAAACTCTTACTTCTGTAATGTTGCTCTTATCTACAAATCTCCCATGTAGTTCCAATTCAACTGTTTACTTTCTCCATGCTGAACTCAAGCAGCTAAACATTACTGGAGAAAATTATACAGTGATGTTGATTTGGCATACTGTAAATGATTTCAACTAATTATCAACAAATCTTCAATGAATAGTCAATATTGTCCCATAATCTTACTGCATTTCCCTAGCATGTTTAATTTCTCATTATCCAAAATGTCTATTTTACACCCCTTAATCTCTTTACATGTTCTTCTCTGCCTCTCAGCAGATGACCTTATCTTATAATTTATTAACAGAAGAATTCAGATGGGAATTCTGCTCCTCCCACCATCAAATCTGTCAATTTATTTCCATCTCTCCTGTATTTTCTGACTTCCCTCTTTTTACTGTGGACTAAAGGCTCTTGTTGCTATCTAATGCCACTTTCTCTACTTACACCCTGGATCCCAACACTTTTTGAGTTCACAGGCAGTCCGTACCTGCTGTTATCCACATCCAACTCCTTCATCAATATCTTTCTTCCTACTGAAACAGTGTTCCAATATCATCTATCTAAAAAAATGCTTTGACCTCACATCCATCTCCAGTTACCTATTCATTTCTTTCCCTTCCACACCTTAAGTGGCTATCAGTTGATGCTGATACGATATCTCCACATCACACTGCAATATTCAACCCATACTGACTGCACTTTCATCAATACTACTCCACTGATGCTCATTTTGCCAAGGTCACTAATGACTACCATATTGCCATGTCCAATAGTTACATTTATCTTTTAATTTCCTTTATCTTTCAGCTGACTACTTCTTTCTAAAACATGTTCTTCTCTTGGCTTCTGTGATACCACTCTCTCTTGGTTTGAGTTCTTTTCAGAAGCTTTTCCTTCTCAGACAACAAGTTCTCAGAGATCCCCAGGAATCTCTCCCATCTCCTTTGCCACAGACACTGCTACAGAACTCATCTACTCCATGCAATTTAATACTATCTGTAAACCAGCGACTCTGTCTCACATAATTACCTCTGACATCTTCCTAAACTCTGGGCTGGCATATCTAACTATCTAATCTCCTTTTGGATATATCATAAACATCTCAAACTTAATGTAGCCAAAGAGAACGCATATCTCTCTACATCTCCTCAACAAACTTGTTCCTTCCCGGTATCTCTGTTTTAGTTAATGCACCATTATTCACCCAGTTCCTTGAGCAAAAATGTATGATTTGATTCCCCCACCTTCTCGATCCTTTCTATCCAATTCATAAACTACATCTGTTGAGGGCACTGTAAGGTGTGTCCTGAGCCTGACCCCTTCCGGATAGCTCTATTTCTATTGACCTAATCCAAGCTGTTGTCAGCTTTCATTTTGCCGGCTGTGTTAGCTTCTGAACTTGTCTCTCTGCTTTTCCCCTTGACACCTTATGACCCATCCTGTGCACAGCGGCCAATATGATCTTTTAAAATTTAAATATGATCTAATTGCTCCACTTCTTAAAAGCCTGCAAGAGCTTTCTATAGCAATCGGGATAAAATCCAATCATTTTTCCTCTTACACTACCCGCTTTCTATGATCTGGCGTCTGCCTACATTTCCAATTTCACCTCATGCCCTCACACCTGACTCACTGCATTCCAACCACATGGGCCTCCTTCCCTGCTTAGGGCACCTATTTCCTCTGCTGGGAATGATCTCCCTCCATGATTTTCACTTGGCTGCCTCTTACTGCCACGCATGCTTGCTTAATTGAAATATTACCTCTTTGGAGAGACCTTCTTTGACCACACAACTTAAAATTGCCACCTAGTTTTAATCTATTGCATCAGGTCTCTGTATAGCATTTTATCACCAGCTGACATGTTTCCTGTGTATTTGTGTTTTTGCTTTCCTTTCTCACCTGTAATGGAAGGCCCATGGAAACAGGTACCTTTTTTTGGTCTTGCTCAGTTCAGAGAACAAATGCTATAAACATGGCCTGACACACAGTAGCTGCTCAGTAAGTATTTGTTGAAGGTGTGAATACATAAAGAGCTGAAGGAATTGTTACCATGTTGTATTTACGGAGGTTTCCAAAGATCACCAAGGTGCAGACCACCTTCCTTTCTTTTGCTGAGAAGATTTCCTGTAGCCCTCCGCTTGCTAGTGGCCATGATGTTATTCAGTTTTGGAATACGCTTATACTCTTACCATCCTGAACGTTTCATTTATTGAATTCTAATATGGATAAGTTATCAGCACTGTGAAGTTATAATTTTTGCCTGCCTCTAAAGCTACAAGATAATTAAAAATGTGTAGAATATACACAAGTGATGGTATATGATAGATTCCATAGGCTTGGGGAAAAAACTTTCCTGTTCAGTGATGCCTGAAATTGCTTTTGCTGGGCAAGGCTTTTCATTCCAAATCAGAGATAAAGTTTAAAGATAAAAGACCTGGGAGAGGTCTTGGTGGGCAAGCATACAATTGGCACCTAAGGAGGGGGAAGGGAGAGGCCATCTAGCAGGACAAGAAGTAAAATCGCTTCTGCGTCGAGCCTCCTTTGCAACTTTATTCTGGTGTAGAAGTAAAAACTTGAGTCCTGAGAGCTGTATAATTCGGAATTGTTTGTAAGTAAAGATATAACACTATGTTATGCATCCTAACTGTCTTTAAGTCCCTTCCTTACCTTGTCTTAGTAAGTTTTTTTCTCTCTTGTTTATATATTTTATTTTCTTCATTTTTCTCTAGATCTTGATATTCCCTTTCTCCCTATAAATTTTCGTAGGCTGCTCCCTATGTGTGAAAAACATATTTCTCTTAGGCTTTTCTCAGCAAAATCCCTCGCTTGCAAATTTGTTTTCAGAATTATGTTTCACCAAATCTTTTCAATGCAGTCCCCTAATAAAATTCTCCCCCTAGGAGAAGGCATGACAGATGGCTCAAGGAAGAAGATAAATGAAACTGAATGTCAGTAATATCTCATCCGGGAAGCTCGCCTTCCTTCAGACTCGTGTTTTTGATTTGCTTATTTAGCCTGTTTCCTCTTTTGTCCTTCAACCACGGTCCCAGTGGACAAGGGCTGTCCCTTCTTTATGTTCTCAAAAGCACCCTATAAATAATAAGCACACCTGCTTTGTTGTAGTTTTCTAATGTTATCTGAATTGCTTACCTTACACATATTTTTTCACAATGATAAATGTCCACACTTTCCTGATTCAATATCTATTTTCAGTGAGGGACGCAGAGTTAATGGTAATTCAATTGTTTAGAGCACAGAACACAAAACTCAAGATACGGATCTAAATGTAGTAGTTGCACATTCTTACTCTGCACCTGAAATTGAAATTCAAGCCATATTTTATTTGAGGACCTCTATCTTATATGTAAGTAAAAGAAAAAAAGCAAGGTGAGAGTTGTATTGAGACTCTAAAGTAAAATAAAAATAGACGTTAATAGACTTGAAGAAGGATTATAGATTCACTTTATAAAAAATATTTGTATACAAATATAAAGCAATAATGTATTATACTGACAGTTGATTTTGTCATCTTCAGACTAACTGATTGTTTTAATCTTTCAGAGAAAAATGCTTCAAATTTTCTACCAAGTAGAATGGGAGGAAGGCATTAAAAGATAACTTAGTTTTCTCCTCTCTCTGATTCTCATTGGGGTTGTTGTAACTTGCTAAAGAAAATAGATGGAAAATATACTTATATCCGTAATATATTCTAAATACTGCTGTATTATCTTTATTTCCTCAAGTTATGCATAAACCAGTCAAATCTATGTCTAATCTATGTTCTATTCTCATAAAATTATTAACACATTAAACAATGTCATTAATAATCATTGTTTAATTGAAATCAATTGACATTTATAATGTTAAAAATACTGAACATTTGACTAGTTTAAAATTTTCATTTTATTTTCTGTTTATTTCAGTTAAATCTCAACATCTGTGACAAGAAAGGAAAGGAGAAGTATTCTGCCCACTTAGGGATGGGCAAACTGAGGGCCAGGGAAAAGTAAACTAGGATTACTATCCGTGCTGTGGTGTGAAATGCTTAGAACCAGGTCTCCTGGTGAGGGAAGGGGGTTGACCCCTGAACTCTGATCTGTGGTATTTGCCAATTCTTGTGATGTAAATACTCTCACTATGGTTGATTTCAACTTGTCAATGTGAAGTCACTGAACATAAAGTGGGAAAGATATGTGCATGATTGGTTCTTGCAGCTTCAGCTCAGCACACCACTGCATTCTGGTAATTGAGAGCAGCACCTTCAGTGAAAAGGGAAGGATTCCTTGGGCAGCTATCGTGTATGATGGTATCTCGTGGTACATAAAGAAAAGCTCACCTATGGGGTTTGTGATGTGCAGGGACTTTGGTGGCTCTTGGGGCCTCTGCAACGGAATTTGAGGTCCTCCCCTCTAGAGTGTTGCCATTTACTTGCCACTGTTATGGATAACTCCTAATTCTGTCATCTCAGTTCAAAGTTGAAACTCCAAAGGGAGAAAATCTGATTGGCCCAGTTGTGTTCCTTGTTCAGGACCGAGGGCATCCATGGCAGAGATGCTGCTGTTGGAGCCTCATCCTCATGTGACAGTTGCTGTTTCCAGAGAAGAAGGAATCACAGTGCTTTTGGAGCTCCTGTAAAATTAGGTATTAGGTATTTAATATGTTTTATTGCTTGGTCGTCCAGCCCCCATGCACCCTCTTCCAGTAGACACAATGTCAATGCATCCCCCCTGTTTGAGACCAGGCTTTTCAGGATCTCCCATCTTAGGCTGAAATTGCAAATCTAACCATGACCAGTATTCCCTATATGCAACCACTGGGGAAGAGGGGAAAAGAGAAAGAGAACTTCTGTTTTCAAATGGAGAAGGAAATAAAAAGAGAGACTTATAATTACACATGTAGAATTGATTACATATGTACCATTCTGACCTTTCCCAAACCCCATTAAGATGACAACTGTAGAGATTTGAAAAGCCAAAATCCCATAGAAGAAAGAGCATAAGAGTGAAGAGGAGAACAGTAACACAATTAGCAATGAATTACCAATGCAGAGGAAATGGAAATATAAGCTGAGGAGGGGAAGCCAAGGCAAGTTACATCACAGAAAGTCCTGAAATGGAAGTTTATTTTATTTTATTTTTATTTATTTTTAATTTTTTTATTTCCATAGGTTACTGGGGAATAGGTGGTGTTTGATTACGAGTAAGTTCTTCAGTGGAGATTTGTGAGATTTTGGTGCACCCATTACCCCTGAAATGGAAGTTTCTGAAAATGGAAACTATCATACACCTCTGACAATGGGGTGTGGGGCTAGACACAGAAAGGTTGTCTGAAAGTTTTTACGAGAAGCAACTACCCCAGACACCTCCCTCATTCCATTTTAATCTGGATTCCAGATTGAATCCAGACTGGATTCTCTTTCCCTGGCAGAAGACTGGAGGCTTATGCCATGAAAAATCTGAAGCAGAAGAAATCCAGGCTTGAGAATTCCTGGCTGAGAAACTGGGTACCGAAAACAAGGGCATTAAATGAAACACTGTGCAAACTTTATGTAAACAATGAGACCTCCTAACTCCCTTTCCATACCTAGCTCTAGAATTCCTACAGATAGGTTTATTCCCCTAAGAAAGAGAAAAGCAGTTCCTGGCAGCTGAGAGCTGGCCTGGCCACATCAGCAGGTTGTCAGTGTGGCCAAGAGCCAGGGCCAGCTGGGTGGTGTGTGACTAGGGTGGTCACACAGGATCCCATGCACAGAAAGGCCCCTCGCTAGGGTTTTAGAGCTATGCAGTTGCCATCTTGAAATTCTTTATTCTTAATTAATGTGAATTTGTGTTTTGCAAGTGGAGCCAATGGGACAATGCAGCATGCACTATAGGCTTGGAGCCTCCACTTAGGTGTGGACCCAGGCTCAGAACAGGTTCTCTGAGCCTCTGTGCCCCATTCAGCCTCCCCACCGTATCTATACCCCACACCTGCTGCTGTCCTCACTAGGGACTGAGTTGCATGGCGTCAGCTGGGATAGGCCACCCTCCAGCTGGAGCAGGGACCTGGGTGCAGGTGTTAAGAGGGTCGGGCCGGGTAGGAGGCCTGTGCTGGCAGTGCTGTGTCATGTTGGAGGGAGTGGTGACTCTGCAGAACCTGTCATCTAACCAACCCTTCAGGTACCAGTGCAGAAATTGTCATCTCTCAGTCTCATGTCTACTGTGGGTTGCGCCTTATTTCCTTATTTTATTAGATTATTATTTTTTTCATTTGTATATATTTATGGGGTACAAGTGCAATTTTCTCATGTGCATAGATTGTATAATGGTCAAGTCAGGGCTTCAGAGTATCCATCCCTCAATAATATAAATATTTACTATTCTTCACCCTCCTACCCCTTCACCCTTCCTAGTCTCCACTGTCTATGGACTCCATTCTCCACATCCATGTGTATGCATTTTCTAGTGCCCATGGATGAGTGAGAACATGTGACATTTGCTTTTCTGCACCTGCTTCTTTCACTTAAGATAATGACTTCTAGTTCCATCTATGTTGCTGCAAAATACATGATTTCATTCTTTTTATGGCCCAGTAGTATTCCATTGTGTATATATGCCACATTTTTAAATCTAATCATTTGTAGATGGACATTTAGCTTGATTCTGTATTCTGGCTATTGTGAATAGTGCTGCGATAAATATGAGTCAGGTATCTTTTTGGTATATTGATTTCTTTTTCTTTGGGTAGATACCCAGTAGTGGGTTGCTAGATGGAATGGTAGTTGTATTTTTAGTTATTTGAGAAAAAACTCCATATTGTTTATTTTTGACTATGATTTTCTTATTTTCCTTTGAGAATTGTAAAAATGTTTTAAATCTGAGATAAAAGTGGGTTTCTCTGGGCAAATTTAGTTGTGCTTTCTCAGGTGCCTAGGAGTGAGGCCCATTTATGTCAAATAAGTGTTTCTCAAGGAGTATGATGTTAGTATTTTGGATGGGACATTTCTTTATTATGGAAGTTTCCTGTCTCTGTTTGCCATCTGCAAAATGTTTGTAGTGCACCCAGTAACTGTGAGAACCCCCAAACATCCCAAAATATTTCCAAACACCTCCTGTGTTAGGTGGTATCCTCATTGGATGAAAACCCTCTTCTAAATTAAATTTTTGGCTTGAGGCATTCTGGACCTCATGAGGAGTTTGAATTAGGGCTTTATATATAGGATTCAACTGGTGGGCTCCAAATTCTCCAGGGCATTTTTCCTACACAATCTGCCCAGAGTCAAGGGTTGAGACAGTTGATCTTCCCTGCAGTAGTGTGAGTCTGAGGGTGGAGTATTTATTTATTGTTTTTCCCTATCCTATATTAGGTTGTAACCCTTTGGGATCCCATCTTCATCTGAACCATCACCTGTGACATCCAACCTGGGGCTGACCCTGGGGCATTCTGTTTCCCATACCCCTTGAGGCTGTGAAAATTAAAACTCAAGTACACCTGGCTTAGTAACAGACCCCACTGCAAAGCTGGATCTAGTGCTCTTCTGACCTCAGTTCCCGGCTTGAGAATTGATATCTTGCTTTTTATATTTTATCCAAGATTTCTAGTTATTTTCAAAAGCTGGAGCAAGACAGCAATCTAACTCTATACAAATCTTTTAAAGGAATCAGTAGTCACAAATTTTCTAGCATGATTAGGAAAAAGATGGTTATAAAATATGTCATAGTAGCTTTATAATAAAGGGAAGGAGAAAAATAGAACTTGAGAATAATGCTAATAGCATACTATGTTAGTCTGTTCTTATGCTGGTGATAAAGACATAACGGAGACTGGGTATTTTATAAAGGAAAAGGTTTAATTGACTCAGGTCCACATGGCTGAGGAGGCCTCACAATCATGGTAGAAGGTGAATGAGGAGCAAAGTCATGTCTTACATGGTGGCACCAGGCGAGAGAGCTTGTACAGGGGAATGCCCACTTATAAAACCACCAGATCTCATGAGACTTATTCACTACCACTAGAACAGTATAGGAAAATCCGCCCCCATAATTCAATTATCTCCACCTGGCCACCCCCTTGACACATGGGAGTTGTTACAATTCAAGGTGAGATTTGGGTGGGGACAAGGCCAAACCATATCATATGGTATAGTGTAAATGTACTGGGCTCTTCTTGCATTGCTATGATGAAATACCTGAGACTGAATAATTTATAAGAAAAGAGGTATAATTGCCTCACGGTTCTGCAGGCTCTACAGGAAATATAGCAGCATGTGCTTGTGGGGAGGCCTCAGGAAGCCTTTTTTTTTTTTTTTTTTTTAACTCATGGCAGAAGGTGAAGGGGGAACAGGCAAATCACATGGCAAGCAAGGAGCAAGAGAGAGAGATCGAGAGATAGGGAACGAGGTGCCACACTTTTAAATGACCAGATCTCACGAGAACTCACTCACTATCATGAAGACAGCTCCAAGCTGATGGTACTAAACCATTCATGAGAAATCCACCACCATGATCCAATTGTCTCCTACCAGGCCCTACCTCTAATACTGGGGATTGCAATTCAACATGAGATTTGGGCAGGGACACAGATCCAAACTATGTCAGTAAATATGAGAGTGTGGGAGCCAGACACATTTGTATTTGAATCCCAACGGTACCACTTAACATCTCTGTGACCTTGGGGAAGTTACAGGATATCTTTAAACCTCAGTTTCTTTCTCTATAAAATGAAGCAAAAATAACACTTGTCAAGGTGGATGAGATAATTAAAGAGACAGCATATGTTAGTTATCTCCCTTTCCTTTCTGCTTCGGTTGTCAGGGCTCCCAAAATCCATTTATCCATTTTTTCTTTCCTTTACCTTTTTTCATTAAAAAAATCTTGTCCTTCTTTTGTTTTTGCAGGGGATCTGTCAATAAGAACTAGGCACACCTGGATGCAGATGAAGTTTTAATTAAATTTGGAAGTTCAGAACTCCAGAACCAAAATCAGACTTGTGGTGGTTAGAAATTGAGAACTGTCGTAATGGGATGAGTTGATAGAAATGCTCTTGGTTTCAGCTGTGTTTGTGATAAGCTATTGAGAACAATAAAGAAAAGTTCCAGTGTAGTCACAGAACATGCACATTTGACTCTTATGAATTATCCAATTTGGGGCAGTGAGTGGAGAGGAGAGAGAAAGAGAGAGAGAGAGAGAAATGGGGAATACTGTGGTGATTCTACATGCTCTTCCACCAAAGACCATGTACTCCTAAGTGAGAGTGAAATGGGGGGGAATTTGTTGTCAACTCCAGTGATCCTCTGTGTCTTTGGTTGTGTGAACATCTCGGGCTACTGGAAATGTCTTGCTTTATAGATATATGCTATTCATATCAAGTAGCCCTTAAATGCAAGCCGGCAACTTCACTTGGTGTCAGACTAACAAAACAGAAATCTGTGGTAACATGAGAAAAAATTTGGCTGTGTTGCACTTGGGAGAGAAGGAAGGTCTGCTTTTGTTTGGGTGATTGTCAAGGATCATTTTTTTCACACATGGTTTTTGCCAAAAAAGCTGACTTTAGAACCCAGTTGGGGTACAATACAACTGTATTGTGATTGAAATTTATATTCTTCACACAAATTCAGTATATCATTTTGATTAGTAAAAGCAAACATGTTTTCATATCTACTAGACATTATAAAAGACTAGACATAAATTAGATGAAATTATCCAACAGCTGAAGCCATCTGCCCTCAAAATCACATGAAAACACTTTTTGTTTCCCAAATCTCAATCTAGGGCTTTCATCAAATACTGAGACGATGAAGTTATAGCTGCTATGAAATAAATGTTAATGCATCTAATTGTAGCAGTTCATGGATAATGTCTTAAAAGATATGTGAAATCTCAGGAAAAATTCAGAATCAGAATTTTTCAGGGCTAAGTAAACAGTATCCCGGATGTACAGCAAGGAAATTTTTTACTTTCTATCACCCAACAGATAAATAATGCATAGGCTTACTGAGCAAACAATTGTAGCAAAGAGTTGAATCACTCTGTAAGCTATTTTATACAAGTTGTGGTAGACTGGACACTCTGGCTATGAAAAATTATCCTCCTAGGAGGCCCTGATAGAAGATAGCAGGTACCTTGTACAAAATCCTAGCAGAAAACAATGCAAACTTTTAAGTATGGACTAGATGCTAAAAGGCTCTGCAGCAATTTGCTGTTTGAAAGGATGTATCCCATATAATTACAAAAGTCACAACTAACCATCTGTTTCAATATCATGGCATTATGTCGTTGGTCAGCATTGTAAAATGAACATTTTGTTATTTTTGATGAACACCATTTAGGTTTATCTGAACATACGAAACACAAATGGTGATATAATTCAACATTTATTGTATGTCTAGAATGCGAACAGCGTGGTAGTAGACAGTGGGAGATAGATTTTTTAAAAAGAATTCTTATTCTCAAAGTGTTTTCAGGCCAGCACAGGAGGCAAAGAATGCATGCAAATTGCTCTTATAGAAGATTCAAGGGGATTATTTATTTAAGACATTTATTGAACAACTACTATATGCCTGGCACTATGCTACAATATAGCTGTAATTACAGACAGAAGAGGTGAAATCTCTGCTCTCAAGGAGCTTGTGTACAGGCGGGCCTACAGAGAGCAACAATACACTTTTCTAAGTGCTGTAATAGAGAAAAACCACAGGGAATGCTGAGTGATAAGGGGGAGGGGCCTTACTCTATCATCTGTTGGGAGTATCAGGGAAAGCTACGCCAAGACTTGACAATTGGGCTGAGGTTTTTTGTTTTTGTTTTTGATTTTGAGATGGAGACTCGCTCTGTTGCCCAGGCTGGAGTGCAGTGGCTTGATCTTGGCTCACTGCAACCTCTGCCTCCCGGGTTCGAGTGATTCTCCTGACTCAGCCTCCTGAGTGGCTGGGACTAAAGGTGTGTGCCACGACGCCCAGCTAATTTTTTGTATTTTTAGTAGAGATGGGGTTTCACCATGTTAGCCAGGATGGTCTTGATCTCCTGAACTCGTGATCTGCCTCCCTCGGTCTCCCAAAGTGCTGGGATTACAGGCGTGAGCCACCACTCCTGGCCTGGGTTTTAAGATTGAGCACAATTAGCCAACTAAGAAAGGAATTGGAAGGAAGAAAGATATACCAGAAAGAAGAAAAAGAAAATAATAGAGCAAAGTATTTCATGGTCTAATTGTAGGTGTGAGAAAGTATAATGTGCCCAAGGATCTGCCAATGTATTTAGTGTGGCCATTGTGTAGGGGGTGACGTAGCCAGAAATGGGATGAAAAAGGTGAGCCTGAGGCCTTGGCTGCCAACTCAAGGAACCTGGACTTTGTTCTCCAGTGGGACTTAGTCTTGATCAAATGTGTATGTTAGGAAGGTGAATTTGGCAGCAGAGTGGATAAAGCCCAGGAAGGAGGGCCGAATTGGAGATGGCAGTGGGTTAGAAGGCTGCTGCCAGGGACAGGGGAGAAATGCTGAGGGCCTGAGCTAAGGCAGAGCCGGTGTTGAAGGGCATGAACCAAATAACTGGAGGCTGAGTCCATAGACTTGGTGGCTCTTTTGGGGTGGTTCCGTGGGGGTGGTGCCTTCCTCCAAGATAGAGACCACAGGAGAGATTTACTTAAACACGCAGAGGATGAGTCCGGTCCTGCACCCAGAGCGTTTGCGGCGTCTGACCGCAAATACCCAGGCGGCAGTGGAATCTGTGGCTCAGAGCTCCCCAGAGTGGCTGGGACTGAGAAGCATTGAGTCGGGAGGTACCTGTGGTGACTGAAGCTGTGGGAGTTTTTGAGATAACTTTTCTCCCCAAGGAGAGAAACAGAAACTAGGGAGAAGAGAGTCTTAACATTTATGTGCAGAGGGAGAGAAGAACACCCAAAAGAGACCGAAGAGGAACTAGCTGCAGGGGAAAGGTATCTTGGGAAGCCGCAGGAGTTGCAAGCAGGAGGACGCAGGCAACTATGTCGATTTTAACAGAGAGAAGGGAAATGGAAACTGAAAATTCTCTGCTAGTTAGCAATTATGACGTGTGTGGTCACCTTCACCAGTGATGCTTTAGTAGAATGCATGTAAGATGGGATGAGGCAGAGAGCTCTGTTTAGTGATGAGAAAGGAGGAGATTACAACATTATGTTAGGGAATAAATGAGAGAATCAAAAGGTGGGCCAGGCGCAGTGGCTCACACCTTTAATCCCAGCACTTTGGGAGGCTGAGGTGGGCCGATCACCTGAGGTCAGGAGTGTGAGACCAGCCTGGCCAACATGGTGAAACCTCATCTCTACAAAAAATACAAAAATTAGCCAGATGCGGTGGCACTTGCCTGTAATCCCAGCTACTTGGGAGGCTGAGGCAGGAGAATCACTTGAACTCAGGAGGCAGAGGTTGCAGTGAGCCGAGATCGTGCCACTGCACTCCAGCCTGGGCAACAGAGTGAGACCTGATCTCAAAAAAAAAAATAGTGTAGACAGTGTTTGGAGATAACCCTTTCAAGAAATTGGACTCTGAAAACAAGAAGAGTGAGTAGAGCTAGTGAGAAAAAAACAAAACAGAACAGTTTTTTTTTTCTTTACTGTCACACAGTCATTCAACATACAGAACACTTCTGTGAGCAGATGTTTAGGGGTTTTCTTTCACACACTAAGCAATTCTCTAGCAGACATCAACTGAATGTCCTATAATTTAACTCAGTTCTGATACTATCTACCTGTAGATAGCATCAGACACACCACGGGTTGAGGATTCAGTCCCACAAGACTTCCTCCAACTTCAGATGCCAGCCCCAAGTAGTACGTCGTCACCTATACTTCTGCCCAATTGGCTATTATTTGGCTCTTGCCAGGCACAGTGGCTCATGCCTGTAATCCCAGCATTTTGGGAGGCCTGGGTGGGCAAATAGCTTCAGGCCAGGAGTTTGAGACCAGTCTGGACAACATGGTGAAACCCCAGCTCTACAAAAAATACAAAAATTAGTTGGGTGTGGTGGCACACACCTGTAGTCCCAGCTACTTGGGAGGCTGAGGTGGGATGATCGCTTGAGCCTGGGAGGCAGAGGTTGAAGTGAGATTGTGCTACTGCACTCCAGCATGGGCGACAGAGACAGTCCATCTTAAAAACAACAACAACAACAACAACAACAACAACAAGGTTTCCCACAACCCCTTCCTTGAGTTGGATTAATTTGCTAGAGTGGCCCACATATCTCAGGGAAACACTTTGCTTATGTTTGCTGGCTTCTTAATAAAGAACACGCTAAAGGATACAGATGAACAGTCATATGGAAGAGAAGCATAGGGCAAGGGATGTGGGAATGGGCACAGAACTCCCATGCCTTTTCCAGGCACCATGCCCCCCAGGAACTTAGTGCCATGTGTCCCAGCTGCTCCAGCTATGACTAAAAGGCGCCAAGGTACAGCTCAGGCTGTGGCTTCAGAGGGTGCAAGCCCCAAGCCGTGGCAGCTTCCACATGGTATTGAGCCTGTGGTTGCATAGAAGTCAAGAATTGAGGTTTGGGGATCTCTGCCTAGATTTCAGAAGATGTATGGAAATGCCTGGATACCCAGGCAGAAGTTTGCTGCTAGGGCAGGGCCCTCATGGAGAACCTCTGCTAGGGCAGTGCAGAAGGGAAACGTGGGGTCAGAGCTGCCACACAGAGTCGCTACTGGGGCACCACCTGTGGACCTGTGAGAAGAGGGTCACCATCCTCCAGACCCAAGAATGCTAAATCCACTAATATCTTGCATTGTGCTCCTGGAAAAGCTGCAGACATTCAACACCAGCTGGTGAAAACAACCAGGAGAGAGGCTGTACAATGCAAAGCTACAGGGGTAGAGCTGCTCAAGACTATGGGAACCCACCTCTTGCATCAGCATAACTTGGATGTGAGACATGGAGTCAATGGAGATCATTTTGGAGCTTTAAGATTTGACTGCCCTGCTGGATTCTGGACTTTCATGGGGCCTGTAACTCCTTTGTTTTGGCCAAGTTCTCCCATTTGGAATGGCTGTATTTACCTAATGTCTGTGCCCACATTGTATGTAGGAAGTAACTAACTTGCTTTTGATTTCACAGACTCATAGGCAGAAGGGACTTGCCTTGTCTCAGATAAGACTTTGGATTGTGGACTTTTGAGCTAATACTGAAATGAGTTAAGACTTTGGGGGGCTGTTGGAAGGCGTGATTGGTTTTGAAATGTGAGGACATGAGATTTGGAAGGGGCCAGGGGCAGAATGATATGGTTTGGCTCTGTGTCCCCACCCAAATCTCATCTTGGAGCTCCCATAATTCTCACATGTTGTGGGAGGCACCCGGTGGGAGATAATTGAATCACGTGGGCAGATCTTTCCCATGCTGTTCTTGCGATGGTGAGTCTCAGGAGATCCGATGGTTTTAAAAATGGGAGTTTTCCTGCACTAGCTCTCTCTTTGCCTATTGCCATCCATGTAAGATGTGACTTTCTCCTCCTTGACTTCCACCATGATTGTGAGGTGCCCCCAGCCATATGGAACTGTAAGTCCAAAAAACCTCTTTCTTTTGTAAATTGCCAAGTCTCATGTACATCTTTATCAGTAGCATGAAAATGAACTAATACAGAGTGGTTTTCAATTGAAGAAGGAACATCTTGTTCAATGCAAATGGAGTTAAGAAGGTAAGGCAGGGTTGCTTGCATCATGTTCACGGGTGTTGATGAACATATCTGTGAATTGGGTAGTCAATGCTCATGGGTTCTATTTTCTGTACAAAGTAGGAGGAAATGCCAGATTCTGAGTAAGGATGATAATATGTCAAATTAGGAGTTGGGGAGAGGGGAGAAAAAAGTGAAATGTCAAAGAAGGGATAAAAGTTATTCTGACTAAAGCATCAAAGATTTGTGGAGGAGGTGGTATTGGATTTAGTGCTAATGTAGGCAGAATTCAGGAAAATAAAGAGAAAAGAATAAGTTTCAGGAGGAAGGTTATCATAAGCAGAAGCAAAAACCAGAAAAGAGAGATCATGTTAAGGTCAGTAACTCACAAAAATGAGAAATGTTGATTAGATCACCGAGTACATAAAGAAAACTTCACAGATATAATGATTTTTAAAATGTCATATTTAGCTATGTGTATCTAGGATCCAACATGGTTCTTGGTACAAAGATGGGTCCTCAGCAAATATTGGTTAAATGAATGAGAAGATGAATGCATTTATAAAGTCATTTGCTCTATGGCAAATTACAAAAATTAAAATAAGCATCAAAGGGTAAGAAACAAATACTATTTTTTGTAGAAAAAATGTATTAAAATATTATTAGTTCACTGTTCATCTGAATAGGTTCCCCAGTTCTTATTGTTATATAATGAATCATCCCAAAACTTAATGGGGTTAAACAGCAGCCTTTTAAATATAAAATTTCACAGATTCTGTTGGTGAGGAATTCAGACAGGGATCAGCTGGGAAATTCTTCTGCTTTAGGTGGCATTGATTGATATCGCCCCACGATATTCAGCTGGCAAATGTGCTGGTCTGGAGGATCCAACGTGGCTCCACTCATGAATCTCACACCTTGGAGACAGTGGCTGGAAGGCTGGGCTCCAGCTGAGACTTTTGATGGAGCACCTACATGTGACTCTCCAGCATGGTAGTCTTGAGTACTTGGGATTCTTAAATGTTGGTTGGCTTCCTGTGGAGTGGTGGTTCTCAACAAGGAGTGATTTTGCCCACCCTGGAGACAACAACTGCAATACCTAAAAGTAGTTTTGGTTGTTACAACCCAGGGGGAGAGTGCTACTCTCAATGCATGGGTGGAGGCCTGGGATGATGCTAGACATCCTACGATGTACAGGACAAGCCCAGCTTAACTGCCAACAAAAAATGTTAATGAGAAACTCTGCGGTAGATCAAGTGGTCCAAAAGAAACAGGCAGCAGCTGCAAGGCCTTCTCGAAGTCATGTGGAGTCACTTCCACCAAATTGTATTGGTTACAAGAGATTCATAATTGTATTGGTTACAAGAGATTCACAAAGCTGGTCTACAGTCACCAGGAAGGGAATTGTAATTCACCTCCTGATGGGTGACTGGCAAGGTCACACTGTAGTACAGGATATGGATGGCATATTTTTGGAAAACATCAGTTACCACAACAGGGATGGAAGCATAAAATAAATGTCTTGGGGAAAGAAGGGGAAAACATTTAATGGCAGAAAGGCCAGAATCGTGAATATATGTAACATGCAGTTGGGAAAAAGAGATGAGTCCAGTCAACATGCATCATAGAAAAATCCTCCTTCTTATAGGAAAACTGAGAGGGAAAACTGCCTCTCTCATATCTCTGGTCCAACTGACAAGCAACAGATCAGTGATGGGTGGACCCACTGGGAAAAGTTAAACTTCTCCTTCTGCTGGTCCCTTGAGACACCAAGGCCTGTGATCTTCAATGATGCTGAGAACACTGAGCTGAGGTCACCAGCATCTTCACCAGAGATACTCCCTGAGCTTAGGGTGCCCATGGAGATCGGTTCTTATTCAATCTTTTATTGTCTTCCTCCCAGGACCCGGACTCAGGTGTGAGAACTTGCCCACTAGGCTGAGAACAACCTGAGTGATGACCTCAGTGTTCAAAATTACCCTCTCCCTGCTCTTCCACCTGGTCCTGCCATCCTTTCATCAAACCTCTGAGCTCCACTCTGCCTTTCATTAGCAGGAATGTTTTCCCAAGAGAATCCTTGGACCCTTATATTGCTTTTTAAAAAAGAGTTTATTGATAGGGAATCTTTAAAAAATATTTAAACAGGTCATAATATCTAAAAATTAGGAAATTTTACATAAAATGAAAAAACTTTCTCTCATCTCTTAACACATTGGAAGTTCTGGAAACACTGGACCTACAGTCGTGATGGCAATAAGTGTTTGGAGTTGGGTTGTCTGCCTTGGGAGATACATTATATTAAAAAATGTTTGAAATACTACATAGGAGATTCCCTTATAGGGATGCCTGTAACACATTGGCATACTAAACTCCCTAAGAACCCCTGAATAATAATAATAATAATAATAATAAAGAAAATTATAATAACAATGTTTAGATTTGTTTAACGAACCACTTTCCAATTAGCAAGCAAACGTTCCCTTTTTAAAAAAAATGTACTTTGAGACACGTGGAAGCAAAATGTCAGCAGGCTCCACGGTAGTCAGAGTTCCCGACCTGCACACAAATGCTGGAATCTGAGATCCTTGGCACAGGACACATGGCATATTTTTGGCAAAAGTGGCTACAAAAAATACCCTCCTTGTGTCTGTTTTCTCAGTCACCTGCCACAGTGACTTTGGCCTTGGCCTAATGATTTGCCTTGGCTAATAGGGCAATAACAACTATGACACAAGCACAGACTTAAAATTCCTCAAGCCTCAGGGCTTGTCTTCATTTGCTGCACTTAAAATTCTGAGACTGCCATCTGAGTAAGCCTGAGCTAGCTTGCTAGAAAGGCCACAGGGAGGAGAACAGAGGTGTCCTAGTCCACAACGCAAGCCAAGAGGCAGACAAGTGAATGGGGTTCTCTGAGACCAGCCGGCCTTCACGCAACTGTCCAACGGACTGTAAATGTAATCAAAATAACATGTTGTATACCTCAAAGATATGTAATAAATTTTTTAATGGAGTGGAAAATCTTAAACTATACAAAAGTAGAGAGGTTAATTTCATAAATGCCTCTGAAAATTGATTTCTCACTTTAATAATTATAAATTCATGGTCAATATTGTTTCATCTATTCTGAGGGAAACTATTTCCAAAATATGTGAACATGGCCACTGTATTAGATCCACAGTATGTGTATCTGTTTTTAAAATGTAATTGATTCTTACTGTATGAGAGAGAAAAATGATTTAAAGTCTTTTTAATTTTTTCTGAGATACAATATTACAAATAAGGCAGCCACTCTCACTCATAAAATTCCAATCATTTCAAGATATTGGCATATTATTTTAAAGACTGCCATAGATTAACTGCATATTATTAACTCAGTCCAGTCTTAATGAAGATAAAACTCCCACTTGAATGAAAAAAATTGCAATTACATTTAACTGGTAAAAAAAAAAAAGAGTGAAAGAAAATACATAATTAAAATGAAGATCATTTCCGTATGTGCCATCAACAATACAGGTGAAATTATTTTGGAACAAAGAGCAAAGGCCTGACATTTTGTGAGGAAGCCAAAGAAGGTACCAGATGTAGGTTGTGGATCTCCATCTGTATGTGTGAGCCTACATGTTCTTGACTGGACAGGTTTTTTTTCTGAGATGGAGTCTTGCTCTGTCATGCAGGCTGCACCAGAGTGGTGCGATCTCAGCTCGCTGAAACTTCTGCCTCCCAGGTATAAGCAGTTGTCTGCCTCAGCCTACTGAGTAGCTGGGATTACAGGCGCCCACCCTACACCTGGCTGATTTTTCTATTTTTAGTAGAGACGAGGTTTCACCATCTTGGCTAGGCTGGTCTTGAACACCTGACCTCAAGTGATCTGCCCACCTTGGCCTCACAAAGTGCTGGGATTACATGTGTGAGCGGCCATGCCTGGCCTCTTTTCCCATTCTTTCTAATATGACTTGTCAATCACTCTACGTGAGAACAACTTGTTATCTCATCTTAAATGTTGTGTAGTATTCTGTTGTATGAGGTACTAATTTATTTTATCATTCCCCTACAGATAGATATTTAGGCTGTTTTTAATCTTTTGCTATTATAGAAAGTGCTAGAATTAATAGTCTGGTACATTGTCTTTAAGGGTGCATGTAAGGATATCTATAGGATAAAAGTCCTCAAGTGGAATTGCTGAGGCAAATGTTATATGCATTTTACATTTTAATAGATAGTGACAACCCTGATAGAGGTTGTGTAAAAACTGCACCACCAATAGCAATGTGTGATGTCCCATTTCTCCAAACTCTTGCCCTCCCAGTGTGCTATGCAATTTTGCCAATAAGATAGGCAAAGATTAGTATTTTATTATAGTTTCAGTTTTCAGTTCTCTTATTTTGAGGTTAATATTTTTTCATAATAGATATGTCTTATATATATCTATGTATAGATGTAGATATATTTTAAAAATATTAATATATGTTATATGTCTATATATATAATATCTATCTATCTATCTATCTCTCTATCGGTATTTTTTTAAGAGGCAAGATCTTTCTCTGTTGCCCAGGCTGGAGTACAGTGGTGAAATCATGGCTCACTTGAGACTTAACTGATTCTGCCACCTCACTCTCCATAGTAGCTGAGACCACAGGTGTGAACCAACATGTTTGGCCTATAACAAATATTTATATTTACTTTTCTGTGAACTACCTATTCATGACCTTTGCCCTCATCAGTAATATTATTGATTTCTTCCTTATTGATGATTTATAACAAATCAATAATATTTATCATAAGTGTAGAGGAGGAAAAAATGTTTTCCTTCTATCTATCTTAGATGCATTGGTTGAGGCCTTGTGAATTACACTAACAAAAGACAGATTAACAAGAGAAAAACATACCGATTTATTTAATGTAAGTTTTATGTGACACAGGAGCCTTCATAAGGAAATAAAGATCTGAAGAAATGGTTAAACCTGGGTGTTTTCATACTAGGTTTGATGAAGAGTGGAAAGTCGTTGAAAAATATGACAAGACAAAACGTTTTGAGCTGAGGGTGGTAAACCCAGGGAAACTTAGCAAGGTCTTATCATTCAGATTCCTCTCATCATGGCTCGTCTTCAGAGATAAGGATGTTACTTTCCCATGGGCCTAGGGAGGCCTCTTCTCACATGAAGGTCTTATGACGTGCTTCAGGGGATGGTCAGAGAGCCCTTCCTTGTACATGCCATTTCTTAAATTTGTTCCTCTTAAAATATCCCCTAGGCCAAGATGCCATACTAGTGAGTCCAGAACCCTATCATAAGCACTGTATGTTTATGTAATTGAAGGCATTAAGCTCCACATGAATACTATCAGTTTTTTATTTGTTTGGTTGGTTGGTTTGGTTTTGGCAGTTTGCTCTTTGTCAGTTGACTTTATTCATGTCACTGTAGAATTTTTAAAATATGGTTCACCTATTTTATAAACAACTGATTCTACCTTTAAGTTTCCTGTCTGAGAGTCAAAACAATAAAGGATACATATATTATATTTATCCTGAGAATTTAGAATTAATACACATTTAAAAAAATGTTTGCTAGGGGCCACACATACCAACACGTTTTCTAGGTTACATCTCAGAAGATTTTAGCAGCAATCAGATAGACAGTGAGTATTCTCAAGTAGAATTGAGCCTCAAAACAGTCGATCTTTGAAACAATTCTGCATCTTATATGAGAAAGAACATAGCACTAAAGATATAAGAGTCTACATTTAAAAATATTTATATTGGAAAACAAGAAAATTTGGAGAAACGTTTGCTTTCATGCTCAATAAAATTCAAGAGTAAGTGAATTCTATGAAATTACAGATTGATGATGTGGTGAAGATTACATGAATAGGCATACATCTGAGGGGTAAGTAAGAAATAAAAAGATAACTGGATGAAATAAGAAAGATTAAAAACCATATGAAGATAAAGTTACAGAAGTCAGGTAGCCATTGAAAGACTAGTTGATACTGCAAAAAACTAAAATATTCGGTGAAAGACTATCACAAATGTCTTCAAATGCACAAAAATCACAGAAATATGATAAAGATGAGAAAAAGAAAATGAAAACAGAGAATGGGGTGCAGAGATGGAGAGCTGCTGACCTTTAAAAAGACACTAGGGAAAAAATGGAGTTAACACATTAATGAGAACATTACAGCATTCAATTTTCTTAGCTGCAAGCTGCAGAAAACAACTCTGGCTAATTTAACCAGAAAAGGAATTTACTTGAAACCACTGGTTAGCTCACAATGTCTCCAAGAAGGTCCCAGCAGAATCATGTGTGGAGTCTAGGTTGGCAGGAACCAGGCAGATAATCGGACAGAGGTGTTCAGTTAGGACCACAGGAACAATGAATGCAGAATCTGGAACATCTCCACTGCACTCTGGGGCTTGGATGTGGCTGCACCATGCTTCCTTCATCAGTGGCTTTCGTTTCGGTCTGCAGTGGTATCTTCAAGTGGGCAAGTGTAGATTAAGTGACTGTATCCCAGCTGCTAGGCGGGCAATGAAAGGGTGGCACCTGTCATTTCCACTTTCTGTAGATGAACAAGAGCTCTTCCCGGTTCAAAGGGTAAGTCTTCTGTCATAGAAAAAGCCTTGAGTATGGGCTAGACCCGAGGACTCACTTCTAACAAACTGAATACAGCAAAATGGATGGGGCACCACTTCTGAGATGAGGTCACTGAAGACCGGCTCCTTCCTGCTGCACTCTCTCTCTGGCTTTTCTGGCTTGCTGGGTGTATGAAGTGAGTTGCCGTGCTGATGAAGCATGTGGCAAGGAACCGAAGGCAGCCTCAGGCCAATACCCAGGGAGGAGCTGAGGCCCTCAGCCCAGGGTTCTGAGGAAAAACTGAATCCTATCAGCAACCACATGAGTGAGCTTGGAAGTAAATCCATTCCCATTCGAACCTTGAGGTGACTACAGTCCCGACTATCTCCTTTAATTGCAGCCTGGGAGACCCTGAGCCAGAGGTTCCTTGCTGAGCTGTGTCTAGAATCCTAACTCACAAAAACAGTGTGATAATAGATACTGTTTTATTCCACTAAGTTTTAGAGAATTTTCTATGCAGCAATAGAAAACTATTTTTTTTTTTTAAAAAAGCCAACATACTTCAATGCTTCTTAGGTCAAGATTTAAGCTAAACTAAAAGTATTGATTATTTAGCAAAAAAAAAAAAAAAAAGCAATGAAAAAAATCACGTATTAAAACCTAGAGGTGAGCTTTCACTTTTGATCTCAGTGGAGTACTTTATAACTGACCAATGCCTCCGTGTGAACAACCAGAAAAGCTGCATACAGTGGAAAATTCAGAAACTTCTGAGGCAGCTTGGACTTGAGGGGCTAAGTTCCTAGAAATGATCTTACTGAGCTGGATTTCTGCAAGGCTGGGAATTGAGGGGATGATATCCCAGAGCAAAGGAAGAAAATGGAAGCTGGTAGATAAAATATTCCCCTTCTTTTCCCTCCCTTCTCTCCTTGCCAGGTACACCCCCTCTGTAAACCACCCTTTAAAGTGCAGTTCATACAGCTCCTCAAAGTGGGTCCCATCCACTGAGCAGACCTAATGGCAGAAGCTATCCCCGTAGCCCACGCCCACACGTGGTGAGCGAGGCTCTGCCTTCTCCACTCTCCCATCTCCTCTGCCTCCCTCACTCCCCCTGCGCCTCATTCCTGCTCCCTGGGATGGTAATTCCCAATAAAGAAATAGCTCATAAGCCCTCTGCCTGAGGCTTTTCTCAGTATTAAAACTAAATTCAAAATAAATGAACAGAAACTAAAACATTTTTAAGACACCAGCAATAGCTAATTAGGAAACATAATGAAAAAAGTGCCCCATAAGTTTTATCATGTTGTGTTTTCATTATCAGTTCAAAATATTTTCTAATTTCCATTGTGACTTCTTCTGAAGGATGCATCAATATAGGTGAGGTGCTTAAAAGGCAGATGGTGAGCACGATGTAAGTGCTAGCTTTTATTATTGAAAAGCACAAAAATAAATATGCACACACATGCACACACACATACTTCTGTATCTCCACACACATACGCATACGGTATCACAAGTAAAGGACAACTTTTAAAATATTAAGGTTTAACAATACATGACATAAAATAACAGCTGGCATTTATGGAGTATCCTATACATGCCCTCTGTATGACAATTCTAGGGACTACGTACTACTATCTACATTTTACAAATTAAGAAACTGAGGCACATTAATTTGTCCAGGTCATACATTTAGAAAGTGATGGAGCCTCATTTTGGACCTAGGCAATCTCACTATATTAAGAGTTTTTAAATTCTAGTAGCTTAAATAATGAAAGGCATGGTCATCACTTTCTTTTTTCTAGTCCTATTTAAATAAAATAAGAACTATCTAAGTAAATCTACAAGACATTGGAAGTCAGTGGGGTGCCAGTGGTGTAATAAAACAGCAGATTCTGGAACATAGAAAGCAGTTGGATTGATAGCAAATGCTAACAGAGTTGAGAACCTACTACCTCACCACATTGTAACCTCAGCTCCAGAAACAATGATTTCTTCCTGAGAAATTCTGGAACCAGTGGCACTGGGAGAAAGCATGGACTATGGGGCCTGCCAGGTACTGAAGAGGAAATGGCTGAGGAAGAACTGTTTTGTCTCCAACCTCACCCTTAGAGAAAGCTGGCTCTAGAGTTAATTTCCAGGCTGTTGGTAAAAAGTGCCAATTCTGACCCAGGAGGCCCTGGGAATGGGTCCTGGGCTGGAGCTGCAAGGCTCCTGAAGTTCCCATGATGCAAGGCTCACAAGCTCCCGATGCCAGGGTCTGCCCTCTTCCCTCTCCCACACCCATCCAATACAGCTACCAAAGCCTGGCCCTGTGTGATCTGTGTGCAGGTAGCTCTTCTTCCCTGCGCTGCAAAGCAGTGTTGCCAAAGCTATCCATCCAAATCTTCATCTCAGAGGGTGAACAGACAGCTAAGAACACCGAATATTTGAGTCAGAGTATGTATTATTCTGTTCTCACACTGCTATAAAGAATTACCTGAGACTGGGTAATTTATGAAGAAAAGAGGTTTAATTGACTCACAGTTCCACATGACTGGGGAGGTCTCAGGAAACTTACAATCATGGCAGAAGGCAAAAGGGAAGCAAGGCACGTCCTTACTGGTGGCAGAATAGAGAGATAGTGAAGGAAGCCACACACTTTTAACCCATCAGATCTCATGAGAACTCACTCACTATCACAAGAACAGCATGGGGGAAACTGCCCCCAAGATCCAATCATCTCCCACCAGGACCCTCCCTTGACATGTGGGGATTACATTTAGATTACAATTCAAGATGAGATTTGGGTGGGGACACAGAGCCAAACTATATCAGAGTAACAACATGGAAAGAAAAAATTAACTAAACAAACAAAAGCCATCCCAACCCAAATTCCTACAGGAAATACAATTAGCTTAATAATAACAATAATACAATTTATATCAAATTGTATGCTATACATAATATATTTATATCACATTATTGTTATTTTCATCTGGTTACTATTAATAAAATGTACATATAAACATATATATTCCACATACAATTATATAACACACATTGCTTTAAATTAATAACATATATGTATGTTAAATAAAATTTAAAATATAAATATAATAGTACCAATAAAATGAGCTTAATAATAAGAATTAGTCTGTTCAGCGAGATTCAATCTATAGCTAAATGAATAGAAATCCAACAGACTTATGGGGAGATTTTAATAGCGAACTTAAATATCAGCATGTCAAAACAGTATTTTTTAATGATTAAAAAATTTCCAAGGATGAAATGTTTAAGAAAATACCAGGCTGCCTAAAAAATCTTTCATATTTGGAAATACAGGAACAATGCTGGCTACATTCTCTGTGTATATTTACATTTTAAAGAACAAACAAGCAACAAAATGTAGGGTATTTTCCTAAACATTTCATCCTTGGAAATTTTTGAATCATTAAAAAATACTGTATGAGTGAAAGAAAAAAACATAAAATTACATTCTAGTTAGAATTCAATGAAAATACTCATTGAGGTGCATCCAAAGTAGTACTCTAGAGATGATTTACACTTTTAAAAAATAGAACTAAATATATGTAAATTAAAATAGAGCAATTAAATCAAAACTTCAATCTTTGAAAAGTGGCAAGTAAGCTAACACACTAGGCTTGAGAAGAATATTTTTATAAGTATTTTACATGATTTTTTAAATTTCCGACTTTTATTTTAAGTTCAGGGGTACATGTGCAGTAAGTGCAGGTTTGTTACATAGGTAAACACGTGCCATGGTAGTTTGCTGCACAGCTCATCCCATCACCCAGGTATTAAGCCCGACATCCATTAGCTATTTCTTATCCTCTCCCTCCTCCAACACTTCACCCTCAGACAGGACCCAGTGTGTGCTGTTTCCCCCACGGTATCCACGTGTTGTTATCATTTAGCTTCCACTTATAAGTGAGAACATGCAGTATTTGGCTTTCTGTTCCTGTGTTAGTTTGCTAAGTTATCCATGGATGGCCTCCAGCTCCATCTATGTCCCTGCAAAGGACACGATCTCATTCCCTTTTAAGGCTATACATAGTATTCCATGTTGTATATATACCACATTTTCTTTATCCAGTCTGCAATTGATGGGCGTTTAGGTTGATTGTGTGTCTTTGCTATTGTAAATAGTGCTGCACTGAACATATGCATGCACATGTCTTTATACTAGAACGATTTATATTCCTTTGGATATATGCCCAGTAATGGGATTGCTGGGTTGAATGGCATTTCTGCCTCTAGATCTTTGAGGAATTGCCATACTGTCATCCACAATGGTTGAACAAATTTACACTTCCACCAACAAAGTAGAAGCGTTCCTTTTTCTCCACAACCTTGCAAGCATCTGTTGCTTTTTGACTTTTTAATAACAGTCATTCTGCCTGGTGTGAGATGGTATCTCATTGTGGTTTTGATTTGCATTTCTCTAACGTTCAGTGTTGTAGAGCTTTTTTTCATATTTATTGGCCATATGTATGTCTTCTTTTGAGAAGTGTTTGTTCATGTCCTTTGCCCACTTTTTATCTGGGTTATTTTTTTTCTTGTAAATTTGTTTAACTTCCTTATAGATGTTGGATACTAGACCTTTGTCAGATGCATAGATTTCAAAAATTTTCTGCCATTCTGTAGGTTGTCTGTTTACTCTGTTGATAGTTTCTTTTGCTGTGCAGAAGCTCTTTAGTTTTATTAAATCCCATTTGTCAATTTTTGCTTTTGTTGCAATTACTTTTTGCATCTTCTTCATAAAATCTTTGTCCTTGCCTATGTCCTGAATGATATTGCCTAGGTTTTCTTCTAGGGGTTTTACAGTTTTGGGTTTCACATTTAAGACTTTAATCCATCTTGAATTGATTTTTGTATATGGTGTAAGGAGGGGTCCGGTTTCAATTTTCTGAATAAGGCTAGCCTGTTCTTCCAGCTCCATTTATTACATAGGGAATATTTTCCCCATTGCTTGTTTTGTCAAGTTTGTCTAAGATCAAATGGTTGTAGGTGTGCGGTCTTATTTTTGAGTCCTATATTCTGTTCCATTGGTCTATGTGTCTGTTCTTCTACCAGTACCTTGCTGTTTTGGTTATTGTAGCCCTGTTGTATAGTTTGAAGTCAGGTAGTGTGATGCCTCCAGCTTTGTTATTTTTGCTTAGGATTGCCTTGGCTATTCAGTCTCTTTTTTGGTTCATATGAATTTTAAATTAGTATTTTCTAATTCTGTGAAGAATGTCAATGGTAGTTTAATGAGAATAGCCTTGAATCTATAAATTGCTTTGGGCAGGCTGGCCATTTTCACAATATTGATTCTTCCTATTCATGAGCATGGAATGTTTTCCTATTTCTTTGTGTCATCTCTGACTTCTTTGAGCAGTGATTTGTAGTTCTTCCTGAAGAGCTCCTTCACTTCCCTTGTTAGCTGTATTCCTAGGTATTTTATGCCTTTTTGTGGCAATTATGAATGGGAGTTTACTTGTGATTTAGCTCTCCACTGGCCTGTTGTTCATGTATAGGAATGCTAGCAATTTTTGCACATTGATTTTGTATCCTGAGACTTTGCCAAAGTCGCTTATCAGCTTAAGAAGCTTTTGGGCTAAGATGATGGAGTTTTCTAGATATAAGATCATATCAATTGCAAACGGAGATAGTTTGACTTCCTCTCTTCATATTGGAATACATTTTACTTTTTTCTCTTGCCTGATTGCCCTGGCCAGAACTTCCAATACTAGGTTGAATAGGAGTGGTGAGAAAGGGCAACCTTGTCTTGTGCTGGTTTTCAAGGGGAATGCTTCCAGCTTTTGCCTATTCAGTATGATATTGGCTGTGGGTTTGTCATATATGACTCTTATTATTTTGAGGTATGCTCCTTCAAACCTCACTTATTGAGAGTTTTTAACATGAAGGGATGTTGAATATTATTGAAGGCCTTTCTGCATCTATTGAGATAATCATGTGGTTTTTGTCTTTAGCTCTTTTTATATGATGAACCACATTTATTGATTTGCATATGTTGAACCAAACTTAAATCTCAAGGATGAAGCCTACTTGATCATGATGGATAAGCTTTTTGTTGTGCTGGTGGATTCAGTTTGCCAGTATTTTGTTAAGGACTTTTGCATAGATGTTCACCAAAATATTGGTCTGAAGTTTTCCTTTTTTTTTTTTTTTTTTTTGTATCTCTGTCAGGTTTTGGTATCATGATGATGCTAGCCTCATAGAATGAGTTAGGGAGAAGTCCCTCCTCTTCAGTTTTTTGGAATAGTTTCAGTAGGAATGGTACCAGCTCCTCTTTGTACCTTTGGTAGAATTCAGCTGTGAATGCATCTGGTCCCGGACTTTTTTTGGTTGGTAGGCTATTTATTATTGCCTCAATTTAAGAACTCATTATTGGTCTAGTCAGGGATTCAGTTTCTTCCTGGTTCAGCCTTGGGAGGGTGTATGTGTCCAGGAATTTATCCATTTATTTTAGATCTTCTAGTTTTTATGCATAGAGGTGTTTATAATATTCTCTGATGGTTGTTTGTATTTCTGTGGGGCCAATGGTAATATCCCCCTTATCATTTCCGATTGTGTTTATTTAAATCTTCTCTCTTTTCCTCTTTATTAGTCTAGCTAGTGTTCTATCTATTTTGTTAATTTTTTCAAAAATCCAACTCCTGAATTTGTTGATTTTTTGAAGGGTTTTTCATGACTCTGTCTCCTTCAGTTCAGCTCTAAGTTATTTGTTGACTTCTACTAGATTTGGGTTTTGTTTGCTCTTGGTTCTCTAGTTCTTGTATTTGTGATTTTAGGTTGCTAACTTTAGGTCTTTCTAGCTTTTTGATATGGGCATTTAGTGCCGTAAATTTTCCTTTTATCACTGCTTCAGCTGTGTCCCAGAGACTCTGGTACATTGTATGTTTCTTCTCATTGGTTTCAAAGAACTTATTGATTTCTGCCTTAATTTCATTATTTACCCAAAAGTCTATCAGGAGCAGGTTGTTCAATTTTCATATAGTTGTATGGTTTTGGGTGAATTTCTTAATCTCAAGTTCTAATTTGAGTGTGCTCTGGTCCAAGAGACTGTTTTTTATTATTTCAGTTCTTATGCATTTGCTGAGGAGTGTTTTACTTCTGACTATGTGATCAGTTTTTGAGTAAGTGCCATGTGGCAATGAGAGTAATGTATATTCTGTTGTTTTTGGGTGAAGAGTTCTGTAGATATCTATCAGGTCCACTTAAACCAGAGCTGAGTTCAAGTCCTAAATGTTTTTGTTAATTTTCTGTCTCAGTGATCTGTCTAATATTTTCAATGGAGTGTTAAAATTTCCCACTATTACTGTGTGGGAGTATAGGTCTCTTTGAAGGTCCCTAAGAACTTGCCATTTGAATCTGGGTGCTCCTGTGTTAGGTGCATATATATTTAGGATAGTTAGCTCTTCTTGTTGAATTGAACCCTTTACCATTACATAATGCCCTTGTTTGTCTTTTTTCATCTTTGTTAAACTCTATTTTCTCAGAAACTAGATTTATGACCCTTGCTTTTTTCTGTTTTTCATTTGCTTGGTAAATTTTCCTCCATCCCTTTATTTGAGCTCATGTGTGTCTTTGCATGTGAGATGGGGATCTTGAAGACAACATACTGAAGGGTCTTGGTTCTTTATCCAGCTTGCCACTCTGTGTCTTTTAATTGGGGCATTTAGCCTATTTACTTTTAAAGTTAGCATTGTTATGTGTGGATTTGATCCTGTCATCGTGATGCAAGCTGGTTATTTTGCAGAGTTATGTGGTTGCTTCATACTATCACTGGTCTGTGTACCTCAGTGTGTTTTTGCAGTGGCTAGTATCAGTTTTTCCTTTCCATATTCACTTCCATTTCCTGAAGTGCTTCTTTCAGGAGTTCTTGTAAGGCAGGTCTAATGGTAACAAGTTCCCTCAGCACTTGCTTGTCTGAAAAGGATCTTATTTCTCCTTTTCTTTTGAGGCTTTGTATGACCAGATGTGAAATTCTGGGTTAGAATTTCTTTTACTTAAGAATGTTTAATATTGGCCCCCAATCTCTTCTGGCTTGCAGAGTTTCCACTGAGATGTCTGCTGTTAGTCTGATGGCCTTTCCTTTGTTGGTGACCTGGCCTTTCCCTCTGCCTGTCCTTAACATTTTTTCTTTCATTTCAACCTTGAATAATCTAATTATTATGTGTCTTGGGGTAATCTTCTCATGCAGTATCTTCCTGGGGTTCTCTGCATTTCCTGAATTTGAATGTTGGCCTGTCTAGCTAGGTTGAAAAAAATCTCCTGGAGGATATCCTGAAATAGGTTTTCCAGATTGGTTCCATTCTTCTCGTTTCTTTCAGGTACCCCAATCAGTTGTAGGTTTGGTCTCTTTACAAAATCCCATGTTTCTAGGAGGTTTTATTATTCCTTTTCATTCTTTTTCCTCTATTCTTGTCTGCCTGTCTTATTTCAGAAAGACAGTCTTCAAGCTCTGTGATTCTTTCCTCTGCTTCATCTATTCTATTAGTACTTGTGATTGCATTGTGAAATTCTTGCAGTGTGTTTTTCAGGTCTATTAGGGCAGCTATGTTCCTCTCTATACTGGCTATTTTGGCTGTCGGCTTGATATGATTGGGCTGTGTCCCCACAAAAACCTCATCTTGAATTCCCATGTGTTGTGGGAGGGACCACATGGGAGGCAATTGAATTATGGGGCTGGATCTTTCCTGTGCTGTTCTCATGATAGTGAATAAGCCTCAAGAGATCTGATCGTTTTCAAATGGGAGTTTCCCTGCAAAAGCTCTCTCTTTTCCTGCCACCATCCATGTAAAATGTGACTTGCTCCTCCTTGCCTTCCACCATGATTGTGAGGCTTCCCTAGCCATGTGGAACTGTAAGTCCATTAAACCTATCTTCTTCCCAGTCTCTGATATGTCTTTATCAGCATCATGAAAACAGACTAGTACAGTAAATTGGTGCCAGTAGAACGGGGTGTTGCTGAAAAGATACCTGCAAATGTGGAAGTGACTTTGGAACTGAGTAACAGGCAGAGGTTGGAGCAGTTTGGAGGGCTCAAAAGAAGACAGGAAAATGTAAAAAGTTTGGAACACCCTACAGACTTGTTGAATGGCTTTGACCAAAATGCTGATAATGATATGGACAATGAAATTCAGGCTAAGGTGGTCTCAGATGGAGATGAGGAACTTGCTGGGAACTGGAGCAAAGGTGACTCTTGTTATGTTTTAGCAAAGAGACTGGCTGCATTTTGCCCCTTCCATAGAGACTTGTGGAACTTTGAACTTGAAAGAGATGGTTTAGGGTATCTTGCAGAAGAAATTTCTAAGCAGCAAAGCATTCAAGAAGTGACTTGGGTGCTGTTAAAGGCATTCCATTTTATAAGAGAAGCAGAGCATAAAAATTCAAAACATTTGCCGCCTGACAATGTGATAGAAAAGAAAATCCAATTTTCTGAAGAGAAATTCAAGCTGGCTGCAGAAATTTGCATAAATAACAGGGAGCCGAATGTTAATCCCCAAGACAATGGGGAAAACGTCTCCAGGGCATGTCAGTTACCTTCACGGAAGCCACTTCCATCACAGGTCTGGAAGCCTAGGAGGAAAAAATGGCCTCATAGGCCAGGCCCAGGGTCCTCGTGCTGTGTGTAGCCTAGGGACTTGGTGCCCTGCGTCCCAGCCGCCCCAGCCATGGCTAAAAGGAGCCAAGGTACAGCTCAGGCTGTTGCTTCAGAGGGTGGAAGCCCCAAGCCTTGGCAGCTTCCACATGGTGTTGAGCCTGTGGGTGCACAGAAGTTAAGAATTGAGGTTTGGAGATCTCTGCCTAGATTTCAGAAGATGTATGGAAATGCCTGGATACCCAGAAAGAAGTTTGCTACAGGGCTGGGGCCCTCAAAGTGAACCTCTGCTAGGGCAGTGTGGAAGGGACATGTGGGGCTGGAGCCCCCACACAGAGTCCCTACTGGGGCACAGCCTAGTGAAGCTGTAAGAAGATGGCCACCGTCCTCCAGACCCCAGAATGGTAGATCCACTGACATCTTGCACCATGTGCCTGGAAAAGCCACAGACGCTCAACGCCAGGCCATGAAAGCAGCCAGGAGGGGGACTATACCCTGCAAATCCACAGAGGTAGAGCCACCCAAGGCCATGGGATCCCACCTCTTGCATCAGCGTAAGCTGGATGTGAGACATGGAGTCAAAGGAGATCATTTTGGAGCTTTAAGATTTGACTGCCCTGCTGGATTTTGGACTTGCATGGGGCCTGCAGCCCCTTTGCTTTGGCCAATTTCTCCAATTTGGAATGGCTGTATTTGCCCAATGCCTGTATCCCCGTTGTATCTAGGAAGTAACTAGCTTGCTTTTGATTTTACAGGCTCATAGGTGGAAGGAACTTGCCTTGTCTTGGATGAGACTTTGAACTGTGGACTTTTGAGTTAATGCTGAAATGAGTTAAAACTTGGGGGACTGTTGGGAAGACATGATTGGTTTTGAAATGTGAGGGCATGAGATTTGGATGCCAAGCTGGGAAACCACCTTTGCCCCAGTCTGCTTGGGCTCTCCAAATCCCGTGAGCTGGAACAACTGATTCGTCCAAACAACAAAGATGGTAGCCCGACCCTCCCCTACCACTGCCTGCACTCCATCCCAGGCAACAATCAGAGCTCTGTCTGAAGTATGTGGGCAGGTCGGGGTGGCTAGAGGCCCCTGCTGGGAGATCTCACCCAGTGAGGAAGAATGGATAGGGATCCCACTTAAAGAAAGCAGTCTGGCCAGGTTCTGGCAAAATCACTGTGCTGTGCTGGTGGGACCCTTCCTCATCTGGACCGTTTGGACTTTCTAAAGCCTGCAGGTTGGAATGGCTAAGTTGTCCAAACAACAAAGATCTTGGCCCACCCCTCTGCCCAGGGGCTCTGTCCCATCTCAGGAAGGCTCCACCCTGTTGCCAGTGGCTGGCTAGGATTCTAAGCCAATAGGTCTTATCTTATGAGGTGCTATGGAAGTGGGGCCCACAGACTGATGCTGCTGGGCCCACAGACTGATGCTGCTTGGTCCCCTGGATTTAGCCCCCTTCCTAAGGGTATGAATGTACCTCCTACCTTGCCTGAGTTGCAGTCACCTTTGTCGGGGCTCCCAGGGTTGAAGTATGTAAAGCTCCTTAGTCTCTGTGTATGCCTGAGCAGCTGCTCTGCTGAGACTCCACACAGCTCTATGTGTTGGACCCAAGGCCCTGGTGGCATTGGCTCACGGGGGGATCTCCTGATCTGACCATTGCAAAGATCTGTGGGAGAGGCAAGGTTTCCCAGGGTCGCACATTCACTCACCACTTCCCTTGGCTGGGGGTGGGGGTTCCCTTGGCTCCATGTTGCTTTTGGGGGGGCCGTTGCCCCACCCTGCTTTTCTTCATTCTTCATGGGTGGAGTTGTTTTCCTGATCAGTCCCAATGAGAGTACTTGGATATTTCAGTTGAAGATGCTGTATTCACTCACCTCTTTTATGCCTCTCATGAGTGCCACACACCTCAACTGCTTCTAATCAGCCCTCTTGGCCCCCTAGTATAAATATTTTAAAAACAAGATGTGCAACTTTTTAAAAAATAAATTTTATTGTGTGTATTTGAGCTTTACAACATGATGTCATGTGATACATATAGATAGTAAAAGGGTTCCTTTAGTAAAGCAAATGACCATATCTATCATCTCACATAGTTACTTTGTGTGTGTGTGACAACATCACGAGCATGGTGGTGCTTGCCTGTAGAGTCCCAGCTACTTGGGAGGCTGAGGTAGGAGGATCGATTGAGCCTGGGAGGTAAAGGCTTCAGTGAACCTTGATCATGCCACTGCAATCTAGCCTGAGCAACAGAGTGAGACCCTGTCTCAAAAACAGAAAAGCAAACAGAAAGCCAACTTTCTAATAAAATACAAATAATCAGTATTAAATCAAGATGAGATAAAAACTGAAATAACTGAAATTATTTCACAAAGAGAGACAGCAAAAAAATACTTGCTATATAAATAGCATTAAAGATTAGTATCCAACCTAGACAGAGCGCCCTGAAAAAATGTAAATAGGCTATTCACAGAAAAGGGAAAAAATAAGTAACAAACAGATGGAAATGATGGGGTGCAGGAAGTGCTGCTTCAAATATGGCACCTTGGAAATTAAGAAAACAGCAGAGGCAGGAAGGTAACTGCTATGGTCTGAATGTGTCCTCCCAAATTCACATGTTGATATTTAATGGCCACTGGGATAGTATTAAGAGGTGGGGCCTTTAGGAGGTGATTAAGTCTTGGATGGGATTAGGGTTCTTATAAAAGAGCTTGAAGAAATGAGGTCACTCTCTTCCTCTCTTCCATCATGTATTCCCCTTCCATTTCTTCCGCCACGTGAGGGCACCTAGACAGGGCCATCTATGAGTTATAGGCCTTCACCAGACACTGAACTTGCTGGAGTCTTAACCTGGGACTTACCAGCCTCTGGAACTGTAAGAAAATACATTTCTGTTCTTTGTAAATTACCTAGATATTTTGGTATAACAGCACAAATAAACTAAGACAGTCACTCTCTGACTTTCTCCCACCTTTCTCCCCTGAAAGCTGGCCATAAAAGAATTCTCTGACCTTCTTCCACTGAAAATAAATCATAAGACCCTGATTCTTGAGGGGGTTTTCTGCCCTATACTGGAGGGAAGTGGAGAGGCCAAATAGAATCTGAACAAATAGGCCTTGCTAAGTTTCCCACTTATTTCCATTTGACTTCCAATCATACTTCTGCACAACTGTCCAGAAAAATACACTTCCCCTGGGTCTTTGGGCCTTCATTTCTGAAAGCTCTCATGTCACATAAAACTTTTATCAAATAAATTTGCTATGCTTTCCTCTTGTTTATCTGTCTTTTGTTACACAGGTTTCAGCCATGAGCCTTAAAATGGTTAGGAGAATATACAACTTTATCTCCCCTACAGAAAGTAGAAAACCTTACTGGTCATCAGGATTATGCAAATTAAAACAAAAAGACCCTATTTATATGCCTTCCCTGCCCACATTAGATTTTCAAAAATTCAAACGATTGATTATATCCTGTTCTGTTGAAAGTGGAGGAAAAAAAATTCTAGGTGAAAGACAAATTAATAAAAATGTTTGCAATGCAATTGGCCAGCATCTATCAAAATTTAAACCATACCACCCATCTTTTGCTTTAGATTTCCACTTCTAGAAACCTTTTGTATGAAAATAGTCACACTCAGATATATAAGTAGAAACATCCTGTAAGAAACAATGGGCAGAACCTAAATTATTTTGGATGTACCTAAATTAAGATATATTCATAATATGGACAACTTTGCAGCTTTAAAAAAGATGATATTCAGCTTGATGCAGTGACTCATGTCTGTAATCCCAGCACTTTGGGAGGCCAAGGCAGGAGGATCACTTGAGGCCAGAAGTTTGAGGCTGCATCGAATTATGATAACATCACTGCACTCCAGCCTGCAGAATGAGACCCTTTCTCAAAAAACCAAAACCAAAACCAAAAAAGAGGATGATACCCAAGGTATTTTGAAGACATCTTGATTCTACAGTCCCTCTCACAAAATGCCCTGTGAAGCCATAGAAACTGCCCCTGCCACAGAGCAGGAGTTGCTACAGCCCAGGCCAAGACAAGGTGGGAAACAGAATCTGACATCGCCGAATCAGTAGCAGAGCGGAGGGCGCAGGACTCCACACAGTGAGCCCCGCCAGCAGCAGCAACGAAAGCAGACGAAGAATCAGCTGAGAAAGTGAAGCAAGATGGAGTGGTAGACCATGTCCAAATTAGGTCATTGAGCCGTTATAGAGGTTACTACAATCACCATTAGGAAACCTAAAAATATCCTCTTTGTCATCCCAAGGCCAGATGTCTACAAGAGCCCAGCTTCAGATACCTCTATATTTTGGGGGAAGCCAAGAGCAAAGATACATCTCAGCAAGTACAGCTACCAGATGCTGAGAAATTCAAAGGTCAGGGTGAAGCCAACTGTAGCACACTAAAAAGCACAGATTCCAATAGTGCAAGAGGAGATGAAGTGGTGAGGTGTAATGAAACAAATGTGGAAGTTAAGGGCATAGAATTCGTTATGTCACAAACAAAGGGGTGATGAGCAAAGACAGTCCGAGTCCTGAGGAACAACAGTAATGACACTATAAATGCTATAATGGAATTAAAAAGGGAACCATCTGAAAAGGAGGACTCTTTTTTATTTATTTATTTATTTTGGTGTTTCAAAAGAGTAATTGCAGCTTGTTTTTAAATTTGACTGTTTCTATTTGTTAATGCAGTTATAACTTCTCGGCAGTTTACTACTGCTTGGCCTTGGGAGAGGGTGGAAGATGAGGAACCTGATCAGACGTGGAAGTGATCAGATATCCAAAGCAGGTTCTCACTGAACTGACTTAGCAGGGTTTTTTTGTTGTTGTTGTTAAAAATGGATTTTACAAGGAAGTGCACAGATGGGCATAGGAGAAGTTTCAGCAGCCTGATTAAAGTTTGGTCAAGCAAAGAATCTTTGTCAAGAGTTACTATCCATGATCTCTTTGACTATTGGGAATTTCTTCTGCATGTATTTTTGGTTTTAAACTTCCTTGATTAGGATCACATTTTCCTATATAATTCAAATTTGTTCTTTTCACTGTCACCTCTCCTAAAAATGCAGGCATCATTCTCATCGCTATCATGAAAAGTTTCGTTTTTTAATACATGGATTTCAGCATAAATTATATATGCCTGTCCCTATATCCTAGGAGTTACTAAATCTAAATGACTAGGGGTTCATAATGTTTAAAGTCTAATTTTTAGCTTTCATAAAGCTAGTTTCAAAACCAAAATATCCTTTAAAATCAGTGGGAAGTCTGTTCATAGAGCATTAAAGAAAATGAAAAATAAGCTCAAAGAAAGTGACTGTCACCAGTTTGTGATGGCTTATCTCTTGCATATGCATTACTTTTAGCCTATTTCATATTAGTTAAGCTTTTAATATTATGTTCTTGTATTATGCATAGCCTGTCCAATTAGTTTTGGGCACTGTCCTTCTTAATTGTTTCTACTTCTATCAAGTTAAAAAATATTCAAATTCTCATTGCTACATTTTTTTCACTTCTTCTGAAACTTTTCTTTTTCAGAATAATCTTCTTTGTGTAGTTTACCCCTTTCGTGGTATTTTTAAAAATTTTAACTATTTCTCCTGTACTCACATCTTGGTAAGAGTTTTGCTGTTATTCAGGGTGGAGTTTCTCTACCTTGGACTTTCTGTGCATTTCAGGATGTTTAACAGCATCCCTGGTCTCTACCCATCTTGATGTCAGAAGAACCGTCCCACTAATTGTGACAATCAAAAATGTCTCCAGACATGGTGAAATGTCTGCTGGGAGTGATGGGGTAAAAGTAAGCAAAGCCACTACCGTATAGGAAGCACAGAGTTTGGATGAGCTTTAGGTTATATTATCGTTTTCCATCATTACTTATAAAAAATTATTGCCTGAAACATGAAGATGAACAGGCCTTTTACAGTAGGGTATTGTTTTCAGACAGTACACAGGTAAAAGCCTAGGAAATATTAGTTTCTCAAGTCAGTGGCTCGCCTCTCCTGTTATTTCTCTCTGCCAGGGCCATCCAAAGACAATGTTGAAAGGGTATAGCTATGATATTTCATGCTATCAATCTCAAAAGGTCAGGTATGGAACCCCTTCTCCCCACTGCCACCCCTTTCCATCCTAGCTTTCCCTGTTATTCAGGGGTAGAAAGGGAAAATGTGGATGAAAGCCAAGCTGACCTCTGAAGCCTTCTTGACTCTCCTTCCCCTTTGGTTCTGGTCCTTCTCCTACCGCTTAGCTCTCTTGGGTCTTAATTATACCTCCTTTTGCTAGGTTGGCTCAGAAATGGAATATTTTCCTTTGTGAGGCATGTTAATCTCCCTGAGTCTCAGATTCCTCCTTTGTAACCTAGGGACACTAATATACATCTTGCAGGGCTGTTTAAAACAGGGGCCAGCAAACCTCTTCTGTAAAAAGCCAGATAGTAAATATTTTACACTTTGGAGGCCACAAAACATCTCTGCTTATTCTTTTTTTGTTGTTTCATCCACTCCTGCAAGTCTTTTAAAATTTAACGTATTCTGGTTTAGAGGTTTGCCCCTCTAGTTCGCCCCTTGGGTACTGGCATCCAATTACAGGGTCCTGTGTCTCAGTGCTCAAACCCTGGCTTCCCTTCTGGGTGAGCATGTGCAGGTGGTAATACAGACTGATGGGGTTCAGGATACCCTACCCCAAACTATGGCACCTTGGCATTTCAGAAAACAGCAGAAGCAGGAAGGTCTCTGTCCTTCTCCCAACCTTCTCCCCAGAAGCAGCCCATAAAATAATTCTTCACTTTCCTCTAAAGAAGGTCATAAGACTCTCATGTGAGAGGTGCTCTCCCTACACCCAGATGAAAGGAGCAGCCTTATCTCTCTTATATATATATATAATACTTTAAGTTCTAGGGTACATGTGCACAACGTGCAGGTTTGTTACACATGTATACATGTGCCATGTTGGTGTGCTTCTCCCATTAACTCGTCATTTGCATTAGGTATATCTCCTAATGCTATCCCTCCCCCCTCCCCCCACCCCACAACAGGCCCCGGTGTGTGATGTTCCCCTTCCTGTGTCCAAGTGTTCTCATTGTTCAATTCCCACCTATGAGTGAGAACATGCGGTGTTTGGTTTTTTGTCCTTGTGATAGTTTGCTCAGAATGATGGTTTCCAGCTTCATCCATGTCCCTACAAAGGACACGAACTCACCCTTTTTTATGGCTGCATAGTATTCCATGGTGTATATGTGCCACATTTTCTTAATCCAGTCTATCACTGATGGACATTTGGGTTGGTTCCAAGTCTTTGTTTATTGCGGCACTATTCACAGGAGTAGCCTTATCTCTGAAGACACAGGAAGGCAGAGGAGAATCTAAAGAAACAGGCCTTGCTAAATTCCCTGAGTCTATTAACATTAGATCTACGCACTTTCTCCAATCATACTTCTCCACAACTATCCACCTCTTCATCCAACCTAAGCGTAAAACACAGTTTCCCGTGTTTCTTTAGGCCTTTATTCTAAAGGTTCCCATGCCATGTAAAACTTATATTAAATACATTTGTGTGTTTTTCTCTTGTTAACCTGTCTTTCGTTGTAGGGGTCTTGGCCATAAACTTAGTTATGGGTGAGAAAGAAACCCTATTTTCCCCTACAAGACCCCATATCAACTTGTCTATCTTCTAGAAAATTATTATTATTTTTTTTTGTAAATGTAGCTGGCACGTAAGGCAAAAAAATGCCTGCAGAGTTCTAGGTATGGATTGTGATGAACACATTCATGTTTCACTTCCCCTGAACACTAGGGCAGGGTTGGTGAGTGGTTTACACCCTGGATGAAGACGTGGACAGGCCTCACAGTTTCTCTGCTTGTTTTCAGGTAATTGCCCTACAGTTATTTTTATTTGCACTGTCTTAGTTCAGGAAAATTCAAATGAGTATATAGAATTTAAATGAATATATAGTATATAGAATTCAAATTCAAAGGAGTATATACAAAATTCAAACCCATTTACCCAAGCTGTCCTCTACCCTCTCGAGTGGGTACACTGCCAGAGGGAAGTTTGCATGTGGAAGGGGAGGTGGGGTCCGCTGCATTCAGCTCTCTCCCTGCTCCCCTCTTCACCCATGACCCAGCTCTCTCATGACCCAGACGGTGCCCTGGCTCAAAGTGGGAGAGAAGAGAGAAGAGGTGAGGATAGACAGCAGCTCTCACTTGCTGAATGAGTTTGTCCTTCTAGGCCTTATGTATGCTTAGAGCTGGGGGTACCCCAGTGTGACTCATCTAAGCTGACTCCTTCCTACTTTTTTGAGTTCTCTGGAGGTTCTCTGCTTGGCTGATTGCTCCCTTGAATTTTAGGCTGGACAGTTCCTAATGATTCTCTTCTTAGCCTGTGGCCACTGGGCAGTCCATGTGCACACTTTTTTTTTTTTTTTTTTTTGAGACAGAGTCTCGCTCTGTTGCCCAGGCTGGAGTGCAGTGGTATGATCTCAGCTCACTGCAACCTCCAGCTCCTGGGTTCAAGCGATTCTCCTGCCTCAGCCTCCTGAGGAGCTGGGACTACAGGCGCGCGCCATGACGCCAGCTAATTTTTGTTTTGTTTTGTTTTGTTTTTTAGTAGAGACAGGGTTTCACCGTGTTGGCCAGGCTGGTCTTGAACGCCTGTCCTCAAGTGATCCACCCGCCTCAGCCTCCCAAAGTGCTGGGATTACAGGTGTGAGCTACCACGTCCCCTCCATGTCTACATTCTTACTGTTGGAGTTTACTTGCTCTAACAAAGGACCCAGCTGGGCGGCAGCCAAGAGGACACCCTGCTGACTCACTCTCCTGCATGGCTCATGTTTGAGTGATGATCAACAGTCAGGATCCTTTGATGTGCAAACCGAAAGGGGAGGCAGATACAAGACGGCAGCAGGCTCTCGCCTCTAGCGCCAATGCCTGTGGCCCTCAGGATTTCCCGGGCAGACGTAGACCCAGTTCACCATCTACCTCACATCTGTCAAGTGTCAGTCAGTCACCAGCTAGCCCTTTGTGTGTCCAAATTGCCAAGAGGCTCCCTGAATGGAGGGGGTCCCCACAAAGCTCCACTGGTAAGGTTTGGGGCGAGAAAAGCAGCTTTCCTCCAAAGCAGGGAGAAGAGCAGACGCACATCCATGATTCCCTCCACACACATTTATTCAGAATCTGCTGTGTCTAGACGCTCCTGGTTGCAGGTGCTGGGAATACAAACCCCTGCCTCTCGATGGCTTCGTTTCTAGTGCCAACATCTCTGTATAAAGAAACCTTTCCTTCAATCCTGCCTTTCTAATGATGGGGGAGTGAATTCCAGGGTTGCAGCATCAAGTCTAGGTGTGCTATTTGGTAAATTCTGCATATGGGAGTGGTCATTGGCTTCACACACACTCCAGAATCCAGGCGATCATACTGGGACTCAGGTGGAAAATGAGGGAGGGTGAGCCCCACTGTAACACTTTCAACCTAAAAAATGGCTCTAGTGCTGGAAACGTAGTTCACATGGAAGGCAAATACAAAGGAGCTTCAGGAGGTGCCTAGGAACCTAGACTCTAGGTGCTCCTCATACGCCAGTCACTCACGCAGGGAGGGCCTGGATATAGCATTACAGAAATACACTGCAGGATTTAAAAAGAAACTTTTTTATTGTGGTAAAATATACATAACATGAAAATGACCATTGTAACTATTTTAAGTGTACAACTTAGTGGCATTACATACATTCACAACGTTGTGCAACCACTAAGATTTTTTTGTAAACCGGGGAAGCTACATTGACGTTCTCAACCCCTTTTAGCAGCAGTGAGTCGCATAGGTTTCTTTTTTTGGTCTTCTATGAATAATATAACACTGGAGGTATATGACAGAGTGGATAGGGCATGGGCTTGGGAGCCAGCCTGCCAGAGTGTGCAGGCAGGCTCTGTCATTTACCGGCTGCCTGCCTGGGCACAGCACATTGTCTGGGCCTCACTGTCCTCCTTGGTATAGGGAACATAATAGTGCCTGCTTCACAGCACTGTGGTGAGGATTAAATTCACATGTGTGAAACGCTTGGAACAGTGCCTGACCTAGTAAATGATCAATCAATTTTAGTTTTCATTGGTGAGTGCAAAAGAAGTGTTCGTGTAGTGGGAAGCTCATTCATTTTTAATATAAATCTTCTTTAAAAGTGTTACAATCACTTCATTTTCCTTTGTCCATTATATAAACCCTTTTTGAATACCCATTATGTGCCAAGGCATTTGAACTAAGCACTGGGGACAAACTATAAATGTTACATGAATATAAATGACTTGCCCTCAAGTGACTTACGGTCAGCTGGAGGAGGGTGGTGAGGGTGCATGCTCACAGGGGCACTGCAAGGCCTAACAGGTGCACCCACCAAAGCTTGGAGGTGGAAGGAGGGGAGTATGGTATGAGAAGACTTTTTAATCTGGTTATTTTACATGGTAAAAATCTGCAATTAACCATACTGAAAGGGAATCTTCTGAATAAGCCTCTTATCATCCTTTACTGTTTAATCAACAAGGTCTAAACTTTTCTTGGAGACTCACATGCTTGATGAATATCAGGATACAAAGCAAAATAACACCTCCAGTGGCTACTCAGCTGTGTATAGAGCTGTTTCTTCTTAAATGAATGCTTCCTGCTGAGGTTTAAAACTATTGGGTCTGCTTTCTTTGGGCTCAGGGCAGGAATATTAGCTGTTATTTCATAATGCTGCTACTCTGCTTACATTTCCAGATTTGTTATTTGCCATTTGCTGTGGACAGGAAGATCAGGTGAGCATATTTATTAGGATTATATTTAAAGTCAGATATAAGCATATCTAGCGGTCTCACTGGAGAGGAAAGTGGAAGCATTAGTAACTGGATTTTTATGTGATTGTGTGGGGTGGGCTGTGGTGGTCTTTTAGAGGCCGATTTGCTTATTTCTTGGTACTTTGGTGGCTCTAGGTTGCATTTGATGGAATAGTGACTTCTTGGTAATTATATGGACGGAATTCTTCCCGCAGTGATGCTTTTCCAGCAAAAGGTGCTTGTCTTCTATTATTTCAATATGTGGTAGGTTTGTCCCACTTATCACTTATACTTTTCTGTCACTTCTTTTTTTTTTTTTCTTTGAGACAGGGTCTCGCTCTGTCACTCAGGCTGGAGTGCAGTGGTACAATCACAGCTCACTGCACACTCAACCTCCTGGGCTCAAGTCATCCTCCCACCTCAGCACCCCTAAGTAGTTGGGACCACAGGGGTGTGTCACCACCCGTGGATAACTTTTGTAGTTTTTGTAGAGATGGGGTCACTTTAACAACTACAGCAGTTTCTCTGTCTCTTTGATTTTGTTAGTTGCTGATATGAAGCACACCTGACATACTCCTATTTAGCCTTCAAATCCCAGCTCAAATGACCCACTCCGAGGAACTTTCTTATAAAAAATCATCTTTCTTCTGCAGAACTCTTAGATCTCTGTACTTGTACAATACTTTTAATCCTCCAACTAGAACTCAAGCTATGTGACATGTTTATGTCTATGTCTCTGTCTTCTTAGTTGTGCCATGAGTTTTCTGAGGTCAGGTACAACCATGTATCACTCCAAGTGTATTATTAAACATTTGTCACTTTCTAATTGTTAATTGTACAAATGAATGGTAGTTTTGTTTTTGGATTTTCTTTCCTGATGACACCCATCATTAGTGGGATTTCCCCCATCCACCCGCCCACTCACACACACATATACGCCAGCACATTGGGCTCATGTCCAAAATATCAAATATTGTTTTTCTTTAATTGTATTAACTTGTGCCCACTTATTCAAAACTTCCTGCATTTAAGAAGTCTTGTCTGTGGCTATAGTTTATAACTCTTGGTTTTGCATTTCAGTAAATATTCACTATCTTTTGGGGCACAGTTTCATGTTATTAGCTTAGCTAGGGGTGGGGTGGCAGGTTGAGGAGTTCAGCTGGACAAGAAGAAGGTGATGACAAATATGGTCAATTGTGGCGGCTAGAGGTCAAATTCCAAGATGTGGGGATACTTGTGTATCTTTTTATCTGTCAAGCAGTCATTCCCCTGGAAATAGAATTTCTCTTCCTTCAAGGAATTACTATTTACTCACATCAGCTATGTCATTTTGTTGAAGGGATTTTCAGCGACTGCTCAGCAGCTCATGGTCCAGGCTGGAGCAACCATGATCCTTTTCTGGGATGTTTTAAAGTCTGGAAAAAGGGTGGGTTGGGAGTGGTGTGTGAGGCTGGTGGTTTGCCGTAAACTTGGAGCTGCCTCCTCTTCTTATCTGAAGGAAGATTCTTCTAAGGTCAGGGGCCCAAGAAAGAGGCAGGGACCCTATAGCAGCCAGGATTCAGGCTAGCACCCCAACACTTTCCACAGAAAGATTTGTTTCAGTCTAACAAGTTCTCTGTCTAGAAAACCAATCCTCTGCTCTCCACCCAAACTTCCTGGAAACATAGTGACCTTTAAGTTGTTATTTGTATAGAATTCATTGATAACTTTAAAAAGGTAAGTAATCATTCTTTTGAATTTTCTCATTTAATCCACATTTACTGAGTTCTCGCTGATGTCAGCCATCATGTTAACTAAATGCTTTAGAGAAAAGGGTCACTGAAACAGACAGACTCAAACCAAGTGACCTACTGTCTAGCACAAGGGGATAAACCCAGATCTGTGCATGCCTAACACCACAACACAAGGCATAACGTAATAATATTCACGTTATGTTTAATTTGTGAGTTTGGTAGATGGATGATTTTCAGCTGAGGAAGATCAGGGTTGGCTGTATTTGAGATTCTTCTAAAGTGTGGGTGGCTCCATCAGGTCAGATTGATTCACCTGCATTCCAGATGTCAGGCAGGTGTAGGATATCCTGTGCACACAGCCATTCAACATGTTTTAATGCCTTTACATCGCTTATGTTGAAAGCACTTGTTTCCAAGGTTCAAGGCAGAGACGACTAAGGGAAGAAAACAATGCTTGGTCATTACTTTAAAAAAATGCAATATGATCCTCTACAAATCAAACATGCTCTTAATATACTATTTTATTGTTTTGAAGGTCTTAAAACATTTTGTGGGAGGTTGAAATAAGTATTTTTGGTAGGACTTAGTGAGTATTGAATGGTATTTGTATCTAGAATTTAGGTATTAGTGAGCTTTCAGAGAAGATACTAGGTTCTCAGAGAAAAGCCAGGTTAATATAAGTTGGTGAGGACCAAGGCACCCAATAAGGAAGGAGAGAGGACTGGCCGGCTGACTTAGATTTGGAAGCCCATATGAGTGGAAGAACCAGCAGTTACCAAAAACAATGAGAGAATCAGGAGGCAAAGCTAGAAAGATTGGCAGAAAAATGGTACCAAACTTAAGGGTAGAATTGACAAATGCTGGAATTTCTGACATGTCTTTGGTGAACATGAAATCAAGGTGATCCAAGACATCGACCTCACTTACACAGGGCAACAAATGACTAATTAACACCATTAGGTGAGCAAAATACACACAATATATCCATATATAATGTCGAGCAGTAAGGTGAGATGAAAAAGAGTAAAACTGGGAAAATGAGAGTGGGAAATTCTATATCAGATGGAAAATTTATGGAAGGTTTTTTTTTTTTTGAAATGAGGTCTTGCTCTTGTCACCCAGGCTGGAGTGCAATGGTGCAATCTCTGCTCACTGCAACCTCCATCTCCCGGGTTCAGGTGATTCTCCCACCTCAGCCTCCCTAGTAGCTGGGATTACAGGTGCCCACCACCACACCCGGCTGATTTTTTGTATTTTTAGTAGAGACAGGGTTTCACAATGTTGGCCCATGTTGGCCAGGATGGTCTGGAACTCCTGACCTCAGGTGATCCACCCACCTCGGCCTCCCAATGTGCTGGGATTACAGGCGTGAGCCACCGCACCTGGCCGGAAGGTGTTTTTTATGAAATGCAGAAATCTGCGTGAAGTGAGGGAGTGAGCCATAATAATTGAAGATGGGTAGAGGGGATGTACTTGGTATATAGCAAGGATGCCAGTGTAGCAGAAATGAGTAGCAAGGAGGGTAGGGTAGGCTGGTGGGGAGAGTATGGAGAGGTCTTTAGAGAGGCAGCCAGAGGCTACACTGGGGACTTGCAGGGGCTGCTAAAATTTTTGGTATTACACTAAGTGTGATGAGAAGCCATTGGCGGGTACTGAGTAGAGGGATGACATGACTAGACTTAACACCAGAATGGGATCATCCTGGCTAGTGTAGGGTGTAAGCTCAAGAATGAGAAGCAGGGAGACAGGAAGTTGTTTTGACAGTTTCGTGCATTATAATGGTGGTTTGAATTGGGATGGTGGGGACGGAGGTGAAAAGGTGTAGTGAAATTTGGTGAATATTTTGAAAGTACATTTGAAAGAAATTTTTGTATACTGAACGTACGATGTGAAGTCAAGGATGACACTTAGGATTTTGGCTTAAACAACTAAATGAATGAACAACTGGTTTACTGGCATCATGAAGATTTGATCATCCTTTCAATATTTGCTCAAATTTGATAAACCTGCATTTCCCCTCATTCATTTTCAGTTGGCAGATGCACCTTGCTACTGATGGCTGTCAGTGGCCACCGGCGCACTGCTCTATCTGATGTCTGTGTCTCCATCTCTCTTCCACTTGGTTGCCAGCAGCTGAGAGGAATTCATCCTTTCTGCATTTCATTATTTTATAATTTTATGACAGAGGATGTAGCCACAGTTAGAAAGAAGGTGTTTTTCCTGGACCCATTGAAAATGCATTGGGTTAACTGAAGATCATGAGCAAGTTTCCCTTCAGGGACTGGTCAGCTTTGGAGGTCATTGAAACTGGGAAGGAATCTTATGTGGCTACCCAATTTAGCAAGCAAACGTATTTTTTTTTATTTTTCAGAAACAATTAACTGAGAGGACACATCTAGCCTTGTGGCCCTTTTCTCCTTTATCCATGCCGCTTCGCTGTCTGAATTATTCTACACCGTTTATACAAAACCCATAGCTTTTATGCTGTCCTTCGAGTACCGATGCACTTTATCACACCTGGTAGAAATTTACTAGTCATAAATGGAATTATTTAGGGGATTCTGTACAAATCTAGACAGTCTTTAACTCGAGAACTTATGAAGAAGGTTTATGATGATCATAAGGCTTACGATTATCTTGACTGTGGCAATACACAAACTTGCATTGTCATTCTGACAGGTGAAGACCAAAAATGAAAGCATATCGACAACCACATTTCTTCAACGTGGTAAGTTCCTGGAGATTCTTGTTTTAAAAATGTGCTTGCTGCCTGCCACTCTGCTACCAAAAATAGCCAGTCTGAAGGGGCTAAGTGTTAGAGGACATTCCTGGAAACTAGTTCATCAGAGAACATTTGTGACAAAACATTCTTGAATTATTTTTCACTACCTTCTCTCTCTGGCAAATGAAACCAATTTCTGTCAAAAGAGGTAGGTCTTCTTTAAGAATCAAATATACTTCTTACTGCCAAAACGTGAAATGGAAAAATGAACTTAAGCTAGTAGTTTATCTCAGCCATTACAGAGTATCTAACTATTAATGGGAATCAATGGCGCCAAACACACAATGTACTACAATACTATTTTAGGAGGCAGAAGAAAGGATTGGAAGAAAAAATTATTGGCATTTGAACCAGAAAATCTGGTCAGGGAACACAGAAGTTCTTTGTTAATAGTTCTATAACCTTGAACAAGTTATTTTGCCTTTCTGATCCCGGGTCTTCGGCTATGAAACGCTGCCAAAAATGACTGCTCTGTGTCTTTGTGTCAAAGACTGAAAGCGTCACATCAGTGAAAATTCGGATAGACACACTGCCGCATATAAATCCGGTGCTTTATGATCTCACACTGCACGGATTTGGAAACTACTGCATGTGCACGATTCTCAGCCTAGTTCCCTGCAGGTGAGGGATTTTTTTTTTTTTTTCCCGGAAAGAAAACTGTTAGCTCTGCCCTGAAGATGAGTCCCACAGAGGTTTTGCAGGGTGGAGTTACCGAGAAATTGACTTCGGGGTGAGTAAAACTAAGATCCGGGGAAGGCTGCAGCCACTTTTCCAGGGTAAGGGGCGGTGTCATTTGCTTCCTCATGGGGCGAGGACGAAAGTGATTATAAGCCACAGAACGTGGCGCCAGGGCATAAACCATTTCTGGAGACGAAGCTCTGACCTTCCAGGCACCAAGATCTTTACCAACAACCCGGGATGCTCACTGCAGGAGGGAGCGGGTGAGGAGGACACAGGGATTCGAGGGCGGGACAGACAGGGAGAGGACACAGGTTCCAGAGACTTCTGTTTTAAGGCTCTCGGGGATCCCTGAGAAGGCCCTTGAGGGCTCCAAGCGCGGGGAGCGAGGGCCGGGAAGTGGCGGTTACAGTCCCGGGTCCCGCGCCCTTTCCCGCTCCACTGCTCAGCCAGTTCGGGCGCGCCCAGGGCACCCGCCTCGCGCACCCCTAAGCCCACGCGGGTCTCGGCTCAGACTGTCGCGCCCCACCCGGCCCACGCCACATCCCACCGGCCCATCCAGTAACGGTTTCTGGACCCGCGGCCTCTCCCCTGCCCCCTACTTCCCAGCTCACGAGAGCCGCAGCGCTGCGCCGTTTGGAGAGGGGTCATCCGCCCCGGAACCGACGTGAGCGCGGGGCCGGCCCGTGGAGGCGGCTGAGGGATCCCCCACTTCCAGCCCGCCCGCTCGGAGCCGAACCCCGAGCTCCGTCCCGCTGATCCGCGCCCCCAACCCACCCCGCGCCCGCGCCCGCGCCCCGTCACCCCCGCCGCACCGCTCCTCCCTCCCGCCCCCTCGCTTCTCCGGCCCCCCCTTCCGCGGCGCGGCTCTCACGCGCAGCCGAATTCGGCGCCGCCTCCATCAGAGCCGAGCCGGCGGCTCCACCGAACGGCCGCGCCTGCCGCCGCCGCAGCTGCTGAACCTTCCGCATCCCCTCCCCGTCCCGCCCCCTAGCCCCAGGCGCCCGGGCCCCCTCCCTCTTTTTCCCCTCTCCCTCCCGCCCCCTCCGCGCTCTCTTTCCCTGCAGCCAGAGCCCGGCCCGCCAGCCGGGCCGGCAGGAGGGCGGCGGCGGCACAACCATGAGCTTTGAGGGCGGCCACGGCGGTAGTCGGTGTCGCGGGGCGGAGAGCGGGGACGCCGAGCCTCCCCCGCAACCTCCCCCGCCGCCGCCGCCGCCGCCGCCGCCGGGAGAGCCGGCCCCGGTCCCCGCGGCCCCGCGCTACCTGCCGCCGCTGCCCGCGTCCCCCGAGACCCCCGAGCGCGCCGCGGGGCCAAGCGAGCCGCTAGGGGAGGTGGCCCCGCGGTGCAGGGGAGCGGACGAGCTGCCGCCTCCGCCGCTGCCCCTGCAGCCCGCCGGCCAGGAAGTGGCGGCGGCCGGCGACTCCGGGGAAGGTCCGAGGCGCCTCCCGGCGGCGGCAGCAGCGAAAGGCGGCCCCGGGGAGTCTGAGGCCGGCGCGGGCGGCGAGGGCGAGCGGCGGGGCGCCGGAGACCAGCCCGAGACGCGCTCGGTGTGCAGCAGCCGCAGCAGCAGCAGTGGCGGCGGCGACCAGCGCGCTGGGCACCAGCACCGGCACCACCAGCCCATCTGCAAGATCTGCTTCCAGGGCGCGGAGCAGGTAAGGCCCGGCGAGACCCCGAGGCAGCCGGTGGCGGCTCCAGCTCGCGCCGGTCAAGCTTTCAGCACCACGGACAGCGCACGCATACCTCCCAGTTTGCCTCCAGTGAGGCTCCTCTGGTTCTGCCCTGTGAGCGCTGGCTCCAATATGCCTTCCCCTTTCCCTTCCCGTGAAGGCAAATAAAAATGTCCCAGTGGTGAATACTGGGTTTAATTTCATCTACACTTTCTTTTTCCTTCCTGGCTTAGGAGCTACATGTTCCTCAGGTGCTTTAGTGATAATGCCAAAAGCGGCTTTTGTGAATTATTCGATGGATTTTGGTTTATGCTTAGAAGCAAACCTGTCAGATGTAAGGTGAAGTCCGTTTTCTACAGATGTATCTTGAGACAGATGTCATATCACAACCAGAAAGGGCAGAGTCTTTCCTTACTGCAAATTTGGGTGACTTAATCTCACGGATGTGAAAAGCATGTGATACAAGAGAAATAGGAATGGACTTTGAAAGAAAGGCTATTATGCCAACAATTTATATTTTGTCAGCAACACAATTCTAAAATTATAAACACCATTGTAGGTGCATGCAAACTTATATGAGAGTAATCATGCAGAGGAAATGATAGCATATGTCCCTTACAAATGTGTGGTCGAGAAAAGATTAGGTGTAATGTTTTTAAACGTAAGGAAATAGCATAAGAATATACAAGCTTTCAGGAATATAGTGCCCTAAGTCAATATTTATGATGCTACATTTAGAAAAAAAAGCATAATGCCGCTTTCTGGGATGCCATGCATTTCTTCTTTAGCAATGATTAAGAATAACTGCAGAGGAAATGCATCTGACCATCCACTTAAAAGTTATTAAAGAGATTTAGTAGTACAGCTTTCCCCCACGGGTATTGGGAGCTATATCTTGCAGACATTTTGTATGTTGGTAGAACATTTATGTCATAACTCTAAGCAATATCTTTGAAATAGTTTTAAGACTTAGTTTCATTCCCATGAGAGGTATAAAATTTTAATTTCATTTCCTAGGATAGAGCCTGATGCTGTATCCTGAGTAAATGGCTTTGAAAGAAAAGAAAGGAAGCATTAGGTTTTTAAAATAGAGACACAGACACAAATATTCACACTGAGCTGTTTTCTTTTTAGGGTGAGTTGTTGAACCCCTGCCGATGTGATGGGTCAGTTCGGTATACACATCAGCTGTGCCTGCTAAAGTGGATCAGTGAGAGAGGTTCCTGGACCTGTGAACTTTGCTGTTATAGATACCATGTTATAGCCATTAAAATGAAACAACCTTGCCAGGTAAGCAGTTTCAACATTTATTTTTCCTGAAATAATTTTGTTAACATGAATGCACTTAAGCTTAGTTATTACTAAGGATATTTACTTATGCTACTTAAAAACATTTTGTGAAAATTACACTAAAACCAAGATTTAGAATTTGTAAACATATGTTTTTGAGAAAGCCATGACATTTTATCTGAGAAACTCAAAAGACATTTTAATCGAATGGTTTCCTTTATGAATTTTTTACTTATTGATAAAATGATACCAGTCTTTTTTCTAAAAAGGCAAGTTGGTAAAATGACTTGTACCACACTTAAATCAATTTTATTCATTAGAAATGTTACACAATTGATTTTATTAATATTTTGTTAACTTAAGCAATTAAGCTCTAATGGGCTCCATTTATGGAGAACAGATACAAGTAAAACAAAACTTCACTGGTATGAAAACTTTGGTTGAACCTATTAGTTCTAATCTGAATGTTATTTCCATTTAACCAGGCTTTCTTTGTCATGTGATGTTCTTTCGCAGTTAAATTTTGGCTGATTTTCTTCTTTGCTGTGTTCAACTACATAGTGGATGCAGAAGTATTCCCAACAGTTACTCTCAATAATACTACTGAACTAGTATTCTTACATATTCTTAAACTTTTTGTGTATAATCACATAATAACATAATACACATAAATCTACAAATGCCCTGGAAAATAGGCCTAAAATTTATCGTGAAACAGATTCAGGTTCTTTGAACAGACAGGTAGAATATAAAATATTAAGAATGACATCTTAAGGAAAAGCAGAATAATGTGTAATTAATGTTATCTGGTAGGCTGAAGTTAAGTAGACATAAAAGAATAGGGTTCAAAACAGAGACAAAGGAGTAATAGAAATAAAAAGAATAGGGAATTGCAAAGTTGGGAGGGGGAAAAGTAATAAATTCTCGTGTTCCTTGTTGCTATCTAAATCACCCAATTTGGTTTTTATTCAGCAATGTAATATAGGTGGAACTACCAGTGTTTGCAGAAGGAACCTGGAAGCTGAATTACTAGTGCATTCATAATTTAAATTTCATAGTTTAAAATTTTTGTATCTTTTATATAGTTTGCAATTAATTTGCATCTCTGATAGTCTCCATTTAATGCATGATTAGCAACCACAAAATGAAAATATGTATTTCTCAAGCTGACCTAGGGCTTGTGAATAATTGGAAAGAGAAAACATAAATAATGGGGATGAGTGATATTATCATGCTGAAGACAGGCACAAACCTGACACCTTTTCCAAGAACCTCTGATTGAACTACTTGGGTATCAATTTATGAATCCATCATAGTTGTCTTGAAAAACAGATGAAACCATTTTCAAAGACTAGCATATAGGTAGTATAATTGGATCTACAACAGTTTTATCAATAGAAGTATGTGGGAAAATAAGAAATGAGAGAGTTTTGGGCTCTAGAGAAAAGTTCCATGAGAAGAGCTATGGTCAGACACTCATTGGCTGAAACAGAAGACTATTTCAAGAGCTTGAACTTATGGCAACTATATGTCAATTCATTTGGGATGATTAATTTTGAAGTAAATACAGATAAGTACTTGATGGACATTTTAAAATAGGAGATCAAGAGCTGGGGCAAAAAAAAAATACTATTTACTAATTTTAATCCTATAGCAAAAAGAATTGGTTACTACTGTCTCTTGCTTCGTTTAAAAAAGATTCAATAGTTATTTTTAAAAAGTAACTCCCAAACTGTGCATATGATTTTCCTTTTCCCCAAAAAGAACTAAAACCTAAAAACTAATCTGGTACTACTAGCATATTTAGGATTAATTTTATTATGACATCTGTAAATACTACCATTATCTGTAACCTGATCTGATTGTTGTAGTGACCTACAAAATCATATGTAGAAACAAAGTTGATATGAATGTGATGATGATAGCTCAGAACATGCTGGAGATGAAATAACTTTCCAGGACTACGTCAGATACACATGTATCTGTGTGAGGCCAATCCCTTGTGAATAGGTGGTTTCTTGGATGTAGAACAGAACAGAGAACAAATATTAATATTCACAAATACTTTGCCACGCACTGTTCTAAATGCTTTATATATATGGATACTGATATTTAATCTTCATGACAAATCTATGAGGTGAGGAATATTTCTATTTTACTCAAAGGGAAACTGAGGCACAGTAAAGTTAAGTAACTTCTACTAGGTACCTATCTAGTAAAAGGCAAAGCCAAGATTCAGACTTAGTCAGTCTGGCCCAGGGTCCACTGTCTTAGCCGCCCTGTTGGAAAGTGTGCTTCTCAATCCCATCCTAGCCACCTTCATGTTTCTGGATCTTTCAGGACTTGTCCTGGAAAAGGCTGTAGCAAGCAGGAAATAGTTTCAGCCTGGATCTCTAAGATGGTTTGGGAAGGTTTTGACTGTCTACTGTTGCATAATAAACCACCTCAATACTTAGTGCTTTAAACAACAACTGTCATTTATGATCTGTTAAGAGTCTATGGGTTGATGGAGGTCAGCTGAGATGTCTTTCTCTGCATGCAACATCACCTGGAGCTATCATCATCCAGAGGCTTAACCAGATTGGAACATCCAAGAAGGCTTGCTCATTTGACCTGGTTTTGGTGCTGGCTGTTGGCTGGAAGCTCAGTTGGGGCTGCCACCTGGTGTGTCAGTTCTCCCTCCATGTGGCTGCTGCTTTTCACTGTGATAGCTGGGTTCCAAGACCATGAAAGTGAAAATTACAAATCTCTTAAGGCATAGCCTTGGAAGTGACGTGGTTCACCATCTACTGCATTCTTTTGTGTAAAGCTAGACAGAGGCCCAACTCAGATTCAAGAGAAGGGGAAATAGACTCCACTTCTGGAGTCTGGCCCTTCTTTTAAAGAGCGTGGCCATCTTTATCCCCCATAGGAGTTAGCTTCCAAAATGGCCATGCCTTCCTGACCTGGTCTCTGCATTTGGTCCTCATGAAGTCCGGGTAGATCAGCACATATCACCATAACTTCCCTTCCAGCACTCTGAACTAAAGGAGCTTAAAACAATGTATGCAAGAACTCACCAGTGATGCTTGATGTATATCCTCAAGCACTTTCACAAGCAAGTATTACCATGTTGTATTTCCTTGTGCTCAGAGGAAGATGAGGACAGAGAAGGGCAAAGAGCAGTTATCAGGAAGCAGGTGTGTGTGAGGAAAACACGCTGCAGTGAGCCTAACACCTTAGTTTCACTTGTTTTTCTCATTGAGATTTGAATTCTTTGAGAATTGGAGTCTAACCTCCCAATTTCATTGGATTTCAGTGATGCTCAGCAGCATGACCCAATAGAAAGCTAGCAGATGTATCCTGTACAACGTAGTTAAACCTTAATTGCCGTATCATTAGCAGTAGGAGTTAATTAAGACATTTGAGGTAATTAAAATGCATTTACCTTCCTATCTACTGGCAGAATCTATTTTATTTATTAACATATCCAAGATGATGCATTAAGGACAATTTGAGAGTAAAGCCTAGTTCTGTTTTGAATCTGGCCTAAAATTAGTGAAATGCATGGACATATAAGATCAATTTTATTTTGAGATGTTGGGAGCATTATACATTAATTAAGCCATATTCCAGTTTATGAATGGCTTTAGTATTTTTTCCAGAGGCATGATGGATCTTTGAAGAGATAACATTTATGGGATAAAGTACTGTATGTGAAATTTTAAACTTCCTATAAAAGACAGACTGTACTGCCTTAACAAAGAAAAAGCTATGTAAATGGAAGATAATATCTGTTATTTTAGACAAGCTAGTTAAACTCTTTGCATCTCCATTGACTCATCTTCAAAAAGGAGATGACAATGCTACCAGTCTTATACCTTATTTTGAGAATTAGACACATAAATATGTGTGAAATGCTTAGAATGACACCTGGCCCATAGCAGGTGCCATTTAAATGCCGGTTCTGGATATTATGATCTGTTCAGTCAGCTAAGGGATGGGACCTTCACTTGCTCACTGCCACAGGTCCTTCTTGTTTATTTCTCGTTGTGTCACCAAAGTGAAGTTCATGGCTTCTCTTTCCATATCCTTCTTTACTCTTGGATTTTTATTCCCTGCTTTTTCTGGGATCCCACCTCAGTTTCTGAGCAAATCAGTTGACATCCATGATGAATGAATCAGCATTTTTAAAAGCAGGTGTAATGAGATATAATGATCTCAGTGCAGTGAGCATATTTACTCTCCAGATGTCCCTCACTGTGGGTCTTATTTATGTCCTTATTGGAGTCTACTCATAATTGGAGCAATGAGATGCTCTTAAATGTGGCCAAGCACAGGACAGCACTATTCAAGGTCAGGCAGCCATACTTTGTTTATGCTTTAGAACAGCCCCTGTCAGGTGGGTGCATGTAACCTGTGAGTAGGCAGGAGGCCAGAGAAGTCTGAGATTTCTGGGGGACAGTCACAGAAGGGGTAATGGCTGAGCATCAGTCAAAGGGAGTCAAAAGGAATCATGATGTTCACCAACTTTCCTTCTTCCTCCTTTGTTGCTTGGAGCACCGAAGGCCTGCCTTGCCTACTTGGGAAGGGTTAGAAACTTGCATGTGGTCCATAGACCTTTTCAGGGATTAGGCTTTGACCTTTGTTATTGGCCTATACTGTTTTTTATTAGCCTTTCCCTTACTCGTTTTCCTTTAAACTCTTCTAATGTGCTGTCAGCAGCAGATCTTCTTATAGCAGTAAGAATGACTGGGAAATCTCTTAGCAAGGAGAAGAACTTGAGATTATTTTTGATTTTTATCCATGTTCTTAAAACCCTGGGATTCATCATAATGGATTTGAATCAGAGGGGAATTAGATAGCAGGTGGGTTTATTTGGCTGTCCTTCTCAGGTACAGCTTCCAGACCTTCTTGTAAGACATACATACATAGAACTTTAATTAACTTTCTGAGGAACCCATGGTCATTATTTTCTAAATGGGGCTCCATCATGAAAGGGGCATTTCCACCTTCAGAACTGATTATTAGTAGGATGTAGCTGATGCACTAGGAGGAGCTGACAAATTATCATTGAAAACTGACTTTGGTTTTGAAAATGTATCAAGAAAACATCAGAGCATGAACTGTATCGGCATTGCATGCTGTCATTTGAAATCATTCAAGACATTTGCATTTCATGGCTTAAAAATGTCTGCATATGTGCAGCCTGTGACACGGTGAGCCACCCCTTTGACTTTTTCTCTAAGTGCTGCTCTTACTTCCATTCTCTGCAGATTTAATAGCAAATGACAAGCTGAGGGGAGACGTGTTTTATTACCGTGGCTGAATAACTAAAAAACAATGCTGAGATATAATATTTAAATGTCTATCCTGGCATATTTTGTAGGTAACTAAAAATGTCAAAATGAGCAGCACATCACGAGGCAATTTTCTCACCTTAGGAGTTAATTTTGTTTCATTTGCTTACTAATTTTCAAAACATAAGAATCTGTATTTTACTCACTAGAAGAAATGAATGATTTTCTGCTGAATAAAATATGTAAATTTTACTTTGTATACTACTATAACCATCTTATTTACTGTACAGACTACATGTACAGTGATTTTACAATTTCTCCTAAGCCAGATGGTTCTGAAACACTGGTAAAAGGAGCCAAAGGTCATTTAGGGCATTGTGCCCTGGTATTTGCTTTTAAACTATTTAGAACGAGGCTTGGAGACAACATGTACCCTATAGGTGATACCCTTCAGGACTTTCTTCTCTACATACCTTCGACTTTTCTACATTTTCCAGCCCTTTTAAGTGCATTTCCCTTTGGACACCTTCCTCTTCTGTGCTTTGTTTGCCCCTCTACACAGCTTCCTGTAGAAGAAAGAACATCCTAGGCAGAAATGGGTCGACTTATGGGTTAAAGCAAGTCAGGATGACAAGAAGATTTGGCAGTTGTTGGGTAGAGGAGCCTTGTCATGGCTCCAACCTGTCTTCACTTGATAACATTTGTATTACTATTTAAATTAGTGGTTAGAAGGCTTTTCCTCTACAGGGTCAGACAGGAAATATTTTAGGCTAGGAGGGCCATTATAAGCTACTGTCCTAGCATGAAAGCTGCCACAGACACTGTATAAATAAATGAACATAGCTGTGTTCCAGTAAAACTTTACTTATAGCGACTGAAATTTGAATTTCATATCATCTTAATGTGTCAGGAAATAGTATTCTTTTTTTAAAAAATGTTTCCCCTGCCATGTAAAAATGTAAAAACTCATGGACCACACAAAAACAGGTAGCGAGCTGGGTTCACTCAGCTGCATTTGGTAGTAATTTAAACATATGGAGTATTGATTTGGACTTAGGTTTTTATAACCTCTTAGAAAATTCAATGGGTGAGATGTTTCTAAATTTCTATGTTTCTTTCTAATTTTGAATGAACTTATTATAAACTTACATTATTTAGAAAACGGTGGCATCTTAGCTCCATGGGGTGGGGGGAGGGGGGAGGGATAGCATTGGGAGATATACCTAATGCTAGATGACGAGTTAGTGGGTGCAGCACACCAGCATGGCACATGTATACATATGTAACTAACCTGCACAATGTGCACATGTACCCTAAAACTTAAAGTATAATAAATAAATAAATAAATAAATAAATAAATAAAAAATGCTATTAACTTTTCCGTATTAAATATTAAAACCATTGCTTCTTTGAAACAGTTTCTTGTTCATATCAGATTCAAATCCTTAATTCTGAGGAGTTGCTTTGGTTAAGTCAGGAGTGGAAAGCAGGGGCATCTCAGAATAAGTGTCCTTGGAACAGGCCACTGTCCTCTCTGTGAGTCCTGGAATACATTTTAAAGAATGCTCTTACCCCGCCCCAGGCTGTCTGCAGTGCAGTAAATATCCTTGGAATATTCCCTTCTGAATGTCTTGAAATGAGATTATTTTAATTTGCTTAGAGTTTCTGGGCTTGTATTCTGAGGGACAAGCATAGCAATGAGCGGGACAGGTTTTAGAGCACATTATATAACACAGCTCAATATTGCTGACATTCATTTTCTTGGTCACTTTGTGGGCATTCAGTGAATATTTATGGTATGAATGAATAGATGCATACCTGAGTGTTTTTGTAAGGTGGCAAGAACCATGGAGGTTATATTATTTCTGAGTGAGAGTATGATTTAGGGAAAACAAATTGCATTCATTACTCATACATTAGCCATCTAATAGTTGTTAATTTTCAACTTGTATCTCAAGTTGATCTTCTAATAATGCTATTCTCAAGTTGCCTGGGCAAGTATGTTCAGTTCTTCAGACCATAGAAAAAAAGCCTTGATAGTAACACGGGATCTATTTTTTAAAACCCAGAATTTTTTTTAATAAAAGCTTCCAGTGAGACATATCTGCTCTTTTCAAAAAATAAAATGTCATGAAAAAAGTCTGTGAATGTGGAATTACCCATGTGTGACACCCTCACTTACTTGAGATTGTCACTGTTTGAAGGGTTTCTTCTAGCATTTGTTCAGGGAATTTGAATAATTTGTTGGAAATTTTACTGTATGATCATGGATATAGATGAGCTGCTAAGAGCGTCTACTGGATATAAATTTTTGGTGTGAAATCTGCGACCTGGCTGAAAACTAGGTGACTTTTTTGATGAGCAGTTTGCACGGTTGTAACATAACTTCAAAAATGATTTTCCACCGGTGAATACAATACTCAAACCCAGGGAGATGTAGCCAGAGAACAGGCTATTTCCTCCTCACTAATTTCCTGCGTTGCCTTGGCATGTAGCTGTGCTGTGATGTGACTGATGTTTTGCTAAAGGGATTGGTATAAAGGAAACTCGGCTTCTTTCTATTTTGGGACCTTCTGAGAGTAGAATGGGATGACTCTGAGGGCAAAATGAGAGTACTTCCGACCCTTCAGAATAGCAGGGAATGGACTGATGAGTAGATAATCGCCTGCAATTACAAGTAAATGGATGGCAGACACAGAGGAGTTGGCCAAGAAAAACTGCACTGTGGTTTGTGCTTTCTGTATCCTTGGATATCTGACAACATCTTCCCTGTGAGAATAACTCATAATTCAAAAGCTGTTCCACATGATTTAGCCAAGTGAATTTGATGTAAGAAGAGGTGGACTGGAACCTGTTCTATGATAAGACATGACAAGAACCCGGAAACATTTCTATATCAGCAAAGTCAATAAGGGAACTTATTGAGGACACATTTCTTATTCCATCCTTCCCTTAGGAGTGGAATGCTTTGAAAACTACCATCTAAAAAGATGCTTTCTCTCTAGTTTTTACCTCTTTGAGTTGGTTCATTTTGATTGATGACACCTGTACAATGGATGTCCCTTCCTTATAATGATAGAGTTCCATTGTTGCCTTAGTGTGCCGTTTAGTTTTTCTTCTCTTTTCGGTGTACTGATTTGGTGCAGGTGGCCAAGTGCTTAATTTGGGCATGGGGTGTCGGGGGTGGGGAGGATGCCGCCCGTAAGTATCCAGCTCTTATTCCAGGAACCCTCCTGGCACTCCTTTGTTTGATATGGTCTTGTGATTGTGCAAGATTTCATCTCCTTACTCCATTTGTGTCATGACTCTGAGCTATAGAATCATTCAAATGAATGAAGAATTGTTTCAGAACACTTACACAGGCTTGCCTTGGTTTGTTCAACCTGTTAGAAAAGATTTTAAGAAGGAAGCATCTTTCACACAACGTGAGGGGATTTTTCTTATATTCTTACTAACCAATCTTCCAAAGCCCGCAGGAAATAATTTGGCCCTGTTCTCTTTCCCCCAACTCTCTCCCTAGTATTAATTTGTTTCCTATGTTATATTTGTAGATTTTTAAAAAAACATAAATATGTATACAAGTGCCCTATTTTTTTTAAATAGAGGAAATAAAAATCTTAGAGTAGTCAAGAACAGAGGATTTGCCAGGCCTGTATTGAGCATTCAGTAAATATCTGTCTTATCCTCCTTCCATCTCTTTCTTCCTTTTTCTAACATCATCTGACTCTCATCTTTTGTGTGGGAATGAGTAGGTGGGAGGTTTCCAGTGAGACCTCCAGCCCCATGGAAAGAAGGAGAAGGGCACAGTGAATAGGGTGGAAGTCTTTGCCTGCGTGGCATTCTCTGGACCAACCATGCCACGCTTTCTTCCCCTGGAAGCAGAAAGAAATTTTGAATGCAAAACCACCTTTCCGTCTCCTCCTAAACAGTCTTTGCTTTCACAGTGGTCTCTCTCAGTCACACTATCATCGCTTCTATTAAATTCATTTTCAAATCTAGACAAGGTTTTCAGCAATTTGAGAAGTAATTGAAAGACATTAAAACATGCGAAGCCAACAAGATTACAACTAACTGTGCCAGAATTTTTTGGGTAGCTGTGGGTGACATGGTTCCTAAGCTATGGAGTGAAAGACGCTTTGATATTGGAAAAATTTTGATTTGGTGAAACATATAAGGATGGGTGATGAATCTCTCTGCCTCCTGTCTACTTGCTGCCCTCAACCTGAATACTACTAAGACTGAAACTCATATTTGTTACAGAAAAGAAAACTTGAAAGAGAAATATGCTTCTTTATTTTGGACATGATAAAGCCCTACCACAGTAAGCTTCAGGTAAAAACACCAACCATCCCTTGAATTGCCTGTGGGGAGAATTCCAGTATGAAGTGATGATGGATGCATGATTATTCATATAATGTGACACAGTGACAGATCGGTGTGTGTTTATTTTTTGGTCTGGAAGATGATTTTACTCATGTTCTACAGGTAGCCTCAAAGTATTCTTTGTTGTTTTCTAGTATGTTACTCATAGTAGAAATTGGTACTTTTTAATTGATAATTGGTACTTTCTCATTCTTTTTTCATTTGTTCAACACGTTAACCACTACTACATAGCAGACAGTGTTCTAGGCCATAGGGTTACAGAGTTGGTAAAACAAGCAGGGCCTCTGCTTCTACAACTTAAATTATCAATAGTAAGGAACGGAAGAAAAGCAAGTGAGCAAATAAATACAAAAAGTAGCTAATTATAGATTGCGTTAATGATGCTAATGGAAATAAACTGGGTGTGAGAATTAATTTTATGTGTCATGGGGAGCCCAGGTATTTGGTCAGACAATATTCTGGGTATGTCTGTGAGAGTGTTTCTGGGCAGATGAACACTGGAGTTGGTAGACCGATAAAGCACACTCGAAAGCAGATGGCCTCCCTCATGTGGGAGAGCTGCAGCCAGTCAGTTCAAAGCCTGACTAGAACAAAAAGTCTGACCTTCCCTTGACTGAGAGAGAACTCAGCTTACCTGTTTTCAAGCTGGAACATCATTATTTTCTTTGGACTTCAGCTGAAACACTGGATCTTTCTGGGTCTGGAATGTATCAGCCTTTGGACTGGTAGGCTCTCAGATCTGTGCTTTCAGCTCTCTTGATTCTCATGCCTTTGGACTTGAACTGGAACCACAATCTTGGCTCTTTTGAGTGTCCAGCTTGCTGATTGCAGATCTTGGGACTTGTCAGCTTCCATAGTTGTGTGAGCCAATTCCTTATAATTACTCTCTTACACACACACACACACACACGTGTGTATACAGACAGTTCCCAACTTACAATGGTTTGACTTATAATTTTTCAATTTCATGATGGTGTGAAAGTGATATGCATTCAGTATGCCCCTCAGCTTACAATGGGGTAATGTTGGGACATAAGTAAATGAACATCGTTGTATGTTCATAAGTAAATGAACATCGTTGTATGTTCCTCACACTCATATGTATACATACACACATATGTACACACACACACACACACACACACATCCTGTTGGTTTTGTTTCTCTGGTGAAACCTGACAAATATACTGGATGATTAAAAAGAGTATGCTAAAATGGATCATGTGATACTTGATTAGAGTGGGGTACATTCTTATAAACTCATGCTTTGCTTAAGCATAAGTTTATATAAACTATACATTTGTAACTATTTCTATATTGATGATACATTTGTAATCATTTCTATATTTCATAGATATGTAACCATTTCTATATAAATGATTACATATAGAAATACATTTAATCGTATGGAAATTTACATATCTATGAAATATATATAAATGTTACATATAGAAATTTCTATATGTATTTGTAAATGTTTCTGTATATAACCATTTCTGTGTTGATAGAAATAGTTTATATAGTTTATATAAACTCAGGCTTAAGCAAAGCATGAGTTTATATCGATGTACTCTAATCAAGTATCACATGATCCATTTTATCTCTATTGATAGACATGGTTAAATATAGAAATATTTACACATATGTTCTTATGCTTTGATTAGTTTACATATATACGTTTTCTATCTCTTGTCTGTTGAGGGGGTTCAGTATTAGTGGCACCTGAGTGAGAATAAGCTCACCTGGCATCAGACCTCAGTTTCTAACATCATTCTCCAATTAAAAAAATAGTCACATGCAATATGAGACTGGAGCTCCTTGTAGTGCCAGATTGTAAAGAAGTGCTCAAAAAACAAAAGGATTGGGGATAAGTCATCAAAGGGACACAAGAGCCAACCTGGAAGAACCGCCAGTGACTAAAGCTGGAAATATTTGAGCAACAATTTAGCTTGGATTGTATCTTGAACTATAATATAAAAATCTGTAGGTGAACACCAATATAAATAAATCATCAAACAAATAAGTAAATGGGAGAGAAAAGACAAGTCTCCCTTACAGAATTCCAAATAATTGCACTGGTGGTTCAATGGTAGAATTCTCGCCTCCCAAATAATTTATGTATATAATCTCCCCTCCAGGAGGTAGAGCTCAATTCCCCCATCTTTGTAGTTAGTGACTTGCTTCCAAAGAGTAGATTGGTAATAGAGTGAAAAGGATGAGGAAATACCTTTACAATCGAGACGGCTAGCAAATTCTATGTAGCCAGGCAATCAAGTTTAACATTATCAGTGATAACTGATAGCATTATCACTGATAAGTCATGTTGACAGCATCTGCCCCTGGTATGATGTGATGAGATTATTTCACCTGTGGTCTTCCTCTCTAAAACCCGTAACTATAGTCTAACCATGAGAAAAACATCAGACAAAACCAAATTGGGGACAATTTACAAAATAACTTGAGGAGTACTTCTCAAAGCTGAAGAATAAACAGGGTAAGTCTTAGAAACTGTCACAAACCAGAGACTAAGGAGATATGATGACTAAATGTAATGTGGTCGTCTGGATATAGGATCTTGGAAAGAGAAAGGTCATGAGACAGAACTAAGTATGGAGCTTAGTCAATAGTAATGTACCAGCGTTGGTTTATTAGTTGTGACAAATAAGACTATAGCAATGTAAGATATTAACAATAGGGGAACTGGGTTCAGAGTGTATGGCCATTGTTTGCACAACCTTTGTAACTTTTATGTAAATAAAAAACTACTCTAAAATGAAGTGTCTTCAAACAAACAAAAATAATGTAGGGAAGGCCAAGAACAGGTAGAAGGGATAGGGAAAGTCTGAGGAGGTGACGTCTGAGATTAGACCTAAAGGTTGATGATGATCCTACCGTTGAAAAATTATTTGAAGAGCATTCTGGAAGGGGAAGAGTGACACCAAAGACTCTAAGCAGGGAAGGACTGAGTGTTTGAGGGAATAAAAGGACCATGTGGCTGGACGGCTTTGAGTGATGAAGCGTAGGAGATGTCATGAGGAATTAGAGTTTCATTCAAGAGCAGTGGGAAGTTATTGGAGAGTCTCAGGTAGAGAAATAACATAGTAATAATAATAGATGCCTTCAGTTGCTTTGTGGAGACTGGACTGGAGAGAGGCAGGGGTAGAAGCATGGATGCTGTTAAAATGTTCCTTTAAGGACAAAAGGGACAAAATGGTGACTGTGCTAGGATGATGGCAGGGATGAGGAAAAATGGATACATTTGAAAGATGCCTTTAAAGTAGAAGCAATAGGTTTTTAATTTCGTTTTACGATTTATTTTTGGCAAAAACGTGGACTTTAACTTCAAGTTATTTATAGCCTTTATCTCATTTATTATCGATAATTATTATATATTTTGCTGTAGAAATATTGTGATTGGCTGCAGGGTGCTGACCTAAATCCTGATGGTGGTGTGGATGTTTTATAATCTACTGAAAATGCACCATATTATATTTTAAAAATCCAGACAACTTAGGATCCTGAAACACATATGGGCCAAAGTGTTTTGGGTAACAGACTTTGGCCTAACACACAGCCTGTCCTAGAGAGTGGAGTGCTCTATACATGTCTGTATGGTGTAGTTGATTTATACTGTTAGGTGTGGTGGTTGATAGTGTTGTTCAAGACTTCTATTTCCTTGTTAATCTTCTGTCTATTGAAAGTGGGGTATTGAAGTTTACAACTATTACTGTTGAGTTGTCTGTTTCTCCATTCAATTATGTCCATTTTTTCTTCACATATTTTGGGACTTGGTTGTTTGGTGCAAATATGTTTATTAAGTGTTATATCTTCCTGAGGGATTGACCATTATATTATTGCAGAATGTCCTTTGTCTCTATATCATAGTTTGTTTGTGCTGTTATAACAAACTACACCAGACTGGATATTTTAATAAATAACAGACATTGATTTTCACAGTTCTGGAAGCTGGCAGGCCAGGATCAAGCCCCTAGCAGGTTTGGTGTCTGGTGAGGGCCCAGCCTTCACTTCCAAGTGGGACTTTGTTGCTGCATCCTCTGGAGGGGACAGACACTGTGTCCTCACTTAATGGAAGGGACCCAAAGTCAAAAGGGGGATAAATGCCATGTTATCACATGGCAAAGAGCAGAAGAAAGCAAACGTACTCCCTCTAGCCCTTTTTTAAAGGCCCTAATCCCATCTGTGAGAGCTTTGCCCTCATCACTTAATTACCTCTTAAAGCTCCACGTCTTAATATTATCACATTGATGATTAAGTTTTAACCTATAAATTTTAGAGGGGACATCATCATTCAAATCATAGCACTCTAATAACAAGCTTTGTCTTCGTGTCTATTCTTTCTGATGTTAATATAGCTACTCAACTTATCTTTTATTTACTATTTGCATGATTTATCTTTTCATCCTTTTACTTTCAACCTATTTGGTTTTTGCATATAAAGTGTGCCTCTTACAAAAAGCATATAGTTGGATTATAGGGTAATGGATTTTGGACCTGTATGATGTTATTCCTGGAATACAGCCTTATGAAAATCAGCAAATATTGTAGGAATTGCTTTCTGATTGTGATGTTATCAGTTTAGCACAGTCTAAGATTCCCTAATGATGGTGAATATGTGCTGTCTGAGATTATGTTTTTTTAATCCCTAGATGGAATTGCTGTGACTATTCTGTTAACCAATGAATTTATGCAATTGTCCTCTTCCATAACTTTTGAGGGAACTGTTTTGTTTTTCCCTATTTTCTCCTTCCGCCACCACCTGAGACCTGTTGTGAGCAACCAAGGAGTTGTGGAAACCTGTTCTTTTCTAGTAAACCGGAGATTCTTATTGCCATTCATAGTCAGTTGCTTCTTCTGCACCTCCAGAGCGTCTTGATTATGAAGTTATGCTGACACAATTAGCTTTTGTAACTTAAGCGCCCTACTGTTAAACATTTGTTACACATCTTTTAGAAGAGTTGAGATAGTATGAGGATCAGTGTAATACTATAAAAAAAGCATGGACTTTGGCAATATGCGGACCAAATCCAGATTTCAGCTCAGCCACTTACTCAGCTGTATAAGCCACAACGCTACTCTATGTTTCATTTCTTAATGTTGTTGGAAGGATGAAATCAAGTAACATTTTCAAAATGCTTGGCATTTGATGGTCTCTTATTGATTCTTGACTCCTAGTCTTATTAGAACAGGACTTGCAATACATAAAATTGTGTTATATTTTGGATTTGCTGTGTATTCATTTATTTGTTCATCCATTTAATATTTCAACAAATATTTATTAATTACCTACTAGATACCAGTATTCTAGTCACTGGGAATGAATAAAAGTAAACAAAAAAGACAAAATCTCAGCCATTAGGCTCATACCTTGCAAACAGACTGATAATATATAAGTAGAAATTCCGAGTAAAAGAACTAATCATAAGAAAAAAACATTGGGCAATGAAGGGGGCTATGAATTGTTGAGAGATATTGTTAAAATTTTAGATAGAATGGTCAGTGAAGGCTACCAATCCATGATCTTTGAATTGATTGACAGATTTTAAAAAATATATTGCCTTCTAGAAATAGGGTATGCTAGTGAATATTTACTATGGTTTGTTTTCCTACTGAAGTATATTTCAGTTTGGGTTTTAGTTTTCCATGAGTGAACTGGAGAGGTCAATATTTACAGCTTATATCAATATGTAAAAAGCCTTGATAAAGGCTCAGTTTTCTCAATCTATTTTATATCTAGCATGTTCTAGTGAGACGTTGGTTTTAGGGGCATGGAAAAAATGAGTACAATCAGATAGACATTCAGAGAAAAAGAATAGTGAAAATGGATTCTGGATTCTGAGAAACAGGTGGTCAATTTGCTCCTCCTGAGTTATTTAAAATATTTATTTATGTTGCCATTTTAAGCATTTAATGTATAGAATTATCAAAGCATTAGGATTTCAAAAACCTCTCTATGTGATAAATTGCATCTACCTGGGACTATACTTATTTTTAATATCGATTTTTATAAATACAGTGATAATACAACAAGTGAAAAATAATTTTAGACCTGTGTTCTCCTTGGACAAGTACAGTTTTTCTGTTAAAAGCCCACAGTTTCTGAGATGGATTATTTTGAAGAGACGCTTCATCATCTCATTGAATGCCCTCTAGGAACCTGGCTATTTGGAGAATGAATATTTGAGGCTGTAATTTTCAAGATAATATAATTGGGAGATATTGAAGTGGCTTGTACATGACTTGGCCACTGGGAAAGACACACAATGGCTTAAAGAGGGGAAATAACTTTTTATGTTGCTCTTGGAGCTACACAAATTGATATTTGGGCTTCCAGACTCCATTTGAAATAAATGGCTTCCATTTATCAGTGTGGTAAGATGCTGGGAAGCCAGTATTTTTTAAATCTTTGCCGTTAACAATGAATATGAATATAAAGGAGTTTTGAAGGGTGAAGATTCTTTCCTCTGCAAAACTTTTAACAATATAGAGACATTTTGTTTGAGCTTATGGTACTTAGTCAACCAAAATGGAATAATCCGTTTCCCAAATAAGATGGGAAATGTCATCCATAACTTAAAACCTTTAGCTCTCAGAGTCCATAAGCATAAGTGGGTTATTAAGAATCCTTTATTCAGGAGAAAAGCGATGGTCATTTCATGAGGAATAAGATGTGCTGTTTATGAACACATGCAGGAAGGAAGACAGATCATTTTTAGGATAAGTACTCTCCATGGAGCCCTTGTCTGGGTTTCCTGAATTTGGCTGATTGCCTTCATAGTGGACTAGTTTAGATCATCTGTTAAAAGTTTAAAACCTTTCTGGGGTGGGGGGAGGGGGGAGGGATAGCATTAGGAGATATACCCAATGTAAATGAAGCGTTAATGGGTGCAGCACACCAACATGGCACGTGTATACATATGTAACAAACCTGCACGTTGTGCACATGTACCCTAAAACTTAAAGTCTAATTTAAAAAAAGTTTAAAACCTTTCCAAATAAACCAGCGTGTTCTGAGGGTTTACAGGAGCAAGCATCCTAAGTGTTGGTATCCATGTCCTCAGTTAGACGTCAGAAGAGCTTTACTGTGCAACTCTGCCCTCTAGTGTTTCACACGAACTACGGTTGTGTTCTTGGAATATGACCCAGAGTGCACAGAGCTCCATTAGGTTAGAGACATTTCTATGTATTTTTTTTTCACCTTTTTGGAAAATAAATTCGACCCAGGTTCCATTTACTTAAAAAGCTTTGCCATTTGTTATTGCTCACCTAATTTGTTTAAAACCAAGGTGTCTCTCTATTTGATGAGATTTTGATTTAGTCAATCATTTTCCATTTTCTTTATTCCACTTTGTAATCTGGGCATTTAAATCTTTACTCTGTTCAGATACTTTGAAACAACTACTTCTAAACTATCTTAAGAATATAAAGCATGTGATCTCAGGCATAATAGTAAATCCATTTAAAGTTATCATAGTGAGTACATTCAAATGTTGGTTGTCCAATGTATAGCTGGGTGCAACAAGTTTAAGTAAAAGATAATTATAACATCTAGTGGCAAACATCTCTAAAATATAAAAGATATTTTATATTTTTATTATAAATATAAAATTATAAAATTATATAAATATTATATATTATATTATTATATTTAATATTTATATATTAAATATTTAATATATAATTTATATATTAAATTATTAAATATTTATATTAAATATTAAATATATAAATATAAATATTTAATATTTAATATAAATATATTAAAAATATAAAATTATAAAAGATATAAAATATAAAAGATAATTATAACATCTCTGGCAAAATATTTGTAATATATTGATGATCAAATATTTTAGATATTTTTCTCAACTAAGAAAAAATTCTTTAGAGAATATCACTTATTTGGATTAATGTATCTAAAAGCAGCCACTGGCCAGTTATAGGGGAAGTTTTGTTATTTGTAAAAGAAACAGTGGTTGTGTTTTGGCTTCTTTTGTTTGGCTTCAGATTTTCAAAGATGGTATTTTATTTTGCTTAGGGCAACATTTTTAAAGAGAATTAGATGAGAAACCATTTCATGATGTAAAACTTATGAACTATATTTGAAAATGAGATTTTTAATTACCAAGGATTATTTTACTAATGGCAAGCCATCTTGCTGAAGGGAGAAATTTTTTTCCAAGCAGCTTAAGTTCTTAGTTAACAACCAGAGGAACATTAATTAAGCAGTAACTATTGAGGCACCGACCATCTCCTGAGGACCAATCATTGATGGGAGGATGTATGGAGAATGAGCCTCTCTGGCAGGCTGTGAATCCCTGAAAATGGCTCTGTACCCTGGAAATAACTGAAAATAAAAAAGAAATAAAAGAAGAGATAGAAATAATTTTCTTTTTCTAAATGGGAAATATAATTTCATTTCAGAGGTATAAAGCAATTCAAGAACATTAATAATGGGTATTAGTCAAACATTATTTGTCTGGAAGCACATGCATATCGTTTCAGATCAGCGAGGCCAAAATTGCTCTTGGTTTGATGCACAGAGAATATGACCTATTAGTTACTGAAAATGAATGGTGTGCAAGTAGCTATAAAGAACTTGGTTTGTTGTACTGTCTCTGCCTTATTATCTAACTCATATACCAAGAACTATTTGAAAGTGTGGCAAAAGGTAGAAGGAATGCTATGCTCTATCAGGGAAAATCAATTTAACTGTGGGTTTCAAGTGTCTTTCAGGTGGAGCTGGGGCTTCTGAAACTGACTTTAGGAGCAGGAAGCTTCCGTTGTATGGTGGTGTGTCCATAAAACTTATTAAACTTATTTTATTCATTTATATAATTTTTCAAGATAGATCATCAAATTTTAATGTTACTGAGTATGAGAAGTTTGTCAATATGGTTTTTTAAAAATAGTTACTTTAAAATGATGAATAGAAGTTGTATTTATTTGCTATGTGCAACATGATATTTTGGAATATGCATACACTGTGGAATGGCTAAATTGAGCTAGTTGGCATATCCATTATCTTGCATACTTATCATTTGTTGGGGGTGAGAACAACTTAAAATCTACTCTCAGCAATTTTCAAGAATGCAATACATTGTTGAGAACACATGGATGGACACAGGGAGGGGACAACAAACACTGGGGCCTGTCGAGGGGTGCGGGAAGAAGAGCATCAGGAAAAATAACGAATGCATGCTGGGCTTAATACCTAGGTGATGGGTTGATAAGTGCAGCAAACCACCATGGCACACTTTTACCTATGTAACAAACCTGCACATCCTGCACATGTACCCTGAAACTTAAAATACAATTTAAAAAAATAATGCAATACATTGTTATTAACTATATTCAACATGTTGCGCAATAGATCTCCTGAGCTTATTTCTTCTATCTAACCCTTATTTTATATTCTGTGACAAACATCTTGTCACCTTTGGCCCTTGGTAACCACCATTCTACCCTCTGCTTCATGTGTTTGACTCATAGATTCCATATACAGGTGAGATCATGTGGCATTTGTCTTTTTTGTGCCTGGCTTATTTCACTTAACATAGTGTCCCTCAGGTTCATACATGTTGTTGCAAATGAATAGTATTCCATTATGCATAGATGCCACATTTTCTTTATTCATTCATCTGTTGATGAACACAGGTTGATTCTATATTTGGCTGTTGTGAATAATGCTGCAATGACTATGGGAGTGCAGATATCTATGGATCATACAGTAGTTCTATTTTTAATTTTTGGGGTAACCATCATACTGCTTTCCATAATGTCTGTACTAATTTACACTCCCACTAACAGTGTGTGAGTGCTCCCTTTTTTCCACATCCTTGCCAACACTTATCTTTCGTCTCTTTGACAATAGCCATTCTAACAGGTGTGAGGCGATGTGTCATTCTGGTTTTAATTTGCAATTTCCTAATGATTAGTAATGCTGGGCATTTTTTATATGCCTGTTTCATATGTCTTCCTTTGAGAAATGTCTCTTTAAGCCCTGTGCCCACTTTTTAATTGGATTATTTGTTTTCTTAGTATTGAGTTGTTTGAATGCCTTATATGTTTTGGATATTAACTCCTTATCAGATAGATGGTTTGGAAATATTTTCTCTCATTCCATAGGTTGTCTCTTCACTTTGTTGGTTGTTTACTTTGCTGTGCAAAGGCTTTTTAGTTTGATGTAATTCCTGTCTATTTTTACTTTGTTGCTTGTGTTTTTGGTATCATCTCCAAAAAATTCATTGCCAAGATCAATCTCATGGAGGTTTTCCTCTGTGTTTTCTTCTAGCAGGTTTACAGATTGAGTTCTTATGTTTAATTTGTAAACCATTTTGAGTTGATTTTTGTATGCAGTGTGAGCTAAGAGTCTGACATCATTTTTTGCATGGAGATGTTCACTTTCCCCAAAACCATTTATTGAAGAGACCGTCCTTTCCCTATTGTGTGTTCTTGCACCTTTGTCAAAAACCAATTGATCATGAACGTATTATTTCTGGGCTCTCTGTTGTGTCCCATTCATCTACATGTCTGTTTTTATGCTAGCACCATGCTGTTTTGATTTCTGTAGCTTTGTATTATATTTTGACATAAAGTAGTGTGATGCTTCTAGCTTTGTTCTTTTTTCTCAGGATTGCTTTAGCTATTCAGGGTCTTTGATGGTTCCATACAAATTTTAGGATTTTTTTTCTATTTAAGTGAAGAATGACATTGGACTTTTGATAGGGTTTGCATTGAATTTGTAGATTACTTTGTCCAGTATGGACATTTTAACAATATTAATTTTTCTAATCCACAAACACGGGATATCTTTTCATTTACTCATGTCTTCTTCAATGTCTTTTATCAATGTTTTGTAGTTTTCAGTGCACATTACCTCCCTGGTCAAGTTTATTTCTACTTTTTTTGTAGCTATTGTAAATAGGATTGTTTTATTGATTTCTTTTCAAATAGTTCACTGCGTTTTGCATGGTCAATAACATGTTTTTAGCAGTTAAACATTTAGCAAAATGTAGAGCATATTAATTTGTATGACAATAAAATAATTACAGTATGCACTACCTAGCAAGGTTTCCATCAACGATGGACAACATAGACTATGGTGGTTCCATAAGATCATAATACTGTATTTTTACTGTAGCTTTTCTATTTTAGATACACACATACAATTTTGTTTCCATTGCCTACAGTATTCAGTACAGTAATATATTGTATAGGCTTGTAGTTTAGGAACAATAGGCTATACCATATAACCTAGGTGTGTAGTAGGCTATACCATTTAAGTTTGTGTAAGTACACTCTGATGTTCGTACAAGGACGAAATCACTTAATGACACATTTTTCAGAAGATATCCTCATCATTAAGCAATTAATGACCATATTATTATTAAATATTGCAGCAAAGGATTGGTACAAAACTGGGACAATATCCAATGAAACAGCATAAAGTGTCATTGAGAGTGAGGAAAGACATGCTCACATTAACATATCTGAATTGCATGCTTGTACTAAAATATATTCATTGAATCATTTCCTAGTAGTTCCTCACTGACAAAGGATTAGGATAGTTATAAAGAACTACATGAATATTGGCACTATTAAAGGCAGTTATAGTTTGTATTTTGAAGACAAAGTCCTAACTTAAAATAAGGTGCTAACTATGTATGGATGACAGTTCTGTGATATGAAAAGTAGTACAGAATTTCTTATCAGTTGTGAGTCAGAATTTGGCCAGTACTTTAGAAGTAAGAGAGCTCATTTCTTGTATCACATCAGAGTCTAACAGTGGAATTTCTCTCAGATGTCTGATCAAAACCAAGCAGGGTCAACAAAGTGATCTCGCAGAGATTAAATTATACAGTTATTAAGTTTACAGTAAATACATTCAAAACTCAGTACAAAGAATTTATTTCTTTACAGACATAGATATTCATGGATTAAAACTAACTTGATAGCATAGCAAACTGCAGTGGAAGATGATGTAGATTAGACAAGCATTTACTTTAAGCTAATCTCAACATGTTATTTCCAGGACTGAAACATTTATTAGGTATGTTTGAGAGCCGTCTGGAGTAGGAAGTTACGAGTATGCTCGGGAGTTTTCTCCCTGAAAGTGCAGTTTCACAGGCTGACTACGGCTGAACTTTTGGTGAGCTCAGAAAAGAAGCACATTTATTATCGTTTGTGTTACAATACAGTGGCTACTTCTAGAAATACTTACTGACAATAATAGCTGCCATTTATTGAGCTCTTACACATCAGGCTCCTTGCAAAGTGCTTAGTAGGAATGCCTGACTTGATTCCCAAAAATCGGGCAAGAACAAGCAGTTTAGGAAAATTGTATTTTACTTTTAGGTGCTTCGGTTGTACCAAGATTTACAAGATCAGTCAGACCTCTGAAATTCAGAAAAGTTTAAATCAGTTTAGGAAAATGGAAAGAATTCTGTCCAATCAGTTAGGGAGCCTGAATCCTATTTCACGCACCACTGTGTAACACTGTGGGAGTTGGGGGTAAATATAATAATTTACTCAACTGTTTTAACTACATAAATAACTTAGGAAAACACAATATTGTTAATATATATTTTAAAATTTAAATAATCCAGGTAATACAGATACCAATAGGGTAAAAATGGAAAATCCCTTCTTTTACTTACCCCTCAGGCCCCACCCCAATCCATTTTGCCTCCTGGTGGTAATCGCCATGAAAAACAAAACAGTCTGTGACCTTCTAAGAGGTTTGAAAAATACATTTACATGTATATACATATGTTTCTGTGTTTATAGCATTTCTTTTCCACCAAATGAGAAACTTCTACCTGCATTGTTCTATAGTGTCTTTCACTTAATAGTCTAGTAGTTAGTGCGTATGGCTCTCTACTTTTTTTAACCAATGCATTATATTCTTTAGAATGAATTTAACAGTTTATCTAACAGTTTTCCTAGTTAGGAACATTAGATAGTTTCTCGTTTTCCTCTGTAATAAAAATGATGTGTCAAACCCTACACACACATCAGGCGTATCACTGTAGGGGTTGGGTCAGATGTGGTGGGAATGTTGGGTTTTGAATATGAGCCATTAAACTTTTGATAGATACTTCCAAATTGTCCATCATCAACAGTGTGCTGGTATGAGCCTCCATCAGCATTGCAGGGTAGTGCCCATTCCCCATCTTCAGGAATACAGAAATTATGAATTTTTATTAACAAATTATGAATGTGGCGTAAAAATGATATGTTGTTATTTTAAACTTGTGTTTTCCTGATTACTAGTGAGGTTGAACATTGTTTTCTGTTTGCTGACCATTTGCAGATCTGTGTATGTGTGAATTATATGTTTATATTATTTGCCTGGTTTTGATTGAAATCAGACATTAATTTTTAAATGTATATTCACATCATTACAAAGTTTCCTCCCCCCCGCCCCTTTTTGGGAGGTGGCAGCTTGGTCTGTCAGTTGCTGTTACATAACTTACAATGTAATTGGGAGATAGACATGAACAGATCATCACACAGTTACTTTTTGAACATCTGAGGATTACCTTTGTATTACTAATTTCTAGCTTAATTGCCTTGTGATTAGAAAATAGAAAATATACTTGGCATGAATTCAGTCTTTCAGTATTACTGAGACTTGAATATTGGCCAAATAACTGTATAATTTATGTAAATGTGGCCTGTGTGCTTGGAAAGAATTTGTTCTCTTCAGTGGTTGGATGCAGTTTTTTGAGTTTAATTGGATTGTCCAGTATGGCTCACATTACTCCTTACAGAATTCTGTGAGTTCCCAAGGTGAACCTAACAGATTTGATAGACGTGTAGCTACAGAAAACCCCTGGCATCACTCTCCCAAAAATACCAGATGGGATTTGGTTTAGATGCTATTGGTGGAAATCCAAAATATCTGAAGCTCAGAAAAGGTCAGAATTTCTTTCTTTCATAACAGTATCAGGTAAGGTGCGCCACGGCTGTGAAGTGCTCTGTGTTATCAAGTCCAGGCTCTCCTATCTCATTGTCCTGATACATGTGGCCTCCATTCCCAAGTTTACCTGTCTGCCCAAGATGGCTGCTTTAGCTCCAGACATCACATCCACATTCCCCATGGAGTGAGGAAAAAGAGGGGAAGGCACATCACTTTAGAGATGTCTAGAAAAGTCTACAGGTTATTTCTCAGAAGTTGCACACAGCACTTCAGATTACATAGCATGGACCACAACCTAGTCATATGATCACATCAAACTGTAAGGCAAGCTAGAAAATGTCATATTTATTCTAGTTAGCCTGTGAACTGTTTACTTTTAGGATTTTGTTGTTTGTTTTTGCTAAGAAAAGGATAAATAGATGTTAAGCCACAATTAGCATTCTCTGCTGTAACCAATTCTATCAATATGTACATCCATCAATAAATAGTTTATTGAATACAAATGTCTTGCCATGTAAAGAATACTGCGCTTAACTGCATGTGATCTTTGTTAAAATAATTAGAATTCCACCTTTTCTACATTCTAAAACACAACACTGAACATGCTGTTTCTTTCTTAAGAGCTTCTTTGGCAGCTCCCAGTTGCCTACAGTGACAGTCATGCTTCCTAGCATGGTAGTCAGAGGCTTCATTGAGTTAGCCACATTTGAAGTTACTAGATATAAGCCCACTTCCTGTGCTTCCTGTAACCTGTGATCCTGCCAAACCAGTTGTCCTTGTTTTCACAGCACAAACCGGACTTCCAGTTTAATTCCTGTGCTGGAAGCACTTTTTTCTCATCTAGGAAAGCCTTTTCTCTATTTTCTACATGGATAAATCTCTTGCTTTTCATGTCTAATCCAAGCCACTTGTCCTCCAAGCCATTTCTGATCACGTCACGTTACCTGTCTGTAATCTTCTCCCTCTTGGAATGTCCATGACCCTTATCTTTTCTGTGCTTCTGCCATTATGGACAACTTTTTATCTCTCTGCCACATTGTGAAGCAGAGGGCAGGATCAGTGCCTGACATCTGTTTCCATCCTCTGCAGTGCCTTGCTATACGTGGAACATTGGACAATGCATCAATAAGGGAAGTTGAAGTGAATGATTTATTGCTCTTAAAATGTGTGTGTTTGGTGCCATAATATTTACTTTATACCATTTAAGTTATCATATTACATTAACATAATTTATACTCTATGTGGTCCAGATGACATTATTGGTGCTTAATCATAGTAATAAGTAGAGAGAGACATTTAGTCCAAAGACAGCATAACTAGCTGCAGGTGGTGAGATAACACATGATGCCACTTACTGGCATATCTTAATATTTTAATAGATTTATTCTTAGCCAAATAGAGGAAGCAGAATTTAGAAACAATGCCAATTCCTGCAATTGGATTCATCAGAGGGCACTTTATTTCGTAAACTTTGGGGAGGGAGTGATGAAACATCTTGGGCTCCATTTGTGTCTCTAAATCAGGGTAAGAAATGGATGTCTGACTTTGCTGTGAAAACGTTTGTAGATAATCTTATCCTGTGCTCTTACACCTATCCTTCTTGTCTTAGTCAGGCTTTCTTTGCATCAGACTGGATCCTGACAAAATTTGGCTTAGTTTCTTTAAGATGAATTAATTAACAGGGTTTGATATGGTTTGTAACATGGATATTGATAACAGTTATTACTTTCATATTATGGATATACTTAGAACATGTGTTGTAACTATATTTTTGAGCCTTGCTTGTCCCAGAAACTTGGAACAAATCTCAGCTTTAGAAATGGGAACAGTTCTTTAATAGACAGATGGATGAGCAGGTAGAAACTGTCTGGTTTATATCATACCCATCAGGAGTATACCAGTTACATATTCGTCTTGAGAGATACAAAAAAATGCATTTGAGAGAAGTCATTTGTTCATAACCGAGAGTAAAATAGAAATAAAATATAAAGCTCAGCTGAAAAAACCTTTTCGTTCTTAATGAGTGAGATACTGGAAATATAGCTATTAATATTAGGATCAAAACATGAGTTTCTGCTATCCTCACTGTGATTTGAAATTGTTCTGAAAGTGCTAGCTAACCAAATTAGGAAAGAGACCAAAAAAATGGGTATAAGTTCTTTTTCCACACACTTGCATTACCTTTTGTCTTCATCCCCAAATGACAACAACAACAACAACAAAAACAAAACTAAAAAACTCATTATTTTATTTGCATTCCTTTGCTTAATGGGAGCTTGGATTTCTTGTCAAAGATTTTTTGACGAAGTTAAGAGTGAGATATGAAATGTTTACTTGCAGCAATAACTGGAAATAGGGAAGGAAGAATTCTGATTGACATCAGCTTTCAATAGTTCCAGATACACACACATGCACACACACACACACACATACTCAACTCACGCATGCACACACACACACACAGACATGCTCCTGATGCCAAGATACACAACTATAAGCTGTCAGGTTTTTGTCCTGCTAGGAGACAAAAAAAAAAAAAAAAAAGATCAGCCTGAAAGCGTGGGATGTGGCAAGGGAATGGTTTCTGGGAAAAGGATTTGGGGTCTATGAGCTGATACTGTGTTTTTGGAGATGGTCTAGGAATGTTTGTGTGAGTATAAAATGTGCAACTTTTTGACTTGACAATGACACCTTAGGGGGCTCGTGCTAAGGATGTAATTGTGCAAGTTTGAAATAACGTATGCATGAGGATATTGATTTTAGTCTTGTTTGTGATAGAGAAATATTGGAAAAGACCTAAATGCTCATCCATAAAGGCTGGTGAATGACTATGTAAATTATGGCAGCCGAATACAATGGGTTACTATGAAGCGAATCAAACTTATTGACTTGGAAAGATTTTTCACATCCTATTGTTCAGGGACAAAAATCAGGTTATGGAACACATATATGCTCTAACCTCTCTCAGTAGTTGAATAGATAGATAGATAGCTGTTTATCTGTCTCTATATATCTAAGCATTTCTGTGAATATAGAGCAATAGCTAGAAAAAGACATTTACTAGAATAGTGACATTTTCAATTAAAATTTAACTGGGAAGATCAAAGAAGGGGCTCATGCAGTGGGAAGCACTTGAGTTGATTCATTTATCATAGTTAGGATCTGAATGGGTGTAGAGGCAGGAACAGCATTTTAGGTATGGGGAACCGCGTTTTTTCCCACAATGTTCTCTTGAAGCTGGTCCTCAGAATTAATATAAGTTATGGACTCAAGAAGCTTATAGAATAAAAGCTCATAAATTATAATCCAGTGTGGAAAATGCACCATGAAAGATGTGCCCAGGGCACTGTGGGAGTCCTGAAAATAGGAACTTACCTAAGCCTTCGGTATAGGGAATAGAGGTGGAGGGCATGGGACTGTATGGAGAGAGGTGAGCATGAGAGGAAATTCAGAGGATGAGCTAGCTATAGGAGAGTAACTAATACCGGATAAAAACCATGAATGTACCGCAGACCTGACCATTACACTGTTACAAAAGGCCACCTCCAACTCACTAACAGGTAATGAGTTAAACCTGTTTGTAGATCCCAATACTTTTCCCACTCACAGAGACAATGCAGGGCTCTCAGGCTTGCCCATGGAGGCCATTTACCCTGCCTGTTCTGTAGAACCACATACTATGTTTCTAAGGTGGATTGATTTTTGGATTTAGGTAGGCAGGAGCACATTTATCCTCAATTCTGCTCTTTCCAGCTTTGTGACTGGCTACCAGGGCCTGGAAAGACAAGACTCTCACACTACTTACTAGTTTTGAGCAGCACAGACTGCAGCAGGAATTAGCTCTCATAACTCCCTGCTGTCCCTTATAAATTCTAAGAATTATATAATCTATTTGTAGTGATGTACTTTTTCATTAAGGAATGACCCACAGAGAATAAAGTGCATAAATCTAAACTGTATAACTTGATAAATCTTTTATACATGTACACCTGTGTCACCACCACCCAGATCAAGACAGAGGAAGTTTCAGTTCCCAACAGGCTTCCTTGTATTCCCTCCGAGTAGACAGCCCCACAAAGGTAACTCCTATCAAAATGGATTAGTTTTATCTGTTTATGGACTTTGTATAAATGGAATCTCATGGTGTTTATTGACTTGTCTTGGGCTTCCTTGGATGAACATTATGTTTGGGAGATTCATCTGCATGGTTGAGTGCAGCAGTAGTTTGCTCTTTCTTATTGCTGTGTAGTATTCCATTGTATGGATGTACCACAGGTGCAGGTCCACTGGTCAGCTATGCAGCTGTCTTTCTCCTGGGACCAGTGGACTTCTCAGGGCATGTTGTTCATAAGGAGATGGTCGAAGCACAAGAGAACATAACAAAGCAAGCAAGTACACATCTGCTGACATTTCACTGGTCAAAGCAAATTCCATGGCTGGGTCCAAAGTCAAGAGGCAGGGAAATGCATTTCTTCAATGGAGGTGGGAGAAACTGCAGGGTTTTATGGCCAAGGGCATGAACACAGGGTGAAGTGAAGAATTTGGGCCATCAAGCAGTCAATGACAATGGGTCTTAGGGTATATGTGTGTATGGCTTTAGTAGATATTACCAAAGAGTTTCCCAAATGCTTCTACCAGTTCATATTCCAACCAGCAATGTAAGTGAGCTTTAGTAGCTCTGCATTCGTGCCAACACTAGGTATTAAATTCTTACGATTTTTCATTCTAACCATACCATCCAGGAAACATCCATAATGTAAAAGGATTCCCTTCTCATCTCAACTTTCCATTCCCCTTCCTCTTCATTTAATTCAGGCCCTAGATCTTTAAAACAAGATGCAGTGGTGATTTTCTCAGAAGACCTCACATTTCAAAGGAAGGCCTTGAAAGTTGAAGTTAGGGCTACAGTGGGGAGTAGTGCCACACTGGGTAAGGAGGACACTGGGCAAGGAAATGAGAAGGGATTTAGCAGTGATTTTTAAATAAAGGGCTGTATAGTTTGAGCATAAAGAGAGACTAAGTACTGACTGTCAAGGTGTTCTTGGAACTCTCTACAGATTGACCAGTCAAAACCTGTTCTATTGTGGCTGTGTCCACCTCTAAATCCAGTCACCTCAAAGAAGCCATCTACTATAATATCAAATGAAAGATAGTTTTTCAAAATGTTCCTTTCTTTTGAGAAAATTTATCTGAGAACTATTGAGATACTTTCAGTATTTCCATCCTGGTAAACTTAAATGCAGTTGGCTGAGCATGCCTGTCTGTCCCTCTCTCTCTCTTTGTCTTTCTCTTTCTGTTAGTCTCTATCTCAGTCTCTTTAAGATTTTTAGCACAAAATAGCTAAGCTAGGATTTCTGGTTATGCCTCTTGCTAGCTAGTCTCCTACAAAGCATTATAACGGAGGGCAAGAGTTGTTCTTGCTTAAGAAGTGTGGCTGCTACAGCCTGTATGTCTGCTTTTGCACTAGCTGGCTTGCCTGCAAACTGCTAACAGGTGGCTAACAGTTGGCTGGAGAAAGATCCATAGGTCGGGTGGGGACAGGCAATGAAAGGGTCGGATGCTTATTCCCTCTTCCTCTGTCTTCATCACCAAACCTGCCATTCTGCACTTGCTTTTGGACAAGGATCAATGCTGATTAGGTTTGGAAGTTGGTACCAGGGAAAGATTGCCAGATGTTAGTGGGTCTCTAGGCCAGTGAGGAAAGAAGGAAAGAGACGAGGAAAATCCCATGTAGCCACTGAATTTGGTTAATTTCTAAGGGGTATCTAAAAGTAAGATTATGAAATATATTCCGTTTATGATGTCTATATGGTTTTACACATTATAGGTACTTTTTTTCATAAATTTAATCCTACCAGCTAGTTTTCTTTTAACATAAAGTAAATTCATGCCCTCTGTTTCCTAGCAGTTTGTATACTTAATTCCTCCTCCAATCATTTATTAAATGGATATGCTGTTGAAAGTTATAGATTGCACTCTTCTTAAATTTTTTTTTAAATTTCCCAAAGTGCATAATATAAAAACGAGGCAGAAGATGAAGAAAAACATGAATTATGGAAATTCCCCCATGATGTGTTGGTGTCATGTAGCCTACCTGGTGACATAGATATTCTCTGGAATATACAATTGTATGAACCATGAACAAGCAGTCTCTCTTTCATTCATCTCATTGGAAGTACACTCATTGAATGCATAGAATAGGTAAGGCAGTGACTAGCCAATGTGGAGGAGTACAATGATGAATTATGTTTTCTGTCTTGAAGAATTCCTAGTAGTACTTAGGCAATGGACCCAAATAACTGCAAACCAGTGTGCAGTGTATTAGGATTGCTACGTATGCTATACAGTATTTGGTTGCATAAACAGGTCCGGTAGATCCCACTGTCCAGGAATGACTCATGTGGAATAACTGAGGACAGATTCATGGTCATTCAACATATCTGAGAAATCCCAATTTGATATTTCTATCGCACATTCAAGATCATCTAGACCAAGCCTCTTTACTCATAGAGGAGATGAGGTAGCCAAGCTCCCAGAGATAGTGCCCAGGCCGTGTCTAGAACTAGGACCTACTATTATCTTACAAGTGATTTCATAGTTGAGGGCATGATTTAATAAGCCCACAGATCAGGTTTCAAGTCTCTTTGCATTTACTTGCTTGGTAACCTTGGGCCAGTATTTTAACCTCTCAGTGTCCCAGTTTTTTTCAGCTATTAAATGGAGATAATAATAGTAGTAACTGCGTCACAGGGTTTTGGGGAGATTAAATGAAATGATGCCCATAATGCATTTAGCAGAGTGACACATGGAAAAAGCACTGAGTAAATGTCAGCTGGCTTTAGCAGTGATTTTTAAATAAAGGGCTGTATAGTTTGAGCATAGAGACTAAGCACTGATTCTCAAGGTGTTCTTGGAACTCTCTACAGATTCACCAGTCAAAACCTGTTCTATTGTGGCTGTGCCTGCCTCTAAATGCAGTCACCTCAAAGATGGCATCTACTGTAATATCAAATAAAAGATAGCCTTTTGAAATATTCCTTTCTTTTGATAAATTTATCTGAGAAAATACTTCCAGTATTTTCATCCTGGTAAACTGAAATGCAGTTAGTTGAGCATGTTTCTCTATCTCTCTCTCAGTCTCTATCTCAGTCTCTTTAAGATTTTTAGCACAGGATAGCTAATCTAAGACCTCTGGTTATGCCTCTTGCTATCTCATCTCCCACAAAGTACCATAATAGAAGAAAAGAGTTGTTCTTTCTTAAGACATGTGGCTGCTACATCCTGTATGTCTGCTTCTGCACTAGCTGGCCTGCCTTCAAAGTGTGTTATTGTGGAGAGCTAAATTGAGATTGTTGATTGTCCTCCCAGTTTAACTACTGTGCCACAGATTTAAAAATTTGGAAACAACCTACTCCAAACAGATTATCTGGCTTCTCACAGCCTTTCAAATCAAAAGTTTGAATTATTTTCAGGTCTTCAGTCCTTGGAGCTGCAAGTACCTTAGACATCATATACTCCAAACTCCCAAGGTCATAGAATTGGAGGAGTAAATGAGCCATAGAGTCCTGGTCCCTGAGTCCCAGGGTCTTTCTACTGTTCTCCAAGTGGTGATGAATCAGAGAGAACTCTACACTTTTGAGTTGAGATCATCCTCAACATGAATACTTTTTTCAAAACCATCAGTGGAAAGAGAAGAAATAGAATGCTTTCAGCAAAGGAGAAAGGCTTTGCTTAACTGCACCTTGTTTTGCTAATTTTTGGTTTTAGTGGGAGCTAACTGATGAGTAACAGGTGTCGACTTCCATGTGTTTGAATGATTTGGTGTAATATAAAGAAGCCCACTGCGAGAGGTCATAGGGACACTGCCTGCTCCTTTATTTTAATAGAATAGAAACAAAAAGGTTCCTGACATTTGGACAGGGAGATTCACAAGATTATCACCCACTCGTGATTGAAGAGGTTGACATGATGTCTCAGTTATTTAGATTATTTATAAAATCAAGACATTTTCTTCTGTTCTTGAAAATTATTATGAGCTTTGGTTTAAGGTGTTCCCTAAATCAGTGACACTGAATGGTACACTCCATTTATGGAATTTGTGAGTGTTGGGGGCAGTGTTTACATTGGCCATAAGGGGTTTGAAATGCTTTCACATAAAACCCTCTCAGAGGTTCAGTTCATAAAAAAGGTGAAGTTGTATCTAATTCTTTACTTTGGACAAAAGTAGATAAATCTTACCTAGAAACATAAGAAAGTTTACTACCAGGACACCCATTTGAGGGCCGTGTGTCATACCTATGTTGAAATATGGAGATGGTGATTCTGTGAAAAGTAGCACATCTTTTTGTATTTTTTTTCATAAAATCTTGTACTGGAATGAGAAAAAAGGGACACTGTTTATTTATATTTTTCCAGAATCCACTTCTATCATTATTGAGACTGGTCTTTTCAACACATGTGTCCTCTTATATAGCATACATATATTTTGTCCCTAATTCTAAAAGGACTTTTTCTTCCATAAAGAACTGTTATTAGTCTGCTTGGATTGCTATAATAAAATACCATAAACTGGAGGCTTAAACAATAGAAATGTATTTCTCACAGTTCTAGAGGCTGGGAAGTCCAATATCAAGGCACCATCAGGTTAGAGCCCAGTTTCTCTGATTCTAAAATGGTGACTTGGTTGCTGTGTCCTCCAGAGGGGAGAAAGGTCCCCACATGGTGGAAGAGCAAATGAGAGAGCAACTCCCCTCCTAAATGCCCATTCTGTAGCAGTATTAACCAGTTCATGAGCACTCTGCCTTTCACCCGGCCCCACCTACCAACCCTGCTGTGTTAGGAATTCAGTTTCTAACACATGAATTTTGGGGGACACATTCAAACCATAGCATCTTGGCCGAGGTAGTGTTTGGCAGATTTCTCCACTGTAAAATTATTCCTTCCCTCCCACCTCTTTCCATAATCTGCTTTTTGAAATTACACAGTAAGTGCAGCCCACACAGAAAGGGTGGAGGATCTTTGACTTTAAAAATGAATGTATTCAGCTCTGTTCTACTAACCCGTAATGTCTAAGTGAATCCCAATTCTATCCATTATCCTAATCCTAATGAGAAGATTTCGTCTAATGATTTTCCCACAAACTCCACCTACAACCTCTTTTTCTCATTTCTATCATCTGTCACTTTTCATTTTGCTGGTGTTCTGTGGCATGCACATGGCATTTAAAACCCAGATTAAGACTGAAAAATCGAGTTAGCTATCCTCACGTTCCTACTTAATTTAAATGTTTGCTTAACGGCCTAAAAATTCAGATAATGAACTGAAAATTATTTTTTAATCACAGTGTTTGCACTGTGAAGTGATATACTTACTTTGGTACTATGACTTCCTCACTTGGCTAATACATTTTGGTATAATTTCACTGGGTGCGGAGCCATGTGACTCATATCTGTACATTCCTCTGTGTGTTTTATACACAGATTTCATTCCTTGATTGAGAATCAGAATGCACGCCTTAAGGAAAAGTTAAAACCCCCAAATCCATCAAACCAGCTGATGAAGAGGGAGGGTGATGGGATAGGAGACATCAGTGAGCACATGTTGAATGGTTAGTCCTGGAGATTAAAGAAAAGGGAGAATAGAAGTTCTGCATAGTGATGCTGTTAGAAAGAGAGGAGGGCAGGGAGGACCTGCTGATGGCTGAACATCGCGACGAATAACACACCGGGAGAGTGTGCATGGTCTGGGTATCAAGGAACAATTTGTTAAAATCCATTTTCAAGGGCACTAACAGTTATCTTGATATTTAGAGGCTATTCAAGGACATGTTCTTGACTTTTATGTTTTCTAATGCTGCACAGCATTCATTCTGAGTTTCTCTGAGAAATAATCATAAAGATTTGCTTACTGTGTTTCTGTGTATAAAGTGCTTTCATATGTGTTAGCTCAATAACTCCTTATTTCAAAAATCTGTGCTGTTAGTTTTATTATTAGTCCTATTTCAAAGATGGGTCCATTAAGGCTTAGGGAGGGTAAGCAGTTTATTCTGGATTACTTGATCAGAGATAAACCACAAAGAAATTCAGCTGGCTTCAGTGAAATTCAGTTGATTTTAATACAGATGGAGTGAGCATCGTCACTGCTAGGGACTGCTGGACCTGTGGGATCTACTGACTACAGGCCTTAGACTCTTAAGCATAATCCACTTAAACTACTTCTGAAGTCCTGCCAGTATTTGGAAGAGGTTTTGCTACAGGGCTGTCCAAGCAGAGTCTCTCTCTGGGGGTGTAACCCAAACCCAGGCCAGGATTCTGGCTGTACCTCTGCTCCATGCCACACTCCCCAGGACCCAGACAAAAATTTCTCAAATATCTGCCTTTTGCTCTTTGACCTTGCATAATTTTTCAACTAGTCTCTCTGGTTTAGGCAGAAAGACAGAATCAGAGTTGAGGAAAAAATGCCTTTGTTAGTTGGAATGCAGGCCAGGGCCTAGCCCTTGCTTAGGACAGGTCTCCTCCAAGGGCACATTCCGGCTGAACAGTGTATCAGATTAGCTGTTACACTAATGGAACTCGAAATAAATAGGTCGAAAGGAGTTCCTGTTGGATGGGGAAAATATCGACATCCAGTGGCCTGGTGAACCAGCACCTGGGACACAATGAGGAGGAAAAGGCCAGCCAGAGTGGGCCAGGGCAGCTGAATTGCCTTGGCCCAACGGGCCAGATCTAGCATTGTTAGAGGGACCAAGAATGACTGGCAAATAGGAAATGAGGCCAGGTCAAGACTTGTCTCCCTGTCAACTGTCCTTTCCCACACGACTCTGCCTCCCTGACTCCAGCATATCCGTGGAGGTCTCTGACTCTATACGAAGCTATTTTATGAGTCAGAACTAGAGACAGAGCAGAGGGGTCACATACAAGGACTTCAAACAGAATGAAGAGCCAAGGGCCAGTAAAGAAATGAAGGAACAGAGAAAGGAGGGGAGGAGAAATGGACCTAGGGTATTCTGCCCTGTTTAAGTTCTGATACTATTTGCTTTTATCCATTAAAAAGTAAAATATGGCCGGGCACGGTGGCTCATGCCTGTAATCCCAACACTTTGGGAGGCTGAGGCGGGTGGCTCACCTGAGGTCGGGAGTTCAAGACCAGCCTGACCTACATGGAGAAACCGCATCTCTACTAAAAATACAAAAAAAAAAAAAAAAAAAAAAAGCCAGGTGTGGTGGTGCGCATGCCTGTAATCTCAGCTACTTGGGAGATGTCTGTAATCTCAGCTACTCGGGAGGCTGAGGCAGGAGAATCGCTTGAACCTGGGAGTCGGAGGTTGCGGTGAGCTGAGATCACGCCATTGTACTCCAGTCTGGGCAACAAGAGCGAAACTCCGTCTCAAAAAAAAAAAAAAAAAAAAGATAAAATATAAGAAGTGTACACAGGGCTTTCCCTTTAAGTGGAGCTAACAAAAAAGAGGGAGGCCGGGGTAGTGGAAGCCAGAAATGTGCGAGTCCCCTAGTTCACAAGACTGTACAGCTCACCATACTCCCTCGAAACCTGGATCCAGAACTTGCAGGTAGTTTGATTCCTTAGGGCAAAACCAGCCTGCATGGTAGTAGTGCTCTAGAATATATTTTGCTATGTGTTTACCCTGCGAGCTGTCTACTTGGCTTAAGACACTATTGGGCTCAGAAGAAGGATTTTTGAAATCCGTCCCAATGCTCCTAGAGTGCCATTACTTCCAGCGTTGCTATTTTTAGAATAAAGGTGAACATGAGTGGAGGAGGTGAGGACATAGGTCTTAGGTGGAAGAGAAAACCGTATCATGATTATGAGTTCTTGGTTGCTTGTGCCCTTAAAATCTTAACTTGGAAATGGCTTGCCTCTGAAACATGATACAGTGCAATCTTCCCCCGATTTTAACCACTTGTTGATAACTCTTTTGGTTTTGGAAATAGTGAAGCCAGCCCTTCAAGTGTTTTGTCATTTTGGCCTGAGTTGATAACTCTGTGTGACTAAGATAGAATCTGCTAGTTTTCCTCTTAAAAATGATCACAAGTCTGTCTTCTAAATTTTTGGCAATGACTTATGTGGAAACCATGGGTTGGCTCTGTTCTGCCCTTTAAAATCTTTGTTTGAAAAGTGATTTTCCAGAAAAATGGGAAGGAGATCCCCCCACAAATGCAGCAATGTCTTGATGGTTAAAGGCCTTGAGGGGGTCCCCATGCCGTGAGGCAATGAATGTGAAGTACTTGGATACTGCAAAGTGCTTTGCACAAAAGAGATGTTTTGGAGACTCAGGGTCAGCATGTAGTGTTCTCATGTGTTTTTTGTTTTTGTTTTTGTTTTTGGCTCTTGAGTTTCAATTCACATTTTCAAGGTGAATGGAAAGTAGATTTTATTGGATTTTAAAAACAACAATTTACTTCAAAATATTACAGTGATCGTGCTGTGTAAACAAGGGTGTCCCAAGCTGTTTAGCTTCTAATGGCTGTGTTTCTCTCGCATTTTTATTTGATGGCTTTCCAAGGACATCGTTCTTCCAAGGACATCCATTCTTTTATTTTGCCAACAGAAGATGGCTGAGCTTTTTGCAGTTTATCAGTTTCCAGATGGCTTTCACATTCTTGTGGACACTGTGCGCTTCTTGGGAAAGGGCCACAGTTTTGTTTTTATTTTCCTCAGTGCCTGAAACTTTGGGAGTGTTGACTGCTGAAGAGGATTTGTGCTGCTAAATGCCTCTTGGCTTTAGATTTAAGACCAGAAAATAAGACAGATGAGGACAGCTTCTCTTTACTGGTGTATGTCCAGTGCCTAGAGTAGTGTATGGCCCCACAGAGACACTCAGTAAATATTCGCACCCTGAGTAAGTGTGCCTGCACCTTATGCGTCAGATGTCAGTCATTAGATAAACCTTCTCCAATGCCTCCTGTTGAGAGGGTGGGAAGAAGCAGGGAGATGCTGTTAGAGGTTTGCTCCTCTGTTGGTCTGATGACTAGACAATTCTCCAACTCACAAAATAAATCCGGAGTCCCACAGCTTTGGCCCAGCCCCCACATCCTGTACGGTTCCACTGCCATTGCTTGACCTCAGCATTACTTTAGGACAAAAGAAAGAACAATTTTTGAAGAGGCACACATTTGCTTAGGGTGCCAGGAACATAATAAGCACTATATAAATGTTAGTATTATGATCTTAGTGATGTCTCCAAGTTTTTCTATTTTATTAAGAATTCTGAAAAATCAAGAATGTATGAACTTTACATTTTAATAAATTTTGTCAAATTCCTTCCCAGCATTAATGGAGAAAATATTTCTCTCCTTGTACTTACTAATATGAATAATTATATGGACATATTTTAAAATGTTGAACAGTGTTGCACCATTTTGTTTGCATAGATTTAGTTTAAGATTTTTTAGGTTGAGAACGTAAGGGAAGTTTGTGGTTTCCTTGTGTGCATGTGCTGTCTTTGTAGGGGGCTGGTGTAGAGGTTATGTCGATTTCATAGAAAGGTTCAAAACCATTCCTTCCTTTTCCATATGTATTGTAAATAGCATTGGAATGAGCTGTTTCTTTAAGAATTCATAGAATTCGCTTGTGTGAAGTTGATTTTGTCTGGTGCATTTCGGGAGGGGTATTCTTTGACAATTTATTGCAGTTTCATTTGTGGCAATTAGCTATATATACAATGACCCATCATTCAGGTTTTTGCATTTATTATAATATTTTTAAGCCAAGGAGCTTTTATGATTTATATAGTCTGTGAATAATCTGTGGTTATTTCTATATTCTGACTTTTATATTTTTTCTTTATTTTGGTTATTTAAGGGTTTATCTCATTTATTGGCCTTACATTTCTTGAATTGAATGTTTATTTTCTAAAAAAATTATGCATTTTTTTCTTATTTACTAGTATAAGTAGTTTAGGCTGTGAATTTTCCTCTCAGCCCATTATGGCTGTATACAGAGATTCCAATAGAGGACATTCTATTTTCACTGTTTTCTGCAAATACTGTATTCTTGGTTTTGATTTCATTTTTGACACAAAGTTTATTTTGGGGAACTAAAATTTTACAGATGGCAGGGTGTTTTGGTTTTCTAATTTGTTATAGATTTTTGTTACATTGTCAACAGCAAGTATTGTCTATTTAATTTCTACTTTTGTAATTTATTGAGGCTTTGTTTTTCTATTGATAGTGAAAACATCCCATAAAAATTTGTAGAGAAGTTGCATTCTCTATTTTAAGACATGTAATTCCATTTATATATCAATTAGAATGGCTTGGTAATTTTATTCTTATTTCTTACTCACTTGATCATTCTTTGTCAGGAAAGAGATTAATTTCAACATTACTATATTTTTTATACTTTTGTAGTTTGGATAGGTTTTGCTATGTAAATATCGATACCATATTTATAGTTGTTAGATGTTCATTGTGAATTATACTCTCTACAGTTTTTAAGTAACTTTTTATATTGGATGGTATTTGCTTTGAATTTAATGTGTCTGATAATAAGATTAAGATTCTTGATTTTTTTGTTGGTACTGGTCTGGTATGCTTTTGCCCAAGCTCTTATTTTCAACTTTTCTGAGTCACATTATTTTAGATGTTCCTTACATATAGCATATGTATTAGTCCATTTTAATAGTGCTACAAAGACATACCCGAGACTGGGTAATTTATAAAGAAAAAGAGGTTTAATGGACTTACAGTTTCACATGACTGAGGAGGCCTCACAATCATGGCTGAAGGCAAATGAGAAGCAAAGTCACATCTTACATGGTGGCCAGCAAGAAAGAGCTTCAGCAGGGGAACTCCCATTCATAAAACCATCAGATCTCATGAGACTTATTCACTATCATGAGAACAGCATGGGAAAAACCCACCCCCATGATTCAATTACCTTCCACCAGGTCCCTCCCACAACATGGGGGTATTATGGAAGCTACAATTCAAGACAAGATTTGGGTGGGGACATAGTCAAGCCATATCATTCTGCCTCTGGCCCTTCCTAAATCTCATGTCCTCATGTTTCAAAACCATTCATTTCTTCCCAACAGCCCCCCAGAGTCTTAATTCATTTCAGCATTAACTCAAAGTCTACAGTTCAAAGTCTCATCTGTGACAAGGCAAGTCCATTCTGCCTATGAGCCTGTAAAATCAAAAGCAAGTTAGTTACTTCCTAGATACAATGGGGGTACAGGCATTGGGCAAATACACCTGTTCCAAATGGGAGAAACTGGCGAAAACAAAGAGGTTGCAGGCCCCATGGAAGCCCAAAATCCAGCAGGGCAGTCAAATCTTAAAGCTCCAAAATGATCTCATTTGACTCCATGTCTCATATCCAGGTTATGCTGATGCAAGGGGTTGGCTCCCATGGCCTTGGGCAGCTCCACCCCTGTGGCTTTGCAGGGTACAGCCCCTATCCTGGCTGTTTTCACGAGTTGGCAGTGTCTGCAGCTTTTCTAGGCATGTGATGCAGACTGTCAATGGATCTACCATCCAGGGTTCTGGAGGATGGTGACCCTCTTTTCACGGCTCCACCAGGTGGTGCCACAGTGGGAAGTCTGTGTGGGGGCTCTGACCCCATATTTCCCTTCTGCATTGCCCTAGCAGAGGTTCTCCATGAGGGCTCCACCCCTGCAACAAACTTTTGCTTGGACATCTAGGCATTTCCATACATACGCTGAAATCTAGGGAGAAGTTTGCAAATCTCATTTCTTTACTTCTGAGCACTTGCGGGCCCAACACCACATGTAAGCTGCCAAGGCTTGGGGCTTGCACCATTTGAAGCAATGGACTGAGCTGTTTGTTGGCCCCTTTTAGCCACGGCTGGGATGCAGGGCACCAAGTCTCAAAACTGCACACAGTAGGGGGCCCTGAGCTCCGCTGATGTAACCATTTTTCCATCCTAGGCCTCCTGGCTTGTGATGGGAGGGGCTGCCATGGAGACCTTTGACATGCCCTGGCGACATTTTCCCCATTGTCTTGGCTATTAACATTTGGCTCCTTGTTACTTATGCAAATTTCTGCAGCTGGCTTGAATTGCTCCTCAGAAATGGGTTTTTCTTTTCTATTGCATTGTCAGGCTGCAAATTTCCTGAACTTTTATGCTCTGCTTCGCTCTTAAACGTAAGTTCCAATTCCAAACATACCTTCGTGAAAGAAGAAAACTGAGTGCTTTTAAGAGCACCCAAGTCACATCATGAATGCTTTGCTGCTTAGAAATTTCTTCTGCCAGATACCCTAAATCATCTCTTTCAAGTTCAAAGTTCCAGAGATCTCTAGGGCAGGGGCAAAATGCCACCAGTCTCTTTGCTAAAGCATAGCAAGAATCACCGTTCCTCCAGTTCCCAATAAGTTCCTCATCTCCCTCTGAGACCACCTCAGACTGGACTTTTTGGTCAAAACAATTCAATAAGTCTCTAGAAAGTGCCAAACTTTCTCACATCATCCTGTCTTCTTCTGAGCCCTCCAAACCATTCCAACCTCTGCCTGTTACCCAGTTCCAAAGTCACTTCCACATTTTTGGGTATCTTAATAGCAATATCCCACTTTACCGGTGCCAATATCTGTATTAGTCGATTTTAATACTGCCATGAAGAAAACTTGACTGAGTAATTTATAAAGAAAAAGAGGTTTAATGGACTCACAGTTCCACATGGCAGGGGAGGCTGCATAATCATGGCAGAAGGCACAGCAGGAGCAAAGGCATATCATACTTGGCAGCAGGCAAGAGAGCATGTGCAGTGGAACTGCCCTTTATAAAACCATCAGATGTCATGAGACTTATTCACTGCCATGGGAACAGCATGGGAAAAGCCTGCCCTTATGATTCAATTACCTCCCACTGGGTCCCTGCCATGACACATGGGGATGATGGGAGCTACAATTCAAGATGAAATTTGGTTGGGGACACAGCCAAACCATATCAGTATACCGATTTTTCGCCCTTGGGGAGCCAATCTACGGGCCTTTTTCTTCTGAGTTTTGAACATAATGAGGGCTTAGTTACATAATAGATGTGTTAGTTTTAATACTGTAACCATATTTTATGTTATTTGTTTTATTACTTAATTTTTATTACATGGTCTAGATTTGATTTTATATTTTTTATTGTTATTTAGAAAGGTCATGTAATGTTGTAACTCTTTTAGATTAGATAACTTTTGTAATTAGAGCTTCACAGATCTATTTAGTTCATTATGTTTCTTTAGATGCTACTTATATCTCTTTAGACCCATGAAGAAATAAGCATTTTTGAGCATATTTCCACCTTCCATCCTTTTTTTCTGATTTTATTTGATTGTAGTATATATATTTTTAGCTATCCTGCTATTTACTTTTATATTTTTAATAAACTTAAATTGCTTTTCCTTTACCAGATTTAAATTTTATGTTTTACATTGGCTATAAAAGATGAGTCAATTAATGTACTTTATTCTCCACTTCTCTTCCTGTGTACCCCCAAGTTTTGTTAGTTACCCCATTTCTACATTTGTCATAGCATAGCCCATTTCTATTCTATAACCATAGTTCTCACAGTTGCATTACTTTTCATTTTTTGTTTGAATGCATTCTGTAATCACTGCTAGTCATTTTGCTATTGTTTCTCATTTGTCTCCTGACTTTCTTTGCCTGTGGACCTGGGATGCCTTCTGTCATGTCCTGATACTGAATGTTGCTGCAGAGAAGCCCACAGTTGCTTATGTGTTTCCCTTCAAGACAGATTTATCTTTCTATCCCGTCTGGATGCCAGAAAGATCTTTCTTTATCACTGAAGTCCACTTACTTCATGTTTATTGTTACGTATCAGTTTTTTTTTTCTGGTACCCAATGTACCCTTGAATATTTTATTACTCAAACATTTTCTTGAATTACACTTTGTTTATTTATTTAGTCCTATTTGTTCTGTTTTCTTTTTCTGGGACACCATTTATGCATATATAGAATCTCCTTCTCTAACTACTATCATTTTCTTCCTGAATTTTTAAGAGCATATTTAATTTATTATCTTCCTTAATTTGTAGATGAGAAACTGAGGCATAGTAATGGACAGGAATGACTAGGAATCAAGCCTTGGTCTGCCTTCCCTCTTTTCAGAATGCCTTTATTCCTGTTGAAGATCTTCCCACATCATTTTGCTCTTTCTCGCCCTCTGTGCTTCCTTCTCCTTTTTTTATTTCTTTCTCTTTCCCTCCCTTCCTTTTTTTTTTTTTTTAAATCTCTTTCACTTCCTCCGTTCCCGCCTTCCTTTCTTTCCTGTGGTCTTTGATGTATTTTTCCACATCTTTGCATTGAGGAGAGCGTTCCAAACAAAAGTGTGGCTGTTCCAAATAAGTGTTCCAAATAAAGCTATGTATGTATTACGTAGTATGATTTACTCATACTTTTTGGTATTTTCTCAGTAGGCCTGGAGACCATCTGGCATTGCCATCTATGTAATGATTGCTTTTCATCTATATCAACACTTGAAAATTTTTGCAACAGTGTTTTCTTCTTGAGCTACATGATCTCATTTCTTAAAAGATACTATTATTTGTAATGTTTTTCTTTGAGCCTTTCTTTTTAAATTGTAGACCCCAAAACTGTAGGCAATATTCAGAAGAGACTGTAGATGGCCAATACGGTGGAGGGAATTAATCTCATGTTTAATTATTCAATTTTGGTTTTTTGATTTTTTAAATTCTTTAATTCTTCAATTTTGGTTTCAATAATGTACTTAATTTTATGCACCAGCTTTCCAATTCATGTCCAGTTTTGGCCCACTAACTCCTAGATCTGTGTCAGACACATCTGCAAATCATTCTCTACATTGTCTTGTGTAATTGGTTTATCCTCTGTAAATGACCCAGCAGGGGCCCCTTTTGAATCTCATCCTGTTTATTTCTGTTCACCTCAGCACTTAACAATGTCAGTCTGAATTCATACAGCCTCCTGGTTTAGTAACTGGCCCAAAGCTGTTAAGTTTATATGTTCTGCCATTATGCAGTCATTGATGAAAAATATTCTAAAATGAGCTGGCCAGGAACTGACCTCTAAGTTCACTCAAAACTATGTTTGTGTGCGTGTTTGCGTGTGTGTGTGTGTGTGTGTGAGAGAGAGAGAGAGAGAGAGAGAGAAATCACTCATAATCCTGCAGGCATAGAGACTAGTTGGCATGATTTTGTGTTTCCTTCTAGATTTAAATATACATGCACACATATAATTTTATTGAATTGTACTCATGTTTTATATACCTAAATTTTTTATCAAGTTTTCTCTTTGTATTATGCTTTCTCATGTTGGTAAATATTCTTTACATATGGATTTTGTAATGGCTGCATAACTTTTAAATATAAGGATATGCCAGAACTTATTTAGTCACTTTCTTATTGTTGAAATTCTTATATTATCAAATTCTGTCCTTATTTATAACTATTTCATTAAGATAGGGTTGGAGAAATATGGCTAATAGGTGAAAGAACATGGTAATTTTTTGGTGATAATTTCTTCTGTTGTTTTATTTCAAAATACTGCATGTATAGCTATATAATGCAAGCATTAACATTTTGTGCCTCTATAACAGAATACTACAGACTGGGTAATTTATAAAGAGGAGAAAGTTGTTGGCTAATGGTTCTGGAGGCTGGGAATTTGAAGATTGAGGAGCTGATCTGGCAGGGTCTTTCTTGCTGTGTCATCGCATGGCAGCACGCAAAGAGAAGGCAATAAGAGATCAGACTTGCAGCCTCAAGCCCTTTATAATTGGCAATAATGCACTCATGAGGGTGGAACCCTCATGACCTAAACCTTCCCCATTAGGTCCCACGTCCCACATGATTGTATTACATTTCCAGCACATGCTTTTTGAGGAACACAGTAAACCACAGCAATATATAATAGGAGATGGCTTATGAGAGCGCCTGTGTCATTTTACATTCCCACCAGTATTATGGGTGACTGCCTTTCCATGCCAGTCTCAACATTGAGCCTCATGAGTTTTTAAATTTGTTTCGACTTAATATAGGAACAATGACACTCCATTGCTTTAACGATTGTTTCTTTTTATCAATAGAGTTGACTAGTTTATGATGTTTATGAGTCATTTGTATTTCTTCTGAAAATTTTCTGAACAGGTCCTTTGGCCAATTTTCTGTGCAGGTATTAGAGTTTTGATTATTTCCCTTAAGGACGTTTCAAACCAACCTTGTACAAGCTATGGCCCGCGGGCCACAAGCAGCCCAGAACAGCTTTGAATACAGCCCAAAACAAATATATAAACTTTCTTAAAGCCTTATGAGATTTTTTTTTAAGCTCATCAGCTGTCATTAGTGTTAGTGTATTTAATGTGTGGTCCAAGACAATTCTTCTTCCATTGTCGCTCAGGGAAGCCAAAAGATTGGACACTCTGTTTTAAATATTTCAACTTTTTTCATATTTTTGCAAATGTGTGTGTGTGTGTGCATGTGTATGTGTGTTTATGCAAGAGCATGTGCATGTAACATTTTTTGTTTCTATTTATGTAAGTTAGTTAGCTAGTGCCGTGTAAGAAAAGATCCAAAACTCAGTGGCTTACAACAATAATTCTTTGTTATTATTTGTCAGTTTTTATGTATCTATGTGGTCTTTTGGTCTTGTTGGATTCTCTCTTGCCTCTGTGGTCAGATGTGGGGTGAAGAGATATTTCTGCTGATCTTAGCTGAGATCTCTTGCATTTTGGGCATTGGCGGCTGGCTGATCTCTGATGGCCTGGACTAGGGCAACTGGGCTCTCTCTCCTTCAGCAAGTAAGCTTAGCTTGTTCAAATGATGGGGTTCTAAGAAAGGTTTAGAACTTGTGCATAGCTACTCCTGACACATTCTGTTGGGAAAAACAAATCAGAGATGAAGACCAAATTCCAGGGAAGGGGAAATAGACTCTACTTCTTAGTGGGAGGAACTGCAAATTTTGTATGTTACAAAGGGCATAGATCAAGGAAGAGTGAATAATTGGGGCCACTTTTTTTTCAATCTTCCACAGTAGGCAACTTAAAAAAATCATTTTAGGATATCTCTTCATCCTTTTGATTATTTTTTCTAAGATATGTCAAATAAACTTTTTAAAAATTAATTTTACTCTGATTAAGTACATGAAGATTTCCTTCACTACGTCTTTATTTTTTGCATCCATTCGTATTGTTCATGTTTATGTCAATTGCTTACTGCAGTGTGAATTTTGATTTGCCTGTTATGTTTTATTATTTTCTTGCAATTATTTATCTTTATTTCTATTGCAGCCAATTGTGTTTTCCTCTGTTCCTACTAACTTTTCATTTGAAGAGTTTTCTCTCCATGTTATTTTCTGTTCTTGTTTCTTATAAAGCATAGCTTCCTTCATACTTTCTTAGATTTCCAAGAAGTTTTCCAAAATGTCCTTGCATTTTCTTTAATAAAACATTAGCTCTCTTACTCTTGGTGTCCAGGCCAACGCTTCACCCTATTTTGTTCGCCCAGCACTTTGTATGTAAATCATCCATATGCAAATACAACCCCTTGTTTGCTTGTCAGTCAAATGTTTTTGCATTATCCTAGTAGTTTGCCTTTTAAACAACATTCTTTCAACAACTAGAGGTCCGTGTACAAACTGTCCATCATTGACTGTGCCATGTCAGGCACTGTAGAAGGGTCATGAGGTCCATGTTAAAGAGGAAGAAGCTAAAGACAAAAGTGAAGTGAAAACTTCTAGACCAAAAAGAGTGGAACCCTGGCACAGGTACTAAGTTGGACTGTTGGGACCCACCTGGCTGGCCTGAAGGTTGATGAGATCAGACGAAAAGGAACATAGCCAGCTGGCCACTCATCACACCGAGTCCCTTCTCCTTCTCAGCTGTATACTTATTTCCTCTTATTGTTGCTCTTAGGCCATTTAAACACCTGGAGAATATCTAATTTAGTACTTGGCTCTGAACATGGCAGTAAACCTGTTTATAGTCTTATACACATCCTGCATCCCCCTGCACCATCTGGTCAGTCTCCACAGTCACAGTTGGTAGATGCTCTGAGCCCTTGCCATGGGGCTCTGGATCAGGGATGAAATGAATCCCCCGTAGCCAGTCTCTGAACGGCACTCATGGATTGCAGTCAGTGGCTTCTTCACTGCTTTCCTTTTTCGTTCTTTCTACGTTAGTGAACTTAACTTTACCACAGAGCACCTGCTACTTAATTATTGTGTCTCCCTTTAAATGATGCCACATCACCACTACTTAATATCTGACACCAGACACCAGCAAAAGTTAGAACTGAGTAGGTATTTAGAAAAACAAAAGGACATATGGTCCAGTTCTTAGGCACGAAGTAGTGATATTTCCATTTAAGCTGTCCATCATGAAATGGCAATGTTCCCAGAATGTTTGAGCTGAAATGGATCTGGGAGACCACCAAGTTCAACTTCGTCATTGTATCAGAGGAAACCGAATCCCAGAGGGGCTGAGCGGCTCATTTATGATTCCAGAGTTGGTCATTGAAAGACAGGTCTCATACCCAGGTCTCTTAAATCCTCTGCCTTTTTCTTCACCACTCCCAACCCCGACCAGTTCTTCTCATTGCTTTGCTGATAACATTACATTTTGTTTTAGATTGCATTTTTTCTTTCCTTTCTAATACCAAGGTCCACATGTTTTTCACCCTTCTTTTAGTATAATTACACATTTGTATATTTATTCTAGTTCAAAAGGGATTGAATATGTTTCCATAATTGATTTCTTGTTGTCTAGAAAATTACAGATAACAAACTAGTTTATTAGGTAATTGTTTTCTACTCCCATTTCTCCATAGAAGGTAATTCAAAGGGGATTATGTGACTGCTTACTGAACCAAACGGCATTGCTACATGTTACTTCTTCATGATGGTTATTTGCTTTCTTCCTTAAACATTAATTAGGAGTGATTGCCATCAGAACCAGAATTTTGAACTTGTTTAAGGAATTACTTTGAACTGTTATAGCACTTTCCTTAATATTACATGTTGATTTGTGTTAATTTACCTTTCCCTTCTATCTATTATTCAGGCTATCCTCTGCTGATTGAAATATTCAAGGTACTGCTGGCTTTCACATGTATATTTAAAGACACGTGTAAATATTCAACATTATCTTATCAACTTAAAATGAAGAAGATATCAGATCATATTTGCCTGTTAAATTAACAGGAGCCTTCAGGCATATGCATTAAAATAATTTGTGTCAGATAGAAAAAGAGTTAGAAGGTGAACTAATTTCAATGAGAATGGAAAATGTGATGTCTAGTAAAAATTACATAAACATATTTGGGGTTAGACCGTCAGTTCATGGTTTGATCCCTGGCAGTAGTGCTAAGATTAACCTGTGATGGCATTTGTCTTCTACCCCAGAAATGACAATACAAATTAGAAGTGTACCTTGAGCATTCCTGACTCCATTCAATGACACTTCTGGGTTGTTTACACTGATAAAATTGCTATTTTTGTTTGTCCTTTTATGTCTGCTCCTTTCATGTATGCCATCACCAAGAGAATTTTTACCAGAATCAAGAAGTTTTCTTTTCCAAGAACAGTTTATCCTCTCTATTTAGTAGCACCCTGCAGTAATTATATTCTATAACTGCCCAGCCAGAATCTTTACAGAAGTGTACAAAACAACAAAACTATATTCATAATGCCCACATATCACCAGCACATTTTAAATCACAATTTCACAATTATTTAGCATAGCAAATGTGTTCAAGTTAAGGATCTGAATCTTATCGAAGTGCTCATAACCTCTATTGGCTAGTAAGACAGAGTAAAGGTTAACAAAAAAGATGAACATATCTTTTGTGTGTGTGTGTGTGTGTGTATATGTATGTACCTGGAATTTACGGTCTTTTAATCAGTACAAGAGTTACTATGAATTGTTAGCTGAGAAGTGGACCAAATTTCCAAAATGAATCAGGATATAATTATTAAATTTGTTAAAATGAGATTTTACCTGTATTTACCCAACGAAGTTAGACAGAAGGTTAGTGGCAATAAATAATTATCTCTCATTTCTCTGTAATTGTTAAAATAATTTGCATCTATTGATTTTCTTGAAAATGTTATCTTGAAATGTTAAAAATGGAAGAGATGGTAACTTTATCAATTTCAGATTTCATAGCATAAATTTGACTCCTCCCTCGTTTTAAAATTTTTTATTTATGTTTTTTGACACTGATCTCATTGATAGACTTTCCTCGCTCTGGTAACATATCTCTAGTGCCACTTAAGATAAAAGTAAGTTGGTCCAGATGTCATAAAATGATTTCAAACAAAAGAATTTTGTAACTTATTGGAATAAATGTCAATTGGAAATCACTATGTCTTCTTGAAATACCTGAAAACAAACTCAAGAAGGGTATTGCAAATATCTTATTCCATCCTACAGTTAATTTTTACAAAGCCTTTTTAGAGTTGCTAAAACTCAATGTAGAAATAAAATATTGCCGAGCCAACAAGTTGTTTGAAATATAATTTACTTAAGGCATAATAAGAATATAAAATAACTTTAAAATAAATATTATGTGAACATCTTTAAGTTAAATTAAATTTGGCATAGCTAATTCAATATAAAACAATTGACTTAACAATAAAGAATTTGTTCCCATTGTAATGATTATTTTTAAAATGGTTTATTTTAATATACTGCTGGATAGAAAGAAATGAAAGACACGCTTTATTCTGGAAAAAGCTTTCCTGAGCAATGCCAATATAACCGAACAAACACTGCTAATCATGAGAAGATGACAGAAAACATTTCCAGCCATTCTACAATCTTACATACCTGTAAATATCTTTGGACAGTCCCAACTTACACTGTTAAATTTGTAAGACACCCGACTCCAGAGATGAAAGCAATATTGTGCCAAGATATACAGCAGAGTGTCAGCTTATGTCAGTTTCATGCCAATGGCATGAACTACAGTGAACGATGTGTAAGTTCTGATTGCCACGTAGAAGGACTGAACGATGCTGTTAAAATTAGAGCCACTCAAGCAGTAAGCTTGTCTTCTGACCAACCCTCACTAATCAAGGGTTAGTGGGACTTCTTTGCATAAAAATATAAATGTTGAAAAGGGTGTGGCCATATGTGCAAAATAAAAGACAGTTTTGAACATGGAAATAAGTACAACAGGGCAGAATAAGTAAATGTCTAAGGCTTAAATATTCGTCTACAATTGATGGTTTATGAATTACTGGCATGAACAGATGGCCAAGCTTGCTCACATTTTTCTTCTAAATTTTTGAATATTGAATACATTTTATTATGGACTTTGAATGACACATTTGAAATGGTGTTTTCACACACACATGCATACACACACACAAACAGTCAAGTCTGGTATATAAACAGTGAACTAAAATCCACTCCAAAGAGGTTATTTCTTTTGTTAAGACACTTTCTATGTTCAATGATTTTTCCCGTAGCAGCTTCTTCTAAAAAGGATTATTTCTCAGGTCACACCAGCTTAGAATCACGTAAGTGGTAATGAAGAACGTTAAATTCTATTTCCCTGGTTCTTGCCCGTCCTTCTTTGAGTGGGACCCTGATCAACTTTAAACCCTTTCCCATCTATTTCTGGGTATCCCTAGGGGTTATCTCAGTGGCTTTGGGCATGCCTTGGCAGTTGATAGCTCCTTAGCAACTTGCAAAGCTGTGCACAAGTACCCAGCCACATTTTTGTGCCTGCATTTGAACTGCTTGCAGACAAACGTGATCCCTGCTGGGTCCTTTTACCTCCAGAGATATGTGTGTTATTCCGTCACTCACAGGTGCCAGTGTGTGTCTGGGAGCCTTCGAATAGCCAAGCTGCACTGAGCCTTGAGTCAGAGTAGGGAGGATATCTGCCTTTTCTTGTTTGGTGGGGCTTCACCTGATAAATAGTGCTACCTTGTGTTGTGAAATTTCAATAAAAATACAGGTAGCCTGCATCAGCCCTGATAGGAAGCAGATGGAGCCCTCAGCAGGTTTTGTGGGTGGTATGAGTAGGGTTAGAAGCAGCAGCAAGAGATGGCAGGCACTCAGGGACTGCACTAGCACCTGGGAGGGGCAGGCACAGAGTTCCTGGAGGCTGTAGCTGTGAAAGAGGGGATGAGCAGCACGTAGGAGAATGTAGCCATTGCCAAGTTCATGGCCAGAAAGGGAAAAAGCAAGTGGAGCAGCTACCCTGACTTCACTCCACTTCCTCCATGTGATAGTCTAAAATCTTCTCCATTGACCCCGTTCAACCAGAAGGCAGAGGGGCGGGCAGATCCTGTGATTGAGAACAAAGCGGAGAAAGACAGACGAGGTCTGGAGGCCAAATCAAGAGTATTTGGCACATCTCTTCTCCCCTCTTCTCTCCTACAACACACTAGGCATGTGCCTTAGGAGCTGGGTTGGAGTAGAAATCTGCAAAGCAGATGCCTCACTACAGTTAGGACGGTCCCTCCCTGCTGGGGAACAATGGCAGATTGTAATTGTGGTCCTTGATTCCTTATCCAGAAGTTATTTGAAGCTACAAATAAACGTCTACTGTGTTGACCCAGGCGGTTCACCAGATCTGTTCAGATATGCCTTGTTAGGTGTTGATTTGGGGGCAAATCTCAAAGTCTCATTGGCTTAATCCAGTAAAAAGTTCCGTTTGCTCACATTCAAGCTCCGTATGAGTCAAGGTCTTCCTCCCTCTTGTAGATATCCCCCCTGGAACTTGGGGCCTCCAAGGTCACCACGAGGGAGAGGATCACATAAGATGTTTTTTATGGCCTGCCCTCGTGTGACCGACATCTGGTCACTTACATCTGACTGACCACTTAGTCATGTTGCACCAACCTGACTGCAGGAAAAGGCAGGATGTTTGATGAGCATTGGCAGTCCCTGTTCTGTGCCTGAAACTCAGCAATGACTATAACGTCTAGTAAGCCTGGCCTCCTTAACACATGCTAATTGAGTATTCAACCTCTGTGACTGCACATATCCATTAAGTCCTGTTGTCCACCTAACCCTGTGAAACTTGAATAGTTTATATTACTCTAGATATGCTACTTTATCACCATAACTCATTATTTGGACGAGCCACTGGGGAGATGCCTTTTTTCTGACTGAGCTAAGGTGATGTAAGCAGGTAGATTTATGTTGTTATTAAAAATTTATGACCCCTTAAAAATATTCCCCCAATTTTTAATGCCTAAATCAAGTTGTTAATTTGACTTCTTCTAAAATGTTAACACCTAGTAATGGTAGATGCTAACAAAAGCAGAGCTTTTGAAAATACCGTTCCTTAAGGTTGGAACACACAATGAATTTTATTATGGTGAGTAGTTCATAGGGTGAACTGATTTCATGTCAGCACTCATTAGAATCTTAACCCTGTGTGTCCCATTGCATGATAAACTTTGAAATATTTGAAATGCTGTACACAGGACCAAAGACTGGAGAAAGAATATAGTATCTTTTAGCTTTTTTGCCCTAGCGAATTTAGAACCACCATATACTCATAGTTTTTCCCTATCATTATAAGCAGTCAGTTCTTCTTTATAAAATGTCTATGCAGGGCATAAAGAAGTAGCTGTTATAACAATGAGAAGTATTAAATCGGGGCTTTGCAGTTAAGAACTTAAGCTTAATTCCAGATGCAAAGTATTATAACTTGGAATAAAGTACAAAATAATTCATGTGTTAAAAATTAAAAATTAGTTTATCTGCCAACATTTTCTAGTAAATTATTTTGTTTTTAATTAGTGGCATTTATATGATACATTCTTGGCATGTTGCCTCATGGAATTGGGGAGCACCATGCTAATCAGAAAATGATTTATCTTAATTCTCAATTCTCTTTCCTTTCTTTCTATGTCAGATGATCTCTGCCTCTTTCACTCACTACCCCAGCTTAAAACCATTTGTAGTTTATGTTGCAGTGATGGATTCTTTATCCCTTCATTAACAATGACTGCTTGACTGTACTAGGTTACAGTACTTAATTGTGAGCAGTAACTGTTGGCCAGAGTGATGTTATTTAAGAAACCAACACTAACAACTCTAACAGTTAAGGGATTCATCTGAATCCCTTACAGTGAACACTTATTCGAATTAGTCTCTTAAAGCTGGCAAGCAAGAAGTTATGTTCACAAATCGAAATGAGGAAATTCTCATTACATTGACTTAATATCTACAGATTTCAGGCAAAACACTTCTTTGCTGTGCCTTTCTTATGGATAAAAGTACAAGTGCAGCTTACTTTGCACACCTACTGGTGTGTGTCAAGTTAACCCATAAGGGATTTGTATTACATTTCCTCTGCCTTTCTTATGTAGCTTTTCTTTCCTTCATAGAACAAATGTAGTTGGATTTCCTCACAATTGGGCCACTTATTCTTGGCTTCTTGACATGGGCCCCTTTGATATTGTAATAAAGCAGTGGTCAATATGAACACACACACACACACACACACACACACACATATATACACACACACACACACACAGAGTGTGCCAGGGTGCACCAGCTGAGAGGTGACCATGAAGGAGCTAGTCCTAAGGTCTTGGCTGCCTTTAAAAGCTCCAAGTCCATTCCTGGGGACTAGGCTTGAGACTGGATTCCTCATGGCAGCCCCAAACATTACTGGGAAGTTAATTCTATGCTTTAAAACCCACGTTGCAGGGGGCCATTTTGGGGACTCTTTATAGCATAGAGAGCTCCAGGATAATGATGATAATAGGATGTGTTGAACATGAACTGTGAGATATCCCGGTTCTGGATAGTGACATGTATTATCCTCAATTCATACCACAGCAGCTTTCCCAATGTTTAATGTACAGATTGGCTTTGGGGCCCAGTATTCAGTTCAAACATCAGATGGCCATCAATAAGCTATCAGCAGTGTCACCCTCATGTGTTACATTTCAGCCTAGAGTGACATATCACAGTTATCGGAGAGCTATTGAGTTGGAATTGCAAATTACGATGTATGGCTTAAACACCACTTTGCTGTCACACAACTGCCAAGAGTCTGAAAAATATTCTTGCGAAGAAACCTCAGATTGAAGGCAATTATAATAATGCAAACCTAGTCAAACAATAAGAACGTGGCCAAGCCAACATTCCTGACACTAGTACAGCCATGTTTCTAGAGAAAATAATGACAGTCTAATCAGATCGACAGAACGTCAGCCAAAAACTTAGAAATGACTAAGAGGTTATTAGAAGTATGGATTTACATATTCTATTGTTAATTATGAATCTTGCCCCTAAGTGTGTTGTGTTCAAGATATAAACTAATGATACAAATTCAGATTTTATCTTGAGGTTTTAATTGTCCTGAATTGGTGACTGAATGTCTAAGAATTCTCTCTGTAGGTATCACTGACATGAATGGAAGTAAAGTTCCTTGAGATAGCATCTTTTACCCTTCTCTGTGGGAAATAGAACATGCCTCCAGTTTTGACTCCATTTCTAGAAAACATACTGTTGTATTCTCTGCAAGTCTATTAAGCAATCCCTTTCCCAGACCCATGTAGAAACTTCACTGGTGGCTGTCTGCATCCTGACTGATGGTTCTGTCTTCTCCTGGGGTAATGAAGAAAGGCCAATTTTGCCTGGATTCCCGTGTCTTACTTTTGAGTTCAGGATGAACTAAACTCCCTGAAATCCTGTCCCCACTACATTCTAACAAGTGATACCCTTGAACCGTTGTCTGGAGCTGTGTGTGAACTTTTCTTCCTTTTCCATAACAGAAATCAATTTCAAAAGTTTATCCAACAATCCCGGTCATCCAGTCCTGCCTCGTCCTTCTTGCTAATAGTCCCTCCTGTGAGTCACTTTACATAGATACTTCTTGGTGTTCAGAACCCTTAGGTTCTAGGTAGCAGTTCCTCATTTTCTTCTTCCATCTTCTTTTCCTTACAACTTCTGGTAAATTCACTCCATTGTTCCCAGGCCATGCTGCTTCCCATCCTGGTCATTCCATGCTCAGAAGCTCTTAAAATGAACTTCCCAGGCCTGCAACGTCACTCTCGTTGTCTCCTGAGTTCAAACATTAGCCTGTTTTAAAGATTTCAGCTTGATAACTTTGTAAACATACAAAACCTGATATGTTGCAATTCTTATTTTTTTTTTGGAGGAGGGTAGTGTGCTGGACTTCCCCCACACAGTCCTGATTGAAATGTTCTATCCCATTGATCCATATGTATCTGTGTATTTTTCATGCCACATATTGAATTGTAAAAGGTAGGTCTCTATACCTATTAATTAAAGAAGACTGTGACTTATATTTAATATAGCAAGGCAGCACATGTTAAAAATAGTCTCTTGCAAATCCATCTTTCATTCTGCAAATTCTGCTGAACACTGACGTTATGATGATGATCGGAGATGCTGCAGCAGGTATCTATGAGGCAGTATATGAATACGTGGCTGCTGGCCTTATAGCTTGTCATAGAAATGAGCCCACACAGTTTAAATAATAATACAATTCACTGCAACATCACCATGCAACCAAATCAAGCTATAAAATAAAACTCTTAAGAGTTCAGTGACAAGGCCACACAGGACTATCTCAAAACCATGTATGGTGTATTAGTTTGTGTGGGCTACTGTAACAAAGTAAACTGAGCAGCTTAGTCAACAGAAATTTATTGTTTCACACTTGTAGAGGCTAGAAATCAGAGGTCAAGGTGTCAGCAAGATTGTTTCCTTCTGAGGGCTGTGAAGGTCTGTTCAGGGCGTCTCTCCTTGGCTTGCAGATGGCTGTCCTCCTGGGTTTTCACGAGGTCTTCCCTCTGTACCCATATCCTAATCTCCTCTTCTTATAAGGAGGCCAGTCATTTGAGATTAGGACCCACCCGAATGACCTCATTTCACCTTAATCAATTTTGCAAACACCCTATCTCCAAATGCAGCCACATTGTATAGTACCGGGGCTTAGGATTTCAACATATAAGTATCTGAGAGGTCACAGTTCAGCCCATAACATACTGTATGCAGGAAATAAATTGAACAGACAAGAAGCAAAGGGTTCGGAAGAGGGAATGGACTTGCGCTGGAGGAGCTGACTTTGAAGAATAAGTAGTTTTTCAGTGGGAGGGACAAGGGCCAGCTCATGAGGAAATCCCACTGCATTTACAGCCTCACAGCATCAACACTGAAAGAAAGACTTGTCTGGGCAATACATGCGAAACTAACATAGTATAATCCAGCCTTTCTGGCTTAGCAAAGTGTGGCTCCTGGGGAGGTATCTTTTAAGAGAACATGGGCACAAGTGTGGGGTCTGATGGTTTTTAAACATCTCTGTGGCCCTCTCCTTTGATGATGTGCTTTCCACTCTGAAATGAGGCCAGCAAACCTTCATCTCACCCGACTCCTCACTTTACTACCATGGGGGTTTAATCTGTAACTAGGAAGGAGTGGGTGGCGAGGCTGAGGGCCACGGCAGCACGTGTGGTGTTGGGACAGGAGGCTAGAGATGAGGAAGGGAAAACCACAGGATTGCACAAGGGATACAGATGGTGTGGATCAAAACTGTTATGAGCATTATTTTAAGATAGAAAGACAAGGTGGTCATTGGGCATGGAGACAAGAAAGCCACATTGTACACTGTTAACATTTGTTGAATTCTTCTTGTCCTAAAAATATAAGTATTACTTATTTCTGCTTGGCTTTAAGCTAGTAAACACAAAGACCACACATGTGATGAGCACTGGTATTCCAGATTGCTGACCAAAGGAGGATACTGGAACTTGGACAGTAGGTGGCATGGCAAGACTGGCTCTCATAATGAAGACCATGGAGAAGCATCTCAGTTCTCTCCTTGGAGGAACACATTTTTCTGTCCAGACTCAGGCCTGGTGCATGCTTATACGTGTGCATGCTTTCCCTGGGAAAGTGTGATGCTTAGGGACCAAGGCCCAGAAGTTTCCTTCTGTCAAATTTCTGAATAAGGCATTGGGTGATTGGTGTGGGTGATTGATGTGAAGTCATGTACAGTGGGTGAGAAAGGGTAGGGGTGTCAGAGACAAATTGCCTGCATGTAAATCCAACCCTACTGCTTTTTAGCCAGGTGCCTTTGGACAGAGTACCTAAATTCTCTGTCTTCTAGTTTCTAGGAGAATTAAAAAGAGCACCAGTGAGTACTCAAAAGAGCATCATAATAGCACCAATGAGCTGCAGTCTGTATTGTACATAGACTAGTACCTGGCAGAGTGCGGTTGCTCAAAAGTGTTAGCACTGTTATTATGGACAGCTGTGATAGTATTGCTACAATAATATTGATGGTAGGGTTGATGGAGTGGTGAAGATACAGTCTGCCTGCTTCAGGAGAGGTAAGCTTATTTTACTGAGCATAAACACATTAGCTTTGATTTTTGGATCTATGAATGGAGACTGTTCACTGGGCCATTGCAGCACAGTTAGCTGCCGTTGAGAACAGCAACACTGCTAGTGTGACACTTACTTGTACCTTGGCCCTTCTGTAATTAGAAGAACTTGAATTTATTCAGGTATCCACTCAAATGTCACCTCTTCAGTGATGCCTTCTGTCACTAATGAATCTAGAGTAGGCTCCTGCTTCCTACTACCCATTCACCTTATTTTAAATCTCTCTATAGTAGTTATTGCTATTTTATATTTTCTGATTTGTTTCATTCATTCATTTACTTGTTTACGTAACGAGTATATACTGTGTTCCTACCATATGCCAACCACTGTGTTAGTTACTGGAGACATAGGGATGAATAAAACGAGAGAAAGTCCTGGCTCTCATGAGACTTACAGTCTAATGGGCAAGGCATATTAAAAATGAATAAATAAATAGTAAATATAGTATGTCACACGGTGACAAACCTCAGGCAAAAAAAAACAAAGGAATGCTTGGCTGGAGTTGTGTTTGTACTTCTGTATAATGAATGTATTAAGGGAGGGCCTCACTGATGGATCATAGTTGGGCAGAAATCTGAAGGGAGTGATACATGTTGGCTGTCTGTGTGAGGGATGCTATTATCAGGAATAGCAAGCACAAAGTGCAAAATATACTTGTATTTATTTAACAGTAAGGAAGTCAGTGTGGGGGGAACAAAGTGGATAAAGAGGGATATATCAGTTAGCTTTTCTACATAACAAACCATCCCAAAGTTAATGGTTTAGAACAACCACCATTTATTTAGCTCACTAACCTGTTAGCAAGTTGACTGGGCTCAGCTGGGCAGTTCTTTTGGTCTTGACTGGGCTCGTGCATATCTCTAGAAGCTGCCAGGACACTGAGTGCTGACTGGTCTTTGAGATCTCAAGTGGGGTGGCTTATCTCTGGTCCACACTGGCCTCTCATCCTCCGAGAAGTTATTTCATGCTTGTTGACATGGCAGGTGACCTCTGCCACATTATACTGGTCAAAGCCAGTCTCACAGCCAACCCTAGATTCAAGGGGTGGGGAAATAGATTCCAGCTCTTGATGGGAGGAGCTGCCTCTCATGTGGCCAGTTTTGCAGTCTACCCCAGGGAAAGTGACAGGTTATGAAGTCAGAGAGTGGTGGAGCCTTGTAACTTGTGAATGTAAGTTTACATTTTGTTCAGAATGTCCATTGTAAATATAAGTTGGAAAGCCATCTGAGCGTGTGAAGCAGAGCTTTAGCAAGATATGACTTAATAATTGAAGAGCAACTGTCTGGCTGCTCTGTGGAGAAGAGACCCTAGAGGGGCCAAGTGGAAGTTGAATGACTAGGTAGAGGGGGCTATGGTAGCAATCTAAGTGAGACTTGTACAGGGGAGGTAGCCATGAAGGGGGTGAGAAGTTAACACTTTCCAGGCATGCATTGACTGCCCTTTTCTGTTGATTCACTCTTTCAGTCATCTTGAGTGGAAGCTCATTCTGGGCAAGGATTATTTTATTATGCAATGTTCTCAGCACTTAGAGCCATGGCTGGCACATGGTAGATATCCAGTACATATTTGTTAAAGAAGGAGCAAATGCTTCTGTGAAGCTTTACATTTCCAACATTAACTTCCAGAAACCAGATACAGTCCCATTCTCAGAAACTCTTTAGGAGACCCCTCTGGCTCCGGGCTGTTCCTGGCCTGCTGCACAGATACAGGCCTCTGCTCATGTCCTTGGACTGTCTGCTGGGATGGGAGTGTCCTTGAGTTAAGTAAGCACTTAGCGGCATATGTACAGACATAAAGCCTATGGGAATTCATTTGTGAAGGGTTATTTAGTAATGCATTTTAAGCGCATTCATTTGACTTCATTGCATTCTGCATTGTTTATTTGAATCTGTGGATTGAGTTTTTACTACTATAAATAGAAATAATAAAACACAGAGCCTTGGGGGGTTTTTTGCCTTAGAGGAATAATTTGAGGGCTCTTAAATGGTATTGTCAGCAAATCAGTAAACATAGTTGTTTTGTTAGCTGATAGGACCTCAGCATCCCAAAACATATAGTGTTCATGAATAGGCATTTTTTTTTTAACGTCTTAAAACCTATAAGGCTTCCAATTATCATGGCTCTGGAGATTTCGAAAAATTAAAATGTTTTTTCTTCCTGAAAGATCCCTTGTGGAGCATGTCAGGGCTGTGGTCCCTGGGTGATGTCTCTCCCAGAGAGGCATCTGGAGGTACCAGATGAGGTACCAGAGAGGAAATGCCAGCCTCCTCAGGGTACATCCTTCTATTCCTGCTCCAGAGCTCAGCCCTGTTGGAAGCTCAGAGCTTTTGTTCCTCAGTTGTTTCTTCTCTTCCTTGACTTTTTTTTTTTAATTGAGATGGAGTCTCTGTTGCCCAGGCTGGAGTGCAGTGGTACGATCTTGGCTCACTGTAACCTCCGCCTCCTGGGTTCCAGTGCTCTCTTGCCTCAGCCTCCCAAGCAGGTGCAATTACAGGCGTGAGCCACCACATCTGGCTAATTTTTGTATTTTTAGTGGAGATGGGTTTTCACCATGTTGGCCAGGCTGGTCTCAAACTCCTGACCTCAAGTGATCCACCCACCTCGGCCTCCCAAAGTGCTGGGATTACAGGCATTAGCCACTGTGCCCTGTCACTCTTCCTTGACTCTTAAGTGTCTCTCGCTATTGGATTATTTCCAAGACTCATTACGTAGAGTTATGTAGCCTCTCACCCCCTCACTCTAAGAAATAGAGCAGAAAAAGCAAGAACCTAACAGACAAACCTTCCCTTGACCCAGCCACTGCTATAGTCTCCTTTCCCAGTCACTCTCCTTAAAAGTGTTATACACACTTCACTCCTTCCACCTCTTCACTGCCCTGTCCTTCCTCAGTCTACTCCAAGTTGATGTATTACTCCAGTGCTTTCTCAAAACTGTTCTTGCCAAAGCCAATCATGACCTGGGAGAGAGATCCTAAGACACCTCTGAACATGGTACGTGGCATCCTCCTTTGTCCACTTGCTTTCCTGATTCCTCTCTCTTGGGTTCCTTTTATCTCGCTGACGGCTTAGTGTAGTTTAGATTTCTTAAATCCTGATTCCTCCTCTATCAAATGTGGCTATTATTTCATGCTCATGAATCCAACTCCCTAGGTGACGTTGTCTCTTGCTTATTTAATGAGAATTTCAAACTGAATATGTCTATAACAGAATTCTTGGTCTTTTTCTTGAAACCTTCTTGTTCTCCGATCTGCTCGTCTCAGTGCATAGCACCCCTGTTCACTTGCCTTTGCAAACCACCATCTGGTTCAAGTCATTCCCCCCCTGCCTCTTATTGGAACCAGTTGAATGACCTTCTAAATGGATTCTCTACTTCCCCCTTGCTCACATCCAGTCTGCATCCAGCAGTGAAGGAGACATCACTTCTCACCTTAAAACCCATTTGTGATTGGTTCCCCGATTAGCTTGGAAGAAAACTTCAAATCCCTTTGGAAGGACTCACAGGCTCTGCCTGACTCGGCCATGCTTACTGCTTCAAGCTCCTTTCATATAGTTCATCCTTTCCCCCCGCACATCCCATCTATGGTTCTGCGTGTTCCTCAGGATTGCCACAGGTGCTTGGCACTCTTCTGTCTGCCAGGCACACCTGTCCCCTGTTCTTCTTCAGGTGAATTCTTACCCATCTTTTAGCTGTCATGATAAAATGCCTTTTGACCAAAGAAGCCTCTCTCAACTCCCAAACATAGTTCCTCTTTTTTCCCTCTTTTAGAGCAGCCTGTACTTTCTCATAAAACTTGTCACGATGTAGAGTAGCATGCGTACTCCCTTTTTGCCATTTGTGGTTTAATAACTGCATCTTCCAAGTACCACATGAACAGGAACTTGTCTGTCTTTTCAGCAGTGTCTGAGCAGCATAAAGAAAAAATTGAACACTAAGTTACTGTAGGATGAGTGAGTAAATTTTATGTCGTAGGTTATTTTGGAAGACAGTTGAATTGTTTTTGCCTTTTTTTGAGATTGGGTCTTGCTATGTTGCCCAGGCTTGTCTCAATCTCCTGGGCTCAAGCCATCCTCCCACCTTGGCCTCCTGGGTAGCTGGGATTACAGGTGTGTGCCACCACAACCAGCTGACAGGTGAGTTTAAATAAAGCAGTCACCAACTTCTGTTGGGCCTGTTGCCTTCCTGTGAGGCCTTCCTGTAGGCTCAAGACCAAATGTTGCTTTGCAAATCATTACCTACATGTGTGCTGTTTTTCTCCAGAGGTGTAAATGAAAGTTAGTTCAGGAGTGCAAAGAAGGAAGCTGGTCCTTAAACATGTCTACCCAAATGAATCAATTTAAGAAAAGTTTGCACCATTTTATCAGATGGCTGTAAAAGGTTAGTGAAAACATGCCGAATGGATAGATAAGAATGAATAATTCACAGCATCCCAAATGAACCCTATTATAGCACAGCCAATTCAGTCATATTTTATTTATCTCTGTATCGAAGAAAATCAATGTGAAAAATTTCCAGAGCAATCCTGGTGCTTAGCTAGACCCCCTCCTCTGTGTGTGGAGTTAGGTTGTTCTTCTCAGATAGAGCTACTGCAAAACTCATCTATTCTCTTGCTTTTCTTACTAATCAGTAAAATTCCTGCTGCAGTTACTACTGCAGTATCGGTGTGTTTGTCCTTCTCAGTGTGTTTCCAACTTGTCACTTAAGTAATAGCTCTAAAATTAAAATCTCCAGCATGATTTATATTAGTGTTAAATTCCCTCCCATTATCTCTGTCCTTTTGAAATGTCTCATCTGGGCAGCGTTTACTCTTCTCTTTGAGTTTTTATTCCCTGTACTTGAAATAAGTCTTAGCACCTCCCACTCTCTGACCATACATGGGATGGAGGGACTGTTTCAGAGAAAGCAACTTCTATTATAAAGATGCTGTTCATGCATTTTCCCCAAATCCCATTTCTTAAACGTTCATTTGTAGGTTTAGATATTTTTATGCAGCTGTTCATCATTGTATGATAGATCTTTGCATTCTTTCCAGATATTCCAAAATGTAGTGCCATCATGCTTGGTAGGCAAATAGCAGCTTTTACTTTTTTTTTTTTAATCCCAGTAGCCTAAGATTAATTTTTCTAAAGTCACTATGGCATCTTTTTACTCTGTCAAAGTAGACAGAGTGAAACCAATAGCACAGCATTTCTTTTTTTAGAAGTTCATATAGTAGCAGAAACGATTTTCTAAATCACTTGTAATAACAATTCTCTGCAATTAGAGGGTGGGGGTAACACTGAACTAAGCTATTTGAAATATTCAGAGTTGTTTGATGAAATTGTAGGCATGGAAAACTGTGCAATCTCAACTCCTTGTTAGATAGAGCATGGGATTGGAGGTAGTGTAGTGGATGCTGTCTATTTCCTGGGGAGAGAGAATCCCTTGGGCCCTGGCACTGAAGTGTGGTCAGTTTGATTTCACAGAAATTGATTCAATTTTGTGCCTGTACAGAGTTAGACAGACAGACGGAAAGCCTTGTGTGATTGAAATGCTTCATTTGAGGATACCGTTAATAAGTTCAAGAATACTATTCATTGACTTGGTGATTTGGTAAACAAAAAGAGCATGATTTTCTTTGTTACCTGCAGTGTATCTTCTGATGGTCATAAATAAGTACATTCATGTTCCAAAGGCTGGAATCATGCCACTAAACGTTTGCCATCTCACTGCTAATGATTCTCTACCTCACAAAATGCATACCAACCCAAAAGTCACTTTCATTGAAACTTTCCTAGAGAAAGATATGAATTTAAAAAAGTAAACAAGCACCCGGGCATGGTGGCTCACTCCTGTAATCCTAGCACTTTGGGAGGCCGAGGCAGGTGGATCACCTGAGGTCAGGAGTTTGAGACCAGCCTGGCCAACATGGTGAAACCCCATCTCTACTGAAAATACAAAATTAGCCAGGCATGGTGGCGTGTACCTGTAATCCCAGCTACTTGGGAGGCTGAGGCAGGAGAATCTCTTGAACCTGGGAAGTGGAGGTTGCAGTGAGCCAAGATTGCACCACTGCACTCCAGCCTGGGCAACAAGAGTGAAACTCCATCTCAAAAAAAAAAAAGGCAAACAAGCTCCAAGTTTCAGTTAAACTGGTGCAAAATTTGTGTACATCTTTTTATTCCTTCCCTCTTACTCAATGTATTAAAAGTACCAGATGCTTGCTACCATGGAAACTTTCTGAATATGCTACGCTAAAATAAAAATTATCCTTGCGCACTGTTGCTTCTATCCTTTCTTCCACCTTCCAGGACTCTTGATTCAAATTTATTGATGAGTTCATTCTTTTCTCATAAACTGATGAGGCTGTGATATCAGGCTCACTTGACAGTCGTCCTCATCTGAGAAGGAAGCCAGCACCCAAAATATGAGATTCACGGACGCACAGAAGTGGTGCTAAGTGCATATCTAGGGCAAGGGTTATGAAGGAAATTGACGAATTAAGGACTGAGAAGGCGCTTATTACAAAATAATGGTTTAAATTAGACTCACAAATTTTATCTTACGTAAATTGGCTCGATACTTCATTTTAAGTTATTCTTCTTGCAAAATGCCCTTTGCAAAGTCCCTCAGCTTCCGTTACAAATGATACTGCAGTCAAGATTCATGATTTAATTCCTGAACCTCACTGAAGGCAAGACATTTTTTTTTACCACAAAAAGATGAAATAATCGTAGCAGCCTGACACACAATGTGCAGTTAAATGCTGTAAGTAAATATCATCAAGTAGAAGAACTTAGGTAAATGGTTTTTGATTCCACATCACAAGTTCTTAATTCTTAAACAACCATCCAAATAATCAAAGTAAATTTAATCAGTGGAAAAATACAAAAACTATACTATATTTCATTCTATATTAATAATTATGGTAGCCATTTCTTCTTGATTATAAAAGTAAAACTGCTGGCCAGGCATGATGGCTGATGCCTGTAATTTCAGCACTTTGGGAGGCCAGGGTGGAAGGATCGTTTGAGCTCAGGCGTTCGAGACCAGCCTGGGCAACATAGTGAGACCTCATCTCTTAAAAAAAAAAAGTAAAGCTTCTAAGAATATCAACCCTTGTTACACACAGGCAGTGGATCCTCTGATCCTGCTGGTTGGGCTATCGAGTGATTCTAGACAAAAAGGGAAGATTACCACTGCACCAAGGGTAATGCTGCTTTCTGGGAGATAGACAAGCTGGAAGTAAGAAAAAGATAAAAACATTTAGGACATGTTGGCAATTTACCTGCAAACATAATCTCTGCAAAAATGAAACTCAAAAATTTCAGATTTTAGACTTCTGTATTTTTTCTTTAGTTTTGTAATCGCAGTTTTCATCTTAAAGCCAAGGTTTCTGTTACTTTAAATTGTTGCATTATAAACTAGCTCTGTGAAAAGTAAGACCATTGCCTTCTTTTGAAAATAAAATACTCTCGATATAAAATATTAGAATTAAGAAGGAGGATTGTATTAACAGTTTCCCAAAGATATCCTGGTGTTGACAATAGCTAAGATATGTAATCAACCTAAGTGTCTGTAAAAAGATGAATAAAGAAAATGTAGAATATTATTCAGCCATAAAAAAAATGAAATCTTGTCATTTGCAGCAACATGGAAGGAACTGAAGGTTATTATTTTAACTGAAATAAGCCAGGCACGGAAAGACAAATATCACATTTTTGCAATCATATGGGGGAGCTAGAAAAAGTTGATCTCATAGAGGTAGAGAGTGGAATGGTAGATACCAGAGGCTTAGAAAGGTGGGGAGGGAGTTGAAAAGAGGTGAGTTTCCTCCCAAAGAGATAGGTTTGGGTACAGACATACAGTTAGATAGAAGAAATAAGATCTAGTGTTCAATAGCACAGTAGGGAGACTGTACTTAACAGCAATATATTGTATATTTCAAAACAGAAGATTTGGAAAGTTCCCAAAACAAAGAAGTGATAAATATTGGAGGTAATGGATATCCTAAATATCATGATTTCTTCATTGCACATTGTATGCATGTGTCAAAATACATGCCCCATATATATCTATAAATATTATCTTTCAATAAAAATACTGTGTTACATTTTTTTAAAAGGCACTATAGTGTTGAGATTCTAAGAAGTGTCATTCTTCAATTATTCTCCTTTAATAGCCTTATTCAAATATTAGCTTCATGCAAAAGTCATTGTGGTTTTTGCCATGTATGCATGTTTCATTTAGGGAAGGTAGCCTTTGATCTAATAAGACTATGTAAAATCCTAGTTTTTAAAGTCAAACAATAATAACATTGAGTCTCTTCAGTATGTTCAGGAGTATTCTGCCGAACTTTGGTCATACTTTTCGTGTGATCACTAGTCAATATTAATTATGGTTGTTATTGAACACTATTGAAATAGTGAACAAATCTGAGATATAGATTGCATCCTTTAGAATGGAAATATCCTCTACTCTCCAATGCTGAAAAAAATTATGTTACAATGAATATTGTCAATCCAATGTATACAGAGCTTTCTATAGATCATGGCATCTACTGATGATTTTGAGAAAAAATAGTAGGTCTGCTGGAGCCAAGTTTATTTTGAATATATCATGCATTTCTTGGTCTTCAGTTTACTAGCGGTATTGGCAATGTATTAGCAATTTCCTATCATGAGTACCATAAAATTCATGCTTTCTGGTTACGTATTAGTCTGTTTTCACACTCCTGATGAAGACATACCTGAGACTGGGTAATTTACGACAAAAAAGAGGTTTAATGGACTCACAGTTCCATGTGGCTGGGGAGGCGAGAGACAGAATGAGAACCAAGCAAAAGGGGTTTCCCCTTATAAAACCATCGGATCCCATGAGACTTAGTCACTATCACAAGAACAGTATGGGGGAAACCACCTCCATGATTCAGTTATCTCCCACCAAGTCCTTCCCACAACACATGAGGATTATGGGAGCTATAATTCAAGATGAGATTTAGGTAGGGACACAGCTAAATCAGATCATTCCACCACTGCCCACTCCCAAATCTCATGCCCTCAGATTTCAAAACCAATCATGCCTTCCCAACAGTCCCCCAAAGTCTTAACTGATTTCAGCATTAAATCAAAAGTCCACAGTTCAAAGTCTCATCTGAGACAAGGCAAGTCCATTTCACCTATGAGCCTTAAAATCAAAAGCTAGTTAGTTACTTCCTAGATACAATGTGGGTACAGGGATTGGGTAAATACAGCCATTCCAAATGGGAGAAAAAAGCTGAAACAAAGGGGCTACAGACCCCATGCAAGTCCAGAATCCAGTGGGGTAGTCAAATCTTGAAGCTCCAAAATGATCTCCTTTGACTTCATGTCTCACATCCAGGTCACGCTGATGCAAGAGGTGGGTTCCCATGGCCTCAGTCGGCTCTGCCCCTGTGGCTTTGCAGGGTATAACCCCACTCTTGACTGCTGTCATGGGCTGGTGTTGAGTGTCTGTGGCTTTTTCAGGTACACAGTGCAAGCTGTCAGTGGATTTACCATTCTGGGGTCTGGAGGATATTGGCTCCCTTCTCACAGCTCCACTAGACAGTGCCCCAGTGGGGACTCCATGTGGGGGCTCACACCCCACATTTCCCTTCTGCACAGCCCTAGCAGAGGTTTTCCATGAGGGCCACACTCCTGCAGCAAATTTCTGCCTGAACATCTAGGCATTTCCATACATCTTCTGAAGTCTACATGGAGGTTCCCAAACCTCAATTCTTGATTTCTGTGCACCTGCAGGCTCAATGCCATGTGGAAGCTCCCAAAGCTTGGGGCTTGCACCCTCTGAAGCCATGGCCCAAGCTGTACCTTGGCTTCTTTTAGCCATGGCTAGAGTGGCTGGGACACAGGGCACCAAGTCCCTAGACTGCACACATCATGGGGGTCTTAGGCCTGGCCCAGGAAACCATTTTTTCCTCCTAGGCTTCTAGGCCTATGATGGGAGGGGCTGCTCTCCAAAGGTCTCTGACATGCTCTTGAGACATTTTCCCTATTGTCTTGCTGATTAACATTTGGCTCCTCGTTACTTATGCAACTTTCTGCAGCTGGCTTGAATTTCTCCTCAGAAAATGGGTTTTCTTTTCTATTGAGTAGTCAGGCTGCAAATTTTCTGAACCTTTATGCTCTGTTTCCCTTTTAAAACTGAATGCTTTTAACAGCACCCAAGTCACATCTTGAATGCTTTGCTGCTTAGAAATTTCTTCCTCCAGATACCCTAAATCATCTCCCTCAAGTTCAAAGTTCCATAAATCTCTAGGGCAGCAGGAAAATGCTACGAGTCTCTTTGCTAAAACATAGCAAGAGTCACATTTACCCCAGTTGCTAACAAGTACCTCATCTCCATCTGAGACCACCTCAGCCTGGATTTCATTGTCTATATCATTGTTGGCATTTTAGTCAAAGCCATTCAACAAGTCTCTAGGAAGTTCCAAACTTTCCTGCCTTTTCCTGTCTTCTTCTGAGCCCTCCAAACTGTTCCAACCTCTGCCTGTTACCCAGTTCCAAAGTCGCTTCCACATTTTCAGGTATCTTTACAGCAGCACCCCACTCTACCAGTACCAATTTACTGTATTAGTCTGTTTTCATGCTGCTGATAAAGACAAACCCAGGATTGGGTAATTTATAAAGAAAAAGAGGTTTAATGGACTCACGGTTCCAATCATGGCAGAAGGTGAAAGGCAGGTCTTATGTTGGCAGCAGGCAAGAGACAGAATGAGAACCAAGTGAAAGGAATTTCCCCTTATAAAACCATTAGATCTCATGAGACTTATTTACTACCACAAGAACAGTATGGGGGAAACCACCCCCATGATTCAGTTCTCTCTCACCTGGTCCCTCCCACAACACATGGGGATTATGGGAGCTACAATTCAAGATGAGATTTAGGTGGGGACACAGCCAAACCATGTCAGGTAGTGTCATTTTATAATTTGGTAGTTTTCGATATGATACAGATTATCTTGTTAGACTTGGAGGCTGGATATTAGAAATACTTCATAGACTGGGTATTAGAAATATAAATCCACACTATTGTCTGAATCTGCTATCGATAATGATAATGTAAAGACCTATAATTTTTATTATGTTGGCCATTAGGTGTATGACCTTGGGTAAATCATCTTACCTTTGTCCTCAGTTTCTCTAAAATAGGAGTTTGGACCAGATCATTTCTAAAAAACATATTTAAAAGAAACCTGAATACCCTCTAATTCAAATAAATATCCATTTTTTATGTTTTTGTTGTGTTATATTGTGATCATGCCCTTCATATATGAAGATGCTGCTCTTTGCTCATGACTAGCAGCCTGTAAGTCAGCAGTGCAAAAATGCAAAAGTAGGTGGACTGGTCAGTCTCCAGCATTGTATCCGGTCTCCTTTTAATAATTTATTTGTGCAAAACAATTTTATGAATATAGACACTACATGATGTCTCACTGCCCTAACCCAAAACTCTCTGCATTATGATTTTTGTGATTTAAAGGGGACCTTTAAAATTGTATATATTATAAAATTTTCTAAATTTTAAAAAATCTGAATATAATTTGCCCAGTTTTTCTAGAGAACCAAGAGAAAAACATATTCCTTAAATGAGACTTCACTTGTATGTTACACTAATGGGCCTGGACAAAAATGTGGCAGTTACAATAGTTGCCCACTTGATAAAACATTACTGGGATTGTTTTCTATCAGAGCACGGTGGAGGAATTTCTGGGAACTTGGCCCTCTTAACAATTAATAACTAGAAGCCATTCTTTGAGCACATATGTTCTAGAGATGGTGCTGCGTGTGTTATGAAAATTACCTCCTGTGATGCTGAATTAGAAAAGCTAGTGCTGTTTCTTCTCTATACTCACGACACTTCACTTCTGGCACTAGGCATGTGGGGGATTTTCCACAAGCAATTCTTAATTCTGTGTGCGCAACTCAATTCTGACACAGTTGACCTGGAGTCAGCATCAGATTCAACAGGTTGAGGGCTCAGTCCAACAAGACTGCCCCCACTTCAGACACCAGTCCCAAGTCCAGGTTGTCACCTCAGCTTCTAATGACCGGCTATAAGTTGTGGGTTTCCATGCCTCCCCCCACCTGCCTTGGGTCCAGTTGTCTGCTAGAATGGTTCACAGAGGTCAGAGAAACACTTTACTTATGTTTTCCCTTTTGCTATAGAGGATACGACTCAGGAACAGCCAAATGGAAGAGATCCGTAAGGCAAGGGATGTGAGGAGCACACAGAGCTTGCATGCCCTCTCCGGGCACCATCCTCCGGGCAGCTCCATGCGTTCACCCACCCAGAAGTTCTACGAACTCTGTCCTTTTAGGACTTTATGGAGGTTTCATTACATAGGCATGATAGATTACATCATTGGCCATTGGTGACGGACTCAACCTTCAGCTCCTCTTTTCTCCCTGGAGTTCAGGAAGTGGGGCTAAAAACATTAGCCCTCTAATCATGAGGTTGGTTCCCCAGGCAACCAACCCCCATCCTGAGTCCATCCAGGAGCCTCCAGTCATCTTATTAGTGTACAGAAGACATTTAGCACTTTGAAGATTCCAAGGGTTCTAGGAGGTGTGTTCCAGGACATAGGGCAAAGACCAAACGTGTGTGTGTGTGTGTGTGTGTGTGTGTGTGTGTGTATTTCTTATGTCACAGATGCTCCAAGCAATTCATAATCCCTGAAGTAGGTATTATTATCCCTATTTTGCAGATAAGGAAACAGGATCTGAAAGTCAAGTGAATTTCCAAGGTTATATAGGAAATGGCAGTTAGGACCCTCATCGAGGTTTTTCCATCTCAAGGTTGTGACCTTGGCCATCATCACCAGCAGGTAGAGAACGTAGGCAGAGTCATGCATGCATGCACTTTACAAATGTTGTCTCCATAAAGCACTCCAAGCAGAGCTCTGCTTCTGTGGCTGCAGGAGAAAAACACCCTGGAGCACAACATCCTCAGGTAACTTAGCTACTTGGAGATAAACTGGTCTTGTTCTGTGTTGTCCACTCTCCCACCCTCCTGGCCTTGTAATCTAAGGCCAGAGCAGCTTCCAAAGATCCTGGTGTGTGGCTTTGCAGCTTCCTGTTTACTCTCTCTCTCCCCTGCCCCAGGCCAGCTGGGGCGTCTGGAAGCAAACATATCTGGTCCTCTGGGCCTCATCTTTTCTCTATGTGAGCCTGGCAACAGTTCTGCCTCCCACAATCACTTCCTCTCCCTGGCAGACATCAAGACATGACCTTCCAAGTTCTGTACCCACCACTGCAACCCATACCTGCCCTCGCTTTCCTCTTTCTTAACTTAAAAATGTCCAGATATAAGCTTATTTCTTTTAATAAAGGGCACCTTTGAAACGGGAGAGTTCCCTGGCCCCCCTTGCAGGACATGCGACAGGGGTGTGGCTCTCTGTTTGGCTGCCTTGAGCTCAAACCCCTTACGGGAGGGGGAGCATGCAGACAGGCAGGTGTTGGAGCCTGGGTGAGTGCTTTGGGCTCCAGCCCTGCCCAGCTCTGGTGGGTGGGCACGTTGGGCCCCAGCCCCACTCCAGCTCTGATTATGTCTAGGGGTGGGTGCCTGTGACTCCCCAAGCCCAAGGAAGCATGTTACAGCGTGCTCTTTCAGCTTTGCCGTCCGCTAATGGCTTGAGTGTTTAACCAGCTCAGTGGACGCTCTGCCTTTTCACAAGGGCAGAAGGCCAGTATGACAGCTTTCTGTATCCTGAGCTCTTGTCCAGCGTCATGGAAGATTCAGGTCACACATGGACTTGAAGGATGTATGTGGGGGTTTTACTGAGTGGTAGAGGTGGCTCTCAACAGGGTAGATGGGGAGCTGGAAGGGGGATGGAGTGGGAAGATGATCTTCCCCTGGAGTTTGGCCATCCAGCGGCTGAACTCCTCTCTGACCACCCCCAGCCAAACTCCTCTAGGCGCTCAGACACTCTTTCCCTTCTCTGTTTCTCTGCCACACCATTCTGCCATTTGTCTGCTTGTCTCCTCATCTCCTCATCTGCTCCTGGAGCCTGGGGTTCGGTATTTATATGGGTACAGGATAGGGGGGCGTGATCGGCCAAAAGGCAACTTTTTGGGCACAAAAATAAGAATGCCTGTTGTCATTTAGGGCTGAGTTTATCCAGGCTTTAGGCTGGGGCCTTTGCTGGGGAACCGCCCTCTTCTACCCAGTATTTCCCTGTCTCCTGTCTGTATCACATTTAATATTGTTGTAGCTCTTTAATAATTTGTTAATTACTTGGGAGATATAAGCCACCTTAATTTACTATTTGCAAAACATGCTTAACTCTAGTACTCCCAATCACAAAACTTTTGTCAAAGACATTTTTTGAAGAATAAATTATTCTTCAGTAGGGACATAACTGACTAAAAAGCAATCATATGGTAATCTGATTTTCAAAAAAAAAAATCAGTAGTGCTTCCATCAAGCCCTCCTCTCTTTTCCAAACTACTTAGTTTATTTCTTCACTTTAAGCAACGCTTGGGAGAGGAAAAACTCTAGAAAATTTGCCTGCACATTTTATATCAGATAAGCCCTGGTCCTAAGTAAAGTTGCTTATAAGGTGGTTCAGCTGTTATGTGGATACTGTCATCTTCATTTTTCTGTAATGTTTGTTATTTTGGAATGTTTGTAGGGACAGTTGAAAATGTTGTAAGAAGTACAGGTAGTACAGGTGCAGCTTCGTAACACACCTCACCTGCAGCCAGGGCCCAGCCACATCTGACGTTCATGGGGCAGGTGGTTTCTTCCATTTCCATGAGTAATGGTCCACCTCCCTTGAACTGACAAGAAAGATTAAGAATGAGTAGGAGTGAGAATATATGACCCCAGAGAGAACCAGAACACCCACAATCCAAACACAGCACCTGTTTTAGTCTTTGTGTGTGATAGACTGGAACAGGGTTTCTCAACCTCAGCACTATTGACAGTTTGGGTCAGAAGGGTTTTTTGTTGCAAGGTCTGTCCTATCCATCGTAGGATGTTTATCAGCATCCCTAGCCTCTACCTGCTAGATGTCAATGGCACCATCTCCAGTAATGACAACAAAAAATATCCTCAGATATTGTCAAACGCCTCCTGGTGATAGGGTAGGGTAGGGTAGGGCAAAATCACCCTTGGTTGAGAATGACTGGACTAGAATTAGAAGCTAAAGTGACTTTTGGGATCCTTTCATGCTGTCACAACAAGTCACTCATGTAAAGAAAGAAAACAAAACCACGCTTCATGCATGGGCCCAATGTGTCTTGTGTTCTGATGCTACCATGGCATTGGGCCAAGTCACAGAACTCAGACATCCTGCCTGTAGAGAGCTCACGGTGTAGTCAGGGAAGCAGATATGTCAAAGAACAATCATATTTTAACAGGATTTACAGGGAGAAAATTGGTCATATTGTTGGATGTTATGTAGATAGAGCTATCAGATTGCCGAACACACTTTCAACTTTTCAAATGACCCCTCTGGGGTTGGTAGACATAGGCTTATTTTGAATGGGGTGCCACAGAGACACTGCTTGCTCATTCCCCCTTCTTGCAGCCTCATTCAGGTTGCTCCTGCCTGGAAGGTCTCATGTCAGACTTTTATATCTCCCAATACGCCCTGCCATTTACAGGGAGGTCTGCCTCCTACAGGAAGCCATTCTAAATTGTTTTAGCTTGCATTGATGTCTGTCCACCCAGCTCCCATTATGAAACTCATGGTCTCTTCTACACAGTTTATGGCTCGACATGCAGTGTTGTTTGGTCCCCTCTGTTTCCCATGCCATGATCTTATCAAGTAGATTGTGAGCCGTTTGAAGGTAAAAATCAGATGTTATACTGGATTATTTGCATAAAAGGGCTAAGCAAGTCACTGTTTGACTATTTGTCATTGACTTGCAAAACCAGAGATGGGAGGGGAACTCAAAAGTATGGGGAAGGCAAGTGAAAGATAAAATGAAATTGAAAAAAAACAAAACAAAAAAAACAGGAAGCCAGAGATTGAGAGGTGTTTGGCCTTCTGATGGGCACATTCCTTTCTGCCTAATGAACTTCTATAGATGCTTCAAAACCCCAGAGTCCATGTTACCTTCTCTGTGCTTTCTGTGGCTTGAGGTGACTGGGGGATCCCCTGCAGCCATTGGCCAAGTGTCTCCTCTCTTCCTGGACTGTCAGGTGTTCTGGCCAGGGCTGGGGTATCTCAGTACATTTCTGCCTGGCTTGGCAAATAGTGAGTTCTCAATCAAAATATGAATGATTGCCCTAAAGTTTAAGCAAGGGGAAGATCTCTTTAGTGAGGAAAAGCTTGTTCTTTATTAATACCATAAAACTCTTATTGATGGGAAAACTAAAGGACTGCGAGGAATTCTAGGAACTCATAGAAACGCATTTGTTTGTTTGTTATGTTAAAATATTATTCAAAGTAAAGGATAAAATATGAGAAGGTATCCTAGCTATCCCTCCCTTTCCCCATTCCTTACTGAGGATTAATGAGCTGCCAAATCTCACATAAGAGATTTACAGTTCTTTATGTCAGTGGAAAGAATTTCTTTGCACTTCAAGCAATGTGATATGCAAGCCACAGCAGGATGTCAGGAAAGGAGACATGATTTGGAGTTTAACTGGGAGATGGGTGGGGCAGCAGTGCCCAGACACACTGGTGATTATTCTTCCATCAGACTTCGTCTAGAAGCCTCCAGAAGTGAAGGGCTAGGGGATTTGCCTTACTCAGGGAAGTTATCAGTTAGCGCTCTGTTACCTTTGAAGAAAAATTACAGCTATGTGAACACCCACTATGTGCCCAGGCACTGTGGGATGTGGGATGTGTGTGTGTGTGTGTGTGTGTGTGTTTCCTTTAGTCCTTACCATAACCTTATGTAATAATTACTATTATACAATTTTAAAGGTGAGGAAAATAGGTTCTTTTTGCTCAAAGCCATACAGCAAAGAGATGGAGTAACAGACCCTCAATTCAAATCTGACCTCAGAGTCCAAACTCATTAGCCAGCCTACAACCTTCCAGGAAGCAAAAAAAGAAAAACAAAACAAAAACAAACCAAAAAAAAACCAAAAAAACTGAACTTTTTTTTTTTTGAGGTAAATGGCCTTCCTTGGGGTTCCCTCTCTGTTGCGTTGTGCCAGGAGCTAGATTTACTTTTAAAAATTAAGTGTATTTCAAGTATTTTACGATTGAAGATAACACACACCAACCGGACAAATAATTGAAAAAAGATTTTATTCATTTTGCTATTTTAAGGACTTTTCTTCCAGGGCCTTAAAAATAGTTTTATTGAGATGTAATTTATATGCTATAAAATTCCCCCATTTTAAGTGTACAATTCAATAATTTTTAGTAAATTTATAGACTTGTTCAACTTTTATCACCATACAGTTATAGAATATTTTATCACCCCCAAAACATTTCTCATTGTTTTAAGGGCTTTTTGTTACAGAATTCCCAAGTTAGTTGTAGGGAAAAGGAGATGGAGGAGGAGGGATAAGGGGAAAAGGTGGGAAGGAAAGAAAGGTTGAATAATAAAACGAAGTGAGTACTCTAGGGAATTATAGAGCAGAAAGGGGCCTTAAAGATGGTTTAATCAAAATCTTCATTTTAAAGATGAGGAAGAGAAAGGGTCGAGAAGCTGGGCAGCTCAGTTGAGTTGGTGATACACAAAGTGTCTGGTTTTCTGAATTTTGGCCTGTTTCTCCTGCAGTTACCATGACACAAAGATATTTAGTGGTTTCAAACAACTATTTTCCTTTTGCTCACAATTTTATGGTCCGAAAGGGTTCTGCTGGGTGATTTGTCTGTGGTCAATATGGCATCTGCCTAGGATTCTTGGGCAGGAGGATGCTCTTCCATGAGAACTTCGCTTACATGCCTAGTTCCTCGGTGCCCCTTGGTCTTCCTCTCCACATGGCGTCTCATCTGCCAGGGCCTCTCTCATGTGTCTTGAGATTCTCATGGCCTGGTGGTTTCAGTAATTCTTATGTGGCATGACTTTTAAAAGAGGGGAAACAGAAACTGCCAGGTCAGTTAAAATCTGTGTTTGGAATTGACACAGAGCCACTTCTGCCATATGCTATTGGTCAAAGCATCCCCTATATTCTAGGGGGTGGAGAAATGGGCATGGCTTCTTGATGGGGAATGGCAAGAGCCACATGGCAAAAGAGAACATGGACAGGATGTATTATTTTAACCATCTTTGGAAAATACAGGAAGCAAGAACAGGACTAGGCAGGTGAACATCTCTGCAACATCCTTCCACATTTAAACCTGGTTCTTTCTTGTGATTTTGTAATTGTCATTGCCTTGTAGGATAAAATTGAAACTCCATAGTTAATCCTAGAAACCCCCTTCAAGCTTGCTCACGTGGATTCTACTCTCTAGCAACAATAAAACCCCACTATTTCCCAAACACACCGACTCCTGTGCACATACTTCTCCTTGTCTGTCCTTCACCTCCCCAGGTCCTCTGCTGTCTCTCCACCTAGCCAACTCTTCTGACCCATCCTGTCAAACTCAGCTCAAGTGCTGATGACTTGATGACCACGGCAGATGCAGTTTCTCCATTCGTCAAGCACCATATTCACTTTTCTCTATGAGTGCATACCAAGCTGTATTGTGATTTTTAGACTTTTGTGGAGTTTTTTTTTTTTTTTTTCTGCCTGGGCAGTGATCTCATGGTGACTTCTGTAGGGTCTGGCATGTACCAGACATCTGATAAGTTGCATGTTGAATGAATACATTTATACATATTAGATGCTTAAAGGGGTCAGAATTCCATATGTATTTTTACATCGGTGGTGTTAAGACAAGATAGTTCCCTTGACCCCTTCGTGGAACTTGTGAAAGGGTGGCTCCCTTAATCAGCCAACAATGCTCAAACCGCTTGCAAGAGGGGGAGCATGCAGGTGAGTGGCTCCAGGAGCCAGGGCAAGTGCCTTTGGGTCCTGGCAGGAACAAACCCCAAACTGGCCCACAGCAACCATTAAACAGCTCAGTGGAAAGTCAGTGTGACAGCCTCTTGACCTGCACCTGGGTCCTTGTCCAGTGCCCAAGAGGAATGAGGTCACACAGACTTGAAATATGGTGAATGTGGAGATTTTACTGAGCAATGGAAGTGGCTCTCAGTGGGATGGGGAGCTGGAAATGGGTTGGAGTGGGAAGGCAGTCTTCCCCTGGAGTTTGGCTATCAGTGGCTGAACTCTTCTCTGGCCATAGTATCCGATGTCCAGTTGCTGCTTCTCTAGACATTCAGACACTTCTCTCTTCTGTGCGTGTGTGTTGAGTCTGGGGTCTGGGGTTCTTATGGGCACAGGACAGAGGGCGTGGTAGAACAGAAGGCAACATTCAGGCAGGCAAACAGGGATGTCAAGTTCTCATTTAGGATCACAAGTCCAGGTTTGAGGGTGAAGCCCTCTCCAGGGACCCCACCCTCTTCTACCCAGTATTTCCCTGCCTCCTGTACATATCAGTGTCATCTTACAGTGTGACTTTAACCAAGAACTGAGGCAAAGCCCAGTTCCATGTAGTAGCAGACACTGCACGTTCAACTCAGCTTAATGGGCTGTGTTTTTTCTGTTACTAACTCAGCCACCTTATGATCTTATAGCCATTGTTTCATTCCTCAGAACCCCAATTAAGGAAGGAGACCAATGCATGGAGGCATCAACATACAATTATTCTAAGATATACCAAATGTCATTTTATAAAGAACATTGAGGTCCTTATGGGAAGAATTACTTGCTTGGTAGCAGTGCCAATTCACAGCTCTCTGCTTGTCCCAACATAGTATGCTGCCTCCCTGTAGCTAAGAGAAGCCACTTTGTAAAAGATCCTGCATAAATTTCATGCAAGGGCTAATCTGCCTCATGCTATGGTCCCTAATTACTAACAGTGTTGTTCTGACTACCAGGAGAAATTGCATTGGCCTACATGCACTGAAATATTTCAAGTGAGAAGGTCATTGCTTTCAATGAAAATTCTGCTCCAAAAGCAAGGTTGAAAACAGCAATAGCCTGTTGAGAGTTTAAATAAGCTCCTTTAGCAAAGGTAGCTTTCAACTCCTGGTGGAGAGAGCAAGTAAATCTAGTTATGACCGCCTACTAATTAGTTAGATAGGGCTCCCCTGGGGAGTCTGTATTTAAACATAATTAATATTGAATATTGAGAGGAGTAATGAAATAAAAATGCATCACATGCAGACACACACTTTTAATTCATATGGGGCAAAATCTAGTTACTAAGCCTAATCATATTAGACAGTTGACACTTGGGGAAGATTTCCCTGATTTTAAATAATAGCTAGCACCTGCTTTTGTTATGAGACACAATTAAAACTGAGAAGGAGAAGGCAGCATAAATTGAAAACTGAAAAGCTAAAATGCATTTTTTTTTTTTTTTTTGAGATGGATTCTCACTCTGTCGCCCAGGCTAGAGTGCAGTGGCACGATCTCAGCTCACTGCAAGCTCCGCCTCCGGGGTTCACGCCACTCTCCTGCCTCAGCCTCCTGAGTAGCTGGGACTACAGGAGCCTAAAATGCATTTTTATTTCAACTTTTAGACTGTTAAATCTGGACTAATAAGCCACTGACAAATATGAAAATCTACAACAGTCAAATAGGAGATAACATGGAGAGATGAGATGTGGATGGTTCTGGAAGAATTAGAGAATGCAAATAAAGGAATAAATATTCTTTTTTTTTTTTCCTGTGAGATCCAGAATCTTTGGTATTTCTTCTGTGGACTCTGTACCCTGTAGTCGGCAAATTAATGCTTGCAAGTCAGTCCAAATAGTTGTTGCTCCTGTTAATACTCAGTTATTCAGGGATTTTTCTCAGTTAGACATAACCTTCTTTGTAAGATGCTTACTTACCCTGTAGTTGCTAAATTACTCTGTACCCTATAGTTGCTAAATTAATGCTTGCTAGTCAGTCCAAATAGTTGTTGCTGTTGTTAACTTCTCAGTTAGACATAACCTTCCCACTAAGCATCTTTATTCCTTCTAAGAAAACTTTTTACACCTTCTGCTGCTCTGATATACCTTCCTCCTGTGAATGGAGACAGACAGGTAGGAGATTCTGGAAACAGGATTCAACTCCTGTTTCCCAAGACTTGGCACCTGGGTAAAGGGCAGCCTTTGATGGAAGGGTTTTCCTGGGTAGATACTTCTCTGTAAGGCCCATCTCACTAATGTTGCTCATGTCCTGTTCCCTGGCCACCTACAGCTACCTCTGCCATTTAGAGTCACTCTCCACTCCACATCACTGGGCTCTACTGGTCGTGATTCTCACTTGATAACGAAACCTTCATATTGTATTAATTTTCCTCCTCCTGGAATTGAATTTTGGAACTTCCCAGGCTCATCTGGTCACTCTGGCCCTGGTCTGGTATTCCTTTTGCTGCCTCCATGGCCTTGGGCCAGTTTCACCTTTGTTCTGATTCATCTAGGACTTTATTCTTCTGGTCCTGGAGTTAAAGGGCAGCCTCGCCTACTCCCGTGTCCACTTCACTTGAGTCCTGTACCCCGAGGAAGGTGGGGAAGAATCTCCTTAGTAAAGCGAAGTCTTCCTAGAGGCTGTCTCCTCCCAGGGGACAGCCTGTTTTCTGGGGAAAGAAAATTTCTCTCCTCCTTTGCAATTCTGGGACCCAGGCACATGGTCTTGGACACTTATCCCAGGAACCCCCAGTGTAACCCATCCCTCGGGGTGCTTAATTTCTTCCTCTTGAGCAGCAAATCATACTGAGCACATTGCCATAGTCCTGGGTCATGGCCCTTCAAACCCCCTGGGATTTCCAGGTTTCTGGAAGAAAATTTTTATTGACATTCTAAATTCCATACAATAACATGAAATCCTGACAGCATTCCCGAGTACACATTGGGAGCTTCCCACCCACCTCTCTGCTTTTCTGTTGGTGGCATGATTGAGTTCAATGTATTTTAATGAACGAAATGATGATCTCTGGTCAAGACACCATCCCTCAAAGGATGTGCGTTACCAATAGCTGAAGAAGTGGAGGAAAGATCTTTTCACACAAGAAAGTGAGTCTGGAGCATTTTCTCATGCCTAATTGTTTTGGAAATAGCAACCAACAATTTTCTTTTTTGATTTCTGTGAATTAAAATTATACTGATTAACTTCAAATGAGTGGTCTCTTTTAAAAAACTTTTTAAAAAACCAAAAAAACAAGAAGCTTTTTTTTTCTGTTACTATTTTGCTCCTATTTTAACTTTTGAAGTTAAAATGGAGGAGAATGACTATTTGAACAATGGTGAGCCTTTTTGCCACAACTGTAATTTATATGAGTCTTATTTATTTTTGGCATTTAAAAATGTTTTTAATGAAATTACATCAGTGAAAAATCAACAAAGTGATAGTTTGCATGATAATATGTAAGCAGTTGAGGAACCTTTTTTTCCCTCTCTTTTATGGGTTATAATGATTCTATAAAAATTTGAAACACTAAATATATCTCCATACAGTATCAAATTTCTACCATGTGGCTGATGTGACAGGAGCTGATTCATAGTTGTCATAACCCAAATTCATATTTCTTTCTTAGAAATAAGTGGGTCGTATTTCTTGGAAATTTGATCATCTTTCTTGAAAGATTTCCATTAGTAAACCCATTTCTAATAGGTGTGCATTCCTTTTTTAATGTTCACATCTATATTTTTCTTTTCTTTTCCTCTTTTTACAAAGAAAATGGCTTTTATTAAGCTAAAAAGTGTGTACATCAAAAGTGTAGAAACAAGGAAGAAGAGGTTTGGAGGATCATTTAACAAGAACACTCCAACTTTAAAAAAAATAAATCTAATCTAGTTCTTTTTGAATTTTATCTAACAACAGTTTGTAGATTATCTTTTTAAAAAATTAGTCTTAAGTCATTTATGATTTTTGTTGTTTATGTAGTATTGTTTTTGTAATTTCACTTTTCAACCTTTTGCTGCTGATATTTAAATATAATTGATCATTGTTATCTTGTATTTTTTTTTCGAGACGGAGTCTCACTCTGCCTCTCAGGCTGGAGTGTTGTGGCATGATCTCAACTCACTGCAACCTCTGCCTCCTGGGTTCAAGTGATTCTCCTGCCTCAGCCTCCTGAGTAGCTGGGATTGCAGGAGACTGCCACCACACCTGGCTAATTTTTGTATTTTTAGTAGAGACAGGGTTTCACCATGTTGGCCAGGTAGGTCTTGAACTCTTGACCTCAGGTGATCCACCTGCCTCTGCCTCCCCAAAGTGCTGGGATTACAGGTGTGAGCCACCACACCCTGCCTGTTATCTTGTATTTTGAGGCTTTGCTAAATTCATTTACTAATTCTAACAGATTTTCTTGTAAATTCCCTGGGATTTCTACGCAGATAATCCTGCTATCTAAAAAGAGAGACAGTTTTAAAGTTTTTCCTTCATCATCTTTATACTTTTCTCTTTTTGTTATTTGGTTCATTGCATTGAGTAGGACACCCAGTGCAAGGTTGAATAGAAGTAAAACGGGTGAAAATCTTTGCCTAGTTCCTGATCAGAGAAAAGATAGCATTTCCCCTCCACACAATTAGGTATAATCCCATCTGTAAGTGTTTTTTAGATGCCCTTTTCAGGTTAGGACGTTTTCTTTCTCTTCCTAGTTTTCATCATGAATGAGAGTATACCAAATGATTTTACCACATCTACTGAGAGGATATTTTTATTTCTAATATGGTCTGTTGCATTGATTGCTGTTTGGATGTTATATTGACCTTGCATTTCTAGGGTGAACCTCACTCACTCATGCTGCACTGTTGTTTTTATATATTGCTGGATTCAATTTGCTAATATCTAGTAGAGGATTTCTTCTCATCCGTGCTCATAAAGAATATTGGCCTGAAATTTGTCTTTTCTTATAATGTTTTTGTCAGGTTTTGGTATCAGCGTTGTGTGGCCTTATAAAATGAGTTGGAAAATGTTCTGTCCTCCTCTGTTTTCTGAGACAGACTATGTCAGATTGATAAAATGTTGTCTTTAAATGCTTTATAACATCTGGTGAAACTGGTCCTGGAGGTGTTTGTTATCTTGTTTTGGAAGGCTTTTGATGACAACTTCCGTTTCTATGTAGAATTATTCATACATTCCATTTCTTCTTGAGTCAGTTTTGGTAATTAAGTTTTCCAAGGAAGTTACCTATTTCCTTTATGCTCTGGGATTAATGGGCATACAGCTATTTGTAGTATCTCCTTGTTGCTCTTTCCATCTTTAGGATCAGTTATTATATTCCTCTTTCATTTAACTAACTGTTAACAGTTTTTCCAGAGAAATGGTTCTATGTTTTCTAATGATTTTCTCTAGGTTGTTTAGATTTCCTCTTTCTTAGGCAAAGCAAATTCCTTTTGTCTAATCTTTAGCTCAGCTCTGATAAGTTTGTGAAAATGCTTTTCTAGCAGAAAAGACTCATAGCAAATCATGAAAATCACTTTTAATATGCAGCCTATAAATACAGCTCTACAAAGAAAGGGCGTATAATTAACTGAATTTTCTATCTACATGTCAACTTGATTACACATTGAGATGTTTTCTGCCAGCATTTCAAATCCCAACTTTAGTGTTGCAATTTGTACACCATCTGAAGATGACTGAATGTAAGTTTTAGCTAAATTCATTTTCTGAAGAGGACACCTCTTAAGAGCAGGTGTTCTCTCCTGTGACACTGTTGAGTGATCCCACCTGTCATAGCACACAGTATAAATCATCATACTATAAATCTATTAACTAATGACTCATTCTGGCCTGCCTTGTAAAAACAAAGATGAAACAGTACCCGAGACTGAATGATTTAAGGCACCCTGAACAGGTCTTCTCTCCCTCGGAGTGCAGCCTAGTTCCCTCTGAGCATGTGCTATTTTCAGAGAGGAAATTGGTTCCTAAATTGAGAAGGTTTATTAACTCTTTCAGACAACAGAAAGACAGGTCCACCTTTTTCTAAATAGCTTCTTAGAGACCTGATGGAGTGTATGTCTTTCTCAAGTGCTTAGCTTACTGGTTGGAAGGGATTTGTGCAGGAAGAGACTTGGAGTATCCTGTCATTTCCTTAAAGAAAATTCATAGCTTTCTCTTCCCTCCTTTATTCTCTGAAGGCAGTAATAAACCTCCATTAATTAGTCATACTTCATTGATAAGAACACAGTATTTGCCTGGTTTCACAGCAATCTGTGGAAATTATTGGAGTGCTTTTCTAATTTCTCATGGAGAATACTCCACTAACACGGAACCTCCCACACAAAGATACCCAATTCTGGGCCATGTACTTTTTCAGAATCTTTGTAGGACTGGTGGACCCTATTGATACATCTCTGGGCACTTACATGTAAAGAGAATATTACATAATATCCAATGTGAGTTATTTAATTTCTCCCAAAATTTCATTAAAATTAAAGAGATATAACTCCTTGAGTTTGTCGTCTTCATGTTAAAATTAACAAACTGCAGCTTTCAGATTCAAGAAATATTTGGAGATGCCATTTAGAAAGGTATGAGTCAGATTTTGGAACTTTGTTGGACTGCTTTTGCAGGTGTTGAATTTTTTCCATTGCCACAGCCACCTTTCAAATAGGTATGACTGAGCCCGTGTTGTTTTTCCTTTCAGATACAGGATGTGTCAGTTTAAGTAGGGAATTAAGGAGTGAGAGCAGAGAGAGTAGGCGGAGAGAAGGGCATTTTAGAAAGAACTGAGGCTTTGGAGACAGATCTGAGTTCTCACTTCTTGACTAACTGGTGGCTTGGCCAGAGTGGATCTTTATCCCATAGTCACTGATGGGATGGATGCAGAGAATGCAAATCTGGCAGTTGGATGAGTGGTGGAAACTAAAGTCAGAATTCCGTGTATTTCCAGCATTTCCTGGGTGTGCTCAGCTCTGTGGTGCACAGGAGGGGGCATGAGACTCAGCTTCTGCCACCGGGAAACCTGCAGTCCAGGGACAATGGGGACAGATACGGCTATCTGGGATTTCAGTGTGAAGGAAGGAAGCCAGCTTTCCCCAGAAGTATAAATAGTGGACAGTGGGGGCCCAGATCGAAGGATCCTGTTTAGGAGAGGAAGTGCAAGAGAGGATGGCTCTTTACAAGAGGTGGCATTAGTGCCAGGTATGGACAGATGGATCAGTTGAATAAAGAGGAGACAGACATTGCATGCTGAGGAAAGAGCGTGCTCAAAGACACAGAGGGACCAAAGTAAACAGTGCATTTGGGAGAATAAAAAGAAGTCATATGAAGCTGAATTGAGGGATCTCCCTCCCTCCCTCCCTCCCTCCCTCCCTTCCTTCCTTCCTTCCTTCCCTGCTCCTTTCCTCTCTTCCTCTTAATCGCCCTCCATCCCTTTTTGATCCTTCTGCCAGACACTGAGGATATGTGCTGAACCAAACATTTAGCCCTCCTCGCTGAAGCTTAGAGGGGCAGCTCCCCTTGCAAACATTTAGCCCTCCCCGCTGAAGCTTAGAGGGGCAGCTCACCTTGCAAACATTTAGCCCTCCTTGCTGAAGCTTAGAGGGACATCTCCCCTTGCATTAGGAATGAACCCCGGGGAATTACTCTGAGGAGCAGGGAATGACTCACAGCTTCAAGTTCAGCTAGAAAGCTCTTTCAATAGCCTAGAGAAGACAGACTGGGAAGCTTCATCAGGAGAACTGTCATGGCACTGCAGAGGCAGGGTGTATGCCATTAATTGTTATCAAAGCTCTTGGTGGAATTATTACATAGTCTAGTATAAGTGGTAAAAGCATGAACCTGGAAGCCAGAATACCTGGGTTTGTACCTCAGCTCCAGTCCTCACTGGATGTGTAACCTTGGGCACGTTGTTTAACTTCTCGCTGCCTCAGTTTACTTACCTGTAAAATGGGGATAACAATAGTAATTCCCTCATAGAGGAGTTGTGGGAATTAAATGACTTAATACAAATAAATAACCTCTTAGAAAAGTGCCTGGCATGTATCAGTCCTGTACAAATAGAAGCTAAAATTATTAAATTATTAAATTTAGTAAATTACTAAATTACTTCTTCTAGTGCACTAAATGAGGGTGAGCTTTCAAAAGAGGTGCCAGTTGGTCCCACTTTTGCTGGAAACAGTACATGAAATTGTTTATTTTGTAGAAGTAAACAGCTTTTCAGGAATATGAAAGAAGCACACATATTCAACTATTACGGAAAGAAAGAAAGCAGTAGCAACTATTTAGAGCCAATCTGGCTATTGTTATATTACTTTTCTTTCCAAATGTGGGAAGAAAGTTAAATGCAACACACACACACATGCGCACACACACACACATGTACACACAGACACACACACTCCTATGTATCTCTTTAGAGGAGACAGTGAAATATTTCACTGAAAAGTTTTGGAAATAATCTCACAAACTTAAATCCTGGCCTTTGGATTATTTCCAAAACTTATGGATATAACATTGGGATAGAGAGAGAAGTCCCACGAGACTTATTTTCTACTTTTATCATCGAAGCAAATGGCCCATTAACACAGCTCCTTCAGGCTGAACCCATTAGATAATGCACACCCTCCAAGGACAAGGACACTGGGTGAGTGTTTTCTGCTGGTCGAAGGCAGAATTATTTCTTCTAGTGGAAGAATGAGAACAACCCTCCTTTTTGCACATAATGGTAGATGTAAGAAAGCACCGTATATAGTGGGCAGAGAAATTACCAAGATGATAGCTGTCTTCAAAGGGAAATTCCTGTGTTTATAATTGAGTTTAGTAATTTTGGTTTCAGTAATGATGTGTCTTCATTAATTATTCAAAAATGATGTTAATTTTAAGGTTCATCAGTATATGAGGAATGTCTGTTTACTTGTAAACACATTTGCATATTTGCATTATTAGCAGAGTGATATAAAACCAAAAACAATTTCAGGGAGCTCACTATAGATTTTGTACAATTTAACCTTCTTTAAAAAATAATCTTCAAAAATCCCAACTTCTTATATTTACAACAAAAATAATTTCTATGATGATAGTGAATAGTTAAGCTTCCCAGTGTACTGTAATCAAAGGTTGTTCTTTTTTTCCTTGCCTCCGGACATAATCTTAAACACGTTCATTCCAAACTGCCAAGCATTTGAATTGTACACAAATTTAAATTTGCTGTCACCAAAACAAGTGTGAAGCGTCCCTGTTTCTTGCTTCTGGTGAGCCTCTCCCTTCATTCATTCACCCTCCTCACCTAGAAGCAGCCACACCTCATGTGTCAGAAGCATGCCATACAGAAAATGGAAGAGGATGGCACCTCAGGGTCAGTGCATGGCCACTCGATTTCCTGGGTCCCAGGAAACACTACAGCCAGTGCATCCAACCATCACTTCCATCCTGCCAAATCCAAGCATTCAGTAGGGCCTAGCCATACTATGTCTACAGACACCACGGTGAATTATCATGCAAGGAGGCTTGGATCAATTAATTAGTAGGCCTAATTGAAGCCAAATATAATTCATTATGCAGGTTTGAGCTATTCAAATTTACTCCCCTAAGATTACATCATAGACTTATTGCCAAACAGAAAATAGGTATCAGTAAAGTCTCTTCTTGGTGAATCCTTGTTACTCCCCTTTGGTTACCTAGGACTCCTCCAGTTCCGGCATACACATTTCGAACATGCGGCTCACCATATGAAAGTCAAACACACACACAAACACGCTTCATGGACTTAAAGGATGCTTTGTTTTTCGTCTATCTGATGTGATTAAGAAATTGCTACAGGGTAAAGTAACGTGTATAGACATGGTAGCGCCCATTTAGGATGGTTGATAGCGATTTTCTTCGTTGCTCACCATATTGCATTCAAAACAAATTTTAGTGAGTATCAAAACTGAACAAGAGCAAGAGATACTGACACTTCATATCTGTTTGGTGACACCAGATTTAAAATGGTTAAAGATATGAAGGCCTGGCAGTTTGGAATAAATGTACTTAAAATTATGTCAGTAAACTAGGAATAAAACAACTTCAGACACATCTTGGAATACAGCCTTGATTCATTTGTAATGACAAAATAATATCAACCAGTTTAATTATTTTTTATTTTATTTTATTTTACTTTTAAGTTCTGGGATACAGATGCACAACGTGCAGGATTGTTACATAGGTATACATGGTGGTTTGCTGCACCCATCAACCCGTTATCCAGGTTTTAAGCCCCTCAGGCATTAGGTATTTGTCCTAATGCTCTCCCTTCCCTTTTTCCCCACCCACCAACAGGCCCCAGTGTGATGTTCCCCTCCCTGTGTCCATGTGTTCTCATTGTTCAACTCCCACTTATGAAATAGTTTAATTATTATTCATTCGGAATTGTAAAAGCACAAACCATTTCTCACTAAATTAATCTTTACATTAAAATGAATGGAAATCTCTTTCTCACAGTATTTCACCAAACAGTGTTGTTCGGTTCTGTTATTTAAAACAAAAATAAGGTAATTGACTTTAGAGAATGAAATATTTCAAATGTACATTGGTATTTAATCTTTAACAAATGTAGAATTTAATAGTATCATGAATATGCAAGGTCACATACATACTTAAAAATGTTACATGTAAATTATTTATTTATGGTATGTGTATGAGAGAGAGAGAGTGTGACAGAGAGACAGACAATGAGGGAGAGAGGATCAGTGTCATAAACTTGCCATTTGGGGATGCATAAGTTCAGATTGAAGGTAAGTAAAGAGTTTGACGAAATTTCAGATTGATCTGATGGACACTGACTGCTTAAGCTCATTTTTTTAAAGATTTAAAAAACTATTTAAGAATTCTTCTGAGAAGCCATACGTTGCCATAGCCAGAGCTCTTCCACACAGGATGAGTAAATTATGCAGGTTGTTTTGAGTTTCATGGTTTACTGGCAAACCTTAATAACAATTCTTGTTTCATTTCTGCTTCAATTATGCAAAAGTGAGAATATGATTAATTAATTCTCTCCAGTCAATAGCAGTGTTGAAGGATTTTTGATCATTTGTACTGTAAATTCTTTTGAATATTGATACTTAGGGCACCAAATTATTTGCCCCACTGAAGAGTACATGCTGAAAATGGTTGTGAGTTTCAAAGATACTTCATGTAGGTACAAATTCTAAATCTTGACAAAAATACTTCATGGCTTACCCATTAGATAATAAAAAGTCAGTAATATCTGAGTATATGGAATGTACCAATAACAGATAATGTACAATTTTATACTTCTCTTATGATTATTCTAGTGTGTTATCTTAAATGACTTTTTCAGTGATGTTCTTGTATAACTTATTTGCTTTTTACATTTTTTTCTACAAAAACAAGAGACAGTTCCCTCTTTTTGCAGTAGCCAAATGTATTAAGAGCAAACTAAATTACCAGATAGAGAAGTTCTCACCATGTATGGTCAGAGTGTATTTAATTTCATGCATGCATGAAAGATAATAATGTGATTTCCAGGTACTAAATATTCCTTAGCCATTCACACTCAGTACTATTATCTGGAATCAAACTAGATTAAACTTACAGAATGGTGAATTACTGAAAATAATGAAGTTAAGGCAAGTCATTAATCTTTATCTGCTTCTCTATTTTTTATAGCCTGGATGAAATGAAAAAATTCATTTGGGGTCTCATCAAATTTCAAAGGGTCTAACATTATGAAAAGAAACACAGGACTGAAAATGTTTTTTTTTTTCTTTTTTAATTATACACAGCTCCTTTCTTACATGCCTCTGTTTTTCTTTTAGTGGCAGAGCATTTCTATAACACTGGTTGAGAAAGTTCAGATGATTGCTGTAATCCTAGGATCCCTGTTCTTAATAGCCAGTGTGACTTGGCTCCTCTGGTCAGCCTTCAGCCCCTATGCAGTGTGGCAGAGGAAGGACATCCTTTTTCAGATCTGCTATGGAATGTATGGTTTTATGGATCTAGTGTGCATAGGTAAGACCATGACCTTCAACGTTAACACACTGTCAGTAATCCATTTCTTTCAGCGATTACGTTTTCACCATTCGGATCTAATAGAGAATGTTGTGGATTGACTTAGCTCAGTTCTCCAGTTAATGAATTAGCTGCGGGTCACATTTGGGCTGCTTTTCTAAGAAAGCATAGCATCTATATTCCCGTGTAGTTTGAAAAAAAATTAACAGGATAATGCCCATTTAAAGTGAGATATTGTGCAACTGAAAGAAAGGAGGAAGGGTTGAAGAAATTATTTGGAGTGAGTGATATAAGGATAGTCATTTATTTCTAAGGAATGAGAGCAAACCAGTTTCCCTTTACAAAGCTGGGGAAGTCCTGGCTGATGCAAATGGCGGTACTGTATTGTGCGTTTGGGGAGAGGACAGACATCTCGATGTCTTACATCATGATGACTGTGCAGATTCTCTGAGGGCAGAAAGGGACCCCTTGGAAGGTTAGGGACTTGGGAACAGTTTTCCTTGCTGGCCTGTGTCTCTTTGTTTTACTTAATAAACTCAGTGACTTAGAAGAGAAAAAGTATCGAACATTTTAGCTAAAATAAACCCTACAGAAAGGTTACTTCGGTGTTTCCTTTGACCCATCTGTTGTTCCCTAGTACTGTGAGAAAACGGAAGCCAGTCATGCAGCATTTATGTGGCGTGTGTGAGGTGCACAGGCATCGCGATGGTGACCAGTCGGCGAGGGGTAGAGCGGTGTGGGTGGCTGTGGGGAGGTACCACGGCATTGGGAGCATTTTCCTGCTCTGATGTGGCAGAAATGCACAGGCTCCACCCAGATCTACTGAATTAGGAACATCAGGGGTGGGGCCCAGCCATCTGGGTTTTACAGCACCTCTGAGGTTCTGATGCATGCTGAAGCTTGAGGACTACCAGCTTCAGCGGATGGATGCTAAGCTTGGAATCAAGAGACTTGGTTTCTAATCCGGGCCTCTGCCAGGGCAGGTCACCTTCATCCCTCCATACTTCTGTTTTCTCACCTATAAAAATGCAAAGGCTAATTCCAACCATGCAAGTCTAAATAAAGGAAATAATGATTATAAAACAATTATGTTATTAATTAGAAGTTGTAGATTAAGTATATTTGATTAAGTTGGAAACATTGAATAACTTTGAGATCACGTCAACTTAATGCCTCTACTTACTAGAGCTTTAATTTGAATAGCAATTTTAATATATTCAGTCATTTTTTCTAAAAGAATTCTATAAATGTTTAAAATATTGTCAGCATGATTTTTTTTTTTTTTACTTTTTTCTTTCCTCCTTTCTCACTAGTACAAGTCTAATAGGAAAGAAAATGATCAAATTTCAGGTCAGAAAGAAAAAAATAAAAGAATGAAATGTTTTGAATAATATATAAACTGAAGAGATGTTGCCTGAATAATTGAGCTAATCATGTATATGAACAGTTTGCATGAAATGTGATAATGCATATGAAAGCATTTGGAAGTTCTAAATCTTTATTCAAATATAATCTCTAGGGCATTGCTCTAATAAAGAAGAATCACAAAATTGATCCACAAATTGAATCCCTTAACACATTCAAAGACAGTGTTTATTCTGTCTTTCAGCATGAATGATATAAAATGAGGTGTTCCATTGATATTAAAAGGGGAGATGCAAAATAAAAGAGCCAGTTAGCTCCCAATCCAACCTGGAAAGGAAAAAAGTCCAGTTGACTTTCTTGCCCTCAGTATAAACACTCAAAAAGACCATGCATTTCCTGGTCAGGAAATGATTTTTTTTTTTAATTTCAGAACTTGCATTTAGTGCTGAGTTATTATGTCTTAAATTTTGATGACTAATATTAATATTTTGATCAAGATTATTACAGTTCTGGTTTCAAGAGCAGAGACATATGAACAAATAATCTTTTAGTAATATATGACAATTTCAAGCTTCTCTTTTGAAATTTGAGCATTTGCCCATTTTATAAAGTCAAATTTCTTAGAAACAAAAACAGTTGCCATTTTTCTGGACATACTTGGGAGAATGAGTATTTTATCTGAGTCTTAAATATTGACGGCACTTTTCATTGTGTTTTGGCTCATCAAATCCTAATTTTATCATTCCATGATCTATTTGTATATTTTGAAAAAAATTAAAGAATTCTGATTGAACATTGTTTATTTTACTTGGCAGTTTCACTAATTAGTCTGTTCTGGCTTGGAGAATATCTTAATTTTTTTCCCCAGTAAATTAAGAAACTATTATAGTAAAGAAAGCAAAATACTCCTAGTCTACCAATAGCCAATTGGATTGCAGCCAGGAAGATCTCCTGCTAATATTTCAAATTAATTCAAATGTCTGCAAATTAAATGCAGACAGTAACAAAGATTATATTGATTGTTCCTTAAATACTCCTGACTGGAAGATTTAGAGGCAGAGTTAGTGTGAAAAGCAGGTTTACAACTTTGCGTCCCATTTCCTCAGCTCAGTTTGATAAATATTTCCTAGGAACTTTCTATGTGTTGAACAGTGCTAGGTTCTGTGAATAAAAATAAGAGTCACCCACTTTCCTTCCCCAAGGAGCTCATGAGGAGGACAGGCAGGTAAGTAAGTGATTAGAATACAGTGGGATGTGCACAGTTGTGGACGTATGCACAGGAAGGGGTAGTTGAACACCAGGAGGGATGAACTCTGCGGTGCTGTGTGTAGGGAGGGGAAGGTTTCAGGCCGATTTCATGGGGAAGCAATAGCCAAGCAGATGAACAGATACTTGGCAAATAGAGAGCTGGCCTCCTACTTGCCATGGGAAGATGTGAGATTGGCTCCCCATTCAAAGGATTTTAATGTAATTGGAGACATCCCTCTTTCCCGTCCGTCCAAGCTTTCCAAACTTGATTCTACCTAAGTAGAAGAAACAGGTTGGCAGCTTCATAAATATTATTTGAAAAAATAATTCTGAAAATCTGTAGAAGATTATTCCAGAATCCAAAAATGTTATCATCCAGCCAGTCTATGTAATGCTTGGGAGAGTTGGATTGCTAAATAGAAGTTAAGATTTGGAGAACATTTGTTTACTTGGGGAAATTTATTTACTTATTCCTAGGCACAGTGAATTTGTTTGTTGCTTTCATTCATAATTAATACAGTTTCTTCTTTCCCAATATTTAGTTTTTTTTTCTTGCTATTAACGTTTTGAGTTCACTCAAGGGTCTAGCCGCTCTCATAGCTGAAACATCTAGATCAGGGCTGTTCAAAATAACTTTCTGCAAGGATGAAAATATTCTGTATCTGTGGCATCCAATTCTATTGACAGTAGCTAAATTTGGCTATTGAGTACTTGAAATATGGCTAGTGAGATTGAGAAGTTAATTTTCAATTTAATTTAAATAGCCACAAGTGGCTAGTGACTATTATATTAGACACAGATTCTACATAGTGGAATGGTAAGTGTATAAGAGCTTGAATAACAGGTTTCCCTTTGTCTCTATAAATGGGTTGCATTTCCTAAGTGATAAAGGAATTCTTTTCCAAGAGAGGTGAATAAAATGAAAATGAGTTTGAGAATTAAGAGGAGGGTGTTAAAGTATGTGTGATTGCCAAGAGTTAGACAGTGATAAAGGAGAGACATGTTTGACAAATGACTCTTTTTGTTACTGGACTTTTTAAGAATACTTCCATGGATCAAATGTGAATTTAATTTTCAATCTGTACTTATTACAAAGTTCACATCTGTTTTAAGGAAATTAGAATGTAAAGAGATTGTATCTGGGGAGTGCTTCTACATGTTTAAATAGATGGCATGATTGTAAATCAGGAAAACTAATAGAAAGGATTTAAGTCACTTTAGGATTTAAGCTAGTGGCAGTAATTTAGGGAGAAGTAACAGCCGAGGAAGCTCATGTTGGCTTCCCACTAAAAAAGATTTGCACAGTGGACAAAGGAAGATGAGCAAACTCAGAAATGAAGCACACCTGCCCGGCAGAAGGCCTTGGGCAGAGGATTTGCTTCTTCACTCCACCCTGGACACTTTGAGAAAAAATAGAAGACCATCATTTCCATTGACCCTTTGATTCAAGGGAAGCTAGTGCCACAAGAAGAATATGTTTATTAATGACTAAAAGTTTGAGGGACCAGAAGAGGGCCATGTGATGACAGGATTTATTTGATTAACTTGCATCTAAAAAGTGAAGGCTGTCACCAAGTCATTTTAGCGTCTGATAGAACCAGATGAGGTGAGTTCAAGTTCTGGTTAATAGAAGCAGCAAACCAAAACTCTGTTATCGTCAGTGGTATTTGCAAAATAGAGATAGTAGTGCTTGTACCAGCTCTAATCAACACTGCAAGTTAATGGCAAATCCAAGTCTGGAAATGTTTTGATCTTCCCTCAAGTACTATAGGAAGATACTGATTATGTTTATAACACTTAAAAACACGGATTGCTTTGGTCTCTTAAAATTTTTCCTAATTGTCCACATAATATACAAACACATGTGAAATTTGTGTTTATAATTGTGAAATCTATAAAGCATAAAAAAGACCACTTAACTCACACCCCCAATTCTGCTATGCTACTCCCTTTGCAGAAATGTCCCCTTTCTGCATTTTGATGTTTATCATCCAGATTTTTTCATTAGGTTTACGTGGGTTTAGGTACATGGATACTTCCGCATTTTATTTATAAGTGAGATCATACTGTACATGGTGTTGAGAAAATAGTCTTTTTCACTCAACGATATAATCTAGAGATCTTTCCCTGTTATGACAGATGTACAACAATGTATTTACACTTTTTTCTACTGATGAATTTGTATGTTGTTACCAATTTTTGCCTTTAGGGACCATGCTGTAAAGGACATCGTTTTACATGAATATTTCTTTTAGCACAATTCTGAGAAGTGGAAAGTCTGCGTTGAGTAATAAGATTTTTTTTTTTTTTTGAGACGGAGTCTTGCTCTTTCGCCCAGGCCAGAGTGCAGTGGCACGATCTCGGCTCACTGCAAGCTCCACCTCCCGGGTTCACGCCATTATCCTGCCTCAGCCTCCTGAGTAGCTGGGACTACAGGCGCCCACCTAATTTTTTGTATTTTTAGTAGAGACGGGGTTTCACCGTGTTAGCCAGGATGATCTCGATCTCCTGACCTTGTGATCCACCCACCTTGGCCTCCCAAAGTGCTGGCATTACAGGCGTGAGCCGCTGCGCCCGGCGGAGTAATAAGCTTATGTAAATTTTGATAAGTCCTTTTACATTGCCACCTAAAAAGGCTTTATCAGTTTATCCCCCCCCCACCACACCCACCAATACATATGAGGTCCTTTTTCCTCATACCATGCCAACTATGGATATCATCACTTGTTTGACATTTGAATCAGTGGATTTAACTACACTTAACCATTCGAGTAGTTTTCTTAAAATTAATTCCATAGCTATTTAAGTTTGTGGGACAATTTTATCTAAAAAATAAAAATAAAAATGGCTCACATAGGTCATGCCAATGTGCAGCACATCCTGCCTGATGTTTTTTGGGATCGCAGGGATGCGACATGCAGGGACATAGACGAGCTCTAATCTGTAAACACTAAGAACTGATCAAGATCAGAGACCTTTGCCTCTCAAAATCCCTGCCTTCTTCAGCACACTTTAGGAGTTTTTGGATCACTTAAAAAAAAAAAATCTATTATACTTTTAACACTAAGGGGATTTTATTTCTCAGTTTGTCTCTTTTTAGTGTAGAAAGTGCTTCCTGAAATTGCTTCAAGAAAAATAGCTCTCTCTGTGGCTAAAGTATTGATCCTGTTATGGCCTGTTCTTCATATTATTTTATTTCTCAAAGCACAAGCATGGACAATGGAAGAGATATAGGTGCACACACACACACACACACACACTCACTCTGATCCCTGATTGATCCCTGATGTATACCCACGAGGAACCAAAAATATCTCTCTTGAGGCTCTTTTGAAATAATGAATTAAAGTATAATGTAATTGTTTATGTTGTCTTTCTTTTGAAAGCTACAGAGATTAGGGAATTTTAAAAAATAACCTGAGATATGCCAGAATGAGGATCAGATCAAAATATCTTCTTATTGTACCAGTTATATTTAATACTAAAAAAAAAATTGCTCCTTCTACAGAAAGTTCATGCTCTCCAACAAACTTTTATTTTCCTGTACTTTGAAATGAAACAATTTTTCTTTAAATCCATGTAAATTCTTTTTTTTGTTGTTTTTTTGACACAGAGTCTTGCTCTGTCACCCAGGCTGGATTGCAGTGGCGTGGTCTTGGCCCACTGCAACCTCCATCTCCTGGGTTCAGGTGATTCTCCTTCCTCAGCCTCCTGAGTAGCTGGGATTACAGGCACATACCACCACACCTGGCTAATTTTTGTATTTTTAGTAGGGACGGGGTTTCACCATGTTGGCCAGGGTGGCCTTCAACTCCTGACCTCAAGTGACCCGCCTGCCTCGGCCTCCCAAAGTGCTGGGATTACAGGCATGAGCCATCGCACCTGGCCTATGTAAATTCTTACAGTTATTATTATAGCCTTTTAAAAAATCTGTTTGTCCTATTTGATAATATATCTAGCTAGAGCTACTTTGGCACGCACAAGAAAACTACTTTGAATTACCAGTTGGTAATACATTCACATTTCATTATAGAATTTCAGCATAATAAATACCATGTATTATTATGGTTTTGGATGGATTATATTGGACATATATTTACATTTTTTAAAGTGAGGGTAATATTTTTCTCCTGCTTAACTTTGCTACTTTTTTTTTCCAGATGGAGTAGCTAAAAGTTTCAAGTAATCTAACATTTTATTGACACGACACTTAAAATATACATTTACTAACCCTGTGTTGTATGAATAAAGGTGAAGAATTTTGAAAATGAAATTCAGGATAATCAAACTCTGTGATCACAAATAAGTTTCCCACATAGAAGATGACTACTTGTCTATTTAAAACCAGTGTTGCTTCCCCCTAAAATGATGCCTTTAGATCATCGTCGTCCTTCTTGTAGTTTGCTTTCTATGAATATAAACCAGCTAGAATAAGGAAAGCATAATTAAGTAAATAAATATACTGCTAAAGAAAAAAATTCTAATCCATTTCAAACAAAATACACATGACTTATAGACTATCTCCTTTAAAAAATTTTTCGTGCCCTCCGGTATCTCTCAGCATGATTCAGGAGTTGACAATGATTTCTTAAACTATTTTAGGTTAAAAACTTACCTAGTGTAAGGAAAGAGAAAGAAATTAGCATTAGAAGTTGAAATATGCCATAATTTACAGCAGAAAAAAATGAGTTTGCCCAAGACCGCAGGAGAGCCTTAAGTTCATTGCCACACAGGTTCATCAACCATAGACGAGCGTGCTTGAAAGTGTAATTGTTGGTAAGGCCTTTGGATCGTTGTCGATAGGTAGCGATTTCTTAAGCTGTAAAATATTTATGAATAAATATGAAATTTATCAGGTAGTTTCAAGTGAAGAATGTAAAACTACCAAGAGAACAATCAAAATGTCCACTGAAGACTTTAGGGCTTATGTGGTTTGGGGATGTCTGAGTAGACTGAGCTCTTTCCTGGTCTCCCTGTGGAGAGCCAAGACCACCAGAATCCAGTGTGCTCTGATTCGGGGCCACTTGCACAGTGAAGATACTTTCTCTACGGGAAGTGGAGACCACAGCTGCCAACCACCAACAGCCCCGTGCATCTCAGAGCTGTACAAGCAGAGCAGCTGCACACCATTCAAAAGTGTCATCAATTTTCATCAAAAGACTTTCATCACAAGACTTTTGGAGCCCAAATCCAACCATTCGATTACCACTCAATCACCGCCACCATTACCAAGCCTGGAATCTGAGCTCCTGGGGTCACTGAGGATAGCCGAGCTTTGGAAGTTGACAGGTCAGCATTCACCCATGGAGTGGGGGTGCAGAAGGCTGCTTACCTGCCGAGGCTGACACCTTGGGTTACATGGCAGGCGAGTTATAGGAGGTGGTTTTGCTGTGTCTATCTCATTTTGAGTTTCATGGGAAGTATTAACGTGGATGTGTCTGCATAAATCATAGGGCACGTGAAGAATGAAGCTCACTTTAAACACTATTTAGCTTAATAACCAGGAGAGTTGATTAGCCTAGTATTTCCTTTTGGAGACTTCATATCACTGCAATTTTCCCTCCAGACAGAAGTATATCACCCGCCTCTGCTGCAGGAAATGCTTCCATTTCCTGATTTATAATTTGATCTGGGAACTACATTTTCCTGAGCACCACAGTTTGACTACTAAGGCGACCTTTGCACAACTGCTTCTGCAGGAAGGACAGGAACATTCTTCTCCTCTTGCCCAAACCCCTGTGAGTTTCCCTTCAAATTTCATCCCAAGTGGAGGAGCCCTGGGCTGTGAGGTTGGCCGTGCCTGGTGTCTGTTACTCGCACAGACATGACTGTTGCAGGTTGGCATGTTCTGGTAGCTCATTAGGAATCATTTCTTAAATTGAGTAGAATTCCTTTACAAGCACAGATCATTATTTCCTGGCTTCAGACTATCTTAGCATGCTTCGCGCCCCAGGAAATGCCTCAGCTTCATTTAGAGAGAGTCTGATTCAACGTGATGAGCCTGAAACACAAGCAGCAGCTTATCCTCCAACAGGAGTCCCTGCCTCGGATCCTTCATGCTTTGAGCACATACTGGGAAAGCCCCTGGAAAGCGGAGGCAGAGCAGCCCTTTGTGATGTGAAATTGTCAGAGGAGAAACAACGCTTTATCCTTTATATGCTTTGAGAAGTAGGCCATTATTTTTTGTCTTCTCTGGAGGTACAAATTATGGGCTTTTCTATGCCTTAATCATACTGATGTTCACCGATGTCTCTAAAGATTATTATCATAGTTGGTTATGAGTGATACCATTGCCTTTAAAATCCTGGGAAATAGCATAGAAGGGAACTTGTTTTTGCTGCTTGCCCCTTAGTGCTGCGCATGGAATGGCCTCTCAAGGCTAGTTAACCCTTTAAGGCCCCCTCAAGGGGGGAAAACACCCCAACCTAACACTTTGCTCTTATTTGACTCTGTAAAATTCAAGTTCTTATGGATAAACATTAATATAATTAGCAGAACAGCAGACCAAATATGTTATTGTTGAGTTTCGTCTCCTCCATAGGAGATAGTGTGACACTGTCAGTTGTTTCTTTCACTGGGGGCAGTCTAGACAAAGCAGCATTAGTAATCTGTCGAGCCAATATTCATTGCGTATTTACCGTGGTGCTGAGCCTGGAGTGCGGGATAGTGGTATAAATAGAACAAGGCTTGGCAAATTGCAGCCCGAGGGCCAAATCCAGTCCACCGCCTGCGTTTGTACAGCCCGGGATCTAAGAATGGCTTTTACATTTTTAAATGGTTGAATACATTTTAAAAATATTATTTCATGACATGTGGAAATTGTAGCAAATTTAAACTTTGGTGCCTTTGGATAAAGTTGTACCGGGATGCAGCCATATCCATGTATTTATGTGCTGTTGATGAGAAGTTGTGACAGTGAATGAAAGGTTAGCACAGCTTGAAAGATTTACTATCTGGCCCTTTACAGAAAAGGTTTGTGGAGCCCTGGAATATAACAATTCCCTACTTTCCACCTGAGGAAGAGGAGACAGCCAGGGAAATAAGCAATTATAGCCTGAAAGTGCCAGGAGAGAAATGTATGTGAGAGCTAACGGGGCAGGTTAATTACACTTAGGACCAGCAGTCTATGGGGGAGAAGAATTTTAAGGAAGAACAGGAATTAGGATGGGGCCCCGAGAGAGGCAAAAGCCTAGACCTAGTAACGTATGAAGTCCTGTCATTTTTAAAGACATCGTATGAAATCTGGTATGGCAAGAACAAAAGATGTTTGTTGAGGCATAGCAGTAAGGAAAAGGAGCCTGTGGGTGGAGCTCGGGAGGGAGACCAAACTGAATGCTCAGGAAGCCCCAGAAGGATCCCTGAATGTGGCTGATCAAGATTAATATTAAAAAGAGGTGTTTGGTAGCGTGGAAACATAAAGGAGAGTAGGGATGAAAAAGTGAGAAATATTATAATAACCCAGGCAATTGATTAGGCCTGCATTAAGACTGCTGGGAAGCTGCTAGAATTAAAAGAGATTAATCACAAGATATGGTGATCAGCTGGATGGAGGCAGGATGGAAGAGGTGGGGGCGCTAAGAGCAAGAGACCCTCAAGTGTCATTCACAGAGGCTGATTGGGAGATGGGCCATCAGTTGCTAAAACACTGGCTATCAGAAGAGAGCTAAGGGAGAGAAAGGTCATAGGCTCATTCTGAGTGTTTTCTTTTTGCAGAGTTTCTGGGGAATCCAAGTGGATGTGGCCAGTGTGCACCCAGATTTAAGGGTCTGGAACTCAGGCTAGAGGTTGGAACTGGAGATTTGTATCTGGCAGTTGAAACCAGTGTCTGCAGAGAAATGCTTTGGTGAGAGGAGCAGCAGTTTGGGGAACACGGTGGAGAAACAGGAAGGGGAGGGAGAGGATCGTGGCTGGAAAAGGAGTGGGGTCAGGCACATGAGGAGGAGGGAACTTCTAGGAGGAGGAGCAAGTGGCCAACAGTGCCAGATGTTCTGTCAAGGGTTAGGTGAAGTCAAGCCAACAATCACTCACTGGACTTGGCAATGTGGAGGTAACGTGGATGGATGCGAGACCGCAGTGAATTGAGAATGGCTGGGATGGGCAGAAGGGGGTTCAGAGGTGAGTTCACAAATCTTAGCTGACAAAGGACACAGTTAAATGAGGGTAGAAGCCAGAAGAAGGTGTGGAATCGAGAAAGGTTTTTGTTTGTTTGCTTTAATAGTAGTGTTAGGCATGGGTGGATGCTGAGAAGAAAGACCCAGAAGAAATCAGAAGAAAGAGTGAAAATCCAGAGACGGGAAGGGGCAGCTTGATGTCCCTGGGACTGAAGAGATGAGAGCCCAGCACCCAGGAAGGGCTTTGCCTTGCACAGGAGGGACCCTGTGTCCTGAGGGGAGGTGGGCACAGCTGGAGGCAGCTGTATATTCTGCTCTGAGAGAATGAGACATTGAGAGGCCTCCTTTCAAAAGATGTCTTATTTCTCAGTAAGTAGGTAGTGTGGCCATCTGCTTAGACAAAAGCACAATGTGGGAAAAGACTCGGAGGAGAGCAATGAATGTGATGCTCAGCTGCTGAGGGCCCTGGGGAGAGGAGGCTGAGCCCCCTGCAGAATCACTGGGCATGACTGAGCACCTCCTTGAGGCCAGAGCAAGGCCACAAGATCCACAAGGCCATGTGGCTATGGGCTGTTGCCCAATAGGGATGAAAAGTAAGTGCAGAGAGGTGAAGTGGTGAGACTGGGTTAAGATTGGGTCTTGTTCTCCAGAGTTTCTGGAAGGCAGAGCAGCAAGACCAACCTTGCCTTTCCCCTCAAGTGAGGAGAGAATGGCTCCAGGATGGGCTTAGTTTTCTAGGGTGCTAGGGAAGGATCCAAAGCCAGGAAGAAGGTGGTGCGTTGGGAAAAGATCATGCGGTCTAGGGCCTCAAAGTCTTTAGGAGGTGGCAGTGGGTGCATTGAGATTAAGAAGGTGGGTGAGTGGGAGGCATTGGAGGTTGTCAACAATGGGATGGGAGAGCTTCAGAGCTTGGAATTGGAATGGTTTCTGGAAGAGCAAGGCCCAGGCTGGGGCAAAGGATGAATAGTAGAGGGCAATAGGTTGTGTATGTTAGGCCAAGCCATCCACATGGACCCTGAATCACATGGGTCTAGGGGGATGGAGGAGGCTCAGGAGTCAGGGGTCAAACCATCCATCACCATGGAGGGTAGCTGAGAGGCCAGGAGGACACATCTCCCATGGCTTTATCCCATATATGAGTGTGCACGTGTGTGTGTTTTGTGTGACTTTACCCTGTCACTCCATGGCTTTCCAGAAGAGAGGCTGTGGGAATTCCAAACACATGAGGCTCAGGAGCAACTACATAGCTTCAGAGAGATCTGAGTGTATCCCCAGGAAGTCTAAAGTGAGCTTATGTAAGAGGCCAAATCAACATGGGAATGGGAGGCTTTCCTTGGAAGAGAAAGCAGAAAGTAGACTGTGCAGCAGTGAGGTCACACCATTACAAGAAGAGCCACCTGTCCCCATCCCTCACTGGAGAAGGCCCAGAGGAGGCCACTCCCTTAACCTGAAAACTTGAAGATTGTACTTCAGAACGAACCCTGCCCCTCTGGGGAACTGTTGGATTTGTACTATTTTGCACCAAAGAACTTTCTTTCAAAGAAATGTGAACACGACCATTCTTCTAAGTGTTGCTTCTATGCAGAACACTGAGGATGTGGAACCGTGGGCGCCAGCAGGGCAGGGGAGACAAACTCTGGGCCATCGGGAACCACATGGCTGAGCATAGAAATGAAGCCCATAGATGTTTTCAGCCACTTCCAAGTAAAGAATTTGACATAGGGTTTTTAAAAATGCATCTCCAGTAATATCTAAGATTGTATTTACTGTGATCTGGGCAACATTCTAAGCATTTTACCTCGATTTTCCCACTTAATTTTCACAACCACCTTAGGAGGCACAGATACTGTTATTCTCATCTGAGAGATGAGAAAACAAAGGCACAGATGAAGCAATTTCCCCAAGATCAAACAGATGGTGAGCAGGACCCAAAATAAGAACCCAGACCCTGTCACTCCACAGCCTGTGTAATGAGTAAGATGACCCACGTACTTCCATTTATTGTTTGGTAAAAACCCCTCTTTATATGCTGAGCTTGAATAACTTGAAGAACTTATGAAATGTTTTCTATATAAACAATAAAGTGAAGCTATTTAAATTTCTGTCTCAAACACTTAAGACATGGTATAGGGAGTAAATACCTTTTTAAATAATAGATGAACTGATTTTAGATCAGAAATGGAGAAAACATTTTCCTTGAAAGCCCAAAGTATTCGTTCATTTATTCTAAATTAATAGAGTGCAAAAGAGTCTAAAACAAAGGGGAATATTATTAAGGGGAATGGAAAACAGGGAATACACCATACCAAAAGCCATTTCTCTCTTCCCATGGTTCTGAGTGAAACCATTTCTTAATAAGAATTATCTATGTAAAGAATCCCATCCCAATCTTGAATTTTCTTACTAGGACATAGAATAGAATATGAAGAAAACTACTGTCTGAGCATTTTTGTATTTAGGTTAAAAATTTCATTAATAGTTTTAATTATAAGCATCTTACTGATGTCGTGCAGTGAAATAGAAGAGTTACAAATTTTAATTATACTTAGATGGTAGTTTCTGTTTGGAATTTTTGCCTTCTTCCTGTAGGATTTAAGAGAAGTGAAAAATGAAGCCACCAAAAATGAAATAGCTTATTACTAGTCACAAAGATAGACAGGTTTTAATTAGACATTTCAATTTAGATCTTTAAAAATATTATTTTCACTCCCCCAAAACAGAGCAACAAATATGTGTATGGTTTACTGTGAAAATTATTAAAATCATTTTTTTTGTGAGTTTGCAGTAGACAGTTTATCCATTGGAGAAAAACAGAAAATTAGTTGTATTTATTTTCACTTGCCACTAGGAAAAGCCCACCAAGTCTCTTAGAAAAAGTTCTTAGAAAGTCTCCTTCTAAGAACTGGCTTTAGTCCATATATTAGAGTGTGGGAAACAAATGGAAATCTACCAAAGCAATTCCCCATGCTAAAACCTTAAATTAACACAGAAGATAGACACTGATAGGTTTTTTAAACCAAATACAGTTTTCATTGAATCAGAGGTTGCAGAGTTATTTATATTCATAAATTGTGAAGGTTGCCGTAATCCTCCTATGTCCTATCCAAATGCTGCAATGTACCCTTTAGGATAAAGGCCAGAGAAAAATTTACCCATCTCAGCCTTTGCTGTTACAGAAAAGAGATTTTAATTTAATTCTGTCATCTCCTTCATAGTCAGTGTAATATCCCTTCTGGCCACTGGCCATTTCGCAGGCTGAGGAGACACCGGTGATGACTGGCTTTGGCCAAGGATGGCTCCTGATGTCTGAGTTGTTGCAGAGCAAGCACACAGGCATCCTGTGTCTGGCTCTGATTCTGGGCTCAGACACTTCCTAGGTGCAGGGCCCTGAGCAAGCCACACTACATCACTTCTCTGGGTCTCAGAGTCCTTATTCCCCAAAGTGAGAGGGTTGGATTAAATTATATCCACTACTTTTTAATTTTGAAATTTGGTGACTGTGCTTGTCCGCCAGGCTCTTGATGTTCTTACCCCTGTGATACATGATGCTCCCCCTTTGCTGCAAGGTGTTTCATCTGTCCAAGAATTGAGAGACAGAACTGAAACTTCATTCAACTAAAATGTAACTGATTCCAGTCCATTCTACCAATTATAGGAGAACTCTGGGATATCTTTATGGTATTTATTATCTATAAAAGTATTGGACTTGTTTTTTTATTTCTTTTATTGAAAAAATATATCCATGGTTTTATTTTCTTGAGCACTGTAGGGAAGAAACTTAGATAATATAACAATTTTTCTCTCCTGTGGATTCTGTTAATCCATTTAAAAAAATTGATAAAAAAGATATACCATATTTTTTATAATATATAACCTTCACAGCTTTTGAGAAATATTCTTTGAATGTGCCAGTAGTGGGTTTGTGCTCCAGGGTTACTAATTAAAAGATCAGGAGATACTCCCACCTGCAAGGAATTTTAAAAATCAGTTAAATGAATGATTGATTCATTGGCTTCTTAGAAAAGCAAGAGGTCAGAGGAATGGACAATTTCCTTTTTACTCTCTCTATTTTGCCTGAAAAGACAGGGAGGAATCCATATCTGTCTCCTAGGTTTTAGGCCTGGGCATAGCCCAGTATCTCAGTTTGTGATTGATACAGGCAAACATTTGATGACCTGGCCAGCAAGACAGTGGGGGAGGCAGCTACAGTTTGCTGGGGCTGAACACAGATCCTTTTAAAGAATTTTAGTTCCTTTGCCCTGGCCGTGTCCTCTGCCCTGCCCATATGTTCCCCTCACCACCGTTACCCCCAAAGACCAAAACCCACTCGTGAACTATGGGCCCCAATCCCTAAACTCTTTTTCCAATCTCATCCTGAACTGCCTGTCTCAGTTTCTTTGGCATCTGCAAATATTACTTTAACCTTTCAAAGAACAATACTCAAGATCCTTTTCTATTTTCATAGAGCAGTCACAACTAGATCAAGTCATTCCTTGTGACCCCTTAGATCCCAGTGATAGCTACTCTCCTCTCTCTGTCTCTCTCTCCCTCTCTTTCAGCAAAGACTGAGTTTTGACCTGGGTACTGAGATAGGAACAGGTTCCCAAAGGTAAATAAGACATGGTTCTGTTGTCAGGGAGCACACAGCTGATTAGGGATTACAGTCATAGAAGCAAATCGTTATAGTACAGGTAGTAAGGAAATCAGTGCAGATATTTTCTGTGTAGAGTGGTGGGAAGTAGAAGGAGGGAAAGATTGATTTTGAGTACATCAGAGAAGAAATTGTGAGAGAATCTGGATCTTGAAGCATAATTAATACTTCGTTGTGCAAATGTAAGAGTGGGCATTCCAGGAAATTATCCGTCTTATGCTTTCAGCTCAGGTTTGCCAAGAAGACAGAATTAGCAGAAGTTTGTGCAAGAGGAGAGAGGAGTCGTGGTGTCTCCTAGGCTTCTGGTTTCATTGACGTGGGGGATGGTCATTAACTAAAACAGGGATGGCAAGACAAGGACAAATTTAACCTGTGTCAGAACCTTTCAGAAAAGCGTGTGCTTCATTCACTGTCAATTAGTAAAAGATGAGACTCCATCTGACAATTGGGCTTTGCCATCTTGTTCTTCCAGGCAGTGGTGTCATCAGCATTGGAGATCCAGCACAGATGTGCTTTTTGTGTCCAGGCCGATGGCTGCAGACTTCATGAAGCAGACAGGGGGACATAGTGTCAGTGTCATAGAATGAACACTGATTTTCTTGTGTGTGCTTCTGGAGAAACTCTGACCTCATTTAGGATCTTCACTATTGCACTAATCATTTCTTCATGTGTGCTTTTATCTACTTGGGGGTGGGTTGGATCATCAATATTTAGAAATTAACCAGCCCCTTCGTGTCAAGGGTTTTATTGTCACGGTAAGTTTCACAATAATTCATTGTCCTTATGTTTCTTGCACAGAGGATTTTATTTTATCAATGGTAATGATGCATCTGTGTTTGAACCTTTGAGCTGTGATGATCAACATGCCATTCTCAACCTGGTTCTGTGAATTTTACATGGTTCTCGGTCATTCTGAGAAGAGCAAAGCTCTATACCATTTATAGTCAACAGTAGAAAAACCAACATATCTTGGTTGATCTCACTGATGGTCTATCAATGTTATTTATCTTTTCAAAGGACCGGCTTTTTGTTTCGTTTATCTTTTGTATTTTTGTTTCAGTTTCATTTAGTTCTGCTCTGATCTTGGTTGTTTCTTTTCTTCTGCTGTGTTTGGGTTTGGTTTGTTCTTGTTTCTGTAGTTCGCTGTGGTGTGACCTTAGATTGTCTATTTATTCTCTTTCAGACTTTTTGATGTAGGCATTTAATGCTATGAACTTTCCTCTTGGCACCACTTAGGCTGTGTCCCAGAGGTTTTGATAGGTTGTGTCAATATTATCGTTCAGTTCAAAGAATTTTTAAATTTTGATCTGTATTTCATTGTTGACTTAATGATCACTCAGGAGCAGGTTATTTAATCCCTATGTATTTGCATGGTTTTGAGTATTCCTTTTGGAGTTGACTTCCAATTTTATTCCACTGTGGTCTAAGACACTACTTGATATGATTTCATTTTCTTTCTTAAATTTATTGAGACTTGTTCTGTGGCCTATCATATGGTCTATCTTGGAGAATGTTTCATGTGCTGATGAACGGAATGTATGTTCTGCAGTTGTTGGGTAGAATGTTCTGGAAATACCTATTAAGTCCATCTGTTCTAGGGTACAGTTTATAGGTGCATTTTATGTGGGCTACTTTTTTACATTATTTGTTTTTATATGGACAACAGTGGAGATGCATATTCACAAAATGCTCATATATAATTAAGACATTGTAGTTTCCAGATATCTGGGTTTTAGGATATCAATTTATGACAGCTATGTTTTGTGAGCTTAGTGACTTTTGTGATGACGTATGTGTATCTTTCAGTCTTTATATCTTTACGTTTTATCTTTTGCATATTTTGCAAATATATTCGGATATAGTTCTATATATAATTATATATTATATATTACTTTACATTATATTTATATATAGTTCATATACAGTTATATGTCTATAGCTTCATATATAGTTCAGTCCAACAAAAAACATTCAGTACATACAGAAGTAACCATGACTTATGGTTACTGCTTTGATGCATATTAACAAGACCCAACAATAGATAGTGACTTTTAAAGTGATTACCTCTACACTCCCATCTAAGTTTCCACAACTCCTGGACATTTAAGTTTGGGGTAGGTTAAGAAACAGCGTCAGGAGGATTCATGCATTGTATTATATTCTAGCAAAGATCATCACAACAAAGGGTGTCTTGGGCCACAGTCTCGTTTGATTAATCCTCTTTGAAGCAATCATGCTCTGGCCTTCACCAAGTAGCAGCAGAAATTAAGGAGTCAAAAGTGGCACCAGTTTATTAGATGGACTCTAAAATGCTCTTCTAGCACATGGGATTAAACAGAGCCCAAAGTCCTCATTTGCTTCCTGTGCACACTCACTTCTCAGAATGACATGGAATTATATCTATGTATTATAGATTTTGGGTGTATAAATATATGAGATGTATTGGGACGGTAGGTAAACTGCATCACCCTCGTTTAAAACATGAGTAAATTAAGTTCTGGAGTTTGTGATTTAAGCAAAGTTTATACAGTTAGTTTCTATCTTTACCATCCTTGTGTGTCACTGACATTATTATACCTCTAGGAGTGCAGGTGAAGCATCCACTCCCTCGTCTCCCTTCCCACCCACAAGGAGAAAAGGGTTGGCAAGGCTTATTTGAAAGCAACACTGTAGATGATGAGAGCTTTGCCTGGGAAGCCACACTCACCCCCAGCCCTCCCAGGAAATGCAAGCCCCTGATGAAACCACAAAGGAGTGCAGGGCAAAACTCTGTGTGCTGTTCAATCAAAATGACCCTTGGGAAAGCTAAATAACACAACTTGTGGCAGATATTTGGCCAGCAGCATATCTGGTGTCTGCTGAAGACTCTCTTTCTGATTTGCAGACCGCCATCTCCCTGTTATGCCCTCACATGGCCTTTCCTTGGTGTATGTACACACACACACACACACACACACAGAGTGAGAGAGAGAGAGAGCGCTGATGTCTCTTCTTTTTGTAGTAAGGGCATTAATCCCATTATGCAGGCCCCATGCTCACAATCTCATCTAACCCTGATTACCTCCCAAAGGCCTCACTTCCAAATACCATCACACTGGGAATTAGGGCTTCAACATATGAGTTCATTGGGGACACAAATGTTTAGTCCATAGTAACCTCTTTTATTTGATTATTCTGTGATTACAAGAGACTTCTATACTTTGGAGGTTTAGGATGGATGGGACTGTAGTACTCAAGGTTTACATTTTAGACAAATTTGTGTTCCAATCTCAGCTCTGATTCTTCTGTCTTCATGATGTTGGACAGCTCTCTAGGTCTGAATTTTCTCAACTGTAACGTTGTTTAAAACTAGTACGTGTTTGTATTTGTTAGTCCCAGCTACTCAGGAGGCTGAGGCAGGAGAATGGTGTGAACCTGGGAGGCAGAGCTTGCAGTGAGCCGAGATCACGTCACTGCACTCCAGCCTGGGTGACAGAGTGAGACTCTGTCTCAAAAAAACAAACAAAAGAAACAAAAAAACACACAAAAACTAGTAGCTGTTTGTACAGTTGCAGTCAAGATTAAATGAAAATTGTTCATGTAAAGCTCTTTGCACAGTATTTGGCACAGAATAGGTTCTTGATACAAATTTATCTTATGAATCAGAAAAACAACCAAACTTATCCAAACAAAAGCTGAGACTGGTAACACAATATGGAATTTTTTGACCAGTGGTTTGGTAATTAATATCAGATAAAATTTGTTTGTATTTGATCATACATTTTGTAAGTCTCTATTAATTATAACACTTCACATGTTAAAGTAAACATAGACAAATGGTATGTGTATGTGTGTGCATGAGCATGTGAGCATGTGACCATATGTACCTGGATAGCCTTCCCCATCACTTATTTGGGTAAATAGCCTAATACCAGAAAGAATTTCAAGCAACACACCACTTCAAAATTTTGATTTTATTTTGCTTAAATTAAAAACTGTTTATTCAATGAAACCAGAAATTATTTAAGCCTGCTTTTTCAAGATTAATCTCTAACAAAGATGTTTCTTTGCGCTTCAGTAAGGTGATGCTCCAGTTAAACATTACTAGTAAGAAAATGACAAAAACCAACCAACCAACCACACATACACATGCACACACTCCTCAACTCTCAAAACCTTAGTCTCATGAATCACATTTTTTTATATCCATGCTGTTAATAATGTAGTGAGTATCCTAAAATATTTAGTATTTACGTTTTATAGAAGTGATCATTGCTTTTCATTTCATGTAAGCTTAGTGACTCAGATGAAAAAGTACGTCAGCCTGTTCGCATATGAACTGAAATGTCAAGGCGACAATTCATTTGATCATCAGTAAGAAAGCATACTAATAGAGTTTTTAAAAGCTGGATTTTCAACAGAATGAGCCAGAGTTGAATGAATCCTTACCCTGGCTTTAATGATCATAGTAGTCACACCTGATAACCACTAGCACAAAAGGTGTTCGCCGTAACGCCACAGCATTTAAAGAAAAAGGGGGAAAAATGCACGTTACAGAGAACAGCCTTGGGGATGGGAATGGAATTCATTGCATTTCAGTAAAATCTGAGCTTGCAGAGGCCAAGGAGTAATTCTGAATGCTCTTGGGGAATAAAACAAAATCTAAACATCGTTCATAACCTATGGCAATTAAAAAGCAGCCTAGGGAGCTGGAAATTCAAAGGGACTGTGTCTTCATGAAAACTTCAAGTAGCTCTCTCTCTTTAAATTTGGTTCAAAATGTACTATAAAGACCTGTGGGATTTGTTTGTGCATATTGGTTAGATTTATGTATTTAGAAAAGAGCTACCAGGAATATATTCCCAGAAAGTGACTTTAAGCTCTAGTAAGTGATCTGATTTCTGGCCTTGCAAAGGAAATCAATAAAACAAGAATAGGATCTTGCAAAGTCAGTGGTTTCCTCTGGTGAAGCTGTGCCCCTGCACCCTCCATCACTGACTTGCCCAGAATGAACCTGTCTCGGGCTGTAATTGTTTTGTGATTAGTGCGAATGTGTGTTCCCCACCACATAGATTCACTATTGATTTTTAATTAATAATAATGTCTTGTATTTATAGAGTTACCGTCCCAGAAGAAATGTGAGGGCTTCATAGTTGATGAATTCCAATTTATTTTTATACTGCCTGGCTGAATGTAAAGATTAGGTATTCTGATTTCATTTTAAGGAGGAAAAATTGAACCCAAAATGTTAAATTATTGACCATGGGGAATTCAGCAAGCTAATAATAGAACCACCAATTAAAATCTGGTAGTATTGACTTTTCATTCTGGCTGTTTCCCGAAAATATCTGATCGGTTAGGTCAACTTTGATTATTCCTTTGAAAAAAGAAGTTGATAAAAACAATTATTTGAAATTGTTATGATGAACAGAAGTTTACATTCTCATTATTTTGGTCATATATAGTAACTGGGCTTAAGATATGTTTGCTTGTTAGACCACATGCATTTTTTGTAGCCTATATTAATATATTTGGAATGCTTGTAAGTCACATGTATCTTTACCTCCTGGTAAGGGACCAATGCAAAACTTAAGTTTTGACATTAGGTAGGTGTCATTTTTCAAGGACTGGGTAGCTGTATCACCACCTGGCATTGTTTTGTCTGATGGAAAAAGGTAATAGTCTGTCCAAGAAAAACATGCTCAAAACACTTACCTCATTGTACCTATGGGAAGGTTACTAGCAATCTTTCAATCACACATTCCTCCAGCCTTAAAAACTTGGGACTCTGATTTTCCCCGCTTTCTTCCATTACAGTTTCTGTCAGTTTTCCCTGGGAATTTATTACTTTATTTCTCTATCCTATCCTTACTGCTATCACTCTTCTCTTCATGTAAATGCGGTGACCTCCTTACTATCTCCCCAACTCCCCAAATCCACTTTAGATTAACTTTTCTAATAAATTCTCTGTTATTTTTGAAATTTTGAATTATTCAGGCACCAAAAATACACAGAATAATATGTTGAGCATTAATATCTCCACCACCCAGTTTAAAAAATGCAACATTTGGGACACACAAATGTTGAAACCCTCTTTGAAGCCACTTCCCAATTTTGTTTCTTTCCTTCCTTCTTCACTACCATGAATTTAGTGGTTATTATTCTCATCAATGCTTTTATATGTCTACCATATATATATGTGTGTGTCTTCATTAAAATGTATAGTATTTATTCATTCTGGTTGTTTTTTTCTGAAACTTTAATTTTTTCATTGCGACTTTGGGATTGTCATTATGGTTTCAGAGGTATCCACATTAATGCAGATGACTATGTTTCCTTTTATCTCATTACTTTTATCCATTGGTTCTACAAACAATTTATCCATTCTTCTGAGGATAGACTTTGAGATGCCTTGCAATTTTTTCCTTCAAATACAGGCAATTAGGTAGTAAACATTTTTTAACTTACTTCCTTGTTCACATTTGTGAGAGTTTCTCTAGGGCATATACCCAAAGGTCTAACTGCTAAAAGGTGGGATCTGCTCATTTTTAAATTTATCATTAAAACATGGTTGTGCCAGCTGACATGCTCTGCTCACATGCCGTACTTCATCTACCAAAGGATATTCATTGATCTCTCCACCAACTTCAGTGGACTTTCAGCCTCCTCAAAGAGAAGAGCTCTTCCTCACTTCGCCTCACCTGAGAGACCTTCCCCAGGGACTACTTTTTGTGAGGGATCACAAATTCAAAAGCCTTTGGACTACACGCTGAAATGTAGATGTGTGAAATGCAGGGTGCGTGACAGATCTGGAGTGGATAGTGGAGACGACACATGTGCTAGTGCATCCTGTCTGACTTAACGGTTTCCAAGTTTGCTGTATTACTTTATTTTCCTGAGAGTCTGTCTCAGAAACGTGGAAAGAGCTGATTCACTTTATAGCAGCAAAGAGCAAGGACCCTGGAGCTAGCCTGCCTGTTTTTGAATCCCTGCTCTCCACCGCTACTAGTTGTATGTTTTTGAGCAAGTTTCTGAACATCCCCAAGGCTTGGTTTCCTTGTTTGTGAAACGGGGGAAGTGCTAGTACTTAAATTTATAAGACTACGATGAGTACTACATGGGATAATATTCATAAAGCTCTAAAGTAACTGTTCAATACATTTTTGTTGAATTGTTGAGGAGAGTACAAATAACAAAATTTACATGGTTTTTACTGTGCGTCAGGCATTGTTTTAGGAACTGGGGAAACAGTAACCTTAGTATCTGTAATGACATTAACATCTGTCTCTTTCTCAAACTAAACTGCCAGCTGGGTTCAAGCCCCTAACACATTGCTTGGCCACACAATAGGCACTCAAGAATATGTGTTAAATGCATAAATGAACCTAATGATTCTCCTAAGGCAATATAAATTCCCAAAGCAAAATCTGAGCCATGATGGAACAAGGAAATTATATCCACAATAGCTTGATTCTCTACATATTAGTGTATTCTTATTCTTCAAAAATGGATTATTTCTATGTCATATGGGTAGTAACTTGCCATTAGCCATAATATTCGAGTAAACAGAATACCGTATTTTTGCTGATGATGAATAACATAACTATTTTTGGATCCCTTACTTGTATACAAAATAACACTCCCAACCTTGGATTATCACCAGTCTTTTTGGTTTTTTATTTCCTCACATTTTAGGTCTCATTGTTCATGAAGGAGCTGCAGTTTACAGAGTGTTTAAGCGCTGGCGAGCTGTGAATTTGCACTGGGATGTGTTAAATTATGACAAAGCCACAGACATCGAAGAAAGCAGCCGGGGAGAGTCTTCCACAAGTAGGACTTTGTGGTTGCCATTGACAGCTCTGCGGAACAGAAACTTGGTCCACCCAACTCAGTTAACCTCACCAAGGTTTCAGTGTGGCTATGTGTTATTGCACCTGTTCAATCGGATGAGACCCCATGAAGACTTATCAGAAGATAACAGCTCGGGGGAGGTTGTGATGAGAGTGACTTCAGTGTGACAAAAGCATAAGATGATGCAGTGTGGACCACCCTGCACATTTTGGAATGTAATTGCAGTGAATGGCAAAACCATAGCACTTCTAAAAACACATCTATGAACTTTTTAAAATTTATGCTTTTTATATGAACATTTGAATTGCAAATACATTTTTCTGAGAAAAAGAGTCCTCTTGTTCTTCGTTGTCTGGTTTGTCACATCTTTTATAAGTTGGTACTTGAAATCATTATACATATAATTTAACTATACTTGGTTAAAAGAATAATGAAAGTTATCCTTAAGGCCAAAACTATTTTTTCTTGCTTGTTTTAAATATATTTTTATGAAAGCTTTCGCTCTGTGTGTAATTTTTCAGACCTGTTACAAATTGTTAAGAGTTTAGGATGCTGTGGGCAGATTCCAAAGTGCCTGTCAGTTCTGCAACATAGAGAGCTCTGAGGTGATGCTCTTGTGCCTCGTGCTGGTTGGCAAACTGAAGCATGACTTTTTGCTGTGTTGAAGTAACCAGTCACCAGGAATGCATGGTCTAGGACTTATGTCTTGTTACCTAATTTCTGAAACAGAGAGCTTGTAAAAAGATAAAAATGAGTGAAATAAAAATAGCTTTACTCCAGTACATATTACATAAGCAGGGCATCTTGCATACTTATAACCCCAAAAGCTCACCAAAATGTTGTGTCCTAGTACCTGCAATAATGACAATGACTAACATTTGCATAGCCCTCCGATAGACCTATCACAATTAATTTAGTTAATTATTAGTGTCTTGAATTCTTTGAGCACCATCTTAATTAGATTTTCTTTTTGTAAAACCTTACATACCTTCTTAAATCATTTAAAAGCTAATCCTATTACTTGGTTTAATGAAGTTCTATGAAATGTGTTTGCCAGCAGTGAGAAGTCTTTTTCTTTCACTAGATGAGTATTTTTTTTAATGAAAAGAGGAAATGAAAAATGAGGCTATTGACTCCCCAGGAACAGGTTGCGAACTAGCGGTACCTGGGGATTTTCTACCTTCTTATCTACCTAATGGAGGCAATTGGCACATTTTAATGAACAACCACAGAGCAGATGAGAAGACAGGAAGGATGTTTTCCCTTGAAACATGAATTGAACATGCTGGTTGTTTGAAGTAATCAATGACTAGATTTTAAATCATATAAAATAAAATGCTTTATGTCCTATTTTCTAAAAATAACTTTTGGGTGATTAATAATAGAATAGTTCATGTTTACATAATGGAATACCTCACAGAATAGAATTGTGATTCCTCCATAGCAAATTCTCCCAAAACTTGAAATAATATTTTTCCAGTCAAAAGCTGTGTCACAAATGATAAGGATGTGACAATTTGCAGAAACGTGAAGAATGAATCATAAAAGAAGGAAAATTCAGCCGCTATTTAAGGGCAGATTTAGATGGTGAGAATGTTAAACAGTGTTTCAAACTTTGATTAATTGCTTGTTTTAATCTGATGTTCCATGAGCACAGTCCTGGGTGAGATTCCTGAACAGTTTCATCACTAAGGCAGATCATCAACAGCATAACGTTTAATAGGGATAATTGTGGTTAGTACTGACATTACAATTTAGAGCATTGTGTTAAAAATACCGGACTAAGAGACTTTAGACACAAATTATCACTGCTCCACTGCCCTTCGAATTAGTGCACACCTTTGTATTCATATCAACTCACTCAAAAACAAAAAGGGACAGAGGATGAGAACCCCACTTTCTCTAATGACTGTATGGGGTGCATGAGGTGGAGACGGCTGGAGACAAGCCTGCTTGATGGAAAGGAGAGTGGATGATGGAAATATCCATCAGAAAAAATAAAATAAAAAACACGCACCCTAGTCTCCCTATTTCCCAAGACCTTGCTCTTTGAATGTACCTTTTGTCTACATCCTGTCTTCACAGCTCCCACCTTCTCTCTCTCTCTCTCTCTCTCACACACACACACACATGCACACACACACACTGAATCAATGTTGGAATAAGAAATTGGCAGAATTTCCACTCAACAAAATGTACCATTCATGAAAGTGATTGCATAGAAACTCAAAAGAGGCGGAGCGTGGTGGCTCATGCTTGTAATCCCAGCACTTTAGGGGGCTGAGGCAGGTGTATAATTTGAGGTCAGGAGTTCGAGACCAGCCTGGCCAACATGGGGAAATCTGTCTCTACTAAAAATACAAAAATTAGCTGGGCGTGATGGTGCCCGCCTGTAATCCTAGCTATTCAGGAGGCTGAGGCACGAGAATCGCTTGAGCCTGGGAGGCAGAGTTTGCAGTGAGCTAAGATTGCACTACACTCCAGTCTAGGCAATAGAGTGAGACCCTGTCTCAAAAAAAAAAAAAAAAAAAAGAAACCCAGAAGAAACACTCCAAAGGTGGGGAGTGCATTTCAAGAATTTGAAATAATAGAGCTTTAAAATAATTAAAATCCTAAATATCATGCTATATAAGTTAATGCTGTAATTCAAACTCGGGCTGCCATACATGTCAAAAACATTTATGGTAAGGAAATGAGTTGGAAATATTTTAAATTATTATCTTCAAAATCTTTTTCAATATGATACAGATTTAGAAGCTGTATGCAGCCTGTCTCTTTTCAATTATTTGTAGTAGAAACACGGAGCACTTTCTGTGCTGGGCACTGTTAGCGGCAGGGCATGGATAAGCCAGGTTGTCAGGAAAACTCCGTGTGTGGGGATAGGCTGCACTGCATCATATGTGTCAACATACAGGTGAGCTAAGAGAGGTGCCAGGCTAGAGGGGTTGTCAGTTGCCCTAGGGCAGCTGGGGAAGGTGTCTCTGATGAACTGACAGGACATGGGTCTGGAAGCATGAATGAATACTTGCCAATCAGATAAGGAGAGAACACTCTGGAACAGCTGTGGAGTAAAAGGCATGTTCCAGCAGTGGAGAGGCTTCCTGTAGGGGACCGTGGGCCACAGGCGAAGACACGATCCCACCTTAGGTATCTAGGTCTGGATCTCATATAGCAGCTGGTGTTCAAGCAGTGGCTGGTAAGATTTAGCAGGATCATTTGTGGGAGATGGATGTTCTCTCTTCACCAGTTGCTGCAAATTCAATGAGGCAATAGAAATACTAAGGCATCAAATGGGCTATGCTGCTTTCTTTCGCTCTCCCAGGAGATGGCAACGTGCACCATTGTGAAGAGGAAAGCACTTCTTCTACTCTTGTGGAGTAGAGGACAGTTTCTCCATTATTAAATGAGCCCCGAACACTTTCGAGAGTAAATACATGTTATCATCTGATTTTTCCTCTCTCTCTCTCTATATATATATTTTTTTCCTTTTTATTTTTTTGAGAGAGGGTCTTACTCTATCACCCAGGCTAGAGTGGAGTGGTGTGATCTCAGCTCACTGCACCCTCTGCCTCCCAGGTTCAAGCGATTCTCATGCCTCAGCTTCCTGAGTAGCTGGGATTACAGGTGGCCGCCACCACGTCTGACTGATTTTTGTATTTTTTAGTAGAGACGAGGTTTCACCATGTTGGCCAGGCTGGTCTGGAACTCCTGACCTCAGATCAGCCCCCCACCTCGGCCTCCCAAAGTGTTGAGATTACAGACATGAGCCACCGCACCCACCCATTTTGTTTGTTTGTTTGTTTTTTATTCTGTACATCCCAATAACTAAAACCAAAATAAAGCAAGCTCTCTCTGTTGTTTTTGTTTCAGCCTGGGACTGCTTCTCTTTTCTGTTTTTTCCCCATAAGTTAACAATGTTAGCCTGGCCTATTATTTTTGATGATGGACAAATGTTCCCTCCTCTCTTGCCTATGTATGGGAGGAGGATTAGCCATCTAGCAATTGATGTGTCCCTTTTTAAAATGTATTTATTTATTCATTCATTCATCATTCATTATTTTTCTGAGACAGAGCCTCATTCTGTTGCCCAGGCTGGAGTGCAGTGTCGTGATCTCAACTCACTGCAACCTCTGCCTCCCGGGTTCAAGCGATTCTCGTGCCTCAGCCTCCTGAGTAGCTGGAATTACAGGCATGTACTACCTTACCCCGCTAGTTTGTGTGTGTGTGTTTTGTATTTTTGGTACAGACGGGGTTTCACCATTTTGGCCAGACTGGTCTTGAACTCCTGGCCTCAAGTGATGTGCCCACTGGGCCTTCCAAAGTGCTGGGATTGCAGGTGTGAGCACCACGCCTGGCCTGTTATGTCACTTTTAAACAGAGGTATTGCTTTGCCTATATGTCTCTGTATAGCTTAGTTTTTAACTTATATCTTTTAATAGCAGTAAGTTACAAATAGCTGATATTTTAAACTTCTCTTTCCAAGTTCAACCTTTTACAAACTAAGATGTGGCAAAGTTTGTTTTAAACTATGTATGAAATAAATATTATATATTACATAATACATAATAAAATGTTATATATAATAATGTAATATATAATTATTTCATTATGTACATATTATATATTATTTATATAAATGACATAATTTATACAAAAATCATTTGGTATTCTACATATTAAAAAATAATAGGTTAAAGGCCTTAAAAAGTACTTTAGCAATTAGCTTAGTGCCAGTTTATCAGTTCAGAAAAAAATGTTTCCATTATGTGTGGGTGACACAGAATTGCAGCAGATGCTATAATTTATAGCAAAGCTCAAAGTTCTGGTCCCCAGTGGTACCTAGAGATTAATTGATTTCCTTCGTAAAGGTGCCATTTTATATAACATGGGTTTATGTGGTTAATTTGTTAAGGAGTTTAAAGTTGTTTTGGCCGGGTGCAGTGGCTCACACCTGTAATCCCAGCACTTTGAGAGGCCAAGATGGGTGGATCACGAGGTCAGGAGTTCAAGACCAGCCTGGCCAACATGGTGAAACTCCATCTCTACTAAAAATACAAAAATTAGCCAGGCGTGGTGGCGGGCGCCTGTAATCTCAGCTACTCGGGAGGTTGAGGCAGGAAAATCACTTGAACCCAGGAGGCGGAGGTTGCAGTGAGCCAAGATCACGCTGTGGCACTCCAACCTGGGCGGCAGAGCCAGACTCCATCTAGAAAAAAATTAAAAAAAAAAAAAGTTGTTTTAAGACATTTTCTCCCTAGGAAATATAGGACAGTAGGAGCCAATGGGAGAATGAAAATAATGCACAGTTTCCTATAAAGTTTTGGGGGTGTGTTTTTTAATCATGTCTTTTTTTGTTTTTGTTTTGTTTTTGAGACAGAGTTTCACTCTTGTTGCCCAGGCTGGAATGCAATGGCATGATGTCGGCCCATTGCAACCTCCACCTCCGGGGTTCAAGCCATTCTTCTGCCTCAGCCTCCCTAGTAGCTGGGATTACAGGCATCCACCACCACGCCCAGTTAATTTTTGTAAAGACGGAGTTTTCAACCATGTTTGCTAGGCTGGTCTCGAACTCCTGACCTCAAGCGATCCACCCGCCTCAGCCTCCAAAGTGCTGTGATAAAGTTTCTATTTCTTTTCCAAAATAAGTGAGCAGTCACTAAATTTTCTTGCAACTTTTCATATTGTTGAGTTTTCTACATGCAACATGGCTTTTATGGGAGAAATTATCTTTTTCTCATATTACAAATGGGGAAAATGTTTGCTCTAATATGTACAGAGAAGGGAGTTTAATGCATCTGTCATGGTGAGCTGGGCATTTAAAAATCTTGCCTATGGACCCATCAAACAGGGATATTCATGGCAACTGCTGGACCTCAGAAGGGGCATCAGCTGTGGGCAAGAGGTACCATGGAGAGAAACATCTTATTACAGCAGTGGAGTTAGCTCTTCATCACCGCTGCACAGGGGCTTTGGGGCCGTGGAGATCTGCACAGAAGCTGCTGTGGCAATGAGAACAATGGGTGGAGGCTATAGAAACTCACTAGGACACTCTTCCCATGATACTCTTGAGAATGTCAGGATTTACTAAAAAGGAAGAATCAAAGCATGGATTAGGAGACCAGCAGAAGGAAATAAAAAAGCACTCTTCAACTAAGTCCTTTATAATGAGTCTGCTTCTGTGAGCTGCAGCTCTCAGGATGCTTCCTTCTCTATAGCCCCATCCTCATTCATTAATCTTGGCTTGGGCAAACACGGTGGCGTTCTCCCCACAGTGCCATTGTTGAGGCTCATAGTGGGACCCAGCTTGCTCCTGCTGGGTGTGTTAATGAGGATCAGTGCCCCAGATGAGCTGGAGAGGCTTCCCTTCACATGGAGGGGAGGAACAAGCCAGGAGCAGTGGCAGCCATGGAGGGGATGAGGAAAGGGTGGGGACACAGTGACCAGGAGCCCAAAAGTCACCCTGTGAGGTGAAAAGGAGGGCAGGCTGCTGGGACCACAGGATAAGAGACAGGCTGGTTTCAAGTTTATGGTCGTGTGGAGGATGGAGTCAAGTAAACTGGCATTTAGAACAGAGTGGTGTAAGTGCTGTCTTGCAGAAATAAGAACTTAAGGAAGAGCACATGGGAAGGACAAGTGACTGAGACTGAGGGTTCAGGAAGGGTCTCCTGAAGGAGGTCACCTTTTAAACTGAGAACCTGAAGTAGCAGGGGCTGACTGAAGAGGCAGACAGAGTGTGCACAGGAAGCAGGCACATTTGGAGAGGAGCAGAACACTTGGCTATTTACATGTAAGAGGCTGATATGGTTTGACTGTGTCCCCACCCAAATCTCACCTTGAATTCCCACGTGTGTGGGAGGGACCTGGTGGGAGGTAATTGAATCATGGGGGCTGGTCTTTCCTGTGCTGTTCTCATGGTAGTTAATAGGTCGCACGAGATCTGATGGTTTTAAAAAGGGGAGTTTCCGTGCATAAGCTCTCTTCTCTTGTCTGCCACCAAGTGAGACGTGCCTTTCACCTTCTGCCATGATTGTGAGGCCTCCCCAGCCACATGGAACTGTAAGTCCAATAAATCTCTTTCTTTTGTAAATTACCAGTCTCAGATATGTCTTTATCAGCAGTGTGAAAACAGACTAATACCGAGGCGCAGAGAGACAGGGAGAGCTGACCAGATGGCTCCTGGGGTCTGCAGGATGGGGGAGCCCTGTGCTGACCCTGGGACAGGGAGCTCAGGGCAGCAGGAGTTGGTAGAATGATCCTACGTCCTTTGGTGGCTTCGCTGAGTTTCTGCACACATAAGACAGCAACGTGGAGATGACTAATAGGCAGTCAGATGTGTGAGTCCAAAGCTTAGGGGCAAGATTGCTGCTAGAACCTTATATGTCAGGGACATAGATGGGACCAACACCTGTGGGAGGAGTGGGGATGGAGTGGGGGAGAGAGAGTGTGCAGAATGGGGGGAAAGACCAAGGGAGTTAAATGTTTAGAAGCCACAAGGGGAAAGACTGCTTCAAAAACAAGTCAAGAGTATCAAATGTCCCTGAAAAGTCAGATCAGGACTGTGAAGCCTGTGGCATTTAACGCAAGGAGGACCTTGGTGCTCTTGACAGAAGCAGTTTCAGTGAAATTGCAGGTGGGGGAGAAGCTGCAATCTAATTGTGAATGACAGTGACAAGTAGGCGGTGGCTGTGTTTCTCAAAGTGGGATTTCCTTTTCTTCCTCGTTTTTAATTTTTTATTCGTCGTTTCTCCCTTCCTTCATTTCAAGATGTGAACTCCTTGAGCATGTTTAAATGGGAGTTGAAATTGTAAATAAGTGAGGGCGATAAACCTCCCTGAAGAGGGCGGAGGGGGTGGGATCTGGAGCCCTGCACAGTGTTTGAGCTGCAACTTCAACCAGAAGGGAAGAAGGAGAGTGGGGGTATGTGCATAGCACGTAATGCAGATAAGGGCATAGCTTTGGTTAGAAGGAAATTAGGGAACCCCTGCTTGGTGGCTTCCATTTTCTCTTTGAAATAGGAGACCTGGTGCTTCATACTCAACCTCTCTAAACCAGAACTCTTTGTTTCTCCTTGAAAACCCGTTCCCCTGTCATCTCTGAAAATAGAAATTGCATTCTTATAGTTGCTTAAGTCAAAAAACCTTGGCATCATCCCTAAATCCTTCACTCCTTTGTATCCCATCTTCAATCCACTAGTGAATTCTATCAGTTCAGTCTTTACCATTTTTTCCAAATCTAATTACCAGTCATCACCTCCCTTGCTCAAATAAGCCACCATCATCTCTCATGGGATTATCTCAATAGCTCCCTGAGGTCAGTTGTACTGAGTTGAATGGTGTTTCCTCCAAAATTCATGTCTTCCTGGAATCTCAGGATATGACCTTATTTGGAAATAGGGTTTTGCATATGTAATTAGTTAAGATGAAGTCAAACTGGATGAGGATAAGCTCCAAATTCAATGATTGGTGTTCTTATGAGAAAGCCAGGTTAAGACACACAAAAAAAGGTGACAGGTGATGACAGAGGCAGAGGTTGGAGGGAGGGAGCTGCAAGCCTTGAGGGCCAAGACTGTTGGCAGTCACCAAAGCTAACATGAAAGGATGTTCTCCTAGTGCCTTCAGAGAGACCATGGCCCTCCTGACACGTAGATTTTGGACTTCTGGCCTCCATAACTGTGAAATAATGTGTCTATTTTTGAAGACACACAACTATTGGTACTTTGCTATGACAGCCACAGAAAACTAATACACTCCTCTTGCTCCCCATAGTCCTAGCTCAGAGCAACAGAGTCATCATTTCAGGGTGTAAATCAAGTCATGTCATTCCTCTACTTAAACACACTCGAATGGAGTCCCATCTCACTGAGAATGAAGTCAGTGTCTTTGCAATGTCCCACAAGGTCCTACGTGATCTACCTCTCTGACCTCAGCTCCTACTACTCTTTTACTTGCTCAGTCTGGCTTGTGCGAGCTGTGAAACATATGAAGCATCTTCCTGTGCTCACTTCCTATGCTTCCTCTACCTAGAACATGCTTGCCCGCATGTCCTCATGGACCACTTTGCTTCCTTCCTGTCACGAAGTCCTCTTGGACCACTCTAAAATGGCGCTCTCTTCCTGCTCTCTGCTCCCTCCCTCTGCTTTATGTTCCCTGGAAAACTTTCCAGCATCCAACATAGTATATGTTTATTTCCTACTCTTTACCTCCACTAGAACGTAAACTTCATGAGAGCTGGGGCTATATTTTGTTCAATGCTGCTCCCCTGATGCTTAGCATGACTGGCATACAGCACGATTGGCACACAGTGAACTCTCAACAAATATTTTTTTAAAATCAATAAATGAATATGCTAGGAATAAGAAAGGAGATGTTAGGGTCAGAGGAGATTGTTGAAAGTTTAAATATGGTGGAGGATGGGAAAGGAAGGGAACTGGGAAAGAGAAGGCCTGTCTGGAACAGCAAGGTGACAGTTGATACCAGAAACCGTGACTTTATAGGGTCATCCATGCGAGCACCCACTCCTGGGCTTAAGTATAAAGTCTTGCACTAAGTAGGTTAACTTGCGCAGAAGGATGCCCTGATCAACACTGTGTACAGTGTTAACTGGACAAAGTTTGCATTAAAAAGAATCGTGTGACAATGTTGAAAGCCAAATAAATCACCATTATTCACCAGCTAGGAGACTGCAGTGCATGTGCTGGTCAGATTATATAACCACTAAGATTTCTTATAGCTCTGACACTTGCCAGTTCCCTTCCTCCCCCACCCTTCTTCTCCTCCTCCTTCATATTCTCGTTCTTTCCCTTCTTCCCTTTCTTTTTCTTCTTCAACACCAACACACCATTATCAGAATCCACATTAGCTTCAACTTCTTCTTTATCACGGCAGACCTCTTTCTGGCTGCCATCATTTCAGAAACAAAGAGGAAATACAATTTATATGAAGGCTGGAAAACATTTTATCTTTCCTGAATAGATTATCTCTTCAATAGTTATTCTGCCAGCTGAGATCCTTGGAAAGGCTCTACAAATATCTTACAGGCATTTGTGATTTGAATAAAGTTTTCTGAAAGGATGAAAGAATTGGTCTGTTGGAAATACTCTAAGATAGGCTGTTTACAAGTTCCTGGTTGAATGTTTTAGACTATGATTAATTTCATCACTGCATATCTGGAATTGCTGTAACGTCTATTGAATGAACAATTACTCATTGTAACAGTTTCCTGAAGCCTTCTCTATGGGCTGCAAAAATGCCTATGCAATTAATCTCTAAATGCCCTCTGTAGCATATTGGTGATCAACAGAGTCAAATGAAATTACATAGACGTCTTCCCAGTTGGGGAAAAAATGAGGGGTCTAGCAAGAGCCAGGTTGAGTGATTCAGTGTCAGCCTAGAAGTGTTTGGTACAGAAGGTGTTTACAACAGTTTTTTAACATGGAGTAACTTCTCAGGCTGTCAGCTGTACTGATACTGAGTGCGTATGAGAGACAGTGTTTAAATACCTTTTCCCTAAATGTTCTTTCAAACTCATAATGTGTATGGGTCAGAAGTTTGCATTTGACAATTGTAGCTTATGGAGACTATCCTTTGGACGAATCTCGACTCAGGTTGGATTTCCATGGCCCCACCCACTTTTGATTGGGTGTTGCTGGATTTTGAGCAGCCACCACTTCCTGGTATTCAAATAACCATGAGGAAGAAAAATCCCGTAAACCTATGTCTGGCGACCTAGATGCTCCATCACCCAGACCCAGCGCCTAAAGGAGAGAGTCAGTGGTGTGTGTAAGGAGTGAGCGAGCAGGGGGATAGGGTCAGGAAGAACCAGCAGCTGTGGCAGTTCATGGCTCAATGTTACTTAAGAAGCATCTTTCAACCTGGCCTCCTCCCTAAGTAAGACTGACTGATTGATGAGAAGGAAGATGCTGAGACACATGACCATGAAACAAACAGAAGATAATGTCTCGTATTAGTTTCCTATTGCTATTGTAAAAAATTACCACTTTCTTGGTGGCTCAATAAAACAACACAGATTTATTATCTTACAGTTACAGTGGGCAGACATCCCAAATAGATTTTAAGGGGCTAAAATTAAGGTGTCAATGTGGCTGGTTCTTCAGGAGGCAATAGGGTACAATTTGCTTTCTTATCTTTCCAGCTTGTGGGGTTTCTCACATTACTTGGCTCGTGGTCCTTTCCTCCATCTTTCAAGCACACCACTTCAACCTCTGCTTTCTCATCACTTCACCTTTCTGACTTTGACTCTCCCATCTCTATCTTATAAGATCCTTGTGATTATGATTGGCCCACCCAAATAATTCAAGATAATCTTCCCATCTCAAGATCATTCACTTAATCACAAGTTTTTTCTGCCTCATAAGGTAAAATATTTACAGGTTTGGGGGGGCATAACCAGGACATCTTTGTGGGGCCATCATTCTGCTGACCAAAGATGTATTTGGTCTGAGCTCGTGTCCAAGCACATTATTCTGAGTCTCTAAACTTTTGTTAAGGCTACCAAGTGCTTGAGTCCTAGTCGGACATGGATACTGCCAAGCATAGTTCTCTGCATGGACAAGGTACATTTCTGGAGAATTTATTTTATTATATTTGAATCATCAAATTATTTACAGTTAAATCTTAGAAGCAAGTAGAGTCCAGGTCACCAACTAGCCCAACAAGGGAAGAGTGGGAAGTGGGAAAATCCTGCTCTGCCCTCATCCCCACGACTGAGAGCCACTGTTGCAACTACCAAGACAAAGTGTTGACAGCACGGCTCTCTGCACTTTTACTCAAATTGCAAATTGCTTACCTGCTTATGCTTTACCCATCACAAAGCAATCTGCTTCAGTTTCATAGTAATCCCTTTATGGCAGAGAGCTCCCAGGGATCATTTCTTGAATTAAGACACCCAATGGAATTCACTGGCAATGTAATGGGATCAGAGAGACCTGTAAGTAGAATCATGTTGTTCTTTGAATTTCACTTGCTTTAATTTTTATTAGGTATTGTTATAGATAGTAAATGTTATAATAAATTTAAGTATACAATTAGAAAATTATGGATGAGAAGGCATATATATATGTATGTGTATATATATATGTATATATATGTGTGTGTATATATATATGTGTGTGTATATATATATATATATGTGTATATATATATATAGTTGGAGGTGGGGCCTGGTGGGAGTGACTGGATCATGGCAGTGGTTTCTAATGGTTTAGCACCACCCCTCAGTGCTGTCTCGTGAGTGAGTTCTCATGAGACTGTTGTTTAAAAGTGTGTAGCACTTCCCACTTCGCTCTCTCGTCCTCCTGTGTCAGCCATGTAGGAAGTGCCGGCTTCTTCTTCACCTTCCGCCATGATTGTAAGTTTCCTGAGGCCTCCCCAGCCATGTTTCCTGTACAACCTGTGGAACTGTGAGCCAATTAAACCTTTTTTCTTATAAATTACCCAGTCTCCAGTAGTTCTTTATAGCAATGTGAGAACAGACTAATACACACAGTAATATATCGTCATCTTCCTTCTCTGAGGCCCTCAAATTCACACTCTCTATGTTCCTTTGCTCAGTAAATGGCATCATAATCCACCCAGTCGTCCAAGCCAGGATAGAGCCATCATTGTTATCTTCCACGTTTCCCGTGTATTTACTTCCTTAATATAATTCAATCCCATTTTCTCCATGCCCACTGCCACCACCTTAATAACGACCCTCCAGATATCCTGCCTAGTTTTCTCCAATAGCCTCTTATCTACTCTCCTAGCTTCTAGTTTTGCTCACTTCAAATTATTTCCCATATTTCTGTGAAAATTTTTTCTAAGACATAAATCTAATCATGTTATTGTCTGACTTAAAATTTTTCGAAGCCTTCTCTTTGCCTTCAGGATAAAATCCAAGCTCCTTAACATGGTACCCAAGGGCCTGGCCCCTTCTGATCTCCCCAGCTTCATTACTTGCCATGACCCCACAAGCACACAATGCTCCAGCCAGAATGGAGACTGAAAACCAGCATGGATCTGAGTTGGAAATTACACACAGTAACCCAAAAATTCAAACACAAAACAAAAAGGAACTTTACTTTTTGTAGCCTTAGGCTTCAAGTGGTTCTGCGGTCTCCACTCTCATTGAAGGTGGTAGCTGGATTGGGGGCAAGGCATTTGAATTTTCCAGTCAAGACAACTCAGTTTCTTCTGGTCTAAAACAATGTTCTAAATAAAAAACTGTATCTTTAGGGTAAATTTCTTACTTAAAAGGGAATTTTTAACCTTCTTCCTTTTGTTCCCCCTTTAACTCTGAAGGCAGAAGGAAAAAGGGAAGAAGGGTTATATATAATCCTACAGTGATGGGACAGGAGACATTGGTGGTCACCTTGTGATTCTATCTTATAGGCCCCACTGACCTCTGTCTGATGTACAGCTAATTGCCCCCAGTCTTTGGGCGTAGGCTTTGAGCCTCATTGCATCTGCTGCACCAGTAGTCCGAAGGTTTCCTCTGTCGCCTCGTCTTGCATGGTGGTTGCTCCAAAGTAGTTTGGCCATCTGCTTCCCACTGTGCCATCCCCATCTTGGCTCTCAGTGGGCCACCCACCATCTGAGTCTCACCCAGTCTTGCCAGTCTCACCCTGCAATGAGCTCCAGGCTTTGGGCTGTCTGCCCTATGGGATTTACTTGTCCCAGGCCTTGAAAACTCCCGTGACTGATGTGCAAATTCATTCTTTTTCTTATAAACTAATTTTATTGAGTGTTAATGTACCGACTACAAATGCACACGTTAAACTACAGTTGACAAATGTATATGCATGTGCCACAAATATCCCAGTCAAAATGTAGAACATCCTTACCACTCCAGAAAGTTTTTTCTGCTCCTTTCAGTCAGTTTTTGTGCCTCCCAGAGGTAAAAGCTGTTGTGACGTCTATTGAGATAGATTCGTTCTGGCTGCTCTTGAATTTCATGTAAAGGAAATATGTACATACCATATACTGCTGTACATACTTTTTGCATCTGACAATATTTGCTTTTCGGAATGCTTTTGGGATCCATCCACGTTGTTGTGTTGATCAGTTATTTGTTCATTTTTATTGCTGAGTAGTATTCTATTATAAGAATGTATCGGCCAGGCGCAGTGGCTCACACCTGTAATCCCAGCACTTTGGGAGGCCGAGATGGGCAGATCATGAGGTCAGGAGATCGAAACCATCCTGGCTGACACTGTGAAACCCCGTCTCTAATAAAAATACAAAAAATTAACCAGGCATGGTGGCAGGCGCCTGGAGTCCCAGCTACTTGGGAGGCTGAGGCAGGAGAATGGCGTGAACCCGGGAGGCGGAGCTTGCAGTGAGCGAAGATCACGCCACTGCACTCCAGCCTGGGCAACCGAGCAAGACTCTGTCCCAAAAACAAAAACAAAAAAAGAATATATCACAATTTGTGTATCAATTTCCCATTAATGGACATTTGGACTGTTACCAGTTTGAGGCTATTACAAAAAAATGCCTATGAACTTTCTTGCACACCTCTCCCATCACTGTGATATCATGTAACCCTTCCTCGCTTTTTCCTTCTGCCTTCTGAGTAAAAGGGAGGAAAAAGGAAGAGGGTTAAAAATTCTTTTTTGTTTTTTTCAAAAAGGTATTTATCCAAAAGGTTCAGTGTTTATTTAGAAGATTGCGTTTGTACACATTTGCAGTTTCAAGTGTAGAGGTCTGTTACATCTTTTGTAAAAATTTTTAAGTATTTTATATTTTCATGTTTTTGTATATGGTGTTGTATTTTTATTTAAGTTGTTTATTGTTAGTACATAGAAACAAAATTGACTTTTCTATGTTGAACTTGCTAATTCCACTAATGATTCTCACAGACTTTTATTGTTGTTGTTGACTCCTTGATGTTCTCATGTTCTCTACCCACACAATCAAGTCTACATCTGTACGTAATGACTAATTATTTCCTTCTATGAAATTTGGATTTAATTTTTACCTTCTTTGTCTAGCTTCTTTTTTTTTTTTTTTTTTTTTTTTTGAGATGGAGTTTCCCTCTTGTTGCCCAGGCTGGAGTGCAACGTCACAATCTCGGCTCACTGCAACCTCCGCCTCCCAGGTTCAAGCAATTCTCCTGCCTCAGCCTCATGAGTAGCTGGGAGATTACAGGCACCTGCCACCACGCCTGGCTAATTTTTTGTAAATTTAGTAGAGATGGGGTTGCACCAGGTTGGCCAGGCTGGTCGCGACCTCCTAACCTCAGGTGATCCACCCGCCTCAGCCTCCCAAAGTGCTGGGATTACAGACATGAGCCACCACCCCTAGCCCTTGGTCTAACTTCTTAAGGTAGAGTCTTAGATTATGGATTTTTAGCCTTTTTTAATTTTAATTTTTATTTTTTGAGATAGGGTCTCGCTGTCACCCAGGCTAGAGTATAGTGGTGCAACCTCAGCTCACTGCAGCCTCGACTTCCCAGGCTCAGGGGATCCTCCTGCCTCAGACTCTCAAGTATCTGGGACTAAAGGTGCACGCCACCACGCCCAGCTAATTTTTGTATTTTTTGTAGAGATGAGGGTTTTGCCTTGTTGCCCAGGCTGATCTCGAACTCCTGAGCTCAAGTGATCTACCCGCCTCAGCCTCCCAAAGTGCTGGGATTACAGGCATGAGCCACCACTCCTAGCTTTATTTTCTCCTAACTTAAACACTTTAAACTATACGTTTCCTTCTAAGTGTCGTTTTTACTGCATCCTGCAAGTTTTGATGGATTAATTTCCTTATTCTGTACAAAATACTTCGCAAATTCCCTTGCAGTTTCTTCTTTGACCTATAAATTATTCAAAACTATGTTGTTTAATATCCAAACATTTGTGGAATTTCTAGATCTTTCTATTATTGATTTGTAGTATTTAGAATTTAACTCATTGTAGTCAGAAAGATACTTCGTATGATTTAGATCCATGGAAATGTATTAAGATCTTTTTATAGCCAAGTATATGGTCTTTCTTAAGTATCAGCAATCTGTTGCTTCATAGCAAGCTACTCCAAAACTCAGTGGCCCAAATACAACCGTTTATTATTTTTTAATAATTCTGTTGGCTGTCTGGATGATTGTTCTGCTAGTTTCCCTTGATCACACTCATTCAGCTGCATTCAGCTGGAGGATTGGCTGAGTCTGACTCAGCTGGAGCACTGGCATGACTGGGCCTCTCTCCATGTGCTCTTTGCATCTCAGCCAGAGCTTCTTTGCATAGTGGCAGCAGCATTCCAAGAGGGTGCAGACAACGTGTCAGGGCCTCTTGTGGCCTTGACTCGTAAGTGGCATAACACCAATTCTGCCATACAAGTCACAAGATCAGCTCACATCAAAGAGGTGGGAAAATAAACTCTACCTCTTGAAGAGAGGAGGGACTAATTAATTTGTGGCCCTATTTGATGGAGGCTCCATGAAGGTTCCTATTTGGAGTCTTGAAAAAATGCTCTTGCAATTTTTGAGTATGGTGTTCCATAAATTTTTATGACCACAAATTGGTTAATAGTGTTAAAATCTATATCCTTAGATTTTAATCTATATTTAATATTTAATCTATATTTTTTTACTCCACCATGATTATGGAGTTGTCTATTTCTTTTTTGCTTGTAAGTTTTTGTTTCATGTGTTTTAAAGCTCTGATTTTAGATATATATGTGTGCATATGGAAACGTTATGTCTTCTGGATACATTGAGTTTCTTCATTATTAAATGTTCTTCTCTGTCTCTGGTATGGAAACTTACTTTGTCAGTATTAATTTTTCCATAGGAATTTTCTCTGGGACTTCCACCTGAGCCAGCCCCCAGGCCAACATCAGAGTGGGCATGAGGGGAAAACTTTTATAAGGTGTTCATGAAAGCAATCCAAAGAAAATATTTGATTGTCTAAAGTGGAAAGTCCTTAGAGTTTATTTTTTGCCTGATACTGTTAAAATAACTAGTCAGGAGACCATTGGGCCGAAATGCCTCCAGTGCCTTGAATTTCTGTGTAAGCAAACCGAATCTCACTCAGGGTAAGCAGTAAAACAAAACCTAAACTTAACTAATCAAAAACCACCAATTAACTTCTGACTAGGGACTTTCTCTGAGGAGTCATGAAGCACTTGTGGTCTAGTGCTGCCCAACTCATGAATTGCTGAATGCTCAAATAAACTTTTTTACAACTCAAATGTGCCTAAGTCTTTAACAGTATACATCATCTCATCCTTTTAGTTTGAAATTATTTATGTTTTATATTTAAAGTTTATCTCTCTTTTTTTTTTGGTTGTTGTTGTTGTTTTTGTTTTTTCTTGAGACTGAGTCTCGCTCTGTTGCCTGGGCTGGAGTGCAGTGGCCCAAACTTGACTCACTGCAACATCCACCTCCCAGGTTCAAGTGATTCTCCTGCCTCAGCCTCCCAAGTAGCTATGATTACAGGTGACCATCACCAAGCCTGGCTAATTTTTGTATTTTTATTAGAGACAGCGTTTCACCATGTTTGCCAGGCTGGTCTCAAACTCCTGACCTCCAAGTGATCTGCCTGCTTCAGCCTCCCAAAGTGCTGGGATTATAGGCATGAGCCACCGCACCTGGCCAAGTTTATCTCTTGTAAATAGCATATAGATGAGTCCCACTTTTTATTCACTCTGAACATTTTTCTTTTATAAATTCCTTTTGCCATGTAAGGTGACATATTTCCTGGTTCCAGGAAATGGAATTTGGACATAATTGGGGGGGGCCATTCTTCTGCTTCACACATCTCTTCCCTGCATTCCTCAGTTCCCATCCCCTTCCAGAAGCCAGTGTAATTCCCCTCAGGGAAAGTAAAATAATAGCAATAATGTGCCAAACAAAACAAAACCTCAGTTTTTAAATATGCAAACACAGCCTTAGGGATGAGGAGGATATAGAATTGTTCTCTAGCTTTTAAGTCTCCCATGGAAATACAGGGGGAAAAACTCATTAATTAGTAGTTCAATAAATTACCTCTCCACATTTTGCTTTTCTTAACCCCAAATTCATCAAATTTTCTCAAAATCTCTGAAGATAAAAGTACCACTTAAAACAGGGGTATCAAATATTTTGGCTTCCCAGGGCCACATTGGAAGAAAAAGAATTGCCTTGGGCCACAGATAAAATACACTAACACTAACAGTAGCTGATGAGCTAAAAAAAAATCACAAAAAAACTCATAATGTTGTGTTTTGCCACATTCAAAGCCATCCTGAGCCACATGCAGCCTGTGGGCTGTGGGTTGGACAAGGTTGATTTAAAACATCAATTTATATAATTCTTTGTCAACATCTATTCCCAGAGAACCAATGATGAGTTTAGGCAGAGATGGATTTCTTCTGAAGCCAAGGAAATTTTTAACTGTCAGAAGGAGGTCTAGAGAGAATGCACCACTCATTTCTCATAGGTTTAATCTTTGTTGCTTGCCTAGATCCAATAGCCTTCCAGAAAACATAATTCTGATTGCATTTTTGAGTTATACCCTGAGAGATTTATGCCTCAATAGCCTAGGTTTCATTGGAGATCTTCAGAGCTATGTTTATGAATGATTTGCATTAACTCCATTCCAAATAAAAGTAAATTAAATTTACTGAAAGAAATGCAGAATGACCCTGTTCTTTTACTTTTCTTTTCACCTTTACTTAAAACACTCTGGAGTATAACTTAGATTGGTCTTTTTCTGCTGCTGCTGAAAGAAATAAGTTCAGTCAAAATGGCAGGTAAAATTTTTAATAGGACTTTATGACTCAAATCCTTTATATTTGGACTAAAATAATATTAAAACACCTAGCTTCAATTAATGAAAACAGCTGCTTTTATGAGTAATAATTTTCTGGACATAGCAGAGAGTGTACCTGAAAATATAGCATTAAACTAAGTAAGAAAGTATGTCTGCAACATACACAAGCTTGGAAGACCTGTGACTTACAGGTCTGGTAAATAACATTGCATTGCTATCATTACTGGTGTTGGGCATAGAAGGTTCTGTGATTCTGCAGAGGCTGATCTGGAGATAGAATCAAAATGGGTAGTTCTTTTAAAATAAATCTCCTAAATGTGTAGTTGCAGCATTCTACAGAACAGCAAAGCAACTATTAGCTCCAATATATCCACTTTACTTGGTAGTCATTACCAGACCAATATATGTAGTTGGGTAGGGACACGAGAAGTCTCAGCTGGGCATGAGTGTGGAGAGAGATTATAGCAGTTTATCAGTGTCAGTGGAAATATCATCATCAGGGCAAAAGGTTGGAAGAGCTCTCAAGGTTTCATTCTCAAATGTCTGGTGCTTGCTTTATGCCACTAGCCATTGAGTCAAATCTAATTCTCATCCATTGTGTGTGCTCTTTAGAGACACTTAGGATCAATTCTAGCTGTGCTCAGAGGTGTGCTGAATGTCTGGCTCCCATCCCAGCTTCACAACCTCACTCAGGGCTGACAGCCTTAAACCTCAGCAGCACCCAAGACTGAAAATGGAAAACTTGCCTTTGGAAACCAGGGTACTTTGTTGGAAAAATATTTATCAATCCTCAATTTTGTGCCAGACACCCTGGAAGAGGGTGAGGGAGGGAGTTTGGAGAGAAGCACATCTGGGAGGTAGGGCCAGTATGTCCTTAGACCTGAGAAGAGGAGCCCCAGTCATGGGTGCCCTATAGTAAAGGGTGCTGCTCCAGTCCCTGTTAGCTGCATTCTCTCCACGGCGCAAGGAGACTGGAGGCCAAGGGCATGTTTCCACCTAGAATCCTGCCAGAGCCCATTTCTTCTTTTAGACCATGCTCCAGGCATCAGGATCTCCGATATTTCTACCCAAATGGCCTAAGTCAGCCTCCTGAGCCTACCTGGGCCTCTTCTCTGCATTTGTTCTCCTGGAGCTGACCATCCTGCAGCGTGGACATCCCTAATATCTGGGGCTGGCCAAGAGGCAGTTGACGGCAAAACAGTGTATTTGTCTGTTCTTATGATGCTAATAAGGACATACCCGAGACTGGGTAATTTTATAAAGGAAAGAGGTTTAATGGACTCATAGTTTCACATGGCTGTGGAGGCCTCACAATCATAGCAGGAGGTGAAGGAAGAGCAAAGGCACATCTTATATGGCGGCAGGCAAGAGGGCATGGGCAGGGGAATTCCCCTTTATAAAACCATCAGATCTCGTGAGTCTTATTGATTATCACAGGAACAGTATGGGAAAAACCCACCCCCATGATTCAATTACCTCTCACCGGGTCCATCCCATGACACATGGAGATTATTACAATACAAGGTGAGATTTGTGTGGGGGCACAGAGGCAAGCCATATCAAACAGTATGTGTGAATGAAGCTTAGAAGTATAGGCTGGAGGTTACACACATGTGACCAAAGCCCTTGCAGTGAGGAAAGGATCCCAGGGGTGAACAGAGAAAGGGAACAGACATGGAGTCCAAGAATTCTAAGTTCAAACCTGATCATTCAAATTTCACAAGATATTTATAAAGTCAACAGGATAAAACTTATTTTAACACTTTTTAACTTGATTTTTTTAACTCTTAAATATTAGATATCTTTATTAATTTGTACTCTTGCCTTGGAGCCTTTAAATATTAGGAGCATATCTGTAAGCATGGAATTATTGTATAATTATGCATAAATAATTATGTATCATCAACTTCTATGTAGGTCTTTGCAGGGGCCTTTTAAAATTTTTTCAGGGCTATCATAATTCTGCAGACTTCTGGGTTCAAAACTAGGCTTTATCTCTTAATATTTGTGTAATCTTGGGAAAGTTACAGTAGAAGTTTAACTTGTCAGACCCACTGGTTGACACCTGCTTTCTATTCTCTTGGTAAAACATATCCAATGATACCCCAAGCACTCATTCCAGCTATCTACTGCTTCATAACAAACAATTTAAACTTAGTGGCCTAAAATATCTACCTTTCATCTTGCTCACTGATCTTTAATTAGGAAGTGTTCAGCAGAGATGGCTCACCTCTGCTTCACATGGTACATGGTAGAGTGGCTTGACTGGGGACTATAGGAGCTACTTTCAAGTTAGTTCATTCACATGGCTGGCAAGATGGTTCTCGTGTCAGCTGAAAGCTCAAGCCAGGGCTATGGGCTATGGGCCTTGGTTCCTCTCTATGTAGGCATCTCTATAGTTTGGGCTTTCTGGCAGCACATAGAGAGGTTTCAAGAAGCAGCATTGTAAAATAACAGGGCAGAAGTGTATGGCATGTTTATAATTGAAACTTGGAAGTAATATGGCATTATTTTCACCATACTTTGTCAACGTAGTCACCAAGACCCCTCTAGATTCAAGGGGAGAGGACATAGATTCTACCTCTAATGGAGGAGTGGCAAAGTTCTAGATGAGCATGTGAGATCATACATGTAGTTACATCTACGTTCGGAATACATCCTCTATAGTATGCATTCTCTATAGTAAAAAGTTCCAGATGAACATGTGAGATCTTACAGGTAGTTACAACTGTGTTAGGAATACATCCTCTATGGTAGACTCACACACTTCTCCTCTTACCAGGTGAATTGTCTAACAGTTAGTTCTCAGATCTCTTAATACTAGTTGTCATCACATAATTTAATTATATGTGATAACTAATGATGAAATCTGAATGTGAAAAGAATGCTTTTTTCCCCAGTGAAAACTAGGCTGAAGGTATTGGAAGGACAGGACATGAGCAAGCCATGCAAATTGGGCACTGGAAAAATAACTGTAATATATTAGAGAACAGTGAAAAAGAAATCTAGAAGGATTCTGCATCAGATTTCTTTACACATATCTCCAGGTTTATTTCACATTAAAGGAACTAAAAGTAGATCATGGTGAGCATATTTTATGTGTGTGGTTTCTTCCAGAAAAGCAGTGCTGAATTGCAATTAGCAGACCCTCTACTGAAAGAAAAGTCCTTGCCAAATTGTACATTCATATGTTTAAAAAAAAAAAGTTTAAGATTTGCATAAATCAGCTTTTAACAATTCCCAGTTTTAATTGGCGTTTTCAATTAATTAATTGTGGATACTTCTTGCTTTCAGTAAGAAGGCTACCATCGTACTTGACTCCCTTTTTCTTCCATTTTCTCATCTGTAAAATAGATATCAGAATTATGATACTGACTTCATAGAGTTTTTGAAATAATTAGCTAAAACACTCTACTTAAACATTTGGCATGTAGAAAGCATTTGATTATTGTAGTTATTATTATTTTGCATTACATGGAGGAGAGACAGTCTTGTGATAGTGTAGGTGATAGGAAGTTAACAGTGAAGACTTGGGGAAGTAAGGAGGCTCAGAAGACCACCTCCCATAGTCATTGTCTTGGAGAACTGAAGCAGCATTACAGATCCTTAGGAGGTCTATGTCCTCTTGTCCTCTTTGTCAATAGCACCTATTGGGACCCACTCCAGTGAATTTGTCATTCTCAACCTCTTTTCTAGCTGCTTCTTTTTCTACTCTTGCAGTTTCACAACAACTTCCCTGCCTCTATTTCTTTTCTCTACTTCTTGTGTCACTCATTCAACTCCTCTAGAGAGAGGCTCTCATTGGGTTGGCTGCTCTTTGTCCAAAGAAAGGAGCATGTGTATTTGGCACTTGATCACCTTGTCAACCACAGGGCTACCGTATACATCATGTGGCCTTTACCTGAGAAGCAAATCTCTGGTACAATCTGTTGTGGCCAAGATATCTGTGTCTAACGACACAGAGAGCAAGATAACACATGTACTTCCCCTCTGGCCATAGGTGTAGTAAGGGTATAGAGTCTCTGGAACGTCAGTTTATGGCTCATGATCAGCCTGATGCCTACCTACAGTCATTGTGGACGTTTCTACTGGTGATCATTCTGTTTGATCAGTGCTGGGGCTCTACCAGTTGTCTTTACATTCACCTCTGTATGGTGATTATTGGAAGATAACCACTTGGAAGAAAGGGCATGGGAAAAGGCATGGGTGGAAATCAGGCTTTAGTTTTTAGTCTTGGCTTTATCACCAGCAACTCTCTCTCTCTCTCACACACACACACACACACATACACGCAGTCTACATTTCTCCTTCCAGTTCTCCAAAAACTAATTTGAAGTAAAAGTCATGTATTACTATCACAAAATATTCTCAAAGTATGCACTTGAGCAAAGGTATAGATAATTTTTCCTCATTATTCCTCCTATGGGCCCTACTCTGCCAGAGTTACTGTCTTAGATGCCTCATTGAAACACCAAGAAAAACACAAGAATTGAAGCCATTTGCCTGATTGAAACCAGAATGTGACAACATTTGCCATTCTGGCTGCTTAATATTTCAGCATCCTTCAATCTTTAGTGAATATGTACATTCTATCTTTAGAACACGTCTAGAGAAAACAATTCCAAAAATGATGCGGAGGGAATCCATGTGGAATCAATTGTTTAAAATGCTCAGCAAAAAATCTTCTGTTTGGAACACTCCAATCCCCTAAATAGAATTAAGATTAAAATAACTCTCCTAGCTTACCTCTGGCCAGAAAGTTGGGGAAAAGGGGTGTTCCAACATTATGGAGTAAGAATTTCCGTAGAAGATTCTGCTATGTTATGCCCAACATCTAGCTGATTTCTTCTGTCCTTACACCTCCCTAGTCTCCCCTACCTTGCATGAGCCTGGCAGTTCATTTCCTTTCTAGATAGAGTAAAGGAATAGTGAGTTCACCCTAAGACAGACAAGTTAGTACCAGGAGGTACAAATAAAATGAATAATCAAATGGACTATCCGGGCCTCACACCAGCCTCAGCTAACAGTATCCAGAGCATTGCTCAGTGATGTGTATTTTATCACTTGGGACAGAAGGAAAAATGTCTTTCCATACAGCCCAGGCCAAAAAAGTCATTTTTAAATAGGGAGCTAAACTCACTCACTTTTCCCAGCGTGGATCCTTAAGGCCCCTTTGGATTGGGTTTCATGGAATGTGGTTTTATCAGAAATATCCTTTGTTCTTACTTCGTGCATATTTCAGGGCATAAATAATGAACCAGACATTACATGAAGTGATTTTCCAAAACATCAGGAAAAATACATTTCCTCCATCAAATGGCTTCCCCTACCCATAATCCCAAGCTTCACATCTCACAGTGTCTCCTTTTATTCATCCTAATTAGCAATAAGTGAATCCAGTCCCATTCTGTAGTCAGCCAATTTACAATTGGATTTTATGTGCATTTTAGATTCAGCAACCTGCTGTTATCCAGCCCCAGATACCTCCTCATCTATGATCAAGGGAAGTGTCTGTTTTTGATTTATTTCTACCCAGCAAGAAAAGTTGATTCTATGCCTATATCCGACACACTATTACCTTGCACTTTTTGTATATTTCTCATTTTTGAGAACTTTACAGTGTTAATATGTGATGGCTAATTCATTGTTTATTTTACTGCTGAGTTGACTGCACAGGGTGGGCATCAGGATCCATTCTGTAAAGAAAAACTATCCAAGGTCAAGGTCACAAACCATGGTGCAAAAGCAGGAGGGATGTCAAACAACCAGACAGAGACAAGCAAGTTGTCCATTCTCCAAGTTATCGCCTCAGGATGACCTTTCTGAGCTAGGAGTCCTCTCTCCTAGAAGTTTACTTTATTGGCAAACTACTGGAGAACGTTCTCTGTATCCTCCTCTCTGCGCCCCCACCCCCCACCTTAATGCTTAAGGGCCACAGGGACTTTTATGAAAAGGAAGGAATGAGCTTCACACATGTGATCTAATTCAGGATCAAAGACCCTCTCAAAACTAATGATTTGCTATCTGATACTCATGGGTCATTTTCCAACAACGTAAGTCAGAACCTGCTTCCCTTGGGGAGCTCTTATTTATCCCATACTGGGCTCAGACTGAGCCCTCTAGGATTTCTTAACTATTCCTTAGGATGAGAAGGGCCTGCCTAAAAGTCTACAATACCCCAGATTAGTAGACCCAAGATGTGTGAACAAAAAGCAACCCCAGACTCTCAAAAGGCCAATGCCCTGGGCTCCTTTTGTGCCCTAATGCCCAATTTCATATCCACAATGATAGGCTTGAAATTTCCCAGTGTGTCTTTTTATTCAGTTTAAATAGCAATGAGTAAATTTCTTCTAGAAGAAGCTTGAGAGGGAGAGTCTTCCTGTGGCTTGGCCAGAGGTTGAGCTGAAGGAGCCAGTCCTTGTTATACAGCCATTTGGTATCAGCAGCCCGGGCAGGCTGCCCACATCCTAGGTGCATCTGGTTCATCCTCAGATAGCCAATGTGGCCCTTACAGTGTTGGGAACAGTGCCTTTTACTCTGTCCCAGGTACCACATGAAAGTCATGTCCTGCAGCAGCCTCAGGCAAGGACTAGCCAAAGCCCCGCTATCTTCACTGAAGGTTTCTGCCTACACTGACCACTCACCCCTCCACACTGAACATAATGTCCATGACTGTCCCCCAAAATTGCTCAATCAGAGCCCATGAAAAGGGGTCCTGAAACCAACCTTGTGTGTTTTTATACTGGCACCTCTAGGGGAGCTCACTTAGAGCCCTACTTCTCCTCTGTACCCCTCTCTCTGAAGACCTTGCATTACTATCAATTTCACAGCCTAGGCTAGTCATTTCCAAATCATCTGTACTTGAAAACATCTTTGGTAGGAGAAGGGAGGAGCTAGATACAGAACTATGCATTTATCCATTCCAACCGGGCATGGTGGTTCAAGCCTGTCATCCCAGCACTTTGGGAGGCCTAGGTGGGAGGATCATTTGAGGTCAGGAGTTCAAGACCAGCCAGACCAACATGGTGAAGCCCCGTCTCTACTAAAAATACCAAAAAATTAGCCTAGCATGGTGGTGCATGCCTGTAGTCCCAGCTACTTGGGAGGCTGAGGCAGGAGAATCACTTGGACTCGGGAGGTAAAGATTGCAGTGAGCCAAAATCATGCCACTGCACTCCAGCCTAGGTGAAAGAGCAAGACTCCATCAAAAAAAAAAAAAAGAACTATGTATTTATGCATTCCAAAAAAATATTTATTGAGCATCTATTATAGGCAAGACATAATGGGTACATGAATTACAGCAATGAAGAAGTTACAGTCCCTGACAGCAAGGACACACCCAACATGCAGCCTATGTCCAAGAGAGTATGAGAAGTCTGGGGAACAGTAGGCCCCAGGGCTGTGGGGGCAGAGGGGAGGGGGTCTAATCATATGTTACCAGGATAAGGGAGGCCATCATAAGACATCCAGACACCCATGTGTGGCTTCAAGTGTGTTTATTAATTGAATAGCTAAATCCACAGGCATATTATTTTTCATCTGTATGAGATGAATTTAAAAGTGTTCTAGATGTGTAGAAACCTTCTGTTCTGTGTGACTCATTCTTCCGTGAAAACACTCCTATCATAAGGAGGAACAGCAGGGACTGTGGAGCTGGCCTGCCTGGTGCACACCTCCATTCCCCCTTACCAGCTGTGTGATGTTGGGGGAGTTACTTTAACTTCCCCGTGCCTTGGTATCTCATCTGTAAAACAGCATGATATTATTTACCTCATGGGGTGGGATAAACAGTAATAGAATCAGTACACAGAAAGGACTTAAGTGGGCCTTGGCACTTGATAGGTCTTCTGAAAACATTAGCTACAGTTATAATCATGTAGGGGGAGACATGAAATATTCTGTGGATTCAAATGGGCTGTGGTCAGAAAAATGCAAATCAAAACTGCAATGAAATATCATTTCACCTCAGTTAGAATGACTATCTTGAAAAAGACAAAAAATAACATATGTTGCCCAGAGAAAAGGGAATTCTTACACCGTGTCGGTGGGAATGTAAATTAGTACAGCCATTACAAAAAACAGTAAGAGGATTTCTCAAAAAAACTAAAAATAGAACTACCATTCAATCCAGCAATCCCACTACTGGGTATTTATCCAAAGAGAAAGATATCAGTACATCAAAAGGATACGTGCCCTCTGATGTTTATTATAGCACTTCACGATATCCAATATATGGAATCAACCATAGTGTCTATCAACGAATGAATGGATAAAGAAAATGTTATACACATATAAAGAATATGTATACACAATGGAATACTATTCAGTCATAAAAAAGAATGAAATCTTGCCATTTGCAGCAACATGGATAGAACTGGAGGTTATTATATTAGGTGAAATAAGCCAGGTGCAGAAAGACAAACATCCAGACTTGACCACCTTGTCAACCACAGGGCTACCATATAAGTCATGTGGCATTTACTTGAGAAGCAAATCTCTGGTACAATCTGTTGTGGCCAAGATATCTGTGTCTAATGACACAGAGAGCAAGACAACACATGTACTTCCCCTCTAGCCATAGGTGTAGTAAGGGTATAGAGTCTCTGGAACATAAGTTTATGGCTGATGGTCAGCCTGATGCCTAGCTACAGTCATGGTGGATGTTTATACTGGTGATCATTCTGTTTGATCAGTGCTGGGGCTCTACCAGTTGTCTTGGCATTCACCTCTGCATGGTGATTATTGGAAGATAAGCACTCAGAAGAAGGGGCATTATACAGTAAAACATGGGTGGAAATCAGGCTCTAGTTTTTGATCTTGGCTTCATCACCAGCAACTCTCTCTCTCTCTCTCTCTCTCTCAGACACACACACACACACACACACACACACACACATACACGTTCTCATTTATATGTGGGCGCTAAAGGTGTTGGTCTCATGAAGGTAGAGAGTGGAACGACAGTTACCAGAATGGGAAAGGGGGAAAGGAGGAAGAGAAGTTGGTTAAAGGGTGCAAATGTACAGTTAATTAGAAGGAATATGTTCTAGTGTTCAATAGAACAGTAGAGTGCCTATAGTTTAAAATACCTTATTGTATATTCCAAAATAGCTGGAAGAAAAGATTTGAAATATTTCCAACATAAAGAAATAATAAATGTTGGAAGTGATGGATATCCTAAATACACTAATTTGATCTTTACACATTGTATGCATGTATCAAAATATCACATCTATCCCAAACATATGTACAATTATTATGTATCAATTAAAAAATAAATAACCAAAAAACAGGTTCAGACACTGAGAAAATCTGGAAGTGAAACTTTATTTCTAGGGGTCTGGCTGGAAATAACTGAGTTAATTACATCAATGGGCATAAATCCTGTAAGTTGTTCTTCCCAGTCCTAAGGCAGCAATGCCTGGGTCCACTCTTCAATCTTGTCATGTTCACTCCTTACCTGGTGCTCTCTATACATTGGTAATGATCAGCGAGGATGCATTGCCTGAGACTCTTCCTTGATAAAGGTGTATGAGACATAGGCAGATTATTCCAGCACATCCAGTCCTGAGGGACTCTTCCCTCCTGTGATCTTTCTTCCAAGAACCCTACCCACTGCAGCCCCTATCTCCATTCACTCAGTTTAAACCTTCACATTCCTAGATTCCACATCAACAGTAATTTTACTTTCCTCCCAGCTATACAGTAAAAGCTGAGGTCGTGGGCACTTTTGGTAGGGGAGAGGAGGCGTGGAAGTGAGGGGAGGAGGCATTCCTTGAACTCATGTCAGAGTTAGGGGGATGAAAATGCACAATTAGAGTGGGGAAAATCTATGTTCTTTGTTCTCCAATTTTTATTTGAGCTTATTTTTAGTACCTGAGTAGGGGTTTACAATTTTTCTCTCTTATCTGTAACTTCCATTTTCCTGTGATGTTTCATTACCCAGGAACAAGAAATATAAATAACCAGGACCTGCAGTGAAACCTCCTAAGTCCAAATGTCATTTGCAATTACTCAGGCTTTGGCTTCAGCAAGATTAAATGCTACCGTCTCATAGAGGTCTGGGTGGGTCAAGAATGACACTTCAGTTCTCTCTTTCTATGTATCTGTCTATTTGGCCTTCTACCTATCTTTCTGTCTGTCTGTCTATCTAATCTCCAGCCACATATGTATGTATGCATGTATCTATCATCTATCTGTCTGTCCATCTGTATCTATTTATCTCTCTCTCTTTCCCTATCTATTATCATCTATCTATTCATGTAATTAATGTATTATGCCTCCAGACTGAAAAAAAATGACCATAAGAGTGTTTCCAAGACACCTGGGCTTTGAGGATCAAGACAGTTTTTGGAAATGTGTATGTTTACTACAGGCATAAGGGACAGGAGTGCATGAAGAACCACTGAGGAAATAAATTACTAGACAACTACTCTATGCCAAGCACTGTCCTAGACACCTTACTTAGGTCATCTCATCTATCCTCACCACAACCCTGTGAGGCAGGTTGAAGTCTTTCTGTTTCACAAAAGCAGAAATACGAGGCTCAGATAAATGTTCTGTTTCACACAGCCAAGAAGTAGTAAATTTGTCCTCGTTTAATTAACCCCATTTCCACAAGGAAGTGGATTCAGGAGAAAAAAATTTTCAAACAATTAAAAATAAATTTTAAAAACCTAGGCATGAATGCATGTGTTTGTGATCTACATGGTACCCACAGATGCACACAGCAATTAAGTGCCCAGGGCCCAGCAGTTTGACATCACTCAACCCGTGTCTCTGTGGCATCCCCTCCTCTTTCTCCCACTAAGAATCCTTTTACCCACCACTTCTTCCTGGACAAATTTCCTCCTCTTTCAAAACAGAACACCATTAGCTGCTTACCTAGTCTGGAGGCCCCACCCACAGTGACTGTGGATTCTTTTCAGGAGCCCTCATTGGGACAGAAGAAGCCAGAAGCTCCCGTAATACTTGCTTCTTATGCCACCTTTATCCCCTCAAATCCTCACAAATGAATGAATGGGGAATATCCATTTGGATGAGATTTCAGTGAGGTAGCATTACTTAAATATTTAAATATTAAATATTTCAGGTAAATTTTTTGTTCATAACAAAAATATGTTTCCATAAGTACCTTAAGCCCTATGAACTAAAATATGATCCAAGTGCAGTTTTAAGAGCTACAGTTAAGTTCAGCAGCATCCATTGCCCTAAGCTGGAACTGAGTCATTGAGGTTAAGCTTTTGCCCTGAGGATGGAAAACAGGTCAACCAGCAATTGAAGGGATTGATGCCCTGTGAAAAGAGCCCCGGACGTGCATCTGCCATTAACTGTCTCAACCAGCTGCGTGACCTTGGGGAAGACAGCTTTCTGCCTTTCTTTCCTCTCTGTAAGATGAGACCCAGGAGGTGGATCCTGCTGGTCCCAGTAGGTGCTGTGTCCGTCAAGTGAGATAGTGGCTGTGGGAGAGCTTCTGAAAAAATATTTTATATAAGAAATTTTAAGTACACAATAAACACTACTTCCATTAAGCCACGAGCTGAGTCACTCAGTGTGGCAAGGAGGTAAATGATGAAGGACAAAATGTCATGGTCGACTAGATGTCCTCCTGAGCTGAGTCACTCTCCTTGGGCCCTCCTTCCATTGGGGTAAGTCAATGGTGGGTGACAGTGAAGGGCCTGTCAGGTGAGCAGCAGGGGAGGGAGGGGGTTGGACTTTATCTAGGAAGTGATTCATGCAGTAGAAGGTGAGTGAAAAGGTAGGAACAAATAGGCAGCTAAGGACACTCCATCAGTGAGAATTATGGGTTCATTCCAACAGTCACTCTCCTAATATGCACTGGGCACCTACTATGAGCCAGGCACCAGGCAGGAGGCTGTGGGGGATTCAGGCTGTATGGCATAGTTCTTGCCCTTGGTCATGTAAGTAACGAAATCTAGTTAAATGCAGGATGAAAAGAGTGCCGTGAATGAAGTAGAGTAACCCTTCCCTAGTCATGTATTAATCTGTGTGTACATTTTAGGCATGCTCAAAACACCACCCTTAGAAAGTAAGTAGGGCCAGCTCTTACTGTGCATGGGAGAGTTAGATAGTCCCATCTGGGAGTCGGGCATGCAAAGGAGAGGTAAACCAGGTGGCAATGCCAGAGTAGAGGTTGGTTTGTTTTCAAAGAAGACCTTGGGAGGAATTAGGATGCACGGATACTACTTGGTCACAAAATAAGGCACAGAAGAGACTTCGAGTTGGTTTAGTGGGAGTCAATGGGACAGTTCAGTTCCTATTTCTGCTTCCAGAGTGCTGAATTATGAATACATGATCACGAATTCACTGACTAATCCATTCAAGCCCTCAGTGTCTCTACATCCCCATTTATAAATTACAGAGCATGATATCTACCCTTTGGGAGAGCTATGACAATTAATATGGTAATACATGTAGATCACCAATCAGGCACTCAGTAGAATTCATGAACGAACCCCTATGCCAGCTTTTTCCAAAGAGCTGATACTTCCTCAGTTATTGTCCTCTGGAAGTTAACGTGATTGGAAGGAAATGGATTTTAATAATACTTCCCTACCGAGTAGGTTTCATTTTAAAGAGCATATCAATATCAAATCCCCCCTCCCCTGGCTTTTTTGGATTTTCTCAATACATAGCAAAGACCCCTTCTTATGGAGATCAAAGTTATTCTTTATCTGGTAGAATGCATGATAGATTGGTTTAGTGAACAGGGGGCTGATGTCTTGCTGCCTCTGCATTTATCCAAAGAGGGACAAATTATTCGGAAATATAATTTTCAAATGTGTTATTTGACTGTTCTCTGAGTCTGCAGTAGGCTGCAGCGGATGGAAATAATTTCACCTGCAATGTTAAGAGCTGGAACTAATGAGTCTTCATATCTTTTCAAACTTATCTATTTTTATTTAAAAGTGATGAATAGTGGCAGTTTGGAAAGGTGCAATGTTCATTGGCACAATAAAAAATAGATGGCATTGCAGCACAAAAGTTCTTAATGTCCTTCCCCAAGGGGGAAAAATAATTGCTACAAGGAATTAGAATTTAACTCCTTGCTCTTATTCCTTCAACAAGTTCACTATCACTTTTACCTTTTTCCCCTACAGTTTGCCCAATTTATGTGCAGAACATATTACATTTACATATATACATTCATATTTTTATCTATATTTGGCATATTGATAACTAAATAAACTTGCATTTTTTAAAATTGTTTCTAAAGAACTCCAAGGGCTTTAGAGACTTAAATTCAACATGCAGAATTCCAACTTTGGGTTTTACTCTCATAAACGTACAGGTAAGTAAATAGTGGCAAGAAGCCACACATCTCGGAATTTCTAGCATGAAAAGAGCCTCATGAAAATAGGCTTTTCTAACATGAAAAGAGCCTCAGCAGAAAACATCTCTAAGTAAATGTAAAGTAGACACGCCCTTGAGGGAAGAAGGGGTACACTTGTGTTACAGAAGGAAGAATTTTAGTGCTATTTTCTGGATTACAGTTTCATTAGAGTATGAAGACCTGAATTACCACTGGGAGGGCAGAATTAAGTTCTATTTTTGTTGCTAGGATTTTTTTTTCAATGGTGTGGCAGAAAAGAGAATTCGGATTTATTGATTCTGACTTTGGCTTTTTTGTAACTAATTAAGTGATCCTGTGAATATCTTTTAGATTTTTTTGAGCTCGGTTTTCTCATCTATAAGAAGAAAGGGTTGGACTTCACATGGAACATCCTCAGCACATTTTACTGCCATTCCCTAATCTTGTGCCCACCTCAGACATCAACATCAGTCCCAGCATTGTTTCTTGTTGAGCCCACCCTTGACCTTGGCACATTTATCAGTGTCATGCTCTAAGTAACCACCATCAATCAGTAAGAATTAACAGTTGAAATAAAATCTATTTGACACCTCTGGTCTGGAAGATTTAAAAAGGTATCATTAAAATCCTAAGATTCTCTTCCTTACACAGCCTGCCGATGTTTAATAGCAATGATTTAAAACAACTGAACATTTGGAAAGCACTCATAATACCTTTTGTTAGATGAGAGCTCTGGGGAACAGGGCATCAGACTAATGAAGTACTTAAAATGTCTCATACATAGCCCTTGGCATTCCAGAACTAACTGATGGACTGTTGGGGTCTGACCTCAGGATATAGAGATATCATCTGGTTTCTCCTAAATATAAGCTGCACTACGTGATTTTAAAACTATGCCACAAGTCAGGGAGAAAGAGAACATTTAGCAATAAAAAGATCCAGCTATTGGCAGCAATGCGCTATTAGATCCCTGTGGAATTTTTGAAATTATTATTGTTGAGATGGCACTGCAAAGACATATAACTCTGAGCACGATCTCCTTTAGCCTCCTGGACCTCACTGGGGAAGGGCACATTAGCAGTCTGGGTCCGTAGCAAGGAATTGCATATTTGCATACATTACCCAGTGTGAGTGATTTACGGGAAACATATTGTTCATGATTGCGCTGATTAGGACTCTATGAATAGATGCTGATACATATTGTCCTGGGTTGTTCTATTTAACTCTGGACTCTAAATTTCTTTGCCTGGAGAAATCAAGACATTCAAAAGCAACAACACATTTTGAAAACACACTATTGATTTATACCTGCAGAAAGGACAATAGCTTTAAGGGGAATCAGGGCTCCTTTTGACTGGTGTGTTCCTTTTGGTATCGTTTGAAACTCAGTGTCCTTCCACACAGAATTCATAAATTAATCCAGATGGACATGCTCTGCTTTTGCTCTGTCTGCAAGTAGCTGTGATTCTTTCCAGAATTTCCTCCCTGGCTTAAGAAGACAATCTGATGACACTGCACTGGTGCAGCAAAGATAGACCTACCTAAGGTAGTCCAAGGAGATCCACCCAAGAAGGAAGCTGCAGCCGTGTGCAATTCATCTGTAGTGTCCTGTGCACATTTTCATTTTCCTCTCCCTGCACTTCTCATCTCTGTATAGCAAACACACATGAGCACTTGTATTAGTCTGCTAGTGCAGCCATAGCAAAATACCACAGACCGGTGGCTTAAAAACCAGAATTTATTTTCTTACAGTTCTTGATGCTGCAAGTCCAACAGCAAGGCACCTGTAAGGTCTGTTCCTCTGAGGACCATAAAGGAAGGATCTGATCCAGACCTTTCTCCTTGGTTTGCAGATGGCCACTCTTGCCGCCCCTTCATGTGGCAATCCTGTGTCTCGCTCTGTGTCCTAATTTCCTCTTCTTATAAGGACACCATTCAAATTGGATTAGGGCCCACTGTAATGACCTCATTTTAATTTAATTACCTCTTTAAGGGCCCTATCTGCAAATATATCCACATTCTGAAATACTGAGGCTTTAATATATGAGTTTTGGGGGAATAGAATTCAGCTTGTAATAGCACTCACTTTGATTTAGGTTCCCTTTCTAAATTCTTCATGCATATTATTTCATCTAATTCTCACAGCAACTCTAGCTCACAGTAAGCTAGGTGCTATTATTGGCAAGAAAACAGAGATACAGAGAGAAGAACTTGCCCATCCAAGATCTGAAACACACATGTATGCAGTTATTTTATTTGAGAATGAGTCATGTCTCATCTACAGCCATATCATCCTGAACATGCTTGACCTCATCTGATCTCAGACGCTAAGCAGGGTTAGGCCTGGTAAGTACTTGGATGGGAGTCATGTCTTAATTCTTTGAAGAATGCTTCATTATATTTGCCAACATAATAATAAATCTTGAATCTATGTGTCAACTTTCAAAATTGTCTTTTTTAAAACACATATGTCTACCTCAGGTTTCCTTTTTGCATTCAGTATCATGCATGGAGTAGATGCTATATTGAATAGTTTGATGTGAAGCTTTTATTTTTATTTATTTATTTTTTTTGAGACGGAGTTTCGCTCTTGTTTCCCAGGCTAGAGTGCGATGGCGCAATCTCAGTTCACTGTAACCTCCGCCTCCTGGGTTCAAGCGATTCTCCTGCCTCAGCCTCCCAAGTAGCTGGGATTACAGGCACCCCCCCACCACACCTAGCTAATTTTTTGTATTTTTATTAAAGACAGGGTTTTACTGTGTTGGCCAGACTGGTCTCGAACTCCCGACCTCAGGTGATCCGCCCACCTCGGCCTCCCAAAGTACTGGGATTACAGGCGTCGGCCACTGCGCCTGGCCTGTGAAGCATTCTGAAAGGCAGAAACAGAATATAGAAACTTGGAAGAGATCAGGTGAGGGGACTAACTAGATGGTGGTTTAGAGTGCGGTAATAAAGATGCTACATGAATATCAGGATATTGAAACTGTGATCGACGTCTATTTTTGAAAGTTTGGTAGATATATGGAGAGGCCATATTTTCTTTATTATGATTTAAAATGTTGATTGGTAGTGTCGGCGACACTCAAAGACCCTGAAGAAATAGGCATACTTTTATCATTTTCTCTGGTAATTATCCCTATGTAATTAACACAAGAGGTGGTTATTACTTCCCCAAGGTCACAAAGCAGAAGTGAGGTGGGGTTAGAGCTGACACCCAGCATAACATAATAGGTCGATAAATGTTAAATATCTTTCACCATGGGGGATTTAGGGCCTAATACCTCAATTTATTATGCAGTCACTTTCCTGAAATTAAAAGATCCGTCAGGGCAGACATTGTTTCCTGTTATTTGCACCTACATAATTTAAGTGGAGAAGGACATGATAAATCTAGATATGGAATGCTTATATAATCAGTATGTAATTGTTATTTCGCTTGTTCAGACAAGGTATGAAGTGTTCAAAGCTGAAGCCTCCATCAGCAGCTCTATCTATTCACACACAACTCCACAGCAAAATGTTTTTCTCTCTTCCTTACCATAGTCACAGGAAAATCCCTACATCCATTTCAAAGAGAGAATTTATTTAGACATAATGTAAAGGTAGCCCTTTGTTCCAAATCCACAGTCCTTAGACAGAGACCCCCATGATGTCATTCTGTGGACATTCCTTGCTCTGATCTGGCCTCCTCTTAATTCCAACTGAGGCACAGTGATGAATGTCACCCTTCTTTTTCATTCACAATTTTCATCTCCTGGTCCTTACTCATTAGAAGTGCAAGTCCACCACAGATGAAGGATTAGAAATTAATGCTGGCTCACTCCTAGACTTAGAGCTGACTGCAAGAGATAAGAAAACGAAACCAAAGTTGAGTCTTGAACTCCAGCCTCTGTCTTCCAGATCTTCTGCTTTGGAACTCAAAATGATCAGTGATCAAACAACCCAGTATAAAGAGCCAGATGAATAGCAGAACATGGAGCGTTATGGGGCTGGGAGACTTGGCGTAACCTTGATATTACCCACACTTTGATGGATGCAAACCAGGCTCTTAATTCTATTTTAATGTGGTTTTTGAGCCGGTGACACGAATTTACATATTATATACAGCTGTGGCTGCTTGCAAAAGCAAACCCTTGTGATAATGACATTTTGTTTTGGAAAGAAATATTGCACTTGTAGTCTTCAGTAAACCTCTAGACTTTTTCTCTATGAAACCAGTAGTTTTATCTGGCCTTTGATTCCTAATTTATGTCCCTAATTTGGCTTTGATGTGAAAGGATGGTTTCTTCAAATGTTATTTCCCTTGAAGTCATCATTTGTTTAATCCCACTGTGAAGAAATAGATAGCTCTATCTGTGCCTACATTATGCTCCAAAATCTATTTGTAGTTCAAACACCCAAGTCTATTTGTCTTAAGAACACATATGCCTTTATGACTTGGTACACTCAGAATTAAATACGAGATTATTTCTCAGGGTAGTAGTTAGAACAGTCCACTCTGAAAACTGGCTTGTCTACACATTTTAAGAAACCTAACTGCTAGGCAGGGCTGAGTCAGTTTTCCAGTCTTTGGTTGTGACTGTGTTTCTCTTGTGTTTCAAAAATCCAGAGAAGCCAACAAACCAAGAAAATTATTATACTGAAAACCATAGATTAGCAGGATAATACTTTGTAATATGATTGTGTTTCCCTTTTGGGTAATCCAGGTTTTTCCCATTTTCTTAGTCTGTTTTGTGCTACTATAATAGAATATCCAAGACTGAGTAATTTGTAAATAACAGAACTTGATTCCTCATAGTTCTGGAGGCTGGGAAGTATAATATCAAAGTGCTGGCGCCGCACAAGGGCCTTCATTGCTGCATCATCTCATGGCAGCAGGTGAGAAAGAATGAGAGAGCGAGAGATTAAACTTACAGCCTCCAGACCTTTTCTAATTGACATTAATCCTTTGATATGGTTTGGCTGTGTCCCCACCTAAATCTCCTCTTGAATTGTAGCTCCCATAATTCCCACACGTCATGGGAGGGACCCAGTGCGAGGTAATTGAATCATGGCGTTGGGTCTTTCCCATGCTGTTCTCGCGATAGTGAGTGAGTTCTCATGAGATCTGATGGTTTCATTAGGAGCTTTTCCTCGTTTTGCTTGGCACTTCTCTCTTGTCTGCCACCAAGTAAGATGTGCCTTTTGCCTTCTGCCGTAATTGTGAGGCCTCCCCAGCCACATGGAACTGTGAGTCCATTAACCTCTTTTTGTTTATAAATTACCCAGGCTTGGGTATGTCTTTATCAGCAGCGTGAGAACAGACTAATACACCCATTCATGAGGGTGGAGCCCTCAAGATCTAAACACCTCCCATCAGGCCCCACGTCCCAACACTGTTGCATTGGGAATTAAGTTTCCAGCACATGCTTTTTGGGGGCCACATTCAAAGCATAGCACCTATTAAGTCTAGGACAGGATAGTGATATTGATTGCTTAAGAGAGGAAGGTGGCTACCACTTAAAATAATAATGATGATAAAAGGAGCAACTAATGCTTATAGAGTATATTATTATGTTCCTGGCACTGTTTTATGTAGTTTTATGCATATTAGCTCTATGAATCTAGTCTTTTTTAACACTATGTGGGCAAACATCTACCTCTAGGCTCACACCTGAACCATCTTAGGCTGCTAAAATAGAAAACAGATGGAGTTTGGGGTCAAAGCCTTCTTTACCTATACAATGCTATACTTCCCTAATGTTTTCTCTGTGCACACACCTGCCAGGAATCTAGTTTGAAAGTGAGAGTCTGGTGATATGTGTTTCAACAGACAACCTGATTATTTTGTGGGGCATGAATATCCTCAGTTGCATCCTCTTCTGACCCATCTTTCAGGGCAATCTCCAGGGGTCTGATAGGTTGTATAGGCATTGGATTTAGGTAAAAAGTTTCTAATTTAAAACACTCTACCTTTCGACCAACTCTGGACCACCAGGTATTCCTACTGACCTCTGTCTATGAACACAGGTTACCCAAGGCAGCTCTAGTGTTGATAGGAAATTCTGTCATTTTTATATTCTGTAATGGAAAGAATGTTCATTTTCTTCACAGAGTGTCTTAATATCTTACATTTATTCCAATCTAAGATTTGTTCATCTTTCATTCAGCCTCAGCAAATACTGCTGCAATGTAGAGTATATTCACTAAAATTTAGAAGTAAACTCCTGAGAGCCATCTGACAAGAGGCTGGGATATACAACAAGAGTATATTTCTTTATCCAAGAAAGGAGTGTTATCTCAGAGGATTTCATGGTGCCAAAACACCTCATTAAGCAAATAAAAATTCTCACCCTATTCCTCCTCAACCCCTTCTTTGACAAATTTTCCCAAAGCCCCTGTAGATAGCCCTCTGAGAGGGGAGGAAACAACCCCCGTGGTGAAAGTGGCCCATGCATTCTGGAGGAGGGGATGAGAGTGGGTGCAGGTGTGAAGTGGGGTGCGTCTTGGGGATGTCTCTGAGGGACTCTCTCCCCTCTTGCCTGCCCCTGGGTTGGAAGTGAGTGAGTTTTGGACCTGCTGCGCCATCCTAGGGAGATGTGAGGAGAGAATGGCCATGCTGAGACAACAGTCAGAGACTGGAGGCTGGGTCTGTTCAGTATCTTTGCTCTGGGTGATTGGGAGAGGGGTCAGAGGACCTGTGTTTTCCATGGGGGGCAAGCTATCATTAGAAGCATTGGAATCCAAGAGGGTGTTCTAGAAACTTCACAGCTGGGCACAGTTGTACAGGCTCCCTCCTGTTCTATGGGCCCCAAAACAACCCACCAGCTGCTTGGTTTAGCTGCACTGTTGTTTATTCTGCACTGCCAAAAAACTCAGAGACCTTTCCTCAAAACATACGTGTCACTTCTTTAAGAATAAAAATTCATTTTGTTGCAACTGCTTCAAATAAAAAATATTGAAAACATGCTGTATCTTTACTTGAGTTGGAAGAAACCTACAGTGAGAAATAATCTTATTTTGATTATTTGCGATCATAATTATGAATGGTGACCATATACAATATGTGTCACACAGCACTGTCAAGGCAAATTCAAGAGGTGGAAAGAGCATACTCTCCAGAGTCAGACAGTCCTGGGTTCAAATCCAGGCTCTCCCACACATATTGTCTTCATCTAAAAGATGCAGTAGTAATCCCTTGCCATGTTAAGAGATGTTCACATGAAGTGTGCATTATGCTGTCTGGCATATACGAGGCTCTCAGTGTATGTTGGCTTCTCTCCTTCAACTACCTTCCATTCTCCTTGACCTCTCTTCCCTGTAATTTTCTCAGAATTTATAGATGTGTGGGGCTATTCCTGAAGTTTTTAATGACACGTCTAGTGAGTAACTGATGTCTAATATTCTAATATATTCCAGGTGGAGAAGTCTATGTAGAGTGAAGTCCTTTTCTGCTCTGTACCCTAATGAAAATAAAAACAAAGCAATGATCTAGGCTTTTGTGAGTGGGGCTTACCTGCCACCAGATTCACTCATGCTTCAATCTAAAAATTGGCTAAACTCCCCTGAACAATCTATAGATGCAAGAGCTCAGTTTTTTGTTAGTAGCCTTGTGTTAAGGAAAAGGAAAACATTTTTTTTCTTTTGAGATAGAGTCTCGCTCTGTCACCCAGGCTGGAGTGCAGTGGCGCAATCTCAGCTCACTGCAACCTCTGCCTCCCTGGTTCAAACGATTCCCCTGCCTCAGCCTCCCAAGTAGCTGGGACTACAGGCATGAGCCACCATGCCCAGCTAATTTTTTGTATTTTTAGTAGAGACACGGTTTCACCATGTTGGCCAGGATGGTCTCTATCTCCTGGCCTCGTGATCCACCCACCTCGGTCTCCCAAAGTGCTGGGATTACAGGCATGAGCCACCGCGTCTGGCCAGGAAAACATTTTTAAAGCCATACATAGTTCATCTACACATACGCAAAAAAGAGAAGAACAAAAGCTAACACATATGAAGTTCCTGTTCCAAGTACTTTACAAATGTTTGCTCACTTAACTCCCACAGTAGTTATATGAAGTAGATGTCACAGATGAGAAAACAGGCACTGAGAGATGAAATCCAAAGTCACAGTGCAGACTAGCAAGGGGTAGGGCCAGGATTTGAACCCGGGTTGTCTGGATCCAGAGGCCATGCTTTCAATTCGATGTTATATGTCATAACTTAATAGATATCCATCATGATGTCATGAGTACGGGTTATCATCATGTAAAATTTGGAAAATACTTTAACTAGCAATGACTTTTTTGTTGTATGAAATTCATGTCTTAAGGAAAGAGGTGGTTGGGGAAAAACAAGGCAATATTGGGGATGAGAGAATACATTCCGGTACTATAAACATGCCAAGTGCCATACTCAAGGGCAAAAAATCCCCACATTATTTCAAATTAAAAAACATTATTTCAAATTAAAATTTGGGGGATTCTGTAAGAAAAATACAACCCTCTTTATCTTCCCTTGGAGGTGCCACCTATCTGTGGATGGCTCCTGTAGAGCAAGGACCCGTCCTTGCCCACCCCTTCAGCAATGATCACGCAAGTCAGCTCTGGAGACCAAGGAACAACACGTGTCAAAAGTAGGCAACCTTCACGTGTGTCCATGTAAATCATGAGTCTGCCCATATTCGCCCTCCATGAAAAGATTTTCTGGATGGAGGAAAAAGAAGGGTAACTAAATCTCAGAGCAGTGATATTCAACTAATAATTTTGCCTCAACTGTATAGAACCTTTAAAGCCAAAGTCAGGTGAACTGGTCCAGCCTAGCCCAGAAGCAGGTACCAGGGAACTTGGGGTGCTGCTTCTGTGTGTCTGAATTGGATTCAATATCTGTATGTTAAAGACTTCCCCGCTGGCTTTTCTACCAAAGATGTCTTGATCCATCCAAAAGCTTTGAGTTGCCTATTTGATTTCTGCACCCAGACACAGACCCCCATACAGAACTCTGGGAGGTTCAGTGCTTGTGCTCAGTACATTAAAAATCCTAACATGCTGATAAGGGTGTTATCATTAATTTTACATGTCAACGTGACTGAACCATGGGATGCCCAGATACCTGGTTAAACTATTTCTGGAGTGTGTCTATGAAGGGGTTTCTGGAAGGGATTAGCATTTGAATGGATAGACTGAATAAAGCAGATGGTCCTCCCCAATGTGGGTGAGCACCATCCTACAACTGGGGCCTGGAATAGAACACACAGGCTAGGAAGGTTGAATTTGCTCTCTCCCTCACCACTCATGCTGGGACATCAATCTACTGCCCTTGACCCCCCTCGTTCTCGGGCCTTCAGACTTTGACTAGAATATATGCCATCAGCTTTCTTGTTCTCAGGCCTTCAAACTACATTGCTGCTTTCCTGGATCTCCAGTTTGCAGACAGCAGATCATGGCACTTCTCAGCTTCCATAATCATGTGAGGCAATTACTTATAATAAATCTCATTTATATATACCTCCTATTGGTTCTATTTCTCTGGAGAACTCTGACTAACACAAAGGGCAATGCTTCCATTAAATGAACATTTTGCTTAATCTGTTCATTTAAAATAGAGACACACTATGCATCTGACAAGCTCCATAAACACACTTGAAAATCATGCAGTTTGTCCTCTTTCCACATCTGGACTTGAGCTCTGCTCACTTCCCCTGATTTTTGGCTCTCCTGGCTGCATAAAGAACCTCTCAGGGTCTTGCCCAAGGCAAAGGGTCTATGGAGACAAGAGCCAGAGCACCAGAGGAGCATTAGTGTCTCATTGGTCAACTGTGACATCATGCTTTAAATATTTGACTCTAGGGATAAGGATAATTGAAAACATGCTTCCATTCTCAAGCACCTTGTATAACACTAATTGACTCTTACTCTGTAAAATTTTTCTCCAAGTGATATTGTCAGTGTATCAGTGTTTTTCCAAATGTAAGGTTTTACTTTACCCTGTTCATATGCAAGGGCGGTGTTCAGTAACTAACTGATCAACCAACTTCTCCCTATTTTATGCTTGCCAAATGTCTTCATATTCACTAGCTGTTTTAGGAAAAACACACATGAGCATGAGTATGGGCATGTGAGTGTGTGTCTATGTGTGTGCATGTGAATGTATTGATCCTGGCTTTATTAGCTTAAATGTCTCAACTTAAATCAAGAACAAAGAGTGAAATGTTGCTGAAACTTCTTTATTGCTGTTTAAAATAATATATCATGACATGGCTATTTTGAATTTCACAGAGGATCTTAGACTTGGAAGAAATAGGAGAGATCATGTAGTTCAAAACCTTATGCTAATTTTCACGTTACCAGATGAAAAGCAATTTTTAAAATCCTCAGATCTGAAGCTGATGCTACCTTATTTTGAAAAAAGCCTGCACTGTTTGCTAGTGCTCTGTCTTTCGCTCTTTCTTCATTTTATTAAGCTTTTAAAATCTCACCTGCATATATTATACTTTGCGTGTCCTTATTTCCTCTGCTTGACTGCTGCCATATCTGACAACTGTTCCTATTTTAAAGGCATCATTTTTTCTTGTAGACTTTTATTTTGTTCCACATTATCCACGTTCTCTTTCCCTTTTAAATAATACTATACACCCTAATTAATTTGAATCAGAAGAAAAAAGAGAACCACAGATTCTGGCCACCATCATGCCAACCTCACCCCTGGTAGAATGTCAAATACTTTTGTATTAGGCCATTCTTGTATTGCTATAAAGATATACCTGGCTGGGTGCAGTGGCTCACGCCTGTAATCCCAGCACTTTGGGAAGCCAAGGCGGGCAGATCACGAGGTCAGGAGTTTGAGACCAGCCTGTCCAACAGGGTGAAACCCTGTCTCTACTAAAAATACAAAACTTAGCTGGGTGTGGTGGTGCTCACCTGTAATCCCAGCTACTCAGGAGGCTGAGGCAGGAGAATCACTTGAACCTGGGAGGTGGAGTTTGCAGTGAGCTGAGATTGCACCGCTGCACTCCAAGTGGGCAACAGAGCAAGACCCAGTCTCAAAAAAAAAAAAAAAAGAAAAAAAAGAAAAGAAAAGAAAAAAGAAATACCTGAAAGTAGGTAATTTATAAGAGAAGAGATTATTTAATTGGCTTATGGTTCCACTAGTTGTTCAGGGAGCATACGAGCATCTGCTTCTGGGGAGGTCTGAGGGAGAATTTACTCATGGCAGAAGGTAAAGCAGGAGCAGGCGCATCACATGGCCATGGCCAGAGCAGGAGCAAGGCAGCCTGGGTGGTGGGGAAGAGAGAGAGAGTGGGAGGTACTTTTAAATGACCATATGTCACGAGAACTCAGAGCTAGAGCTCACTTATCACCAAAGAGACGGTCCAAGCCATTCATGAGCGATCCACCCCCATGATCCAAACACCTCCCACCAGGACCCACCTCCAACACTGGAAATTACATTTCCATATACGATTTGGGTGGGGACAAATCTCCAAACTATATCAGCTTTCATGACTATTGAATGCTATCATGAGATAATTAAGTTTATCATTTACCAGGGTATCCAATGATGACCACATTTAGCCTCAGACTCATTACTTTCCCTAAGGAGTATCAAGGGAAAAAAGTCCCAGTGCAGTGGCTTACAAATGGAAGGTGAAATAACCCTGTAGTTGGCTGGGGCTTTGTCACCAAACCCCAATGAGAAGTGCTGATAATATAGTTAAACCATATGGAGAACTCCTAACAAGCCGCTTTACCTTCCAAGCCCAACCCCAAATCTGCAATTCCATGTTAGTAGGAAAAGGACTATCCAATGTGCATGAATTAGGCCCAAGAGGCACGGAAGCAGATATTGAGATCCAGACCTATCTTACCTGTCTAGGTGGGAGTGGGGATGCCCACACATTTGAATGTAGCTCCTGAAAAGGGCCACTTCTAGAAACAGAAAGAGAATTCATGAATGTCGTGGAAACTGACGATACTGGTTAATGTTCTGTTTGGGGGTAGAAAAAAAATGTCTAATTCTGGTGGTTAGAGTAATGTAGTGGGGGCTGGGGAAGTAGTGGAGAAAGCAAGGCCTATATCAACATTTTAAGCTACTTGTAGGTCCTTTTAATACTAAAATACAAAAACTTGTACAGTTTTTGCAGTAGTGAACCTTAGACAGTGTCCTATCCAGCCAGTCACTGGGTGGATAGTATCAGTTCTGAATATAAAGCATGCTATTTTTTAACTTTATTTGTTTCTTAATTCAAAAAAATGATTTTTTCCAAATTGCAAAAACCACACAAGCCTGTATAATCAAATAGAAAGATATAGAAAAGCAAAGCAAATTATTCCCCAGTAACCCACACACACAAATATTAATGGCATTCCTTTCTATTCTGCTTCCGCAAATACTTCACATATGCCCAGATTTTATTGATTGATTGATTTCCACTAAAGTGGGGTCATGCTACATACAAACTTGGCAATTTTCCACTTAATAATAATCTGTTATTTAGCGATATTTCATGGTTACTTCTCCAAATGGGTAGCTTTAGTTCTAACTTTATCTTTTTTTTCTAATATCTCTATGAGTCTACATACACAAATGTAAGTAAATACCTAAATGTGATTGCATTTATGTGCTATTTTCTTCTTTTTTGCTCACCTCTCATCTGCCTTCTTCCTTTTCCACTCTACCTGCAACACCCCCACTGCCTGCCAAACCACTGCAGTATCCACCTGATGTGCATCTTTTGGTACGGTTTCCATATTTATAAAACTATATCATAAAGTGTGCTTGATAAATAGACATGTATATGCATGATTTTATTTAAACAATTTTGATGTCATTAAGGAACAAGTTCATTTTTAAGGCAACATTACAGTGATGGAATAACTTGGTGAATTAGAAAGAGGAATTTTGTATGTTCATAAAATCCATATTTCTCTTAGGTTAAAAATTCGAATACAAGATTGCTAAGAACTTGGCTTATTTAAGGTGAAACAAGAAGGACTCTATTCTGATGTAAGAATACATAACATGTTTCACGAGCTGCCAGGGAAGAGAAGCTGCCATGACATCGGTCCACAAAGCAGGTCATTTGCAAACCTCTGCTTTTTGGGAGAAAATCCTTCCTCATCAGCTGATTGACTCCAATTAAGAACTTTATATGGTAGCAAGGGGAATGTGAAAATAAGTTAATGTGAATTGAGTGTCCACAACGTAAAAGGCATTTTGACATACTTTATTTCATTTAACTTTCAGAAACCCTGTGATGTAGACATTTGCATCCTCATTTTATAGACAAAGAAACTGAAGATTAAAAAACTTAAGCAATCTTGTCCAAGATGACATAGCTTGTAAGTGATGGAAATGACATTTCAATGGGGTCTGTCTGGCTCCAAATACCATGTTATGTCTGGTACATCATTGCTGTTATCTTCACTGAATAAAATGCTTCTTCTGGTACTACTCTCATCAATATCGGAATAGGGATGAGCGAGCCTTGGCATGAATGCCAATGAAGGTCATCTGAGGCCATGGTCTTAGTGTACACGCTCTTTTCCTTTATCTCTCTTCCTTTTCTACATTTCTTTCTTTTTTTTCTGCATTGAAGACTACCAGGGGCATCTAAGAGGATTCACAGAGTAAAATAGTAATGCAGGGAAAACTTGTCTTCCTCCAGCAATCGTCCTTGTTCCCCACCCCATCACTACTTGACATGTCCCATCCACCGGTGGCTGGCTGGACACATAATCCACATTATCACATGAAATGAGAAGATTAGAAAAGTGCCCTCTCTCTCTGGGACTCATTTGATGACTGTTTTCTGTAGAATATGAAGGAGCAATGCTAGTGGTGGTGACTTCTAACTAGATGAGATAAAAGGGCTGTAAGAGGGGAAATATTTTGGGAGTACAGTTCCAGGGAAACCCACTCCTGGGCCCCACCATACTGCCAAATTGTAATTGTGAGTAAGGACCACTTTAGGCATGGCTTAGCCTCAATCCTGACAGCCAGGTCAAAAACAAGATCTTTGGAGCTACTCTTCAGACATTGATTGTGCAACAGAGACTGCCAGCTGGTCACCAGAGCAGACAGCACATTTCCCCAATCCTCTTGCAGCTCAGTATGTCCATGTGTGGTAAATTTAGGGAATTTGGGGCTTTGAGTTGATGCAGTAATGGGTTAAGACTTTGCAAGGTGTTTGGCTGAGTGAATGTTTTTTGTATGTGGGATATATGTGAATTTTTTGGACCAAAAAGCAGGCTATAGTAGACTAAATAATAGCTCCCAAAGATATCCAGGCCCTAATTTATGAAATCTGTAACTGTTATACAGCAACAGAAACTTTGCAGATATAATAAAGTTAAAAATCTTTAGATGGAAGGTTTATCCTGCGTTGTCATGGTAGACTCTAAATGCAATCACAAGTGTCTTATAAGAGAGAGGTTAACAAAGATTTGCTAGAGAAGAAGGAAGCATGGTGACCACCAAAGAAAGCATGGCTTCGAAGATGGAGGTGGGGGCAGGCACAAGGAGGGGTAAGCAATGCAGCTCCAGCAGCTGGTGAAGGCTGAGCACAGGTTTTCCTCCGTCCCTCTAGGGTGAGCGCGGTTCTGCCAGCATCTTGATTTCAGCCCAGTGAAACTGATTTCAGATTTCTGCCCTCCAAAATTGTAAAAGAATAGATGTATATTGTTTTAATCCATGGTAGTTGTGGCAATTTGTAACAGCAGCAACAGGAAATTAATATACCACGTAACTGAGTGTTAGCCAAGGAAATGTGTCCAGACTGGGCAGACTTTCAGGCCAGATCTGTAAAAACTACCCCAATGGTCTACTAAAACCCTTTATGACTGGATGGAGGAAACCCCAGTGACCATAGAAACCACACATTGAAGATGGCAGAGCTTCCTGAGCCCTGAAATTCCTGTGTGGAGAAGAACAGGCCTTATTGACCTAGAAGTACTTGGCAAGAAATAAACTGCCACTGCGTGTGAGCTGTTACTCCTTTCGTGGTTGATTTGGTACAGTGATTTGTGTGACCCTAACTAGTACAGCCAATGCATGCTTTCTTCAACCCACAGTATCACTCTTTTATTGACAGATCGATTTATTTTCATCCTTCTTGGGCAAAGCCAAGCATGGCCCTCACTGAGCAAAATTCTTGAGATAGCTGATCTTACCAGGGATGCACACAAAATTGTGTTTTGTGCTATTTTTACCTATGCTGGCACTGTTCCTGAGAATATACACGCAGAAGAGGCTGATGGTCTGAAGAAGCATTATGGCATTTTATAATTGTCAGTTGGATGCTTACTATGGGGCATTTCATATTACACAGGGAAATGGCAGAAAGTGCAAGAATATCTATCTGTCACCTATCTATCCATTCATCCATCCATCCATTCATCCATCCATCCATCCATCCATCCACCTACCTCCCTAACTACCTACGTACCAACATACCCATTTATCTATCTATTCCATTGCTACTATATACTCATTCAATCCTCAACTGAACCTAGATAGATAGTTAGATACATATATAGATATGTAGGTATATGAATATATGTGTTGTGTATGAGCGTGTGCATATTCTTAGAGCAGGGTCTAGCACCCTGTGTTGTATAAGTAGTCACCATTATTATGATGAAGACAAAGGACATTCAAGGTGCTATAAAATTGCATAGCAAGAGAATATAATTTTATCTAGGGGTGAAAAATGCCTCCCACAGAAAATTTTCTTCCAAGCTGATACCTGAAGATCAGATGGAGGGGAGGCTACAGCTAGATAAAACAGAATATGCAAAATCTCTAAGACAGGAAGGAGCACAGTGTTGTAGAGAGAAAAAGCAGTTCATTGTGGCTGGAGCAGCATGAAGGGAAGGGGAAAAGGCAAGAAGTGAGATGGTAAGTGAAGACCAAAGGTAGAGCAAGAGTCACGTAGTATTTATATTTACTATTCGCAACCACCAAGACAGGTTACGACAAACCACAAAACTGATTTAAAAATAAATAAATAAATAAATAACAGTAATTGATAAATCAGTATTTTCAGAACTGTTATGTCGAATGATATGTATATTATATTAGAGAAACTTTGGTGGACTCAATTTGTCTTTCTGGTTTGTTTCTGGCATTTCTAAATTAAATATAACAAATTAAAATTTACTGAAAAAAGGAAGAGCAAGACCAGCCTTCTACAGCATTTCCCTTCCCCGCCACCTCCTGATGTGAGTGTGAGGGAGCCGCCCTCTCCATCTAGCAGCAGCTCTGTGGCTGAGAGACTGTTCTGGGCCAGGAGAGAACTGTCCATCATGTTGACCATGCAAAGAAGGAAACTTCAGCTCATGCCGATTTACTTGTCCTCCAACCCCATCTCTCTTCAGTGAGTTCCTGGGTTGCACAGTGCACAGTGCACTCCAGGAAATGGTTCATTGACCTGAGCTAATCCCAGCTTATGAACTCAAAGATGTAAAGGGCTGTCATCATCTGATGGCACGTTGCTGGTCTAAAACCCAGCAGAGAGGCTCTGTAATGTCATGTAGAGCAGCATCCGAGAGAAGCTGGCCTTGTTTTTCCTATGGGAACTGAATTGCCCCCCATAGTCTTGCAAGCACCTGCTTAGACATGCAGCTGCAACCCACACCCACTCCCGACCGTGGCTGTGGTTGCTTTGTGTTTCCCAGCTAGAGCATTAGGTGTTATCTCAGTATTGGGAATCTGTGTTCTGCCTTAAAAAAAAAATCAATGCTTTCGATTTTCATAGCATCCCCATTGTGTAATCTTGTCTGCTCAGTCTATAATTTGGGGTAGTTTGATGTCTATCTAGCAGACCTGGAGCTATTTTCCCTTTTTTCTTTAAGAACATTTGCAGAACTTCTACTGAGACTGCTATAGAATTGGTTTTTCTGTTAAATAAAAATATTGTAATAATCATTGTAATAATCATTATTTGCTCCAGGTTGACATTTTGGCTGGATGAAGCAACTCAAAAATGGGCTGGAAGATTTAGTTTTTTTTAAAAGTTCATATAAAAACACTTTGAAATTGTCCAAGTGTTTTTGCAAATAGTAATTGTTATTGCTGTTGTTCACACGATGACCATTTATCAGACCTTCCACAGACTGGGGAAGTTGCAATTACTGAAATGTGCCATGATTTTAACACTTGCATGTCAACCTTGACCAGCCGATGTCAAAAAAAAAAAAAAAAATTCTTTATGTGTTCAAAGAGGTGGGAGTCCTGCTTTTTAAGATGATAGATGTCAGTGTAGATTTCATACCTTAAAGGAATTGCTTTCAGAATCTGAAGGAGGAAAGACAACTAAAATTTAAAAGTTAGAGTGCTTGTTCTGGATACAGGATAGCATCAGTAATAAACTATTCAAAAGAAGGCTTTTTATAATTACCATGTATATGCATTGGAGTGAGAGAATGTAGCCTATTACAAAATACTGGTTACTACCATGGGTATCTCTGCTTGTTTGAATTGGTGATCACTGACCAAATGAAGAAAGAGTTGAAGATGATTAGTAGGTGAAATCTTGGCTTTGCGAGATGTTAAATAACGTTCCTCCTTTTAATAGGTGATATCCTTTATTTCTCTGGGGACTTTTGTGACATTGATTACAGAATAAATTTTGATGATTCTCAAGAGGAATAAAGGCCAGGCTAGTCAGAATTCGTCCTCTACTTAAGAAATATGATGCAATCATTTTATCTGATCAGATATTAAATTTGGCTGGAAAAGTTTAAGCTGAAAGCTTCCATCTCCTGGCATTGTGGCATCTGTGACCAGCGTTTGCCACAGAAGAGGCATATCTATGTTGCCCATGTGGACATCACTCTGACGGAGGACTTTGTTTTCACCTTAGCTTGATAACTTTAACTGAGAGCTGACCTTGCCTCTCCAAAGGGCGTCACCCACTGTTGTTGCCAGGCAGGGTCAGAGTGACACAGTAGGTGCTGCTGGAGCCCAGCCCCCACCAGACCCTCTGTAAGAACCCAGAATAACATCCACTCAAATTTTTGACACTAGAATGGGGAAGAATTTTAGCAAGTGTCTGCACACTTCTTCTTCTTTTTTTTTTTTTAAAGGCTGGGTGGTAAACACATTCAGCTCTGCAGGCCATGTGTCTAAAACCATATGTTGATCACAACACACCATCAGACAGACCCCTAGTGCTGATGGTGAAAGAGAAATAAGAGGAAAAGAGCCTGGATCTCCAACAGCCTGGAGCCCCCCACTCTACACCACTCTAGTTTATGGGAAAGAGAGACACTCTTCTAAATTTCTTAGATCATGGGTATTTTGAGTTTAAGGTCCCTCTTTGTCCAATCTATTTCTCACTAATATAGGCACCTAAATTTTTACTTACTGTACAGTGACTGCCTATATTAGTGAGAAATGTAAACTGATCCTATATTCTATCTTACTTTGTTTATTCCTTCACTTTGAATGGAGAGAAAAGACAGAGATATTACAGCATTTCCCAGCAGAAAGTAGAGAATCAGATGAGAAATGACATTAACATAGTAAGAGCAAGGTTGGTGCCCTGAGTAAATCACATAGGGCTAGGGTTTAAGTGGCCCCAACCCCAGCTCTGCTACAAGAGCCTATTGATTATTTGTACCCAGTGGGCCACATAAGAGTCAGGGGTCTGGGATGCAAGAAACTAAAAAACAACCACGAAGGGCATAGAACAAGGCTTGGAAAATGCTCAGGAACATGAGGTCCTGGAAGCAACTAGGACTGTAAGCAAACCACACAACAAAACCAGTCAGGGAGGACACCATTGCTGCTGCCAGAACTGAGCAAGAATACTGCATTGCAGCATCAAGCCTGGAGCTCCTGAAATCACGACTGCCACTGCCCACCATCAGAAGGGAATCTCCCTACCTCTTTACATCTCAAGCTCCCAATTCAGAATTTGGAATAGGTACTTCAGATTAGTGCAGCCTTGGTCATGTGCCCATACTTAGCTGCAAGGGAGGCTGAGAAGGTGAAAGTTTGAGGTTTTCAGCATCTAGAGTGAAAATCAAGCTTTGCTTCCTACTGAGACTCATGAGCTGAGGAATCTCCCATTTGTAAGAGGGCTTCAGATGCCCAATAGCGAGAGAGAGAGAGAGAGAGAGAGAAACTTTACCATAGGACTCCATTTCCTCTTCAGCAAAATGACGTCTCCAAAGTTGTTCTAACTTTTCAGACGTTCTGATTCTACAGCAGTAACATCTAGATGTTTATGCATATTGTGAATATGTTTCTTGTCATTTAAAAAAAATATGGGAGGAAGCAGCTCATAGAGCTTATGCTTTCTGAGCTCCTTGGATCTGGCCAAGAATCTTGAGAGCAAATAGGTTTCATTTTGCATGCTAACACCTATTGATTGATTGTGGTTTCCAAAACTGTTATGCAAATATAATTTAGAGAATGACTCTATCTTCACCAGGAAAGATAGTTTGGATCAATTAGCAGGGACTTCCATGCAGGGGTAAGAGTGAGGGAGGGTACCACCTGTGTGACCCATCAACAAATTGTAGCCAAACTCAGAAATATTAGGGGCCAGAGCCTCTCCTCGCATTGTTCTTTCTCACCAAAGAGAGAGCTACAAGTGGGAACCCGTCCCTGAGGAGAGCTTCAGATCGAGGTTGAAAGTAGCCAGCACTCTGCCCAACAGGGACAGAGGGCCAGTACTCAGTCAGACCAATTGCCCCACAGTTTTACAGTCAGCACAGTCATACAGAGCCTCCAGGTCGTCAGTCATAGTGTAGACACTTGTCCAGACAAGTGACCTTAAGTGACCTTAGCAGAGACATTTTAGAAGACCTGGGTATTATGATCAAGGCAGGCTTTGCTTGCATTGGGGAGTTCTTTACCCAGAACACAAGTCCTGAGGTGATACCGCTCCATGGAGGATTTCAGAGAAAATGTGAATGTGCTGGGGTGGAGGGAGGCTGGAGAAGCAGATCCAAAAAAAAGGATAAAATTCTTGGCTTAGAAAACTTTGGGGACTCTCCACACAATTTTTTTGCTCTTAGTGGATTCTGCATTCCCTTCCAACTCATCTGCCTAATTCACTCTTGGGTTTCATCCCTCTGGGATGAACTAACTTGGTTCATCAGAATGGCAGTAACACCAATGTTGCAGAGGACAGTTAGCAACCTGTGATTTGGCACACGGATCAGTCATTAGTATTCATCTAAATATCCACCAGGAATGTGAGTGTGTCCTGTGGCAGTTGGTTGGAAATGTGAGATTCTGGTAGCAAAGGCAGTGGAAGTTTAATCATTGGCAATCCTCACTAGATAAGACTCTCCGCTAATCAGGTGTGAGTCTTAAACAGATAGAATCCATCTGTTAACGGAGAATAGAAATATTTCCCATTAAATAGGCTCTGGATGTGACCAAATCATGAGAGAGTTAGGGAAGCAAATTATGAGATTCTGGAAGCAGTTAAGAAGGAGTGGCTTTTGGGGAAGCCAGATTCCCAACTGGTTTTTTTGTTTCAAAAATTAGTCTTTTAAAAAGACTTTTTATTATATTTCAGGCCTGCCACAAAGGATAGAAAACATGATAAACAATTGTGTGTCAACTATCCAAGAAAAAAACAGGTTCCAGGGCATTTGCAGGTAAAGCATCATATATAAGATGTAAAGAAGTCCTTTTCATTTCTAATCTCTTCATGTAAAGAATGCGTGAATGCAAATCTCAGTGCTACATATGATTCTTTCTCATTGTATAGTCCCCTCTCTTTACTGGTTTTGAATGACTTTTGTTTGTTTCTAAAAGTCAGATCAGCTCTAGGATGACGGTTTTACTCTATAAAGGGATGTTGAAGGGAAAACATTACATGCTCTGAAGGCCATTTTAGTGATGAGATACCAAAGAAAGTTTGCTAAAAAGCAATATCATTGGAATCAGGGTATAAATCTCCAAGGTAGTAACTTTGAGGGGATGACAGCCACTTACTTGACTGTGTAAATTCTTGAGTGGCCAGAAACAAGCATCACGTAATTTTATAGTCAGCATTATTGCCAAAGTCTTCATGGAAGGAGTTTCTATAAATTTTCACAGTACTATTTGTAACTCTTCCTGCAGAGACATTCCTTTTTATGTCAACTTTAAACCTATTCTCCTGCAATCCAGCTGATTACATTCTGCTTGACCCTGAATCATAATAATAGCTATTATTTGAACCTCAAAATGGCTCTCTGCCTACGAGGTGGGTACTATTATAGCCCTTGTTTACAGATTAGTAGCATCAGGTTTAGTGAGATTAAGAACTTTTCCCAAAGTCAAACAATTAGGAATGAAGAAAGCTGAAGATTCACACCGCCAACTGAGCCCCCTTAACCACTCTTCTTCAGATTCCCATGGCAAAAAATGGCTTCTCAGACACAAGAGCTCATTTTTCATGGAGGTGAAATGGATACACATTTCTCCAACACATAAATTGAACCCATTTTGGTTGGGTTGCTATGGCCTCAGATTCCACCAGGTCTTCCAAATCTGATAAAAGTGAGTGGTCTAGGGCAGAGCTGTACATAGAATATGTGCCACATATTCAGAGTGAGCTGTCATCTCTAACCGTGGCTTCCCTAAAGAAGCTTAACTCCATCTCCTTGGAAATAGGTGGATTTGGTTCCTTGGCATCCGTTGCTAAGTGACTCACTGCCTGCATCAGTCAGCCAGAATTATAGATGCAAGGCAGAATACAGGCATACCTCATTTGATTGCTTTATTTATTTTTTTTAATAATTGAAGGTTTAGGGCAACCCTGTGTCAAGCAAGTCTACTGATGCCATTTTTCCAACAGCATGGACTCACTTCATGTCTCTGTGTCACATTTTAGTAATTCTCACAAAATTTCAAAGTTTTTCATTATTACTATATTTGTTATGATGATCTGTGACCAGTGATCTTTAGTGTTCCTATGGTAATTGCTTTGGGGCATTATGAGTCATACCCATATAAAACAGAAAATTTAACCCATAAATGTGTGTTCTGACTACTCCGCTGACCAGCTGTTTCCCCATCTCTCTCCCTCTTCTCAGTCATCCCTATCCCCTGAGACACAAAATATTGAAATTATGCCAGTTAATAAGCCTACAATAGCCTCTAAATGTTTAGGTGAAAGAATGAGTGGCATGTCTCTCACTTTAAATCAAAAGCTTAGTGAGAAAGGCATATTGAAAGCCAAGATAGGCTGAAAGCTAGGCCTCTTAAGTCAAACAGTTAGGCAAGTTGTGAATGCAAAGAAAATGTTCCTGAAGGAAATTAAAAGACCCATTCCAGTGAGCACACAATTGATATATAGGAAAACAGCCTTCCTGCTAATACAAGGGAAGTTTTAGTGGTCTAGAAAGAAGATCAAACTGGCAACAACATTCCCTTAAGTCAGAGCCCAATCCAGAGCATGGCCCTAGCTGTCTTCAATTCTATGAAAGCTGAGGAGAGGTGAGGAAGTTGCAGTAGAAAAGTTTGAAGCTAGCAGAGGATGGATCATGAGGTTTAAGGAAAGAAGTGATTTCCAGAACATGAAAGTACAAGGTGAAGCTGTAAGTGCTGATGTAGAAGTTGTAGCAAGTTATTGAGAAGATTAGCTAAGATCATTGGTGAAGGTGGCTACACTAAACAACAGATTTTCAATGTAGATCAAACAGTCAATGCCCGGCTTCAAAGCTTCAGAAGACAGGCTAAGTCTCTTGTTAGGGTCTAATGCAGCTGAGGACTTTAAGTTGAAGCTAATGCACATTTATAATTCCCAAATTTCTAAGGCTCTTAACAGTTATATTAAATGTATTCTGCCTTTCCTCTATAAATGGAATAATGAAACCTGGATGACAGCTTATCTGTTTACGATATGGTTTTTTGAATATTTTAAGTCCACTGGTAACACCTACTGTTTAGAAAAGAAGATTCTTTTCCAAATTCTATTCCTTATTAACAATGCACCTGGTCACTCAAGAGCTCCGATGGACATATACAAGGAGATTAATGCTGTTTTCATGCCTGTTAACACAACATCCATCCTAAAGCCCATGGATCAAGGAGTAATTTCAAATATCTAGTCTTATTATTTAAGAATACTTTTTGTAAAACTACAGCTGCCATAAATAATGATTTCTCTGATGGATCTGGGTAAAGTAAATTGAAAACCTTCTGGAAAAGATTTACTATTCTAGATGCCGTATTAAGAACAGGCATGAATCATGAGATTAGGTTAAAATAACAACATGAATAAGAGTTTGGAAGAAGTTGATTCCAGCTCTCATGATGGCTTTGAGGGATTCAAGACTTCAGTGTGGAGGAAGTCACTGCAGCTGTGGTGGAAAAAAGCAAGAGAACTAGAGTTAAAAGTGGACTGTGAAGCTGGGACTGAATTGCTGCAATCTCATGGTAAAATTTGAGTAGGTAAGTAGTTACTTCAAGGTAGGTGAAGAAAGTGGTTTCTTGAGATGGAAACTACTCCCAATGAAGATGCTGTGAACACTGTTGAAATGAAACAAAGGACTTAGAATATTCAATAACCATATTTAATAAAGCAGTGGCAGGGTTGAAGAAGACTGACTTGAATTTTGAAGGAAGTTCTACTGTGGGTAAAATGTATCAAACATCATCATCTGTTACAGAGAAATCTTTTGTGAAAGAAGAAGTCAATCAATGTGGCTAACTTCACTGTTGTCTTATTTTAAGAAATTGCCACAGCCACCTCAACTTTCAGCAACCACCATACTAATCAATCAGTAGCCATCAACATCAAGGCAAGACCCTTTACTAGCAAAAAGATGATCATTTGCTGAAGACTAAGGTGATTACTGGCATTTTTCAGTAAAAAAATTTTTTAATTAATATATGTACATTTTAGGCATAATGGTATTGCACACTTAATAGACTACAGTATAGTGTAAATGTACCTTTTTTTTTTTTTTTTTAGAGACGGAGTCTCACTCTGTCACCCAGGTTGGACTGCATGGCCTGATCTCAGCTCACTGCAAGCTCTGACTCCCAGGTCCATATCATTCTCCTGCCTCAGCCTCCGGAGTAGCTGGGACTACAGGCACCCGCCACCACACCTGGCTAATTTTTGTATTTTTAGTAGAGATGGGGTTTCACCATGTTAGTCAGGATGGTCTCGATCTCCTTACCTCATAATCTGCCCGCCTTGGCCTCCCAAAGTGCTGGGATTACAGGTGTGAGCCACCGCACCCGGCCAAATGTAACTTTTATAGGCACTGGGAAACCAAAGAATTTGTGTAACTCACTTTATTGCTATATTTACTTTATTGTGGTATTCTTGATCCAAACTCACAGTATCCCTGAGGTATGCCTGTAGGTTCTAGATTTTCTATCATGCATATTTAGAATCTGCCCCTGGAATACAACAAGGCATGAATTAATAAATTGCTGAGAAAATCTCAAAGGACAAACTCTACAAAGGTCAATAACTGATGGAGCCTTAATTGTTTAGGATTTCACCCAACATATGAATCTTACAATGTTAACAGCTACTCCCCATCAGCACCATAAACACTCTCTTGTTTTTTGGGAAATATACAAACCTGACTTTCCAACCCTACCCATCCCCACCCCAGTTTCAGATGAAAACCAAAAAGCACTTGGAAACTTCTCTGGTTTGACAGCTTATTTAAATATCTCTTGTTTCTAGGCTTTTGTATTTTGAGAAAGGTTTTTCTAATAGCCTCCCCACATCCCAATCATTTTAACTCAACTTCCTCTGGAGGTGAGTGTTCTCCTTTCACTTCAGTTTAATTGGAGAAGTTTGAAATATTGGTCCAAATTTTTCACTGCCCTGCTGTATGACATTCAACATTGGCCATGGCCAAACAGTAGGCAGAATGGCCTTCCTTGACCCTGGGCTTTGGAATTGGTTATGTGGCTTTCATTGTCTGTAATTTTTTTTATTGCTGTCATAACAAATTATCACAAAGGTATCAGCTTAAAACAATTATCACAAAGGTATTAGCTTAAAACATTTATTATCTCATAGTTTCTGTAGGTCAGAAGTTCAGTGATCTCTACTGCATCCTCTACTTAGGGTCTCATAAGGCCTAAATCAGCAGGGCTGGATCTTTTATGTAAGTTCAAGGAATGAATCCACTTCCAATCTCACTCAAATTGCTGGTTGAGTTCAGTTCTTTGTAATGCTAAGACTGATCTCCCCTTTCTTGCTAGCTGTTACCAGGAAGCCAGTCTTTGCTCCTATAGGCTATCTGCATTTCTTCCCATGCTTTCCGTGTGGCCTCTTCCAACAATGGTGGGTTGTGTTCCTTTCACACTTCAAGTCTCTTTGACTTCTCTATGGCTGCATCTTTCTCACTCAAGCTGGAAAAGGTTCTCTGCTTTTAAGGACACACGATTAAATTGAGTCCACTCAGACAATCCTAGATAATCCCCCTATTTTAAGGTTTATAATATTAAATACATAATATTAACTACATCTGTAAAGTCCCATTTGCCATAAAATGTGACATACTCACAGGTTTCAGGAATTAAGGTATGGACATCTTTGGAGGTCATTCTGACTACCACATTGACCAATGGGATATTAGCACAAGACATGCAGGCAGAGGCTTGAAATGTGCATGCAAGGATGGTTTGATCTCTGGTTCTTCAATCATCACCATAAGAATAACTTCCCCACGTAGCTGAATGCCCTTCTCTATGGGTCCCAGAATAAATACACTTGGAAGAATTCTGAGCCCCACATGTAAGAAGGAAGCAAGGGCAACTCAATCAGCAGCTAGAAGCAGAGCCACCCAGCTGAGCCCAGTCTGTATTAATCCATCTGCTCTAAGTCGACCTACAGACCCATTATCCTAAAAAGAATCACTTATTGTTGTCTGCCACTGAGTCTGAGGGACTCAGATTTATTGTGGCAATTGCTGACTGATATAGCAATTGACCTTAAAAAGTAAAGTATCTCTTTTCTTGTTTTATTTTCTACACCCAACATAAGTTTCATTTCAAAATCAGTTCCAATCCTAAGTCATCCAAGAATCTGAGCTTTGTTACTGTAAAAAGGCCCTGGCTAAGGACAGAAAACTTGGACTGAAATTCTGGCTCTACTTTTGGCTTATGTGACCTTGCATAAGTTATTTACTCTGTATATGTCTTGAAATCTTCATATATTAAACCAAGATAATAAATCCAAGCTCATAGAATTATAGTAAAAATTAAATAAAATAGTAAATTTAGTCACTCAACTCTTCTTTAGTATAGTCATGAAACTAATATTTATTGAGTTATTACCATTAGTCAGGCATTATGTTAATAACGGAGGAATCAAAGATAATTAAGACAAATTTCTATCTTTAAGAAGTGTATATTCTAGTGATGAGAGCATTTTATAAATCTTAAAGCAGCCTACAAACCCAGGGCATTACTGTGGTGGCGGTTCTTTCTTCCCACCCCATACCTCTTCCTCCTCTCCCTCCTCCTCCTCCTCCTTCTCCTTCTTCTTCTTCTCTTCCTCTTCTTCCTTCTCATCAGTCATAAACTGCTTTTCCATACGTCCTGTCCCATTTTCTTCTAACTTTTCAATCAACCATTGGCTTATTATAAAGATTAACATCTCTCAAATCCTACCTTCACATTCTTCACATGAAATAAAAGATAGTTATCTTTATGCATTGGAGAAACAGCATTTGACTTCAGAAAGACCCAATTTCACTAATCCCTATAGGCAAGCACAGTGGCTTTTCAGTTGAAAAGTGTTAATCATTCTTAAATCTATTCAAAATCCTCTTTTTTATTTTCTTCACTCACAAAATGTACCTCAGGTTATATTTGCCTCTTTATCAAAACCCAACAACAACACAAATGAGTTACATGAATTCCATACAAAATATAATAATGGAAAGTGTCCAACTGCCTTTGTTGCTTTAATCTTTGAAAACCCATTCCAACTAGTCATCTTTTCTTCTGGATGGGAGCATTTCTGTAAATACATGTGGCCCTTGATATTTCTCTTTCCCAGACACAGTTATTATTTAAAGTATATAACCCAAGAGAGTGTTTTTGGAGCTTTGTGTTCTTGTCATTCGCCATGGTACTGGAGCTGTTGGTTTGCTTCTCTACCCCTTTCCGTCTTCTTTTCCCCTTGTGTTATATCCCTGGATGAGAGAAAATTTTCTTTTTGTTGGGTTGCTCCTAATAGTAAAAAATAATGCTAAGTGTGCATAGCTTGACCTGCTCTGGAACAATTCACCAACAGCCCAACTGACAGAATATTGGCATTGAAACTCACCTCAGGGACACATCAACACCCTCCTAAGAGCTGCCAGGAGGGCTGCTACACTGTGATAAAATTCTTCTTCCCTCCAACATGAAAATTGACAGTGTTTCCATGGAGCCCTCTTAACTCTGTCTCTAGGGGGGGCCTCTGATCTAGGCTCAAAGTTCACTCAAAAGCCACTGGGATGGCCAATCATTCAGATCCCTCACTGCTCTCAAAGACTTTCTTACTATGAAGATATTGCTATACAGAATGATTGATTAGATGGTAACAGGCACTCAGCACCATCATGCTTTCAGAGGAGACAGTCAAGAAAGTATAATTTGCAGCCATGCTCAGTGAAGGGACAGGTCACTCATTGTTCAGGTAGAGGCCCTCTGAGAAATGCAATGTATTTTTGTCATTCTGGTCTTCACTTGTACCAGAATATAATAACCAACCTTTGGGCATAAGATCCAGAAAAGATAAGATGCGTTTGGGAATGGGAAATACTGTTTACTGGTACTGGTCCTGGGGGACATGGTGAGGCACATCAGAGAGGCACAGCACCCAAATGAGTCCTGAACACCTTGTGTCAAGAAAAGAAAACACTTTTTGTGCAAGGCCACGAGAACATGAAAGGTCATAATCTGAAGGGTTAAGTAAGCAAACAAAACCAGGAGGCAAAGGGAAGCTTGCAGAGATACAGAGAGAGCAAAGATGAAATAACATGTGGGTTTAGAATAAGGTGGTTTGGCTGTACTGTACTCTGGCTGTCCCCTTTCCCCTGAAGCTTGGTGTACAGTGTCTTCATCAGTCAAGGATAGGAGGTCCTGAATTGGGAGGCTTGGAACAAATCCCACACCCTAGTTCTTCTGTAGCTCAAACAAGTGGGCTCAATAAAAATAAGACTCCTTCAGACTCCTTCAGCTTCCTCCTCACCCAAGCATATGATGAAACTTCAGAGGACTGATTTGTCTGTCAATGCCTTACAACATTATATTTAAAAGAGACCTTAAAGGCCATGTGGATTAATCTTGTGCCTTTAGGCAGATTTCTCTTGGCCACCCAAGAATATTCTTCATATTGATATGTAGCTATTAGTACAAAAATCAAACCAGAGAAGTTATGGCCCTCACAGATATGTGGTCAAGGCCTTATGTCTTCTTGAGGAAGATGTAACTAGCAAGCTTTAATCTAATGGCATAGACCCCAGATGGTAGCATTTCCAAGATGGATTATCATCACCTATTCTTACCTCTATCTTCTATTGGGTTTTCCAGTGCTTGGCACATAGTAGGTATTTCAGAAATATTTGGGGCATGAATAAAAGACTCAGGTCCGTATTCTTTGTTCCCACATAGCTGACAAGGTCAATTAAGAAGGGTTATAAGGCAGGGCACAGTGGCTCACGCCTATATTCCCAGAATTTTGGGAGCCTAAGGTAGGTGGATCTCTTGAGTCCAGGAGTTTGAGGTCAGCCTGGGAAACATGGAGAAGACCATCTCTACTAAAAATACAAAAATTAGCTGGGGATGGTGGCACACGCCTGTAATCCCATGTACTGGGGAGGCTAAGGCACAAAAATTACTTGAACCCGGGAGGCAGAGGTTGCACTGAGCTGAGCCCATGCCACTGCATTCCAGCCAGGGTGACAGAGGTAGACTCTCTCTCAAAAAAATAATAATAATAATAATCAGACTAGACCAACCAGGCAGAAAATCCTCACTGTGAAGTTTCCACTACTGGAAAACGAAAACTAGTCTGGCTCTTATTAGAAAGGAATATGGTTCACATTTCAAAAACATTGCATAGATAAGCTGTGGTGGATAAGCAGGTGGGCAAGCAAAGAGGAAATATTTATTGTTTAAATCTCACACGCCTTATGATGAATAACAATTGGCAAGTCATGTCTATGAAATTGGATTCCCAACAACAACAAAAAAACTGTATGACCATCTCGATGCTGCTCACATGCAGAATGGAGACTGGACACAAGGAAACTGGCTATCTGGACTAAGCTGAGATTCCAGTGCCATGCCTTAAACCTGCAGGGAGCCATCTGGGAGTAAGCTGAGCTGGGGCTTTTTGATTTGGGGAATGGGGGACTTTTATCCATAGGTCATTTCTGGCTGTCACATGGTCCAGGGGTAGATGTCATGGAGGACGCTGACTGATCCATACACAGACTCCTTTCTGCAAATTAGAAAACACACTCACTCTTGGTGAATGTAGCCCAACTTAGCAGTGGGCTGGCAGGCAGGACATGAGCTGGACTCCAGTTCCCACTCACCTCCCTGATGAGCCACATTTGCACAGAGCTCCAATTGCATGCCTGAGTGTGGTAGCTTTGGTGATGTGGCTGGGGCTTCCCAGGATTCATCCTGAGAAGTCAAGGAGATGGAGCCAGGAGAAGATGTTTCTTTGGTTTCTGGGTCTTTCATTTCTGGTGTTTGCTGAATACAAGGGAGGAATCTGAATTTATTTGACCAAAGTAGAAGTATTTAATATGGGTTCCTCAGATTCTTAAACTTCACAGACAGGCTTCTTCTGTAAATCTTCCAACATTCATATATTAATAGCTTTTGTGATCATGTGGATATAAAGATTTTTCTAGAAAAAGATTTCAAAGGTTTCACTAGTCTCCAAGGGATCAGTAACCCCAAAAAGGTTAAAATGACTGGTCTAAGTATTTGTAGTAGTTCACGGATAAAATCAGTAAACATAAAAGAGAAGGAAACAGAATCTGACAAGGACTTACTCTCTATTTCAGTTTAACTGTCATGGTCCAATGAGCATAACATAAACATGAACCACATTGTGAACCTGTTCAAGGAAACTTGCCCTCCTTACCTGCATCACACAGCCTGGACTGTAACTCTCAGCCCTCTAATGAACAAGTTATTAAATTAATGGAGCTGAAAGCCTTCCAAACACAGAAAAAAGGCCCTTTGAATATGCAATCCCTTAGAAAAGCTGGCAAACAAACCATGTGCCCTGAGAAGGCAAAAGAAAGCCCAACTTGTGATGATTAGGGGCTCCTGTTTGGAGTCAAGTTTAATTCCTGTTCCTGCTATTAACTAACTGAGGTTGGGAGGGAGGGGCTTAGACACTTAGTTAATTTCTCGTATGCAAAATGAGGCTAAGTAAAAGATCTACCCACCACAGAGAGCTGTTTTAAGGGAACAATGCAATAATACATGGGAAGTGCTTTATACCATCCTTGACACATAATAAGGACTCTGTAAATGTAAGGTGTTTAATATTTTTATTTTTATTGTTGAAAAAGTTGACTTATCAGAGGCAGTTGGGAAGTTCTATAATTTGTGGTGGCATTTTCTTTTCCTTTCTCCTGCTTTCCTCAGGGCTGGTCTCATTTTACGTAATTTTAGGAGGAAATGACCAAATTTCCTTTCAAATAAGATAAGAGATACATCCCCCTTATTATGCTTTCAAGATCTGTTAAAGTAAATTTACTCTTTAAATAATTTAGCAGCTATTAATAATGTACACTGCATGGGATTCAGAAGTGCGGACTTTGACAAATGGGCAGAGAGAGTAAGGATCAGTTGGCGGAAGGAATGTATCCATTGAGTGAAACGATGCAAGAAGATTAGATGCAATTTTATTCCTCTTGAATTTGGGTTTAGGGTCAATCTTAAACTCTGTAAGCTTTGGAGATCTGTTTGAATTTAGGAAAGAGCAGTCAGTACATTTAGGACTGAATGTTCAGAGAATGTGATGGCCAGCTTAGTTCTAAAACTCTCCTCAGTTCCAGTTTACATTCTTGTGTGAACAGTGCACTTTCAATATTGAAGAGTCTCTTAAGCCTATTTTTCTGGTCTTTTCTCTAGTGATAGTCAAGAGATTGTGTGCCTAGGTCCTGGACATATTTATTGGTAAGGGTTTTGGTACATAGTCTAGCTAAACTCTGAGGGGCAGGTGAAAATTTACAATAATAATTAGACACATGGGACCAGTAAGCAGTAAGATAGCCATTCTTAATTCAGGTTGCCCGTCACCACCAAGGGGCACATATTTACAAATAAACATTCATGGGCCTGTCCCAAGGTTGGTCTGTGTACTAAGTCTATAGTGAGACCTCAGACATCTTCAAAAGGAAAGGAAAAATATATTATTTTACTAGTGCCATATCATGAAAATGAAATTCCCATACCTTTTGAGGAATAACTAATAAATATGCACCTGCATGGGAGGGAATGTATGCCTAAGGGTAACAAGCAGCATGAGCTTGAGAATAGAGAGCTATGGTCACCTACAATCTGGGTAGAATAGGACTCAAGATTGAAATATTGTTATAGAAGGGGCACCTATTAAACAGAAACTGGGGTATAGAAAGGAAGGCAGAACAGTGTTAGGATCCCATGGGTCCTCCCAGGGCCATTTTGGCCATTTCTGTGCCATTCTTCTCACTTATTATAGGGAACCATTTCTCCCAACCCCAACTCTAATGCAAATGGGAGGTACAGTTTGCTCTTCCTGCCTAAAGATATTGGGATAAAGGCGGACACCTACCTCTGGGTTAGCCAATCATAATTTCTCAGACGCCAGGCCACAGTGATTGGCCCACAGTTGTGCTTTCCAATGTGGCCTCCCTGATACAGAGGGCCCTCAGGGTGCAAACTTGGACCGTGCTCGAGTCGAAGGAGAGTCTTTTTTCAAGATTTGTTGAAATAGAGCTGCCAAATAGATGCACCTTTCTTCACAGCTGTCAAAGATGGGAAGATGGAAGCTATTGAAGGTTGAGGACCCTGGGAAGTAGATTTTGAGACAAAGACTAGCTGCAAGTTTGTTTGTTTGTTTGTTTTGGTTTGGTTTGGGTTTTTTTTTGGAATCCTTTTGCAATTAATAATTGTGGAAGGGATGAAAGCAAGACTGAGAAGCAAGCAACGTTGGGCTGAAATGTCTTCTCAGCGATGGCCTTGGCTGACCACACAGGGGGCTCAGAATGAGGAAGGCTAAGAGAATTAATCTTTATACCATTGCACTGGCCAGTGATTGGATGTGGGTTGTGCTGGAAGGTGGGCATAGACTTAGGCTAGGTGACTGTCTTTAGTCAAAGAAATTCCTAAAGATGGCTGACAGTCGGGCATCTGGAAGTATTTTTGTCCTAAAGGTGGCATGTCACAGAATTCATTACAGAGTCCCAGTGCTATTGATAAAGGAAGAAATGAAAACCAAAGAGAGTTCTGATAGCATGATTTTATACATCCTTGTACTTCCTATAGTTTGCTTACAAAATCCAATTAGGCCTTTTTATCTCTAACCTAGTTCAAATTGGGTTTTTTTCATCTTCTGCTAAAAGAATCACATCTAATATACTTGTTTGGAATCTATAAAATGGAAGCATATCAGAAAAAATGTGGGAGTAGATAAAGGGAGAGAATAATAAAACTATTAGTGTTTTAGCATACTAGACATAGCTTTACTAGGGTGAAAGAAATAGAAGGTATTTCGCAGGCACAGGTGGCTAAGTAAGGATTAGAGGAGAATTCTTTGAGGGAATTCAACCTAAGACCGCCTGCTGGAATATTACTGGGCTTAAAGCAGAGTGCCTGATTTCTCCAAAGAAGACGTAAAATTTGCTAGCAAGTATCTGAAAAAAATGCTCAATATCACCAATCATTAAGTAAATGCAAATTAAAACCACAATAAGATATCACCTCACACCTGTGAGGATGGCTGTTATTAAAAAAATAGCAAGCATTGGCAAGGGCATGGAGAAAAAGGAGCCCTTGAACACTGTTGGTGGGAATGTAGATTGGTGCAACCACTGTGGAAAACTGTATGGAGGTTCCTAAAGAAATTAAAAATAGAACCATCACATGAGCCAGCAATTCCTCTTTTGGATAAGCCAAAGGAAATGAAATAACTGTCAGAAAGATAGCTGCACTCTCATGTTTATTGCAGCACCATTCACAATAGCCAAGATATGGACTCAACCTAACTGTCCATCAATGAATGAATAGATGAAGGAAATGTGGTATATATACACAATGAAATACTATTCAGCCATAAAATGGAATGAAATCCTGTCATCTGCAGCAACATAAGTGGAACTGAGAGACATTATGTGAAGTAAAATAAGCCTGGCACAGAAAGAAAAATATTGCATGTTCTTATTTATATGTGGGAGCTAAAAAAGTTGATCTCATGGAAGTAAAGAGTAGGATGATAGTTACCATGGAAGGATGGGAGGAGGGGAATGAAGAGGGATAGGTTAATGAGCACAAACACACAGTTAGATAGAAGAAGTAGGTTTTTGTGTTCAATAGTGCAGTAGAGTGACTATAATTAGCAACAATTTATTGTACATTTCAAAATAGCTGAAAGAGATTTGAAATGCTCCCAACACAAAGAAATGAAAAGTGGGAGGTAACTACCCTGATTTTATCATTACACATGATATGCTTGTATCAAAATTTCACATTTGATCCATAAATATGTGCAATTATTATATACCAATAAAACTTAAAAAATGAAAACATAGAAATCAAGAATAAAATGGTTATTACCAGGAGTGGAAGGGCTGGAGAAGAAATGGGAAAATGTAGATCAAAGCATACAAAGTTGCAGATATGTAGGGTGAACAAGTCTAGAGATTTAATCTACCACATGAAAACTCTAGTTAATAATATTGTGTTGTATTTGTTATTTTTGCCAAAAGAGTAGATTTTAGTTGCTCTTGCCACAAAATAACACAGGGTAACTGTGTGAAATGACAGACATGTTGATTTGCTTGACAATAGTGACCATTTCACTATGTATATGCATATCAAAACATCATATTGTGCATGTTAAATACATAAAATACAGTAAAAGATTTTTTTTTTTTTTGAGATGGAGTCTCACTCTGTCACCAGGCCAGAATGCAGTGGTGCGACCTTGGTTGACTGCAACCTCCACCTCCTGGGTTCAAGTGATTCTCCTGCCTCAGCCTCCCGAGTAGCTGGGACTACAGGCGCGCACCACTACAACCAGAAAATTTTTTTTTTTTTTTTTTTTTTTTTTTTTTTTGAGACGGAGTCTCGCTCTGTCGCCCAGGCTGGAGTGCAGTGGCGCGATCTCGGCTCACTGCAAGCTCCGCCTCCCGGGTTCACGCCATTCTCCTGCCTCAGCCTCCCGAGTAGCTGGGACTACAGGCGCCCGCTACCACGCCCGGCTAATTTTTTGTATTTTTAGTAGAAACGGGGTTTCACCATGTTGGCCAGGATGGTCTTGATCTCTTTACCTCATGAGCTGCCTGCCTTGACCTCCCAAAGCGCTGGGATTACAGGCATGAGCCACTGCGCCCAGCCAAAAGATTTTTGTTTTAAAGAGACACTGGAGAGCATGCTTTTTCTCTCCAGAATGTGAGAACATAACAAGAATGTCTGCAAGCCTGGAAGAGAAACTACCAGGAACCACACCCTGCTAGAACCTTGACCTTGGATTTTTCAGCCTCCAGAACTGTAAGAAAATAAATTTCTGTAGTTTAAGCCAGAAAAAAAAAAGAGGGGGCAAGATGTCTGATACACTCTTGATCAGCCTTTCTTCCAAGTTGATTTTCCCCAAGAGAGAAGAAATAAATAGAATTGCTCCTATGGCCTCAATTCTGATGAACAAGGGGAGTTTAATTGCAGAGAAGGAAGTTAGAGGAATCTTTGAATAAAGTGTCTATATCACTTTGGAAAATTTTTGATTGCTTGGGAAGATAAGGCTGGCAGATGTGGGATCTATATTTAAAGAAATGGATAAAATTGCATGCTATGAGAATTGAATGGGGAAAGGGCTCAAGGGAGTTGGAGAACTCTTAAAACTCAAATTCTGAGCATTTAGCCCCAACACAGAGGGAAATTGAGAGGAAGCAAAGTTGTATTCCCAGGACAGAAAAAAGCTTTAAGAATTGTGCCAATGAGACTAAAACCCTAAAGACCGTAACAGTGGCTTTCTAAATTCTCTTTGGAAGAAAATGATCATTGATTCATTGTTTGAGCACACCTAGTATAATTGCGTTATATTACTAGATGGCAGTTAAATCAAGACCCTCAATGGCAATTTTTTGTTGTTTTATTTGCATTTTAAACATAGGGAACCCCCAGTGGTAGATGAGGACTGAAATACAGGATGTATGAAGAAATGAAAATGAGACTTTGGCTGTTCTACTTTCTTGGCTTGGACTGCTGCCTTCCAGGGACCAGAAGTAATAATAACTATGATTTGTTAGATTCTTACAAAGTTCCAGGAATTGTGTTAAGTGTTTTATGTGAAGTATCTCATGTAATCTTTACAGAAATGCTTTGGGAATTGGCATTCTTTAATATCCTCATTTTACATATGATAAAAGTCAGGCTCGGAGAGGTCATATGACCTGTTCCAAGGGGCAAAGATGAAAGTTAAGACAAAACCAATGTTTTGAACTACTATACAGAAAAAAAGCTGCAAATGAAAGTGGTAAATCATTTTCCATGATCTTCAAGGACTTGCAAAAAAAAGGAATTGTGCTCCTTAGGTAGGACACAGAGCACAAGGGTGGTAGAAAGAGGGTGTCTAGTGAGGGTTGACACACGACCAACTCTGTCACTGCCCTGCAGTGACATTCCAAATGAAAGGAATCCTCTGGTTTACCCAGAGAGGGTCTATTTTGAAGGTCTTCTGCGTGAAAGTGGAAACATTCTAACTCTTGCAGAAGTATTTTGAGGTCCTGGACAAAAGGCAGAATAAATGAATCAATGAATGAATATGAGAAGATTAAAGAGGAGAGAAAATGTTAATGCCATTTGCAACAAGATGAATAAGGTAGATTTTGAAAACTAGCAGCCAGTGCAATTGACTTCCATCCTGGGCAAGATTCCTGGAAAGACTCATTAAGGGAATGATTTGTAATGCAGTCTTCCACTGCCCTACTTGTCTGAAGGTAATTTCTGAACTAATAAAGTCAAGAGTGGGGATTTTATTATGTTATACATCTATCCCAGTAGAGGGAGTCTTACATGAAACTTAGCATGTATGTTTAAAACATATATCTGTGTATGTTTGTATGTATTTATTTCAAGAATAATACGAGAATGAGATCAAAGTGAATCCAAATATTGATATAGCTGTCTTCAAAATTTATTTGATCTTAGGATATATTAATCAACATAGTTACAACAATAATCTCATTCATTTTTCTGGTCTTGGATTCAATGTTCCTTCCTTAGAGAAACCTCATGTGACCTCAAAATCTAAATCACGTCTCTCCTTGTTATTTTCATTTAAAGCACCTACATTTTTGTCTTCACTTCACTTATCATGAGTTGTCATTTATTTCCACCAGGGTACATTTATTCAAAGCTGTTCACCACAGCAGGAGCTGTGTCTTGTGGTTCATTTTGTACCTCCAACACCCTGTGTGGAGTACAGCACATAGTAGCTGCCCAGTAAAATTTTAGTGAATTAAAAATATGAATAAAAGAGGAGGTAACATCACTGCTCACTAGATCAGAAGACTACTGGGATATTGCTGTCATTCTGGATGTCACACTTTGCACAAAGGGTATGTAGAGAAGAGAGGAAGCAACCCATTGCCAAAGTTAATCCTGAGCTACAGAGGAGATTTGATTCTCAGTTATATGAAGAAATGGAGTCATTTAGCCCATTGAGAAAGACTCAAACTGAGGAATGGAACTGTGGGCAATGACTTCTGGCTAGCTGCCTACAGATGTTGCAAGCGTTGTCTGTGAGGAAGTCAGTATTCGCACACACACAAACTTACACACAGGTTTTAATATGGTCCTAAAGGATGGTCTAGGACCAAGGTTGATAATAATCTTTACTAGAAGGTAAACAGTTGGGCTCAATGTAAAAAACATTGGTTTTAGTATTTAAATCTGCCCTCCAAATAGAATGAACAGCCTAAGGAAATCCCCAAATCTTCAATGAGATAAACAATTAGTGGGCACATTAAAACAGAGACAATTAAGAAAAGGCATGGGTGTCGGACAAGTAGGAAATGAACAGCACGGAGGACTCCCATCTGGTAATGGCTGCCTTGACCTTGTCTGGGCTGGTCACATTGTCTTTGACTTTTTCTAACTCCAAAATTCTGCAGAAACTATCATAAAACTCATGATTTCTTAAAACTTAGAACTATGTCTTTCTTGAAAGAGACTGAGCAGAAATTCTGGCCTTCTATATTTGAAGTATATAGGCATGGCACTGAAACTGTAGTGGTTTATAAACTCATAACAAATGGGTTATGATTTAATAAACTTCACGTTTTCAAATGGAACATGAGGAATCTAAGCAATTGCCCCAAACTGCATAACTGTTAACCTTGATTTATTGGTAACAAAAGCAATTACATATTCTTGGTAATATAAGCATGATCTAGACACAGTATTAATATTTATTAAAACATTTTTCTCTGTACAGAAAAAAGAAGTGAACTATTTTTTTCCAGCAAACCAAAATTCCACAGCCTTTTTGAGCAAATAATATTGTTACAAACAACTATGGGTATACCACTCACACTTTTTATCCTTTTCAAACTCCATCATCTTTGATTAAATTATTGTGAACTGATCCCCTAGGAACAGACACAGCCCTAGCCGGTTGTCTTAGTTCTTCATCTTCGTTTACTATGTTTAGGTAGTAGAATTTGTGTTTCAATATGCTGGAAAGTTCCCGTCCTTGGAACTAATATGATAAAATGTTTCAATATTTCATTTTATTTATATATCTATCTCATTTACATTAATTTTCCTCTATCGTGTCACACTCCTCCAACCATTTCACCAAGTCCTACTTGGGAAGAGAGCCACCCAATACTTTTCACAGTTTACGGTGTTTGTAGGTGTTGCATTATTTTTCTGTCTTATATTTTTACACTTACAATTACTGAAACTATCATTTTAACATTTGCTACTCATCAGATTCATGGGACTAAAAGCAATGCTCATACATCTGGTAGTTTGAGGGGCACTAGTTTCATCAGTGCTTACGATGTATAAATATGCCTTGGATTCAGCAAAGACATTCCCTTCTCAATTACAATTAATACTGCACAAGCCCTGTTGCCAATTTTTCTCAACTCATTTTTCCCTTCAAATTTATTTTTAATCTTGTTTCTTTCCTACAAATTACGAGGCAAAGTGGCTTGCTGTGGCAATATTCAGTACCAATAAATCAAGGGTTCCCATAAAACTGTACAATTTCTTGCTGATGGCACTTGAAGAAGAAAGTTATTAAATCATTACTCATGTAATACAAATTTTCAGGATGCTGAAATACTTCTCACTATGCATTTTGCTTACTACATAGTGTAGAAATTTAGATATTGTGTAGAAAACTTGGACAAGATCTTAACAACCTTCAGGTTTTAATAATTGGTCTGCTGTTGCTAATGACAAAATAGACGAGGAGATAATGTTCAAGCATGTCTGCTTTCCTTAACTGCAACGTTCAAGGCCTTATGCCATACTACAATGGGAAAAAGGGCTGGAGTCAGGGAATGTTTTTATTAAATACCCTTGCTTGGATATCTCATGTAGTGGGACTCTCATTCAGCTCTGCATTCTCATAGCTTGGTGCTACACACATCACATCGTAGGTGCTCATTGTTTAATGAGATGAATTAATGCATAGTCATTAGAAATGACAGCTGCGACACAAACCCATATAAAGAAAGATGGTTATATCTCCAGGCACATGCGCTGATCTTTTGCTGTTCTTGGTGTGGCTGCAGTGGGGTTGCAATGGACTATGCAGCTGAAACAAAGATTCCTCTTCAGGGGACTGGACTTTGTCCCTGCAAGAGAGCACCTGAGGTTGTGATAATCTTGGATCTTGAGTCTTCAAAGTTTTACTCATAGTTCACAATTAGGTGACCTCAGCTGACAAAAAATCCTGGCTCAGGGCTATATTTTTAATAAAAATCTGCTCTGTTATAAACTCCAGGGGGTATACCTGCCTCTCAGTGGACAGAAATAAAACCTCTTAGAAGCTGACTTTCAGTCTTTAGTCTTCCACAATGCTGTTTAGTAAACTGCTGCCCATTGCACTGAATGGAGACTTGCCAAAGAGTATGTGTTAAGTGAAGTGTCTAAGGGAGTTGTGTTTTTTCTCAGTGTTGTGTACATATTGTAAAGACCTTTACAACAATAACATCAACTACAATGGCTTGAACACCAGGTGATACAGTTTTATTTATATAACCAGCCACAAGGGTAGGACCAACCTATTGGAAGGCAAAGTATTGGTCCCATTTAGGGACTGGTACCTAAAACTCTACCAGTATAAATTCACCTCTTTGCCTTAAATATTCTCGTCTTTCTTTAGTTCTCCTTCCCAAGTAGCCAAAATAAAGATAAATACATGACATCATTAACACCAAATCCATGGTCAATAGGTGAAGTTAGGGAGATGAGAAGCTTAAAGTGGTGGTGAGGGAATATGGAATGATTTAAATAAAAATTATTTTTCACCTTGGGTGGCAGAATCAGGGTACATCTGTAAGCATAAATCTTACAAATTGTCTTGTTCACAAGCAGAGTTTCTCAGTCTTGTCTTTACCATTGGAAAACTCTTTACTGTAGGGCCTCTCCTGTGCATTGTAGGATGTTGAGCAGCATCACTGCCCTCTACCTACCAGATTGTAGTTGCATCCCCAATCTAGTTATGACAACCAAAAATGTTCCCAGACATTGCCAAATGCCCCCTGGGCGGCAAAACCACCCTCAGTTGAGAACCACAATCTTTGATGTGTTAAGGGTAGAAGTCCACATAATTGATTTGTCCCATAGATGGAGCTCTTGTTCAACAAAGTGCTTTTTAGAAAGGGTAAAGGCAAGTTTAAACAAAGGGAATAACAGTTCATCAGCCACTTAATCAATTGCAAATTACCCCTAGGTTTTGCCCCCTTCTGAATCAGCAGGAAATTGACAGAGCTGGGGAGTTCTGGTTTGTAATGGCTGCCTTGCCCTCTATGAGAGGTCAGAAAACCTGATTTTGAAGATGGAAAGTGCTGGCTATCTGGGCCTGCTCTCATCCAGAGGGGCTCCCAGGAGGTGCTGAGTGGATGCCAAAGTTTACAGAGCATTGCCCAAAGCAGCAGGTCACTCATATGCTTTCGATATTGCAAGACTGTTTCTCTTACTCAGTAAGTTTTGTCTTTAAATTGTTTTCATTGTTTTATGTGGTCTATGGTACACACCTCATTTCTTTCCATTTGCAGCCATAGTATTTCTAGCAGTTAGCTCATTTAACAGAACTTCCCCGTATTTTTAGGCCAAGGAGTCAACATTAAGTTAGGTGGTGAAGGTGAAAGTTTTGAATAGACCTGAAATAAGGGGTAACTAACTACTTCCAGTAAAATGTGCCATTTCCAAAAGAGATAAGGAATGTTCTTTGAGCGCCCAAAGCAGTGCTTAAAAATGTCTTTGAGATTTTGTTGAGATTACATGGGACTGGTTCTGCATTAGACAAATCGAAGTTCTCACTAACTGGCTTGGGGGCAGGTTATGCTACTAAGAAGCAACAGTGATACTTCTTCCAAGCTGATGCACATCGTAATCCTAATGCTTTTCCCTTCTACCTGTTAAGTGAATGAGTTGACAGGTACCGGATAGAGTGAACACTCAGGCTGACATTCTCTTAATTTGTCACTAACAGCAGAGTACTCAATGTCAAAACTGAGATACATTGTAACCGGAAACTGCCGGTCTAGCCCGTTTATGACCAGTAAACTCTTTTTAATAAATTCCATAAGGAGTTGTGTTGCTCACATACACACAACAGAAGCCAGAGATTCAGGTCCACAGGAAAATTTTTTTAAGATTAATTAATTCAACAAGTACTTTTTGAGGGTCTGCAATGTGCAGATGCGAACTTTGTCCCATCTTAGGCAATGATGTCACTCCCAGACACGAGCACTACGCATAGGCCCACCTGGGAGCACATCAGCCCATGTGCAGGACACCATCTGCTTTTCCACACTCCGAAGTCTCCTCAGAATCTTGCTGGGGATCTTTTTTCCTCTCTTCACAGCAGCAGCTCCATGTGACAGAACGCTCTACCTTTAATGGGGTGTGAAGATTTCAAGAAAGCAAAACTAGTAGACTGCTCCCATTAATGCTATCCTCTAAGGCCAGTAGCAGATGGAAGTGGGAGTTTTGCAAACTAAAAGAAACTGATTTAAGTCCAGGGTGCTACCTGAATTTGTACTTTTACAAATCTCCTTGGGTGTTTCTTGGATGTGCAACTGGCCTGGAACCACTGTTGTGATACAGAGATTCTCAGTCCAGGCTCTACATTGTAGTCACCAGGGGGAGCTTAAAAAATACTGCTGCCTGGGCCTCATCCCTAGAGATTCTGATTTCATTAGTCTGGGGTGGAGTTTTCCCTATGGAAAAGCAGTTAATTTTACATCAGTAATTCTCAATCCTAGCTACACATTAATGTCATCTGGGGACAATTTAAGTATCTTGATGCCTGAATCTCATCTCAAACCAATTAAAAATAAATCTCTGGGCTTGAGCAATAGCATCGTAGCATTTTTAAAGTTCCTCAGTGTATGTACATAGGCTAATTTTGGCCTATTGATGCAATTGTAGGATTTTCACGTCAAAATAGTCTATACCAGCAATCAAAAATGCAGAAAGGGTCAGTAAAAAATAGAAATACAAATTGGGATGGTTCATTGTGTACCATGAATCAAGAACTGGGCATTCTGCTGGAACTCATGAGGAGTGTGTATATGTGTGCGTGTGTTTATGAAAACTGGCAGGACAGGTTTTGCACAGCTGCAAGTAGGAGTAGGATGCTCATGATTAAGAAAAAGTAAATTCTACACCACAAACAACTCTTAACACCTCCTGTATGCCATGTGCTGTCAGGAAACATAAGATGAGTAAGATTTAATCCTTTTGCATGATTCAGAAGCTTACAATCTCAGGGGAAAATATTGTTTTGACAAGCCTAGTAGAGAGGGAGGAGAGACAGAGAGAGGAAAGTCCTAGATTTGAGCTTGTGTCCCCAAAGTCTGTCACTTGTGTGACCTTGGAGGAAGTTTAATATCTTTCCAAGCCCCTGCTGATCACCTGCTGATGGTCTCATTTAGATTGGTGACACTGATTTTCTGTATCCTCCTTTTTTTCTATAATTCTTCTTCCTCAGAGGAGCTTCATACTGCTTCTACGTCATACACCTGTGTTCATCCATGTCCCTTGCTACAGGCATATTCCTGAGCCCACCTTCCACTGCTCCCAAATGATTCACTCTTATATTTCCTCTTCCCAGAGGACGCTGTTGTCTAAAGTTCTCAGTGAAATTGATGAGTCATGAAATTCTCTAGAGGTGAGGTGCTAGTTAATAATAACAGGATACTTTGTTTCCCTTTCAAGGATATGCAGTTGGAAGCAAAATATCCAGAAAGCGTATTTCCTGGTGGGGATTGGTGAGATGTTTTGGAAAATGGGAGCTACTTGATCTGCTTGGAATCTCCCTCTGTAAGGGACCATTCAACGGGCAAGTCCTCTAGTTCCCTAATTCCAGAAAACTGAAGTCCTGCAATAAGGAAAGAATGCGTCTTCTTCACTCTGCTGGGATTTGTTAATGTAGGAAGTTTAATAAGGTTAAAGGGCCAGAATTTTATAACTTTGTGAATAGTAACTAATTTCCAAAGAACTATATTTTTAATTGAACAGAATCGAAGGTGTCCTGTGAAGGTAACACTTTTAGAAATAGATAGCAATATGATATCTTTCTAAGGAGAGGGAAAATATTACTTGATTCAGTTTGCACATAAAACCAAGGAGTTAGGGAACGAGGGGAATGTTAGTATCATAAAATTGACTATGGTAGGAGAATTTATACTTTGTAAATAGGAAACACTACAGTTAGGACTTTTTAAACAGATAGTTGTCAAATATTTACCAGCATAACAATGTTGCAGGAACTACCCTTTGGGATTCCAAAGGCAACTGCCTACATTAAATTTTTTGTGTTCATAAAATGCTAGTTCCATAGGACACAAATAGACAACTCAATAAAATCAGTAAAACAATATGTGAACAAAACTAGAAGAGATAGAAATTATGTCAAGGAGGCAAACAAAATTCTAGAGTTAAAAATACAGTAGATAAAATGAAAATGCAATAGAGAACTTCTATGACAGATTTGATTATGCAGAATAAAGAACCTGTGACCTCAAAGACAGGTCATTTGAAAGTATCTAGTCAGTGGGGGAAAAACAAGAAAAGAGTGAAGAAAACCAATAGGATTTATAGGACACCATTAAGTGATGGTGCATGATGGAAGTCCCAGAGGAGAAACAGAGAGAGAAAGGGGCAGAAAGCTTATTTAAAGAAAAAGTGGCTGAAAACTTTTAAAATCTTATGTGGAAAATTGACATCTAGATTCATGAAGCTGAAAGAACTCTGAAACAGATCAATTCAGAGAAGACTACACCAAGGCATATTATAATCAAACTCTGAAAGTCAAAGAGAGAAGAGAATTTTGAAAGCATCAGGAAAAAAGCAGCTCATCACATACAAGGGAAGCCTTCTAACACTATCAGTGGATTGCTCAGCAGAAACCTTGCAGGCCAAGAGACAGTGGCATGATATATTCAAAGTACTGAAAGAGAAAAAAACTGCCAACAAAGAATACTATACCAAGCAAAATTGCCCTTTCAAAATGAAGGTGAAATAAAGCCTTCATCAGACAAACAAAAACTGAGGGAGTTCGTCACCACTAGACCTGCCTTGCAAGAAATAGTTAAGAGAGTTATTCAAATTGCAATGAAAACATGCTAAACAGCAATGTGAAAGTATATGGTAGCATAAATCTCACTGGTAATGGTAAATATGTAAACAAATACAGAATAATATGACACCATAATGGAGGTATATAAACTACTTTTAACTCTAATGTAAAAGTTAGAAAATAAAAATTTATTAATAGAATACAGTGTAAAAAGTAGCAAACTCTGACTACAAGAACACAAAGTATGTGTTGGGGTGGGGCTGCAAAAGTATACAGCTTTTGTACGTAAATGAAGTTAAGTTGTTATGAACTTAAAATAAGTGGTTATAACTACAAGATACTTTATGCAAGCCTTGAGCTAGCCACAAAAAAACAAAATCTGTAATAGATACACAAAGGAAAAAGAAAAAGGAATCAAAGCAAAGCACTCCAAAAGTTATCAAATTAAAAAGAAAGATAGCAAAAGAGGAAAAGAAGGCCAAAACAATGGCAAACCAGACAGAAAACAATTAACAAAATGGCAGTAGTAAATCTCTACCTGTTAATTATTGCTTTAAATGTAAATGGATTAAAATCTCTAACCAAAAGACATAGAGTGGCTGAATGGAAAAAAAAACAACAAGATCTAGTGACATGCTGAATAAAAGTGATTCACTTTATGTTTAAAGCTATACCTAGGCTGAAAGGAAAGGGATGGAAAAAGATATTTCATGCAAATGGTAACCAAAAGAAAGCAGACATGGCTATACTTACATTAGACAAACTAGGCTTTAAGTCAAACAGCATCTGTTGAGACAAGGAAGGTCACTATATAATAATAAAATGGACAATTTAACAGAAAGATTTAACAATTATGAATATATGCACACCTAGCACCAGAAGATCAAAATATATAAAGCAAATACTGATATATCTGAAAGGAGAAATTGACAGTGATACAATAATAGTAGGGGACATTAATATGCCATTTATAATAATGGATAGAAGAACATCCAGACAGAAAATGAAAAAAGAAATAGCTGACTTCAACAACACTATCAAATGGACCTAATAAAGACATACGGAACTTTCCACAAACAGCATAAGATATTCTTCTCAAGCACACATAGAACATTCTCTAGGATGGATCACATGTTAGGTCTTAACTAATTTGTGAAGTTTTGACCTCGATGGAATGAAACTAAAAATCGATAAAAAGAAAACAGAATTCATAAATATGTGTAAGCAAAACAAAACATTCCTGAACAACCATTGGGTCAAAAATGAAATCAAAAGGGCATTTAAAAAGTGTCTTAAGACAAATGAAAACAGGACATAGCAAAACTTATGGGATGCACAAAACTGCTAATGAAGAATTTTATAGCAATAAATGCCTACATTTTTAAAAAAAAGGCTGCAAATAAAACATCTAACTTTATACCTTAGAAAGTAGAAAAAGAACGACTAAGCACAAAGTTACCAGAAGGAATAAAATAATAAAAATTACAGCAGAAATAAATCAAATATAGAATAGAAAAACAATAGAAATAATCAACAAAGCTGAAGTGGTTTTTTGAAATGATCAAATTGAAAAATGCTTAGCTAGAATAATGAAGAATAAAAGATTGAAGACTCAAAATCAGAAATGAAGGAGGGGACGTTGCAAAGGATGTCTCAGAAAAAAAGGATCGTAAAACACTATTATAAACAATTATATGCCAACAAATTGTATAACATAGAAGAAACTGATAAATTCCTAGAAACATACATCCTACCAAAATTGAATAATAAAAAATTAGGAAGCCGGAATAGGCCAATAAAAAGTAAGGAGATTGAGTCAGTAATCAAAAACTTCTCAACAAAGATAAGCCCAAGACTAAATGGCATCACAGATGAATTCTCACAATCATTCAAAAAATTGATACCAATAATTCTTAAACTTTCCCTCCCAAAAAAGAAAGAGGAAACACTTCCATATTCATTTTATTAGTCCAAAACCAGAAAAACATACCACAAAGAAAAAAAAAAAAACTATAGGCCAATATCTCTGATGAACATAGATGCAAAATACTAGCAAATATCAGCAGTAAGATACTAGCAAAATGAATTCAACAGCACATTCAAAAAATCATACATCATAAGGATTTATCATTATGATGCAAGAATGGTTCAACATATGCAAATCAGTAAATGTGATATACCACATTAACAGAATGATAACAAGTATAGGATCTTCTTAATAGATGTATGAAAAGGATTTGACAAAATTCAACATTCTTTCATGATTAAAACTCTCAACTAAATAGGTATGGAAGAAACCTCAGAACAATAAAGGCCATTATGAAAAGCTAACCTCATAATCAATGGGGAAAAACTGAAAGCGTTCCTTTTAAGATATGGTACAAGTCGAAGATGCCCATTCTTGTCACTTTTATTCAACACAGTAGTGGAAGTCCTAGCTAGAGCCATTACACAAGACAATGAAATAAAAGGTATCCAAATAAGAGAAGAAGTGAAATTGTCCGTTTGAGAGTGGCATGAATGCATCTGTAGAAAATGTTAAAGACTCAACAACAATGACAACAACAAAACATCTGGAACTAATAAGCAAATTCAATAAATTGCAGGATATAAAATTAACATGCAAGAGTCAATGTGATTCTATGCACAAATAACAAACTCCAGAAAGGAAGTTAATAAAACAATCTCATTCACAATAACAACAGAAAGAATAAAACACTTAGGAATAAATTTAACTAAATATGTGAAGACTTGTACTGTGAAAATTATAAAACACTGATGAAGGGAATTAAAGAAAATACTGATAAATACAATGTCATCCCATGATCATGGATTAGAAGAATTCATATTGTTAAAATGTTCATAATATCCAAAGTGATCTAAAAATTCAATGTAGTCCCTACCAAAATCCTGATGGCATTTCTTACAGAAATAGAAGAGGCAATCCTAAAATCCATATAGAATGACATGCAACTCCAAATAGCCAGAACAATCTTGAGCAAGAAGAACAAAGCTGGAGACATTACACTTCCTGTTTAAGAAGCCACAGTCTTTGGGAGGCTGAGGTGGGCAGCTTGCTTGAGACCAGGTGTTTGAGAGCAGCCTGGCCAACATGGTGAAACCCCATCTCTACTAAAAATACAAAAATTAGCCAGGCATGGTGGCGGGCGCCTGTAATCCCAGCTACTCAGGAGGCTGAGGCAGGAGAATCACTTGAACCTGGGAGACGGAGGTTGCAGTGAGCCAAGATCCCGCCATTGACTCCAGCCTGGGTGACAGAGTGAGACTCCGTACCCAACACCTGCCCCCCTGCACAAAAAAAAGCCACAGTAATCAAAACAATATGGTAATGGCATGAAAATAGACCTGTAGATGACAAATGGAACAGAATACAGAGCCCAGAAATAAATCCATGCATCTACAGTCAATCAATTTTGAAAAGGGTGCCAAGAACACACAATGGGGAAAGGACAATCTCTTCAATAAATGATGGTGGAAAAACTGGATACCCATATGCAGTGGAGAAGAATGAAACTGGACACTTATCTCACACCATCAACTAAAAATGGATTAAAAATGCAAATGTCAGACCTGAAACCATAAAGCTACTAGAAGAAAATAGGAAAAAACCTTCTTGACGTTTTTCATGGCAGTGATCTTTTGGATATAACATCAACTGCACAAGTAACAAAATAAAAAAAGAATAGTTGAGTTGGATTGTATCAAACTAAAAATCTTCTACAAGCAAAGGAAACAATTAACAGAGTGAAAGGCATCCCATGGAATGGGAGAAAATATTTGCAAACCATATATCTGATAAGAAGTTAATATCCAAAATGTACAAAAAATTTTATACAAGTCCGTAGCAAATAATAATATCTTGATTAAAAAATGGGCAGTGGATCTTAATAGAGATTTCCCAAAAGAAGACATGCAAATGGCCGAAAGGTATATGAAAAGTTGCTCAACATCACTAATCGTTAGGGAAATGCAAATCAAAATTGCAGCCAAATATTACCTCACACCTGTTGAAATGACTATTATCAAAATGACAAAGGATAGCAAGTATTGGTGACAACGTGAAAAAAAGTGAACACTTGTGCATTATTGATGGAAATGTAAATTGAAAAAGCCATTATGGAAAACAGTATGGAGGGTCATCAGAAATATTTTCAAAAATTTTTACAAGTACCATGTAATTCAGCAATCCCACTTGTGGGTATATGTCCAAAGGAAATAAAATCCATATGTTGAAGAGATATCTGCATGTCCATGTGTTTGGTGTAGTGTTATTCACAATAACCAAGATCTAGAAACAATTAAAATGACCAGTGATGGATGAATGGATAAATAAAATAACACACACACACACACACACACAAATGGAATATTATTCAGCTTTAAAAAAGGAAACCCTGCCATTTACAACAACATGGATAAACCTGAAGGACATTATGCTAAGTGAAATAGCCAGATGCAGAAAGAGAAATACTGCATTATCTCATCTATACGTGGAATCTAACCTAGTCAAACTCACAGAAGCAGAGAGTAGAATGATGATTAACAGGCTGAGGAGTAGGGGGAAAATAGGGCAGTGTTCAAGGTGCACAAAGCTTCAATTATGCAAGAAGAGTAAATTCTGGAGACCTCAAGTATAGCAATGTGAATATAGTTAACAATACTGTACTGTATACTTGAAATTTGCTAGGAGAATAGATCTTAAGCATGATTCCCACTGAAAAGAAAATAAAAAGATAACTATGTGAGGTGATGAATTTGCTAATTAGCTTGATTGTGGAGATTATTTCACAATGTATATGTAAATCAAAACATTAAGTTGTACATCTAATTTTTCAGTTATAACTCAGTAAAGATGCGGGGAAGACGGGTTAAGGGCATCTGGCTAAATTGCAGTTAAAACAAGCATAATTTACCAAAAGGTACCTGAGGTCACCAGGACATTCAGCTCTCATACCAATTATAAGTACATCGCTAGGAAAGTGATCCTTTAAATGAGGCCTAAGGAGCAGTTTATCACTTTCCTTTTTCCACAAAACCTTGTGTTTTGTGGAAAAACCTCACAAATCAAAACATGAGGATCAATCATCATTCACGATACTAGGAGTGTCTGAGATGCTGAGGCAAACATTGGTAAATAATAAAAAAGTTTCTTTCCTTCCTTCCTTTCTTCTTTTTTGCAGTATGTGCATTTTTAAGAGGCACGTGATGTTAGAACTTGTTCGAGAAAGTCAGGAAAAAATAGAAGAAAAAATTGAACTAGAAATGCAGTGGCATGAGCCGCAAAGAGGAAACAAAATAAGCAAAGAATATTATTTAAAAAACTGTTAGAAACATGAATATAATATCCAAAGAAGAAATACTTCCAATGAAGAAATTAATTAAAGCCCATATTTCCTTTGGCATTTTTAAGTTGCCAATTGGCTTCCTAAAATCAGTAAGGTAGAATACACACTTTGATGCTTTGTTCAAGAAGTTACGATCCCTCAGTGCCCAAATATTTAGGAGACAATATGCAGTTGGAGCTAATTTCAGGAACAGGCATTGATAACATCTCTTGATGGGCAACAAGACACCCTTGCAACCCCACCAAGTCTTCTGTCATTCCCATTCTCATCTGCTTCAAGCAGCCTTCTAAGGGGAGAATATTAACAATTGAGTCAAAGGAAGGCCAAAGCAGGCAAAACATGAACAAATCTTGACTTCTGAACATTATTTTAGCCCAATGTTATTTGTAATAAAGTATTAGAAAATATGACAAATAAGGCCGGGCGCGGTGGCTCATGCCTTGGGAGGCTGAGGCGGGCGGATCATGAGGTCAGGAGATCGAAACCATTCTGGCTAACACGGTGAAACCTTGTCTTGACTAAAAACACAAAAAAATTAGCCAGGCATGGTGGCGGGCGCCTATAGTCCCAGCTACTCGGGAGGCCGAGGCAGGAGATTGATGTGAACTTGGGAGGCGGAACTTGCAGTGAGCCGAGATCGCACCACTGCACTCCAGCCTGGGGAACAGAGTGAGACTCCGTCTCAAAAAAAAAAAAAAAGAAAAGAAAAGAAAAAGAAAATATGACAAATAAAATTTGGTATTATCACTGGCACTTGAACTATTTGAAAGATTCAGGGTCTTTATTTTATTTCCACCTGAGACAGTTACCATTTAGTGATTCTTTTAGTCTTGCTGGAGACATTAACATAAAAAATGACAACATAAAAAATGACAATATAAAAATGAATTTTATCTTTTTATTGGTCTACCTCTTGCAATCAGCCTTAATGTCACTCTTAGATGTAAGCCAGCCAGGAGAGTAAGGGGCTAAAGGAAACAGCTAAATCGCAGGGGGGAAGCTTATTGTTAATTTCCCCCTTTGCTAAAGTTATTGGCCTTGGCCTTCCTTGCTCAAAGGACTTTGGGACAGTAACCCAGAAGTACCATGAAAAATAAATTTGGATTCTGACCGGTTCCTAAATTCAGTCTTGTTTGGTGGACTCTCTCCCCTCAGCTGATGCATAAAATGCTTCACCAACGTTCTCAAAAGTCACCATGATTTATCAAAGCTCAACAAATGTGTCCAAGTGTAATGCTCCAGTAGTTGTATAAATTAAAGTTCAGTCAGGATTCCAGATAAATTAAAAAATACGAAGATTTCCTTTTCTGTAAGTCTGTGACTCTGTCTAATTGGATCGCCATGAGCAACTTATAATACTAGTCTCATGACATTTTGAAAAAATTCATGTATGCCCAAGGAGACAGACTACCAAATCACAGATTCCTCAATTTGTTTTTCTAAAAAAGCCTAAGTGGTTCTTTGAACCAAGAGATTATTTACTCTCCAACATTTTAAGTCATGGAAAAGGTTGAATTTTAAAATTAAGTTAGAGTAAGTGTTGAATAATATATAATTTCAAAGTTCCAAATCAATGGTGATTTTAAGATAATTCTGTATATAATACAAACACAAAACATTAAGGTAACAGTAATTATTTGCTTTATCTAAAGACATGTTAAAAATTGAAAAAGTAGTGGGTAATAGTTTTAAGATCATTCAATTAACTGTAAAGAAGATAATAAAAGTCATTCTTCATTCTACTACCCAGAGATTACCACTAAAGTCTTTACTTAGACATATTGTATCAGTCAGTTGTTACTGTAATAATGTTGGGTAACAAAAGCCACAAAATCTCAGTGCATTACAATAATAAGCATTTATTTTTATCACTCATGAGTGTACAGGTTGATGATTTGGCTGGAATTGGCTTGCTGGGCTCAGCAATTTCACCTGATCTGGTTCCAGGCAATAGGTAGGTTTGGATCTAAACCACATACCTCATTCTGGACCCAGTGAATACCTGAAGCCTATTTCTAGCTTGGTGATGGCAGAAGCAAAGAAAGCAAGCCTAAACCATGCAAGCTCATTGATAGTGTCTGCTCCCATCCCATCTACTAGTGGTTCATTAAACTAAAGCTACTTACATGATCTGTCAGAGTCCGGGAGGCAGGGAGTATACTTCTCTCATGAAGAGGGGACCATAGAAGGTGAGAGGGAGAAGGAGACATTGTGAGTAAATTATATAATTATATTTATACCTACATATGTATACATATATGTATATATAGTACATAGAATGTGTATGTATATAGACAGACATGTATACATATGTAAACATGTGTATGTATATGTATGTGTATATAAGTATGTACATATTCCATATATACATGCTCACTAATAGCATCTATTTCATATGGTGGTTTGGAGATTTAGATAGATTAATACATGGAAAAATTTTTTAAATTAACTTGCAGTAAACACTCAGTAAATGTTCAGAATTGTTATGAACTGAATATTTGTGTCCCCCCAAAATTTATATGTTGAAACTGTAACCCCCAATGTGATGGTATTTGGAGCTGGGTTTCTAGGGAAGTGATTAGGTTTAGATAAAGTCATAAGGTAGGGCCCCATGATGGGATTATTGCCCTTATTAGAAAAGGAAGAGAAGGCAGAGCTCACTCAGTTGGCCTCTGCCATGTGAGCACACAGTGCTGTCTACAAGCCAGGGAGAGAGCCCTCACCAGAAACCGAATCTGAAAGCACTTTCATTTTGGCCTCTCCAGTCTCTAGGATTATGGGAAGTAAATCTCTGTTGTTTAAGCCACCCAGTCTATGATATGGAAATAGAGTCCCATTCAGCTAATATATTTGAGCAATATTGTATTACAAACATTTCCCAAATCATTAAAATTTACCATTTTAATGTTATATATTATTATACAGATATGTCAATTCATTTAAGCATTTTCTATTGTTTGCACATTGACACTGTTACCTTTTTTCTTACTAATGCAAATAATGCTGTGATGACCATCCTCAGGTTCCCATGCGTAAACCTTTGAACATCCAGTTTTCCATTCCTAAAAGAGGATTCCTAACTCAAACACTACAGACATTTTAAAGCTCTTGTCAAACTGATCTTCTGCCCAAGGAGACTAGCCCAGTACCCTTCAACTTCAAGTCTGTGAACAGCATAACTGTCTGGGCCACCTGCTCTCAGCTGTACTTTTACATGGTCAAGATTAATCAGGTTTACATTTTGTTTTGTTTTCATTAGTAAGCATTTCATGATTGATTCACCCTTGTTCCCAAAAATTGAAAATCAATATTTATATTACTTGACTACGTTAAATATTATTTACTGAATCATCAAGTAGTAGTATAGTTGTTTTAGTTTTAGTTTTTAAGAGCCAGAGTCTTGCCGTGTTGCCCAGGATGGATTAAAATCCCTGGCTTCAAGCAATTCTCTCACCTCAGTCTCCTGAGTAGCTGGGACTCAATAGCATGTCACCGCGCCTGACCTTAGTTTTGTAGTTTTAAAGCCACAATCTACTGGCCAATGAAAGAAGAATGCCAAAACAGATTCTGATTTTTATTCTTCACAATTGATCAAAATAATGTAATGTTTTGATCTACTTTATATTTGGTTCATTCCTTTCTTGTATACATTTTGGTGGGTTTTAAAAAAATATTCTCTGGCATTCTGGTTGTCTTATTTTTTGTGAAGTGTAAGATATATGCAATCCCCAGCATATTCCAAATAATGTTCTACCATTCCACTGAGTTATTTGTTATATAAAATGTCACTTAGAATCCACTATATTTGTTTTGAAAACCCACTGACCTTCTATTCTAATTTTTACTTTTTATCTCATAGCTGTATTTTGTAACTCTCTTCCATCCAAGAGTTTCTAATTACCTTTCATTTCTGTGCTTCAATCGTGACTGATGGCTCTGCAGCAGAATGAGAGAACAATCAACATAAAACTGTTTTTCACTACTTTTCTGGATTTGTTGAATATTTTTTGAATTGCCTTTTTTTTTTTTTTTTTTTTTTTTGGTTTATACTGTTTTGCCGAAGTACATTCTGATGTGACTTCTAAGGAAGGTTATAGGAAATACAAACTTTCTAAATCCATGTATGTCTGAAAATGTTTTATTAGACATTCTGGCTAAAATTTCTAGTTTAAAATTTTTCTTCAATTTTATTTTTATATTTGTCTGTATTACTTGCTTTTCTTTTCCCCTCTGGGACCTTTTAAGACGATGTCTTGTTTTCTTGTTGTACAAAATATGGAGATGTGATTAACTACGCCAGCCCTTGGGACAGTTTTCCAAATATAAGACACTTGCATCCCTTTATCTTTTGGAAATTGTTTTTATTGTTCTTTGAGACTCCCTCATCTATTTCCTTTCTCCCTTTCTTCCCCCTTTTCTTCCTTCTTTATTCTTTTCTATTAGTTGGATCTTGAATGTTGTATTAGATGGTATTATTTTAAGATAATATCTGATTATTCTAGATACCATTATTTCTGCTTCCAGATAAACAGAAATATGACTGAAGTGGCTCATTCAACAAAATATGGTTTTAAATTTTCATGTAACTAGAAACCTATAGGGGAGAAGTCTTTGTCTGGTGTGGCAATTCCATGATGTTGTAAAAATCCAGGGTCAGTCCCTCTTCCGGAGTCATCATCTTTAGCATGTAGCTTTCACCCTCAGATCCCAACCTGGTTGTTCTTTCTCCATCTATGCTTCCTGTGGCCCAGTCAGAGAGTTGAGGGAAGGGTGAAGGGGATAAGGAGAAACCATCAGAAGTCCCTAAATATTAATAAGAAGGAAGCAGAGAGTTGATGTTGAGTAGGCAGCTACCCGTTTTTGCTGGAGACCTTCTGATTTCATCTCTATGTCCCTTATCATGTCTTCCATAATCATGGTCTCAGGGTTTTTTTTTCTGTTGTTGTTCTTATAGATTCCCTTAAATATATTTTCCAACTCTTCATTTGAACCTTTTAGAATCTGAGCAAACTTGATTTTGTGAAAGCTCACCTATTCTTGCTTTATGAATGCAAAAAAATATTTTTATATTTTTCGGAGGGACTAACTGGAGGGTTGAAGTGTCCTTAAGTTACTGGAATTATCTCTCTTTGCTATGGGATAGAAGTTTGTATCTTGAGCTTTCTGTTTCCCATTTCAGATTTCCTCCAGTGTCTAGTTATTTTGGTTGTTCCTTAGTGCAAACTTTAGTTGAGAGCTCTGCACAAAGCTGGGGTATTTCAATCAGCCTGCTATTCTAAATATAGAATAATATTTCTGTAGTCCAGGCTTCACTCCTCCAACCCATGCACACAACACATGCATACTTACGTGCACACACCTGGAGTTTACTGTCTTTTCCTGTATTTGGTGTTCACTTCTGTCCAGGGCTAGATATAAGCAGAATTGGGAAGTGAATGAAAAATAGATTAGGAAATCTAATACTAATATATTTGAGAAATGCTATATAGTATTTGATTTCACTTTCTAAGCATAGGTTCCTATCTTTCTTCATCTTTATGATCTTTTTTGATCAGACTCTCTCTGAGCTAAATTAGAGGTAATTCAACTAAGGAAATTAATAGCAAAATAAAACAAAAATAACAGTTTGCATCCCCCAGAGAAGGTATTTAGGATGACAGCCAGATTTTGAAAGTGCTCAAGCTCCATTTGAAATTAATTTTTTAATAAATTATGGGGTAGCTAACTCAAGGAGCACCCCTTGTCTGTCTAATCTGTACCATATTAGCAATCAATATAATTTGTTTTTTTTCTGAAAATGTAGTGGAGATGGAGAAGGAAATGTAACGAAATTTGATTAACTCTTTTTTTGCAAGTAAAAATTGTACTCTTTTATGAAAAAGAATGATCAAATTTTGAAATTACTCCTATTTTAACTGGCCATCTATATATTGTATTACATTGTACCATGATTATGGACAAGAAGGTAAAAACTGAGTTGATTTACAATGTTAAAGAATAAAATCTTTGTGTGCTGTGTGCTGTTAGTTTTTTTTTTTTTTTTTTTTTGTCTATTTCAAAGCATCCCATGAAAATCCATTCTGACAGCATCATTCTGAATGGACTTCTAAGATTTTTGCCATAGAGAAGAAAACATTTCCTACCAAGAGCCAGTAATCTCACACATGCTATATCAATTTAAGACTTACATGGAAGAACAATCACCACAATGCAGCTTTAGCTTTTTATTTTGGAAGACAGAAACTCTTTAAAAGCTTCAGTGGAGAAGCTCTGGGACTTGATAACAATATCAGTTACTTAAAAATATACTTCAGTTCTATACTGTATATGAACATAATGCAGAAGTATGAGTAAAAGTAGAGGGGGAGAGAAAGAAAGAGACAGATGGGAAGAAAAAGAGAGAGAACAACAGATTGGGAGGCCAGAGAGAAACAGAGAGGAGTTCAATAGATTATGAAGTGTGAAAATATTTTCGTTACATGATGCTGTCTCCTTGGGTTGTTATGTATTGGCAGCACCATCTGAGTTATTAACTTATTACCATCTATTCACACATCCTTAATTATTCTTTATTCTTAAATGCAGTGAATAGTCACAGTAGCCCACCATGGGGGCTTCATTTTTAGACATTACAGTAACTAGGGGAATTTTATTAAGGAGTCAGCACCTAAACCATTATTGTTATTATTATTATTCTTTAAACCAAACTACAGACTTACTCAGATTTCATCAGTCTTCCCATCAGTGTTCTCTTTCTGGTCCATGATCCAATGTAGGATTCCACATTACAGTTAGTTTTTATGTCTCCATGTCCTCTCCCACTCTGTGATGGTTCCTCAGTATCTCTTTGTCTTCCAGGACCTGACACTTTTGAAGAGTATTGCACAGCTATTTTGAGAAATGTCCTGCAATTTGGTTCTGCCTAATGTGTTTCAATGAATAAATGTTACTTGTGCATTGTTGGCCAAGAGTACCACAGAAATGATAAGCCCTTCTTAGTGTATCAAATCGGGAAGTATGGGATGTCAGTATGTCTTTCTACTGGTGATGTTAATCTTGATCACTTGGCTGAGATGGCATCTGCCAGGTGTTTCCATTTTTAAAATTACTATTTTTCCTTTAGCAATTAATGGGTATCTTGAAGGAGATAATTTTACACTAGGCACATATAATCTTTATCCTCAAAGTTTTACCCACGAATTTTGGCTTTCGTTGGTACATCTTGCCTGCAACAATTATTACTGTGGTATTCTATTGGTGAATTCATATTTCCATCTTCTTTCTACATTTATTCATTGGGACAGCTGTTATCTCCCATTCATTCATTCATTCATTTCTTTATGTCATAGACTCATGGATGCTTACTGTATTCTCTTGATAAAAATAATCTATCATTAACTTGCTCAAACTTGGGACATTGGGAGCTCTTTCATGTTGGCTCCTGTGAGCTTTGGACATGCCCCCATTCTTTTTTGAGCACTTCCTTACTTTCTGGCACCACTAGATGCTCTAGGCTTATCTTAAGTTTTCCCTGTCCCATCCTGGCATTCAACTAATTCTACAAGGAGGTCTGGTTTCTTCTACTGTAAAATGGCATTTAGAAACAGATATCTAGGCTGTAGGTTTGTTCATTATTATTGGGAAGTCATTGAGTCTAGACCCCATCAGTTTGATTCATGCGTTCACCAACACCATGCTGTCTTGATTAATGTGGCTTCACAGTAAGTCTTGAAATTATGTAGTGTGAGGGTTCTATCTTTGTTATTTTATCAAAATTGCTTTGGCTATTGAGGTTTCTTTGCTTTTAAATATGAGTTTTAGAATCAGCTTGTCATTATCCACAAAACAACTTACTAAGATTTTTATTAGGTTTGCACTGAACCTATACATAAATTAATTTGGAGTGAATCGACATTTTAATAAGACTGAGTCTTCTAGACCTTTAATTTTTTACAACTCTGATTTCTATACAAAATTCAAGCCAATACATGGAAACATATTTATAGAGGCTAATTCAAGAACTGGGTCTCTATACAAAAAATAGGCCACAATGTTAGGCAACCAAGAGTTGGGTGACAAGCAGTTCACACGTCATTTTTAATTGGATTTTTTCTCTCCCAAGTCAATAATGAATTAAACTGAGGGGAAAAATAAAAATATTTCCATATGGTAGAATAGTAACAGAACTAATAACAGAATTTAGCTATTTACTTCTAATGCCCTTGATATCATCTACACCAGATGTCCTGCAAAATCGGAAATACTGTCAAAACATTTTGCATTCACAGAACCAAATAATTTCCTTTTTGCTTTGTAAACATTGCAATCATCCCCCGTTTCTTTTTTTTCTGTATTGCCCCCTCACCCCAACTATGTATTTTTTGGAGAGAAAACAAAACCTACGATAAGACAGCAAATGAGTGAAATTATTTTTCCACCATGAATTCATCATTTGTTGGAACTACCTCGGATTTCATTTATTGCAGGGACCTTAGAATAATCATGCCTAGTACATCTATTGTGGTTTGGAAACTAAAGAAGACTTACATATGGTCTTTTAAAGCCTGTTTGTATTTTTTAGATTAAAAAAACTACTATGTTCATTGACGTCTTCTTTCAACTTCATCTCCTTATTATACACAAGTTGGAAGGATGCTCGGCGAGGAGAATGTAACAAGGCCTGTGTGGTGGTTTAGAAATCAGCTACGTAAGGCAGGATGGCTCAGAGCAGGGGATAAATTGATTTCTTTCACTTCTAGAAGCCCATGTTTCCAATGTCAGCTTGTGGAAAACTTTCTAATGAAGTAAATTATGTTGTGGGCTGGTAGTTAAGTTCTTGTGATTTCAGCTGCTGGTTACCCTGGGCTGGAATATAAAAGAGATACAATTAGATTTAGGCGGAAAATGGCTTTTTGACAGTGAACTTTACTATTAGTTTGTAAAGTTTTTTTCTCAATTTTTAAAACATTGTGGTAAAATACAATTAATATAAAATTTACCATCTTAAGCATTTTAAGTGTACAGACCAGTGGTATGAAGTACATCCATATTGCTAACCCTATACCTTCATCCATCTCCAAAACTCTTTTCATCTTTCAAAACTGAAATTCTATATCCACAAAGCAATAACTCCTCATTCCCGTCTCCTCCCAGCCCAAGCAGCCATCATTCTATTTTCTGTCTCTGTAATTTTGAGTGCTCTAAGCACCTCATGTAAGTGGAATTACATAGTATTTAGCTTTTTTCAACTGGCTTATTTCACTTTTCACTTATTTTACACTTCAAAGTTCATCCATGTTATAGCTTGAGCATGGGTAGAAGGGTTTTATTCCTTCGAAAGGCTAAATAATATTTCATTGTAGGTATATATCACATTTTGCTGATTCACTCATCCATTGATGGACAGTTGAATTGCTCCCACATTTTAGCTATTAAGAATAATACTGCTGGCTGGCATGTTGGCTCACGCCTGTACTCCCAGCACTTTGGGAGGCCAAGACGGGCGCATCACCAGATGTCAGGAGTTCGAGACTAGCCTGGCCAACATGGTGAAAACCCGTCTCTACTAAAAATACAAAAATTAGCCAGGCATGGTGGTGAGTGCCTGTAATCCCAGCTACTCAGGAGGCTGAGGCAGGAGAATCGCTGGAACCAGGGGGGCAGAGGTTGCAGTAAGCCAAGGTCGTACCACTGCACTCCAGCCTGGGTGGCAGAGCAATACTCCATCTCAAAAAAAAAAAAAAAAAAAAAAAAAAAAAGAATAATACTGCCATGAAAATGGGTATTCAAAGCAACGATATCTCCTTGAGACGCTACTTTCAATTCTTCTGGGTACATACCTATAAGTAGAATTATTGGAGCCTGTGGTAATTCTCTTTTAAGTTTTTTGAGGCCCCACCACACCATCTTCCATGGCAGCTATACCATTTCACATTCCCATCCACAGCGTACAAAGGCTCTTATTTCCTGGAAAATGCCCCATGTGCATTTAAACATGTGCATTCTGTGTCTGTTGCACAGAGTGTTCCTTATATGTCTGTTAGAGCTAGCTGGCTTATTGTGCCGTCCAAGTCCTCTATTTCTTTACCTATCTTCTTTCTGCCTAGTTATTCTGTCTATTATTGAGAGTGAGGCATGAAAGTCGCCAACTATTATTGTAGAACTATCTATCCATTTAAGTTTGTTAATTTTTGCTACATGTATGTCAAGGGTCTGTTACTAGGTCTGAAAAGTGTTTAAAATAGCTATATATTCTTGCTGTATTGTATCTTGTATTAGTGTATAGCATCCTTCTTTGTCTCTTGTAATCTTTTTAAATTTGAAATTTATTTTGTCTGAAATTAGTATATCCAGCCTTACTCTCTTTTGTAACTATTTGCATAAAATACCTTCTTTCATGCTTTTGCTTTCAACCTATTTCTGTATTTGGATCTAAAGTGAGTTTCTTGTAGACAGCATGTAGTTAGATTTTGTGTGTGTGTTTTTTTTAAATTCATACTGCCAATTTCTGTCTTTTGATTGCAGAGTTTAGTCCTTACATTTAAAGTAATTACTAATAAGAAGGGACTTCTGTCATTTTGCTACCTGTTTTCTATAAGCCGTATAGCTTTTTTGTCCCTCATTTCCTGCATTACTGTCTTCTGTTGTATTTAGCTGATTTTTGGTAGTGAAATGATAAAATTTCTTTCTCATTTCTTTTTGTGTATATTCTATAGCTATTTTCTTTGTGGTTACCATGGAATTACATTAAACATACTAACTATAAATAAGTTATAAAACTCTAATTTGAATTTAGAACAGTTTAATAACATACAAAAACTCTGCTCCTTAACATCTTCATCCTCACCTTTTTCAGTTGTTGATATCGCAAAATTACATCATCATACATTGTGTGTCCAAAAGCATAAGTTAATCATTTTTAATACATTAGTCACTTCAGTTATGTAGAAAACAAAGTGTGGAATCACAAACCAAAGTTAAAATAACACTAGCTTTTAAACTGGTAATTTTTATAAAATGTATTACTCTCAAATCATGTAGAAAACAGAAAGTGAAGTTACAAACCATTGTTACGATAACAAGTTTTTATAATTTTCATGTATTTACCTTTACTGAGCTTTTTATTTCTTCATATAGTTTCTAGTTACTGTCTAGTCCTTTCATTTTTACACTTCAGGACTCCCTTGAGCATTCCTACAGAGCAGGTCTATTGGTAATAAACCCCTTCAGTTTTTGCTTACTGAAAATGTATGTCTTAATTTCTCCTTCACTGTGAAAGGACAGTTTTGCTGGATATAAGATTCTTGCTTGACTGTTTTTTTTCCTTTTAGAGCTTCTGTGAGTTCTAAAGAGAAAGCCTGCTGAATTCTGGCCTCAAAAGTTTTTAATCAGAAATATGCTGATAATCTTATTGAAGATCTTTTGTATGTGATGAGTCTTCTGTCTTGCCACTTTCAAGATTCTCTTTGTCTTTTGACAGTTTACGATATGTTTCAGTGTGGGTCTCTTTGAGTTCATCTTCTTTGGAGTTTGTCAAGCTTCTTATATACTTATATGTATGTCTTTTACTACATTTGGGAAGTATGGAGGATCTGGAAGTTTCATATACTTCTGGTAGGAGTTCTAAATGCTCTAGCCACTTTGAAAAACTGTTAGGCAGTTTCTTAACAAGCTAAACATGCATTTACCTTATGATGCAGTCATTCACTCCTAGGTATTTATCCAAGAGAAAAGAAACTCTCTCTATATACAAAGGTTTATATAATCATATTTATAGCAACTTTATTTGTATGTTGCTTTTTGAGTTTGGCATCTGCATTTGAGATTCATACAATGATAGTTTTAAAATGAACTTTATATTCTCTACTTTATCAGTTGTTTTGTCAGTTCCTTAACATGATCAATGTAACTTTGAAGAGAATGTGCTCTACGGTAGACAAACCTATGGTTCCTGTCCTCAAGGAGCTTACAGTCTAGTGGGCTGTATACAAATGTTATGGAGGACACCAAGAAGTTCAGCTTTCAAGATAAACTCAAAATTGGAGAATCAATTCTAGTGTGGGAATATGAGAGTTCTCTGAAAATGAGTCATTTAAAAGTAAGCATAAGAATATATAAGCATTTATTCAGATAGTGGTTTCTACATGTGTGCTTGTCCATGAACCACTGCTGTTCCATAATTAAGTTTTTTACTAGCCTATGATAAAATAAGAAAATGTAAGAACAATATTGCTAAGTTATTAAAAATATGGGATTTGCTTAATTCTGAGATTGTGCCCCTTCTAATTTTGTGTTAAAATTTTTATTTCAATAATAAATATATCAATTTTGCATATATATATTAAGAAAGAGAGAAGGGTAAAGAAATGTGGCAAATTGTTAAATATTGGTGAATCTGGATATATTGTATATGGGAGTTCTTTATTCTTGTAAGTCTTCTGTAAATTTGATTATTTCAAAATAAAAAGTGAGAAGTGAAAAGTTCTTTTTTTCATGAAAATCAGGGTATAATGGTAATTATTTTTATTTAAAAAAGTAAAAAGTAAATAGCATCTTGCCAGTTTGGGAATTTTACTACTGGCAGGAATTCCCAATTGTAGATATAATAGTTTCCTTTTGCTGTTCTAACAATTACTACAAACTTTGGTAGCTTAAAATATTCAAATTTATTATTCTAAAATTTTATAAGTCAGAAGTCTAAAATAGATCTCATTGGGCTAAAATAAAAATGTTTGCAGGATTGTTTTCCTTTTGAAGGCTGAGTAAAAGAATCTGGTTTTTGGGCTTTCCCAGCATTTAGAGATCGTCTTTATTCCTTGGATCATGGCCCCTTCCTCCATCTCCAAAGCCAGCAGTGCAATATCTTCAAATCTCTCCCAAACTCTGACTCTGACTCTCCTGCTTCCACATTCACTAGTAAGCACCCTTGTAACAGCATTGGAACCACCCACATAGTCCAGGATCATCTCCTTGTGCAAAGGTCAGGTGATTAGCAACCTTAATTTTATCAGCAACCTTGGTTCTACCTCACCATAACACAGAACATACTCAGAGGTTCCAGAGATTAGGACATGGACATCTTCAGAAGACTATTATTCTGCCTACCCTGTGGAGAATGTCGGGAGAAATTTCCAGGGTACTAGTGGAAAGGCGGAGTGAGGATGAAAGAAGACTGGAGTGGTAGGAAAAGACTAGGCAGTGCAGAAGCTTTTAGGGCATGTTTGAGATCTGAGACTTCACCCAGTGGGAAACCACAGATGGGTTTTAAGTGGGGGCTGACTTGTTCAGATTTGTATTTATGGAAGTTTGCCCTCTGTACAACAAAGAATGTAGGTTGGATACCAATGGCTTGCTGAGTACAGGATATGAGGCCCTTCTAATCATTCTGGTAAGAGCTGATGGCATCTGGTCTCTGCTATTGACAGTGGGAACAGGCAGAAATAAATTACTCTCCATTGGCACCAGGAGAAGTAAAAATTGGAATTGGATTCCCCAGGTGGCCATGTCATCTCTAGTGATATTAAGATACTACTTTAGAAGTGAGAATTATCAGAACTTGGAGAATGACTGGACAATGGGCTTTGAGAGGGGGTATACCAGCGTTCAACAGAGAAACAGAACCAGTAGGAGATATGGTTTTTACATGCAGATTTATTGCGAGGAATTGCCTTTACAATTGTGCAGCTGGTTAAGCGGCCCTGAAGACCAGAGGACAGGCAGTCAGGAAGGCAAGATCATGAACAGGCAAGGAAACACAGGGTAAAAGAGGAACAACTGCAGACTCAGCTGCTGTTTGGAGTCTCTGGGCTCACGGAAGAGCTAATGTCTCGTTAAAGGCTTATTTTGATAAAGTCAACTGATTAAGGACTTTACATCTGAAAAATCCCTTCAGAGGAACACAATAGTGTTTGATCAAATATTTGTGAGAAGGTGTGTGTATGCTACAAATTGGCCACTGCCTTTCTTCTGTCCTTTATCTCTTCTGAGAGATTATCCCTTGTAGCTCCTCCCAACCGGAAACATACTATTAAATAGAAAGAAAATGGTGGGGCCTGTAGTGCAGTTTAGCCAAGTTAACTGACACATCACAAAGCTGTCACAGAGAGGAAGGTGTGCAGGAATATGAAAGATTCCTGGTTGGAGTCACTAGGACCAGGCTTTGTGGAGACATTCATATGTATGAGTCTCAGAGTTACATAGTGTGGTGAGGGAGACTTCTATTTTATGTCCTTTGTGCTATCATGATCCTACACAGAAAGATGGGGATGGGAGGGTCAGAGCAAGGAAAGAACAGCACTTCCAGGTCACTTCACCTCATTCTGGACTCCCCTTTTCCAGGGTGTGCTGTGACTCCACCCCATGTCTGCAGGAGCCCCGAGGCATTTGCCCCAGTGAGCTGACAGATGACACCATGACTAAGACCTTCATCTGGGACTTTATGGCCTGATAGTATGTTCAAACCTCTTGAATTCTTGGCCTCCTGGATATGCTATAAAAATGGCATCTACTCTACTTATCTCTCTGGGGTGTGTTCACAGAAAGCTGGAGCAGGAGTTTGAAAAGGGTGGTGATGGTGTAGATGTAAAGTTATCGTCTCGGCTCCCTATTGCATGGGATTACACATTATTGATGGTGCAAGACAGTCACTCACTCTCAGCCACAGAGACCTCTTGGCATCCTGTGAAAGGGCAGGGTTTTCTCTTCGATGTCACATTAGAAAGTTAGATGTGTATCTACCCCAAGCACACCTTCCTTCCTGAAACATATGTAACTTAATATCCTAGAGTTTAAAAGGCCCCCAAGGTGCTTTCTAATGTATTTACTCCAAGTTATAAAGTTTCATGATTTTTTAAATTAATGAATTTAGTGTGAAAATTAGGAAAAAATGTTTCAAATAATCATAAATTGAGTGTGGACTGTGTGCTGTTTTTCACATGCATTTTATTTTTTTTCTCCACAGCCAATCCAAGAGATGAGTGTTATTACCCACACTGCAAATGAGGTTTTGCAAAGTCACACTCTTAATAAATGGGAGAACACATGTCTGCCTAAAATAATGAAAATATTTTATCCACTATGACACATCGTGCATCTAACCCCTCACTGGCAGCTTAATAACTTTACCCTATAACAAGGTAATACATTTGACATCAGTGATGTTCTTTTAAAAATTAATAGGAAAAACTTATTTTAAAGGTCTCCATTACTGAAAAGTGGGACTAAATATAAGGAAGTCATAAACTCCAAGGGAAAACATAACATAAATGGCTAGAGCAGTAATGAAATTGAATTGTCAAGCAATGTAAAGATCCTAAAATTTATTCCTTGATTTATTCAGGAATACTTAGCAGATATCTATGATAAATAAAAAGTTAAGTCTGATACAAATTCTGAGCTAAAAGAAGCTTATATCTGAGTGGAGAGAGAAGATATGACACAGATTATCACGGCATATGATAGCAAAGGCTGGATATCGGAAGAGAAGAGCAGATGAGGTATTTTGGTAAGACACAGAATGAAGAAAGGAGATTTATAGAACATGGACCAAGTGTCATGACATCAACACTCAGTCTGTGTTGATGAGACAGAGAGTTTCATCTTACAGAGACAAACTGGGACAGATAATTTCCTCTAGGAAATTCTAGAGAATTTGTATATTTGTATATTTGTAAATACAACTGTCCCAAACTTGGATCAACCAAGTGTGATCCTGGTAGTTTACACAGTCAAACTGCCTGGCATACAGTGGGATAAGTAGATGCAATATGGTAAATCAAAGTGTCATCAATAGTCTTACAGAGGCAGGGCACCCTCAAATGGCTTTTATTGGGTGGGAGCATGTATTTGGCTAAATATGGTATGGGTTGGTTTGTTGACTATCTTATTCTATTCTCAGACTCTGAATCAGCATTTAAATAATGGTGAGTGTGTTGCTGGAGGGAGGGGAGAGATAAAGAGACAGATAGAGATAAGCAAGAAAGAGATAAAGAGACAGAGAGAAGAGAGAGAGATAAAGAGACACAGAGAGAGAGATAAGAGAGAGAAAGAGAAGAGCATGATAGACAGAGAAAGAGACAGAGAGGGATCAAGATCACAATAGGCCCTGGGGATAAAGGAAGACAACAGCAGACAATGAATCCAGATGCTGTGCCTGATTTGCAGCTCCTACACCTTATTGCTGTCACAAATTGTACCCATGTTTTTGAACTCTCACTTGTTCTCAGTTGGTCATTGTAATTTCCTGTCTATGTGATTTTGAATACAACCTCACGGCCACATACTCCTAATAATAAACTTGCCGATCAAATCATCATCTGTGCTGCGCTGTCTGGCTCTCTCCTGCATGCTTGTCTCCTGGCTTTGGTTCTCCCCACCCAATTCTAACTGGATATCTGACAGCATAGCCAAGGAAAGGTTGGGTGGACATTTCTTATGATCTGATGATCTGAGGTTTGGCAGCTTTAACCAGGACTGGGGTCCCTAAAGACACAGTGCCTGCGCTTCTTATTTCACTCCCTAGAAGTTGATTAAAAACTCAGGAATTATTTTCCCTCCCTATTGATAAAAGCAATATTTACACGGTGATTAGTCACCCCAAAAACTTGCAGAAACAATCAGGTGCTACAGTGTAAGCATAATTTTGATCCCACCATCATAAATGGAAGGGTTTGTTTTCTTTTCCAGGAGAAGTACTGCCCTCCTAAGCCTCAGTCCTTTTCCTCAATTAAGCCTTGCAAGATAAACAACAACAATAATGAGGGTTTGGGTACACAAAGAACGTGAATAAATATTGCTTCCTTTTTCAGAGGCAAGCTCAGAATTGGAGCCAGCCACTTGGGACATTTCATCTTAGGACCAGGATGCAGGACCACTTGAGAAGCCTGTGAAATACTGAGGGAGACCAAGAGTGCCACAGATAAAAGGAGTAGTGTACATGCAAGGACAGAGGGACAGAGGAAAGACATGCTGGTTTGTGCTATGTCAACTTGGTTATACAAAAACCCTGTGTTCCAGATTCCCATTCCCTGCATGGTCTTGAGGTGTCTTGAGCACAGGTGAACTGATGTGAACTTTGGAAGGCAGCAGTGAACTCCCAGCCATCATTATCTGGAGGCTGTGGGGACTCGCACATGCTTGCCATCAGCTTCCCTTTATGGTCTCACTTTGGCGATGACACGCTTGTGGCTTCACAGCTTCACCAAGTCCCTTAGTCACCCAATCTCTCCTGGACCTTCACTTCCCAGCTTCTTCCACAATTGTGTGAGATTTAATTCCCCTATGAAATACCCAATCCCAGGCCGGGCGTGGTGGCTCACGCCTGTAATCCCAGCACTTGGGGAGGCTGAGGCTGGTGGATCACCTGAAGTCAGGAATTTGAGACCAGCTTGGCCAACATGGTGAAAGCCCGTGTCTACTAAAAATACAAAAATTAGCCAGGTCTGGTGGCAGGTGCCTGTGATCCCAGCTATTCAGGAGGCCAAGAAGGAGAATGCTTTGAACCTGGGAGGGGGAGGTTGCAGTAAGCCGAGATTGGGCCACTGGACTCCAGCCTGGGTGACAGAGCAAGACTCCATCTCAAAAAATAAATAAATGAATGAATAAATAAACACCCAATCCCATAATTTTATATGGTTGTACCTTTCTGGTTGAGCCCTGACAAGTACTGGATGTGACGAGGCGACTAGATGTCTCATTTCAATTCACCATCATGAGAACCAACTCAACAAAACCTTCCCATGGAAGGCTCTCACTTAGCACTGGAAACATGATCAACTGGAACTTGAGTTCCCAGGTGGCAGTGGACAGGAGTGGGAGTTTTCATTCATTAGTTCATTGATTCAACATATGTGTAGATAACTCCCCAAATGTGCCAGGTACCCTAGGCAGTGAAGATACTCTTAAGCCAAAACAGGCTTACCATCTAATTCATTATCCAAACCAGATCTGTTTGAGAGTGAGAGGGGAGACTATTAATAAATATACCAGAAAACCAGGCATAAAATGGGGCTGTACTAGACCCACCAGGATACAGATAAAAAGATTCCTGGTTCTGGTCCTCATGGTACTAACAGTCAGTATGAAAGACATCCTTTACTTTAAAAATTATTTCACGAATAAATGTACACTGACAAGGATGAGAAGGGCTAACTAGAATGGAGCTGAGATAACACATCACAGGATGATTGACCTGCTCCAGGAAGTTAGGAAAGGGTTCTGACTGCACTGAGATCCCGGGCAGGGTTTCTCCCTCTCTTTCTTGGTCTTGATCTCGATTTGTTTTTCTGTGTTTTTGACTGGTGAAACTTACACAAACACTGGTAGAAATGGGGCCAGCCAGGATTGCTGAGTGAGCAGGTCACTTACGTGGGGAGTTTGTGGGCAGGCAAAGACCATGTGAAAGTGTAAAAGTCAGACGTTCATGAGTTGGGCTGTGCCCACCCTGGAAGATGACCCTTGCCCTTGGAAGCTAATCTGGTTCAGGGAAACAAGTCTTGACCTTGGTGGGAGAAAGCCTTTTCCATATATTGAATTTTAATCTTTATCCTTTTGCTTTTAGATCACAGATTTTGGTCTAAACATTGGGCTCACTCTTCACTAGCTGTTGGACAAGTTATTTACTCCCATTTGCTCCCTTTTAGCCTGAATTCTCATCTGTGAAATGTTTATCAAACTAGTAACACACCTCATAGGATTGTTTTAGTGATAAAATAAGGCTAAGAATGTAAATGCTTAGACAATGCTTGGCACAGAACACCCTTCATATAAATGGTACTTCTTGTCATTGTGTTTATGAGTGTAATTATTATTATTATTGGGTCATAAAACTCCTCAGTGAAACATGTGGGATATTCTTTCATATAGTTGTTCCTTGAAGAACAAAGATAAATCACAGTTAAAATGCTTCCAGGTTTCCTTCATTTATTCCCTTATAAATCTAAAACATGATTATTATCAAAATGTTTAAAACATTGCAAAAATGAAAAAAATAAATTGTATATATTTCTACAACTTAGAGATATATGCTGTCAACACTTTGATTTATTTTCTTTCCATATTGTGCTGTGAATATTTATGTGGTTGTGTTAAATTATATAACGTATTGTATATGCTGAATTTTTCAAGTTTTCAGATTTAAAAATTATAAATGTTCGTTATAGAAACATTAGAAATGCTTACAAAATCCACACTCAAAGCCTTGAAAGTACACATCTGTTAACATTTTGAGTTTATTTTCTTATGACCTGTTTCTACGCTTCTTAAGAGACAGTTGAAATTATACAATGTGCACTAATTGTTAAGCATCACTAATAAGAAGACATTTATAGGTCCTATATGAAAAATTTTGTAAAGCACTGATTGGTCACAGCTTATATCAGCCTCTGAGTGGATTTATTAGGCTTCCCTAATTTAAAATCTCCAATCACTGCTGTCTTCAACATGAATTTTAAAGAGGCCCAAAATGATTACTCAAGTAACTTGTGGTGCAATTGGGTATCATATTACTTGTACATTTTTGCTTCTAAAGGATACAAATAAAACTTTTAGTACTCCTTCTAATTCAATGTCCCAAATACCCAAAAGTTTTGCCATGTTGGCAGTGGCCTGTACAAAATAAAAACAATGATTGTTTCAGGTGTCATCAACCATGTCTTTAAGATGATCATAAAAACACATTTCTGTTTCTAAATGAGTTAAAACTGAGGGGACGCTCTAGGGTCAAGCTTCACTCCAAGTTGCAGCACGGACTGATAACACATAAACCTTCTCAATTCTAAATTTAGGATGAATGCTGAGGAAGGGAAACCTTAACAACATTTTTATACCCTTCACTTCCATGCCCAGTTGTCTGTAAGTGATGGGATAAAAAAGATGAGTCAGACAAACGTGTTTGAGGTTATTTTGTAAAGAACATTAGAGTTTGCTGACTACATGTTAGATTTAAATTTTGAGTCATCTCTCATCCAATTAAAACTATTCAAAATGCAAGGGTAATTTTCTGAGCAACTAGATGTATAAGTCTTTCTCTTTAACTTGACAACGTTAAAATTGTCAAGTGATAAAATGCTCACGCTGCATATTTTGCTCTGTGTATGTGGCAAGTTGTCTTCTGGTACTTAGAGTTGCAGAGGAGAAGATCAACTACCAAACACAACTTTCATCCAAACTTTTCCAAAGGCTTATGAAATTTTTCTTCACTTTTAAAACTCAAAACTTCTGCTATGATGTAGGTGCTTCTTGCCATTGATTTTTTTTTTCCTGGAAAGCAGTAAACCCTTTAAATTCGTATCCTTACAATTTAAAACTGAAACTCAGCAAAGTGTATAAGAAAGAAAGTTGTTTTCTCAAATATGCCATTGATTTTTGCTTCCACAGTTTCTCGAGGTTCTCTTCCATATTACTTTTATTTATTTTATTTTATTTTTATTTATTTATTTGAGACAGAGTTTCTGCTCTGTCACCCAGGCTAGAGTGCAGTAGCGCAGTCTCGGCTCACTGCAACCTCCACCTCGTGGATTCAAGAGATTCTCATGCCTCAGCCTCGGGATTACAGGCATGCACCACCACACTCAACTAATTTTTGTATTTTTAGTAGAGATGGGTTTCACCATGATGGCCAGGCTGGTCTCGAACTCTGGCCTCAAGTGATCCGCCCGCCTCGGCCTCCCAAAGTGCTGCGATTACAGGCATGAGCCACTGCGCCCGGCCCACTTTTACTTTTACTACATTTTCAATTCTGTATTTTACTGCCTCAAGTAGAAAATTTAACTTTGCAATTATATTGGTAACTTCCTTGTAATAATTCCCCATCCCATTCATCTGCTGTACATATAACTGTGTTGTCTTTTTTTCTCAGTCTTTTTACCCCTTCTAATTTTTTCTTTTTTTTTTCTATCAGGATCATATTTGCATACATCCATTAGGTGATGCCAGATTTCCAAAGTTTTCTTGTGGCTTCCAGAGCAAATAAAAAAAAGAATTTGTTTTGGTCTCTCTGAGTCTTCAGGATGATGTTCCCTTTATCTAAGTCTGCTTCATTTAATCATGGGTTTAATGTTAGCACATCCTCCAGCAACTTGAGGCATAATCAGATCCATTGTGAAATTACAGGATGGATGTAGACTGTTTTCTGGCTCTGCCAATGTGTTTTCTCTCCAAAGACCTGCACACATTTTCTATTTTGCCTCCTGCTGCTCTGAAGTTCTTGGGGCATCATTGGCTTCTGGTTTTCAGTTGGCCTCAGCTAATAGAAATCTCCAGCAAGAGATTACAGTAAGGGAGGAGAGAATGGTTGGGATATATCTCCTCTGACTCCCTTCCTGAGGTTGCTGGGCACTTTACTCAAGGCCACAATTCTCCTAAGGCACCCCTATCACACGATGCTTTCTGTCCAGATTCTAGTAACTTCAGACTCCCCAAACCTTCCCCTTTCAGGCCTACAGGTAATGATAGCCCCCCTGTTTTTAACCCCTACTATCATTTTCGGATTCCCTGTGTCTTAGTCTGTTTCTGCTCCTATAAAGAAATACCTGAGACTGGGTAATTTATAAGGAAAAGAAATGTACTACTCACAGTTCTAGAGGGTGGAAGTCCAAGACCAGGGCACTAGTGGGTTTGGTGTCTGCTGAGAGCCTGCTCACTGCTTCCAAGATGGCACCTTGCTGCTGGTCCCTCCGGAGGAAACAAGTGTTGTGTCCTGACATGGCAGAAGGGTGGAAGTGAAAAGGGGGCTGAGCTAGTTCTCTCTAGCCCTTTTATAAGAGCACTAATGAGGGCAGAGCCTTCATGACCAAATCACCTCTCAAAGGCCACACTTCTTAATAGTGTTGCATTGGGGATGAAGTTTCAACATGGATTTCAGAGGGGACACAAGTATTCAAACCATAGTGCCTTACTCTGTCCACACATATGTAAATACAGGCACACCTCTGAGATACTGTAGTCTTAATTCCACACCACTATAATAAAGTGAATATATCCACAAAGTGAGTCACATAAATTTCTGGTTTCTCAGTGCATATAGAAGTTATGTTTAAAATATACTATAGATTAAGTGTACAGTAGCATTACATCTAAGTAAACAATGTACATACCTCAATTAGAAGAACTTTATTCCAAAAAAAAAAAAAACAACACAATCATCTGTGCTTTCAGCAAAGTCGTAATCTTTTTTTTTGGTGAAAGATCATGCCTTGATGTTGATGGCCGCTAACTGATGTGGGTGGTGGTTGCTGAAAGTTGGGATGGCTGTAGCAATTTCTTAAAATAAGACAATAATAGAGTTTGCTGTATTGATTGACTCTTTCAGGAAAGAGATTTCTCTGTGGGATGTCATGCTAGTTGATCGCATTTTACCACAGTCAAACTTCTTTCTGAATTACATTTGATATTCTTCAAACATGCCATTGCTTTATCAAATAAGCTTATGTAATATTCCAAATTATTTGCTGTCATTTCAACAATGTTCACAGCATCTTCTCCAGGAATAGATTCCAACACAAGAAACGACTTTCTTGGCTAGTTCATAAGAAGCAACTCCTCAGCTGTTAATGCTTTATCATGAGATCAGAGAAATTCAGCTCCATCTTTAGGGTCCACTTCTAATCCTAGTTCTCTTGCTATTTTCACCACATCTGCCGTGACTTACTCCAAAGAAGTCTTGAATCCCTCAATATCATCCATGAGGGATGGAACCAGCTTCTTCCAAACTCTTATTCTTGTTGATATTTTGACCTACTCCCATTAATCACAAATGTTCTTAATGGCATCTTGAATTATGAATTCTTTCCAGGAGGTTTTCAATTTACTTTAACCAGATTCATCAGATAAATCACTATTTATGGCAGCTATAGAGTTACAAAAAGGTGTTACTTAAATAATAAAATTAGAAAGTTGAAATTACTCCTTGATCCATGAGCTTTATGTTGGATGTTGTGTTAGCATAATCGGCTGGGCGCAGTGGCTCACACCTGTAATCCCAGCACTTTGGGAGGCTGAGGCAGGTGGATCACCTGAGGTCAGGAGTTCAAGACCAGCCTAGCCAACATGGTGAAACCCCATCTCTACTAAAAATACAAAAAATTAACTGGGTGTGGTGGTGGGCACCTGTAATTCCAGTTACTCAGGAGGCTGAGGCAAGAGAATTGCTTGAACCTTGGAGGCGGAGGTTGCAGTGAGCCAAGATTGCACCATTGCACTCCAGTCTAGGCAACAGAGTTAAACTCCATCTCAAACAAACAAATAAACCAAAAACAAAACAAAACAAAAACCATTAATCTCTTTTTATATTGCCATTAGAGTTTTTTCTAAGCAGTAGGTCCCACTAGTGGGTTTAAAATATTCAGCAAACCAAGTTGTAAACAGATGTTCTGTCATCTAGGCTTTGTTGTTCCATTTATAGAGCACAGGCAGAGTAGATTTAGCATAATTCTTAAGGACCCTAGAATTTTTGAATGATGAATGGTTATAAATGGACTGGTAACTTATACCCACTAGCTGCATTACCCCCTAACAAGAGAGTCAGCTTGTCCTTTGAAGTTTGAAGCCAGGCATTTGTCTCCCCGTCTCTAGCTATGAAAGTCCTAGATGGCATCTTCTTTGAATAGAACGGTGTTTAGTCTATATTAAAAATCTGTTGTTTAGTGTAGCCACCTTTATCAATTATCTTACTTAGCTTTTCTTGATAACTTTCTGCAGCTTCTACATCAGGACTTCTTGCTTTCCCTTGCACTTTTATGTTAGGGAGATGGCTGCTTTCCGTATACCTCACGAATCATCCTCAGCCACCTTCAAACTTTTCTTCTGCAACTTCCTCACCTCTCTCAGCCTTCATAGAATTGAAGAGTTAGGGCCTTGTTCTTGAGTTCTTGGCTTAAGGGAATGTTGTGGCTGGTTTGATCTTCTATCTAGACCACTAAAACTTTTTCCATATCAGTAATAAGGTTGTTTTGCTTTCTTATCATTTGTGTGTTCACTGGAGTAGCATTTTTAATTTCCTTCAAGAACTTTTTCTTTGCACTCACAAATTAGCTGTTTTGTGCAAGAAGCCTAGTGTTTGGTGTATCTTAGCTTTCAATATACTTTCCTCACTAAACTTAAACATTTCTAGTTTTTGATTTAAAGTAAGAGACATACTACTCTTCACTTCAACACTTAGAAGCCATTGTAAGGTTATTAATGAACCTAATTTCAATATTGTGTCTTAGGGAATAGGGAAGCTGGAGGAGAGGTGGACAGATGGGGGAATGACCAGTTTTGATGAAAGAGTCAGAACACACACAACACTTACTGGATTGGTTAAGTTCTTAGTCTTATCACAGTGTGGTTTAAGGTGCCCCCCAAAAATTACAAGAGTAATATCAAAGATCACTGGTCACAGATCATCAGTACAGGTATAATTACAGTAAAAAAGCTTGAAATATTGCAAGAATTATTGGCATGGGACACAGAGACACAAAGCGAGCATATGTATTTGAAAAAATAGGACCAAGAGACTTGTTAGACACAGGGTTGCTACAAACCTTCAATTTGTAAAAAACACTATTTGCAAAATGATATAAAGTGAAGCACAATAAAACTTGGTATGTCTGTAGTCCCTTTACTAACCCTCCTTCGATGGCTAATTTTATATGTCAAGTTGGCAAGGCTGTGATGTTGCTGTGAAGGCATTTTGTAGGTGTGATGAGCATCTACAATCAGTTGACTTTAAGTAAAGCAGGTTTCCCTCCATAATGTGAGTGGGCCTCATCTAATCAGTTGAAGTCCTTAAGAGCTGAATTAGGTTTCTCAGAGGGGAAGGAATTATCTCTTAAGACTGTAGTATAGAAATCACACCTGAGTTTTCACCTGCCAGCCTGCCCTATAGCCTTGGCAGCCCTATAATTGTGTAAGCCAGTTCCTTAAATCTCTTAAATCACACACACACTCTCTCTCTACATATATATACATTATATATGCATATAAAATATGTATATATATATACACACACACATACAATCTCATGTGTGTGTCTATACTTGTGTGTATGAGTATCTATATGTACTCATATACATACATATGAGTAGATTTCTTCTGGGAATTGGCTCATTTGATTAAGGATGCCCAGACATCTCACAATATGTCAAATGCAAGACGGAGAATCAGGGAAGCCAGTAGTGTATTTTAGTCCCAGTTTGAAGCTCTGAGAACCAGGGAAGCTGATGTTTTAACTCCTAGACCAAGAACGAAGGCCTGAGAACTAAGTGTTGGGGACTGCTGGTGTAAGTCTGGAGCAGCAAAATCTGACAACCAGGCGCTCCAGTGTTTGAGGGCAGGAGAACATGACGCCCCAACTCAAGAAAAGAGAGAAGTCACTCTTCCTCTGCCTTTTTGTTTTATTCAGGCAGGCCCTTGATATGCCCCCCGCCCCCACGTTAATAAAGGTGGATCTTCTTAGGCTATTGATTCGAATGTGAACCTCTTCTGAAAACACCTTCACAAGCACATCCAGAAATAATGCTCTATCAGCTATCTGGGTATTCCTTAACCCAGTAAAGTTGACACACAAAATTAACCATCACATTGTATGAATATAATGTATCTGCTATATGTTTATACTTATTTTCGCAATCTTTTCTCCCTGGTTTTCTGAAACTTTACAAAAAGATAGACCAGAGGAGAAACCATACCCTCGAGTAGGCCCTGCTTTCTGGGCAATTTCCTTGTCTGTGCCCAGAGCACTTTACTCAGGTGACCTCCCTTCCCAGGGGGTTCACCTTCATCCCTCCCTTTGTTGCTCAGAAGTCTGTGGGGAGTTTCAGACACCAACTGATTTAAGCATAAAGTAACTACCAAATCTACACAATCATATCGAGTGCCTCATCTGGCATTTCCACGTAGATGGGAAACTATGGGCCAGTTTTCTGACTGGTATCATCCCTGCCTTTCTGAGCCAGAAGCGGACACTACACCAGTTTCCCTCAGTTTTATAGTCATTGGAAATTCCCTCAAATTATGGAAGACCTTAACCATCTGTTCTAGTTTTCAGAGGTGTTTCGTCTTTATTAATTGATTAACGATTGGATTAATCAATTGTTGTCAAGAACCTTACAAAAAGTGAAACAAAATTTTAGAGGATTGTGGGGGATGTTTTTTCAAAAGATGCCAGCCAGATGTCACTTTCAGACAAGAAGTCTAGGCCCCTCTTCTTTGATAAGGGGATGAGATACAATTCCATTTATATAAATTATATCTGTCTACTAAAGCAGACACTTGATTGAATCAAAGAGGACTTTTCTTGGACATTCTGAATAACTGGCCAATTCTCCACTTAGCGCACGTATATTGCAGTAATGGTGCTCAAGGGATGGGGGATGGTAGGCCTAGTTGGTGAGTCTGGCTTATAAACAGGCTGCTTTCATCTTGCTCTTCTTTGGAAATAATGAGGTTTGTAAAATTACTGTAAATATATGTCTGAACACGTAACCCCCCTCACCCCTCTCTCCTCATAATTTCATAAGCAGCTGGTGTTGCCGTGGCAGTTGAACAGAACAAACTTGCTCCTTTCGGGACATCTGTATCCAATATAGGCTATCTGGCATGTCTGTGTCCCTTCTCTGTGTGTAACATGATGGAAAGCAGGCTTAGAGTTTTGGGTTCTTGCCCCATGTACTCCTCTGTATCATGAAGTGAACAGCCACTTCCTCTCCAAGTCTCATAAATGCTACAGGGATTTTCATTTTCCATCAAGGGGATGAGATTTTCTTTCTCCCTGTGATCTCAGAAGTCCTTGCAGCTGGTGCTCTGCAGAAAGTGAAGAAAAGCCCGCTAGCCCTTGATCAGACCATCTGTTCCACAGCCTCATAATTCCAAAAACATAGCGAGTCCCAGTTTTTCATTTTGGCTTTGTAAATAAAAACAATAGACATAAAACAAGCCATAATTGATACCCAAAGTTCAGCAAGATTGGGTGATGGCTATGTATAAAGATCAAATTCATATCCATATCCTAAATTTGTTACCCTTTTTCTTTCTCGAATTTCCCATTCAAAAGAGTCGACTGCTAAAAGAGCCTTGGAAAGTATATTTTTGCTTATACATTCAAATGAGTTATTTGAATGAAGTCATAAATATATTAATACACTTTAACCTGATCTTAACTTATTTAGAACAAAGGAGTTTATCTAATAGAGAGAATATTTAACAAAACTAATCACCTATAACAGCGGATCTCAATGTGTGGTCCCCAAACCAGCAATATCAGAGTTCTCTGGAAACTTCCTAGAAAGCCAATTCTCCGGCCCCATTAAAATCAGAAAGTCCAGAGATGGGGCTCATCAATCTGTGTTTTAAGAAACCCTCCAGGTAATTCTGATGCATTCTAAAATTTGAGAAGCTCTGGTCTCTAAAAGGTGGCTGGCGAAGTGGATTTGAAAAGAAAACAAATACCTTTACAATGTGTTTGTTTAGGTAGTGACTAAGTAACTTTGCAGTGGAAACACTTTTTCTGTGAGGACTAACTTGAATGATTTTCTGATTTACCTGTATCAATGTAATAAATCCTTACAACAATCCTATGTGGTAGGTCCTGTTACTCTTATGTACAAGATGAGGAAACAAGGTTAGGTGCCTTGCACAAGGTCCCCGAGCTGACTCAGTGTGGACGTGCAATTCAACACAGGAAATCTGAGGCTAAGCAATGGTCACTCTTCCCTGGATTTGTAGGGTTCTGAGAAGGAGTTGGAGACTTCTTGTAAAGAAACCAGGGGCTCTCTCGGTATGAGTATGAGCCCAGACCTGCTCCCAGAAGTGTGGAGATAGGGAAGCTTCTTAGGAAAAGTAGGATTCAACTTCACATTGAATGGCACAGAACTTGTGCTCTCTGATGTATAAGCATCTTTGTCCCTAGAATCACACTCAGGCAAGTCCATTTTTCTATGCTACAGCTGATGAAATATCTTTTATATTTTACTCTTACTGGAACTCTTTTCAGTAGTTCCCATTGCTTAGGCTTGGTGTCACATATGGCTAGAAAGTTCTGCATCACTGTGGATGGAGAATAAAGCCCCTGGTGGTTTGGTTTTCCTGGGGACTATTTCAAGGGTGTCAGCTCAGTCTACTTATGAGTGTTCAGAGGGGCCTGCTTATGTACTCTTTAAATGATAGTTTACTTTCCTTATGCCTTGACCATGTGCTATGATCTAAATGTGTCCCCAAAATTCATATGTTAAAACTTAATCACCAATGTATATTAAGAGGTGGGGCTTTCAGTAGGTGACTAAGTCATCAGGAGCCCTCATGGGTGGGATTAAGGCACTTATAAAAGGGCTTGAGGGAGTGAATTCCTTGTCTTCTGCTCTTTCACCATGTTAGAACATAATGCTCATCCCCTCCAGAGAACGCCCCAACTAGGCGCCATCTTGGAAGCACAGAGCAGCCCTCACCAGACGCTGAACCAGCTGCCCCTTTTATCTTGGACTTTCCAGTGCCCAGAACAGCAAGAAACAAATTTCTATTGTTTATAAATTACCCGATCTATGGTTTTTCTGGTCCCAGCAGCACAAATGGACTAAGACACAGTAAACTTTTGTCTAGAATGAAAGCAAATGGAAAGTTCTAATCGTATAATTCCTCCTGGATTGTCACCATGAGGTAACATCACATTGTTTGAAGTATCATTGATAAGAGCCTTTTATTGCCTTATTTTGTATACCTATAAACATTTCCAGAAATGGTTCAGTATGGGAAAACTGTGGAGTAATGATTTAATGAAGATCTGTTCTTTTCTTCTGTCCGTTTATAGCCATCATTTGGATAGTTCCTTCTTGGCGCCTTACTTGGACAGCTCAAGTCATGAATGCTCTTCTCAACCTTTCAAGGACAGGTGAGCAGCACCCATGTTCCTGGAATCCCCTTTGTATCCAGCACCCACCACCTCCTCCACAAACCCTAGCCAGGTTTTGGATGCTTCTTCCATTGATGGGTGTGGTCTACCCTGCTCACGAACTCACCACAGCTGGGGCTGCTCAAGTGCTGACTGCTGCTGGATAAACACAGCCCTGCAGGGTGGCTGCTGGGGTCACCTTCTGTCCTCACAGGCAAACGTGGCCAGTGCTATCTACAGTGGTCAGGCCCTCTGTCAGTGTCGCCCGGGCCCTCTCAGTCGCTGCCACTTCTCTTTCCCTGGGCTTCCTGTTGCCATGACACTGCTCTCTCCTCTCTTCTATTTTTCTTTCCCATGGGCCAAAACAGAACAGAACAGAACAGGACTTGGGGTACAGTTAGTTATTTAGGGCTGAGAATACAAAGCTGCTTGATTCCCTGTCTTCCCATTCTCCACCACAAACCTGTTGACCTCCTTCATCCCCCGGTAACATTACAGTGCCTATTTCTAAGCCAGATTTTTCGAGTAGGAGAGTGATACGTTACCAAGTGGGAAGGGAAGACCAAATTCAAAGCAATTTGGCATTGCTATAAACTCAATCCCAAAAGACTAAGTTAACTCTGAATGTTTTTAAAACTGCACCAGCCTAGGTATTTGCTTACTCAGCAGGTGAAGAATTACCATTTACCGAAACAGAATTAAGCAGCAAAGTTCATTCTTGAATCATAAAGATGTTACAATTAGACTTATGGGTTTGTTGGTATTGTTGTTTTTAAGAGTATCAACTCGGTGTTCAGAAATACAGATTACAAATTGCTTTAAAATAGAAAAGAAATGGAAAGAATTCTTACAAAATTTTCTGACACAACTATTATCCTTTTTGGAAGGCTATTTGACGTCAAAAGTATTATATTTTTAGAAACTTTTCAGGAAATAGGCTACACTGAACTGACTTTATACCTCAAGCAGGTAAGGTAAGTTTGTGGCTTATAGATGAGGGTCTTACATGCACCAAGAAATGTGTTGCAGTAAGAAAGTTAATAAATCGATACTCCATTAGTATTTAAATTCAAATCTCACCATTTTTGAGTTATAGTCAGGGTTCTTCAATTCAGACATGATATCTGAAGGTGGCTGCAGCTATACTACATGATTTAGCAGCCAGAAATCTATCCAAATTAAAGACATGTGAGCAGAGTATTCCTGAAGACAACCATGGGCAGCTTGGTGGAGCAGAGCATGAAAACAGATGCAAGAGCCTTCCGGATTTGCAGGCTGAAGACTTCGGTGGCTGTGCATGTGCATTCCTTAGTCCTTACACTTTCACAGGGTTTTGAGGTTGACAAAACACTTTTATTTATCATCTCTCACATTTCTTGCCCTATCACTTAGGGAAGAGAACTGGCTCAAATTCCATAAGTGAGAGATGAGGTTGTAGGGGAGAAAAAATTCTTTTTCCCATGATTCTCCTAGGTTCTCTATCTGGGATCTTGTAAATTAGTCTGTCAAAAGACAGATGAACATGAGAATAATAAACAGAAGTCTATTAACATGTGCATGATGCACACACATGGGAGCTTTCAGAGAGGAGGAACTCCAAGAGGTGGTGAGAATGTGGGGTCCATGTACCTAACTCAGTGGGAAAGGGCCAGGGGTAAAAGGGCACTTATGGAAAGAAAAATGACTATTTGGAAAGACAAATGGTCACTTATGAAAATAAATGGGAAATGTGACAGTTTGTGACAATGTCTGTCTCAGTGTGGTGCTGACTTCTCTCTGAGAAGGTTAGAGTTGCTCTCAGGGAGGAAATTTATGGATATTGAGTTGTTTGGGGAGGCTTTGCTTTTAGGCACGTAAAAAGATTTCAGAAACTCAGAAGCCTTCAGCACAAAATAGTTATTATGCAAAAGTGGCATATGTTGAGGTGACATGTTCTGATCCCCTTGATCCTCTTCAAGGCCACTGAGGATAGAAAGATTAAGTGATCTGCTCCGGGTCATACAGCTAATTAGGCATAGAGCTGGTACTTCTTCTCCAAGCCTATTGGTGTCTCCATGATTCCAGCCCTCTCAGGAGGTGGCAGTGAATGCCACACATTGACCACCACTTCTTTATCCTAATAAATGATGAAGGAAGCAGTTATAGGAAGCAGCCAGTCATGCTATAGGGGATCAGTGATGGTGATGGGGCATGGCATTTTCACAGCCACTATTTATACTTCCTGATCCCTCTAGCTAAAAAATGGTGGCTGATGACCTGCACTTATTAGTCCTGCTGTCATAACAGATACTGATGAGGGAACACTCCTGTCATCAATGCTTGAGAGGTCTATATGTCTGACACCTGTGTACTTGAGTCAGCAGATAAACATTCCATTTTCTTCACTGAAAGGTTTGCATCCTTTCATGGATGGGTTCAATTTATGTCTTGTGAAAAAAATATCACCATGTACATTTAGGAGAAATCAGAAAAGAATAGATCCACGTTCTCATTTGTCAAAGCTGGCCATTGGAATAACAGCATGGAAATATTTGGAATGACTCTGTCTGCACCACATTCTGAAGATGATAATAGAAGCTGAGTGTTACCAGCAATACCATCATGTGATGCATAAATATTCACATCCCTTTTCTGGAAAGGAAATACTACTGTAGCTTTTTTTTTTTTAAGAGTAAGAAGAGAAGAAAATGAAATATTTGTGTGTCTTCTAACTTATCTACAGGGAACTTTTTTTTTTCTGGTCTTGAATTTCTAGTCATTACCTATCCTCACCCACTCCCTGTCAGTCCTCACGTTGCTAAATTCTGATATCAAATTAGATGCTGGAAATGTTATCCAGCTATGATTTCAGCAGATCTGCACTACTGTAAAAATCCTCTGGGCCAAGAAGTGCTCCTCTGTCTCTCCTTGGGGAAGCAAGAAGGATGTGTCATTGGGTTCTTAATGTGAAGATCAGCCTGTGACGTCCAACTTTCAGAGTGTCTCCGCATCCCTTTCCCCAGAAGGCCTTATGCCTCCGGTTTAGAAAAGCAATTTAACACGTGCAGTGATTTAAAGTAATGTCAAAAGATGAAAAGAAGATAACTACTGGCGGTATCAAGCCATAAAGGACACAGTCAACTGTGGTATTTCAGCATCACATGGAGAAATAAGACCTTTGGGCTTCAGAGAAAAGAATATTCTCTGGGATATTTGTCCCGCACCCAAACCCCTCACCCTCCATTACTGTTACCTTACCTCAGTGGAGTTCAGAGGAGTGAGCTGTTGATCAGGCTGATGGTGTCGTTGACACTTTCAGAAGTTCACTTGGGATGTAATTGACACCTGCTAGCATGATTGGTTTCTGCTGTTCTATTCCCTGTGCTCAGCTTCTATATGATTTTGTATCTTCAAACCAAATTGTGGCCAATTATAGCTTGACCCTGATTATAAAAATAATTGAGGGCCTCAGCTTTTACTCCTCTGTGGGAGGACATAACAGTGTGTTAGTTTGCAATGGCTACCACTGCAAAGTAGCAGAGACTGGGTAGCTAAAACAACAGCAATTTATGTTTTCACAGTTTGGAAGTTAAAAGTCCAAGATCAAGGTGTCTTCAGGGTAGTTTCTCCTAAGGCCTCTTTTCTTGAGTTGTAGATAGCTGTCTTCTTGTGCGTCTTCACATGGTCTTCCCTCGGTACAAGTCTGTGTCCAAATTTCCTCTTCTTAAAATGACACCAGTCATACTGAACTAGGGCCCACCTGAATGAACTCATTTTAACTTAATTACCTCTTAAAGACCCTATCACTAAACATAGTCACATTCTAAAGTGTTAGGTATTAGAACTTCACCATGTGAATTCGGGAAAGTGGGGAGATACAATTTACCCCTTAATAAACAGTACCCGGGTTGACACAGAGCTCAGAAGAGGGACTAATCTGAATTATCACATGCTGGTTCCATGAATTTCAAGAAGGAATACAGGTAAAAGACAGCATTCTCAAGATATTAGCGGGATCAGCTATGAGTTTTTCATATTCAGCAGTGTTACTGGAACTATTGATGATGAAGATGACAATGATGATGATGATGATGATGATGATTTAAAGCAGCACAGCTCTTCTTCACGGTGATAGTCCTTGCGTGTGTGGACCTAAGCTTTGGAGCCAGAGTCAAGAATTGTTTACTGTGGGTTGGAACTATCATCATTTACTATTTAATTGAAATATAAAGAAATGCAAAAGCATTGGAGGTGGTATACAACCTTAAACATAATGAAAAAGGATAACAGTCAAATGAAATACAGCAGCAGGAATAGATGCTACTAGTTATCTGGGAAAGAGCTAAAGATTATACTGTTTGGCCTTTAATTATTTTTTTATATTTCCTGGAAACAAAGGAAGATAAAAATATAATGAGATATGTCATTTTCATGGATTGCTGAAAGAAAGCAGGCAAACTTGTCTGCAGGGTAAATTTTTTCCCTGGAACTAAACCTAAAGAGATTTATTGTGTGAGACAGTTTGCAGAGAACTAAGTGAATTAAAAGTGTCAGATGTTGAAGAAAGGTAATGGATCATAAAATAGACAATGTCTTCAAATAGGTTTAATGAAAGTGATTTTTTTTTTTTTTGAGACGCAGTTTCACTCTTGTGGCCCAGGCTGGAGCGCAATGGCGAGATCTTGGCTCACTGCAACCTCCGCCTCCCAGGTTCAAGTGATCCCCCGGTCCCAGCCTCCTGAGTAGCTGGGATTACAGGTGTAAGGCACCACACCTGGCTAGTTTTTGCATTTTTATTTTTTTAGTAGAGATGGGGTTTCACCATATTGACCAGGCTGGTCTCAAACTCCTGACCTCAGGTGATCTGTCCTCCTCGGCCTCCCAAAGTGCTGGGATTACAGGCCTGAGCCCCCGTACCCAGCCAAAAGTAATTATTTATAATAAAAACTGTCTTATATCTAACTTTAGTCTCATAAAGGGAACATTTGGCATAATTTGTATCTTTGAGAGAACAAAATTCTTAGAAAATGCACTTATCTTTGTGGTATCTGGCATGACAGTTAGTGGGAGAAAGAAACCTTGAGATACTGAGTAAACCACCCCATTGCAGCAAAGCCCAATAATGGGTCCTTGGACACACAACGATATGTCTAGAAATGATCTGGGCTTAGGAGTTGACAAAATTGAATGGCTTTTCAAAAGAAAATGCAAAAATTTCTCTGTCATTTTTTTCTTTTCATTTTATTTCTCTTTCTTCTTCTCCTCCAATCTTCCTCCTTTTCTTCTCTTAGCCTCTGAGAGAGGGATTAAAGAGCCAGTGAATGGCGTGACTGGGTAACAAAGAGCTGAATGTCTCTCAAGAATGGGATGCTCTGTATTTGATACAGCCAGTCTCCAAGATGGTTTCCCAGTGATCTTCAACTCTTGGAATTCATGCCTTTTGTAGTTTTCTCCACGTTGTATCAGGGACAGTCTGTGGGACCACTAGGATACAGCAGAAGTGATATATCCTAGTGGTCATTCCAAGACAGGGTCATAAAAGACCCATGGCTTCCAGCTTGCCATCTCTTGGCCCCTTGTCTGGATCGTTCACTCTGGGGGAAACTGTCAGCAGCCACTGAATGAGACTGAAAGTGGGTTCTCCAGCCCATCAAGCCTTCAGACGATGACTGCCTGGGCCAGTATATTCACTGGCAGACTCTCAACCAGAAGCACCCAGCTAAACTGCTCCTAATTCCTGACCCACAGAAACTGTCTGATAATAAATGTTTGTTGTTTGAAATTGCCAAATGTTGGGATAATGTGTAATCTGTAATAGGAAACTAATAACAGCATTCAATTGCAAAATTGTTTGCATTGCTATAATGCAAATACATTCTCACTCTTGCTGAAATATCATCTTCAGAGAAGCCTTCCCTGAGCATCCTGTCAGAAATAGCCCCTTCACATCCTTGGGCACACAGTCTCCCCTTAACCTCTTTAGTTCTCCTCATAGTCCTCATCACTACCTGCTATTATATTATGTTTTTATTTGTTTATTATTTGTCTCTCCTTCAGCAAAGTAAATTTCACAGGGCTATGGAATCACCTGTTCTGTCCACAATTTTAGAATCTAAAAAAATGCTTGGTCTATGGCTGGTACTTAGTAAATACTGGCTGAATAAGTTAAATGATTGACAAAGTCTTTCGTAACTGTTGGCTTACAATGACTGAATTCTGAGCAGAGCAGGGCAACCAGGAGAAGCCAATGAGGTGATGGTCAGAGGGGATCTGATGAGTGCAGGATTGGCCAGGACCCAATGGAGGATGGCAGATGGAGGTGTCAAGCAGTCTCCGTGTTGCTTTCCAGAAATTTCGTTGATAGGAGAACTGATAGACACTGGTGACTAATAATTTCTATAAGGAGGTTTTGTTGGGAGGTAATCTGGCTGAAGATGGGTTTTCATAGCCTCTTCTACGAAAGGCAGAAAAGCTCAAATGTCCATATCAAAGAAAGAAGTGTGATGGAGGCTTGGCTACAGTCCTTCTACATGTTATCCACTCAGATTGCCAATAGGGATAGATTAGTGGACCTCCCCTCAGGAATGGGACAGAGCCTTGAAGCTTTTGTCATGTAGATAGTGCAGCAAATGATGTCTGACTCTATTTTGTAGTCTCTGTTCATAAAGCCAGAAAATGTGTCAGCTAGCTTGGAGTCATCTTTGTTCTCTGTCTCCCAATCTGTAAGCAAATCCTATTTGGTATTATCTTAAAAACATACCCAGAATCTGACCACTTCTCACCACTTCCATCTTCACCAACGTGGTCCAAAGTACCCTCATCTCTCGCTTGGATTGCCGCAATAGTTTCCTAGCTAGTCTCTGCTTTTTCCCTGGTGCCACTCAAGCCTGTTTCAGCACAAAGTCAGAGGGTGCTCTATTAAATATAAGTCAAATCATACTATTCATTTTGTTTATGATCCCCCTACTCACTGGGGGTAAATGCCAAATTCGTTACAATGGCACCAGCCTCTCACAAGCTGCTCCTATTACTTCTGGACTCCCAACTTCTACCACAGTGTCCCCAGGCACCCTGCCTCAGCCTTGCGGCCTCCTGCCAGTTCCTGGAACAAGCCAGGTGGGACTTTGTTCCTGCCTCAAGGCCTTTGTTTTTGCTGTTTCAGCTGTCTGGAATGCTCTTCCAAAAGATATCCACTTGTCTGTTCCCTCACGATATGGTTTTGCTGTGTCCCTACCCAAATCTCATCTTGAATTGTAGTTCCCATAATCTCCATGTGTCCTGGGAGGGACCTGGTGGGAGGTAATTGAATCATGGGGGTGGTTACCCTCATGCTGCTCTCGTGATAGTGGGTGAGTTCTCATGAGATCCAATGGTTTTATAATGGGCTTTTCCCCTCCTTTGCTCTCATTCTTCTCCTTCCTGCCACCATGTGAAGAAGGACGTGTTTGCTTCCCCTTCTGCCATGATTGTAAGTTTCCTGAGGCCTCCCCAGCCCTGTGGAACTGTGAGTCAATTAAACCTCTTTCCTTTATAAATTACCCAGTCTCTGGTATGTCTTTATTAGCAGTGTGAGAATGGATTAATACACCTCATCTCCTGCAAGTCTTTTCTCAATGGTCACCTTTTCAGTGAAGACTTCTCTGAATGTCTTCTAAACATTAAAGTTTCTCCACACTGTACTCCTTGTCCTCCTTCCCTGCTTTATTTTGCATCATAGAATGTTCTCATCATCACCTATACACATGCATATTCTTATACATAGCCATGTTCTCACCCATACATGCACAGATACACCTGCACATATGTATACACCCACATATAATTCATTTACTTTGTTTTATGCCTTATCTTTCTCTAATTGACAAGTGCTTTTCACACTTTAATCTGAGGACTCTGCTAAAATGCAGGGGCTGAATTTTTAACACGGAGATGCTGCTGGTTCATGGACCACACTTTGAGAACCAAGTCTCCAGAACTGTGCTAATGCATAGTCACTAGCCACATGTGTTTACATAAGTTTAGATTAATTAAAATGCAATAAAATTTAATATTCAGTTCCTCAGTCACAATAGCCACATTTCAGGTACTCACTAACCACATGTGACTTGTGGCTACCCTGTTGGGTGGCACAGGTACAGAACATGTCATTATCACTGAAAGTACAATGAGTGCTGCTCTAACCATGTGTGACTACTTAAATTTAAATGAATTAAAATTAAATGAAATTTAAGAGGTCAGTTCTTCATTCACACTAGCCACATTCCAAGTGCTCAGTAACCACACATGGCAAGTGGCTTCTGTATTGGACAGTGGACGTACAGAATATTTCTATCATCACAGAAAGTTCTGTTGCACAGGATTGAAATTGCTGTAGAACATAAACTCCAGGAGGGCATGATCTTCTGTCTGTCTTGTTCCCTGATATCTCTAGTGCCTAAAGCAATAGGACCCTTAAGTGCACCCTCAAGAAGTGTTTGTTGATTTGAATCAAAATGCCATTTACATTTTGGTCTTTCCCCAATAGGTGGGTGTCTCAAAGACAGAAATTGTATTTGCTTTTTGTTATATCTCCAACAGCTAGCACAAGGAAGACCATCAATAAACACTTGCTGGATTGAATGTTCAGAACACTTTCAATTCTAAAGGCTCCTGAGAGGTCAATGTGTGGCAGAATCACATGCAAGCTGAATACCTGGCACAGGTAGCGCCTTTAGACTCTCATCTGTGGCTCTAGTCCTCCTTTTTTGTCAGATAGAGAGCGGGCTCAGGAACTGCTGCATTTGACACTTTAAGAGAAAAACTGCACAAGTCAACCATAGAAATCAATCCTCCTTATGTCTGAGAGATGCCTGAGATCTCTGATGTGAATAAGTTATCCATGAACAGTCCTTTTCCCCTTTCTGAACAGTACTCCACACTTCCAGGTATGCCATTTCATATAAATGCACTTCATTCTAAAATAGCAGCAATGTGAGACTTACATGACCGTGTTTCTTTCACATCTTTAGAATATTTATCTCTAGCACTTTAATTATGTCTTTCCATAGTCAGCTCTAACTGCTCTATCAAAAAGAAAACACTAAGAGGCAGCACATGCAAAAGTTTGCTTGTGTTCTTTGGACATTGTTTCCCTAGAAGGCTGGCTACTTCTGAATTATCAATGGTACTCTTCCTGCTATATTTTTCCGGAAAAAAAAAAGTCTGGCTAGAAAATTTTAAGTCAATACAAAAGACACATTTCTCTACTACCACATTGGAAAAAATATTGTGTTTGGCAAAGGGGAGACATCTGAATGCCATCAATAAATACCGTCATCTTTGGTCTCAGTAACTAGAACTGAGAAAAATATCTGTGCCATGAAGTCCTGTCTGTTTCCTAATTCAGATGGGTTATTTATCCCCTTGGCTCTCTCCTATAGCATTTCAATTTACTGGCTGAGTCAAACATCTTTTTTGTCCTTATTCCAGCATCAGTAGAATATCTTATTATTTTACTCTTTTTAGTTGGACAGACTGGCAAGATTTAGAGTGATTTTAATAAAAATTGAGGGCAGATGCAGCACTCAATATTTTTGACAGATAGGGTTCCATTCCTGTTTTGTTTTGTGTCCCAAAGCTAATGTGTCTTTTAAAGCTAAATAAAACACTAAGTAAGTGAGAACTTCAGGAACACCAGAAGCTTTTGTGAAATGGCATTAATGCTGGGTACTCCTCTACCAAATGTTTACATATGTATATATGTATGTCTATCTATTAACCTATCATCTATCTATCTATCTATCTATCTATCTATCTATCTATCTATCATCTATCTATCTCTATCATCTTTTTATATAAAAACCAGCCCCCAATATAAAATATAAATTATGGTAATACTTCCAAAGAACTTGACCCCTTAACCATTGTTGTCATATCCTCTTATATAGAAATTAAGTAATTCTTCCAAACAACACAAAATCAGTGACAGAATCCAGAAGCGAATTCTGTACTGTCAAATCCTAATGTAATAATTAGTTAACCAGATATGACCATGTGATAAAGCTAAAGACAACTCTTGCACTTTGTGTCTGTAACATGCATGAGGGGAAGACTTGGTCCATGTTTCTTGGCTAGCTCTTTTGTGATCTGTGATGACTTACGGTGAAAATTTAACCTAGTACAAGGCCATATCGAGGCTCTGCTATTATAGACTTCTAATTTCAAGAGGAATACTAATGACAGACATGAAGTTATTATTTTAGAAAGTCCCTTGGAGACAATCCAATTCCTGAGCCATGGTAAATTGAGGGACATTCGGAAGTTGTTATTAAAGAAGTGGAGAATGAATGAACTGTGTTTGTTCGGAAACTTCTGGTCCATACTTTGCTCTCAGGTTGGAGTGGTGGTAGGGGTTTATAGGAAGATTGGGAAATGGGCCCTAAATAAGTTCTATTATTTATTCTGATTCTGCTAAGACAGAAGAATGGTGGCTAAAAGTAGTTTTCTGGAGGATTAGGTGTTCAGATGTGCATAAATCCTGCTGAAGTGAGCTGCTTGATCCTAACTTGAAGCAGACTCAAATTTATTCATATACTATGGTATCTTGGAATAAGATAGAGAAAATATCTGGAGCTCTTTCACTACATTATCCCTGTGTATTTTATTCATTAAAACTCAAACAAAAAAAGACACACAAGGTTTTTTAGTTATATAAAGCAGTGAGATCAGCAGGTAGTCCCATGTCATAGGCAAACCGAAATGTGAAGTTTCTAATTACAATATTTTCAACCAAAATTGGATCACTTCTAAAATGTAACTTAATGTTCTCAAAGTTCAGCTATATGTATTTCTAGTTCATTGCCGAACATATGGAAAGAATATGTGTGGGCATAAAAAACAAAACAAAATACCCACAAATCTCTCGTTGTTGTGATATTCTCCTAACAAGTGTCATAAAGAACTTTGACACATTTCCCTATGTGGCTTTTTGAAATTATTGGATCACATTTATCACAGGGCTGATCTGTAGTTTAGCAACAGTTTTCAAAAGACAAGCTGATAGCCACTAATAATTTACATAAGGGGCCTTGGATTCTAACAGAAACAAAATTTAACCTTCTAAATGCTGCACAAGGTGCAGGAAAATTAGGAGGAAATTATGAGTGATGAATAAACATCTACAAACAGATCACAAAGTTTCTGGGGCTAAAATACTCCTACAAATTTGTTAAACATAGTTTATAGTTATGGGGTAATTAAGTCTCTGCATACAGTTTGGAATTCATCTGCCAGGAATGGAGTGGAATATTTCTGTGGTTTTCCATATTGAGGCTGGTTATCTTTCCAGGATTATCTCCAAAAATGTTCTGTGCTCCAGACAAATTAACCTTCATGTTCTGACAGTGGTATTTTCTGTTGGACATTGAGCAATCTATGTGTAGCACTGTTGCCTGAGGAGCTCTTTGACACTACCATAGACGCGTATGGAGACACATCTTCTGAAAATGGTGTACAACGTAAGGAGCCAATCTCAGCTAGCACAACTAGTTATTCATCTCTATCAGAAAGAAAGAAAAATAGGACCAAAATATAAAACCCCAAAACCCCAAAACATGGGACCTAAAAATATAGACTGAAACCTGAATTTGTGTTTCATCAGTCACCACAGAGTACTCTATTGGCAGTACTATACAAATGGAAATAAATACATGAAATTTATGCAACTAAAATAAGAAATGATAACCTTTAAAAAAAGTTTTAAAAGATGCATTTGTTATCACCATGAGAATTACCAATGCCTCTTGGTTTCAGCCAAAGGAAACTTCCAGGTCTTGCTTGGATCCATGCTACCTGCAAGGCTTAGCATTGGGTTCCCAAGCCCACAAGAGGGGAGCTTTGCTATGGAGCTGCTGATATAAAACTTTTGCATTGGCCGGGCGTGGTGGCTTACAGCTGTAATCCCAGCATTTTGGGAGGCCGAGGTGGGCAGATCACCTGAGGTCAGGAGTTCAAGTCAAGCCTGGCCAACTTGGTGAAACCCCATCTTTACTAAAAATACAAAAATTAGCCAGGCGTGGTGGCACACACCTGTAATCCCAGCTACTCAGGAGGGTGAGGCAGGAGAATCACGTGAACTCGGGAGTCAGAGATTGCAGTGAGCTGAGATAGCACCATTGCACTCCAACCTGGGCGACAAGTGAGACTTCATCTCAAAAAACAAACAAACAAACAAACAAAAACTTTTGCATCATTCAGAAAATCTGATAGAAAGGGTTACTTGTCTCCTTGGCCAGAACAAGTTATTAGCTGTGAAGAATTAGTCATCAGGCTGGGCATGGTGGCTCACACCTATAATCCTAGCACTTTGGGAGGCCAAGGTAGGCGGATTGCCTGAGCTGAGGAGTTTGAGACCAGCCTGGGCAACATGGCGAAAACCTATCTCTACTAAAAATACAAAAAATCAGGTGGGTGTGGTGGTGCACTCCTATAGTCCCAGCTACTCAGGAGGTTGAGGCATGAGAATCGCTTGAATCTGGGAGGCGGAGGAGGTTGCATTGAACCAAGATCACGCCACTGCACTCTAGCCTGGACAACAGAGTGAGACTCTGTCTCCAAAAAAAAAAAAAAAAAAAAAAATAGTCATTGCTGCCCTTAGCCCACAAGGCCAGTGAGTGAAGTTAAAGAAACAGAAATACTCAATGCTCAGCACCTGAGAATGTGTGGCTTTTCTTTTGTAAATGCAAAAGGAATCGTTACATAACATGATCACCTTTAAGATTATTTTGCCACTTGCTTTTGGGATTAAGCACAAGTTTTAAGAGAAAAGGAGATTAATGCTCTCCCGTGCAGTGTTTGTATTTCTCATTGCCTTCCTGTGTGTGATATTTTTAAAAGAAACATTACACACAGGAGCCCCCAGGCGAAGGTACCAGGGAAACAATGCCAGCTTGGAAATCCGGAGGAGATTCTGTTTCTCATTATGTGAGAGGTCATTACTTGAATGTTTCTTTTTCTCTCACTTTTTTTCTTTAAATCTACAACCTCTTGATCTCTAACCCTCCAGAACGTCCATGGTCATTATTCTTTGGGTATTTTAAAATTAGGAAAGTAGAGAAGAGCCAACCAGAGTCCCGTAGCCCTGACCAGCTAATGGATGCCTGGGCGCCATTCACACAGATCCACCATGTCATAAATCTGTATTTGCCTGTGTGGTTGTAAAAAGAACAAGAGAAATAGTTTGAATTCTCCCTCTCGGGTTCTTCTACTCAAGCAAGGATTTGCTGGGCAAAATGATGTCTTCAGGGACTTTGCTAAGTGGCAATGGATTATGAAAAACCAATATCTGCCTATTGTTAAAGGGTGAGATTGCAAAATGAGGAATTGTGCAGTTGAAATCTGGGGCATTTGTGTAGTTACTCTGGAAGTGTGGAAAATGTAAAATTGTACCCAGGTAATTACATCTACTTGGTCTCCATCTCCAGAAGAAGGCTTTGAGAAGAAATAGAGAAGGCTATTCATCAGTCGTGACAGTTTTGTCCCATTATCTACTTTCTCATAAATGGAAAGGGCCTTGATAAGTTTAAGTTTTAAATGTAAACACCCATGAAGAATACATTCATGATGTAAAACCTGTATTTTTAAAAAGTTTTATTTATGGAGAGTGGCTGTGTTCATTAGTGGTTGGAAGAAGACTGGAGAAAAAGGAAGTACCAATTATTGGCTAATCTTTGTAATTAGAAATCCTCTCTCCTATAGCTTTTGCATGTCTCTCTGGAAATGGGCTTAATGAGCCTACTCAGATGCTGGGAGACTCCTGGGGCCCTGAAAAGTCACAAGGACTGTCGGCTCTGACTGCAGAGAATGGGATTTAAAAGCCTTCCTCTCTCTCTCTCTCTCTCTCTCTCTCGCACTTCCTAATGGCTGTCACTGTTTAGTTTATTATTACTGTGGGCAGATAATTTCACATTCATAACCCTGATGGAATTTGAGGTTTCAAAGAACTTTTCCTCAGTGAGTTGGCAAGTAAAATTCATTTCTTGGCAATTTTAAAGAGTATTTAATTAATCTGACTTGAGCCACAGTGTATTTTGAAAATTATTGACATAGTCTAGTTTTTAGTAAAGGAACATGGTAAATTCAGGAACCTCAGTTATTCTGATCATTCCCATTACAGGTATGTAGCAATTAGAGTGACATCAAAGAGTGCCCATGTGGGCTGAAAAATCCCAAGATTATTGAGGGAGGGAGTTCCTATGCGTTTCTCTTTGAGCAAGATTCTGGGGAATCATGACTGCCAATTCATATACACACACATGTGTACATGGTATGTGTCTGTGCATGTATGTACACACAGGCATTAATCTTTGGGAATGCTGGGCAGGGTGGCCCACACTTTAAATGCCAGCACTTTGGGAAGTCAAGATGGGGAGAACACTTGAGCCCAGCAGTTTGAGACTAGCCTGGGTAACACGAGGAGACTCTGACGCTACCAAAAGAATGAAAAAAAATTAACCTGGTGTGGTGGCAAGTGCCGGTGGCCCTAGCTGCTCAAGAGGCTGAGGCAGGAGGATTAATTGAGCCTAGGAGGTAGAGGCTGCTGTGAGCTGTGATTGTGCCACTGCCCTCCAGCCTGGACAACACAGTGAGACCCTGTCTAAAAAAAAAAAAAAAATATATATATATATATATATATATATATATATATATATATATATGTGAAGACACTAGAACAAAAGAACTTGCCATGTTTTCACATGACCAACCTAAAGCAATGACCACGTTAACCTATAGTTAATATAGTTAATGTTTTGATAATATTAAAGAGTAGAGATAAATTATTTCACTAACCTTATTAAATATTTTTTCCCTGAGTGGGCTCCATGTACTCTGTTTTGGATGTTAAAGAGCATCACTCCTCCAAGCCCACCTTGTCTGAGTATATAAAACCCAGCTCAAGGGTCTTCTCTAAGAGGTGAGCCTAAGCCTTGTTCTTCTCTCCCAATAATGTGCTGAACATTATTTCTTTAGTAAGTTCCGTCAGGACAGAACTCCCAGTGATAAAACAGTATCTGACATCTCTTAAGTTATTAATAAATACTTGTTGGATGAATGAATGAATGTTGTCATATTCTTTTTTATATTCCACTCTTCCATCCTACCTTACTATATATTACTCTTATTTGACTGGAGTTTCTTTGGGGTAAGGATATTGTATTTGTTCACTCAGAACTTGTAAAACTTGGCATAGAGTAGATGGTCAATAAATCATTGTTAAAGGTTTTTTTTTTTTTTTTTGAGATGGAGCCTTGCTCCATTGCCAGGCTGGAGTGCAGTGGCGTGATCTTGGCTCACTGCAACCTCTGCCTCCCGAGTTCAAGCGATTCTCCTGCCTCAGCCTCCCAAGTAGCTGGGACTACAGGTGCACGCACCCACACCTAGCTAATTTTTTCTATTTTTAGTAGAGACGGGGTTTCATAATGTTGGCCAGGATGGTCTCAATCTCTTGACCTCGCGATCTGCCCGCCTCGGCCTCCCAAGTTCTGGGATTATAGGCGTGAGCCACTGCACCCGGCCTGTTAAAGGTTTTTAAAAACATAATTGGTACTTCTTGGGCTGCCTTTGTGTGTGAAGAATGATTGCCATTTCTAGTCACAATCATGTGTTGATCATCACATGGGCCAGGATAAAATTTGGATATACTGATCTCATCAGAGTAAAATTCAGTGGTTGAAGGGCTGCAAAGACAAATATTCCACAACACAGAATTGACTGGTTTGGAAATATTTAGGTCAAGAATTTTTTTTAATGACACTTCAAGGCCCTCCTGTGACACCTGGATGATGCTGATTGCTTATACTTGAGTAATAATCTAGAGCACGAAGGCTGCCTTCCTGAGTAGTCTATGTCATCAGCATCTGAGATGCAGACACTTCCTGGGACAGCTCTGCAGGAGATGCCACAACTGTCTGTTGACACAGAGGGATTGTACCTTGTCCAGTTCCCAAATGGAGATGTTTTTGCATCCTGTGTGGTTTAAAATGCAAACTGATCTACTAATTTCAGAGGGTAAAAAGGATCCTACAAGATGGACCTGTGGCTTTAGGAGATAATGATGCTCTCAAAGAAAAAAGGAGGAATAACCATATCCTGGGTGATTCCTGGATGTGATGCCCCCAATCCGAGTGTCTATGAGAGTATTTCTTATTTTGGGTAAATGGCTTTTGCCCCCCTGGTGGTCATCTGAATGAGACTTGCCAGAGTTGCTCTTTAGCAAAGTGGAGCTGTGTTTAGGCAACTCTTGGTGATAGCATGGACATTGACTGTGGACAAATAACGACAGGCACTCCTCCTACCCCCACACCCCTCCCCACCACAGCAGGACAGCTTCTGGTGTAAAGATCAAAAAGCAGAAAAGCAAGAGAAAAACTAATTTTGTGCCACAGATTTTCTGTGTGAATATTCTCACTGCAACATTTACCTAGTCTTTCAATATTCTTTCTCCCTATTCCCCTGTCTAGTCAGCATTTCTTCCAATTAGCTTCTCTCTAAACTAATCATGATTGCCAGCTATTGAACAAATGCACTACTTTTGGTGACTTCCTTGTGATAATTTAGACACAGTAAGCACTTGTATTATATTACTTTTCCCCCGAAAAATACTCAATCCTCTTTCTTTTCATTTTGCATGCTCTAGATAGCAAACTTCCTGAAAACTTTTTCTAATGAAGTCTGAACAAATGTCAGTTTAAGAGGTCATGAACCTCAAAGGTGAATGCATTTTACTTACTTCTGGGCTTATTCCAGGATCTTGACAAGAATTGCATGGGGCGTCCTCAAATTCATGTTGCAAGCCATTTAAGGGTCCCATTGGTTTATGTGAGAGTTGTTTAAGCAGCTAACACAGGATGAGAAGAAGGTCAAAGACAAATATAGTTAAAATTAATATCTCTCAACACTTTTTTCTTGCTAAGGATGAACTTTCCCATTCATCTATCAGTACTTGCTTTTTGCCATATTGATTTCTCAGATGGAAAAGTTTGGGTGGCGAAGAAGGGATTTGGCATTTCACTTTTTCTAACTGACTTAGATCAGGTTTCCATCTTCTCCTTCCAGGTTCTATTAGGATGGTGCAAAAGTAATTGCAATTTTGCCATTAAAAGTAATGGCAAAAATAATGACTTTTGCACCAATCTAATAGTACTGTAAGACATTTTAACAAATTATAACAACGAATGGTCAGCATAATTTTGAAGTTTCCTCCAATGCTTGTAACCAGTGCCAAGGTAAATATATTCATGTCCTTAGCTCTTCATAATTCTGAAATCCAGAAAGCTCTGAAAAAAATAGAATTTTTTGTGTTATTTATGGTATAAATTAATTTCCTGACAAAACCGGATCTCAACTGATGCAAGGCTATTTATAGTCTATAATAATCTCATGTCATGTGACTATTCAGATCTATTTCTGAAGAAATATTAATATGACTGGTTAAGGGTGATGTCCCAGTCGCTGAGGTAGGTATTACAAAACCCACCGCAGATAAATTTTTTATTTTTTGGAGACAGAGTCTCACAGGATTTGGGTTAAGGAATTGAAGACCTGAACTATACTGTGAAGGTAATGTTTTTTCACTTACCTGCCAATTTTAAGCCAAAATCACTGGTCCAAAGGAGATGAGAAAACCATCGATGTATCTCCAAGCAGGCAACAGTGGCAGTGACCTGGCTTGCTCTGTCCTTCAAAGAAAGTTTTCTGCATTCTTTTGAGGGCCCCCAACCAAAGAGCACTCTCCTCTGGAAAGGTTATTAAAAATGAAGCTGAGGCTGATTACGAACATATTGCTTTATTTCTTGGTGGTAGTAAATTAAGGCTTTCTAGATTCATACAGCACGCAGTGATTTGAACATTAGAATTAAAAAACAACAACAACAAACAATGAGCATTCAATTTAGCAGAGCCAGGAAGGAAGCAATGTTTTAAAACAGATAAATTTCCTAGTGAGACCTTTGGTTTGGTCTCCAAAAATCTGCTGAGCTGTTTCCCCAGTAACCTCCATCATAGATTCCCACCCCAAGGGAGAACAGAATGGATGAACAGGAGACTGGGAGAAAAGAAGAAACTGGCAAGACGGTATGTGCTGGGCAATCAGTGTGAACAGTCAGCTTTGTCTCATGCTTGGAAGACAGTTTAGGTGATGCGGTCAGGGATTCATTCTCTGGATCTCCCTGCTCATTCTCAGAGTATTAAACCAGCTCACTCGGAAGACCCCAGGGCCAAGGATTAGGGACAATCCTTTGTGACACCCAAATCCTGAAACTTCAAATAGGGTCACAAGTCACAGAGCTGAGAAATGCTGCCTTCAACTTCTTTCATGGTTTTAAACTCTGTGGCTTTCACTAGATCCTGGCCTAGCTAAATGATTCATTTCCCCCATGGCACAGAGCCTTGATTACACATGTAAGTTGATGATGTTGATTGGATGGGAGGCCATGATGTTTGAAAGAAACCTCCTGGGCAGACACCACCTCATCACACTAACCTCTCCATCCCCCACAGAAGATGACAGTACGCACAGGAGCCTACAGTAGGAGTGCAGTTGTCAAGGGTGTCTAAGTTTGACAAATTCAGCATAACTGGCTTGGAGATGCAGAGGTTCTGCATTTGGATAATGGGCATTTTGAGAAGAAAATAAATGAGGGATTTCAACGTAACGAAGGTGGGGCTTGGCTAGAGAATAATCTGGGAAAGGGCCATGTGTTTATTAGCAAAAGACAAGTGAATTTCGTGAAAACCAGCAATGGAATTTCTTCTGGCTATCTGACTTCATGCAAATGAGGCTGGAATATAGACTTCTATCCAAATAAGATAATTTGAAGTTTCATCCATTTAAAATCCATATCTTGTAATGATTTTAGTATTCCTTTCCAAGGGTCTGGTTGGTGGACCAGAGTCTAAGTCATCTCAGTGTGTTCCCTCTTCCATTCATCTGGCATTGTTGAGTGAACAGAATTTAAACACCTGGAAGTCTGCTTTGCATTCTTTGATGGAAAACACGCAGACAGACACGGAGGAGGTATACAGGGTGGCAATTTGCACAATTAAACACTTACAAACTTAACCCCAATAGGCTTCATGTGATGAAGTCTGGATGTATAAAGAAATAAATAGATGAGAAGAGGCCAAATGCAATCTGAATGACAAAGAACCGAGGCATCTGTCTCTGCCAGCTGTAGGACAGATGTGCCTGATGCATGCCAGGTGTGCAAGGCGAGGGATCAGAAAAACTTCTGAGGACATGTGTTCCCTTGGGTCTTGCTTGTTAATTAAAAATTGCGAGGGCCTTTACTCCTATTTGAAAACACTGAGTAAAAGCAACTGATGGGGGGATCTGGGCTTTGCTGTGATTAGGTGTGCTGGTGCCTCGCTAGGATGGTGTGAAGGGGGGAATGCAGGAAGTATTTGTGTACAGAGACGACAGCATCCAGCCTGGCAAAAGAGGATGTGAGGAGGTGGGAGAGGAAATTCTCCCACTGAAACACAGGGAAGTGGGTGATTTGCAGCCAAAGGACATACAGGATCCTTTATGCACTGATGCTGGCACTGCACAATCTCCTGAAATCACATCCATCCACAGAATCAGTTCACCTGGAAGAGGTCGATGCCTGGGTGCTCTATGCCAAGGTGCTTCTGTGTATGGGTATCTCTGCTCCCTCAATGCTATAATGGACATGAAGCTAATCTTTGGGCTGTGTGGCCTCTGATTCAGTGCTGGAAGCTGCAGCCCAGAGCAGTGAAGTGCTTTGGCCAAGGTCATAGTCATTGGCAGAGCTGGGGGAGGACTGCATGTCCTTCCCCAGCTGTTTGCTGTAATGAATTTTTTAAAAAGGCCTGAAAAGTATTTTGCCTGTGCAAAGTGCTATGGTATTGAGTTGACAAGAATGTCCATGGGTGTGGGATTGAAGAGAGTGACTTAGGTCAATGAAGCAGTTTAGAGAGGAGGTCTGGAGAGCACTGTGATTCTGATGATGGGTCCTCGCTGCTGCTCTAGGGAGGGAGGGTGTGGCCTTGGGGGGGTGCGTGGAACTGTGGGGGTGGGGCCTGTGTGCGAGGGAAAGGGCGGCCTTGGGGGCCTGAGCGGAGGAGAGTAAGCGCCTTGCTCAAGGAACAGCGATCAGCCTGCTTAAGTACATCTTTTGTGAGAAGAGAAACTGCCTACAAATGACCTGACCAAAATGCCTGTTTGCTGTTTGTCTTGCTTCGTTTCTTTGGCCTCTGTTGCCCATGAGAAATGAGGAAAAATAAAGGCCGGATTCCTAATAACCTTCCCGGAAGAAAGAGCTGTTACGAGTGGGTGTCGGTGCTTACATACGCTGCTTTTAAAAAATTTTGCTTTGTTCAGGTTTGTGTGAATACAACGCCGGATGAACTCTGTCCCTTCAGAAGAAAGCCGGGTTGGTGTGCTCGATGACGCAGCGCTTGCAGTGGCGTTTGACAAAGCGCAGGGCCTCCACGGAGACCTCGCAGTCCTGGACATTCAGCGTCTGGAGGTCAAAGCAGTTGGCGGCCACGATCTGCAAGCCCTGGCCGGTGATGCTCTCGCAGGACTTGAGGCTGAGCCGCTTGAGGTTGAAGCAGTTCAGGGCCAGGCACTCCAGGCCCGTGTCGGATACCAAAGGGCATTTGCCGATATCCAGGGATTTGAGTTTGGTGCAGTTCTTGGCGAGGTACTCCACACCGTGGTCCGTGATGCCCTCGCAGCCCCTCGCGTTGAGGTAGCGCAGCTTGCTGCAGTACTTGGCCACGTAGCGGATGCCCACGTCGGTGACCCGGCCGCAGTGCGCGATGCTCAGGTACCGCAGGCGGGACTCCAGCTTGGCGATCTCCCGCAGGCCGAAGTCGCTGACGAAGCGGCAGTCGCTGACGCTCAGCTCCTTGATGGAGGCGCAGTAGATCACCAGGTAGCGCAGGCCTTCGTCGGTCAGGCGGACGCAGCGGCGCAGGTAGAGGTGGGTGAGCTGCGTGCAGTGCGCCGCGATGGTGTGCAGGCCTTCGTCCTCCAGCACGAAGCAGTCCGTCATGTCCAGGTAGCGAATGGAAATCTGTTTGCCATGCAAGGGGGACAGTTTAATGGAGGCCTCCCGGGTCAAGCTGATGCAGGTCACTTTGGAGCATCCTGCACAAAGAGACAGAACACAGGCTCAGAGCAACCTGCGAGCAGGGGAGCCACGCCTGGGGATGCCCTGGGGCATTCCTGACCCTCGCCCAAGTCTGGGTCCGAGGCTGATGTTACCCTTCCCTGTCTTGGTCTCTATAGAGAGGAAATGCAAGAATGGGTTCCCCATATTTATCTGATTATTTAACTACATTATTTCTATTATCTGGGCTTAAGAGGATGGGATCAGAAAAACCATGGTTCCAATTCCTGATCTGTCATCTGTCCCTACTTGCCTGATATTTAGCAAATCAATCCTTCTGAGTATTTCCTTTGTCTTAAAATAGGGAGGATCCCATTCCCTGGGAGGCAGCTGGGATGGAGAAATGAGAGGATGTGTGTAAATATCTTGCCTTGGCCCTGGAAAGTTCCAGGAGCTCAGTAAAAGTGAGTTCTTGAGCTGCCCTGGTTTGGAAGCTCCCTGGTCCAAAGTAAGATATGAAAGACAAAGCTCGGGCATGTACCTTGGTTTAGCAGAAAGAACACTGGGTTAGGAGTCACACCTGGTTCAGGCAGGAGGCTTAACGTTGCTGCTTCTCAGAACTGTCCTTTATGTAATGAGAATGAATAGGTGGTGAGCCGACACTTCAGATATAATGAGGATGCAATGAGAGAACAGATATGCATGTGCTCTGAAAACGCTATGGGAAGTGAATATATGAGTCTAGCAAGGTGACCTTCTGTCAATTGAACAGACCTTCTGAGTCAATTCAACTCTCTTTAGTTGAGGAAGAACAACTGTGTTATCTGGATTGTTGCTGTAGCCCTTGAACCAGACTCCCTTCCCTGCCCTTAGCTCCTACAGTCGATTCCCCACACCCCTATTTGCCAGAGGCGTCTTGGAAAACGGAACTCGAAGCTTGCCCCTGTGCAAAGCCTCGGGATGACGCCCGTTCACTCCAGGTGTCCTTGAATCAGACTCCCTTCCCTGCCCTTAGCTCCTACAGTCAATTCCCCACACCCCTATCTGCCCGAGGTGTCTTGGAAAACGGAACTCGAAGCTTGCCCCTGTGCAAAGCCTCGGGATGGCGCCCGTTCACTCCAAGTGTAAAATCCAGAGTCTAACAGGGCTCCCAAGGATCTGCACCCCGGGGCTCTCTGACGGCATCTTTTACCTCATTCCTCCAACGCCACTGGCCTGCTTGTCATTTCCCGCACACCACAAATGCTCTCCAGCCTCTGAGCACTGGAAATGGCTTCCCTTAGCCCTCCCGACTTTCCCAGGTCTCAGAGCCAATCTGTTTATAGAAAAATTTGTCCCCAACCATGCTTGTATAAACTAGCATCCCCTGCTTTCCTCCCCTTTATTTTCAGGAGTCTTTATCCCTGGGTGGCATTATATATTTATTTATTCACTTATTTATTTGCTGTCTCCTCACTCTGGAATGTAAGTTTTGAGAAAAGGGACTTGGGGCTGTTCACTGCTGTCTCATTTCTGGTTCATAGCTGGTGCTAAGTATCTGTTGAATGAATGAGCGGTTTATAGAGGGAAAAGAGTCTTCCATAAGAGGATCAGATGAGATCATCCAACTTCCAACAGTCTTCAGGACCTTGGCTGAAGTATACCTACATTGAAAAACAGTTGTCTGTTTTATAGTTAATGATAATGTCTTTTATTTGTGTTGAATCACGAAGTTTACAAAGGGCTTTTATAAACATTTTCTTACCTGATTGTTAGAACAATATTAATGCTCAGGAAGGTATCTTTAGATGCCTCTCTAAACATCGTTTCTAATCTCCTAAAAAATATGTATGCATAAGTTATATATATACACACTACATAATTTATATATTTATATATATGAAACACTTATTTCATGGTATATTTAAGTTCTCTATATATTACTCTATAAAAACACATACAGTATACTTATGGTATATTAATGTAACTAATATCCATAGTCTATAAATATTAGGTTAGTGCAAAAGTAACTGTAATTTTTGCAATTAAAATGGCAAAAACCGACTGGGTGTGTTGGCTCACGCCTGCAATCCCAGCACTTTGGGAGGCCCAGGCGGGTGGATTGCTTGAGCCCAGGAGTTCAAGACTAGCCTGGGCAACATGGCAAAACCCCGTCTCTACTAAAAACACAAAAATTAGCCAGGTATGGTGGTGCATGCCTGTAATCCCAGCTATTTGGGAGGCTGAGGCACAAGAATTGCTTGAACTTGGGAGGCGGAGGTTGCAGAAAATCTGGAGCGCACCACTGCACTCCAGCCTAGGTGACAGGGCAAGACTTGATCTCAAAATAAATAAAGACAAAAACCGCAATTACTTTTGCACCAACCTAATATTTTATAAATAAATGTATATTTTTATGTATTTCATTCTACTACCGAGGCTGTATATATATTTTTCATTTTCTCTCTGCTCTTCTCAAATCTCTCGGGCAGTTCTACAGCTAGGCGCCTCACTTCGGACACTTCTGCACCTTGGCTGTTTCACGCAATATCCAAGGCTTCCCAGCAGCCTCACAAAAGTGCTAACGAGGACCTTCCTCCCACCTCCTGGTAGGCTGCCCAGGAAACTCTTAGACACTCAGGCCCTGGGAATAATGAGGTTCAAAAACCATGTGCTACTAAGTCAAAGAATTTCAGGAAGGAGTGAAGCACACACTCCAAAAATGGAGAACAAAAACAGCTTGTCAGAGGCAGGTCACACTGTTCCAGTGGGCTTTGTGGTTTTGCAAAAGGTGATTAGTCCCTTTTAGCTTTGAAATTTCCCTTTGTTTTGAGTTTCTTTCTTGAGGCTGACTGTAATCCTGCTTGCACTGAATTTGTTTGTCTATGGTAGTGATTGGCCATCTGTGACGCCTATAAAGACACTTTGTTTTTCAAGATCATATGATAACCTTTGCTCTTAAACTCTTGGTTCTAGTTTCCTTTCTTTAGAAATAAAATTAGCAAAATCTGCTACGCTCTAGGAAAGATAATATATTTGGTCCAGGAAAATGTATACTTTGCTTTTGAAACTGAATTCCAAATTTAATGAAATACTTGTTTAGTTCAGTTTTGGTAAAGAGACTATTTTATAGGCTTGTATTATTTTAGATCAATAATTTTAGATTTTAGGTTTTGCCCAAACTCTTATAGATTTGCTAGGTTTGGGCTGAAAAGAAAGTAAATTGGTTCATGGCTCAGCAGGTATTATTTATGATTAGTTCACACATTCAAACATTATAGACATGGAGAGAACCTTAGAAATCATCCAGAATAAACATCATTTTTTTCAAGATGAAGCATCGCAGGCTCAGTGAGATTATATGACTTGTACAACCAGACTACAGATAAGTTTCTTGACTCCTCATTCCAAGACTTCAATTTAGAAAGGGACTTAAGAAGTGACTATGATGTATCATAGAGTTGATAAATTACACAAGAGATATACAGTAGAAAATGAAGTGAACATTCAGACACCGGGCACCCAGGGGTCTTTGGAAACTTGGAAGCCACCATGGCATAATTTCCAAAGGGGCCCTTGAAAGAGAGAAATAATTTGGATGCATAGATGTGGAGTGAAAACCAATTTGCATATATATTAATAGATATGGAGTCCAGGTAGTAAGATAATAGACACATCCCAGAGAAAGGAAAGCAAGGGGCAAGTCCATGGGAGGGTTAGGGTATCCATGAGGTGAAACTTAGGGTGTCTGAAAGGATTTAGTCAAAACCAAGGCAAGAATTGTCTTTTGGGATGAGATCAGGGGACTGCTTTGACATCTAGGGTAAGGTATATAAATATTATTCAGTAGGGAATAGACAACATAGGTTGAATAAATCTGCGGCGTTTCTTCAGTTAATCCCAGATTTCATTCCGCTTTCACAAATATGCTCTTTATTACCACTTCCTCTCATTATTAGGGTGATATCTCTATCTCTTCTGGGGCGTCAGATGGTTAAGTCAATGAAGAACAACTGCTGACTTCCAGGCAGGTTAATAACAAGGACAATACAATGACAATGACAGCTGTGATTTATTGAGTGCCTCCTACGTGGTTCCCTTCAGAGCATGTGTTTGAGAACTTAACATGTCTTAACTCATTTAATCCTCCCAACCACCTCACTTTTACTGATGAGGAATTTTTAACTCTTGCACTGCAGCTTCCTAAATCCTTGCTTAGAGTATTAACCAAAGGGAACTTTAAGCCTTTTAAAGGCCAAAATGACCACTTAAAACTTTGACATGCCTGTGTTCACTTAATTACAATGTCATAAAAGTGCAAAAATGAAATATGACATATTTCCGCCCTTATAAAGCTCAAAGCTCATCATGAGTTGAGAATTTCAAGTCCATCAGTGCTCTAGCTTTCTGTACCCAAAAGGCAGACACCCAGAAAAAAACCCTTAGCTCACTGGGGGTGAGCCGGGGAAGGCTACATTCAGGGGATGCTTGACTGGAGTTTAAGCAATGAAAAGTCTGTTCAGAGAGTTCTCGAGGAGGGGCAGCAGGCAGAGGAGGGAGAGGGACACAAGCCAGAGAGGCATGCACACATCATCGTATGCACAGATAGGATGTGTTTTGGGACATGCAGATAAGATGGTTCTACAGAAGGGAGCATTGCGTGTATGCAGGAAAGAGATGAAATTTGCACCTAAGAAGAGCATCTTATGAAGGCTGTTACATGCTCTGTGGAGGAACTTGAATTTTTCCTGTAGGTCATAGGGAGCAATTATTGGAGGTTTCATGCAGGAAAGTAAATGGTTAGACTTGTAGTTTGAAACAATTCCTCTGGAGGCAATGGAGATGGGTATAAGAAGGAATGGCTGGGGAAGCCTGCATCCAGGCAGGCAGACAGACATGGACTCAAGGTACTGGGGAAGTAGAGTCACCTGAACAGGACTCTACTGGTTGGGTAGGATTAGGGGGAGAAAAAAGGATGATTCCAGGTCTCCAGTTAGAGAGGTTCTTTCTGAAGCAATATTATTTTTAACATTTACCACATTTTATATTTTGAAAATTGGTTGAACAAACCTATGGGGTTTCTTCAGTTGATTCCAGATTTCATACAGCTTTCACAAATATGTTCTTTATTACCACTTCCTCTCGTTATTGCAATATATTCATCAATATAGTGCATTGATGTTTAATGCTACTATTAATAAAAGGTAATATGTGATAATGACAAAACAATACAGTTGTAGTCATTTTCAGTGACTTTAAAGATAGCTTCTCAGATGAGCATTTTCTGCATGCTAGGGATGGGATAGGCAGTCTCATCTCCTTTGGGAGAATTAAGCTCTAGACCAGTGATGAGTCTTCCAAAGTCAAGTCTACTGCCACTGAGAATGTGGCCACTATCGGGGCCCAGCTGTAAAACTAAAGAGAACCAGCCATAATGAAATCAACTGTGGCAGCCCTCTGGCCTCTCTGCATCAACATAACAATTTCCAGATGCCCTCAGAAGAGGAGGGCACCCTTAGTAGGTGCTGATGACAAATCCATCCTCATGGCCTGTTGAGTCTTTCAAGACCATCTATCTGAAACTTTCTCCCATATGTGGGATTCTGTGTTCTTAACTTGGTGAGCTGCAGATTCCCCTCATTTTTATCTCTATGTATACAGATCACCGTTGTCATTGGGAGACATGAGGGGAGGCTACACAAATATATTTGAACTTTCAAAGTAAGCAGGTTAACATACAAGACAGATATCAAGGCTTAATAAGGGTTAGTCAAGGGGCCAGGCAGGACCACTAAGGCTAGAAGCGCAAGAATTTCCATTCCCAAATAGCGAAAGTGGTTTCTGCATTTCTGAACTTCAAAAGGACCCTCCAAAAGAGGGTACAATTACTTGCAGCCTGTATTAAGAGTGCATGGGAAGCACCTTTTACAAAGATAGGGATTCCAAAAATGAATCATTTTCTAATCTATGAAAATAAAATAAAATGAAATGTTTATAAAATGCTCCAATTCTTAGATGTTAAAGAACCCAGTCCTTTGCCATTTTTTTTTAAATGAAGAGGAAACACATCTAGAAAAAGCTGTGAATTTTTGTAAATCACAAAGTTTTGAAACTTGTTTCCACCACATCACAACATTTTCTCTTTCCAGAATTCCTTGGAGGAAAAATGTAAGAAAACCTCCTGGTTTCCTGCTTCTCGATGCCACTGGCTACTCATGACTAACTGAACATATGGCTGCTATGGTTTTGTCTTGAAGCCAACTGAAGTAGAGGAGCAGCGAGTTGCTCTCCAGCACGGGAAAGAATCTGCAAAAAGTAATGGGCTGTCATCTGAAATGTTTTCAGACGTCGGCTTTCGAAAGAGAGAGCAAGCTGAGAGCCGGCTTTAGCTGGGGTTTTGTTGGAGGGCATCACTGGCCTCAGATGCTTGTAAATCCCAGATTCTGTTTGTTCACCCACCATAGTGTTTCTTACTTCTTGACCCCTCCCCCAAACTCCCTGAGGTTGCTGGTCGTGCTGTTGGTTTTAAGTCCCTGATGCATCTTACACATTTCAGCCTCTCGAATGTTCATCTTTTGACTAGGCAGCAAATGAGATAAGGAAGGGCTGTTAGTCCAGCCAGATCATGTCTGGCGCCTAAGTGTGAGTCTGGGCTTTAATTCTTCCTGCCTGAGAGAGGTTTCCAAGCAAAGCAGCCATGCTGGGATTTCCTTCGATTTTTCTTTTTTTTTTTTTTTTTTCAGAGACAGGGTCTCACTCTGTCCTCCAGGCTGGAGTGCAGTGGTATGATCATAGTTCACTGCAGCCTCGAACTCCTGGGCTCAAGCAATCCTCCTGCCTCAGCCTCTGAGTTGAATAGCTGGGACCACAGTCTCATACCACTGTGCCTGGCTAATATTTCCAGTTTTTGTGGAGAGAGGGGTCTCGCTTTGTTGCTCAGGCTGGTCTCTAACTCCTAGCTTCAAGTAATCCTCATGCCTCAGCCTCCCAAGTGCTCGGATTACAGGCATGGGCCTCTACGCCCGACTTCCTTCAATTTTTAAAAGCACTAAAGATTTAATTCAATGGACCTTGCCCTTGCACTGTGTAATTGAGAATTTTGCTTGAGAAAAGATGCAGGATTAACCCAGATGTAAGAAGAGTGCTGGTGAAATCTAAGGAGACACTACAAAATGGCAAGTGATCATGAGCACAGCCCACAGCTGAGTGTTTTATCACCCACAGTGGGCACCGTCCGGCCCGTGGTGCGAAAACACACGAGGTCATTTTTACAGCTTGGACAAAGATTCCAGGCTCCAGGGACCAACAGCAGGTGGGCGCGAGGGTAGTTTCTAAGCTAACTGTGCTTGAGTTAGCCTTTTGTTTCCTATTTCTCTACACTTAGATACCCTGTTTGCACTATCTATGGTTGCTCTGAAGTAACTGTGAGAGTTATGAAGAGTAAAGACATTTAAAAGTCGTACTAACCTCAACTCCCAGGCAAAATGTGCCAGAATTCCCCTAAGAACTCCCGTAAGAAGTGGAGATACACCTAATGTTAAATGACGAGTTAATGGGTGCAGCACACCAACATGGCACATGTATACATATGTAACTAACCTGCACGTTGTGCACATGTACCCTAAAACTTAAGGTATAATAATAAAAAAAAAAAAGAAGTGGACATTATTTGATGAAAGGGAAACTTGTGGCCTCCAGGGTCATGATTCCATAGAGACAGTTTCTCTGCAAAAGCCAGCCTCCCTACCACCCGCCCCTCATCTCTGATGGCTTGCAAGAAGAGGACCCTCCGGTGGTGGCATTGTCCCCACTGTTTTAGGATGGTGCACCAGGAGGGCCCATAGCTGGTAGGTCAGTGTCCATTTACCTGACACATCCAGGTGCTCCAGATTAGGGCAGAGGGACACCACGTCAAAGACGGCCTCGTTGGAGATATTGTAACAGCCTGAGACTTCCAGTCGCCTCAGTTCGGGGCAGCACTGGGCGATGGTGTACAGCCCTCGGTCTGTGAGCCGCCTGCAGCCACTGACAGTTACGGTTTCCAGCATGAGACACACGTTGGGGGTGTCCTGGCAGAGTCTGCGGGTCAGCACCTTGAGGGCGCGGTCCACGTTGATGGTCTCGCCCGTCAGGCGGATAGTCCTCCAGAGCCGCGGGTCCCAGGCCAGGTTGTACCAGCGGCGGCACACTCGCGCGCAGCGGCACAGCTGGTTGGTGGGCAGGAAGGAGAAGATCTGCACCATGGAGTGGTCCGGGAGCCGGTCTATGCTGGCCTGCTCCTTCTGGGGTCTGGAGGCGAGCCGGATGAGCGGGTGTGTGAGGCGGGTCGGGGGCGGGGAGTGCACCATGGCCACCGTCTCCCCGGTGATGGAGGACGAGGAGGTGGACGAGCCCCTTCCATTCTGAAATCCTGGGAGATTCGGTGGACATATCAGGGCTGGGCTGGGCGTGCTCAGTGTGCGCATGCTCAGGTCGGAGTCTGGCAAAGGACAGAGAACAAAGGTTAATCATGATGGCCTCAGCAGAGCCCCAGGGAGGCAGCAAAAGCACTGGTTTCTTTCTTTTCTTTTCTGTCTTTCTTCTTCTTTTTTTTTTTAAGATCTTGTCGCCCAGGCGGGAGTGCAATGGCGTGATCTTGGCTCATGGCAACCTCCGCCTCCTGGGTTCAAGCGATTCTCCTGACTCAGTCTCCCGAGTAGCTGGAATTACAGGCATGCGCCACCACGGCCGGCTAAGTTTTTTTGTATTTTTAGTAGAGACGGGGTTTTACCATGTTGGCCAGTTTGGTCTCGAACTCCTGACCTCAGGTCATCCGCCCGCCTTGGCCTACCAAAATGCTGATATTACAGGTGTGAGCCAGCGCGCCCGGCCAGCACCTGTTTCTTTCTTAGAGAAAACATTCATGGGGGCAACATTCTCATTCCACAGATATCTTCCCTGGGCCGACTCCTGCCAATGCCATCCCAGAGGACCAAGCACATGCACGTGTCGCCCATTCCAGAAAGCAACAATTCCCTGTGGTCTGCACCAGGAGTGACCAGACTGCAATGAACAGGGTCAGATATTAAATACTGAGGCTTTGCAGGCCATGGGCTCTGTCCCCCTTGCATCGACAAGCCCTGCCATTGTTGTGCAAAAGCTACCACAAACAGAGTGTAAACAAAGGAGCGTGGCTGTTTTAATAAAACCTAATTTATAAAAGCAGACCAGCTGGACTAGTCCCTGTCTAGACCAGGGAACAAATCCCATCAGGTCACAGTTTGACAACTTCCAGTCTACATGAACGGGGATTACGGTAGGGCACAACTTCAAAGTTTCATTGTTTCTATTCTGGAGAAACCTCATATACTAGATACACAAACTGATTTACCTCCCTAATTATATTTTGGTTAGATGGGTGATTATGTTGCATTTACAAATGAGGGGAGTGAGTTTCAGAAGACAGGAAGAGTAGTGAGTAGGCGCAGAGGACACCTGCTGCCTTGGCTCACTTCTCCCAGTGTCTGCCCCCATTTCTGTTGAAAACAGTGCCCCAGACAAGGGGAGCCAATGAAAGGCCTCTGCTAGGTCAGGCATTACACACAGCATTTCCAGTCCTTGGTAACTGGAAACATGTTTATTTTTTCTTCTTATTAACAACCTCCCCTTTGCATTTGAATAGTATGAGCCATATTCTATTCCTTGGAACTAGAAAGATCGCTGATAAGGACACAGCAGTTTTAAAGTTTGTGAGGGATTAAGAATTCTTTAGAACGCCACTTGAAGAAGTAGGCTCATTTCCTCTCTCTTTTTCTCAATATACACAGAAGAATTTAGTCTTTCTCTCTAAATACAATTGCATATTATATATTTTTGATATATATATAATATCCAATGTATATTATATATAACCATATACATGGTATTACCATATATATCCAATGTATATATATGTATTATTAGATCCAATATAATATAAATTTTGTATCTACATAATATACATTGATATTATACAATATATATTATATAAATAATATACTTAATAATATACATTGGATATTATATACAATATACATTGGATATAATAATACATATATACACGTTGGATCTATATGGTAATAATACCACATATATGGTTTTATTTAGGAAGAAATGTATTTTCTCTGTTAACATATTTATATATTTTACATATTTTACACACATACATATACCCACACACATGAAGATGCTCCCCAGCTTACTATGGGGTGTTCGGGCCATAAGCCCATCATAAGTTTAAAATATCCCAGGTTGAAAATGCATTTAAACCATCTAATCTGCCAAACATGTTTGCTTATCCTAGCCTACCTTAAATGTGCTCAGAAGGCTTACAATAGCCTACAGTAACAAAGTCATTTAACACAAAGCCTATTTTATAATGAAGTGTTGAATATCTCATGTGACTTCTTGAATACTGTACTGAAAGTAAAAAACAGAATGGTTGTATGGGTACTCAAAGTACACTTTCTACTGAATGTGTATCACTTTTGTACCGTCATAAAGTCTGAAAATTGTATTTAAGCCATAGTAAAATCAGGAACTATCTGTATAGGTATGTATCTATATAGCTACACATACATATCCACACATACAGAATTTATCTTCAAAATACATATTTCCTCATCTATAAAATAAGTGAACTGAGCTAAACAATTTCTAAGTCATTTCCAGCTCTAATTATAGTTCTCAAGATTTAAACAAAAGCTTTATGCTTATATGCTTTTGCATATTTCATACCCTGGAAATTAACATTCATACCATCTTCTCAAAGAACTTCCAGCAATAACATGCAACACAAACATTTCTGAGACCTGAAGTCTCCCCCTACTTGTAGTTTTCTTACAAATCTTCTTCTTCTATTGCTGCAATTTTTCTGTTCAGTTGCTTCTTTATAACCTAACACTGAGAATGGCTTATGTGCATCCACACTGTGCTCATGGAGCATCTTTGAATTATGTGCTGCCCCAACCTCCGATGTTAGCCTCTTGAAATACAAACACCTTTCTTGAGTAGCTGCAAATGCCATCTCCTTTAAGAAGTTTTCCTCCTGTCTTTGAGATAGGATCCCTTCCCTTGTGAAGCCTTTGTTATACAGACATTTGTGAATTTATCTTTTCCAATGTGGTCGATTGTATTATTTTTAACATATTAGCATTTCCATTCAATTCAAGACATTTGCGCACCTGCTATATATTTTCCTAATTTTGCATCCCTCCCTGTGTCCCCATATCCTTTGTCATATGCTTTGCAGTTCACCTCAGACAGAGTATATTTCCTCATTCTAGTGACATAGGGCTTGTCCATGTGACTTGCTTTGGCAGAAAATGTTAGAGGAAAGCCATTTGTGCAGCTGGCTTGACCTCTCAATCTTCTACCTCCACAGTGAGGAGAACATGCCTCACTAGCCCCTTGCAGGCACAGTGGCTCATGCCTATAATCCCAGCCCTTTGGGAGGCTGAGGTGGGTGGATCACTTGAGGCCAAGAGTTTGAGACCAGCCTGGCCAGAATGGCAAAAACCTGTCTCTACTAAAAATACAAAAATTAGTCAGGTGTGGTGGCACACCTCTATGATCCCAGCTACTCAGGAGGGTGAGACATGTGAATTTTTGCTTGCACCCAGGAGGCAGAGGTTGGAGGTTGCAGTGAGTTGAGATTGCACCACTACACAGTGAAACTCTGTCAAAAAAAAAAAAAAAAAAAAAAAAAAAGAATAATGAGAGACCCGTGAAGCAGACAGAACTTCCTCCAACCTGTACCTTACAGACAGGCTCAACCAAGGCCAGCTTGGTTCAGCCAATACCCAGATGAACCACAGATGCATGAGCTAGCATAAATAATGTTTTTAAACACGGAGTTTGGGGGTGATTTTTTACACAGTATTACTGTCGCAACAGATGATGGACATACCTTCTATTACACTAAAAACTCCTTTGAGACCAGGATTACATCCTTTCCTTGTTTCTGTCCTGGAAGCACCTGCCATTGTTTATGATATATAGTAGGTGCACAACAAACATCTTGAATTGAATGGAAGTATATGTTAAAAAATAATTCTAGCTTGGCATGTATTTTTCTATTCCAGGTGGTATACATGCTGCATTTTAAATCGTTCATAAGAAAAGAAATCGTACTTCCCTTTGGTAATCATCTAGAATGAATAGCAAATCTTTAAGGAAAATCTTAAATATAAACCAATTTTGGACTTCAAAACTGCCATCCAAGTTACCATGGTACCCACCTTCATTATTATGAGTACTCAGAGATTTATTGCTGAAACCAGTGTTTCTTGGAGGTAGGTGAACAACTTATTTTGGGCCAGGAGGGAAAGACAATCCTAGGCTCCCAGCTCTGACATGTTAGCAGCTGTGAGGGCACAGAACTCCCTCTCCTGCCTGCCTAGGTTTTATTCATCTTGAAGCAGAAGACACTACCTGCCTAGAGGTGGCCCCTGAGGAATGAAAGATACTTACCCTGTGCATGGGGGCGGAGGGGGGAGGGTGAAGTGGATTTCTAAAACCTGTCACTCTTTCATACTCCAAGCGCTTAGGAAAGCTGGATGTCTCTTTTACCAGAAGACACACCAAGAGTCTCTGATTCCTTCCTGCTATTCCTACAGCAGGCCAACAACCTCAGGGAACTTTTGAAAAGATGATTAACAATTTGTCTCAATTAAATAAATAGTACCTGATAATTTAAAAGATTATAAAGCATGACAAGTAAAAAGTACAGAGATGCATACCTAGAAGTTGTCACAAAATATCTTTTCTTGATATTTTCCACAAATACATTAAATGTATTTCCAAATTTAAAAATATACATATATATGTATTTACATTTGAAAATAAATTTGGTTATGGATAAACTATGAATAGCTTGTCATACAATGTGTTTTACCCTTTGATATCAGGACCTATTTACTGTCACTAGATATTATTATAAAGAGTACCAGAATATGTCTCTATAGCAGGAAAATAAAGCATGGCTTCAAATTCAAAACAAGGACCATTTCTATCTCCTAAGTAGTATATTTCGTTCACAGAAGAGAATGTGGAAAGACCAGGTGTACTCTTTGTACACAGTTTTTTCTCCTACGTTTCTTTCAGAAGACTGGCAGCTAAATGGACATTGGCAATAGCTGCTGATTCTTCTGAGAGTAGAAACAGGGACCCTGATGCAGGGGTACCAGGACACACACTCAGAGAGGAGAACATCAGAGACAAATATTAAGATGACAGAGGTAGAAGAATGCTGCAACCCTCCTCCTGGTCTTATGACATTGCAATACAAACTGACTATATTTGTTGAAAGAAAATAAAGCTGACTATATTTGAACTTAGATTATGGATTTAGAATATTTTGTAGGTATGAACATACTTTCATGCCTGAATATCTATTCCAAGTGAATTTCCATTGATCTGATGTCTTGGTGCAAAATTGCCATTTATCTTAGTAGTAAGGTGATATGCATTGGGCTAAAATACAGTTTAGCAGTAACACTAAGGGGATATTATTGTTAATTTTAATGTATTTTACATTTTTATATACATTTATATGAAAATTAGCTGTTTAGACTACATCTTCCTTCACTTTTCCTTTAGGCAAGACGGTGAGATGCATGAGTGGTAATTGGAAGAACGCTACAACACTGCCAGGAATTATTCTGAACAGGGAGAGTGAGATTTGCAAAAAGTGCCAGTGAAATATACATGGTCAAAAGCTTCTATCTGGAATTAAATTAATTGCTGTCTGCTTTGAGTGTCCTTAAATTCTGAGAAGGCCTTTTGGTAACTGAAAATGGGGATTGTGATGAAACCGTAGCATAGTTCCCCTAAACGCCTTCCTTCCCTGCAGCTTCTGTTCTCCGAGGTGGAATCCTTATCACCAAGGAGCAGATATCACCCACAGCATCCCTGGCAAGAAACAATGCAAAGCAGTATACATAAAAAGCCCTTGATCATTTTACTTGAAGATAAAATATTCCCTGAAGTATCAGGAAAAAAATGCCCCAATTTTTAAGACAGCAGTACATTTTCATAACACATAAAAAACTTCCAGAACATACATAGAGCAGGTGCCTTTTTAAAATCCACCAAGACCTCTAGATCCATCTATATTGTGGAAAATGGCAGGACCGCCTCCTTTTTAATGGCTGAATAGTATTTCATATATATAACATATATGATATATGTATATATTATATACTAAATAATATTTCATAAATATAAAATAGTTTCTTTACCCATTCATCCATTGATAAACCCTAGGTTGTTTCAGTATCTCGGCTGTTGTGAACAGTGCTGTAATGAACATGAGAAAGCACATATATTTACGAGCTGGTGATTTCATCTCCTTTGGGTATGTGCCCAAAAGAGGGATTGCTGGGTCATATGGTACTCTACTTTCAATTTATTTAGACAGCTCCATACTGTTTTCCATAATGGCTGCAACCATCTAGATTTCAAGGGTTCTCTTTTCTTCACACCCTGTCACACTTATTATCTCTTGTCTTTTTGATAATAGATCTCCTAACACGTGTGAGGTGATATTTCACAGTAGTTTTGATTTGCATTTCCCTGATGATTAGTGATATTGAGCACCTTTTCATGTACCTGTTGGCCATTTTTATGACATCTTTAGAAAAATTTCTATTTAAGTCTTTTGCTCATTTTAAAAATTGGATTATATGTTTTCTTGCTATTGAGTTGCATGAGTTATTTATAAATCTTAGATATTAGCCCCTTATCTTCCAGCAGGCAGTCTTTGAGCAAACTTTTTTTCCCTGGGAATAATTGCATGAATTGAAAATGAAATCTGTTAAAGGTAAACTCAATGAGTTACTGTGTATTAGCGTGGATGGGTGCATGGATGAATGGAGACATGGACAGACAAATCTGAAAAGGTAAAAATTATAAAATCTGCAAAAGGGATACTGCTGGTTAATTTTTTTTTTTTTTTTGAGATGGGGTCTTGTTCTGTCACCCAGGCTGGTGTGCAATGGTGCCATCTCAGCTCACTGCAACCTCCACCTTCCCAGCTGAAGTGATTCTCCTGACTCAGCCTCCTGAGTAGCCGGGACTACAGGCGCACACCACCACACCTGGCTAATCTTTGTATTTTTAGTAGAGATAGGGTTTCAGCATTTGGCCAGGCTGGTCTCAAACTCCTGACCTTAAGTGATCTGCCTGCCTCGGCCTCCCAAATTGCTGAGATTACAGGCGTGAGCCACTGTTCCCAGCTAATTTCAAATATAAGACTTGAAAAAGGCAACAATTATAAAATTGTAAAATTTTATTAAAATTATAAAATTTCCTCTCGAGGAAAGACAGAGGAGCACACTACAAGTGTCATGAAGGCAGAATGGGAGAATTTAAAGGAGAAATGACCACACACTTTTGCAATAGGATGTATATTTTGTGGACTGTCTCCTAATGATATCTAGTGTATTTTGTGATTTAACTGTCTCCCAATGATATCAGAAAGCTGAATACAACCAAAAGACACAAAAAGAACCAAAGAGGCTGAGCGTGGTGGCTCACACCTGTAATTCCAGCACTTTGGGAGGCTGAGGCGGGCGGATCACCAGAGGTCAGGAGTTTGAGACCAGCCTGGTCAACATGGTGAAACCCCATCTCTATTAAAAATACAAAAATTAGCTGGGCATGGTGGCAGGTGCCTGTAGTCCCAGCTACTTGGGTGGCTGAGGCAGGAGAATCGCTTGAACCCAGGAGGTGGAGGTTGCAGTGAGCCGAGATTGAGCCACTGCACTCCAGTGTGGGTGACAGAGGGAGACTCTGTCTCAAAACAAAAAAAACAAACAAAAAATAACAAACCCACATTGATGTCTGCAGGAAGATACACAGAGTAGATGGCAAGGAATATACAGCGATAGACATTTGGCATTAAAATTCATTAAACTGCACTGCTGCAGATTTTTGCATTACAGATTTATAGGCAAAAGAGACCATTCGTTTATTGGATCATTTAATATACATTGTTACTGCTGCCCAAGTGCCCAGTTTGGTCTAGAAAGGGAGGAGTCATTCCATTTAACTAGATTATAAAGCAATTTTTTTTTTTTTGAGACGGAGTCTCGCTCTGTCATCCAGGCTGGAGTGCAGTGGTGCAATCTTGGCTCACTGCAACCTCCGCCTCCTGGGTTCAAGCAATTCTCCTGCCTCAGCCTCCTGAGTCGCTGGGATTACAGGCGCCTGCCAGCATACCTGGCTAATTTTTGTATTTGTAGTAGAGATGGGGTTTCACCATGTTGGTCAGGCTTGTCTGGAACTCCTGACCTTGTGATCTGCCCACGTCAGCCTCCCAAAGTCCTGGGACTACAGGCGTGAGCCACCATGGTTGGCCTAAAGCAAATATTTTTACCCCACCTCCTTTCTGCACCACGGTCCCATTAAAGTACCTCCACACAACTGTTCTGACATCTCTAATTTCTTTCCTATGTCCTTCAGGGTGAGAGAAAAATGGCTCTATGGTGAGAATGCCTCCAAATCATGCAAAACCCAGCATGGTAAAGAATAGAATGGTTTGTGCAAGTCTGAGAAAAAAGTCAGTTTTCAGAAGTCCAAGATGAAGACCATAAATATAACGTTTGAATTAAACAATATTCTTAGTGAACTTTTGGATTTTCTCATTATAAATGAAATATTTTCTTGACACAATGATGATCCTTAACTCAAATATATGTAACCGTACTTTTTTATGTTAATATAATCATCTGTTGGCTAAACTAAGAGACAGAGGATTCTTTAAAGTTTAAGAACTTGTGGTTCCATTAATAATTTAAAATACTTTCAAGTACTTGTGTGGGAACAGTATGTTTTTTATTCTTAAATTACTTTAAATGTGTAGAGTACCAAAAAAGTATAGCTGTCTTTTTCTGGGGAAAAAAAATCCTAAAAACTTTCTCATGGTTTCAAAAGTCTTGGAAATTTTATATCGTTAGTAATTACAGTATAGTATCAAAATATTCAAGACATCTCAGACACACATGCTTATTAGACACATTTTCTTTTAACTAGATAGCTGCCTGTTTTGTACAAATTTTTATTTTCAAACCACTGCTGTTTACACTCTAGGAAGTCATATTTACATTACAATGGCCTTTCAAAGTCAAAATTTACAAAGCTCCTCTCCATCTCCCCCCTCTGATTACCAAAACTTTTGTGCAAGATGCTTTCTATTATAAGTTGTCTTTTTCCTCAAGAACTCTTGCCATAAAAAGCAAGATTTCTTTTCTTAGCTTAAACTCAAGCTTAAAAAAATAGATCAATAAAACCTAGCTAGTGAGAAAAGAACACAATCTGAGCGATCATTTTTCTTCTTGTTGTACTTAAAAATATTTTCTTTTAATGTGGTTCAGATCATCTACACAACCTAGAACCTACTTAAGGCATTAGTTGTGATAAAGTAGAAATGTATGCAGACGTTAATCTTGCATTTCACCTGGAGGGAGTTAGCTTTAGGACTCAAGAGTTCTTGCTGAGAATATCGTCCAGCAGTTGGTACCCCCAGGATCAGATGATGGCAGAGACTCTTTCTTGGTCACATGGACCAGTCTGATAAGGGTAGCACTGTGGTGACTGATGTGTGGGAAATTGGCGAGGATGGTGGAACTCATCTAATACCAGTCACAGAGGCCAGTCCACTGTTCAGCTCTTTACTGAGTCGCAAACCCCAGTTTTCCAGTGTTGCCCAGTTTTTGAGTCTGATCCGAACTAAGCGTGGGTTTTGTTTTTCCTTTAGCTCTTCTAGAAGGGAATATTCATACAGCTAAGGAAACGTTTAAGCCACATTGTTCTAAAATCCATAAGTATATCAATGAAATGTACAGAATGCACTTTTGAAATCTATAATACAGTTTGATTTTTGCCTCCAGTGTGAGTATCTAGAAAGTATCTTCTAAGAAATTTCTGTCCGAATAAAGATTGGGTGGCCTCAGAAACTGTGTGAGTCCTAGATTATAATCCATCAGACTCTTCATGGTTTTATCAAACAACTTCTTAGTACCCTCTTTTTCCTTAAATGGCAGATTTATTCTTTTCTTTTTTTCTTTTGAGACGGAATCTCACCCTGTCACCCAGGCGGGAGTGCAGTGGCATGATCTCAGCTCATTGCAACCTCTGCCTCCCAGGTTCTAGTGATTCTCCTGCCTCAGCCTCCTGAGTAGCTGGGATTATAGGCGCACACCACCATGCCCAGCTAATTTTTGTATTTTTTGTAGAGATGGGGTTTCACCATGTTGGCCAGGCTGGCTTCGAACTCCTGACCTCAAGTGATCTGCCCGCCTCAGCCTCCCAAAGTGCTGGGATTACAGGCATGAGCCACTGCATCTGGCCTGTAATATTTACTCTTTAATGGAAAGCAGGAAGTTTCATTTTCATCCCTGAGCTAGAGTAGCATTGCTATTAGAGGCCACTTTTTTCACAAGGCAAGGGGTTAATCTCCTATGGTAGAGAATGTTTCTAGAATATCTTTAAATATTTGCTGATGTCCCTTTTTAATGAAAAAAAAAAAGGCATAAGCCTCTGATTTAAAGTCTTTGGCAGGCAGTAGTATTTCGCTAGCATCGTCCTTCCTTCCTTTCTTTCTTTCTTCCTTCCTTCCTTCCTTCCTTCCCTCCCTCCCTTCCTTCCTTTACTTTCTTTCATTTATTTTATTTTTGAGACAGGGTCTTACTCTGTCACCCAGGCTGGAGTGCAGTGACATGATCAAAGCTCACTGCAACCTTGAACCCCTGGACTCAAGGGATCCTCCTGCTTCAGCCTCCCGAGTAGATGGAACTACAGGCACATGCTGCCATGCCTGGCTCATTTTAAAAATTTTCTGTAGAGACGAGATCTTGCTATATTTCCCATGTCCTGAACTCCTGGGCTCAAGTGATCTTGCCACCTTAGCCTCCAACATATTGGGATTACAGGTGTGATTTTTTTAAATTTCAAAATCACCATATATTTATGGCAAGTGATACTGGTTTTCCAAGTAAAACTATAATATTCAGCTTTTAAATAATAATTTAAGTTTACTTTAAAAATATTAAGTGAATATCGGTTGAAGTGGTGAGCATATATGGAAAAAATCATGAGAGCAGAATGTCAATGTCTTAAGTTTAGAAAACACTGTTGAGGTGAAAAGAGCATGGACAGAAAAACCTGGATTCCTAACTCTACTATGTGCAGCTTGTATCATCTGAGGCAAGACACTGAAACTCCATGAGCCACAGATTCCTCTTACGTAAACTGGAAATAAGTCTACCCACTTCACAGAGTATTTAGGCAGAGTCTATGAAAAGTGATACTACCATCAGTACAGGCATTAAAACAGTTACACAACTTCTATTGAGGACTTCATGGGAAATGCATTCTGGGCCCTCCTGCTATAGGGCAATGTTTTTAGGGGCATATTATTCTGGATTCCCTGGAATACTCCCATCTTTATAAATTCCTTATTGTTGCCTCCATTAACCTTTGGCTGGAGGTGGAGGGAAGATAAAGATAAATTCCATGGTTAGAGCACAATGTACTTACTCTTTATTAATAAAATATGGCTATTTCATTTATTGGTAAAGGAATATTGTAATTGTCAAAGCCCCTTTTCATAGTTTATTAAATGAAATTTGTTTTCCTCGGATATGGTAGACTGCATTCTCCTTGAAATTTTTCCTCTGCCTTCTGCAACACTGTCCTCTCTTCTGCTTTTCCTTTCTGCTTCTCAGGTGTCGTTTGCTCACTCTCTTTTGTGATATACAACTTATACACTGATGTTCCCCAAGGGTTGCACTCTTAACTCATCTCTGTATCTGGCTCCCTGCTCGATGGGCTCACGGCCCACAAGGCTTCAGCAATTGCCTATAAGCTAATGACTCCCCAAATTCGATTTTCAATCTAGACCATGCTCCCCCTATCTCTGCATCTCTCTCAAATATCAAACACACATGTCTAAGTACCTGCTAGGTCAGTGCTCTCTAATATGGTAACCACTAGGCACAGGTGACTATTGGAAATTAAATTTATTAAACTGAAAATTCAGGTCCTCAGGTGCACTAGCCACATTTCAAGAGCTCAGCAGCCACAAAACAGTATTTTACATAGCACAGGCATAGAATGATTCCATGGAGTTCTATGGACAACTAGTCCTCTCCCCACAAGTGTATTTGATGTATCGCCAATACAATGTGTACAAGGGTGAACTCGTCAATATCCTTTGCAAAACAAAAGTTCCGCCTTACGTTCTGTATTATCATTAGTGGCATCACCATTCATCAGGTCTGCCTCCCAGGATAGAACCCTAGGAATCATCTTGAATCCTCCCTGACCCTCATCTACCTATATCTAATCAGTCCCCAAGTCCCTCACTTTGACTGGCTATGGATTTCACGTCTGTTTCCCTTCTCTCTCCACTGCTCCCACCCTGCTCAAGTGCTCATTATCTCTCATCTCCTTTCAACAACTCGTTAACTGAGACTCCTGATTCTGGTCTTCCTTCCCACCCTTCACCTTACTAATATGGACTCCATCCTGCATTCAGGGTTTACTTTCTAAAATATGGACCGTTTTTCCCGGCATCAAAACCTTGACTAGCTCATTCCTTCTGTTACGGGTTGAATTGCGTCCCCTGCAAAAGATATGATGAAGTCTTAACCAGCCCTGTGTCTGTGAAAGTGACCTTATTTGGAAATAGGGTCTATTGATGTATTAGGTTAAGAGGAGGTCATGCTCGATTAGAGTAGACTCTTAATCCAATATGACTAGTGTCTTCATAAGCAGGCAAGACAGAGACACAGGGTACAGACACAGAAAGACTCATATGCAGAGGGAGATGGCACTGTGAAGACGGAGGCCGAAACTAGAGTTACACTGCAACACTCCAGAAACATCTGGGGCTTCCAGGAGCTGCAAGAAGCAAGAAAGGATCCTACCCCACATCTCTGTCAACACCTTGGTTTGGGAATTCCAACCTCTAGAACTGTGAGACAATAAATTCTGTTGCTTTACGCCACCTAGTTTGCAGTATTTTGTTACAGCAGCCCAGGAAGCCAGTACAGCTCTTTCCACACTTTTATATTGAATGCTTACTATATGCCAGGCATTGTACGGAACACTACCCAGGGAACAAAATCCATTTTTTAGAGTGTGTATGAGATTCTTCCCCAAAATTTACATCTCAGAGCACATGCTCATGTTCTCCCAGCCCAGAAGGCCTGTTTCTCCAGATTAATTGCTGAATTTTCAGTCATCACTCAAGCTCCTGGTCAGAAGTCAGCTTTTCTGCCAAGCCTTCCCAGATCCAGCGAGGCTGAATTATTAATATTTAGCTACTTTTAGTGTTTCCACTGAATTCACATATATCTGCATCATAGCCCTTTGCCCAGAGTGCCTCTCCATCCAGTATACTGTGAGCACTTTGAGGCCAGGAGATGCCTCCTTCATCTCTGAGTCAGTCCAGAGTCTCATATGGATTCAGCCACCCAGAAGCTGCTCAACTAATGCACCAAGGGGAGAATGTGCTCGCTCGGTCCTACCACAAATCACTTTCATTTTCTTTTTGGTTGCAGTTGGAAATATTTACAGGAATTACTTGGAGGAACCAGATGTTTCAGATTGAAGAAGTTGGAACATTTCTGTAATTTATCAACATTTCATTTTTAGGTCTTTTGTTTTTGCCCCTCCACTTAATTTAGGCTTAGCTAGTACATACACTTAGTTTAATAGTATTAATCTACTCAGAAGATATTTAAAAAGACACATGTACACCCAAAAACAATCTCATGCAGCCCACATCACCTAAAGCATCTCAGAGCCAAATGCTTGGTGCTTTTTTCTTCACAATACCTGCTATCATAGATTATCCAGATCCCTGCTCATTCCTTTTTTTTTTTTTTTTTTTGAGAGGGAGTCTTGCTCTGTCGCCCAGGCTGGAGTGCAGTGGCGCGATCTCGGCTCACTGCAAGCTCTGCCTCCCAGGTTCACACCATTCTCCTGTCTCAGCCTCATGAGTAGCTGGGACTACAGGCGCCCGCCACCACGCCCGACTAATTTTTTGTATGTTTAGTAGAGACGGGGTTTTACCATGTTAGCCAGGATGGTCTCGATCACCTAACCTCGAGATCCGCCCGCCTCGGCCTCCCAGAGTGCTGGGATTACAGGCGTGAGCCACCATGCCCGCCAGGCCCCCTGCTCATTTCTAATAACAACGATACCTGAAAACTCACAATAAATAAAAATGAGTAATACTTTTACATTGGCCCAGAATTTTAAGATCTCTACCGTTGAAATTTAGTTACCTAAGATGTAACAGAAACTTTTGTTTGTATTCCTGTCCCCCTGCCCTCCCCAGCCCCCGAACTAAGTCACGCATAACTGTAATAACTGGAACTGGCTTCTCTTTGACAGTGTGGAAGCGACAGTATTTCTAATTCCCTGTCTTCCAGAGAGCTCAGAGATAGTTTTGCAAAGCTTGGGAAAGGAGCCAGCTCTTTCTTGTCTTGACAAGAGAAGAAATACATGTATTTTCATGCAAAGGCTTGCAATCCGTAATTTTCAATCTTCGATTTGCACTTTATGTAGCTGCCTTAATTATTTTCTATCTTCAATTGTCAGATAATTCTTTAGTCTCATTTCCCCATGAATAGTTACAAAATTCCAATGTTTACATCTTTACAATAGATGGCATAGTATTGAATTTAGATTCTAGTAAAAAGATACTAATACATTTTCAGTTCACAGCAGAAAACAAGCCCCACAGGGAGCAATAGTCTAGCTCACAAATTCAACTTTCAATGAGAAAAAAAGAGAAATCTCCACTAAACTTACGACCATGTAAAAGATCAATAATTAATCAGAACACTTTCATAGCATAGTGAATCCTTGCATTTCCTTAGTCATTTGAAAATATGATCCACTGTTGTTGAAAATCTTTACAACAATTTCTTTTAACATAAAGTTTTGTGTAAAGCACTTACTATATCCAAGGCACTAAGTGCTAAACAAATATAAACTCATAAATTCCACATTCCCATTAACATTTTTAAATGCTTGGAAAAACCAGTGACCCAAGGATATAGAGAAACATTTTATTCTTTCTATATTATCAAATATAGAGAGAAAGAACACGTAAAGAGACTTAGTACACTTAAACATTGTTTAATTTCTCTGCTAAGGGTCTCTCTGCAGCATGCTGGGCTCTGATTCTAAAGGTCACCTTATACTGACCTGGGATACATTTCGCATGGGTAGTTCCCTGGGCCTACTACAGTCTAAGTTCATAATTTCTTCTTTAAAGACCCCAGAGCCCCTTTCTAGGGCAGGGCTTTTCCAGTGAATGGACCCAATATTAAATAGCACAAAGACTGGCGTTTCGGTGGGTCCCTGAGTGTGGGAGGCAGGACTTTTATGGTGGAGTAACATGGGCCTAATTCTAGAGTGATCATCTTAGTTTTCAGAACTTGTCATACTTTTTTTTTTTTTAATAGAAAGCTCCATTTTAATGCAAAGTTAATAATAATGTTTTGGAAATTCAGTTGTGGAGTAGAATTCAAGCAAACTGAAATACTTGTGGAAAATCCTTCTAGGTCAACTACGTAAAATAGCTCTATAGAATGGGGACCTATCATAAACTCTGCAAAGCACCCATATCTCAACAGCCTATAATTTCTGAGTCATGTTTCTCTTTAGAAAGATACTTAGAAGTTTATATTTAGTGGCTGTATTTCTTAATGGCATTTAAATCAAGTTTGAAAAAATAAATTTAAATGTAACTATATAACATAGCATTGACCAATGTGTAAAGCTCCTCAATAAAATTTTGCAATATCATTAAAAAAAATGCTTGGGTTTGGAACCAGGAGGGAAGGAAGTATACATTTGATATGTTGGCGATGATCTTTATTTAGAACCACTTTTCTAGGCAACCTTTGCTTTTAGTTCCCTTTTAAGGAAATTCAAGGCTTATAACTCAATCATAAAATAAACAGAATGGTGGATTCTGGCTCATCATTTACGTTGATATTTTATATACTAGGATGTTGCGTATTCAGCATCCTAGTATGGTAACATCCTAGTTGGTTACACTTCCTGTTCCCTCCAGGAAGTTATGATTTTACATTGTGACATGGGTGGGGTTGGGGTTGGGGTCGAAGAGGAGGCACAAGGGTAGATTGAGTGTATTAATTATGGCCTATCCTCTCCATTCCTGCCTTCTGTTTTCTTTCCCATGTGTCCCCCAAGCCACATCACAATATTCACACTTTTCTGAGGGGCAGACCACTTTGTTTATCTTCATAAGTTTAGAACTGAACTGAAAATATTTAATTTTTGCCAGCAAATGTTAACAGTCTGACATTATATTCCAGGCTGGTGGCCTGAGCCTTCTTCAAGATTTTGTTGTTGTTGTTACATTTGTTTGTTTGGTTTTTAAATATCTCTCTGTTAAATTAGTAAAAGCAAAGAGGACTGAAGATACAAAAAAAAAAAAAAACCCACCATTTTTCCATATCAATTATTTGTGGGACTGAACAGAGGTTGACCAGATGGAAGCCTCGGGGTGGAAATTGTTTTGGTTCATTCAGTACAAACTGTCTTAAAAAGGATTCCTCACTCTAGGCCAGATTATTTGCAGGCCTCCAAGCAATAGATTAGTCCTCTTTGGTAAAAAGACCACATCTTTTAAAATGGTTCAAAAAGTGAAAATAAAATGAAAACAACACCTTAATTTTAGCTTAAAAAGAGAAACTTCAGTGTTTTATTGTCTTAGAATTAATTTTAAGTTCATTTGAAGGAAGCAAGCATGGCTTATAGCTAAAAGATTGCTTCATGTTGCTTTATGGATCAGGAAAATAAAAAGTTGATTAAAACAGTGTCTTGCAAAATGGCCAAGTTGGCTCTTTTGGCAATGTCAAGAGTCTTGTGAAATAACAGAGCTGAATATCCAGTGATTGACTATGGTAATGCTTAAATGTAGTGCAGAGAAGCACAGGCCACAAAGAACAACTTTTGCTTTTAGTTCCCATTTAAGCGAATTCAAGGCTTATAACTCAATCATAAAATAAAAAGAATGGTGGATTCTGGCTCATCGTTTATGTTGATATTTTACATACTACGATGTTGGATATTCAGTATCCTAGTATGGTAACATCCTAGTTGGTTACACTTCCTGTTCCCTCTAGGAAGTTATGATTTTACATTGTGACATGGGTGGCCAGATATTAGTACTTTTAACATTTTTCTTAGGCTAATGTATTAACTAAAGAGCACACATTATTATTATTATTATTAAAAATAACTCATAAATACAGCCAAATATATATGAAATAGAGATTTTTTTAGGGAAAAATTTAGGAACATCTTGACAAAGATTAATGTGCAAGATATCAAATACATAGTTATTAATATGACTGTTTTTTGTGGGTGTCTTGCATTCCTAACAAATAATTTTGACTTTGACCACAGTTGTTCTTTATCCTTTGAAACAGTTTTTCTCCTTATGATTCGAATTGTGTAAAGACCAAAATAAAATTAGAAGCAACCCATTCCAACCATAATCTATCTAATAATCATAGCAAGGAATCTCTGCTTTTGCCACAAAATCCACAAAGAGTTTATAATTATCCCTCTTTAGAGTCTGGCATTGCTCTGTAATCAAAAGAGGGAACAAAGTGTATTGTGTATTCACATGACGGTTATGAGTTTTGTATTGTTTCATTTTACATGAGTACACAAGATGTCAGAAAGGGTCTGTTGCTGTTTACATTTGACTAACAGATAACCGAGTAGGAACAAATCTGGTTCAAATCTTGAAAACCTATCAAAACACAAGACGACATCTTTAAATTAGAGTTGCTAAGAAAAATGATGCTTGCAGTAGTCTTATGACTTTACTGATAAAAAGTAAGAAAAATAGAAAAATGTAGCTATGAAGATTTAGAGATACTCTTATCTTATGCCTCAAAATGTAGTAACTATTGTAAGGTATACTAACAGTGCTGTATTTCATGGTGTCAACCTTACACTTAGATCCCTAAAATAACCATTATTTCTTCCCTTCCCTTACCATAGGCTATAAAAAAGTACTCTCAAAAAGTTACATAAAAAGAAAGCCATTAACTACAATTCTGATTTTTATATTGTGAAAGGGCAGAAGATAGAAAGATAAAAGAGTTCTGCCACCTCTGTACTGGACTTCTTTGAATGAATTAATGGCACTGTCCTCTAACCTGTTTGTTTTAATTTAATTTAATAAAAATTCTTAAGTTGACAAATAATAATTGTACATATTCATGGGGTACACAGGGATCTTTTGATACATATAATGTATAATGATCAGATCAGGGTGATTAGCATAGCCATCACAATTTGAGTTGGGTGAGAAGAGAAAGAAACATTAAGTTGCTATACTGTCAAGTTTTCTAACCTCCTTTAAAGGATATTCCAAAAAAAACTCTATTAAAATTAAGAACTAAAAGCATAAAAAATGTCAGTTGGAATAAATTGTGGGTTTCCCTACTCCTTCTCTATTTTTGTATGAAGGAAGGAATAATTATTGCTAGTCAGAAAGACTTTCACATTTATACATAGGCCAGAGGTCAGAAAACAATAAAACCATGTCAATGCAGAGGGTGCTGGTCTTTCTGGAGAGAATGTGCCAGAATTTGGAAAGATGCGGAGAACCTGTCAGATTTCATGGTGCTTACTCTAAACCCCTTCTCCCAACCCCTGAATTAGAGTGAACTCCAGGTAGGCAGGATTTATTTGTCAGAATCCTTCAATGAAAGAGTTGAGAGTCTGATCTTTTAAGAAACATTTTCTTCCCTAGATGGGTCCCATTCTCTACTCGATTGCTCCTGAAATGTTATACACGAAGTTTAATATTGACTTTGAAATGGCCTCTACCCCTCAATGTAGTCATTTGGCTTGCTTGGCCTTGAACCCAGTGGATTTTTTTCTGCAAGTGGCTCCCAGTGGTCCTCACAGTGGTGATGCTGTATCTTTCCTGCCCAAGCACTTTTGCAAAAGAGCTCTGGAGCCCAGACCCGTGGTGGGTTGGACACTAGTCAGTCCCACGGGGCTTGCCCTGCTCTGACTGCCTAGACCTACTGCTCGAAGCCTGCATCATTAGCATCATTGCAACTTTGCCAAGAGGCTGCACTGTGCTCACCTAGAAATCCAGAAGTGAAAATACTGAATCCACCCCGAAGGACTGACAATGACAACATGATCTTGGATTTCTGAGTACAGCTCTATTATTTCTCTCAATTTGGAGGACTTGCTGAACCAACTCTATTGCTGCTTCCTGAATGGTTCCAAGCCAACTTGAAATCTATTTAAGGGGCTTCAAAAAAGAAGCTAGCAAATTCTCTCATCAAGAGTAAGCTTTACACACAAACATGGGCAAATTTTGAAAGCCACTGTCACCAATGGAGCCATACACTGGGATAATAAGAGCAGACAAAAGTATATCACATGTGAAATCTGGATTGTACCAACTTCCTCAAGTCATCTGGACACTTTTTTCTTTTAATCAAAGCCTCTGAGTTCTTCTTTGTATATTATTCAGTTGTCTTCATTATGTCAACATAATGGCAGCAAATGGCAAAAAGATGCTGGCTGAAAACATCAGCCCATTTAGATAGTAATAGTAATGACTGTGTGGACACGAATGCAACGTTTGGCACTCTGTACTGTGGAGACAGGAAGAACTCTAGGGCTTCACGGTTGGGGCTTCTGAGCCTTCTAAAGGAAACAAACTAATAACTCCGTAGCTGTAAACATCCTTTTCCAACCCAAATATTGAACATGCTGTGGGGGAAGGGGGAAAACTCAGCCATGTGGAAGCAAGACAACCAATATAAAACCGTCACTGTGTACTCCCCATACAGAGAGAAGGTTAAGAGCAACAAGATGGGAGTCGGCTGCATGGAACCTGTCCCACTGAGGAAGTAAAACAGGTAATGGGGTGGCAGCATGAGAGGAGTGGAGTGTTTATGGGGCCTATTATATGCAAGTTTTCTGGCCATATAATCATCACATCACTTTTGCTAGTCTGAACAATGCAAGTTAAATGTTGAAGGATGCAGTTAAATTTCCTAGGTCCTTGCATTCTGAAATTGGTATTTACCTGAAAAATAAACCTATACAACATACAGCAAGACATGGCAATCATATCCAGATTAAAACTCTTCAAGAATGAAAAACCAAGTATTAACACTCATGAATGAGTATTTAGTGCACTGTGCTATGTATGAATCAAAAATCTTTTTGAAGTGAGAGAAATTATCCAGGTCTTCGTCCTACTCAGAAGGGCAATACTTTGTGAAAAATTTAGCAATAAGATCTAAATTTAGCTTCATCCCATTTTTGTTTGTTCTAATGTCTTGTAGGGAAGTAAATTATGGATTATTAATTTAAAAACATGATAACAAGGGAAGGAACTTTTGGTCCTCCCAGCATTCATTATTTAGTGCAATAGACTGAATGTGTTTATATCCTTGCAAAATTCATGTGTTGAAACCTGATTCCTGATGTGCTGATATTTGCAAGTGGGGTCTTTGGGACGTCATTAGGTCATGTGGGCAGAACTTTCATGAATGGAATTAGTGCTTTTATGAAAGGGACCTTAGAGAGCTCTCTTGCCCTTCTTCTACCACGTGAAGACACAGTCAGAAGACAGTCATCCATGAATCAAAAAGCAGGCCCCCACCAGGCACTAATCTGCAGAGGCTTGATTTTGGACCCCTCAGCCTCCAGCTGTGAGAAATACATTTCTGTTGTTTATAAGCCATCTAGTCTGTGGTATTTTTGTTACAGCATCCTGAACAGAATAAGACATTCAGTGAACTGTAGTGGTGGAGTATACATTAATAGCTTTTAGAAATTGGGGTAGCCACTGAAGAATCCATGTTTAGAGTGGCCACTGAAGAATCTACTTCTGATTTGTCTAATTTTTCCACATGTGTTTTTGAAGTTAAGCAGATTCCTACTTGATACTTTTGAAGAATTTAGGTTTCATCAAGAGTCCAGAGTGCTCTAAAGATTTTTAATTTCAATGAAGCACTTTTTATGAGTTATCTGTTTAATTTTTCTTCAGATTGTAAAGTAAACTTGTTCTAAAGAAAACTGAAAGTCTGAAAATTAGGCCAAGGGGCACATGCTCTTCTAAATATTAGCAGAAGTTGGAGTAGCAATGATTTTCTTTGTCCTTGAACCAAACCGTTTACATTTCAGACAGTCCATACTACTTCAATTTTTATAATCATCATTTTTAGTTTTATTGATTTATTTGTTATTTGGAGACATTTATGATGTACTATGATGTTTGCTCATAAGGTTCTAAAGTTTATACCTTTGATTTGTTTTTATATGCTGCCTTGACTTCTAAAGGAATCCAAAATAATACGTTTGCTGGGAATTATAAAGACTTTCACTGAGAAAGTAAAAAAGAAAAATCTATGCAAAGGAAGTGATTCTGTTGTTTAATGCCATCACCTGTCATTCTGTCTCTTACCATGGCTGGCTTGGCTAGTGGCACCACGAACAGATCCTACAGACCCCAACACCAAGAAAAGTAGGTTTTTCTTCTTTCTTTGCAGTTCTTTGTTATAGATTGATGTTACTAGGGTGGTGGAAGGCCATCGTGTGAGAAAAGATTACACTTAGTATTGAGGAATGTGGTGAGGATGACTTCCTTTTTCTTACCCCAATAATGGACTTTTGTTTTTAGAGATGCTGTCCTGTAACCTCAGGTTTAAGATGAGGATATTTCTGGATCCAGTGTTTGTACAGTACTATTAATCATTTATTTCTTCGTGTAAAAAATAAATTGATTATATTCTTGTGAGCTTAGACAACAGAAGGCTGTCCCAAGTAGGATCATTCCCTATATGCTGGAAGAAAAAAAAAAAATTGAGCTGATCAAGCTGAGAACCTGAGTTGGATCATAGTGTGGTTACCAGGTAGACTTCCCCAACAGATATTCCAAAGGCCAGTTAATCTTGATACTAATTCTCAGTACCAGGGACAAATTTCTGCATCAAAGACCCTGAAGAAATACTTGGCGACATTTTCTTAGGTGTGTATCTTTAAAAAGCATTAAAGATGAGTTTCATATCTTTGGTCATTACCACCAACATTCTTATAATAAGTCTGTTGAAAGCTCTTTCCCTTCTCAGTTATTTGCAGGAAGGTCTTTATGGGCTCCTGCAATTTTTTCTTCCCATTAATGATTTAGATTATGGGTCTTTTTGTTTCAGATTTCCCTTTCAGGCCTCTGAATAGTTCCTGACTGGGGAGATTGCATGACATCACCCTTCTGAGCTTCTCTAAGGCATTGATATGGTTGTTCTCCAGGTCTTAAGCACTGCTGGGGCAAAACTAGGGTTTTTTGGTTTGGTTTGGTTTCTTGAATTATTTTCTTAAGTCACTCAGACCAAAGCTTATAAAAAAATCTTGTAAAACTTTGCTTTTCAAATCCGCTTATCTCAATGATAACTCCTTTTTCATAGAAATGATATCACATGCTATCATTTCAATCAGCAGAACACTTGAATCATTACACTGTTTCAGAATTAAAGTTAAGAGTTAAAAATATTGTAATGATTGGCCAGGCGCGGTGGCTCACGCCTGTTAATCCCAGCACATTGGGAGGCCGAGGCGGGCGGATCACCTGAGGTTGGGAGTTCAAGACCAGCCTGACCAACATGGAGAAACCCCGTCTCTACTAAAAATACAAAATTAGCTGGGTGTGGTTGCACATGCCTGTAATCCCAGCTACTTGGGAGGATGAGGCAGAAGAATCGCTTGAACCCAGGAGGTGGAGGTTGCGGTGAGCCGAGATTGCACCATTGCACTCCAGCCTGGGCAACAAGAGCAAAACTCCGTCTCAAAAAATATATATATATATTTTGTAATGATTGATAGAATGTGTGTATAAATATATATATATATAGTAATGATTGATAGAATGTGTGTATACATATCTCACACACATTTATATTATATACACATAATCTTGGTTTTGAAAGCTCTGTGACTTATTCAGTCCTTTCAAAAAGGAGAAAAAAAAATCCTTGTAATTTGCTGGCCAAAAAATAAATACTTGGCAAAGGCTGAGCAGGAGCAATGAAGTGACATCCCAGATGAAAGGGAACAGAAACTGAGGAAATGGCGCTGCAAACGCATGTGGTATTGAATGGGTTCATAACACAGCTCTGAGCTGCCGTTTTTCTATGGGCATAATGGATTAGCTGAGCCGAGAATACATTGAGTTTTCTCCTCATGTCTATGGGAACTATTTCAGGTGAAGAACTGTATCCTGCGACACATCTTTTTAGCTTGAGGCTGAAATCTAAATTTTACCATAAAAGCACTTTTCACATTTCTATGCCTAAGGACAATTTTGTTGGAATCAATGCACAAATCTCCTATGAGAATGGTGAGTGCTCAAGACAATCTCTTCATTTCTCTCTTTTAATGCTGACTGATAGGCAGGATATCCCTTCTGCTTTCTCCCTTTTTCTCTCTCACACACATAAATGTTAAGTGTCTATCAATCAGTCTCGTGGTTGGCTGACATTGCACTACCCCTATATATCACTACCAGGTTTTTGGTGACCATTGCTTAGGCCTTTTCGTCATGTTTTCAAGTAAATTAACAGAATTTTGAATATGGTTGGGGAGAAGGAGGCTCAGACATTTTCGTCCCACCAGAAATGAGTAGCTGATGGATAGTTGCTGGCTGAACAAATGTTCTAGCTCATGAAGTCCCTGGCTGGGGCTGAGTTTACTTTCTGAGTATCTTCACTCTGCCTGTAGGTGAAATCCTGGTTTCTCTTACTTTGGATGCAATAGCTATACTAAACAAGGCTGAAGACAGATCTTCATAGTCATGAGTTTGGAAAACATGGGATTTGTATTGAGGAGGAGGTGGAAGTGAATGGGAAACTCTGGCTATATACATCACTAAGTCTATCGCATTTGCATGCTGGCTTTGCAATGTGTCTCATTATTTGTATGAGTCACAGTGACATTATGAAATATATTGATAGTGATGGCCTCCCAATGGGTTTCACACCTTCTACTCTTTTCCAACTCTAGTCCATTCCCAATGGATTAATTTTTTAAAAACACAGCTGCTATCCATCCACTGATCCCTTACGCAACATCTTGCATTGCCTGCTGAATTCCAAACAAAGTTCTTGCCTATCCACATAAGGCAGGCCTGGCTGGGGCTTCAGCACAATTTTTCATCCTCTTCTCCTATACCTTTCTGACTTCTAGAAAAACTAGACTATTCCCTATTTCCGGGAGCATAGCCTAAACTCTCCCACCCTTCAGACACTACTCATGTTGTCCCCTCTTCCTTCTCATCCTTGGGAATTTATGTTTTTACTTTAAAATCTTTTCACATCTGACTCAATTGGTATCTTCTTCATAAAGTATTTCCTGGGATCTTCAACATCTGATGTACACCTCACTTAAACTATTACAGCATGTTCTATGTTAATTAAGATATTTGTTCCTCAGCCTACTACCAGACTGTAAACTCCATGATCATGCATGCCCTGATGATCCTGTTCAAAACTATTTTCCAACATCTACAGAAGTGCCTCACACTTAAGAGGAAAATACAATAAGTATTTGTTGAATAAATGATTAAGACGAATAAAGGCGTTAGATTTAGTTCCTTAAAATCTTTCTTTCTATCTCTTGCAGCATCAAGGTGAGTGATTGCATAGAAGACTGGAGAAATATTTGTTAAATTTAGAAGACCCTTCAAAATTTTGTTGAATTAGGAAAAACTATGTTTATGAAAAAAATATATATACGTATATATAGAGAGAGATAGAGTCTCACTCCATCACCCAGGCTGGAGTGCAGTGGCACAATCTCAGTTCACTGCAACCTCTGCTTCCAGGTTCAAGCGATTCTTGTGCCTCACCCTCCAGAGCAGCTGGGATTACAGGCACATGCCACCACGCCTTGCTAATTTTTATATTTTTAGTAGAGATGGGGTTTTGCCATGTTGGCCAAACTGATCTCGTACTCCTGGCCTCAAGTGATCTGCCCACCTCAGCCTCCCAAAATGCCGGGATTACAGGCAAGGCCCGCCATGCCAGGCCATCCTATTACGTATTATATTATTTATATTATTACGTATTATAAAACACCTTTAAATAGTTACCTTTCTTCAGACTTAATGCCTTAAGTTGGGCAAATCTGGGTTTTTTTTTTTTCTTCTCATGTTCAGATTGAGTTATTAAGGCATACACAGAAATGGAAATAGTAGCCCTGGGATAGGACTGCTGGTTTTCTGATGCTTGTCAATAACAACAGATGCCTGAGTAACCCATCCCCAGATAATCTCCATTTCAAAGGGGCAGAGGAAGGAGGAACTGGCAGGAGTTATTCTCCTAGGCCTGTGATCTGGGCTTTCCAGCTGGAGAACTGGTGGCACATGCCACTGTTGGTCCGCCAGAGCCACAATATACAGATTGGCTTAAAGACCATTATCTTCACACCCGGTGAGATTCTCCCACACCCTAGCTGGAACTATGAGATAGGTCGTTTTAGAGGCTTTTTTGAACATTCTGATGGCTTATTCATTCGGAGTAGGTTTCAGAAATGAGGAATAGATGACAGATCAACAATTTTAGTATCCACGCCTCTCTACCTAACCTCTGACATTTCTGACCTAAACATCTAAGGTCAAAAGTAGACGAGGTGGGTGGATCACTTGAGGTCAGGAGTTCGAGACCAGGCTGGCCAACATGGTGAAACCCCATCTCTACTAAAAATACAAAATATTAGCCAGGCATGGTGGCATATGCCTGTAATCCCACATACTTGGGAGGCTGAGGCAGGAGAATTGCCTGAACCCGGGAGGCAGAGGTTGCAGTGAGCTGAGATCCTGCCATTGCACTCCAGCCTGGGCAACAGATTGAGACTCTGTCTCAAAAAAAAAAAAAAAAAGTAGACTCAGTCATTCAGCTGACTCTGAGCTCATGTCTTATATCCTAATTTTACAGCTGGCCTTGGGTTTAAAAGCATGAAAAAGGGGCCGGGCACGGTGGCTCACGCCTGTAATCCCAGCACTTTGGGAGGCTGAGGCGGGTGGATCATGAGGTCAGGAGATCGAGACCATCCTGGCTAACAGAGTGAAACCCCGTCTCTACTAAAAATACAAAAAAATTAGCCAGGCGTGGTGGCGGGCACCTGTAGTCCCAGCTACTAGGGAGGCTGAGGCAGGAGAATGGCGTGAACCCAGGAGGTGGAGCTTGCAGTGAGCCGAGTTTGCGCCACTGCACTCCAGAGCCTGGGCAACAGAGCAAGAATCCATCTCAAAAAAAAAAAAAAATATGAAAAAGGGCCCTAAGCATCAAAAATGGGTGATCATTTGTAAGGCAACAGAGTTTAAATAATTGGAGATGTTCAAGTTGTAATGTTTGCAAATGAAATATTCACTAAGTGTAATATATCTAGCTTATAGCACCTTCTTTACTTATGATATTTTAATCTCATATTCTTCTCTGGAAAACTTTAAAGGACTTTTAAGGCTTTCTATGAGAGTGCCAATTATGCCCTGTTCCATGTGCTAAGCATGATACTTGGTTTCCTTGCCTTCAAAATTAACTAGATTAAAAAAAGTTTAAATAGCTTTATAGAATGCCAATTTTAGAAATAATACATGCACAATGCTAAAAATTCAGGAAATAATATCAAAAAGAGGAAAAATGATTATCTATAATCCCCCTCACTCATCGGTAACCATTTTAACTTTTTGATATATATCTTTCCAAACATAGGTAGGTAATTGAGGTTTTTGCCACTACTTTTAACAGCAAAAACCACAATTACTTTTGTGCCAACCTAACAGATTAACGAGTAGAATAGATAGGACAAAGGTATTTTAGAATATTGACAGTTTTGAACTATTTTTGAAACACTTTCATTTGGTAATTTGTTTTATAGACATTAATGAGTCAATACCTGAAACATCACACAATGAAATCCAAATTCTTAAAACCATTAAACTGTTTGGAAGGCTTATTTTTTCTTCTGTGAAGCAACTTGCTATCGCCTTTTAAAAAATTAGCATTCACTCTGTCCAATTCTAAGAAAAAAAAACCTTAAAAAAAGATTTAAATTTCTCTCTAGGCCTGATGGCACAGCTAGAATTGAGTTGGGTGTAGTTTTTGGGCCAACTCCAGATATTTTCTTCTATGAATTGACCTTTTTTTGAGGCTTAATAACAGTAAAACTCTACCTCATAAATATTGTGTCAAGATTTGACATATTCCATACATACCTACTAAAAATGTGGCAGAATGTTCTCCTTAGAAGGAATCTTTTAGGTAACTCCCATAGACATCAGTAAAACCTCATCTAAACCCTAAACAGAAAATGCAATAGAAAATACAATTTCATATGTAAAGGTGATATGTCACTGCTATCAATCAGTAACTTCTCCATAGTTCTTATACCTGCATGATACCTATCACTGAAATTTACTGTTTGTGCTTCCATCAGGATTTGGTTAGATAAGTCTCATATTTCAATATGCCCTGAAATAAAAATGTTATCAGCTTTGATTTTTGTTATTAGAATATTATAAGTTAGCTGTGTGTTGCAATAACCAGCTACATATTCCAGAAGTCCATTTGACACTTCTGTTACTGGGACTGATATTCTTTTTTGTTTGTTTTTTTTTGTTTGTTTGTTTTGTTTTTGAGACAGAGTTTTACTCTTGTTGCCCAGGCTGGAGCGCAATGGTGCGATCTCGGCTCACCGCAATCTCTGCCTCCTGGGTTCAAGCGAGTAGCAAGTGAGTAGCTGGGACAACAGGCGTGCCACCATGCCTGGCTAATTTTGTACTTTTAGTAGAAACGGGGTAACTCTATGTTGGTCAGGCTGGTCTTGAACTCCCGACCGCCCGCCTTGGCCTCCCAAAGTGTTGGGATTACAGGCGTAAGCCACCGTGCCTGGCCAGGACTAATATTCTATGAAGGCTGCCAGCCTGGGGCTAAGCACCTAGCTTTTCCAAATGTTGACATGTTTTCTCTCTAGCCCTACCTGATGGACTGGACTTCTGCCTGGATTGGAGTTTGATCATGCCTCCATATGGGTGTTTACCAGGCGTATGCATTGAACCTGAGTTTGTCTCTTCAATACAAGGTAAAACAGAGAGAAATGATTTAATTCATCCTATAGCATTATGTCTTCAAATATAAGTTCTAATATGAAATATTTGACCTAAATTATTTTGATCACAATTGGATAACTCCGTTTCAACCAGGTGACTAATTTTGGCTTGAAGTTGCATTTGAAACATTAAAAAGAATACCCAATGTCATTATTTTTTAATTGGACCTTGTAGACAAAGGCATATTCAAAATTAAAAAAAAAAGTACATTCAGGTCATGCTTTTACGCAGTAAGTTAACTGAAATTCAATAGGTACTATGCTTACTATGGTCATTTCTTCCATGTATGCGATTATTAACATAAATTATTCAGGTGATATGTTCATTGGCCCCAGTGGCACTAATTTTCTGTGCATAAACTCAGAACTGATTTATAACATCCCTAAGTATTATGCTCATATCGGATTATTAAAATGAATACAAATTAACTCTGGCCATTTCTTGTTTCATAATTTCATAGCATCCTTTGAAAGACGTATTGAAAGAGTTTGCCAATTGTCATAGAATAAACAGTATCTGTCCGTGTCTTACATCCCATATTAGTGGGGGCATGATGGTTAGTGGGAGAGACTGATTGGGGTCAGACTGATTTCCAGCCTGTCCTGCCTCTCCCCAGCTGAGAGGCCTTGTACATATTTAACTCTCTAAGCCTTGATTTCTTTTTTTTTTTTTTTTTTGAGACAGAGTCTCACTCTGTCGCCCAGGCTGGAGTGCAGTGGCGCGATCTCCGCTCACTGCAAGCTCCGCCTCCCAGGTTCGCGCCATTCTCCTGTCTCAGCCTCCCGAGTAGCTGGGACTGCAGGTGCCCACCACCACGCCCAGCTAATGTTTTGTATTTTTAGTAGAAACGGGGTTTCACCGTGTTAGCCAGGATGGTCTTGATCTCCTGACCTCGTGATCCGCACCCTCGGCCTCCCAAAGTGCTGGGATTACAGGCGTGAGCCACCGCGCCCGGCCTAAGCCTTGATCTCTTAATCTGTAAAATGAGGAAAATAGTTTCCACCTCACAGCATTGTTATAAAAATGAAACAGAAAACAAATGGGCCCAGGTGAAATACTTAATAAAGGGTCAGGCACACTGCATTCCCTTCCTCCTATGCTTGAGCTGAGGAACTGTCTGAATTCCTGCCTTGCACATAGTAGTTGCTTAATCAGTGTCTTTAAAATGAATGAGAATATGATATAATACGTTTTCAGATGTAATAAGTAAGCTGCGAACCCAAAGCACAGTGGAATCAATTTCATCAACCCTGCTCATAACCTCTGCTGCTACCACCTTATTTCAAACTACCACAGTCTCCCATCTGACCTTCCGCTGTGACTTCTGAGCTCCTGCAGCCATTGCCGTTGTAGACCCCTGAGGATCTGTCTTCCACACAGCTGCATGTCCCGCCTCTGCTCAAAACTCTCCAGCAACATCTTCAACTCACCTCTTAGCATAAGAGCCACAGTCTTTGTAGAACGTGCATGGTTCCACATCATCTGCCCCTACGTGTGTCAATCACCTGTCTTTCTACATGCCTTCCTCTTGCTCACAGGGACCCCCTTGCTGTTCCTAGAATGTGCCATGCACACTTCCCTCAGGACCTACCCTCTGGTTGGAGTGTTGTCTTCAAGATATGGGAGGGCTCACTCCGTTTGTTCCCCTGTCCCCCAGGCTTTCTCTGTGCTCTGCGCTTTGTGCTGCAGGAGGCTGACCTCCATGAACTGCTTCTCCTGGCTCCCTAGTGCTGTGGCTCCCAGGGAGCACTGGCAGGAGGCTGGTGAGCAGGAGGAGGCAGGGAGCACTGATCTCCCTTGCAACCTGGGGCTGTTCCCTCCTGCCTGGTGCTTTGGGCAGTGGCTGAGTTCCTTTACTTCTGGCCCCACTGCAGTCAAGCAGACTTTTCCTCTTGGCTACAGCTCTTGCTAAGTTCCAACACCGCCACTCTCTCCCTCTGCCCCTTCAGGACTGTGTGTGGTAACAGCTTCCTACTGTAGCTAGTCCGTGGGTACTGTCTATACCTGTGTAAATAGCACCTTTATTCAGTTCTCGTCAATTTCTCCTTTGAATGTGCCATCTGTTCCTGCTGGGATCTAAACTGGGCTCAGAGGTCACCTCCAGAGGGAAGCCTTCCAGAATAACCTCTTTAAAATAATAATCCTCTCATTCATTTATGATACTTTATCCCGGCGGTACTTACCACCATCTGACATATAATATACTCATTTATATTTGCTGATTGTGTCTCCCTCTACTAGACTGTAAGCTCAAAGGACATCATCTTTCTTTTGTTTCCTGATGTGTCTCCAGTTCCTATTACAGAGTCTAGTTTACATAAATATGTACTTGAATAAATGTTTGTTGAGTGGATGGATTCTAAAATGTAGAAAATTACATTGGGGATTTCATTTCTTTCTAACATTTTAAATGGTAAGGGCTATGAACTAATAGACACAGAAACTATTCTGATCCATGCAGAGCAGAATTTAAGGAGAGGATGGGATATAAAATCATTGAAAACCTGACTGTCCCTAGGTTAGGCTTGTAGTAAAAGTAACTGGTACATCTCTGACTTGAGCAAGAACTTGAAGATATTTAAACATTCTACTCTCCTGACATATCTGAGTGCCTACAGTAGAATTAGCAAGTGATGAATTAAATGGTTTCACTGGAGGCCTTTTAAAAGTACTCCATCTCAGTATTTCTCACCCTGAGTATCTAAATGGTAATAGGTTATGGCACCAACAATACCACAAAAAAGATAAATTATGCAGAGAAAACACTAAGGATAATATGGCCATCATTAAGCTAGACTCTCTCTGAACAGATAATAGATTTTCAAGTTTTTTTTCCTAATTATCTAGATTATCTTTTTAAATATATCACTATTCAAGTAATTTTATTTTATCCTAAATATCACCACATTTATGATCAGAAATTAGTTAATAAACTCTTGATCTCCTCCTGAATTTGTTTATGGCATTTTGAGTTTACATGTTAAAAGGTAGGGCTAATCTCAAGACTTTAATCACGTAGATCTTCATTTTCAGATGAGACTTAGAGCAGCGGTCCCCAGCCTTTTCGGCACCAGAGACTAGTTCCATGGAAGACCATTTTTCCACACATGCAGGGAGGGGCAGAGGATGGTTTCAGGATGAAACTTTTCCACCTCAGATCATCAGGAATTAGAGTCTCATAAAGGGCGTGCAACCTAGGTCCGTTGCATGCGCAGTTCACAATAGGGTTTGCACTCCTGTAAGAATCGAACGCCAGCCGGGCACGGTGACTCACACCTGTAATCCCAGTACTTTGGGAGGCTGAGGTGGGTGGATCACCTGAGGTCGAGAGTTCAAGAGCAGTCTGACCAACATGGAGAAACCCCGTCTGTACTAAAAATACAAAATTAGCTGGGCGTCATGCCTGTAATCCAAGCTACTTGGGATGCTGAGGCAGGAGAATCGCTTGAACCCAGGAGGCGGAGGTTGCAGTGAGCAGAGATTGTGCTGAGATCCAGCCTGGGCAACAAGAGCAAAACTCTGTCTTAAAAACAAAAAAACGAAAAAACAAAAAAACAAAAAGAATCAAATGCCCCTGCTGATCTGACAGGTGGTGGAGCTCAGGTGGTAATGCTCACTCACCAGCTGCTCACCTCCTGCTGTGTGGCCCAGTTCCTAACTGGCCACAGACCGGTAGTGGTCTGTGGCCCAGGGGCTAGGGGACCTCTGCCTTACAGGATACCAAAGTTGAGCTCTGTCAATGTTCTGCTCTTCATTTGAAATGAGAGAATGAAGTCTGATAGGCCCAAGAACTTTTTCTTTCATTCTAAAGTCAGGACTATCAGAAATCTCCCTCCGGTTAGGAATGGTCCACCTCCTCCCATCTCACTTTTTAAGTCAGCCTGGGTTATAGCACCTGGTTTTTTTTGTTTGTGTATTGTTTGTATCTTACAAGTCTTAGTCCTGGTTTTTAGTTGGGAATAGCTGTTGAATGATCATATGTCTGTGGAAGAAAATAATAAATGGACTCTGGAGACAGAAATGTTCAATGCACAGTGCCATATGCCTGCAGTCATTTACAAATGCACCTATTCTCACACTTGGCTGCATGTTGAAATCACCTGAGGGAGTTTCAGGACAACACTGATACCTGGATCCTATCCCTAGAGACCATGATTTAATTGATATGGGGTACATCACAAGCACTGGAGTATTTAATGATATGATTTAATTGATATGGGGTACATCACAAGCTCTTGGGTATTCTAATATGGCAGAGAGTTGGTGAACTGCTGATTTAGGCCATCCAAACATCACTGGCATATATTTGATGCAGGTTTCACTGATTCTAGTCACAAGTAGCTTCTGCTGCTTTAACTCTAGAGACACTACAGTTCCTCTTGCATTCTCCCACTTTGGTTCAATAGGAAAATCTCTGCCGCTTAGTGATTTTCCAAGAAACATGAGCTTCTGCCTTTCAATGAGGAAGATACTCAGAAGTCATCTTCGAGCACTCCGGTAAGTCACACAGCAAGGAATCTTAATCCCAGGTAGGGATGTTTGGGGGTATATCAGAAGAATGGGTAATCACTTCCTGAGGAGAATGATCTCTCAGCCTGTGAATCTTTAACCACTGAAGCCCAGAGAGGAGTGTTTTCATTAACTTGTGGCCAGGCATTGGTAAGATCTGGCCACATACCAGTTTCCTTCCTAGTGGATTATACCATTCCTTGTCTCTGAGAGGTTGTGAATGTTCCTTCTTTCCCCCCGCCCCACTTTTTTCTGCTTGTTTGTCTGCTTCCTTGACTATTTATGATGTGGAGAGACCAAGGCCCAGATATTTCTACAGGGACACAGAAAAAGCAAACTCTTAGGGGAACCGCAGTACTGGCAGTGCCAAGGATAATACAGCTCTACTTAAGCTAGAATTGTCTCTGCACAGATAATAGATTTTTGAAGATTTTTTTTGTTTCTTCTAATTGTCTAGATTATCTCTTTAAATATATCACTATTCAAGTAATTTCAATTTATCCAAAATGTTTTCACCAAATTTATTATCAGGATTTAGTTAATAAACTCTTGATCGAAGGCAAAAGACCAATTTTGCCATTTTTTTGTAAAGTAGAGGGAAATATGCAAGAGTGGCAGAGTGGGCCGTGAAAGAGAAGTGCAGAAGGTTATTGGTCTTAGACCTCATTTCCTTGTTAGATTTTTTTCTAAACCTGACCAAATGGTCTACTGAAGTACTCACATGGTTTAAAAAATCACTTTACAAAAATTAAATCAAAGGGGAAAAAGCTCGGTGGCTTCGGGAAGGCATTTGTACTAGCATTTGAGGTGGTGTTTATAGCTCATACCTGTAATCCCAGCACTTTGGGAGGCCGAGGTCGGCAGATCACTTGAGGTCAGGAGTTCGAGACCAGCCTGGCCAACACGATGAAATCCCATTTCTACTAAAAAATACAAAAATCAGCCAGGCGTGGTGGCACACATCTGTGATCCCAGCTACTCAGGAGGCTGAGGCGGGAGAATCGTTTGAACCCAGGAGGCAGAGGTTGCAGTGAGCCGAGATTGCGCCATTGCACTCCAGCCTAGGTGACAGAGCCAAACTCCATCTCAAAAATAAATAAATAAATAAATAAATAAATAAAGTGGTGTTTACAAAGGGATCATAACAATCAGTTCATCAGAATTTGGAGGGCAAAATTGATTCTTATTGACAATTTCCTGGATGATAGTGCAATAAAAGCACTTATCTCCTTTAATTTAATTTGCTGTCTCAGATTGTCCATCAGGGGATTTTTGAGGAAAAGTGTTCAAGGATATTCTGAACTTTTGGTTCTGTTATGATGTCAGACACAGGAGACCCAGTCAGGTGTCTGGACTCTGGAAGAGCAGGTCTATGCTGAGAGAGAGAACATGGAAGCTACTGGCAGAGCAAAGAATCCAAGAAATTTATTGTTTTTTAACACTGGCTTTTCCTCCCCACTCTACTGGAAACAACACATATGTATTTAAAATAGTTTCACATATACTAATGCACAGCCAAGCTTCTTGAGTGTACCAAAAGATACTGTCTAGTTCCCATAAAAGGGCTGTATTATGCCTAGATAATACCAAGATTGTGGAGTGACAACCCCCATGAGTAGCGGAGTTAATATTCCAATACTCTACGTGTTTACTGAGGTACTTGTTAGCTCCCTGTCTTTAGGGATACACCTTAACAAAGCTTAGAAGCGCACAGGGCCAATATTTATACTTGTTAGACATGCCTCGATGGTTTGGAGCCATTTCCAACAACAGCTGTACAAATGGTTGATGTTATGGTGCTTTCTCAGACTTAAATCCCATTTGGCAATTCCTATGTATGTGCAAACACTGAAAATATTTTCATTTTTGACATGTAGGGGAATTCAATTTGGGATTTAAATGTTAACCCAAAAGGGATCATCCATTCTCCTGCTTGCCCTTCCACATATGTTCCTCCCTCGCTCTCCCTCTCAGTGACAGTGCTGACTACCATGACTTCCCCTCAAGAAATTCCCAGAGCCTGCTCTTTTGTGCTGTCATAAACATAAGGAGTGAAACATTGGCTGGAAATGTAAACTTGGATCAAGTTTCCAAAACACAACAGAACAATTGGTGGTCTTGTCAAGTCCAGTCCTTAAATTGGACAAAACCATAGCCTTGACTATTCTGTTGTTTATAAGGTTCATCCCATATATAAACGATTTTTTAAAATTATGGGAGATACACATTTATAAGTGCAATGAATCTTTGTTTAGAAAAAGCAATTTATCTGTCTCCTGAATTGGTAAGCTTTTTCTCTTTCCTCTTTCCAGCCCAAAGTAAAACAAAGCACTGTTTCGCCTTGTAATTGCGGGTGAGCCACAATGAACTTGCTCAATGTAAAGAAATCTTCATGGCACTTTAAATCATTTTGGGGAGAATATAGTTGTTAGATAAGAGGTGTTGCCTTGTGAGCCACGATTCTTGGAAAATGTCTGAGACTTAGGCACACACATGTGCACATGCAAACACTTGGGCAAACACATATGCAGCTTCCAAAGTTTTGTCAGATTTTATTAGAAGAGGATTTTTTCCTCGGCTCCGTGTACACTGCTTGTACCCTGCTAGTTAAGGGAAGTGGAAGATCCTTGGTTTATAGGGTGAAAAGCCCAAGTGGCAGGATAACCATCCATAAACCAGCCTCAGGAAGGGGCCAAGTAGGGATAACTGAAATTAGCCACTAACTGATGATAATGGGGATTATCTGGGGGTAACTTTGGGGATGCACTAAGCAACATACATTGGGGTTGCTTTTTAAGGAAAAAACAGTGTACTTCTGAGAAAGGAAATGCTTTTTGGAGTCAGGACAAATTTAGGCCTCTCTAATCTAAAAAGTCCCTTTGCCTGATTTTACGGCCATAGTGAGAAAAGAGCAAGGTAAATATACAAGGCCACCCACAGGGACACAGAGCCTTTCCCCTGCCTGTGTTCTCACTGTAAAAATATGCATGGCCACTCACACACATGCATACACACAGACACACACACATGCATTCATGCACACACACAGGTATGCACATATACATTTGCACACACACACACACACACACACACACACACACACACCTCAAAATTATTTCTTGATACTGCTTTGTGGAAACAGAAACAGGAACACACCATATCCAGGCTACATTTGGTAGAGAACATTCCAGCTTTGTGCCTCAGTTGATTTCCTTCTCTCTTCCTCTTGCTCTCTTTTGGTAATTTATTCACATATATATCAAACAGGAGAATATCATTTTTAAAAATGTGACTAGGCTGGGCACAGTGGCTCATGCCTATAATCCCAGCACTTTGAGAGGCTGAGTCAGGCAGATCACTTGAGCTGAGGCGTTCAAGACCAGCCTGGGCTACACGGTGAAACCTCATCTCTACAAAAAAATAAAATAAAATAAATTAAAAAATCCCTGGTTAGGTGGTACACACCTGTATTCCCAGCTACTCGGGAGGCTGAGGTAGGAGGATTCCTTAAACCTGGGAGATTGAGGCTGTGGTGAGCCGTGATCACACCACTGCCTGCCTGGATGGAAGAGCGAGACCTGTCTAAAAAAATTAAAAAAAAATGTGACTAACAATAATATGGATATTTAACTTGCCCAGTGCAACTTATACATATGGCCACAGATACAGAACCAGGCATTAGAAAGAGAATTCTCTGTATGTTTTGAACATTTTACAGGAAAATGTCCTTGGAGTTTCAACATTTCTTTGGTCTTCCACATTTCATTTTGTCCTAATTAAAGAGGAAGCCAGTTGCTGTTTGTGGTAGGTGCTCCCTGACGTGGGTGCCAGTGGAATCTCATCTTCTGGAATTTATATACTTGTGTAATCACATCCCCTGGAGTGTGTGGATTGGATGCAGTGGTGTGTCTCTAATAAATGAAATTTGGAAAAAGTGGTAAGATGTCACTTCCAAGGTTAGATTATGAAAGATGACTACTTCCTTCTTGGTTTCATCCTCTCTCTCGCCCTCTCACTTGCTCACTCTGATGAAGCAAGATGCCGTGCTGGGACCTGCCCTGTGGAGAGGCATACATGGTGAAAAACCAGGGAAGGCCTCTGAGCAACAGCTCTTGAGAAACTAAAGCCCTAAACCCATCAACTTGCAAAGAACTGCATCCTGCCACCAACTGCGTGAGTGAGGTCAGGTGGATTTTTCCCTGGTCCAGCCTTGAGATGACTGCAGTCCCAGACAACACCTTGACTGCTGCCTTGTGATGCAGCTGGCGCCAAGCGGTGCCAATTCCTGACCCTCAAAAACCATGAGATAATAGTGCTGTTGTTGTAAGTCACCCAAGTTTGGGGTAATTTGTTATCTAGCAGTAGATAGCCAATACATCAAACTAGAAACATTCTCCATTATTGATTGGAAGACTTTGGGTTTTTTAAAAGGGTAAACACACATATACATAGCTTATTATATTTCCTTCCACATTTATTTTGGAGGGGTAATGTTTTACTTCTTATCCCACCGCTTTGCCCTTTCTAAAAGAATGTGTTAGGATTACTGTGATTCAAATGGTAAAAATTTTCCCAGTGAAATAAAGACTTTATACCAACTGGATTTCTTGCTTAGAAAGCTGTGTTTTCTCCACTAATATCTTGAATTTGATATTTTCAACTATCTCTATTGAATTCACTTGTAAATGAATTGCGTTTTTCCCTGTATTATGAACTGAATGTTTGTATCTCTTCAAAATTCATATGTTGAGGCTGTAATTCCCAGTGTGGCTATATTTAAAGATGAGGCCTCTAAGGAAGTAATTCTCATTAAATTTGGCCATAAGATTCCCTGATCCCATCTTGGCTAACACGGTGAAACCCCATCTCTACTAAAAATACAAAAAATTAGCCAGGCGTGGTGGCAGGTACCTGTAGTCCCAGCTACTCGGGAGGCTGAGGCAGGAGAATGGCGTGAACCCGGGAGGTGGAGCTGGCATTGAGCCGAGACTGCACCACTGCACTCCAGCCTGGGAGACAGAGCGAGACTCCATCTCAAAAAAAAAAGAAGAAAGAAAGAAAGAAAAAAGATTCCCTGATCCCATAGTATTAGTGTCCTCCTAAGAAGAGGAAACAGGGGAGCTCACTCTTTCTCTCCTTCTCTCCCAGTGGCCATGTGAGCAGGCAGGGAGATGGTGGCTGCCTAGAAGCCAAGAGAAGTGGCCTCAAGATGAAATCTACCTTGCTGGTACTTTGATCTTGGACTTGCAGCCTCCAGAACTGTGAGGTAAATTTCTATTAAGTGTGTGGGATTTTGTTACAGCAGCCTAAGTTCACTTCTGTACCCTCTCAGTCTGGTTTTGTTTGATCACTTCAGCAACAAAATAATGGAGAAGACAAATGCAGTTATTTGGAGGAAAGATTAAAACTTTCCTTATACAAAATTAATCCCGTAAGTATTTATTAGGCAGTTATCCATGTTTGAAATTATACTAGACACTTTAGGAAATAGTTTGGTATTTACAGATTATCTCTACTTGGAATGGTCTGGTAAAAATAGATGGGTTTTAGAATTTAATTAGTTTGAATGACTCAGCCACATATTCTTGTCCACTACCACCCACTGAAAAAATTGTCTCCAGATGTTCAACAAGGCTGAGTGATCAATAAAACTGGCAATTTGACCAGCAGTGATCTGGGACTTAAGGGAATGTACCTATGATCACATTTTGGACTTTCTGCCCCAATATTTCCAACAAAAATGACGCATATTTCACCACCTGAAGAATGGTAAGTGAATTCGTGGTGCCCAATTTGGTGTTATAAAACCCATTCTTACAACACGAAAAAATTGTTATGCATAAAACTTGTGATGAGAAACCAACATGTGGGAAATCTAGTTTGGTGAATCACAGTTTTTCTATACATGGGTTTAGAAACCACTGAGTATCTCATAGTCTATTTTTCAATAAGAATGGGGCAAAATGGTAGTATTTTATCTTCCAGAAAAAACAAAAATTAAAGAAAAACAAATCAAACCTTAAAACTTCTCTGTCAAAGATAAATGTACATTCTTCTGAATTCCCTGCCCCATCACAAGGCTTTTAGGCAGCATCTATACCAAGATAGCAATTATGCCAACCCTGAACATGTAGGTTAAACATAATCCTTATATTTTCTACCTTAACTTAAATGCTTGAAGGGTACACAATAATATATGATGATAAATTTGAAAAGGATGATTTTAATTGTAATGAAGAATTTTTAACAGTTGGGAGTCGGCTGCCATTTTGAAAGATGAGATAATTATTGATAATGTGTCTGAGGCTAAGACAGAGCAAGCTGGGTCCCATTTTATTGATTTTTTTTTTCTAAAATGATTAAAGTGATATATCAGAAAATACATTTAATTTATAATCCCTGCAATGAAAAAATACTCTTATATTATTTTCAACATGAAGAGCTCTGACATTCGAGCTGTATTAGGCCTTAAAAGAACTATCTCATCGGGTGATCCCACACTCATATGATTGCTGCTCTGCAAACTCAATCATTAGACCTCAGTTTAATCTTAGGGTTCTGTTCAAGGAGAATGAACTGTGCCCACATGGTATGGTTTTCTTCCAAAGGAGATTGAGAAGAGATTGTGGTTTCTTGCATTAAAGGCCATTTGGCTTCGTAAGACTTATTGTTGATACTCCGTTCCTCAGAGCACAGATGTATTTCTGTTTCTGACTAGTGACCTCTGTCAGGTCTGAAATGTTAGTTTTATAGAAATCCTGGCTGTGTAAGAAGAATGGGGAAGGTGGATTGATTCCTAGTCATTGTGAACAGACATTCCTCTTCTCATGGTACCGCACTTTGGACAGGTCAGATACCCAGAGAAAGCTCTACAACCCCAACACCAACCTGGACTAGGTCCCACAAGAAAGCCTGACATGTCAGGTGCTGGGACACTCATCTCTGGCTAGTCACTGAGCCCAGCAGCTCCAGATGACCTGGCGCTACCACTTCCTGACAGCTTCTTCTAGGATCTTACATTCAGTATATCCGGTGTGACTAGTCAGAAGTCACAGAAGCCTACTCAGAAGTAAAGCTAGTGATAAGAGTTTAAATCTGTGTTCCTGCCCAAATCTCATATTAAAATGTAATCCCCATTGTTGGAGGTGGGGCCTGGTTGGAGGTGATTGGATCATGGGGGCAGATTTCTCATGAGTGGTTTAGCATCATTCCCCTTGGTGCTGTCCTCACGATAGTGAATGAATTCTCATTTGACCTGGTCCTTTAAAAGTTTGTAGCACCTCTCCCCACACTCCTCCTCTTGCTCCAGCCATGTGAAGTGCCTGTCCCCTCTTTGCCTTCCATCATGATTGTAAGTTTCCTGAGGCCTCCCCAGAAGGTGAGCAGATGCCAGCATTATGCTTCCTATATAGCCTGAAGAACCATGAGCCAATTAGACCTCTTTTCTTTATAAATTACCCAATCTCAGGTATTTCTTTATAGCAATGTGAGAACAGACTAGTACAGCAAGTGAGTCTTACAAATGAATATGTTTGCCCTTTAAAGAAAATCAACTTTTAAGAACTGAATACTATTAACTGAGTTAGCTCTTGGCTGCTCTTAGGTTGGGAATGTCATACAAGGTAGGGAAAGTATGTTTTGGTGGGTAAGAGAAAAGGGAACACTTTCATACTGTTGGTGGGAATGTAAACTAATATAACCACTATGGAAAAAAAGTGTGGAGATTCCTTAAAGAACTAAAAGTAGATCTACCATTTGATCCAGCAATCCCACTACTAGGTCTCTACTCAGTGGCAAAGAAGTCATGATATGAAAAAGATACTTGCACCTGCATATTTATAGCAGCATAATCTGCAATTGCAAAAATATGGAACCAGCCCAAATGCCCATCAATCAAGGAAAGGACAAAGAAAATGTGGTATAAATATACCACAAAATACTATTCAGCCATAAAAGAAACAAAATAATGGCACTCTGCAGCAACGTGGATGGTACTGGAGCCTATTATTCTAAGTGAAGTAACTCAGGAATGGAAAACCAAACATGGTGTATTCTCACTCATATGTGGGAGCTAAGCTATGAGGATGCAAAGGCATAAGAATGATACAATGAACTTTGGAGACTTGAGGGAAAGGTAGGGGGTGGTGAGGGATAAAAGCCTACACATTGGGTACTGCTTGGGTGATGGGTGCACCAAAATCTCAGAAATCACCACGAAAGAACTTATTCATGTAACCCATCACCACCTGTTCCCAAAAAACAAAATAAAATAAATAAAATATTTTAAAAATTTAAAAAGAGTGAAATTTCTGGAATCAGATAGCTTGGGAAAGTCCATTAATCTTTCTGTGTCTCAGTTTTCTTATCTCGAAAACCAAAATAAAAAACAGTACTAGACTCATAGAATAATAAGGCTTAAATGATCATACTACAGAGCTAGGCTTAAATGAGCATACTACAGAGCATACTACACTTACTACAGTAAGTGTTCAATATATTAGTTTTTTGCTATTGAATAAAAATTACAACTTTCCTTGGCTTACAGGAATTGAATTTATTTTACTAAGTATATATTACTTTATATATATTTAGTATATATAATATATATACTAAGTAGAGTGCTTCTCAAACTCTCTGCATTAAAAGGCCAGGTTTTTTGTTTACAATCCATTGTAGCCTGATAGTTTTGCAAATTATAATCAAAACGAATTAGTAGAAAAATGAAATAAAATGAAACAAAGATATACAAAACCTAAGCTTAAACAGCTGTAAGAAGAGTTTCTAAATGCTTCCTCTCAATTTCTGTACTTCTGTCTTTGTCACTGGGTTGCATAGTTCCCAGGTGGGCACCTGTTCACAGAGTAGCACTGGAAGAAAAAAAGCAGCTGTGTTTCTGCTGGGCTGTGGTGCACGTGCACCTTCTCCTGTGTTGGGGACTCCTCTCCTCCTGAGGTGGAGCTCAACTCTGAGGGCTAGTGCTAAAAACGTCTGGTGCTTGCAATCTCACTGTTCCTTATAGCTATGGCCAGCTCAGGGCGTGGACCTGGACCCATCAGACACACTCAGACTTAGAATGCAAGCTAAACATGAGAAGAAGCAGGAAGAACACAGGAGCAAGTCCAGTAAGTGTTAGAGGCAGCACCAGCAGCACCCTCTACTTCCAGAGGTAATAGTAGGTAGCCGTGATTTTAGAAGCATCATGGAAGGCAGCTGTGAATGGTCCTTCACCAGACCAGCATCCTGACATGGTTGTGGTCTGCTTTCCTCAAGGTGGAGTCTCTCTGGTTTTCAGATTCTTCTGGAGGGATAGTGATTGACTTAACACTCTTTTAACAAGTTTTTTTTTTTTTCTGCTTAAATTAGTCGATAGATTTGTATTGCTTGAAAACTCAGAACCAGGATTAATTCATATGGATTTAGAAAAGAAAACCATGAAGATAGGCGATCCTGGCATTTGGCATCTCATCACAGCTGGGGATCCTATAGATGTTTAGAATGCTTTCGTATTGATCTCTGTATTATCATCTCATGTATTGATCTCTGTATTATCATCTCATGTACTCACTCCAGCTCTACTCCTTTTTGGTCTTGTTCACAGTACATCCTAACAATACCCTTCAGTTTAGATCTGAAATCGGGCTGAAGATGGATGAATTTGATACTACCTTATGACAGGTTTAAGTGTCATGGGCTTGTAGGCAAGCCATCTGTCACAAGGATGAAAGGAACTGATCTTCCCAGAGTTTCCTTTTTTAGCCTGGGGGAATTTTACCAAGAATTCACTCTTCTGTGATACTAAGCAAAGATTTTGTTCCCTAAAGCTGATTTCTCTCATAGGAAACTGCTCAAGTGAAAGCCTCCTGCCATTTAATGGGCAGCAAAAGTAATGTTTTGCTTGGTGGCTAAAGGCCTCTTTAACCTCCAGAGAGGCTAAGTATGGTGCAGACTCCCCTGGGGACACGTGTTCTTCATTCCTGGTGGAGGGCAAGCAGAGGCTATCCTGGCGTCTGGTAGGGATGCTTTAGAATTAGAAAGAAGGAGATTAAACCTGAAGATTTCTTTTCCCTTCAAAACTGAGAATCAGGTTACTGTCTTTAAGGATTTCTTCTGGCCGTTATAAATACTGGGTTTCCAGTTTAATCGGCTAGCATACTAGCATATTTTGCATGACTTCTGCAAGGAGGTAAAAGGATAAAAAAAGATGAACTTCTAGAAGTGAAAATTAATGCACTAGCTTTCATCATCAAGACAGAAATAATTCTTGAGAAAGAAAACAAGTGAAATTGTTACCCAAAAAACTATCCAAGTCTGGTCCCATTCCTAGAGCAACTGATGCAACTGATCTAGATGGACCTAAACATCAAGATTTTTAAAAAGCTCCCCAGCTTTCTGATACTAATGCAAAATGACAGAACCATTGCTTTCTGGTTTCTGGTGGAGACTCTGGGTTCTGCTTTCCCTTCTTAGGGGAGATGTAGCCAGAGTTCAGGTCAGCCAAGGGCAGCTTGAAAAGTGAGAAGGAGGCTAAGAAAGAATATATGAAGACCCTAAGTGCATTTAATCTCCTCCAAAATGTAGTGTATGGACAGAAAACTCAGCCTGGCTGCGTCTCCATTTTCTCTAGCTTCCATCACGTTCTTTAATTGACTGTATGAGCTGTGCTTTAGTATGGATGAAAGGCAGTGTGGTTTAATAAAAAGGGTCACCATTAGAAAGGGTTCCAGATTTTCTGTAGGAAATACATATGTCCAAACATTAGAGAACTCCTCAAGGAGTTGGAGATCCAGAAACTAGATCATAATTTGAGAATTAATTATAAATAGTTTGAAGATAAGTTCCAGGCTCTTTCTCCTGGGCTATGAAGATTAAATCCAGAGCCCACACTGGTCCATCTTCATGCAGAGTTGCTGGAGAACATGGAGAGAGACTTGGGGGGAAAGAAGCCATCAGTGGGTATTTGGTTAACAGCTCAGAAAGGCATTATTTGTAGGGCGTCACTTTGAGTTTATTGTGTGTTTCCGTATGTATAAGTATCAGGAGTTTATTGACAGAAATATTGACATCTCCCTAAACAGCTTCCATTATAGCTACTGTAGAAGTAACTTCAGTCCTCTATAATCCCTGACTCCCCACAACTTCTGCAGTGTTCTTTGTTCAAAAAGATGTGGCTGACCTTGAGGGTGGGGTGCTCTGTGAAGTGCCTGCCAGAACAACTGAAGGATTTACATAGCCTTTTCACACTCACGTTGTCCTCATAGTGCAGCACTTTGGGGAGCTCACTGGTCTGGGATTTGGTCTGCATTTGTAGCCAAGCTACACTCCCAGAGGGCTGAAACCCAGCACCTCGCCCCCTTAGGACTAGGCCTGAAAGTCTGGTAAGGCTAGAAGGTCATGCGAGAAACTGTATGAAGAGACACAGAGTAAGGATGGGCATGAGAGATGAACATGAACAAGTGTGGAAGATCAGAACTTTTTCAGAGGGTAACTGGTTATAAGTGCTATGTTTCTCTTTAGCGGGAATATTAAAAATATAGTAATTTCTTTAGCAAACAGGTGATCAGACCCGCAAAAATTTAGAAAGCATTATGAGTTATTTTAAAAAGAGAAACTCAGTACCACAGATAGGCTTGGCAATGCAGAAATAACAGTAGACTAAAAATTAATATTACTAATTTTCTCTTTGCTTTATTAATTTCCTCTATTACAGAATCTGTCTTTTGCTACCTACAGAGAGATGGCTCCACATAATCATTTTACATTATTTTATTATTCAGTGTTATTTACCTTGCCAAGTGCACAGATCTACACAGCAAAAAATTAGAATGACAAAGATAGGTTGTTTGTACCATCCCAATTGCATCTCTTCAGTCTCTATGGAATTGAAATACAATTAAATGAATCCCTCACAAAAATTAACAGGCAACAGAATTATTATTTCTGTTGCCATTTCACATTAGTCTAACTTTTCTTTGAATATTGCATTATAAAGTCAATAGAAACTATGCAAAGTGACTGAGCAAGAGTTTTCCATTCAAATTCTCAAATAGGCTCATTCATTTTCATAACCCAAATATAATCATGGAATAAGTAGGAGGACTTCTGGAGACTTGAAACAATTTTTACATGTTACTGAAGAGAAAACTGCTGCAAATGTCAAGAGCTGCAGATATGTTGTGAAGCCAGCGACAGCTTTTCAGGAAAAATGGGATGCTGTGTGCTGGGGGTTTGGTTTGTCTTTGGTAGTAACTAGCTATGTGACCAGATACAAGCCAGCTGACCTTTCTGAATTTGGAATAAACGCTGATATCTACAAAAAGCAAATTCACAGTGATGTTAAATATTTAAAATCTCTGCTCTTTGACATACAAAACTTTAGAGGAATGAACCCAGGTTTAGAATGCCTTTTCAGTTCTTCATTCATCAATTCACAAAATACTTAGTAACCATCTCCCACTAGTAGGGCTCAGTGCCTCACACTGATAAATTTGTTTCATTCTGCAAACTATCAGGCATCATGTAGTGAAAATACTTTCTAAAAGGCATTACCTGACTTTAGTTTTCTAATTGCTTATTTTAAAGAAATTGAACTAAGAGCTCCCATAAGTGGAACTAAGATGACAAATATACCTAACTATAACATAGAAAGGTTAAAAAATAGATATAGGTTAATAGTTTCTTACTATAAGAAGTAAAGTCAGTTTCTTATTTTGATGTCCATGTGCAGTAACTGGTAGAGTTTCTAAGTTTCAGGTTTCTAATACTCAAATGAAGAGAAACCTTTGAACATGGAGCTTAAAAGCAATGCCCTTACTGAGTGCAAAATCAACACATTAGCTATAAATTAATCAACTAAAATGGTCATATTTTCAAACTAACTTTAAATGCAACATAATAAGTATCTAGTTTAAAATAATGGGAACACTTTTTTTTTAAAATTATTATACTTTAAGTTCTGGGACACATGTGTAGAACGTTCAGGTTTCTTACATAGATATACATGTGCCATGGTGGTTTGCTGCACCCATCAACCCGTCATCTACATTAGGTATTTCTCCTAATGCTATCCCTCCCCTAACCCCCCACCCTCTGACAGGCACCCATGTGCGATATTCCCTTCCCTGTATCCATGTGTTCTCATTGTTCAACTCCCACTTATGAGTGAGAACATGTGGTATTGGGTTTTCTGTTCTGTTAGTTTGCTGAGAATGATGGTTTCCAGCTTCATCCATGTCCCTGCAAAGGACATGAACTCATTCTGTTTTATGGATGCATATTATTCCATGGTGTATATTTGCCACATTTTCTTTATCGAGTCTATCACTGATGGGCATCTGGGTTGGTTCCAAGTCTTTGATATTGTGAATAGTGCTTTAATAAACATACGTGTGCATGTGTCTTTATAGTAGAATGATTTATAATCCTTTGGGTATATACCCAGTAATGGGATTGCTGGGTCAAATGGTATTTCTAGTTCTAGATCCTTGAGGAATTGCCACACTGTCTTCCACAATGGTTGAACTAATTTACACTCCCACCAGCAGTGTAAAAGCTTTCTTATTTCTCCACATCCTCTCCAGGATCTGTTGTTTCCTGACTTTTTAATGATCACCATTTTAACTGGTGTGAGATGGTATTTCATTGTGGTTTTGATTTGCATTTCTCTAATGGCCAGCGACGATGAGCTTTTTTTCATGTTTGCTGGCCGTATAAATGTCTTCTTTTGAAAAGTGTCTGTTCATATACTCTGCCCAATTTTTGATGGGGTTTTTTGTTTTTTTCTTGTAAATTTGCTTAAGTTCCTTGTAGATTCTGGGTATTAGCTCTTTGTCAGATGGATGGATTGCAAAAATTTTCTCCCATTCTGTAGGTTGCCTGTTCACTCTGATGATAGTTTCTTTTCCTGTGCAGAAGCTATTTAGTTTAATTAGATCTTATTTGTCAATTTTGGCTTTTGTTGCAATTGCTTTTTGTGTTTTAGTCATGAAGTCTTTGCACATGCAATGGTATTGCCTAGGTTTTCTTCTAGGGTTTTTATGGTTTTAGATCTTACGTTTACATCTTTAATCTATCTGGAGTTAATTTTTGCATAAGGTGTAAGGAAGGGGTCCAGTGTCAACTTTCTGCATATGGCTAGCCAATTTTCCTAGCACCATTTATTAAATAGGGAATCCTTTCCCCACTGCTTGTTTTATCAGGTTTGTCAAAGGTCAGATGTGTGTAGATGTGTGATGTTATTTCTGAGGCCTCTGTTCTGTTCCATTGGTCTATATATCTGTTTTGGTACCAGTACTATGCTGTTTTGGTTATTGTAGCCTTGTAGTATAGTTTGAAGTCAGGTAGCGTGATGCCTCCAGCTTTGTTCTTTTTGCTTAGGATTTTCTTGGCTATATGGGCTCTTTTTTCATTCCATATGAAATTTAAAGTAGGTTTTTCTAATTCTGTGAAGAAAGTCAATGGTAGCTTGATGGGGATAGCACTGAATCTATAAATTACTTTGGGCAGTATGGCCATTTTCACAATATTTATTCTTCCTATCCATGAGCATGGAATGTTCTTCCATTTGTTTGTGTCCTCTCTGATTTCCTTGAGCAGTGGTTTGTAGTTCTCCTTGAAGAGGTCCTTCACATCCCTTGTAAGTTGTATTCCTAGGTATTTTATTCTCTTTGTAGCAATTGTGAATGGGAGTTTGCTCATGATTTGGCTGTTTGTCTATTATTGGTGTATAGGAATGGTTGTGATTTTTGCACATTGATTTTGTATCCTGAGACTTAGCTGAAGTTGCTTATCAGCTTAAGGAGTTTCTGGGCTGAGATGATGGGGTTCTCTAAATATAAAATCATGTCATCTGCAAACAGAGATAAATTGACTTCGTCTCTTCCTATTTGAATATGCTTTATTTCTTTCTCTTGCCTGACTGCCCTGACCAGAACTTCCAATACTATGTTGAATAGGAGTGGTGAGAGAGGGCATCCTTGTCCTGTGCTGGTTTTCAAAGGGAACGCTTCCAGCTTTTGTCCATTCAGTATATTGGCTGTGGGTCTGCCATATATAGCTCTTATTATTTTGAGACATGTTTCATCAATACCTAGTTTATTGTGTGTTTTTAGCATGAAGGGCTGTTGAATTTTGTCAAAGGCTTTTTCTGCATCTATTGAGATAATCATGTGGCTTTTGTCATTGGTTCTGTTTATGTGATGGATTACGTTTATTGATTAGCATATGTTGAACCAGCTTTGCATCCCAGGGATGAAGCTGACTTGATTGTGGTGGATAAGCTTTTTAATGTGCTACTGGATTTGGTTTGCCAGTATTTTATTGAGTATTTTCGCATTGATCTTCATCAGGGATATTGGCCTGAAATTTTCTTTTTTGTGTGTGTCTCTGCCAGGTTTTGTTATTAGGATGATTTTGGCCTCATAAAATGAGTTAGGGAGGATTCCCTCTTTTTCTATCGTTTGGAATAGTTTCAGAAGGAATGGTACCAGCTCCTCTTTGCACCTCTGGTAGAATTCAGCTGTGAATACGCCTGGTCCTGGGCCTCTTTTGGTTGGTAGGCTATTAATTGCTGCCTCAATTTCAGAACTTGTTATTGGTCTAGTCAGGGATTTGACTTCTTCCTGGTTTAGTCTTGAGAGGGCGTATGTGTCCAGGAATTTATGCATTTCTTCTAGATTTTCTAGTATATTTGTGTAGAGGTGTTTATGGTATTCTCTGATAGTAGTTTGTATTTCTGTGGGATCAGTGATGATCTCCCCTTTATCATTCTTTTATTGTGTATATTTGATTCTTCTCTATTTTCTTCTTTATTAGTCTGGCTAGTGGTCTATCTATTTTGTTATTCTTTTCAAAAAACCACCTCCTGGATTCATTGATTTTTTGAAGGGTTTTTTGTGTCTCTATCTCCTTCAGTTCTGATCTAATCTTTGTTATTTCTTGTCTTCTGCTAGCTTTTGAATTTGTTTGCTCCTGCTTCTCTAGTTCTTTTAATTGTGATGTTAGGGTGTCAATTTTAGATCTTTCCCACTTTCTCCTGGGGGCATTTAGTGCTATAAATTTCCCTCTAAACACTGCTTTAGCTGTGTCCCACAAATTCTGGTACATTGTGTCTTCGTTCTCATTGGTTTCAAACAACTTACTCATTTCTGCCTTAAGTCATTCAGGAGCAGGTTGTTCAGTTTCCATGTAGTTGTGCAGTTTTGAGTGAGTTTCTTAATCCTGAGTTCTAATTTGATTGCACTGTGGACTGACAGACTCTTATGATTTCCATTCTTTTGCATTTGCCGAGGAGTGTTTTACTTCCAATTATGTGGTCGATTTTAGAATAAGTGCTATGTGGTGCTGAGAAGAATGCATATTCTGTTGATTTGGGGTGGAGAGTTCTCTAGATGTCTATTAGGTCCACTTGGTCCAGAGCTGAGTTCAAGTCCTGAATATCCTTCTTAATTTTCTGTCTTGTTGATATGTCTAATATTGATAGTGGGGTGTTAAGGTCGTCCACTATTATTGTGTGGGAATCTACATCTCTATGTAGGTCTCTATGAACTTGCTTTATGAATCTGGGTGCTCCTGTATTGGGTGCAAATATATTTAGGATAATTAACCCTTCTTGTTGCAGTGATCCCTTTACCATTATGTAATGCCCTTCTGTCTTTTTTGATCTTTGTTGGTTTAAAGTCTGTTTTATCAGAGACTAGGATTGCAACCCCTGTTTTTTTTCTTGCTTTACATTTGCTTGGTAAATCTTCCTCCATCTGCTTATTTTGAGCCTATGTGTGTCTTTGCACATGAGATGGGTCTCTTGAATACAGCACAGCAATGGGCCTAGACTCTCTATCCAATTTGCCAGTCTGTGCCTTTTAATTGGGGAATTTAGTCCATTTACATTTAAGGTTAATATTGTTATTGTTATTGTTATGTGTGAACTTGATCCTGTCATTATGATGCTAGCTGGCTAGTTGATGCAGCTTCTTCATAGTGTTGATGGTCTTTACAAGTTGGTATGTTTTTGCAATGGCTGGTACCAGTTTTTCCTTTCTGTATTTAGTGCTTCCTGCTCATGTAAGGCAGGTCTGGTGGTGACAAAATCCCTCAGTATTTCCTTGTCTGGAAAGGATTTTATTTCTCCTTTGCTTATGAAGCTGTTTGGCTGGATATGAAATTCTGGGTTGAAAATTCTTTTAAGAATGTTGAATATTGTCCCCCACTGTCTTGTGGCTTGTAGGATTTCTGCAGAGAGAGCCGCTCTTTGTCTGCTGGGCTTCCCTTTGTGGGTAACCCGACCTTTCTCTCTGGCTGCCCTTAACATTTTTTCCTTCATTTCAACTTTGGGGAATCTGATGATTGTGTGTCTTGGGGTTGCTATTATTGAGGATTATCTTTGTGGTGTTCTCTGTATTTCATAAATTTGAATGTTTGCCTATCTTGCTATGGTGGGTAAGTTCTCCTGAATAATATCCTGAAGTGTGTTTTCCAACTTGGTTCCATTCTCCCCATCACTTTCAGGTACATCAATCAAACGTTGGTTTTTTCACATAGTCCCATATTTCCTGGAGGCTTTTTCCTTCCTTTTCATTCTTTTATCTCTAATCTTGTCTTCATGCTTTATTGATCTTCAATCTCTGATATCCTTTCTTCCACTTGATCAATTCAGCTATTGATACTTGTGTATGCTCCACGAAGTTCTCCTGCTGTGTTTTTCAGCTCCATCAGGTCATTTAAGTTCTTCTGTAAGCTGGTTATTCTAGTTAGCAATTCCTCTCACCTTTTATCAAGGTTCTTAGCTTCCTTGCATTGGGTTAGAACATGCTCCTTTAGCTCAGAGGAGTTTGTTATTATCCACCTTCTGAAGCCTACTTCTGTCAATTCGTCAAACTCATTCTCCATCCACTTTTGTTCCCTTGCTGGCAAGGAGTTGTGATCTTTTGGAGGAGAAGAGGCATTCTAGTTTTTGGAATTTTCAGCCTTTTTGTGCTTGTTTTTCCTCATCTTCGTGGATTTATCTACCTTTGGTCTTTGGTGTTGGTGACCTTTGGATGGAGCTTTTGCATTGTCATCCTTTTTGTTGATGTTGATGCTATTGCTTTTTGTTTGTTAGTTTTCCTTCTAACAGTCTGCAGGTCTGCTGGAGTTTGCTGGGGGTCCACTCCAGACCCTGTTTGCCTGGGTATCACCAGCAGAGGCTGCAGAACAGCAGATATTGCTGCCTGCTCCTTCCTGTGGAAGCTTCATCCCAGAGGGACACCTGCCAGATGCCAGCCAGAGCTCTCCTGTATGAGGTGTTTGTCAGCTCCTGCTGGGAGATGTCTCCCCATCAGGAGGCACGTGGGTCAGGGACCCACTTGAGGAGGCAGTCTGTCCCTTAGCAGAGCTTGAACGCTGTGCTGGGAGATCTGCTGCTCTCTTCAGAGCTGGCAGGAAGGAACGTGTAAGTCTGCTGAAGCTGTGCCCACAGCCGCCCCTTCCCCCGGGTGCTTGCCTGAGTGAGATGGGAGTTTTATCTATAAGTCCCTGATTGGGGCTGCTGCCTTTCTTTCAGAGATGCCCTGCTCAGAGAGGAGGAATCTAGAGAGGCAGTCTGGCTATAGTGGCTCAGTGGCACTGTGGTGGGCTCCACCCAGTCCAAACTTAGTGGGAACACTTTAATATAACTTCTTTAATTTACAAGTGATATAACTACATAATAAAAATGTGATAGAAAAACTAATTTATAGTCACTATACCCAGCAAAACTAGCATGAACATGTTTGAGTAATCCCCGCCCCCCTCTTTTTCTTACTATATTTCCCTCTACCCTAACTGACACTCCAAAAAACCCTTAATCTTTTCTTTCCTTCCAGGTGTATCTAACCTCATTCTCTCTACTGCCACAGGAGGGACTTTTCTGATCCGTGCATTTGTTTCTCCATTCTCCCTCTTCAAATGCTCCAGCAGTGCCTTGGAGTCTTTGGGATAAGTCCACACTCCACAGCATGGTCTTTAAGCCTCTTGATTTTGTCTGTGCCACCTCACCAACCTCTTCTCTTCATACATTGCCACACCCCCATCTCCATGCAACCCCTGAATGCCTGCTTATGATTTTAAACTCAACCCTGGCTCACCAACTCCAAAACATCATCCCCATCCCACCCCCATTGATCATTTAGGTTGGTAGGTCCCTCCTTTTCCCCCCTCACCATACCTTGACAATAGCAACTAACTTATTATTGTTATTATTGACAGAGGGTCTCACTCTGTCACCCATCCTGGAGTACAGTGGTGCAATCATGGATCGCTATATCCTTAAGCTCCTGGGTTTAAGTGATCCTTCCACCTCAGCCTCCTGCGTAGCTGATACTACAGGAGTGTGCCACCACATCCAGCTAATTTTTGTATCTTTTGTAAAGACAGGATTTCATCATGTTGCCCAGGCTGGTCTGGAACTCCTGGACTCAAGTGATCTGCACATCTCAGCCTCCCAAAGTATTGGGATTACAGGTGTGAGCCACCATGGCCAGCTTAATTATTATTTTGATGATTCCCCAAAACAGTATTGATGAAAACCATGAGATTACATAGCAACAATATGTATTCCCAAAACACCAATTTTACTCAGTGGTGTAGTTTTAAACACTTCATGACAAAATATATGCTCAAAATATGTTTTGAAGATTGACTACTCATCTGGGCACTGGGGATATAGCGGCGAACAAAACATATAAAAATCTCTATTTAGGGATCCCTAAATCTTGCTTAGGGATCTGCTATTTAGAGAAGGATTTGGATACGATACCAAAACAAATTAGTAAATTCTATATTATATTGGAAAGCATTAAGAGGGAAGATGATGTAATTTATTGTCTCAGTCTGGACAATTCTTGCGTGAAAGAAGTGCCCCTAATAATTACACCAGGGCCACATGTGTCGGCCGGAAGTACGGCTGATAACAACGTTAAAGCGGTGTTTGTAAACGGGGACTGTCCCATTTAGCCTGGGGAGCATGATGTGGTAGGCAGCTTCTGACAAGGCTCCCCCAAATGCCTGCTTCCTGGTATTCACACCCTTGTGTAATCACCTCTAACTATGGGCTAGACCTAGTGACTTCCTTCTAACAAAGAAAATATAGGCAAAGTGATGGGATATCACTTCCAAGATTAGGCTACAAAGTCTGTGACTCCCGTCTTACTAGCACTCTCTCTTGCCTTCTAGGCTTGTCCATTTTAATGAGAAGCTTATGTGGCATGGAACTGAGTTCACCCCCAACCAGCAGCTGGTGAGGAATGGAGCTCTTCGTTCAATGACTCCTAATGAGCTTTGAGACAACCAAAGCCCCCTAGCTAACCTGTGCCTGGATTCCTGGCCCACAAAGACAGTGAGAGAGTAAGTACGTATTGTTTGAAGTCCCTTAGTTTTGGGGTGATTTGTTACACAGCGATAGTTAACTCTTATATACAATTACTCTAGTGGCAAGTACTACGGGGAAAAATGAAGTAGGGAAGAGAACTAGAATGTGATGAGGTTGGGGGTGAGGGATGAGTTGAAATCTTAAGTAGCATGACCAAGGAAGGACTTTAAGGAGGAGGTTCCATTGAATGGAAACTTGACAGAGGTGAGATTGTGTCATGCAGACATCTGCGGGGAGATCCTTCCAGGCTGAGGGGCATGGATTTGTAATGAGGTGGAGGTGAAAATTCATATGTGCCAACCATCTTCTGAGTGCTTTACCTATACCTTCACATGCTGTCCACACAGAAGCCTAAGTGACAGGTTCTGGATTCTATCCATGTACAGAACGTGGCCACTCAGGTTTAGTTCCCCAAATCACACTGCAGTAGCATTGATGCTGGGTACTAAACACAGTTCTGTTGAGTCCAAGTCCATGCCGGAGAAGGTATCTTAGTTTCCTTTTGCTGCTGTAATGAATTATCATGGACTTAGTGGCTTAACACATGCAAATTTATAATTTTACAGTTTTGTGGGTCAGAATTCTGGCATGGATCTCACCAGGCTAAGATCAAGGCATCAGGAGAGCTGCATTCTTTTCTGGAGGTTCTAGAGGCAAACTCATTTATCTTCTCATTCAGACTGTTGGCAGAATTCCATTGAAGGCCTTGGCTTTGCAGGTTGTAGGTTCCTGTTGCCTTGCTGGCTTGCCAGCCAGGGGCTGCTCCCTGATTCTAGAGGACACCCACATTCCTTGGCCCATGGTCCCTTTCCTCCATTTTTTTTTTAATTTTTTTTTTTGAGACGGAGTCTTGCTCTGTTGCCACACTGGAGTACAGTGGCGCGATCTCAGCTCACCGCAACCTCCGCCTGCTGGGTTCAAGTGATTCTCCTGCCTCAGCCTTCTGAGTAGCTGAGACTACAGGTGCACACCACCACACCTGGCTAATTTTTGTATTTTTACCAGAGACGGGGTTTCACCATGTTGGCCAGGATGGTCTTCATCTCTTGACCTTGTGATCCGCCTGCCTCACCCTCCCAAAGTGCTGGGATTACAGGCATGAGCCACTGCACCCAGCCCTTTTCCTCCATTTTTAAAGCCAGCAATAGTGGGTAGAGTCCCTCTAACACTTTGAATCTTTCCTGCCTCTTTGTTGTGGTTGTGTTGCTTCTGCCTGTCTCTTCCACTTTAAGGACCCAGGTGATCAGGCTGAGCCCACTTAAGTAATCAAGATTAATCTCCCTCTATTAAGTTCAGTAACCTTAATTCAATCTGCAAAATCCTGTTTGCCATTTAATAGAACTTATTCACAGATTCCAGAGATTGGCATACAGACACTTTGGGGGCCATTATTGTACTTCCCAGAGGGGCATTTTGGGAAAACAATATCAGAATTACTGAAGATACAAGGATGTTCTGTTGGAGTTGAAACACAAGTAAACCAGTCACTGCTGTGACAGGTCTATGTGATAGATGTTATTTATGGGACTGACACCATCTTCCTTAGACTGAAGGACTGTCAAGACAGGCTTTCTGTAGGATGTGTGTTTGAGTTAAGTCTTAAGGATAGTCAGGAGAAGGTGGAGATGATAGGTAGTCTTCTAGAGAGAGGAAGCCTGGAGCAAAATCACTAAGTTGATGAACAGCATGCCCAGGTTAAAGAACTGTATGCTAAGAACTGAAAGCCACCTGCTTTAGGGAAGGGAAGACTGTGAGTGATTGCAAGTCTGAGAGAACAGGGGACTTTAGTGCATAGTGAGTGCTGAAACTTTATCCTAAAGGATATGGATTTGAATTTACAAGGTCTTCTAATTAAAGAGATTTGAATATCAGGATTTATACGTAGAGTAGAAAAAAAAGCGCTGCTCTATGCCTCACCTCCAAATTTATTTCCTACCATAATGTATCTTTCTTAAGTTTCTAACTTAACTCTCAAGTTAGACAGGGACAAAAGTTGGTTCATTCTACCCCATTCCATATAAATGATGGGCATTAATAGACTGGGTTAAAAAAATGTGGTACATATACACCATGGAAGACTATACAGCCATAAAAAGGAATGAAATTGTGTCTTTTGCAGGGATATGGATGAAGCTGGAAGCCATCATCCTCGGCAAACTAACACAGTAGCAGAAAACCAAATACCGCATATTCTCACTTATAAGTGGGAGTTGAACAATGAGAACACATGGACACAGAGGGGGAACAACACCTGCCAGGGCTTGTTGGGGGGTGGGGGGTGAGGGGAGGGAAATTAAAGGATGGGTCAATAGGTGCGGCAAACCACCATGGCACACATATGCCTATGTAACAAACCTGCACGTTCTGCACGTGTATCCCATTTTTTTTTAGAAGAAATAAAAAAAAAGTAATGGGCATTAGCTACAGATAAAATTAAAGGAAAAAATACAGGAACAATTTCTCAGAAGTATCATTTGAAAACTTCTGATCATGAGTGGCTAGCTATCTGCACATATGTGTTATATTACTGTATTCACAACCTGTAAATGTTTTGGTGGTTTTCTCTGATATGCACGTTATATATTAGACATTGATGTCAGTGACTTAACTAAGTCTAGCAATGGTTAGGAAAACATCTTGGTCCAGTAACATTTTTCACTCAGCTAATAATTCCACAGTTGCAAGGCTCATTCCTCTGTCTACATGTGACAAATAACATGTAGAACTGCAGCCATAATTGAAAACAAAATCTACCTCTGTTTCATTCGCACACAATTTCTAGGGAAAAGGAGACTTTTTTTTCCAGTAACAAAACTGTCATATAGATTTTATCCTAGGAGAAAAAATACAAACAATTGTATTTCTGTAAGAATTATTTGGCTATGGTGGGCCTTCTGGTCTAAGGGGTCCCATTGTTGTCATCTTTAAAGATAATAAGAATGGGTAGGAGATCTACTCTTAACGAAAACTAGAGAATTACATGTTCTGGTGTCAGGGAGGGAGCAGTTACTTTATGTGGGCATTTTCCCTGAAGCTGTTATTTAGGGGATTGTTTTCTCTGACCTTTGAAGCACTTTTAATTTTTTCAACATGTAAAGAAAGGCCAGCATTTCATCTCAGCAACAATTATGATGAAAATAGCTCTAAGTAAAAGTGAGTTGAAAGGAACTGTCCTCACCACATGGTTCTATTGTATATTGTTTTCAAGAAGGCATTTTAAGGAGAGAGAAGGGAGGAGGGAAGAAGAAGGGGAAAAAAGGGAGACAGAAATAGAAGTGGGGGTGGGGAGAGAGAGAGAGACCCAGAGACCAAGAACGGAGTAAGCAAAATGCTGAGTGAAGATGTAAAGGGATTAGGAGAGAGGGTGCTAAGAGTGAGAGGCTTGTCATCAATTCTTAGCTTCATCCGTGGGTCTGTGAAGTGTGATGGAATTAAGTCTAAGTTATAGAAGTATCTTTGCTTCTAGATCCTCCTGACATATATAATCTCAATTCAAATCTTTCTCTCTTTAAAGCCCTCTTCGAACATTCAGGTAAGCTCCAATTTGCTTTTAAGCTGTTTTCTCCCTGTGGGACCAGGATCTAATCAGTCTCATTATGGATAGCTATGGTACTCATTCATCCTCCTTGCAACCTTTCCTTTGGGAACAGCCCTTCCTTCAGCTCGTAGCATTTAGATGGAGCTGTCAGTCAGGGCGTTACTCCTCTCCCACAGAAGCTGGACAAATGATGCTTACTTACCCATCAGAGACCTTTTGGGGGCTGGAATGGATGTTTGGAGCCAGAGATGGTTTCTCTCCTTATGAAATTTTGAGTTATAACGACCACTTAAGTTTAAAATGGTAATCCTTCCCATCATGTAAAGAGAATCCTTCAGCAAATGAAAGCAGCACTGCCAGAAATCAGAGCCAAGTCTTGGAGGGAGAATCAGTTCCTGAGATCATTCACAGAATGTCTGAATTTAGCCAGCCTAAAGGAAGACAATACCAGACCTTTTTATCTGCAGCAGCCAATAGACTCCATTTTAAGTTGAGGCTAGTTTGAGCTTGCATTCTATTCCCTGCAATGGAAACGGCCTTAGATATAATAATATTTCTTTAATATTTTCTTAAGTTGGATTTCAATAGAAATTAGAATCTACTGAACCTGCTGACTTATTCTACTGCAACGTAAACCATGTGTCTTGGCTACATTTCAGCATTAACAAATCTGCACTACTTTTCTGGTTCCTCCCAGTAACTTTATTCTACTTGTTCTGTGACACTCGTATTAAGCGATTTCTGCCAAGTTTGGTTACTCTTCTCTGAGAGACCTAACAGATAATCTTATTTTCATCCATTCTTAGCACCTCGCAGTCCTCAATACCCATCCGTAACTCTAGTCAATAGACCATCAGTGATAGGGAACCACCTACAACTCTAGAATATCAATGACAGGGCTTCTGGAAATGGTGTCTTAGTCCATTTGGATTGCTATAAAGGAATACCTAGGCTGAGTAATTCAGAATGGAAAAAAAAAGTTTGATTTACAATTCTAATGACCACCAAGTACAAGATTAGGCACTGATAGAGAACCACCTACAACTCTAGAATATCAGTGACAGGGCTTCTAGAAATGGTGTCTTAGTCCATTTGGGTTGCTATAAAGGAATACCTAGACTGAGTAATTCAGAATGAAAAAAAAGTTTGTTTGATTTACAATTCTAATGACCACCAAGTTCAAGATTAGGCAGTGATAGGGAACCACCTACAACTCTAGAATATCAATGACAGGGCTTCTAGAAATGGTGTCTTAGTCCATTTGGGTTGCTATAAAGGAATACCTAGACACTCATGTTAAGTGATTTCTGCCAAGTTTGGTTACTCTTCTCTGAGAGACCTGACAGATAATCTTATTTTCATCCATTCTTAGCACATCACAGTCCTCAATACCCATCCGTAACTCTAGTCAATAGACTATCAGTGATAGGGAACCACCTACAACTCTATAATTGATTTACAATTCTAATGGCTACCAAGTTCAAGATTAGGCATCTAGTGAGGGCCAACAGCTGCTTCCACTCATGGTGGAAGGCGAGGAGGACCCTGCATGGGCAGAGAGCATACAAAGAGAGGAAGCATGAGAGAGTAAGGAGGTACCAGGTTCTTTTTAACAACCAGCTCTCTTGGTGAACTAACAGGGTGAGAACTCACTCATCACCAAAAGAGAGCATTATTCTATTCATGAGGGCTCTGTCTCCATGACCCAAATACCTCCCACTAGGCCCCACCTCCCAGGACTGACACACTGATGAAATTTCAACATGAGATTTGGTGGTGACAAATGAACCATATCCAAACCATAAGAGACAGCAAGAGGAACACAGAAATGGTGCCAGACAGTAAAAGGAATTTTGTCACCAATGTGAGGTCACATCGACCATTCTCCATGGCTCCCATGTAGATATTTTATGACCCTAGCCCATGTGGATCACATCAGACTGGTACCTGTCAAATTCCTGCCTTGATTTATGTGAATAAAACTCTATATTCTCTGGCAAAAGCACATGAAAAAAGACTTTTTCTTCTTAAATAAAAATGGGCCCTTAAAAAGAAAATGATGACCAGAAAGCACATGTTCCAAGTGGAAAAGGTTAACACTGAAAATCTTTAATTTTAGGGATTTCCTCAGTTCTTCTCTTAAGCTTCTGTTTCTCGCTTTCCATCCTTGGGTTTTTACTACTTATTGCTACCTGCACTAGAGAGCAAATAAAATGAAATCTAATTTAGAGTGGACGTCTGCTACCTCGCAGTGCCCTTTGGGAAATTTTAGTACAAGAGGTCACTGTTTAAACATTTTGCTATACATCATGTGTGGGGATTGCAGTCAACCGAGATACCCCTGTGCAGTGTACACACACCCATACATAAGAACATGCTCTCAATACACACAGATGTGCACATGTAGTAAAATGTTCGAGTTCCCCAGGGGCTTTCTTAGATGGGAATGAGCAGCCCTACTGGCCTCAGGTTTTGGATGTGGCATAGGATAGGGAGTATGGGACACAATCCCTTTCCTCCACGTCAGTAAGGACGAGGCTCCACCCCAGCTGGACTCTCAGGGAGTTGAGGTTCCTTTCTGCTGCATATCAGCACTCCCTGCTTCTGCCCCAAATCAGCCTTGCCCACCTTCCCACTGCCACATCATCCAGCTGCTTCAGTGGCATCTTCCTGTTCTGCATGGCAGGGGACCCAACTCAGCCCATGAAGCCACTGAAATACAAGAAAGAGCATCTTCATTGAAGCCACTGGAGCATGGGAAAGAGCACCACCAGCTCCCTGCTCACTAGCTGTGAACCTCAGGTACTCTACAGATCTTTGAGTTGTTTCCTTAATTTGTTAATTGAGAATAAAAATGACTGCCTAATAAGAGTCTTGTGAGGATTCAGTACAATAATATACATAAAATGCCCGGTTTTTGTAGATGTTCAATAAAGGTCTGTATTAGTCTGTTTTTATGCTGTTGATAAGGACACAGCCGAGACAGGGCAATTTACAAATGAAAGGGGTTTAATGGATTCACAGTTCCATGTGGCTGGGGAGGCCTCACAATCATGGTGGAAGGTGAAAGGCACGTTTCACATGGTGGCAGACAAGAGAAGAATGAGAGCCAAGTGAAGGGGGTTTCCCCTTATAAAACCATCAGATCTTGTGAGACTTATTCACTACCACGAGAACAGTATGGGAGAAACCACCCCCATGATTCAGTTATCTTCCACAGGATCCCTCCCACAACATGAGGGAATTATGGGAGCTACAATTCAAGATGAGATTTGGGTGGGGACACAGTCAAACCACATTAAGGTCATTTCTCCATTCTTTTCTTTCCATTCTCAAAGACAGTCAGTGTTAAAACTCTTTCCATAAGTTTAATTTTCCATGTCATCTTATACCACTAATTATGCCTGGCCTATAGTAGATACTCCATAAATAAATGTTTAATAAACAATTAAAAGAAGTCTGGCTGATCATATATTAAAATATGTATTTGTAGAAGATTACTGCAACCTAGGTCCTTAGACAAATGGAGTTGGAATATGGCAGATATAACAGGGTGAGCATGTGCCACATTTTTCAGAAGGAGGACCCCAACAATGTGCCACATTGCACAGGGTGACCTGAAGAGGGCTGCTGATTTTCTGTGGTCAACACCCCACCACTTCAGGACACCAGCAGGGCTGGTTATGTTAATAGGACTATGCTACCAGCTCTCTCTCTTCTGTTCATATCCCTGCTGCTATATTCTAGAGAAGCCTGTGTTTCTATCTTTGCTTGGCCTTAAAACCAGAGGTTGGGAAGTATGGGTAATAAGGTCTGCTCCATGCAGTCCTCTATGCTCAGTGGCTCTGAGAATCACCAAGTACAGTGTAGTTTCCCACTGAGTCAGTATAGATGTCCTTTGTTGGGTGTCCGTGCAACTGTCACTACCTTATGCCCCATCACTCTGTGCCATAGCAAAGATGCCTTTTGCCTTCAACCACATAGGTGGCTGAGCAAGAGAGGGCTTTGGCTTGACAGAAGATCTCAAGCATTTGCTTTCTGCCTTCTAGTTTGAGTGGTTGTTGTTGCTCTTTTCAAAGACTTCAGATACAGGGACAATGTAAATGTCAGTCATTCTGGTAAAATCCTTGCATATGTGGTCTGTGAGGCAGCCATCCTTGGGAGCTTGTGCCTGTGTCTGAATTATAAGAAAGTGTGATGAAAATGGCACTCCTGTTTCAAGTTTTAGGTATCAGCACTGCCATGGTCACACCTGGGCCTAAGAAACCACCTATTATCTTGGTAAGGCCAATTAAGCCACAAAACATGCAGTGTTAAAGAATACACACTGGGTACAGATGTACCACTGTGGAATGCCATGTAGCAAATATTATCTTGAAGCACATTCTAGGGTAGCAAAAAGTGTGGTGCAGACAGCCTAGAAATGAGAATCAGCAGATAAGAACTGCGGTTCCACCATAACTGCTAACCAGCTGTTTGACCTTGGCAAAGATACTTAACCTCTTTGGACCTTAGCTTCTCTAAGTACATAATTAGACGTCTGGTCTAGACAATTAGTTTCTAAATCTCCTGTCAGCTCTAACACTCTATGATTATTTCGGCCCATAGTCTAGTAATTTTCCAAGACAAGTCCAATAATAAGAACCATATCACCCCTAAGTATCTAATTGGTTAAAGAAGGCTTGGATTTGTTGACAACTACGAAAATGAGGAACTAAAAAGCCAGGTTAAGGGAAATTAATACACTGATGAGGATGAATGTGAGAAGACAACAAAGACTGGAATAAGTGTTTTTCAAGGACTGGCTCCAAGGGACCTGAATTTGCATAAGCTTATCAGAAACTAAAATAAGCCCAACTTCCTAAAGAATTAAATATTATCTGTGCAACTAGGACTTTTCAATACGATGTGCAAGGCTTGGATCAGAATTCCTTATTGGTAGCCTGGATGCACTGGACTTCTTTGACAAGAGATACAAAGAATAAAATAAATCAAGCAGGACAGCCAGAGGGCATTTCTCAATATTTATAAACTAAAAATGAAGAGTTCTGGAAATAATATTGAAAATAAAATATCTGATTCAATTTTCTCATACTTAACAAATTTTGGTAACTCTAGGCTGTCAGATAGGAGAATATGTGTCCACATAAATAGAAAAGTACAATGAATAAAATTTTGTTACCAATAAATTGTTTGAAAACTGGAATTCCACGTATGCCTATATATTTTCCCTAGTCTTTTCAGCTGAACTTTGATTTCCTAGAAGTATGTGCTTTTTATTTGATAGTTCTAGATATAAATATTCAATGGATCTAAAATCTCTATGATGTACAGTCCCCTAATGTTTACAACTGTCTGCAACTGGATGTTGATCTGCATTTTCTGATTGTGTTTCTAACTACCCATGAAGGAATGAGTTTTATTGATAAAGAGGATAAACTTATGAGTCAAGCCTGAGTTTGATGTTAACTCTACCATTCACAAATTGTGAACCTTGGTCAACTTATTCAAATTTTTATATCCTCAGGTTCTTTATCTGTAAAATGGGTCAGGGTTTCTCAGCCTTGGCGCTATTGATATCTTGAGTGGTGACATGGTTTGTCTGTGTCCTCACCCGAATCTCATCTTGAACTGTTGTTCCCGTAATCCCTACATGTCGTGGGAGGGACCTGATGGGAGGTAATTGAATAATGGGGGCAGGTCTTTCCTGTGCTGTTCTCATTATAGTAAATAAGACTAATGAGATCTGATTGTTTTTATAAAAGGGAGTTCCTCTGCACACACTCTCTTGTCTGCTGCCATGCGAGACATGACTTTGCTCCTTTTGCCTTCTGCCATGATTGTGAGACCTCCCGAGCCACGTGGAACTGTGAGTCAATTAAACCTCTTTCCTTTATCAGTTACCTTGTCTTGCATATGTCTTTATTATCAGTGTGGAATGGACTAATACAGGTGAGATAATTTGTCCTTTACTCAGTAGATGCCAGTTGGATACCAGCAGTTGTGACAACCAACAATGTCTCTAGACATTGTTCTGTGTTCCCTGTGGGGCAAAATCACCCTAGGTTGAGGATCTCTGATGCTTATCTCAACTGGGGTAATCATGCTTATCTTATTGTGTCACTGGAAGGATGGAATAAAAGATGGATAAAAAGCTTCTACTGCAGCCTGGGCCCAGTTCACTTTCTCTCTTGGCTCCAATCCTGGTGGACACAGTAGGGGCTCCTCAAAAGCTCCACCCATCACCTCCTTGAGTCACTGCATCATCTACTTCACACTGGGGCATAGACAATTGGATGGCTTCTTTGATCTCTGTCTAGCACTTGATCATAAGTATTGGATTTGAAAACCTAACTTTAAATAATGTGAGGAAGAAGATCCAAGGTATGTTTTATTTCAACATATTAAAAATGGATATCAGATATAAAAATATTGGTTAAGTTATATAAGTAGAATTGTTTCTAGACCATATTGTGTATTAATTATATCCTAGTTCATAGCCATAAAACAATATTTTATTATACTACATTTCTGGTGGTCACTGAGCATCCATGAGTATAGTAAGTGGAAAAATGGTAAAATCTGCAAAATGGTTCTATATTAGATTTTATTAAATAAGAGAAGCAACAACTTAAATCAGACTCAAAAAATCAAAATAATTTGGCTCCTTTAAAAAGCAAAGAAAGATCAACAAAAAACTAACATTTGGCCGAGGTAGCTTGCTCCCTTGTGGATTCAGAGCTGAAAGTTACTGAAGACATATCAGTACAAATGTGCACATTAGATAATTCCCACTAAAGCATCTCTTGCAAATAAAATTTATGGACATCTGACAGCATTTATTGCCTGTCCTTTATAAACACAGTACTTAACAATAAATGCCCTCAAAGAATTCTCCAGTTCTCAGATCCCACCACAGAAGGCCTTAAGCTTCAAAACTACTGGCTTTCTTCTGAAAACCTTTTTTTAATCCAATGAATACCAAAAAAACCTCTTTCCTGAATAAAATATTAGCTGAATGGTTTACTGTAGAATAATCCTTTATCTTAGCTATCAATGCTGATGTGTCATTTATGGTTATTTGTTATATGATAGATAAAATGTTTGAATGACAAATCCTAAATAAGTTTTGAATATGTATTATATATAATATGCATATGTTATATATATTATGTAAAATATATATACTTTTTCCTCCCTGCTCCAGTTTTTTCCATCTCTAATAGTTGTAAGGATAAAATTTGCAATAATTCTTTTACAGTGTTACAGAATTCTAATGTGAATAAGAAAAAAAGGAATAAGACTGGAATACCAAGCCATGAACTTGGAAAGAAATCCAAACTGGCATACTGGTGAATACTACATTTTCTTGAACCAATGTGCCAACTTGGAACAATTGTTTAACTTACCTGTTTCTATTTCCTCAACTTATATCTATTGGTCCTCAAAATAGAGACATGTCAAACATACACATTCAATAATTATACACATATACCAGATGCTGTAGCATTTACAATGAAGTCACCCTTTGCAAATCATTTTCATATATGTCTGCTAGTAGTTAAAAAGATACCTAACTTTATTGGAGGAAAAAATAAATAATCTATTTCTGCATAATTAAGCTAAGCTCAAATATGTTTTCTGACCCCAATCCAATTGTATTGATTTCTCACTTTGCCTAAGACCACAAGAAAACATTCACTACTTTTGCCACCTTTTAAAATCTTTGATCCTGATCTTCTATGTTTGATGGTGCCTACGGCTCTCTTATGCTCATGACATTTTAGTGAACTTCACTAGGTGATTTTGTTGGAATACCTCTTGGAAACAACTTACTTTATAGAAAATAAGTAAAACATAGAAATATAGCATGCAAGTGAAGAGCATGGACTCTGGGACCATATTGCCTAATTCTAATGGTGGCTCAGCCTCTCAGGAGATGTGCTGATGGGAAAAGTCATTTAGGCTCTCTCTGTGTTCCTCAGCTTCCTTATCTGCAATCTGGGGATAGTAATTGTACCCAACTCACAGAGTTGATGTGAGAATTAAATGAGTTTAAAATTAGAAGAGTGCCTGGAACTCTGAAGTGTTGGCTCGCTATTATTATACTTTACATAGTTAATACTATAATTCAGCTGGGCTTGACCCCAGTACTTTCTACAGGTGTAAGGATGAACAAACCCCTACCCCTCTCAGGCTCAGTGTTTTGATCTGTAAAATTGAGGTGGGATGAATGATCTTCTCTATCCCTGTCATTTGGTTAGGGTTTACTGATAATGCCTGGGGCAGTGCCATGGGAGTATAAATTGGTAAGATGTTATGGAAGGCAATGTTGCAGTATGGTTTATAATGTAATGTGTTCATACTTCTAGTCTCAGAAATTTGTAGTGTAGGTAATTTATCTTACAAAAATACTTGCATACATACATAAAGATAAATATATATGAATGTTTATTAAAACATGTTTAAAAATGACCCCAATATGCATTTATTAGTAACTGGTTAACTATGACAGATAATGCTACTTTAATTTATAGCTATTCAAAAGGAGTTTGGAAGGAGTCATGGAAGTAAACAGCCAAGTGGAAAAACACAAGTATGTATATCATGGTCACATTTTGAAAAGAAAGAAAAAAAAGGAAGGAAGGAAGGAAGGAAAAGTGAATGAAAGCAGTAAAAAAATACATGTGTATCTTAGAATATGGACAGAAAACAGATTTTAAAAACATATGCCAGATAATTAACAGTAGTTAATCTGGAGTGGATTTATTGATGTCTCTATCTTTTATGTCATGTATTTCTTTATTCTCTAGTTTTTTTTTTTTTAATTTTACTTTCAGTTTGGGGGTACATGTGCAGGTTTGTTATATAGGTAAACTTGGGTTGTGGGTGTTTGTTGTGCAGATTATTTCATCACCCAGGAATTAAGCCTAGCACCCATTATTTATTTTTCCTGATCCTCTCCCACCTCCCACCCTCCACCCTCTGATAGGCCCCAGAATGTGCTTTTCCCCTGGTTTAGCTCTGTGTCCCCACCCAAATCTCATCTTGAATTGTAGCTCCCATAATTCCTATGTGTTGTGGGAAGGACCAGGTGGGAAATAATTTGAATCATGGGGTTGGTTTCCCCATGATACTGTTCTTGTGATAGTGAATAAGTCTCACAAGATCTGATGGTTTTATCAGGGGTTTCCGCTTTTGCATCTTCTTCATTTTCTCTTGCCACCACCATGTAAGAAGTGCCTTTCACCTCCCTGTCATGATTCTGAGATCTCCCCAGCCACCTGGAAGTATATGTCCAATGAAACCTCTTTTTCTTCCCAGTCTCAGGTATGTCTTTATCAGCAGTGTGAAAATGGACTAATACATCCCCTCTATTTGTCCATAAGTAAATATTACTTTGGTAGTTTGAAACAAAAAGCTGTTAAGTTTTTCTTTTTAAGAACAATCATAGACTTTGGAGTCAGACAAGCTTGGGTTCAAATTGTATCTTTATAGCTTTAAAGCAGTGTGACCAAGTTCAAACTATTTAAACTCTCTGTTCTTATTTCCTTAGTTGTAAAATGGATAATATGGAACTCTCCTTGTTACATAAAAATTAGTTTAGAAAGTACATTTAAATTCACTATCACAAAGCCTGGCAAACTGTAAATGTTCCATAAATGTTCGTTCTCTTCCCTCCACTCCCTGCTAATTACAAAATATCTGCATATGAAGCTGTTTATAGTTTAAAAATAGAAATACATTTCTCTACAAAGATTTTTATTTAGCTCTAGGTGTGACACAAATTTAACAGATTGAATTTGTGATAACTTTTACCTTAAATGTATCATTTTTCCTACGATCAGTGTTATTTTAGGAGGAACAAGAAAATATATGACCTAAGATCTGAAAAAAAATGGTTAACATTTAGCACTATTTTACAGTAGGTCCATCCAGAATAAAAGTATAGGTGTCCACTGTGTTTCAATCCATCTATAAAACAGTAAAGCACCACATAGTGAAGTGAGAGTTATTTCTATTTATATATGTATATATATATATATATATATGCAGAAAAACGTCTGAAAGGGTAAAAGCACCTCAGCATCAAGTGTCTATTTTTCAGATGTAAAATTACAAGTAAATTTCTTTTGAGCTTTTTTATATTTTACACATTAACAAAATTTATGTCTTTTGAAATAAAAATGCACAAAATTTTGTTTATACCTAAAATATGTAGAGTTATACAATGATGAAAAATAAACCATGGCCCTTGATAATGATTTTGCTTTAATTTTCTATGAAAATTGGCAGGGCAAACTTTCAAGCTAAGTGTTTTCTTAATTTGGATGAGGTCAACTAAATTCTGCAAAGGAAGTAGAGACAATGGATTTTGACTTGTTTCTAATATGAGGAAATACCCTGGTCTTATCATTACAACAGTGGATTGTTACTTTTGTTTTATTGTAAACAATTCAAAAACACATTAATGAAGAAATTGATGGGTATTATTTAGGGAATAGCATCTGTTTTTTTGGTTTGACTGAGTCTGTTATGATCGAATAGTTTAGTATATTTGTGAGAAGGGAATAACCACCAAATGCTTACTCAAAATATAACTTGACTAAAAAGTTTGGGTAACTTAATGCAATGGGAAATTGTTAAAAATGGGTGAAGGATGTTTGTCACTCGCTTCAGCCAAAATGACCTGTTTCAGGCTGAAAGCATGAGCCTGCAACAGGTGGGAGAGTGCGTGAGAAAGTATGAAGTATTATACTCTTAATATGTTCAAATTCAAAAGCATTTTCAAATTAAAAAAGGATTTAAAAATCATACAGTTTAATTTCTCCTATTTCTAGAAAAGCATATGAGTTGAACTTGAACTGGTTCTGGAACCCAGATCTCCCATCTCAACCTTCTTCCTTCTTTCCTTTCCACTAAAGCATGCTAATGTAATTAACATTCAGGTAAAGTCACATGGCACATAGGCTGAAGATTACCCAGACAGACTTCAGATCCTACTGAAAGATAGGATAATTAATATGATGGCTAACAGGATGTTTGTCAAAATTATATTTTTGGAATTTGGTTTTTTTTTCACCTTTAGGCTGACCTATTAATTACAGTCAATTACCGTATGTACACACTTATGAGGAAAAAACACTTCTTAGTGTTGCATGTCCAAATGAATCCACCGTGCTGAGGCCCTATATGTGTCTGATAAATTATTAACAGATGGTTGTTTATTACATGGATTTCACAGCTCCTTTGCCTCTCTCTCTTATTTCTGCTGAGTATTCTGGTAACAGAACCATTTCTCTCTAAAGACAGAAAGATGAAATCAGAGTAAGGAAACTCCCAAGTGGTCCACTTTATTCTACTGAATATTTTAGTCCAATGGCTTGGCAGAGAGGACCTTTGTAGATGTTGACGAAAACAATCTGTTACATCGCTGTCACTGTTCATTAAGAGACTTGCAAAGATCAAATATCCATATGTCATTCAAGAAGATAGCCAATTATTATAAATGTGGAATTTAGAGCTGTGTACTGAACAAATTCAAACTCCACAAAGCTACTGCACTGATTTTTCTAAAACCATCACCATAAGGAAAATTCATATTCCTGGTCACAAACACAAAACTCTTTAGATCTTACCCTTGCCCATAGCCTTGACTTCATGCTTTGCCCCTTCTTGCCTTGTATTAATACTTAAAAATCCAGCCCTGTGAATGGCGTTTCTTCTCAAGTCAGAGCATGCATCCACCTGCCTGCCTGGGGCATGAAGGACTTGGACTGGAAGGACAGCATGATATGCTCCTCGACAAGGTCTCCTCCCAGTTACTCCGTGTTGAACATCCCTATCACAAGGATGCTTGTCCAGGATTGAGTCTCATTACTAAGTTCCCAGGAATAGATGTTCCCCGCTCACCTCTCGCCACCCCTGCCACTAGCCCCAAGTACCATCTCTCAACTCGAGGTCTCTACCCAGCCATGCCTTCTCCGTGGTAGGCTCCTCAGATCTCTTCATTCAACTAGTAACCCCTTTCTCATCCCATAAATTCCCCTTCAAGATGTCACCTCCTTGAAAATACAGAAGCACAGCCAGAGACTGCTCATGGCCCCTCTATCTCAAACCCCACTTCACTGAATCAGCCCTGGGGTGTGCCGGCTGGCTCTTCTCCATGCTCTATGGCACTCAGTGCTTGCATGTTCAACACATTTGCTGTGTTCCACTGTAGCACAGTGGTTCTGACTGTGGACTCTGGAACAAGTGCCCCTGGGCTCAAATTCTGGCTCTTCATTTGCCAGCAGGATTACATAAGACAAGTGACTTGCTTCACCTTCCTTATTTGTAAACTAGACATAAAAAGCATGATCTGCCTCATAGAGAAGAGGATTAAATAAATCAATATATCTAAAGCTTACAATAGTCAGCCCTCCATGAGTGACAGCCCTCCATAAGTGACTGTATTTGTGCTTCACCCTTGATGTCAGGATTTAGTTTTCCCAGGAAAGTCTTACTGATTTGTATAACCATTGCCCCTCACAGAGTGCTTTGCATCTAGTAAGCTCCATATGTACAGTGGCCAAACTGAACTAGTAAGAATAAGGGGAATAAACTCAAGGTGAGAAAATCCTAGAACTGGAATTATCTAAACACCCAGGTTTAGTTCCAAATTCATGAAGCAAGGAGGAGATCTATGTAGGCATATATGGCCATGTTTTTTTTTCCAGGGGAAACTATTTCAGATGATTCTACCCTTGACTGTAAATGTGGTCTTCTCCAACAGCAGTCAGTATGTAGCTTCTGACTAATACCCAAAGGTTTCATGTCTATGCAGGGTATTCTATTATAGTTTTCAACAGAAAGTGTAAATTACCGGATGCCTGATAAATTCATCCAGAAACACTAAGAAAAACAGATGCTATTTTCCAAACCTTATCAAATGATTCCCTTTCTCCTCACTCACCAGGGTAGTTTGGGGCCAAATATGATGGAAAAGTCATTTGCTGACTTCTGACCACTTGCACACTCCAGAGGGAGGGGCTGGGGCAGTAAGGCAGATATATCAATTTCCCACACTCTACTCTCTTCCTTCTCTGCGTGGTTAAAAACAAAACAAAGTATTTGATTTCCTCATTTTTTCTACTAATGAAAGATGACAGATCCAATGGTTGAGCTCACAAATGAAAATCTTTATTTTGTATGATCAGAATCTTTCTGTTTCCACTGTAACCAATCCAATACCAGAGAGATATTCCAAAGTTTGCAAGGATAGTGCAAGTCAGCTATGATCTAGCATGTACTGAAGGACTTTTCACCAAGATGTCAGCTTCCTACACACTCAGAGACTTAGCTAGCTTTGACCTTGAAGACATTGACAGGGCATGCAAAGGAGAGATAATGGGTTGTTCCTGCTTGGAGGTTTGTATTCTAGATATACCTTTATTATATTTTAGACATTCTTCACTACTAAAAAGTAAAGTGGTTACCTTAGGGGGAGGCCACAGGGTAGCTACATATAGGAAATATATATATTACAAAAAAACTAGTCAAGGAACTTCGTGTGTGTGTGTGTGTGTATTAGTTTGCAGAATCTTTTTTTCCATTTGCTATTTATTTGCGTGAGAATAGCAATACACAGGCTTATATTTATCCTCAGCCCTCCCTAGCCCTCCCAAACTATATTAACTATCTGACTCTTAAAAAGAATTATGAAGGAACTAAAATGATAATGCAAAGAGACATGGAAAATAATATTTATTTAATTTATATGGATTTAGCCTTGAGAATTACTTTATGCTAAGAGACTCAGGGTGACTACAACCCCCACTCACGGGCAGAACAAGAGGCTAAACATGTCCTTATGCTGCAGAGTATATTTCAAACTATTAGAGTGACCCATTATTTCATTAATTTAAGTACATTTCTGGTTGCTGATAACATGAGTTCTAGCCTGTTGGCGGACAAGAAGAGAAGAACAAGGCTTTATTCCTATGGTTAGGTGCCGTTGCGACCTGAGGCACATGCTATTGTATGAGTGATTCTGACAAAGAGAATATCTGTTTTCAACTTGCACTTCATTTTGCACACAGGCTAAAATAGGAAAAGAGGCCATTTATGCATCACTTTCAAACACAAAGTACTTGATAGAGAAAAAAAAATTCTCTGAACAGTGGTCAGACTCTCCAAATAGACAAGCTGATGCCAAATAAAAGGAGTGATTGTGAACGGACCTGGCAGCACGTTCTTCAGGAAATGGCCGGGTGTGTGTATCCTTGCTGATTACATGTATAATAGCTCCACAAGCAATGCTGTCTATCAAGAAAGGCTGCATCTCAGAGTCGTGTTTTCAAAAGGAAAGAGAATGAGCACTCAGCTGAGCCTGTCTGGAAAGAGGCAAAGCGGCTCTAGGAGAGGGGAAGGAGTTGGGAGTTCTTACATGCTGGTGACAGCCAAGCCGCAAGAGATGAGCAGGGCACAGAGCACATGTTCAAAGGAAAATCCAGTGTTGACTTTTACCACTACAGGATGTTCGAAAAAGGATTCAGGAAAATCAAAAGTCAAAAGCATAGATCAGCCTGTGGAAAGTCCAGCATGTCTTTCCACTTTGTAGATGAACTCTCTGGAACAAAAAGTGACATTCAGATTTCAAGTCACAGCTAGGATATCCGAGTCCCACGGGTAATGGGAACATGTCCGGACAACATTGGGAAATGAGTGGGCTGCTGCCCTGCAAGAACCGAATGGGATACAATGCTGGAACACACTTGCCACAATGCCTAGCAGTAAGTTCTATGAAAACATTATCATTCCCAACATTAATACTAATCATTATAACAAACATCTAAATTTTAAGAGGCCCTTCTACCTTTGTCACCCTGTAAATGACATGGATAAAGTCATAGTTTATGTGGCTGTGACACCACAAAGACCCAGGGCTGATTTACCCAGCAATACCCCCTTTCTCTACAGAAGCTGTGGTTCAAAGGGACCATAGCTAGAAGCTACTCTGCAAGGGAGGCTATGAGCTTAGCTCTTAGAGCCCAACTGGGAAAGAATATTGTACAATAACGTCTACAAAATTACAACTTTTCAGCCTGGAATCACGTTTGTGATCTTCTTTGGAACTTATCAATGCAAAGCTTCATAATAACGGAATGTTTTCCTATTGTTGCTTGGATTGCCTTAATCTCTTACCATAACTTTTTCACCCCCCAACATTTAAAGTTTTTGTATACTAAAAAGTAATAGCTATTTATTTAATTTAAAATATTTTCCCAGCTTTGAAGTTACAGTGTGTGGATATCTAAGCTATCAATCTAAGCTCTAATCTATACAGGCAGAAGTGCTGGTGCTTGTGAAAGCAGGACCTGGAAATAGACTGTCTGGGTTCAAGTCCTAAGTCAACCCCCACTAGCTCACGTCAGACAAGTTGATTAATCACTCCATGCTTCAGTTTTCTCATCTGTATAATGGGAAAAATGAGAGTGCTTCACTCATGGGAGAATTGAAGGAGTTCTTAATAATTATCAAGCTCTAAAAACAGACGAGGCAGAAGCTAAAAGATTTTAATGAACTTCACATTTTTACAGGTATGAATTTGGGTAAACTGTCATAATAGTATGAATCATTTCAAGAGGTTAAAAACAAACATGAAAATTTGCATTTTGAATTTGTAGGGATGTCTTAATCTGTTTTCACTCTGCTAATAAAGACACACCTGAGACTGGGTAATTTACAAAGAAAAAGAGGTTTAGTGGACTCACAGTTCCACATGGCTGGGGAGGCCTCACACTCATGGCAGAAGGTGAAAGACACGTCTTACATGGTGGCAGACAAGAGAGAACTTGTGCAAGGAAACTTCCCCTTATAAAACCATCAGATCTTGTGAGACTTATTCACTACCATGAGAACAGTATGGGGGAAACCACTCCCACAATTCAATTATCTCCTATCAAGTCCCTCCTACAACAGGTGGTAATTATGGGAGCTAAAATTCAAGATGAGATTTGGCTGGGGGGCACAGCAAACCATATCAAGGAATTTGTTTCTAATTCGCTAATTCTATTCATCCATTCACCAAATGACTATTAGCCTCTCCTAGAGGATCCCTTTCAGAAACAATGAAAAGAAAAAACAAACTGATACTAAATTGTAATAGGCAGATCAAGAGAGGAGTCACACACTGCATTCACTGCACAGTTGGCTTTAATTAAATTTGGCTTTAAGTTTGCAAATATTAAAATCACAATCCAAAGGATAAAAGGAGTAGGTGAAGCCTATTAAGGTTTTTAATGCATGGAAGAATCACCTGCACAGACCATGTATCAGTGGAGTTCATGAAACTGCACATTACTAGAGCAATCATTTATAAATTAAGGGCTAAGAACACCCAAAGAAACATTCCATCTCAGCAGCTGCCATCTTGGATTTACTTTTCCAAAAGAGACAATAATCCAGACTATGGCATTTGAAAACATTCACTTGGGCTTTGTTTCCTTTTAAACAGTCAATAATTCAGTGCTCCTGAAAAATATTGTTTGAAGTAATTGAGGCCCCTAAAGTTTCTGCAGAAAAAACAGGGGCTCTTTCTTCCTTTTTCATGAAATAAATTTTGGGCTCTCAGCCACAACAAAATCCCACAGTTACTTTAGTTGCATTAGAAAGGTTTACTTTTGACTTAAAGTTCTCTCTTAGTTAAATGATTCCATTAAACATGCGGCCGGGGATGGTGGCTCACGCTTGTAATCCCAGCTCTTTGGGAGACTGAGGCAGGCAGATCACGAGGTCAGGATTTCAAGACTAGCCTGGCTAACATGGTGAAACCCCATCTCTACTAAAAATACAAATATTAGCTGGGCGTGGTGGCAGGTGCTGGTAATCCCAGCTACTCGGGAGGCTGAGGCAGGAGAATCGCTTGAACCTGGGAGGTGGAGGTTTCAGTGAGCCGAAATCACGCCACTGCACTCCAGCCTAGGTGACACAGCTAGACTCCGTCTCAAAAAAACAAAAACAAAATGCATACATGCATATACACTCGGAAAACTGTTTAAGCTTCAAAGAATGTTGTGTCTGCCATATTGTGTTTTTTTTAAGAAAGGTAGAATTAAGTAATTGAGGTAGTCCTGATGACACAAAGCATCAGAAAAGCCTTCCAAATTATCACAGAAAGAACAGATTATTATAAATAATTCTTCAAAGAACATAATTGTACATACAACATTGTACACTTTGATATTTTTGTCCAATATATTTCTAGCAGTACAACTGCTGGATGGAGTATCTGCCTGTAGCTGTGTAAATAATTATCATAAACTCAACGGCTTTAAACAAAGCTATTTATTTTCTCACAGTTTTTGTGGGTCAGGAGTATTGTTTGGGCACTCAGCAAGGGCCTCACAAGACTGCAATCAGTGTTAGCTGGGCTGTGTTCCTCTCCAGTGCTAAGCGTCCTCTTTCAAACTTAGGTGTTGTTAGAAGAATTCAGGTCCTTTTGGCAGTAAGACTATAGCCCCTGTTTTCTTGCTGTCTGCCCACTGGGGGTGGCTCTCTGCTCCAAGAGGCTCCCATAACCTCTCCCACAACATGGCAGTTTACTTCTTAAAGGTCAGCAGGAGGATTTTTCTCTTTAACAAGGCCCTAGTCTATCTTCTGAGGGCTTTCACCTGATTAGGTCAGGTCCTCCTTGGATAATCTCCCTTTCAATTAAATCAAAATCAACTGATTTGAGAGCTTTCTGATATCTGCAAGGTCCCCCCACCTTTTGTATATAATGAAACCTAATCAAGAGAGTGAAATTCTTTCATATGCATAGGTCTTGCTTGCCCTAAAAGGAGTGAATTATATACAGGATGTACACAGAGGACAGATATTGTGGGGGCTGATATGGTTTGGCTTGTCCCCACCCAAATCTCATCTTGAATTGTAGTTCCCATAATCCCCACGTGTCATGGGAGGGACCCAGTGAAAGGTAATCAAATCATGGGGGTGGTTGCCCTCATGCTGCTGTTCTTGTGATAGTGGATGAGTTCTCATGAGATCTGATGGTTTTATAAGGGGCTTTCCCTGCTTTTGCTCAGCATTTCTTGCTGCTGCCATGTGAATAAGGATGTGTTTGCTTCCCCTTCCACCATGACTGTAAGTTTCCTGAGGCCTCCTCAGCCATGTTGAACTGTGAGTCAATTAAACTTCTTTCCTTTATAAATTACCCAGTCTTGGGTATGTCTTTATTAGTAGCATGAGAATGGATTAATTCATGGACCATCTGGGAATTCTGCCTACCACACTGGGTAAAGCAGTGCTTCCTTTAAAACTCTGGATCAGTGTGCTAAATTGTCCTCTAAAGAGGGTGGGATAATTACGAGTTCACCAAGAGTGTATGATTGGCTATTTTCTCATACCTCATCAATATTCAAGATTATTGGTTCTTTAATTTTCCACCCAATCTGGTAGAAAATTTTTTTCTTATAATTTTTAATTTCTATATCTTTGAAAAAAAGATTGAGCATAATTTCATGTGTTCACAAATCTGTGAATTAACTTTTTACATCATTTGCTTTCATTTTAAATGGTCATTTTTTGTTTTTACTGATAAAAGCTGTCTGTATATAACAGATGACAACCTTCTCTTTTTTCATCTATTACAACTATTCTCTCTTCTCTTTCTCTCTCTCCCAAGAATGTAACTTGAGCTGTGTCTCATTAATGCCACTTTTAAAGAAAAATCAGATTTTAAGCTCAACCAGTCAGAGGCAGCCAACAACCTGTATAACTAGGGACTTTTCAACAAGATGGACCAAATAAGACAACGGTATAACTGTAACCAATCAAATATTTTCTTGGCTTTCCTTTGCAGGTTATCATATAAAAGTCCCCCTACCCTTGCATTCTCTTGGTGAAACTCCAGAACATCTTCTGGCTTGGAGCTACCTGATTCATAAATTGCTGTTTGCTCAAGAGTATTGTGCCTCGGTTCACATATTTAAGAGATTTTGTGACTTATATTTCTTTCACTCTTTTTGCCATGGAGAGATTTTTATAACAAATATATAATAGTGAAATAAAAACAATGTAAACTCCATTAATTTGTTAAAAAACTGACATGTATTAATACTCTTCAAACATTAGAAGATGAGATGAATTTATAAGCTATGGATATGGAAAGAAGAACTCAATATTACAATCAGTAGAAAAACAAGTTATAAAAAAGGATTCATTCATTGTGATACCCTGCTTGATCAAATGTTTGTTTTCTACATATTTGAATAATTGTGTATTCATTTAAAAATGTCCAGAATGGCACATGCCAAGATATATCCACACACCATAGTGGATATATTTGGAGAACTGGACTAGGCAGATGGCTTTGACTTTTTACTTTATTCATTTCTGTATTTTTATTTTTATTTTTTGAGACAGAGTCTCGCTCTGTTGCCCAGGCTGGAGTGCAGTGGTGCAATCTCGGCTCATTGCAAGCTCCGCCTCCTGGGGTTCACGCCATTCTCCTGCCTCAGCCTCCCAAGTAGCTGGGACTCCAGGCACCCGCCACCACGCCCGGCTAATTTTTTGTATTTTTACTAGAGACGGGATTTCACCGTGTTAGCCAGGATGGTCTCGATCTCCTGACCTCCTGATCCACCCACCTTGGCCTCCCAAAGTGCTGGGATTACAGGCATGAGCCACCACACCCAGCCTCTGTATTTTTAAATTCAATTTTGTAATAAATAATCTTTGATTTTATCATTAAAAAGAAGTTAAGTAATGATATAATGTTTAATCTACTTTTAATATGAAACATGGCATTTTGCTGTATCTTAATTATTTGAATATTATCATTTTAATATTTAACAGATATTTATTTAGCAATATGAGCTCCTTCCAATTATTTATACTAGATGGGTTAGTCCTAATTTTCTCAGCTTGTAAGAGGAGGTAAAAGTATGTTACTTGGCTAGGGGTCAGGGGTTGGTTAGTATGTAAAGGGGAACTATAACCTTGACACTTAAAATCCTATCAGAACATCTATTTTACATGTCACCCATCAAGGAACTTATTGAATGCATTCAAGTTGTATTTGGCTGGTATGTGCAGAAAGACAAACTAGAAACAGTCAATTCACCGCATCAGAAGAGTACACAGAAATAACCATTACCAGCATAAGGAAATTGTCCAAATGTGTGCTTCCTCAAGTTGAAAGAAACCATTTCTCAGAAGGAAGAATTTTCACCCAGCAGTTAAATCAGAGGGATCAACACAATTGGGTACTAACTTGTGCAAGGCAGAAGAGAAAGTGGGAAGCAGTCCCAGGCTGCAGGATGGCTTCATGTCTGGAAGCACAGCAAAGAAGGCCGATGGCTAAGCTGGAGGCTGAGATGTGTCCTATGCAAAGAAGGACAGATTTGGAGGCCACAGTGGCTTAAGGGAAAGTTGTTTCTTATAGGGTGCTTGGCCATTGAGCTTTCTTATATTCATGACTCTTAGCTATTTCTGAAGTCTTTTTTTAGGGAGAGGATGCAGGAGTGGTCTGTGAATGATTGAGATTTATCCCTTGTACAGAAATATTGTCATTTTTTTTTTCTGTGGAAGCATGGGTTCCCTGTCAAGCACACCTGCCTTGGCTTCCTCCCTGAGGCTCTATCATGTTTCCTAAGGTAGACACTCCCTTCATAGTGTTGGGTTTTCTCTCACACTCCCACCTGTATCCTCCTCTTGGGTTTGAGTGATGCTCTCCAGAGGGGTAAGACACTGGGGGCTGTGGCCCCATAATCCTTCCTGGCTTCTGACCATTCATCTTCATGTAGCTGCATTATCCTGCATACTCTATACTCAGCTATGCTCTAGCGATCATGAGAGATGGCCTGGCCACCCCACCTGGTTTTCTTTCCCTGCTCCACAGGAAGAATTGGAAAGAAGCCTGGGGAACTGTCCAGCAGTGCCAAGAGCTGCCGTGCAGGATTAGGAACAGGACAGGCTTCAGAATATTACTGCTGTGTATTTGGAGCCACTCAAGCCCAACTCCTCTCACAGTGGGTTTTCAGGGGGGGCATCTCTGGAAAGAAGGCGAGGCTTGCTTCAGCAGCTAAGTGGAAGCAGACCTCTGGTGTAAGCAGTGGAGGTAATACTTCCCCTTCCCTGGCACTTGAACGGAAAAGATTGAAGCAAAATGAAAGGCCAATCTGTATGCAATTAAATGCTTCTACTGGCAATTGCTTTTCTTTCCCCTGCTAAAAAAGCAGACATCCAAATTTCCCACCTTCTTAGCGTGTCCCCCCTCCTGTGCTAAATTGCCACAGTTGGGAGTAGCGTCTTCAGGCAGTTACTGGCAAGAATAGATGCATCAAAGGAATGAAGATTTTTGTTTTTGCTTTTAACTTAAAAAAAGGCACTTCTCTAGAGATGTAGTTACTAAGCTTTTTAGCTTAATCTTTAGAAACTATACATTTATATTTAGAAACTATCTATATATTCTATACTATATATAGTTTCTAAATATATAGCTTTATATGTAAATATAAAGCTTAAATATATATAGTATAGCTTAATATACATATTAAGCTATATATTTAGGAACTATATTGCTGCTCCTGTGTGTAGATTCTTCATTAAAGATTATTCATCTGACACCTTCTTGGGTTTTAAATTAGCTTTAAGATTTTAAAATTTCGATGAAACCTGACAATAAAATCACAACAACTATTCAGTAATTTGCAATATGTCTCGAATTCTTAGAAATTTTAGAGATTTTAAAGTCCTCTTTTAAACTGCATTCATCAGATATTGCAATTTGAGAAGAGCAATTTATGGACATTTATTATTCGTCTTCTGAACACTACTGTTCTTTGCATTCTTAGACTATGGGGCTTCATGCATAGTTTTAATTCCATGATCACTCAACCAAATAGAAGGAAAGATTCATATTTTCAATTTTATTCATTCGAATATTTACTAAATTCATACTGTGTGGCAGGAATACAGCAGTGAAAAACAGAGGTGAAATCTATGACCTTGTGAAGCTTTCATCTAGACATGAAAGCCAGAAAGACTACACGCCAATAAGCAAATGTGTGTGTGTGCTGTGGTGAAAGGGTTATGAAGAACCAGAGGGGGTAATAAGGAGAGAAAAATGGGAGTTTATTTTATACTGTGTATGTTAGAAGAAGAGAAGAATACACTTTGACAAAGGCAAAAGCTTATATGCTCATCATTTTATATTAGCATATACAAATATCTTAACACTATACATATGTAGAAAATTTGAGGAAATAAACAAGAGAGATAGAAATTTCCTGAAAATTATATAGAGAATCACCTAAAAACATAAGCCTGATATAAAGATGTTTCAAAATATAACCTGTTATTTGTATACAACTTTGTATTTGTACATTTGTATATAACCTTATATTTGTAGCAAAGGTAAAACTTTGCCAATGATAGGTAGTAATAAAATGTGGTACAGCTTTGTATTATTCTGTTCTCCTCCTGCTAAAAAAGACATAATCAAGACTGGGTAATTTAAATTTATAAAGAAAGGAGATTTAATTGACTCACAGTTCCACATAGCTGGGAGGCCTCACAATCATGGTGGAAGGCAAATGAGCAAAATAACGTCTTACATAGTGGCAGACAAGAGCTTGTGCAGGGGAACTTCTATTTATAAAACCATCAGATATTGTGAGATTTAATCACTACAATGAGAACAATATGGAGGAAACTGCCTCCATGATTCTATTATCTCCACCTGGCCCCACCTTAACATGAGGGCATTATTACAGTTCAAGGTGAGATTTGGGTAGGGACACATCCAAACCATATCATTACACCCTGGGACCCTCCCAAATCTCATGTCCTCACATTTCAAAACCAATCATGCCTTCCCAACAGTCACCCAAAGTCTTAACTCATTTCAGCATTAACTCAAAAGTCTCATCTGAGACAAGGCAAGTCCCTTCCACCTATGAGCCTGTAAATTCGAAAGAAAGTTAGTTACTTCCCACGTACAATGTGGGTACAGGCATTGGGTGAATACGCCCTTTCCAAATGGAAGAAATTGGCCAAAATGAAGCGGCTACAGGTCCCATGCAAGTCTGATGTCCAATAGGGCAGTCATTAAATTTCAAGTTCCAAAATGATCTCCTTTGACTCTATATCCCACATCCAGGTCATGCTGATGCAAGAGGTGGGCTCCCACGACCTTGGGCAGATTGGTCCCTGTGGTTTTGCAGGGTTCAGCCCCCCTCCCAGCTGCTTTCACTGATGGCGTTGTCTGTGGCCTTTCCAGGCACACGGTGCAAGCTGTTGGTGGATCTACCACTCTGGGTTCTGGAGGATGGTTGCCCTCTTATCACAGCTCCACTAAGCAATGCCCCAGTGGGGATGTGGTGTTGGGTCTCCAATCCCACATTTCCCTTCTGCACTGCCCTAGCAGAGGTTCTCTATGAGGGCTCCACCCCTGAAACAGACCTCTGCCTGGACATCCAGGTGTTTCCATACATCCTCTGAAATCTAGACAAAGGTTCCCAAACCTCAATTCTTGATATGTGTGCACCTGCAGGACCAACACCATGTGGAAGCTGCAAAGGCTTGGGGCTTGCATCCTCTGAAGCCACAGCCCCAGCCTTACATTGGCCCCTTTCAGCTACAGCTGGAGTGGCTGGGACACTGGGCACCAAGTCCCTAGGCTGCACACAGCAAGGGGTCCCTGGACCTGGCCCAGGAAACCATTTTTCCCTCATAGGGAAAATGTATTTTACTCTGTAAAATACAAAGTAGTTCAAGCAAGGGATACAAACTTTAATATATCATGATGTTGGGACATATTTCAGGAATGCAAGAAGGTGGTTCAACATCAGAAATCGTCCACTGCAAGCTACCAGGTTACCAGGTTAAAATGAGAAAAAAAAAATGAACATCTTTCTGGATTCTGCTGAAGGATTCAACAAAATTCATTTTTTTCTATTTATATTTTTTATTTCATTATTCTATTATAAAACACTCATTTATAATAGAAACACTTAGCAAACTATAAATGGAGGGACATTTTAAAACTGAGATTTATTCCCAACTGCTAACATACGTCAAATTTAATAGGGAAACTTTGGCATTTCTATGAACCAGAAACAAAAAATGATTCTCATATCATTCTGACTATTCAACATTATACTAGAAATTCCAACCACTACGAAAAAAACCAACCAGCAAAACAAACAACAACAAGAAAAAAAGAAGTTAATAGTATAAGAATTGGGAAAAAAAGAGCAAAGTTATACTAACTGATAAATGTCATTACTCTACACAAAAAAATTTCAAGGGGAACTATAGATAAACTTTTGGAACTAATGGGAAAGTTCTATAGTGTTGTCAGATACAAGACACACAAAAGCCAGTGACATTGCTATAGGCCTTAATTGACTAGTAAGTGTGATAAAAAGTATAAACACATGATAATAAAATTTACTAAATGCCTATGAGTATCTATATCAAAAATATTACAAAATGTTACTTAACAATCTATAACTTTTTTTTTTTTTTTGAGACAGAGTCTTGCTCTGTTGCCAGGCTGGAGTGCAGTGGCGTGATCTCAGCTTACTGCAACGTCCACCTCCTGGGTTCAAGCGATTCTCCTGCCTCAGCCTCCCAAGTAGCTGAGACTACAAGCACGTGCCACCATGCCCAGCTAATTTTTGTATTTTTAGTAGAGACAGGGTTTCACCACGCTGGCCAGGATGGTCTCCATCCCTTGACCTCGTGATCCACCTGGCTCGGCCTCCCAAAGTGCTGGGATTACAGGCCACTGTGCCCAGTCTATAATCTATTATTAAATAGCAATATTTATCATATTCGAGGCAGAAAATGTTCAATATCATAATGGTGTTAATCTTCTCCAAATTATTCCATAAATTCAACTGACCACAAATCAAAATCCCAATGAAATTATCTGTGGAACTTGACAAACTGATTCCAAAATTCATATGAAAGAGTAAAGCTAAGCTCTATTCTTAACTTGGAAAAGAATGAGGAGGAGGGGTTTTTACTAATAGGTGTCATAACTTACTACTGAGTTTGAGTAAATAAGACTGTGTGATATTGGCAGAGGGATAGAAAAATAGATCAGTGAGACAGAATAAAAAGCACATAAAAAAGACTTTTCAAGGCACACTTGAAGGTTTTTCCTTTGCAGCCTGAGGTCTTCTAGGATATTTACATTGTGACACTTTCTCCGAGGAAAGACTGGGGTGGAACAAATGTCAGTATTCCTCCTACAGCATGTACTTCAAAGCTTAGGTCATTTCAGCCTAAGAAATAATTTATAAAAATGCAACAAGAGAAGGACATAAAGACACAAGATATCCTGCAGAAATTTTATATTTTACTCTGGACAAAAATGGTTTATTCATAGCCCAAGTAAAAAAATAAAAGTTGTAACTAAATGTAATCAATGTAACCATTTAGTTGTAAAAGAGTAAGCAGATTTTTTCTTCTTTTATTAAGCAGTCACTCTGTTGGGGTAAAACACTGCAACTCTCCTTCCAAAAGTGGGGGGCTTGGATCTACTTGAGCATTGGGAGAAAAAGGACAGGGAGGAGAGGTAGGAGTAAGAGGAAGAGGAAGAGGAGAAAAAGAAAAGGAGGAGGAAGAGAAATAAGAGAAATGATCTTATTAAATAAATATTAAATCTAGTGTAGCCCAAATGTAACTGGCCTTTATTACTATTTTGTTAGTAAATAAATAAAAGAGAACAAATATCAACAACAAAAAATATCCATTTGGTTGTTCTTAGTGCATTAAATATTCATTTCACCATTCATTAGAATGAACCAATACACTGATCAGGGCACATACAGAAGTTTGGAATAAAATAAAAGAAGCACTAGAATTCAATGGAAAAAAAGACATGCAATATTTAGTAATGACAATCTGGTTCCCCATATAAAAAAAATCAGATAGATTGCTATATTTTATTGTACAATGAATAAACTCTAAATAGACTAAAGACCTAAATACAAAGAACAAAATTTTATAATTTTAGAATAAAATACTTGAGAGTGTCTCCTTGATGTCAGGGGAGAGAATTATTTTTAAAAGGAACACAAAAAGCAGAAATCACAAAATGATAGATAAATTTGACTACATGAAAATTAAAATCTTTGTATGACAAAGAACACGAATGAGAGATAAGTTATGAAAAGGAGAAAGAAATTAGAAAATTGTATGATAGTCAAAAAATTAGTACTCAGAATCTAAGTACTAACAGTAGGATTCCTACAAATTGGAAAAAAAAAAAGATAACCCAACAGAAAAATGGGTAAAGTGTATGAAGAAGCAGTCCATAGCAGAGGAAACTTGAGTGGAACTGCAATGCATGAAAAGGTTTTAAAAACAAACAAGCAAAACCAAATACATAATTATAGTAATTTAGTGGCAGTTACTGTTACAAATACACCTATAGATAGAGCCATACTTAGAATTTAGGGCAAAATATAATGTAAAGATAACAACTTTAAAGTCATTAATTTTCAAGTAGTTCAAACTCTCAGTGTGCACTAGAAAGGGATGTGTGAGATAAACACGGGGCCCAGGGAGACTCCACAGGGAAGAAGAGCATTTTGAATGGGTAGTTAAGGAGGAAGAGATGTCAATAAAGGAAGACAGCCTTAGTTGTGCGAGTAGAGAAAGACCAAGAAATCAAGGGTAAAAGAAGGAGGAGGTAGGGTCATCAGTGCCAAATACAGCTGAAATATGCATTGATATAAAGAAACAAATCCTTGCAGATCTTTTACATTCAGCAACGAGGATGCTCAATATCCGTCTAGGGTGTGCTTATCTAAATCCCTAATGTGGTGCTATAGACTGAATGTTGTGTTACCACAAAAATTCTTACGTTGAAATCCTAACCCCCAATGTTATGGCATTAGGAGGTGGGGTGCCTGGGAGGTGATTAGGTCATGAGGGTGGAGCACTCACGAGTGGGATTAGTGCTTTTATAAAAGAGACCCCTCGCATCTTCCACAATATGGGGACACAATGAGATGATGGCCATCTATGAGGAATTGAGCTGTTACTAGGCACTGAACCTGCCAATGCTTCAATCTAGGGTTCTCCAGCCCCTAGAACTGTACAATGTAAATTTCTGTTGTTTATAAGCCATCTTGTGTCTTATATGGCACTTTGTTATAGCAGCCTGAATGGACTAAAACAGAGGACTGAGCTGCCTGGGACAACCTGGAGCCTCATCCATCCACATCTCCCACTTGGACACCAACATACTGAACTCTGACTAGAGTAAGGTGACAGTCCTGCAGTATGACACCACACCAGACAACAGTCCTCTTGCTCCATGGCCTAACAATCCAACTCCACAGAAGCAGCTTCAAAATGTCTGGAGAAATGATTATATCTCTTTTGCTCCTGAACAAAACTTATTCATCCATTTATAGTTCTGTATTGTGCTGAGTGATTAAGTTTCAAAACTCTCTCTAAAAATAAATGTACTGCTGATCTGAGAGAAACATAAATGACCACTGAGAACAGAGTTTCAACGAGCCCAGAGAACTGAAGCTGTCAGATGCAGACCTCACATTCCTTTCTCTCCACCAAGTTATTTTCAAGGACAATGCACTATGTTCATGGTCTTTGACTAACTTGACCTCTGGCTGCCATCCTTGGCTCTCATAATATCTTAACACTAAACATACTAAGAATTTTTTTAAATGGGAAGTGATTAGATAATAAATTATCTACAGAGGGTGGTCTAAATGAGCTCTATCTAGAATTTGGCTCGATTTTACTTTGCTGGATTCAATCTAAGCACGCTTTTCCTAAATGCCAATTGTAACCAGACATAAATGTCTTGTTAAAACAAGTTTATCATCACTAAACTTAACTGTAGTCTCTGATTAGCTCTTTAGAGCCTAAATAAGGCATATTTATGGTTGCTTTTTTTCCTCTTGATGGTATGTCAGCTACATATGGGAAAAACTGTATGGCTCAGATCCCTTAAAATGCTTTAGAATTTCTTCTATGAACTTTGAAAGAACAAGTGTCATGTTTAATTTTATCCTATATATGCAGTTAAAGATCAATTAAAAGTATTTACCTGCTTTATGAAAGGATTAAGATTCTCTTTAAGTTTCTAATATAAAGCAAGTATCCAACTTCATGAGAGACTATCATTTACATTTCAATTAATGTTGGCTTTTCACATTTGAGTGTTATAATGGCTTTAGTCTGAATTGGGCAAGTGCTCTAGACTTGTCACTAAAGTATTAGGGATCTTGCTGTCATAGATTAATGAGTGACACAATATTTCAGCCATATACTATGTAATTCTATCTAATTCTGGATATTTGTCTGCTGGACACGAGGGAGGGGACTAAAAACACAAAGTCTGGATGCTTCACTGCTTTCTTATAAGTGAAGTAGCAGAAGATGCCAACAGCTAACAAGAGGGGTCTTGCCTGGAGAAAGGGTGACGACACAGCTGATGGCTAATTTATCCCATTTCTCTTGATAAGGTTTGTCATTAAGGTTCCATCATAATATATGATGTGGATGGCCACAGCATTTGGTTGACAGGAGGCTGAAACCTGACACAGGCCAGTCACATTACCCTCTGCTCCTAAACTTGAAGAGTACCTCTGACTAAATGGGGCATACTGCATCACACATTCTGGCCTCCTATTGCCTCCTGAACTCAGTTCTTGTTACTGTTCTTTTCCAACTTGTTCTAGTGAATTGCTCCTCACTGTTCTTCAAACAGACGAGGCACACTCCCACCTAGAAGCTTGACACTACCTGTCTAGACTGTTCTGATCACAAATATCTACACGGCTCACTCCCTCACCTCATGCAAATCTTTATTCCAACATTACCTTCCTGATGAGGTTTACCTAGGGCATCTTATTTCAAACTGTAAACTGTTTCCCTGCTACCCTGATCTTCCCAATCTCTCTTAACATGATCTAGTTTTTCTTTTTCTTTTTGTTCTGTATAGCTCTCATCACCTTCCAAAATACTATATAATTTGTCTCATTTTTCATGTTTCTTATTGTCCGTCTTCCTTCGTTAGAACCCAGAAAAGCAGAAATCTTTCTTTTGTTGACTGACATATCCCAAAGCTTTCAAAACAATTTCTGGCACATAGTAAGTGTACAATAAGTATTTGACAGATGAATAAGAGTGAATGAAGGAACCTGATAGAATATGGTACAATGATAAGATACAAGAACCATGAAAGGCAGAGACCATCTGAATTTTGTTTACCCTGACATCCTCAACATCTAGGACAGTGCCCAGGAATTCTACTTTTTGAATGAGTAAAAAAGCAAATAAATGTTATTGGGAAGGAGGAGGGTTCCCATAACCTATCTAAGTATTAGTGGAAAAATAAATTATTTTGACCAGGCTGGAGGTACTCCCGTGTCTAAAATCCTGCCCAGAGTTCTTTAGCTTCCTGCAGATCATAAAATTACCCAGGATGCCACAAGACATATTTTTTTTTAGTTACTTGAGAACTTCAAAGGACTACAACTTAACAGAAAGTCCTAACACAAGTGACAGTGCCTCTTATGCAAAGCAAAAGCACATGAAGATGATTTTTGTCCTGTAACAGAAATGCTTGGGATTCCACTGCAGTCACTGTCCAGTGTTATTTTCTTGAGTGGTAATAGGAGATGCCCAGCTTTAGAGTCAGACCTGCATCAGATGGCCTTCATGTTCTATACTGCGTGACTCTCAGAAAGTCACTTACATTCTCTGGGCCCCTATTTCTCATATTTTAAAGCAATACCCATTCTTCCAGGATACTGTGAAGCTGAGAAGCATGTGTCAAGTAAAACGCTTAGTAGACATTCAAAAAAAGTCACTCTGCTCTGCCCTCTGTGACCTTTCTAAACATGATTCTAATGGTTCCATTCTAATATTGGTTCTTAAAAATTCTATCGCATATTATAATTGCATAATAATGTATAATTTCATATTATAATTCTAAATAAGATTTTGTTTTTCTCATTCAAGGTCTAATTATCAGACCACTTTCTTCTCTTAATTTCTTCTTGCATTTTGCGCTGGTGCTACATAGAAGAAAAATGCCATAAGAAATGGAGTTAAAGTACAGGCCATTTCATTTCTTTCCTCAGTTCAAAACCTGCTGGTGATAGCCAAGAGTGGTTATTCACGCTGAGTTCCTTAAAAATTATAGCATTCATCAGAATATTTACTAAAAGGGCAGAGCAATGATTCACAAATCACCCACTATTTACATTGGCAAGAAGCTAATGGTGTATATCCCTGATAAGTCATGACTTGATTACTAAGCAAAAGTAACCATTAAAATATGAAACTGTAGTTTACAAGAGTAGCCCAGCTCATTACTTGGAAGGATTTCCTACTGAAATGTGATTAACACATAGCTTCTGGAATTAAAGGATAAGCAATTCAGCAACCAATGAATTTGCTAATTTTTTGTGGCCTACTTAGGTCTTTAACAATACCATTTGCAGGATGTAAATCTTACTGAGAAAGGAGCACTTCTGTAATCTGCATACTCCCAGAAGTCTAGGTTTTCAGCCTCAAGGCTACAAAACAGGCATGCTGAAAGAAAAGGAAATGAGAGCATGAAAGCATTAAGAACTTTGTCAGGTTCACACAGCTTCTACGTGGCAGAGTTGTGATATGAACTTCTTGAAGAGAAGCCAGTTAAGGCCACGGGATTTATAATCAGAAAGATGTGCATTTAAGATCCACTGAAAAAAAGAAAGCTACCTATGCCAAAGAATAATTTTCAAAGTTTAAAAACATGACCCTTATTTAAATAGAGAAAACTGGTGTAAAAATACTCTTTAACACCTTAATGAGGGAGCCAACCAGATGAATATGCTGATTCAAAAGTGCATAAGAAGAATATATAGGCAGAGAAGAAAAAAATTTGGAATAAGATTTCTGGGTGAGATACAAAATTGGACAAAAATCTGCATATTAACATGTAACATCACATAATCTAGGCTTTCAGTTAATAGTAATTGGTGATTAAAACAAAGTTACGTTCCCTAGATAAGCGTACAGTCCTTAGGTGGATTTGTTAACCAGTGTTCCACCTATATGATATTGAAATGACATGCTGCCCTCTGTTTGCCTAATTTCCAAGTTTTGGATAACTTTTCTTAACTCCTGGTAAGCATTTTTCTGGAAAAATAAAATACACTAACAAATACAATAACGTTTTATTTACAGATGGCTCTATAGTTCAACATTTTATAGTTTACACAATTGCCTAGATGGTAAAAAGAGCACCTGGATGTTTCTGATGCAACTTCTTATGACTGTTATGTTCTAAGAGTAGAAATCAGATCTTCCCTTTAAAATTGTTACTTAAATATGTGTTTCAAATGAAAATGCTTATTTTTGTCAAAGTAGTCAATATCATCATGAAAATTTTAGAATGTCCATGCCCTTCCTCTTAAACAGTACTGAAAAGCCAATGCAAGAAAGGGAAAGTGATGGATTGAAGGTGATATTCCCAACCTGGATAGAAAGACAAACAAGCCTCCTTCCAGTGTTACAACCTCTCTTAGCTTGAATATGGGTCTCTGTGCATCACACAGAAAAATGGCAAAGCCTTGCCCCATCAGCTAATAACAAGGTTGAGGGTAAATCTGGAAAGACTTGTCTTGTGTGACTATTGCTTTAGAGAGGAGAGTCTTGTTCCATGTATGCTGAAATTAAATCATCAGGGAAGATACTGGAGCTGTTCTGCCTCAGCAAAGCTGAGTAAATAACGCACTCTGGGACTGCTCTAATCTCACTGTTTGTGTCCCCCTAAAATTCATATGTTGAAATTTCACTAATCGGTGATGGTATTAGAAAATGGTGCCTTTGGAAAGTGATTAGGTTATGAGGGCTCTGACCTCATGAATGAGACGAGTGCCCTTATCAAAGAGACCCCAGAGAGCTTCCCTGTCCTTCCACCATGTGAGGACACAGCAAGAAGGTGCCATCTCTCAGCCAGAGACTGAGCCCTACTGGGACCTTGATCATGGACTCCCCACCTTCTAGAACCATAAGAAGTAGATTTCTGTTGTTTATAAATGTATTAGTCCGCTTTCATTCTGCTGATAAAGACATACCTGAGACTGACACAATTTACAAAAGAAAGAGGTTTAATCGATTCACAGTTCCACATGGCTGGGGAGGCTTCACAATCATGGTGGAAGGTGAAAGCCATGTCTCATATGAGGGCAGACAAGAGAAGAGAACTTGTGCAGGAAAACTGCCCTTTATAAAACCATCAGATATCATGAAGCTTATTTACTATCATGAGACTAGCACAGGAAAGACCTGCCCCCATGATTCAATTACCTCCCACCGGGTCCTTTCCACAACATGTGGGAATTGTAGGAGCTACAATTCAAGATGAGATTTGGGTGGGGACACAGCCAAATCCTATCAATAAGCCACCTAGTTTATGGTATTTTGTTATAGGCAGCCCAAAAGGACTAAGACAAAGACTCTCTTTGAATTTCTGTCTCAATCATCCCGACCTGCAGAATGAAGCCCTCTGAGATCTCTTATTGCCTTGGTTCCTCTCTGTCTTTGGATAAAGAGAGTTTCTACAAACTCAATGTTGTTTGTCACCAAAGTGTCTGCATCAGCTTTCCTTTTTCTACTGATAGCCACTTGCAAAACCTCCTTAAACTAGCTGTTTTCGAGATGGTTAACTCAAATGCCTTGTATTAAGAAGGTTCAGTTGAACCTGAGATGAAATCAAGATGTTTTTAGTCATATTTCGGGTAATTATTCCAAAGTCTGTTACCTTTGAATATATAACTTCACACGGAGGTCTGACAAACTGGTATTTGTTAAGGAACAAATCACTCCCTTGCTTGATTTATTCCCTAGTGAGTGTCATTTCTAGGATTTGTAAAAACAAGCTTTAAACAGATGTAACAAAATAATATTTCATGATATTACAAGGCTGCTATTCTCAAAGATTACTTGCTTCTATATCTTTTTTCTCTGCTACTGAGGCAGCATAAATAGCTTCCTCCATGTACTGCCCTCAGGGAAAGGGTGATACAAGGAGAGCTTCAAAACAAGCTCTCGAAAGTCTTAGTAGAAACAAGACTCTTTAAAGCCAGAATAATCTAAATTCATTAGAAAGGTCCGGGACTTCCCAGATGTGTAGGTTCCATTAACCAGAGTCTAAGGTATTTAGAGTAGAGAGTTTATAGCACAAATGCTGGAGATCAGGAGGAAGCAGTTAAGACCAGTGGCTGCTTTCTTACCCTGAAGGCCAGCGATGGGAAGGACTTCCCATCCTTGGAAGAGGGCTTGAGGGGTGTGGACAGAGCAAGGGCCATGGGCAATGGGAGGGCATGGTGGTTTTACAAAGGGGCAAGTCACAACCTGGGGCTGCCATGGGTGCAGATAGGTGTCTATTGTCTTCATTCTGAAAGAAAAGATGCTGTCCATGTCCCCTTCTCATATCCTGCCCCTTCCCTCCCCTCCACTGTCCCTCCAGAATTTACACCACTTTCTGAAAAGGGGAATTTTCTCTCCATGCTCCATGAGAGCAGCCTGGAGTTCTCCAACAATGTTTCCCAGAGTGCGTTTCACAGAACACAGTCTGTGGAAAACAGACCTCTTGGCTCACCCTGCACATAGCCAATTAAAGCTTTTATAAGAGTTCTGTGCTTAACAGGGTCATGTCCTAGTGTTTCCCCACAGTACTGAACCATAGAAATCCATTAAAACACAGACACCTCTTTCCCGGGAATCATACTGACGCCCTGTGAGGCTAGCTCTTGTGTGAATGGCACTTTGGAGACCACCGGGCCAGGTCCTCGGCTATGCGGTCAGTGTGCCCTGGGTTTGCCTCCTGTTCCAGGTCTTCCCCAAATAGGGAGAATACCACTTAGTATCACTGGAGGTATCAGGAGAGACTGTGCCATGTAAAATGCAGAAACTGGCATGTCATAAGATCTGAAAAATGCCCTGTCTCCTCCCTTTCCCACCTCTTCTCAGATACCTGAGACAAAACAATCGCAAATTCCCTTCACGAGCTACTTATTCCATCATGCAAGGGGTGAGGTTATAGGCAGTTTGAGAAGACTGCTGCAGTCCCAAGAGTCACAATGATAGCAGCAGCAGTTCATGAGTGATGCCAGTTAACCTTGTAAGTGCTGTATTTTCATCAAAGGCATGGATGATAAGGACGCCATTGGGTTTCACATTTTGTCCTCAGATTCAGAGAAAGAACTAGACTCCAGGACTGAGGCCTTGCTGCTTGAGACTCTCCAGACGTAATAATTGGAGGAAACTAGACTCTAAGGGTAAAAAGAACAAGGGGAGGGAATCTGCCCTCGGGTGGGCAATGGGCAGCTCCAGGGAGAGGATTTGGAGTTGAGCCTGAGTGCTGGGACTGGGTGCTGCCCTGGCATCCCCACTCCCCTCCACCATCTTCTCTCCCTTTGGGCACAGTCAATAGGGAGCAAAACTGGCCTCAAGGTCAACATGTGACTAATAAACATAAATCAGAAAAGGTTCAACCTCACTAATAATGCAGGATATGTGTAATAATTAAAATAAGCTGCACTTTGGGAACAGTGGTGGGCCCCAGTCTGGTGGGGCCTGAGGTTTGTACAACTTGAGGGTCTCCTCTAAAGTTGGAGAAGAAAGAGATTGAAGTCTTACCTGATTGTGCTAAAAATGTCTAACCTTTGCAAAATTTTCCTTGTGTGTGTGTGTGTGTGTGTGTGTTTTAGATGGAGTCTCACTCTGTCGCCCAGGCTGGAGTATAGTGGCATGATCTCGGCTCACTGTAACCTCTGCCTCCCAGGTTCCAGTGATTCTCCAGCCTTGGCCTCCTGAGTAGCTGGGATTACAGGCGTGTGCCACCATGCCCAGTTAATTTTTGTATTTTTAGTAGAGATGGGGTTTTACCATGTGGGCCAGGCTGGTCTCGAACTCCTGACCTCAAGTGATCTGCCCGCCTTGGCCTCCCAAAGTGCTGGGGTTACAGGTGTGAGCCACCGCGCCCAGCCACCTTGCTAAATTTTCAAAAACCTATGTGAATACATTCCCAAGACCTTGGAAGGACCCAGGTTTGGGGAAGGGATGAGGTTGGGGAGCTGAAGTTTAAGTCTCACTGGCTTCAGAATAAATGCAGCTTTGCTGGGGAGAGTTTGAAACAGGGGGAGATCTGGGCAAAAAACGTGCTAAATGAGTTTTTCTTTGCTCATTTGTCATCACAACATGTAATTCTCTGGGTATGTCTCAAGATGTAAATGATTCAGATTTCAGTTTTATTTTAAATTACCCAAATTATTATACTGTACTAGAGAAGACAGAAAACCTGAAGGCAATCACTTCTCAGGATCTTTAAAAAGGAAATATCCAAGTGTCACACCTTATTATTTTAATAACAAAATGGTGATATATTAAAAGCAAATCTTGATGTTCAATTTTTCAAAGTTATGATCCCACAGCAGAATGATAATTAATATTCTTTACTTTCAGGAGCACTTTTAGGAAAATACAGACTGAGTGAGGACAGGCAAACTTATATGCCGGGTGGTGAATTTTAAAGCAAAGAAAGCCAATGCTATTAAGATGAAAATAATTGCGTATGATTTTGAATCTTAAAGCATTACCATATGTTACTTGGAACTCCCAACATTAGAAAAAATGTAGGAATGGAAAAAAAGTCTGTTTCATTTTTAACCATTTATTTCTTGAGATGATGTTGGACCATGCTTTTATTTGTTTGTTTTTATAATTTCAACTTTTATTTTACATGCAGAGGGTACATATAGAACATGGTTTTAAAATGCACATCAATAGCAGCTTCAGCTTTTCATAATTGTAAGAAGACTTATTTAAAAATTCTATAGTATTTTTGCAGTTACAAATTTCCAGGGACTAACGGCAAACAAACAACAAATAAAAACAAAAGAAGCTGTAACCAATGAGCTGCAAAAACCACCACCACCACCACCACAAAGACAATTACTGTAGAAGACAAGGATAAAAATGAAGACTTAAGATGACTCTGAAGGTTGAAGGGTTAATTCAGGGTCACTATTAAATAAGAATATGAAAATCCATTGTCACTTAATTATCTGGTTTATGCAACCTGAGAACTCAAGCTATATTAAAAACCTAATAATGCGGGGCAGTGACCTGGGCTTCAGTAGGTCATGAATCTTTCACCATTCAAATTAAGGGTGCGTTACTAACACTGATCTTTTTGCATGCTTCACTTCAGCTATTTAATTAAAAATGCTAATAGCCTAAAGGCCAGATAACTTTTCAGAAATCAAAAAGTATTAGCATTTGTTGCCTTGTCTTCAATCTGTTTCTCAGATCCACTGAAGTTGTTTCCTGTAGGCTGACAAATGATCTGGCAAACACTATGTATGAATTATATCCAGACTGGCCATATTCTGGATATCAACTATATCTAAGATTTCTACCAAATTCTGTTCAGCTTTTCCAACATAACATGGCAAGTCAGGGAGAGACTAAACCTAAAAGTCCTTCCTTGGCACTGAAGGTCGGCTGGATCCCCAGAACTTTAAATCTTTGGGTCTCCCAGAGTTCCTGATTCATTTTCAGGTGCCTTTCACCTTGTTACCTGAGCCTACAGTGCAGAGTCAAGAAGCCATCTCAGAAGGTGTTCAATTAATAGAGAAGGCTCCCAGCTGGAGGGGATTTATATGTTCTATTCAGTTAATGAAAACAACCCTTTAAAGCTATATTTTAAAAATTCAACTAGGGTTCATTCATTCATTCAACTTAAGATTGCCAGATTAAATACAAGACACTCAGTGAAACCCGAATTTCATGTAATAAATTATTTCTTAGTACAAGTGTGTCCCAAATAATGCATGAGATATATTTATACTAAACAAATACTACGTCATTTTCTTAAAAATCAAATTTATCTGGGTGTTATATATCTTTATTTGCTAAGTCTGGCAATTCTAACTCAATCTTATACTAATAATAGCCAGCAACAACACCTACATAGCACTGACTACACTTGGCACTTAAAATGTTTTATGTGTTTTTAATTCTTGCAATAACCTCATAATATAGGTATTATTTCCATTTTTCAGGTATGATGTGAAACTGGAAGCACAGAGGAATCAAACAAACATTGTCTTATGAAATTCAGTGTCTTCCATCTGAATGCCTAAAGCCTGGATGGTTGCCTATCTTGCAGAGATGGGCAGGGCCAAGGTTTTCCACAGAAAACAGTTCTGAGCTGCTTGAACACAAGGACAAATGCTTGATCAAGGTCCTTAACAATTTTTGGCATGGAGTGTTGTTGTATAATTGTAGCCTGGAAAATATTCACAGCAGGTGTTACCAATTGCCCTCATAAGGATATTGAATTTTAAGAAATTAAATTCTGGGTGAGTCTTCCAAGATAAACTGGCTGCAACGCATGCCTCTTAGTAGCAGCCATGGTTTGAATGTTTGCCTCCTCCCAGACTCACGGTAAGATCTTATTGCCATTGTAATGGTAAAGGGAGAGGAGACCTTTTGAGTGGTGATTGGGTTGTGAGGGCTCTGTCCTCCAGAATGGATTAATGTCGTTATCATGGAGTGGATTCATTGGTAAGTTCAGACCCCTTTCTCTCTTTCTCTCACTCTGTTGCCTTTCGCCATATGATGACATATCAAGAAGGCCCTCACAAGATACTGGTATCTTGATATTGAACTTCCCAGCCTAAAGAACTTTGAACCAATAAATTTGTTTATGATAAATTACTCATTCTCAAACATTCTGTTATAGAAGAACAAAGTCAATTAAAACAATAGCTGATGATTTGACCTGCTATTTGTTTGACATACGCTATTCAATTGAGCTCCAATGACCCCAAAAATGAAGATTTCTGTTTTAACATAATTTCATTTATTATGCACTTCCCATGTGTCAGATCTAGGAAAACCAAAGATACCTAAGGCAGAGATCGAAAAAAAAACAAACCAAAAAAACAAAACAAACAAAAAAAACCACATTGAGAGAATTTAAATGTAATATATTGAATGTTAGGATAGAGATACAGGCAGAATCTATACAAAGGCAGAGCAGAGCAGGGTGATGCATCTCCAGATTAAGGGGCTATAAGGATGTCTTTGTGGAGGAAATGATGGCTGAACTAAACCGTAAGGAATGAAAAAGTGTTCATGGGGCAGGAAGTGCGGAAGGTGATTGTAGGTGAAGAAAACAGAAAAATGGAGAGAACCTTGTCTCTCATCATCATTAGGTAGCCAGATCCATCATCCTTTGTGTAAATTTCTCGTGGAAAAAAAAAAAAGCCACAGGTACAGCCCAGAGGAGAATGTCTGGTTCTGTGCAATGTCAGGAGACTATGAGAAGGAGCACAGTTTTACTCTGTTATTTCAAGACTCTCCTCATTTTAACATTATTTTTGATAGTACTGAAATAGCCTAGGCACACGACTAGGTCTCAGGGTATGTTGCATGGAGCAAAGACAAAGTCACAGAAAATGTTGGTGCTGGCCAGGTGCGGTGGATCATGCGTGTAATCCCAGCACTTAGGGAGACTGAGGTGGGCAGATCACTTGAGGACAGGAGTTCGGGACCAGCCTGGCCAACATGGTGAAACCCCGTCTTTACTGAAAATACAAAAATTAGCTGGGCATAGTGGCAGGTGCCTGTAATCCCAGCTACCCAAGAGGCTGAGGCACAAGAATCACTAGGACCCGGGAGGTGGAGGTTGCAGTGAGCAGAGATCGCGACACTGCACTCCAGCCTGGGTGACAGAGTGAGACTTTGTCTCAACAAAATAAAAGAAAAAGAAAAAAGAAAATGTTGCTGCTATCTTTCCTCATTCTGTACTTAAAAGATGGAATTCTACACCCTACAGACGCTATTTTCTTGAAGTACAAAAGTTTTTAAAGCTAAATACTTTCTCTAAGAGTTTCTCAACTTTAGACATTTAGCATTCGATACAGAGTCTTTAAAATGTTTTCAAATGTGAACTCTCTCTAGTATTTTCATGTTAAGCTGTCAGTAAGGAGTGAAAATAAAGACTTCGAAAAGAACTGGAGCTGATGTTGGTTAGACATCCCAAAATATCACAAAAACGTTGGCTTCAATGTATTTAATTTTGCTCCTTAAGAGAAGTCTTATTCTAGGCCTGGTGCCTGTTACCTAGCGAAGAAATGTTGGCTGTGTCCTCAAACTTCCAACTCCCAAATCATAATTTTAAGTTCACAAAAAAATCTCCTTAAGGAAGCTTATAGGATATACTTCAGGCACAGGGCAATGAGCACTAGCCCGGTAGTCAGTGAAACCCGGGTTTGCTCCGGATTTTGTTTCTTACTTGGGCAAATCAAACCGTTGAGTTTCTCCTTTTCTTCCTCTCTAAAATAAGACAACTGAAGTTGACACTTAGTCTAAAGAATTCTAATGCTATAACTTGAGCTGTTAGATGGAATTACTTTTACCTGGTTGCATTTCAAATCTTTGGCAATTTAGAAAAACCATATGAGAACAGGGATAGTATCCAGGGAACAGATGACAATGCCTTCCACCCATCTAATGTATAGGAATTCAGAAATTAAGAAACACTTAAAATAAAATTTCCATAGCTTTATATATTACAACAGAAGTGAGAATAATTAGTACTTCTGATACAAATATGACAGGTCTACTTTATTCAAACGCACAGGTGAGTTCTTTCTGTTGGCTAGAAGCTGGTGAAAACCTCTAACAATTCTAAATAAGCAAATTACAAAGTTGCTCTACTAATGAGTTGTAAGATCTATTTGATATTTTACAACAATGTATATGTTGTTTTAATGAATTGAGACCTTATATTCCATATAAAGTTTTTTTTTTCTTCCAAATAAAGATGGTTTTACTGTTTTACTGGACCAAGTTCAGATAATATTAACATTCCTGGACAAATTCCAAACTTTCTTTGGTTTTTAGTAATCATATAGGAATAAGAGTGACTACAACAGTTCTATTAATACATTTACTTCTGTCAGAAGCCGTATTAGCAAGCATAACAAGGAAACATAAGAAAATAAACACTGAAAATTGGACTTTTAAGGCATCCGTCATAGCTTATGGATTTTATTAACTAAATGCCAAAATAATTAAATTACTATGAAATTTTTACTAAATGTTTATTATTTACTTTGGCTTAAAATAAAAAACCCATTGAGTTTATAATATCTCATGTTCCAAAATTAATATATTTGATTTACGAAAATAAAAACATATCGCAATGAATTAGGTTCACATCTGAAACTCACAGACTGGCTTTGACACTGCTTGTGCATTTTGGAAACTCTTCTAGCTTCTCAGAATCTTGGTTTCAAAACTGAAAAGATTGGCCTGACAATTTTAAAACTGTCTTCAAGCTATGAAAGTTTATGATTCAGGAAACAGCTTTCAAAAACTACTGAGAGGACCCTGAAACTCTTCTGCTAGATCGATTCCAAATATCTAGTGTAAAAAACATCCAGTGTTTTCCAACATGACTCAGTGGGTGAGACTGGGTTGTTTAAGACCAAGCAAAACCGATAAGGGAAGCTTAGAAGGTTTGTCTTCCATGAAAAAGAAAATTGCTATTGTCTTAAATAAACAGAAGGTATGTTTTCCTTTGAATTGCACTTAGCTTTTTAATAGCTAATTTCAGCTACAGAAAACCTTTTAATTTTTTTTTTTTCTATTTTAATTAAGTTTTCAATCTGGAACTTTCTTGAGAAAGGCACTTTAGCAACTCTGAAGAACAGTAGAGGGCGCCACGGTCACAAGCAAAGCAAACAAACAAAAACGTTGGCATCACAGACTGGGCCGGGAAGTGCCGAGGAGTACATCTGAGAAAATAAGCCACAGTCAGGTAGGAACAACACAGTTTCAAAATGCATTTGGGAAACTGCCAGTGAAAATGGTCCACGTTTTTCTTTTTTTTTTTTTTTTGAGACGGAGTCTTGCTCTGTTGCCCAGGCTGGAATGCAGTGGCGTGATCTCTGCCCACTGCAACCTCCTCCTCCCGGGTTCAAGCAATTCTCCTGCCTCAGCCTCCCGAGTAGCTGGGATTACAGGCGCGTGCCACCACGCCCGGCTAATTTTTATATTTTTAGTAGAGACGGGGTTTCACCATGTTGGTCAGGCTGGTCTCGTTGGTCAGGCTGGTCTCGAACTCCTGACCTCAAGTGATCCGCCCGCCTCAGCCTCCCAAAGTGCTGGGATTACAGGCATGAGCCACTGCGCCTGGCTAAAATGGTTTACGTTTAATCTCAGCATCCATTTCCAGATCAAGTGCTAGGATTCTCGTTCTTGAATATTTTCTGGGGCATTTCATTCACTTCGGGACACTGTATTTGAAAGGGGAGACAATGCCAGGTCGAAGTGTGCTCAGGGCAGGTGGAACTGGAGGCAGAAAGAGGGTGGGTCTTTGAGGAGTCACTGAAGAGAGGCTGGGTCATTGAAGGCTAGAATCCTTGGGGTGGCATCTTTGTACACTTGAGATGGTCTCACGTGAGACATCAATACGGCTTGCTGGAGGGCACAGGTTTAGGGCAGATGAAACTCACAGGAGGGCAGGTCTGGGTTAACTGAGCTAAAGAGCTTTCAAGCCACTAGAGCAACAGAGCTGCCCACAGTTGAGTCAGATTAACTTGGGAAGCCTCCAAGTAATGGCTACCAGCACCACATTCACAGATCTCAAAATTTATGAATCTGATGAGAGGTTGGATTTGATAACTAAGAGTCTACAAATCTACAGCATTAATTACACTTGTCATTAGGTCAAATTACAGAGTCTGATTTTCTTCTAGGAAATATGTGTGAGATTACACATGCTTTGAAACATAAACCCATTATTTCCAAATGACAGGTTATAATGACTGTGATGAGCTCAGAGATTTGTTATTGAAACAAACTAATGATTATACTTGTTAAATTAAGTATGGGAATGATTAAAGAATTTGCTAATAGATATTCCCTGTTGACACACATTGGACTCAGTGGAGTGTCTGGTTATAATGTACATGTGTCTACTCATTCACAGTTAAGCACATACACCCACAAAGACACTCACATTTATATGCAGAAAAATAGAAAACGGCTTATACGGCAACAGGCATTCCTCTTGTGAGGTACATCAGACCCGTCTAGTTATCACAAGAGGTAATGCAAATGCATTTAAAGGTTGATTCCTTGGGTTTGAATCCAGCCTTTATGTTTTATTGACTGCGTGGCCCTGGACAACTTAATTTATCTCAGTGGTCCCTGGAATGGCGGTATGGTCATAAGCATCACCTGGACACTTGCTAGAAATGCAAATTCTCAGGCCCCACTGTGGCCCTCCCAAATCAGAAAACCTGGTGGTGAGACCCAGAGATCTATTTCAACAAGCCTTCTAGGTGATTTACTATGCACGCTAACATCTGGGAACTCCTATTCTATCTCTGTCTGCCTTAGTGTCCTCATTCATAAAATGGGGGCAAATCAGGTTATTTTGAGATATGAGCTAACGCACATCTACAGTGATAAGAACAGTGCATGGTACCTGCTAAGCCATATGAAAGGGTGGGCTAATATTACTATACTAACCTTAACACCCTGCAAGAAAAAAAAAAAAAAAGAGCAACCAGCTCAAATGTTCATCCGGTTTAGGAATAGACAAATGAGGAAAAGTGCTATTGGGCTAAGTACGATAATTAAAATAATGAGACCCACTGGAATGTGGAATGGAGAAATATCCAGGCTTCTTAATCCAGGGCTTACAAGAATTTCTAGGGAGGAGAGGCTGGTCAAGCTGCCCTGGAAAGCAGCCTGTTGCCCTCATTGCCTGAGTCTGCACACTCCACTTTTGCATGTTTCTTTTTTGTTTTGTTTTGTTTTTGAGATGGAGTCGTGCTCTGTCACCCAGGCTGGAGTGCAATGGTGTGATCTCGGCTCACTGCAACCTCTACCTCCTGGGTTCAAGCGATTCTCCTGCCTTAGCCTCCTGTGTAGCTGGGACTATAGGCACGTGCCACCAAACCCAGCCTTTTTTTTTTTTTTTTTGTATTTTTAGTAGAGATGGGCTTTCACCATGTTGGCCAGGATGGTCTCGATCTCCTGACCTCGTGATTTGCCCAACTCAGCCTCCCAAAGTGCTGGGATTACAGGTGTGAGCCACCACGCTGGGTCTCACTTTTGCATGTTTTAGGGGACATGATTTGGTTGAAAGCTAGTCCACACCAAACCCTACAGAAAATGGTTTTTACTGAGGCAGCAAACAGAGCTTGGTCTCAAATATTAGGCTCTCATGTCCACTCCCGAGATAGAAGTTAACTGGGAGCTTGGCAGTTCTTTGTAACTGAGAAATTAGAGATTAGCTAATTCAGGCACCATAAGGATAAGGGGGAAATGAGGACCTTGGAGATGTTCAGCTCATACTCCCAACAGCTCAGAAAAGTCCCTGCTGCTTTCTCCTTTGAGAGGAAGTAGAGCTTGGTGGGGATGAGTGAGGGCTCTGGAATTTCTTTACACTTAAAATCTGGAAAGTCTTTCATCTCAGATTTCCAAATGTGTAAACCATGGATAGTGGTTATGGTGACAATTATATTACTTCCTCATAGAACTGTGAGCCTCAGATAACAGAAAGAATAAACTGATAACCACCAAGCAAGTCCTTAATAGGCACTCACTGTTGCTGAATTATTGATTTTCACAGCTAAGTAAAATGATGTTCTGAGAGGTTAAGTAAATCGCCCAACATCCAACTGCCATTCAGCAGCAGGGGTGGAATTCCAAGCTGGGGCCATTGGCCTCTAGAATGAATGTCCTTCTCCCTGTGCGATGGGTTTTTGAGAGCTGTCATGTTACAGCAACCTGAGATTGGGCTCTCTCAGGAATTCTACGAGATGTAACTCACACGCAATCATGTAATTAAAAAGAAATCTTCACAACAGGAAGACTGATGCTAATAACCTAAAAAAAATAATTTATAAAAAGATATTTCTAAAAAAATTATTTTATGAAAAGATATTTCTATACATTTTATGAAAAGGTAGTATAAGTAAAATGACTCCAGTTTGTGAAATTCCCAGTGATTTCTTACCTTTGGAAATAAACTCACAATAAAGCTATCTAACAAACCATTTACTGGGGACCTACCATGTGTCCGACCCTATTCAGTGGGATGGGGAAGCAAAGTTGAATAAGCGGTATCCTTGCCATCAGGAAGACAGTACTGCAGTAGGACAGCAGCCCAGTTCCACGACAGCACTTAATACCGCAGACCATGACACTGGGATTTGCGGGGTGGTGGAGGGGTGTGCAGGCATCTGTATTTTCTAAAAGCTCTTTAGATGACAAGGACAGAGCCAGAGCAAGGGTGGAGTTTGGGGGTGTGGGGTGAGTGTAGCCAAGTTGCTGCAACATGACAGCTCTCAAGAACACATTGCGCAGGGAGGAGAACACTCATTCTAGAGTCAGGGTCCAGAACCGTGGTATTCATCCTTTCTTCACCGGTCTGTGTGGAGCCAGGCATTCCCTTTCCTAACCAGTCATTTTTTTGATGCGGAGAAATCCAGAACTAACACTAGATCTTGGGGTGTGGTCAAGTCCTCAAAAAGAAAAGCATAAATAAGACTCAGAGGAGATAATTCACTTGAAAGGAAACAGGAAAACTGAAATTGGATGCTGTGGAAGAAACCCACAAACATCCAGGAGACAAGGAGGAACCAGGGAGGCATCTTGCATGGGGCTTGACCTAGAGGGAAGGGGAGGAAGAGACATGGGAGAGGCTGCACCAAGTTTAAGTGATTATGTAAGAAAAGTAAAAGGCCAGTGAAAGGGAGGGTAAGACAGGGGAGAATTAACAGAGCCCTCTTGGGAGAGAGGATGGGATGGGATCCAGATCAGGTGCTGGGAGGACCCTCCAGGGAAAAAGGGGTCCCTCCCAATGACAGTACCTGAGGAGGTGAGGACACACACAGACAAGAACAGAGCCAGAGCAAGGGTGGAGTGTGGGAGTGTGTGGTGAATGTAGCCCTATAATGAATGGCGCAGGTGCCCACAAGAGGCCTGGGCAGTCAACAGCTTTCTTCTTCCATAAAATCATGGGAAAGGAGCTTCTAATGCTAAGTGTGAGGGGCTGGAGTTCATCCCACCAGCAAACAAACAAGGACTCCACGTTTTTGCATTGCAATCCTCGTATTTCTTTTCCCTAGACTCTGAATAACAGAGCTGGTCAGTTTTCATTCTAGAATTCAATATGGAGGCAGCCTGGCCTCCAAATATTGTTTTGAAAAGGAGGAGAAATCACCAGAAGAGCTTTGCTGCAGGGCACAGTTTCTGTATTCTACCACTGAAGATGAACAACGACCACTCAAGCTGGGATACCGCGACTCAGCTCATCCCTCCTTCTGAAGTAGCTATTCTCTCTGAAGGTTTCCTTTCCAGCATTAGAACTCAGACAGGGCTTGTGCGGTGAAGTACAGGGCTGGTGGCCACAGGTGTGTCCTCTTGGGGCTGCTTAGATGTCCTAACGAAGAATCTTTAATTTGCAAACTGGTTGATATCAAACGCACTCCGTGCTTTTGTGGCTTTCATTGTGATGGTTTTAAAAGGGTATCTGATACTAAGAAATATATTGTCTTTTACTAGAAACACTTTCCCCCTCCTTTGCCCTTTGTTTTCAAATATCAGATTCAAAGGGAACAGAAAAAAGGTATTCTTTCATTTTGTCTCCAGTTTTTTAAATATGTTGAGAACACTCTTGGAATGCAGTACACAAATGCTTAGCAGTAATCATAATGATAACATAATAGGTGTTTTTTAAATTTTAGTTTAGATTTCCAAACATCCAGATGTTTGGCCTTCGCTCACAGTATCTAGATGACTGATCACATTTTTTTTTCAGTTTTCATAAAGCTACAGACCTTTATGGAGCCACAACTCTTTCAGTTGCAACAGTATGATTAGAAATTAAAATTATTCACCTATCTTACAGGATCCCTGAGAGCAAATGAAGGCTTGCGGGCCAACTCCCACCCAGGCCATTTCTGTACCTATAGTCTCTGGCTATTTTCATGCTACAAGGCAGAGCTGATGGAGTAGCTGCGACAGAGATACTATGGTTTGCAATGCAGAAAATTATTTACTATTTGGTTCTTTGCAGAAAAAGTTGGCTAATCCTTTATGTAGGTCATCTCCTTTCCTTAGCTAATTGGCTTCCCTATGATTGTCTTTTGGAAGTTATCATAAATCAGTATACCTTATATGGACATTAACGATAAACAACACTAGAGGATACACTCATGATTGTGGCCATTGCTCAGAGGCAAGCTTAATGGGGTTTAGTATTTAGGAGGCCATTGGGTTAACTGCTCTTCATCTCGGAAATCATTATGTATTCAGTGAGGAAAATGGCTAATTTCAGATGCACAGGTATATGAATAACTAATATGTTCTTCTTTGTTTCTATTTTTATAATTTATCCCATGGGAATTTTAAATCTCTCTCTCACACACACACACACACAAAATAATGGGACATTCAGATTAACTCCAATATAAAAATTTAAGACCTATAAAATTTTATTATGTAGATTTTACTAATATGTTTATTTAATTACCAGTGTTAAATTGACATGTAGATACAGGAAGCTAAGAAATAAGAAACACATTTAAAAATACTTACTTGATTATTTTTTCTATATCACTTAAAACTTTAAATTTTGTAAAAGTTACCTTTTTAAATGGTTATTGAAGATTTTTTAAAAGAAAGGATTCATTTGGCTACCTTAATACTCAAAATTTCTAACAAATCTGAATCACTATTAGCCAAAAAACTTAGAAATGGGCTTCCCCAGGAAGACATATGGATAAGAAGGGATGGTACAATGTTTTCTCTTCTGTTTTAATGTCTCATAGTTTAAAGTGATCCTTTCTCACTAGTTTGAAAAACAGGAGGAAAAATCCACTGTATCTCTAGCGTCTACAGGTTCTTATTTCTCTTTGGAAGATGGCCTGGGAATCTCTCCTAGTAAAGAAAAGTGTTTTCTCAGATTTTACCTCCTTCACAAATAACACGCACACCTACAAAAACACATATGCACACATGCATACACACAACTTACTAGATTAATATGATACTAACATTTTACATATGGGTCAAAATGCATCTTGTACTGGAGATGAAGAATGACAGCAATGCCTGCCATATCCCCAGCTCCTAAAAGGTACAGACTCACTTCATGCCTCCTAAGCGCTAGGTGACTCTACCTTGTATGGAATTGCTCTAAGGAAAGCACAAACATCTGAGGCTGGATCATGGAGACACATGCTTTCCTTCGCCCTTGTATTAGTTTGTTTTCATACTGCTGTGAAGAAACACCTGAGACTGGGTAATCTGTAAAGAAATAGAGGTTTAGTGGACTCGCAGTTCCACATGGCTGGGGAGGCCTCACAATCATGGCGAAAGGTGAAGGAGGTGCAAAGGCATGTTTTACATGGTGGCAGGCAAGAGGGCTTGTGCAGGGGAACTGCCCTTTATGGAACCATCAGATCTCATGAGACTTATTCACTGTTATGAGAGCAGCATGGGAAAAACCACCCCCATGATTCAATTACCCCCCACTGGGACCCTTCCATGACACATGGTGGGTAATAGGAACTACAATTCAAGATGAGATTTGGATGGGGACATAGCCAAACCATATCAGCCCTTATTTCTCAGATTACTCTGTCAGTATCCAATCTCTAAATCCCAGCCTATAATTTCTCACCTATTTGATCATCACTGTTATATCCTAACACTAAACTCTCCTTATCTATTACTAATAGGCTAGGAAACTTGATCAGCTAGGGACTGTGATTCAGACATAAGTGAAATATCATTGCCTTTAAAAAAAAAAAAAAGTTAGCAGAAGTCATGCATTTAGGAAAGAAGATTTCCACTGCATTGTTTGTCCTTAAAAGACTATTTGTCTGCTTCTTGGGACCTGTCCATCTGTCATCAACAAAGCCTCAGATATTCCCTCTCACTATGTTTTCAAAGTTGTAAGGGATGTCATTCTCATTATACAGTTAGAAAAACTGGGGTTCAGTCAGAGTAAACGATTTGTCCAAAGTTTATAGTATAATCTGGGCCTGCTCCCAGGTCTTTGGGCTCTAAGCCCCACAAACTTACCATTCCCTCACCATCAGCCACATAACTTTGCATGGAGCTAAGGAACAAAAACAACCTACACAGAAATTCGGAGAGGTGTGTTTGTACTTTTAAACAGAGATTGATTTGTTTTTAACAAAAGTGGATTTGTTTTGTTGACAATAGTGGAATTATATTTTATTTTCTGACAAAATTCTTAATATGATTAATTTACTCTGAAAATGTGTCTAGATTATCAACACTGTTGCCATCACAATAAAAAATTAAGCAGCTTTTCAAATTTACAGTTACAAAAAGTTCAGAGGTTACTTTTTATTTGTATTCCAAAGAACAGAACAGAGTAGTAGACAGATTGAAAGGAACATAAGATATTTCAATTATTTATTTCCACCAGTTAATTTTTTTATTTCAGTAGCTTTAGGGGTACAAGTGTTTTTATATGGATGAATTGTATAGTGGTGAAATCTGAAATTTTACTGCATCTGTCACTGGAGTCATGTACATTACATGTACGTGTACCCAATATGTAGTTTTTAACCCTTCCCCACTTCACCTCCCCACTTCTGAGTCTCCAATGTCCATTATACCACTCTGTATGCTTTTGCATACCAATAGCTTAGCTCCCACTTGTCAGTGAGAACTTAGGGTATTTGGTTTTCCATTCCTGAGTTACTTCTCTTCGAATAATGGCTTCTAGCTCCATCCAAGTTGCTGCAAAAGACTTACTTTGTTCTTTTCTATGGCTGAGTAGTATTCCATGGCGCATATATATATATATATATATATATATACACACACCAGATTTTTTCTATTCACTCATGGACTGATGGGCACTTAGGTTCATTTCATATCTCTGCAATTGTGAATTGTGCTGTGATAAACATATAGGTGCAGGTGTCTTTTTCCTATAGTAACTTCTTTTCCTTTTCCACCAGTTAATTTCGGAGTACTTTCTAACAGTGATGAGGTCAAGCATAAAGAAATGATAATAACTTGTATTACAATAATTTATTTTTGAGCATCCAAACATTTTCTAACACCTAATATATTTTAATTATGACTTCTATCTAAATCATTAGGTAGACGTGGAAATTTTGCATCACGCTGGTGAGAATGCTGCAGCACGTTTCACATATAAACATATTTTCATAGCTCTTTCCAGACAGTTTGAAATGAAACATACTACAAATTAATCTAAAATAAATTTTCTCAAATATAGCCATTGGCTATCACCTTACTAAAAACACCCTCAGCCAAAACTCAGCATCTAGCCATTTGATTTAGTACAGGCTACTAAGGTCTGATGAAAGCAAGAAAGTGTGAAAATTTAAAACCCTTAAAGCAAATACAGGACATTTTATAGGTGATGAAAATAATTGAGTATAAATCCTGTATTTTATTTCAATTTCTCACAAAATTGTCCTGTCCTAAATAGTCAGTATCTTGATTGAGTAGATTCTTTAATGTTCCAGAAATAATCTATCAAGGCAGAATTTTCCCATCAGCAGCAGATGACTCTCATCACCTTCAAATATTTCTCATTAAATAGGGATTAATTCACGAACCCCCACTCTGCTAAGGACCTACTGTACATATGCAATAGTTTAGGAAAAGTTGCTAACATCATTATTAAAGGCACTAATGTCCCAAAGAGCTTAGCAAGTTTGCCTGCATAATGAGTCCATAAAGAACTCTGTTTCCATGGAGGTTGGACAGCTATTTTATGTTGAAACTCTATTCAAAGTTGTACATTTGTGTTTCCTCATTGGATCCCTTCCTTCATTCCTTTCAATCAATGAGATAATTAGCTGCAAAAAATGTTATCAAATGCCAATAGTTACAGAGAAAGAGAAATATTCCAATAGTACCTCCAAAACTGGAGTGAGAAAGTTGCTGGAAAAATTGGTACCAACTGGTTGGTAGAACACAAAAATGTAAAGTCATAATAAAGAATTATTAAATACACAAAGAAAAGTCCTGCCTCAATTAAGAGTGCATTTTGGACATGGTATGGAGTTGGAAATAATTGCTCATCAGAGAGGGGCTCACCAGTGGGGCTGCTTAGGATCAGGGAGAGGTCAATCAGCAGCCCTCAAACAACACTAGTGAAATGCAGGGCCATTCACACAGCGCCAGGCCACTGCTGTGCTCTACCCAGCCGCTGTTCCAAGAAAAATATGGTGGGATGTTAAAGGTGTAAGCAATTGGGGTGGGTAAGAAGTTTTTCAGTTTTTGTTTTCAGCAAAGCCAGAATCCTGTAGTCTTTTCTTGGAGATTCCTAATGCATAGTGGCATATTAAAGGAATTATTAAATTTGGTATCACAAAGTATTTCTCAAACCAATCTGATCACGGAACATTTTTTTAAATTCTACCATTAAAAAAATTTTTTTTACAATGCAAAAATTGTTTTTATTTCCATGTCATAAAAACCAAGTTTTCTTTTTTTTAATATATATATACTTTAAGTTCTGGGATACATGTGTAGAACGTGCAGATTACATAGGTATACATGTGTCATGGTGGTTTGCTGCACCCATCGACCCATATTTTACATTAGGTATTTCTCCTAATGCTATCCCTCCCCTAGTCCTCCAACCCCAACAGGCCCCAGTGTGTGATGTTCCCTTCCCTGTGTCCATGTGTTCTCATTGTTTGACTCCCACTTAAGAGTGAGAACATGCAGTGTTTGGTTTTCTGTTCCTGTGTCAGTCTGCTGAGAATGATGGTTTCCAGCTTCATCCATGTCCCTGCAAAGGACACAAACTCATCCTTTTTTATGGCTGCATAGTATTCCATGGTGTATATGTGCCACATTTTCTTCATCCAGTCTATCATTGATGGGCATTTGGGTTGGTTCCACGTCGTTGCTATTGTGAATAGTGCTGCAATAAACATACGTGTGCATGTGTCATTATAGTAGAATGATTTACAATACTTTGGGTATATACCTAGAAAAGGGATGGCTGGGTCAAATGGTATTTCTAGTTCTAGATCCTTAAGGAATCATCACACTGTCTTCCACAATGGCTGAACTAATTTACACTCCCACCAACAGTGTAAAAGCATTCCTATTTCTCCACATCCTCTCCAGTATCTGTTGTTTTCTGACTTTTTAATGATTGCCATTCTAACTGGTGTGAGATGGTATCTCATTGTGCTTTTGATTTGCATTTCTCTAATGACTAGTGATGATGAGTTTTTTTTCATGTTTGTTGACCGCATAAATGTCTTCTTTTGACAAGTGTCTGCTCATATCCTTCACCCACTTATTGATGGGGTTGTTTATTTTTTTTCTTGTAAATTTAAGTTCTTTGTAGATTCTGGATATTAGCCCTTTGTCAGATGGGTAGATTGCAAAAATTTTCTCCCATTCTGTAGGTTGCCTGTTCACTCTGATGATAGTTTCTTTTGCTGTGCAGAAGCTCTTTAGTTTAATTAGATCCCATTTGTCAATTTTGGCTTTTGTTGCCATTGCTTTTGGTGTTTTAGTCATGAAGTCTTTGCCCATGCCTATGTCCTGAATGGTACTGCCTAGGTTTTGTTCTAGGAATTTTAAGGTTTTAGGTCTTACATGTAAGTCTTTAATCCATCTTGAGTTAATTTTTGTATAAGGTGTAAGGAATGGGTCCAGTTTCAGTTTTCTGCGTATGGCTAGTCAGTTTTCCCAATATCGTTTATTAAATAGGGAATCCTTTCCCCATTTCTTGTTTTTGTCAGATTTGTCAAAGAGCAGATGGTTGTAGATGTGTGGCGTTATTTCTGAGGCATCTGTTCTGTTCCATCAGTCTGTATATCTGTTTTGGTACCAGTACAACGCAAGACAAGGATGCCCTCCCTCACCACTCCTATTCAACATAGTATTGGAAGTTCTGTCCAGGGCAATCAGGCAAGAGAAAGAAATAAAGGTATTCAAATAGGAAGACAGGAAGTCAAATTATCTCTGTTTGCAGATGACATGATTGTATATTTAGAAAACCCCATCATCTCAGCCCAAAATCTCCTTAAGCTGATAAGCATCTTCAGTAAAGTCTCAGGATACAAAATCAATGTGAAAAAATCACAAGCATTCCTATACACCAATAATAGACAAACAGAGAGGCAAATCATGAGTGAACTTCCATTCACAATTGCTACAAAGAGAATAAAATACCTAGGAATACAACTTACAAGGATGTGAAGGACCTCTTCAAGGAGAACTACAAGCCACTACTCAAGGAAATAAGAGAGAACACAAACAAATGGAAAAACATTCCATGCTCATGGATAGGAAGAATCAATATCATGAAAATGGCCATACTGCCCAAAGTAATTTATAGATTCAATGCTATCCCCATCAAGGTACCACTGACGTTCTTTACAGAATTAGAAAAAACTACTTTAAATTTCATATGGAACCAAAAAAGACCCCGGATAGCCAAGACAATCCTAAGCAAAAAGAACAAAGCTGGAGGCATCATGCTACCTGACTTCAAACTATACTACAAGGCTACAGTAATTTTTAAAAATTTTTTAAAATTTTACTTTAAGTTTTGGGATACATGTGCAGAACGCGCAGGTTCGTTTCATAGGTATACATGTGCCACGGTGGTTTGCTGAACCTATCAACCCATCATCTAGGTTTTGAGCCCTATATACATTAGGTATTTGTCCTAATGCTCTCCTCCCACTTGTCCCCCATTTCCCCACAGGCCCCAGTGTGTGTTGTTCCCTTCCCTGTGTCCATCTGTTCTCGTTGTTCAACTCCCACTTATGAGTGAGAACATGTGGTGGTTTGTTTTTTTGTTCCTATGTTAGTTTGCTGAGAGTGATGGTTTCCAGCTTTGCCCATGTACCCGCAAAGGACATGAACTCATTCCTTTTTATGGCTGCATAGTATTCCATGGTGTATATGTGCCACATTTTCTTTATCTAATGTATCATTGATAGGCATTTGGGTTGGTTCCAAGTCTTTGCTATTGTGAATAGTGCTGCAATAAACATACGTGTGCATGTGTCTTTAGAGTAGAATGATTTATAATCCTTTGGGTATATACCCAGTAATGGGATTGCTGGGTCAAATGGTATTTCTGGTTCTAGATCCTTGAGGAATCACCACACTGTCTTCCACAATGGTTGAACTAATTTACACTCCCACCAACAGTGTAAAAGCATTCCTATTTCTCCACAGCCTCACCAGCATCTATTGTTTCCTGACTTTTTAATAATTGCCATTCTGACTGGTGTGAGATGGTATCTCATTGTGGTTTTGATTTGCATTTCTCTAGTGATCACTGATGATCAGCTTTTTTTTCAAGTTTTTTGGCCATATAAATGTCTTCTTTTGAGAAGTGTCTGCTCATGTCCTTTGCCCACTTTTTGATGGGGTCATTTTTTTTCTTGTAAATTTGTTTAAGCATGGAACACTGTTATTGGCTGAATTGTATCCCTTCCCCAAAATCATATGTTAAAGTCCTATCCCCCAGGACCTCAGAATATGACTGTACTTGGATATAAGGTCTCTAAAAAGGTAAGTAACTTAAAGTGAGGTGTTAGGATGGGCCCTAATCCAATATTACTTCTGTTCTTATAAAAAGAGATTAGGACACAGGTATACACACACACAGAGAAGAGCACATCAAAATACTGGGAGAAGAGGACCATTTCCAAGCCAAGGAAAGACACTTCAGAAGAAAGCAACTCTGCTGACACCTTCATCTTGGACTTTTCAACTCCAGAGCTGTGAGAAAATATATTTCCATTGTTTAAACACACAATCTGTGGTGCTTTGTTGTGGCAGTCTGAGAGACTAATAGACACACTTTAAAGATTCATCAGAACTGAATATGATCTCACAGCAAAAGTTCCCATAATCATAGAAAAGGGTGGAGAGGAGTATATCAAGCCCATGCCTATCTCACTTTTGCATCTGACCACAGGAGTTACTGATATCAGTAGGATGGTTAGTAACTGTAAAGGTCATAGTTTCTCATAGGCTTGTGAGCTATAAATTTAGAGATCCTTCTGCAGTTTCTTTTAACTTTACTCAAGCATCAATTTGTGTGTTTGCTTTTGTTAGGAAAGATAGAAAGGATAAAAATGCAGATATGTTTCTATCTCTACATTTTCTTTGATTATTTACTTGAGAGATATGTGTTAAGTGCCTACTGGGAACCAATAACTATGCTAAACAATGAAAATACAAAATAAATAAGAGAGATCTGTCCCTTGGATTTTAGAGTTGGGAAGAGAAGGAATGTATTAAACAAACACTATTACAATTTATTATTTCATTTCAGTTTTGATAAGTATTATAAAAGAAAAATATGGTGGCAGCCGAATTATAACTAACAATATAGCAGCTTTCAGTGGACAAATCCAAAGCAGATAAAATAAAGATGCAAATAAAAAATTTGCAATTGTGGCATTCATATTAATAGGTTCAAATCTGTATTTCATGTTTTATACTTTTTTTTTTTTTTTGAGACAGAGTTTTGCTCTTGTCACCCAGGCTGGAGTGCAATGGCAGGATCTCAGCTCACTGTAACCTCTGCCTCCTGGGTTCAAGTGATTCTCCTGCCTCAGCCTCCCAAATACCTGGGGTTACAGGTATGCACCACCACGCCTGGCTAGTTTTTGTATTTTTAGTAGAGACAAGGTTTCACCATGTTGGCCAGCCTGGTCTTGAACTCTTGACCTCAAGTGATCTGCCCACCTCGGCCTCCCAAAGTGCTGGGATTACAGGCATGAGCCACTGTGCCCGCTCATATACTTTTTAATATTAAATATGGTTCACTGATGATTATTCAATGGCACATGTTTATTCACCTTCTTGATATTATTTGTGGCGAGAAAGAACTAGAAAAAAATAAAAATAAGAAATAGACTTCAATTTTGAATATTTTAACTTCTATTATTTTTCACATAAATTGAAAAAAAGGATCATTGTTGTCTGATTTTATTCTTGATATGTATTTAAAGTTTAAAGAAATGAATACCCCACCAAAATAGATTAGAGTTATACTTGCTGAAATATTGAGCAAAATATTTTGTGTTTTCCAAAGAAATTCTAGGAATCCAGATTCACATGTGAATGTTGCACATATAAATGACATCTGCCATTTACACATTAGGGAAAAATGTCAGGATTTGCAGCTTTGGCTGATAAAATATCATAACTCTCAGATACTGTGTTTCAAACAGGCATGTTAACATTTATTAATGTATGCAAAATCAAAGTTACTTTCAAGTTGTCTTTTCTCATCTTTTGTGCTTCCATTTAGCTTAGTGCCTCAGAGTTCTGTTTCCTGTTTAACTAAATAATCTTACTCCCTCTTTTGCTGTAAACTGACTATCACTGGTCTATCAAAATGTTTAAAGCCTTTTTTTTTCTTTAAATTGATTTGTGCTTTCTAGGAGTATAAAGCATTTATGTGCATGAATGATTATCTTAATAACGATTAGTTCTTTGAGACTCTGGTGATAATGCTAAAGGCTAATAGTTATTGAATGTCCACTCTATATTAGGCTCAGTGCCAAAACCTTATGTATCCCCTATCAAATTTATTCCACCTAACAACCCTATGAAGTTAATTCTATTATTGGTCTTCTCTCTTACTTTTTGTAGAAAGAAATATATTTTAGGGAGGGAAAGCAATTAGGATTTCAATCCAGGTCTGTTGGGTCCCAGGTTCTGTGCTTTTAACCACAGTGATCATTTCCTAATTAAGCAAGTGGAATGGTAACCCCTGAAGGAGTCTGCAAGTTCAAAGGCATGGACATTTCCCACAGGCAATCCCAAAGTTCAACGTTCAAATAACCATCTGGGTAAGGTATCCAAAAAATAGGCACACACCATCCTGCTTGAGAACAGGCATCCATAGATGTTTGTGATATGCAGACATTGATGCACAACCTTTTTTTTTAGGTTTAGCAACTTCCCATGATGATGATTGGTGGAGACCACTAGCAAGAAAATATTCCTGCAGAGTTAAATCTATGACATTGGTTTAAAATCAAAGTAGGGCAGTTCCTTCTGCTAACTTGCACTTAAGGAAAATGACTGGGGTTTGGATGGTTTGTTGGATAAAAATAATAGTCAGTTGTCTTCAGAAATTCAGGATGGGCGAAATGATATATTTAGTGCAAATAGACTTTTAAAAAGGTGCCCGTATGAGGCCTGAAGGACAGCTATTTACAAAAAAGAACAGGCCTACATGAACTCACGAGTCCTGCTATATTTAGATTGCACACCCCGAGTCCCTGCTGTGTGTCAGGAACTGTGCAAGCACTGGCAGTCTAGCAGTGTGCAAGCTGCTGCCTGTGTGCAGAGTCCACTCTTTCTTAAAAGGGAAACTCAAAAGAAGGAGGTCACCACTGGAAACTAGCCACTTGGGATAAATCTCTTTATACTTTATGAAGCTATAATGTGATCTTTATGTGTTTGGTTCTGGCTAGGGGAAGAGAAAGGGACAGAGGTCACTGTCTTTTACTCTACCAGGTACTCAAAAACTTGTTATCAGGATACACAGTGGGAAATCCACAGTCATGCCCACGGTGTCGCCTGAAGATGAGAACGGGGTAAGTCCAGGCTGAGTGTGTGGAAGAGGTTCTGGGAAGAAACCCTCACTGGCTATCGCAAGTCCATGGCTAGATATGGAAGGATTTACAACTGGAAATATATGGTTTTATATATGAATTTTTTTCAGAAGCCCTTCTTATTCCACTTAAATATGAAGGCAAATTAATGTAAAAAAAAAAAACATTTGACCTACAAGAGATCTCTGGAATTTGATATGACACTGAGAAAGACAATGAAGGAAATCTGAAAAATGCCCACTGCTGTCTCAACAGGAAGCAAGCAGTGGGTTAGATCACTGCCACGTACATATTTCAGCTTATTTGGAAGAAAAAAAAAATCATAAATTAGCCAGGCCTCAGGAGCATGTGAGTAATTTCCCGCACAGATGTGCCCCCTGCTGCTGACAGACCTGGAAAGGCAGTGTTGTCTCAACTGCCAAATCCCGGTCTACGGTCACGGGGGAAGACAGTGGACAGGCAGAGCCCTGTCTGCCTCATAGCTCAAGCTTCACTTTACCATCTCAGAAAAGCCGCATGATTTTCAGCTCAGGACAACCTGTAGATTTAGAGTGGATTGTATTGTAATGTTTATTTGTTCAGACTCAGGTGTTACTTGTAACCACTGGCAAAAATATCAACACTGAATTGCTTCTGGGGGTGCCCTGCTGCCAGAAATCTGTGTAATTTGCGATTAGAAGAAGTAAGCGAGAGCTCTTTCTGGAAATGATGTTTGAGAATGTGGATGTTCAATGTATAATAACTTCCTCAGCAATGTAAAAAAAAAAAAAGAAAAGAAAAACAACCCAAACAAACAAATGTTCGGGCAAAAGTACCTGCAGTTAGGGAGGATTTGATTAGAAACAGTTTGCAATTAAGTTCTAATCAAGAGTGCTGACTATTTAGTATTGCCGGAAACCTCAATTTCTAATACTCTGACCTACATATCATCATCATGTGCTGGGCTTTGTCCCTGGATGATCTCTCTAGCCAGCAGGGATGGCTTCTGGCTTCTCCACAAGCTCTCTGGGATTTCCAGAACACAGTTCTTCCTTCCCCATGGTCATCTCCTTCCCAGTGCACACGGCACAATGGGTCAGAAGAGGCATGTGGAGGATCTCTAAGAGGCAGGGTTGCCTAACTCCAAGTACCAGCGTGGTGTATTTCACCATGTAGAAAGGGTCACTGTTTCTCATTATAAAATATATTACTTACTGTTTAGAAATGCAATCAGGCCAGTCATGGTGGCTCACACCTGTAATCCCAGCACTTTGGGAGGCCAAGGAGGGTGGGTCACCTGAAGTCTGGAGTTCAAGACCAGCCTGACCAACGTGATGAAATATGAAAATACAGATATTAGCCAGGCGTAGTGGCATGCTTCTGTAATCTCAGCTACTTGGGAGGCTGAGGCAGGAGAATTGCTTGAACCTGGGAGGCAGAGGTTGCAGTGAACTGAGATCGTGCCATGTGCACTCCAGCCTGGGCAACAAGAGCGAAATTCCGTCTCAAAAAAAAGGAACAGAAAAAAAAAAGAAAAGAAAAATGCAATTGTACCATAGATTTCAGAAATGCAAGAAGCCACAGGGACAGTGCACATTTGACAACAGGGCAGCTGTCACAGCGAGTCACAGAGGGAGAGGAGAAGGCGGAGCTCAGCTGTCCACCTCACTCTGGGCTGCTTCTGCTGCATTCCCTAGAGAAGAGCTACTTCTAGCTATACGTGGGCCCCCTGTCTCCTGTGGCGCATTCATCAGTCCCTGATTGGGCCAGTCTATCCCACTGCCCTCTGCTGGGTTAACCTTCATAAAGAACAGGATGACCTCCAAGTTGGACAGGAAAAGCCCTGTTTTATACCTGTTGTCCCAACCTGATAATTATCAGAAAACCCACACTCTACACCGTGCCCCAGTGTGGAAGATTAATCCATGCTGTTGCCCTAAGGTCACCTCCCCACTCAAAATCTTTAAATGCCTTCCCATACACTTCTGACTCCTTAATTTTGCAAACAATTTTAAAGCAATAATTTATTTTTAGGTTATTGATACTATTTTTTTTTCAGGCCATAGAAGAGATTTATTTTGTTTTTTTGTTTTTACACTTGTCAAAGTTAATTGCAGCAGATACATGGGAAGGTAATTTTGAGATGAATCATCCACAAATTAATGCACTAAGTGCTAGCATTTGGGGAGTTAACTTTTCTACTTTGACTAAAATAAAATGAGTCTCAAGTGACAGTCTTTAAATTACTTGAGAGAATAAAAACAACTGGCTTGTATAACCTCTAAACAAGCATACTGAAGTAGTGTAACAAAAGAGTTAAGTTTTAAATATTTCTGTTAAATTGTTCCATGTGTAGTTTAAGTCATTTTGTCCTTCTTCAGTCTTATTTACTACTTTCATAAATTATAGGGTTGGATTAGATGATCTTAAAGAGCCCTATCACTTGTAAAATTTTATTCTGTGATTATGAGGTTTTTTAAGTAGGTTAAAATTTGAGAAATGTAAAGGACTATACAACAAAAATCAATCTTCACTTTTTTCTTCCTCTTTATTCATAGCCTGAGAAAAGAAGATAAGCCTCTCAACTACTTCAATGCCCAAAGAATTCTGCAAGTTAAAATAAACTAGTAAAATTGAAGAAATCTATTTTATATCCACTGAAGTTATTATTGTAAACAGATTCTTAAATAAATTCCATTAACTACTTATCATGAAGAACTTAGCTTTCTTTTTAAAATCCGGTGATTAAATATACCCTTTTTTTCTGAATAGATTACTTCTCTCCTGGAACTTATTAGGCTTGATATTCAGTGACCTTAGGGGTTGAATAGGGCCTTTGGGTCCCTGTGTGGACTAGTTATAAGAAGGAAGTTTTTATAGACTTCTAAAATAGGTTTTTTCAAATAACTTTGTAATTAGATATCATTATATGCATCCACAGTGTTGACCTGGCCCTTAGGTAAAATCTTAGGTTAAATCTATAAAAAAAATTAAAACTCCACAAAATTAGAAAGTTAGGTTTCAATATGATATTTTAAGATAAACTCCAAATTCACAGTTAACCCAATTTAAAGAGTGTGGATATCTATTTGGGAAGAGTGAAATTTGAGGATATAAAAGAGGTAACATCCCTCCTCACTGGCCTACAGAGAGCAAGTCATATTGTGGAATCCAGCACAACACCCTTCTCTATTCTGTCTCTATAAAGCTGTTGTGGGCAGAACTGTGCTCCCAGAAAATTCATACACTGCAGTCCCAACTTCCAGTACCTCAGAATGTGACTGTAATTGGAGATAGGGTCTTTAAAGAGGTAAGTAAGGTTATGATCTCTAAGGCAGTCATTAGCGTGGCCCCTGATCTAACGTGACTGGTGTCCTTATGAGAAAAGGCAGTTATGATAGACACATACAGAGAGCAGGTGAGGTGAAGACACAGGGAGAAGATGGCCATCTACAAGCCAAAGAGAGAGTTCTCAGAATAGGCCAGCCCTGCTGACATCTTGATCTTGGCCCTCTGGCACCCAGAACTGTGAGAAAACATATTTCTGTTATTTAAGCCAATGGTCCCCAATCTTTTTGGCACCAGGGGCTGGTTTCGTGGAAGGCAGTTTTTCCACGGTTTGGCGGAAGGGTGCAGGGGGATGGTTTGGGGATGAAACAGTTCCACCTCAGATCATCAGGCATTAGATTTTCATAAGAAATACGCAACCTAGATCCCTCACATGTGCAGTTCACAATCGGGTTCTCACTCCTGTGAGAATCTAATGCTGCCACTGATCTGACAGGAGGCAGAGCTCAGGCTATAATGCTCCCTCACCAGTGCTCACCTACTGTGCAGCTTGGTTCCTAACAGTTCATGGATGGGTACTGGTCTGCGGCCTAGGGGTTGGGGACCCCTGATTTAAGCTACCTAGTGTGGGGTACTTTGTTAGGGAATCTCAAAACTATAAATAATATAATGGTCAACTGTAAACATTTTATTTATTCATTATTTATTTATTTATTTTAGAGACAAGGTCTCATTTTGTTGTCCAGACTGTACTGCAGTGGCATGACCAGAGCTCACTGCAGCCTCTGACTCCTGGGCTCAAGGGATCCTCCCACCTCGGCCTCTGGAGTAGCTGGGACTATAGTTTCATGCCACCATGCCTGGCTAGTTCTTAAATTTTTTTGTAAAGATGGGGTCTCTCTGTGTTGTCCAGGCTGGTCTCAAACTCCTGGCCTCAAGAGATCCTCCCTCTTGGGCCTCCCAAAGTGTTGGGATTATATGTGTGAGCCATTGTGCCTGGCTTATTTTAAATGTGGAGAAGTAGAATAAGAATGCTGCAGTAAAAATATATTGCAAAAGGTAAAATATCCTGGAATTAACAAATACTATTAAGGTGTAAGATTAATTATTTTAATATTTGGGTCAGAAGGGACAGTCATAAATAACAGTATGTGGTTGTAAGAATCCTGTGATGTCGGGCTCAGGCAGAAGAGCAATAGCACTTGTATGGATGTGGTTGACTGGTTCTTCTTTGAATGACACAAAGGACCTGTATGGAGTGTTCTGATGGCCAGCCATGGAATGCCAGGGCCTGTCCCTCAAACATGGTGGTTCTCAGGTATGTGACCCCCTACACATCTACCGGAGTGCCTGATTTCCTCACTTGCACGGAGTCCTTCCCCTGGTAAAGGGGCAAGTTTGTGAATGCAGATATCAAACAAATACAGGAGGAGGGGGAAAAGATGCTATCAAAATTTATCATCCCTAATTATTTCCAAGGAAAATAATCAAGCCTTTGGAGAAAAGGCTAGGTAGGTCATCTAATAAATTTTTACATCTGGGGTTGCATGAAATGTGACACATTATAAAACATTGGAAGGAATGCAGAGAGAAAGAGAGATAGGGAAGAAAAGAAGGGAGGGAGAATGAAAGAGGGAGATGAGAGGAAGGACGGAGGGAGAAAGAAAGGGGAAAATATGAGTAACAAAGAATATTTTATTTGGCATAATATGTAATTTCAATCTCCAAATTCAATACGAAATTTATAGCAAGATAATCTATGCTTGGATTCATGCAAATTAACTGTGACCTCCCTTCAATTACTCATTTCCTAAAACTTTTCTTTTTGATTTTTAAATGCATGTAGAAGACAATGTTATATTGAAGAAGAAGACAGAATGATGTGGGTAAACTAAGGTTGATTATGGGTGATACCGAACAATGACTCAAACTCATTGTTCCATAGATAAGTATTATAAGATTAGGGGGTCAAGGTTATACTTATGTTATATTTAGGAACAAAATGTTGGTCAAATACTTACATTTTTTGTAGCTGATTTCCAAATCAGGTGGTCCATAGATATTCAGCAACTGTTACTATGGGTTATATACAGATCAAAGCATTGAAGGTATGGGAAATAACTAGATGGTGCCTGTCCTCATGGGTCTCATTTTCTCCAGAGGAATGATAAATAGCATGAAATTTGTCAACAGATAAAGAAAACAACAGAGGGTAATTGGTGAAGAATGACGTGGTGGGGCCGGGTGCCGTGGCTCACGCCTATAATCCCAGCACTTCAGGAGGCTGAGGCAGGCGGATCACCTGAGGTTGGGAGTTTGAAACCAGCCTGGCCAACATGGTGAAACCCTGTCTCTACTAAAAATACAAAAATAGCCAGGCATGGTGGTGCACGCCTGTAATCCCAGCTACTTGGGAGGCTGAGCCAGGAGAATCACTGGAACCTGGGAGGCGGAGGTTGCAGTGAGCCAAGATCATGCCACTGTACTCCAGCCTGGACAACAGCATGAGACTCTGTCTTAAAAAAAAAAAAAAAAAGGATGAAGTGGTGGTGCTGAGAGAGAGCAGTGCTAGTTTATCAGGGATGGTGGAGGAAGTCACTTTAAGGAGATGACATTTAAGCTGAGATGGAAAGGAGACAGCCAAGTCGGGAGAAAAAGTGTTCAAGAAAAAAGAGCCAGTGCCACTGTCCTGAGGCGGGGCTAAGCTAGCATGGTCAAAGGAGAGAGATACATGGCTGGACACCGTTTAGCAGTGAACAAACATGACAGACACAAGGGCAGACATCTGGAATCAGAGGGACGGTGGGGCGGCCGGGGGGGGTCATACAGACCCTACTTGGCCATGCAGAGAAACATGGACATTACCTTAATTTGACTGAATTTTAAGCAGGGACCTGACATGATCTGGGTCATGCTTCTCAAAGGTCACACTGGCTACTGGGTGGAAAGTGGATTGTTTAGGGGAGAAATAGAGGGAGGAAGATCCAAAGGAGGGAAGGGATGATGGTCTCTCAGCGTGATTGTCACAGAGGAGACAGTGAGAAGTACTAAGATCCAAGATAGATTTTGGAGGTAGAGCCAAGTGGGCTTGTTGATGAACGGGATGGGAGGTGTGAGGAAAAGGTGAGAACTGGGGATGCCTAACCAGAAGTGTAGGGCCTTCTCTCATGTTGAAGGCTTTCTTTGTTCTACTGAGGTGAACGATACCCCATCAGACTAAGTATGCCCTGTTAACTTGAAGTCCCTAACATCTCTTGAATTTCATCGATGAAATGGAGATAGATACACATCTCTCAAAAAGTTCATCAAATGCAGTAGAGTACTAGTAATCATGCTGATAAACTAACCCGCCCCCCCGAAATATGGAATGAAATTATTATTGTGGACTATTTGGGGTTAGAATCTTTAGCAGTGTTAAGTAGAAACAATGAAAGACACTTTCAGAGAAGACAGCCAAAGGTAAGAGGGCCAACCTGTCCCACGTTGATGTGCACCACACACACACCCACAAACACACACACGCACACACACACTGACTCCCCCTTCAATGAATATCTATAAGGCCATAAGAGAATATTTCAAAACTCTGGCTTTCTTATTTCACCAGATACCAAGATGAAGGATTTTGCATCAGTTGATAAAAGCCTATACTGCAGAAAAATTTTAACACTTTTCTAGACAAGCCATATCTTGGCTTTTCTTGTCAAAATGAAAGCTACACTTTTGACCCAATGAGTTTATTACACATCATTTACAATTAGCTTTCCATTAAAAGTTCTCCATATATGTGGCTCCCTTTGTAATCCTTTTAAATACAGTAGCCCTATGGACTTAACCTGTAAGTTACCATTGTCCTTTATCCTACTAAGTGGCAATGCCCCAATGAATCCCTTATAATGATTAGTCTTACGTGTCAGCTTGGCCAGCCTATAGTATCCAGTTATTTAATCAAACACGGACCCAGGTATTATTGCAAATGTATTTTGTAGATGTGGTTAACAAACACAACCAGTTGACTTTTGTAAAGGAGATTACCCTTGATCACACAGGCAGGCCTAATAAAATCAGTTGAACATCCTAAGAGCAAAAGCTAAGGCTTCCCAGAGAAAAGTAAATTCTGCCTTTAGACCATAACATCAGGTCCTGCCTGACTTTGCAAACTGCTATCCTGCCCTATGGATTTTAGACTTGACAACTTCCACATGAACCCTATTGGTTATGTGTCTAATACAAGCAGAACTGTATTGTTTCTGTTTCTCTGGAGAATCCTGACTGACACATTCCCCAAAACAGTTGTGTTTATGTGCACCTTCTAGTAAGGTCTGTCTGACCTTCAGGTTTGGATGCAGGAACTTCCGAGGTAACTGGCCTTATGGCCTCCCAAGAATTCTGTGATAACACCCCGGACATGCCTCCATCAAGTCCAGTGGTCTATATGCACCTCCATATGCTGAGATATGGTCTCCCCCATCCACTTTCAGCATTTACTGCTCACTGGCAATGGTGATATGTTTCACCTTATTGAGTTGTCATTTTATCACGTACAAAATAAAGATAAAATACCTGCCTTTTTAGGTTGTTCTGAAGATTAAATGAAATAATTTACATCAAGTGCCTGGCTTGCAGGAGTTCAATCAACATTAGTGACCATTTTCCTCCCACTCAATTTTGAGAAGAGTTGGTTTGTTTGTTTCATGAATTCCCTAAGCCTAGGCCTGTCTGTCATTCTATAGAAATTTATTATTTTCTGTTCTTCTGTTCTTCATTTATGAAGACAGAACGTGCGATAGGAGTAGCCTTGCTTTCAGCAGTGCTGTGCTCCTATCTTTACTGCTTGGATGGTGTCTCTCTTCATCATGTAACTGAGAAGCAAGATGAGCCTTCAGATGTGAAGCCTATTGAGATGAGGTATGAGTTCCTGCTGCCCACCAGACACCTGCTTTCATATCCATCATTCTGCAGCAGACAAAATCAACCTACTTCCACTCTTAATATTCAGCATGATGATGCCTACACATCACAACTGACATAGTATCTGTTTCATTGTGTGCTCCTCCCTGGATTTCAAGGAATCTACAAAAATGGATAAGATATTGTTATTAAAATGTTTCCTCTTTTGCTCACTTCAAGGCAGAAAACCCCTCCCAAAATCACTGTTTCCTGACCGCTTCAAAAAGAAGCTTGTGTAAGATTGCTGGACCGTGATTTTAGTAATTAAAACAACAAAATTAAAAAAAAAACACTTTATGACAGTACACATTTTCAACTGCTGAGAGTGATAGTTGGGAAGAAACACTGTGACCTGGTTGGAACTGGTCAACTTTCTCATGACCTACCAATGAAACCCCAAGAGAGTACATTTTGCCAGACGATGGAACAGACTTTCTGAGGACTTGCTGCTAATCCGTGTAGTGCTCTGTGATGATGTACTGAACAATTTTCCTCAAGCTTTTGAATTAAGACACCCTCAGCATTGTGACCTTTTTTCCTTTTTAGAAAGAGGTTTGGCAGGGCGTGGGGGCTCACGCCTGTAATCCTAGCACTTTGGGAGGCCGAGGCTGGTGGATCACCTGAGGTTGGGAGTTCGAGACCAGCCTGACCAATGTGGACAAACCCCGTCTCTACTAAAAATACAAAATTAGCCAGGCATGGTGGCGCATGCCTGTAATCCCAGCTACTCGGGAGGCTGAGGTAGGGAGAATCACTTGAACCCAGGAGGCAGAGGTTGAGGTGAGCTGACATCGCACCATTGCACTCAAGCCTGGGGAAGAAATGCGAAACTCTGTCTCAAAAAAAAAAAAAAAAAAAAAAAAAAAGGGAGGGGTTTAGGGCAGGCACCTAAAAGATCTTTTACAGCTGTTCCAATGGGAATGAGATGCAGACATGCATTCTTCCTCTATCTGTCTCAAAGGAGGTCAGTCGCTCCTTCTGTCTATCCACAGAACTCTAGAGTCAGCTGTCTTGTATTGCAACATGCATTTTACTTGTGACAGTGCATGGACATTGTGCATTTAGATTACTGTTTCCTCAATTACACTGAGAGCTCCACTCAGCAGAATAAAACTCTTGTTCACTCTTGTATTCAATTGCCTGGTCAGTGCTGAGCACCTGCCACCCATTTACAACTTATTTCTTGGTTGTCAGTACATAGAAAAATGTGTGATTATTTGCAATCAACTCCTGCAAAGGGGGCTGTGTCAATGCACCACGTGGTACTGCCAACTGCCTGGATATCATTGCACTGCATTTTTAGTCTAAGTCAGAATCCTCATTTGCAAACAGGGAATTTCATCTTCCTCAAGGCTGACCAAAGTTAGAAAAAAAATGAATCTAGAACTTCTGATATAACGACGACCACATTCTCTCAGAAATGTGGATATCTGCTGGACCTTCAAGGTTCTACTATGGGAGAGAAGGCTGATGAAGCATTTGTTCAGGTCACTGTTGTCTTTTTGCCTGTGTTTTGATTTTTAAAAAGTTTTAATTTTCTTGAATAGGTAACATATTCATATAGATCATAAATGAAAAAACAAGATACATAGTGAGAAGTCTTCTTCCAATTCCATCTCTTGTCTGATCAGCAAACGCCTTCCAAGTTCACCTCTCTTATTAGTTTTGTGCATCCTACAGACTTTTTTTACATGCGCAAATACAAACATAAATTATTTCTGCTCCATTTTTTGGGAAAATGTTACTTAATTTTAAAAATGTTAATTCTTCAGTGCTGAAGGAAATTCAGAACGATGTGGAAGAACTATCAGATTCATAAGCAGAAGTTAAATTAATCCAAAGAAAAGGGGAAACTGGAGGAAAAGAAATGCATAGAGTAGAGTGTATAAGTGGCTTTTATTTGCTTTTCCAACATTCTTGAGCAAAGGGAAGAGGAGAGTCTCAGGTCAGCAGAGCGGTGAAGGGGCCTGGCAAGCCTGTGGGTGTCTGTGTGCTTCAAGACAGATATGTTTGCTGATCAGTCTTTCCAAATAGAAAGTGTAGAGTCTGCCAGGGACATGAAGAACAATAGCAGACTGAGTGGTTTGCTACAGCTGTGGTCGGAAGAACTACGTGAAATGGCACCAATGCTCTTAATATGATGGCCATTTTGTGTTATTCCTCCCTCTCCACGTTCACATTTTTCTTTGCTACCTCTCTTCTGTCATCTGGGCTATATTAATGGAGAAATAGGGAGGAACCACAGCAATTATCTGGAAAATTAAGTGGAAAAAAATCCAAATTACTTTCCCCTGAAAGGTCTGGGCAAATCTAAAAGCCAATATTTCCTATGATTGAGATGACTTCAAGTTTTCAGAACATATAATTTCTTTCAGGAGCATAAACGTACATTTTTAAAAACACAGACGTCACAAATTTCTCGTCTAAATTGTAGGCTATTACTGAAATCTGTCTTAATTTGTTTTTATTAAAATCTAGTCATTTCCAACTATCCAACATGTAACCATTCAAAGAATACTGATTTTAGATCAAGGTTAAAATGCTGCATATTTTGAGCAACATACATTCCCACAAACCTATTTTCAATACCATCACCATTGTGTGGTGCCAAGCTGAACAGCCACATATGGTTGTGCCCTGCCAGACATTTGGCCAGGGGGCCCAATTGGGGAATTGAGATTCATTCTACCACTCTGTGAGCTATGTCCTATGGAACAAGAGAGCATCAGCCCAGAAGATGGGAGATCCTATTGCTAACTGGTCTCAGAAAGCAGTACCTTCTTCCTATTCTCACAAAGGTTCTGTATGTTCTAGCCCAGTTCTGAAGCCAAGCACTTTCAAACCACAGGCAGAAACAGGTGTCACATGTTTATATAGAGAGACCACATATCAAGTTCCTCTGGGAGGGTCCTACATTACAGCTGTTGACCTGGTTTAATTAGTTCTAGTGGTACTTTCATAGTTAAGCATGTTGGGACTTGATGACCTATTTTATTGGTCACCCTAGTCTTGTATGCTGTGCCCAACCTCTGTTTTCATAGCAAGGAGATTAACCAACAAGGTAAAACTGAATCACTTTCAAAGCTATACACATAGCAAGAGCCAAGATGGTCACTCAGCTATGTCACATTTTTTTGAAACTTACTTTGTCATTCAGACTATCTACAAATAATTGGTATTTTTTAAAGCCAGCAAAAATATATACTGGTTTATGAGAATTATGGTAAATGTGCGGTCCCTTCAACTACCACTTGTATGTATGTAAAAATAAAACTCAGTTACAGTAAAGCACCCATTCTGCAGTGCTTCTCTGAATCTCCCACTGAGTAGCTCTGGATCTCATCATGCACATTCTAAAATCCATTCCGTGCCTCCTAGTCTGTGCCTAATTTTAGCATTGACTTGGCCAACCTAATCAATACCTCAGGTTGTGGAAGGAATTCTGTAATCCTTATTGGCCTCACACAATGGATCCCGGTGAGCCCTGGATGGTGCCAAAGAGAGGGAAAATACTCCCTGCTGAGGTGCTGTAAGCTCTGGATGCTTCTCTCACTTGTAAAGCATATGAGAAATGGATGTCACGGCAGGGTATAAAACCTGACTGCTTTGACGTTTTTCTCTCCTGCAATTACCTGTGTCTGTACCCAGGATTTTATTTTCTTTTTGGAAGTTTGGATCAGGAACTGATGCCAATTCTAAACAGAGATAAAATTGTTGAACAAGGCTTGGCAATTTTTTTTTTTTTCTGTAACAAGATGGGTGGTAAATATTTTAGGCTTTGCAGGCCAAATGGTCTCTGTTGCAACTATTCAACTCTGCCATCATAGTGCAGAAGCAGCCATAGATGATGTATAAACAAATGGCATGGCTATGTTCCAATAACATTTTATTTATAAAAGTAGGGAAAGGACAGATTTGGCCCGAGGGCTGCAGTTTTCCAACCTCTAATGTTAGAGGACTCACCTGCCCTTTGGGCTGAGTTCAATGGGTCTTTCCTGTTGGCTATTTATTGGAAATTGTGCTCTTATCATCGTTATAATTCATAGAAAAAGATCTGGTTTATTTTTCCTTAGCTAACAAGGCATTGTTGGTTTCTATGGCAGAAAACCATTCTGAAATTTTCAAAGTTGATTCTGAGAATCCTATTACATCTCAAGATTTATTCACAATTTAACAATTTACTCTGCAGGCAATCAATTCAAGGGAGAATATATAGCACTGAAATATATAGGACAAAATAGATTATGGGTTATTAGGAAAACATTTAAGAATAAGAAATTTGACAGTTTTTGGACCACTATTATTCCCAGTTTTAAGATGTAGCTCCCTTTTCTCTTGATCTGTTATATTTATAGTGGCAATCGGATGAGTGTGCCTCTGAAATCAATGAGATGCTCAGGTATAGTGGATCTCTGAATAGGCAAACATATGTAAGGTGTGTGCTTACTTCCTTCCAAATTGAAATAAACATATTACCTTCTCCCCTACTTTGTCCCACCTCCCCATCTAAAGAACAATGTGGCATCCATACTTGCTTCCTGAAAAACCCATGGACAAAATCCATAAGCTGATTCTAATGATCAGACACATCATTAGTTGGCAGATAACTCTGTGACTGAGTCCTTAAAGAAGGCTTTTTTCTCTCCAATTAGTCATGCTATAGGACATAAATTTGCAAGTTTACCTCATTAAAAAGGTACATAGATGACAACTGCAATATCTGGCCGGTAGGCATACCCTTTTTAGAATTCCTACCTAGAAACTGCATCAGCTTCTGACAATTACATTAGGCTTCCAGAATTGACACACATTTAAAATGCCAGTGTGAACAAATGAATCCACTTTTAGTTATATTGTTCTGAACTGCAAACAATCATACATTTAGAAAAAATCTAGTCAAATGATGATATACGGAAAACATCTTGCTAGTTCTGTGAGTGTAAATACCTATTACTTCCTCTCCCAGCCCTAACCACCATCATTTCTCAGAGGTCTTCTATTCTCTCAAGTAAGAGCCATGAATTCTCTCCCCCTGAATTGCTTTTGAGGGATGTCTGGAGGAAGAGAAGGCTATAGAAAAACAAAACATACAAACAGAAACCAGACTGGACATAGGGTGTAGCCAGCAAAGAGGAGATGCAGAATCACACAGAAGGCTGCCTCTGGCTGAGCTTGTTGTCCACCTGCCTGAATCTTAACATATCTTTAAAAGTTTCATAAGCAGTTCATGCTAAGGCATCACACTAAGCAATAAAGCTAAAACAAAACAAAACAAAACAGTTGAAAAGTACTTCCCACAGGAAATGCACCCTGCTTGCTCTCTGGCCTGTATTGAAACCAAATTTCTAACTATAGAGGAAAAACCTTTTGTGTTGTTTTTTTCGCCTCTCCCCTCTTACATTATTATTAGGTTGCAAACAATAGCTTTTTTGTTGTAAGGCAGGAACAGAGGAGACTAACGTCAGCATACAATTGTGTGATCACTGGTTAGCCTTGTATCCCAAAGTTGTTAAGATAAAATGAAAGATACTGTTCACAAAGCTGCTCACCCAACTCACGCTCAAAGATAAGAGAAAGCCCCAGAATCTGTGAGCAAAAAACCTTCACTACCCCATTTATAAGGCTCTGGCAGTATTTCCCACAAGAGTTTGCCAATTTTAAAACACTTCTTCCTGTTTTATTTACTCATCTTAAGTCAAGGGAGATACTATTAATTCTAACCTTTTAAAATTTCAGTCATTTGTTGTTCTGAACTTAGGGGTACTTAGAATAGGAGCCTATAAAATGCTGATGGCCTTAAAACAAAAACATTTGGCAAACATAATTTCTTTTATTTCTTTAACATTGTTGTAATTTTCAATTCCCTTAAAAAATGTCTACCAGTAATCTCTCATCTCAGCCAGGAGATGTCACTGCAGTTGATTAAATGATTAACAATGTAAAATACTATGGAAACAGTCTGAGTGTTAAAAACTTTCTATGGAACTGGTGCAAATGTACAGAAAGGCATTCTGGAGTACAAGTAGACTGTCTTTTCCGCTTTTAGCCAACAGAGATAACATTTGTGTTACACTCCATAGAAGAGAATGCTTATCCCCTTGCTGTGGCTCCTTGCTAAGATGCAAATATGCTTAAACGAGATGGCATCATAAACCTAGTGACTGATTTATCTGGATGAGAACAGGTTTTGGCAGTCACAGGCACGAGAGAACTTTGTTTCCAAAAATGCGTTGCCACTGAAGTGAAAACAGGATGAAGTGTGTGCATAGTGTGGGCAGGATAACATGGGAGAGGCGCACATGGCTAGGGATTTAAAGTCGTTAAAGTTTCATGCTGTAGTTGTGTTGTTGCTGTGTTTTTATGTAAGACAACACACTGCAGAAACTCTAACTCTGCCACAATCAGGGCAGATATCAAATTCATCTTCTTCACTGTTCTATACCCAGTGTCTGTTAGAATCTGGCTTAAGAGGCACTCAAGTATTTGTTGAATAAATGAACAAATTATTATCATAAGAAATCAGTCTAGGCAGGTCTGAACTTAAGTTACTATACAGTGCACTAAACTACTAAAACACCTTTGCACCCAGGGCTTTTGTGTTCCTACCCACAGTGGGTTGCCTCCATAAAGATATGTTCATGTTCTAACCTCTTGAACCTAGCAACGCCACCTTATTTGGAAAACGTTTTTTGCAGATATAATTAAAATGATGATCTTGGAATACGATCATCTAGATTATCCAAATGGGCCCCAAATCCAATAATAAGTATCCTTATAAGAGACACCAGAGGACAGACATGGAGGAGAAAGTGTGTGAGGACAAGGCAATGATAGAAGCCTTGAAGTTTCCAGCCAGGAACTCCCGCAGTCCCCAGAATCTGGGAGATGCGAGGGAGTCTCCCCAGACCCTTCCAAGGGAGTACAGCCCTGCTGACACCTGATTTCAGACTTCTGGCCTCCAGAACCATGAAAGAATAAACTTCTGTTGTTTCAAGGCACCACATTTGCAGTAATTTGGTACAGCGGCCCTAGGAGAGGAAGACACTTCCTCACTTGGGGATCCAGGACTTCCAGCTACAACATGGTGGCACCGCACTGCACCAGGGGAAGGCTCCTCCATCTGCCAGCTGCAGAAGGCACTGCAGGTCCCCTCCCTTCCCTGTCCCCAGAGGCGTGCAGCTTGCACACACAGGAAGGTTGAAGGTTGGCTGGCTTGGAAGTAGACTTTCTCCTACCTAATCTTCCCCTTCCCCCATGACAGTTCCTGGTCTGACTCCCCCTCTCCTCGATTCTTCCCTTTTGTCATCCAGCTAGACTACAGGTGCCGCAGAAGATGGACTATAGGGTTGGGAACCCCACTGGTGTGAGCATCAGGGTACTGTCAGCTAAGGGACACTCGGTCTATGCTACTGTGGCAGGAGAGGGGGCCTCATCCCTCTACTGCTTCTCTGCAGGCACCAAGGACAGTCTCATGGATCCATCCAGCTGGTCCTGTAGCTGAGTTGAGGATAGGGAGGTGGTGCTGTAGAGCATGAACAAAGCAGGGTCCTTGAGTCAGTTTTCCAGACCCCTGGAGAAAGCCGGACGCCTTCTGTCTAGGTCTCATTGGAACCCTGTCAAAGTCTTTACCTTCCTGAAAGGTAACTCCAACATCACTGCTTTTAGATATTTCATCACACTGTTTAAATCCCTGGGAATGAAAATACTGCCTTCCCTCACCCCACATGAATTAATACAAAATCAACTGCTTGACGTTCAGACATTGAGCTTTCAAACGTTTTCCAGGATGCATTATGGATGTAAATGGCACAGTCTTACCTTTGAAAGGATGGGCTGGAATGAGGAGGAATACATCTTGCTGGGTTATCCACCAGCACATGACTAACTGGGTTCACAATGAATCCATGGTGAATCAAACAGAAAGGACAAGTAATGTGAAAATACCCTCGTTTCTGCTTCCTCTTAAACCCCTGGGAAGATACTCCATGGCATCATTTAATCATGAGGTCCAGAAGAGTTTGCTTTAACACACAATGCTTGACAGCTACGACGTCAGGTGCATTATAATACCATTTCCCTGTTATTTTTCCTGCCTTTAGGAATATATAAAATTGAGTGGGCTCTGGTCATTATCATAACATCACAGTGGTTTGCTATTGGTAAAGCTCCAAGATGACACAGTGATTCACTCCTTAAGGATTAAACAAAAATACTTGTTGTGCTTGCAATGTGGGTATTAAATGGATGTTTTTCACGGGACACTCTTTGGAATCAGCTTCTGCGATTGTTCCAGCAGATCCCCTTTGGAACCTTCTGTACCCTGTTTGGAGCCCAGCAGCCAGATCTCTAAGGGCTACATTAATATATACAACTAAGGCTCCTTTGCTCTCTGGCTCCTATTTGGAACTGAGTAACGGGCAGCCCAGCAGAAACAGGCTGGGAAGGAGAAGAGAGAAGTCAGGGTATTTACTATCCAGCATCTCCCAAGTCAGCCATTCCTCTGCCACACAAAGTCTTCTCCCCAGACAGTGACCGCCCTCTCCCAGTTCTGGCTAGTGCCCCAGGAGTATCTCTCCTTTTGTCCTGTCAGGCCCAGGAGCTACCCACCAGGGAACTTCCCATCTCTTTTAGGGTCCTTCTTAACTCTGTCTTCAACTTTGTAAAAGTCCCTGGTAAACTCTTCCCAATTACCCTGTTTAAATGTTCTATACATGCACATCATTTCTGGACCCTAGGTGGCACCCGAAGCATGAAATATGTAATATTTCCTTCTTGGATACACGATTACACATACACCCCATGTAGCTGCCGTACAGTGGACATGAAACAGTTTTTATTTGAGTTATCAAAACCAAGTTCTTCAGGGAGAGAAGATAATGCATTAAGACAACAGAAAATTTGAAACAAAGAACCACAGAATTAAACGTGTTAGGTTCTATCATAGGTTTATTTGAGATCCTGATTGCAGTTTAGAATACTAAGTTTACCTACCATGTATAGAATACCTACTAAGTAAGAGCTTGACACTGTGCTCAGGTTTAACATAAGTCATCTGTAATCCACAGGAGAATCTTGCAAAGCAGGTATTATACCCAATTTAGGGTGGAGGACAATAAGGCTTAGATACATGCAATAACCCGCCCCCTTTTACACAACTCACTGACCTAGCAAGGAGGCTAGAACAGGTGTACCTGGCCACACAGCCCATACTCTGTCTACCCTACCAGGCCACCCCATTCAGAAGGGCACTGGTACTCACGGACTTCCCATGACCAAAAGGACTTTAAGAAGCTTGACTACAAGCCTGTTTAATTTTATTTAATCTTATCTTCCAGACAGATGTCTTCAGAGAACCATTCTCACAGAAAGCTCATTAACATCTTGAGTCCATGACTCACATTTGGAAAATGCAGTGTTTCCCTTCCGTGTCCCCGTTTCCTGACTTTTGTCTCTTAAAGACAAGACCGATGCCCATCATTCCACCTGGGGTCAGTGAATAAATGTCAGGGAAGCTGCTCTAAACATCAGGTGCATTACAGATTCTCAACCACTACATTGTTTTTAAAAGGATGTATATATTTGTAAGGGAAAGAGGAATCTTCATAACAGGAAGTTTTCTTTAGCACCTAATATTTGGCCAATGACTAGGTTTGCAGTCCTCTGACAAAACGATTTGCTGAGAAAAATGCTGGCGTGGGTGGCTTTAATAATAAATGGTGGTCAGAATAATGGCTCACATTTACTTAGCAGGAAGAATTCGCTAGGCACTTCACTAAGCTCTTTACCTGGGTTACCTCGTTAAAGCTCATGACAACTCTACTCTCTAATTTTACAGTTGCAAAACTGAGTCACAAAGAGGTTGAACAAGGGACCAACATCAGACAAGCAAAGCGGAGGAAGCATCACTGAACTCCAGGTGGTCAGACTCCAGATTCTGTGCTCAGAGGAAAGCTTCCATCTACCTAAGAGACACCAGCATCCTTATAACTAGATAGACTCTAGTATTTTCTTTAAAAATCATGTACACAATCTCAGATTACTGCAAGGATAGATTGACTGTAACAACATAAAATTTAGTAGGGTTAAATTTTGAAATCAGGTTGTATACTTAAAAATACCTAGCTTCATGAGTTTGGGGAGAAATATAATTTAGCATCAGTGTGGAAATGATTTTGGAGGTTTTAGTGGAAGGTAAACTAAATAGGAACAAGCAGTGTTGGAAGATCTGGCCACGGGGGCCTATGCAGCATCAGGGCAAATTCAAGGTCCAGAATCTGCCCCTCACTAATTCACCCAGGCAGGTCACATGCATTTTATTGTAAGCATCGTGCTTTAGAAGGCCTTCGTTGAGAGGTGAGTCATCAGCCCAGGGAAGCAATTCATAGCCTGGTGTGATGATCTTCCTACAGCACCCCTGGTCCACTCTGCCTCCCACACTATCTGCCCCAGAGCTGGCCACAGCCATAGGAACAGAGTCAGGGAATTGGCTCCAAATTGAAGTGATGGGAAGAAGATTGGAACCAAAGGAGTGGGTTACACCGGGGTCTACAGAGAACTGGAGAGCCTTGCAGGATGGGGAAAGTGCAAGCCTACAGGAGGGTGCAAAGCTGTGATCTCAAGGTAGAGTCAGGAGTTCACAATGATGGAATCAGAGGACAAACAGCCTGAACACCAGCCCGTGTGGTCGTGGGTGACTGCCTTGAACGCTGCCCTGTGTCTGTGCTTTGCCTTTACGCTCAGCAGACATGGGGTGGAGAAGAGGATGGGGTTGCCTCAAAGGGCAGGTGGGCTGTGCAGATGGAAAAAGCCTGAGGTTAGACATGGTAATAGTCTTAAACTATCTGAAAGTCTGTTATTCGGAAGGACCTATCAAACACCCTGGCTGGAAAGACTGCAGTGAGCATGTCTTCACGTAACTGCTGGTCTGGCAGAGGGTGAGACACAAAAATGACTATATTATTAAAAACATTATTCCAAACTCTGATGGCTGCTAACAACAAAAAAAAGGTATGAGGTCTTGTAGAGCACTGGCAGAGATGTCACCTTTTTAAAGAGGTGCCATTGGCTGGGCATGGTGGCTCATTCCTGTAATCCCAGCACTTTGGGAGGCCAAGGTGGGTGGTTCACGAGGTCAGGAGATAGAGACCATCCTGGCCAACATGGTGAAATCCCGTCTCTATTAAAAATACAAAAAATTAGCTGGGCGCGGTGGCGGGCACCTGTAGTCCCAGATACTCGGGAGGCTGAGGCAGGAGAATGGCATGAACCCGGGAGGTGGAGCTTGCAGTGAGCCGAGATCGCACCACTGTACTCCAGCTGGGCGACAGAGCGAGACTCCTTCAAAAAAAAAAAAATACAAAACTTAGCTGGGTGTGGTGGTGCATGCCTGTAGTCCCAGCTACTTGGGAGGCTGAGGCAGGAGAATCATTTGAAGCCAGGAGGCGGAGTTTGCAGTGAGCCAAGATCGCACCACTGAACTCTGTTGCCAGTCTGGCGACAGAGTGAGACTCCGTCAAAGAAAAAAAAAAAGAGGTGCCCTTGAAGCCAGGAGCTGAAGAATGTTGGAGTGAGTGAGGTACAGAATGCGGAGAGTGATGTTTCCAGCAAAGGGCATAGGACCTACAGAAGCTGGAAGAAGGTTAAGGTTCAAGGAGGTGGAGGCAGGCTGAGACCAAATCTAATAAGCCCTTATAGGCCCTGACACAAACTTTGGATTTATATCTCCCAGCAAAATTTGAGATGCTTCTTTTCTCTTTCCCAATTCCCTTTTCTTCCATTGTTTTCTCTCCCATGGTTTATTTTTTAGCAATGCCACATCATTCATGGGCACTGCAGATCCACTTCTGTATTCAGCAAAAATTGAGAGGTTACAATTTTATGTCAAATTCCAGGCTAGGCTCTATGGGTTAAAACATAAACCGGCTAAGTGGTGGGTTGAATAGTACTCCCCCAAAATTCATGTCCACCCAGAGCATCAGGATGTGACCTTCTTTGGAAACGGAGTCTTTGCAGATATAATTAGTTAGCTTGAGATGAGGACATACTCCATTGCGTTGGGCCCTCCATCCAATAACAGGTGTTCTAAGAAGAGGAGGAGAGGACACAGAGACACACCGGGAAGAAGGCCATGTGCAGACAGAGACAGAGATTGGAGTAAGGGTCTGCAAGTCAAGGAATGCCATAAATTGCCAGGAGCCACCAGAAGCCAGGAAGCAGCAGAGATCTCCTCTAGAGCATTCAAAGGGAGCACAGCACTGTTGACATTTTTAGTTCAGACCTCCAGCCTCCAGAACTGTGAGAAATACATTTCTATCATGGTAAGTCACCCAGTTGCTGGTAATATGTTGTGGCAGCCCTAGGAAATTAAGACAGGATGCATTTCCTGCCCAGGTAGGCCACTAGGAATGAAGACAGTCACATAAATAGAAATGACCACATGTTAAATACTACAAACCAGGGCATGTCCAAGGCATTATAGAGTTTTCAGAACATCCCTGAAATTATTTCTTTCCTCTTTAAATTTAATTTCTTTCCTTGCAGTAATTCTTCAGGAATCCATCTCTTAAATGTAATTTTAGATGGAGGAAGATGGAAAGAGTAGGTTTCTCCATAATTTAAAGCTAACAACAGAGTACCTCTCTATTTGACCGAATTCAGGCTCTCTGTATTTCTGACCACAATCAAACTTCTTGTGATATTAGACTTTGTTTTGATCATACCTTCTCCTTTCTCAGAACTAGATTCACTCCAATAGTATCCCTGAATCCTCCTCTGTCATGGCTCTGCTGACCTCCCTGAAATCTCCTCCTGGCCCATCTCTGCACGGCTTGCCTTCATCTTCTTTAAAGCCCTGATCAAGGCATACCTCCTTAAAAGACCTTTCCAGGCAGTTCTGTTTGAAATTAATTCCCCTTCACGTCTATATTTTTAATACTTTCACTTCAGCATGTGCAGTTTGTCACATATCATATATTACAAGCTCTTCAATGCCGACTGATTTTACTTACTTTGTTAATTTTCTAGGGCTGCCATAACAAATTATATCGAGCTTGGTGCCTTAAAAACAACAGAAATGTACTCTCTCACAGTTTCCGGGGGCCGGAAGTCTGGAGTCAAGGTGGGGCGGCACTCCCTGGGAAGGCTCTAGGGAAGAATCCATCCTGGCCTCTTCCAGCTGCTGGTGGCCCCAGCTGTTCCTTGATTTGTGGCTGCATCACTCTGATCTCTGTCTCTGTCTTCACATAGATTTCTCTTCCATGTGTTTCTCCTCTGTGTGGGTCTCATAAGGACACACATCACTGGATTTAGGGCCCACTTGGATAATCCAAGATGATCTCATTTTGAGATCCTTTATTTAATTTCATCTGTAAATAATCTTTTTGCAAATCAGGTCACAGTCATGGATTCTGGTGATGAGACTATGGACATGACTTTGGAAGGAAGAGGCATCGTTCACTCATTACACCCATCTTTGCATCCACCCGTACCTGTAAGTCCATTACGTATTATACATACTAAGTAATTAATTTTTTTATTAAATTTAATCAAATAATACCTTTGAGCACAGGTTTAAAAGTATCTACAAACTATTCTAATTCACTTTTTACTAACTATATCAAACTCATGTTAAACCACAATCGCTCCCTGGTGTACTATTACATTTCTGCCAATTGACTTTATTCTACATTGAATGAGCCTCCCAGAAAAGAACAGGCAGTTGGGACTGCAAGTATATCAAGGACTGACAGGGTTTCGAATACTCTCAGGGCATTTCTGCCAGGAAACAGGCAATGAAAGAAATAGAAAACATCAAAAAATATAATGAACAATGATACTCTAAAATTTCTTAAGTGAAATCCAGGCAGTGGTAGACCTAGGTTGAATTCCAGTTCTACCTACTGGTTTCCCAATCATGGCAAGTTCTATAATATTTCACTTTTATTTTGTTCTGTGGAGGAATGAAAGAAGGGAGGGAGGGAGGGAAGGAGGAAACACCCCCCTCACCAATGCTCTCTAATGCCATCTAATTTTAATTTCAAAACAGTACAATGATTACTGAGAATTCACCCACTGGTAGAAACGCCTATCCTGGAGTGTGGAACTTGTGATGACCCAATATATTTAGTAGCACTTGCACTAGCAGAAGAAATGATTTAGAAAATTAGGTCACCAGCAGAAGCCATTTTTGTGTGTTGCTTTTTTCTGCTCAAGGACTCACTTTATGATGACAGTCTAGCCCAATTAGATAAATGGAGCCATTCCAATTTGAATACTGTTCATAAAGTATTTTCTGTTTATTATGAAAATTAAGAAGTGCCATTGCTTTACAGATGCCACTCAGAGCCACATGCTGCTGCAGTCAAAGCCGGGGATTTCACTGTGTTGCAAAGTTATAGCAGACAACAGGCACAATGCGTGCCAGATGCAACTGAACTGCGAGGGGGCTTAAAAGGATTTGATGGAAAATGTCCTAACTGCTTTGTCCAAGAATTATCACTGGGACAGTAGGCTCTTTGATACGTTCATGCAACCAGCTGCTAGTTCATCTCCGTTTCTAATGGGGTAATCCACATCGCTTTTCATCTTATTTACATCACACATGTGACTTTTAATATTAAGAGAATTCAAGCATCCATGTATGGGCTAATCTTTTTCCTTTAATTGGGGATGGAGGAGGGAGGTGATTGGCTTACATGCTTGAAAGCACAGAAAGGTCGAAGGCACTATTCTCCTACTATTGCTCTCTTCCTCCGTGTATAAAACACTTCAAAGTATCTTGTCTGAGTTTATAACCACCAACTGGGTGCAAAGGTGACCCAGTTGTTGCTGAAAGCCTGTCCTATATTGTGAGATGTCCACAGTGGGGTGTATGTGTCTGTGTGTAGGTGTGCACACGTGAATGTGTATCATGGTCACATTAACCAAGTGCCCCTGAAACCTCTACAAGAGAAAATAGGTCTTCTGAAGACCTGCTGCAGGAGATCACTCCCAGCTTCACTCGCTTCCTGTGTTGCCTCGACAGCCGTTTGGTCAGAGCGATGCAGAGCACGCAACGTATGTATACATGTGGCAATGGGAAGTTATGAAGGCCAAGCAGTGATTCTTTTTAACCTTGTAATCATAAGCTGTTTTTCTGAAATTCTGATAACTGCACAGAGTCTCGTGCTAGTTAGACAGAAGTTTGGCACATCATGCCCTAGGCTGCAGTATAGACCTGATTCATGAAAATAGCTACACCCAACCCTCAGATGAATGGAGACACAAAAGAAAAGGAATACCTTTAAAAATGATGGCAGTGACATATGAACACATACACACACATATAGAATCTTGTGCTAGTGAAATAGAAGCTAATTTTGTGTTTGTGTGTGTGTGTGTTAGGTTGTTATTGCACTGCTATAAATATCTGAGACTGGGTCATTTATAAAGAAGAGGTTTAATTGGCTCATGGTTCTGCAGGCTGTACAAGCATGGTGCCAGCATCTGCTCAGCTTCTAGGAGGCCTCAGGGAGCTTTTACACACGGCAGAAGGTGAAGCAGGATCTGGCATGTTACATGGTGAGAGCAGGAGCAGGGGGGTGGGGAGGTGCCACACACTTTTAAGCAATGGGATCTCTTGGGAACTCAACCCCTGTCTCATGAAGTGACAGCATCAAGCCATGAGGGATCCGCCCCCCGACCCACCTCCCACTAGGCCTCATCTCTAACACTGGGGATTACATTTCAACGTGAGATTTGGGCAGGACAGATATCCAAACCATATCAATATTCTTACATATTCTCTAAATTATTAATTTCAACATAATACATCTGTCAAAAATGGAAGTCCAGCAAATGTGCTTCTTTATAAATCCAATCTCAGTAAACATCTCCATGTAATATGGGCCCAAATCCTTCACTTAAAAATGCTACAAACCTAACAGCATATATTTAATGTCATAATAACAAAAATTCAAACCTGAAGAGGACGTACAGGGCTAATTTTTTTTTGTCTAATGGGGAATCTGATACTCACAGAGTTGCCTGACTTGCCCCAGGTGACCAACAAGAGTTGTGATAGCCCTTCCTCTCATGTTCACGAAGCACTACACTACTATACTCTTTAAGATAATCTTGACCAAAGCAATGGTAATAACTACTGTGAGAGACAGAGAATGTGGCCACCCAGAACTACTGCAATGTAGGCTGCCAGGGAAACAGTCACTGCCACATCACCAAGCTCACTCATTGGGGCCACCATGCTAGACCTGAGTGCTCACCTGCTGATAGGAAACTCTCAGAAGTCATTCATCATGCCCCACATCCATGTTTACCTGGCCCATTGCCAAAAGTGCAAGTTTCCTGTGAGATCTGTGAGAGCCCTCATTCCCATTCCCATACATCTACATCCTGATCCAAAACTCCATTCTTTTCCTCTCTAAGCCTTCCCATTATGCTTTCTGGTGCTCTCAATCAATAATATCAATAATCCAGCACCCATCCTTACTTCCCTATTTCTCTGAATGCTCCCTTCACCTCTATGCCTTAACTGAGACCTGTCCTCTGAGCACACTCATTCCTCTACAGCCCTCTCCAGGAGCAATGTATTTTCTTGGGTATCCCCTGAACCTCAGGGCTTGGGGTTTGATAGGTACCCTCCTTGGTTTTCTTGCTACTCCTTCTGACCTCCTATTCTCCTTGTTTTTGCAGTGTCTTACTCCTTTGAGGCTCTGATGCACCATTTATATCACCCTCTCTCCTCCTCATTGCTGTCATGTTGGTTATCTCATTCATGGGTGGCTTACAATGATCATTCTCTAACATGTCAATATCCAGTGTCCTGACCTTGACGTCACCTTCGACAGCCCTTTCTTCCACTCTGCCTTAGGCATCTCGTCTCAGTGTCACACCCAGGACCTTCTCATTTCCAGGAACTGCACCATGCAGGTCCCTGCCTCACCTCCTAGCTGCCCAGTGCACTTGCCGGAAATTATGACAGTGCCATGGTTCCCATTCTTCATTGCTGCTGACATTCTCAGGTCTTCACCCTGCCACTTTCTCACTATTTCTCCACCACCCGTGTTCAGTTCCTCTTTTTCCAACCTACCTTCCACGTCCACCATCACAGTCGTTCTCATGCAAAAATCTTCAACTTCCTTGCTTCTCTCTTCTGCTGTGGGTTCACCTGTCAAACCCCCAAATTTCATAGCTCCAACTTCCTACCCGCTCTCTGCTTGCACATTGGCCAGTTGGTGTTGCTGGAGAAAATCACACAGCTGTTTGGTGTCACTTTATATTTATTATTGCAACTGTTAAATAAAGTCTCAAATGGCCTGGCCATTCTACTAAATAAATTTAGGAAAATTCATTTCCTAGATTTACTTTTCCACTATTTGTGCCCTTTCTCCTCAAACATCTCCCACCCTTTGGCCACCCCCACAATCCCAACCTCGGCTATTAAAATGGAGAAAATATTCCTCAACTTTTCACAAGAAAATGCCTTCACTTGGGCTATGGATTTCATCCCTCCTTACTGTCTCAAAAAGGTTGCTCCTTAGATCTTTCTCTGTCACTCCTGCGTTATCAATAGCTCCACTTACACTCTTCCTTCCTGTCACCAAGAAACACCATCTTTAAGCTCCTCACTTAAGAAAACAACAAACATATGAAAAAAGGCTCATCATCACTGGTCATTAGAGAAGTGCAAATCAAAACCACAATGAGATACCATCTCACACCAGTTAGAATGGCGATTGTTAAAAAGTCAGGAAACAAGAGATGCTGGAGAGGATGTGGAGAAATAGGAACAATTTTACACTGTTGGTGGGAGTGTAAATTAATTCAACCATTGTGGAAGACACTGTGGCAATTCCTCAAGGATCTGGAACTAGAAATACCATTTGGCCCAGCAATCTCATTACTGGGTATATACCCAAAGGATTATAAATCATTCTACTCTAAAGACACATGCACACACATGTTTATTGCAGCACTATTCACAATAGCAAAGACTTGGAAAAAACCAAATGCCTATCAATGTTAGACTTGATAAAGAAAATGTGGCACATACACACCATGGAATACTATGCAGCCATAAAAAATAAGTTCATGTCCTTTGCAGGGACATGGATGAAGCTGGAAACCCTCATTCTCAGCAAACTAACAAAGGAGCAGAAAACCAAACACTGCATGTTTTCACTAATAAGTGGGAGTTTAACAAAGAGAACATACGGGCACAGGAAGGGGAACATCATACACCAGGGGCCTGTCAGTGGGTGGGTGGCAAGGGGAGGAATAGCATTACGAGAAATACCTAATGTAGATGACGGGTTGATAGGTGCAGCAAACCACCATGGCACATGTATATCTATGTAAAAAACCTGCACGTTCTGCACATGTATCCCAGAACTTAAAGTATATATTTTTTTAAAAAGTTGAAAAGGTCTTCTCTCAACTCCTCAGCTCTCTTCAACATCTGCCCCAGTTTTACACTCTCCTTTATAGCAATACTTATCAAGAGAGGTCTAGCTATGCATATTGCTTCCACTTCCTGGTTTCTCATTTACATTTAAAGTATTTTTTATTAAAAAAATCAAAGTATGGTGCAAATACTTTAAAAGCTTGAATGCTCCCTTTTCTCCCCAGAGGCAGCCACTTGAAACTCTCCCAAAGAAATCTCCTGATTCACCTCTAAAGAACATGCTCAGAAAGTACTTCTCTATTTCTCAATATCAGGCACTGACACTGGCTTCTTACTACTGAATATACTATTTTACTCTTATACTACACACCCCCCAACACACACACACACACACACACACACACACACACAATTTCTCCTTTCCCCATCCTCCCAATGTACTTAGACCTTTTTTTCTTCGGGGTGGGGATGGTTAAACTAACATCCAATGGCATGCAAGTCTTACTCATAAGTAAAACTGTGGTGTACCATGACTGCTTCTTACTTTTTGAACTTTTAAAAAATTTCTCTCTTATCACTTGCTTCAATTTTTCAATTATTTTTCTATTTATCACAAATTCAGTCTCCTTCAGAGCAGTAAAACCTCTCTTAACATATTCAAGCATGACAAGTAAACTCTAAGTTCCAATTTCTATTGGACAAATCCATCCTCGGGTCCTCTGTCTTCTTCCTCAAACGGGACCATCGTGGTACCTAAAGAGAGAGATGATAGCAGAGGGCCTTGGGAATCACTGTCACAACTGCATCCACAGCATATCTTAGAAATAGCGCCTGGCCAAGAAGTTTAAGGCAGTGATAATGAGATCACAAACTTTACAATTAGAATATCAAGATAAATGGAATCAGAGTTCTCCTCCTCTTTAGAGCCTTCTGCACCAGAAAGAACAGAATTTTCCTGGCTGTGTGGTGTGGCACAGCAAAGGCAAACCCAGCTTTTGGTGGTGGCCAAATATCTGACTCAATGCCTGCTCTGGTTTGTTTATTTGCATGCTAACTCTCAGGTCACACATTTCTGTACTTAATTCTTCAGAATAGTAAAACTGCATTAATTTAGGTTGAGTAAAGGGTAAAGTTTTTGAAAAGGCTGAATTTAAACATCATCTTAATTTTCTGTAGAGAATTCCAACCATTCCCAGAGGTTCCCAGAACCTTTACTCCACTTGCTTTGACAAGCACACAGGACTCCCTAAGCTCATATCTTAGAAGTGCCTGTTGACTAAACAATATGGCTGTGTCAAGCCACTAAAATCCATTCCTAATTCTTAATAGCCTTGAAATTGGTTTATGGGTCAAATTTACCTAACAAATTGTTTTCTGTTTTTTCCCACCTCCTAAAATACAGTCAGTAATCTTTGGGCAATTCCAATTCAAATTATGACATATTCTGATTTGGTGGAGTTTGATCAGCTTGCAAAGTAAAAAAATATATATGTATAGTGGGGTTTTTTGGTTTGCTTTTCTTTTTTCTGGGTGCTACCTGGGGTTCCTTCCAGTAACACAAATATGGTTTCCTTCAGTTCAGTAAATGTAAACAAGCTGCCATAGGCAACTTTTAGCCTTTTACTTCAAATGAGTGATTATATACTGGATATTTACCACTAATCTTGCTCTTTTCTTAGTGAAAAAAATATATAGACACAGCCGTGCAAACTGTGATCCAGTTACTGCCCTTCCCCTTCAGCTCCCTTTGTAGACTCAGACTTCCTTTGCCCCTTCATGTTTCAAAGGAGGACTGGCCAAAGAGAAATCACTTAACATATTCAATACCCACATGATGTGGCAATTAGTTTTCAAATCCATTTTTGACAAACACAAGTGGGACATCTGGAATGAGGTAAAGGTGATTAGGTTTGGAGAGAGCAGAGTGATAAACGGAAATTTCAGAAATCTTTGCTGAAAAACAAGTATTCCAAGAGTAAGTGGTTCTATCTTCAAAATGAAATTGCTTTTTGAAATAAAGTGCTCATTGAGTTCTGCCACAGAATAGATTTTCCATGATGACTTTTAGGCCAAAGCTATAAATCAAAAACTTACTATATTGCCATTAATTTGCTGACTGTATCTAAAAGACTTTAAACTGCCCAAAAATATCCTCAAAATTATTTTAATGCATGTAAAATTTTATCAAAGTGATATGAAGGGTTTTTTAATGGGCCACGGCTGATTTTCCTTAGAACTCGGAAAGGCATGGAAACCAATGACTGTGAACCGAACCACAACTCTGAAAAGTCAACTCTTGGAGACAAGATAATAACTGCTGCTAAGTCACTCTTTTCCATTTCTTTTTTTGATAGCTTTTTAAAAAATTTCATCTATATACTCCAGTTGTACATATTTTGGGGGTACATGTGATATTTCAATACATTTATACAATATGTAATGATCAAATTAGGGTAACTGGAATAGTCATTACTTCAAACATTTTCTTTATCTTTGGAACATTATAATTCTTATTCTAGCTACCTTGAAATATATAATAAATTATATTTAACTATAAATTTTCTACTGTCCTATTAAGTACTAGAACTTTTTCCTTCTATCTAACTATTTTTGTGCTCCTTAACTAACTTACCTTCATCCCTCCTTCCTCACCTCCCTTCCCAGCCTCTGGTAACCACCATTCTGAAACTCTCCACTTCCATGAGATCCACTTTTTTTAAAGCCACTCTTTTACATGTTTAATGGCATGGCTTGTCTACTCTGCTCAAGATGAAATACCCATCCTAAGCGTATATGTCATCTACTGTAATGACAATTATCAGTAAATAAGGTTTTTATTCACTAGCTAAGAGAAAAGCAACAAAGTTGACTAAAGATAATTTCTTACAGTGAATTTCCTATCACATAAATGTAGTAAGAAACCACATGTTTTTATCTTGAGAGAAGGTGCTCTGCTATTAAACACATTATCCCTAGCAAGATTATCCTTTCATGATCAATTTCATGATCATTTTTTATTTCCAGCTAATGTATCTTTGGTTTTATTTGGCTTCTGGAAGTATGGCTTTGTTAAGCCATTGCAACTGGATAAGAAGGCTCGTGGGAGCATCGACAACTACCTGTGTTCTATGAAGGGAGATTCTCTCTCCCTTTAAAGATCCTTCTTGGACTAATTTTTGAGGATGTGATGAAATGAGCTGCTTGGTAGCATGAGAAAAAGTGGAAAAGAAAAACGATGGAGATGAGAAAGAGTGGTGAATCAATGCCTTCTCACTTAGGACCTTGACCACAGGTGAATAACTGGATTTCTTTTAGGGGAAAAGATCAGGTCAGTGGTCCTCAAACCATATTCTTAACTAATCAGTCTAGAGGGTGCCTAGGCAACAGTATTTGTTTTCAAAGCTCTCCAGGTTTTTATTTAATTGTGCACCCAGCGTTGAGAACTATGGTACCACAAATGAAGAGAATGAAGGCCCCAAGCCAGAGATGTTGAGAAGCAGGAAATTTGAGATAGAAAGGATGGAGTCCATTCTCTCAGTAAAATAAGAGATGGAGTCATATCTTTAGATAGGAACAAAGTTGGGGATTTAAAGAAAGTGAAAAATATTTGAAAGGGGGAGTTCAAAATGCAACAGGACTTTAACTAGAAACAGCCTTTGATGATACCTTATTATAGAGAAAGTATACATTTTCTGAGCATCTTAGATACCCAAGAATTTACTTTATACCATGATGTCTTCCCATTAATGAGGTACAAAATAGAGGAAATGTGCTTAAGTTATTTGTTGATAGCTCTTATGAATTCTGACTAATTTTGAATATAGGTAACCAAAATACATACCTTTTTCCAAAATACATATTTTGGGAAATAAACAAATTTGACAATATAAAAATATTCTCTTGCAGGTTTATTATGTTTAGCTGATTGCTGGCGTTCATGTGGAGAGTGGGACTGTGTGATTTGTTTTCCACTTTCCTCAACATGGCCATAGAGAAGATAAATTAGTATTGTCCTAGATCACATGTAATAGTAGTGCTTTTTGCTCAAATGAGTACCATTCTAATCTAAGAAAAAAGTTATTCAACCTTGGAACTGGAATTTACTTTTTTTTTTTTTTTTTTACCAGAATAGGGGTTTGCAAACAATACGTAGCCAATTTCCTTAAAAGGGAAATTCTTGTGTGTCTCCTAGGACCCAAAAGTTCTATGCACTGAGCTTTTAAATTTTGATTCAACTTCTCTTTCACTGTTCAAAACAGCGCCATGTGGATAATATTTTATAAGTCTGACAATCTCATAACAGGAAGATTTGAACATAGCAGCTGTTTACCATTTCATGCTAATTAAATGTGATTTCCATCATTGTCAGTTTCACTCTTTTGCCTTCCAGTCACTTAACTACAACTAAGAGAAAGACACAGGTAGATGATAGGGAATACGTTATCCATATATTACCAATTGGTTAGTTTCAAGCATAAACACTTTTTGGAGTTAAGATTCAAATGCTACATTATTTGATATAATAAAGCTTGATATCCGGTGTATTTAATTTTGAGCTAGTGGAGGAGTCATATTGTATAGTGAAAACAATGCTGGATCTAGAGGTCCAAGGTGGGGGTTTGCCCCTAGTTCCACTACTAACAATGTGTGACTTTCAGTAAGTCCTTAACTTTTCCATTTCTCAGTTTCTTTATATGTAAAATGGAAATGAAAACATCCTCTCTCCCTAGGTTGTTAATAAGATGCATGGAATAATGAATGTGAAATATATTTTAACATGAATTATCTTCAATTTAATTCATCTATTTTGGAAATGCCTTATGTGTGCATATTGAGCTTCCTGAAAACAAAGCACAATCATATACAGAGTGATTAAGAAGAAGATATTAAGACACATATGTAATCACAGTGTTATATTAAGATATATATGTAATCAGGTATACATATGTTAAACATTAAAACTCCCAATTGATGGCTAACATTTTATTTAAGTTCTATAGTTATTATCTCCATAAATGTTACCATTATCCATTGTTATGTATAAACAATGAACATAAGAATATTTAAGGTAAAACTTAGGAATATGCTTCTGGAAAAAGCTAGCCCACTTAAGGTTCTTTTCTCTCTCTAGTGTTGATGTTGGTGCCATGAAGTTATAAGAAACATATGCGAGAAATTATACCAAAAAAAGTGAGAATTTTTTCCTGCCTCACCATCACATATGTTGAGCCCCAGACACAATTATCTTTTTAGAATGTATTACAGATGCAGTGCTTAGAAAATGGGTGCAAGATGTTTGTTCAGATATAAACTTGCAGGCCAATGCTAGGGGAAGCTGGCAAAAGCCCTTAGCAAGCAACATTTCTTGTGGGTTGCCAACCCAGATCATGTTTTTTTTCCTTAAGAGTTTTGGCAGCTTCCTTCCATCTCTTCAGATTGCATTTATAATTGGTTGTTACCATAGAAACATGAACTTTAAATTATAGTATTCTTTATTAACTAGTTGTAAAATGGAGGTGTGCCCTGAGCAAAATAGGAATTGGGAGGGTAACAGCAAATAGGTTAAAACTTACTATACTCATCTATATGATTGCTAATTCTTGCTAATCTGCATGCAAGAGTGTTACATTCATACTTTATTAATCCGAATGTTGGCCGGCATCTACCCTGATTTCTTTCTGTTATGTTTTACTTAACAAAGGGCTCTGGATTCAGATTTTTTATTTATTTACTGCCTAGTTATATTATTATTATCACTATTATTTTTAAAAATAAGAACAAAACTTTGGTTCCCATTTTGCATTAATGAAACTCATGACATGTTGCCACTATCTGTTCTTAATCTTGAGAATTAATAAAAACTGAAATCTGTCTTAAGCCTTACTAGTTAAAAACATAGTCTCTTCAAGTAGAAAAACACATAATCAGATTATAGTTGTACCTGTAGGTCCAGAAGCTCCCCTGTGTTCAAAGCAAAGATTCACAATGAATGGAGTGCAGGAGAATAATCAGGATTTTTTGACAACTGCAATGACGTTGCCTTGATTAACCTTATCAACATGTAAAAAGACTGCTATCCTCGTTTTTAATTATCAAAAATATGTGCAGCAGACATTCCTGGCCCATATTCCATTCTCATGCCTCATTGAAATTCTGAATTAGCTGAAACAAAAATGTGTAATCACTGGTTTTGGTGAAATCTGTAGTTTTTCCTACACAATTATGTAAATCACTGACATCTGATACCCCAAATCCATTCCTAATTCCCATTCCATTCCATCCCTTAGAAAATGAAGAGCTAATGCATAATAAATACTAAAGATATGGGAAGGTATCAAAAGTATGGTCTGTGTTTCACGGGGTGGGATGAAGCTTGGGGAGAAATTAATGAAATGGCATATTCCCCACCAGCTTCCCATGATGTGTGGTGATGGTATTTGTGTGTGTGTGTGTGTGTGTGTGTGTGTGTGTGCGCGTGTGTATGGTGGGGTAGGAGTAGACAGTGACACTAACTTCCAAAAACATGACAGAACTGTCAAAAATGTATGACATAAAAATACAGTAATAAATTACATAAGGTAGTATTTTCCAGCAAATAACAAAAAACCCAACTCTAAATGTTTTTCTGCTATTCAACTAATAATGATCCTTTTATTACTACATCTTCCCTATCTTTCTTGCTCAGTGCTTGTGTTTTGGTTGCACATCCTTTGCACTGTTCGATGCACACATTTCCTATACTGCTTAGCTATTTGATGTTTACAACATGGTAAACTGTGAAATGTTTTTACAGTTTCAATTATTTAAAAATCATGTCAGAAATGTTTTCTGTTTTCTACCTGGTGATGTGTCAAGGGCTATGCCTTTCCAACAGTCTGTATCCATTTAATGCTCAGGCACTAAGCTCTGTTCACAGACTTATCTACTTTTCTCACCTACTTTGGAATTTCTAAACAAGACAGAGAAACTGAACAGCAGTTCCTGGTGTCTCAGGGGTCAAGAGAAACAACCTTAGTATCTGGGATAGTTCAGGACCACGGACAACAACCAAAGATGCACCCACTTTCACCTCCAAATTCAAGAGTGAGAATCAGAAAAGGCAAGGAAAAACTGTCGCTCTAACTACTTTGAAATTAGTTTGTGCCATTATTAAACTATTATTGTTTTAATTTTAAGCTTATATCAAGATTCTTCTTCAATCAGGTTAATATGGTTTCATTAAAGTGGCACACCCTTAGCAAAACAATGGACTGACCAATTTATCAGGACAGGACAGAAATGTGGAGTCCATATTATGGTGGGAATATGCCACGCTCAAAGGTGGGATTCTCAAAGATGGGAACAGATTCTGAGGACCAAGGCCATAGCCAGGAAAACAGAAACTCATAGGGAGGCAGTACAATCTAAAACATAAAACCATATCTACATCAATATATATGGTAGCCCCCCCACCCTCCACCAAAGATGTCTATGTCTGAATTCCTGAAACTTGGGAATATGCTTCTTTCCCTGGTAAAATGGAATGTGTAGATCAAGTTAAGAGTATTTAGAGGAGAAAGTTATTTTGGATTATCCTGTTAGACCCAATGTAATCTTTTGTAGTATTTGTTAGAGGGGAGGAAGAGGGTCAGTCAGTAGTAGAAGTTTGAATGACAAGGTGAGAAAAGGATCATAGGAAAGGAATACAGGTAGCCTCTGGAAGCTGAAAAAAAAATCAAAGAAACAGATTCTGCTCTCAAAGCCTCAGGAGGAGAACAGTCCTGCTGACACCTTGATTTAGACTTCTGACCTCCAGATCTGTAAAAAGAGAGGCTTGTGGGGGTTTTTTTGTCATTAAATTTGTGGAAATTTGCTACAGCAGTAATAAAAAATGTAATAAAATATATGTAAATAGGATCCATGTGCAAAAGAAGGAAAGGGAATCTAAGAACATGGAACCACAGTGAACATTTATGCTCTCCAGATCTTTCCTTTCTTCTATTCATTTGCTTAAGTTGACCGGGGCATCCAGTGAATATATTCTCCTTTCACTCATCCCCCTGTTCCAAGTAGAGTAGTTTACATAGAACCATATCAACCACACACTTCATTTATACGCCCCCTCCCTACGATATTATAAACAGCAGCAATGAAGTATGGAATTCTGTAGATTTCATCTGGGCCACTGATAATTTCTTCCATTATTAAAAAATTCTCTAAGTTTTGGAAAAAAAATTTTTTTGAGACAAGATCTGTCACCCCGGCTGGAGTGCATGGCACAGTCACGAATCACTCTACAGTGACTCAAACTTCTGGGCTCAAGTGATCCTCCCATCTCAGCCTCCCTCGAGTAGCTGGGACCATATGCACACAACACCATGACTAGATACTTAAAAAAAAAATTTAGTAGAGATGGGGTTTTGCTATGTTGCCCAGGCTGGTCTTGAACTCCTAGGCTAAAGCAACCCTCCTGTCTCGGCCTCCCAAAGTGCTGGGATTACAGGCATGAGCCACCACACCTGGCCAGGAAAATGTTTTTAAAATAAATTTTTAAAGTGAGGCCCAACTCAGTAAGATTGCTTGGAATTGAATAAGTGTAATGCAAGTAAATTAACTAAAAAAAATTAACTGGGCCTTTCCTTTCTATTTATATGTCAGGCACAGTAGACCTTGAAAAGAAGGGTCACAGCCAGGCTTGTTTGCTCAGGTCAGTGATCCCAGGATTTGGGGAGGCCAAGGCAGGAGGATCAGTTGAGCCTCAGAGTTTAAAACAACCAGCCTTGGCAACATAGCAAGACCTTGCCTCTACAAAAGCTTTTAAAAAAAATTAGCCAGGTGTGATGTGCACCTGTGGTTCTAGCTGCTCAGGAGGCTCAGGAGGGAGGATCGCTTGAGCCCAGGAGGTTGAAGCTGAAGTGAGCCACAATCTCAGTACTGCACTCCAGTCTGGGTGACACAGCAAGACTCTGTCTCAAAAAAAAAAAAAAAGTCTCACAATTTTCATAGCTCTGAGTCACTATTAAGGTCTTCACAGAACGTAAGAAGAGCTAAAAGACTGTATGTCAAGCTATAGGTAGAAACAAACAATATGGAAATAAAAAGGGATATAATAGAGGATATTTGAGGAGAGTGAGCAGAAGATTAGTGAAAATTAGCTCTTCCCTCCACTAATTCCAATCATTTATTGAGCCTGGCCAGTCAATGTGCTATATAATCTATGCCATTTTTTTTTACAATTCTTGCAATCACACCATGAAGAGGGTATTATTATTTCCATTTTAATAGACTCAGAGATCTAAGTAACTAGCCCAAGTTGACATAGCTTCTGTGGCTGCACCAGGGGGTCTGACTGTAAAACCTCTGACTCCAAAGCCTTGCTATTTCAATCATGCCTTTCAGTGATGAGAGTACATAAGGCCTTTTACTTTAACTATTTGTCTTCTATGCCATGGAAAGAGGGTTTTGTCTCTTCTCTAGCCAAGAAAGGAGGATTTTTATTGAATTTGGACAATGATTCAGAAATCTTATAAGCTGCCTTCACCTTTCTTGCTGACACATCAAGTATTCCACAGTTCAGTTTCCAGGAACATGAGGGATGCGAGCACCTGTAAACTGTGCCTGACATCTCCCTTAGATTGAACTACCCTGCACCATTAAGTGGAGCAGAGGAGGAAGTGGATGTTGCTGGTAAGATAGGTGTTTAGCTGTTTAGAGCATGTGTACTTATAATATTCCCGTTGTTTTGGTGCACAGTTGATCCATTATTTGAGGCTTTTAGATCACTTATAGTTACTTTATTAAAAGTCAGTTAATCCTTCTGGGCACGGTGGCTCATGCCTGTAATTCCAGCACTTTGGGAGGCCCAGGCGGGTGGATCACTTGAGGTCAGGAGTTCCAGACCAGCCTGATTAACATGGTGAATCTTCGTCTCTACTAAAAAAATATAAAAATTAGCCAGGTGTGGTGGCACACGCCTGTAATACCAGCTACTTGAGAGGCTGAAGCAGGAGAATTGCTTGAACCCAGCAGGCGGAAGTTTCAGTGAGCCAAGATCGCACTCCAGCCTGAGCAATAAGAGCGAAACTCTGTCTCAAAAAAAAAAAAAATATGTTAATCCTTTGACCTTCTATTAGTCCAGATAGCTGTGGTTTTGGAACCAGGGAAGGTCTGGTTCAAAGAGGTAGCAAACATTTTTGAATAGTACTATGTCAGACTGTACCTCAGTAATACCTACATTGAGTAGCACCCAGCTTTTTTACAAGCAGAGCTGGCCGGGAATTCAGATTTCCTGATTCCCAGCCAGAGGTTATCCCATTTACAACATTCTGATATCTCTCCCTTTCCCAAGCTTCAATATAAACTCCAAGGTACTGATGATTATATCACAGATTTCCTATACATACACTTATGGCACCACGGACTTAATAAGTTTGTACTGAATAAAGTGATATCACACATGAAGGTGTGCTGGATAATATTTTTCTAACTAAAAAGACAATGAAAACTAGAGTCCCACTAAAAATATTCAGAACTGCGTTCTTCCACTGTTTTGAGCCATTTGATTTCCATTTCAAAGCAGGCAAGGCTACATTTATCAGAGAAGTGAAGAGTGAAAGTGTCAGTAAGATGTATGGTGAGGGAAAAGCTAACAGGGATGAAAAGGTAGAAGCAAATGCTGTGCATTAGAAGGGACTTGAAAGGTACTGAAAAGCTGACTTCCCTTCTCAGGTCCACCAATGACCGACTCTGTGACCTTAGGCTGGTCACACAACTTTTGTCGCAGAGAAGGCTTAACTGCAAAACAGGGAAGAAAGCTAGTTCTAACTCTAACAGGAGGATGGGATGAGCAAAGCGCATTGGAGATGTGGAAATTCCGTTAAAAGGCTTAACTTGCTGAGCTATATAAAAATAAGACTGGAATCTTGTCTTGATATAACCCCAAGTTTGGTAACTCTGCACAAGTTTCCTAATCTAACATCGTGCCTGCCTCATGATGGGTACAAATAATCAAACAGAGGCTGTGTGGTGTAGCGAGAAAGGAAGGGGATTAGAGCCAGGCATGCTTAGATTCCAACACCAGACCCACTCATTCCTGTATGATGGTGGGGAAGTGAATTAATCTCCTTAAGCCTCAACTTCCCAATCTCTATAATAAGACAATGATAATTATACCTATAAGAATAATATGAAATTGTTCATGTAAAATTCTTGGATAAACAACAGGAAATGTTTTTGGCTTCAAGTAACAAAAGATGTAACATAGGCTTAAACTAGTAAGAGTTTAAATTCATCTCATATGAAAAAGTCTGGAGGTAGTAGCTACTGGTTCGTTTATTGCCTTGCCACTGGCATCTCTGCAGCTTTCTTGGGCTCTGCCTCATGGTCGCAAGTTGGCTGCCAGAATTCCACTCACCATAGCTGTATTCAAGGTGGGTAAAAATGGATGGATAGGGAGGCACCAGATGCATTTGTTCCTTTTATCAGGAAAGCAAAGTTTTTCTAGAAATACTTTTTGGAAAATCAGAGACCAGGATGATCCATCACCCAGGCTGGGCACACCGGGGCCCTACAGAAAATCAGGGTTTGCATGGCAAGAAACCACAGGCAAGGGGACACCAGGACACAACTAACAGAGTTAGCCGCGGCCTGGCACCTGGTGACTTAATTGCTAAATACTGCTTTCTTCTTCCTCCCTCCGTCAAACAACAGAGCAAATCCATCTGGCTTTAATAGTCTGTGATTCCATATGGATCATTAAATTATAATCAAAAGTCAATACTATTGTAAAAATTCTCTAAACTGACCTACCAGAAGATAAATAAGGCATTAAAATTGTGATTCATGAAATATTCTTATCTCTACTTCGAGATAACTCCAGATTTACAAAAAAAGTTTCAAAGGTAGCACAATCGGGTCTCACATACCCTTCGGCCTGCTTACCTAAATGTTAAAATATTATATGATGATAGTAAGATTCCCAAAACTGGGAAAATAACACTGATATGGTATTATTAATAAATCTACAAATCTTCATTCAAATTTAACCAACTGCTCACCAACGTTTTTTTTTTCGTGTCCAGAAACCCATCCAGGATCCTACTGAATTTGTCATATCTGCTTCACCTCTTCCAGTCTAGATACAGCATATTTTTAAAGCTAAACATTTTTCTTATTTTGATATAGTTACCACAGAGCCATTTACTTTAGTGTTTTGCATGTGCATTTTGAATTGAAAAATTACATTACCATGTGGTGCCAGGAGGATTATATTGTTGACTTGCTCTTGCTGATTTGCTTTAACAGTCATTTGCATGGAGACTAAATGTACACTTCAGAAGAGAAAGTCTAGAAAATAAAGCTTCAGATGAGTAGCGCATGGATTAGTGAAGGATTTCTGCATCTCATCCTGGGTAATGCTAGATTTCTCCTACGGAGGATTTTCCTGCCCACAACACACACACTCATCATACCATAGAGGGTCAATTTTGAATGTTCCAGATGGATGCACTCAAGTTGTATGCTCAAATAATGATAATTAGCTACATTGATATGGCATTACTTATTAGAGGATTCCAATGCAGAATACTGGGCAGTTCCTGGAACTGCAGTCTTCTCGCATTCCCCCAGAAGGAGGCAGCTGGTGGCAGGGGGAGCCATGTGCCAAAGGCCATGTGGGAAGACAGCGGACAATGCAGTGAGGGATCTCCAAGCAGCCTCCGTGCCTCTATGCCCTGCTGCCTGTCTGTTCATGGAATTAGGATGATGTATGACTTTGGCAAACAGATGTAAATATCATGCCAATATTTTGGATCAATACCTGGGAACATTTCCCTACGGCATATGTCTTATTGACTCAATTACTGTTTGTTGTTTTGATAAATTGAGCCCTGAGTGCCCTGAAAGGGAAGTCAAATGAATCAAAATGTCCACATTTCTAGACTTTGATGTATATCTCCATCTCTACTGTGTAGTCCATAGCAAATCCCCTAGCTGTTGCCTGCACAGCACTGTGGCCACTGTGCACAGGGAGGCAGGGCTGAGTGGAGCCCTGGCTGGACCAGCACTAGTGGAGAAACACACCACACCATGAGTGGACCACGCTCTGTGTGTACTATCATGACCAGCCCCATCTCAGAAGAAGGCAGTTCACCCCCACTCAAACTTCTCAATAACCTTCTTTTCTTTTTACTGGTGGTTCTGTAGTAAATTTCTATTTTAAAGGCTGTTTGTATATCAGTGGCAGTGTGGCAGTGTTACTCTTTTTTTTTTTCTTTTTTTTTTTTTTTGAGACAGAGTCTCGCTCTGTCGCCCAGGCTGGAGTGCAGTGGCATGATCTCGGCTCACTGCGACCTCCACCTTTCAGGTTCAAGCGATTCTCCTGTCTCAGCCTCCCGAGTAGCTGGGACAAGAAGTGCCTGCCACCACGCCAGGCTAATTTTTTGTATTTTCAGTAGGGATTGGGTTTCACCGTGTTAGCCAGGATGGTCTCAATCTCCTGACCTCATGATCCACCCGCCTCGGCCTCCCAAAGTGCTGGGATTACAGGTGTGAGTCACCGTGCCCAGCCGGCAATGTTACTGTTTAGGCAAATGATAGGTATCTACCTGCCTTTAGAATTTACTCTACCTGTAAAGTAGTAGGGTATCCAAACACATGGGAAAAAAACAACATCACTTGAACGTATTCATTTCCCTCTACATCAGTGTAAAAACAAACAACAACCATTCCTACTGCTGACACTAAACTGTGGACTTGTTAACCAAAGCAGTGAGATCTATTGTATATATTTCAAATACTATTATTATGAAGTTGAAGAGATAAAATCATGACAAATTTACTACATGACAAAAGTAGTAAATTTTTCTTGAAGCAAACATAACCAAAAGTATTAAAAATGTGTGATTATTAAGAAATTTCTTACCATATTGCACACCCATTCCTCCTGTTTTAGGTTCTAAAGACATTTTATGAACAATCATGAAGTTTATTTAAATATAATCTGTGTGTATGCTTTGCCAAGGGCATTTGTTTTTGTCATCAAATATTTATCTTCCCAGCTTCATGATATTGGAGTCTAATTATTATAAATATTACTAATAAAAGATTGTCAAAAATAATAGCAAATTAGTTAGCAAAGGCGTGAAATAAGGAATAAAAACAGAAGTTCTCCAGGAAATTGTTTATATTTTTCTTTTGCTATAATGAACCTCTAAATGTTTCATCTTGTCTTTCCATGTATGTTTGCTGGTTTTATTGTCTCCACTTTTCCTTACCTCTAGAGTAGCCCTGGGCGTTTACAATCAAGATGTACACACTAAGTACCCATGGTGGTTCTGGGTCTTGGGGAGGCAGTTCCACCGAGCTGTAGCCTTCCTCACACCGGAAAGACTATGCCTCCTGGAGACAGGCACAATCTCCAGATTAGCAAATCTGAGCCCAGTCTTAATTTTGATTCTGTGATGTGCTGTGGATATGAACCTTAAGGTAAAATTGTGTTAAATTGTTTCACAGTTGCTTAAGGCAGTCTTTTGAATGAAAATTATAGATTTTTTTTATCACATATTCTCACTTACAAATGAGAGCTGAACAATGAGAATTCATGGACACATGGGGGTGTGACAACACACACTGGGGGCTGTCGGGGGCAGTGTAGGAGAAGGGAGAACATCAGGAAGAATAGCTAATGGCTGCTGGGCTGAATAACTAGCTGAAGGGTTGATCTGTGCAGCAAATCACCATGGCACATGTTTGCCTATAAAACAAACCTACATATCCTGCACGGGTACCCCGGAACTTAAAATAAAAGTTCAAGAAAAAGAAACAGAAAAAAAAAGAAAATTACAGATTTTTAAAACAGAGTTGTTTACTAGTGGTGTCATAAGGAAAACCAAGGCTGCTTAGAGTAAAAAACTGTATTCTTCTCAGGTTGTTCTGCTCGTCACAGTAGAATGTAGTGGTGGGTTTACAGTGTATCGAGTTTCTTTATTAGAGTCTAATGATTAGAAAGCTTCAATTATTCTCCCTATTATTTCGTTGGTTTCGTGAAGACAGAGAAAAATCAAAATCAAATCTGAGACAAAATAAGTAGATAGGAAAGTCATGAATTACTCTTTCTATTTGGGAAGAGCAAATATGTTTTAAAGAAGAATATACCAGAGATAATGAAAGTCAAGTTTAAAATCCTAACAAGTTTTATTTCAAAACAATCATGAACTTGTACATGCCAATGGAAATGAAATCTCCAAAGCAGCCTTTTAAATATTAGATCTGGCTCCTGGCTACTCACTTATATTCACTCCCTCTGCCTTGTGGTGATGAAGCTCAGATAAACACAGTGGCCGTAAGCCAGTTCTGTAGAGCTAATTAAATCAGTAAACCTTGACTAGGTGCTTTCTTTATATAAGAATCCCTGTCTACGGATACAAAAATGAAGACATACTCCTAGTTCTCAAGTTTCTCAGTGCGCAGGTGGGAAGACAGAGATACCAAAGCACTACTACATTCAATATAGTGGGTATAACTCATGCTTAAGACATACTGGAAATACAGAGGAGTAGACCCAAACTCTGCCTTTGGGATGAGGGAAAAGAAGTTTCATGGAAGGCTGGGAGGCAAATGTAAGGCATTCCGGATTTGGAGAATGGGAGGATTATCTGTAAAGGGGACAGCAGGAGCAAAGAAGAAGCTAAGAAACAATATGGTGTTTGCAGAGAATACCAGGCAATTCTATGATGCTGTTAGGTAGGTAGGTAGGTAGGTAGGTAGGTAGGTAGGTAGGTAGGTAGATAGATAGATAGATAGATAGACAGACAGACAGACAGACAGACAGACAGACAGATATAGATGAAGCTGGAGTGTTGGTTCAGGTCCCATAGACTATGGGAACGAACCTTGATTTATCTGAAACCAGGAAGCCGCTGTACACCGTAAGCATGGTCACGTGAGAGAGGCTGGATGAGGAAATGAGAGTAGGGTTGGAGAGCAAGGTACAGATATAAGATCTATTGGGGGTGGGGCTTGATGATGAGTTCAGTACTACAGTGTGAGTTTGAGATACCCGAAGGTGATCCAGGCAGAGATTCCCAGCAGATGGATGGATTCACACTCCTGGAACTCAGGAAAGAGCCATCAATTGGTACACAACTGGGCATTATTGTTGGTGGGAGGAAGCATGGTGCCACTTACCCTAGAGCTCAGCTCTCTATTTTATCATTCCCCGCACACGAAAGAGAAAAAAGAATCTCCCTTTGCTTGCACTACAATACAACCTCCTTCTTTCGAAAGTTTCTTGCAGCTATGAATTGTCACTTTAGGTTGTGAATGGGAGGACTTGTTCTGAATAGTAGAAATATTCAGAGAACCTGGTGTCATCACACAGTGGCTAGGTATGATCAGTTGTGATGCACATCTTGGGCATTTGTTACTATATTAATTATAACACTAAAGTCTCTGCTTGATGTGCTTTTCTTTTCTGTCAGACAAAAGTGTGTGGTTCCAGCTACGGTGCTGGGGATTGGGTAAATCTCGGTATGGCCTCGGGAGTGCATAACATTTGTGAATGTCATCCATGTTCACTCATGTATGTCTCAGTACCAAGATCATAAAGGAAAAATTGAGAACCACTGTTCTGGAAACAGCAAATCATAGCTCTCAGGTCAAATCCGGCTGCCACTGCCTGTTCGTATATAGCTCACCTGTGCCAAGTACCAAGATCATAAAGGAAAAATTGAGAACCACTGTTCTGGAGACAGCAAATCATAGCTCTCAGGTCAAATCCGGCTGCCACTGCCTGTTCGTATATAGCTCACCTGTGCACCAAGAAGGGTTTTTACAGATGAACATTTTTTGAAAAATTGGTGTTAGAGAGCAGTAACTTTGAATCCCATTTAAGGGAAATGTCATCTACCCCTCAAAAGAATTCCATTCTTCTCATTAGTGGATCTATAATACAATAATTTTATTTAATTACATTATTATATTTTGAATTTCACCAATAAAAATTTTGTAGAAATTTGTCTTATCTCTTATTATGTAAGGAGATACATAATATTTGCAATTTGCCTCTTGGCTTCCAAAGACTAAAATATTTACAATCTGGCCTTTTAGAGGAAAAGCTTGTAAACTTCTGCTCTAGATTATGGTAAGGCAGCAAAATACACAGATAATTTACAATATGCCCAGCATTCTGCTAACTAAGAGTAATTTTCCCAGTTTCTATTTCAGTGCTCCCAATACCCTCTGGGGTGAATACTATAGTGACCTTCATCACAGATGAGGAAACTAAAATGCAGGGATGGTCAATTACTTGTCCAAGCCCATGCATTTAATAAGTGAAAAAGCTGGGATTTGAAACTAACTGGTCTGGCTTCACAGCTGATGCTCCTGTTCTTAAGCCCCCCTCGGAGTTTCTGAGGTACTAACTCCTATCCCTCCTCATCACGGGCACACACTCTAACCTTTACGGATCCTAGAGGCCTCTGTACTTTCCCTCATTTCCTTTTCCCTTCTTACTTCTTTACACCTGTCTGCTTATAATGTTCACTTCTACAATGCTTATCTCTTAGCCAAAAGGTGACACTCATCTCAGTTTGAGAAGATGATGAGAAAACACATCTCTCTATACTGGTATTTTCATTTAATCTAATTGATATGTATTCAAATAGTAATAGTATCTTGTGGTCAAAATACAGGAAATGTTCTCCATTCACATCATGTTGTCCTGCTTCTGATCTATGGAACCGGAAATATGAGGTCAGTCTCCATTTTATGAAACACTTTCCAACAACATATTGATACTCACTCTTTGGTTTATGCGATAGGTAATTTTAGATGTCCACTTAACTGGACTAGGAGATACCCAGATAAACAGTAAAGCTTTTTTGAGTCTGTCTGTGAGACTCAAACTGTCTGTGAGACTTAGAACTCCAAACTGTAGAGCCTTCAGGCTCTGGGGCTTACACCAGCAGTCCTCTAAGTTCTCAGGCCTCCATTCAGCCTTAGGCTAAAAGTTATGCCATTTGCTCTCCTGGTTCTCAGGCCTTTGACTCAGACTAAATTACATCCCCAGTGCTCCTGGCTCTGCAGCTTGCAGACAGCATATTGCGGGACTAGCCACCATAATTGCAGAAGCCTATTCCCAGAATAAATCCCTTCTCATATAGCTCTATCTATATGTTTTTTATTGGTTCTTTCTCTCTGGATAACTCTGCCCAAAACAGTTTGTTATTAATGAGGATCAAATTGAACATCATGCATTTTGTTTTCAACTCAAAAGTGAGTTCAAATACCTTCCTCAGAATAGAAACCTATAAAACCAAGATTAAAAAATAATGCTCTGATGTAGAGAAAGAAAATAATTCCATGTAACCTATGTAGTATTATGAGATTGCTATTATGGATTTCCTTTCATCAAAGGAATTCCTATGGGACTTACCACAAATTATATTCGATGTAGTCTCTCAACAGAAGACCAATAACCTGGAACTCGCCAAACATTTTACAGACGCCAACGTACTTTGGTCCAAAAAGAGGGCCAAATTTGCAGCCTGTATCTTCTTATATTTCAAAAATTCTAACACACTTATTTATGTAAATTGTTAAGTAACAGTAGCTGACTTTATCACATGTCTACCATATATTACACATTATATAAGCAGGATCTAACTTACTGTAAATAAAACCAGCATCCTATTTCATAGATGATATACACTAAGGCACAGGGGGATTACACGCTTTTAGTTAAGCACTTAGTTGAGTAGTATCCACAGGTGGCAAGTGGGAAGGGCTGGGATTTACACCTAGGATTTTCTTATGCTCTTAAGCACTATACGTATTGCCTCTCCATTTTAAGTCCACAAGAGATTAGAAACCAAAATTTTGGGAGATGGAAGGGTCGCTAGATGTAGCCCAGTGATAAAAATGAAATGTACTTGATAGCAGTGTTAGAGCAAGAGAGAAAAAACAAATTAAAAACAAGGACTCAAAACTCAGAGCAATTTGGGGCCATTTAAGAAGGGAAAAAACTTCAAACATCTCAAAAGCCACTGTACATCACTGTATATCAGCATAAAGCAATAATTAGATTTTACACGAGGGTCATAAATTATCAAGGCTCAATTCAATTAGCATACACTGTTTAGGAAGACACTACGTAATGCATTTCAGATATGTTTCAACCAAAATGTTAAATTAAAAATTACTTATAAACAAGTTTATAAGCCTTTCAGCATTCTGAAAAACTTAGACAATTGAAAATATTTCATTCTCTCAGCAGTACGCTAATTGTTTTGCAAGAATTAATTTAATTAACTTTCAAAACAACTCTAAGAGAGAGCATTGCTTTTATTCTCTTTTTACAGATTTATGTTTACAAATGAAGAAAGTGAGGCTTAGGGGAGGTTAAATAATACACCCGAGGTCACAGAGCTAATAATATTAAGTAGCCCAGCTGGGATATGAATACAGAACTTTAAATCTACTCTGAGTAAATTAAAAACCTAGACTGGAACTGCTCATTAAGAAAATGGCTGTGCTATGTGGATTTCCAACATGGATCTTAGTGATCGCTTCATCCTGCTCCCAGGCATTCCCCCACCCTACAAGGGTGCTTCTAACTAACAGAATCTGGCAAAGGTGAAGAGGTGTTACTTCGGTGGTTAGGTTATAAAAGGCTATAACTTCCATCTTGCTAGCAGACACTCTGTCTTTCTGTCTTTGAGGAAGGAAGCTGCCATGTTGGAGAGGTCCCATGACAAGGAACTGAGGATGGTCTCTGGCCAACAGAGAAGAACTTCAGCTTTCATCCTCACAACCTGTGAAAAACTGAATCCTGCCATCAGCTATGTGAGTTTAGAAGCAGATCCCCTCCCAGCCAAATGCTGGGTGTCCACAGCCCAGTCCACACCTTAAGATCCTGAAGCTGAGGACCCAACTCAGTGCTACCTGGATTCCTGAAGAAACTGTGAGATAATGAACGTGTGTTGCATGATGCTGCTAAGTTTTTTGGGGTTACTTGTTACACAGCAATTGATAACTTGATATAGTGACACTTTAGTATTGAGAACCCACAATTTCAAAAGAAGATGAAGCACTTTTATTCAAAAAAGCAATTCAAACATCTTTTAAAACAATTTTCAGCCTGACATGGTGGCTCACACCTGCCACTTCGAGAGGCCAAAGTGGGCAGATCACTTGAGTCCAGGAGTTTGAGACCCAGCCTGGGCAAAATAGCAAAACCCCATCTGTACTAAAAATACAAAAACTTAGCTGGGTGTGGTGGAGTACACCTACAGTCCCAGCTACTTGGAAGGCTGAGGTGGGAGAATCACCTGAGCCCAGGAGATGGAGGCTGCAGTGAGCAGAGATCGTGCTATAGTACTCTAAACTGGACAACTGGAGTAAGACCCTGTTTCAAAAAAATAAATAAATAATAATTTACAACTAGGATTGACTTTTAAATATTTTTAGGAAAAAAGGCAAATAAATAAAGGTGTAGTTCTGGAAGTGAAGAGATTCAATGGGCTGAAACTAATAAATCTTTTGTTTCCTACCTTCTCCAAGTTCAAGGTTGTAAAGAATTGGGAAGCCCAGACACAGGGCAGGAGAACATCTTTGGGAGTCCAGAGTCCCCGTTCATGGCAATCTCCTTCCTGAACATGGGATTGTGATATTTTTGGCACCAAGACAGCCATAAACAATTATTTTTAAAGAGAGGAAAAAGGAAATTACCTACTCAAAAAATTAATGCGGTAGATTACTTAGTAAGCAATGCTGAAGCGATGGAAAGGAAATGGAAAGAACAGACTGCCTCTCATGTCAACTCAATGCTACCTTTTAAACACTCCTCTGTCCACATGCACATATGTTGTACCTGCCCAAGACAACAGGATAAAAAGGTGGTTGTCCAGAAGAAAAATAAATGACTGTCATGGCTGCCCTATTTCTTACTCTTTCATTTTCCCATTCATGCAATATTTGTGTAATTGTCTAACTTCCATGATCACTCTGAAATATGGGACTGCTTTTTTTTCCTGTCTCATTCTTTAATTGTTGTTAGCCTATTACAGGTTTCTGCAATATTTCCCATTTGACATTTTGCTAAGTGGGAGTTAATTATTTTGTTCAATATACTTATTGATCCAAATAATCAATGACTTAAGAGTTAAGTTTGTCCTCATTACTACTACTTCTGCCATCCTATTCCCTCCACCCGTTTATCTCAACAGAGACAATTTTTGCAGTGAACTCCTGGATAATGCTTTGCTCTCTACCTTCCAGACTTAACCCATGACTCCAGGGGATGGCATCTTTGTACTGCAAAGATGTTCCTGGGTCCAGAAGGCTTCATCCCTTAGTTTTCACATCTCACCTTTATTATTTGAAATCCAAACAAGAAGTCAAAAAGAGTTTATTTCCTAGGTAAAGCTCAATGTGTTAGGCAATGATAAGCCTGTGAAAAACCTCAGCAGGTATACAGCTGAAGCATGACGGACCTGAATACTTTCATCTAGGACTCTCTCAACTTTTTTCTTTTTTTTTTTTGCTTTTCCAAAATGCAAATAATTCAAGTGAACTTTGTGTTATATATGGTAGATGAGTGCCTGAAGTGAATATATAATCAATATATTTTAAGGTAAAATATATTTTCACTACCTCATATAAGGGTATACCACAGCTAATCATTTTCCTATGATATGAATAACTGCAGAATGATCAGTTATGGTTTGTGCATGCTTTGTAGGTGTGCATAATGGGTATAAAACTCTCCAGACAATTTAGAGAGAACAGCTGACTCTTACCCCAATAGGGGGCTGGAGGCTTCTCCCAGCAATGCCTCTAACCTGCTTTGTGACTTTCTGGACCTTCATTTTTTCATTCTAACAAAAAAACAAGGATTAAAGCAAATAATTGAAAAAAAAAATGAAATAATCTCAAAGGTGCCTTCTGGCTTTGAAATGGAATGGTTCTATGGCAGTCATTGGTTCATTCATTGATTCCACCTAGTAAAATGTTAAATACCTTGTTTTACTTATATTTAATATTCCAGGTGAAAGTTGTAGGAGGTACTATATTGTTCTGAAATAATTCTGGTCATATCTGCCTCCTTTCTAACTAGACATTCAGCTCCTATGACCAGAGACCAGAATGCAATGGAATTTAATCTCCATGGGGGCAGAGACTTTGTCTATTTTGTTCACTGTCATTTTCTCAGTGTCCAGTACATAGTGATAAACATTTTCTGAACAAAAAATAAATGAATGAATGCATGAATGAACATCTATTGAAATTAATGTCATCTATACCTATCAGAGAACAATATAAACATCTCACAAATGATTGTGGGTCTTAATAGATAATTTACATTTCCTGAATATGCACGACCGAGTCCAGAAATTTAAAAATATATATTTTACAAAGCATAATTTCAGTGAGTGATTATTTTGTTAATATGTACAAGTAAGGATGTTTCTTCAAATTTAAAAGCTTTGTCAACATCATGGACTAAGTTATTTCAAAGGCAGTCAATGAGAATTCTGGGAAAATTACATCTAAAAAAGATGAAAAATGATTTCATTATCATAATCCTCTTTCAAGTTTACAGTTCAGTTGTGATTAAAAAAAAAGTGAGGAAAGTTAAAAGGAAATTATGTAATAGGACTAGATTCCATGTTAATTGTGGATTCCATACTATTTACACTTTTTCATTTAAAGAGTCTTTAAAAATGTGGCTTGCCATTGATAGAATTATATTAACACAGCATTCTGACACAATCTTATTGCAATTTCAAGAGTAGGAAAAGCCGAAGGAATGAACTGCTACTAAATAAAATATAGCCTCACGTTTGCAGACACCTTACTGGTTAATCAATGGCTTATAGTATGTGCCTCAGGCTTATGTGTGGCCACGATTATTTTAACAAATCCAAGAAAGTATAATAACCTCTTGGCAGATACATATGCTAGCATATTTCAAATATGTGTAGTTGCTATTCTAAAGACATGTATTTTTAAGATTTAATAAAATAATAATAGCTTCTTGTCATGTGTTTTCTTAATCAATGGACACTAAAATTATAACTACTCTAAAGTGTAAATCCATAGCATGACTTTTCAAAAACTTACCATAATTAGTTTTTTTATTATTTTTCTTAATAGAGAAGCAATTCGAGTTAATTGCACAATGAAAGTAAATAAAAATAATACCTACAATCACACACAATAAGACAGAGACAATCCCTTAAACACCTTGCTGTGGGTACATTTTATTAAGTCCGTGTTAAACAAAAATGAAATCACAAGCTTTGTAAGTGGCTTTTTAAAACAAATATGTTGTGAAAAGCTTTCTATATAAATAGATGAATTTCTTTAACATGTTAATTGTTGCAAAATGGTCCATTAGGTATAAGAACCATAATATATCTATCCAGCCCTTTGTTTTTGTATATTTGGCACTATAGAAAACATTCATTTACAACAGGGTATTTTGATCTCAATACTATTGACACTTTGGGCTGGATAAAAATGTTCCTATCTGGTATTATGGTCACTACTTGAGTCACAGGGTCATTAGAAGCCCAAATTTCAGCATCAGGCAATATACCCATATACCAAACCTGCACATGTACCTGCTGATTCTAAAATTAAAAAAAAAAATGCCCTTGTTTATAAAGTCCTTTCTCGCCTTAAGACTATATAAAGATTAAATCATATCTCCTTAAAGTATTTTTCTCTCTGATTTTTAGAAATTTGAGTATTTTAAGCATTTGATACTTATTTCTTTTTTAGTAACATATGAGGTGATCTTAAAAATATTCTGATGGTAAAGAAAGAGGCCCCAATCTTTGGAAAAATGGGACACCCTGGACTTGGTGGTCATTATGTTTTCTGCCTGCCAACTCTACTTGGCTGTTTGATTCCATGGTGCTACCTGTTATCTCCCTCATCTTTATCGTAATTTCACCGTGAACGCGTGCCAAGACAAAGAGAATGTAACAGGAGAACAGAGGAAGAGAAGGGAACCATTTGGACTCATCTGTAAACGAAAACAGGAATCATCTAGCTGTGGGGAGGAAATGGATATGCCATACAGAGAGGCTGACTGAGCCTGCTTGACGTTGGCATGAATTATGCCTCCTTCCCACTTAGCTGCATCCTTCAGCCCTTTGAGATTTCTGGAGTACCTTAAGTGCACAAAACGTTTCCACATATGTAACCAACTTCTATCCTCAAAAGAACGGTCATGGAAATTCTAGTCATTTTCAGTTTACAAATGACAGAACAGCAGTTCAGTATTTCACAGCCATCCTGCAGCTACTGGATGACAGAGCTGGAAGGCAGAGAAAATCTGAGATTCTTCTGTGCATCACCTCTAGCTCTATTACAACAACTTGAAAGCACCTGGAAACAAATCTTTTTTTTTTTTTTTTTTTGAGAAAATAAAATCTACAGAGTTTCAGCAGGAATGTAAATTAGTTTTCTGTTTGTCACAGGGAATTGATGTCTTCCGGGCTCCATAACTCTCTTTGAGATTAGTATCTGAAGTTCGAGAGCCTCCTAGGAGTAGAACAAGAATTCAAAGCATGCTTCAAGAAATGCAAAGGAATGTAAGTGCCCAGGTCTTAGAGTCTGTACAGCTTTAGTCAATTTCCTCCTAATAGCCTCTTTGAACTGAGTCAAAGGCTTCTCTGGTTTTGAGTTGTTCCCGCATTATTTCAATAATTTTTCTTACCCACAAACTTTGCCTTTAAAGAAAACTCTCTCTCTCTCTCATATGAAAGGATTGTGAAATAGGAGTAAGACACAGAACTTGAAATGACAAGGCAGCTATTGCTCATTTACCCCAATTCCTACGTCCACCCACTGATTTACTTTTTGAGGTTCACAGAAACACCATTTATGTTTTTTGTAGGCACTGCTGCTGAATAAAGGAGAACTTCTCACCTCCAACCCTCTCTTCCAGAAAAAGCTGTTTAGAAAACCTTCATATTTACTCTTCCGCTCAAACTATTGGCCCTGATTTTTACAGATAATCAAAAGTCAGGCTGGCAAACTTATTTTCTTTGAATTTGGAAAATCTTTTAAAATTTGCCTTTTTCTTTCTTATTATTAGTCCATAAAGGCTATTTCTAGTATTAAACAATGCTTAAGAATAGCTTGGATCCATGAAAACTTTTGAGAAGGAGGAAAAGCAGACTGGAACCTAGTCTCTTAACAATTTCAATTACACCTTTTACAAGCGCCTGTTGGCAAGACATTAAAAATGAGCCATTCACACTTGTGGACACCTTTTTTGCCATGCAGACTTGACTTGCAAAGCCTTTATTATCCCTGGTTAAGAACAGCACAGCTAGTAAAAATGAATCATATGGCCTTAAACTACTTGCATCCAACAGGGACATCCTAAAAATGGTCCGGATAGTGACTTCATGACCATTTAGGCTGCAAGTGCCATAGTTACTAATGAGAACAGATATTTCCAAATGGCGGCAATAGATTATGAAAATGGAGAAAGGAAAGAGAGTAATTTACTTTCAGCTAACACTGAAATGCTTATAAGGATGAGGTAAGTAAGATTTTTAAAACAGGTCTGTTATAAAACTAAAGTATTCCCATTTACATGAAGGTAGAAAGAAATATGGAGAGTAAAAACATTTTTCTTAGCTGCTTTTTTGCTTCCTCTTAATATAAGGATTTGTTAAATATCATGTATAAAGTTTACATTTTTACAGTGAAATATATTTATGTAAAATATTTGAAAACACCATCTAGACTTAGTGAAAAAAAAGTCTGAGCAGGGTCTTGGGAAAATTTTTTAGATTTCAGAAACACATAAATCAGTAACTAGATTGAACTGCTTTCAGGCTAATCCTAGAACTGTGAAAATTCTTAGTACAGCTGCAAATACCAATTTACATGTTATTTAGTAATAAGTAAACTTGGCAAACTCCCATTAAACAGATGCTTTTAATGCAACCAGCCAGTAGGGCAGTAGGGAAGTCTAGAAGCTGGTCTCTCTCTTCTCTCTCTGACTTCTCCTCCACTGCTATGGAGAACTGGGAGCAGTTGATGCAATACACACAAGTATCTTCTGTGCTAGGCACTGGATTGCCACAAACGTCTTCAGTGCCAGCCTTTCTCAGGTTATTTTACAGCATTCTGATTGGCTGATAAAACATCTGGTTAGTTCCTATTGCCTAAGAATTTGTACTGGCCAGTGATTTTTTACTGGCTGTTAGGCTATTTCTAGGTGTAATGAAAAGTGTTCACCTTGATGGAGAAAGAAGGTAAGAAGCCAAGGATATTTCTACTGGATGTGCTTTTTGAAAACTGTTTTCGGTTAAATTACAAACTGAGGCTTCCTCGGCTTTGTTGCCCAAGCAAAATATAGCTATTTGCAGACTGCGATATAATTGTTGGTGTGCAGAAACTGCCTTTTTAAAGAACTACTGATCTAATCTAACCTACTCATTAGATAGATGCGACAACACAATTTATATCTGTATATGAGAGACACAGAGAGAAAGAGAGAGAGAGAAAAATCACACACATATACACACACACACACGCACACAGAGCAAAGCTAGCTGGTCTTTGGAAATCCATCTTTCATGCCTATTCATTCATGTTTTCAATTCTTCTACCCTCTCTTTTGATAAGAGAAGTTCTTGGATGGAATATATTGATTCTCCCTAATTACATATTTTTGTTAATGCCCACAGTACCATATTATCCACTAAAATACAAAATACAATTTAATTTCTCCTGAGCTGAGCCTTTTTTAAGGCTTACAGAGTATATATTTACAAACTTGTTTTCAGGCAATGGTCTAGTATACAAATTTGAGAGGCATGAGGTTTTGGAAAGTGTTTCAATAATTTGGAAGTTGAACAACAGAGGCAAAAGGGATTTCCTAAATATGAAGAAATAAACTTAAGCCATTCCCCTTTATTTTCCCATCAGAGAGCATTCAAGAAAAACATCACAACTAAAAATAGTTCCAATCAGTCTCTCTCACTTCCAAGCCTGCATCTAGAAGTCAGGTACTTTGGTCATTGTAGTGAGCAAGTGTTATCCTGTGTTGAGCAGGAACTGAAATGTACTTGAAAACCTTGTGGGTGAGGTTTGAAAAAAACAAGGATTTAATGATTTCCAGAATCACTAGAAGAGCCTAGTAGAGTCTAGACAACAAAGAAAAATGCCACCACTGTTCTTAGTTAATAATGTACGTGCTTGTGCTTGTATAGTTACTTCACTATTCCCGAAGGACAGTAGAGATACAGATACAACTAGAGCCTATTTAATTTCATTTTACTTTTAGAATAGTACAGTTTTCTCATTGGTATCAAAAGCTACATTAATGGTAGCAATGCAAGTGGCATTTATTGGTTGCCCGGTGTCTAACTTGTGAAATCAATCAAAATCTTCTTTTTCCCGTATCCAATATGTACATAAGCCTGTTGAAATGTGTCACATCATTTACACTGATCTCATCAGTCCAACCAAATGCTCAGCTTGCTCTAGCCACCACCATGTGATGCCCCTGCTGCTGGACTCCAATACACCAACTCTTGGTTGGGGGGTTTGACCACTCAGAGATACTGCTAATATTTGGGCCATCCTAAAACCATATGACTCTATTGATTCAAATTTCTGCTCTTATTCAGTTCAACTCGTAGCACTTCCCCATTGGACCCATCACAGCCAATGCATTCAGAAGCTCTAAGCAGATCATTCTAGCCACAGAGCATAAAAGTCACCCAATGTTAATACCAGAAGTAGTCAGAGAAATCATCCAATCCAGTGATTCTCAAAGTGTGCTCCCCACACCAGCATCATTATCACCTGGGACCATGTTAGACAGGCAAATTTGCAGATTTCCACCCAAGCTTTACTGAATATGGTAATGAGGTCCAGTGATTCTGTTGCACATTCAAATTTGAGAACCACTGATTGAATTAATCCAACACTTTTTGTAGATGAGAATGCTGAGAGTCATGAAAGTTAAATGAGTTATCCATGGCCCCACGCCCAGTTGCTGGTGAAGTCAAGGCTAGAGCCTATATCTGACGACCAGTCCAGGACTTTCCATGTTCCAGAATAGCATTATTGTTTATTATGCCATAGTTTGTGGACTTCTGTCTTAAAAAAATAAATATATGCTAATAAATGTAAGACTTTTGAAGGGGGATGATCCCACTGCTTAATTCCATTATTTTTACTTCCCCTGCAGACAGCTAAGTCTTCTAAGAAACAACAAATATAGTCACTAGAACTACATCAAAGTACCTCACTATGTCTGAATAATATTGTTCAATAATAAGACAAGTAATTAATTTATACTAAAGTTCTGAAAGGAGAAAAACAATACAATGTAGATCTATGGATTTGATCTGTAGAAAAAATAGCCATGAGCATCTCCTGTCCACACCTCCTTCTCTCCCAATTAAAATAAAAATCACAAGAAATTTTCACAATGATGAGGGCTTTTAAACTTGTCTTGTGTGCATATTTTGGAGCCTTTGATGTATGCTCACAGACGAGGAAGAAAGAAGGCCAGTTACGATCAACCGCTCTGCTAAGTCACAAATACTAACATTAAAAATGTAGATCATCTAAAGTAGAGGTCAAATATTCCCCTTGATCGTCCTTGAGCCAATTTGGATAGCTGATTATTCATCTGCCAAAATAAGCTCTCAAAAACACAAATGGTCTGCTGAAAGAACAAAGTAGGAGAATTGAAGCGCTCATTGAATTCATCAGTCACAAGCACTATACAGGGAAAAAAAGAGAGAGTGTGTCCTAGAGAGCATGTGTCTGGCAGACTGTCCAGCCCCCGCCTGCTCCCTAGGGAGGTTCCAGCCCTCCCTGCAAGAGGAGTTATAATCTTCAGAGTCTGCCTGCCACAGAGTAGCCAAGTGCTTCTTGAATTGCAGCAGCGAAAATGTTCAAGGTCTTATCACAACAGCCACAAAAACAACTTTGCCCTAACGTCAACATTTTGCTGAAAACAAAGATTGATTAAACCAAGGACAAATCCCTGGACACACCACTGAAATAAAAACGAACAATGATAGTGAAAGTACAGTGGTCCCTGAAGTAGTTTACAGTTCGCCAAGAACCTTCTAGAAGGATAACTTGTGGTTGACAAATTTAAGATGTGACTGACTGTAAAAGAAGCCTTGAGGAACTGAGGTTAGGGGTGAATTTATACAAGTCTATATAAATATTCATACATTTACTAAAATGAAGTAATAAAAAAGTACAGTAAACAAAGTACTGCTGATTCAATGAGAAGTCTGCAAAGTCCTTTATTGCATATCAAGATGCATATTGTTTCTGGACTTCAAAAAAAATTACAACTCTTAATGCTTTTGAAATCCTATATTCTCACCTCCTGTTACTTGCCTTGGTCCTGGTGGGTCAGAGAAATCCAATGGCTTGAGATAAAAATAAAATAAAATAAAATGCATTGAGAAACTGAGGTCTGTTGACTATTTCTCAATCTGGGTTTCTTTTACCCGACATTTTCTCCCCATGAAAACTACCTGACAAAGCACAGGCCCCCAGCCTTTCTCACCAACTTAGCTCTGTCCACTGAAAATAGAGATCATCTTAAGCATATGTCTCCTTCCATTTTTCTCCCAAGATTTGAATTCAAAAGCCTCTAACCCCTTCCCTGCAATTTTATTTTATTATTATTATTATACTTTAAGTTCCGGATTACATGTGCAGAACGTGCAGTTTTGTTACATAGGTATATGTCACCTACATTAGTTATTTCTCCTAATGTTATCCCTCCCCTAGCCCCCTGCAATTTTATTAAACATTCTATTTTGTGTTTTCACCAGTACATACACTTCCATGTGAAGCAATGTGTAAATTCAGTGCACTAGAAATTAAAATTCTGAAGATCGACATGAAATAAACTCCAGGTCTTCAAACTTTTGCAAAAGGAGCCATGAAACTTATAATTCCTTAGTGAGGTAAAATGATTTTTCTATTACTTCATTCTGTGGTATTTCCAGAGAGACATTGGGTCTCCCTCATTCATACTGACTCTATGGATTCTCCATTCTTAATCTGTTACCAGATTCCTGCTGCTGGGTAATTATTATGCACCCAGTTTAATATTAGTCTGAGAAAAACAAACATGACTTCAAATGTTAATCTGCTACAAAAGTAATGAGAGCAAATCCTCCAAACACCAAACGCAAATGCATTTTTAAGGTGAGCCGTTGTTTCAGATCTTGCCCCTTGCACACCTCCCTTTGATATATATTATTAAAAATCAACAATGAATCGTAAGTTTCACCTGCTTTGACTATGGTAAGGTTCCCTCTCCAAAATGACAGGAAAAGAATGTGATTCCCTTCTATTTGTGTGTAAGTTGTATGGTCTCTAATATTCACTATTCTTATAAATGAGTCAAAACTCAGCGAGAAGATATCAAAATCCTTAGATTTCAAACAAACATAGCCAAGGGTTTTCTGAATCAAAACCATTTATAGATGTAAGTCTATAAATGACTCCCTTGAGCAGCCTGAAATCTGGCCTGGTCTTCAAATCAGCTAAGTTCTCATCTAAACCTCCATGTTTACAGAATCCTTCCTTTCAAACGTTATCCACGTCATATCCTTCAGTCCCCTAATGGTCCATTTCATGCAACCCAAATTCCAGTTACCATCTGACCACTGATCAAAGAAAAAGTGAAAAGAAAAATTTTTACCACTGGGCTAGAGCCTTATGGGAACAAAAGGCAAGTGTTCAATAGTGTAACAATTATGATAGCCCAATTATACAGAAGTCTAGCTTCACTGGACATCATGGAAATATCTCTGAAAGCACACAATGGTCAGAAATCACAGCACCTTGGAACCACAACACGGAAACAGAAATGTGTTTGATGTATTATGTCTTTTTGAAAAAAAAAATCATCATTCTTTTTCAATGGAACAGGTATAAAGCTGTCACAGTCCTAGAACAGGAATGACTGGATTCAATAATTTATGTCATGTAGGTTTGTGCATTGTGTCTTTCCAGATGTAAAAGGTAGACCGAGTGTCAGTCCCACTTCTGCCAGTGAACTTCAGATGTGCAGTCCACCTACATGAGCTTCTCACTGCTATCTGTTTTAGAAACTTTATTTTTGGTTTTCTGTGCTCTTGTATGCTTTGCTCCAGAACTATGGTTAGGGATAGTGATGGTGGTATATAGAAATTGGAGTAAGGCAGCCGCTCATGACGTTAGGCCAATAGTGATCCAAAACCCCCAAAACAAGAAAAAAAAATGCACAAGCAACCTTTTGACTGACATGGCCCAAGACACAGGCTTCAGGTGCCCAAAGGCAAGAAAAGCAAAATAAAACAAAAAGAAGCAGGAAACAGCTCATAAATTCAGAATGGAGCTTTTAGATTAAATGTTCAATCAGAGACTTGATAGAAACTGCAGGTGGGGCTGCAGGAAGTGCTAGTCCTATAGGGGGTAACATGCTTCCCTTTACACTAAACCAAGCTACTAGCAAAGACTCAAGGTCAGAGGATAGTGTGATAGCAAGTAGTACAAGAAGGCACATGCCCTCCTCCCCATTGTGAGGTCAGCTGGAGCATTCTGCAAGAGGAAGAAAGCCTAGTCCAAGGCACTGGTACTATTTAAACCAGGTCACTACTATCTGCACCTAAGGAAGAAATGTTGAGTAACTTATTAGTTTTCACTTACAGTGTATAGTTATTATTAGCTTTACATCATCAACTTTAAAAATGCAAGCTCCACTAGATTATAAGCATCACTATATAAATTCTTTGAGGGAAGGGATCTTTACTTATTTTATTCCTTGGTATACTCAAGCACCTAAAATAGACACAAAGAAGGCTCTTATGTTTCTTCAGTAAATAAAAACGAAACAGAATCCTCATCTCAAAGATATTACTCAAGCCAGGCTGAAGCATAAGTCTGTGCAGGTTGTGCCTCAAACAAAAATGCCTGGCCCAGAGGACAGTGTAAGGCTGGAATCCAGCCAGTGTCCCCACCAAAACCTGTCCCTTACCTGCAAGTATACAGCTCAGAAAAAGGTGTCATCTGCCTAATGAGGAAGATTTTTTTTGTAGGCAGAGTCTCCTGAGCTCTTCAAGGCCCAGGGCTCTGGGCTCTGTCAAGGCAAGTTTCCCCAGGAGGGTATTTTGGTGACCTGGGTAGGTCAAGCCACAGGGCACTCAGATATAATCCAATGCATTACATGGAAACGATTCTACAATTCAGACATCCCATCAGCTATTTTCATTACTGATGTCTTCCTGCATCAACACTGCTGTGCAGTGACTGAGGATACACACTTTCTTTTTTTTTTTTTTGAGACGGAGTCTCGCTCTGTCCCCCAGGCTGGAGTGCAGTGGCGCAATCTCGGCTCACTGCAAGCTCCGCCTCCTGGGTTCACGCCATTCTCCTGCCTCAGCCTCCCGAGTAGCTGGGACTACGGGCGCCCGCAACCACGCCTGGCTAATTTTTTGTATTTTTTAATAGAGATGGGGTTTCACCGTGTTAGCCAGAATTGTCTCGATCTCCTGACCTCGTGATCCGCCCGCCTTGGCTTCACAAAGTGCTGGGATTACAGGCGTGAGCCACCACACCCAGCCGAGGATACACACTTTTAACAAGTTTGTCAATAAATCCTTCTAAGTGTAACTCACAAGTTGAATTTGGACTCTTGATTTTTTTTTTTTTTTTTGAGACAGAGTCTCACTCTGTTGGCCAGGCTGGAGTGCAGTGGCATGATCTCTGCTCACTGCAACCTCTGTCTCCTGGGCTCAAGCAATTCTCCTGCCTCAGCCTCCCAAGTAGCTGGGACCACAGGCATGTGCCACCACGCCCGGCTAATTTTTATATTTTTAGTAGAGACAGGGTTTCACCATGTTGGCCAGGCTGGTCTCGAACTCCTGACCTCAGGTAATCTGCCCAACTCAGCCTCCTAAAGTGCTGGGATTACAGGCATAAGCCACCGTGCGAGGCCGACTGTTGAAATCTTTAAGACATGTTAGCCATGGCAACACTTTAGGAGGCCAAGGAAGGACAATCACTTGAGCCCAGGAGTTTGAGAAAAAAATTAGCCAAGTATAGTAGTACATGCTTATAGTCCCAGCTACTTGGGAGGCTAAAGTGGGAATATCACTTGAGTCCCCAAGTTTGAGCCTGCAGTGAGCTATGATTGCATCACTGCACTCTAGCCTGGGTGACAGAGGGAGACCCTATCAAAAGAAACAAACAAACAAAAAAAATTAGCCCTTGTATTAGTCTGTTCTCATGCTGCTAATAAAGACATATTCGAGACTGGGTAATTTATAAAGGAAAGAGGTTTAAGGGACTCATAGTTCCACATGGCTGGGGAGGCCTCACAATCATGACAGAAGGCAAAAGAGAAGCAAACACATGGTGTCAGGCAAGAGAGGGCTTATGTAGGGGAACTCCCATTTACAAAACCATCAGATCTTGTAAGACTTATTCACTACCAGGAGAACAGTATGGGGGAAACCCCTATGATTCAATTATCTCCACCTGGCCCCACCCTTGACACGTGGGGATTATTATAATTCAAGGTGAGATGTGGGTGGGGACACAATCAACCTGAAAACATCTACAATATTTAAGTGGTGAGAAACATTAGCATGGAGGACACAATAATGAAGTACAAGGTAAAGTTCTTTAACTCTGGCACTGTTGGCATCTGGGGCCAGATAACTGTTTGTTGTCAGGGCCTGTCCTGTGCATTGCAGGATGTTAAACAGCATCCCTACTCTCTACCCACAAGATGCCAGTAGTACCTCACCCCCTCCCAGTTATATCAAAATTCCTCTAGACTTTTCCAGGTGTTCCCTGGGGAGCAAAATCACTCCTGATTGAGAACCACTGGAATAGGTAAAGCTGCCAGATTGGGACTGGGTAAGGGCCAGAAAATGTTTAGACACTTGTGGATAATTGAAAAGAATTACCAGCAAAGTACTAGAATGGGCCTTCATCCTAACATCTAGCTGGGCAATAGTCCAAGTTCAGCTGCCCCCAGGTGGGGAACAGAGGTGGAGAGATGAGCAGAGACAAGCAGCAGCCTAAGTAAGAAAGATGGGGTAATATTTATAAGTGGGAGGATGAGTTACAGATGGAAAACCTGGATCCCACGATTCCCTTATGGCTCTACATCAGACAGTCATCTTATGTTGGGTCCATATGTGTGCATTTGAACCAACTAACCATTGGGCATAGATATTTTTTCCTTTGTCTGAAGAAATCACCTTTGCTGAGAATCAAGTGTATTCCTGTACTGTTGGCATGGTTTGGATAGGTGTTGGCTGAAATAATAGCTACTGCTGAAAATAAAGAAGGATAACCCTAATACACAGAAATGGTTGGTGTGGTAATGACTTTAATGGCCAGGTTGACCCCCTACAGCATCCAATCTAAGAGTTGAGACACTTGGCTTGTACTTTTAGGTTGGACCCTGATGCAACTTTTACTTTGGCAATCCTGTTGCTCTTTTGGGAGACTTCCTCATTCAGGTTTGTCCCCAAATGATCTTAGAATAGGCCATGCATAAACAAAGCTTAAGATTGGTAGAGCCATACCGCCATGAAAGCTTGGGGAAGGAACGTGTAAAAGCAAAATAACATCTTTCCATTCACTCTGGTATTTCATTATTACAGTTAACGCCTGGGGATCTATTTTGCATATACTATGTAATTGCCTCGTTTTTCTTGAAACATCTTCATCTGGATTCTAGGAACCACAGTCTGCTGAATTCCCACCTCCCTTCTCATCTTTCTGAGGGCAAAGTTGTGGCTCAGGGTCCCTTTTCCCTCCACACTCATTCCCAGGTTGGTGTGACTAACAGCATGATCCATGAACAAGCACTCTCTGTGAATTATTTGTTCTCAGTCCATAGCAAGATAAGTACAGGAAGCCAGAGTGAGTGTTAAGAAACTTTTACAGCAATCTGACAGGATAATTTTATGTCTATTAACCCTATTAGCAAAAAAAAAAAAAGTGGCACTCGTATTTAGTATGTATTTATTTCAGTTTTCCTTAAATTTTGTTTTCCCTTAGATTTATTTTTATTGTATTTAAAAGCATCAGTCTACAGCAAATTAGAAAAACAAAGGCCATTCACTAGACATATTTTGAAAAGCACTGTCTTAGATGGTCTTATCTAGTCCATAACTTTAAATACTGCCAGAAACTGAATGTTTATGTTCCCTGCAAATTTGTATGTTGAGACCTGATCTCCAATGCAATGGCTTTAGGCAGTGGGACCCTTGGGAGGTGATTAGGTCATAAGTGTGGAGCCTTCATGAATGAGATTAGCGACCACAGAGAAATCCCTCACTCCTGCCATGTGAGGACACAATGAGAACAGAACTGTCTATGAGGAACTGGGCCCTCACCAGACACTAAATCTGCCAGGGCCTTGATCTTGGACTTCTCAGCCTCCAGAACCGTGAGAAATACATTTCCATAGTGTATAACCCACCCAGTCTATGGTATTCTGTTATCAAACATCATCTATATATAGCCAGCATCCAACTTTGTATCACCACCTTCAACATCCCCTTTGTGTTCCAGGCTCAAATACCCAACTGCCAACTCTACCGCTCCCCTTGGATGTCTTAAAAGCATCTCAAGGGTAACAGGTAACATGTCTAGAAGTAGTCTTGCTTTTATGCTCCTGAATCTTCCTCCTCTCTAATTTTCCTTGAGTCATTAAATAGTATTCACCCAACTTTTCAGGCTAAGCACTTAGGATTCACTCTTGACTAGTATCATTCTACCACACTCTACACCCAGTGCAGCAGTAATTTCTGAAGGCTCTGGCTCTAACAGAGATCACAGACCGAACCACTTCTCACCCTCTCACCACCAAGATTCCAGTTCAAACGACTATCCATCCTCTCTCATTTGGAAAGAGGAAAGGGCCTTCTGCTATTTCTCCCTGCTGCTAAGCTTGATCATGAGAGTCTCTCTTCCACAGCAGCCACATTTGGGTTTTTTAAAAGTAGAAACCTGATCAAGTTCTCTCTGCTTTAAACTCTCCAATGGATTCCATCATACAGAACACAGTGCAGAGATGGAGTGCTACTGTAAGACCCGACATAACTTCCCCCCATCATCCTGACCCCACTGTGCTCACCCTTACTGGCTCATGCTGCTCCAAATGTAGGGTCCTCCTCTTGTTTTGTAAACACCCTAAGCATACTCCTGTATTAGGCGCTTTTGAATTTTGCTTCCCTCTGCCTGAAATGTTTTTTTCCTAGACATATGCAGACTTTACTCCCTCGTTTCCCTGAGAACCTTTTTCATGCAGCACTGCTACCCTGAGTCACCTCCTTAATCATTCTACTTTATTTCACTTCAGTCCACTGTAACTAATTAACACCATAATATAATTTCATTATTTTAAAATTTGTTTATTGCCTCTCTCCTCTCCCTAAAATATAAAGTCCATGAGAGCATGAATTTTAACCTGTTATTTGATTTTCTCACATCTAGAGAATGCCTAACAGAGAAGAGATCCAAAACAAGTGCTTAAATAAATTATTTTATTTCAAGCATGTTCATGAATACAAAGAGTAAAAATAGTGCATTAGCTTACACTAGGGTTTTGCTACCTAGGATTATCACTCATTCATTCATTTTATTCCTTTTTTTTTGAGAAATAATACACTTTCATAGTCACAGTTTCCAAATAATTAAATATTTATTTATAACTAAATGTTTAAATTGAAAAAAGTTAACTATGGAGAAATGCATTAATTCAAAACTCATCTCTATTCTTATTTTGTGATAATCATTTGAGGTTTTTTTCAGCAAACTTGATATAGTTTGGCTACGTCCCCACCAAAATCTCATCTTAAATTGTAGTTTCCATAATCCCAGTGTTTCCTGAGAGACTTGGTGGGAGGTAATTGAATCATGGGGGCAGTTACCCTCATGTTGTTCTCGTGATAGTGAGTGAGTTCTCAGGAGACCTCATGGTTTTATAAGGGGCTTTCCCCTTTTTGCTCAGCACTTCTCCTTTCTGCTGACACGTGAAGAAGGGCATGTTTGCATCCCTTTCTGACATGATTGTAAGTTTCCTGAGGCCTCCCCAGCCATGCAAAACTATGAGTCAATTATTTTCTTTGTAAAGCACTCAGTCTTGGGTATGTCTTTATTAGTAGTGTGAGAATGGATTAATACACTAAATTGCTACAACAGAGAGTGGGGTGCTGCTATAAAGATACCCAAAAATGTGGAAGCGACTTTGGAACTGGGTAACAGGCAGAGCTTAGAACCATTTGGAGGGCTCAGAAGAAGACAGGAAAGTGTGAGAAAGTTTGGAACTTCCTAGAGACTTGGAGGGCTCTGAAGACAGGAAGATGTGGGAAAGTTTGAAACTTCCTAGAGACTTGTTGAATGGTCTTGAACAAAATGCTGATAGTAATATGGACAATGAAGTCCAGCCTGAGGTGATCTCAGATGGAGATGGGAAACTTGTTGGGAACTGGAGTAATGTTCACTCTTGCTATGCAAAGAGACTGGCGGCATTTTGCCCCTGCTCCAGAGATCTGTGGAACTTTGAACTTGAGACAGATGATTTAGGGTATCTGGCAGAAGAAATTTCTAAGCGGCAACGTGTTCAAGAAGAAGCAGAGCACAAAAGTTTGGAAAATTTGCAGCCTGATGATGTGATAGAAAATAAAAACCTATTTTCCAGGGAGAAATTTAAGCTGGCTTCAGAAATTTGCATGAGTAACAAGGAGCCAAATGTCAATCACCAAGACAATGGGCAAATGTCTCCAGGACATGTCAGAGGTCTTCACAGCAGCCCCTCCCTTCACAGGCCTGGAGGCCTAGGAGGCAAAAATGGTTTCTTGGGTTGGGTTCAGAGACCCCTGCTGTGTGCAGCCTTGGGACTTGGTGCCTTATGTCCCAGCTGCTTCAACTTCAGCCATGGCTAAAAGAAGCCAATGTAGAGCTCAGGCCATTGCCTCAGAGGCTGAAAGCCCCAAGCCTTGGTGGATTACACATGGTGCTGGGCCTGTGGGTCCACAGAAGTCAACAACTGAAGTCTGGGAACTTCTGCCTAGATTTCAGAGGATGTATGAAAACACCCGATGTCCAGGTAGAAGTCTGCTGCAGAGGTGGGTCCCTCACGGAAAACCACTGCTAGGGCAGTGCAGAAGGGAAATGTGGGATTGGACCACCAACAAAATGTCCCCACTGAGGCACTGCTTAATGGAACTGTGAGAAAAGGGTCACCATCCTCCAGACCCCAGAATGGTATATCCACGAACAGCTTGCACTGTGCTCCTGCAAAAGCTGCAGACACTCAATGCCAGCTGTGAAAGCAGCTGGGAGGGGGTGCTGTACCCTGCAAAGCCACAGGGGCAGAGCTGTGCAAGATGGTGGGAGCCACCTCTTGCATCAGCACACCCTGGATATGAGACATGGAGTCAAAGGAGATTATTTTGGAGCTTTAACATTTTTACTGACCAACTTGGATTTCAGACTTGCATGAGGCCTGTAGCCCCTTTGTTTTAGCCATTTTCTCTCATTTGGAACAGGTGTGTTTACCCAATGCCTGCACCCCTATTGTATCTAGGAAGTAACTAACTTGCTTTTGATTTTACAGGCTCATGGGCAGAAGGTACTTGCCTTGTCTCAGATGGGACTTTGGACTTGGACTTTTGAGTTAATACTGGAATGAGTTAAGACTTTGGGGGACTGTTGGGAAGGCATAATTGTGTCTTTAAGTGTGTGATGACATGAGTTTTGGGAGGGGCCAGGAGTGAGATGATATGGTTTGGCTGTGTCTTCACCCAAATCTCATCTTGAATCGTAGCTCCCATAATCCCTGCATGTCATGGGAGGAACCCAGTGGGAGGTAACTGAATCATGGGGGCGATTACTTCCATGGTGTTCCATGTGAGTGTGTTCTCATGAGATCTGATGGTTTTGTAAGGGGTTTTTCCATCGCTTCACTCTGTAGGTCTCCTTGCGGCCGCCATGTGAAGAAGGATGTGTTTACTTTCCCTTTTGCCATGATTGTAAGTGTCCTGAGGCTACTCCAGCCATGCTAATCTGTGAGTCAATTAGACCTCTTTCCTTTATAAATTACTCAGTCTCGAATATGTCTTTATTAGCAGTGTGGGAATGGACTAATACAAAACTTTATGGAAAATTCAATATAATAGCATATATAAGATTGAAAGGAAATGCTTTAAAATGTTTAGGAAAGCCAACTCTCAAATACCAGGGAAGAAGCCATTAACCAACAAATATGTTCAATGCAAATTACAATGTAGTCCTACCTGTTCATCAGCATAGGTCACCTACAGCAATTCTAGACAGCATCTTTAGCCTTGCTTGCTCATTCCTTTTACAGGTTTACTGAATGCCTACCACGTGCCTACACTGTTCTAGGGGGTAGGGAGGAAATGATATAGCCATCAGCAAAGTGGACATAAGATTCGTTCTTCAGCTGCCTTTCCAAACACCTGTTTCCGAAAGCAGTGAAACTATTTCATCAGTCAAATTCCCTAATTAATTGGCTTAAGGAGCTTTTGCATCCTCCTTGTTAGAGATGTGTTTGCTCCTTCCCCAGACTCTATATTTTAAAATGTCTGAACTGCTTCAAAATTAGGATATATTATTCTCCCCCACCACACAGAGGGAGGACTTAGGAAGTGCTTTTCAGATTTTGATTTATTAAAGACCAAACTATTTGTATTTCTCACCAGGGAGTATTTATATATAAATCTCCCCTTATTAAGTAGTTTTGGATAAAAACATCTCTAAAAACAGCCAAAAGTGTCCATTAAGCAGAAAAACACCTCAGTAACACATATGCGCATTTAATAATTTATTCGTCTTCTTCCCCGACAGTGAATTGGCACCAACACATAGCTCATTCTGCCTCAGTAAAACCATTACCTCTAATTTTTACTCCAATCTAACAGTAACCACCCGAGGCCAGGGACATGGTATAACTGTCTCCTGGCCTGACCATGGCATTCCTGTGCATTCATGTGATCTGATTTCTATTTGTGAGCTAATTCTATGGGCTGCTGGTTTCTTTGGAGGAAAAAAAGTTGTTCTTTTCCTGTACCTCTTTCTACATTTTTAAATGGTGTTATAACTCCTAAGAATAGTTTCGTTTTCCTTATAAAACGGGTTAACTGGACTATACGATATTTTCCTTCCTTTTTTGCCTCACGCCTTGCTTTTCCAGCAAGTGGCCTCTGAGAACACACAAACCAGATGTGGTTTAAAGATTTGTAATTTTTAACTGTTTTTTTATACCCAAGAGCAGCATTTTTGGGGAAAAGAAGAAAAACAATAAGCAAGGAAGAATCTTTCAATCTCCTATAAGATGTAGAGAAGGTCAAAGAATGGCCTCCCATGTATATAATTTTATCCTGACCATCAATCCACAACTTTTGGTAAAAAAATTCATTTTTTAAGTTGAAAATTCATATGTGAACTATCTTAGAAGGGAAGTTGCAAGAATATACACAAACACTCACATGTATCCAATGGGTAAATCACCAACGGAAGTAGATCTCATGTTTCATATCAGGTAAAACTGTTACTAAAATTAGAAATATTTATCAACAAACTTAAAGTGTGTCTATGTGACTGTGAAGACTATTGTGAAAATATGCAATGTCGTAAGTACAATGTCATAAAATACACAAGATTAGACAGTCCAAAGCAAGATTATCAATTAACATATTTCTATATAAAGATTTTCTATAATGAATTTTAATAAAATCACCTTTAGCCTTGTGCCACCTGTTTGCATTGAGAAATATTCAAAGAAAGAGGATCAGGCTAAGAGTTATTTATCTGAGCATATTGTGTTTCAGTCCACAATATGCTTACTATAAGAACACAGGAGACATTATTTCTCTTAGGAAAATGTATGGTTGTCCTAAGCAACTACATTCTTTATGTCACATAAATATGTAAAATTGTGAAATTGATTGTGTTCTTCTCTTTGTTTAAACAATTAGGGAATTCGGATACATCTGTGACCACCTCTGACAACTGTGCCTATATCTAGCATTTGCAAATGTTACTTATTCCTTAGTTGTGTTTTCATTTTTCTATCCTTTCTTTCCCTTTGCCTGATTTCTTCTCTATTGGTTTTATTCTGTTGTATCATATGTATTTTGGTTAGCCAGCTCAAATCCATTTTTTAAAAAAGGTAAGGATTTAAGGGGACTGGAAAAAAACACAACCATTTGCCAGCAAAAATAATTTCTCATTGAATATATAAACACCCTCATTTGTGATTCATGACTATGTGCAACAGTCTGTGTTTTTTTTCCTTCAAAGGAGCCAGTTGCATCAAATGTAGTTAATTTTAAAGAGGAAAACACTTCAAATGAAATCTGAAGAGGTCTGTGCCTGAATGGGGGAGCAGTGGATATATTATAAATGGAAGATCTGTTTTTTTAAAGATAGTTCATTTGTAACATGATGTTAAATGGACATTTCAGCTGAAGCGTGAAGACTCTAGGCCAGGTATGTCAAAGTGAAAGGGCAGACACCACCATCCATAACTTGCAGGAAAGGAAGTGGGGGAAACCAAGGGTAATGAGTCCTAAATTCCTTGCCATCTCAGAAATGGAAGGTTCCATAGGCTAGAAGTTAAGAGAATGATCTTCACATACATTTTCTTTGGAGAGAGCTTTGCTGTGAGTGCCTCATCTCCATGACCTAAGAAAGCAGTTACGGGGTATTCTTCCCGTACTTTGGACTTAAAAGGGGGGCTTAGAAACCACAGTGAGATACCACTTTACACCCACTAAGATGGCTATCATCAAAAAGATAATAAAAAGTGTTGGTGATGATGTAGAGAAATTGGAACTCTTACACAATGCAGAAAGGAATATAAAATTGAGCAGCCTTTGTGGTGAATAGTCGGGCAGTTCCTCAAAAAGACAAATATAAGAGTTATCACACAACCCAGCACTCCTAGGTATATTCCACTCCTAGGTATATACCTAAGAGAAATGAAAACACAGGTGCACACAAACACTTATACACAAATGTTCGTAGCAGTATCACTCATTAAAGCCAAAAAATGAAAGCAATCCAAATGTCTACCAACTGATGAATGGGTAAATAATACATTGTAAATCTATAAATAGAATATTCTATAACAATAAGGATATTAAGTATTGATACATGCTGCAACATAAATGAACCTTGTAAAGAACCCCATTCACAACAAATCATATATTCCATGATTCCTTTTACAGCAAATGTCCAGAATAGGCAAATCTACAGAGACAAAAAAAGAGATTATAGGTTGCCTAAGGCTAGGGGGATAGGGACAAATAAGGAATAAATACTAATGGGTGTGAGATTTCTTGTTGTGATAAAAAAAGTTCTAAAATTAGATTGTGGTGACGGTTGTACAATTCTGTGAATACACTAAAACCCACTGAACTGTACACTTACATGGGTGAAATCTACGGTATGTGAATTTCAGCTCCATAAGGCTGTTGTAGGAAAATACCTTTTAAATAGCTTAATATCTGGTTGAGGTGACAAATGTTGAGTTACAGCTGGAAAGGAGGTGGGTGGAACGTGAAGGGCAAGAGGCATCTGAAGGGCAAGAGGCAGAATCAAGGGCTGCAGGTGGCTAAAAGTCAGCAGCAAGGAGTCTGAAATCCTGTCCCTCAGGCCCGGCTGGAGATGCGGGGAGGAACCCTCAGAGGAAGCTGAAGTGGATGCCAAGATGCTGGATGGCTGTGGAAGGACTTGCAGGCAGCTGGTATAGGGATGCATCTGCCCAGATGAGAGAAACCAATGTTACATAATGATCACTTCGCTCAAACCAAATGGACACCTCATATCATGAAATGAACGTGTACTTTCAATGTGTTAAGGGACACTCCTTTTCTGTGGATCATCTCCTCAGTGCTGGTGACAATGTGGTGTTGCTTTCAGATGTCTGTGGACAGGCATCAGCTCCGCATGGGTGCCCAGGCACCACTCACACTTTGGTTTTCCTCAAGGAAAATCACAGATCTGAACAGAGCATTGTTAGTTGTCTTCTTTCCCTACAGAATGTTTGATTCAGACATTTGCCAAAGTCTTGAATAACGACACTGCCATTTATGGAGAAAGATGCAAAGGTACAACATAAGGTCTCCTTTTCTAGCAGATCTGTAGGGGACTCCTCAGCTTCCTCCCTAAGATGGTACCACACAGATATGATGCCATGGGTGTTTGCTTTGCTCTTTTGGAGAAAGTAAGCAGGTCTTATTACAAAATTCAAGGAAGAGAGTGAAAAGGGGGGATTTTCTTGACCAAGAGAGCTGTTTTCCTTTAAATAAACATCCTGAGGCATGTGAAGGGGAGAGCCAACATGTTGTTCCCACCCTCCAGTAGACAACAAGAAGGGAAACTGCCTGTATGCTAAGGTCTTCCAGTAAAGCTAACATACCACATCACAACCTCTGGGAAACCACCCACTGAAACATCAGGGCTTACAATTAGGTATGATAGGTTCCTAATTATATATTTTTTGGAAAATAGTTACAAATATTTGGATAGCACTGTGTTGCTCATAAAGCACTTTCTTTAATATATTATTTTACTTCTCATCATAAGCACTTCTCATATTACCCTAATTTCACATGTAAGGAAAGCAAAACTCAGAAAGCCATGATTTAAATAAAGTCATACAACTTAAACGGAGCCAGACTTCATCCAGGCCATGTGACTCTGTAGAGTCGGCGTTAATTATCATACTATGCCTCCTCCCTCGTAGAATGTGTTCTACGGTGTCTCCCAAACAAGTGTTTGGAATATCTCATTGGCACCAGTCCTGGGAGCAGATTTCCAACAGGCAAGTCATTCAGGCACATATGTTGATGCTCATTTTCAGCCTCCTGATTTTACAAAAAGGGAAACTTGCTTTTACATACAAAAAGCAATCAGAGCAGCTCTCTGGGGTCCCATGATGCCAGAATGAGCAAAGATGGTAACACAGAAGTCCAGAACTGATGGGTACCAGGATGCTTTGGTAATTACAGGAAGTAGAGAATATTTCTGTCAATCTTTGCAATGTTAGGTTTCTTTATGGTCAAAGTCCTAAGTATAAAAGGAATTGAGAACTAGGGCACTTGTCCTCTCGAACTCTGCTCTAATGTACACAGACAAAGTGATAAAAATGTATTACTGAACAGTGTGGCCACATCTCCACGATTACCATGAAGCGCAGGGTATTTCTCAAGCATCCTGGTTTCCTTCCACCTTATTGTGCAATTAACAAAATACATTTTAAAAAGATCTTTCTCTTAGCCTGAAACATCTCCTGAAGCAATGCCCTTCCAACATTCCCAAGTCCTCAGATCATGCAAAGTGACACTCTTTATGGAGTAAAATAGTCACTATTCTACCGGTTTACTTCTTTTTAATTTCAAATAATTATTTGGTTTGGTAGGTTGAGTTTTTGAAGTAAGTCTATCTATGGCATTTGTAATTTTATAGATCTGAAGTCACTTGTTCATGAAAATACTTGTTGAACATCTGTAGGGAGACTGTGGCTGTGACTGGAGATATAAAGAGCCATGCTGCACGCTTTCAAGGACCACTTAGTGGAACAGGGGAGGCACACATGGAAACCATTAGCTGTAACAGTATGTCATAAACAGTGCAGAATAGATAAGACAAAGAGCTTCGGGCGCCCAGTGGAAAAATGGAGATCAGGGAGAGGTGACTATAGGGAAGAGATTAAGAGGATTCTGGAATGAGGGGGCTGGGGCTCAAATCTTAAATGCTGTCATTTACTGGCTGTGTGACTCTGGGCAAGTAACTGACCTCTCTGTGTTACCATTTCCTCAGTGATGAAATGGAAGGATAACTGCATCTACCTCATGAGTTGTTGTAGGTGTTATAGTTAGCCCATAGAAGGCACAGAAGATGGTTTCTGGAATACAGTGAGGGTTATAGAAGCGTCAGATATTATGATAATTCTAGGTCCAACTCTCAGTAGTCATGAGTGGATATCTGGTTCCCTATTATCCGCAACTTAAAATACACAGGAACTCCTGTCTATATCCCATCAGACAGCAGCGTATCAAGTGGCCTCCTCCTGCTGCAAGACAGGCTGAGAATTTGAATGTCTTACTTTTCAGCTTTTAAATTGGAGGAAGACAAAAGGAATGGTAGCTGAGGAAACCAGACCCTGACTGGTAGAATTGTTTTCCTAGAGTATAAATTTCCTTAAAAGCAGCCAAATGGAGAAAAAGGGACAAAGATGAAGTAGCAACAACAAGCCCAGTGCTTTAATACTTTTGCACTTAGAAATAATTTGTGTACAGTTGCTATTTTACGTATTTATCACATTTAAGATTGGGTGATTTATGTGGATTTGTTATTTTAATTTGAAACTTACAAGAAAAATCTACTGTTGTATAAACAATATTGTAATATTTATGAGAACTTAAGGGCCACCATACTTGCATATTCAACTTATTATATTTATGTAGATTTCTCTAGAACTTGGGGCCATCTAAGTTGCTGGAGTATTGAAAAGCTTCAAAACAGAAATGAATATGTTAAATTTATGATTGCTGTTTAAATATTTAATGGAATTTAATTAACTAAGTTGTAAAGGTCCTTTTGAAAGTGGTTGCTACACTATATCACATTTATAAATAGAATAAATTGGAGTTAAGCTTTAGAGCTCAAGAAAAAGGGTTCTGAAATTTGCAACTTAAATGCATTGAATATTCATTTAAAAATACAAAAGTTCGCATAAATTATCTTTTCTTTACATGAAACACCCAGAAAGACACTAAATCTTACATCTGAAGCAACTAGTGGAAAACAAGCCTTGATTTAAAACCATCAAATCCAATTCCATGGCTTACTATGAAACACTATTCGTCCTGCTCTCGCTTTAACAAATATCACCCTGTAAAACTGTTTTCCAAAAGTCTCCAGTGACCTCTAAGTTGATAAACCCAACAGCCTTTAATCCTCCATCTTCCTCAAACTCAGTGCACCACACTATTCAAAACGCCCCAGTGCTCTCTTCTCTCAACACTATCCCAACCTTGTAAGCAGTTCAGCTTCCAATGATGTTTTCTCTGGATCATCATTCACCATTCACAAAATAAATCTCACTTCCCTCAGGTCATCTGCTCTAAGCCCTTCTCTCCGGACATTCATTATCCTTGAACGTGTCCACCTCTTACATTTAACCTCTATTCTAAAATCCCTGGAAGTGGGTTTTAAATAGCTGTGGAAATCAAGGCTTGTACTTCCCATCACTTTCTAAACACATTTTCCCAGATTTCCAGCTGAAATCTCAAACATGTAATTGTTCATCACCTTCGTAGTCAAAAATATTTCAGTTGATGTTTCCTCTCCATGATCATGGCACCTGTGTCCCTCCAATGACTAAGCTTAGCATCCCCATCATCACTGCTTACACACCTAGAAGCAATTGGCTGGAAGTCCCAGTGACACTGCAATTCATTCCTCAACAGCCCTTTCCATTTCATTTGTTATTACTTTGATTCACATCCTCTGAAATGGTCTCTCCACTTCTCTTCTCTACCTAGTCTATTAATCATGAACTCTGTTTTCAGAATCAATCCTTTATAGAATACCTAGAAATGATTTTAAAAAATAAACTTCACAGTGGCTCATGCCTATACTCCCAGCACTTTGGGAGGCCAATGCAGGTGGATCACCTGAGGTCAGGAGTTCAAGACCAGCCTGGCTAACATGGTGAAACCCTGTTTCTACTAAAAATACAAAAAATTAGCCGGGCATGGTGGCACGTGCCTGTAATCCCACCTAATTGTGAGGCTGAGGCAGGAGAATCGCTTGAACCCAGGAGACGGAGGTTGCAGTGAGCCAAGATCATGCCCTTGTACTCCAGCGTGGGCAACAAGAGCAAAACTCTGTCTCAAAAAAATAAATAAATAAACTTCAGAGCCTCCATGTTGTCTAATAGAGTACAAAGGAGGCAAGGCCCTCCATGATGGCGCTAACTTTACATCCACCCATCTGGACATGCTTTCTCTCTTTTCTATATATATAAGGTCTACTTTCACTTCAAGACCTGCAAGAGTGCTCCTTGAATACTTCTCTCATGCTTTCAATTGTGAAACGCTCTTTCCTTTTCTGAACTACCTGAACATAAGTATCATAAGTCCTTCTTTTGTGATTATTATATCACAGAAAAGAGAAAGAGGAGATTAAAGAATTTTAAAGAAAAAGGCAAGAAAGAAACAGAGAAAGGAAGGAAGGATGGAAGAGGAGGGAGGCAGAAAAAGAGAGAGGGAAGGGTTAATGGACATAACTGATGGTTTGCCTGAGACAGGCCTTGGGAGAATCTTTCCCATTTGTTACCCCACTTGATACTTACAACAACCACTCCTATATGTCTTACAATAATCCACATTGTTCAGAAGAGGGCACAGACCAGAGAAATTAAATGTCTTGCCCAAAGTCTAATCAGCTAGTAACATTTAGAGCAGGGATTAAACCCATGACTTGTGATCGCCAGCCCCAGAGGAGCAGTATGTGCCTCACTGAGGTCCCATAGAGAAGAGACGGTGTACAGCATCAGAAGCATTTGGACAGCAGCCACGGTGAGGCAGCATGGCTTTGGAGGGAATGAGGAAGAGGCCTGTGCAGCAGGATCTGTGGAAAGCTGTGTGCTCAGCGCAGCTGGGGACAGCAAGGTCAGGGACTGGGCGGCAGCAAAGGCATTAACAAGCTATTTTTTTTTTTTTTTGAGACCCAGTCTTCCTCTATAGCCCAGGCTGGGGTGCAGTGGCACAATCTCGGCGCACTGCAACCCTCCACCTCCCGGGTCCCGGGTTCAAGAGATTCTCCTGCCCCAGTCTCCTGAGTAGCTGCGATTACAGGCACATGCCACCATGCCCAGGTAATTTTTGTATTTTTAGTAGAGACAGAGCTTCACCATGTTGGCCAGGCTGGTCTTGAACTCCTGACCTTGTGAACCGCCTGCCTCGGCCTCCCAAAGTGCTGGGATTATAGGCGTGAGCCACTGCACCCGGCCATTAACAAGCTATTTTATAGGAAAATAAAACTATTGTTAAAATTAAAAAATAAATATTTACAAAACATTAACCTGCAATTTATCACAAAGCTTGTTTCTTTTAGTTTAGTAAATAAATGACAATTCCTGGAGAAGCTTGCCGCTACCACTGCATTCACCCTCCACAACAAACATTTTAATCACGTTATATTTATGTCAGACTCCAAATTCTGGCCTCTGCCCCTTTTATAGGCCTACAGGTTGTATTAGGACAGTTATGTTTCAGTCATTTTTGTTGCATTAACTCTTCCCAGTACAGTGTTCCATTCATGGCATACTAAATGAATATTTGTCGGATTCATGAATTTTATTTGGACTCCATCAATCATTTTAGAAAAACAATTATTATAATACACTATTTTCTTCTTGTAATTGTGTTCACATTAAATATGATTTCTGGCCAGGGGCGGTGGCTCACGCCTGTAATCCCAGCACTTTGGGAGGCTGAGGCGGGTGGATCATGAGGTCAGGAGTTCAAGACCAGCCTGGCCAAGGTGGTGAAACCCCGTCTCTACTAAAAATACAAAAATTAGCCGGGCGTGGTGGCAGGTGCCTGTAATCCCAGCTACTCAGGAGGCTGAGGCAGATAATTGCTTGAACCCGAGAGGTGGAGGTTGCAGTGAGCCGAGATAGCGCCACTGCACTTCAGCCTGGGCGACAGAGTGAGACTCTGTCTCAAGAAAAAAAGAAAGAAATAAACAAAAAACATGATTTTTAATATTTATGCTTGGTCCAAGGCAATGGATACTATTTTAGTACTCACGATCATGCTTGTTAGAGTGTGACCATTTCTGTAATGTCTGGATAGTTTGACTTCTTTTGAATATAAACCATATTATAAAATATATAAATATGTAACGTATAATATAATACAATACTAAATGAATAGTGAAGCTAACATCACTTATCTCAAGAAAGAGGAAGTCCTGAAGGTGCAAAGCTCTTCTGCCCTTTCCAGATTAAAGTGCAAGGGCAATAACATTACCCTTGATGGCATTTTGTTTTCTATATCTGACTTCAGCAAGTTGAAGAAGAAAATTGCCCATGAAAATAAATTCTTTTTAACATCAGTTGTAGTTCCAAATAGGAGGATATTGCAGTTTAGACAAGTGGGGCTTCTATAGATCGTAATCTTAACATATATGAACTATGTACCATCATTCTGACTTTAAACCATCCTACCTTTAAAATAGAGTTTCCTAAACTGGTATCACACATGCATCTGCAAATAAATAAATGCAGACATTCTGCATCCCACATGCTGGAGTTTCTTAATTCTAGCTAAAATATAAAACGCCATGCAGCAAATGACAATATAAATAAAAGAGAGGGAAAAAAAAGAACACTGAAAGCCATCTTTTAATTACTAAAATAGCTGTTATGTTAAATGTTAAACATTGCTGTCATGTTATTCAGTGCATCCAATAGTAAAAATTATAAACCATACTCCTTTTGTGTGGATCAAGCTTCTCCTGTTTTATTTTATTTTTTTAACAATAGAGTGACCCTTAAGCTGTGAAAGAATAGTTAATTATTGGCATGGCCTCATTATAAAGAACAGTAATTTGAGGACAGAAAGCATTCTACACATGAATAAATAAGCACATCTGTGGAATTCGCATAAGAGCTATTTGGTTAACTTTGCCAGAACTAACCTTTAAATACTAAATTTTATACCGTGTCTGGGGAAAAACATATAAAAGTATGGAAAACAAACATATCATGGGCAAAACAGCTCCTAAGATTCACCAAAGGAAAATGGAACAAGTGAATTCCTCCATCTGTTCATGCATTTTTTTCACTGCATTTGGATACGCACTGGACAGAGATAACTTTGTTCAGTCCTGAAGTGAGACTTGACATGCTTGTTGTTTCTGGCACCTCACAGCACCACTCAGGATCCATGTAGTCCAAGGAACCAGCCAGGAAAAGCCAACTGCCAGTTGCTTTGAGGGAATCCAGAGCCCCGAACACAGCCTCCTCTACCTCTCTCCTCTAAGCACACTCGGGGATTCATCAAGAAAATTCATCATCTTGATTTACTAACAGAACTCTCGGCATGAAAAGGTAATCCATGTATTATGTGACGCATCACACATCACAGAGATTATTAAAGAAAGGCTTTCATGAAGCTTACACTCTGCATGGACTTACCTAAGTCATCCGTGTCCTCTGCCCTCTGCACATTCATTTTTTTTTCATCCCAAAGCAATATTTCCCTTTTTCTTTTCTTCCCCTTGATATGGTTTGGCTCTGTGTCCCCACACAAATCTCATCTTGTAGCTCCCAGAATTCCCATGAGTTTTGGGAGGTCCCCAGTGGGAGATGACTGAATCATGGGGGCCGGTCTTTCCCATGCTGTTCCTGTGATAGTGAATGAGTCTCAGGAGATCGGATGGTTTTAAAAATGGGAGTTTCTCTGCACAAGCTTTCTCTTTGCCTGCTGCTATCCATGTAAGATGTGACTTATGCCCCCTTGCCTTCACCATGATTGTGAGGCTTCCCTAGCCACGTGGAACTGTGAGTTCTCCATTACACCTCTTTCCTTTGTAAATTGCCCAGTCTTGGGTATGTCTTTATCAGCAGCGTGAAAACAGACTAACACAGCCCTTGAGGATCCTTCCTCCCTCTTCCCTGGAACACTTGAATGCTATTTTTCCAATCATCCATTTTCCCTCTTGCTAACAAGAATGTACTCAGACGATTATGTCTCTGGGGTCCAAACTGCCTAGAAAAATCATGCCCTCCCAGTTGCAGTAAAAATAGGATGCTCCCAGACATGAGTAATAAGAGAGCTTAGCAATCTAGCTTAAAACACCTGTTAACATCTTCATGATAGGCATGGAGTTTCAATCTCTGTTTTATAGGCAATAGAACATTAGAGTAATGAATTCTATTGTCACTAAAGGTTATGGGGTGTTACATTTGTTACTAGGTCATCCATGATAACAATATTTTATAAGCCCTGGAATAAATCTGGAGAAATTCACCTTTAATTTTTGTTATCAGGAAGCAGAAAACTGTCCCTTTGTATCATATATCTAATTGTGCATGGCAATATGCCCTAGAAATAAATAGTTTCTCCAAAATAGAACAAAACATACATTCATAGTAGGATGCATGGTTTCATACAATGATATGATTATATCTATATTCCTAAAACCAAACCAAATCTAACCCTTTCTCTTAATTTAACAGAAAATGTCAGTAGTCCACATTGACAGAAATTCTAAGTCTTTAAATAAAACAATATATTTTGAATTTTTATCATACTTATTTTATTTTTGGTATATTTAGTCCATACCTCAGTAAGATATTGTGGGACCTTGAAGGAATTTTTTTAATATAACAGAATGAAGAATAATGACTCAAGAAACCAGAGCCTCTGAAAAATAGGGTAAGAAAATTATATGAAGCCAAGATATGATTAAGAAATCCAATTATTATACGTGGGTGGCACATTTTCTTCTAATCTTCCTAGTAGCCAAAGAAAATAGGCAAACATGATCAGTTATGAGATTTACAGTACCTATGCAAGAGAAAAATACACGAAACTTTGAGATAAATTTCTTCCAAATTTCTGTCCTCATAAACTGGAGACTACGTGAAACAGGAAAAAAAAATCTGTAAAATTTATTATCCTTCTACATTTTGTGGTTCAAGAGAATTCTATTAATATGGGCATATATCTTCCTGGCCACTGAACTTGTTAACTCGATAGCAGAAGAAGCTAGTGGTCTAGATGTTTTGCAGTTGTTTTTTAAAGCATGTATTTGTTTCTCATGGGAACTCGGCTTTTATTCTTCGATCATATGTCATACAGTAGGACTGCATACAGTAAAGAACGTGAAATCTGGAACTGACAGATTTAACTAGGAGCGTTACCCGATTGACTTACTTCACTTCTTTGAACAGCATTTTTCTCATTTGTAAAATGGGGATAATACTAGTACCAACCTTTTAGATTTGTGGTGAGGATCAAATTAAATCACATATGATGCTGCCTGACGCACAGTAAGCACTAAAAAGTAGTTATGATGAAAATTATCATTACTATTTACGGCTCACATTTATTTCCATACATCACATGTAACTGTTTATTAACGCTTAATTAAAAATTTTTGTCTATATATAACAACACTACACTTATAATGCCAACACTGCCTTTAAAAAGATAAACATTACTACTGATACACTATGCAACAGAGTTTTTCCAAATTGAAGTTTGTGCATGAAGTTTTATTAAATTTATTTAGTGCTGGTTTGAAATAACAGTATTTTTTTCTTTCTTCTTTATAAGGACGTCATAGTCAAAAAAAGAGGCTAATAACAGAAATTTTACATGTCATTATTTGGAACATGGGTCATAAAAATAAAAAGTCATTGGGTTGATAGGCCTCTGGGAAATAGAAATATCAAAAGACTATTAGAAGTCAGCCACCCATGCACAAGTTCTCTGCTACTGTCAAAAGAAAAAGGGAATGCTAAATTATCCAGAACAATCAATTCAGAAACTGCAAAATAAACTTTCAGAAACTGACACCCAAATATATGAAGGCACGGATCATGTGGAAATAGTCCACGAGAAACAAAACACAAAAATGTTTGTCATCCTTCCTGGCTTGTTATGTCTAGTGGGGAAACAAATTTCTTAATTGCATGTGTTCTAGTTCCCATTTCAGTGCATTTGCATCATATATTAACTGTGTAGAAGTTCCTTTTCTCATTTAATTAAATTAGATCCACAAATGCACTAAACATTGCAGTCCTCTAAGACACCAACAAGTCAATCATCATCCAATTCTTAATTATATGACATGGAACTAAATCAGATTACGTAAGGGTGAAGTCATTTGGCTAGTTCAGGAAGGAATTCATGAAATGCCTGATCCATGCTATATTGGAATAGTCCTGCAAGAAAAGTCAAAAGACCTTTAATTTACATCCACGTTTCACAAACCATTTCATTTCAATTGACTTACCTCTAAGAAGGAAAAAGTAATTATCAGTAGTTCAAGGACATATTATGAGGATGACATGAGATGTCTGTACAAGCCTTTGAAAATTAGAAAATATACAGAAGTAGAAGCAGAGTTCATGGTTTGATCCTCACTTAGTTGCATTCAGAAACATAATTTTAGTAGTTTAGGCAAGAATCCATTTCACAGGATGAATTACAAACCAGAATCCCAGTTTTTTAAAATTGTAGAACATAATTGACTCAGGCTTTCTCCACAGACTATTTCTTTCCAATAGCCATATCTTATTAAGTTACTAAATTGCACATTAAAAGTTTGCTTTGTGAGAACAGACTTAGAGAAAAAGTTGCAAAGAATTCAGAAGTTAGGGTGAAACTCTGGAATCAAAATATTGGACGTTCAAATCCCAGTCCCCTATTATCCCTATGCCTATCAATTTATCCAAGTCTTAATTTATTTATCTGCAAAAATAGAGGCAAAGGTATTATTAGATTCAGATGTACAATTTTAATAAAAAATAATAAGGCACACAAATAAACAGGAAAGTATGGCCCATTCAGAGGAAAAAAACAAACCAACAGAAGTTGTCCCTGAAAAAGACATCATGGCAGATATACTAGGCAAAGACTTTAAAACAGTTATCTTAAAGTGCTGACAGAAATAGAGAAATATAGGGAGAAATTCCAAAAAGTGATATATGAACAAAATGAAAATGTCAACAAAGATATAGAAAATGTGAAAAGAAATATGGGAGCTGAAAAGTACAATAAGTGAAATGAAAGATTCACTAAATGAATTCAAGGACAGATTTGAACAGGCAGAAGAAAGAATGAGCAAACTTGAAGAGAGAGCAATGGAAATTACTGAACCTGAGGAACAACCATAATAGCAACAAAAAACGATGGAAGTAACCAGATCCCAAAGAACTCATGAGTCAACATCAAGCAAACCAATACCTGCATTGTAGCAGTCCTAGAAGATGACAAAGAGAAAGAATCAGCTAGAATATTTACAGAAGTAATGGCTGGAAACTTCCCAAATTTGATGAAAGACATGAATATAAATATCTAAGAACCTCAAAGAACTCCAAATAATGTAACCTCAAAGTGACCCATACCAAGATTCATTATTATCAAACTTTAGAAAGACAAAGACAAAGAGAAAAATCTTGAAAGTAGCAAGAGAGAAGAAATCTGTCACATACATGGGATTCCCTAAAGATGATCAGCAGATTTCTCAACAGAAACTTTAGAGGACAGCCATTGGCCAATATATTCAAAGCTCTAAAAAACTAAAAAACAAAACAAAAAAACCTTGCCAACCCAAGAATCCAATATCTGGCAAAACTGCCCTTCAAAAGTGAGGAAGAAATGAAGACATTCCCCTAAAAAGCAAAGCTGAGAAAATGTATTACCAACAGAACAGTTCCACAAGAAATGCTCAAGGAGGCCCTGAAGGGTGAAATAAAAGAACACTAAACAGTAATCCAAAGCAACATGAAGACATACAGATCTCAATGAATATAAATATATAGGCAATTTTTAAAGCTAGTATTACAGTAACAATGAGATATAACTCCATTTTTTTTTCTTAATTTAAGACACGCATTTAAAATATTACCTTATTCTTTAGGAAACAAATGTATAAAGAGGTAATTTTGTGACATCAACAACCAAGAGGGGTGAAGATGGAGCTATAAAGGAGCAGAGTTTTCGTATGTTATTGAAGCCAAGCTGGTATAAATTCAAATTAGAATGGCATAACTTCAGGATGTTAAATGTAATCCTTATGGTAATAACAAATAGAATACCTATTGAATACACAACAAAAGGATATGACAGAAAGTAAACATTACACCACAAAAAATCAACTAAACACAAAAGAAGGCAGTAATGCAATAAATGGAGTACAAAAAAAAAGCTATATGGCATGTAGAAAACAAATAGCAAAATAACACAAGTTCCTCCCAATCAATAATCACTTAAATGTAAATAGATTAAACTCTCCAATCAAAAAACAGATTATAAGAATGGACTAAAAGACAAGATCCAACTACATGCTATCCACAAAAGGCTCATTTATTTATTTATTTATTTATTTATTTATTTATTTATTTATTTATTTTGAGATGGAGTCTTGCTCTGTCACCCAGGCTGGAGTGTAGTGGTGCAATCTTGGCTCACTGCAACCCCTGCCTCCTGGGTTCAAGTGATTCTTCCGCCTTAGCCTCCCAAATAGCTGGGACTACAGGTGCACCACCACGCCCAGCTAATTTTTGTATTTTTAGTAGAGACGGGGTTTCACCATATTGGCCAGGCTGGTCTCGAACTCCTGATCTCGTGATCTGCCTGCCGCAGCCTCCCAAAGTGTTTATTTTATTTTTTTAAGGGGCGATGTCTCACTATGTTGCCCAGGATGAGGTGTAGTGGCTATTCACAGGTACTATCATAGCACAATACAATCTGGAACTCCTTGCTCCAGGCAATCCTCCTACCTCAGCCTCTTGAGTAGCTGGGACAATAGCCATGTGCCACCATGGCCAGCAAGAAACTTATTTTAGATCCAAAAATATAAACAGATTGAAAGTGAGAAAGCTATGAAAAGATATTCTATGAAAATAGTAACCAAAAAAGAGTGGGAGTGGCTATATTAATATAAAACAAAATATACTTTAAGTCAAAGGTTATCAGAGACAAAGGACATTACATATTAAAAATTTAGCAAGACAAGAAGACATAATAATTATAAACTTTCATACATCTAATATCAGACCATCAAAATATATGAGGCAAAAACTGTCAGAATTGAAGACAGAAATACACAGTTCTACAATAATAGTTGCAGACTTCAATACCCTACTCTCAATAATGGATAAAACAACCAGACAGGATAAGTCAGTAAATAGAGAACTTAAGCAACACAATAAACCAAGTAGATTTAATAAACACAGAAATAACAATCTACAGCCTGGCCAACATGGTGAAACCCTGTCTCTACTAAAAATACAAAAAAATTAGCCGGCTGTGGTGGTGAGCACCTGTAATCCCAGCTACTTGGAAGGCTGAGGCAGAGAATCGCTTGAACATGAGAGATGGAGGTTGCAGTGAGCCTAGGTAAGTTCCACTGCACTCCAGCCTTGGTGACTGAGACTCCCTCTCAACAGCAACAACAACAACAACAAAACAATCTACCCAACATTAACAGCATACACATTCTTCTCAGGTACACATGGGACATTTTGCAGGATAGACCATATGATAGACCACAAACTAAATCTCATTAGATTTAAAATGACAGATATCATACAAAGTATGTCTTCTGACCACAATGGGATGAACTTAGAAATCAATAACAGAAAAATTCTATAAATGAAAAGTGAACAAAGTTGTGAAAATTAAGCAACACTCTTAAATAACCCAGTGGATCACAAAAGAAATCACAAAGGAAATTAGAAAATGCTTAGAGATGAATAAAAATGAAAAAAATCAACATACCAAAATGTATGGGATATGGTGAAAGCAGTGGTAAAGTGGAAATCTCCAGCTATAAATGCTTATATTAAAAAATAAGAAAGATCTCAAATCAACAACCTGACTTTACAACTTAAAGAGCTAGGGAAAGAAGTACAAACTAAAGCAAAGCTAACAGAAAGAAGAAAATAATAAAGATTAAAACAGAGATAAAATGGAAAAAATACTAGAAAATGTCAATTAATAAATCTTACCCAAGAGGACACAGAAAGTGTAAATAGTCCTAATGTCACAAGTATATGAATGGTTTTACTGACAGGGATCAAGAAAATACAGTCTGAGGGCTGCCTGCCTATATTTTTAAATAATGTTTTATTGGAACACAGCCATGCCTCTTTGTTTATATATACTAAATGGCTGCTGTCACAATACTCAACACAGTAATCGCTACAGAGCCTGTATGACCCAAAAGCTGAAAATAGTTATCATTTGACTCTAACAAAGTTTTCTAACCACTGCTCTACGAATCCAAGCTCATTTATAAATATATTTGCAAAGAGAATATTAAAGGGAACAACTGATAAGCTAAAGTTACAGTAAATAGCATCTAAAAACATCCAATATTCATTAATTTGTTTAAATGTTAGCATACTTTAAAATGTTATAAATCACCAGAAAATTCATAAATGTGATAGTTGAAAACAGCATTATGCTCAGCAAAAATTTCAGACCCCAAAAGAGCACACATGTATGATTCCATATTTATGAAATTCTGGGACAGTTAAAACTAATCTATTGTGAAAAAAAGTGAATTCATGGTTTCCTGGAGCTTGGCAGGGAGGGTTTGACCAAAATAGAGCAATAAGGAACTTACTAGAGTGATAGGAATATTTTGAATCCTTATTGTGGTGGCGGTGGTTACAGGGTGTAAACATATGTCAAAATTTATCATGCTATACATACAAAATTGGTGCATTCCATTGTCTGTAAATTACACCTCAATAATAGTTAACTTGGTAAAAAGAAATATTAAAGACTGTTTGTACCAGCAACCAAAAATATAAAGTATTTTGAAATAAACATTTTTTTAAAAAGGAAGTTTTAAGCACTATAAGATTACACCTTTGTGAGCATGAAAGAAACTAAAAATGGAGAGTTACACAATATTAATACATAGCAAAAATCAATATCATAAAGGTGTCTCTTCTCACCAAACTGACCTCAAAGTCAATGAAGTTTCATTCAAACTTTCAAGAGGTATTTGGGTGAAATGTACAAAATAATTTTAAAATTTATACAGAAGAGGGAAGTGCCAAGATATTCCTCAATGAGACCGGGCAACACATTCCTGAAGAAGAAAACTGAGGGGATTGCCCTTCCAAATATGAAGCTGAAGTTTAAAGCTGTATCAATTAATATAGTGTTATCTTGCATCAGAAATCAACAAATAGAAAAACAAAATACAAAGAAACAAAAAACAGAAACTACCCAACATAGACTATTCAGTCATTGGACAATATTGTGCTAAAGCTGTTTTGAACCAGCTTATAATAGGGGGCTGTTAAATTCTCCAAAATTTTCCAAGCCAGTTGTTAAACACAACCATTATAAAAAAGTAAATTATGTACACTTATAATTAAGAAAATTATATTAATAACAAAAGAAAGACACAAAACTCATCATTCTCCAATTATGTTACTACATTTTACTAAAATCCATGTTCTTGAGGCTGTGTCCTTCGACTGTATGCTGGAAACACTGTGTCATGCGTATTACTGCCTATCTTTTCTCAACTCTATGTCAGCAGTGCCATGTCAGTAGCTTGAAATTAGCAACTGTAGGAGTATTTATACCATGAAAATCTGCAACGCTGGAAGTCAGGACTTGATCTATTGTTTTGTGCATTACCTAGACTTAATATAGTCGTGGAAAACATGTTAATAATGTGGATTAAACTTAAAAGTGTGTCACGTCTATAGCCATTATATCATGTCTATAGCTTCAAAAGAATGAAAAAGTACTCTTCTAGTATTCAAAAGTTATTATCTCATTGAACAAAGTACAGTAATTACTAATGTCTCTGACAAATAGTGAATTTCCAATATGTCTCTGTTGTTTCACTTTTGTATTAATTGTTAACGTAAACAAAAATATTATCTAATATTCACCCTACACTGAATCATAATTCCACAGCTTGGCTACTCATACAAGACTCAGCAAAAATCAGTAAAAGCATTCTGTGATAATCAGTTACATACAATTTACCATAATATTTTATAAAATATTTATAATGTGTGCATACATCTTATCATTACTTTATAGTATGTGATTGTGTAACATGAATTATCCATTCCCTTGTCAAGAACTAACTGTGATTTTTTTCCAGGTTGTTTTCTCTTCTCTCTTTTTTTGTTTTTTGTTTTTTTTGAGATGGAGTCTTGCTCTGTCAGCAGGCTGGAGTGTAGTGGCGCGATCTCGGCTCACTGCAACCTTCGCTTCCCGGGTTCAAGTGATTCTCCTGCCTCAGCCTTCCGAGTACCTGGGACTACAGGCATGCACCACCACGCTGGGCTAATTTTTGTATTTTTAGTAGAGACGGGGTTTCACCACGTTGGCCAGGCTGGTCTCGAACTCCTGACCTCAGGTGATCCACCCACCTCGGCCTCCCGAAGTGCTGGGATTACAGACATGAGCAAAGGCACTCAGCCTGTTTTCTGCCTACAAATGCTGGTATGAACATTTCTATGAATTTCTCCTAGTGCATATGAGCAGGAAATGAGCCGGCCAAGAGGATGTGTTCCACTGCACTTCATTCCAACCCACACTTAGATCTCAGGAACCCTGGAATGCCCTGCCAAAACAGCCAAATTATGCAATTACTGTGTGTACCTCAAAGCTTGTTGAATAGCCGAGGTTAACTACTTGTAGTAGCTGGAGGGTGGAGCCTGGACGTGCAGGCTGTTATGTCCAGGTATATACGTGCAAATTTCCTGTCAGTATAGGACAATATAGGTGGCCGGATAGGAATGAGTGATTCCAAGAATCCTAGAATTCTAAATTCAAACCTGGCATTCCGGGTGGTTATGAATTCTTAGACAATACTTGCTATTTTTATAATAGTAAAAATCTGATATCAGTAAGTTTACAGTATATTTTTGAGTGATTGGCTAGTTAAAAAAATTAGTACATAATGCAATCCTACTTAAAAGTATTCTTGGCCAGGCGTAATGGCTCACGCCTGTAATCTCAGCACTTTAGGAGGCCAAGGCGGGCAGATCGTAAGGTCAGGAGTTCGAGACCTGCCTGGCCAATATGATGAAACCCCGTCTCTACTACAAATAGAAAAATTAGCCGACTGTGGTGGTGGGTGCCTGTAGTCCCAGCTACTCAGGAGGCTGAGGCAGGAGAATTGCTTGAACCTGGGAGGCAGAGGTTGCAGTGAGCTGAGATCGTGCCACCGCACTCTAGCCTGGGCGACAGAGCAAGACTCCATCTCAAAAATAAATAAATAAATAAATAAATAAATAAATAAATAAATGGATTCTTATCTGGGCTGAGAAATATGCCTGGGAAAATATCACAGCAAGACTAACAACTAAAAAACCAGACACTAAAAATGAGGAAATAGAGGCAATATGAAAAGAAAATGTTTTGAGAAGTTAAACTATAAAGGAGAGCTCAGAAATGGCATAGTAGGAAGGGCATAATTTCAAAAGTCAAAAAAGATCACCTCTCTTGTAAGTTAAGGAATATTTCTATTTTTATCATCTTGGGGATAAACTAATAGAGACTCGAGGATGATGCAGAGAGAGGAGAAAGGGGAAGGGAGGGAGGGAGAAAGAAAGAATATGAATAACTTCATTTGAAATACAAATGAGAAGATAGGCCCCACAAAGACTAAACTTTTCCTTAGTGTTTGAAACCTTGTTTGCTATGATTTTTGGCAGGGCACTTCCCACATATTATGGGTGACGTTACCTTTAGATCTCATAACTCTGCAACCTTGAGACTAAGTCCTTCATGGATTTAATACTCACAGATCTCTGTAAATCAAAGGCCTAAAGGAATTTAGAAAGGGATTATTTTGCTTGATAGCATAGGTTTTACACTAAAAAAAAATCTTTGAAAATCCAAGAAATGGTCTATAAGCCAGAAATAAAATGAAAATTTGCCTAGCCCCTATAATGAAATAAAATATTGAGCTTCAAAGATGTATATGAATGAGCATTATACCTTATATGTATATTCTCTATCAAGCATTTACAACTTTTGTACATATTCTAAGAGCAAAACTGCATAATTGAAATTTAAGATGTGATCTTTTTAAAGAGTAAAATATTCCAGAATTAAAGTCAAACATCACTATTGTGCAGAGTAAGTTGTACTATGAATATAAACTAATAGAAGAAAAATTACTATATTTAAAAATTATCACTTTCAAACATATTTCTATCTTAACCCATTGTTACCTTTATTTAACAAATAATTTGCACTACCAAAACACCCAGTTATATAACATGCTATGTTCTTATACAATATAATAATAATATTATACTCTAATAATGATAATATTTATCATATTATACTCTTTTCAGTAAACCAGTTTGAAAGGAAACAGTCCAATACATATGGTAGCTGATGATGTCATTGTTACAAAGCTGTTACATATTTCTTCTAATATGTGGGCCATATTAGAAGAAATAATTGTTGGCCAACATATTTCAGATGGTGAGTATTGCTCAAGTTAATAAATGGTGACAGAAATAAAATCAGCTAGGTATAAATGCAAAATTAGATACAATTTAAACACATAAAGTTTTAGTAAGTTATTCAATGATATTTACAACCAGTATGCATGCTTCCAAGGGCTTATAATAAAGTGAATCAGGTAATCAGGCACAATATGGTTTTATATGACATTTCAAGAATGGAGAAAAGCCAAGTAATTTACTCAGTCATCCAAGATAAATATAATCAAAGCTGAAAGTTGACAGTGTGAAAGTTTCTAATTGGTTGTATAATTTACCCTCAGTCCTTTCCACTATCCTCTTCCACCTGATCCTTGAATAATGTTTTCAGAGAAAAACCCAAAAGAAGACTGCAAGGAAAATGTCCCAGGGGCATCCATAATGTGGGCTCATTACAACTATACTCAGAAGATAATGCTAATAGTCATGATTGCTAATGAATGACTGGTTTACTGTTTGTTGGTATTATGGTTTATTGCTAACATCCTATTTTACGCACAGCAATTCAACCAAGATTGCAAATTTAGACATGCAGGCAATTGTGGCCATTCCTTTGAATGACTTCGGCTCACAGCCCAATGGCTGGCACAGAACTGGTGATCTTGTTGAACAAACAGGATGCAGTAGCTACTGATAGGGAATACGCAGACTTCTCTCCTGGCAAGTCTCTACAAGTCAGTGAATGGCTATCAGCTGATTGGCCTTATTACTTCCAAATGTCTTTCATGGTTGTTCTCTCTCCTTTCCAAGGTCGCTCTTTGAGAACTTAGCTGAATGTTTTATTGATCTGAGGCCTAAATCATGGCAAGCTACCTTGACCTTAATGATTCCTACAGAATGTCTGATGTTTCGTTTAGTCAGCCATACAGATTTTAATTGACAAATAAGTGCACGTCCTTGTAAAGATTTTAGAAAGATAAACACACTCACAAAAGAACTAACCAGCTGTTCGAGAAAAGTAATAAAATTGCCACCCTCACAGGAATTTGTTTCAATCTATTTGATTGTTTTCTGTATGCTATCTGTCACAATTCTTAAATGGATGATGGAATAAAGAAAACTAATTGTCCTTCATATATTGTAGTGTCAGGAGCAAGACTTTATTCCCAGACTGGCGATCACTTGCTAATTTAGCTGTAAAATTTCCCTTCTTTGTAAAATAAGACAATAACTGTCTTATAGGATATCTTGTTTGTATCAAATAATATTATAAATAGGTCACTTAGCATGATATCAGAAACATCAGAGATGCTCATTAAATGATATTCACTACAGTTCTTGATATTTTGTCAGTGAAAGAAAAAGGAAAAAATGGAATTAGGATACAGAACAACAAGAGAATAATTACTTAATCTTCTGGGCAAAGGATTTGTCATGTTAAGACAGAGGTCTCAGGAACAAAGCCTGAACTTGCTATTATTTTTTTCATAAGGAAAAAAAACGAGGGTGTAAAATCCCACCAGAAAGCTGCCTTCAAACCTTTTGCTATCCCCTGGAGAAATGTGTGAATTCTTTTAAAACTGGCCTTCCGATAACTGTAGCTGTACTGTGAGTTTGGTAGTACACTGGTTTGAGTCAGTTCCTAGGATGCAAATAGTGACATCCCCTGAGCTTATAATTCCACTCTGAATTGTGTTTAACAGGCAGATCCCAGATTGCAATGAGAAAGTGTAGCCAACATACTTGGAGAAAAGTCTGGGCTTATCTTTGGGCAAAGGCCACAAATAAAAGGGGTTTTGGCACCACTTAAAATGACGGTGAAGGTCTTTTGTAACCAGTCACCTCTTAGTTGAAATTCATTCTCCGTGAACACAAATTCTGTCTCCTGGAAGCTCCAGGAGATTTTAATGTTTAAAGAAAAGAAAAAAGGTCATTTATGTTTTTTCAACACTGCAGAATTGTACTGATATTTATTTTAAACACCATGTATTTTTTCCTTAGCGGAAAAGCCTGTTATTATTACAGCTGAAAGCAATAACTCCCAAGTTGGGAAACATTTCCAAATGAAAAACTTGTGATTATCACGATGCCTGCATGCCTAGTTACGCTATTTTATTTCCTTGCTTATTTAACAGGCAGAGGTACCCCTTAAAGGGTCAAATATTGATGAAGACATACTTATTTAGTGAGTCTTCAGCTGCCCTTGTCTATAAGTACTAAGATACTCAAATCTTATAAAAGATTAGAGCAGCTTATTTATTTTAGTAGCTTGGGGATTCTCCGCTTCTGTTTAGCTGAATTTTGACTAATATCTAAAGAAAGATAAAGGGAAATACCCTTTGGAATTTGCCGTTTTCTCCTCAACTTTTTATTTTGAAAAATGTCAAACCTACAAAAAAAGCGCAAGAGTACAATAAACATCTATATATCAAGATTTACCAATTGTTTAACATTTTACCACATTCTCTCTCTCCCTCTCCTCATTTACATATATACACAGCTGTGTGTGCGCAAGTAAGTACATGGAACATATATACATTTTCCTATGCTGAATTACTTGAGAGCCATTTGTAGATCTTGTGACTGACTCTGAGTCCCTGTAATACTTCAGCATGTACCTTCTATGAAGGATATTATCCCACATCCCATCAATTATTACATGCAGAAAAGTTAATAATTAAACACTAACATATAATAATTCAACATTAACATAGAGTCCATGTTTAAATATTACCTACTGACTGAAAAATTATCTATAAAGCTGGGAATTTTTGCTTTATTTTATTTTATATTTATATCCAGAATCTGATCGAAGATCCTTTATTCTAGACCATTTCCCCAGGCTCTTCTATCTTTCATGACATTGGCATTTTTTAAGAGCTCAGGGCAATTATTTTGTATAAAGTTCCCCCATCTGAAGTTGTGTGTTTGATTCTCACACTTAGATTCAGATTATGTATCTTTGGCCGATATACAACACAGCAATGTTTTGTGTCTATTTTTATATAATCATTTGCTCTCAACTTTTTGCTCAGTTTTTCTCACTCATCCAAACATTATAATATGCAAGGGGGCAATCAAGAACTTTTTGTGCAGTTTCTTATTATTCAAATGTCCCGATCCCTGGTCTTCAATACCTATGGGCATCAGAATATCTGCTTCACTAAAAATTCTGATAACTTCCAGTAGAGTGGGTGCAGACAGACAATTTCAAGCAGGAGTGGTTTAAGTGGCTGACACTTATTTATTTTAACTGAACATCTTTCGAATTGTTTTGGGTGGAGTCTCAGAGCAGTTCTCCATTTTATACCTGCATGGTTGCTGGAAGTATGCACTGCCAAACCAGACTGACAATGTGGGTATCACACCTAGGAGACATCGCAATATGAGCAGCAGGGGACTCAGGGACCTAGAAAAACATTTCCAAACGCACCTCTCTGGATCAAGTGCTATGACTCACTGAGGCCTGGCAAACGCATATGACCTTCCCTGGCAAATACTTTTAAATAGAATCAAACCCTGTCAGGAGACTCTGGACTTGCTTTATCTGTAAGTCTTTGAAGATAATAAGATCTTTAATCATCTGGAATGGTTTGGGTAAAGTCATACCAAAGCTAAAAATATGCAGGAATACATCCTAATTATTCTTTGCTTCTAAGATCTTAATTAAATGTCATCAAGTAGGATTTTTAAACATAAATTATAACCATTAAGCAAATTTGGAAATAAGACTAGACCGCTTTCTCTAAAATATTGAGGGAGTGAACAGTTGCTTTACCTTAGAGAGTGTAAAATAAAAATAATGATTCCATTCTATATTCCACTAAGAAATTTCTTAATATAATGTCACATACCCAAACTTAAAATCCAAAAAGGACGCAAATAATGAAATCAACAATCAATAAGCCAGCAAATATTTACTGAATATCGTGCTTAAATATTATGAATTGCAGCCAAATTATAATGCAGCTTCTGAATATAAGGATCTGTAATTTAACATGATGCATGCAAAAATCATGTCAATGCTAGAACTTGGTGTGACTTTAATTAACTAGTCCATATATAGACCCGAAAGATGTTAGGAGAAGTTGCAGAGGAAGAATGGTGAGAAAGGCTTGACCACAGAGGAGGCAGAATTGAGTCTGGTCTTGAAGGGTCAAGGGCAACTTAATAGGCCAGGAGGACCAAGGAGAAAGTCAGCAGAGACACAGAGGGGGCAGCAATGTTACTTAATCTTGTTATAAAAAATGATGAGGGCAGAATTGTGTTTGGCAAGCCAGGTATAAGCAGGCAAGTTAAACTTGCCGCATTCATACAAATGTTACGGGTCAGATACACAAAGCAAAGGCAAGTATTGATAGAGAGCCGAGGAAGAATCCCTGCATACATACAGCGATTTCTTTGGCTAAAAATCACATTGTCTGTACAGCATGTCATCTGCTAAGCAAATCTTCATCTCAAGAGAGATGCCCCAGGGAGTAAGGATAAACAATAGAGCGTTAGCAATCCTGAAAGCTGTACACAAAAACATTGTTTTATAGTCCAGTTTAATCCTCTGTAGACATTGTTTGATGAAATATACTTTTATGAGAAGTACATACTCTTAGCATTAAAAACACTGACACAGATTTATGAAAATACAGTAGGGTTTTCTCTGGACCCAATCAAGCCAATGTAATTTAGCACTACCATTTACACCTCTAGGACACAGCTTTTGCAAATGTGCAAATACTGAGGCATTAAACATATCTGTAGTGTTAATAATGGGCTTGATGTATACAGGTAAAAACCTTAAGGTTTCTGGCTAGAGAACCAACTATAGGCTATTGCTGATGTTCTGTTTCTAGTTCGGTAGGCAAGTAGCATGCTTAGATAGGAATCAGATTCCAGGCTATTATGAAGCACAAATTAAGACAATAAATGATGATGAGGCACTGGTTTATACCATGTGTCAGCAAACTATAGCCTGAAGGCTGAATCCAGTCTACTGCCTATTTTTGCAAATAATATTTTACTGAAACACAGCCAAACCTATTTATTTAGGTATTGTCTACAGCAGAGTTGAGTAATGGTGACAGAGACCACATGGCCCATAAAGTCTAACATATTCACTATCTGGTCCTAGACAGAAAGGGGTGCCAACCCTTGGTCTCTACTTTTTTTTTTTTTTTTTTTTTGAGACGGACTCTCGCTCTGTCACCAGGCTCCAGTGCAATGGCGCGATCTCGGCCCACTGCAACCTCCGACTCCCAGGTTCAAGCGATTCTTCTACCTCAGCCTCCCGAGTAGCTGGAATTACAGGCACGTGCCAACACGCACAGCTAATTTTTGTATTTTTGGTAGAGACGGGGTTTCACCATGTTGGCCAGAATGGTCTTGATCTCCTGACCTTGTGATCCGCCTGCCTCGGCCTCCCAAAGTGCTGGGATTACAGGCATGAGCCACCATGCCTGGCCTGGTCTCTACTTTCAATTGTCACAGCCTTAGTTCCTCTTCCTGTAATATATATATAGTTTCCTATTGACACTGTAATACATTGCCACAAATTACATAACTTAAAACAACACAGATTTATTTTCTGACAGTTCTGGAGGTCAGACATCCTAAAATCAAGGTGTTGGCAGGACTGCGTTCCTTCTGGAGGCTCAGGGGAGAATCTGTGTGCTGCATTTTCCAGCTTCTAGAGGCCACTTGCATTCTTTGGTTTGTGGCCCCTGTTCCATCTTCAAAGCCAGCACCTCCAATCTCTCTCTCTACTTCTGTCATCAGGATGTGTTCTTTTATCATTACATCTCCTTCTATGATTCCGACACTCCTGCCTCTTTTTTTTTTTTTTGAGACGGAGTCTCGCTCTGTTGCCCAGGCTGGAGTGCAGTGGCACGATCTCGGCTTACTGCAAGCTCCGCCTCCCAGGTTCATGCCATTCTCCTGCCTCAGCCTCCCGAGTAGCTGGGACTACAGGCGCCCGCCACCATTCCCAGCTAATTTTTTGTACTTTTTAGTAGAGATGGGGTTTCACCATGTTAGCTAGTATGGTCTCGATCTCCTGACCTCGTGATCCACCCGCCTCGGCCTCCTAAAGGGCTGGGATTATAGGCGTGAGCCACCGCTCCCAGCCCTGCCTCTCTCTTACAAGGACCCTTGTGATTACCTTGTGTATTCCATATTGTACATTGTGTATTCCACATTGTACACTCCACATTACATTGTGTAGTCCGTTCTCATAGAGCTATAAAGAACTACCTGAGACTGGGTAATTTATAAAGAAAAGAGGTTTCATTGGATCACAGTGCTACAGGCTGTACTGGAAGCATGGCTGTGGAGGCCTCAGGAATCTCACAGTCATAGAAGAAGGCAAAGGGGAAGCAGGCACATCTTACATGGCCAGAGAAGGAGGAAGAGAGAGAAGGGGAAGGTGCCACACAGTTTTAAACAACCAGGTTTCATGAGAGCTCGCTCACTATTAGGAGAACAGCAAGAAGAAAATTTGCCCCCATGATCCACTCAACTCCCACCAGACCCCTCCTCTAACACTGGGGATTACAATTCAACAGGAGATTTAGGCCAGGACACACTTCCAAACCATATCACATTGGGTCCACCCAAACAATCCAGAATATTCTCCCCATCTCAAGGTCCATAACATAATCAAATCTGCAAAGTCCCTTTTGCCATGTAACTTAACATAGTCACAGATTCTAGGAATTAGGACAGAGTTACTTTGGGCAGCACATTATTCAGCCTATTACAATATGTTAAATAATTTATTTCCCAAGGACAATGTAGGTATTTAAAGAACAAAATCAAGTACAGCTAAGTGTAACATAATAGAGATTTTTTATCATCCACCAAACTTTCTCCACATTTCCTAACTCTTCTTTCTCCAACCCTACCCTCTGAATCTTAACCTGTTTTCATTATTGTGCACTGCTGTCTCAGAAGACAATTGAGAAATGTTAATTTCTTGTATTTGAAATTACACATTCTTTGACTCAGAAACCCAAAGATTTCATTAAGATTTAAATCTACAATCACCTAAAAGTTTTTCTAACAAAAAATCATGCTACTGACATGTTTATCTCTCTAATTTATAGCAGACAAGACCTTCACCAATATAAACCTATAAGACAGGGTATCATGAATGCCATCAAAAAGGTAAGGGTAAAGTTGTTGTATGTGTTTTGATGATAGGGAAGTTAGATTTGGAAGGAAGACAGCAACAAAGGTAATAGCTACATTTGAGAGGGGGTCAAAGGAGAAGCATAAGAAGGGATGATATGGTTTGGCTGTGTCCCCACCCAAATCTCATCTTGAATTGTAGCTCCCATAATTCCCACATGTTGTGGGAGGGACCCAGTGGGAGATAGCTGAATCATGGGGGTGGTATCCCCATACTGTTCTTGTGGTAGTGAATAAGTTGCACCAGATCTGATGGTCGCATAAAGAGTTTCCCTTTTACTTGATTCTCATTCCCTCTTGCCTGCTGCCATGTAAGATGGACCTTTCACCTTCTGCCATGATTGTGAGACCTCCCCAGCCATGTGGAACTGTACATCCCTTAAACCTCTTTTTCTTCATAAATTGCCCAGTCTCAGGTATGTCTTTATAAGCAGCATGAGAACAGACTAATACAAAGGACATATGTGTTGGGAATCCACAAGGGTACCTACAGGGAGGAGCAAGTCTTACAAGGTAGATGGGTCACAAGGTATGTAAGGGAAGGTGACAGATGTGGGAGACCTGAAATTCTAGACCAGAGAATTTAGACAACTTATAGATGCTGTAGTTTTTTGGTCTGAGTAGATGCTGGACCACAGCTCTGTTGGTGGGCTATTAGTCTGGTCAAGTTTTAGAGGAGAAGAGGAGACAAGTTGATACATAAAGGGAATACCTGTCCTTCCACCTGTCCCATGTTTCCAGACAGCAATGCCACCCTCAATATTAGACTTCCTCTCTGTCCTCCTTCCTTCCTTTTTTCCTTTCTTTGCTTCCTTTTCTTTTCTTTTTTTTAAATTTTATTGCCAGTAGCTAGCAGTACATGATCTCTAGGCTCCATAGAAATTTTCTTCTAAATTTTGAGAAAAGAAAATATAAATTGGAGCTCTTACTAAGAAAAACATGTATCACAGATTGCCTTTCCTGCCTTCCAGTAACAGATTGATAATATTTTGATGCAACACTTCAAAATATAGTTAATGACAGTGAAAATCAGCCAGGTTTTTAGGGCTACTTCTGTGCCATTGCCCATAATCTATCCCTATAACACATTTTTTCATGTATCAGGTTTTTCAGTTTCTTTGGGTATTGTTGCTGTTGTTTTAGGTTTTTTTTTTTCACTATTTTAAATTGTCAGCATCATTTTCTGCAATTTGCTATCCTATGTATTTAATCTTTTCCAATACAGGAGATATAAATTGTATAAAGGCTTTTAAAGAGTTCTAATTCATTTTATGCATATTTTGCAAATTTGACTACAGGAAAGTGCATTATCACAATGTTGACTTTGTATGTAAGCATTGTACATGCACGTAAAAACATTGAAACTTTTTCAGCAGATGAAAAGATATCCCCTCTGTATATCTGCTTCTGTGAAAGATAACATAAGCTCTGGGATCTCCGGGTGACTGCATATGCTGTGATGATGCAGTGGTGATCCATCAAGGTTTTTGATTAAAAGACTTGGATTGTTCATAATGGTATTTCAGATGAGTGCATTTATATAAGCTATTTATTTTTTAATATGGTTCGTCTGCTCAAAAATGTTATACCTGTATTACTGTTGTTAATATATCTGTTTTATGCTTGCAAAAATATGTATGTCATTACTGCCTGTATTCTATCACATTTTTATGTTTCTCAACTCTCCTTTTAAAAATAATTATATTTTTGGAATTTTGATTCTTTGAGATTCTAATTTTGGGGATTTTACACTTTCAGGATTTCAGTCTTTCAGGATCTTCACAATAGGGATTACGGTATTCAGGATGGTGTCTTTTGGGATTATGTCCCAAACCCCCATTACAGGGATGCCATTCATTCTTCATTCAGATTCTCATGCCAGCTATTAGCTTTCAACGTCCTTAATGCCATAATCTCTACTTAATTCAGGCCCGGATGACCTGTTATGGATTGAATTGTATCCCCCATAAAGTAATGCTGAAGTCCTAACTCCCAGGATCTCAGAATGTGACCTTATTTGGAAATAGGATTGTAACAAATTGAATTAGTTAAGATGAAGTTTTACTGGAGGAAGGTGAGCTCTTAATCCAATATGACTTATGTCCATATAACGAGACATGGACACATGGAGGTATCTTCATTTCTTCATACAATATGAAGTCACATACAAATGACAGCATGCCACGCAATCATGGAGGCCGAGCTTGAAGAGTTGCAGCTGCAAGCCAGGAATCTCCAGAGCTAGTAGAAGCTGGATGAGGCAAGTAACAATTCTCCCTGTGTTATAAGTCCATTCTCACGCTGCTGATAAAGACATACCAGAGACTGGGCAATTCACAAAATAAGTTTAATGGACTTACAGTTTCATGTGGCTGGGAAGGCCACACAATCATGGCAGAAGGTGAAAGGCACGTCTCACATGGCAGCAGACAAAAGAAGAGAGCTTGTGCAGGAAAACTCCCGTTTTTTTAGAACCGTCAGATCTCGTGAAACTTATCAAGAGAACAGCATTTCTTGAGAAAGACTCACCCCCATAATTCAATTATCTTCCACCAGGTTCCTCCCATGACAACGTGGGAATTGTGGGAATTACAATTCAAGATGAGATTTGGGGGGGCGGGACACAGACAAACCATATCACTCCCCTCCAGGTTTTAGAGAGAGAGAAGCTCAACAGACATCTTGATTTTGGACTTCAAGCTTCCAGAGCTGTCTGATAAATTTCTTTGTTTTAAGCCACCCAGTTTGTGGTACTTTGTTATGGCAGCCCTAGAAAACCATCACATGCTTAAAATAACAAAAATAATCATTCAATAAATACTTATTAGCCACCCACTATGGGCCAGGTACCATTCTAGGTGTTAAAGATATGGCACACAAAACAAAATGCATGCATTCATGGAGCTTACCTCCTACTGGGGAAGAGAGAGACATTAATCAAAATATTACGGCATCATATGGTGATAGCTGTATGAAAAAAATTAAAGTAAGCAAGAGTGTGTTTTTTTGTGCATGTGCATGTATGAGTCTAACTTAAGACAATGTGGCCTTGGAAGGTCTCGCTGTGAGTAAAGACCTAAATGTATGAGATTAAGCCAGCTGAGGGAAAGAGCATTCCACACAGATGGAGCAGCAAATGCAGAGGCCTTGAGGTGGTCATGTTTCTGGTGTACTCCAGGAAGAGCAAGGAGATGACAGTGGAAGGAACAGTGTGTGCAAGAGGACATGTGGCAGACATTGACAGCAGAGAGTCAATGAGGGTGTGCGTGGCTCAGCCATATGTAGAATCTTATCCGTATTGCAAGGACATTGCCTCTACTCTGAGGCATCAGGGAACCCCTAGGGGTTTTTGGCAGCAGAGGACTAACATAACCTGACTTACTTTTAACTAGATCTTCCTGCTTGCTATGTTGAGAAAAGGCTAAAAGGGACAAGAGTGGAAGTACCAGGCACACCAATTAGGAGATCTTAAAGTAGAATGTATTTGTCCCATCAAAATTTATATGTTGGAACCTAAGACCCAGTGTGATAGTTTTAATAGGTGGAGGCTTTAGGAGGTGATTGTCATACAGGCTCTGCTTTCATGAATAGAATTAGTGTTCTTACAAAAGGGCTCCAGGGAATTAGGCCCCTTTTACCTTCCCAACTTTTCCACTATCTGAAGACACAGAAAGAAGATGCTGTAAGAAGAATAGGCTCTCAGCAGACACCAAATCTGCCAGCACCTTGATCTTGGAATTCCCAGCCTCCAGAATGGTGAGGAAATACATTTTTATTCTTTATAAATTACCTAGTCTCAGGTATTTTGTTACAGCAGCATAAACAAACTAAGACAGAAGGTTATGGCAATAATCAAGATGAGCGATCATGGTGTCTAAGACAAGAGTAATAGCCACAGACAATAAAAAGTGGCCTGATTCTGTCTGTATTTGAAGGTGGGCAAACAGGATTTCCTTTTTTTTTTTTTTCTTTTTTTGAGACAGAGTCTTGCTCTGTCACCCAGGGTGGAGTGTAGTGGCACAATCTCAGATCACTGCAACCTCTACCTCCCGGGTTTGAGCAATTCTCCTGCCTCAGCCTCCCTAGTAGCTGGGATTACAGGTGTGCACCACCACACCCGGCTAATTTTTGTATTTTTAGTAGAGACAGGGTTGTACCATGTTGGCCAGGCTGGTCTCAAACTCCTGACCTCAGGTGACCCAACTGCCTCTGCCTCCCAAAGTGCTGGGATTACAGGCATGAGCTACCACACGCTGTCAGGATTTGCATTTTTAATGGCCACAGTGTAATATCTTAACTTCTCAACTAGACTGTATGTTCCTTGTGAGCAGAGCCCAGGTCTTATGTGTCCACGGTACTTGTCCCACCTTGGTCCCAGCATCTTAACTGAAAGCAGATGCTCCTGTTTTCAGTGAAGAATGTGCTCTCAGTGGAACCCACTCTTGATCATTCAATGCAAAGGAACTAAACGGTGTTCAGAGACCCAACAATGTCATGCAAGTATGATTCCAGGACACTCCTCATTTAAGTCAAAGACCAACTACATGAAAAAACATTTTCTGGGACAACAACTCCTAACCTTTATCCCTTGCCAAAAACCCTAAAGCACATCACCTCACTGCTGCAAATTTAGCTGTATTCAAATATTCCAATACTGTATTACCAAGTACTGAGCACCTTTTTCATTCCACAAACTTTACTTAACATGCTCTTCTGGTTTGAAAACAAATAAACAAAACACCAAAGAAAAAGACACAACTTGGATCATTCAAGCAAATAGAACTGAGAATAAAAGCACTTTGGATTATTGGCTCAAGTTCCCTTAAATGAAAAATGAAAAAGAGGAATTTTTTCCTCTGAGGATAATGTCTCAGAGATTTACAAATGGTTAAGAGATCTGAGAGTTGATTATTCATTCCCCGAAGCAAAAATCAACCAACAAAGAGAATTCTTCAACATTAGGATGCCAGGCAATGTGGTGTTTGGCATCAGCAATGAAGTGCTAGCACTCAAGTTCAGCTTCTTGCATGCCAGAGGTTATCATTTCTAGCTATGATAACTCCAAGTTTGTTTGGATCACACATGTTTCAGGTAAAGGAACTCAGGAGTGAATTAGCAGGGAAAATTAGGTAAGGGTACCCCTTTACATCTGCTAAGACATATAGGCAGAAAGCAGACCAGGTCCTACAATGAGATTCGAAATGGGAACCCAGTGAGAGACCCAATTCCTTTCCCTATCTAAAGATGGGGCTACTTGAGTTGCCACTGCAGTGAGCAGACAATGTTGAGAAAGGATGGACAGCCCTGTGACTCATCTTCAGAAACCAGATTTATGTTTTTTGTATAAAAATCAAGGTAGCCAGATACCATCCATGATCGGATACCAACCTAGCCCTGGCATAAAATGATCTAGGGCTGAAGGAGAAATGGTAAGAAGAGAAGTGGAAAATACATCATCAATGCTTGGCACAGGAATACAAATAAAAATAGCTGTCAGCCACTTTAAGAAGAGAGCAAGATAAAGCATTGAGGAGGAAAGAGAGAAGCTGTTTTTATAAAGATGGGATAGAAAATAAAGGTAAATGGGAGAAGAGTCCAGACAAAAGATACAGAGTGGTGGGAAGACTGGAGATACAGAGAGGAACAAATCTCCATCCTAGCTCTGGCTACTTGTACATTCTCACGTGGTCAAGCAGGATCTCCAGTGAATACTGGAGCACACCCAGATGCTGCAAGAAACTTTGAAATGATTTGGGGCATACACACAGGCCAGATCAGGAGGTTATGCCCAAAATCAGATGGAAAAACCTCCCTGTGGTTTGCACCCTGCCCTCCTATCCTCTGCAGGACATTCAGAGTAGGTGCTTAATTAATACATTTTGTATGTACACTGCCTTCCAAGCTTCTGCTCCTCCTCTGATTCCAAAGAGGTTTTGAGTTTCTTATTCCTCACCAAGTTCCTGGCTTCAGACTGGCAGATGCAAACGTCTGTCATCTCTCTCTGTCTCAGATGCCTGGGTACAGAAATAGAGCCAAATCACAAAAGCCCTGGCCAGGCTAGGTGTCACAAATATGTAATGTCCTTATCCTGATTATGTTCAGTTTAAAAATTTGGGGTCTTTCTTCTTTAGATTTTTCTAACTATATAGTTTCTTTACTGAAAATGAGAGATACCTATAACAAGATGTGTGCACAGAAAGAATCGGATATATGGGTAGTCTAGAAACACTACCTTAAAAATGGACAACCAGCAGCCCTCAGGGCTGTTCTGACTATGGAGTAACCATTCTTTTATTCCTTTACTTTCTTAATAAACTTGCTTTCACTTTGCAAAAAAAAAAAAAAAAAGAAAAGAAAAAAAGAAACACTACCTTGACATATTTTTAATGTAGCAAAATATTAACTAATAGATGATATCCTTGTCTCAATGTTAAATATATACCTTAAAGAAGAATTCACTCACAGTTCCAGGTTGGCATTCTGTAAAGTGAAGGCTTAAATTTTAATATGCCCGGCTGACTCTCCACTGCTGTCCATCAACCTACTGGAGACTTTCATATCATTAGTTAGGCCCTTTTCTCTGAGATGTACTTTTACACATTCAGTTCCCCAGTCTTACCTGGGGAACTCTGAGATGTCGGGAAGACATCTCAAAGACAACCTGCCCACCACAGCATCCATGCTTCTCCACCCCAGATTTGTCTCTTCCCAGCGCCATTTTCCACTTTGGTAAAAAGCAGTACTATCCACCCATTATTTAAATCAGACACTTAGGGAAAATCCTCTATTCCCACTTTTAACCCACTTCCAGGTTTAGTTGTTGTTCTTTTTTTTTGCTTGTTTTTTCCAACAGCAAATCCTTTCATTTTACAAATCTTTCCATAACTGGCCTTATTCACTGCTACAACCTTAGTTAAGTTCTCCGTCATTCCTTTGATGAACTATTAAAACAAACTGAACCACTTCCATTCTTGCTTTCTCTAAACATTGTATCCCATCTCCCCTCTATTAGCTTGCGTTGTTAAAATGGAATATCTGAGACTGTGTAATTCATAAGGAAAAGAGGATTAGTCGGCTCATAGTTCTGCAGGCTCTGCAGGAAGCATAGCACTGACGTTGCTCAGCTTCTGGGGAGGCCTCAGGGAGCTTCTACAATCATGGTGGAAAGCAAAGGGGGAGAAGGCACATCACATGACAAAAGTGGGAGCAAGAGAGAGTTGGTGGTGGCGGGGTGCCACACACTTTTAAATAACCATAGCTTTTGAAAACTCACTATTATGAAGACAACACCAAGCCATGAAGGATCAGCTCCCATGATGCAAACACCTCCCCCCAGGCCCCACCTGCAGCACTGGGGAATACTATTCAACGTAAGATTTAGACAGAGACAAATATACAAACTGTATCATCCCCTTTGATTAAAATCCTTCAGAACCTGCCTCCTTATTCACACTCAGGTAGAAGAGGTCTCAGCAACTGCATTCCTTATTGCCTTAGGGCCTCAGGGCCTTTGCATACCTCCTTCTCTACCTAGAATATTCTTCACAGAGCTTAATTGTTATATCCTTAGAATTCACCCTTTCTAGTATAATACCGTTATTCTTTATTTCAATGTTCCATTTTTTCCCTTCAAAAATAAACATTTATTGTTAAAAAAATTTATTTATTTATTTGTTAAAAAAAACAAGATTATCAATTGAACCCATTAGATTATGAGTTCAGTTTGGGTAGGAAATACACCTATCTTACTATTGACTTCCCACCACCCAATATATTGCCTGGAATGTAGAGGCATTCAAAGATCCATTCAATCCATCAAGTGAGCAATCAATCAATATCCAACAATGTCAAAATGTGAGGGCTGATTTATGTTGTATATTATTTTCCTACTTTGAACATCTAGAACAATTGTTTATATCATTACCTTGACAATCAAACTATGACTTTCTAGTGATGATTTTTCATTACAATCCCAAACTGTTACTGCTCTTCAATATTTTGCCAATCTGTCTTCCAAACCAGATTCAAGCTCTTTAATGGCAAGAACCAAGTCCTGAAGTACATTCACTCACTCAACAAATGGGAGGCAAACACTGTTCTAGGGATTGCAGACACAGAGTTGTACAAAACAGGTGGGATTCTCGCCCTCAGGAGAGTATGGGTTACCCTCACATTCATTACTTTAATCTATTTAGCATGCTTACGTGCCAAGCACTGTTGTAGACAAAAGGGATATAACAGTAAACAAAGATAAATCCCTGCCCTTGAAAACTCTCATTCCTATGTGAACTTACATGTGCACATCACAGGGCTGAGCCTCTAACACTGAGGCTGTCAATACATACTTATGATGCCAAAACATAAAATCGGGAAGAAGTTTTGTGTTTATAAAAATTCACTGCATTGCTCCTTTAAATCATAGAGAATTGTGAGAATGCAAAATCAGAAGACAGGGCATCTCTGAAGCTCTGAGTACCATGGTTCTTTCAAGCCATTTTAAACCAGATAAAAATTGCCTAAGTATATATATATATAAATTTTTTTTTTTTACCTAGTCCATGTTACCAATCTAAATGAACTGTCTATGCATAGAAAACTGCTTTATGCCTAAGATAATTACTGGGATTTAAGAAAGTGAGAAAAAAGAATAGGTGGGATTGAGAAATTAGGTAAAACAGAAGAGGCCAACTAAACCCAAGTGCTGCCCTTCAAGGGCTCTAGTAACTTATACCACATTTCATGCATGTGATTTCACTCACAAAGTATTTTAAGTAGTTTAGTATGCTGCATTGTCAAATGACAAAGAGCATTCTGGATTTCAAAAAGAATTAAAAACATCCAGCCTCGTTTGCAATAGTATTTAACTCCAACAAAAGAATGAAACAGAAGAAATGCAGTATGTCCTGACTTGGACCCTGCCAGTAGGAGATGGGAAATTTTTACAGGATTTTAACTGAATTATTGGATTTGACATCACCACATGGAGCTCTGCATCATAGTGCTTTTCTGTAATCATCTTTCAGAATCCCTAAGTTGAACGGTAAAGTTCTACCTGAATAATCATAGAAGAGAATATTTTTACCTCAACAAGTTTTCCTATACTCAAAGGTCAAAATAAACAGTCTACAGTTTTAGTAACTAACACCCCCCATAAAAAAGTTCTACCATTGAATTATAGAGCCTATAGTCTTTGAATTTCCAAGGCAGGCAGGTCTTTGTGGCAATTTCTCATTTTATTAATAGATGAGGGAACTGGAATCCTGAAAGAGTCAAGGATTTCCCAACATGTTAATGAGCAGCACAAGCAACATTTAAATTTGGTGACTTGAAGAGTGGCCTGTGCACTCATCTAAAGCTGCTGTCTTTCTCAACTTCCTCCACCCTCCTCCTTCTCAGCACTATCCCTTCACATCTTGCTACTCACCCTGAACCACTGGAAGGAGCAGAATGAGCAGAAACCCAGGCCACTGGAGGACAGAGAACAGGGAAGAGTCAGTCTCTGTGCAATTACCAGCCCTCTACTAAGGACGCAGCTGAGAAATGAGGACCTGCCACTGCTGAGTGTGACCCTGCTTAGATGCTCTGCATGACACACGTCGACCGTATCTTTACATTCTGGGAAAATACAATTGTATTTATTATTTTGTGTCTTTAGTTCATTAATGCTATGTGCTTTTTCAGCTAAAGTAAGGTCATTATTACTTAGGAGTCTGAATTGGACATTATAATTTTATTTTAAAAAGTAAAATTTTAACACTCCATTTTGAATCAGAGATGTCACACCCTTCAAAATTAGCACTTCCTTATTATCATCTAGCTTCCAGCCTTCACTCTACCAAAACTTTTCTGACTTCATGAAATTCCTAGGACACATAATCTGTTTAAAAATATTAATATATTCTATCAAAAATTAATGACTTTTCACCTAGATCAATCAGTGCTTTGCTAAATTAATTTTGTTTATTTTCAGATCCAAGTTGTTTTATGCATGCACAAAAAGTGAAGCAATAACTGTCAATATTTTTGCTTCATTAGCAGAAGAATTTCACACAAGATTAAATGATCTTAATTTTATGTCAGTATTACCAGACACTTCAAACGAAAAGTAAAGTTAATTCCAGAAAAATTTGGTTTTCTTCATGCACATCATAGAATCAAAGTAAATTTTTGGAAATTCATTCTGTTGGAGGTGAAACATATAACATTATTTTGAATGCCCACTGTAACCTCAGTTTACAAATATAATATTGTAAATAAAACGTAAAAATATTCAGGCTGAAAGAGTTATTTATTTCAATACTAAAAGTAGAATTAGTAAGCTCCATTTAGCAGTATTTACTCCAAATTTAGCATTTGTGTAAGTAACTGTAGAAAGTGTCAGGCCTCTGAGCCCAAGCTAAGCCATCATATCCCCTGTGACCTGCCTTAACTGATGACATTCCACCACAAAAGAAATGAAAATGGCCTGTTACTGCCTTAACTGATGACATTATCTTGTGAAATTCCTTCTCCTGGCTCATCCTGGCTCAGAAGCTCCCCTACTGAGCACCTTGTGACCCCCACTCCTGCCCGCCAGAGAACAACCCCCCTTTGACTGTAATTTTCCTTTACCTACTCAAATCTTATAAAACGGCCCCACCCACCCCTATCTCCCTTGGCTGACTCTCTTTTCGGACTCAGCCCACCTGCACCCAGGTGATTAAAAGCTTTATTGCTCACACAAAGCCTGTTTGGTGGTCTCTTCACATGGACGCGCATGAAAGAAAGTATTTTCTCAATGAAAAATATTTTGATCTACAGAGAAGAGTCAACTAGAAATGTCAACAATTTCCAATGTGTTAGCCATAAAGTGCAATCTTGAAGACTTCAGGTAATTTTATTTTTTTAAAAAAGGAGATGATGATAACAATGAACCTATTGAAAAAATATGTTGTTCAATAAAATACCGGTGACTCGGTACAGAAAAAAGCACATGCAGAAAGAAGCAGAAAGAGACCACTTAACAGATCCAGAGAGAGGCAGATACCGCGTGGCTCCTGATGGCTAGTTCTCCCAGACACTCAATACTGGCTCCATTATGTTTGTGTGAGAACTCTGTTGTCTTTCAATGTCGCCATTTTTATTTGAGCTCATTTGAGTGCATTGGGTCTTTGCAAACCAAAAAGTCTCACTTTACTTTTCAAGCAATACTTCCCATATGAGCCATGACAGCCTTCAGTTCTGAGTCAGCACTTTCACAGAGCTGTGATTTTTTTTTTTTTTTTTTTTTTTTTTTTTTTTTGAGACGGAGTCTCGCTTTGTCTCCAGGCTGGAATGCAGTGGCGCAATCTCGGATCATGGCAACCTCCGCCTCCTGGGTTCAAGTGATTTTCCTGCCCCAGTCTCCCAAGTAGCTGGGATTACAGAAACCGGCCAGCACTCCTGGCTAATTTTTGTATTTTTAGTAGAGAGGGGGTTTCACCATGTTGGCCAGTCTGGTCTGGAATTCCTGACCTCAGGTGTTCTGCCCGCCTCAGTCTCCCAAAGTGCTGGATTACAGGCATGAGCCACCGCACCTGGCTGGAGCCATGTTTCTTCATTCACTTAGCTGTCTTCCTGTTAATCTGGGAGTCTTTAAGGCAAGAATCATGTACTTTACAGTCATCTTTAGCACAGTGGCCAACATTTTGTAATACTTTGTAAATATTTGGAAAATAAATTAGTGAAGATTTATGAAGATCAAGAGTACTTTATCTTTACAATTATAGATAAAAAACCTCATTCCATGAAGGGCGTCTTACTTTCCTGAATTTCATGTTATGTTCTTCTTCATGCATTTTTTTATTGCATGAATATTGTTTTTCTATTACATTCCATTCCAAGATTTATCATGTTCCCATGTTGGAAATTTTTTTATATGTCTATCTCCTCAATTCAACTGAGAGTTTGTCTTGAAGTATTTAATCCCCATTATATGTATCCAGTAAATGTTCAACAAATATTTAAGTATTAATTAATTAAATAGTACACAAATGAAAGAACTGAAGCATGACAATGATGACGCTCTGTGACCAAAAACAAACCACTTCAACAAAAGGGAGAAACCCCAATGACTTACTGCTGATGAATAGCTGGTAAATTCTGAGACTGACCTGCATATGCTACTCTCTGCTTAAATCTAATGTTTTCTAATGAAGGTCTAAATATTTATGTGAAAAGCCATGAACAGTCATTGGACTATTTGAAGTGTTATTTTGGCTTAGATCCTCTTGCTTCTTTTTCATAACTTTTGACCCAGAGACACAGAAAGTAGTCGGTCTTTCAAGAGCTACGTGACTCCTAGAAACCTGGAAATCATGAGTTCAGTCTCAGTGGTGAGTGAAAAAACCAAAAATATCAATAGAAAATTTTCTCTAATTCTGTCTCCAACCTGACTCAAAAAATTCACAAATGTCCTCTGCATTGAATTACAGTCTTCCTCAATTCTCAGCAACACACAATATACATATAGGAACCGATTAAAGGATTTGGCTAATTCAGATTATTTAATTAAAAAAAAGCTTTTTCTGAAATAATAATTTGAGGCAAAATATGTTAAGTACCCAACTTAAGAATATCAAAAATCTGTACCTCACTCTATATACAACCTCACCAGGGAAGACAAATATACTGCAGAGCATATGGCAAACTAAATGCAGATCAGTAACAGTGATACTGTAGAAAAAAAGAAAGTCCCATTGGAACATAATTGTAACTAAAAATACTCAAAGAAAACTAAGAATTGACCATAAATTATCCAAAAAGTATCAACCAAGTTTGTTTACTCAAAATTTGTCATTTGAAACAACAAATTATGTAATAAAAATTATTAATTCCACTCTATCTGCAACTCAGTGTTTCTGTGAGACACTTCTAAATACTTAGATTGGCATGACTCCATTTGCTAAGGAAAGGGCTAAAGAGAAAACTATAGTTTGTAAGACACATGAAGGCCCAATTCTTTCCTCCAGCATGACCGGCTCACACAAGCAACCACTGGCAGACTCCACTTATTATCATAGTTAAGGACATGCAATTTGAATTATCTTAGTCTCCAAAAATCAGAAAATTGGTTCCATGCAGAAGCCTACAATTACTTTGAAACAGCCAGGGATTAACAATGTACGTATTATTGAGTGTGTCTGCAGCAAGGAATGCTTTTGGCTTCAGTCTATCTGTATTTTATCTGTATTCTATCATGAAAGGAGGATTTAAAACATGCCATTCTGATCAAATGCATGGCCTCTTGAAGTCTTTAGAGACTAGGGTGAACTCATGTTTACATTTTAGTTCCACTTCAAGAAGAGCCTTTGTCTCTATTAATGAGAGGAAATCAGTCATAATGGGAGGGAACAACCCAATTTTCATCATCTTTCTGATAATTAAAATGGTGGAAAAATCAAACATCGACAACACCTTTAATTTTATAAAGACAATTGTTAGAATGAGCTTTAGTTTTCCTTAAAAGCATGGGCTATGAGTTAAGCAAGCATAACTTGAGAACCTCACGTCCCCACTCCTGCCAAAATAGATGAACATATGGTCAAAGTGCATTGTGAAGACAGTATAATATATGTAGTTATATGAGATTATTGCATCAGTTCTATGTAGCTATAACTTATCTTTTACCCAATACATTCAGCAGAACATCAATTAGGGCTGTGATGTGGCAGGGCTACTCAGAGTGGGGATTTCCTACCGAAGGATAATACACATTCTAAGGCACAATCTCCTACCTACTGAGTCAGGATCTGGCAGTCAGGTTAGTGAAACCTGTAATTGTAGTGTGTTTCCTAAGAGACCTGTAGAAAGTCTGGCTGGATCAGTTTGACTCTGATTTGGGAACTCCTAACCTGTTCTAGGCACATACTCCTTCTTTCTGCATTATGGGTTTGTGTCTTTCAAAAAGAACCTCAGAAGGTGACCTCCCATTTGAAATACGGTTGCTGCTGATATAATTATTTAAGTGTTAGGTCATGTTGGGATAGGGTGGGCCTTTAATCCAATACGACGGGTTCTCTCATAGAGGAGTGGAGCACACAGAAGGAGCACAACGGGATGGCGAAGGAAGAGGCTGGAGCAATGCAGCTGCAAGCTGGGAATGCAAAGGGTTGACAACCACCACTAGAAGCTATGAAGAGGCAGGGAAGGTCGCTACCCACAGTCTCAGAGGGACCTTGGCCCTGTGCTCATTTTAATACTGGACTTCTAGCATCCAGTACTGTGAGAGAATACATTTATTTTGTTTTAAGCCACCCAATGTATGGTACTTTGTTTCGGTAGCCCCCAGAAAATGAACATACTCCCCAATTATAACACAACAGGAAACAAGATTCATGGAGTGAATGGTAGAACCAGACCTGAATGCTGATTCTCTTCTCACCTGAAGTGCCACAGTTACCTTCTTGTTGTGTGATGATCAAAATGTGCTCTGAAGACAACTACCTCACAAAGAATTGGGGGTGCTTGAGAAAGAAAAGAAAAGAAGAAAAAAGAAAAGAAAAAAGAAAGACAAGTTCCTGAGTTCCATCTATGACCTAGTGTCTCAGGGTCTATGGCAGGCAGGGAATGAGCATCTGCATAGCTAAGAGATGTCTAGGCTACACCAGCACTTATAATTAGTTTGCAAACCTTGTCTAAAAGAATAGGGTTTCCTGATTAATTTGATTCGGAGTTAACTAAGCGTCATTTAAGCTATCCTTTGACTTTAACCTTTGTTATGGAAAATTGTTCTATACTTACAGTCCAAATTCTTTTTTAAGCAACTGGACTCAATAATACTAATTGTAAGTCACTGTAGAATACACTTGAGCTCTGTGGCTCTTACAGAAAGAGAAAAAGAAACAGAGAAAAGACAGACAGAATTCTTTTTAAATTGGAGACAACCTAAGACTGTCAACTAGTATCTATCATCACTGTTTTAAATAAAAACTAGGAATAAAATACAGTGTTCTATATTACAAAAATAGATATACCACACCACTCCTATTTAAGTTCATTTCACTATTGAGTGGTCAAAATAAAAGGTCTTTAGATTAGCTCTTGGGCGTCATTATTCTAGCTCTGAGATTTTTCTTTTTCGGTATCAGGACTCCTTAAAGTAATGAAATTTTTGTCAACATGCCCCTCCAATGCCCACGTGCATATGCTCAATTTGTATGCAACTTAGTAAACTCAGGGTTAAAGATACGTGACTTATGTTAGGTGGTGGCTACTGGGATGGAATGTGTACCAATTTGCCTATGTTCTGGAAGTTACTATGCTTTCATTAAAATCCTGTATAGCCATCAGTTATTTTTTAAGAGATTACAGATTATCTGTTTGGTTTTTTCTTGGTGATTTTTCTAAAAGAACTCCTCTATCCCTCTTCCCCTGGCTTATGCTCATACTCCCTGTGCCCCAACCTCTGGAAGATGCATTAAAAATCAGAAAAAAATTTGTGCTTTCCATTGCACATTGCAACTTGCTGCATTATTATAAGGATTGTGAATCATCACCAACTTTCTCTCTACAATATGAGTGAGTAGGTGGGTCTCACTAGGAATATTTCTATCCTACTCTAATAACAAGTTGGAAGCATTTGCTAATTTTGGAAAATAACATTTCTTTAGCTCTTAGCTCTAGGATACTGGTTGGTTTTGGCAAAATTCAAAATAGCATTGGCATTAAAGTTGAAAGTCAGTTTATTTGCTCAAGTTTAACCAGAGTCAGGGCAAAAGAAGAAGACAAAATCTCACAATTTTGCTTTTCAGACAAATTTTTTAAATATCCAAAAGAGAGAAGCAAATGAGTTCCTGTGATAGCTCAAAGAAGCCTTGTGTGTGCAGAAAGTCTGTCAACTCTTCAGAAAAATGTCTTTGGCACCTCCATCATTCTGTTCTCACTCCTTCCACTCCCAATTTGTCTCCTTGAATCTAGAATGCAGAAATAGTCTCTCTGCCCATTCAACGTACTATCCCTACACACTATGGTCACATTAATCTCATAGCACTTATTCAATCTTATCGTGCTTTGGCTCAAAACTCTACATATGCTCTCTAGTTGCCTTCAAAATTAAACATAATTTTTGGTCAGACATTTAGATCCTTCAAAATGTGTCCTCAAAATGTGTCATTCTCTCACTCTTCCTATATGAGTCTCTGTCTTCCACCACACTGTACTCTTGATTATAAATTTTGTGCTTTTAGACTTTCTAGACCTTGTAATTTTATAATCCCTTATTCCTGGAATATTTTCTTGGAAAATCTTCACCTAACCAGAGAGGACCTATTCCTTAAGGCCCAACAAAAACACCAAACTCCCCTAGAAATCACTCTGGTCTCCAAAAGGATGCAATCTTACATGTACAAAAACCTTGATAACATGGTACCGGCAAATATCAGAACTTCCCATAATCTATTTGGTGTTAGGTTACCTGCATACTCTGCTTTTTTGTAAAAGCACTCAATCACTCCACAGCAACATTTATTGATCACCTACTTTGTGCTAAACAATGGGGATATAAAACTACTTAAGCAAACCTTTACATGATGAAGATGAACTTGTGAGGATAAAGACACAAAGACACTAAGGGAAAGGGCGAGGAGGGGCATTTACACCACTCAGGGTGTGAGGAAAGGCCTGCACAGAAGATACCCCTAAACTGAATTGGTGTTTCCCCATAAGTAACTGTGAAACAATGATGAGGTTCCAGGGAGAGGACGTTGTTCCACAGGTTCTCAATGTCTATCTGGGAATTAATCAAGATCTTGTCCTGATGAAAATCAGCACGAAACTATTTTGAAAAGAAAAGTCTGCCCTAGTTATAAAGCAGTATTACTAAAATAGATTGAGCATTTATTTAATACAAGGCTCCATTTAAACCTCCAATAGTGAGGAAAACTTACCGTAAGCAATATTGCAAGGAAGCTGGGCAAGGTTGGGTGGGATGATTATAATGGGAGAATTCGTTTTTACACAAAGGCACACACAGGATAAAGTCTTAATTAACAAGAATTTAGGTCGAGGTTCAGCTTACAGCACAAGAAGACATTAAAAAATAAAAAAACAGGTTATGTTCCAGTTTTATTTATTTTAAATCCTAGGATATGTCTAGAAACCCTTCCAATTCAAAATAATCCTCTCCCTTTCCCTGAAGCCAAGGTGTAATATGAGGGTGAGAAGATGGACATTTAGAAAGACAGCTTTAAAGCACGACAACGTTGTTTTACATTTAAGAAATCCTAAATGGTATTTACTTAATTTCTGGGTGGCTAAATGTACTATTGCTTTCTGAAATGAGAGGAGACTGTAAAACTGCAGTTAACCACACCATGCCATATGTATTCCAGTAAAGCACTGTTTCACTCCCAGAAAGGAAGAGCTTTCGTCCAAATGCATTCAGCAGGACAAGGATAAGCAAGAAAGACACAAAGGAAAAGAAGTGACAAAAAGTAGCAAAGGGAACCTCATGTTTGGCCTGCAGACTCAGTGGACATGCCTCTTCTGCGAAGATACGAATTTTTTGAAAATTCTTCACTGTAACTGCATCAGGCCTAAGCAAAGGAGGAACGTACACCTGGTATTTCACAGAACAGAGAAAGCAACTGCAGCCAGAAACAGGAGAACTCAACGCTCGAACCTGAGTGTTTTTTCAGTACAACCACTTTCTTGGCATAGGGGTTAAGAGCTTGATCTCTGGATTCAGACAGGCCAGGGTTGAATCCCAGCTCTAACTTTCATGTGTTGTATGATAATCTTTCTGGGTATGCTCTCTCCCCACTATAAAATGGAGATAATAAAGCCTACTTCAGAGAGTTTGTTGGAAGATACAGAGATAATCCGTATAAAGTCCTCTGCACGGTGACTGACACACAGGGAGAAATCCGTAGATCATGGCTGTTGTGACTAATCACTAAGAAATTACCCCAGTGATTAACAGATGTGCAGCATTTTAGTTCCTTTTTCCATATCCAGCCAAGGGACCTCTTCAGACTAACTTAGAAGGGGCACTTGTTTTCAAAAGGACTGTCGATGGGAACTGGGTGAGGCTCTGGCCACAGACCTTCCCAGTGCAGGGTTATTAGTGCAGACTTGTCACAGAGCAAGCAGTGAGGGACTGCCAAGGGCAGGGGGCTGGGAGACTTGGAGCTTTAAACACTTTCCCCTCCTGAGGCCCTGGACGCCTGCTGGCTTCTATTTCCTTCCATCCTTGGTGTCCAGGGAGGGTCTGACACAGGGAGCTGTTTTGGGGGAGGATTCCTATTCATGCTTTAGAACTGCACAAGCTGAAGAGAGAGGCTTAGAGGAGAGGCAGACTGAAGTCATTTGCAAAGTTCAAGGTCATCTTTCCTTTTCCTTTCTTTTGACTCTAAAAGTAAAAAGTTATTAATTATATCACAAGCCTAAAAAAATTCTCCTAATCCTGATCTTTATGAAGTTGGGTTAGACACTCATGCAGCAATATCTGTTTTTGTTTATTTTTGAGCAGGTCTGTTGCCTATGCTTAAATGCTCTTGTTAAAGCTCTCTGTTTTATAGCTAATCACATTTTTATAGCAGGCATGAAGCTCTCTACAAGGCCCTTGCTGAGCTGTTCCTGTAAATCAAAACCTTACTCGGCTGTTCTTCTAGCTGGCAGTGGAACAGGGTTAGTTTTACCATTTATGGTTGCAAAGTCCATCCAGAATCTTTTTTTTGTTCCCTTTAGCTTTTTGTTTTTTTCCACTCAACCTCCTCCCCAGCTCCTGCCTTAAAAATGTATATTCCAGGATTAGCTGAAGCACGTATGAATAGGTTATTTCATTTCCTACCATGGCACATTAATAAAGGTGTCAAAATGACAGAGGATGCTTGGCTTATATTCCTGTGTCCTACAGCTATTCCTCGAGGGCAGCCTGTACCTATTTGGGAAAAGATCTGTTTTGTGCTCCTGGAAGCTGACTTCCAAGGTCTAGTTAAAGGATTAAAACATTTTCTAGTAAAATCTATTTATAAGGTACAGAGGACACTTACATGCATCTTGTCTTCTTAGGCCACTCACATCTCAGCATTGTCATTACCTTCAAGCCTGTGTCAGGCTAGGGACAAAGGAAGCCCAGGAATTTGACCTTTTTTGCTAAGCATCTGTATTAACACTGGTGTTAACTGCCCCACCTGCTTTGCTAGTTATGACAAGGCTAAGACAAAATAAAGGAATGTAAGTTTATGAAAAGTCAAAAGAAGACCTACACTTATGCACAGGTGAAACGGGAGGAGTTTTCCCTTATCCCTTTGCAGGACATGCAACGAGGGTGAGGCTTGTGTCTTTGGTGCACCATTACTCAGACCCCTAGAGGAAGCATGCAGACAGGCATGTCATGGGGAGTACGGGCTCCGACGCCACAGCAGCGTCTAGGGTTGAGTGTTTACAGCTCCCAAAGCCCAGTGGGCATGTGTTACAGTGTGTTCTTTCAGCTTAGCCGTCCCCAGGCAGCTTGTGTTAATCAGTTCAATTAGGCTCTCTGCCTTATTGTAACGACAGAGGGCTTTCGGTATCCTGGGTTCTTGCCCTAGTGTACCGGAAAAATTGGATCACACGTGGGCTTGGAGAATGAGTGCAAGGTTTTATTGAATGGTGGAAGTAGCACTCAGCAGATGGATGGGGAGCCAGAAGGGGGATGGAGTGGGAAGGTGGTCTTACCCTGGAGTCGGGCTGCTCAGCGGCCAGGCTCTTCTCCAACCACCCTCCGCCAAATTTCCCTCAGCATCTGCGTCATTCCACCACTGATGGCCTGCCAGCATCTGTCGGTGTGTTCTTCTGCCAGTGTGTTCCTCTTGATGTCCAGCTGTTTGTGCGTGTGTCCGCTAGGGTCTTGGGGTTTTTACTGGCACAGGATGGGGGGCATGGCGGGCCAGAGTGGTCTTGGAAAATGCAACATTTGGGCAAGAAAACAAGAGTGCCTATTCTCACTTAGGTCCATGGGCACAGGCCTGAGGGTGGAGCCCTTGCCAGAGACCCTGCACTTCTCTACACAGCACTTCCCTGCCCACCGCCTGTATCACAAGGAAGCCACTTTTTAAAAGAAAGTTAAAAGGAAGCAAGGGAATAAGGGAATATGGATCCTGTCCAATATTTCCAAGAAAAGAGTCCTCCCAGGCACCCGGGGGAGCTTGTGCCTGTGGGAATAAGAGAAGGGGGCAGTGTCCAGAGGGCTTTGGGCTGTCTGTAAGTCTCGCATCTGGTGGCATCCACCATCACCCATTCCAGTGGTCCAGGCTCTGCAAATTCCAGGCAGACAGCTCACAGGAGATAAGGAGATGCTTTTTGGCCCAAGTCACTTGCCAAAGAAAGACCCCATGAGAAGGCAGTTCTAGCTCTGACATTTGGAGCTCTACTTCTCCAAATGTAGACCACATCGTTCCTCTGACCAAGCCTGGCACTAGGCAAGGCACAGGCATCATAGAAATGAGTAAAATCCCATCACTGTCTGGTCCTGATGGAACTCATTGTTTAGTTTAAGCAGCATTACTCCAACTGGTTCAGAGGCTCAGGGCCCAATCCAAACAGGACTAAGCAGAAAGGGAATGAGTCTAGGAAGGATGGGTGGTGAGTGACAGAAATGAAGGAGGAGCCAGCACTCACCATAGTCACCACTCTCTCCCTTCCTCATTCCTCACATCTTCTTACATCTGTTTTCAGCCTCACTTGCTTGGATGGCTGAGAGCAGACTTCATGTAGGCACCACCCGCTTAGCAACTCCAGCAGAAAGAACATTTTTAGCCCTATGTACGAATAACAACCCCTAGAAGAGCTGTGACCCCAAGATCATTTGCACGATCTTTGGAACACCTTCATTTGCAGCCTGATGGCCATTTCGGATCAGGACTGGATGAAGTCCCCACTTCTATGGCCAGGGGTAAAAACTCTATCATCAGAATAAAGGGGATAGGAAAGTTTACTGGCTTTTCCAGTTAATTCAGGAGAACAGGCTTAACAGTGCCATGACATTCACCTAAGAGAAAAACTGAGAGGCAAGCAAAGATATTAAATGAATAGCTTGTAAAAGACAACAGAGGGAGATACAGAATGGGCCAAAGTCCACTGCAGATGTTAGTGTTTAAGTGGGGAGAATGGGCAGTCAGTGTGATTAGAAAGGTCCACTTTTTGTAGCCTTTTTGTAGTTTTGTTAATAACAAGGGCTAATACTTAGTATTATTGGGTGCCAATCACTATTCCAAGTAATTTAAATGCATTACCTCAGTTAATTCCCATCTCTATGAAGTAGGTACTCTTATTATTCCCATTTTACAGAGCAGGAAACTGAGGCATAGAGGGATTCAACAGCTGGTAGGATCTTTCAATTAGAAAAGAGAAGTGACCCCGGATTCCAATCGAGGCAGCCTACTCTGAGGGCTCAGGCTCTCACTTCCATTCTCTGGCCCTGGCTCTCACCCTATCATGGCCGGCAGAGTCTCTGCCATATCCACAGCAGACGCTCAGCCACAGCACATTCCCAGAACCAAAGTCCTACCTCACCACACACCAGTCTTATATGATTGCTGTTTATCAGAACCCTAAACCAGCCACCTCTCATCTGAACTGTGCTTCTACCATCCAAATCCAGCGATGCGGGAGTCCCTGTGCATAGGTTCCATCCTTGAAGGTATCATTGACTTTCCAGACTTCCCTTTTCTCAGTCGACTTCATCTTAGAAGATGATGAAATGATAAGGAAATCTTTAGATTTCTCTGAGTCAGGCTAAGAGAATTAGGCCAGGCCAACATCTGTCAGTGATCTTAACACTCTGGGGTAAATCATAACAGCTAGACTCAAAGAAAGCTTCTCCCCTGCTGTGACAGTGCTTGGAATTTAAATACATTCGAAAGAAGAAAAGTGGGCAAAAGGTAACAGGCATCAGAGGAAAACGTCAGCCCCAGAAGTACACTGAGCAGCACCTAGATCCTCTTGGGTGGAGTAACCTCCAAAGCAACAGGAAAACCCATCAGAGAAAACAACTGCACTGGTTGCCTACAACAGCAAAGGGAGGGCAGGAGAAAGAGCCAGATGACGGCAGGTTAGCACTTTACAGCAAAGGCTTGGAGGAGCAACTGGAATGGGCATCATTCGAGCTTTAGATGCAAAGGTCCGAATATGAAAATTGGTCTGTTCTCACTGTTGGATGCAATTACATGAAACATCAAGTTGATTCATGATTTTCCCTTTAAAGGCAAGGAATACCACTCAGTGATGCTAGGCCAACCCTTGGTGTGTCTGCTATGTGATGTCCTGATGAAAGGTGGTGGGGAAACCTGCCCATCAAGAGGGATGTGCACTCTAGTGCCTCAATACTGACAAGAACAGAAGTCAGTTGTCACTCTAGGTTATCATCCTGGGGGCCAGGTGGCAGGAAAAGGGTGACACCAACAGATAGGAAAGCTCATTAAGAGGAATGGGAAAGCCATGTCACATACAGGAAACATTCCACTTTTCAAAGTACAAACTGAGTATTTTAAGTGAAGATGAAAAGGGCATCCTTTCCCTTAACTTAGAGTGCCAACATCCTCAAACACTGATAACACTCCAAGCACAGAAAACCACTCATTTTCCTCTAACCTCTAAATCCATTCCTACAATTACAGCAGTACTGAACTCCCTGTGGCTCACACACTGAAGAATCCAGCATCTGTTGACCAACTAATCTGTCCCCATCCTCCATCCCCACAACATTCCCAGCCTCTGGTAACCATCATTCTACTCTCTGCTTCCATGAGATCCACTATTTCAGATTTCACATATGGGTGAGATCATTCAGTATCTATCCTTTTGTGTTTGGCTTATTTCACTTAACATAATGTCCTCTAGGTTCATCCACGTTGAGAATTACAGTAAGATAGAAGAAATAAGTTCTGGGGATCTATTGTTAACAATAATGTATTGTATATTTCACAATAGTTACAATGGAGTATTTTGAATGTTCTCACCACAAAGAAATGATAAATATTTGAGGCGATGAATTCCCTGATTTGATCATTATACAAAGTATACATGTACTGAAACATCATACTGTAGCCCAATATGTACAATTACTATGTGTCAACTAAAAATAAAATTTAAAAAAATATTTCGTCAGGACTGCTTTCACAAATCTATAGTGTTAACTGGAGAATTTTGAAGAACAATGTATATTTATTCTAATCATTGACCAAAGGGACAGTTTCCTAGCTGGGGATTATTTATTTTAATTGAATTGGGTTTTGGTTATACCCATAAAACTGATTATTTTAAGTAATTGCTTAGTTTTGAAAGTTGGAAAGCAAAAGCTTGTTTTCTAACATGAAGAAATGCCTCATTACTTAGCTCATTTGTTTAAAAAAATATAGAAAAGGATCTTCCTACATAATGAGGATAGCAAAAAGGGCAGAAAACTATTGGTTTACACCAGTGGTTCTCAACAAGAAACAATTTTGCACATAACTCTCATCCCTGGGGATATGTGGCAATGTCTGGAGATCTTTTTGGTTGTTATACTTGGGGTGTGCAATTGGCGTGTAGAGGGTAAAAGCCAAAGATGCTGCAAAACACCTTACAATGCACAGCACAGCTCCCCACCATAAAGAATTATGAAGATCAAAATTTCTGTTAAGCCAGGGTTGAGAATCCCTGGTTTGGACAAACCTGGATTCAGTTATATTCATTATTAGTTGAATGGGACAGCCATTTAAATTCTTTTAGACAGTTTCCTCATCTGCAAAATTTTAAAAGACTGTTGTGAGCAACTATGATTAATTTACTTGTACAACCACTACTACTTCTATAAGTTCAATTTATTGAGCATTTACTATGTGTTAGGTATTATTCTAAGTGTTTTTGTTTATCTTAGTTAACCAGTGCAACCTACCTTTTGAGGCACTATTATTATTTTTCTATTTTATAGATAAGAAACTGAGGCACACAGTTGGTAAATATCTTGCCCAAGGTCAAGAGCAGATAAGAGGAGGAACACAGTGCCTGAAACAAAATGTGTACACCACAGGTAGCAGCTATTTTTACATGTCATCCCACTGATACTGGTTTTAGATGCTTAATGAAATACTTAAGAGACAGTGAACTTGGACGTCCCAAGAAGCCCTACATCAAGACCTATTATATAACCTAAGGAGGTAGAAATCACACATCATTTTCTCCTTTTATCACACTGGAAAACATTACCTTGTGCATTTTTCTAAAAAAAAAAACTGAAAATAAACTGATGACGAGCAGCAAAAGGTAATAATATTTAGAACAGAGAAAAGAGTTGGAACAAGAAGGAAGAAAACTCCTCAATGTCAGTGTGACATGCAGGCCAGCTCAGCAAGCAGCAATAGGAGCTGTCGCATTGCCCATGACGTGCAGCGTTGGAGTTCCCGCTAGGTGCCGGGGCAGGGGGAAGCAGATGGTGGTGATGTCCTGCCCATGGTCTCACAACTCTGGGGAGATGGAGGACAAGGCCTGATTTACTGGCTCTGTCTTTGGCAGTTGAGGATGGAAAGGACCTTTCTTTCTGGACCAACTACCCAGTATGGATTCTAGAGGGTTCCTTCTCTCCCACCCCTCTGTGTGGTGATCTTTCTGAGCCTTGTCAGCCCTATTAGTACTTCATTAAACAAAACTCTCAGGCACTGCCTACATAAACATACTGGGTTATGGAGTCAGCCCCACTGTCATCTGGCTTTGAATGTTATTACAAGAGGAAACCAGGCATGTTCTGGTCTTGCTGATGGTCAGAAACCTTCAGCCTTGGGGACACAACACTATTGCCCAAGTTTCCCATGCATGTTTCTTCAAGTGGGGCATTTATAGGCAAGTGCTGGCTGATCTACCTGGAGAGCCCTCAGATATAGACTAGGTACTTTTCAAATGGGACAAGAACATGGCCTGACTGGAGGCCTGACATGGAGTGGTCAAGAGCATGGTTTGAGTTACTGGATGGTTAAGAGAATGGTTGGAGTTACCGGATGGTTAAGAGAATGGTTTGTGTTACCGGATGGCTAAGTGAATGGTTTGAGTTACTAGACCTACACATGTAGGAATGCCAGTTCCCAAATCCAGAAATGTTTTTGACACTCACTAAGCAAACCTCAGTCTTCTAAATTTATAAATTGGGATAATAGTACGTACCACCTATGGTGACTAGGAATTAATCATAATACCCTTATCTTTGTACTGGAGCTATGATAAGCACTTGATCAATGGTTCCCATCCCCAATGGAACCCAACACTCCTGTTTTGTAACAAATGTCTGGTCGTGTCCCCTTTAGTATCCTAAAATGAGATTCACAGATAATAACCAACGTATATAATTTCAAAAGAAATCATATAATGCCTTGTGTAAAAAAAGAGAAATAAAAGAAAAGTAAATTATATTAAAATGTTATACATTTAAATATGTAATTGGTTAGGCTGTTCTATCCAGGAAGATGCAATCGCTAGTTGCATGCTTTGCTCTGAAGGTAGAAGCTGCAAATGCAGGTATACACATGCAGAGTCGCTGCCTGTTACATCACAAGCAACATGGCCACCATGATGTGACTGAGATAGTGAACAGTTCCTGGAAAAGCTCCAATTCTTAGTACTATCATCCCTCAATGCACATGCTAGTTTCATTCTTGGAAAATTTAATACATATTCAATCTGTGCAAAAAATACCTATTTACATAGACACGGGTGCTAGACTTGAGACCCAAATAACTACTGATCTTATTTTTTAAATCTACATGGATGTCCAGTGAGCTGCAATGTCAAGTGGAACACAAGCATTTCCTCACTGTCCTCACTGTGCAAGACTGTTCTATGCCTTGCATGTCATTAGCATCCCTTCCCATTTCCCGCTGAATTCTCACAGCCTTGAGGGCAGTGCTACACCAGTTGAGAACAATGGTAGTTATTGTTATTATAACTAATGCAAAAGGTCCTACAGCTCTATGAAATGATCATTATCCACTTCTCTTCTCCCAGAGCACTAACTGCATTTCGAATTAGCACTCATTGGGAACAGTGAGTGCATGTGGGCCTCTTTGATGGAGAACAAAGGTGTGAAAGGAACAGGGGCAGGTTCTAAGTAGGGAGTGAGCTCAAAAGGCTCCCACCTCAAATGTCTTTCGCTGCTGCCACAATTTGGATTCTGTAAAACTACTACCAGGATGCCAAGAGTTAAGCTCAGATGTCTGAAAAGGAAAAGGCAGTAGTTATTCTCAGGGCTTTTGAATTACAATCAGCCATGTGGATTTCTGACGATTCCCCAAATATAGGGTTTCCTATAAAGGGGTTTTGTTATTATAACCACTTATTCTAATCCAGCAAGGCTTGGAGTTGTGATTTCCTCAAATGTTTTCACTTGCAATGCTTTTTAATGGGAGCAGGAGAAAACTTTATTATGGGAGAAGACAAAGTGGTCTTAAATATGTAGGATCCACAACCTGCCAGCCCTTGAGTTCAGGATATGGGGATGGGTTTGCTTGAAACACTACATAGATGCTAAACCCACAAGACGGGTTCTAGAATTTCTCTGGCCCAGATAGAGATTGTCTTCACTTAATTCTAACTAGCCTCGGCCAGGCGTTTGACAATCACTGCACCATGCTTGAAGCCCCTGTGGGTGGTCAGCATACTTCTTGGCTCAGTGGTCCAATCCATTGAAACTTAAGTAGGTCACAATTTCTGGTACATTTTCCTTCCAAAAAGTTATATTTTCAAGCATCACTGCACTTCCAAGCTATTAAAAATCTAGTAACTAAAGATACAGGAACAAAAACAGTCCATTTCACCTTCTAAATTACATTGAAAATTATATAAATTGAGGTTTCTAATTATATATGTCTTAAGTCTTGGATAAAATGCAGCAATGAAAATAATATCCCTAGAGGTCACTATATTTTGTTCAGGGCTATACAGAGAGAGAGGTTCAGGAATAAGAAGGAACACAAGTAGAGTGGGAATAAGTCCCTAACTCAGATAAGAGGGTTTCCAAACAAGATGGGGTGATTCAGATAGAGGGATCAGGAAGACACTGCTTGGTTTGATATGGAGCCTACTTAGTGTGATGCTAGATTACTTAAGTGCTGTCAAATTAATTTAACAACAGTTAGTCATGTAAAGGAATGTGCTCTACCAAATGCAGGGCTTTCTAAATCTAAATACACAATGAACAACGAAACAAAAAGATAAATTTATTCCTTTATGATCTTGAAGGACCTCAATGAAGTCGATCCCATTTACAGATCAAGTGCAGGACAGCAAGTCTGGGTGAAATTGCCCAGGATTTAAAGGCCTGAGAGTGACCAGATGAATAGTAAACAAAGTTATCCAGACAGCTAACTGGATGCATTTGGAACTAGCATCCAGTGGAGGTTTCAGTACATCAAGTGCATAGACCCTGAAGTCCAAACCTCTCATAAAGGCATTTCTGAAAAACCACACCTGGTTGCTGCTCTATGGCAAAAGGGGCAACAGGGCCTTACTGGAGCTTGTCTCCCCCCGGGACTGTTGTTCTATGTTTGTGCATCTGCTCTGCTTTCAGCTAGTTAATTCAAAGACCAGGTTGGTGACTGCAGATTTGAGAAGAGATCATAGTAAGACACTCCAAGTTGTAATGCAGTAGGTTCTCATAACAATAACTAAGTTTATTGAGAGTTTCCTGTGTGCCAGGCATACTGCTAAGCTCTATACATCTGTTCTTTCACTGAATCCTGGTAACTGACAACACTGTGAGGAAGGCATTGCTACCCCATTTTACAGATGACAACTAAAGCACAGTAAGGTTCAGTGAAGTGGCATAAAGTTATACACATGGTAAGGAGCAAAGCTGGGACCTGAACTCGGTTCTGCCTGTCTTAAAAAACCTACACTTTTCTCTGCAGCCTCCCATCAGCCTTTATATTTTGCCAGTATTGTAGAAATATAGATGGAATATTCCACCATCCCCTACACATATTTCTTTTTCACATCTGAACTATACTAGGTTCCATTCATTTCACCTGAAATAGTCTCCCCATGTCTTTCAGGTAAAACTCTTTCCTCTGTGGGTTTTGAGGTGTTGCCTATGGTTTTCTGCTCCCTCATACAATCTTGAGATCACTTCCATTCCACTGGAGTAACTGCAGTTGCTTCCAAGTCCTTTATTATATACCCTCTATACAAATCCTGTATTCAAAAAGCATCTGCAAGATGCACTGGTATATTTTAGGTGCTTAATATCATGTTCAAAGACTGCATCCCAGCATATATGCACACTATGAACATAATAAAGAATTTGGAAAAATTATTTCCCCAACTACATTCATGAGTTTCACTGTTTGTTCCTGCTCAAGAAAAAGGCAATTCTGTTGTGAAAGAGATACTTCTGTCTTTCAGGTAGATGGACACTACTATCAGGTAAAATTTTAGATAAGCAGGGATCCAACTTACTAAATGTCACAAGCAGAAAAAAAAAAATCCTCTTTATTCAGAGAAATGCTTAGTCCTACGAATGGAATATGTGAAGAATTTCAAAAATTTTCTCCCCAGCAACATATAGTGGTTATTTCTGCTTTAACTAGCACATGATTATTTGACATTACATGGTACCATTTCTGAGGGCAGAAGTATCTTCTCATTTTCTCTAACTTTCTACTGAGTTCCTGCTGGAGGCTCTAGCAGAGAATCCATTTCCTTGACATTTTGCACTTCTGGAGACCACTTGCATTTGTTGACTTGTAGCCTCTTCTCCATTTGTAAAGCCAGACGCAAAGCATTTTCCAATGAGCCTATCTCTGACTTTGACAACTCTTTGCATTGTACATATCTTTCTTGGATTCTGACTCTGACCCTTCTCCTTTGCTCTTATAAGGACACCAGTGATTACACTGGATTTACCTGGATAATCCAGGCCAATCTCTGTATCTCAAGATCTGTAATCACATCTGCAAAGTCCCTTTTGCCCGGTAAGATAACACATTCAAACATTCTAGGAAGCAGGACATGCACATTCTTGGGGGCCATTATTCTGCCTAACACATTTTCCCACTGCTGATTCATTTTCCTAAATTGGTCTTGCTCTCTGCCTGCAATACTCCTATTTACTCTTTAATACCCAAATCATCCAAATCTATGTGTCCCCCATACCCTACAGAGGTAGATGGACCACATAACTCTTACCTAGATACCGTGCACACACCGTTCTCATGTCATGTATCATATTATAATATTCACTTTCCTCCTTTACCAGATCATTCCTAAGTTCGTTGAGAGCAGGTGCGTAGGCTTGTTCGTTCACGTACCCTCATAAATTTGCACAAATGACTAATGAGGACCATATATCAGCAATTACTGTTTGAGAAGTGAATGGGTGGATGAAAGGAGAAATGGATGAGCGGGTGGGTAGATGGACTAATGGGAGCATGTTAAAATTAGAATTTAAACCATATTGAAATTTATCTAAATAATCATCTCAATCAATGTGGGAAAATTATTAAAATATTTTAATTTAATTTTTAAAAGGCCTTTGTATGATTAAATTTTACTCTCTATATATGGTCCTTCAGAGGCAACACACATAATCTTCATTTTTCATACTAGGAAATGGAAATTTAAGGACATGAAAGGAATCCAAACATATAGGGGGAACGTGAAAGAAGTGATAAACTTCCACTTCCCATTTCCCATCTATGAACCACAGAAATATCATTAAAGGGAAGGATTTCAGTAATATTATGTGCTGAACAATTTTTGCTCTAACTTGGATTACTAAAGAGAAGGGTCATTTTCCGAGGTCTAAACTACTTAGCTCTCTTAAGGTCCGGGCCTCCCCCGGGAGTAGAGGGGTGGGGAGCATTACCTGTCATTGCTGTGGCTGCCTTTTTACAGATGTGCTTTGAAGAGGAAGTCTATTGTGAAATAAATTTCCTTTCTTCTTAGATACATTAAAATTTCCACCCTCTTTATGATGTCCCAGAATACATGGCTTATATCTCCTTAAAGGGGAACTTACTAATGGGACCTAGGGCCAGATGCAGTGTATCAAGAAGACTTAGGCAGAAATCTTGGCAGAGCTCCACCTGGGGGTGACGGAGAGCACAGCCCCAGCAGGGTTAGGTGACTCCCTGACACGGGTCCTGGTCCCTGCTCAGCCCTCATACAGTCCAGCCTCACTTTCCCACAAAATTCCTAGAATAAAGCCACATGACCCAAGAGAATCTAAATATACTCACAACATTTTGAACACACATTTTTAGCTGATTAATTAAAAATAACAATAAACAATTTCCTGGGAGTTGAGGGCTTGAATAAACACACAAGACAAGTTTTAGGTCTCCAGAGACTACTTCTAGTTGCCCCGAAGCTGTGGTTGATTAATTAATTCTGCATTTGAAATGGAAACATCCTCCCTCCATTTCAAATGAATAAGCAATACACCTTCAGCTCTCATCTCCCTCTCTTATTCTATGTACCACCTTCCCTTAGCTTTTGTAAACATTACAGAGGATAATTAGGGCTACAGTTTATTTATTATGACTGGACATTACCTAAAGCTCTGTATGTGAAAAATGAGAACAGGTGATTGCATGCTCAAACTTTTTTACTGTCATCTTCAACAAACAGAAAATCTCAGACAATAAAGTATTTTTCCAGCATCTGATACAAGCCGAAGACTTTCCAATCAGACATAAATACTTCAGAAGCCATGTGGCAACAGGCTGATTCCATCAGTTAAGATGCAGCCTGCACACACATGTAGTTGTAAGCAGCTTTCCCCTTAACCAAGAGCCCTTCGGGAATTCTATTGAGGAAATGTGTTATAATTTAGGCATCAATTACTCCTTGATCAATACAGCTGGACTTTTTTACCTGGATATAAAGATTTTAGAACAATGTGCTATAAAAATAAAGTATTAAGCAAGTAATTTAGAATAAAACTTAAAAGCTGAAATAAAGAAAATTTAAAATAAAGAAAATTTAAAATATTTTTATATACCAAAATAAAATCAAATATTGAAATACCATTCTTTATAAAGACAAAAAATATTTTTGTCTCTGTAAGATGTTATGTTAGGTGGAAGTGGTAGTGATGAACGTTGTATGTTCACCCAACCTGTTTTCCTCCTGGATACACCCTAAGGCCACATTTCCTAGCCTCTCTTGCAGTGATGAGTTAGTAAGGTCACGTGATTGAGATCTGGCCAGTGGAATGTGAACAGAGGTGAGGGAGGCCATTCACACCTGGCAATTATTTCCCTCGAAGGAACCTCAACAGTATCTCTTCTTATTCTGTGGCAATTTTGCAGGCCACAAGTTCACCTATGATGGACAAAGCCTGGGTTCCCAATGTCTAAATGACACAATGGAGCAGAGCTCCCCTCCTCTCTTCTGTCCCCCACCCTGCCTCTGACCACCTTGGTCTATGATACAATTGATCAATCAACATTTAGTATATTAAGTGGCTGATATTGCTGGTGTGTGTTATAACCATTAGTGTATTCTGACTAACGCAGACCTGAATTATCCTGGTGAATGACATGCTGTGTTTACATGAATCTAAACTAAATGAAACAAACTAGAGATGTTGTATTCCTTGTAAAAAGTCATCTTGCCTAGGTAACACCAATTATGTTCCACTCTTCAAAAAATAAAATTCCATTTCCTTATGTTCTTATTTGACGTATTCCTATTTCCTAACAAAGCCAAAAAGGAAATGTACAAATGAGATAAACAAAAAATCAAAACCAGCATTAACCACCTTTATATTTGGTTCAAATCTAATCAAAGTATAGATGGCTGTATTAAATCCACATTTTTTGAAACTTCTTTTATCTGACTAAAAGTACAGTTTTTCTAAATAAAAGCAGTTTTGTTATAAAAATAGAAAACATACCTAAAAGCAGAAAAAAAAAAACAGGTCATCCATGATTGTCCCTCCCACTGGTAAATACTACTAACAGGTTTATATAAACCATTCTAGTCTTTTCTCTAATCTATGCATGTGAGAATATAAATAAACATCTAATTTGACAAATCTGTAATCATACATTTTCAGTTATGCCCTTTATACACTTTTCAATATGTTGAGAACATTTTTCAACAGAGTGTTTCTTCTATGACATCATTTTTAAAGCTGCTTATAAATATACTTTTCTTTATTAACAAAGTCCCCTACTGATGAGTATACAGGTTATTTCCAATTGTGTTGTTGACATTATCAGCATAATTCTAAAGTGAATAAACATGTAAGGAAATCTTTGCTAACTTTCTAATTACATACTTTGGATGAATTCCTCACATTGAGGTTGAAAATTAGAAGGTATGCCTTTTTATAAAGCTTTTGACACTAGTTGTCAAATTGTCCTCCAGAAAGGTTAAAGCAGTTTATATACCTACCAGATCTGTCATGTTCTACATATGATCCGTATATTTATTGACATATCTGTTCTTAAATGTTATGCACACTCATTTGTTTGTGTCTTTTAATAATTATATTTTCCATACTGATTCTTGCTGGTATACTAAAAAGCTAGTCATCATTTTGTGATTTACGTGCTCATCAATGGCATGAACTTAGAGGTCAGCGTTGAAGTAGTGTCTCCATCCTGCTCTAAGCTTCACTTTCCTCATTTAGGCAGTGAGAATAATTAAAGCCATAACCCACATGGAATTATTATGGCCATTTATGAAGAGAGAAAGCACTTAGCACAATGTCAAAGTAGCTAATGAGCAACAAATAAAATTGAACAACATAATACATTGGCATCCTAAAACTTTTTTCAGAAATTCACACATTTGGAGCCATGTTATTGCCATAGATTAAAGCTGGCTCACACTCATGACGTAACTGGGCTTCAGCAAACATTTATGGAACACCAATTATCTGCCTAATTATTTCTGGCTGACATCTCATCTTTACAGTTGTTTTCCCCTACTATGGGTATGTTAATTAATAGCCTACTGACATCCAAACACTTAACCAACTGATAAAAGGCCAAGTCATTTATTTAAACCTGGTTCTTTCCTCTCTATTTGGTTATAAGTCAGGAAGGTGAAACTAGATAAATTAACAACTCCTAGAATAATTTCTCCCCTGAAATAGCTGCCCAGTATAGTTATTCAGGTTGCACATTGCAAAAGTGCAGCAAATCTCAGGGGCTCAACTCACATGTAAGACATCTGTTTTTGATTATAACTTTAGCACCTTCTTATATACTAAAAGAATTTTACCCAAAAATTCCCAGTGAGGTTTATTTTTCTAACAAATGATACTTAGAATAATTTTCTGAAAATTGAAAATAAAATGTCTTTGGGAAGAGCTGCCTTCTTCAATGTACATGAAAACACCATGTAAGGTAGCAACACCCTTGCCTTCAGTGGTTTTAATGATTTGCAGAAGTGAGTATGTAAAGGACTGGAAAAAAAACTGCATTGAATTCTGAATGTAGATACTTGTTTCATTGACAAAAGCTCAATTAAAACTTGTGTCACCTCTTAACTTTGGTGATCGAACCTTTTGCTCCAACAATCATTTAGAGAGAAAATTTGGCCAAATGTTTATGAAATGGAAATAAACCTACCTCCTTTGCCTCTCAATTCCATAAATGGTACAAATGTCTATTTTTTACTCATGTCTTAGTGTTATCACTATCTCATTTTTTCCCATGGCTGAATTGTTAGATGTGATTGACTAACTCTTATTCTATATGGACTAGTACAAAGTTCTCCATGACTTCACCACAAACAGGGAGCCAGTCGGCTGTTACCACCTAAAAATGTCATTCAATGCTTGAGGGGAATATTTCAGTAGATATTTTTTGGGGGGTACTCCAGTATTTACTGTTCTTTTTAAGGAAAAATGTAATTTTCCACAACTTTAGTCAACAAATACATTTTGGCATGTCTATTTGAGTGTGTGAGAGACACCATTCTGAAAAAAAAAAAAAACAATGAAGTATATTATGGCTGCTAATATTCCCCAAATGTAAATTAATGTAGAGACAGTCTCCCAGCAAAGTCACCAGGATGGTGTGTGGTATGTAACTTAGTCAATAAACAAACTGAGAAAACATAAATAAGGATTGTAATCACATCTGAAATAAGGATGTCAAGAAGCATTGCAGCTGGAAGGCAAAAGCACTATTCATTAAAGCCCATTCGCTGTTAAATTAGGTTTCAACATAGAGAGCATTTTATCAGCACTGAGTAAAACCAAATGAGGTTTTTCTTTGGTCTTGTCTTTCAGGGAGGATTGTTGAAAAAACAACCAAGTTTCAAGTAAGCTGGTCAAAAATAACTCAGCTTCTCCTAGCAGAGGAGTAGATAGCTGGGGTTTGTCTATAATGCCCTGGCAGAGGTTGATCAAAAAACTAGAGTCAGGATGCTAGTCAGAATCATTTCAGGTGATCATCAAAATTGAAAGAGACAATGCAATTTTCAGCTGTGTGGTGGCAGAGAGTCTGCAGAAAAGCTGGGTTTCCTCCTCTGCTCCAATTTTCTTAATTCATAAAAATGAAGACTAGAAGTCAAAGCCCTTTGTAGCTGCCTGAAATTTTATGATATTCAAATGCACTTTTGTTCTTCGACATTTGTATTAGTCCATTTTCACAGTACTGATAAGGGCACATCTGAGACTGGGTAATTTATATAGAGAAAGAGATTTAATGGACTCCCAGTTCCACATCGCCAAGGAGGCCTCATAATCATGGTGAAAGACAGAAGGCTTGTCTTACATGGCGGCAGACAAGAAAGAATGAGAGTGCCAAGAGAAAAGGGAAATCCCTTATAAAAACATCAGATCTCATGAGACTTATTCACTACCATGAGAACAGTGTGGGGGAAACCAGTCCCATGATTCAATTATCTCCCACCAAGTCCCTCCTACAACATGTGGGAATTATAGGAGCTACAATTCAAGATGAGATTTAGGTGGGGACACAGCCAAACTGTGATAAGATCATACTATCAAAGAAAGAGTTTGATTCCTCTCAAGACAACAGCTGTTTTCACAGGACAGCTTTCTATTGCTAACCCACATACACCATCTTGAAGATGTCCATAAATCTCAACTATCAAGGCATGCTTTCTTACATATATGACACCAGTAAGCAATTTCAGATTTTTGTAGCTCTATATAGCACTTCTATTTTCTGGGCTGAAGAGTCAGCAATCTGAACATCAGTATCACCGAATCCCAAGCAAAGGGGTCTTTCTGATTTCCACCCTGTCAGCTCAAGAGGAACACATGCATACTTTATTTATCCTTGGAGAGGATTAATTTAATTTTGATTTCCTCTCTCTCTGTTTGCTTTGGAGGTTTCACATACATTGCAGAAACTAACTAGAACTTGGCAGTATGAAGGTTGTAATGTGATGTATATCCCTCCAGCCTCCCTTGGCCAACTCAGAGGGGCCCTCAGCAGAGGCAGCAAAGACAGCTTCATTTCCCATGCAGGAGACAGAAGGACATATGGGAAACAAAGTCAGAGTGTTCCATTCTTGGTCAAGACATTGCAAAGAAGTTGACAAACGTAATGTTCCGGCTGAAAGGTGCCCTTTCTTAGGAAGGTGAAAGGTGGTTTAAGAAAGGTGTCACCTTTTTTAGGACATGAAGCTATAGAAAAAGAGGGGTTAGGGTAATAATCAGACTTTAAAAAGACTAGAAATTCACAATTTACCACTGTCCTTTACCTCCACCACTAATGTTAGTATTTTTTAAACGGCTGACTAGGGTGGTGGTTCAGAAACTAAATACACACGGTAGCCTAAGATATATCCTGAGACATGTTATTTTATTGAAAAACTTTGTTTCTGACTCTGATCAATGATTTTAATAAAATTCTCCCCAAACTAAAAAAGATTTCACTGAGAAATTACAGTTAGTGCTCACACCTTTTACAACTTCTGTTGACATGTTCAGTTTCTCTCCTGTCTAGAAATTTACTTCCTTCCTTCCTTCCTTTACTTCCCTCCCTCCCTCCTTTTCTCCTTCTTTCCTTTCTTCCTTCCTTTCTTTCTCTCTCTCTCTCTCTCTCACTCTCTCTTTCTTTCTTTTTTGGAGTGTTGCTGCGATGCCCAGGCTGGAGTGCAATGGCGCGATCTTGGCTTACTGCCACCTCCACTTCCTGGGTTCGAGCAATTATCCTGCCTCAGCCTCCTGAGTAGCTGGGAGTACAGGCACACTCCATCACGCCCAGCTAATTTTTGTTTTAGTAGAGACAGGGTTTCACCATGTTAACCCGACTGGTCTCTAACTCCTGTCCTCAAGAGATCTGCCCGCCTTGGCCTCCCAAAGTGTTGGGATTTCTGGCGTGAGCCACTGCGCCCAGCCTAGAAATTTCTTGAAGACAGGAATTAAATTTCATAACTACTTCTCTACCCCAAAAAGAACAGCATGGTTACTGGTGAGATATAAATTTTTCCTACTGCTATTGATGACAATAAGAACGATGATGATTCAGCCAACATGAAAGAGGTTTGTTTGTATTTCCATTTTTACCACAAGCACTTAATGTCTGCATTAGAAAGTGCTGCTTTTAAAGTTGAGAACCATATTTAATGTGTGGCTTTCCAATCAAAGAATATAAAATGGCAGGTATGGAGTGTTTGACTGGAGATTTCCCAGGTAGCATACTTAATGACAAGCTGCTTCCACTGCAGTCAGGATTTAACATATGGAACATTTACTTGGGGACACGTTCATGAGTGCTTTCCTAGCTAAAAACCATCTGTTTCATCTTCTGCTTCAAATGCTCAAGAAAGTGTTTTCCTTGGCCAGCCCCCTCTGAACAGCAGTGCCCTGCAGCATGGCCACCTATGGCCCTGCTCTTGTAATTGGAGCCCAAAGCTAGATGCCCTCTCAACACACAGATGAGCTCCTTGCAGGGCAAATCACAGAAGATGAAACATTTAACTGGGTGGGAATCCTTTCTGTCTCTATAAGAAATATTTTCCGTAAAACTGTCTGAGATAGCCACTAAGAACCAGAAAGTTATTGTTTCGAAAAGCTTGAGTAAGATTTTAAAAAATACAAAAACAAAAAGCTTTGCAGATGTTTTTGAAAGGCATAGCCATATTTTCTGCTTCTCAAATTACAAAGTCCAGTGAAAACCTTGGCATCAATACCCTGCTGCATTTTAAAGATCAAAAAGTCAGGTCAAGAAAAACTTTTAGCCAATCGGATATGACAGCAGAAAAGTGAAAAAGAAAAATTTATCGGTCTTCCCTTGTTCACTTTTAAACCAACTCATTACTTAAAAAACATCTACAAAGATGGTTTAGATAGAATTTTAGAGCTGAAAAGGGCCCCCTGGATAATTACAGGCGTGAGCCACCCCCAGCCAAGTTGGTGAATGGTTTTAAGGAGAGGACACTGGAGGCAGTTAACACCTAATAAAGAAAAAATGAGGCCTAAGCAGGGCAGTTTAATTCCAGATCGGGAGAGGAGATCCAGGAAGCGGGACTGATGTAATTTAGAGGTTATCAATGATATGGAGGACATGACTTATGGAGAGCACATACAGCAGTTAGTTGGAAGCAGTGAGAACTCTACCTACAATGACCCTGTCTCCATTAATGTTGCTTTGTGTTCTTATGATGCCACTTCCAGACTTCGTTGTAGCGGCCAATTTCTAACACTCAAAAAGAGATGAAAAATAATTAAGGAATAACACAATTATACAGTCCTTCTCTTCGGTGTCGAAAGAAATCTAACTCAAACCAGGGAATGATAAAATGAATGGTCCTATTAAAAGCGTTCAAAATACATTCAGAATCTTTCAAATTGCATCCTTAGTAAGACGATAGACTGCTCAGAACCTAGAGAAGGGGAATTTTATAAACTGCATATTAGCAGGTATTTAATCCAACAAATCTGTGATCAGTGGTGGGAATGGAAGCCCCCTGAGAGAGGGCAAAGCCACATGGTCAATAGCTTTCCTGCTGCGCATTTCTTCCCAATCCATGCAAAATAAGACATTATATCTCAGGTCAGTAAGTAGATAAAATTAGCTGAGACTTATGTAAGCTCATTGAAATGGTGAATGGAAGCAATTCAACAGCCTTTTCAGGCCTTCAAAAGGCCAACACTTTGTTCCAGTATATCTAGAAGAAATTAGATGATACAAGATTGTGTTATTTGTTAAAGTTTATCAGACAGTAAGTTGTACACCTTCCATTATTTATTTCAGATAATGCCTAGATTCAGGACAAAACCTTGCATATACAGGATTTCTTAACAGTCAGGGGATACAAGTATATTTCATAAAAAGAAATCTGATTCTAAAAGTTCAACTACAGCAAAAATACTTTCAATTAATATATGAGTAAGATAAAACATAACATTTTGAAGATAAAGTGTATTTTGGCTCAGTGGCATTTTTTAGGGAGTTGGCATCCCATTCCAGGCACTACAACTGATACATTATTCATCTGATTGCTGATTTAGTTTGGATTCCAAAATAAATGCAGATAATCTATTTGACCTCGCCTGTGGCAGTTCAAGGAGGTCTTGGGGGAAACTCTGTTGATATCAGGTTCATTCACATAACACAGACTGACCACTGACATGTCTGCAGTGCTGTGAATTCCAGAGGGTCTTCTTGAGGTCAGTCCTGGAATCTTAATGATCTAGCTGGAAGAAATGCTGTGAGTTTATCAGGTCAAACAACAATTTTCCAGTTCACTAAGACAACTTCTTAACTCTTTCTGATAACACAGGGAAACATGAAAATCCACAGATGGCAAAATATCAGAATTGCCTGAGATAATTATCAGTTGCGTTTTTGTGATTAGGAGAGATTGGGCTAAATTCTAACCCAATTTTAGGGGGAGGAAGGATTCTGTTATAGCTCTAAATTTAGTAATTGTCTCCGTGTTTTTTTAGTTAAAACCAAAAACTCCTAACCCAAACAGTAAAATTACAAACCCTATGAGTTATGATAATGAACTTTGTAGAGTGCTGCTATTCTCCAAAGGAAGAGGATAATTCATAATGCGAGTTTGCATTCTGAATAGAAACCCTATAGCCAACCTGGTTGGATCTGCTATGTTAATTCAACTATCTCTGCAGACCTTTTCTCAATATGGTCATTGCTATCAGTGCCTTTCCTTCAAAACCTTTTGAGCAATCAGTAATAGTCAGGTCTGGCCCTTTGTAAAACCTTTCATGAAACTTCATCATACATCTACATACTTCTATAATGTAAGAATTGATATTCAATAACACAGCTATTATCAACAGCTAAATAAACTGTTCTGTGAACTACGTACAGATATTGTGATAACATTAACATCATATATGTGCCATTTATTGAGCCTGGCGTGGTCCCAGGCATTGCAATGAATTATCACTAGTTCTTAATCTAGTCTCTGAGACTGCTATCACACTTCTGTTTCAAAGCTAAGGAAATGCTGGTTCAAAAAGACACCTGATACCACATGGTAAGTAGTGGAGCTCTTTTTGAACTAACCTGAAAGGCTCTAAAGCCTATACTTAGTTTTCCCTCTATAACGGTAGAACACAATGTGATTGATTTTCCCAACATTGCAGATTTACATCCAAATGCACGTTCTCACTTGCAAGATAATCTGCTCAGGGAATTGCATGCTTTTTCCAGTAAGCTGTCATTGATTCACATTTTTTTTTTTTTGGATCTTTCCCTTTTGGAGTTAACTTTGAGGTTTAAAACATAAATGGCAGAAGACCCCTGTTCTTTAAAGATGTGTTGGCTGAATACTAAAAAAATAATAATAATAATAATTAAGAGCCAAGATGTACAAATAAAGTAGATGATCAGGCTTGGGGATACTCACAGGGGTCAAAAATGAGTTATAACTAAAAGGACAAGATTAACTTTTTTCTGTGGCTTAGAGACTCTGAAGACAATCCCAAGGAGATCCAAAAATGTTTAAGCAATGGTAACACTGTTGGACTCTGTGCACATTCTTACCATGTGACCACTCCAAAGGACAAAATTCATTTGGAAGAATAACGCCTGCTTAAAAATGTGTCTCTGTGTTCCATGGTGAATGTTTACAATCAGTTTATACACCAAGACTCAATTCCAAAACCTTATTGTAGCAACTACTACTAGATGACCTTAATTATAAAGCACTAGAAGCCATCCATAGGGTTGAGAGTATTACTTTCAATCTGATTATTTAGCATTTTTCTCTAACTTCAGTGGTTTGTTTGTTTTGGTTTTTTTTAGATGGAGTCTCGCTCTTGTCACCCAGGCTGGAGTGTCGTAGCGTGATCTTGGCTCACTGCAACCTCTGGCTCCCAGGTTCAAGCAATTCTCTTGCCTCAGCCTCGCCAGTAGCTGGGATTACAGGCGCCCGCCACCAGGCCCAGTTAATTTTTGTACTTTTAGTGGAGACGGCATTTCGCCATGTTGGCCAGGCTGGTCTCAAACTCCTGACCTCAGGTGATCAGCCTGCCTCGGCCTGGGATTACAGGCGTGAGCCACTGCACCCGGCCACTATATGGGTTTTAAGGATCCAAGGAAACTCCACGGAACACCGTTCAGAACAAGTACTTTCACTCATCTGGAAAATCTGGTGGAACGGTCAAATAAGGCTAAAAATAGCACCCAAATACATTTTGCAAAAGAGAAGAAAAAAGACAGGTGGACAATTGACAGACATTAAATTTAGAAAAATAAATTACAGGCTGGGTGTGGTGGCTCATGCCTGTAATCCCAGCACTTTGGGAGGCCAAGGCGGGTGGATCACTTAAGGACAGGAATTAAGAGACCAGCCTGGCCAGCATGGTGAAACCCCATCTCTACTAAAAATAAAAAATTAGCCAGATGTGATGGCATGCGCCTGTAGTCCCAGCTACTTGGGAGGCTGAGGCAGGAGAATTGCTTGAACCCGGGAGGCGGAGGTTGTAGTGAGCCGAGATCGTGCCACTGCACACCAACCTGAGCGACAGTAAGACTCTGTCTCAAAAAAAAAAAAAAGAAAAGAAAAAGAGATTACAAAATCATATTTGAATGTACAACTTCAGATTTCAAAAGACTTCCTAGAATGTTATTTCCAGCATAAAATCTATGAAAACAGAATCGTTTTTAGAAACTAAATGAAAACACTGTTAATATAGCTAACTTTAAATAGGAGGAAAAAGAGATGCAATACTAGCCAAAGGTGTTTTTAACCACATAAAATAAACGTTGAGGATATTTTGAGGAGTTAAAGATCTTTAACATAATACCTCTTTCAAGTAGTTTAAAGACATTAAAGACATTACTTGCTAATGTTCCTGGAAGAAATCCATTTACAGACATTAAGATGTCTTGCAAATATCCCTCCTTGCTGTATTCTTATATGGTCAAACGATACCTACAAAGACACAGAGAGTAAGTGCCATGGCTTTTTCTTTCCCTAAAAGGCAGGCAAAATAAAGCAGAGGCTCCTTTCATTGACACAACCCAGAGTATAGTCATGGGATGAGTTCAGGTTGCTTTTATCTAATTTTGAGAGAATTTTTACAGTAACTAACATTATTAGCATTAGAAGCTCCCAGTAACAGGGATAGTTTCAGACCTACTATAAACATTTATGTTTAACATTTAACATTCTTTTGTTAATAAGATGCCACTCTCACCCAAGGAACCCAAAATGCCTTTCAAAGGTTGCATATTTCTCTCTGCCCATATCCCATTTATGAGATTGATCAGACCAAGCCTTCAAGATGACAAAGAAAATCAAAGTTGGATCTTGACATTCTTAAATGAACGAAATCATCTAATTGTTTGGTTTCAATGCAACACTGAGCCTCTAAATTATACCACCATTGACAAAATTCTGAAACTGTTTGACTTTGTTACACCTATAACCATAGTCATTGATCATAACCACTAATATCCTTGTGGTAACTAAACCAAAATAGAATCATCCTGAGGCAGAGAGGAATTAGTTTCATCTCAAAAACAAAGTCATCGCTTCTCAGCCTTTCGGCTAAGATCAAGTGTAAAACCAATATCAGAGTTAGGGATTATTAATCATGAGTCCTAAAAACTAAGAATATTTATTAGCCTAAGCTGATACTTATTTTTTAAAAAACAAAAAAAACCAATTGTTTAACTCACCTAGCATAAGTAGGTAAATTTTTACCTATCATAGCAGAGGCCTTATTGAATGAGCAAAAATGTTAGAGAAAATATCCAGGGCTCAGTGTGGCATTATTGATTCAAGTGAAATCGATTTATACTGAAGAAGGGGCAAGAGTTAGTTAGCTGAAATTAAAGGGATACAGTGAAAGAGCTTAGGAACCAGTATATCATTCTACACGACCTTGTAAAAAAAGCAGACAAAATATAGAGTACAGAACTATAGCAACTTTGCATTCTTCCCACTACAAAAGTGGGAGGAGCTGAGCACACACCTGAAAATGTTCAAATGGAGCAAAGGTACAGCTCAAGTGGAACGCAGCATGCACCACTCTCGGTTGCCTTGACTTCAGGCCCTCCTTCTCACATAATAATGAAAGAAGATCTGTGCAAATGAAGTCAGAGAATAATTAAAGGAGAAGGCAAAGCAACTCATGTTTCACTTAGCTCCACCAGGGTATAAGAGCTGAGGATGTTTGGAAAGACTGATGCAGCAGATAAAGAACTAGATAGTGAGGAAAGGGCTGTGAGTGTGTAAAGAGGGGAACTGAGTTGTTTATTCCACTAACTTTTTTTTTATTTATTTTTTATTTTTATTTTTATTTTTTTTTGAGTGGGAGTCTCACTCTGTCACCCAGGCTGAAGTGCAGTGGCATGATCTTGGCTCACTGCAACCTCCACCTCTCAGGTTCAAGCGATTCTCCTGTCTCAGCCTCCCGAGTAACTGGGAATATAGGCGCATGCCATTGCACCGGACTAAGTGTTGTATTTTTAGTAGAGAAAGGGTTTCACCATGTTGGCCAGGCTGGTCTCGAACTCCTGACCTCAGATGATTCACCTGCCTTATCCTCCCAAAGTGCTGGGATTACAGGTGTGAGCCACCACGCCTGGCCTATTCTACTAACTTTGACTTTGGTAAGTGTAGACAATAAACTAAAGATCTGGGCTATGTATTATGTCCCCTGACCAGTGGGATGGCTCTGCTGTAATGAAGGAAAAGTTAGAGGGGGCAGGTAGGTGATCCAATGCCAAGCACAAACACAAATGTAAACCATATGGAGAAAGACTTTTAATTTTAAACAATAGAGAGGAACAATGATTCAGTCATATGGTCGATGATGAAATTAGAAGTTTTATTAGTTATTTTTATAAGAAACTTAATTTCTGTGCTTCATTCAGATGGAAGAAAGAGCTTTTAGCTCTTAAGATAGACTTTTTCTGTTGCAGTTGATTGCTCTATGCAATTAAATATCAACATATTTATCAGTCTACTCAACCAAGGTAATGCTGTGGTAACAAATAATCCCCAAAACAACACACCCGCTTTCCCTCACTCATGTTACACATCTGCTACATACTATCTTGATGGCACAGTCTCCATATCAATACTCTGTGGTCTTTGTGGCAGAGAAAAAGAGAATGAGACAAACCAAATGATGTCTCTGAAAGCTTCCACCCGGAAGTGACACATCACTTCCACTCACATTTCATTGCAGGAGAAGTGACATGAAGGAGTCTGACATCAGTGAAATGGAGATATATGCTCTTCCCTCAAGAAGGGGCAGCAAGTATTTTGAAACAATACTATAATTTACTGCAACGTTCAAGTTCCTGTAAAGAGGGTTCCTGTATTAATCCACATTAACATTAATAATGATCATTGTATGTGTTAGTTTGTGTCCTCTGAGAAACTTACCGTGACAGGATTAGATGTTCAAGTAACTTATGGGTGGGAGGGAGCACGGGTGATACCTGTTAGGAAGAATACGGAAGGAGCTGCAGAGGACCGAGAGTTGGCAGAACAAGATGCAGGGCTGATCCCTGTGGTGGAGAGGTGGGAGAAAGGAAGGTAGGAGGAGTGTAGTTCTAAGAGAGTTTTGGCAAAGCCGATGAAGAGTCACAGAGCCTAAAAACGTATGTAAGAGCAGTCCTGCATCCCACGCTAGTGTCTCCTCCATGATCAATCATTGGCCATGCTCAGCACAACTCTGGGATAAATGCACTGTTGGGTCAGAGCACAGCAACTGGGGCCATCAGTCAATTATTCCCCCTCAGTAAGAGTCTGAGAAGTGCATTTTCTTGGTGCTTAAAATTCCTGAACTTATCTTCAAACTCACCGAGGTGTATACATTAAGTATGTACACCTTTTAGTAGGTCAATCATACCTCAATACGAAAACATTCTACACTTGGATGCTTTTGAAAAGTTCCATTCCTTTTTTTAAAAAAAATTATTGATAGGTTACAATTAGTTACCATCTGCTCAATATGTCAAATTCGAGCGTGAACACTGGGAAGGAACACAAAGATGAGTAACACAGAGACCTGGATTTTGAAGCACTCACTGTACAATGTGTGACACAGGAGTACTAACAGCAGCAACAGCAGCAGAAACAATAAGGCCATATATTTATTGATCCCTCACTCTAAGCATTGTATATATATTATCTCATTTACTCATGGTAACAGTCCTCAGATAGAGGCTTTCATTTTTCATCCTCATTTTACAAATGGAAAAACTAAAATGCAGACATGTAATTTGACAAGAAATATAATTTCATAGTATACAAGTTATGTTGGGAGCAGAGATGAAGGATACCTCCTGACCTAGGTCTTTACATAAGTTAGAACTGAGTTCTGCTGCACCTAGCAGAAATCCAAAATAACAGTATAAACTTGATGAGTTTTACTTTTCCTCATATAAAAAGCCTGGAGGTTAGCAGGCCAGGGCAAATGGAGATCCAAGTTCTTTCTATCTTGCTGTACTGCTGTGTTCAAAATATGGCCTTCCACTTCATGGTCCAAGGTGGCTGCTCAAGATCCAGCCATCAGTCAAAATAAGGAGAATAAGGAAAAATGGGCATGCTCCCTCCATCTAATGACATTTTCCAGAAGGCACATGCACAGCATCCACTTATTAACACTGGACACAATTTAGTCAAATGGCCATACCCAGCTTCTAGGAAATGTATTCTTTATTCCAGGAAAACAAGAGCCATGAAAACACACACACACACACACACACACACACACACACACACACACACACACACACACACAAATATAAAGGAGTAGGAGGAATGGATACTAGGAAGCTAATAGAGGTTTTGACATGATCTTGAGGAAAAACGTAGAAGCTGGTCAGTATAGGATTTTTCAGTTAACAATGCAAAGATACAGACATAGGGAACAGTTCAACGTAGTCAGGGATGTGGCTGTCAGTGGAGCTGAGAGTGAGAAGGGCATTTGTGCCTAACTAAGGAGTCAGAACCAGTTTTCGAGGCTGATTAGAGCCCCTGCTAGATTAGATGGCTCGTCAGGTTGGATCTGCAGTATGGGGTGGCAAGGTGTTGGCAATTGTAGTAGTTATGGTGGCAGAGGTAATGATACAAACAATGAATCCTTACTAGTCTGCACACTGTGCTCACTTAACGCTTCCAGCAACCTATGAAGAGGTAATATTACTGTCAACATTTCTAAGATGCACAAACAGTGGATCAAAGAGGTGATTCAAGGCCACACAACTACAGGGCAGAGACATGAATCCAAGTTGAAGGTTAATACCAGCAAAAATAAATGAAGGCCCAAACGAAAGTTTCTAGTGACTAGAAAGAAAATAATATGGAGCACATCTCAGGACTGGATATCACCTGAATGTTGGCACACAGGAGGGAAGAATGAAAACCCAGCAAGATTTTAAGCCTACAAGATGGGTGAATGAACAGAAGAGAAGTAGGCTTGGAGAAGAAAATAAAGGATGTGTGTAATGTCAAAGTAGAATTAGCAGCTATACTGCTGGGCCTGCCAAAAACAGATAATGCCAAAAGAAAATGAACTGGCCCACCAACTTTCTTACACAGAATCAAAATAGGCGGGTATTTGAATGAAATTTACACTCCACAGTGCAAATTTAGGGTGATCCTCACCCTAACTTCCCAGAAACTCTTCTTAGGTTTATCAAGCATAGTATTCCTTTCCAGGAATAAGACATTCAAGTCTTTTCCAAAAGTAAGAAGTTAAAGTTTTAGAAAGAAGTGCCTCACATGTAGTACGCTATTATTTGATGGTGTTTTCTTTCCTGCTACTGTCTGCCTACTTCAGACAGTAAAGCTGATTCCATCAGATGAAACTGGCCGAAAGAAATGAACTTAAGTTTGAGATCAAAGTTCTGGCAGGCATTATCACCATAAAAAGAAAAGAACATACTCCAAATCAAAGTGTGCCTGCTTCAATTAATTTGAATGTGAAATGTTAGCCCAGGATTGCTATTGGCACATACTTACTATCATTCATTTTCTAAACTTCCAATATTATGCACTAGTGACTACAATTTACCATCAATATATCCCCATAAAGTTTCTCTTCTATTTCTTAAAAAGTTAAAGTACAGGAAGTCTCCAAATTTTCACCACATAGTAATCCCACAAACAAGGTTATAATACTTAAAACTCTTATAAAAGATTTCTGCTGTTAAAATAAAAACTTGACGTCACATTAATAATTGATCAACCAAGACCAAGGCAGGGCTAAAAGCTCTTCTTGGAGCCAAGAGATAATAAGAAATGACAAAGACAGAGCCATCTCACTTTATTTTTTGTTTTCTCTAACAACGCAGATGAGCCACCATTTGAAAACGGTGGAACAAAAATAGGTAAATATTGCAAATCCAAAAGTGAATAAAGAAAGTCAGAGAATAGCTGTGATATGATCCAAGTGTGTTCCAGTTTTCTGCCTCAGGCTAAAATTGTTCTGGAGTACCAATAGAACATTTACCTAAAATCACTGAAAATAACATTTGAAAAGTTGTGGAAAATGGGAATGATGCCAGAAGAATAAGACAATGTTATGATATGATTTTCAAAAAATGAGCAAGTACACTCCCCAAACTGTAGAGATTACTATGGATTCTTAAGGGATGGTGTGAAAGTGTCTATAAGTTGAAGTAGTGATCATTAATAGCTAGCATGGCTTTACTATGTACAGCTGACACCATTTTCTTTTTGCACAAAGTTGTTGCAGAAATAAATATAGTTTGTAAATATAGTAGATAGTGCAGATAGATGGTGATGATTGCACAACATTATGACTGTATTTACTACCACTGAATTGCACACTTAAAAATAATTAAGACAGTAAATTTCATGCTATGTGTATTTTGCCATAATAAAAATATAATAAACATTTAAATATATATATGTGGTCCTCCAAAAACACAACTCAGAATTACAACCAAAAATAATAATAAAAACAAGACTAAGTGAATTTTATCAAGTTAAATGTATCAATTTATGAATCGATACCAACTTTAGGAGGAGCTATTTTGGGCAGAACGGTCTCTGGACTCAGTCGTGACCTATTCAATAGTTTTATCAATGACTAATGGAAGGGACAGCAACTCTGTTGAGTGACAGATTAGGATCCTCTAGATCCTGATTATATTATTCTCTTTGTATAGATATAGATCCTGATTCTATAGTTCACTTTATATAGATACAGATCCTGAGCTAAAAGGATTACATAGTTCTAAAACTATCATTTAAAATGATATAAAACTTTGTTCAGGGGATTAAAAAAGCAACCCAAAGTGCAAGGTTGGGAACAAATGGCTTAGCAATGATGGAATATGTGAAAATGACTTGGCAGATACTTTGAGCGCAAATACATTATCATCCAATAATTCATGAGACCCAGTAAAAGTTGAATTCACACTGACAGGTATATAGCTGTGGATATGAACTACTACACTCTGTTCATCTGAAGGATTATTTTTATTTTGGGCTAATTTAAATGGGCTATAAACAAATCGTAGTCTGTTCATAAAACTGCATCTAGATGGTAAACAACTTCAAAGTCATAACAATTTAGGGTGTAGAAAGTTGCAAGTGTTCCCACTCTGGTGATGAGAGAAAGCCAAGAAATTGTAAACCCCATCTAAGAACTGAACTCATAAAGCAACCTAAATTGAATTCCAAGGAGAGACAGGAGACAAGAATCCTTTTAACTTTGGCAGATCACAGGAGGAAGAAGTGGCCACCGTATAGATAGGTAGAGAGAAATCACTTAAAATGTCATGGTTTTTTAAAGACCAAGTTTGGACTAGAGGGTTAGTTTACAAAGCTAAAGGTCCAGGAGACAGGAAGAGTTTCACTCATTAGTAAGCTTTTTCACTGGCCTCCCCCAGGGGCTCATGGTAAAAATTGGGGGGTATGGAAGGAGAATGATAGAACCTATTTCAGTGGTGCTGGTATTCAAGAAATGATAGCTACTGCTGGGAGCAAGCATGAATCATCACCCATTTCCCTGAATCTCTCTTTTATTAAAAGCATAAGGCTTAAGGCACTAAGGGGAGAAAAGTACCTCAACATACTGAAGAAAAAAGAGAGGAATGACAGCAAACTTCTTTGTAAGATACAATGTAAGCCTGCAGACAATTAACATCTTTATGGTATTAAAGAAAAACAAAAAACTGCCAACCTAGAATCCTATACCTGTGAAAACATCTTTCAAAAATGATGTCAAGATAAAGATTAGACCAAAAAAAAAAAAAACTGAAAAAATTTATTACCAAAGGCCAAAGCAACACAAGCAAAACCACAACAAAATGTTAAAGGAATTTCTTCAGAAAGGAGTTAGGATGCTTGAAGAAAATTTGAAGCTGGGCATGGTGGCTCAGGCCTATAATCCCAGCACTTTGGGAGGCTGAGGTGGGCGGATCATGAGGTCAAGAGATCGAGACCATCCTGGCCAACATAGTGAAACCCTGTCTCCACTAAAAATACAAAAATTAGCCAGGCATGGTGGCGCCTGCTTGTAATCCCAGCTACTCGGGAGGCTGAGGCAGGAGAACCACTTGAACCCGGGAGGCGGAGGTTGCAGTAAGCCAAAATCGTGCCACTGCACTCCAGCCTGGATGACAGAGCAAGACTCCGTCTCAAAAAAAAAAAGGAAAAGAAAAAAGAGAGAAAATTTGAATCTTCTCAAGGTAACGGTAAACTCCAGAAAAGATAAAAGTGAAGATGAATACTAAAGATACTTTTCTTATTTTAATCATTTCTAAAGACAATTGTATGTCTAGGTAACATAGTAACATAGATTGTAGAGTTTACAATATATGTGAAATAAAATACACGACCACATAGCACAAAGACTGAGAGAGAGAAAAATGCGTGTATACTGCTGTGAGTTTCTCATGCTATAAGGTAAAATCTTATAATACTATCTGAAGGTAGATTGTGGTAAGCTAATTATGTATACTATACAGCTTAGAGAAACCCCCATATAAAAAAATTTAAAAGAGATATAACTAAACAGCAAGAGTGGAGATAAAATGTAATCATAAAAACAACAGCAAAATAATCCAAAGGAAGGCAAGAAAAGAAGAAAGGAAAACAGAACAGACAGGATTATGAGAAAACAAGTAGCCAGTTGGTAGATAAGAATACAACCATATCAACAATTACAATAGATGTAAATGGTACAAACACCCCAATTAGAAAAAAAAGACATCAAAGATATAATAACTGACTTTCGGAAAGCAAGACCTGCCTATAAATAGCAATATTGTATGGTATACTTAAAATTTGCTAAGAGGGTAGATCTTACATTAAGCATTCTTAACACAAACACACAATAATAAAGGAGCAGGCCAATATTCTGATAAACATGATGCAAAAACCCTCAACAAAATACTTGCAAACCAAATCCAGCAGCACATAAAAAAGCTAATCCACCACGATAAAGTAGGCTTCATCCCAGGAGGCCAGGTTGGTTCAACATATGCAAACCAATAAATGTGATTCATCACATACACGGAACTAAAGACAAAACCCACATCATTATCTCAATAGACAGGGTAACGGCTTTTGACAAAATTCAATAGACCTCATATTAAAACCTCTCAATAAATGAGGCATCGAAGGAATATACCTCAAAATAATATGAGCCATCTATGACAAACCTGCAGACAGCATTATACTGAATGGGCAAAAGTAGGAAGCATTCCCCTTGAAAACTGGCCCCAAAGCTTCTTCAGCTGATAAAAACTTCAGTAAAGTTCAGGATACAAAATGTATGTACAAAAATCACTAGCATTCCTATACCCCAACAACAGCCAAGCCAAGAGCCAAATCAGAAAAGCAATCCCATTCACGATTGCCACAAAAAGAATAAAATACCGAGGTATACAGCTAATCAGGGAGGTGAAAGATCTCTATAATGAGAATTACAAAACACTGCTCAAAGAAATTAGAGAAGACACAAACAAATGGAAAAACATCCCATGCTCATGAATAGGAAGAATCAATATCATTAAAATGGCCATGCAGCCCAAACCAATTTACAGATTCAATGCTATTCATATCAAACTACCAAAAACATTCTTCACACAACTAGAAAAACCGATTTTAAAATTCACATGAAACCAAAAAAAGAGCCCAAATAGCCAAGGCAATCCTAAGCAAAAGGAACAAACCAAGAGGCATAACGTTACCGACTTCAAACTATACTACAGGATTACAGTAACCAAAACAGCATGGTACTGGTGCAAAAACAGACACACAGACCAATGGAACAGCATAGAGAGCCCAGAAATAAGGTCACACACATATAACCATCTGATCTTTGACAAAGCTGACAAAAACAAACAATAGGGAAAAGACTCCACATTCAATAAATGGTGCTGGGATAACTGGCTAGCCACATGCAGAAGATTGAAGCTGGTCTCCTCCTGGACACCATATACAAAAATGAATTCAAGATGAATTAAAGACTTCAATGTAAAGCCCCAAACTGTAAAAACCCTGGAAGACAATCTAGGCAATACTATTCTGGACATAGGAACAGGCAAAAATTTCATGACAAAGACACTAAAATAGCAACAATAGCAAAAATTGAAAAGTGGAATCTAATTAAACTTTAGAGCTTCTGCACAGAAAAAGAAACTATCAACAGAGTAAACAGACAACCTACAGAATGGGAGAAAATATTTGAAAACTATGCATCTGACAAAGGTATAATATCCAGCATCTATAAGGAACTTAAACACACTTACAGGAGAAAAACAAACCCTTTAAATTTAAAATTGGGCAAAGAACATGAACGGACACTTTTCAAAAGAAGACATACATGCAGCTGATAAACACATGGACAAAAAGCACAATATCACTGATCACTAGAGAAATGCAAATCAAAAACCAAAATGAGATACCATCTCACACCAATTAACAGATGCTGGTGAGGTTGCAGAGAAAAGGGAACACTTATACACTGTTGGGGTGGGAGTGTAAATTATTTCAACCATTAAGGAAAGCAATATGGCGATTCCTAAAAGCAGAACTACCATTCAACCCAGCAATCCCTTTACTGGCTTTATACCCACAGGAATATAAATCATTCTAGCATAAAGATACATGCATACAAATGTTCATTGCAGCACTATCCTGATAGCAATGAAATGGAATCAACCTAAATGCCCATCAATGACAAACTGGCGAAAGAAAATGTGGTACATATACACCATGGAATATTATGCAGCCATAAAAAGAACAGGATCATGTCTTTTGTGGAAACATGGATGGAGGTGGAGGCATAATATATCCTTAGCAAACTAATGAAGGAAAAGAAATCCAAATACTATATGCTCTGACTTCTAGTGGGAGCTAAATAATGAGGATTTATGAACACAAAGCTTGGACCTATTTGAAGGTGAAGGTTGGGAGGAGGGAGAGGAGCAGAAAATATAACTACTGGGTACTGGGTTTCACACGTGTGATAAAATAATCTGTACAACAAACCCCATAACATGAGTTTGCCTATGTAACAAACCTTCACATGTAACTTCAAACTTAAAATAAATATCATTAAATAAATAAATAAAAGAATATCTATCAAAAAACTTATAACTAACTATATATTATTTGAAGACAATGCTTTGCTTCCTGAAATTGGGAACAAGGAAAGGATGTATGCTGTCACTACTTCTAGTCAATATTACGCAGAAGTTTTAGCTAACCATAAGGCAAAGCAAAAAAAACAAGATACAACTTAGGAAGAACTAAAAATGTTTTTATTTGCAGATGACATGACCATCTACATAGAAAATCTCAAAGAACTGACAAAAAAACCTATTAGAACTAATAAATTACTTTACCATGGACACAGGATCCAAGTCAACCCATAAAATTCAACTGTGTTTCTATACAGTAGAAATAAACATTTATAATTTGAATTTGAATTTGTGTCATCCTAAAGCCAACAAAAAAAAGTAGAAATAAATGAATGACTTTCTCAATATAAAAGACTGCTTCCTAACAGTCAGATATATGGAAAAATTACATGGACTGTCTAGCAGCTTCAAGAAAATACAGGTGGTTCACCTTGGAATGGTGAATTCCTTGAAAGGAATTTGAAGTGACAAAAGCAAGATGCTCAATCTTAGACAAAGCCACAATGTGTCATAGGAAATGCTGCAAAAACAAAAGAAGAGGGACCAGAATCATAAAAAAAAAAAATAGTTAGATTACACTCCAAGTTCTGCAAAATGGGCCATGTGGTTAGATTACTGGAAGGACCTCGGTGTACTATCAAGTGAACATACATCATCTTAACAGCCCACCTTGGCTATGTCATAAATATAACCTCATGCTAATATGTAGGTAGTAATAACATTAAATTAACAATGAACTTATATGCCTTCTTATGATTAAGTGGGAGTCTGGAGAGATAAATTGGAAGTTATACATGCTTTAGAAAATCTACAATGGGCCAGGCACGGTGTCTCACGCCTGTAATCCCAGCACTTTGAGAGGCCAAGACGGGCAGATCACTTGAGGTCAGGAGTTTGAGACAAGTCTGACCAACACGGTGAAAACCTGTCTCTACTAAAAAAATACAAAATTAGCCAGGCATGGTGGTGGATGCCTGTAATCCCAGCTACTTGGGAGGCTGAGCCAGCAGAATCACTTGAACCTAGGAGGTGAAGGTTGCAGTGAGCCGAGACCACGCCATTGCACTCCAGCCTGGGCAATAAGAGCGAAGCTCCATCTCAAAAGAAAATTTACAATGAAGCTAGAGTGGGGGCCTTTTTTTCTCCCAAGAGATTTCCCTTTTACAACTGAACTTTGAGCTGCTTCAGTGATTGTTAATGATAAGTATCCACTTTCTTTGAGAAAAAGTCAAAACTGAGAAAGAAGCAGGAAACTTACAGAGGGCATGGGAGTGGGAAGAATCAAGATGTTTCTACCAGAGCTGGCCTAGGAGTGAGTATCCCTGCCTAAAGGGGACACCGTTGCTGATGGAAATGTGGCTCACTCCTCAAGGAGTTGAAGCAGGAAAAATAAAGTGAATAAGCAGACCTCTCCACGTTACAAATAACAAGCTGTTAGATGAAACTGTGATGGTGGTATGGAATTCACTATCATGCATTTTTCATAGTCATTTGGTTTACAAAAGTAAAAGTGCCAAAAGTAAACGATAAAGAAATATCTGAAATAAAGTTTATAGTTTCTCCCTCCCACATTCAATCTCTCTTCCACAATATAAGCACTATTAGCAATTTGGTGTATATCTTCTACAATATTAACTTTGCTTAGATTATACATATAATCTTTTATATGGTGACGACATTGTCATTGGATGTTTTCCTTTAATAATATATCTAGAAAATACTTTAAAGCTGATACAGATAGCCCTATTTTAACAGTGCTTTAGAATTCAACCGTGGGTATTATACTCCTTACACCATCATTCTCCTTCTGATGGTCATTTGAGTTGTTTCCAGATGTTTTCTATTCCAGAGAGGGCTGTGATAAATATCCTTGTTTGTATTTATGTGTGGATGCATTTGTGTATCTTTAAATCCCCATGTTTTTGTTTTTATTTTTTAGATAAGTCCTTATGAATGAAACTAATAAATCAATGAATAGTCACGTTTTAATTGTAAAGAGTATTATCAGGTCACAGGGCCCTAAGCCTGTACATTTCCACCAACACACTGTAAGACCAGTTATTTTCCTACCTTCATACAAGCCCTGAAACTAATGATATTTTTAGTTTCAGCAACTTTGTTAAAACTTTTTTTTAATTATTGTTTTTCTAATTATCTGGGAGGTTATGTAGCTTTCTATTTGCATTTTTTTTTTCCTTCACTGCATTGCCTGTTTAGATCATTTGCATATTTTTTCTTCTTTAGTTGTTTTCACTGTTTGTTATTTGGATTATAATTATCTTCTCCCAGTTAATAATTTGCCATTTAACTTTTTATAAGGGTAACTCAGTGTATCAGTCCGTTCTCAAACTGCTAATAAACACATATCCGAGACTGTGTAATTTATAAAGGAAAGAGGTTTAACTGATTCACAGTTCAGCATGACTTGGGAAGCCTCAGGAAACTTAAAAGTCAGGATGGACGGGGAAGCAAACATTTCCTTCACATGGCAGCGGCAAGAAGTCCCAATGAAGGTAGGGGAGGAAACCACCCCTCATATTGTCTTATGCCCAATTTCTGCCTCCAAAAAAAGAAGTAAAAACCAAAAGGCAGAAATGGAATCCACAGGCAGACAGCCCAGCACCGTGTCCTGGGCCTGGTAGTTAAAAATCAACCCCTGACCTAACTGCTCGTGTTATCTATAGATTTCAGACATTGTATGGAAAAGCATCGTGAAAATCCCTGTCCTGTTCTGTTCAGTTCTGATTACCGGTGCATGCAGCCCCCGGTCACATACGCCCTGTTTGCTCAATCGATCACAACCCTCTCAAGTGGGTTGTAATCTTAGAGTTGTAAGCCCTTAAAAAGGACAGGAATTGCTCACTCAGGAAGCTCGGTTTTTGGAGACATGAGTCTCCCGATGCTCCCAGCTGAATAAAGCCTTTCCTTCTACAACTCAGTGTCTGAGGGGTTCTCGTCTACGGCTCCTCCTGCTACAAAGGGTGAAGCCCCTTATAAAACCGTCAGATCTCCCAAGAACTCACTATCATGAGAACACGATGGGGGAAACTGCCCTCATGATTCAATTATGTCCACCTGGTCCCTCCCACGACAAGTGGGGATAATGGGAACTACAATTCAAGATGAGATTTGGTGGGGACACAGCCAAACCATATCATTCAGTCAAAATTCTTAGTTTCAAACACAACTAATTCCTACTAGTTTAAGCAAAAAATAAATGTATTAAAGAGTATTAGATGGCAAAAGTTTCAAGGAGAAGCACTCAGTTGCTCTCTGGATCTAAAGCTGGAGAAAATATTCCTACTCTGATGCATCTTGTTCCACAGGACACTGTACTCCTTCCAAACCCCCAGTGTCATTCCATTGCTGATTCCCACAGCTGTATGCTTTTCTGCCACCCTCAACAAAATTAATTCCATAAAGCACCTCCTAGTTCTCATCACTCTTTCCTGAATCAAAGTTTACAAGGTACATCTTAACCTTGGGGCCAAAGTCACAGAGGCTCATAAAGTAGATTTCTGGCTTCCACCTTAGGCAGAATTTATAAAGTGGAGAATTCTCCAAGCATATGAAGGGATTCAAAATTGCTCCCTAGTCAGCAAATATTTTAAATGTCCATTACATTTTTTTTTTTTTAATTTAGACAAAGTTTCACTCTTGTTGCCCAAGCTGGAGGGCAATGCCGTGATCTCGGCTCACTACAAACTTCACCTTCTGGGTTCAAGCGATTCTCCTGCCTCAGCCTCCCCAATACCTGGGATTATAGGCACCCACCACCACAGCCAGATAATTGTTGTATTTTTAGTAGAGACAGGGATGGTTTCACCATGTTGGCCAGGCTGGTCTCGAACTCATGAGCTCAGGTGATCCACCTGTCTTGGCCTCCCAAAGTGCTGGGATTACAGGAGTGAGCCACTGTGCCAGGCTGGAAATAAAATTTTAATCTCTTCCAAAAGTACAGCCAGTTCTCTCAATTTCATTAACTGAATAATGAATAATTTATTCACTGACTTACAATGGCCTCATTAATTATATGCTAAATTATCTCGATTTGTTCTATAGAATTATTTGTTTACTGCAGGCCGGTACTATGTTTTCTTGTTTAAAGTAGTTTTATATAAGATTTTAACATCAAGTAGGGCAAACGGCCTAGCTATTGCTCCATTTCAACATTTTCTGGGCAATTTTCATGTGTTTATTCTTCCATATATACTTTATAATCACTTCATGTATTCCAAAAGAAAAAAAAAACTTAAATTCTGATTGGAACTGCATTAAATTTATATGTTAATTTCAAAATAAGTGACATTTTTATAACATTAAGTTTTCCTATCCAGGAACGTGGTCTGTCTCTCCATCTATTTGGGTTTTGTTTTATGTCCTTCAATATAATTTTATAGTTCTCTTCAGAGAGTCTTTCTCAGCAAATTCATTCCTAGGTATTTCATGACTTTTTTTTCCAATATTATTATGAATGAGATCTTTCTCATTTCCATTTTTATTGTAGCAATTTAGCCAACTTTCCTAACTGCATTTGATTCTACTATACAGGCTACCATTTACATAAGTCATTTCCAGATTGATTTATATTAATAATCATTTTATATAAAATGAGTTTGATGAGGCAGATGACCATTTCCTAATTAAAATTCTCATTCATTAGCTGTATTTTTTTTTCAAATTATACATGGCTATTAGATATTCATCATCTAGGGTTTCTAGTTCCCTTTTGTCTTTATTATAACAACCTACTATTTACAAAACAATGTTTTCTTGTGATATGGTTTGGCTCTGCGTCCCCACCCAAATCACATCTTGAATTGTAGCTGCCATAACTCCCATAATTGTTGTGGGAGGGACGTGGTGGGAGATAACTGAATCATGGGGGCAGTTTCCACCATACTGTTCTCATGGTAGTGAATAAATTTCACAAGATCTGATGTTTTTATCATTTCCGTTTTTGCATCTTCCTCATTCTCTCTCTGACTGCCGCCATCCATGTAAGATGGGATGTGCTCCTCCTTGCCTTCTGTGATGATTGTGAGGCTTCCCCAGCCATGTGGAACTGTAAGTCCAATTAAACCTTTCTTTTGTAAATTGCCCAGTCTCAGGTATATCTTTATCAGCAGCATGAAAATGAACTAACACATCTTGCAACTGACATGTTCATAAATTACTATAATTCACATGACACTATGCATTCACAACTTCACAAAGTTTATTTTGAACTAGGCCTAAACATGTAAGGCTTTAGCAAGCATTGTGAAAATATCTGTTTCTCTGTATGGAGCAGATAGTTCCAGTTTCTATTGCAAACCAAGAGCTAAAAATTTCAGTTGATCATGAGCTCAACAGTAAGCCCATAAACCAAGAAATGTTTTATGTAAAATAAAAGTTCATAGTATTTTAAACAAACATGGATTACACACATGGCAGCACACAAAAATAATTCTTATCCTATGCACAAAATGATAAAGACTAAAGGTCCAGGCACCAACAGTGCAGAGTTCTGGCATGGAAAGTACTTTGTAAGGACTAGAGCACTCCAGATACAATAACAGTACTGTGTTTGCAGCAATAACCTGAGTCAAATGGCCAGGGTTTGAGCTGAGGCTTTGTGAGTCACTTACCTTCTTGATATGCAGTTAATATGAAACGAGTGTGTTAGTCTAATGGACACGTAAGTCTCTCTCAGTTTTCATGTTCTAAGAATCTAAGTGTCTCTGCTGCTCTCCTAAGACCGCAAGAAATGGCTGACACATCTGAATCCACATAAACAGAATTATTTCAGGCACTGTGAAACATTCAGGCAAACTAATCAACCATAGTTTATTTATGAAGACATTCTACTGTAGTCTGGATCTTCGCTTACCATGCTAACAAACATATGGAAGTACTAATTTAGTCAAAAATTATATTTCTTTCTCTTTTCTTTTCTTTTTTTTTTTTTTTTTTTTTGAGACAGTCTTACTGTGTCACCCAGGCTGGAGTGCAGTGACGAGATCTCGGCTCACTGCAACCTCAACCTCCTGGGTTCAAGCGATTCTCCTGCCTCGGCCTTCCAAGTAGCTGCCTACAAGTGTGTGCCACCATGCACAATTAATTTTTGTATTTTTAGTAGACACAGCGTTTCACCATGCTGGCCAGGCTGGTCTCAAACTCCTGACCTCAAGTGATTCACCCGCCACGGCCTCTCAAAGTAGTGGGATTACAGGCGTGAGCCACCGCACCCAGCCAAAAGTTTTATTTCTACATCATTTCTGATACCACAGAAAGAAGTGTAACCTTTGCTTACTTTTGTACCTTCAACTGGTAGACACAAGGATGTTCAAATGTGCTAGACTAAGATGTGTGCAGAGATTGGTAGCTATCTTAATATGGCCATACCAGAAAGACAAGTGTTTCTGAAGTTAGGACTCTGTACATGCCAGGGCAAATTAACCATATCCCCATTTAGCGTAAGATTCATGTGAGCCACAGTCACTCTGAGAAATTTTCTAGCATGTACATACTATGCAAACATAGAAATGAATATTCACAATTTTCAACATGTAGTTTATAGAGACTTATAATCAGAACCCACATGTATATATAAAAATAAAGTAAGACTTATGGTAGAATCCTATTACATGAATTTTTTAAAAATCTAAAATAAAATTTTAGCCCCACTCATCCAAAATTTATCCAATATACAGAGAGAAAAACCACCAAAAATGTTGGACAATATCTCTCATAGTTCAGTGCTACAGGAGGCCAAACCAGGCGCCTGTTTTTCTAATCAGGAAGTTTCTCTGTTTCAGAGATTAAAGCTTTAGGGAATAGTTAGAGGTTTTGAATACTTTAAAAAACCTTGAATCCTTCAGGTACTAAATTCGAGACAAAAATGACCCATTAGTAATAGACATCAAACATATTAAAACAGAGAGATGGCTTCCGAATATGTATCAGCCATCCAAACTGTAACAAAGGCAATCCATGGCTAGTGGTAAGTAGATTGTTAGAAAAAACAGTTTTGCTTTTTTTTTTTTTTCAGTTTTTTATGAATTTTCCTCCCATACAGAATTAAAAGGCAGACCATCCCTCTTCTTTTAAAATCATCCTTGCACAAATGTATTCCCTGGCTTCTTTCTCAATTATATAAATGAACCTAATTAAAGACCCAACCATTTGCACATCAAGGTAGCTATTCCATCAGTTGCCAAATTTATCTGTCCTGATTTGAAGAACTATTCAGGAGTATTACAAGAAGTTATGCACCTTTGCCCTAGAGTAAAAACAAGCAAACCCTTCTTTAAGAAATAATTGGTTTCACTGTCTACGGGGATGTAAGCCAGTCTAATTAGTTTACTGTTATGTTTATTTGGCTCAAACAAAGTTAAATGGACATTTGCATGACCGTAAACCTTATTTCCATGTGTTGACAGGTTCATTGCTGCTAAATGATGTTTACTAGTTTTCCAAGTTTGAGTCAAAGTCTTTAATGTTTTCAGTAAATGGGCAAGTTTCTGTAAATAAATACCACACTGAAGAAAAACAAAATTAGTTTGGTCATGCAAAGTTAGGAAAACTGAAGGTGCATGTCTTTACTGGTAGCTTCTGTGCAGAGCTCCCCAAGGGAAATGATGAGATTACTGTAGATAAATGCAGTGAGGACAAATGAATAAAACAAGCTCTTTTCATTTCATTAACTTTTTCCATTAAAGCCAACATTTTAACAGAGCTGGACTTGGTTTCACATTTTATCATTCTCTTTTTACTGGTCAATGGCTTTTACATATTGTCTTTAATTTTATCATGCTCCTCAAAAGCTTAAGTGGTTTTGGAGCACATTGCACCAGATGGATGAAATAACTGGTAAATATTTGATAACTGGTAACTAGTAGTTACCTTGATAAATAATTGGTAAATTTTGATAGCCTTGCTATCAGAAACATAATCCCTATGAGGAAACTCAGGCCCACAAATAAGTTCTTTGACAACAGCCTCTGAATAAAGACTATCAGTAATTCAGATATACTGTGAAGTCTTAGGGGGTTTCTTTCCTGTGGGTAATAGTAGAAACTTCCACATGCAAAAACTAAATAAGGGAATACTTCATTTTACTGTAACTTTGCTTTATTGTGCCTCATAAATACTGCATTCTTTACAAATTGAAGATTTGTGGCAACCCTGCATTAGCAAGTCTACTGGCACCATTTTTTCAACAGCAGGAATTCACTTTGTGCTTTTCTCTTATATTTTCATAATTCTCACAATATTTCAAAGTTTTTCATTATTAATTTATCTATCTGTTACGGTGATCAATGACCAATGAGCTTTGATGTTACTATTGTAATTGTTTTGCAGCACCACAAACTGTACTTACATAAGATGGCGAACTTCATCAATAAAGGTTTGGGACTTTGTTTTTGTTTTTAATTTTTAATTTTTGTGGCTACATAGTAAGTGTATACATTTATAGGGCACATGAGATACTTTGAAACAGGCATACAATGTGTAATAATCACATCAGGATAAATGGAGTATCTATCACCTCATGCATTTATCCTTTGTGTTGCAAACAATATGCTTAGTTATTTTTAAATATACAATTAAATTATTTTTTACTACAGTCACCCTGTTGGGCTATCAAATACCAGATCGTAATCAATAAATGTGTGTGTTCTGATTGCTCCACCGACCAGACATTTTAGTTCTCTCTATTGCCTAAGACACACCAGTATTGAATTCCGGCCAATTAATAACCCTATCATGGCTTCTAAGTATTCAAGTGAGGGGAAGAGTCACACATCTTTCACTTGAAGATATGTCAAAAGCTGAGACAGGCCAAAAGCTAGGCCTCCTGTTAGCCAAGTTGTAAATGAAAAAGAAAAATTTCTTGGCCAGGCGCAGTGGCTCACGCCTGTAATCCCAGCACTTTGGGAGGCTGGGGTGGGTGGATCACAAGGTCAGGATATCGAGACCATCCTGGCTAACACGGTGAAAGCCTGTCTCTACTAAAAACACAAAAAATTAGCCGGGCTTGGTGGTGGGCACCTGTAGTCCCAGCTACTCGGGAGGCTGAGGCAGGAGAATGGCATGAACCCGGGAGGCGGAGATTGCAGTGAGCCGAGATCGCGCCACTGCACTCCAGCCTGGGCGACAGAGCAAGACTCTGTCTCCAAAAAACAAAGTTCTTGAAGGAAACTAAAAATGCTACTCCAGTGAACACACAAATGATAAGATAGTGAAATAGCCTAATTGCTGATATGGAGAAAGAAGTTTTAGTGGTCTTAAGATCAAACCAGCCTTAACATTCCCTTAAGCTAAAGCCTAATCCAGAGCAAGGCCCTAACTCTCTTTAATTCTATGAAGATTGAGAGAAGTGAGAATGCTGCAGAAGAAAAGTTGGAAGCTAAGGGAGGTTCGATCATAAAGTTTAAGGAAAGAAGCTGTCTCTATAAGATAAAAGTGCAAGAGGAAGCAGCAAATGCTGTTGTAGAAGCTGCAGTAAATTCTCCAGCTGATCTAGCTAAGATCAATGATGAAGATGGCTATATTAAACCACAGATTTTCAATGCATATGAAGTAGCCTTTTATTAGAAGAAGGTGCCATCCAGAACTTTCACAGCTAGAGAGAAGTCAATGCCTGGCTTCAAAACTTCTAAGTTTTAAAGGCTAACTCTCTTGATAGAGGCCAATGTAGCTGGTGGCTTTAAGTTGAAGCCAATGCTACCTGCCATTCTGAAAATCTTAGGGCTCTGATGAATTATGCTAAATTTACTCTGTCTGTGCTCTAGAAATGAAACAACAAAGCTGAATAACGGCACACCTGTTTACTATAGTTTACTGAATATTTTAACCCCATTGTTGAGACCTACTGCTCAATAAAAATATTCCTTTGAAAATATTACTGTTCACTGACAATGCACCTGGTCATCCAAGAGCTCTGATGGAGATGCACAAGTAGATTAATGTTGTTTCCATGCCTGCTAACACAACATCCATCCAATAGCCCACTAATCAAGAAATAATTTTGACTTTCAATTCTTATTAAGAAGTATGTTGGCCGGGCACAGTGGCTCACGTCTGTAATCCCAGCACTTTGGGAGGCCGAGGTGGGCAGATCACGAGGTCAGGAGATGGAGACCATCCTGGCTAACATGGTGAAATCCCGTCTCTACTAAAAATATAAAAAAATAGCCAGGCGTGATGGCGGGTGCCTGTAGTCCCAGCTACTCAGGAGGCTGAGGCAGGAGAATGGCGTGAACCCGTGAGGTGGAAGTTGCAGTGAGCCGAGATTGCGCCACTGCACTCCAGCCTGGGCAACAGAGCAAGACATCATCACAAAAAAAAAAAAAAAAGAAAGAAAGAAAAAAAAATGTTTTGCAAGGCTGTAGCTGCCATAGAGTGATTTCTCTGATGAATCTGTAAAATTGAAAATTTTCTAGAAAGAATTCATCATTCTGGATGCCATTAAGAACATGACTCAAGGAGCAGGTCAAAATATCAACATTAACAGGAGTTTGGAAGAAGTTGATTCCAAACCTCATGGATGGCTTTGAGGGGTTCTAGCATTTATTAGAGAAAGTTGCTGCAGATGTGGTGGAAATAGCAAGAGAATTAGAATTAGAATGAAGATTTGACTGAATTGCTGCAATCTCATGATCAAACTTGAAAAGAAGAGGAGTTGCTTCTTATGGATGAGCAAAGAAAGTGGTTTCTTGACATGGAATTTACTCCTGGTGAAAAGTCTGTGGACATTGTTGAAATGACAAGAAAACATTTAAAATATTCCATAAACTTAGTTGATAAAGTATGGCAGGGTTCAAGAGGATTGACTACAATTTTGAAAGAAGTTCTACTGTGGATACTATGCTATCAAACAGCATCTCATGCTACAGGGGAAACTTTCCTGAAAGGAAGAGTCAACCAATGTGGTAAACTTCACTGTTGTCTTATTCTAAGAAATTGCCACAGCCACCCCAAGCTTCAGCAACCACCACCCTGATGAGTCAGCAGCCATCAACAATGAAGTGAAACAGACCCTCTACCAGCAAAAAGATGTGACTCAATGACACCTCAGATGATCGTCAGCACTTTTTAGCAATAAAGTATTTTAAAATTAAGGTCTATACATTGTTTTTAGACATAATGCTGCTGTCTACTGAATAGACTACAGTATAGTGTAAATATAAATTTTACGTGCACTGGGAAACCAAAAATTTCATGTGGCTTGCTTTATTGTGGTGGTCTGGAACCAAACCTGCAGTATCTCTAAGATATCCCTGTAAGCTCATACAATTGTGCATGAAGCAGGAGGTTGAGATGTTGGTCTGTGGCTCAGTTAAAATCCTTTATACGCCAGAAAGCATGATAGAAATGTGAAGAAAAGATGAGCCCGAAGGCAGTGCACTGAAGTGATTTTTAGTGCAGCTCTATTACAGGACTGGGAAATATCTGATCAAAGAGCCACAAAAACAAAAACACTTATCTATCAATACAAGCACTGCTTCACAGAAACATTACTACATTTAGATAATGTAGGAAAAGCTTACCACCTGAAGTGGATGATTTATCACTTTTTACCCAGCCATTTGGTGTCAAAGTAATGCACAAGCTACTTCTACCAAAGTCAAAGAAATTAGAGAAAATCAGAAGTGAGTGAGGGGACAGAGACAAGTGAATGAGCAATGAACAAGTGAAAACAGAAAGACAGGTACAAGATGGGCACTGAGGTGACATAGTGAGGTACAAAAAAAAAAAAAAAAAAGAAAAGAAAGATTTAAAGATTTACAGATCAGTCATGTGAAAAGGGCAAGTTAAATCTTGCTGCCTTCATCAGCTATGATGGCATACCATACAAATATACTTGCCTAATACACAAATGGGATGACTGAGATGGGTTTAGTTAGCTTAGAGTTATCCTGCCACAAGACGGTGGCCTCTTTTGTTCCTTTCTCTGCGGACCTCACAGCATTACTCTCCTCACTGCCCATGAATCTTATTAGCTTTTCTATTTTTTCTAGGTGTATGCATAGGCTTTATAACTACAGGACTTGTCTACATTAATAACTTGAACCAGTAATATACTATTTCAGCAACCAATAAGGCATATTAGATTTCCAATGTCAAATTATACATTTACTGTGTTAAAATAAGTATATATCGGCCAGGTGCAGGGGCTCACACCTGTAATCCCAGCACTTTGGGAGGCTGAGGTGGTTGGATTACCTGAGGTCAGGAGTTCGAGACCAGCCTGGCCAACATGGTGAAACCCCGCCTCTCCTAAAAATATAAAAGTTAGCTGGGTGTGGTGGCTTATGCCTGTAGTTCCAGCTACTTGGGAGGCTGAGGCACAAGAATAGCTTGAACCAGGGAGGCAGAGGTTGCAGTGAGCCAAGATCATGCCACTGCACTCCAGCCTGGGCAACAGAGTGAGACTCTGTCTCAAAAAACAAACAAACAAAAAACAGAAAATAAGTAGATCAGGAAAGGAAATGAAAATATGGCCATTTTCCTAAAAGTGTAAGAACAAATCTGGCTCCAAAAAAAAAAAAAAGTTGAAATTGACTTGACTAGGACACCGAAGAGCACAGTCTGAGACAATAAAACAGTTTTAGAGTCTGAGTTCAAGTGATCACTTCTCCATGGTTTCTGAGGAAGATCATTTCAGCTGGAGTTCATCGTTCAACTGAGGTCTTCAACATGGCATAAGGCTAGAGGATGGGAGGCATGGAAAATTACTGTGGCTAAAAGAGCTTGAATGAAAAAATAAGCTTTGCACAAACACATGGGAAGCTGGTAACAGAGACTTTATCTTGCAGCAATGCAGCCCCTTCAATTGGCCAGGTTGAAGCCATCATGGGGTCTGATCCACTTGGCACTGTGAATATTGAATTGTTCAATTGGGCTTTAGTTCAGACAGGGAAAAGAAATGATCACCACAGGAATGTTTCAGAGATTTTTTAAAATGTAGAAATAGCCATGTTATGCTACTGGAAAAAAATAAAACTTTCATGGTAGAATTTGGTGTCTCTTAATAAGTGACTTTCAGTCTCTTTCATTTTCTGTATCTCAGAAGGTTTCATACACACCCTTTCACCTTTACTTAAAAATGCAGGCTTCAATGACACAGCAGGTGTAGTCACTTCCAACTCACATGTAAATTAAAAATGAGGCATAAGGTTTAAGGAGACACCATATAAGATCCACGAAACTAATAAATTTAGCATCTCATCTTCAATTCTTCAATGAGTTCAATATTAGTGGAAACACATTTTCAATGTATACTCAAGACAAATTAGATGCAGAGCAGGTAGTAGTGAGAAAATGAAGAGGCTTGATTCAAAAAGTATCCATTCATTCTATCCACTTCATGTCACATTTCCATCATCGAAGTTTTTATCACATATGTGTGCTGGTGGCAAGTGTTTATAAGGTGTCATTAGACACAGGCATTCTCCTGGAGCATTCCAGTGCCTACTGGCACCTACTCTCACCCCCAGGCTTCACAGAGGCAGTGTGAGAAAAGAGAAGTAACAGATGTTCCAGTTTCAAATTCTGGTGCAGACACTGTCAGCTGCATGGGCTTGGGCAAAGTACTTCTGCCTCTCATCCTAAATTTATTTATCTGTAAAATGAGAAACTATTGCCTACTTGAGTTGTAGTAAAGACAAAGAAATACAACCTTTATATATCATCCATGACATGCCAAAATACTCCAATAAATGTTAATGCTCCTCTATTTCCTCTTCCTCTATTACTGGTCCAAAAGAAATTAGATTAAAAAGTGTTCTTCTTTCTGGGACTCCAATTGTTGACTAGTATATAATATTGAAAAGAAGTAAGTATGAAAGGGTAAATTATATTAATTCACTACATTCACCACAATCCCCTGCCATTCATTCCTTATTAGTCCTGGATTAGCACTCCATTCCCCTAGCCATCAAACCTCTTTGTCTCCTGGATTGTAGACATTGCTGTGGTCTATTTGGATTTCTACTATTTGAGACAGCATGGAACTCTGACAGTGGCCTCTGAAGTATTGAGTGAGAATAAGAAATAAGAGATGCTACATGCAATGGCGAGAAGAGCACTGGACTTGGTGTCTGCAGCTTGTGCTTAAGTCCACAGCAGAACACTCATTGCCTTGATTTTTCTGTGTCTTACTTACCACATTAGAAATGTGAATAACTATTAGGCTTATCCGATTTAAACCATAAGAATTTGTGAGGATCAAACGCACTTATTAATGATATTTCTTTACAAGTGCTAAATAAATGTTAATGACTGACACCATTCTTCTCATTATAAGGTTACACAGATACATTGGAATTATTTTCTTCATATTGCAGTCTTGCTTTCTTCCTAAAGTTAACCAAATCTAATATAAGAGTTCCACAGTCCCTAAGCTTACCAGAAATGGTAATCAGAGAACTTTAGCTGATGCCATTTAATACTTCAAGACCAGACTAAATTAGCGGTTTTCCTGTGATTTGGGCCAACACATAGTGAGGACACATTATCTCTGGCCAGTCTACTTCTTCAAAAAGTGATCTGAACCTTCAATACATTCTAGAATCAACCAGGCCACTCCAGGTTTCTGTTTCTTCTGGAGTATCCCTTGGTCATATACTCCCCACGCGACTGTCACCATAACACACTCTAAATCTCCGAGACTCATATAGTCCAGAACATAAGGTCTCAACCTGTGAGAGTGACAGTCCTCCATTAATATCACATGGTAACACACCATTAACATTAACACGGAGAATTTAGGGGATTGCAAAACAACAAAATAAGCTAAATCAACAGTGTAGTGTTTAAACATTTCCAGCAATGCCAAAGTTCCAAAACAGCTGTAAACAATTTGGGGAATAAGATCAGCCAAAGAGAATGTCTAATTTCCATTAATGTGGGAGTATCTATTCAGCCCCTGCTGTAGCCATAGAGGCAGTATGTGAGACAGTTTTCAAGCCTGGTTCCAGCTCAACTTGGTGAAAATTATTTCCTGGCATTCTTTCAAGTTCTTCACTGTGGAGCCAGACTGTCTGGGTTCAATTCATAAGTTGACCACTTACTAGCAATATAACCCTAAGGTTAGAACCCCAAGCAAGATCCTTAACCTCTTTGCCTCAGTTTCCTCATCTGTAAAACGGGGAAATAACAAAGCTACCTCATTAGGATATTTTCAGGATCATACTGGAAACTAGAATAATTCCAGAAAGGAAGTAGTTACTTATTATGTATTAACTATTATTATAATTTTTATTCTTTATATGTTCTTTATAGTGTGCCAAACTAATATATTCAATTTGCATGGGATGTGAAACATATACTATTATCCCCACTTTACAAGCAAAGAGACTGAGAATCAGAGAGGTTGGTGGCTTAACCATGTTGGTGGGTTAATTGTGGTTTCAAACATAGTCCCCTCCTCCAACTCTACCCACCCACAATAAACCTCAATAACTCCAAGAGTTTCTTTAGAAACACAAATGAAGCAACTGGCCGCACATGATTGTTAGAACAGAGAGCAAGCTCTCAACAAGCCAAAATTCAATCTTCGACAGGAAGGCTAGGCAACAACATTGTCGTTTTCAAGTGAACAACACAGCCAAGTCATTTTGTTACTGGCAGAACTTTCAACCTGAAAACCTTCATATAGAACTGAACCAAATAAGCCTATTGCAAAGAGGATGAAAGTTACAATGATACTTTTTAGAAACAATCTGAGAAATCATGAAATAGCTTTCATATCATGCAGGTCCTGTAAACCCAGAAAATTTGAGACAGGTCTCAGTTAATTCAGAAAGTTTATTTTGCCTAGGTTGAGGACATGTGCCCGTGACTCAGCCTCAGGAAGTCCTGATGACATGTGCCCACGGTAGTTGGGGCACAGCTCAGTTTTATACATTTTACGAAGACAGGAAATATCAATCAAGAAACATAAGAAGTACATTTGTTGGTTCGGTCTGGATAGGCAGGGCAGCCTGAAGCAAAGTCAGGAAAACTCCAAGCAGGGAAGAGGCTTCCAGGTCACAGATAAGTGAGAGAAGAACAGGCGCATTCTTTTGAGTTTCTGATTAGCCTTTCCAAAGGAGGCAATCAGATATGCATCTATCTCAGTGAGCAGAGGGGTGACTTTGAGTAGAATGGGAGGCAGGTTGCCCCTAAGCAGTTCCCAGCTTGACCTTTCCCTTTAGCTTAGCGATTTGGGGGTCCCAAGATTTATTTTCCTTTCACGGTCCATACCAAGGTAGGAAAGTGTGTCAACTGACATAAGGGTGTAATTATGAATATACATGTTGGCTTAATGAGAAGGGAACAACAAAAACAGAAAATGATTTTCCAAAATCAACATCCACATAAGGAAATGTGTCCAGATTGTGGTTAAAACTGCCTGGCCCATATTAGCCTTGTATATCATTTAGCCCATGAAAATTGCTAAATATCAGGGTCAGTCAACATACAAGCAAGGAAGGGGACAAGGTGAATATAAAGTCCCAGGGGTGCTGCAGATCTGCAGGGAGCTTGTGGGCTTCCACTGTCTTTTGCTCTGCCATTGTCCTGAGTCCATCTAAAGGGGAAGGCACTATGACCAACCAGGGCACTGGTGGGTGGCAACTGCTCTCCTCCTTCCAGCGAAGGAAGGGAGGAGATTTACTTTCTCATGCATATACTAGGTTCTCTGTATCTGAAAACCATAAAGTGAGGAGCGCCTCAATGATAGCATGTAATGATTCATTAAGGCTCCAATCATCTCATACACCTATAATGTACTAAAATCCAGTTCCCTAAAAGCAAAAGTCAAACTGAAGGCATCTTGAGACTGAAGGAGTGTTCCCCTAGAAATAAAGCATTCTTCAAATGGGCAAAAGTGATGAATAAGTACCCCTTCTCTCTCTCTGTCCCCCCACCACCCACGTCCCACCTTTGATGTGGCAGGAGAGAAGTCATTACCATTTTTTTTGAGACAGAGTTTCGCTCTTGTTGCCCAGGCTGGAGTGCAGTGGCGCAATCTGGGCTCACTGCATCCTCCACCTCCTGGGTTCAAGTGATTCTCCTGCCTCAGCCTCCTGAGTAGCTGGGATTACAGGCATGCACTACCACGCCTGGCTTTTTTTTTTTTTTTTGGATTTTTAGTAGAGACGGGGTTTCTCCATGTTGGCAAGGCTGGTCTTGAATGCCTGACCTCAGGTGATCCGCCCACCTCAGCCTCCCAAAGTGCTGGGATTACAGGCGTGGGCCACTGCGCCTGGCGTCATTATCATTTTAACATTGCTGCTGTATCATTTCCCTTGTAGGGACAAATAATATGACTATTTTCTACCTCCTTGCTCCAAATCATCAGCATAAATAGCAAACTATCAAGGAGGACAGACTTGGCCAGGAAAATTCCAGGCTAGCTATTATGGCCTGACAAGTTCATTATCCCTCTTAATGAATGAAAGTACGAAGTGCCAAAACAATGTTTAATTCAAAAATCATTTATCTTGGCTTTATAAAGGAGGAAAACACTGAGTCAGACACACATCTAAGCACGAATTTGGACACAATTTCTCCCTGTTTTTGTTTGACATGGCCTCACATGAACCCCAAGGAGCCACCTCTACAGCCAAGAGACAGATGATCAAGGTCTTCTAGCAAGAGATGCTTTTTTCCAATGTTCCCAAAGCACTTTCCATTAGCTGCATGGCAGAAACAATCTCCTCTTCCTTGACCACACTAATCATCTCCATCAACCTTGTATTGAGAGAAGCAGATGCTTCCTTTAACCTCTCTGAGCACAGCCTTCAATTCTTGCTAAATCCAGGGAAGACCGAGCATGGTTCAAAGTTCCACACTTAACATTTCAAAGAAGTAAAACCCATCATCCACCCACATTTCCAACCCTGGCCATAGTAAAAAAAAGTAAAGAAGATAAAAAGGAGGGCAAGGAGGGTTTCCACATGTTGTTCCATCCAGGATCAAGTGGTCTTTCTATGCCCTTGCCTTGGACTTCACCATGAAAACCCCAGTGTGTGTTTCTTTTAAGCACTACATTGAAGATCTGAACTACAAATCCAAGTATGGTACAGGAGACAAGGTGATTCCTGGCTATATTTTGTTGGCTCTTAAATACCAGAATGCATGCACACGTCTAGCTAGGATTTAGCCTGTTCCTTCCTCCTAAAATACTGCAGCAAGGGGAAAAGAAGAGGTTGGCTAGACCAATAATTCAAATACATTGAGAGAGAAGCAGCTCCATGATGAAGCCTGAGGATTGGGACTCTTGTCGCTAGAGAGTTCATTGAGATTTACATAACTTGAGCTGTCTTTGCATGGTTCATAAAAAATCATTACGTGAAAAGCTTGGCTGCTCATGGCATTATGCAATGCAGACCCTCTGAAACAAATAACTGTTAAACACATAAAAGGATTCATGTATTAAGGGGGAAAAGCAAATGAAACCTGTTAAACAAATTATAACTGAGATGAGTCAACTGGTACCCTGGTCACAAGAAGAAAGGCAGAAAGTAGAGTTTTGCACTTAATTTATGAAAGGGAGATCCAACAGTTCATTTTAAATTAAGATCATGAAATGAATTGAACAGGTAGGCAAATTGTTGTTGTGGGATGTAAGAATTTTAGGAGACTAGGAATGTGAGACAAGCACCAGATGAAGGCTCTAATATGGATTCCTTCTCCCCTCTTCCCACCTACCCTGCTTCCCCGTTGGCCTGTCTAGGTCTGTCTCCTATCTAGGTCTGTCTCCTACCTAAGAGTACAAAGGTTAGCCTAGTTTGCTCCATGGCAACCCACTGAGTCTAGAGCAATCCAAATCTCATCTTACTCAGTATCACCTGAAAGGCTCAGTTAGTTCTCACATCATGTGGGGTTTGGGTTTTGGTGTAAGGAAGAGCAGGTTTCATGGACTATAAATTTTTACTTTTTAAATATCGACAAATTCTTGGTCATGCCAACCACTGCAAGCTTCTATGTTTTAGAAATTGAGTGTAAGGCATAACGTTCTTACTCTAGTTGTGAGTTGAACAGGTGCATTAGCTCTGAAATCTGGGACCCTTGGAAATTGCTCAAGTTGGCTGTGTGTGTGGGGTACCCTTGGAGAGTTACATATCCTGGCCATTTCCCAAGAGGCTTAATTTTCTTATTTTTGTAACAAACAGAAAACATTGGAAAAATACATAAGAAGTTATCCTTTTGTTAATTTTTCCACACTTAAGCACATAAAAGCAGAGGGAGGAGTGGAAAGAGATCACCGGATCAGGGATGGGTTAGAATGTCCCTGAGATTTCTTGGAAGTCATAAAATACCAAGTGTTTTCACTGCTAAACTTCTCAAATTCATGTGTTGGGCATTATGTTCTTTTAAAGTCTCACTGAATCCTAAAATATGCCAGAGATCACATCACATTTACTAATGTATTGGGGTTTTGCAGAGAAATAGAACCAATAGGACACACACACACACACACACAAGGTTTTATGTTAAGTTACCATATACTATGTTATATATCTATAATATAAAATGTATTATAACATGAAGGCTGAAAAGTCCCAAGGTCTGCAGTCAGAAAACTAGAGGAGATCCATCCAAGCTGATGGCGTAAGTTCCAGTTCAAGGCCAACTTCAAAGACAGAAGACTGATGTCCCAGATCAAAGACAGTCAGGCAGACAGAAAGAATTCTTTTTCATTCAGCCTTTTATTCCATTCAGGCTTTCCACAGATTGGATGAGACTCGCCCACACTGGGAGAGACAATCTGCCTTACTTAGTCTACTGATTCAAATGTTCCTGTCATCCAGAAATACACTCAGACACACCCCGACATCATATTTAACCCAATGTCTGAGCACTCTATGACCTGGTCAAGTTGACACATAATATTAATCACTGCCACCAAAAAAAAAAAAAAAAATGGCAGTCATAACTGTTATGAGGGATACTTCCGTCTTCCCCATTCCTCTTGGTTTCCCTGTGGAGGAATTTCCATGCACCAAGAACTTCCTACCTGTCTCTACTGCCTCCTGTGTTCATACCAGGGGAAGAGAAGAAGTGAATTAATTGGTTGTAGAGTCTGGAAGAAGGAATTGGGTGTGCAGGACTCCATCTTGTTTGGGTTCTCTACACAAATGTACCCGACTGTAGGGTAAGCATTCATCCCTTTCAAGTCTCAGTCTCATGGAAAGGTTTAGGTGGGACTAGGTCAACTCCAGGAGTCCCTAAAAGTCTAACATTTGGTTCACTGACCAGGAACCTAAAGGAACAGATAATGGATTTCTGGATATAAAATACCTGGAGAGTGTAGCAATTCTTTGGAGACTTGCCTTGAGTGTCTTCACTCTGGGGGTGTATTAGCAAGCTCAGGCCACAAGAAACTCAGTAAATCCCAGCTGTGGGACTATTCACAATAGTGGCTGGGCTGCCCCAGCTCTAGTATGTGAGATGCTGCAGCATGTCCTTAAGCTACACGGGCTCCTCTTACCCTGGTGATGCAGGTGAGGAAGGCAAAGGATGCGAAGAGAGCAGACCAACTCCCAAGGCTCTTTTATGGACTGAATTGTGTCCCCTATAAAGATATGTTAAAGCCCTCACCCCGGCCAGGCACGGTGGCTATCACCTGTAATCCCAACACTTTGGGAGGCCGAGGTGGGCGGATCACTTGAGATCAGGTGTTTGAGAACAGCCTGGCCAAAAGGGTGAAACCCCATCTCTATTAAAAACACAAAAATTAGCTGGGTGTGGTGGCACGCACCTGTAATCCCAGCTACTCTGGAGGCTGAGGCAGGAGAATCACTTGAACCCAGGAGGTGGAGGATGCAGTGAGCCCAGATGGCGCCACTGCACTCCAGCCTGGGTGACAGAGCAAGACTCCCTCAAAAAAAAAAAAAAAAAAAAAAAAAAAAAAAAAAAAAGCCCTAACCCCCAGTACCTCAGAATGTGACCTTATTTGGAGACAGGGTCATTGCAGATGTCATTAGTTAAGATGAGATTATCCTGCAGCAGAGTGGACCCTCAATTCTATAACTGCTGTCCTTAGAAGAACAGTCGCAGAAACACAGACATGCAGGGAGAATGCCATGTGATGAAGGACACAGGGACTGGAGTGACACAGCTGCAAGCCAAAGAATGCCAAGGACTGTCAGGAACCAAAAGAGGCTGAGAAATGCAAGAAAGGACTCTTCCCTACAGATCCTCAAAGGGAACACGGCTGCTGCCACCTTGATTTCTGACTTCTAGACTCTATTGCCACAAAACAATAAGTTGCTATTGTCTTAAGCCACCCAATGTGTGGTATTATACTTTGTTATGGCAGTGCTAGGAAATGAATATAGACTAATACAACAATCTTTACCACTCCAGACAAGCACATGCACAGAGGTTCCTTAAGACATTGTGAAATGCAATCCAAGGAAAAATAAGCCTTTTTCTAAATATCCTAGGATAACTGCCCCTGCCTCAATTAGGGAAAAGACCTTTCTACAGTCTACAGCTGGGTGAAAAGAACAAGCAGCACAGAGCTGGCCAAGGAAGCAAGAACAATAGAACTCAGCAACCCAGCATTGTCTGTGTTCCCTCGGCCTCAGCTTCCAGATCCTTCTACCTGCTGACCTAAAGTACTTCAACAAACTTAAATTTGTAACTTATTAAGAATAATGTTCATTAAACGTTTTCCATGTGTCTGGCAGTAATCTAGTAGCCCTTACATGTATTACATTCGAATCCTTGCAATAACATGCGAGACAAGCATTTTATCTCCATTTCCTCAAATGAGAAACTGAGTTTTGTATATGTCTGTATTAGTCTGTTTTCACACTGCTAATAAAGACACTGGGAAGAAGAATAGAGTTAACAGACTCACAGTTCCACGTGGCTGGGGAGGCCTCATGATCATGGCAGAAGGCAAGGAGGAGCAAGTCACATCTTTCATGGATGACAGCAGACAATGAGAGAGAGCTTGTGCAGGGAAACTCCCTCTGATATAACCATCAGATCTCGTGAGACTCATTCACTATTATGAGAACAGCATGGGAAAGACCCACCCCCATGATTCAATGATTTCCTTCCAGGTCCCTCCCACAACACCTGGGAATCATGGGAGCTACAAGATGAGATTTGGGTGGGGACACAGAGCCAAACCATATCAGCGTCCAATAAATCAAGAAGCCTGATTTTAAGCCCGGGGCTGTCTGAGTCTAAAGCCCCAGCTCAGTCTTGAACATATTTCTGGATACGAAGATCCAGGTGTACTATGCAATTTGGGAACCTAAGAATAAATCACTGTGCCAGAGATGAACAAAAAGTACAAGCTTTCCTCAACAGCTATACATCAAAATGTTTCTCAGACATGAGAGATCCCCAAAATACAAAATAACACTCCTTACTGAGAAGATCCCACTGAAGGCTCATTTTCTAATTCGACCAGGAAAAACCAGACTAGGTAGAGAATTCCAACTTTGGTTTAGGTAGCTCTGACTGAATTTCAGGGTTGAGCTAAGTAAAAAAGGATTGTTCCAGAGGGTCATTGTTACTCTCAATCTAGTTTCTAGTATCACAAGGTCTGAAATATTGCTTGCTACTAACATTGTTTGGCAGCATTTACTCTTGGTAGCCTGGAAATTTCTAGCAATCAACATACTCATTTCTGGAAACCACAAACAGGTTGATATACGGACCAATGGTTTGCAAGGACCAGGTGTACAAACTGCTTACTAAGCTTGCACTAGGATTTTGTGACAGGTCATTATTGCTCTGGGGATAAAGTTTGAAGTCAGCATCACCCCCACCCTACCTACCCGCTCCCTCCCCTGAGATGTGCAAGAAACTTGTCCTCTGTTCCATCACTTACTGCATGCACTCAACAATGGAATTACGCAATGGCTCAACAACAGCACATCTCAAACCTCAATTTGCATCCAAGTCACTTGGAGAAGTTATATTTAAATACCGATTCTGATTAGACAGGCCTAGGGTGGAGCTGGGATTTTGTGTCTCTAACAGCTTCCAGGGATGGGATGCTGCTGATCCCAGATCCCACACTGAATAGCCTGGGGATAAATGACTAATGTTCACAAACTCCCTGGCCCTTTCACACTTCTGAGCCTTCTTCACACACAGGAACAACCCTATGTTCCAATTCCCCCTTGTGACCCCACTGCACGTGAAAGTCTGGATCAGACATCAGCTCCTCTGTGAAGCCTCTACAAGATCCCCCTCGTTCCCAGGCATGGCTCTTTCCTTTGGGTCTGCTGTGGTTTCTAAGTATCATCTTAAATTGAATTATTGTTCTCCTTCCTTTGTTTGTCTTTGTCATAGACTGATCACCTGGGGGGTGGTGACGTTGGCATCAAATGCATCTTCTTATCTTTGACACTTTGCAAGGGGCCTGACCTAGGGGAGGTGTTAAACTAGGTTAGCTGAATAATGAATCAGACTTAACAGGTTGTGTTGTCAGGAGCTTATACTTCCCCCAGTTTTCAAAGATAATTGGCTAATCTCCAGTTCTTTCAGTCCCTTGCATTGTGATTGGTCCACACTTGTTGATTTGTACTTGTTCTAGAAATTCTTTTAAAAATATGACATCGCTTTTGCTGGGCTGCAATTTTAAATCATAGATCTCTACTATGAAGAATGGAGTCCAGAGAATGATGCCTTAGTAAAAGGCACTTTTAACTGTATGATTCTGTGCAAATTATTTGCATTCTCTGTTCCAGTCCTTCTTTTCTAAACTGGTTATAATAATAGTACTTGTCTCATTGGTTCTGGGGTTAAATGAGTGAATATATGTAATGCACTTAAAACCATGCCTGGCACAAAGTAACCAATATAGAATGGTTAGCTGTTGCTATCCTCATGCCTTTCGCATAAAGCCATGTGCTTTTACCATTGAAAGAACTGAAGACAGTTGTTTGTGCTGCTCTGTCATTCCTCTGTCCTATTATATGACACTTTTGTCATTTGCCTTCTGCTTTCTTTGACATGCTTCCCACATTACCTGCCTACATAATTTCAAAAAAAATATGCTTATGGTTTTCTGCTTTTTCATTCTTGTTTGTCTTAGATCATTTGTGATTTCCTCCTACTGACACTATCCCCAGAGATGTGGTATTCTGGCCCCTGGACTCTGTGCCTGCCATTCCCCTTGTATATGGGCTTTTACATCTGAGCTCAAAGGAGAAACTTTCACATTGGCTCCAATTTCTGCCCATTGGAAAGTTCCACAGTTATATGACTAGAATTTCATTTTTTATATTTTTTATTTTAAAGTCTTTGCTATCATTATTTTTTCTAACTTCTGACAGATAAAACCATGAGCAAAGAATGTCTGAATTTTACAGATGCTCTTTATTAGCATATGAGAATGGAGTCATTGGAAGAGCGGGGCTGCCCATCACTCATCTTTCCTCTCTGCCAAAATACAAGGCTGTGTCATTCATAGACTTGATACTCACAAAACAAAACAACAAAAAAATTTCTGCTTCTTTCTCCTTTCATCCTGATAAAAATGCACTACTTCCAATATCAACTATGTGAATTTCTGATTAAGTAGGTATCAGATCATTTTATTGTATTTTCCCAATTCTTTCCATTAGATCTGTTACTTCTGAAAAAATAAAAGCATATTTTAATCTTACAGAGTTTAAAGACATCCAAACTAAAAATCACAAAGGATATTCTGCTCTATGATTTATGAAAGAAAAAGCCAACATAAATAATCAGCGACCACATATTCAAAAAAAAAAAAAAAGGTTTTAGCCCTTCTACAAATGATAGAGGAATAAACATAAAATGATATGATTCAGGTAAAAGAACAGGCTCACAGTATACATACTAAACTATAAATGATTCCCTGCTTTAATCTACTTTTTCTAAACATCAGCCAAATTGGCTGTTACTGTGGCTAGGAGGCCCTGCACTGTTAATTCAATCAGAGAACACTTAATTCTAAAATGCAAATGTGAAAGATACGATGAATAAAATACTGGCAAGATGTTACAAAACAGCAATCATATTAGAGGTGTTCATAGACTGCTGAAAAAAAATTGCTCTATCCAGGTCTTTAGCAGCCATATATTAAATGAGCAAATAAGAATAAATGTGACCAGCAATTCAGTCTGAAAAACTCAGCACATGCAGCTGTAGATGAGGAGAGTTGAGGGCACACAAGGGAGACACAGGAAAGATACAGTATGTGGTAATATAATAGATTGTGTTCTAGAAGAGAATTTCTTGATCTGCAAAGGATCTGTGCTTTAAAAATTTCCAATTTACACAAATATTTTATAAAATGGAACAAAATGAAAGGAAAATTAAAAAAAAAACAGATATACAAAGCCAAGCCCATTGCCCACTCGTGTGGATGGTGCAGTAATGTTAATTTGTTATAAAGGATTATAATCACTCTCAAATTCTCTAACCTTGCTATAGACAAATAGTTCAGAGACTATTACTGACCTCACATTGATTATTGCTGCTCTGTTATAAGCTGCTAGAAAAAAAAAAAAAAGGCTAAAAATGGGTCAGAACCACAGTAGCCCAAAGTACATTCTCTCTCACATGGTCCCAAGACAGCTCCTACAGAGGTGGCAGGTGCCCTCACTGCCCATTCCCAGGGCCACGCAGATGTCTGAGCAGGTTTGTCCTCTCTCAAAGTACCGTGTTGGCTCTTAGAATAAATCCACATCCTTTTTATGTCCTAGAAGGTCCTATATGAACTGTCCCCTGCCTACTTCTCCATCTTCATCACTATGCTGTAAATACACACAGGCATTTCTCGAAAAAGCCCTAAGCTCCCTCCAGCTCTAGGGCTACCCCTATATTGCTCCCTCTTCATGGACTCCTGCCCCACCCATCCACTCTATAAATTAAAAATAGCTGAAATACATCAGCTTTCATCCCATGGAGCAGGGTCATCAATTCCCTCTCCCTGAAATCAGGGTCACTCTGGGACTGCTATGACTAACAGAACATGGCAGAAATGATGCTGTGTCCATTTCAGAGCCCAGGCTTTAAGAAACCAGCAGCTTCCACTTTCAGTCTCTTAGAAGACTCTTTCTGGAGCCCTGAGCAACCATATATAGGGTCTGTTTACCTAGAGACCATCCTGCTGGAGTCTCTGAAGTCCCTGTGAGCTCTCTGAGCAACAGTTCCAGCTGAGCTCAGCTATCCAGCCCTCCCAGGCAGGGTGCATCAGTGGCCCTCTAGACCAGCCTGTCCACCAGCTATAAACCAGCAGTGACCTCAGTCATGCCACAAGCAGCAGAAAAATCACAGTCAAGCCCAGCCCAAATTTCTCACTGAAAAAACTTGTGAGCTATTATATAATCCAATGGTTGCTATTTTAAGTAACTGTGTGGTAGGCAGAATAATGCCCCCTCCAAAAAAAAAATTGTCCACATTCTAATCTCATGAACCTATGAATATGTTACTTTATGTGGTAAAGGAACTTGCAGATGTGATTCAAGATCATGAGATGGTGGGATTATCTTGGGTTATCTAGGAGGGCTCAAAGTAATCACAAGGCTTTTTATGAGAAGGAGGAGAGTCAGAGAGACTTGCAGAGGCTATGCTACTGGCTTTAAAGATGCAGGAGAGGGTCATGAAACTAGATGGGAAAGACAAGGAATGAATTCTCTTCTACAGCCTCCAGAAGAAACAGATTTTCAAACACATCAATGTTAGTCCTCTAAGACTCGCTTCAGACTTCTGACCTCCCAAACTGTCAGACAGATTTGTGATGTATTAAGGCACTAAGTTAGCCATCATTTGTTATAGTAGCATCAGGAAACTGATGCATAAAGCCAGGCGCAGTGGCTTACGCCTGTAATCTCAGCACCTTGGGAGGCTGAGGTGGGCAGATCACTTGAGGTCAGGAGTTCGACACCAGCCTGGCCCTAGGGTAAACCCCCCCACCCCCAACTAAAAATACAAAAATTAGCCAGGCATGGTGGTGGGCACCTATAATCCCAGCTGCTCGGGAGGCTGAGGCAGGAGAATTGCTTGAACCCCGGAGGCGGGGGTTGCAGTGAGCTGAGATCGCACTGCTGCACTCCAGACTGGGCAACAGAACGAGACTCTGTCTTTAAAAAAAAAAAAAAAAAAAAAAAAGAAACGAACATATAAAGTTTTAGGTTGATTTGTTATGCAATAATAGAAAATGAAGACAGACCTTTTCCTCCCATCCCACCTCCCCACACAGGTGTGTGCACACAAATATTACCTTGCTAATTCCTGTTCATTATTCAGAATTCAACCTAAATTTTTACTTGTTAGCATGTGTTAAAGAATGTATTCTTAGTAGAATGTAATTTATTTTTGAGATTACATAATATCTTTGCCCCAGCTGGGTGTGGTGGCTCACGCCTGTAATCCTAGCACTTTGGGAGGCTGAGGCAGGTGGATCACCTGAGGTAAGGAGTTTGAGACCAGCCTGGCCAACATGGTAAAACCCCATCTCTACTAAAAATACAAAAATTAGCTGGGTGTGGTGGCAGGCACCTGTAATCCCAGGTACTCGGGAGGCTGAGGCAGGAGAACTGCTTGGACCTGGGAGTTGGAGGTTGCAGTGAGCCGAGATCGTGCCACTGCACTCCAGCCTGAGAGACAAGAGCAAAACTCCATCTCAAAATAATAAAATAATAATAATAATAATAATAATATCTGTGTCCCTACATGATTAAAAGTTCCAGAAGGTCAGGCCTAGTCTATTTGCCTGATCAGTGAATCCCTATTACCCAAGTACAATACCTGACATTTAGGAAACATTTGATGAGTGAGAACGTGACTGGTTAAATAAATGCAGATGCATCCGAGTATAAACCTTGTGTTGGAACTTCAGTTTGGAAATGTATATAAAACAGAAAAAAAATGTGTTGGAAGTATGTGCATCTAATGGCAAAAAGTTTTAAGATTAAAAAAAATTTTTTAGATTGGTTATTTTTTTAGAATGAAAGCAAGTGACTGCTATACAGGTCGGTATTGAATATCTGAGTATCAGGGATGGGAAATAGAAACATTGATTATTATTCAAAAATCTAAACTTATGTTGAAAAAATCAAATAATTGAATTTTGATCAAGTCACATTCAACAAACTTCTAAGAACAAATGGCCAAAGAGGTATTTTCAGCCCTTGAATACGAACCAACTTGAATTTTATACATTAGAGAATATTGGAAAACACAAAATAAAAATAACCTATAATCCTAACACTCATAGGATTATAACTACTGATAACCTCATGAAATATGTCCTTCTCATCTTTTTCCTCTTCAAATATAGTCCTATGCACAATTGGGATCACGTAAGAAATACCGCTTCATAATCTGCATTTCTTAGAAATATTTTCCCACATAATTAAACATTGTTCTTTAACTTTTTCTTTTTACAATTTCAACTTTTGTTTTAGCTTCAGGGGGTACATGTGTAGGTTTGTTACTTGGGTATATTGTGTGATGTTCAGGTTTGGGATATGACTGATCTTAGTATATTGAGCATAGTACCTCAAAGTTTCTCAACTCTTGCTCCCTTCCCCATCTAATATTCCCCATTGTCTATTATTCCCATCTTTATGTCCGTGAGTACTCAATGTTTAGTTCCCACTAATGATAACACACAGTATTTGGTTTTTGATCCTGTGTTAATTAGCTTAGGATAATAGCCTTCAGTTGCATCCATGTTACTGCAAAGGACATAATTTTTTTATTTTTTATGGCTGCATAGTATGGTATGGTGTATATATACCACATTTTCTTTATCCACTCCACCATTGATGGGCAACTAGGTTGAGTCTATGTCTTTGCTACTATGAATAGTGCTGTGATGTACATATGAGTGTCTTTTCGGTAGAACAATTTGTTTCCTTTTGGATATATACTCAGTAATGGGATTGCTGAGTCGAATAGCAGTTCTGTTTTAAATTCTTTGAGAAATCTCCAAACTGCTTTCCACAGTGGATGAACTAGTCCACATTCCCACCAACAGTGTATAAGCATATAACACGTTTTTAGTGGCTAAATATAACTTTCACATGTAGATGTTTCAATAAAATATTTTAGCAATGTCTTTTTGTTATAAAAATAAGAAGAATATATTCATAAATAAAATTCAAGTTTTTAAAGTTAATTTTCTAGAGTGAAATTCCTAGGTCCTCTGAATTCACATTTCTTAGCATTTCCTAGTTGTAAGGTATAATAAAGGACGTTTGAGAAACAAAACATACTATATCCCCATTTGATGATTAACAACACACAGTAACAAATTTGAAAAGCTCTGAAAAGTCTAGTAATAGAAAAGAAACCTGTATTTAGCTTTGTGCAATGGAAAAAGAAACATATTTGACAACAGAAAGATCTTACTGTATCTCCTAGAGCATGCATGCAAGTAGGCGGCCTTTAGCTTTAGGGTAACTCTGTTGTTATGCTTTGAAAGGTTTTCTACCTCAAGTTCTTAAAACTACTATCTATATTCAATTTGAATATTTAAATATTTCATCCATTAAGCATTTATTTTGGCATCAGGAACATGTTAGGTCCTCCATGTTCATTTTTCTTTAAAACTAGAAGTTGGTTTCTGACCAGGATGTGTTATAAAGTTTTCTCTCCCCTATCCATTTAAAATGCCATTTTTTATCCCACCCTAAATTACCATACACAATTCAGTCTACCTCTGAACTCTCTTTTTCACTGCACTAAGCTGTACCACACCATACTTCCTTTTTTTTTTTTTTTTTTTTTTGGAGTCTCGCTCTTGTTGCCCAGGCTGTAGTGCAATGGCGCAGTCTCGGCTCACTGCAACCTCCATCTCCTAGGTTCAAGTGATTCTCCTTCCTCAGCCTCCTGTCCCATGCCTGGCTAATTTTTTGTATTTTTAGTAGGGACGGGGTTTCACCATGTTGGTCAGTCTGGTCTCGAACTCCTGACCTCAGGTGATCCACCAGCCTCAGCTTCCCAAAGTGCTGGGATTACAGGCGTGAGCCACCATGCCCAGCCCACACTTCTTCAATATTTAATAAATGTTTAATATATTTTCACGACACCAAGGAAATGCTGCTCTCATTTCTCATTTCAAAACTATCCTGGACGTCCTCACATGTACATGTATCATTTTACAAATGAATTCAACATATACATATAATTCAACATATATAATGTCATACATACATAACTGAATTGAATTCAGTGTCCATATATGCTAAGTACTTATAGATGTTGGATTTATTATTCCAGGAAAAGAAAGTAAATTTGGTTAAGTTTCAACATTAAAATCCTGTTGGGATTTCAATAGGAATTGTGTTGAATTCATTTAAGGAAGACTTTGCCATGGGAATGAAGTCTACTCACCTCTGAACAAGTTAAAGATATACTATTTACATGAAGTGGCTGTGATTAGATTATAAAAGTAAACAAGCTAAATGCATATGGAGAAGAACTGGAAATAATTTTTTAATTTACTCCTCACAAAAAACACAGGAGGTAGGTAATTTTATTATTCATTGTTTAAAGAGAAAAAAATTACTTGTATCACACATAAATGAAAGCAAAAAAAAAATCTCAAAATTTTTGTTTCACAGCTTTTGTTTTCTCATCCAGATTAAATGATGAATTCAACCTCCTACTTCATGTTTTGGTGAATCCATTAATCAGATTTTAGACCTTTGTAAATTTCTGAGATTTGATGAATTCATTTCCCAATTTCTGTCCTGTCCAGTTCCAATACAGCTAAACAAAACATGAGCTTTACACTGTCCCAGTTTCCAGGAAACAGAATATCACTTGCAAAAGATAATCTGAAGCCAAGGTTGTTTCTAGGATAATACTAAAAAGTAAAATAAAACAAGGAAAGAATAGTATTATTTTCTTCTCTAAGAATGTTTCTCTTAACTTTTTCTCCATAACAAATGTGAACCAAAAAAAAAAAAAAAATCTGAGCACACATATTAAACAAACCAATTCAGCCATATTTTGTGCCAAAAAAATGAAAGTTACTTCTCCAATTTCATCAGTTAAAAAATCACAAGCTCTAATTTGGTACTTTGAGATATCAGCAGATGAAGAATTAAAACAATTAAATGTATTGAAGTTAAAAGATACTGAGAAAGGATTTAGTAAAATTAAATTGCTGAGGAAGGAATAACATTTTTCTTCTGTCCTTGAAATTGATGTGGGAGGGCTGAATAGCCTTAGAATTTTTAGACTTCTAAGTATGTCTCATTTAGTGACTCAGAATGTTAAAAACTTTCTGAGAGGAACTGGTTATTTATAGAGCTAGATACAGTTCATAGACAATAAACTGTCTTTTGGTTTTAAAATGTTGAAAATGTAAAATAGAAACGGTATCTTCTGTTCCACCTTCCTTTCAAAGTATCTATTCTGCTTAAAGTTGTTTGTCCCCTTAACACAAGAGACAACTAAGAGTAAATAACTGCCAAATATTCCCATGATGTACCTCAAGTTTCCATAAGCAGTAACATTAAGCTTTTTTTAAAAAAAGTAACTACATCTCTCATTTATTATCTTGATATTCCATAGCTTTTGAAGTCATAATCTTTATGATTATAGTTGGAAAAGTTAATCAAGAGGGTTATTCCATCTTAAAATCTTGAATAAAAATACATTCATCCATTCAATAAACGTTTATCAAATGTGTATTAAATGACAAATACTCCAGTAGCCACCAGGCATACGGAGCTGAAAAAAACACAATTCCTACCTCAAAAGACTTCAACCAAGTGGAGAAATGATACCATTGAGGCATCGCAGGAAGCATACACAAAACTCTCATGCAGGGATATGTTGATTGGGCTGTGGCCTAGTACTGGCATTGCTGTGGATTGTGCATGTCTGGGCATATTTGCAGGTCTGGTGAGGAAGACCCCATATAAGTTATATGTTTGGTTTCTGAGTAGTAGAAAGCCTTGCAGCCAATGAAGCTTCATAATAAAATAATAAAACATGTCATATAATAATTTATGGTACCCAATACTAGAAATTGATAAAATCAATGTGTACTGCTTCCTTAAATCAGCACATAGTCTCTAGCTCTAACTTTGATAAAAGTGAGCCCACAGCAGCAGGAACCCTTTGCTTGACTCCCATACTTGTGTCTCAAGTATATTTCTGTTTCTTCTGAGTATGGATCTGAGTCTGTTTCCCAGGCTGAAGTGCGGTGGTGCAATCATAGCTCACTAAAGCCTCAAACTCCTGAGCTCATGTCTCAGTCTCCTGAGCAGCTGGGACAACAGGTGTGTGCCACCACACCCAAGTAATTTTCTCAATTTTTTTTTTTTTTGTAGAAACGAGGTCTCACCCTGTTGCCCAGGCTGGTCTTGAACTCCTAGCCTCAAGCAACCCTCCCACCTCAGCCTCCCAAAGTGCACAGATTACATGCATGAGCCACCATGCTTGGTCCATATTTCTCTACTAAAAGAACCCAGATGCTCTGAGGACATGACTGATTCTGTCTTCAGCAGAAAAAATATATCTAAGGTGGGTCTAGAGCATTCTTTTGTGGCCAAAAGGAAGGGTGGTTTTATAGCAGGAAATATAATGTTGGAGGTACAGGGGAGAAGCTTAAAAGTTATCCACAGAAGAAGTTGTAAAAAGCCAAGCATAAAAAGAATAGTAATTTTTAATAATGGGAATAATGTTAAGTTCAAAATTATACTCAAAAGAGAGCAGTTAATATACAGTGCATAAATTAATGTTATAGAAAATACTGCTATATATGATGGAAAAAAAAGCATGTAACAACAGCATGCTTAAATGTATTCACATTGAATATTATGGACGTGTTAATGGATGGATTATTCAGAAGTTGGCTTTAGTTGTGTCTGTGAAAGTCAGGTGACAACACAAAAGGCAAATGAACAATCTCAAAATTCAGCCCTAAACTGATTTCCACAGTAAATCTATCCCCACCAAGCATGTTGTGAGTTTCATAGACTTGACTAAAGATTTCAGGGACACAGGAACATGTCACCTTATGGGCCACTACCCTCAAGATACTGGAAACATCTTCGCTCCACCATCCATCTTCTTTGGGTCCATCTCCTTCTTCACCCTCCTGGATACCTCCTACACCTTCTTCTTTTGCAGCTCAGAATCTCTCTTCTGGGCAGAGAAATCTGGTTTTCTATAGCCAACATCTGAATATTCACATAACCAAACATGTCTCACTATTTAGAAGAATAAATGTCCCTCAGTGTACCAGATGCCCCACTCCATCTTGAAAAACACTAGCCACTATAAACAACAGAAAGTTTCTTTGTTATATATATATAAAATAATTAACTCTGTTGCCACCTAATTCCCATAGACTTCACCCCTTACAATTCTTCAACCATCTCTAAATGATTTACAAGCAATTTTTAAACTACTTGTATATTATTCCCTCCACAGTGTGGACTTTCTACATTTTTCTTTTTTACATATACAGAATGCAAAGACACCGTTTACAACTAAAGTGCTTCTCTCTGCTGATTTGTTAATTAGTCTAACAACCTAGGGAAGTTGGGGACTTCCTCAGGAAGTTAGTTTATCCATGAGAAGTTATTTCCTAGTCAAAGAGGAAGTAAACAGACATGTTAACTAGATTGTTAAGGTCAAACTGTGTCCATGACTGTAAAGGGCAAATATTTCCAATATCAGATTATTTGTCCTAAAATGTTGGTCCCCAAGTTCCTCTATAGTCTCTCTTCACTATAGAAGAGTTGAGAAGATGGTGCTTTAGTGTAAAACCTCCACAATACACTAAAGAAAGGTCATGGATGCAGAATGGCCTATTTGTCACTGACATCACCAAAAATATGGGCTCCATTGAAACCCTAGTACAAAGAACACTGTGGCCACGCAATCTGTAACCCCATGTTTTAGTTAAAGACTGTCCTTTAACACACTTTGTGAGCCTATTCAGTGTTGCCAGGGAGGTGGTTGTTTTGAAGCTTCCATTTTCCCTACATGGACCCAGTGAGATTTCTCCCAGCTCTTCACACCCTAACACATCATGCTATCTTCCTTTCCATGCTTCCACTGACTACTCACACAGCAAAAAGCCAACAGTCCCAGGCTTCCATGAGGGTGTCCTGATTCCTCCAACCCACACCCACTCCCTTCTGCTTTAGACCACCTGTTGAGACATAATTTTATCCCGCCCTGAATGGCTATTTAACTGCTACACAAGTGTTTACTTGCCCCAGTAATTGCTACAGTTCTGGAAGTAGTGGAACTTGTCATAAAATCAAATTCCTTCAGGAGCCAAAGAGCTAACAGAAATATTTAGATGACAGTTTGTTTAAGACAGTTGGGAATGGTGGGGATTCAGTCATAGCAGGGTGCATGCTCCACCGAAATCATTATTAAACCCAGAATTATTTTTGAAAATTCTTTAAAGAGAAGAAAACACATCTAAGGGGAGGAATCATCCTCTGTGCTACCAGTTGGTGACCCCTGACTGACATATTGTGAACTCTCCATAAGAGACTAAATACATGTATTTGGACTATATTCTTTAATAAGTTCCCACTGAATTAAGATACTGAAATTACTGATAAAAAAATTAGGAATGATGCAGGCTTTCATCACAAATACACTTAGATGTACTCAGATGAACCATAATGTCTATGGCTGAAATACACTGATTAGTTTTTTGGTGCTTTTTTTGGAAATGGCAAACTAGGTGAAAGAAATAAACATAGAATTATTTTGGACATGGAATTAGAATATTAAATACCTAAACCTGTCTCTCTCCAACATCTGCATAAAGGCACTGAGAGCTCTGGACATCTCGATTAAATATTACTTTACAATTCCCTTAAGTGCATGGTGTACACATACACACACACACACACACACAGGAAACGGATTTTCTTCTAAGACTATCATATGATATTCTGGTCATTCTGGATGATGCATTTTGGAAGATAATTCCCTCAAGAAATTAAACTTATTACTTGCGTCTGAAATGGTATTTAGCATTTTATTGTACATTTGTAGGCTTACAAACCAATTTTCTGGACACTGAGATGATGAGCTTTCCACTGCTTAAAAGATTCCTGGATGCAAATTTGACTTCTTTATTAAATTGGGCACACTGAACATTAACATGCTCAAATCACCAGATGTAAGTGGTGCAGTTTTTCTAAAGTTACCTAAATTATACTTGGGCAGTAGCTTAAACAATAAAATAAACTTGGTCATGAAGCAGTGAATTGCTCATTGAATCACCAAAACACATTAAGCTTCAAAGGCTAAAGTCTTGCAAAGCTTTCCTAAATGATCCTGAGAATTTCAAAGATAGTTAAGTTTAAAATTTAAAGACGAAAACAAACCTTTATAATAATCAGTCATCACCTTCCTCATACACAGACTAAAAGCTCGTAATACCACATTTCTGACTTCAGAATCTCTTCCTCTTAAGGCCCCCCACGCAATAGTTGTCATTTTAGAACTATTTTTTAAGAGATTTCTTCAGCATCATTTTCTTTCTCTCATTCTTTGCTTTTTATTCCTATTCCTATGTTACATGTTTTTACTCTACTTTTTTGGTGTCATAGATTGAGTTTCCTTCTATTGTAATAGACAGCTTCAAGGTATATTTCCAGTCTCCTAAGGTACATGCTGAAATTATTATCTTCCACTTTCATATATTTCCAATTAAAGAAAAATTCCATGGCTCAGTTGGGTTTTTGTTTTGATTTGGTTTTTATTTGTTTGTCTGGTTGGCTGGTTGGTTTTTTTGAGACAGAGTCTCACTCCATCACCCAGGCTGGTGTGCAGTGGTGTAATGTTGGCTCACTGCAACCTCTGCCTCCTAGGTTCAAGGGATTATTGGGCCTCAGCCATCTGAATAGCTGAAATTACAGATGCATGCCACTACACTCAGCTAATTTTTTGTATTTTTAGTAGAGACGGGGTTTCACCATATTGGCCAAACTGGTCTCAAACTCCTGACCTCATGTGATCGGCCACCTCGGCTTCCCAAATTGCTGGGATTACAGGTGTGACCCACCGTGCCCAGCCTGTGGCTCAGTTTTTTTAAAGGGAAAATCAGTAAAATAACTATTCAGTAACTTTTTATTACATATACTTTAGATCCTATATAATGACTAACTTAAATATTAATTTTACTAAGTCTGACTGCCATGTGTTAAGAATACAGTTGTGGTAACTTGCAGACTAAATCTTCAACAATTCAAGTATAAAGGCAGCTTAGAATACTAATATTTGCCTTCCATAACTGTCTTAGTCCATTTTCTGTTGCTATAACAGAATGTCTGAGGCCAGGTAATTTATAAAGAAAAGACACTTATTGGGCTTATAATTCTGGTCACCGAAAAGTCCAAAATTGAATGACAGCTGCATCCTGTGAGGACCTCTGGATACTCCAACTCATGGGAAAAAGCAGGAGGGGAGGAGGCATGTGCAAAGAGATCACGTGGCAAGAAAGGAAGCGAGAGAGAGAGAGAGATCAAGAAGCCAGACTCTTTTTAACGCTTTTCTCATCTAGGAAAAAAGAAAAAAAAAAAAACATGTACCTCGTAGCCAACACTCATTTAATTTTACATAAACAGTTATTTGAGGCTGAAGCGAATCTGACTGATTTTCAATGTGAAAATAAAATATAAAAACTGTTCTTGGAGTTATTTCTAAACAAAACTAACATCAGAAACATCTGAATCATCAGAATCATCTACTTCAGAAAAACTGAATTCATCAGATGAATCTTTGGCCAACAACTGCTCGAAAATGATGTTAACTTTACGTGTAGGAATGCTACGTTTTCTAGGATTTGACACTTTCAGTAATCAAGAATTACTGTATTTTGTAAATGTAAATGCCACTACTAAAAACACAATTCTGTAAGTAAAACATTATCTTTTGTTTCCAAAGTCAATACACTAGAGTGATGTGAAAATAATAATAAAAGCAAAAGCTATTTCATGGCAAAGTTATCTTCGGGTAAATGCTGCAGCAACAAGTGCAGGCGAGGATTCTCAGGACAAATGGGAAAACAGTTAAAATATCTGTTCTGATGGGAATTAACCCATTTTCAAGAGAACTCACCCCTGAGAGAGGGCATAAAGGTAATCATGAGGGATCTGCCCCAGGACCCAAACACGGCCCATTAGGCCCCACCACTCAACATTGCCATACTGGGGGCCAAATTTCAACATGAGTTTTGGTGGGGACAAACCACATCCAAACCATAGCAATAACTAAGGATTTAAAGTCAATTTCTAGACCCTATATGGATCACAAAAGTATCTGCATATATAATACTGACAAGATAACACAATTATGAGTTGAAATTGGAAAACACACTTTTCCTAAGTACAGTAAAAATATACTTTGATAGGAACTTAGAAAAATGATTAGCATGAAATTCAGTTTCACCAACAATGACAAAATAAGCATTAAGTACACATCTTATGTCAAGGCTCATAGTCTTGAGCCCTGATATAATCTTTGCCACCTACTAATTTTACATGAAATACAGCCCAACTGATCCTTTCTGAGTTTCCCTGTTTCATCTGCAAAATGAAAACATTTATGCCTTCTCAAGAGAAGTGTAATGGTGAAACAATGGAAACAATGCTCAATGCAATAATGCTCACGAAAGCCTGAAATAATAATTGTCTCAAAAATGTTTGTTGAATTGTTGTAGAGTTTTAAAAAGCTTTTTGGGAAACAGAATTCACCTAGAGTTAAAAGCATCATTTTTCCTTCCCTAGATGATTCATGTACATTTTGTTTGAAAAGTATATTCAAGAAGAAGTAGAAAGAAGACAATATAAAGATATAAGGACAACAGAACGAAAGCAAAGCCAGATGTCTGGGCACTTTCAAAATAATCCTGTTTAGAACTGATCTAATTTGGGCACTGAAAACATGAGAACTCATGACTTCAAATTGGTGATTCTAGATTCCATGGAACAAATATCACCACAAATTCTTTAGAAATCAAATAATTTCACAAGCCTCCAATGACATATTTAAAATGACTTCCTCGCAAGGACTTACACAATATCGCAAAGCGGTATTAACTGAATATTGAAAGGCTATTATAAAATCATGAGTTGACTGAAATGTGTTTCCAACCCTAGGTAACCAGCTAATCTACTGAAGAAAGTTAAGAATCTTTTACCTATGGGGCAGATCCTTTCCTCCTACTGGGAACAATGGTCTTGGGCCAAAGGATTTGGGCTTAACAACCTCTCTCAAACTATTTTGAACAGGCTGCTTCAGCTCTGCAACCAGCTCAAAACAGACTGCTAGAAATCAGGCAGCAAAAGAGAATTAAATAGCAAAAGTTATGGTTTTTTCTAATTTGATCGAAACAATACTGCACCAACCTCCTGCTTGAAAATTTATTAGGTGTGTAATCATAAGCAAACCCTTGCTGGGCACGGTGGCTCACGCCTGTAATCCCAGCACTTTGGGAAGCCAAAGTTGGGGGATCACTTGAGGTCATGAGTTCGAGACCAGCCTGGCCAACATGGCCAAACCCCATCTCTACTAAAAATACAAAAATTAGCCGGGCATGGTGGCTCATGCCTGTAATCCCAACTACTTGGGAGGCTGAAGCAGCAGAATCACTTGAACCCAAGAAGCAGAGGTTGCAGTGAGCCGAGATCGTGCCACTGCACCTCAGCCTGGATGACAGAGTAAGACTCCATCTCAAAAAATAAAAATAAAATAAGCAAATCCCTTCATTTCTCTGTGCTACAGGTATTTATAAAAATAAGTGTATTGGCCATGGAAGACTATGCAGCTATAAAAAATGATGAGTTCATGTCCTTTGTAGGGACATGGATGAAGCTGGAAACCATCATTATCAGCAAACTATCGCAAGGACAAAAACCCAAACACCGCATGTTCTCACTCATAGGTGGGAATTGAACAATGAGAACACCTGGACACAGGAAGGGGAACATCACACACCGGGGCCTGTGTCGGGTGGGGAGAGTGGGGAGGGATAGCATTAGGAGATATACCTAATATAAATGACGAGTTAATGGGTGCAGCACACCAACATGGCACATGTATACATATGTAACAAACCTGCACATTGTGCACACATACCCTACAACTTAAAGTATAATAAAAATATATAAATAAACAAATAAATAAAAATAAAAAATAAAATAAAATAAAAAAGAAAAGTCCTGCCCAAGCATTTGGTTTATATCCTTTCTATTTTTCACATTTAATCAGTATTTATTGAGCAAATACACCATGTGAAACAATTGTGCTATATGTGGGGATACTGAAATGAATCAGGCCCAATATAAAAAGTAATAATAACATGCAATATATATTATACATTTTATCATGTTTTATAACAAAATGATACCTCATATTCTAGCTATTTGTGCATGTCTTTCTACTGCTGTTCCTTGACAATAACTGTTTCTCATTTATCTTTGCATCTTTTAGCACCTAACACAATGACCCATATTCAATAAACAGATGGTGATTTCATTAATTAATGTAAAAAAAATGAGTGTATTGGATCCAAAAATTGACAAGACCCTTTGTAACTCTGAAAATCCCGTGGCTGCATTGTTGTCTGGTTTGATAACCAATGTGTAGAACCAAGATATCATATTAATAGCCCATGCTGTAGATGGGTTCAATATTTGAATATGCGTCCTACTTAAAGAACAGCTGGCCGAAGCTGACTCTTTATCAGCCAATCAAATTTGACCTTTAAACTGACAGTTTTGCCTTCCCCCAGCTCCAGAAAAGACTGAGCCACCCGCCCATAGAGCCATAGCCTCATACCTTTCAGTTCTATGAAAGAAGCTGAGGCTCAGCTTGCTATTTTCAGGAAGCTTCTTCCTAATTAACCTAATCCAACTGATTCTACTCAACGTGCTCTGCTGTGTGCTCTATTCCAATCATGGGCTGGATGTGACTTTCATAACTGAAGGTCAAAGGCCCCTCTTTCCAGTATAGGAGAGAATACCCCATGAATGAGAAAGACTGAAGAATATGAAAGAGAAAGAATAGTAACACAACTGGAAAGAATTAAGCTGTGTCTTACAATGTTGGAATGTAGATTATGTTGGGAAAAATGGAAAATTTCCAGCCTTCTACACTGGAACCCAACCCCCCCTACAGTGTCAGGAAATTAGAAACTTAAACTGTCACAAGAAATACAATGGGCTGTAAAGAACGTCTACACCACTTATCAGGGAGAAAGCCCTGCTGACTGCCAATTCTTTACAAGGGCTGTGGCTTTAGTCTCAAAATTAAGATGCCCAGAACTTTGGCATGAGACTTTGGAATGGAACACTCCCAGTGGGTCAAAAATGCCATTCTCTCATGAATTAAAACCAAAATGTGCCCACTGTGCCTAGGGGAACAGCCTTACGACCCAGAGTGGATTAGCTGGAACACTGGATAGACAGGAAGATCATAAAGTCATTAGCAAAGAAACAGACTTACTGGAGTGGATAAATTCGATGTCTTTACCATTAGGGTTGGGTGCTAGAACACAAAATCGGAGCTGAGGTGAGAGACTATGCAGGGAAAGCCAAGAAAAGAAACCAAAACCAATGTTTGGGAAACCCATGACTCTACAATCTCACAATTCTTCCAGAACTTTCCAGGAAATATTACCATGATGAGTCAGTTCTAACCAGGCACCACGTGCCAGGCTGGGAACACTAGTCCAAGAACTCACTATCAGTTTCAGGCCAGTTCCGCCCCAGAGCTGGAGCATCTGAGGAGAGTTTTGGGGCCAGCGTGCAACCCTGCTCTATATACCAGCCAATCCTCCCCTCGGAACGGGTCTGCTGGCCCGATCTCTCCCCACAGTTGCAAGAAGCATTTTCAAAGAATAGTTTGTGGGCCAGGTGCGGTGGCTCACGCCTGTAATAACAGCAATTTAGGAGGCCGAGGCGGGTGAATCACCTAAGGTCAGGGGTTCGAGAGCAGCCTGGCTAACATGGTGAAACCCCGTTTCTACTAAAAAAAAAAAAAAAAAAAAATTAGCTGGGCGTGGTGGCATGTGTCTGTAATCCCAGCTACTCGGGAGGCTGAGGCAGGAGAATCGCTTGAACCTGGGAGGAGGAGGTTGCAGTGAGCCAAGACTGCGCCACTGCACTCCAGATTGGGCAACAAGAGTGACACTCTGTCTCAAAAAAAAAAAAAAAAAGAAAAAAAGAATAGTTTGTGATGACTCAGATATAAGTCTGAAGATCATGCAGAAGTGGTAGCTGCCCCAACACTCTTTTTTAAGCATACAATTCAATGCTTTTTACTAAATTTACTGAGCTGTGCTGCTATCATCACTATCCAATTTCAGAACATTGTCATCTCCCCAGTAACATTCTTCCTGTCCATTTACAGTTAATTCCCATTCCCACCTGCAGCTGAGGTTAAGTCCAGGTTATGTGAGGGCCCTCTGTTTTCTCTATCCCCATGTCCTCACTTTATTTACCAGCACAATTGCATGAGTTTTCTATGAAGTGACAACACCTGTGTGGTTAGCTACCATGTAGATGTCAGACACAAATGCACACATACATACACCTCCAACCAGGGAAGCAATGTGAACCCTCCCTATCCATCCCATCAGGGAAAAGGCCAACACTTCGGCAAAATGCTTCCAACCTGGCTATTAAAGGTATAGCCATGGTTTTCAAAGACTGCCGGAAAACTGAATATTATCCTTTACAATATATGTCATTTTAAAAAATCAATACCATTCAGACCTTTAAACTAAGAATCTTGCCTGTGCTCCCTGAAGGTGATATTGGCGAATTCAGAGGTGAAAAAATCATGAGAAGCTCAAGGAATTGACGAAAATAACCATAATCAACTGGCTACTGGAAAGCCAATTACATCCAATATTTTCTTAACATCAAAGGTTAAACATAGTTCTAGAAAACAGTAGGAAGAGAATCCGAGAAGCAGTTTTAGCTTGGCTCCTCTGCAGTCTTGTTACAGGTAGTTAGGTAGGCGTGAGCAGGGCAGGAGACGGCTTCCCATCCCACCCCAACTAGAAATGTCGGTGACGGTTTGGCATTGTCTCTCTAAAAAGTGTAATTCCGCAACCAGGGAGAGACAATCTCCTGATGGTCCACACCTGTTAACATTAAAAGTTGTTGATTGAATACAGACTCCAGGGAGAAACAGCTTCCCGGGAATGCACATTAAAACACAAAAAATGGCTAAGTATGATCTTCCGGTTCCATGCCACCGGGGAAAAAGGAAGAAATCCTCAGATGGGCATGCGTACAACTCCCTAAACACACTGCGCATGCTCAGTTCCTAAGGGTAAAGAGGGCTCCGCGCATGCAGGAAGACCACCCTAAGGGAAGAATCATGGGAAAGAGGTGAGCTTATAAAAGTCCTAGGATCGCCGTTAAATGGGGGCACATGAACTTCTCTTTTTAATTTTCAGGTGCCTGCTTGAGTTCCTTCCAAGCGCACCTTCTTTCCTTTTCTAAGGCCTATATGAGTAAACTTCCATTCCTGCTCTGAAACTTGCCTCGGTTTCTTTTTCTATGTCCCTCAGTCGAATTATTTCTTCTGAGGAGGCAAGGACTGAAGTTGCTATAGACCCGTCGGGATAGGCCGCTGGTAATTTGGGGTAACTCAGATCTCTTCCAGTGCTAACAGTCTGAGTGAGAAGTCAGTGTCTGCCTTCTGCTTCTTCCTCAGTGGTTTCCTAGGTGTTTCCCAGTGAGAAGAAAGTTACGCACCATAGTTGAGATCCACCCTCTAGAGGTCAGAGAATACTTCCCTAATCACTTATCCTGAATGGTCTCTTCCTGAGACTATGTCTCCTGTGCGTGGAGGAAATTAGCACTGGCTACTCTGGATCCATATTGAAAAAGCAGCCTGATAAGAGGAAACTAATCATCCCTGCAAACATCCCTGAAATACATTTTAATGTAACATGTGCCCACACCTATTCTATGTTTTTTAATATTTTGTTTTAATTGATTAAAAAAACTACAGCAAAAAGGATTCAGACACACAAATAGCAGAACTTAATACTTTCTTTTTTAATTTTTTCAGTTATGCAAGGGAATGGGCAGCATCTTTCATAGGGACAAGCCTCTTCTACTTAAAAGCTAGAAGGAAATTCCTCACTAATTTAGCGCAGTTGCTCAAAACTCTGTTCCATATGAACATAACATTTTCCTATTTTTCTCGCCTGATTCTACCCTCAGAATAACAGAAAATACATTGTGACAAAATGTATAAAACATTGGCTGGGCCTGTACCTCCTCATAAGGGAAAGGCACAAGAAAATGAAAATTTAAAGCCCCTACAGAGATTTTTCCCCCCTTTGGAAGCATAAAAAGCAGACACTGTTAAATGCATGAGGTCCCACACTACCCTCCCCCAACCCCTGCAACACAGCTGATATAGTTGTGTATTTTCTATTTTTGAAAAGGAGAAAAAATAAGAAAGCTTAAAAAAACAGATTATTTAACCTGCTTTTAACTTTCTATTTGGATAGCCATTCAAATTAGACAAGTTATGGGGACAAGAGTGACTGTAAAACAATGGTAGAAAACATAGATAATCTGGCAAAACAGATTTCTGACTAGAGAGGATTGCACTATATGAAACTGCAATGATTTCCACTATGGCTCCTAAGAATGAAAGCTTCAAAAGTAAATGTCAGGTCGGGAATGGTGGCTCATGCCTGTAATCCCAGCACTTTGGGAGGCTGAGGCAGGTGGATCACCTGAGGTCAGGAGTTTGAGACCAGCCTGGCCAACATGGTAAAACCCCATTTCTACTAAAAGTACAAAATTAGCTGGGCATAGTGGCAGGTGCCTGTAGGCAGGAGAATCACTTGAATCCGGGAGGCAGAGGTTGCAGTGAGCAAAGATCGTGCCACGGCACTCCACCCTAGTCTGGGCAAAAGAGTGAGACTCCATCTCAAATAAATAAATAAATAAATAAATGTCTAGAATCAGTTAATGAGATTTGTACATTACCTTAACTGAATTTCATTAATGATCTAATGCCCATACCTGAATTAACAGGCAGAAAATTAAAACTGGATTGCTACCTGGTGCTTCCATACACTGAAGAGAAAGAACACTCCAATCTGCCAGCCTTACGATGTTGGGAAAACGCATCAAACAGTGCTAAGGTTTTAAGCACGGAGAATATAATCCAGTTGTAAAGCTATTAACCCAGAGAAGGTAATTCTTTGCTACTTGAAGCACACTAAGACAAAACATATCAAAGAGAAGACATATACATACCAGCAGATGTAAACCACATACAATTACAATACATAAATTATAATGCAGATAGAGAGAAATCATGGATCTCAGATGGCCAATGTCAGCCCATGGGTACATGCCCAATATTATGACCAACAGAAATTAAATATCTGAAACAAAAAACTGGAAGTGTGCTTCCGCAACATCCCACAGACTTTAGGAAAGCAGGCGCTACACAATGTCATGAAAATTAGCTGACAGCTCAAGGTCTTTCATTATCAATGGCGTCGATGTTTAAACTGGACTTTAATCCAACAATTAGTTTAGCAACAACTCATTTTCAGACAGAAAGTCATTTAATCATGTTTAACATTAAAATAAAAGAGCTGATTCTATAATTGGGTCAACTTTCCACTAAATAATTACAATAGAAACAATTAATTCCACACTCAAACAAGTAAGTAGTAACTCAAAAGCTTCCATATTGAAAAGCAGTGGAATTCTAACATGTATTACCACATGCAAATTCTTCATCAAGAATATCACTGCGACCAATCTTTGTCCTGACAGGGAGGACCTCTTACATATTCTTTAATAATAATAAAGAAACCCCCTTTTTTCCTACTCCCAATTTTGGAGATTAACTCAAGTTCTACAAATAACATGACTATGATATTGCCACTGTCAAAATCTTGAATTCCAGGTGTGCCTATTTTGAAAGTTCCTCCAAGAACATTCAACTACAGCACAAGGATTTTAAAATAATATCATTTTTTATACGGAAAGACAAGGTATATGATATTGTAAAGCCTTCCCTTAATTTAGCCTATTCCATTTTCACAAAACAACATTTGCCTTATAATTGAGCCACCTGAATCCCGTCAAATCAATTTTCATGAACTGTAACTGCAGTGCAACAACAACAACAACAAAACTTAGGAGACCCTGAACATCCTCATTTTTAAGGATCTCATATGCTCCCACTCAGGAGAATAGAACTAACGCTCCCACACTTTATTTCTGTTCCAAAAATAGCCAGCCCTGTGAAGAAAAAAGAGAGATAATGAAGACCAGCTGCCTACCTTCGCTGGTAGCCACATTCTTCTGGGCTTTAGTGGGCGTGTGATCTGTACTTGAACTCACGTCAGATGAGATGCTCGAGCTGCCTTTGCCTGGAAGAAACAGGAATGAGCAGCTTTTGAGATTTGTAATTTCAGACCTGGACCATGCCTTCCACTCGGTCCCACAGCAAGCCATATCACCAGTTTCCAAGAAAGCAGCTATAATACAAAGAATGGAGTTTATTAAGTTTTTTTTTGCCTTATGCATTAAATATCTTTTGGGAAATATCTGATCCATGTTATAGTAGAACTAAAGTCTTCTTATAATATAGCTTGACTATAAACTCAGACAAGATTATAAAACGTAGTCAAATATGATAACATAATCTCTTTTTGGCATAAATGTGAATAAGAAAGTACATGTGGGGAACACATCTCCTGCATTAATTTTTTATTTGCAACTATAAATTATGCATTTCTCAGTAAAGGAAATAAGCAAAGAATAAGGCATAATCAGAGGAGCAAGAGCCGCTAACTCCAAATAGCTGCGTCACATCAAAAAATGAATTCCCTGCTTTAATAGGTCCTCTTTCAAAAACAAAACACAACAAAAAACATTTCATTTTTCGAATGCAGCAGTTCTCAACTGGAGATGATTTTTCTGTTCAAGGGGACATTTAGCAATATCTGGTATCATTTTTGGTTGTCACAAATGAGCCAGGAGGTGCAACTGGCCTCTAGTGGGTGGAGGACAGGCATGTTGCTAAACGTCTTAGAATGCACAGGGCGGCCGCCACAAGAAAGAATTATCCAGCCCAAATGTCAATGGTACCAAGGGTGAGAATCCCTGGTCTAAATAATCTTAGCTCAAGGCTGAGTTTCTACTCTTCTAACCTTTAATATAATCATATACATTAATATTACCAAACATTCTTCAGATGTCACATGAAAGTCTGTAAATATGAACCACACTCTACTGCCCAGTGATGGAGAAACCTACTGACTGTGGTGTGCAGATTCCTAAGACGCCCTCATGGTATCCATGTCCGCATCATCTCCTCCCCCTTGAGAGTGGGCTGAACCTGTGACTGGCCTCTAACCAACAGGCTATGGTGAAGGTAAGGCATTTTGCAGATGTAAAGTCCCTAAGAAGTTAACTGAATTAATGACAAGGCAGATTATTCTGGGTGGGCCTGACCTAATTAGGTGAGTACTTTAAAAGAGAGCCTGGAGGAGAAAGACTCTTCCTGCTGTCTTTGAAGCAGCAAGCCCCCATCAGTTCTGCAGCTACAAGAAAATGAGTTCTGCCAACAACCAAGTGAGCACTGAAGAGGACCCTGAGCATCAGAGGACAGCCCAGCCCTGGCCAGTGCCTTCATTGCAGCACTGTGAGACCCAAACAAAAGATCCAGCTAATGCATGTTCAGAATTCTGATTCCAGGAAACTGTGGAATAATAAATGCTCCTATGTTAAGCTGCTAAGTGTGTAGTAATGTTTTTATTCAGCAATAGAAAACTACTGCTGGATGGGCGTGGTGGCTTGTGCCTGTAATCCCAGCACTTTGGGAGACCGAGGCACATGGATCACTTGAGGTCAAAAGTTCAAAACTAGCCTGGCCAACATCGTGAAACCCCATCTCTACTAAAAATAGAAAAATTAGACAGGCATGGTGGCACATGCCTGTAATCCTAGCTACTCGGGAGTCTGCGGCAGAAGAATCACTTGAACCCAGGAGGCGGAGGTTGCAGTGAGCCAAGATTGCGCCATTGCACTCCAGCCTGGGCAACAGAGTGAGAGCCCGTCTCAAAAAAAAAAAAAAAAGAAAAGAAAGAAAAGAAAAGAAAGCAAGCTATTGCTAATGACCAACTAGTTATATCATAGATGAATTCTTTTTGCTCCACAAGTGATGATCAAAACTCTGATGTGCAGCTGAGAAACATCATTTTCCAACAGTCTTTTCTTCCCAGTGGTAAATGCAATGAACTGAATGTTTATGTCCTTCCAGAATTCACATGTTGAAATCCTAACCCCCAAGGTGATGGTATAAGGAAGTGGGGCCTTTGGGAGGTGCTTAGGTCATGAGGACTCTGCTTAGTGCCCTTATGAGACATCCCACAGAGCTTCCTTTCCCCCTTCTGCCACGTGAGGACACAGTAGAAGACTGTTTATAAAGCAGGAAGTGCATCCTCACCAGACACTAAATCCGCTGGCACCTTGATCTTTGACTTGTCGGTCTCCAGAACTGTGAGAAATACATTTCTGTTGTTTATAAGCCCCCCAGTCTATGGTATTTGGTTATAACAGCCCGAATGGACTAAGACAGTACAGAACTCTAGTTAGGTGGCATAAGCTTACAGTCTAAATTCATACAGAGTAGAACTCCTTAGACTTTGGAGTTTTGTTTCCTTATGTTGAAAGTCACCGAACAATATAGGCTGATGGTTAATATCACTTGAGGAGGGAATGGCTCAGGTGATATTACCCATGGGAATACCAAGGAACTCAGAAAAATGGCCATCATTTCCTCTCACTATCACCTATTGCTCATTGGGACTTAGGCTCTGAACAAATCTGTTATTCCCTTTGTCCCCACCCCTTCCACGGCCTCTACCCTCAGAGTTAACCAAAACAATGCAGCAATTCTCCATTTGTTTTTGCCTAACCAGCCTTTGTGGCCTGGCAGCTGTGGCCATTTATCTGACATGGTTCATCTTTGGAAGTGGGTTGACATGGCAGACTGGGCACCTGGTTAGAAGTATGTCCACCTGGCCTCTGACCCCAGTCTACCACTCCCTTGCTTTCTGACCTTTGACATTCACTTCTCACTCTGCAGGCCTAGTGTCCGTATCTGGTAGGGGAAATTTCTGGAAAAATGATTCCTAGCAGCTCAGTCTATAATTCTTTGAGTCCATTACTTTATTCCTCAAACCTCAGTAATCCAAACCACTCCATTTAATAAGGCAAATAACATTATTGTGCAACACCAATATGTAGACTTAAATTATTTTTATTATATTGTTGCTTAGAGATGCACAAATGGAAAACTAGAAATAAACTCCATATGCTCTAGCTCTGATTCAATAATAAAACTAAAACAAAATAGCAAATTAAATGCAAAAACAATAAGATCCATAACATTCAAATTAACAGCATTAGTTTAACATGATTGATGATGTTATTTTGCTGAGATTAAACTGTCTTTCAAAATTTAAATACAGTACTCGCTGCTAAAGCCAATGTTCTCTTTGTTTTGGCATGCACGTGCCCACTCCCGGCTGCGTGAGGACTCAACCTGCATATCACTTTCCTCTACTCAAACTCAGGGAACCCTTCCCTCCTACAAAGAGATGGCATCAGGTGGCCTTCACTGAGTCTGACTGTATCGGGCACATTTTTAAGACTGCTCTTTTATTGCTTATCCATCTACAAACACTGGAGTAGAGCACCTTCCTTTAAACATGGGGAAACTTGGACAATATAACTCATGGCAGGACTCTCTTATAAAGAGGAACCAGTACACAGTTATTCATTATTTTTAAGATTATCATGAAAATGAAAGCACAAAATAAAACAACAAATTTCAGAGAAACTTCTCAGACACACGTGAGAACATGTGTGCTGATCCCTCAAAGGGCTGCAAACTCCAATTTAAAAATTGCTTGTTTATGAAGAAAGAGTATAAGGTTGAGGAAACAAATAATAATGTTATTTATAATAATAGCTAACACTAAGTGCATATGTTTCATTGAGCACTCTAACAAATGCTTTACATGCTTTCTCTTATTAAATAGTCATTATGCCCTATGACAGTATTTCTCAATCATTTTCTCATTATTTTACCCTCCAAGGAAACTTTAGACTTTTTTTTCCCTAAGTACCCCACCCCCAATGAAATCGCAACACCACAGATATACTGTATATCTCTTATGTACTATGTATGTGATTCTGCTTAATACATTGTTTCTTGAGGGGGTGGATTGTGTCCCCTTAGGAGCAATATCACCACCATTGAAAATCTATGTCCTTTGATAAGTAAAACATTTTTAAATGCCTGAGAATTTAATTAATTAAGGAAGTAAAGATTTTGTTTTTATTTTTGTTTTCTTTTTTTTTTGAAATGGTGTCTCACTCTGTTACCCAAGCTGGAGTGTAGTGGCACCATCACAGCTCACTGCAGACTAAACCTCCTGGGCTCAAGTGATCCTCCTGCCTCAGCTTCCCAAGTAGCTGGAACTACAGGCACACCACCATACCCAGCATTTTTTTTTTTTAATAGAGATGAGGTCTCATTATGTTGCCCAGGCTGGTCTCAAATTCCTGGCCTCAGGCAATCCTCCCACCTTGGCCTCCCAAAGTGCTGGGATTACAGGCAAGAGCCATCATGCCTGGCCAATACAGTTGATTCTCATAACTTGAGATATTTAGGTTCTATAAAGTAACCATAAACACTAAATTAGCAAATCACTGCCCCAAAGGGAAACAGAGTTAGGTTCCTGAGAGCCTCTGCTCACAATTTTATCAATTGATCAATATCAATTTGGTTTTTGTGTGTTTCTATTTAAAGACATCTTATTTAATACATATTATTGATGCATTGTCATGGAACTCAATGCCAATGGAACTGTAATTCATGTCTGAGCAAAGCTTATCTGACACATATTGGCGACATCACAGCCCTCTTGCACTTAGGAACACTATACAGCTCTTCAACACTACACTTGGGGGTCATCTTAATGAAAACAGCAACAAAAAGTACAAAAAGCAAAAAAAAAAAAAAAAAAGTGGCAACACATGGACCCCAAAAAGAACACTGTGCATAGTAGGAGAGCTGAAACAGGAAGGCAGAGTGTCACCTTGTTCAGCCTTATATGGGAAGGTGTGCGTTGCGCAACCCAAATTTTTCACCACTCTGCATGTATTTGTGAGTGACCCTAAAAGTGCCTCAAGGATTAATTTGGTGATTACATAAATTTTAGCAAGTAGGCAAATTCTCAAATATGAAATCCACAAATAATGAGGACTGACACTGCGTCATCTTGTATTACATGTGATTTTGCAGCTTGCAGCCCGCTTACATGTAGATGGGGATAGGTAGCATGGAAGATCTGGAGTGAAGAGGCCTGGGTTTATATCTGGATTGGCCAATTATTAGTTTTGGGCAAATTAATAGGCCCTCTCTATTGTAGTTTCTTTAGTTTCTTCAGCTGTAAATGGGGCTGGGTGGAGGGTCAATTCCTGCCTCATAGGGTTATTGTGAAAATTAAATAAAATAATTCAGTTTGAGTACTTAGGGTAGTGTGAGCACCTAGGAAATACCCAACAAATCTTTGTAGAAAAATAATTCAGTTTCTGTACTTAGGATATCGTGAGCACCTAGGAAATAACCAACAAATCTTTGTAGAATGAGGTTCCTGTGTTGGATACCATGATATGCTCTTCTGCCCTGCTTCTGGAAGCAATAACCATCTCCTTGTTGAGTTCAAGTGGAGAGGGAGTCAGGGAGGTTGGTGCTCAGAGAAGAAATGTTACAGAAGGAATTCAGAGGGAAAAAACAAGGGGAATATTCAGCTTCTAATATTCAAAAGCCGAAGTCTGCAGCATGACGACATTCTTGCAAGTCAAGCTATTGTCTCAGGAAGGAACTGCCTACATTCTCAGCCCTTTTAGAAAATCAAGAGTGAGAATGTCAGATTAGCCCCTGGAGTTGTACATACGGAAAGTCCAGATAAGAGGGAGGTGGTGTGAAGAGCACAGGAAGCCACCCCATGGTGACACTGGAAATGACCAGGGGTAAGAGAGGCACAGGAGGGGTGCAGCCAGATTGGACTTTGGTTTCCCTCTCTGGGATTCTTCTGAGAAAAAAGAGGGTGTGTTGGAGAAGGTATGGTTTGGCTGGGTCCCCACCCAAATCTCATCTTGAATTGTAGCTCCCAAAATTCCCGCGTGTTCTGGGAGGGACCCCTGGTGGGAGATAACCAAATCATGGGGGTGGTTTCCCCCATACTGTTCTTGTGGTAGTGAAGAAGTCTCACAAGATCTGATGGTTTTATAAGTGTTTTCCCCTTTCACTTGGCTTTTATTCTCTCTTGCCTGCTGCCATGTAAGACGTGCTTTTTGTCTTCTTCCACCATGTTGTGAGGCCTACCCAGCCATGTGGAACTGTGAGTACATTACACCTCTTTTTCTTTGTAAATTACCCAGTCTCACGTATGTCTTTATCAGCAGTGCAAAAACAGACTAATACAGAGAGCAACTCTAGAGGCTGTAGAATTGCTGTCACCTCAGTCCCTATGCTAAGGATGCCGCATAGCACCTGCCCTCAGGACTGCTCAGCCAGCAGCTAGAACCATGGCTACATCAAGCTGCCGGGTAGCACAGTCCAGCTCAGGGCAGTCTTCGCTGCAGCTTCTGGAGTCACCTGGGTTTCATGGTGACACTGACATGACCACAAGTCAAGGAAAGTCTGTTGGGGGCTTGCCTTAGGGAGTCAACACAGTGGAGTGAGATGCTTCTATTAGCCGCAACAAGAGAGTAGATTGCCATGTCAGGGGCAACTGGGAGGCACAGTCAGAACTTGGCATTAGGAAACAATAAGAAACACTGGCACAGTGATAGACTGAATGAAAGGATGCTTGACTAGAATAAAGGACCAGCACATTCACTCACAAAAGACACTCTACTACCAGCAATAACTAAGCTGTGCTGGTTTTAAAATATGTCCACAAATTCTTTGGCATTCCCACTTCAAAGGCTGAAGCCTCATTTCCCTCCCCTTAAATGAAGAAAACTCTGGGGGTTGAACCTGTGCCTCAACCTGCCCTTCAGGTGGCTCTGATTCATCAAGTGTGAGAAGCAGGCAGCGGCTTGACCTCTCCATTAGCTGTACTGAGAACCCAGGATGATGCAGGTGAAATGGGCAGCCCAGTGAGTAGCACACTAAGGAGTGTGTAATAAACATCAGCCACTGTTATATCACCCATCAGGGCTGCCTGCTTCGTGTGCAATTGGAGTGATGGGGAATCTGTGGTTTACAGTGTTAAACAGCATTGTTTCTGGAGGCAGAGTTGGCTTCAAACCCCACCTCAACCATTTCCACGCCACACATATGCTCATGTGCAAGTCTGTCAAACTCTAAGTCTTGTTTCATTGCCAGTAACACGGGGATAAAAACCTTTCACCTTCTGTAAATGGGTATCATACGGCCCATGCTTTGATGTCTGTATCAGTCAAGGTTCTCCAGAGAAACAGAACCAATGGAGGTTACATATGTGTATGTGTATGCATGTGTGAATATATATGATTTTTTAAACTTGAATTGTTCACACAATAGTTGGGGCTGGCAAGTCTCGAATCTGTGGGTTATACTAGCAGGCTGGAAACCCAGGCAGAAGTTGAGGCTGCAGGCTTGTGGCAGAATTTCTTTTTCTTAGTAAACCTCAGATTTGCTTCTAAGGTCTTCAAGTCATTGGATGTGGCCCATCCATATTATTATTTTCAGAGATAATCTCCTTTACTTAAAGTCCACTGATTGTAGATGTTCACCACCTAACAAAATACCTTCACAGCAATATCTAGATTCATGTTTGATTAAATACTTGGTACTATAGCCTGGCCAAGTTGACACATAAAAGTAACCACCACAGCAACAGACCCATATGGATTTAAATTCCATAGCTACCACTTCCAAGCAACATGCTCAGGTGAACATCTCTCAAACTTTCCAAGCACTCTTGTGTCAACCATAAAATAAAGATATGCACACGCAAACAAAAGACAGCCATTAGCTCTACCAAAAATGGGGAGGACATTACCCAACCTGCAGGGTTTGGGAGAGGCTGCTATGAGAAAAAAATGAACCCTGGCAGGTAAAGCATGAAACCATGACCAATGCCTGTGAGAACCCACACTGTGAGTTATTAATATTGACCCATTATTTCAATTTATATCATAAATTAAGAAAGGAAATTTAAAATAATTATTTTACTATTACATAAATGATAAAATAAATATTATATATGCACATACATTATACATAATTTAAATATCCAGGAAAAATCCACTCTTTCTAACTGCTTTACATACATGAAAGTTTATTTGTTTATTTGACCAATAGCTAAACCCCCATTAAGGGCCATTAGTACACTGGAACTGTGCTGGTCAGATTCGGTAAAGTAAAATTTTGTGCTTTCTTTAATTTCCTCGCAAGTGGGCCAAAGGCCCAAAGGAAGACAAATGAAAAAACAAGTAAGTATCAAATACAAACAAACATCAAAGCAAGGGAAAATGAACACACTAAGTTTGGTAAATGTTATCTGTAATAGGCTAATATATACACATACAATTCTGAGCCGCTGAAATCAGTTAGTGGATCGATAATTTTGGTCAAATGGGACACACTATTAACTCAGCAATGTTAGCAGAAGAATGTCCTGTTTTTTTCTTCCTATCACGCATTCCTTTGGGCTGTCTGTTAGAGCGTGCCAGGTTTTCCTAATGCTTGAAGATAATGTTCATTTAATGGGGAGTCCTTTTAGTGAGGGACTTTAAGTTTCTTTTAATTTAAGAATTCCCGTAGGTACTATGCAAAACTAAGTTTCTTCTCTTTTCTCATTTCTAGTGCTCAAGACAGTTAATTTATTAATATTATGACACAAGCAAGATAAAGGGCGTAACAGAAAACAAATCAGTGGGGTTGTATGGTTACCAACACTCTTAAGAGTCTAAGACATCTCTTGCAAAACTGATTCATGATATCTATTCCAGATCATACGCACTGCATTGGTTACACGGATTACAGCTGCAGACTTCTAACACAAAATCCACACACAAGTACACGGACCCACGTGGAGGCCTCAGCCCCTTATTTCCTGCTTCTCTCCACTGTCTTATTTTCAAGCTGCTACTGGTGCACCATGAGAACCTGATTTAATACTAAGTGTCCATACCAAAGGTAAGTGAATTTTTTTCAAGATCTCAGAATCAGATCAAGGGAATGGTGGGTCATATTGGTATGTTGAATTCACTGTTATTTTCCTGACTGGTATCTTGAAATAATTTCTTATCTTCTTTGATCCACAGTTCACTGTCTGTCCCTACAGCATAATATAACATCGGTTATCTCACACAATTGATCTGGCTTAGTTCCTGGCCCAGGTGCATATTAGTTTTTGGAAGAAACTGAATACATATTGTAAAAGTGTATTAGCTCTTTCAAGCCAAAGGGGAGTAATCACTCCATGTAAAAGTGTATTAGCTCTTTCAAGCCAAAGGGGAGTAATCACATAGATGACTTCTCCAGGGGTGGAGGCCTTCAAGTGGGGCTAAATGAGGAAGCAGAAAATCCTAAGCACTCTGTTTCATTTTCTTGTGAGCAAAAAACATGAGACAGTGTCCTTTGTTTTTGATTCTGGTATTCTTTGTTCCACGCGGCAAAGATTAGAAGCAGGGGCTGGGGAAGGAGAGGGCAGGAAAGGAAACGAAACAGAAGGGAAATTGCTAAAGGCATGTTTTCCTTTCTTCCTTTCAAGCCACTGAATGTCCTAACTGGCACTTTCTTTACACTGAATGTTCTAACGAGTACTTTCTTTACACTGAATGTCCTAACTGGTACTTTCTTTACACCAAACCATCTAATAAGTGGCCTCAGGGCCACTGAGCAAGATACCCATGTCTATAACTGGAGTGATCCAGGATGCAGTCCACAGATGAATTCTTTAAAATCGCTATGAGCCATGACCTCATTGCCTACACATAGAGCGGAGAATTCCCACCACAGCTGCTGTCTTGCTATGTCACTGTGCTTATGCAAGCATGAGAATATACATAATCATACACGCATACATGTACATTGTGTGTGTGTGTGCACGTGCGCATGTATGTGTGTTCTGCTAGAGTCACAGCATGAAGACATGATAACGGCCTTCTAGGATAATGGGTCAGAGTTAACCTCTAGAAAGAAAACTGATCAAAAAACCTATAAAATAGAAAAAGAAAAGATAGCCGTCTAGTGAGGTAGCATATTTCTTAAGATGAACTGAAACCTTCATAAGAATAACCATGCCCTGTTACATAGGACCAGCTGAGTCAATTTTATCAGCCTCTTCTTTTTGTAATGTTAAAATAATTAATTGACATAAAAATTACGTATTTAAGGTGTATTATGTGATAATCAGATATACATATATTTTACAATGATTGAGCACATATTTCACATTAGCACTTGACTTGGGACAGGGTCTCTTCCCCTAAGATGCTGTCATTCTACTGGGTTTATGTCCAGTCTAAGAAGGCCAAAGACATATTTTAGCATTTGCTCCATTGCCAAATGACAAAGTGAAGCCACCATTCAGAAGCAAGATCTGGTTTAGGGTGCTTGCTATTTTTAATTTTTTTAAATTGTGGTAAAATGTACATAACACAAAATTTGCCACTGTAATTGTTGTAAGGATATAATTCAATTGCATTAATTACATTCATAATGTATGCAACCACCTTCACTATTTCCAAAATGTTTTCATAACCCCAAAGAAGCTCTCTGTAACCATTAAATAATAACTCCTCATTCCTCCCTCCCCAGCCCCTAGTAACATCTAATCTACTTTCGATCTCTATGAATTTGCCTGTTCTAGATATTTCATACAAGTGGAATTACACGATATTATTTCTTCTGTATCTAGCTTATTCCACCTAGCATAATGTCTTCAAGGTTCACCCACATTGTTTCATATATCCATGTTTCATTCCTTTTCATGGCTGAAAAATATTCCACTCTGTGTCTATACCATATTTTGTTTATTCATTCATTTGCTGATGAACACTTGGGGTGCTTCCATCGTTTGGCTATTGTGAATGCTGCTGCAATGACGGAGTGCTGGAATTTGACTGCTTGTGGTTTTTCACTTTTGAACTTCTACTGCTTGTTGTTTCCAGCTGAAATCAGATCCAGCTCTGTGGCTGGAGCAGAGGAACAAGGCACACAGCAGTCTTCCTGGAGAGAAAGGAGACAGTCCCACTGCTGAGTCAGCAACTGCCCTGCTGCAGCCCCAGGATAGGCAGAGAGCTTGGGTTTAGGGAAAGGATTCCACCCAGTATAGTGTTATCTCTGAGCAGGGCTGTATGGCCAGTGCTACTGGCCACAGTGAATTCAGAACAGCAAAGCAGGAGATGTCACAAATGCTAACAGAGCAGATGCAGATCACAGGATCCCTGCACACACCTGCTGCAAAGCGCCCCTCTTCAACAGCCAGTGGATGACTAGGGGATTCCCCTTATTGCCTAAATGGGGACTCATCACTTTCTCGTGGGAAAGGCCAGAGCTGCAGCCTCAACTGAGATGGACAGAGCCGGAAGGACTGTCCCACTCAATACCACACAAGCAAAACGAAAATGTGACATGGAAATTCCTACTTTAACACATACAGGGCCTTGAAGCATACAAATCATTTAAGTCGAGTTAGCTAAAGGGTAAGCGGAGAAAGAATTAAATAGAAGTCATCTGTTGGGCGTGGTGGCTCAGGCCTGTAATCCCAGCACTTTGGGAGGCCGAGCTAGGTGGATCACTTGAGGTCAGGAGTTTGAGATCAGCCTGACCAACATGGCAAAACCCTGTCTATACTAAAAATACAAATATTAGGCAGGTGTGGTGGCACACGCCTGTAGTCTTAGCTACTCCAGAGGCTGTGGTATGAGAATCTCTTTAACCCGGGGGGTAGAAGTTGCAGTGAGCCAAGATTGTGCCACTGCACTTCAGCCTGAGCAACAGGGCAGGACTCTGTCTCAAATAAAATAAAATAAAATAAAATAAAAGTTATCTAAGTTGATCAGCAATCATTCCACATACCAACTTTTTATTGGTGGAGAAGGGTTTTCTTAGACAAAAATCTCAATTAAAATCAATCCATTGTGCATTATTCCTAGAGGATGTAATAGCTAATAATAAAAAGAGGAAAAGAACATGACTTTCACACAGTCCTCCCTTTTATTTTTTTGGAGACAGAGTATCACTCTGTTGCCCAGGCTGCAGTGCAGTGGTATGATCTCGCCTCACTGCAACCTCTACCTTCTGGATCTCAGCTTACTGCAACCTCTGCCTTCCGAGTTCAAATGCTTCTTGTGCCTCATCCTCCTGAGAAGCTGGGATTACAGGCATGCACCTTATGCCCAGGTAACTTTTGAATTTTTAGTAGAGACAGGGTTTAGCCATGTTGGCCAGACTGCTCTCGAACTTTTGGCCTCAAGTGACCCACTCACCTCAGCCTCCCAAAATGCTGGGGTTACAGGTGTGAGCCACCGCACCTGGCCCCACACGTCCTCTTAAACCCAGAGAAGGTAGCAGAAGGCTGAAAGTCATGTTTTCCTTTCTTCCTTTCAAGCCACTGAATGTCCTAACTGGTACTTTCTTTACACTGAATGTTCTAACGAGTACTTTCTTTACACTGAATGTCCTAACTGGTACTTTCTTTACACCAAACCATCTAATAAGTGGCATCGGGGCCACTGAGCAAAATACCCATGTCTATAACTGGAGTGATCCAGGATGCAGTTCACAGATGAATTCTTTAAAATCGCTATAAGCCATGACCTCATTGCCTACACAGGATGGAGAATTCCCACTGGAGGGCATGGAGCCAGAAGTAAGGCTTGGGCCTGAATTCTGGCTTTACTAACTGGATGATTGAGCTTGAGGAAGTTCCTTACTTTTTCCATACCTCAGTATCTTCATCTGTAAAATGGGTAATAGTCAAGATAGACTCATAGAAGTATCATGAGAAAAAAAATGAAGTAAATAAGTAAATTGCTTGGAATCGTACACACATAAATAATCAATTAGCTATTAATCATCCTCTCTAATATTCTTAATAATTCAATTTAATTCAAAAAATACATGCTAAACTTATTGTATGCAAAGGATTATGGTTAGCACTTAAAAAAACAAGACACAATTCATATTAGGCTAGGGAGATAAAGCACAGACAAATAAATGGAATGAAACATAAATGCAGTATGAGGTTGGGCAGTGGCTCCTGCCTCTAATCTCAAAACTTTGGGAGGCTGAGGCAGGAAGATCATTTGAGGCCAGGAGTTCAAGACCAGCTGGACAATATAGCGAGATCATGTCTTGACAAAAAATATAATTTAAAAAAATTAGCCAGTTGTGATGGTGTGCACCTGTAGTCCTAGCTAGTTGGGAGGTTGAGGCCAGAGGATCCCCTGAGCCCTGGTGTTCGAGGCTGCAGTGAGCCATGATGGTGCCACTGCACTCCAGCCTAGGTGACAGAGAGACCCTGTCTCTAAAAAATAAAAATAAATTTGTAAAAATCCAGTATGATTAGTTTCAAAATGGGATCCTTAAGTGACATTCTCAAACACTGTTTTATTTTCTTTTTTAAGAGTATTTTATTCTTCTTTTTGGGGGGAGGGTAAAGGGACTTGGGATCTGAAGATACTTGTCCAAGGTCAAAGGGTTGACCAACATACAAATACTACTTTCTTAACAAAACTTCATTATTGTTTAGTATGACTGCTTTTTTAAACATTGGTAATAAACATATTTAGGTTGATTGGAAACAATCAAGCCTGTCTTCTGCACTTGATGGTCAACTCCATGAGGGTAGGCTCCATGTCTGCCTTGTCCCCTCCCACATCTCCAAAAGTAGGACTGTGCAGGGTATGTTAAATGTGTTGAAATAAGAGAAGTAACTGCATGAATAAACTAGAAATTTATTCCTAATGGAATATCCCTGGTCCATAACATGTTCTAATGAGCACTATCCCCTCCTTACCAGCACCATTCAACTCTGTGCCACCCACCAAGAAACAAGAGAGTTTTTACACAATGGCTACTTGTAGAACCTCCGAACTACCTACAGAGTCCCCGTGGTGACATGCTGTAAAGTACTCCGTATTTGTTTCCACTAACTGGGTGGTTGAAAATAATAAAAATTTATTATCTGACAGTTTTAGAAGCTAAAAGTCTGAAATCGAGGTGTCATCAGGGCCATGCTCCCTGCAAAGGCTCCATGGAGACTCTGATCCATGCCTCTGTCCTCACTTCTCGTAGTTGCCAGCAATCCTTGGCATTGGTTGGTTTGTGCCAGCAGAACTCCAGGTGCAGCCTTAGTCATCACATGGCTGTCTTCCCTCTGTGTGCCTCTGTGTCTCTTTTCATAAGGACACCAGTCATATTAGATCAGGGGTCACCCTACTCAGTATGTCTCTATCTTAAAATTAATTTTATGTGCAACAACCCTATTTCCAAATAAGGTCACATGCTGATGTTCCAGGAGGGACATCCATTGTGGGGTGAGGAGGAGGGCATTCTCCAACCCAGCAGATACTCCAACATTATTTTCTGCCGAATTAAATAGCAGAAAATCCTACCCTGAGTCTCTCAAATGATCATTTGTTCAAGTTTCATTGAATGGCAGTATTATTACGGGTGGAAAATAAAGATGAGCAAGTAAGATTGAATGTATCGTGGAATGCTAGAAATCTCAAAGAGTCCCCCAGCTTGTGAAAAAGCAGGCACTTGGCACCCCAGCATGGGTGGTTTCAAGTCTAAAAGAGCAGGCAATATGTCACTAAAGGTACCAGGGCAGAGCTTCCCCTTCCCACACACCCACCTACAGGCCTTTAGGCAATTGTGCAAGAGTTAACACAGATGCCAGCTGACACTGAGACAGATGCTGCTGCGGCTGCTGACAGATGGTGCTTCACAGCTGGGTTTCTGAAGAGAGTAATGAGAAGATCAGAGTGCTGCACGGGCTAAGGGTACATGCATTAACACAAGAATTTCCATTGTAATACAAATCAATCAAAAGTCATTTTTACGCTAATAACATCACTACAATTTGCACCACTCCCAGATCTCACAGATCACGAAAAGACTTGTGTCTTGCATAATCTGGATGTATAATAAAAGACCAGTGTTCTTTCTAAAGTTCACTGGTGGTTCTACACAATCTGGGAGCACCTTAGAAGCCATGTGTTCATTTCTTGGCATCAAGAGCCTCTGGTGTCAATAAATCCATAACTGCCTCTTCTGAGTCACTCATTCATTCATTCAACGTCCCATGTTACACACAATTCCATGACCAAGCCATCTCAGCCATAAAGGTTACTTCTTGCAGGATTTTGGGAGCAGGGAAACAGTGGAGAAAATACTAGTATCACCTTTCAACAGAGAATGTAGTGAAAAGAGAGGCAGCATTATCCTTTGAGTCTGTGTGGCTTTAGGTGGCTCAACCCCAGCAAAAGACAGACAGTTACAGACCTTTGTGCCTTACTGTCACTCATTGATTTTTGAGGGTTTTCATACAAAGCATATTTACCTTAATTATCACTGAAGATCAGTCTAAATTAGTGAAAATTCTGAACAATAAATTTTAAAAGGCATTGATTCTCCTCCTTTCATGCATGGTATAATCCTACCAACAGCACAAGAGAAAAAGGGATTATATATGTAAGATCTTAATCTTATTTAATGGAAAACAATTTTAAGATCCCGCTATGTTTCCCACCTCCCATTGCCCATTTATCAAACAATCATAAGCAAAAGTTGACTATCAAAATTCTGTATCAAGAAATGAGAAGGTTCAAACAGTCCTTTTTGGTAAAGAGAATTATAATTGAGAAATAAAAATAAAATTCTAAGGCCCCCTACCAAATAAACAGACCCCCACTCTTGGTCAAGGGGACTCCAGAAAAATCTTGAAAGCCGATTTCCCAGGCATGACAGGAAGGGAGGGTGGGCATGCCTTGTTATACCCCTCCCTCACTTTCTTCCCCAAGGGTTAAAGAGAAATAAGCCTTTTCAAAAGACTGCACCACTGATATCAACTAACTGCCTGATGGTGCCCCTCCCTTCTGTGGTTCTGACAATCCAATCCACCAGCATTCCTTCCTGATAAGAGACCACTGACCACAGAGTGGTTCTGGCCAGTCTACAGAGGATATGCAGTGAAGGTTTTCATGTCCTCTGCTTCACCTTTTGACAACAGATGGCTGAAAACACCACCCTTGGATAATCCTAATGCTGCCATTTTTTGAACATGGGTCCTATGAGGCAGCATGAAGCTCATTTGAGCATGTGCATGTTTCTCCTTTCATCAATATTCATGACTGCTCCTATCGCTTATTGAATATGTGTATTTGGCCATCTCATTCAGTATAAATCCCTGTGTTATTCTTCCCACCCTTGACATGTCTGTTTCTGGCTTCTAAGCAGAGGCTATGCTTCCCTACCTGTCATAATGGCCACCCTGCAGGCTGCAACCCTTTCTGAGAAATAAAGCTCTCCTTTCCAAATTTATGAACCTCGTCATTTTTCAGCTGACATAACAAACAAGTTTTCCTACCACAGAAAACTAAATATAGCTAAGCAGTGAAATGGAGAAAGTGAAATCTACAGCTCAATTTCACACTTACTCCCTTAATAACTGGGGGAGCCCTGAGTAAGCTACCTTAATGCTTCTCAACATCTATTTCTGTACCTCTGATTGGGGAAAGGAAAACTGGAGGAGATCATCTTCAAGACCCATTTCAGCTTTCCACACTCACATTCTTCACTTCTCTCCGCCCAAAATGTCGTCAGCCTTCTAGCAAAACTACAAACCACTTTACAATCCCAAACCATGATCCAAAAAGACCTAAAAGTTAAGTGGAAGAATGGATAAGATAGGGTTTTTAGCCAACTTTCTCTTCCTAAATTGAAATTTTCTGTGTGTTTGTGTGTAACATGTACACACACACATAAATATATATATATACATGCATACATACATACACACATATACAAACACACACATATCCACATATGTGTACTTCAGCCACCAAAGCATAGCTGGATTATTTCACTGCTGTCTCTTCTCTTTGGAGTGTGACTTGAACTTGAGAATCTAATATGATCTTCTTAGTCCCCAAATGAAGGTACCAATTTTATTACCTGCTATGTCCCCTAAGAGCATCATTATTTTCCTCCCTGTCTCTTCCACTGTCCTTGCAGCAGGAGGCTTCCTTTGGCCCATGGTGGGAAGCTGCAATTCTATTTAACAGGAGTAAAAGTGATCACGTCCACCAGTAGGCATCTCTGAGCACAGAGAAACAGAGAAAGTATAAATGGAAGCTACAGAGTACCTCACAGATAACCAGAATCTTTCTACTACTACAATTTGTAGGAAGGAGGAGCTACGAGAGTACACTGAATGCAGCAATTGCCCTCAATTCTGAATCCATTTCATCCCTAACTTTGTGTTGCTGCCACATGGTTGGGTGAGACTGATGTCACCTCTATTCTATCAAGGAGCTCTATTTACCCTAAGCCCATCAACACAGACCCATCCTCATTGCCCAGTGATTGCTCAGGAAGACAAGGAGGGGGAGTGAGGGGCAGATAAATGATCAAAGTTATTCATTGGTAAAGAAAGAAATGCGTGCTCTCTTTCTCTCTCTCTGGATATAACCATAGGCCTTGTTGGACGCCATACTGTATTACAAAGGAGAGTCAACAATTTCAATAAAAATGCACATGGCAAAACAATGTCAAAAAAAATCAGGTAAGGATATCACTGAGCCATTACCAGTTGATGGGTCCCAACACCCACCCTACCACTGGACTTCTTTCTCAGTTATGTGAACCCAGAAAAGACAGTCTGTCTGCTGCACCTGGTGGTAAACGCTGGAACTGCAGCAATTTTATGCTTACCAAAGCTGTATCTCAAATTCAAGGGAAAAAAAATCTTCATCCTAAAGTAAGACACTTTTTTCCATATGAAAAGAGCATTTTTTAATTTTAGACTGACTCTATGAAAGGTTGAATAAGTATAAAGTAATAATTTTAAGAGTGATGGATTGTAATGTTTTAAATAAGCACAACCAAGTAGAAATAAGAAGCATTATACTTAGCCACATGATGAATCCGATAAGGCTGGAAAACAGTTTAATGTACTCTGGGTAATAAACAGATGACCTGGTAGGTCTCTTTCCTCTTTGAAAAACTTTAATTCAGCTTCCACCTATAATCTATGATGTATTTTTCAAAGCTTTATGCATTTTTAAAAAAATCACTCCCCCTAAATTTTGCATTTACAGCCCTTTTATCATATAAATTGCAGTCATAACCTAAGTTAAGGTTTGCAGCAGCCAGTGAAGGGAAAGGTCTGGCTTCTATAAAAGGAGATACATTAAGCAAAATAAATCTTGCCTGAAACTGGAATAGTTCTTGAATATAACAACTTAGGAGCTAATCTCTCTTCTCTTTTGAAAATATAATAGCTTTGCCTTTGAGCCAGAATAGATCAAATAGTCCAGGGATAGCTGTTATTCCTTTTCTCATTCTTTTTCTTGATGTACTGAGACTTGATTAATAATTGTAAAATTCCTGAGAATTATTTTCCCAAACTCTTCTGGCATGAAGGCATCACTTCATCCATAAAGGTGAAGGGAACATTCGAACTACTTTTCCCTCTAGTCTAAAGGAAGAACAGGGCCAGGGATTGAAGCTTTCAATCTACACATTAAAATCTTTCTCTGCTCTAGGCCTTCTTCACACGCCTTCTTGTAAAACTGTGTTGGAACGTAATTTGTAGGCCTTCAACTCGTTGAAATTAAAAGAATTTCAGGCATTTCAGATTTTTTTTTTTTTTTTTTTTTACAAAATGATATTATCTAGAGAGATATTTTCACATATATGGTTTGGGACAGGCAGAATAAGCTTACTGGCTTCAAGATTTATATATCTTTTATAAAAATGAGATGTAATCAAGTATTTGGGCCTAAGTATTTTCCCTCCTGTCCCTGGCACCCATTTTAACATATAGGAAATAGAGGCAAAACCAAATTGCTGTATTTTTTATTCTCTGCTCTCAATACAACACAGTTGCTTCTGTGACTTCTGGTCACCAAAATGCATGTGGATGGTGGTTTCTCCCCACCAACAAGCAAGCAATCAATCAATTCTGCAGCAGATTCTCCAGCTGGGTATCCTAGAATTCAATTCAATTCTGATGCTATCTACCTAAAGATAGTGTCAGATTTCACAGGTTAAGGGCTCAGTCCCACAAGGCTGCCCCCACTTTAGATGCCAATCACATGTCCAGCCCACTCATACTTCTAATCAACTGGCTACAAAATGAGGTTTCCATGACCTCCTCCTTGGGTTTGATTAATTTGCTAGGATAATTCACAGAACTTAGGCAAACACTTACTTAGGTTTACTGGCTTACTATAAAGGATATTGCAAAGGATAGAGATGAAGAGATGCACAGGGTGAGGTATGTGGGAAGGGGCATGGAGCGTCCATGCCCTCTCTGGGTGCACCACCCTCCAGGAAGTTCCATGCATTCAGCTATCTGGAAGCTCTCCTAGCCCTGTCCTTTTGAGTCTTATGGAGGCTTCATTACATAGGCATGATTGATTTCATCATTAGCCATTGGTGATCAACTCAACCTTCAGCCCTTCTCCCCGCCTTGGGGATTCTGTGCCCAGAATGTAGGGGAAATAAAGTCAGTCTTTTACTCTGGTTCAGGTAGGCACTGCCCTTGTGGGTTTGGAATAGGAATATATGGTATGCACAACTTTGTAAATTTTTTTCTTAATTTAATTCAAGCATTTACTTTTCAAGTGCCTTACCAAATTCTTACTTATTTTTGTGGAGACAGGGTCCCACTATGTTACCCAGGCTTGTCTTGAACTCCTGGGCTCAAGCAATACCTCCTGCCTTGGCCTACCTAAATTCTGAGTTGACATTTATTTTTATTTTAATGTGAAGAAAACCCATATAAAAAAAGGAGACAAGAATTAGTGCTGAATAATTACTCATCTATTTAAAAAAAAAAGACTCTATACATACCACACAAAAATGAATTATACCATGCTTTTTTAGTCTAAAGGCAGAATGCACTTTAAAAATGCCTTTTTCTTAGTTATTCAGAAGCATACCTTAGCCCGGTTTTGGCATGACCATTCATTCTGATTTAAATGGTTTAATGCAGTTGAGTCAACAGTCCTTGATTTTACAGACAAGAGTGCTTCATTCTAATTCCAACTGTGTACTTGAACAAACCCCTTAATATCTGTAAGTCTCCATTTTTCCCTTCTGTCATGCAAGAGGATTAGGACTGCGATGTCCCCTTAACTCTTACAGCAGCCCTAATGAGTGTGTTCTGCGATCTTGTTATTTTACCAAATCCCATCTACCTGCTGAGATAGGACCCATGGGACTACTCTCATTGACCTCAGGAAGAAACTAAGGTAAGGACTGTATAACTGTCCCAGAGCTTGTAAGAAAAAGCTCCAGGCATCAGAGACCTCACCACCATGCCACATCATCTCCTTAGATTTTTACTGTAGCCTTGGATGAAAAGCCCAGATGCTGGAGTCAATGCACTTCGATTTACATCTTTTTGCTACTATTCATTTGCTTGACTTTGGAAAGATGCTTAACTCTCTGCCTCAGTGTTCTTATTTATAAAATGGTGTCCCAGATTTTCTATGAATTAACACATGTAAAGCACCTAGTTGGAAGCTTGGCACATAGTAAGTGCTCAACAAATGTTACCTAGTAATACTGTTGCAAGAGTGCAGATTAATACAGTTGTATAATACTTCAAAATTAAATCCCTCCATCAGCCTGCAATCTAAATAATGTATTCTGAATTAATTATCAAATTAAAGAATTCAGGCCAGATCTCTCCAGGTGCTTCTTTCCTCCCTGTACCTCAGCCGATCTGGTCTGCCTGCAATTCCCCACACTCGTCACATGCAGCACTGCTTCATACCCCTGTTCCAACTCTTCCAAGCTTAGAATGACATCTCTTCCCCTCCCGATCCATTTTCAACTCCTCCACAGCAGCCTTTCTGGGTCTCTGAGATCCCTTCCCCACTTGGAATGTTGTACCATTTACAGTCATTTGGCACTTAACGTAGTAATAATCACAACTGACACTTATAGTACTCTTGGGATTATACCAATTTGTTTTTATGTATATTTTCTCACTGCACTGCATTCCTATCTTCTTACATGCCCTGGGATCATAGTCTTGTACACACTGCAGCTGGCGAAAAGACTACACGTGGAGCGCATGGGAGAAGTTTACTGCTGCTGATGGCAATGTTCTAGATACTGGGAAACAAAAGCAAAAAGGTCAGGGTGAACCTCTTGTCACATACAGGTATATATTTTTAAATGTAAGACTGACTAGGATTCCACATCACTATGACAGATGCACAGAGGATCATAGCAAGGCAGCTAAACTTAGCAATGGGAATGGACACACAGAGAATCAGAGAGAAGACAGCGTTTCTCCTGCAATCAGGAACTTCTGCAACATGCAAAGAAGAGAGGTCATTCTGATATTGTTGTCAGCAATAGCTGGAGCATAGTATGTCACTGGTACAGGTTATATGCAAAGAGCCAGTCTATAACTCTGAAAACCTGATTCCCGGAACATTTCCAAAGCAGTCTGTGAGTCTCTATTTTGGACTGGCCCCTTCTCTAGCAGCAGCCTCTTCAGGTCCCTGAAGCCGTACTGCAGCTCCAATACCAAGGACAAGCCCACTATCTCCCACCTCCATCCCCAGTGTGAGCTGGGAGTAGCAGTCGTGCTCCTGTTTCTAGCCCTGGGCGACACACATCAGGAATTCAGACTGTCGGGTGAGAGGCCAATGGGTACTCCCATCATTCACGCAAAACATACATCCCTTACCACCGCGTAAGAAATGGAAACACCATTTCAAAGAGTAGTTTTCTAGCGTGGACCGCCCAAGATCAGAACAGATACACTTTTAACCTTTTCAACTGTTTTCTTTTCAAATGCCTTACCAAATTCTTGACCTCTCTGACCCACCATATGTCCGCCCTCCACGTTCAATGAAAAGCCTGGAAAACCAAGATGTGAAACCTCCTGTTTAGCCTTCTCAACCTCATTTAAAAGGACAATATTTCCCTTTCATTGCATGGTGTAGCAGTGGAGGCAAATGCCTTAAAAACCTACCCAATTAATCACTCAAATAAACTCCACCAACAAATAAATACTAAGTGTCTATTGTATATAGAACATATTGTGAGCACTGGACAAAGTCATTTAGTCTAAGGAAAGAAATGAGTAGAATGAATCTTTAGTATAATGTTGAACCATAAGAAATTGCCATTTTCATAGGTTAAAAAGGTTCAAAATCAACACTGTCATATGGTTCAAACTAATTATAAACATTTCCTTGGGGTTACCTTCCAAGGTTGGTATTGAGTATGAAAATAACTAAACTTCATTGGATAGTGCCCAAGACGTAGTTATATACACTGAATTTTTCTCTGGAGTATATAGTGCCATCCATAGTGAGTTGCCAATTAGCAAAGAGAAATAGCATATATTCAGCATAAAGAGAACAAATTCACCAACTCCAAAAAGGGATAAAAAAATTTGTTACACAAATTAAACAAATTTAAAACAAAAAACCTGTATATTTTTATGTCTATCTCTTAAACTATTTAGCTTTTTATAAAAGCTAGGAAAATCAGCTATTAAGTGCTAATCTAAATCTTTGCACCAGAAAACTTAATGAGAATTCCACACCAAGCAGAGAAAGACTAAGGCCTGCTTATTTCTTTTTTGAGATGGAGTCTACCTGTGTCGCCCAGACTAGAGTGCAGTGGGGCGATCTCAGATCACTGCAGCCTCCGCCTCCTGGGTTGAAGCAATTCTCCTGCCTCAGCCTCCCTAGAAGCTGGGATTACAGGTACCCGCCACCACACCTGGCTAATTTTTGTATTTTTAGTAGAGCTGGAGTCTCACAATGTTGGCCAGGCAGGTCTTGAACTCCTGACCTCAGGTGATTCACCTGCCTCGGCCTCCCAAAGTGCTGGGATTATAGGTGTGAGCCACTGAACCCTGCCCAGGCCTGCTTATTTCTAAAGGAGAGGCAACTAGCAGAAACAATCCAGAGGAAGTGAGAGGGAGGAAGGGGCACGCAGGGAACAAAATGTCAAGCAAATATTCACCAGCTGATCCCTGTAAAGCTAACTGGCTTCAGTCTGTCCACTTTTCACTTTAAAGGCTCTAAAATTTCAGATGTTTTCTAGGACTGGTACTCTATCAGGAGAATGGTTTTACTGCCTCGCCTTAAGTATTTCCCAGTATTCAACCAAATGCCTAACCATACAGCAGCCTACAGCTGATCATACTTCTCTTGTGTGTGATACGCATCTTATCCTGGACTCTGTCTTTCATCACTACTCTTTTTGCTATTCATTTACAAGTACAAACAAAATTTTAGCTCGAGGCTAAAATCTGAGGTAAACAGACTATCCATTATACACTTCAAATAATGACCTCTCACTAATAAAACTTATTTTCTCTCTGTGACCTAAAGGTTAGAACATAATTTTCCATTTTAAATTTATATAGAAAACAAACAACTCCAAAAACTAAAGGTCCAGACTAGATGTGTAGACAAATCTTCTCCTCCCTCTGATAAGCCCGGTCTTCAAATCCATTATTATAAAACACACTTAGGGACAAATGGCACAACATTTCCATGAGGCTGTCAGCAGTACTCACATTTAAAATGGAAAGCCTGAACTTAAACTGCAAAATAGTGTAGGTGTCAGGCACTCTATAGAAAAAAAGAATATTTGTGATGGCGTCAAGCTGTGTAGTTGGCACTTTATATATATAATCTGACATTAAATCTTCACAATGAGCTTATGGGCTAAGCATTATTATCTCTATTTTCAAGGTGAGAGAACTGGAGCGCAGGAACTTAAATTGCCCATGATCACTGGGCAACTGTATCCCAGAGCCAGGTGCATCTCACTCCAAAACTCATCTCCATGCTGCTGCTGTTCCATCAAAAGTTAAACAGATGACCTATCAAGTTTGTGGGTGAAGAATATAAAACTGGGGCAGAGGATGGACAGACAGAAGGCCTAAATTCTAGGCCACGTTCTAGAATTTTTCAGGTAAGAGACTTAAGTTCTCTGGGCCTCATTTCCTCAGAGCATGAACACAGTAGGTGTCCAATGTAGACTTGTTCAGCTCAATGGTTATTATGTGTCTCTGAGATGCTTCAGTGTAGTGGGATTTAGAGTGACCCTCCTACCACAGTAGCCAGATGGCTAAAGATGTGGCCAACCTCGGGCACGGTGGCTCACACCTGTAATCCCAGAACTTCGGGAGGCCAAGGTGGGCGGATCACAAGGTCAAGAGATCGAGACCATCCTGGCCAACATGGTGAAACCCCATCTCTACTAAAAATACAAAGAATTAGCTGGGTGTGGTGGTGCGTGCCTGTAGTCCTAGCTACTAGGGAGGCTGAGGCAGAAGAATCGCTTGAACCTGGGAGGTGGAGGTTGCAGTGAGCCAAGGTCGTGCCACTGCACTCCAGCCTGGTGACAGAGCAAGACTCCGTCTCAAAAGTAAATAAATAAATAAATAATAAGAGGCCAACCTTATTCCTCACAAATTTCAAGACTCACATCACAAGATCTGCGGCAGAGGGGACTGATGTTATTTGAGCTCCTGTCCCTGCTAATTGCGGGAGAAAAATGGAAGCTGCCACTTCTCGACTCGGGCTTTGGTCCTAGGCCTTCCATTTACCCTCAGCCTTCCTAGGTGCCCAAACCTTTAACAAGAATATTATTTTCATTTTATAAGGTGCAATTTCTACTTGAATGCCTAGCCCCATGGTAAAATTCTCCAGTCTTTTTTTTTTTTTTTTTTTTTTTTGAGACAGAGTCTCACTCTGTTGCCCAGGCTGGAGTGCAGTGGTGCGATCACAGCTCACTGCAAGCTCCACCTCCCCGGTTCACGCCATTCTCCTGCCTCAGCCTCCCGAGTAGCTGGGACTACAGGCGCCCGCCACCATGCCCAGCTAATTTTTTGTATTTTTAGTAGAGACAGGGTTTCACCATGTTAGCCAGGATGGTCTCGATCTCCTGACCTCGTGATCCACCCACCTCGGCCTCCCAAAGTGCTGGGATTACAGGTGTGAGCCACCGCGCCTGGCCTAAATTCTCGTCTTAATGAAAAACTGTCACAATCTGCTACCACCCATGGGCAAAATGGAATTGTAATCATTCAAGTCTGAGGAGATGCAGATCTGAATTTATGAAATACTATGGGAATAAAAAGGGCAAGCTATGGTCCTTGTGGTCCTAGACTTGTTATTTACACAACTAAAAATTTGCCTTCTTTATAAAGAATTCTTCATCCTATAAAAATAGAAAGGAAAAAGAGACAGAACATAAAATAATAATACAACTTTTAGGTTAACTAGAAGCATTTTCCCCAATAAAGCTATGTGACTCAGTAATTTATATTGATCTGGTTCCTGCTTTATCGAGCAGGACTTAGGAGCTGGGAACCTAATAGTGGCATCATCTCTGCTCTCAACGCCTCTCAACGCATCCACAGTCCAGGGGAGGACTAATCTGATCACTGTAATCACCACTACAGTGGCTATAAATAAAGGCAAGTTGCTCAGACCTGATTGGGGGCAGTAAGGTGGTCTGGAAAGTTAGACAATAGAAAATGGGCATCCCAAGGAGAATGAGAGGCCCAGAAGCAAAAGGGAACATTGAGCATTCAACAACCACAGATTATTTACTAGGGCTAGAGAAGACAGATAAAAGAGAAAAAGGAGGTGGGAGGTAGAGGTGAAACTTGAAGTCTTGCAGACCATGGTAGGGAACTTGAACTCTATCCAGAGAGCAGTAAGGAATCTTTTAAGGATTATAACAAGCAGACTGGCATATCAGATTGCAGAAACCTAGGTCGAGCTTAGAGAAGGGACTGGAGGTAGTAAAAGTAGAGGCAGCGAGTCTGGTTAGAAAGCTGTTATGGAGGTAGCAATGATGGTTGAAAATAAATCAATAAATCCAAGAGATGTAAATCCAGTAGAAACACAAGGAATTTGTGATTGGACAGATGAGGCAGCAGAGAAATTCCAGGTGGCGCCTAGGATGATTTTCTCAAGTGTTCAGAGGAGTAAACGTGGCCCAGTCTGTCCATTACTCCATAGCTCTTCTCTCTCCCACTTCCCTCTTCCAAGCATATCTTCCTAACACCATTTACTCCCAAGGCCAAAGATATCTTAAGAGAGGTTGAAAACAGAGATCATTCTTTTAAGGAAAAACATGGTAGGAACATGGGATGGTGAATGAAGTCCCAATCTTCATTGTTTTTGGAAACACAGAGGATCAAGTGAAGGCAATTATTCACAGCAACATTCATGAGCTGCAGAGCAGATGGAGAAGCCACTGAAGCATGTGGACCCATAGTGTTCCACAGCCACTGCCTGAATCTCATTTGCGCATCATCACCTCTGATGATGACATTGAGGACACGCTGGCTATGCCATGGCTGGATTGGGAAACCAACAGGGGAATCCAGAAAACAAAGACAGCTACTCAGGCCATGCATTGACCTGATGTTACCCCACCAAGGTACCCTCTCTTTTAAGCTTCTTAAGATAATAACTTCCAAAGCCTTTTCTTCTGATTTGAAGAATAGAAAAATAAATCATGCAATTCATCAAGACTTTTTATGCACAAATACTGTATTAGTGCCTTCTCGCACTACTATAAAGAAATACTTGAAGCTGGGTAGTTTATAAAGAAAAGAGGTTTAATGGGTTTACAGTTCTGCAGGCTGTATAGGAAGCATAGTCGGGGAAGCCTCAGGAAACTTACAATCACGGCGGAAGACAAAGGGGAAGCAGGCACAACTTGCCTGACTGGAGAAGGAGGAAGAGAGAGGAGGAGGAGGCACTACACACTTTTAAACAACCAGATCTTGTAAGAACTCACTATCATGAGAAAAGCCGGGGGAAATCCACCCCCGAGATTCAATCATCTCCCACAAGTCTCCTCCTCCAACATTGGGGATTACAAATCAACATGAGATTTGGGTGGGGACAGAAATCCAAACCATATCAAATACACAGCATGATGTACCCCTCACTGCATCCACAGTGTCCAGGCAGAAATACAGACAAGAAATGGTTTGCTTACTAATACCCAAGGTTACTAGACACTGGGTCAAGAGCATGGAGTTTCTCGCTATTCTTCCTCTTGTATATCCACCTTTCTTTCTCAGTTAGTATACTTTGTAAGTCATTCTATTAGTTACAACAACAAGAAATCATCTGAAATTTCTCAGGAAAAGGGCTTCTGTGATCCACAGTAGCTCACTGATTTCTACATAAAGAAAACAGATTAGCTGTGTCAGAAGGAACACAAAAATAAGTTGAGTTTTAAAAAAAGAGGTTGGATTAAAATCTTCACAGTTTGAACAAAGTAAGGATCTAATTGTATAGACCTTCAAAAACTCATAGTTTAATAATTTTACCATAACCTGCATGGAAACAGATCATCTAGAGAAGTCAGAGATACACATTACAATTGGGAAGAAAGTTAAATACAAATATCCTGATTTCATACAACCTGTTAATGAGTCAAAATTACAACATGGCAGCCGGGCGCGGTGGCTCACGCCTGTAATCCCAGCACTTTGGGAAGCCAAGGTGGGCAGATCCCTTGAGGTCAGGAGTTTGAGACCAGCCTAGCCAACATGGTGAAACTCTGTCTCTACTAAAAATACAAAAATTAGCCAGACGTGGTGGTGGGAGCCTGTAACCCCAGCTACTCAGGAGGCTGAGACAGGAGAATCGCTTGAACCTGGGAGGCAGAGGTTGCAGTGACCCGACATCGTGCCACTGCACTCCAGCCTAGACAATGAAGAGCGAAACTCCATCTCAAAAAAAAAAAAAAAATTACAACATAGCTTTTGCCATGTGCCACAGTTTCTCTGTGTGATGAGTGAAGTCACTGATTTACACATCAATAATTTACAATGTGCAGTAAAATCAGCCTAAAATATTTCAGAGTGATAGCTTATTTTGGGAATAACAGCATTCATGTTAAAAACGTGACCATTCAGTTCTGACAGTAAATAAATCACCAGACAGTGTCTCCACAATCTACCATTGAGCAATAAATCTTTGGATTCAACTGTACACCAGACATAATGCTGTAAAGTAAAAGTCTAGTTTTACCTCAGTGACCTCAGTTTTGCCTCTGCTGGACATTAAATCTGATGCAAAATGAGCAAATAAGGGTGGCTGAGTTTCAACCTGGCATAACAGTGAGGTTTTGTCAAGGATCCCAGAATTCAGAGAGTTTTTAGGAACAACAACCAAAAAAAAGTTTGAAAAACAAAAACATATGCTAAACAGCTGGGGATGGAGAAATTAAAGGATGTGAAGAGCTTTCACCTTAGCTAGAAAAATATCCTATTTAATGACTTTTTCTTTTATTTGACCCATTTTAAGATTTTCTTTTTTAATCTTTAAAACTATTATCTCTAGAGGGCAAATGCTGGATGAATAAAAATACATTCATCAATTCATTCATTGTTTCATCCAATCTATGTTAAAACAAATAGTGTTTTCATCTCTTAATAGCTTTGGGACCCTAAGAAAATTATTTAAATTTGAGGTACCTTAGTTTCTTCATCTATAAAAGGGGGACAAGACTCATACATAACCCACAGGACACTTGAACGATAACTACACATACTCTGTCTCAGACACAATGCCCAAGCTGAGGTTTGCAATAATGAGCAAAGGAAACCGGATTCCCACCTTCAGAGACATAGAGTACATAATTAGGAAACAAAAATAAATAAACATGGAATTTCAAATCCTGCCTGGTGCCTGAAGAAAATGCATAGGATACTACTCAATGAAAGAGAGGCCTCCTTAGATAAAGGGGTCATAGTAAAAGGCTTTGCTGAGTTGTGGACCTTTGGGCTGAGACCTAAGGAATGAGAAGGAGTCAGCCCTGCAGAGTGAAGAAGCAAGCCCATTCTAGGCCAAGGATTTGAAATACAAAAAGGCCCTGATCTTAGCATCAGCCAGGTGCGTTCCAGTAAGTGGGGAGATACTGGGAAGAGATGAATCATGCAAGACCCAAAAGGAGCAACAGAGATTGTGTCTGTAGTCCATATGAATGTAGAAGTCACAGGCGGATTTTCCAGCAGGACAAATGGCAGGTTTTAGTTATGAAAGATGAAGCTAGCTGCTGAGTAATGAACGGGCCACTGAGGTTCAGAAGGAAACATCAGGGAGGTGAAAGAAGCCATTGCAGTGGGAGATGATGGTGGCTTGGCACAGGTAACGACTGTGGAGATGGAGAAAAACAGATAGAACTTGAGATACTTCTCGAAATCTCCCTAAAGGTCTGTCTTGGCAACCTATTCTCAGGTGTAAACATTAACCAGATAAATGACTAAAAAGAAAATTTAAACGGTCTCTATTCTATTAAAATTCTCCAGATAGCTCTCTTCATGAAATTTTTAAAGTGTTTTTACCAGGATGATTTACAGTCATGAACTGATTTGACAGTTTAGCCTGACTTCTATGTGTAGTTTAGATTGAGAGCTGCAAGACTCAGTTATTTAGAAAGTAAATTCAATATGTGTAATGGTGCTATCCCTGGACTGTAGACAATTCTTCATTGTTTTCACTTTAGATGGAATTCTGAGTAGTTTTTTGAAACATGAGCTAGAGATCTGGTTCAACCAGGGGTAGTAATAAGAGGTTTCTCCATCATAGCTTCTTGGTAAAGTGTCCAAAAGTAATAACCTTGTTTTCAGCTTTCCACCCAGAGGTTAAAGTAGGGAACACTTCATGAAAGTTATATGTTTCCATTCCAACCCATCACTTTGCGCTTTGGGAAAGAAAAGGAGGGGGCAAGAGATATTGAGAAAGAGATTGAGAAAGGGAGGGGAAGAGAAACAGAGAGGGAGAAAGAGAGAGACAGAGAGGGAGGTGGAGGGGGAGGTGAGGGGGGAGAGAGAGAAAGACGACAAGGGGGAGGGGGGGGAGGGGAGGGGAGGGGAGGGGAGAAAATTTTTAAAAGGGAGGGAGTTAAGACATGATTTGTCATCACCCAGAAGTGCTAACGCTGGCTCCCAAACCTCAAGTTCTGATTCCCTCATCAATCTTAATACCCCCCAGATTCTGTGTAGAGCAAACATGGAAAGAAAAGAAAGTTCTTAGCCAAATATTGGAGCCCAACTTGGAAAAATGAGCTTTGCAATGACAGCACATATTTTTAAGGGCTTATTGGGATCTCACTAAGGAGACTGGCTCCAGGCCTTGTAGTTTCACATATTTTCTTGATTCCTAAGTTAATCATTTTTACATCATCTACTTTAAAATAAGCCAAAGGGAAGCTTCCTGCAGGAATAGCCATTCACTGGCATTTAACAATTAAAAACAAGATCACATTTGTGTGACCAGCCTTGAACAAGAATTTGATTTGCATTTAATAAGATACATGCTCATGTGTAATGCATACCAATGGGTCTGAAAAAATATTTAATATGATACAACTCTAACATAAAACTATATCACTTTTAACAAGGCATCAGGATTTATTAGGCACAGCTAGCAACTTGATGGAGTTAGAGTTAATGGTATCTGAGCCTTGGATAGAAGAAAAATGAGTATAAATTTCCCTTCTTCCTATAAACATGGCTCAGGCATACAATCATGAGCTTCTCTACTAAAACCCCAAAGAAAAATGCGATTGAAAATGTTATTTAAACTACTATGTTTATAGTAAAGTGAGTTAGCTAACGATGACTGTTGGCACTTTTGAAATTTAACTTTTAATTTTGAACAGTTCATTCTCTTTGCTCTGCAAAATACCTTTGAGGTGTGTTAAGGTGATGAATTTTCCACATAAGTAGGTAGCTCTTCTATCCCTGGAACAAACATGACTCTTATTTGTCATCATTTCTAAATCTTATCTTTTATATGACTCATTTAATTGGATTCATCTCTCCCTACAAGCATGGACAATGAGTAACCATGCATTACAATTAGGTTCATGGTTTGGTCTCAGTGTACATTTCTGTCTTTCCTTTCATCTAATGCAAATTACAAATGTGTCCCCTTCTTATAGAATGTGTTGGAGGCTCTCAGACTTCACAGAGAGCAATCCTTCTATCTCCCAAACTGCACTGCTTAAACAGATCTGCATTTTAAGTTAAGGAGAATTTAACAGAAATTTTAATTCTTAATAATTAATTATAAATTATAAATCATAAATTATTTGCAGTACCAGGCAGCAGAGTAGTTGAAAGGGATACCAATTGAAGCTTTGCTGCACCTGTGTTAACAACTCCACACAACTAATTTGTAATAGTATGTGATTGGCAGTTTCCCCTGCTCTCTCTTGCCTGCTGCCATGTAAGACATGCCTGCTTACCCTTCCACCATGACTGTAAGTTTCCTGAGGCCTCTACAGCCATACCGAAGTGTGAGTCAATTGAACTCTTTCCTTTGTAAATTACCCAGTCTCAGGGAATTTCTTTATAGCAGTGTGAAAACGGACTAATACAGTAAACTGGTACCAGGAGTGGGGTACTTTTATAAAGGTAACCTGAAAATGTGGAAGTAGCTTTGAAATTGGGTAATGGGCAGAGTGTTTGAACAGTTTGGAGGGCCCAGAAAGAGAAAGAAAGATGTGGTCATGTGTGGAACTTGCTAGAGACTTGAATGGTTTTGACCAAAATGCTGATAGTGATGTAGACAATGAAGTCCAGGCTGAGGTGGTCTCAGATGAAGATGAGAGCTTACTGGAAACTAGAGCAAAGGTCACACTTGCTATGCTTCAGCAAAGAGACTGGTGGCACTTTGCCCCTGCCCTAGAGATCTGTGGAACTTTGAACTTGAGAGAAATGGTCTGAAATTGGACCTTATGTTTAAAAGGGAAGCAGAGCATAAAAGTTTGGAAAATTTGCAGCCTGGCCATGTGGTAGAAAAGAAAAACCCATTTTCTGGAAGAGAAATTCATAAGTAACAAGGAGTCAAATATTAACCTCCCAGACAATGGGGAAAATGTCTCCAGAGCAGGTCAAGGACTTTCACAGCAGTCCCTCTCATCACAGGCCTGGAGGATGAGGAGGAAAACATTATTTTGTGGACCAGGCCCAGGGCCCAGCTGCTCTGTGCAGCCCCAAGATTTGGTGCCCTGCATCCCAGCCACTCCAGCTCCAGCTGTGGTTAAAAGGGGTCAAGGTACAGCTCGAGCCACTGCTTCAGAGAGTGCAAGCCCTAGGCCTTGTCGACTTCCACACGATACTGAGCCTGTGGGTGCACAGAAGCCAAGAAGTGAGGTTTGGGATCATCTGCTTAGATTTCAGAGGATGTTTGGAAATGCCTGGATGTCCAGAGAGAAGTTTGCTGTAGGGGTGAAGCCCTTATGGAGAACCTCTGCTAGGGCAGTCTGAAGAAAATGTGGAGTCAGAACCCCCACACAGAGTCCCCACTGGGGCACTGCCTAGTGGAGCCGTGAGAAGAGGACCATCATCCTCCAGAGCCCAGAATGGTAGATCCACCAACAGCTTGCATCATGTGCCAGGAAATGCTGCAGGCACTCAACGACAGCCTGTGAAGCAGCTGTCCAAGGCTGTGGGAGCCCACCCCTTGCATAAGCATGCCCCAGATGTGAGACATACAGTCAAAGGAGATCATTTTGGAGCTTTAAGATTTAATGACTCCTCTGCTGGATTTTGGACTTGCATGGGGACCACAGCCCCTTTGTTTTGGCCAATTTCTCCCATTTGTAACCAGTATGTTTACCCAATGCCTGCACCCCCATTGTATCTTGGAAGGAACTAATTTGTGTTTTATTTTACCAGCTCACAGGTAGAAGGCACTTTCCTTGTCTCAGATGAGACTTTGGATTGTGGACTTTTGAATTAATGCTGACATGGGTTAAGACTTTGGGGGAATGTTGGAAAGAGATTTGGGAGGGGCCAGGAGCAGAATGATATGGTTTGGTTCTGTGTCCCCTTCCAAATCTCATCTCAAATTGTAATCCCCAGATGTCGAGGGAGAGACCTGCTGGGAGGTGACTGGATCATGTGGGCAGTTTCCCCCATGTTGTTCTCGTGATAATGAGTGAGTTCTGGTAAGATCTGATGGTTTTATAAGTGGCAGTTTCCCCTGCTCTCTCTCACCTGCCACCATGTAAGACATGCCTGCTTCCCCTTCTGCCATGACTGTAAGTTTCCTGAGGCCTCTCCAGCCATACTGAAGTGTGAATTAATTAAACCTCTTTCCTTTGTAAATTACCCAGTCTCAGGGAAGTTCTTTATAGCAGTATGAAAATAGACTAATACAACATCCCCACAAAAAAAAAAAAAAACATGAGCCAAGGACAGGATTAGGTGAGTCACCAATATTCTGTCTCGATGATGATAACGATTAATATAAAAGGAAATTGTTTTGTTAGTGAGACTATAAAAGATTTGGAAAGATTGACTGAAACTTCATTAGTAGGGTGAGGGGGCTCAAGCACTTGGTAGCCTCTAGTAGCATGGAAATGAAGGGCAATTGCACATCATGTATTGAATGTAAACGCAGCAGAGTCTTTCACCTAAGACTTCCCAGAATTTAACCTAAGAAACTGCACACATTCTAAAGGTGTTATACTCAAAGCTGTTTATCTAATCATTTATATGAGTGAAGAAATGAGGAAAAATAACATGGAATTGGTCAAGTAAACTGTCACTGACATCTCGAGGAAGTCCTGATGCTCTCATTGGCATGGCAATGTTGTCTATCAAACCGCTGAATGAAAAGAGGTCACAGATGGGATAACTCCACATGTATGGAGTGACATACATGTAGTTACCCTTGTATGAACATATAGGAGATTTCTCTTTCCTTTTTTCCATCATACAAAAACAGAGAAGATCAAATTGATCCATCGCTTCCTATGATTCAGCATATCCTAATATTAAGCCGATTTCTCTTATCCAGAGTAGAAAAAAGTCTCTGCTTATGTTCTTCTAGTACCTCTTCAATTTTCAGTGCATGCATTTCAACCTTTCATCTATTTGGGCTGGGCATGGTGCCTCACACCTGTAATCCCAGCACTCTGGGAGGCTGAGGTGGGTGGATCACTTGAGGTCAGGAGTTTGAGACCAGCCTGGCCAACGTGGCAAAGCCCCATCTCTACTAAAAACACAAAAAATTAGCCAGGCATGGTGGCACGTGCCTGTAATCCCAGCTTCTTGGGAGGCTGAGGCAGGAGGATCGCTTGAACCTGGGAGATGGAGGTTGCAATGAGCTAAGATCATGCCACTGCACTCCAGCCTGGGACACAGAATGCGATCCTGTTTCAAAAAAAAAAAAATCATCTATCTTGAATGTATTTTAGCTCAAAGAGTATGGTCAGAGCAAGCCCATGTCCAGATTGCAGGGTCTGGACTTCTGGGAGGGAGCCGGGTATCTGACAGAAACTAGCTTGCTTTCCCACCCCTCATCCATATTCCCCACCCCACAAATTCACACACAACTGTGTGGCACCCACTAATGCTTGCACAAGCACATAAACAAGCAGAGGGAAAGAGGGAAAGAAGGAGACAGACCAAAAGACAAGAGAGTCTAACTTATAAGACCAAAGTCTGAGAATCTTGCAGCTGCATCAGGACAGTCTGCTGAGTAGGACTTAAGTGTTTCAATTCTGGGAGAACTTTCCACAGCAAAGATAGAAGATTCCATAAAACGAGCAAAATCTGCTACAATTTTCCCCCATTGCTATGGTTCCAGTTGACCCTAACGGCTGTTTTCTCTCTGAAAGGCAGCATGCTGAACACATCACAGAGGAAAAGTGGAGGGTCCCACTAGCCAACATTAGTAGCACTGTATGGCGGCAGCACCAGGCTAAGCAGGACTGGCCTGACTGTGGCACAGCCCGGGGGTGAGGGGTGGGGAGATGGAGGATGGGCGGTGGGCATCAGCCAGTGGTTATTTGAATTTAGTCTTTCATGCATTTTCAAGTTCCTGGGAAAGGGTTTAATTTGAAATAAGTTGATTTTTTTTAATGACATAATAAAGAATAGCCAATAAATCTGCCAGTAGGAGAATTGCTGATCTGATCATTAAAAATGATATTTGACATGCCTAATGTGATACTCAGTAGGCTTCGAGGTAAAATGGATCAATATATTGAACTGGCTTCCAATATGACTTTTGTGAACTGTTCAAATATGATGCCCATTTAAGTGTGACCTCAATTATATGTAAGGAAGCAAGTGGGCTCCGCTCACCAGCTAGCAGCATCTGTCCCCAGGTACTGGAACCTATCAACCATGACTGGTGTTGGTGTAACTCCTAATCCCTGGATCTAGAGAGAGGCCTCTGCTGGGTCACCCGGCTAGCTAAGAGTGGATCACAGGATTCCAACCTTCTGTCTTCCATGCCCCTTCCAGCCATGCATCAACCAGTGTCGCTGGGATAGTCTCCAGGCCCATGACTCTGCTCACCTGGGCAACTGAGATAGACCATGAGCAGCCAGGACCCTTGACGGTCTGGAAACACACACCAGGAGGGAAGCTTGTGAGATCTTCAGGCTCACCACCTCCCTTCCTGTTCTGGCACCTTCAGCACTCCCGGACCCAGAGGTTAATTTTCATGTTGCCTTTGATATTTTCTCCCAGGCAAACATGGCTTGTGGATCTGCCTGTTACAAAAGAAAGGAGTCAAATAGTGCAAGATTTGTTTAAAGACTAAAAGAGAGTGGCTTCTTGGTTTGCTTATTCAGGAACAGAGACTAAAACTCTGTTTTTAAGTAATTATAAACCAATGTATGGCATATTGACCAAAGATGACCACATACGATCACATGGCCCCTAGATCTTGCCATGCCCCCATCCAGAGAGGGAGTCTGATTCTCCTCCCTGGATCCAGGCAGCCTCCTCACTCACTTCTAACTTGCCTCTTTATTTCACTTGAGCTATAACAAAATACCATAGACTGGGGAGCTTAAACAACAAACATTTATTTCTTGTAGTACTGGAGGTTGGAAGTTAAAGATCAGGGTGCCAGTAGGGTTAGGTTCTTAGTGAGAGCTCTCCTCCTGGTTTACAGAGGCCCATCTTCTTGCTGTATCCTCACATGGCAGAGAGAGGGGAGCTCTGGTCTCCTCATAAGGACACTGATTCCATCATGGGGGCTACACTCGCATGAACTTTTTTAACGCTAATTACCTCCCAAAGACCCCACCTCCTATTACTATCCTCTTGGGGGTTAGAGCTTAAACACATGAATTGGGGGGACACAAACATTCAGTCTAGTGGAACCAATAAAATGCCCAGAAGTAACACTGCATGACCTCCCAGGCTGTCATAAAAGCCAATGCTGCTTCCCTGGAATAAGCAACTCTTGAAAGCTTCTCCTGCCATGTAAGCAGCTTGGCTGCCCTGAGACAGTAATTCTGTGAGGAAGCCCAAGTAGCCCATGCAGAAAGACCACACAGAGAGGCCTGACACCCTAGGAAGAGAGAGACAGGGAGGACAAAAGAGAGGGAAAGCTGGTCCTGTCCAGTTCTGGCATTCTCAGCTCCAGCCACTGACTGGCCCCAGATCCACTCCACCAAGACCTTCCCACATTCTTGACCCACAAGAACTGAAAGAGATCATAAAACAATGGCTGTTGCTTAAGTCACTAACTTTTAAGGTTGTCTGGAATGTGGCAAAAGTAACTAGAACATGCTGCCACACAATGATAAACAGACCAGAATCATCTTATTTGGAAAGATGATTTCTTGCACTTTTGTAAAGCAATATTGTTTAGTTGAGGGAAGCATCTGTGTTTCGTAACTTTCATTATTTCATCTCAGACATACTGATTTTCTGGATAAGGAATTATGGACTATATTCTAAAGCCACATACTCATGGACAAATTATGGCCTGTGGGAGAAGCAGCATCTGGCGTCCCAGGTCCCTCTAGGATGCCAATTATTCACAGAGCCCAACGGTAATACATTCAGATTCCCCTCCAGAAATCCACTTCCCACACTGTCTATGGCCAAAAACTGCCTGCGGGAGTAAGTCTTAAATGTGGTTACACATAGGCAATAAGGTAGAAAACCTCTTCCTACGTGTTTCCATGAAGGTAAGAAACAGCACTGCTTTCCTCCCTTACCTTGTCAACCTCCCACCTGTGTTTAGGAACCTGTAAGTCTAAAGGCACTGAGACCAAGAGATCTGGAAAGATGAAAGTTAAAGAACGTGACACTGTTAAATCTCACCCAAATAGCACATTAATGTCCACTAAAAAGCAATGCATGTTGGCAAAGGCTGTATATCTACATGTATCTATTTGATGGCAAACATGCAGGCTCACTTGGAATCCATGAAAGACTAAAACAGTCCAATAATTTATTTTTCATCAAGATGTTCCATGTCATGGGTGACAAAACCACATATAAACACTTATCCAATCCAAAGATATTCCATCTCGAGTTAATTTAGCCACCAAACTTTTTTATTTTGGAGGGCTATGGGATGAGACAGGAGAAGTTTAACATTTTTATTTTGCAGAATGAGTACACCTGTGTTTGCTTCAGAATGGACTGGAATTGTGTCAACTTTCCTTTTAAACATATGGTGATTGGGCTATTTCCTGCTCAAGTTATGAAAGTGTTTTGGATCCCTTGTAGCATCACGGGGGGTCATGAAAATCTCATGAGGGATCCAATACTAAACACACTGGATGATGCAGACACTTAGTGCACTCACGTTCCAGAACCACACCTGAGGCCATATCTATGGGTTAGTGTGTTGAGACTTTCTCTAAGGAAATTCAGAAGTTTCAAAATCCACCAGTTTGATACAAAACCACAAGGCTTACCTGTCAGACTCCCAATGTCTTTTTGCTGTTTGGTGCCATGATATAAGCACCACTGTTTTTCTTTGAGATCATGTCTCTCCCTCTTGGGAGCAACATCCTAATTGTTGCCCAAAGGGGATTTTTTTTCAATACATTGCTATGTCTCATCTCAAGAAATCCATTCGTTATTTCAAAACATGAACTACATACTGTTCTCCACTCATCTCTTTTGTATAAGATTGTTTTTGGCAGAAAGTTGCAGAAATTTCTCTATTCTCCCAAGAATGTCTCTAGGCACTTTCCCAGTATAATAAAGAAGCATTTTATGTTATGGGTGATGGCCAGTTAACATCTATATTTCTCTGGACAAACTGCAGCCTTCCTATCAGCCAAGGGAAACACCTGCATAGCCCTGTGTTCCCGTGTTACATCCATGACCACACATCCCATAAACAAGGACCCAGAATCCAAAGAACAAAGCCCACAGGTGCTGCAGAAGAACAGCTCCATGTCAATCTGCAATATGCAACAATCTTTTCATAACAAACAAGATAACAAGGGTATAATTACGGTAGGAAACATGGACATCAACCCCAATAACCTATGATTATTTTTATAATGTATGGGGTTTGGATGAAACATGACCACAGATTAAAGCAGGAAGGCAGGGTTCCTTGGAGACGGACAGTGGCAGACAAATACAATGGACTACATTTGCAAAATATTTATCCAGACCCTCTGGGTTCATTTTTCTTAACAACTTTAGAACACAAATTTGATCAAAAGGTATCTTTAGACCTCAAGGCCTCCTTAATCTATAAATAGACACACACACACACACACACACACACACACACACACACACACACAATGCATTACATAGTAACAGTAATGATTCATTATAGGAATCAGAACAAAAACAACTAGAATATATTTTAATTTACTTAAAAATGATTGTGTCCCCCAGAACATATCCCTTCCAGAAGCTGCAACGAACGATGATGCAATGCAGCTAGCTAAATAGAAAGCGGTCACTCTCTGTCACATAGACACTTTCCATAATTACCTGACTTTTCTGATAAGACAGTGGCACTCACAGGAAGCTCACACTCACATGGGGAAGAAAATAAATGCCCCCCCTGCCCCTGGGGACAATAGAGGCCAATCTCTGAAGAACCCAGATACCATGGTGTAGATAACGCCACGTGGACGTGGATGACATTGTCAGAGGCCACGCTGACCCAGAGGTCACAGGAAGGGACACAGCTAGTCACCGGACCGTAAAGAGTGAACCACGCCTGTCAGAAGTCATTTCATGGTAGGCAGTTTAAAATGAAGCCAGGCTCCTAGGACGCATTGTTATCCAGGCTGCTTCTCAGAAGATTTCACATAAAATCGCAGGACACTGGAATCTTCATGTTTAATAAAGCCTTTATGGCAAAAGAATTGATACTATTTTCTTTCCATTCAACTCAGCTTTTACTTCAAAAAAAATTTTTAATCTTTGCTATATTCACACCACTGTGTTAGGGAATGCCCAGGATACAAAGATGATCAGAAAATGCCTCCTCTCTTAGAGCAGCTACAAAATAATTGGAAAGACAGACAGATAAATAGATAATCAGAGTAGCAGAAAAATGGTGGATGACTGTTGTAATGAGATGTATAAACACCTGGGAATGATCATTCAAGCTAATGACCCAAACCTCATGCGGCCAACTACCTCATCTAAACTTTATGGTTTCATCAAGTTATTAAGGACCAAAAAAAAAAAATCAATCTTTTTAAAGGTATCTTCAACGTCAGTGATCCACACCAGCCGTTAAGTTAAGCAAACCTTTTAATATCCACTGCTTCTTTGCTTGGTGAATTTTGCCATATGCTGAGCAGTAACAACATAAATATTATTCTTACTTTCCAAAGATACAGCTTCTTGCTCATTAATAAACTCTAGCTACTTGAATATTATCATTCTACTACAAAACTTTTTTCAGATTCATAAGGCACCTCCCTTCATATTCTGGGAAAGTGCTTCAGGATAAACCCAGCCTAATGCTAAAACAGATACAACATTAAGAATGAGATTCTCAGCCGGGCACAGTGGCTCATGCCCGTAATCCCAGCAGTTTGGGAGGCCAAGGCGGGTGGATCACCTGAGGTCAGGAGTTTGAGATTAGCCAGACCAACATGGAGAAACCCCGCCTCTACTAAAACTACAAAAAAATTAGCTGGGCATGGTGGCTCATGCCTGTAATCCCAGATACTCAGGAGGCTGAGGCAGGAGAATTGCTTGAACCCAGGAGGTGGAGGTTGCAGTGAGCCAAGATCACGCCATTGCACTCCAGCCTGGGCAACAAGAGCAAAACTCCATCTCAAAAAAAGAATGAGATTCTCTGGCAACCATTACTTTTGACATTATTTAATGAATCACTAAACTCACTTACCATTTACAAATATAAATCAAACACAAAAAAACACAGTGCAGACTAAAGCAGGGAATGGAGAATGTATTTTTGAAGGCCAGGAATGTCAATTGCCAATAATTTACCTCTATGTTGATAGGTTCCTTGTTCTTTGTGGAAACTAGTTATTTGCTCCCTAGAACAGTGTACAATGAGACAGGCATATTGTGCTAAAACAAAAAGGAATAAGTAGCTACAGATTACACCATATTTCCCAATAGACATAAACACACACTTAATACATTTCATTCTGCTTATGTTATTGCATGCCAGTTTGAAAATAGTTGAAGTATAAGATGTAAGAAAAAGCTACAGTTGCCAACTGAAATGTTCTGCTAAGCAGTCCAAAAACCAAGCACAAAGAAACAAAAACATGTTTTAAAGTAAAGGAACACTCACTTATTATCACAGACTTATAATATGAAGCCACCAGAATGGGAACATCTAATCTAAAATAAAATGGCCATCCATTTATGCCTCTAACACAACAGAACTCAAAGGGATCTGTCTTTTCTGATCACTAAAAACAGAAAGCTATTATAACCAAAAACAACCAAGAAAACACTCTTGTTTGTGTGATTTTCAATTCCCTGTTGTGCTCATCAAAGAATCAAACTCTAGATTTGTTTCACATTTACAGGAAAAAAACAAAGCAAGCAAACATAAATGATAAAAGTAAATAAATAAGTCCACAAAAAGAGACAAGTTTTTATGAAAACACATCTCCATTGGCAGAATAAGTTAAAGACAAACCTGGACTACTCTGTAATTCAGGTTGAAAGAAACAAAATGTGATTTCTTGGAGCTGGCTTTTTCTAATCCAGGGACTCCCAGCTGTAACATTTTAGACTGGATGATTCTTTGTTGTGGATGCTGTCCTGTGTATTTCAGGATGTTTAGCATCATCCCTGACTTCTACTCACTAGATGCCAGATGCCAGCCGCACTCCCCCGTTTTTCTCCCGCAACTGTGAAAACAAAAAATGTCTCTGGATAACCAGATGTCCCCTGGGAGGCAAAACTGCACTGGTTGAGAACTAATGCCAAGAATCAAAAATGACTACAAAGATTTCAAGTCAGAATGGCTAAGAGATATGAGCAACTAGTTGAGGACCCATCATGCTTCCAATAGATCGATTTCATTTTTATGTTGTTTTCTTACTTTCCATAATTCCAATTCCTACATCAACAAGCACTAGTATTTCATTTAAAGCAAATGACCTAAGGTTGGTAGCTACCAGAACGCTCCAGCCCAAAGCCCAAGGGTAATACTCAATACAGGCTTACAAGCACCTCACACGGGCAGGCTTACTCTCTCACTCTCTCCATTACATATTAAATACCAGCATAGAGTGAAATGTTACCTTGAAGCAAACAGAGCTATATTCATGTATAAATGTCCAGTATACCCATGAATAACGAAGCTACTGGCTTATTTCAGTTCTTCACTGTTTATGAATGTTTAAAAATGGTTTATTTTTAGTCTTAATCTAATTTCAATAGTGCAGAAATATTTGCACCTACTATCTGTAAATTTCTACATAAAATAATGAAGTACATATCCAAAGTCTGCTAGGATTTGCATTTATTTCATCCTAAAAAATATCTTTCTCTTACACTGAATATTAGGTTGAACCCGAGTTATTTTATAGAACCTGGTAAATTCTTGCTTAATAAGCATTTCTATTGTTAAAGCATATTTTATCTATCTGCACTTTTACAGTGGAGGCATTAAAGTTTATTTTTAAGTCAAAACTGTTATATGATAAACCATTCTGGAGATGGCAGAGTTTATTCATTCATAAAGTATTTCTGAATTTTAGAAAACATATATTATTACAGATTTTGCACCTGTAAGAGCTGCTGGATATTTGTAATGGTTTTGAATTAATAATAATGACAGGTATAGACAATAGAAAGCTACCAAAGGACTTCTGGGAAAATGAATTCCACTCAGAAGTCTTAAAGAGTTAAGTAAGAAGAACTTAGGGGTTTTGTTCTGGCTCAGCAATATACTGAATGTAAGAACAATGCTCAGTTCTATATATCAGCTTTATGTTTATATGACTCAGAAGTTTCCAGCTATTACCTTTTTTGTTTTCAGTGGGGTTGCTGACGGAAGTGGTACAGATGTTCATTAACACTCATCTACATTTATGATAGTACAAGTCAAGGACCTCGTGATAAACTATTAATTTGTACCGATGACCTCACATTCATGCTCTGCAGAGATCCAAGGCACACTGACATTACTCCTGAGTACTGATTGGCTGAAGCAGAGTATCTGATTAAGTGACCCGAGCATTCCCTAACAACAGAAACTATCTGCTTGACGTTGGCAGAAGTCACTGCTTAACAAGAACATCTTTTTTCCTGAGGAAGACAAAGAAAATTCCAAACTGTGACTTCTACACTGCCTTCCTTTGTAAAACTGAGTGATGCCTCCCATAAAAATCCCTTCTTCGGCCAACATCACCATCATTAAAAAGAATTGTTATAGCTTCCCCCTTCTTTTATTTTACCAAACTAAACCTATCATTTCCTTTTGATTCAAAAGTTCACTAAAAAAGGGAAAAATCTATTTTTTTGAGCTGGTTTGACCATCTTATTGGCAAGATTCTTTGAAACTTTGTGCTGTAATATTCCTTGCCTCCTCCTCTCTCTAGTTCTCTAAACAGGAATGCACATGCTTTTGTAGACACTCTACATTCTCCTGAGACTCAAAGACATGGAAGGCTCAGCATCTCTCAGTGCAACTGAGCCAGCATTTATTGAGCTGCTTACTGGGCCACAGAATTAAAAATAAATAACATTTGTACTGTCTCCCTTTGAAGATTTTAGTCTATTATGGATGACAAACACCTGCAGTAAACAAAAAAGTGAAATCACAGAGAAGTGTCCAGATACTGCAGGACACAATTTTGGGGGAAGGGGAGGTGATTAACCTTGCCTGATGAGTTTGGGATCTGGCAGGGCTTCTCTAAAATCCAGAGTGAGACATATTCCCTGAAAACCTTCCTGATTCTCCTCCCAACAAAGAAAAATTCTACGCTTACAGGGGTAAACCTGGTTCAACATAAATCAAGAGAGGTCTTCCTTTAACTGTGGAAAAGCAGTCACAAAGGGTGAGGTATATACTGGTATCTTGGGGGTGTATGGGGCAGTGGGAGAGTTTATGGTTTACGCTGCTTGGACAGGGGCATGAAGGGAGAAGACAGACTATAGGTTGCAGCCTCCAGGTCCTCTTCCTAATCCTTCTTTAAGCAACCTGCTTTCTGAGTCAATGTTCCACAACAGAAAGCCAGCATGACATGGGCCCATCTCCACCCCATCAAAGCCCAGAACTGGAGCCATGGCTCTAAATTCCCACATGGAGGCACACACAGGCCCTTACGCCTGCTGGTCCACAATCTAGACACAACCTGCTTTTTCAGAGTCAAAGATGACAGGAGCTGCTGGTGAGTAGCCTCAGCTTGATATTTCAGTGGAGGAGTTAGGTGGGTTGCTGCACATTTGAGGGCAGTACACTTTTCGGCCAGTGGAACACATCTGTAAAGTATGTGACAAGAACCCTGAACAAGATTTTTTTTTTTTTTTTTTTTTTTTTTTAGCAGAAACCAGATGGATGTTTCTGCTAAAGCTCCTCCATACCTGAGCATGATTTATCCTTGCATGTAACATTTTAAACCACCAAAAGACTTTGCAATTACAAATCATTTCCATTTTCCCTCTCTGACTTTATCCTTATAATTTTCTAGAGCAAGTATCATTATTTCAACTCTGAAAAAAAAAAAAAACTAAGCCTCAGGAAGATTAAATGACTATGCCAAATATACTCAGATAGTAAATGTTCATGGCTTTTGGATGGACTCAGGAGCTCTGATACCCAAAGTCAAAAACCTGGTGACTTACAGACATTTTTGGTTAAGCCCAGTGGATGTCTTTTAAAAAATTAAATATTTAAAGGTTAGATATTTCACATATGAATACAGATTAATAGACCTGCTTGAAAAATCGGAACCTGGAAGCTCTGATAATTCTGGGCTAATTCTGTGTGTTAATAACCGGGTAAGAGATGGGGCATGTGCGGGCTAATTTGCCACAGTCTGAACCACCCCACCGCCACCCCAGATGATGCACGCAGTCACTTTATCTGCCCTCCCTGAGGGCACTGGCATCTGCGACGGCACGGCTGAACCCTTCTGCAATGGGAGCAAGCACCATGGAGAAGGCACAAGTCCACCAGTGACTGACAATACCTCACCCAAAAGGCTCCAAGCACTCTTCCCTTATGGCATTGAGGTGGACCCAGGGAAACTCCAGACCCATCCACAGCAACTCTGTCAAAATGTCATCTGCTTAACAATGCCAGGCTACCAACTCATATGAATTTAAACAGTGATTTAAATTCATTAAACAGTGATATTTTCTTGGTCTCTCACCTGGTCAAATCATTTTAGTTTACACATTTGTAAAGAGGAAAAGCCACTGGGTTCAAATCACTTTCTCTAACCCTATTTCCACCTGACTATCTTAAAGCAAACACCTTCATCTTTTGACATCCTACATCTCTTCATTTTCCCAGGACCCTGGAGGGTCAAGGTTTAGAAGTTTTTGGAGATTCCCAACAAAAGCCCCTTTCATTGTTGCTAGTATAATTTTAAAGAAAGGATGAATAACTGAGGCCATTTATCACAGTTTCTCTACTGCTAGTGAGGCAGCATTGTTTAGAAAAGAAAAAAAATTAGAGGCCATTGACTTAAGTGGCAGAGTCAAACTCATGGTTAGGTCTTATGATTTCAGAATCCACTTGTAGAACAAGGATGTTTAGCTGCTCAAACATTGACATTTTAAAGTTTCTTTTTTCTTTTTTTTTTTAAAGACAGAATCTTGCTCTGTTGCCCAGGCTGGAGTGCAATGGCATGATCTCAGCTCACTGAAAACTCTGCCTCCCAGGTTCAAACAATTCTCCTGCCTCAGCCTCCCGAGTAGCTGGGATTACAGGCATGTGCCACCACACCCTGCTAATTTTGTATTTTTAGGAGAGATGGGGTTTCTCCATGTTGGTCAGCCTGGTCTCGAACTCCCGACCTCAGGTGATCTGCCTGCCCTGGCCTCCCAAAGTGCTGGGATTACAGGCATGAGACACAGTTTCAATTCATAAAAATTAAAGCACACTTATAAACCAGAAGAGGAACCAGCACACACAGTTCAGTCAGCTGAGGGGCAACTGGTCTCCCAAGTCCAGGCTGAGCCGTGTGTGGAGCTGCAGAAAACCACCCTGGAAGGTACTTCTGTTAATGCTGGCACACACACGGGCTGCTACAGGATGAGGTGGCTCAGGTCTGTACCTTGCATAGAGCTGAACAGTCACAGACCCTGGCCACCTCCTTTATCTTAGACTTGCTCGTTGTATATTCAGCAGAAAAACACAATTCTAACAATAAGAAGAAAGAGACAGCAAGACTAATAAAGAAGAAAAGGAAGAAAAGAGAGAAGAATCAAATAGAGGCAATAAAAAGTGATAAAGGGGATATCACCACTGATCCCACAGAAATACAAACTACGATCAGAGAATACTATAAACACCTCTATGCAAATAAACTAGAAAATCTAGAAGAAATGGATAAATTCCTCGACAAATACACCCTCCCAAGACTAAACCAGGAAGAAGCTGAATCTCTGAATAGACCAATAACAGGCTCTGAAATTGAGGGAAGAATTAATAGCTTACCAACCAAAAAAAGTCCAGGACCAGATGGATTCACAGCCGAATTCTACCAGAGGTACAAGGAGGAGCTGGTACCATTCCTTCTGAAACGATTCCAGTCAATAGAAAAAGAGGGAATCCTCCCTAACTCATTTTATGAGGCCAGCACCATCCTGATACCAAAGCCTGGCAGAGACACAACAAAAAAAGAGAATTTTAGACCAATATCCCTGATGAACATTGATGCAAAAATCCTCAATAAAATACTGGCAAACGGAATCCAGCAGCACATCAAAAAACTTATCCACCATGATCAAGTGGGCTTCATCCCTGGGATGCAAGGCTGGTTCAACATATGCAAATCAATAAATGTAGTCCAGCATACAAACAGAACCAACGACAAAAACCATATGATTATCTCAATAGATGCAGAAAAGGCCTTTGACAAAATTCAACAACCCTTCATGCTAAAAACTCTCAATAAATTAGGTATTGATGGGACATATCTAAAATAATAAGAGCTATCTATGACAAACCCACAGCCAATATCATACTGAATGGGCAAAAACTGGAAGCATTCCCTTTGAAAACTGGCACAAGACAGGGATGCCCTCTCTCACCACTCCTATTCAACATAGCGTTGGAAGTTCTGGCCAGGGCAATCAGGCAGGAGAAAGAAATAAAGGGTATTCAATTAGGAAAAGAGGAAGTCAAATTGTCCCTGTTTGCAGATGACATGATTGTATATCTAGAAAACCCCACTGTCTCAGCCCAAAATCTCCTTAAGCTGATAGGCAACTTCAGCAAAGTCTCAGGATACAAAATCAATGTGTAAAAATCACAAGCATTTTTATACACCAATAACAGACAAACAGAGAGCCAAATCATGAGTGAACTCCCATTCACAATTGCTTCAAAGAGAATAAAATACCTAGGAATCCAACTTACAAGGGATGTGAGGGACCTCTTCAAGGAGAACTACAAACCACTGCTCAAGGAAATAAAAGAGGATACAAACAAATGGAAGAACATTCCATGCTCATGGGTAGGAAGAATCAATATGGTGAAAATGGCCATACTGCCCAAGGTAATTTATAGATTCAATGCCATCCCCATCAAGCTACCAATGACTTTCTTCACAGAATTGGAAAAAACTACTTTAAAGTTTATATGGAATCAAAAAAGAGCCTGCATTGCCAAGTCAATCCTAAGCCAAAAGAACAAAGCTGGAGGCATCATGCTACCTGACTTCAAACTATACTACAAGGCTACAGTAACAAAAACAGCAGGGTACTGGTACCAAAACAGAGATATAGACCAATGGAACAGAACAGAGCCCTCAGAAATAATGCCACATATCAACAACCATCTGATCTTTGACAAACCTGACAAAAACAAGAAATGGGGAAAGGATTCCCTATTTAATAAATGGTGCTGGGAAAACTGGCTAGCCATATGTAGAAAACTGAAACTGGATCCCTTCCTTACATCTTATACAAAAATTAATTCAAGATGGATTAAAGACTTAAATATTAGACCTGAAACCATAAAAACCCTAGAAGAAAACCTAGGTAATACCATTCAGGACATAGGCATGGGCAAGGACTTCATGTCTAAAACACCAAAAGCAATGGCAACAAAAGCCAAAATTGACAAATGGGATCTAATTAAACTAAAGAGCTTCTGCACAGCAAAAGAAACTACTATCAGAGTGAACAGGCAACCTACAGAATGGGAGAAAATTTTTGCAATCTACTCATCTGACAAAGGGCTAATATCCAGAATCTACAATGAACTCAAACAAATTTACAAGAAAAAAAAACCCCATCAAAAAGTGGGCAAAGGATATGAACAGACACTTCTCAAAAGAAGACATTTATGCAGCCAAAAGACACATGAAAAAATGCTCATCATCACTGGCCAGAGAAATGCAAATCAAAACCACGATGAGATATCATCTCACACCAGTTAGAATGGCGATCATTAAAAAGTCAGGAAACAACAGGTACTGGAGAGGATGTGGAGAAATAGGAACACTTTTACACTGTCGGTGGGACTGTAAACTAGTTCAACCATTATGGAAGTCAGTGTGGCGATTCCTCAGGGATCTAGAACTAGAAATACCATTTGACCCAGCAATCCTATTACTGGGTATATACCCAAAGGATTATAAATCATGCTGCTATAAAGACACATGCACACATATGTTTATTGTGGCACTATTCACAATAGCAAAGACTTGGAACCAACCCAAATGTCCAACAATGATAGACTGGATTAAGAAAATGTGGCACATATACACCATGGAATACTATGCAGCCATAAAAAATGATGAGTATATGTCTTTTGTAGGGACATGGATGAAGCTGGAAACCATCATTCCCAGCAAACTATCACAAGGACAAAAAACCAAACACTGCATGTTCTCACTCATAGGTGGGAATTGAACAATGAGAACACATGGACGCAGGAAGGGGAACATCACACACCAGGGCCTGTTGTGGGGTGGGGGGAGCGGGGAGGGATAGCATTAGGAGATATATCTAATGTTAAATGATGAGTTAATGGGTGCAGCACACCAACATGGCACATGTATACGTATGTAACTAACCCGCACGTTGTCCACATGTACCCTAAAACTAAAAGTATAATAAAAAAAAAATATATATATATATATATATAAAAGAAAGAGACAGACTTAAGGGCAAAAGGTTCTCAGTGAAAATTATCTAGATTCCCAAGTAACGGTCACTGAATGCTGATGTGCAAGCAGACACCCACTCTTCCAATTATTAATTCAACTCACACTGTTTCACTGTGAAGAAGAATAAAGGGAGAGAAACACAAAATTTCAAAAATATTTAATATTCTACTTTACAGCCTGGAAGAAAAAACAAATATCTTTTTATATTGCTAAAATTTATGACCTAAGTAGAAATCTAGAAGTACAGCTGTCATTAATTATCTGTAAAATCATAGCATAGGATTGGAAGGGAAGTTAATGAGTACTAAAATAACTCCCTTCATCTTACACATCAGGAAACACGGGCCAGGAAAATTAGGTGGTTTGCCCAAATATGAATGAAATATGTCTAAAAACGTCTTTTGGTCTATAGGAAAAAAACTCCAGTAAATGATGCTGATGAGCTGCTAGAAGAGTTAAAATTCAGGGTGCTGTTGCCCTCCCGGTGCAACAGGTCCAGAATTGTTATGAGTGTGGTAAGATCATATGAAGCAGATGAGCAGTAGTGGATGCACATCCCTTTGACAAAAATGATTGTTCTCTCAGATTCCCCCATTGAAAGAATCCTGTGTGACTCACTGTCTAACTGGGAGGAATAAATGGCTCTGCAATAAACCTTCACTGACAATCTTTCTACGGGTACAAATGCAACATTTTATTTCAAAAGTGATTTGCAAGTCCCCAACAGGAAGGCAAGTCACCATAAATAGGTCGAGAAAGGCATTAAATACAATGTAGGACCCTGCATTTCACACAACTCAGGTTAAGAAGTCTGTGCCATCTGAATCTTTCAAAGGTTGCAGAAAAGTAATCATTTGCTTTTCCAAATGCTTTTAGTATTATTTATTCATTTGCGATAAAATATGCTTCTCAAAAAGTTCCTTCTTGTATGAAATGTGTAATTTATGATGTTGGAAATGGAGTTTATGCCCCAAAATTCATTTTCGCATTAAAAAAGACAAGGTCCTTTTCTCCCAGTGTCTGCTCTGAGTCATGTCCCCTGCAATCACGCCTAGCTCAGTGCACTGCACATGGTAGTTACTCAAGTTGACTGAACTGAATTAAATGCTTTACAGACATCCTTGGGGAAAATTAACCAACTATTGTTTGGTATTCTTAAGTTGGCTTGCCTAAATAAAACAGAAGAAGACAGTGCTTCTCTGCCAACTGAACTTATAATTGAAAGGCAGGTTGTCCAGTTTTACTACTTAAGCTCCAATAAAAAAGGCAGCGGAGCACAGGCCGGGGAAAGCCCACTCAATTTCAGTCCTATGCCCATCCAAATTGTCTTTCAAGACAACAGCAAGCTTGAACCCCACCCTCTTCTCTCTCTAAAACCTAAAAGTGTCTAATCTCTAAAGCATTTTCCTCCATCTTTTATCTATTTTCAATACAGGACATAGAAGAGATGTGAATTTTCCAAGACAGACTCCTGTAAATGTCATTAATCTCCTGCCATGTATATTTTATTCTTCCTATCCTTAAAAAAAAAGGAAAGCTTTTTTTTTTTACATGTGTGATGATTCACTTTATGTCACATGTTGGGCCATGGAGTGCCCTGAGGTTTGGTCAGACATTATGTGGATGTTCCTGTGAGGATGTTTTTGGATAAGATTCACATTTGAATCAGTAGACTGAGTAAAGTAGATTGTCCTCCCTCATATGGGTCACCCTCATCCAATTAGTTGAAGGCTGGAATAGAAGAAAAAGACTGAGCTTCCTGTTAGTAAAAGAAACTCCTCTTGCTTGACTATCTGAAACTGAGACACCAGTTCTTTCATGCCTTCACACTTGAACTGAAACATTGGCTTTTCCTGGGTCTCAAGCCTGTTGGCCTTTCAACTAAAACTACCAGCTCTCCCGGGTTTCAGGCTTGCTGACTGTAGATATTGGGACTTAGCCTCCATAATTGTGCAATATATATACATATATATAGAGAGAGAGCAAGATTTATTGTAAGAAGTTGGCACAATTATTAATTTATATATATAAAGATTATAATTAAGAATATATAGAGGATTATATATATCCTAGTTTTATTATATATTATTTTATATACATATATCTCCTATTGGTTCTGTTTCTCCAGAGAACCTGACTAATACAACATGACCTAGAGGGTCTCTAACAAAGACCCCATTTTCTCTTTACTCCTTTAACAAATACTTAGAACCCAACCATGAGTTAGTTTGGCTGAATGAGGATGAAGGTTTCCTTTCATTTGAGTATTTCCTTTCCTCACATTTTTACTGTAAAAACATGGTGTTATGTTAGAAACAGTCTAGGTTTCAATGGATATTTTCATCATGGAGACTTGACAAACTTTTTTTAAGCACAAGCTAATCATATTTTTATGGCATGGAAAAATTGTATCAGCAAGACAGGAAAATGCAGCCAACTGCCATTCATTTTAGTGGGAATGATCATATGCCTTTTTCTTTCTAAAACAGGAAAATCTACTTTTATTACTATTATTTTAATAGCAGCATATTGAAAACACCTATAAATGTTTGGTTTTACTTACTATTCTAAAACCTTATCTTTATATTAAAAAAAGACACAAATACATTGTAGCATTTTTACTAGCTGAAAGATTTAAAATGTTTTATTTATTTTAAAATAAAAACCACATAACTGTTAGTGGAGCTTTTAATATCAGTGCTGTGCATCATTAGCGCAGGAGCCAAAATAGCAAACCTCATAACATTTTGAATGTATTTCAGGCATATTGTGCACAAAATTGTATATCCATCCACACAACTCTGGCTAAATGGATTTCTGTAGATTTAGTGTCGGAAACCTTCCTGAAAGTCATTTGGCATCCGGGATACTGGACCAGATTCAAACTAAAAGGAGAGAAGAAGAAACTGAAATCACAGAGCAGTTAAATAATAAATAAGATTTTCTTTCTTTACTGAACTGCAGTGCAAGGTTTTGTTGGTTTTTTTTTTCTTTTTTACTCCTTTTTCATTTCCTGCTATTGCTAATATTGGGCGTGTATATCTACTTAAAATATATTTACTCAATAAATCCCATGAACACTGCCATTTAGTTTTACTGTCTTGTCTGAGAAAGTCTAGAATGGGGTTGACTAAACATATTGTATACACACACACACACACACACACACACACAGATATTACATCATAATTGTCCTATTCACTCAACTGATGGCAAAAATTATTTTTAAAAGCTGGAAACAAAATGTAAGAATGACTATACTAAAATGGCAAAAATCATAAAACCTGTTGTTTTGCATTAATATGACACCAATGTAAATTACGAATTTTTTAATAATGGAGGAGAAAGGGAAATAGACAGGAATCTCATAATAGACACTCCAGAGCCCTTTGATAGGAAGAATATTCTATCCTAATTTTTAATAAAGTTAGCTGGTAACTAAATGGTTCAGTATATACCAGAAAGGACTGCAGAAAACACATTCACAAATCATCTGTTATATGTGTGAACCAGGAAGAATGGTTTCCAACGATAAAAGGGCTTCATAAGACATGAATTTATTTTAAATGCTGAGGCTGGACACTGAAAATCTGGTGAGACACTCATACACAAAGTGACTGGATATAAGCACCCATTTTTTTTTTGAAATATTTAGAAAGTAAAGGCACAACTCTGGAGCTTGACATATTTCAACAGTATTTCAGCCCAGAGCTTCATTTTACGAGGCATCAAGCCTTCCCAACCCCAAATAATTCCCTAAGTACCTTAGATGCATTTTCTACAAGCAAGGAAGGATCAATTTTAAGTGCAACATTCTGCTTGCCAAAACATCAGCCCAACAGGAACTTTCAAAGGGGCAAGTTCAAGTGGAGACTTCTGACTCCATAGAGGAAGCTGGAAAGAGCAAGCTCTTCAGGCAAGCATTAGGAGCCAGGAGCAGAGAAGGAAGGAGGGATGACATCCTCTAAAGAGAACTCGGCTTCCTTGAGGATTGTTTCAAACAGGAGAGTGAGAAATACTTGCAATAAACAGCTAGACTCTACCTCCAGTGTTCCTCTACTGTGAAAGACGCTTTAGCAGCCCCAGTGGTTGCAGCCAGCATGAACTCAACAAATGTCAGAAGGCATTTCCTAAGAGAACTTTCGCACAGAAAATAAAGGAAAGTCTGGTCTCTGCTTTCCATGCAAGGTCAAAGTATAAATAGCAGAGCGCAATTAACGTGATGAAGTAGGTATGGAGTGCCAGCCTCTATTCTCGTTTCTACAACAAAGTTCCACTTGCTCAAGCAAGTGTTAGCCCAACTTGGTGCCAAGCACTATACTAAGTACTGAAGATGCAAAGAGGAATAAATCATTATCACTGAAAAACAACTTGCCTTTTTCTAAGAAATTCAAAAATTGGCTCCAACAATGAGATACTTCTGCACCTTTCCAGCAGAAGACATATGGAAGCATTGTTCATTATAGCCCCAGAAGGAAACAACTAAGTGTCTATCAGCAGAAGAAAAGATAAATAAGTTCTGCTATATTTTCCCCAACCATCCTTTCTAATGTTGAAAGCCATCTCTGTATACCAGGCTCCCCTAATCCCTTTTCACTCTTACTTTCCGCATAACAATTCATAATGGCTAATGTATGAATACTGTAATAATTTTGTTTAACATCTGTGTCTCCACCTGGAACTTAAGTCCCATTAAGGCAGGGATTTTCACCTTGTTTTATTTACTGCTGTGTCTGTCCTCAGAACCTAGAACAGTGTCTGGCACATGGAAAGAATGCAATAAATATGTGTGAAAGAAAGAGGGAAGGAGGAGGGGAAAGGGATGAACGGAGAGAGGAAGGGAGGAGCAGAAGAAGGGATGGAGAGAGAAACTGAGGGAGAGAGATATAGGGAGGGAAGCAGACAGACAAGCAAGAAAAGTAATGAAAATGAAAGAACTATAGCTACAGGCTTCAACATGGGCAATTCTCATGAATATAATGCCAACTAAAAAAAGTGAGGTATAAAATAATACATCATGATATTGAGCACCTTTTCATATACCTGTTGGCCATTTTTCTGTTTTCTTTGGACAAATGTTGGTTTCGGTCACTTGCTGATTTTATAAACAGGTTTCTTTTTGCCATTGAGTTACATAAGTTCCTTGTATATTTTGGATATCAATCCTTTATCTGATATAATGTCTGCAAATATTTTCTCCCATTCCATTGGCTGTCTTCTCCTTTTGTTGACTGCTTCCTTTGGTGTGCACAGCTTTTTAGTTTGATGTAACCTCACAGTTTATTCTTCCTTTTATTGCCTGTGCTTTGGGAGTCATATCCATGAAATCATGGCTGGAGCCAATATCAAGGAGATTTTCCCCTATATTTTATTCTAAGAATGTTACATTTTCACATCTTAAGTCTTTAGTCCATTCTGAACTGACGTATGGTATAAGATAAGGCCCAGATTCATTCTTTTGCAGGTTAATATCCAGTTTTCCCAGTACCATTTATTGAAGAGACTATTCTTATCTGCATTATCTTGGTGGCCTTATCCAAGATTAGTTGACTGGTTAGGCTTGGATTTATTTCTAGGCTCTATTATATTCCATTGGCTTATGTATCTGCTTTTATGCTAGTACCATACTGTTTTGATTATTTTTGCTTTGTAATATAATTTGAAATCAAGAAATGTGATGCCTCCAACTTTATTTTTCTTTCTCAAGGTTGTTTTGGCTACTTGGGATCTTTTGTGATCAGTCAAATGCAAATCAAAACTGCAATGAGATACCATCTCATGCCTGTTAGGATGGCTGTTATCAAAAAGGTATAAGTGTTGGTGAGGGTGAGAAGTAAAGGGAACCTCTGTACAGTCTTGGTGGGAATACAGATTGGTGCAGCCACTGTAAAAAAAAATGCATGGTGATTCCTAAAGAAATTAAAAATAGGACTACTACATGACACAGTAGTCCCTGCTGGGTATATATCCAAAGGAAATGAAATCACGTCTTAGTAAAGATATTTGCATTCCTATGTTCATTGCAGCATTATTGACAATAGCCAAGATATGGAAACAACCTAAATATCCATCAATGGATGAATGCATAAAGATGTGGTATGCATTTATACAATGAAATACGATTCAGCCTTAAAAAAGGAGATCCTGACATTTGCAACAACATGTATGAATCCAGAGGACATTATTTAAATGAAATAACCCATACAGAGAAAGACAAATACTGCATGATCTCACTTACATGTGGAATCTTAAAAATAATAATACATAGCAACACAGAGTAGAAACATGGTTAACAAAAGTGGAGGAAGAAGGAATAGACAGAGGTCAAGAGGTACAAAGATGCAGTTATAACAGATGAAGTCTAGAGATCTAACCACAGTATGTGGACTACAGTTAATAATATTGTATTGTATAAAGAAACTGCTAAGAAACTCTTTACTTCAGAACTCCTTAGATCTCTTAACTCTTTACTTTAAAACTCTTTGCTTTAGAAATTCTTTCCACAAAAAAGGGAAACATGTGAGATGATGGATATGTTAATTTACTTGACCCTAGTAATGACTACACTATGTATACACATATAATAAAACATCACATTGTACACCTTAAATATATATGAAATTCTTTGATAACCAAAAAGAAGACAGTATGAGTCAATTTGCATTAGACTCCAAACCTGCAACATTAATATTATAATACATATGAAAGTAGCAAAACTGGAATAAGCACAACAAAATCATGATGGAGACATCCCAGCGGGGACAATGAAATTGCAGAAGAACAGAGGGAAGTTGAAAGAGCCTGGTAACATGAAATTGCAGAAGAACAGAGGGAAGTTGAAAGAGACTGCTAACATTCCATTCTTTAAGCTGGGTCATGGGCATACAGTTTTGCATTTTATTATTATTGCTCATACTTGATATGTATAATAAACATGCTTCTGAATTTCATAATTCACTTAAGTAGTCCATTATCTGGTCGGGAAGTTGCACCTGAAAAGAGATTAATTCAGCACCTAGGAAAGAACTCTGAGACAGAGACACATGCATGAGCTGTTGGGAGCCCAGGAGGCTGGTCAATTTGGAACCATTTGTAGTTCTGAATGCTTCCTCCTTTTTGCAGGGGTTGAGGGAACTGGTTTCCAAGCATCACTTGATTTATGTATTTTTTAACTTATGGTTCACTGGCTACTGTCAATTATCAAGATAAGCATTTTAACTAACTATTATAGCATTTTTAAAAGAAATCTCACCCTACTTAAGCAGAATCAGTAAGGTCAAGAGGAATCAGAACAGACAAGAAGAAATATTAAGTATTATTAAGGTCATTTGGGTAGATGCTATTAAGGATCAACTGCCTATAACTGTATGGATCAATCTGTTCTCAAAGTTTGTTTACTGCATGTTCATTCATTATGCATTCACAAAGTATTATTGAGTAAAAACAACATGCAAGATATTGTCTAGGTCCAAGGGAAGGTACAAATATTTGTAAGATGCCTTCAATGTGCTTATAATGCTAGTGTTGAGGCATGTACCTAACAATCATGCCGTAAGTGTAGGTGCCAGGGATACCTTCAAACAATGAAAGTGATTGCGTGTAACTGGATTCTGCATGAATTCACAAGTAGAGATAGTTCATTCCCAAGCAAAGTAAAAAGAAACACATAAAACTTAATGTGCATTGCTAAATGGTGCCTTGCATTACACTATTCAGTACTGATTCTGATTCTTAACATCAATGCGTAATCAATCATGCCTCCAGGCGTTTTATTGCCAAAGCAATTACACACATGCTACAAATCTTTGCCCTAACTCCACTAATCTTGTCTTCTTTTTTGTTTGTTTTACAGATGTTTTGCTTCATCAAATATTAGGTATATTCTCACCTATTAGGAACTTGGCAAAATAACTTTTTTTGTCCCTTGTTCATCGAACCTGTGGAAAACCAGTCCATAGAATAGTGAAAATGGTCTTGTATAAGAGATTTTAGGATCATTTTTAGAGAATAATACTCGGGGCAAGTCACGTCGGTTCTCTGATGCCATTTCTCCATTTATAAATTTAAATGTAGTATAAGGAAATTATACTACACGTTCAGGGACCTTTTTAAACAAAACACACACTCACACAGATACATGTGCACATTCATATATATGCACACAGTTGTGAGATTCTATCAAGTTATTATTTTTCATTGTGAGCTCCATGACTCTTAGGCTTCAAATGGTTATGTTATCTGAATGGGACCATAACTCTTTCACAATCTGACTTTAGATTAAACTGAATGGAATTGGTTGAAGAGTTTCCAGTTATTTCAGACATGTGTCTCCTCTCGACAGTCTCTAGAAAATGCTTCATGTCTTCCTGATATGTCCTTAGTTTCCATCTTTTATGTTCCTGTGCATTCTTCTCCCCAAAATGCAACTTGCTTCTTATACAGTGTCTAAACAAACAAACATACTACTACTGTTAGCAGTAATAATGAATGGTTCCTATTGATTGTGTACTTACTCTCTGCCAGGCACCGTCTTTGGTACATTACTTGTATTAATTCATTTGATTCCTGTCATGACCCACGACGAGTTAAGTACCTTGTGGAGATCACATGGCTCCCACAGAAAGCACCCGGGATTTGACACTAACAGCCCAGCTACAGAGTGCATGCTCCTGGCTTACCATGACAATTGCCAGAACTCTGGATGCTTTCATGGGCACACACAAATTTGATTCATGTATGAGACTCCATAGAATAGACAAGCAACCTCAGTATGAGAGGAGAAAATAATTCTCTATAAAATGAATCTTACTTGGACACTATACAATGTCATTTAATTTCAAATACCCAAAAGGCTTCATATGTGGCCTCACCTACAAGAAGTTGCCATTGCTTGGATTTTGAAGCGCAGCTCCAGTTTATTTAGGAACCTCAGGTTTATTTTTGAATCTAGAGGCAGAGAACTGCCTATTTCCAAAGTAAATCCCTTGGGAACAGTGAGCTGGGTACTCAGAAACCACATATGCCATTTAGAGTCAAATGTGGCCTGGCACCTGTGTGATTCCTTTGGCTGGCTCCCCTTGGCCCAGCAGCAATAAATGACAGGCATGGGCCAGAATCCATGCCCTGTGCTCTAAGGTTTGAAAGAGAAATTGGGCTTGAGTGATGATTCTTTCTGTGTTAAAGAAAAAGGAAGTGAAGATTAATCCTCTTGGAAAGCAAAGGAAAAATCAACCCAATCCTCTCTGCCTCCAAAGGAGAACAGCTAAGGCCCTGCAAACCGTGCATGGTGCTGTTAATAAGATCATCACTGAGTAAAATATTCCACTGTGGTTTCTTTTCCTTCGTATTTCTTTCTTTTTAAAAATTTTGGTAAAATATATATAACAAAACATGTGATTCTAGCCATTTTTATGTGTAGAATCCAGTGGTATTCATTACATTCACAAAATTATGCAAGATCACCACCATTTCCAAAATTTGCCGTCACCACAAACAGAAGCTCTATATCCGTAAACCAATAACTTTCCTTCTCCCCCTCCACTTAGCCCCTGGCAACTTGGATCTACTTTTTGTCTCTATGAATTTGCCTATTTTAGGTAATTCCTATAAGTGAAATCATACAATTTGTGTCACATTAAGATTTTTATGATAATCTATTCATAGCACAATTAAATACAAGCACTTTTCACCAGGTGGTCAGAGAGCAGTGAGAACTGAGGAGGACTCCAGTTCTCTCCCACTGCCTGACCACCAGGAAGTCATCTCACCCCCCAGGGGTCCCTGGGTTTCCACTGATCCAACAGGAAGAGCAATCCCAAGAGCCTGCTCCACTAGGCTGAAATACAAGGCTCTCTGGCAACTTTCCTTCATTTATCTCTGCAATCTTCAGGCCTCCTTACCCTTCACGAAGCAGGCTAAACAACTCTTATGTCCAAAGCACTAATGGAGCAGCTAATATCAAGTAAAATAAGGCTCTTTTTTATGAAACAGTGTAATGGGGTCATTGTAACATCTTCATTAGCCTTACACATCTTACTTTTAGAAGCCTTATGCCATAGGATATCACATTAAAATGATGCACGGCTCACTTTAAATATAATTATATACAAATGTTACTCCATGATGAGTTAAGGATACAGTTTGGAGACTCTTAATTAAACATTTATTAATTATAATATTACAGTCTCACTTCTGTATTTAACATTTTTATAGGGCTTAGCAGCAAGGCCAATAAAGCCTAATAAACACAAGGTCCTTGTGTCTGAATGTATTTCAGGTTGAATTAACAATCTGGCTCCGCCGGGCATGGTGGCTCACGCCTGTAATCCCTGCACTTTGAGAGGCCAAGGCGGGGGGATCACGAGGTCAAGAGATGGAGACCATCCTGGCCAACATGGTGAAACCCCGTCTCCACTAAAAATACAAAAAATTAGCCGGGCGTGGTGGCGGGCACCTGTAGTCCCAGCTACTTGGGAGGCTGAGGCAGGAGAATGGCGTGAACCCAGGAGGCGGAGCTTGCAGTGAGCCGAGATCGCGCCACTGCACTCCAGCCTGGGCGACAGAGCAAGACTCCTTCAAAAAAAAAAAACAAAACACAACACACAATCTGGCTCCTTTAGTCACTTCTCACCTTGATGATTGGTTCTGGCTTTAAAACACCACTTAAACTCTAGCTCTAAACAAAAAAGATAGTGGCTGTTCCTTGATATCATCAAGATCAGAGAAAGTTCCAAAACCAGGTTAATAAATATACCTTACTTCCTTTTTTATTTGCCACAGTCAAAAAACGCCAATATTCTCAGCTTATGATTTATTAAGAGATTGGCACAGTCATGCAAATAGAAGATGAAGAGGAGTCTAAAAATTGATTGAATTAAATATAAAGTATTAATTGTTCTGAGTACTCCCATATATGTATGTTATGACAGTAGTAAATACAGCATTAATTATCCTTTCTGTTCTGCTATTTGGGATTCATCCCAAACCTCGTGTTATGGTTAATTCTATGGTCAACTTGACTGGACCACGGGACGCCCAGATAACTGATAAAACTTTATTTCTGGGCATGTCTGTGAGGGTGTTCCTGGAAAAGATCAGCATTTGAATTGGTGACTGAGTAAAGCAGGTGACCCTCCTCATGTGGGTGGGTGCCATCCAACTGGGGGAGGGCCTGAAATGAACAAAAGGCAGAAGACTGAATTGAATTCTCACTCTGTGCCTGGCTGCTTGGGCTCAGACACACGTCTTCTCCTGCCCTTGGACTGGGAGTTACACCATTAGGACTCCTGGTTCTCAGGCCTTTGACTTACACGGCCAGCTTTCCGGGGCCTCCAACTCCCAGATGGCAGATTGTGAGACTTCCCAGCCTCCACAGTCACATGAGCCAATACCTCAGAGTAAAGCTCCTTCTATATGTCAATCGATGGATCAATATAGATAGATAGATGATAGATAATAGACAGATGAAGATAGATGATAGATAATAGATGATAATAGATGATAAATAGATGATAGACTGATAGATAATAGATGATAGATGATAAATAGATGATAGATAGATAGACAGATGATAGATAGTTAGACAGATGACAGATAGATAGATGGATCCTACTGGTTGTTTCTCTGGAGAATCCTGACTAAAATGCCTAGAGATTATATTATATCAAGTATGAAGGAATCTCCCTTTCTGTGGGCACTGTTGTGTCTATCTTTCATCTATCTATCTATCTATCTATCTATCTATCTATCTCATCTACCCTTCTCCACTAACCAATCCCCAATTTTGTCAGGTACCAGAAGATAGCTCTTATCTTAAGACTGTGACAGACCTAACCAGAGGACTGCAATGGGACAAAGGAGAATGGAGGCGCAGGGTTTGGGGAACAATATTTTCTTCTTGAAAAAAAGGGTATAAAATTTCCTTTCCTGACTCTCTCCTGAACACAATTGTGTGACAGCAACTGTGTCTAAGGGGCAAAGCCAAGAAAATCATGGAGGGAGCTACACCTTCAGCCAGGCAACAACTGTGCTGCCACTGCCCAACCCAGGATGCCGGGTAAGGTCCCCAGAAAAGCCCCACTGTGTTAAAGACTGCGAGCCCAACTACGGCTTGTAGCCAAAGTGATCCCACCTGTTCCACAGTTACTGGCTTTGATGACTGCTTCCCACACACCCACACCATTAGACAGCTGTGCTTTTGCTGTATGGCCAGGCCTACAACACAGGCCTTTGATTTCTAAGAAACATGAGAGCCCTCTGTACCGGAAGTAAGAAACTGGTATTTTTCCTTTAACTGGATGTTCTGTGGGGGGGTGTGTGTGTCTGTCTGTCTGTGTGTCTGTGCATGCACACACGTGTGAGTTTGTGTGTTTAACTTTCAGAAGAACCAGTGGAAAGTTTATTTACTATAAGTTAAATTTGGATGAATGGAAAACATTCTGTTGTCAATATTCCAGAGTCTGACACCCTCACAAGCAAGAATACAAGGAGAATATATTTTGAAACGCCTATGCTGTCCAATTGCTTTGAGTCATATTTAAGCTAAAACAATACTCATTTTCACCAAGGACTTACATATTTCACAGCGTGACTCTGACTTTTTCTCTAAATGTGCTTTACTGACTCAACTTCCCCTTTAAGAACACCTGCTAGGCACCTGTTACCTTTACGTGCATTTGTTCATATTCCTCTGTATCACCTTCCTACAGATGAGTGAAAGGGGACGTTATGATGTCAAACATCTTCCCCATGACAGTCTCACTCAGATCACAATTAGAATCTGATCCCAGGAATTCTAACCCAGTGCTCTTCCACCTTGAATATGCAGATGGGTCAACTGGAGGCCTGGTAGAAATGCTGATTCTGACCCACCTGTTCTCAGGTGGGGTCTGAGGCTCTCCCTTTGTAAAGAACTCTCAGGCAAGGCTGACACTTTATTTGCAACTACAATGTTTAGAGTTAGCCAAATTTTTTCAGCAAATTATCTTTCTTTTATTCTGAGTTTTCTCATCTGACAAAAGGGATATAAAAACAGAACAGTACCTACACTTCCCTGGGCTGTTTTGAGGTCTAATGACAGAAAGCATTTAAATACATTTAGAATGACTGGCAAATACGGAGTGTTTACAATTGGTAGTTACGACTGTTCTAAATCGAAGCACAAGTTTTACTGGGGACTTCAATGTTCACCAGTGAATTACACAGGGATCTGCTTGAATTGGGGAGATACAGAGTGAGGAAGGATATAAAGACCATGGACTTCCCATTCCAGCTCTGCCACCTAAGAACCCCATGACCTTGAGACAGAATATGCCTCAGGGATGGCTGCTCACCCACGCCTACCACCTCAACAAATCCATTCTCAAGATGGGAACCAGGAGGCTCTGGCCCCCTCAGGGCAGACTGGATATGGAGTGGGTCTGGGATGGACACCTAATAGGCAGAAATGATTCAGAGGCAATATCAAGCCAATTCTCTCTCTCTCCCAGGAATTGAATCAGACGATAACTTTTCTGCACTTTTCCTGGTGACTCTTGGATCAGTGGCTCCTTTGAAAGTAATTGGGTTTTAAGGCCATTTTAACCAAGCAGAATTGTGAAGACAAACATAAAGAAACAAAGATGAGAGTCCCACCCACTGAGGAAGAGAAAGAGCTGAAGAACAGGAGCAGAGGGAAAGGACAGAAAGAAACCCACTAAGCCTCCCTCCAGGTGGCTGAGAGATTTTTCATCTTGGTTCAAGTCCTTTGTAAGGCTTAGCTATAATTCCTACCCTTGCATTCTGCATAATTACCCTGTGTACCTTTTTTTTTCCTTTGCTTTGGATTTTTTATATTTACAACTAAACAATGCATGTCTAAGAAACCTGAGTGTTAAGTGAACTTCTTTAAGCCTCAGCTTGCTCATCTGTAAAACAGAGATTTATTCATTTCTTAATAAAGACCTACTGAGTGCTTGCTATTTGCGAAGCACTAGCTAGATAGTAGGAAAACACTGGTTAGAAATTCCTGATAGTATCCCTACCTTCATGGAGCTTCTGGTCGAGTAGAAGATATAAGCCTTAATGAATAAATTAATCCTAAGAATAAATGTAAAATTACAACTTGGGTAAGTAACTGGAGAAGTTGAAGATACAATACGAACATATTCAAGAGGTAATGACTTAACATTAAATTTAAGAGAGAATCTAAGTAGAGGCCAACAAGGTAACGAGCGAAGAGAAAAAGCATTCTCGACAAAGAGCGGATCATTTGCAAAGACTCCTAGGAGAGAAGGCACATGGTAAATAAGACAAGTGGGCCAGGGTGTTGCAGAGAGAAGGGAAACCACGACAGGCAATGAAGCTGGACAAGCGGGCTGGGGTCAAAATGACCAGGGCTATGTGGGTCAGGCTTGATTATTTTGTTTTTTGGGGGTTTTTTGTTTGGTTGGGTTTTTTTTTTTTTTTTTTTTTTGACATGGAGTCTTACTCTGTCGCCAGGCTGGAGTGCAGTGGCACAATCTTGGCTCACTGCAACCTCCACCTCCAGGGTTCTAGCGATTCTCCTGCCTCAGCCTCCTGAGTAGCTGAGACTATAGGTGCATGCCATCACGCCTGGCCAATTTTTGTATTTTTAGTAGAGATAAGGTTTCACCATGTTGGCCAGGATGGTCTCCATCTCTTGACCTTGTGATCTTCCCGCCTCAGCCTCCCAAAGTGCTGGGATTATAGGCGTGAGCCATCGTGCCTGGCCAGGATTGATTATTTTGATCATTATGATACTTATCCTAAGATCGGTGATGAGTTTTAAATAAAAAGACGTCACAGTCAGATCTGCGTTTGAAAATATCATGCCTGCCACAGTGTGGAAAATGAACTGTGGGAGGCAAGAGTGGAGATGGGTGGATCAGGCAGAAGGTGGCTGCAATAGCCCAGGGCCTGAAGGCCAGATACAGAGGAGAAAAATATGAGTCTGATTTAGGATGTACTGAGTGAGTTGTCTCTGAAATGGCCAGGATGAGACTGTCTCTGAAATGGCCAGGATGAGACTGATATCTTGAGTATATGAGGATAAAACCCATCGGGGAAATCTAGGCCATGGATACAAATGTGTGAGTCAATGAGACCAATTTGTAGCCTTCCTCAAAGACATGAGAACAGGTGAGTTTGTCAAGGGAGAGATGATGGCATGAGAAGAAAAGGGTGTCCAGTGATCAGTGACTGGCACAGAGGAGTATGAGCCACAAGACAGGCAGAGGCAAGACCAGGAGACTGTTGTGTCATGGACCAGAGGATAAAAGTATTTCTACCAGGACAGGAAGAAGTGGCCAATGGCATTCATCAAATGAGATGATAAATGATGAAATTAAACTGAATATCTGACAAAACTCCTCTAAGACAATGTATAGCAGAGTGTAGTATACCCTGAAAAAATGGTGATTACTGTTATTAATGGCTCACAAACTTTTGTGAACATCAAACTAAACAATCTGTATGTCAGAGTGCCTGACAAGAAGACCTTCAACAAATGTAAGTAGTAATCATTCTTCTCTTTGGAAAACAGGATGCATTGTTTTATGTTTATAAATTCCTCCAAAACCATGAAATACACAAGACCATATAAGAACAAGACGACAGAGGAGAATGGAAGGAAAGGGACTCTTTAAAAGTAAGAAGGGTGTTTCCTGGAGACATAAGTCAAGAGTAAATTGGACTTGCGAGCTTCTCCCAGTGTCAGCCTATGACAGAAGCAGAGATAGATCAAAAGCACTGTATCCACACACATATTCAGAAACAGATATACACAAAAATATAACACCACTTCCAGATACAGAAAAAATGAAGAGGCATAAAATGGATTTTTTGGAAAAAATTCCTTAATATGTTTTATAAATTTCTAAAGGTTTACCCCATATCAAAAACAGTTAAAATTATTTAAATAAATGAATAAAGATCCACAGGAGTCCCAACCAGAAGTGTCCATCTCCATGCTGCCATGAAGGCACAGTGTGAGACGCCAGGGACTGGTTTCCTCTTGGGCCTGCTAACAATCCCTTGCAAGTCTGAAAGAGGAAAATTCTTGCTCTTGATAATATCCCACATAATAAATACACTACAGACCCCCAGTGTGACTACCAGTTGGATAATTATGCAGAAATAATGCAGTGTTCCAATTCTTTGTAGAAAGAACTTTGCACAGAACAGAGGCTTTCTGCCTTGAAAGGGGAACTATTCAAACGTTGCTGCCTAACAGCTAAAGTAAAGGAGTTCCATGGCAACGTAGATGCTCCGGGTCAAGTACACGTTCTGAGAAAGCAAGGGACATGTAAAGAACACAAACCCATGGGCACAAACCAACAGGGGCCTACACAGGCAGTGTTTTCTCTAATAAAGCCCTTGTCATGTCGTAACATGACAATTCTGTGGCAGGGCTGAGTACAACACAAACAATGAGGGGCAAAAGGAAGGATCTTCCTAATAGGAGGTTTTTTGCCTCATTCGCCCAATCCAAAAAAAGTGGATTTTCATTTACTTCAAATTGGCAAAAAATAATAACTCCCACCCTGTTTTGCATGGCCAAAAGCCCAGATTTAGATTTCAACATTTGTTCATATGCTACTGTTTAAGTCAAGTCTTGAACTGTTTCAGCTGCTCCAAAGGGGAGGTCAGAAATAAGGGGAGTGGGCAGGTCCATGGCCCAGTGGACTCAGGACTCACACTGGAGTCAGGATCAAGTGAGGGATGAGATGACAGACACTGGAGTCAGGATCAAGTGAGGGATGAGATGACAGAGGTCTCATTACCTTTGGGCAGTCCCCGAATGAGCAAGGCATTTTCAGCCAAGAGTCTGGGAGAACTTGGGTTGCCACAAAGAGATCTGAACTTGTTTTAACTTGTTAAGTCAGTTTTAGAAATACAAAGGTTTAAAGCAGTCTGATGGCTATGTAAATAAGAAAGTTTGCAAAGAACCTGGGTCTACCTCTGGCTATTCAGCAGCTTGGCAAGAGATGACCCAAGTTCTCAGAGTCCCCATCTTTGCATCTGTGGAAGAAAAGAAGATGACACAGCCTGCAGTTCTCCTTGGTTCTTTTCAGGCCTAAGTTTTGGGTGCCTCAATAGCACCTTCCCAACAGCGCCTTCCAGAAGTCTATCCTTTGGCCTATTTTTATTTGGCAACAATCAAAATCTCCATGGTTCCTTGTCACCCATCACACCATCTCAGCTACCAATCACACCATCTCAGCTACCTGAGCCTGTTAAATATGTCCCAGAAGCCATTTGTGACATGATTTTCATTCCAGCAACCAGCTATCTCCCAACAGCTTAGTGATATAAATGAGTTTTCCAAGCCTCCTTCAAGGGAAAATAAAAATACTTAAAGTTGCTTTCGAAAAGTCCTGCCAAGTTTCTAGGCTTACATTCTTCAAGGATATTTTTATTTAGTGCACCCCTGAGAGGTGGAAAGAAAAGTGTAACCTGGGAGAATGTTAGTATTTCAACATAGTTAGCCAATATTCTCTAGCACAAGAGGTCTTCAGCAACATACTGTCTAAAGCCTTTTTGTACAGAAGTTTCTGCTGGGCTCAGGTTTCTACCCAAATCTCTGCAGGTACCTTGCATGCAGCAGTACCATGACTGCCTGCAGGCCTACATTTCTAAGCATCCCCTTCCACCCACCTTGGCTATCCAGTTTCTGTCCCCTGCACCCCAACTGCAATGGCCAGATTTCTAGTTTCAAAAGGTTCTCCATAGGGACCACCCTAGCATCTAACAGAAATGGAGGCAATATGCAGGGTGGTTAGAGTGGCATCATGCAAAAACTTTTTGAAAGAGCCAGAAAGCATTTTAGTCTTTGTGGGCCTAGAGTCAGAATCAAGGATATTATGTAGCTACTTATATAACAAGAGAGAAAACAAGTTCCTACATTTGTATTCATAAAATTCAAATACAATAATAATTGACTACAATTGCTTGTAATTACAAGTTGACTAATGAGAGATGTGAATATTTTTTGGTGAGGGATAACATTTTCCTTAATGGAGATTCAAAATTAGTGTTTCCTCTCATCAATAGGATTTTAATGTTCATGCAAAGAAACATTTTTAGCTCCCTGGCCTTACAAAGAAAGGCAAGGGGCAGGATTTGGCCCACGTGATGTAATTTACTAAATCAAGGTGGTTTCAGTCACAAGCTTGAGATTCTGGCTATGCTTGGGTTGATGCTAGTGCTACAACTCATCTTCCAGCTTCTGACTTCACTTCTCCAAGATATACTTTTCTCCTCTTTCCAAAGAGGCCAACTGTACGTGTTCCACAAATGAATGGCCAACATTTGTTGAACTCCTACTTTGTGATGGGAATTATTCTATGCTATGTGTAGAATATGCTATGCCTCATGTATTAGCTTGTTTAGTGATGTGAAAGGAAATTAAATCTTAAATCTAAATTAAACCAAAGGGAAAAGTCAAGCTTGGAACAGGGTCACATAAACCTGCCTCCCCTTTTTGGTTCCTAAATAATATGGCTACAAGATGAAACGCTACAAGCCTCCCCCATATTTTGCCCACAAAGAAATTCCTAGTGACCTGCAAGATCTTTACCCTAAGGTGTTTCTGCTTTCACCCTAAGATTTCACCATGGCAATGTAAATTGATAGCTTATCTTTACAGGTGCAGTCACCCCTCTGCCCGCCAAACACAAATGCATATCCAGTTGTTCCCCTATCCTGTTTCCTCTGTTATCTTATGTAAAAATGTAGATTCCCTGCATTTTTCCTCTGCTCCATTTGAGCCAAACAAATAAATGAATATTTTTCCCTACCCACCTCTTACATGAAAATTGTATACTTCTCAATATCCCGCCCTTTCCACTTTAAATTTGGAGCCCTCAAAATCACCTTTGGAGAGAGGCATAGACCTGTCTCCTGGGCACATGTCCTTAACTTTGGCAAATAAACCTTCTAAAATGATTGAGACTTGCCTTGTGATTTTTCTCTATTGACAGTGGCCAATACATTTCTACAAACAAGGTACCATTTTTGTCCCCATTTTATAGATGAGGAGACTGAGGAACAGTGAGGTTAAGCAAAATGCTCCTGGTTAAATACCTAGGTACAGAAAGAGGCATACTGAGAGCACCTCCTTACTACCCAGGACCTGTATGAAGTGTTTGATGAATGTTAACTATTATCATTTTATTCTTGTTAATGAGGTATGTCAATTAAATAATTAGGATGAATTTTAATGTACATTCCAGAACATAAACATCAAAATGAATTTTGTCCTTCAAAGGAGTTTACCTTGGAAGGCTTTGTGCATTTCAAATAAAGCATCATTGTTCAAAATGCTCTTGGTTTCACCCTTCAAAGCTATGGTCTATTAACTCCACAGAGGGCTTTTGATCTCATTACTCCATTGCTCCTGATTTCCCTTTGTAAATTATAAGGTAATAGATCAGTTAATGAAATATTAGAGCACTCCTAAGATAGTCTATTGTTGATTTAGGAAAAGAAGAGTTTCTAGTATCCTTTCATGTAAATGGGAAATTAGAATGCCAGTGGAGGATGTTTCCCAATTTCAGGATCTGCCACCTACATCCTATCTGGGATCATCCCCACTCTCATCTTTCTGCAGTGCTAGACAGCCCAGGTCAGGAAACTAACCATGCCTGCAGGTGGTATCACTCATGTTGCCGACTTCAAGTTCCCCCAGCAAAGGACAATCCTCCAGGTAACCGTGGACTTAGTTCTATCCCCTTCTTTACTAGTAGTTGACAAGAATAACTGTAGGATGTGCTGGGGATACACCATCCTGAGGCAAGGAGGACTGGCCAGAACATCCCGGGCTCTTTCTGGTCTCCCTCTGGAAACAGGATGTCCTTCAGTGCTTTAGCCCAGCAGGCCCAATTACCCTGGGGTATAAAATCAAGGGGAGGCTGCTTTCCAAGGTCCCTGAGCAGCAGTGGAAGTGGAGTGTGTGCAGATGAGACTCTATTCAGCCCAGGCCCCTTTCTGGAGCAACCAGCTCACAATGAATCCCAGGCATCTGCCATTCCTGGCTGCCTCTCTCTAACTAATAAACTGCTTCAAGTAACTTGTGTGTGGGGGTGTCCTGTCTCACCAGACTCAGACAAGTCAGTAATCAGTGCACAATGAAACTGCTTCACACCTTGCACTGCTGCACACTGGTCCCTTCGTTCATCTGTCACGGACTCCTGCTCTTCACACCCACAGCTGCTAAGCGTGGCTCCCCAGACACCAGCTTAGTTGTCTGCTAAGACGAAAGGGAAATTTTCCCAAGAGGTAATCAGTTTTCTTCGTTTTCTCTAAACACTTAGGGGGTATCCCCAAGATTGCAAACATAAGCAGAACAGGAGGGCACAGGTATGCAGATGCAAACTTCCTGGGAAGGAGCTCACAAACCAGGAGCACTATAGGTCTACTCCAAGGCACCTCTCCTCGGGCAACCTCAAATGCACTCCAGAACTTTAACTGCAAAAATCACATCTCCGAAATCCATACCTCTGACCCAGGTCTCACCTCTGAATCAAGGACATGGGTATTCTGCTCAACCATGGCCCTGTTGGAAATATCCACCTGGCTTTTAAATATTGGTGTGTCAACTACGATGTGCTCAAAAAGCTTCTTCTTCCCGACTTTCAATTTGTTTTGTGATTACATCCCCATACCACAGGCCTCTATGCACTCTCCCCTACCTTATGTGCCCCTCCACCCAATTAATTTTCAATGCCCCATCTTGTCTGCATATGTATCTATCCAATAGAAATATGATGTGAGCAAAGAATGTGAGATCCATATGTAATTTTAAGTTTTCTAGAAGCAATTTTTTTTTGTTTTTGAGACAGGGTCTCGCTCTGTAGCCCAGGCTGGAGTGCAGTGACGTGATCTCAGCTCACTGCAACTTCCACCTCATAGGTTCAACTGATTCTCCTGCCTCAGCCTCCCAAGTAGCTGGAATTACAGGTGCCTGCCACCACACCCAGCTAATTTTTGTGTTTTTTTGGAGACAGAGTCTCGCTATGTCACCTAGGCTGGAGTGCAATGGCGCCATCTCAGCTCACTGCAACCTCTGCATCCCGGGTTCAAGCATTTCTCCTGCCTCAGCCTCCTGACTAGTTGGGATTACAGGCGCCCGCCACCATGCCTGGCTGACTTTTGTATTTTTAGTAGAGATGGGGTTTCACCATGTTGGCCAGGCTGGTGTCGAACTCCTGACCTAAGGTGATCTACCCGCCTCAGCCTCCCAAAGTGCTGGGATTACAGGCATGAGCCACCGTGCCTGGCCATAACTTCTGTATTTCCAGTAGAAATGGGGTTTCACCATGTTGGCCAGAATGGTCTCAAACTCCTGACCTCAGGTAATCCGCCTGCCTCAGCCTCCCAAAGTGCTGAGATTACAGGCGTGAGTCACTGCATCTGTCCTAGAAACAATATTTTAAAAGTATAAAAGGGTAAATTGAATAATAATATATATCATTTAATATAACACATGCATGCTATAATTTTAATATGTAATCAAGATAAAAATATTAAGAAGATATTTTACATTACCTTTTTCATACTATGTTTTGAAAATCCAGTGTGTGTATTACATCTTGATTCTAATTAGGCACATCTCAAATGTTCAGTAGCCACCTGTGGCTAGCAGTTACCATAGTGGTCAGTGCAGATGTCAACTCTACCCAACATTCAAAGAGTAGCTCAACTCTTCCACTCTGCAAGAAAGTTTCACTAGTTTTTACAGCCCTAATACATCTTTTACTTTTTGAATTGCCATTAACTTGATAACCAAACACTCTGTTGCACAATTAGCTAATTCCATGTATTTCATGACTATAAATTTTATCTTCACAACCAGGCTACAAACATATAAAGAACAACATCTGTTTTGTCCCCAGCACATCTATTATGATGCCAGATATATCCATTCAATAAATATAAACTAATTTTTTGATGACAAATCAATAAACCAATAAATTATATGCCAGTATTAAAGAAAGGGGGAAATTGAGGGTGAAATCACTAAAAACTGTAAGAAGTAAAGACACAGTGACATTCAGTTGAAGAAAATAATAATCTATATGATTATTTAGCAAAGTCACCCACTAGACTGTAGTGTCCAGAAGGGATTGTCTGTCTTGTTCATGTTAAATCCTCAGCTCATGGTGCATTCAGTCTCATTACTCCATTGCTCCTAATTTCCTTTTCTAAATTATAAGCAAATAGATACGCTAATAAAATATCAGACCACCTCTAAGATAGTCTTATGTTAACTTAGGAGGAGAACTAGTAAAGTGTCTGGCACAGAGCCAATACTCAATTAAGGTTTGTTATCTGAATTGGTACCAGATAGATCTGGGATGTGAATTCCAATGATAAAAAATAAGCATGACATATGTGTTGTGAAATACGGGTCCAATGTGAGCATTGAGAATGGAGTCAGAAGAAATAAGCTAAATCTTCCTAATTGTTCTAAGGAGATTCCCATGGATCAGAAACAATAAGGCAGGGAGACAGCACCTCCAATTGTAAAGAAAGTGCAGAATCTGGGATCTTTGCCTCTAGAACGATTCATTTCTTTCTTTCTCTGTGCATACAGAATCCCAATAAACCTTCATAGTAAAATGTTAGAAGGTCTTACCTTGGTATGCTAAAGGAGATATGTAATAATCTGCTTATCCAAAACTCAATGAATAAGACGGCTAAAAAGAATGAAGTCAGATGAAGATGCAATTCACATAATTCATGGAGCAAGCCAAACTGTGCTGAGCAGTCAACAGGATACTATTCCATGCTCCCAAACAATAAGGGCCACAATGAATGTTCCCAGGCTAGAAATGCCCCCCATTGGGCTGTTTAATCTCCCTACTCACAAGCAAACTCTGTATCCATACTCTACTCTGAGATTAATCATGAGCATCAGCCTAGGCCCAAAACTTAAAGTTAATATATTTTTCCTTCTTTTCTATTTCTATTTGGTGGTATGTGTGGCAGGTTGGGAGATGTGTGTGTGTGTGTGTGTGTGTGTGTGTGTGCGTGTGAAATGTACAGGCTACCCTAAAAATGGGTGGCCTGTATTACCAGATATCTCAATGACATAGAGCAACTGCAAAATCAAACCAGACAAAGAAAAACAGTAATTGTCAAAATGGCCATATGAAATAATGATTCTTAAAAAGGATGCCTTTGACCATCACATAACGCTGTGCCAGTTGTATTTCCAGTGAGTTCTCATGTGAGGTTCCCTTGACGTACTGAAACAAGGGAGAAGCCTGGATGGATAAGCAAGGGCAATCTAACTGATGCAGGACAGGTGAGCCCCAGAATTGGGGCTTAGCCCAGGTAGGTTCTTGGCTTTGCCAAGAAAAGAATTCAAGGGAGAGTTGGTTGAGTCAGACAGCAACTTTTATTGAAGTAGCAGTGTCAGAGCAGCAGCAGAGGCACTGCTCCTTGCAGAGCAGGGCTACCCAATCGGCAATGTGTCCAGTGTAGGTTCTCAGAGGCAGTTCTGCACTCATATTTATACCTACTTTTAATTACATGCAAATTAAGGGGTAGCTTATGCAGAAATTTATCAGTCGGCGTTGTCTTACAGAAAACTGCTTCCCCACCTCCTGCCCTGTTTTAGCTGGTCCTAAATTTGGTATGGTGCCCCAGTCCCACCTCCGGAGTTGAGTCTTGCCTCCTACCTCATCAACTGCTGACAGAGCACAAAGAAAATGCAAATTTGGCAGAACAGGACATTTATTTCCCGGGCCTATTTAGCTTTGAGAACCATTTCAAAACAGTTGGAAGACTTTAAAAGAAATGCATATAACATCTATAGTTCAATGGCCCAACAACTGTTGCTACCCGATGCCCTTTATACTGAGGTTGGCTTGATCCTTAGCTAATTTTTAGTGTTTAACACATGCGACTGATAACCAGACCCTGACTTGTCAAATTCCCATTCATCAACCAGCAGTTTCTCCCTGCATGTTTCCAGTATCATGGAGATACAAATTTGAGTGCATAATTTAGCCCTTGCTGGACTACTCTTAGGAGTAGGGAATGTCCATTCCCATGCCTAGCTTGAAGCCTGCTGTGTATCAACGACAGCATCTATGATTGTTGAACCAAATTGGGGTTGCTGATTGATATGACCTGGCCAAAATCTCACCCAAATCTCACCTTGAATTGTAATAATCCCCAAGCGTCAAGGGTGGAGCCAGGTGGACACAACTGAATCATGGGGTGGTTTCCCCCATACCATTCTAGTAGCAGTGAGTAAGTCTCACAGATATGATGGTTTTATAAAGGGGAGTTCCCTGCACATGCCCTCTTGTCTGCCACCATGTAAGACGTACCTTTGCTTCCCCTTTGCCTTCTGCCATGATTGTGAGGCTTCCCCAGCCATGTGGAACCATGAGTCCATTAAACCTCTTTTCTTTATAAATTACTCAGTCTCAGGTATGTCTTTATTAGCAGCGTGAGAACAGACTAATACACTGATCTTCTTTTGGAAATGTGTAAGAAAATTACTTTCTTCCAAGGACAACTCCTTTCTGTATTACTCAGAAATGGACATCTATTAAATCTATATTTGTAACTTCACTACTCAGGAACCTTAAATTTCCTTTCAGCATGGAAAGGACAACTGGTGGATCACCCCATTCCCTGCCCGATTCCCCAACCTGCTTTTAGTTCAGGAAACCAGCTGTTCTGTACTCTGAAAGCACAACTCTGCTCTTGTTCGTGTAAAGTGGCATTAAAATCATAGGGACATCAATATAAAACAGGGTAAACTTGTTCATGTTTTAATGTATCTTATGATTTTAAAAGCAGGAAAGGAATTTCCCATTTAGAATGCTTCAGATTTGTCTCAATCAAAACATGCAAAAGGTCATAGATTCTGAAGTTTATCTCTCCACTCCATGTCTACTGACATCACAAAAGGTCATTTGTGATTTAGGGAATACAAAATTAGAAGTTTGGAATCTGGCTCTTCCCACATGTTGAAATTGTGCCAAAGGAATAATGACAGTTATACTTGTAATGTACAGAAGATCGTATGAACCTAGTAGATAGTAATTATACTGGAAAAAATATTAAATTATAGAACATGTGATCGCTTATGACTGAAAATCATTTGTTATTGCAGGCTTATAGAAGAATGCTCATAGGAAAGTCTGATGGATGTTGGCAAAAAAATAAATCTTCTATGCATTCTGTACCTCCGTTCATTCATCAGCTAAAATGGGATAACCAAGAAAATTTTGATATGTGCATACTCACACTGTATCACATGTAGAATTATGTGAAAAGCAAATGAAACAAATCTGCAAGAAAGTTATTTGGAAATAAAGAACGAAAATGTTTTATTATTAACTGAAAATAAACATTTAAATGAATTGGTATTTAAAAAAAAAAACTTTCAGTGACACATCACAGTATAAAGTGTAATAATGCATCGATTCTGGTTTCTGACTCAAATATACCATTTCTTAAAGAGTATTACCTGACACCAAATGAGTCTTCATTTAGAGAAAGATCTCCAGGAACTGACAGACAGTGATTTTCAGGATGTATTTTTAAGAAAATAAGAATAAAAAGCTTCATCTAAGGAGTGTGTATAACATGGTCCTTTTGTGTAATTAAAAAAAATGGGGGAAGGAATCCACACTTTACACATGTATTTTTACAAAAAGAAACAGGGGTTAAGTAAGGTAAACCAGAAGGTAATGACAAGGGCTACCAAGACAGGTGAGTGGGAGCCAGGCATGGTGGCTCATGCCTGTAATCCTAGCACTTTGGGAGGCAAAGGCAGGCGGATCACTTGAGGCCAGGAGTTCAAGACCAGCCTGGCCAACATGGTGAAACCCCATCTCTACTAAAAATACAAAAATCAGCCAAGCGTGGTGGCAGGCGCCTGTAATCCCAGCTACTTGGGAGGCTGAGGCACGAGAATTGCTTGAAACTGGAAGGCAGAGGTTGCAGTAAGCCAAGGTCGCACCACTGTACTTCAGCCTGGAAAACGGAGTGAGATTCTGTCTCCAAAAAAAAAAAAAAAAAAAGAGGAGTGAGTAGGAATAGGGGTGGGGGTAAAATGGGAACAATACTTCTGTGGCTATACCTTTATATATATACACACACACATATACTATATGTATATATATACACATATATATGGATATATATGTGTGTGTGTATATATATGTGTATATATACACATAGTTTGGACTTTTGAACCAGGTAAGTGTTCAAAATATGTATTTTCTCATATTCAAAAATACAATTACATTAGAACAAAATGAGGAGAAAAAATAAACTCCATCTTTGAATGTAAGCAGTACTGGATGGGATACTTGTATTGTGATGATTTATAGGAATGTCTCATTCTTAAGAGATTCATGCTGGAGGATTTGGGAGTGAGGCGTCATTATATGTGCAACTCATTTGCAAATAGTTTAGCCAAAAGAAAATGTATATGCACATACATACTCCTATGTGCACACATATATGCACACACACACACACACATTCCCACACATATACATATATGGATAAGGAGGGAAAAGAAAGATAAAGTAAATGAAAGAAATCTTAAAATATAATAAACCTAGGGTCAATGGTCTGAAGGTTTGTATCTTTCCAAAATTCATTTGTCAAAATCCTAACCCTGAAAGTGATACTATCAAGAGATGGGGTCCCTAGGAGGTAATTAGCTCATGATGGTGGAGCCCTCATGAATGGGATCAGTGCCCTTATAAAAGGGACCCCAGAGAGCTCTCTCTCATCCCATTTCCACCACGTGCAGATACAAGGAGAAAATAGCAATCTGCAACCTGGCAGAGGGCTCTCAGCAGAACCTGACCACGCTGGTTCCCTGATCTTAGACGTTCAGCCTCCAGAACTGTGAGAAATAAATGTCTGCTCTTTATAAGCCACCCAGGGTATGGTACTTTGTTATAGCATCTTGAATGGACAAGATACCAGGTGAACATCATCAAAAATAAATTTACCTTTATTCTTTTTCTTCTACCACTGCATAGAATTTTACCCCAAGCTTAGAAGAACTTCTGGGGACTTGCTGGCCTCATTGGTAGGAGATGGGGGACAAGAAGTTAGAGAGGCAGGTAGGAGTTCGCACCTTGAGATATGAAATTGGGTTGTAGAGATTCTAAATCTAAAAAGACACCTGTGGACTTTGTCTTAGAAGAATGAACAAACAAATTCACAACAAGTCTTCCTGCAGGTGAGATTCCTAGTGAAGTGGCTGAGTAAAAGACATGCAAATTTAAAATTCTGATGGGCAATACCAAATTGTACTACAAAAGAATAACATAACTGATCAGTGATATACACCTTGGGTATTTTATTCATTTAAACAAATATTTTATTAGAGGGACAAGAACAGAAGGTTAACCACAACCCTGACTCATGAGCTTTTGAATGATATTTTCCTGGTTGATGAAGCTGAAGGTACTTCTACCCTGGGATTTGCATCACCCCAAAACTGTCCTATATCCTACTCCAGTGACCACTGTCAAATCGGGCAGAATTACTTATTTTACGTCTTTACATGTGAAAAATGGAGAATAAAGCCATTATGAAAAAGCCATTATCATAAAATAATGAGAAATACAACCAGGAAAGCAGGTTTTCGCCCAACTTTGTATTTCCTAAAAATCCATAAACAGAATAAAATGCAGGATTCTTATAAACAATTGTTTATAAGAATTTTTAAAAAGAGTTTTTAGAAGAATAATCCTGAGTTAAATGCAGAGTGCCACTGTAATAAATATAGTATTATTTGTACAATATCTTTTAATTAGGGGGAAAAAAAGCCTAGGAGATTTAGCTGGAAAAGTGGCTCCTTTCACAAATGCCCCCCAGCAGGAGGGACCCAGCAGTGTGAACTATGGGAGGAATATTCAGCCCACACCCTCTTAAAATAATGCTGTAGAATATCTAGTAAAATCTCTCTTCTAGGGGACCAAGAGTCCTCAGTCTGCCTCCCTCATCAATAGAAGCTTCTACAGAAGATAAAACAAGCTAAAAAGCAACACAGCCCAAACGGAAAACTCACAGATGACTTACAATCAGCTTAAAAAGAGGAAGCAAGTAAGCCAAGTACAGTGTAGACCATTAAGAGTTACTCAGTCTTGGAAAGCCCTTGTGTGAAATCTAAGATTTTCCAGCATCCTCATCCTGGGCTTTCTGTTTGTGTATAGGTGAGGAGAAACTTGAAAGCAGAGTCCCATTTTAAAAGATGTGCCATTTAACTAAGAATCCCTATTGACGTCATTCCTGCAGCCATCGGAGCTTAACCCTACAAACCAAGCTAAGATCCGTCTAAGTCATTTGCTGTTGGGCATAATGAGATGGTACTGTTGCATTTTTATTGCCATTAGAATAAATTGTTCACAAGAGAAGGATGCTTCAGCTATTAAAATAAGTGAGCGGAAAAAAAGCTCAGGTATATAAGTATGTTTTATGTGAAACAGCCAACCATCTGCAAATCATTTTAGTTCTGTAAGCTAATAAAAAGTGCATGTGTTTTTTCTCCTATTTATCTTCTAGAAGTTTTTTCTTCTACCACTCATCAGAATAGATTTTTATTTTCTCCTCCATCTACATTATTTCACAGGCTCCTCTAATAGATGCTGTCTCTAAAGCTGTATAGAAGAATTACCGAGACATGCTTTCTGAGTTTGTATAAATCTCAAAATAAGCAAACAAACTGATTTCTCCCACGTTTTGGCTGGAATCACACCAAAACAATTCCATTGATCCACTGCTGCCCACCAGCCCTCCAAGTGCACACAGGCCTGAGCAGGGCCTTTCATAATCAGAACAGATGCATTTAAATAGCTTTAAATAGAAGGCTCTGCCAGGAGACAAGGAAGACAGAGAGTATCAGGTTCCCAAAGCACATTTGCCATTAATATTCTGAGCTCATGAATGCCAGTAACTTCTTGAAAACTTGATTTCCAACGTCAACTTAAATCTGTTGATTTCTGGCCTAAGATTTAGCAAAAAACAATTATTCTACCTCCTCCAGTCCTACCAATACAATTGTGTTGTGTACAAGACACAAAAAGGGGTTTATTGGCATTTTCTGTTCACCCCCTGAAGATAATAGTCCTCACTTGAATATTCTAATAACGAACCACTGAAAAGCAAAATTTGGGCTATTTCCACTCACTGTTAGCAGATGAAGAATAGTATCATATCAGTTAACTTATTTCCAAAAGAAAATCATGTTCTCAGTATTAAATGGGATCAGGAATTGTTTCCTGTAGGTCGTTATACATTTCAAACTGTTTTTCTCATTGGGTCACCATTTCAATGTGTAGCTGGCATATTGAATAAGCAGGACTCACAAAGTGTAATTTATTTTGGTCCTCCACTACCCCCTTAGAATGTGTTTAATAGGGGAAATTTATCTCCTGCTCCTGGATAAAAATTCAAGGAACTAAGTCCCACAGGGAAGAGAAACAAGATGTGCAGAAGAGATCTGACTTGACTGGTACTGATGAAACCTGGGTCTAGTTGATATTTAAGGCACTTTTCTGGATTATCTGGGGTACTCATCCTGCCCACAGCTCAGGGTGTTTCATGACAGCTCTCTTGATACAAATGAGGCCCTTTTCTCTAGCTGGCCACTAACTCTTTCCATGACCCAAAGATCCAATGATACCACCAATTTTTCTGACAAGAGCTGGTCAAACCCAGGTGAACCTATTTGACACCATCTAGAACCAGTGGCCCCTTGCTCCTGCTCATGGGAGACTTACATCAGGTCTTTGAGAAATAATCAACATCTTTTTGCCATACACTCTCTCCTTTGCTTTGCACACTGAAGTAGCTAGTCAGAAAGGAGATTTATAGCTAGGGAATAAACCCCATACTTCTATGAGCCCTCCCCCTTCGGGGACCACAACAATGTGTCCTGTTGGAGCCTTCTCAATGGCCTTGAGGGAAAGGAGAGGCATGTGCATACTCTTGCCTCACCAACCCCATCCTCTAGGGGATAGGGAAGAACGGCTCTTGCTAAGAATATCCACTTTTGTATTCTCTTTTAATCTTTAATAATGCAATCCTTTTTAGCTTCTATGCAGTGAATGGTTTAAGGGTTTATATAGAACTGGCTTTTCAAATTTCATTAAAAACTTTGTATTTGGTCTGGAGTCTTGGTGTGTCCTATCTACTGTGTTTTCATGCCTCAGACAAAAACTTCTTCTTAAGGCCGGGCGCGGTGGCTCACGCCTGTAATCCCAGCACTTTGGGAGGCCGAGGCGGGCAGATCACGAGGTCAGGAGATCGAGACCATCCTGGCTAACACGGTGAAACCCCGTCTCTACTAAAAATACAAAAAAAAATTAGCCGGGCGTGGTAGCGGGTGCCTGTAGTCCCAGCTACTCGGGAGGCTGAGGCAGGAGAATGGCGTGAACCCGGGAGGCGGAGCTTGCAGTGAGCCGAGATCGCGCCACTGCACTCCAGCCTGGGCGACAGAGCGAGACTCCGTCTCAAAAAAAAAAAAAAAAAAAAAAAAAAAACTTCTTCTTAAAAATGCTGCTCCTCCAAAGAAGATATACAGATGGAAAATAAGCATATGAAAAGATATTTCACTTCCTATGCCATTAGGAAAACACAAAATAAAAACAAAACTGAGATACAACTTGTATCAGTCTATTTTCACACTGCTATAAAGAATAGATGAGACTGGGTAATTTATAAACAAAAGAAGTTTAATTGACTCATAGTTCCACATGGCTGCGAAGTCCTCAGGAAACTTCTCATGATGGCAGAAAATGAAGGGGAAGCAAGGCATGACTTACAAGGCAGCAGGAGGGAGACAAAGAGAAAGGAACTGCCAAACACTTTTAAACCATCAGATCTCACAAGAACTCACTCACTATCACAAGAACAGCATGGGAGAAATCACCCCCATGATTCAATCACTTCCCATCAGGTCCCTCCCTCAACACATGGGATTACAATTCAAGATGAGATTTGGGTGAAGACACAGAGCCAAACCATATCACTCTGCCCTTGGCCCCTCCCAAATCTCGTATCCCTCTCATATTTCAAAACACAATCATGCCTTCCCAACAGTCCCCCAAAGTCTAAACTCATTCCATCATTAACCCAAAAGTCCAAGACCAAGGTCTCATCTGAGCCAAGGCAAGTCCCTTCCGCCTATGAGCCTGTAAAATCAAAAGCAAGTTAGTTATTTCCAAGATACAATGAAAGTACAGGCATTGGTTAGATGCTCCCATCCCAAATAGGACAAACTGGGCAAAACAAAGGGGCTACAGGCCCCACGAAAGTCCAAAACCCAGCAGGGCAGTCATTAAATCTTAAAGCTCCAAAATGATCTCCTTTGACTCCATGTCTCACATCCAGGGCACACTGATGCAAGATATGGGCTCTGAAGGCCTTAGGCATCTCCACCTCTGTCACTCTGCAGGGCACAGCCACCACAGAAGCTTTCATGGGCTGGCATTGAGTGCTTGCAGCTTTTCCAAGTGCACAGTGCAAGCTGTTGGTGGATCTACCCTTCTGGGGTCTGGAGGATGGTGTCCCTCTTCTCGCAGCTCCATTAGGCAGTACCCCAGAGGGATTCTACGTGCAGTCTCCAACCCCACATTTCCCTTCTGCATTGCCCTAGCAGAGGCTCTCCGTGAGGGCTCCACAGCAGACTTCTGCCTGGACATCCAGACGTTTGCATACATACTCTGAAATCTAGGTGGAGGTTCCCAGACCTCAACTCTTAGCTTCTGCACACCTGCAGGCCCAACACCATGTGGAAGCTGCCAGGGCTTGGGGCTTGCACCCTCTGAAGCCACAGCCTGAGCTGGAGCAGGTGGGAGGTAAGATGCTCAGTCCCAAGGCTGCACAGAGCAGCAAGGCCCTGGGCCCAGCCCACAGAACCATTTTTCCCTTCTAGGCCTCTGGGCCTGTGATAGGAGGGGCTGCCTTGAAGATATCCGAAATGCCCTGGAGACATTTTCCCCATCATCTTGGCAATTAACATTCAACTCCTTATTACTTATGCAAATTTCTGCGGCTGGCTTGAATTTCTCCCCAGAAAATGGGTTTTTCTTTTCTATCACATAGTCAGGCTTCACATTTTTCAAACTTTTATGTTCTGCTTCCCTCTTAAACAGAAGATCCAATTTCAGATTATCTCTTTGTGAACACATATGAGCATACTATTTTAGAAATAGCCAGATCACCTCTTGAAGGCTTTGCTGCTTAGAAATTTCTGCTCCTTAGAAATTTCCTCCACCAGATGCCCTAAATCATTTCTCTCAAGCTCAAAGTTCCACAGATCTCTAGCGCCAGGGCAAAATGCTGCCAGTCTCTTTGCTAAAGCATTGCAAGAATGACCTTTACTCCAGTTCACAATAAGTTCCTCATCTCCATCTGATACCATCTCAGCCTGGACTTCACTGTCTATGTCACTATTAGCATTTTGGTCAAAATCATTCAACAAGTCTCTAGGAAATTCCAAACTTTCCCACACGTTCCTGTCTTCTTCTGAGCCCTCCAAACTGTTCCAACCTCTGCCCATTACCCAGTTCCAACGTTGCTTCCACATTTTCAGGTTATCTTTATAGCAGTACCCCATTCCTTGTAACAATTTTCTGCATTATTTCACTTTTTTTCACTGCTATAAAGAATACCTGAGACTGGATAGTTTATAAACAAAAGAGGTTAATTGACTCACAGTTCTGCATGCCTTGGGAGGCCTCAAGAAACTTACAATCATGGCAGAAGGCAAAGGGGAAACAAGGCACATCTTACATGGCCACAGCAAGGATAGGGAGAGAGAGTGAGGGGTTAACTGCCAAACACTTTTAAACTATCAGATCTCATGAGACTCACTCACTATTAGGAAAACAGCATGAGTGAAACTACCTTCATGATCCAGTCACTTCCCACCAGGTCTCTCCCCTGACATGTGGGGATTACAATTCAAGATGAGATTTGGGTGGGGACACAGAGCCAAACCATACCACAACCAGACACCTATCAGAATGGCCACATCCAGAACACTGACAACACCAAACACTGGCAAGGATGTAGAGCAACAAGAACTCTCATTCACTGCTGGTGGAACTGCAAAATGGTACAGCCACTTGGAGGGCAGTTTTGCAGTTCTTACAAAACTAAGTAAACTCTAATTACACAATCCAGAAATAATAGTCCTTGGTATTTACCTAAAGGAGTTGAAAAATCAAGTCTACACAAAAATCTGCACACAGATTTTATAACTGCTTTATTCGTAATTGCCAATACTTGGAAGCAACCAAGATTTCCTTCAGTAGATAAATTAATAAATTGTGGTACTTCCAGATATTGGAATATTATTCAAATCTAAAAAGAAATGAGCTATCAAATCATGAAAAAAACATGAAGAAACCTTAAATGCATACTGTTAAGTGAAAGAAGCCAATCTGAAAAGGCTACATACTATATGATTTCAACTACATGACACTCTGAAAAAGGCAAAACAATGTAGAGGGCAGAAAGACTGGTGGTTGCCAAGGAGTTAGGGAGAGAATAGGCAGAGCACAGAGGATTTTTAGGGCAGGGAAACTATTCTGCAGGATACTCTAATGGTAGATTCATGTCACTATACATTTGTCAAGACCCATAGAATGTATATCACCAAGAGTGAACCCTCATGTAAACTATGGATTTTCGGTGATAATGATGTGTCAATGTAGGTTTACTGATTGTAACAAACATACCACTCTGGTGGGGGGGTGTCAACAGTGCAGGACGCTGTGCCCGTATGGGGTCTAGAATGTACAGAAACTCTGTACCTTCTGTTCAATTTTGCTGTTAACCTAAAACTGCTCTAAAATGTAAAGTCTACTTAAATCATAAATAGATTTAAGTAATAAACAGACTTAATAATAAAGAAACAAAAAAGGGGGAAAAAAAGGTGCTGTTCCCACTTCAACTAGGAATGTTTTGTTCAATACTCCCCAAAGCATCCTTCTTTGCCTCATTATCTGTAGTGTACAAGAAAGTGAACCTACTGGCTTAGAAAGTAGCCAGATTTAGGAAAAAACCCTAATCCTCCCTATATTCCTTATCCTTCCAAGATTATCCACATCAAGCATTAATCATATTTTGGCTTTTGATTCTGCCAAGCCACACTATGAAACTCTTGACCCCAAATTCTTCCCATCTTATACAGTACTGGCACAGGGAGGAAAAGCAGAGCCCGCAGGAACTGGGATCCCTCATTGTTTAGGCAATTTTTCTGGCTTTCTCCGTTATTCTGATGTGATTTTTGTTCCCCTTATTTGCCTTCGGGATAACAGGCATTGATTCAATCAGTTCTTTTTTTATAAAGTATCCTGACTCAGAATCTGATGAAAATTATGGCTCCTTTACCCATTTCTGTATCTAATTTCAGTTTCTCTGAAACTCATTCACAAATCCCCTCGGCTCCCCACCAAGTAAACAATGCTTAATATCACTCATAACCACACACCATGCCCTCTTTATCCTACCACAAAAATGTTTTGTCGTTTCTATGGAGCCCAAATAAGAAAACAATTTGCCCCCACGAGTCAATCAGTTTTTCATCATTTTTACCAAATATTTATGGAACAGCCACAGTACACAGAGCATTAAGAGAAGAGTGTGGTTTGATTAGACACACAGTGTGATTCACCAAGAAATGCTCCCTTTGGCCAATGTCATGTAATCTAGTGATTTCCAACAAGATGATGCTCCCAAACCTCTCTGGCCCAGATTTCTCCCCAAGCTTCAGACTTCAGTGTCCACTGGATATCCCCATTCAGGTCTCCCACAGTCACCCCAAACTCAACAAGTCTGTAACACATTAGCCTGCCCCAAATCTTGATCCTCTCCCTGCATTTCCTCTCTCAGTAGCTGGCAACTCCACTCACCATTCAACCACATCAAATATGTGGGAGGCATCTGTGACTCTTCCACATCTTCATCCTTATCATCCTGACATCCCATTTGTCAGCAAAGCTCTGCCAATGTGAAGCCCCAGTGGTTCTTGAATACATCCACCACTACAGCCACTGCTTGGGCTGCACAGGATTCATGGCGCTGATGTGAAATCAGTGTTCTTTAACTCGGATTTTCCTCCTTAAAAATCATGGAAGCCAAAGTTCTCTGTTCTCTGGCTAGGGATCTAGAAGGTACAGCCAAAGATCAGAGCAGATGCTGAGGGATGATGCTAGAAACAGAGTCCATAAGGCAGGATGCCGGTCACTGACATTTTATTTCTGGCCACCAGGCAGCTTTGGTCCCAGTTGGTCAGTAAAGTTTTTGAAGGGATGATTTCTATCTAGCCTTAATTAAATTGTTTTACCTTTCAACTTAGCCAAGGAAATAATCTGATGAATACAGACAATAATTTGTCCATCAGAATACAATCTCATGGAAACGTCTTAGAAATGTGGTCTTTATCCAAGTGCTTGATTCAGAATAACAGATGCGGTTGAAAGAGCTTTCAGTCACAGCTTCTTCCTCTTAACAACCAATTAGTTCAGGTCCAGGTTATTTGGGAAGTATTAATTTTTCACTTCAAAATAGTTTTTAAAGGGTGTAAGGCAATATTATTAAAATGGGAACGCTATTACAGGCTAAGAATATTCAGGGAATCAAGGCTCTCCATTTCTAGTGTATATGAGAAATAGCCACTGCAAAAAGATGTAAATGACTACATAGTTAATGACAGACATTCAGTAAAAATATATTCAGGCACACATGGTTTCATTTCATTAACAACAAGAGATAACTTTTATCCAGCACTCACAATGTGTACCAAGCATGGTGTTAACATTTTATACATAACATGTGACACCATTACAGAAGTCTATGATATTCTCACTAAAATTACCTCCATTTTATAGCTGAAGATACTATGGTTTAGAGATGTTAGTAATTCATCAATGATCACACACTCTTAATCCTGAACCAGCAAAGGGTTTCTTTAAGCATAAACCCACACTGCAGAGGAACGGCAAGAAGAGGAAGCATATAAATTAAATTGGATATAGTTCATGTCCTAGAAAAGGCAGGGGAGGGAGAGAAAAATGGCAGTGTACAAGGATGGATTTAGTGCCAGGTACACAGTAGGCTTCATTAAACTATGACTAAGCTGAATGTGTAATTAAAGGAAATTAGGTTAAATGGGGTAAAATCCTGAGCGAAACTTTTACAAAACTGAAATTAAAATTACATTATAAGAAACCACTCAGAGTAATAGGATTTACAGACAGCTGAACAGTTGTGTCTTCAACATGCCCTCTTATGGCCAGAGTCAGCCTGCTCCCATGCCAGTTGGCCAGGCCATATAGCCAGACCAAACAACCAGCCATTCCTGAAACACTCAGCTTGCTGTCTCTCAGGGGTTCTATTAGCAAACTTTGACATTAAATTTTAGAGTTGTCTTTCATGTAAATATAAAGTCTCTATATTATCCTGCATTGCACATAATGATCTTTTTTATTATAAGTCCTTCATTTTAATGAGAATTTTTGAAAAATTATAAAAAGCATGATGAATAAAATATAAATCACCTACTCACTACTCAGAGGTAGCTCTTTTTTGTGTATTTGTATGTTTGTTTTTACAAATAGATCTAGTTTATTCATTTTAATCTATTGTCTTCCATGGTATTACTATAGTACAGTATACTATACTATACAATACTATACTATACTATACTGAATTTATCAAGTCTTTCTTTTTTGGACATATATATTGTTCGAAGCTTTGCTAGTAGCACATGTCTGGATCAGGGATAGCTCTTGATAATATTTTCATGCACTTGATTTTGATTCTTTTCCAATGTGTATGTTCTATAGATCTACGGCACATCTGTGCCTAAGACCTTAAGCTATCCTGTCTCACTGTGATCAGGTAAGTTTATTCTAAGAATGTGATTTATGGTCAATGCCAGTGTTTTCTTTGGGGGACTGCAATCTAAGTAGCTAAGATCAGTTCTACGGGTGCTACATGGCTGCATGACAGACCTGCAAAAAACATGCAGGGTCATGGGGCTTCCCCAGCTGGCCCCAAAGCATGGGTTGTTTTCCTGGTTGCCAATACTTTGTACATGTTGTCACACATCATTGTTTAGGGAATTAAACACATTTTTCCCATGCAAGTCCACTGGAAGAGGTCACCCAGAAGCTTGTACCTCATTTCTCCTGAACTTTGTCCCATATACCTTTTCCCTTTGCTGATTTTAATCTGTGTTTTTTCACTACAATAAACAATAACCATAACAGCTTTTCTGAGTCCTATGAGTCCTTCTAGTGAATCACCAAACATTAGGGTGTTCTTAGGGACCCCTAACATATCTACTTATCTGGGAATCTGTAAGCTTTAGTTGACCAAAACTCCAACATAATCTAATTATGCACCATACTAAGAACAAGATCTAGGATCCCTTAATGAACAAATAAGGCTCATTTATTAATTCTCTAGACAAATATGTACTAATCCTCATTATGTACCAGCCACTAACAATAAATGGTGTCTTATTCTATCTTTGTATTCCAAGAAGGACATTAACAATATGGAGTTTGTATAGAGAAGGGTAACCAGGATGGTTGATAGTTTTTTAAACCACCTGCATCTGTCAGAATATAAAGGCAAACCTCATGAAAAATGACTCAAACAAGTTAATTTTTCTCACTTAATGTAAAGTATGGAGGTAAGGAATTGTTGACATTAGTTCAACCACTCAGTGTTACCACAGGGAACAAAGTTGTTTCTATCATTCTGCTGTATCTTCTCCAGCATGCTAGATTTCATCATCAAGGGTATTATCTAAGAGATACAAAATGCCTGCTACAGTTCCAAACACTGCAATGTCAGCTAAGTTTTCCCAGAACTCCCACAGATATCAATATACACTTCCTTGGTTACAGCTACCGTGAAGCCACCCCTAGTTATGGGGAAACTATTTTACTTGGCAAACTACCACCCCAATTTGGGTTACTTCTAGCAAGATGGCAGGGGATATGGATGTTGTAGGCAACAAAAGTATATACAACACCATCTGTGGAAGGGATACTTCAACATACTAGTGCAAGTTAAGAAAAAGAGGAAACTGAGCATTAAGAAGGAAGGCAATAAAAACATAAAAGAAAGATAATATTCTTGCAACTATGCCTTTAAAAAACTATAAGAAGTTAGGTTACAACACTTAGCTTTCATTATTCACAATAGCCAGATATGGAATCAACCCAGGTATCTATCAATGGATGGACGAGTAAAGAAAATGTGGCATATACACAATGGAATACTCTTCAGCCTTTCAAAAGAATGCAATCCTGTCATTCGTGACAACACGAATAAACTTGGAGAATACTATGTTAAGGGCAATAAGCCAGGCACATAAAGACAAATATTGCATGATCTCACTTACATGTGGAATCTAGAAAATTTGAACTCACAGAAGTAGAGAGTAGAGTGGTGGCTACCAGGCGCTGGGGGTAGAAGGATGGGGGAGATGCTGGTCAGAGCACACAAAATTTCAGTTAGAAAGGAGGAATACATTTAAGAGGTCTAGTGTACAACATGGTGACCACAGTTAATAATAATGTATTGTATACTTAAAAATTGCTAAGAGAGTAGATTTTATGTTCTTCTAACAGAAAAATAAGTATTTGAGGTCATGCATGTTTATGAGCTTGATTTAGCTATTCCACAACTTATACATATTTCAAAACATGCTGTATGCAACAAATATATACAATTTTGTCAATTAAGGGCTAAATAAATAATTTTTAAAAAACTGGCCTTCAGACTTCAGTATTTCCAGTTAGGAATGTGATATGGTTTGGCTGTGTCTCCACCCAAATCTCATCTTGAATTGTAGCTCTCATAATTACCGTGTGATGTGGGAGGGACCCAGTGGGAGGTAATTGAATAATGGGAGCAGTTTCCCCCATACTGTTCTTGTGGTAGTGAATAAGTCTAATAAGATCTGATGGTTTTATAAGGGGTTTACCTTTTCATTTGGCTCTCATTCTCTTTTGCCTGCCACCATGTAAGTCATGACTTTTACCTTCTGCCACGATTGTGAGGCCACCTCAGCCACATGGAACTGTGTGAGTCCATTAAACCTATTTTTCTTTTTAAGTTACCCAGTCTCCAGTATGTCTTTATCAGCAGCATGAAAATGGACCAATACAGAATGTGAGAACCAAGATGTGAGGAAAGGTAAGAAGTCAAGTCATAAATGTCCTACTAGATTCCACCAAACTAGGCCATAAGATATTCTGGGGAAAATAAAAGCTAAAGGGACTTATATCCTATGTAAATGAGCTGAAGAGAAACTCCTGGGTCCATAGGAGAAGTTTCCCTGTAGATAATCTTAGTAGATTAGGGAGGGTCCCCGATACTCTTCCTATCCAATGTCTGCCATGCATTCTGGGGCTTCAAAACCAGAAAGAGGATACAGGAACAAAGAAGAGGAAAGGGGAACATTTACTCGAAGAAGGAACCAAGTAGAAACTTGAAATGCATATTCAAATAATTAGGACTTGTAATATATGAAAATTATAAACATGTTAGATATTGTTTCTGATGGTCAACTGTTGAAATGTCAAGAGAACGGCTTTTCTCTCAGTGAAGAATATTTGAAGAATTAAAAAACATTCCACCCTTAAAAGAGGTCTGTTCTGACATAGGAAGCATCTTGAAACAGGAGAAATATGAGAGTCCAGATATTGGGTATGTTCGGTTAAGGCGGTATTATGGAAGATACTCCTTCTTGGATAAGAGGTTGTACAGATGACCTACAGTTCCCTGCGACTTTACGATCCTATGACACTCCTTTTTAATATGTCCTAAAAGCAATTCTATGAGTAAAGCTTATGGACCCTATAACTGGAAGGAAATGGATTAAGATGTTGACAGTGATTATTATTGGGTAGTGAGATTACAGGGATTATAGTTTTATACTTTTGGCTCACCTATGTCCTCTAAATGTTTTACAGTAAATATTTTAGAACATTTTAGAGAAAACTCTTTAAAGTAAAAGGAGAAATTCTGTCTCCAAATACTCCACCAGTTGGCTGTAGATAAGCCACAGGTCTTTAAAAACACGTTAGTTTTAATCTCTGATGAACTGAATTTAAAAATCATCATGGCATAATAATATTGAAAACGTTAATTTCTGGTATATGCTAACTCTCGGAGACAAATATTTTAACATTTGTCAAGCTAATAATAAGAAAAAAATCACCATCACAGATACTTCATTTTCTTCCTCAGTTGACTCTTTCAGCTGTTTTAAATTTAGGGATTATGATACTTGACTATAATAATTAAATGTAGGGCAGTGAAAAGACCTAATAGTCTTATTATACCTGACATTACTGATGAATGCTTACTTAACAAGAATCTCACTTTACATTTAGTTACTTTAAGCTCAAGTTAGCTTAAAAGCAAAACAAAACAAAAGCTGAAAATGGAGAGAAACAAAACAGTGTACGTTTTCTATTCTAGGTGTACTGGTCTAAAAGGACAAGTCACCATGGGTGAAGGTCCATAAACCAACTGAACTACTACAATGTGAACAGTTAGCAAGACTTAGGCCAACTCCACCCAACCTTGAAAGAATGGAGATTCATTTTGAAATAAACCCATGAATGACACGGAGAGCCCGACATTGTAAGCACTCCAGGAAGTTTACAACAGTTTCAAGGACTTTCTAGGAAGGCCAAAATCCATCCCTGGCATAGATGATCCTCACAGGCACCAGGAAGCAACAAGTTGTGCTCAGAACAGTCTAAAATGAGGTATAAACTTTTCAACCCCTTAATTCTCTTCCAGAGGATGATGTGCTCATACTCTCTTCATTTAGCTAGAGTTTCCTTTTACGCAGTCACTTTCCTCTTCTATTTGTGGACTTTTATTTTTCAGCAGGCTTCCCTCTAGTGGAACAGCAAGCAAGCACTTGCCATGTTCCTTTGAGTACCCCCAGTCTGTTTTGAATAAAGGCTCTAATTGTTTTGAGATTCTGACATGAGATACTCATTGTTTTACACTGATTAAATGGCTTCTTCATCATTGCTCCCAGGACTGGATGCTAACCAAAGCTTTAAGGGCAACCGAAAGACGCCTTTGGAATTCTTGTTCCCCACAAACAGGCACTCTCCTTTTCTTCCCAGACAAGGTGTATGTGAATGAGCTACCCTGACACAGAATCCTCAGGAGGGTTTCTGTTGAGAAGCGAGTGAGGTAATCTGTGTGGACTCTTCTCATATCCTCCATGCCCAGGATCACTGCGCCAGCCCACCAACCCTGCCAGCCATTCCCTACAATTGGAACTTACCCCCACCCAGCCTCCTGCATCACACATTGCGTCCCCCTGGCAGGAAATGTTGCTCATCCTCTCTGCCAAGCCAAAGTCCCTCTGACCTCACACATTAACTCAAAACCCAGGCTCCCCTCGCAGAAGTCCCTCTTTCACCCCACCCTACCATTGCAGATGACCTCATTCATTCCCCCATGTCTTTCAGCACTCCCACATCATTTTCAACAAGGACACAGAACAGTATTTTACTTTCTGGTGGGTGACTTCATGCTCAGAACTGGTCCCCATCTCTGTGTATGAGTGTGTGTCCTCTGCAAAACCAAGAGCTCTTTAACAGCAGGAGGCATATGTAGTGCTTGTATAATACTTCAAATAATCTTGTGCAATACTTTGCATGGAAGAGGCTGCTCATTTTCAGAGGTGAGTCAGAGAGATGCCATAGGCTGGAATCTTTAACACGGGATCCATATTGACAAAGCTCAAATTGTTCAAAAGTCTCTTCTTATCACATTTTGAGGACTCCTCTTAAATATAAGAATATCGCCTTCTCTCATACAATAGAGTCCTTGGCTACAGATGCATGCCTGTGTGTATATGTATGTATGGATATGTATATGTGTATTTATACCACCACCACCCCCACACACACACAGCAATGCAGACGTGTGGAGGAAAAAGCCCTACCCTGGAAAGCAAGATAAGTTGGCTAAGGTACAACTCAACCACTTAACTTAACTTGTGTACCCGTGCATAGGTGATTGCACTTCTCCAGCTTCAATGTCCTCATTTGCAAAACAGAAAAACATGACCAAGACATCCTAGAGAAGGTAGAGTCCAGGACTAAGGTATCACAATAAAACAAAACCATTGTTAGGGATGTTTTAAATGGAAAAGTTTAGATTCGTATTCATTAATAACTATATGAAAAAGAAAAAGATTTTAAGACAGATGCCTTCCCAGTATTGTCCAAGAGAAATATTTCCATGACTTTTTGACATAAAGATGTACCAAAATGAATAAAAATAAAGAATTGTTAACACTTGTAAAAGGAGGTGCTAGGAACTTTCAATTCACTTTGGGAATGTTTAATCCATTTAAAAATCTCACCACTGCCCTATGAGCTAAGCACTCTTCTCATTTTAAAGATGGGGAAACTGAGGCAAAGGGAGGTTACTGCCCTAGCTCAAGGTCACATCACTCATAAGTGACAAAGCCAGGATTCTGACTCTGCAATGATAAACACATGTGATGGAGAGAGGCTTCTGTGGACACCCTGGGAACTTTGAACCTAGTAGGGCGGATGATGAATGGGAACAGGTGCAGCCATCAGCATGGGTCCACCAATCATCTCAGCCAAGTATCTTCTCTTTCCACCGGCCAGAGGCCACTCCTTGTTCCTTCAGCATGGGACAGGACATTATGTTTCAATGTACAATAGCTGCAGAAAGATTAATGTAGGCAAGTTGTGGGTTACTCACATTATAATTTAATCTCCTATGATAAATGGATAAAATGGAGTCTAACACATCATCTAAGAAGAGATAAAATTCAATGTGTCAGTAACAATAAGAAAAAGAGGGAACTCACTGACCCACAGCAATTAATGTAACAGCAATGATTTATTGTTCCAAGCTATCACCAATGAATAAAAAACTAACTCTGTAAAGTGTATCCCAACACTTTGCAATCCTACTAAGTTTGTGCTAAGAGAGGTCAGGGTCAGCAGCAGGAAGTAGCTGAGAAATTACACACACAGATATGCAATGACAGCTACCATTTTGATTCAAAAGAGAAAAAGGAAATGTAAAATAGAATTCCACTAATTTGAAATGAATGTCTTAGGTTTCTTTGGAAGAGGTCTGTTTATTATAGAAATGAGCCCTTCAGCCCCCCCAAGAAGTTAAGTGTCATTTACTCACACAAACGGACGATAAAATCCATTCCTTTAAAGTATACCTGGCTGCTTTCGTCAAGTTTTGTTCTTTGAGTAGGGAGATGGTGAATGTCATCAATCCTAAAGTCTGTCTAACACTAGAAAGCATTCAGGGGAGTCACAGCCCTGTGGTATCTAAACTGAGCCACTGTACGCACATGCTTCTTAGTGGACAGATGGGGAAAAAAAAGTGCATAAAATTTTCTATTGTTATTTAGTGGCATTTTATGTCCTTATTTGGTTAGATGACAACATAATAAAAGCTAGGTACTATCTAAATTAAACCCCTATATCATCTCCCCTAACACCCAAATTAACTATGGCAAATGAACTGTCATCTTAAAGATCACATCTCTATATGCAACATTAGCTCATACTGTAAAACTTCTGATTCTTCTGCAAAATCCATTCTCCCCTCTTCCACAAGGCTAGTTTAAGCTGCACACATGCTGCCAGCAGAACGCCGCATTTCCCAGACTCAACTGCAGCTGGGTGTGGACACGCAACTCCATCTGGGGCAAGAGGATGTGAGTGGAAATGATGTCTACGTCTGGGTCACTGTCAACCTATAAGCAAGCCACCAGCACTGGAGTTCTTTTGTTCTCCCTGTAAACTGGGATACATATGTGCAGAAGGCGCCATGGAGGGTAACAGGCCAAGAAGACAGAAGCAGCCTTCACCCTGGATGACTTACAAAGAGGATCCCCACGTGAAATCTGAACTGCTCACCTCCAAGCTACTATGTGAATTTTTTTTTTTTTTTGAGACAGAGTCTCACTCTGTTGCCCAGGCTGGAGTGCAGTGGTGCGATCACAGCTCACTGCAAGCTCCACCTCCCGGGTTCACGCCATTCTCCTGCCTCAGCCTCCCAAGTAGCTAGGACTACAGGCGTCCGCCACCACACCCAGCTAATTTTTTTGTATTTTTAGTAGAAACGGGGTTTCACCGTGTTAGCCAGGATGGTCTCGATCTCCTGACCTCGTGATCCATCCGCCTTGGCCTCCCAAAGTGCTGGGATTACAGGCGTGAGCCACCGCGCCCAGCCTACTATATGAATTTTTAAAAATCCTTTCATTTACTGTATTTCTATGGTCTCTTGTTAAAGCAGCTGTTTTACTCTAACTAATAAACTCGGTGAAATCTGGCATTAGTTAGTGCCATTTACCCTAACTTAAATCCTCTGTAACGGTGCAGTACAATAGGACTTTCTCAATGATGGAAATGTTCTATCTGTGCCACCCATCAGGTGGTCACATGTGGTAGTGGAGAATGTAGCCAGTGTGCTGGAGAATGCAAAGTTAAATTTCATTTACACATAACTAATTTAAATTTAAAAGCCACATGTAGCTAGTTGCTAGTCGCCACCGTATGGGACATTGTAGTGTCTGAAACATCTAAAATTATGAATGTCAAACAACTATGAAGACCCACTATTGTCACTGAAACATCCATATTTCATACCTTAGAGTTTTTGCTAGAATGTTGTAAGAATTATACAGAATTTTCTCAAAGTAGAAAGAGACTTTGGGCTGAGACTAAAGTATGAAGTGTTTAGAGTTGCACTGGCATTTTAAAGCTGACAGTAGCTTATATTTCAACAAGAAGAACACCTGGGGTTCTTTCACATGCTCATCATAAAACTATACTCAGCAGATTGCTTTTGTTGAAGAGATCAATGCAACATAGCCAGCAGCAATCAGGCTAACTAATGTTACTATTTTTATTCCATTACACAGAGACCTGGGGCAGTAAAACCTAAGTCAGGGATATCTGGAATATTTTCTGAACAGTTTGGGGGCTCCTTTTGTAAAACTTCACATTAGAGAGGTCGAGTATGCATTTGCATTTTAAAACACTACAAAATTCCAGGAAACCTCCCGTGTTAGAAGGGAGACAAATGTCATTTGGAGCATCGATTTGAAACATGTAACTGAAGCTCTGAATACAATTATGAGAAACAAATAAACCAAACTGGGCACACTGCCCAGAAACACCCATCAAATACATACAGATTTTGGAGACAGACAGAAGATGGTGGGGCAGGGGTTGTGGGGGACAAAAGGGGACTAACAGGGAGGATAAGGAAAAGGGAGAAGGGGGAACTACAGTGAGGGCAAGGGAGGGGCAGGAGAGACCCACTAGAGCTGGAAGAATAATAAAATAGTAATGAAGGAGCCAATCAAACTGAGAAGTCATGCCCAAAGTTTTAAACATATTCACAAAAGCCCTCATTTAGGCATTCCCATGGGGGATTTACATAGACACGTATAAAATTTACATGGCACTTGCCCCAGAGTGAGTGTATTCATAATCTTAACAAATGGACACCCCAGCCTCCATTTTTGGATGAAATATAACAGCAATGAAAACGGTATTTTCTAATTACTATTAAAAGCTTCAGATGAATCTGCATCTTTGCTCAGTATGAAGAAATGTATAGTTGTTTAAGGATTTAATTTATCCAACATAAAGCAAGAACAATTCGAGGAAAATAAATGCAGCTCCATCATCCCCCTTAGGCTGTTAAGTACACGCAGGAGAAGAGGCACATTCTTTCAAGGGAATTTGAGAGTTTCTTTATCCTTCTTTTTCCAACGAGAGCACTGCACTTACTCATCTTCACGTCTTGGATCTAAACACTTCAGTGTCTCGACAGTTTAAGTTAAATGATATAATCCAAAGAGGAGTTGGCTCTGTGTTCTCACAATAGACAGCTAAAGTTTCTGTTTCCCAAAGTGAAAGCATCTAAATCTATATAACCACCGCCCAAATACACAATGCAGAGTAATGGACAAGGGCTAGACTAGACAATGCAGCTTCCAGTTCCAACTCTGACATAAGTAAGTTAAATCATGACAATACCAGTAACATCTTATTTAATCAACACCAAGCTCCACCATCTCTCACTGCTTATTTAATACCTTCATTTTACAACCAATAATCTTACAATCACTATGAGAACTCTGCTATGTGTGAAACCTTCCAGTCATGCTTCTAAGATCAAGAAAGCAACAGCATCAAAGCATCTTAGATTTGCTGAATTGCAGATCATAGTAAACCAATAAGCAGTGTTTGTTATGTGCCGGGCATCATAACTTTGTATTTACTAATTCATTTCACCCCCCTGACAACTCTTGGAGGGAAGAACTGCTTTTGACTCCCTTTTCGAGATGCAAAAATTGAGGCACAGATAGGTTAAGAAACTTGCACAAGATCGGGCAACTAGCAATTAGTCCAGCTAGTTTGAATCCTGGGAAGTCTGGCATCCAAGTCTGCTCTTAGCAACTACGCTCTCTGTTGTAACTCATACGGGATTTTGCAAAACTCTTTCATGCCTTCGGTACCTGGGCTTCTTGTTAGTCCTGAAAACAAGTGTACTGAACTAGGTCATTTACAGATGTCTGTCCTGCTTTAAAACTTAGGTTTCTCTGATACAAATGAAAGCATGCCACACAACCCCTGGAGGACAGGACCAGATTATTAAAGAAACAAATGACACTTTAATTTTAATTGTATTTTTTAAATTCCTTGCAGAAGGATATTGTATTTCTTTCAATTTACAGAAAAAACATAACTGGTAGGAAAAAACTGAGGCATTTTTGTTCTTTGCTAAATAAAGGTAATTTTAAATAAAGCAAATATCAGAAATATTTCCCGTTAGGAAACTTGATCACTACTTATGTACCACCTTTTAATTCAGCTATCTTTTTCGATTTTGGAAGTGTTGGATTTAGTGAACTAACTAAAACTACAGGATATAAATGTGCCAGAATCTGGCATATAGCATGTAATTTGATCTTGTGACTACTGAAATAGTGCACATATACATATAAACCATACACACACATACCCACAACATAAATACAATTCTATTTCCCATTGAATTGAGGGCTCTCAGAACAATGAAATTCTCCCCCGCCAACTTTAGAACTATTAAAAAGTTCATTATGGTATGAAACTGTTAGAGGCGTGTGAACCAGAGCAACTCCATCTTGAATAGCAGCTGGGTAAAATAAGGCTGAAACCTACTGGGCTGCATTCCCAGATGGTTAAGGCATTCTAAGTCACAGGATGAGACAGGAGGTCGGCACAAGATACAGGTCACAAAGACCTTACTGATAAAATAGGTTGCAGTAAAGAAGCTAACCAAAACCCACCAAAACCAAGATGGCCACAAGAGTGACCTCTGGTTGTCCTCACTGCTACACTCCCCCAATCAGGACAGTTTACAAATGCCATGGCAACATCAGGAAGTTACCCGATATGCACTAAAAAGGGGAAGCATGAATAATCCACCACTTGTTTAGCATATCATCAAGAAATAACCATAAAAATAGGCAACCAGGAGTCCTCAGGGCTGCCCTGTCTATGGAGTACCACTCTTTTACTCATCTACTTTCTTCATAAACTTGCTTTCACTTTAATGTATGGACTCGCCCTGAATTCTTTCTTGTGCGAGATCCAAGAACCTTCTCTTAGGGTCTGGATCCAGACTCCTTTCCTGTAACAAAATGGGATAGGAAACTACTAACCAGAGTGCTACTTCCATTACCACCAGGTCTGTCTTCAAATCACACCAATACACTATTTCTCCTCCTTCTAGGAATGTCCAAATTTGCCATAACATAAGGGTAGCTCAAACTCTTTCTCAGATTTTTCACGCAATTAGTACCCACAAAGGAAAACTTCACAAAAAATAAGTCACATTCTAACTTCCTTCTGTCAAATGGTGATCTGAAGGGATTCTCCAAAGGAGGAATAGAGCATAACTTTGCTCTCCTGTGACAACTTCTTCGAGCTACAGACAGGAAGTTCCTGTCTCAAAAATTAATTTCAACAAGCTTTTTTTTTTTTTTTTTAGTTTTCTAAGTCTCTGGCAGAATATATTCATAAGCCAACTCACTAGTTTACTGGACCACATCGGGAGAATTTAAAAATAGTGCAGAGTAAGAATTTTTTTTTGAGATGGAGTCTTACTCTGTCACCCAGGCTGGAGTGCAGTGGCATGATCTCGGTTCACTGCAGCCTCCACCTCCCAGGTTCCAGGGATTCTCCGGCCTCAGCCTCTAGGTAGCTGGGATTACAGGCACACGCCACCACACCCAGCTAATTTTTGTATTTTTAGTAGAGACAGGGTTTCACCATGTTGGCCAAGCAGGTCTTGAACACCTGACCTCAGGTGATCCGCCCGCCTCAGCCTCCCAAAGTGCCAGGATTACCAGCATGAGCCACCGCGCCCTGCTGCAGGGCCCAGATTCTAACTCATCCTGGTTGGCTCTGAAGTGGCTTAAACAGCAACTCCCACTGTATGCTCTTCTGGCTTCCTCACCGGACTACAAGTTCCTAGGGACAAGTAAACGTTTCATTCGTCATTGTTTCTCGTGGGCGGGCCAAACAAGCGCTGACACATAGAAGGAGATTAATAAATATGTGCAAGCCAAAGGAATTAAGAAAGGAATGAACAATTTAGATGAACAAATGCCCAAGTGTATCAGTCCCTGAAAAATCCTCTCGGATCCTGGGTGGGATGTCTCAAGGAGAGACGAAGGGCCTGATTCACTCTCCCGGCCTCAACAACCAACTTAAGGGAAACTCAGGTCAAACAGAAAGTTAAGGTGCAGGAGCCAATGTGGCACCCAATTGCCCAAGCCAAAGTCCTCTACAGGAGGATGGAGACCTCTAGAATCTTCCATCTCCTCAATCCCTTCAGCCAATTCGTCACCAAGTCCTGTAGCTTCTACCTTCATTTCCCCCATGAAAGCCTCACCCTCCTCTTCAGGCATTATATCCCAGCCACAATTCAAACATTCTCCTGCTCTCCATGAGCTGCCTTTCCTACCTCCCATTGCACATCACTGCTAGGGTATCGAGAGGGCTCACAAATAGCATCTCCCTTCCCCTGCCAGGTCCAAAACAAACCGAGGAAATAATAAAAATAAGTGGCAGGTAGAAAGGAAAATGGTACCTTCACTTCTGGTGAGTCTAGTATGAAGGTTGTGGTTTTAGGTCTACAGCAAAGTAGCTAAAACTGAACCTGTGGCCAGGCACGGTGGCTCATGTCTGTAACTGGTGAATCACTTGAGGTCAAGAGTTCGAGACTAGCCTGGCCAACATGGTGAAACCCCGTCTCTACTTAAAATACAAAAATTAGCCAGGCATGGTGGTACACACCTGTAATCCCAGCTACCCAGGAGGCTGAGGCAGGAGAATCACTTGAACTCAGGAGGCAGAGGTTGCAGTGAGCCAAGATCATGCCACTGCACTCCAGCCTGGGTGACAGAGCGAGACCCTGTCTCAAAAATAACAACAACAACAACGAAAACAAACACACACACAAAAAAACTGAACCTGTGTCAGCAGCAAGACGCCAATGCTAGTCTACCCATTGGCAGAAGAGCTCCCCCAAGATAAGGGTGCTTCCTGAGGGCAGCTCCCTCCCAAGAGGAAAACAGGATGAAGCTGAGATGTCAATTTTTTTCTCCCAAATTCACAAATCAGGTAAGTACTCCAGGCCGTGAGTTAAATTAATGATGGTCCTTCATGTGGAAGTAAACATAAGGAGTGGAGAAGGGTCCCCCTCAACTCCTGTAATCCACATGCCTCTTCAGTGACCTTTCTAAATCTATTCAAGGCTCCCCTTGCTAAACATTTGCCACGGACTCTTCTGCCATCCACCTGCCTTCATTTTGCTTTCATCATCACTTGAACCTGTCTGCCTCTCCAGGTGTGACGCTCAGCTCACATCACCCTTTCCTCCCCACAGAGCCTATGACTGGTTCCCGCCTCCTTGTCTGACCTCATGTTGTTCCCCCACTGCCTTCCCAGCCACACCTGGCAAGCTCTTACTCTTCCCAGATTCAGTTCTAGGTACACTCAGATAGAAAGCCCTTGTAAACACCCACAGCCAAAGCTCACCACGGCCAGGCTGCCGTCTTTCACTGAATGCTTTAGTTTACCATCTATGGTTCCTCCAGTACTTTATTAGTTTCTACCCACCAGACTGTGGGCCCCTTAAGTCAAAAACGACTCTTTATTTTATAAAACCCCCAATATGATCGAGACCATCCTGGCTAACACGGTGAAACCCCGTCTCTACTAAAAATACACAACGTTAGCCGGACATGGTGGCGGGCGACTGTGGTCCCAGCTACTCAGGAGGCTGAGGCAGGAGAATGGCGTGAACCCGGGAGGCAGAGCTTGCAGTGAGCCGAGATCATGCCACTGCACTCCAGCCTGGGCGACAGAGCGAGACTCTGCCTCAAAAAATAAAAATAAAAAATAAAAATAAATAAAAATAAAAAAATAAAAAACCCAATATCTATGTATTAGTCCGTTCTCACGCTGCTAATAAAGACATACCCAAGACTGGGTAATTTATAAAGGAAAGAGGTTTAACTGACTCACAGTTCAGCATAGCTGGGGAGGCCTCAGGAAACGCACAATCACGGCAGAAGGGGAAGCAAATGCGTCCTTCCTCACATGGCAGCAGCAAGGAGAAATGCCGACCAAAAGGGGGAAGGGCTCCTTATAAAACCGTCAGATCTCGTGAGAACTCCCTCACTATCACGAGAACAGCAGCATGAAGGTAACCACCCACACGATTCAATTACCTCCCACGAAGTCCCTCCCACGACATGTGGGAGAATTATGGGAACTACAATTCAAGTTGAGATTTGGGTGGGGGCGCAGCCAAACCATATCAATCTAGAATAGACTCTGGTACATGGATACCTACAAATATATTGAAGACATGCAAGTAACTATATGCAAAGTAAGACATAAAAATCCCATACAAATAAACTGCCATGGTAGTTCAGAGGGAAGACATAGTGAATGCAGTTAGGAGCACCTGATATATTTTCTCAAAGTACGAAGTTTAGTATTTTAAACAGACATATCTAAGGGAAACCAAAGAAAATTTCATTTTAAAGTGTTAACATTGAATTGGGTTTGAATCGAGTATACCATGATGGGTAATCACATGGGAAGAATATTCCAAGAAAAAATACAGCATGATACAAAACACAAATTTAGGAAAATAAAAGGTATGTTTAGGGAACACTGAGTTTCCTGGTTTGGCCAGAATATAGAGTAAATATAGAAGAGCAGACTGAAAGAAAGAGAATCTGGCACACAGAACTCGGTGTATCAAATAAAATGAATTTTGAGTTAATTTACAGACAATTTTGAGTTAATTTACAGACAATGGGAGTCTAAGAATGTTTTCTAAAGTAGTAGCTGGGTTAATTATGCCAGGGAAACTATATAAAAAACCTGGATCCCCGTAGTAGTGATAATAATAAGCTAATCATCTGGTTTTCAATTAATTCCAAATTTCTCAGTATCATAGTGATTCTGAGCTTATAGTAATTTGATAATCTCAGTGGAATGTTATTTGAGTGTAATAAAATGACTAATAAACTAGTATAATCATGAGTACATATTAATTTTTAGTCATTTTTCATCTTGCTTATGATTCAACTCACTCCTGCTTGTTTCCTCTACCTGATGAATCTGTACTTGCCATTGGTCCCTCATTTAATAAGCATTGCATATTCCCCAATACTCTTAATAACCAGTAACACGAAATGCTGATTTCAGACAATAACAACTATAACCATCTGCTGCTTCTTCAGTATTTTTTCTTCAGTATTCTACTGAATACTCACCAACTATTGTGAGCTTCAGAGATCACTCTTCAAAGCACAGCAGACAATCAGTAAAACAGGACCATGGAGGAATGATTGAGGTATCTGTTTTCCACACCAGAGTTGAGCAAACGGATCAGGCAAATGGTCTCTAGACCCATCTGCAGTCAATTCTGAGTTATAGCAGCAGCAGAACTCTGAAAAAATTCCATGATGGCTCTTCAAAAACAGCACCAATGGCAGCAGCCAGGAACTGTAAGCTTGTTTTTTGTTCTTTTGCCAGCTAGCTATGTGCTATTGGTCAAGTCACTTTAGTGCACAGAATTTGATTTCCTCATCTATAAGATGAAAGAATTAGATTAGGTCCCCAAACAGAAAACCAGTGCATATCTCTTAACTGTCAGCTGAAGGCTCCCCTTTAAGAATGGCTGAGATTCCCAGGAAGAAGATGACTTGCCTAACAGTGGCATCCGGTTCATCCATGGCCACTGCCAAAACAGCATCCTGTTCCAATTTCTTTGCTGTCTTATGTTGGGTTCCTTGGTAAACAGCCTCTGAGATGGTCTGAGTGCAGGTGGTTTATTGGAAAATACCCGTGGGATCACCTTATGAAAGGCAAGGAGAGAAGGCAAACTGGACAGAGAGAAGGTGGTCTATGATGTAGTTGCAACATGGGACTCTGCAAACTCCATGGGGCGCTCTGGACCCAAAATGACCCTTCAGAATTGTCCCAAATTGTACCCCTGCCTAAACTAGTCACTGCATGTGGCTCCCCGCTCCCTCAACCTCCCTGTCTTGGATGAGAGTAATTTCTGGAGAGGCACTGGGCTGTGAACCTTCAGTGGCTAACACAGTGCAGCCGGGGGCAGGGACATGTCAGTCCTGAAGGGGCCATCTGTACAGACGAGTAGGGCAGCCACTCTATTCATCTCAAATCTTCTGAAAGTAAGGAAAAAATGGGAGAAGTATGATGGGGAAGAGAGAAATGGATTACAATGAAACACAGCTAGACTAAGAAAATCAATTTTAGTATCCCAAGGCCTTGCTATCTGTATGACCTTAGCAAAGCTGTTTTCTTTGTGCCTCAACCTCTTTGTTTGGAAGGTGCTCTGAGGTCATCTTCACCACTATAACATCCATAATTCTACTCAGTATTTCATTCTTGGTCAATGTCCCATTTTGTTACCTACCAAAAAGCTTACAGGTATTCCTAATGGGGGAGGGGCATCAAAAATCTCCAGTAGCATTTGTAAGTTCATCTTTGTTGAATGCAAAGAGATGATCTTCAGCGACAGCAAAATTTAAATCTACACACTACAGTGAACGCACAGCTATCCCAAGATTAAATTAGATTTGCAGGCAGCAACTTGGGAATTTCAACATTGGATTGAATACAATTATTCAGTTAGTTGTATCTTTATTACCCATGCTCCCCCTTGTGAGGCAATTTTCCTTATTGGAAGTAAGGCAACCCCAACCAAAGCATTTAAAAATGATCCCTTTCCTGTTTTTATTAGCCAGTATCAAAGAAATGACTATTTGAAGCACAACCAAGGGGAGGGAATTGGTTTTTTATTGTTCAGTTCATGTTGTTATGGCTTTAGGAGTGCAGAAAGACTCCCCAAGGAAATACTGCCTCTCCAAACAGGATTGCAGGGTAATCAACAGGAGAGGTCTTTCAAGAGAGAGAGAAAAAAACAGAGAGAAAAGTATTAAAATATAATTAAATAAGCAAAGTGGATGCAAAATAAAATGTGAAAAGTATGTTATTCAGAACAGAAATGTCATTTCTTGAAATTTATTTCAGAGCAGTATGCACAATATACATTATCCAAATGAAGCTACATAAATCTTTTTGACCAGCAGAGCAGCTGTTGATCTTTAAAAATAAAAACTAAAAAAAACAAATATGAATGTTGCCTATGAATCTGCATTGACATCTGGCACTTCAAAATGAAGGTCACCCAGGCTCGTGTCATGCAGAGTAAAATCCCCTCCACCAATGAGACATCACATCCATCCATCTGATCTGAACACACATGCAGGAAACAAACTAAAACATACAGCTGCAGGCAGATACCACATCACAGAGTGATTCCTTCAATGCAACCATTCCAAGTCCTGTGTTCACAAGGCAGTAGTGCCTTCACCTCAAGTTCCAACTCCAAAGGCTCACATCTTGGGCTATTTTATTCTTCTCTAGCTTGATTATTATGGTGAGCCTTTATCTGAAGCTGTTCCTCTAATGGATATCATGTTATTAAAGAAAGAAATAACACTTTCATTTTAATTGTACTTCTTAAATTCCTTGTAGAAAGATACTGTATTTCTTACCACAGATAGAAAAAAAAAATAGAAACAATGGAGTTTGCTCAATTTCTAGGAAAGGGTTATTTAAATCTATTCTCATGTATGTGTGCATGTCCATACATATTACAGGTCAATATTGTTCTTTTTTTTTCTTATATTGGTTATTTTGCTTCTGATTTTAGCAAGGTGGGCAGCTGCAGCTAGAGGCAGATCTACTAGACACCATTCCAATCACACCAGACACACACAATATTTTTCTGTATTTTGTAAAACAAAAGGATAAAACTAGAGCTACAAAGCCACATTTGATTAATATGAATCTAAAAGGATTCATAACCCTAAGACTCTTTAACACAGAGAAAGAACATTAAGCCAAAGAACTATTTTATTAATTTAAAGAACAAATGTTTTCTAGATTAATGATTGACTGAAGTTTCCATATAAACCCAATTTCCAAGTCAGATAAAACACATACTACAAAACAACATAATTTTCAATAAAAAATACATAGTAGATTCTACTCAATACTAATCATTGAAAATAGGTCAACAATACTGTAAATGGGTGAGGCTGAAGAGTCTTCAGCAACTGTCTTCAGCAATGCTTAAAAACACATATTTCATTTTTCCTTAAATATACAAGCAAAACTATTTTCATCTATAAGAGGATGTAATTATGTTGATACAAATACAGTTCCAAACTAGAATATCCTCAGAAAAAGACATATGTCCAGAGAAACTTCTTTTTACGAGGGTAAAACGTCCAAGTTTAAGAAAGGTTCCCAGAAAATATGACACGGGTATTCATAGGGTTTTTTCCTAGACTCAATAAAGATCATGGCTATAGATCCATCCTTATTTATTCGTTTAACAAAACTATATTGAAGACCTACAGTGTGAGGAGGGTTACAATCACATGAGTGTGCATATACGGAAGGATGAGCAATGAATAAACACAAAGAAATAGAAAACAGTAAAAGAAATAGAGATTAAACTAGAGGATGGTGAATGGAAAGTAAAGCAATTAAAGACCAAATGAATAAGATGGATTTCTATTCAACAATGATAGAAAAGCAATGAGTTCTGATATCAACTCATCCTAAAGGGCTTACCCCAGGACCTAAACACTTCCAAAGACCTCTGTGAAATGCAGTTATTCAACAACAAAGGATAGGAGAAGACTGAAGAAAATAAAGACTCCGGTGATGCTGAGGGTCCCCAGTTTTAGAGCTGATTCTCTGATCTTCCCAATAGTAAAATAACTTTGTCTTAATGTCCCAAACAGAGTTTTGCAGAGGAGGGAGCCCCTGCTGAGTTGTTTTAAGCAGGAAGTGTACTGTAATGAATAATGTTATTTTGTCATGATCTTTTGTCTTATAGTAATTCACTCCGCATTCTCATAATAATTTACCACTTCAAAGCTACACTTCTGGGTTTTGGCCCTGTGTTTTGAGATGACCAATAAGGACCCAGACTTCTCTATTCCTAATACAGCTGCAAAAGTGATGAAAGGATCCCCATTGTTCTTTGCAGGTCCCTATTTTCATCTGCCAAGACCTCCGTTTCCTCACCTATAAACTAATGATAATGATAGATGCCCCTGCCACCATTCCTGTGATGATAAATGAGATTAATTCCTGAAATGCCTTATAATTTACAAAGCAATTTCACAAAAATAATCATGGAGAAGCCTGGGCCAGGGACTGGTGAGAAAGAAGGGCAAATTCTCCAATATATGTTGAGATAATTCCCCATAGCATCTGCTGTTTTAAATTTGTAGCTTTGAAACCAGAGGAAAATATGAGGTATAAACTCTCAGCTATTTAGAATAGAAGTTAAATGTGTACACTCTTCTCAGCCCTCCATGAGCTTTTGCTTGTGTGTAGGCACAAAGGCTACCCCAGGTAAAGGGCTGTTTCAGCGCAAAGACCAATTAAAAGTTACTAATGTCCTGGAGAACCTAGAGAACACCCTCTCAGCTCTACTTTCACTCTGTGAACTCTAAAGAATATGCTCATCATTTTATATGCCAAAGTTATTACAGACACTGGATAACCTGCCAATTTGTCAGCAGATTGTTTCCTAATGAGCAGTTAATTTTTCTTTTGGAAAGGGAACAAAACGAGTTAAAAGTTTCCCTCAGAAGATGCCTTTCATTTTTGATCACCTAGCCCATAAAACTGTCATTTGGAGGGGGCCACTTCTCAGTCACTGCAATTCCTTTAAACACACAAACAAAACAAAGATTGGGAAAGATTTGGGCTGCAACCAAAATGAGGGTGATGGGCAGGGTGAGGAGGGGCATGGTCTCCAGAGCAAACACCGGGAAATCCGGCGTGACTCAGTCACACACCAGCTGTGTGCCCTGGGTAGGGAGTTGGCATCTAAGCTTCTGTGTGGGTAACTGTAAAGGGGGATCAATCACCAGTGCCAGCCTCATTGGCTGTCTTTAGCATTACATGAATGACTTAAGGTGCTCTGGGAGCAAGTGGCACCTAGTAAGTGCTCAATAACTGCTAGCTATGATTATTAAAATGATTGAAAATGGAATAAACTTGGCAATAGCCAAGCTTACCAAATATCTATTAATAATCATTTTTGTCCCCTAAGTTTTCTTCTGAAGAAAAGAGAGTTAAGTAGAACATTGATTTTGTTCTTTTTACATTAGAGGGCAATTGATGCTCTAATTCCCAATCTCCCTGAATTTGTCCTCTTCTCTCCTCTCCTTATTTTTATGTTCTTTCTTCCTCCCCTCCCTCAGCTGCATACCTTCTTCTTCTTCCTGGGGTCTGAGTTACCAGTGACAGCTGGAATGTGTTAAGACCTGCCCTTGGTCTTGGACTTAACCAAGATGCTTCTACTACTTGACCCCAGTACTCAATAGAACCAAAAGGTTCAACTTCACATATAAGTAGACTTTTCCTGACTTCTCCACCTTGCCAAAAAGTGGCTTACTTGCAGCAAAAGGGCCAATCCACAAATATCAGAGAAATTCCTGAAATTTTTCTCTAGAAATTTTGACTCCCTTTCCACTGCTACATCTGCACAGAAACTGCAGCAAAGGAATTTACCACAGAAAGGGTAGCAAACAAAAAATGTTTTAATAACATTTCTACACATTGCTCATGGCTTCTACAGTTACAATTATGAGTTCACGCAGTGCTAACAACTGTTTTTCATTTTGTTACTGGTTTAAGAATTTAAAGAGGAACTGATAGAATGAGTAAATGTAATTCACAACCTAATAGAGATTTGCAGTTCCAGAAACAGTCTACACTTTTTCAACTACGGAACAGGGAAAATGCTGACCTTGTGCTTGTTTTTCATTACCCAGGAAAATTCAGAGATGTTCAGTGATTATTCATGTCAAAAGTTTTAAAGCTGTCCCTCTCTGGGGTATTAACTAGCACGTTTTAGAAGTAGCTGCCCACCAGCTTCCACTATTATTCTCTGCGGTACACAGGCTGGGGAAGCACCCAGGCAGGCCAGGTTTTTCCGCCCCTTTGCTAAAGCATACCATGGTCCTCACTTACACGGAACCCACAGGAATCACCTTCCATGGACCAAGCCATATGAGAAATGGAATATGATGGTTTTGAGGATAACCAGGGAGAATCTCTAAACAAAATATTTAGCTTCTCCCAAGAGCCTACACTCTACTTCCTCCCAGCTACTCACTTTTTTTTTTTTTTTTTTTGGTTTTGGGGTTTTGTTTTTAGAAAACAGGCACATCTTTTAGACATTTCAGGAATTAAAGACATTGTCCAGGGTTGTCATTACTTAGAGGGTAACTCAATTCTTAGGCGCACTTCCCACTTCTCACTCATGTCCACATTTAGCACACTGGGGAAGTAGAGTCTTTCTGTGAATCAGGAAGATCATCTTGTTTGGAAATCACTGGCCTCCATGCCTAGCTTCTCAATTAGACTCTGAACTTCCTTAGAGTACATCTTATTGTATCTAGAGATTAATGCAGTAAGAGATGAAAGAGGAGATCTGAATTTCTGTAGCTATAGCAGGAATAAAAAAAAAGAAAGAAGCTACATTCTGAGGAAGTTCCGCCAACACTGATTTTATTACCAGGAGGAAGAACTGCCACTCTGCCCCTCCCAGCAGACCCTGTGCTATACAAAAGTGCCTAAGAGCTCCCTGAGGAAGATGCCCTTTTTGTATGGTTCTAGTCTGTAGCTTCTGATCAAATATCACTGACCAATAACATCAATTAAAAGTCATCTCGAAGTGAAAAAATTTATTCAAGTCATTCACCATAAACACAATTAAGGGTCTTGCTTCAAGTTTAGTAGATCTATGTGTTTTAGGGCAGTAATAAAAGTAACGATAACACTGTAAGTTTACTTGGTATCCATTACTGCACTGAAAATAGGAAATCATTTATCAAATCCAATTTTTGGTGCAGGTTATCTCCCACCAAAGGCAAAGAAATAAAGAAAATTGGTAGATTTTCAAAATTAATATCTAAATATATTTAGATAGATATAAACATGTACGTATAATACACTCACATGCATAATTAGCCCAGAAAAAGTGAGGGAAGTATTTTCTAATCAGTAACTAATATGACAGAGAAAGAAGTACTAAAGAGAAAAAGTAGCAGCATGACTTAGAACTAATAACCCTTCATCAAACATAATCACATGTGATAGAATGTTTCCTAGGGAACGTGGTTCAGGGTCGGATAGTTGATCCCCTTACTCAATGCAGAAATCTCTAGCACAACCTCCTCCACTGTGATTACCACCTTCCCATTTGAGAGGGCTCACTCTTTCCTTAGGTAGCCCAGCTACGATTTGGGCAGCTCTAATCATTAGAAAGATCTTCCTTAGACTGAGCCAAATATAACTTCTTGTAACTTATGTATATTCTTTGTTCAGCATTCTGAAGTCTAATTTTCTTCATGACAGCTCTTCAAATGTCATTTTCTAAGGTACAGATAATGTCCCAACTTAATGATTTTTTTGAACTTTACCATAGTGCAAAAGCCCATGCATTGAGTAGAACCTGTACTGTGAGTACCCATACAACCACTCTGTTTTTCATTTTCAGTATAGCATTCAATAAATTACAGAAGATATTCAGTACTTCATTATAAAACAGGCTTGATGTTAGATGTTTTACCCAAGAGAAGACTAATGTAAGTCTTCTGAGAATATTTAAAGTAGGGTAGGCTAAGCTATGCTGTTGGGTGGGTTAGGTGTATTAAATGCATTTTTGACTTAAGATATATATGTTTTTTGAGATGGATTCTTGCTCTTGTCACCCAGGTTGGAGGGCAATGGTGTGATCTCGGCTCACTGCAACCTCCACCTCCCAGGTTCAAGTGATTCTCCTGCCTCTGCCTCCTGAGTAGCTGGGATTACAGGCACCCATCACCACACCCGGCTAATTTTTGTATTTTTAGTAGAGACGGGGTTTCACCACGTTGGCCATGCTGGTCTCGAACTCCTGACCTCAGGTGATCCCCTGCCTCAACCTCCCAAAGTGCTGGGATTATAGGAGTGAGCCACAATGACCCACCTGACTTAAGACTTTTTTTTTTATTGGGACATAAGCCTGTCATAAGTCAAGTAGCATCTGTATATAAGTATCTAAACTTTATTTATTCCCTTCATCCATTCAAGAAATTTATTCACTCTAGATTTTATTCCAGATGCTGTCACATATTTTATTACATCCCTAAGGCCATCTTAAAATGCATAATACCTAGAAAGTTCTACCAAAAAGCCAGGCAAAGTTATCTAAGCAGCTTTCAGAGACACCAGTGGATATGGCCTTAGGACAAAAGTGCATCTTAATACTCAAAATCAATCCAGAATTCATTCTATTTCAAAAGGCAAAGAGAGTTAAGACAGTTTATGTGAGTTGATTTCCAAGTGAAAAGAAAAGCTATCTCTATTTTCTGTTTTGTTTTAAATGTGCAAAAAGATCCCCAAATCTAGAAAAAATATCTTCTCATTGTTAGACCAAAGACGTTATTGTTAGCTGCACTAATGCTTTTATTTGAAACTAATAGTGGAACAGTATCACTTATCTCTGACTTGCATCAGAATGAAATTAGTCACTAGAGGCAAAAGATGAACACCTACCTCTACTCAGAACTAGGGTGATTTTTTGAGATATCTTAGGCCAATATGCACATATCCAATAAGTCAGGCAGCATTCAGTAGTCAAAGCAATAATAGGATATTACGTTTGAAGAGCACGCCCTGGGCCTTCTCCTCCCATCTCTTGAATGAAGTCACAAATTATCTGTCATAAGTGGATGAAACATATTAGCAAAGGATCTAGTATACCCAGTGGCCAGACTGACCCTGTTGCATTGGATTAATAGCTGACTATAGAAGACGGATAATGTTATACTTTGTGCAAAATGATAAATTTATGCCCTCACACTTTGCAAAGGAGTGAATGATTGTGCCCTCCCAAAATTCATATGCTGAATCTCTAATCCCAACGTGATAGCATTTGGAGGTGGGGCCTGTAGGAGGTAATTAGGTTACAAGGGTAGAACCCTGATGAATGAGATTAGTGCCCTTAAAAGAAGAGGCCAGAGAGTTAGCTTGCTCTCTTTCCCTCACAGCCATGCAAGAATACAATGAGAAGACAGCAATCTGCAACTCAGAAGAGGGCCCTCACCAGAACCTGTCCGTGCTGGAACCCCAATCTCAGAATTCCAGCCTCTAGAACTGTAAGAAACGAATTTCTGTTGTTAATAAGTCACCTGGTCATGGTACTTTGTTATGGCAGCTTGAACTGTCTAAGACAAGCATAAACTGTACAGAAGCCCCCCTCATCCATAGTTTTACTGTTCAGTTTCAGCAACCCATGGTTGTATTTCAAAAATAGTAAATAAACATTTCCAGAAATAGACAATTCCTAAGTTTTAAATTTTGAGTTCTTTCCAAGTAGCGTGATAAAATCTCACACCATCTTGGGAGGTCCAGCATCTCCACACTGTAGACACTTCCTGCCCTGGAGTCACGGAATAGCCATCTCGGTGATCGAACTGACTGTGGAGGGATTGCAGTGCTTCTGTCTAAGTCACCCTTATTCTACTTCTTAATGGCCCCAAAGTGCAAGAGGCATGATGCTGGCAATTAAAATATGCCAAGAAGTCATAAACGGCTTCCTTTAAGTGAAAAGTTGAAAGCTCTTCAGGAAAAAAAAAAAAATCGTATGCTGAGGCTGCTAAGATCTACAGTAAGAATGAATATTCTATCGGTAAAACTGTGAAGAAGGAAAAAGAAATTCCTGCTAGCTTTGCTGTCTTACCTCAAACTGTAAAAGTTAGAGCCACCATGCATGATACGTGCTTAATTAAGATGGAATTAAATTTGAGGGTTGAAGAAATGGACAGAAACGTTCCGACTGACTGCAATCAGGTATGGTACTCTCCAAGTTTTAGGCATCCACTGGGGTTTTCAGAATTCATCCCCAGCGGATGTGGGGGACACTTGAATGTCCCTCGGTTCATCACAGTGATTAAAAGTAGCAGCCAGCATGCTACCTGGATCCTCAAAGCTCAGCCCATCATGTCCTTCAGGTCTTGGTCTAAATGACAACTTTTCAGTAAGGCTCATGGTGCCTGCTCTAATTAAAATGTAATACCCTACGCCCATATTCCCAATCATCTGAATCTGACAATTTTCTTTATTCAGGGACCTTAGCCCCTTATAGTGTACCACATGGTTTACTGAATTACTGTGTGTGGGTGTTCACCGTTCTAGTTCTTCTTCCTCCCAACACATAAGCTCACACACCCACAAGCATTTATGAATGACAAGGACAGGACCTTCATCTGTTTACTGACTTATCCTAAGAATCTATGAGTCCTGGGCCCATAGCGGGAAGTAAAAAGTTAACATATATTTACGTTGAATGAATGAATAATGACTCTGGGCTTAGATAGAGCTGGCCCTGGGTCCCCATTCAGCCTACACTCACTGAATGACCTTGGGAAAATGATCATCCTCTCTGGTCCTATGTTTCCTCATTAGTAAAATGTGGAATCTACAAGTAACTACCCCATAAGATCCTTGCGAGGATGAAGTGGGTCGCTGCATGGCAAGTCCTTAGAATTATGCCCGGACATAGAAAGCTTTCAATAAATGTTAGCTGCCATTGTTATTATAATTTCAAGATATGTTTCCTGAGGTGGTGATGGATTTGTGAAGATTTATGCTCTCAGGCAAATGGCTCTCCTCATATCTGACAGCACTGATCTGAGATGGTGAAAGGAATTCACTGCCCTTGGTAGAGCAGCAGAGTTACCAAGGATCTCGCCCCTTCCCTATGGTCTCTCATCAGCCCCAATTCAACAATGTCCTCGGCTTTGCAAAGAAGCTGTTAACAGTGCACATGGTACTGCCTCTGACCTGCTGAAGCAGAATAAACAAAACACTGAAACCACTGAGTAAGTGATGGTGAGGCTCAGAAACCTTAAAAGGCAGGGAGAGCAGCTTCTCTTTTCCCACTTGAACTGAGATTTATTTGGCTTAACTGGAGTCAAAGCTAATGGTTCTAATGACTTTGAAGCACTCCAACTTATTCTCCAGATTTCTACACATGGACTTACACTTTATGAAAGAAGAGATATACACACACACAAAAATCCCTCCATAAAAGAATTTACCAGACCATACTAATCACGTAGATATTAGCTTTATCCCTGGAGTAAAATCCAAGTCTCTCTAATAGCAATAGGAGATGGGGCTGCAAATTAGACCAATAACCTGAATATTCACTAAGGACTTAGGAAAACAAAACACTTTGGAAACACTCATTATCGATTTACACATACCTTTGATCTATGGAGAAAAGCAAGGATTTCAGGACTGGTTGAGTTAGAAGAGGAGGCGGGAGTTCGTGAGGAAGACAGAGACGAGAGATCAAAAAGGATGACAAAAGTGGGAGGAATATTTACTGATTTCTTGGTAATAATAGTCTTAACTTCCCTGTTAGTTAATGTCTTTCCAAAGTTAATCTCTATGAAATGGTCCCTTACGGCATTATAAGAGCAAAATGAAATGAATGACTACACATTCAAGTAATAGATAATAACAAGTAATGTCAATAAGAAACTTCTCTCTTCACTTTAGAGAACAAACACCCCGGAGTTGATGCTGAAATTAAATTTTTAGACTCCCAAGTCAATGCTCTGTACTCTACACAGTAAGTTCTCTCAACTTTAACATGCATGTGATAAATGATGGAGTAGTTTTGCATTTTTGACAAGCTCCCAGGTGATGCGGATAGCGCTAGTCCTTGGAATACACTGAGTTGGAGGCCTCTGCCCCATTACATCTGCTAAGGTAAGCCTCGTGAATAACTGTTTTTAATGAAAGGGTATTTTCCAAGAGCAGAAGAAAATGAGATTACCAACAGAATATTGACGTGTTAAAAGTTCTAATAATTCAACAATATTTGTAATATTCAACAAACATTTGCACAGTGATGTCAACTGTCATTAATAAGTAAAATATACTTAAGTTGCAGATTTTTGAAACATAAACACTAATATTTTATAGTCGAGCTATCTATTAACAGAAAAACTTCAGCCGAATTAAATTTAAAGGAATTTAATTGAGCAATGAACAATTCGCAAATCAGGCAGCCCCCAGAATCACAGTGGATTCAGAGAGACTTCAGCACATCCACATGGTGGAAGAAGATTTAGAGACAAAAAAAGGAAAATGGCATACAAAAATCGGAAGTAAGGTACAGAAAACAGCTGGATTGGTTACAGGCTGGCGTTTGCCTTATTTAAACACAGTTTGAACACTCAGCAGTGTATGACTGGTTGAATATGGCTGCTGGGATTGGCCAAGACTCAGCTTTTGTTTTGTTTTGTTTTGTTTTTTGACACAGAGTCTTGTCCTGTTGCCCAGGCTAGAGTGCAGTTGCGTGATCTCAGCTTACTGCAACCTCCGCCTCCCGGGTTCAAGCGATTCTCCTGCCTCAGTCTTCTGGGTAGGTGGGATTACAGGCATGCGCCACCACGCCTGGATACTTTTTGTATTTTTAGTAGAGACAGGGTTTCACCATGTTGGCCAGCCTGGTCTTGAACTCCTGACCTCAAGTAATCTGCCCGCCTCGGCCTCTCAAATTGGTGGGATTACAGGTGTGGGCCACCACGCCCGACCTCAGCTATTGTTACAGGTACATAAGCCTAAGGTTTTCAATCTTGCCTACCTATTAAGTTAGGTTGCAGTTCACAGAGACTCAAATATAGAAGTACAGAGTACTTCTCAAGCCATATTTATTTTACTTTAATAAATCTCTCACTGTATTTTATTGTTATGCACTCATGGATAATTTCCTCCTTATGTTTCAGATATACCATACAGAAAATCCACTAACTCTATAAAACTGTCTTAATTTTCAGTCAGCTTTGATAATAAAGATACTATGTCTAGGGGTTGCTTTTACTTTCTTTGAAATGTAACATTTTAGATAAGAAAGATGGCACTGCCACACCTGAGCCCAGCAGGTTATTTGCAATCTACCATGGAATAACAAAGTTGACCATAACCCATTACATATATTACATCCCTATTTGGGAGGAGCCACAGTATAGCTGGGGTTTAGAGAAGAAAAAAGAAGGTCATTCTATTTCTGTTTTCCTCACCTGTAACAGAGGAATCTTGATGCATTTGAAGAAAGTTGATGAAAACTAAACACAGTGTGTACCTCTAGCCAAAACTCACAGTTACCTTGTAAAGCTTCCTATTGGTCCTCTTGAATCAGCTGAGCACAAGAGGTTTTTCCTATAAAAAGTCCACAGTGCATCTAAATCTGATCCCAGCGAAATTTCACTTCGGCTGAAGTGAAAATGCAGAGGTAGCATTTAAGGATAACAGCTGGAGAACATTAGTTCCCTGTCTCTCCTTTTCTCTCCCAAGGGTTGAAAATTCTGCTGTTCAGACAGGAAGTCGTCATATACCACACACTGCACAATACGAGAATGCTGGGATAGAAGAACAAGTTGCAGAGGATTAGAAGGGCTGGGGCGGGAGGCGGGTGGGGTGGGGGCAGGGGATTGTTCAAGAAAGAACTCACAGCAGTGATTCTATGTACCCCTTGGGCTGTCTTTTTCCCCCGACAGTGTTCAACTAGCATACACCCAGAATTGACAAGCACATGCTACAATTATATCCTGAAAGCTTTTTAATAACTCGGAGTAAGAAGGCTTAATCACTTACTTTTCCTCACATTTTTATAATATTAACTCTAAGACGTTTTGGGGAGTGGCCCAGATTCTCCAATAATCTTTTTTGGCATACTTTCACATTTGCTATCTAAAAAGGCAGCCTTTAACTTTAAAAAAAAATTGTCAAAAAAAAAAAAACAACTCAAATCACTGCCCAAGACAAGGAAATATACATAGATACACACACACACACACACACACACACACACACACACACACACATCCACACGCACATATGGAAGTCAAAACATGATGATCTGGAAAAAGAATGACTTAAACAAAAGGTTCTTGTGGATATGGTTTTTGTAGGGTCGGTTTCTGCTGTAATTTCACAAAACTGCTGAGAAACGAGGAGAGACACCCACATTCTGTGGCCACAGCTCAAAGTTTCGAACAGGATGATAAGAGTTTCCTCCAGGCCACAGCCTGAATAGCTATCCTGCATTCCTACCAGTCTGCAAGCGCTGGCCCCTCCTTTGTAACCAACTGTCCTCTGGGGGCGGGCTGTAAAACTGACCCAGTCTCTTCCACTCCTCTTCAGCCAAGACCACTAGACACAAACCTTCTTAACTTTTGAACTGCAGAAAAATGCCTTTGCCTTATGCGTATCAGGGGCTAGCTGCTAACTGGGATACAACGCTACGGTTTTATGCAGAGTGGGAGGAGGTAGGAGAGAGGAGGGAGAAGCCAACCCAGACATCCATCATCCTTTTAGGAGTAGGTGGAGTTTAAAGTTTCCCTAACTTCCAAGTTCCCACTTGACAGGCAATATTTCTGTGCAATTTCCAGCCCCACGTAACAGATGGTCCTTTGCCCGTCTCCAGCCCCGAGAGAGACCAGACAAAGCCCCCAGCCATTCCACGCCTCGCAGGACTGATAGGTGCTTAGTTTCATGAAGCTGTCAGAGCAGGAGCAGCGAGCAAAGAATGGAAACTTAACTTCTCCTTCCAGAAGTTTTTTCTGCTACAGTAGAGTCCAGGGGGCTGGAGCACAAAGGCCCGGGAAAGTTTTCACTGAGTTATTTTTCAAAAACGTCTTCCGCCATCTGCCAAACCATCATCTCCTAAACCCCAGATGCCCAGGGAAGGAAGGTTAAGGCATATGTGCTCAGAAACACAGCAGAGATGCAACTTGAGCCTTCCCAAAGACAAACTGGGAAGTTGCTTAAAGGGAACCCCACAGTGGAAAAGCATCCTCGGGGCGCCTGACCTACTCACTGGTCACTCACTGCCAAAGGAGAAGGTGGTGACCCAGACAGGGTGCCAAATGGGGTGCGTCACGGCCGCGGGCGAGAACCTCCCTTCCCAGCCGGGAGGGCGAGGGAAAGGGGAGGAGGGACGCGATCCGGGAGTCTGAGGACGGGCGGCCCACTCACCCTCACTGCCGTACTGTTTGCCATTGTTCGCGCCCATCCTGTAGCCGTCATGCCCGCCGTCTCCCGGGACACTCCATAGCTGCGGCGCACCTCCTGCGCGCTCGGCCCGAGGAAAGCCCGTCCGACGGGACCGTTAGCTGTACATCCCCCCCACGCTCCGGGGCCGACCTCCGGCCTGGAGAGGTCCCCGCACTCCAGTGGGAGGGTGTGCTGCGTCCCCTCCTGGCACCCCCGGTGGCTCCAGGCGGGGCCGGGCACAGCTGCAGCACTTAGAATCCGCGCTGGGGGCCGGAGGGCGCAGCGCCGCGCACAGCCCGCGCCCCGGGGCCGCCCAGAGGCTCGCCGCGCCGCCGCCGCCGGGTCCCCATCCGCCCGCCCCGATCCCCTCCGGCGGGCGCTGAGCCGGGCAGGCCCCTGGGCTCCGCGGCTCGACCGCCTCCTTCGGCTGCCCCTGCGCGCCCGCGGCTTCCCCGGGGAGGGCGCGGCGGCCACTTGTTGCGGGTGCCCGGAGCGAGCGAAGACTAGCGACCCGGCGCAGTTCGCCCGCGGGCCGGACTTTTGTTAGCGCCAGGCGCCTCCTCTCGCCGCCCAGCGTCAATCACAGCTGGAGCCCCGGGGAGGAAGGCCGGCCCGGAGATGCGCGGCCTTTTAAAGGGGCAGCGCGCCTTTTCGGGGCTGCGGCTCCAGGCCCCAGCCTGGGCACCGGCTCTGCGCGCTACGCGCGAACCCTTCGGAGCGAAGCAACGTCCTGTTGGCTCTGTTTTACTGTTGTTCTTTTACAGGCTTGGCCCCCAATCTATAAGATGAACTTCCAGGCGTCGTTTGGAATCCCTTGAGTTTGTCTGCAAGTACAGCCTATTTTAAGTGCGTGGGCATTTAAAATAAACACGCATCCGTGTCTGATTCTGACACCTTTCAGGTGTATGCGTTGGCATTCTCCTGTGACTTCCCTGTTTGGAGACTGGGGCGGAAAATGGAAGAGAGAGGGAGGGAAATCTTGGGGCGACTTAGCAGGGAATCGGTCCCAGGAGAGCCAGACTTTCCCTGCCCCGCCCCGGTGAAGGAGGTTTCCTGGCTCAGAATGTTTAACAGCTTCAGAGCCAGGAAATGTATTTTCTCCTCGTTTCTGTGATTTTTTTTCTTGTGGTTGGTGTTATCCTTTGTTTAAAACATTATAACCTCTTTTGGAAATTTATTTGGCACTTCTACAGCTTTAAAATGGCCCTTTGGTGTTCGCTGCATTAAACAGAAAAAGGAAATTCTCCTTAATGTTTTATTCCCTTTTCATGTAAATACCTAGAATTTTATAACATTACATCCTAATAAAGACCAGGGCACTCACGGTGCAAATTTCTTTGTAGTGAGGCAAGCACAGAGCAGTTTTTCCTTGTAGATGTTAGATGTTGCAAATTAAATTAAAAGTGTATATTGATGCATACATACATAGATATGCGTATATAGAGATATACATACATAGATATATGCATATGATGCGTGAATACAGAACCAGGCGTTTTGTAATTACGTATTTCTTAAAAGGCTTGTGACCACATGCAGAAATTCTTAGCGATTTAACTTCTTATAGATTCTATTTGGGTAATTTCCTTTATTCACTACAATTTTCCTTTGTAACAATGGGATAAAACATCATGTTTCAAGATTTTTAAATCTAGATATCATGTATTGAAAGAAAAAAATAATAATCTATTTTCAAGAATGGGATCAAATGTTTTGTATTGTGCTGATGTTTCCACTGTCCAGGTCCAAAGAGATGAAAGACTGTATTTTAATTCATCTTTTAATATCTAGAATCCAGCACACTGGCCAATAATATGTGCTTCCTAAATGTCTGTCAAATTATATCTAAAACCTGTGTCATAGGCCCTAAAGAAGGTAGAGATATCAAAAATTTGGAAGAGTGAGTTATTTCAGATTCTACCTGACAGCATAAACCCAATCTAGAAAGGAGCTGACATCTACTTTATCTTCATGCGAAAGCGAATTTCTGCTCACCTGGTCTGTATTAGTTTTCTGTAGCTTATAACAGAATTCCTGAAACTGGGTAATTTACAAAGAAAAGAAATTATTTTTTTTGGAGGCTGAAAGATCCAAGCTCAAGGGGCACATCTGGCGGGAGCCTTCCTGCTGGTGGAGGCAGCACACGGGGCACCACACAGTGAGGTAGCTGAGCGTGCTAGCTCAGGTCTCTCTTCCTCTTCTTCTAAAGCCACCAGCCCCACTCCCGTGATAACCCGTAAATCCATTAACCCATTAATCCATTAATCCATGAATGGATTCATCCATTCGGGAGGCAGAGCCCTCATGACCCAATCACCTCTTAAAGGTCCCACCTCTCAAAATTGCCACATTGGGTATTAAATCTCAACATGAGTTTTGGGGCGGACAAATATTCAAAGTATAGCATGGTCTTTGTGATTCTTCTGTCACCATGCAGGGAACTTACCCTGGATCTGATCATTTTGGAGGCATATTTGAAAATAAACTGGGTGTAAAGTGGTAGAACAAAGGAAGCTCTTTTTGAAGTTTGATGTACAGTTGACAATTTGCTTTTTATATGCTATTATTTCCCTGACGGTCTGAGTCTCTCCCTTGCAATTTACAAATGGGAAAACGGACAGCAGAAACTGAGGCTTGAAGAGTTAAATGTCTAGAGTCACCCAGTTGGTAAGTGCCAGATTGATTCAGTTTCTCAGTTTCTCTCCACCCCACGCTACTGCCTCTCTGGACCTGGCCATTATTCAACTGGGAGTCACTGTCCTCCCTTTTCGATTGGGTCTCTTTTCAGAGTCTTTAATATCAAATTAAAGCCAACAGTGAAAAGTAAATTATGGTGACCAACTACATGTATCTTTCTTGAAATTAAATTCTGTAAATATTTTTCAAAGCTTTATTGCCTACTCTAATGGGAAATGGAGATAACCCATTTTATGAAATTCCAGCTTAAAACAAAATGGAAAGCATACTTGATTTTTAAACATCCTTCTGATCATAGAAGTTGATAAAAATGCATGTTGGCCTATTCACTATAAAAGCCACACACAATTAAACAAAACAAAAAGAAAAGCACTATTCCAGCTGCAAATACAGGCCTATTCACGTTTATATATTTTAATTTTCAAAGTTAAGATATTGTACCAATGTCTTAACCCAAAATTCCAAGCTTTTTACCTAGCTTCCAAACCTAATCCCCAGCTTTCAATACAGTATGGCAATCTCCTTTAGACAAGGGTGGTATGTTTTTCACCAGTGTACTCCCAATACCTAGCACAGCTGCTAACACAAAGTACTCACTCAGTAAACACTAGCAGAATGAGTGAATGTTGAACAAAGAGATGATGTGCCTTGAATGTTATTCTACCTTCTCTGTCATTGCCTTTTTAAAGAGGCCACAATCACTAAAAGGATTTTTTTAAATAAACATTCAAAATTACCTAAGCTGAATAAGAATATACTAGGTATCTCATGTTTTTTTCCACCCAGGACCTTTTCCTGTAAGGAAGTCTGCTAACACCAGCTCCTGTACTTTGGGAAACTGTTTCATCCAAATTTCAACCATGGGCTTCCTGTGAAAGCTTGTCAATCATGGTAATGGTGGTAAACTTCCTGTACCGGTAAGGGCCAGGCTGACTCAGTCCAACACCCACCCCCACCTGGCTATAAGGACAGAAGCAAGTGCTTCTCTGCTTCCCTGCTAGGAGGTGTCGGGGGAGACCTGGTGGAGAGTCAGGAGTTTCACCATCACTCAAGGGTAGCAGTGTCATCCCCACTGCACTGTCAGTGGAGACCATGTGGGAAGCTGGAACTCTCACAGTGAACATCCAGCAGTAAGGAGGAACCCCCTCAGGTCAGGGAACAACAGAGATCAAGGGGGATTCTGGGGTTCTACCTCCACCTGGCAATTACAAGGTGTCCTCCCTCCTTTCATTGGCAGAGCAGTACCAGAAAAAGATAGTTAAAAGCTTTCAATAAGATCCAGAGTCTACTAACATGATATGAAAGTGTCCAGGTTTGAATTAAAAATCACACATTATACCAAGAACCAGGAATATTTCAAATTAAATTAAAAAGTTAATAAATGGCAACACCAAGATGACAGGGATGTTAGAATTATCTGGCAAGGATTTTGCAGCAGCTATGAAAAATATTTCAAGCATGGTACAAACATTTATTCTATGAGTAAATTACACATATGCTTATAACAAATGAAAAAACAGAAAGCTTCAGCAAAGAAATAGAAGATATTAACAAGAACCAAATGGGCACTTCAGAGCTGAAAAATAGAACTGAAATAAAATGCTCAGTGAATGGGCTAAATATCAGAATGGAAGAGACACAGGAACAAATCATTGAATTGGAGGATAAATCAATAGATATTATCCATCTGAACACGGAGAAAATAGACTGAAAAACATGAATAGAGCCTCAGGGACATGTGGAACTATAATAAAAGATCTAACATTCGTGTCATCAGAGTTTCAGAAAGAGAGAAGAAAGAGGGAAGAGCTGAAAATGTACTTGAAGAAATACTGGCTAACAATTTCCCAAATTCTTAAAATAAGAAAATTATAAAAGTAGAGAAAGATTAGTGATTCTCAGGGGTTAATTTGGAGGCTAGAGGAAAATGGATGTTGTTATAAAAGGGCCACATGAGATATCTTTGTGGTGACGGAAATGTTCGTATCTTGACGTTATCAATGTCAATCTCCCGGTCTGGATGTTGCACTACAGTTTTGCAAGATGTTACCATTGGAGGAAACTGGGTAACTGCATTATTTCTTACAAATGCATGTGAAATCTATAATTATCTCAAAACATAAAGTTTCTTTTGAAGAAAGAAACTTCTTTCTCTCCGTCAGAACTATTTCTACATATTCTTTTTCTGCTGTTATTTGCTGTACCGCCCGTTTGCACTTCACACACATACATTCACCTGGGAGAACAAACATCTTCAGGAGAACTGATTTCTTAGTGTACAGTCTATCTACATTCAGGTCTATTGAGCACTGCATGATTTAGGCAAAGCAGTCAGCCAAAAATGGTGCCTATTCAAAACTTTGAGCCTTGAGCCTTGAGCTACCAGAATTTCATACTCCATTGATGAAAGGAACTGGCCATTTGCTAAATAGCTCCCATTTATTTTGCAATGTGTGAACCTGATACAGAGAAGAAAAAAAAAAGAGAGAGAGAAACATAAAGGTAGAAACGTCTAAGTTTCAATTGATAGTCACATTTTCATTTCTATCTTTTAGTGACTAACTCAGTGGCCTTTATGCTACTTTAATAAATATGTCAACACTCTGAGTAATAGGAATGTGTTTTCTTCCAGTAGTATTTTTTTAGGAATATTGATTTCAAAAGCCAGCTTGATTTATAACACATTAGGCCCTCATTTTCTCTGGGGGGTGGAGCTGTCAGGTTCAAGTTAACGTTCTCCGCTTGGCGCTGGTGACAGACAGGCTGTCAGAGCGCATTAATAAAGCTGTAATCCCAGGAGCCAATCAGGGCGCCTCTTCTGTTCTTCTGGTCCCCTTGGCTGCCAGGCGCATGCAGGAGCACATCATTAACCACAAGCTTCCTTGGGGATACTGTAGACAAAATAAACTCTCCCGTGAAACACATCTTGGGAAACATTCAAAACTGGAATCCCTGGTTTAACAAAAGTACAAAAAAAAATAATTAAGAAGAAATATTAGTTTGTAAAAGGAAAAAATGAACCAGACCGTTGTATGATAAGAGCTTCTGCTTTTAGCTTCTTCACATTTATTTTGACTTTCTTCTCTGTTGAGTTGCCTTCAAAAATCTGAATCACCTGCTTATCTTTAGTTATTTTTATATTTCAGAATATGGTTCATTGGCATATTCTGTTACTGCAATTAAAGTGGAAAATAGCAACCCAGTTGTAGAGCTGTGTTTAAATGCATGCATGTTATCATCTAAAAGAAGAAATACTGTTTTTAATCAGTACAGATTTATTATCAAAATGTAAAGTTGAATTCTGGGCAAAATTAACATTTATAGCAAACAAAAAATAAAGGTATAAATTATATCCCGCATACCAAACACTGATTCTGTACATTATTAATTAATATGTAAAAATAAAGAAGAATAAAAAACACAGTCTAATTTTATTTTATTATCACCTCTGTGCTGTTTTGAATTAAGCACTTTGCTTGTCTCATTTGATGCCCACAACTTTATCAGGCAGCACTTCTAGACACTGTTTTATGGATGAGGATATCAAAGCTCAGAGAAGCTGAGTTAAATTCCATAATGATGCACAGCAAGATTGGAAGCAGGTCTGTTTGTAAAGCTTCTGATATTTCTCACTGCTTTCTGTCACCAATATCATGCCTTCACATACTACCCTGGTTTTGGACCAAGCCCAGCTTTCAGTGGAGAGTGTATGTATTTAATAGAGAGTGAAACATCTTTTCACATCTGTGAAATTGAACTAGATTTCAAAACAAATATTTATTATGCAGCATAAATCTTTATCGTTGTCATAATAATAATGAATGGCTAGATATTTAATGTAAACATTTTAATAACACAAATAGATAATGTAGTAGAATGGGTACATATGTAAGTATATAAGCATATGCAGTGCTTAGAGCACAGCAAATGTGAGATAGATGATAAATTAGATACATAGATGATAGAGAGCAAACGTGAGATAGATGATTAGATAGATAGCAAACGTGAAATAGATAGATAGATAGATAGACAGAAAGAAAGACCATATAGCTAAGTTTTTTGAAACTTTATCTCCTCACCAAGGTTCCTTCCAAGCTCTGGGGAAAAAGTAGACGTTTGCTCTACTTTTAAATATTGCAATAGCCATACACTTTCCAAACAGTTGCACATCGGCCGTGACTCTACATTTAACACATAATTCCACATCTTTTTATTACCCCTCCTTTATCAGGCAATTATCCTTTATCAGAGAATAAACCACCCGATATCCCATAATAGCCCGAATCAGCATCACAAAATTTATGTACTTAGCTCAGAGCGTGATAGCATGTATTCAGAGTCGTAGTATGCTTAACTATCTGGATTCTTAGAACATAGCAAATTAGAAGCAAGGCATTAGGAGTATTGCTAAAGATATCTGAGAAGCTATAAGAAGTTCCTGCTGGTTGCCTAATAGGGAGAGGGATGAGAAAAATCTCTACAAAGATAATGGAAAATCTGCATAAACATAAACAAGAAACAAATGAGGAGTCTGGGGTGATGTAAGCATGGGTTACTGCCTGTATTAGTCTGTTCTCACACTGCTATAAAGAAATACCTGAGACTGAGTAATTTATAAAGAAATGAGGTTTAATTGGCTCCTAGTTCCACAAGCTGTACAGGAAGCATGGCTGGGGAGGCCTCAGGAAACTTACAATCATGGCAGAAGGTGAAGGGAAAGCAGGAACATCTTCACATGGTCAGAGCAGAAGGAAGAGGGGGTTGTTGGGGGAGGTGCCACATGCTTTTAAATGAACAGATTTAATGAGAACCCTATCATGAGAACAGCACTAGAGGGATGGTGATAAGCCATTAGAAACCACCCCCATGATACAATCACCTCCCACCAGGCCCCAGCTCCAGCATTGGGGATTACATTTTAACGTGTGATTTGGGTGTGGACACAGATCCAAACCGTATCATTGGCTTAGTTGAAGTAAAGTCAACTCCTGTAACAAAAAAACCTCCAAATTTTAGTGACCTGGCTTCACACAATAGAAATTTATTCCTGGCTCATAAAATAGTCCAAACACATGCTATTATTTTGTTAGAGATTATTATCCTCAAAGTAATTCAGGGATCCAGGCTTCTTAAAATGTATAGCTCTACCAACCGTAACATCACTCACACACAGTAGCAGAAGGCACAAAACATGAATGAGATGGTCATACCATATAACATCTGCTCACATTCCACTGGTGAGAACAAATTCAATGGCCACATCTGGATGCAAAGGAGTCTGGGAAATGTAGTCTCTGGCTAGTTGGCTATCTTCCAGTCATGACTCCACACCAGGACAAAAGCCAGTGGGTCTCATCCCTGGTACTTACAACCTACCTGCATATGGTGGAGCATGGTGCAATACACAGATCAGAATGTGTTCATCTGTTCAACACTGTTTCAAGCCCTAAAGATACAGCAGTGAATAAAGTAGATGCAGCCCCTGCTCTCATGGAGATGGAATCATCATGAGTAGAGACAGACAATAAGTAGGTTCATATACAAATAAACAGTTTCAGGTAGTGACAAAAACTAGGAAGAAAGTAAATCAAGAAAATGGTATACAGGAGCTGAGTTTTCTGGCAGTGGCTACGTTAGCTGGGATGATCAGGGAATGTATTTCTGTGGATATGAAGTTTGTGCTGAGACTTGAACAATGAAGAGGATATAGCTAAGTGGAACTTTGGGGGGCGCAATATTCCAGAGAAAAGAAAATACAAAGTTCCTGAGACTAGAATGAGCTAGGCATATTCCAAGGCAAGAAAGGGGACCAGGGTATCAGTCAGCTACTGCTATAATGTTATGTAACAGATTGTCCCACAACTCAGTGACTTAAGATACAAGCAATTGTACTTCTTTTTGTGTTTGCTCACAGTTCTGTAGATCACTTGGCGCCACTTTAATTCAGGCTTATGGATGATTTGTACTTGGCCTAGAATTCAGGTCAGGTTTCTCCCACAAGTCCTTCTGGAGCCCAGGCTAAAGGGGATAAGGCTCCCTACAGCATGATCTTCCATGGCTGGCCATAGTGCTGACAGAGGCCAGGCCAACCCTCATAAGCACATTTGAAAATTCAACAAGCATCACAAACAAAATAAAGACACATGGCCAAATGCAAATCCAATGGAGGAGGGAGATGCTTGGCCCACTTTTGTGCATTGCAAGGTCACATGACAGAGGAGGGAGTGAAAAATTAAGAAACATATTCTAATTCACTGTAGCCAGCATGGCCAGAATGTTGTGAATAAATGGAAACTTTACAGATTTGTGGAAGAAGGAGCAATGGCCAGATTATACAGTGTTTTGTGAGAATGAAAATATTCATTCTGAATTTTATTGTAATTACAGTACAAAATAGGGAGATTTTTAGTAGGGAAGTTATTTGATCTGGTTGATATTTTTAAAAGATCAGCAGGATTTAGTGTGGAGAATGGGGAGACTCTTGGAAAGCCAGAGACCTGCGAAGAAGTCTCCATGCTAGAAGAATAGGTGAACAAAGTTTGACTTCAATTAACACAATAATAGCAGTAGACAAGTAAAACATGATCAGATTAAAGATGTATTTGGGGGGTAGAATCAACAAAACTCACCTGGTTGTTTTGTAGGAGAAAAGAGGAAAATCAGACAAGTGTGGTGGTTCAAGCCTATAATCTCAGCACTGGGGAAGCCAAGGCAGGAGGTCACTTGAGGCCAGCCTGGACAACATAGCAGGACCCCATCTTAGCAAAAACTTTTAAAAATAAGCCTGGCATGGTGGTATGTGCCTGTAGTCCCAGCTACTCTGGAGGTTGAGGCAGGTCACTTGAGCCCAGAAAGTTGAGGCTGTAGTGAGCTATGATCACACCTCTGCCTTCCAGCCTGGGCAAGACAGTAAGACCTTGTCTCTTAAAAAAAAAAAAAAGAAAAGAAAAGTGGAAAATCTAAGATTATGTTTAGGTTTTTTTGCTTGAGCAAAGGGTAGAAATTAGCTGGGAAGATGAAGGAGAAGCACCGTAGGGTTGTTGTCTGGAAGGGATTTTTTGTGTCCAAACTCTGTTTGGGACTGCTAACATTGAGACAGCCATTAGATACAAAATGGAGCTGTTTAGTCAGCAGTTGACTTGATGATTTGGGTATCAAGAGGGAATGTTGCTATCTGTTCAATTTGAGAGTATTCAGCTCAAAGGCAGTATTTAATGCTATGGCCCAAGATAAGAGAAATTAGGAATGAAATGTAGATATTATAGAAAGCTAAGGACAGACCCCAATAAGTGTCAGCATTTAGCCATCTCACAGAGGAGAGGGGACTGGCAAAGGAGATTGAGAAGGAGCGGCTAATAAGGTGTGAAAAAACACGGAAGAATGGGGTTTTGGAAAAGCTAAGAGGAAAATGCTTCAGGAAGGAAGAAGCAGCCCAGTGTGTCAAATGCTGCCGACTGTTCATGTTCAGTGAGTAGACCATGGGTTTGGCAGCAGGTGTAAATGGTGAGCTGTTAGGAGACCCATCATACGCCATTTCAGTGTAGTAGTGTGGACAAGACTGGAGTGCATTGAGGAGAAAGACACAGGTTTGTGTTGTTTTTTGCTTTTTGGATGGGCAGGCTCTGTTCGGTGATTTTTGTATATTAACGGGAATAGTCCAGTAGAAAGGAAAATATAATAGGATAGAAACAAAATACTTGAGTTGAAGAAAAGGATTGGAACCTAAAATACAAGAGAAAGGACTGGTCTTGATTAGGAGCAAGATTAGGTGCTTCATCAAAACAGAGGGAAGGTAGGCTCTGGAATTAGATGCAGGTAAGTTGGTGGATCTGGCGGAGAAAAGGGAGACTGTGATCATCCAGTTACCTTCCTGAGCACCTACCACAGGATGCCTTGGAATGCACAAGCTCGGTAGCCAGGCACAGTGCCAGAAGGGCATGCTTATCATCCCTGCCTGGGACTCCTACTGTTCCACCCAACCCAGATTGGCTGCCTGTTTGCTGGCCCAGCAAGAAAGACTGGTAAGAATTGCAGCAGGGGTTGCTTCCCAGAGCTCAGCTGGTACAGAGCAGTATCATCAAAGCCTATAGAAGGTCTGGCCAACTGCTCAGCTCAGGGGAGAGCCAAACATCACAAGTACAATTAACTTTGAACCTGTTTGGCTGTTCAACAATCTTCAGCTTCGTTTGTGCTCTATAATCCAGACCTGAGGTCATGTTCTTTCTGGCTCCCTCAGCAACTGGTAGAAATAGATACAGAAAAATCATTCCATTAGCATACGATCATCATGTAGTAGATGATGCACTCTGATCTTTCCCTTTGAGGCTGAGTTCCTCATTCCCCTAACTGCCAGGAGCATAGGCTGCCCACACTCAAAGAAACATCTTGCTCTGGGAATTTCAATAAGGGTGAGAGAGCTGCCTTGTCCAACATTTTACCTCTCCCTGGGGACAACCTAAAACCACTGAAAGTGTACAGAGGCTCTGGTCCTTGCTTTGATTAGAGATGTCTATAAATCAGAGTTTCTCTAACTCAACAGTATCAGCATTTAGGGCTGGATAATTCTTTGTTGGGAGGGGCTGTCCTGTACACTGAGAATGCTCAGGAGCATCTCTGGCCTCCCTCACTGGATACCAACAGCACCCCTCTCCACTTACATCAATCAAAATTGTCTCCAGACATTTCCACAGGTCCCCTAGAAAAGGAAACTACATCCAGTTGAAATCTACTGGTTTAAAGAGTATCACAGTTGCAGAGATCTTTCTGGAGTTAACTGAAGGCTCTGTCACAAATTAATCTCAGTTCAACGCCTCCCTCTATTCAATCCTGCTTTCATAATTCCCGTGCAAACTGCACACATATCTCCACCCTGATTTTCTGTCTGGGAGCTCAACCTTGACAGCGGTCCTAAGAAGCAGTCTCTAAAAATGTTTGAGCTGAATCACCCACCAGCCAGCTGAGTCCCATTACTGATTGATAGAGTACCAATGGACTGTGACATATCGCATAAGTAAAACTGTCCAAAAACTTTATTAGTGGTGGACTGGCATGAGAAACAGCTGGAAGGGGATGAAGTGGCTTGGGAAATAGCTCAGGTGTTTGAGAAGTTGGAGGAAGTCATAATTACAAGGTCTACGAAATCAATTAGTTGACACTAGAGGATTTTGATACTTGGAGAAAGATAATAAAAGGCTGAGAGCGACTGATCACAAATTTAGGCACCGTGTCTTTGAAAGAATGTAACCACAAACTTGTCTTCTTCAGCTGGAGGACAGAAAGAGCTGAATGACTGGCCAATTCAGCACACAAATGCCTGACTTTCTTGCTTCAATTTGAAATGTATCTGGAGATGCATCGTAGCCTCAGAGCTCTTTGATCTGCTTCAGTTGCTGCTGTAGCTACATCACCACCCAAATTCTCCCTCTGCCCAATTCTCCTTCCTGTCCCTCCATACAGTAATTGCTGCTAAGAGAACTTCTTAAGAAAACACCTATAAACATATACCAATCTTGATATAGCTTCCAGGGAACCTGCTCCATGACACCTCTTAAAAATCCCTTGTCATATGTTCTCTTCCACCTCTTGCTCTATTTCTCTTCTCACTTTTATTTCAAACATTATTGAAAACGTATCTATATTCACTGTTTTTACTTTTCCACTTCCCATTTTCCCCCGTTGGCTTTTGTCCAAGCCATCCCGTTAAGTGGCTGTTATCAAGATCTTCAATGACACCCATTTTGCAAAACTTTCTGAATTGTTTATCCTACCCTCCTTAAACTTCCAGTTCTGAATCCTACATCATCAGATGATAATACTCACTGACCCTCCTGCATGCATTCATTTGTATCAATATTAGCAGTGATTTCAATATACAAGCAGATGATCCCACTCCCTAGCCACTCAATTTCATAATCTCCTTTGTGTTCTCTGCCCAACTTCATCCCAACATTCCCAAGTTCAATTTCCCAACTTCACCCATCAACATTTCCAAGAGTTTGTCATTACCTATCATTTAAACACATCACTATGGTTTGAATATGTGTCCCCTCCACATCTCATGTTGAAATTTAATCCCCAATACGGCAGTATTGAGAAGTGGGGCCTTTGAGAGGAGATTGGGTCATGAGAACTTTGTCCTCATGAATGGAGAAATCCATTCATGGGTTAATCAGTTAAGGGGTTAATGGAGAAGTGGGCAATCATGGGAATTGAACTGGCTTTATAAAAAGAGGAAGAAAGACCTGAGCTAGCATGCTCATCCCACCCACCATGTGATGCCCTGTATGCCTCAAGAATCTGCAGAGGGTCTCCACCAGCAGGAAGGACCCTCACCAGATGCAGCCTGTTGACGCTGGACTTCTCTGCCTCCAAAGCTATGTGACATAAATTCCTTTTCTTTATAAATTACCCAGTTCCAGGTATTCTGTTATAAACAACAAAAAATAGGCTAAGACACCCACTATAAACTCAACCTCAAGATCACATTTCCAGTAACATCTTATCTTTATAGCTCGCTTCCTCTATTACCACACCTCAATTGGGTTTTTCCTCACCTCACACCACTGAAGTCTGACAATGCTCACCACTGAGAACTCACAGTCCAGTGATTTGACCAACGTTGCAGTGTCTCAAACTGCCCTGATATCCTTACTTCCCTGCAGTATTAAAAATCATTTTCACTTCTGTGCACAGCTCTTGTGTCATTGTACTTAACTGGCTAAACTGTAACTCAGAAAACTAACTCTCTGTTTACTTAAATATTGTACCTACTTCAGCTGAACATGTCTGGGATAAAGTACACAAGCCCCCGACCATGCCTACTAACCTGAACTGGGCCTTTGTTGATTCCTGGCAACCCTGCTCCATGCCCCTCTCCACGTTCTTATCCCTCTCCTGGAGGACTTCTTCTCTCTCCTGTACCTATACCAGTTCCCCCAATCCTCATTTTTAGCTGATGATTTTATTTTTTTACTCTGCTGAGAAAATAGAAGCAAACAAGAGAGAAATTTCCAGGCTCACATCATGACTTATTCACATGCATTTGTGCCTCTTGTTCTTTCCCTGCTCCTAGCTGAGGCTAGCCCTCCCAGTTGCACACTAGATAACATTCCCATTGACCTGCATGACTACAACCATCATGCCTCTTTGTCTTCCATTATCAATTGTAGTAGATGCTGGGAGTGCCTGCCTTGACAGTTACCACTGATGTATTCTGGTTAATTTCCAACTGCCAGTAAGCATCTGTGCTTGAAGTCTTTCCCCCAAAATGGAAAGTCCACTTTACCCTCACATTTGGCAGTCTGAATATTAATACTGGCTGGGTATTAACACTCCCTCACCCCCAGCAGCCCTCAACCAAGGACAAATTGGAAATTATGTATAAATACCCCTGCTCCTGTGTCTGGGTGGGGCCATTCTGAAGTGTGTGTTTTATATTGGTTCCCAGCATTTGCCCATGGGATTAAGCTCCAGGGATCCACAGTAGTAGCTAGCTTAATAATGCAAGCTTTTGCTTTTCCCACTCCACCTGCCTTTGGTGTTTTCTACACTTACCAAATAAGTTACTTTGACTCAAACCTTTGTTTCAGGGCCTGTTTCTCGAGAATCCTTAATGAATACATCAATTATTCCCACTTAATTTTATCATGATCTCTTAAACATTTTGCATAATTTTCCTTATATCTGGTTACATCCAGAACCCTCATGAAGGAGTTTCACGTATTTCTGTTTTCCATTTCTCTCTTCCCATTCTCTCTTGACTTCTCCCCAGCCGGGTTCGCCCCTCCCCTCTTCCACCGACACTGTTCTGGTCAGTGTCCTTCCTGCTCACTGACCGTCAGGCTCAGGCCTCCTCTCACTCATCCTGTCAACTCCATTCAACTTACTGATCTGCCCCATCTTTTTGAGGTTCTTTCTTCTCTTGAAGGCCAGAACCCCACAATGTCTTTATTTTCCAACTACCTTAATGGCAGGTCTTTCTCCATTTCATCTGTGAGTTCCTACTTGTCCCTCAGCCTCTAAGCATTAGGATACTTAGTCCAAGCTTCAGTCTTTGTTGTGTTTTTTTCTTCTTCTTTATCTTTGTTTATTCTCTTAGTGATCTCACTCATTTTCATAGATTTAAATACCATCTACAAAATAGGTTATTTTCTTTTTTTAATTCTTAATTTTTGTAGGTATATAGTAGATATATATATTTATAGGATATCTGAGATATTTTGACATAGGCATGCAATGCATAATAATCACATCAAGGTAAATAGGGTACCCATCACTGCAAGCATTTATTCTTTTTGTTTCAAACAATCCAGTTATACTCTTTTAGTTACAAAACAGTTATTTTCAAAATTACATCTCCAGCTCAAATCTCTCTCTTGACTTCCCGATCAGTGTATCTTGTTGTCTCCTTGGTGTTGCCAAGGAGTCTAATAAATATCCCAAAGTTGGCATGCCCATAAACAATTTGTTTTTTTCTCTCATATTCTCAGTAAACAGCAACTCCAACCTCATATTTGCTTAGACTAATATTTTATTGTCATCTTCTCCCCCACTCTCTCTTTTTCTCACAGTTTATCAGAATATTATACTAGCTCTACCTTCAAACACGTCAAGAATGTAGTCTCTTGTTATCATGCCCACCTCTGCTTTCTGGTCCAAGCCACCATCATCTTGCACCAGGATTATTACCGTAGCTTCTTTACTTGTCCCTCTGCTTCTGACATTTGATATATATTTTTCAGCAGAAATTCCCTTAAAATGGCAGCCAGAATGATCCTTTTTAAGCAAGTCAGGTCATGTCCCTTCACTGTCCTAAGCTCTTGTCTTCACATCTCATTCAGAATAACAGCCAAAGTTCTTTAAATTGCCATTTCTATATTTGCCCGCCCTTCCTGCTATTCAGTATGGACTTCTTACCTGCTTTGCTCCCAGGCTCCCAGCCTGGATTCTTGACTCTTACTGTCCAGACTCACAGACTCTGTATTGCTCACTTCCCCAGGCCCAGGGTACCCAGACCCCAACTACTTCTCCCCAGTACCACATCTTCTATGACTTGTCCCTTTTCTTGTCTAGGGTCACCCTCTTCCTTTGTGCCTTTATGCATCTTCCATCTTTCAGCAGTGGTGTTTTCGGCCTCTATGACTTAGAGGGGGTTGTCATCCCCTGTCCTATCTACCTATGCTTTTAACTTTGTCTTCTCCTTCTGTTGCTGGTTACTGCCTTCCTCTTACTCTGGGACAATCCTGGTTTACCAGGGGAGGAAGATCTGTATTCTCAGGAACAAACACCAAATTGTAGGGCGATTTTATTTATTGGATCTTCTGTCACATCTTCTCACAGACCTGCAAACCCCAGGGGCAGAATACCTCCTGGATCTTCACATCTACAAGTTTGAAAGTGGTATACAATTCTTAGGAACTCCTTACATTGCAAAGTACTTTGGGTTCCAAAGAGTTGTAAATTACTGTCTCAATCATTCTATCTCCCAATATTATTCCTAGGTTTCTAAAAGATAGATAAAAGGCCAGGTGCGGTGGCTCATGCCTATAATCCCAACACTCTGGGAGGCCAAGGCAGGCGGATTGCTTGAGTCTAGGAGTTTGAGACCAGTCTGGCCAACATGGCGAAATGCCGTCTCTACTAAAAATACAAAAAAATTAGCTGAGTGTGGTGGTGTGCGCCTGTAGTCCCATCCACTTGGGAGGCGGAGGTGGGAGAATCACCTGAGCCCAGGAGGTCAAGGCTTCAGTGAACTGAAATCATGCCACTGCACCCCACTCTGGGCAACCAGAGTGAGACCCTATCTCAGAAAAAAAATAATAAAATAAAAGATAGATAAAATATGTGACAGCTGATCCAATAAATAAAAACACCCTACAGTTTGGTTGTGTGTCCCTGAGAATACAGGTCTTACTCCTCTGGTAAACCAGAGTTGTCCCAGAGTAAGAAGGAAGGCAGCAATACCAGCAGCAGCAGGAGAAGACAAAGCCAGTTAAGCTAACTTCATTGTCCTGCCCAATTGCTTGTGCATCCCTGTGCTTGTCTTTGCCATTTACTAAATCAGATACTTAGCATATATTTGATCATTTACAAAGCCAGACACAGAACTGCGTAGTTTAATTATGTGTATCTGGCCTTTCTGCAGAGGCTCCTAAGCTTTGGCAGTTTGCCAACAGGAATTCTTTAGTTAAGTATTTTTGATAATATATACAAAGCAAGTTTGATTGAGTAACTCTTAATAGCTTCAAATACTGTCAAGTCTCAAAGAAAAGAATGAGTGCAGCCACTGTTTTTTAACTGCAAAAGTATCCTCATTTTCATATCAGTCCTGTTCCCATCCATCCCACGAAGATTTGCTGCTATTTTCTAAAATATGATACACGAAAGATTTGCTTTCTGTAAACAAATTTTTAAAGCTCCAATAAATGTTTCAGTGTAGCCTCGCTCCAATGTGGCAGTGGACTTTCCAGTTCAGCAAGATTGTAAAATAACAGTGCAGTAATTCTGATGAACTAAGCAGCTTGTTAAATGCCACTAACATTTTCTTTGGGAAATGAGTGCTTCTAGCTTTACCAAAACACTTATTTTTAATTATGCAAAGAGGCTTAATTTTACATTGTCCTGTCTTTTCTTATGAACTCATAATATTCAGAACAAGGACAAAGCACTGCAGAGGGCTGTAGTGGTAAAGAAGGGTCGTTATAGCAAGAGGAATCTGACATAGTTGACTCCATCTTGCTTCTAACCTCCAAATTATACTAGGTCATTTTTGGGCATAGACTGAGCTGACTTTGGGAGAAATTTAGTTTATAGTTTAACTTTAAAAAAAGGATGACAATAGCCCTTCCCAAAACTAAGCCACCTTTGTAAAACTAATGAAAGGCAACAAGGTTAGGATTATGTGAGAGACCTGAATTCTGTTAAAATGTAGGCAGTTTCTATAATCCCTTACCACTAAGGAGTCATGTGGCCAGGGGTCACAAGATTTGGGACTTCCCAATTACTACTGTAGACAACATCACTATTAAAGAAAGTAAGATTGGTTTTTTGAGATATCTTTGAGACTGACTCCACCTAGACACTTGTGACTCGTGACTCAACTTATCCTGTGGCCCCACCCAGAGAGAGACTCAGTACACAAGGACCATTTTCCACATGGCTATCATTTCATCCCCAGTCAGTAGCACCCATTTCCTAGCCCCCTGCCCACCAAATTGTCCATAAAAACCCTAGCCTGTGAGCCTTTGAGGAGATTGATTTGAGTAAAATACTTTGTCTCCAGTGTGGCATGGCCAGCCTCACATCAAAAAAACTCTCTTTCTTTACTGCAAAAAAAAAAAAGTCATTATATTAGGAAAGAGTCACTTCTTTGGGCTCTGTTTGTCTCTATTAACACTGCTTAGATTAGTAAGCAGTATGAAGCACACCAAAGAACAACTCTTCCTCTTTTTTCCTGGCCTCACTCCCACCCGCTAAACACATACAAAGCAACAGATATTTCTTTACCTGAAGAATTTCTACTTCTCTATCAAGAAACAGCTTTACTACTTCCTTCATGTTTCTTCATGTTGAAGACATCAGTAATCCCCTCCCTCCTTCTTCTACTCAGCCACTTATTTTTCTGTTCACATTGTGCTATCTAGATATTATTACTTATCATTCTTGTTGTTTGTTTATATTTCTTCTAGACTCTGAGATTCTCATGGACAAAGACCAGTTTTTTTCTTTGACATTCACCACATTATATGTAGTACAAAATAAATGATGGGTACATTTGTGAAAAACGGAGTAAATGAAGTAGGTTTTGTCATCTAACAAAAAAGAAAAGAAATATAATTTATCAAAGAGAAAATAGATATCTAGATATATAAATGACACTAAAGCTTTGGGGTGAAGGGGAAATGCTATATTAGCTATATACCCCCAAGATGTGAGTATTTGTTTCCCTGAATGTAGAGTATACTGTTCAAAATGTAAAATATCAACATTATAACCTCCTTCTGAGAAGATCCTATCTCATAGTTGCGTTGATTTTCACCTAGGACAAGTGAAAGGAACTGTGACCACAGGCCAACAGAGAACGTACGTGGTTCTTAATAATTAAAGCCATATTTGGAACCAATGGACAGTCTCAACATCAAAAGGGAGGAAAAAGGAAGTAGCAATGGAGAATTGAAGCAGGCTCTCATGGTACGACAACCCTGTTATTATCCTTGAGGAAGACAGGCAACTACAATCCAAGCAGGCAGGAGATGGTTTTAGAGGAAAGTCACAATGGTGACCTGGCCATTAACACATGCTGAGTTTTGACGCTGACTTTCAACCATAGGTGAGAAATGAAACTTGCTTTCCCAAAAGAACTAGAGCCTGTCTATGGATGGGAGTTGGCTAAGGAAAACTTGAAGATAGTTGGCCCAGAGCAGGGGATCCATGGCACATTATAAGGGACATGGGCCCTGTTATGTTCAAGAAGAGAGATCATAAAATGAACAGAACCACATTTTCCAAAGAGTGTTCTCCAGACCAAGATGCAGTAAGGTGTTCTGTGAAGAAGGGTTCTCAGTCCAAGAAGCAGAGCAAATACTGCCCAGCACAGTCTCTGCTTGGTACACAGTTGGTCTTAATTCTTCTAAGCAACTTCTCTTTATCAAGGGAGAAAATAGGAAAAAGAAGCATTATATCTCATCCCATCATGACTGTTGATTTTCCAGCTGAACAAGGAGGGTCTGTCTTGCCTGAGTTTTTTCTCTCACTGGCCCCAAGTCATCCTATGTTCTCTCAAAAGTGAAGACTTTCTTGACTCCTCAGGAGATACCTGGCTCCTAGCTTCTGGAAAGAAAAACATTTTCTTTCTGAACTGATTGACTCAGGCTATTTCAATAACCTTAGAGTTATTAGTAGCTTGAACTAATCTTGCTTGTTACCTCAACAAAGTCCATTCGGGAATTGCCTGAAGTGATTTCCATGGAATGTTAACAGGTGTTTGAGTGGAGAAAATAAAGGTCTCTGTAGCAAAATATTCTTGTTTAACCATTGGGCTTTAGAGAGGTTTGCCCTGTAGGGTTTCTCAATGCCTTTAATGTGCACTGTCAGTCTCCAAGTGCCATCCTCATCCTCCTCCTCAACACTGTCCCTGATTTTTATTTGTTCCCACTAAGCAGCAACTAAATTAAATAATAAAACAGACGTCTCTCAAATGTTACCTATAAGGCCAAAGACCTCACTTATTCAGTTCATCAGAAATTCATTTAAGAACATCCACCAAGATGGAAACTCACCATCCAACAGCAAATTTCTACCCACCCTAGGGCCGAGCCCAGCCACTCCTGCTAAGGACTAAGAGGAAGGATGTGGGAAGTGGTTTTAATATAGTTAAGCTATCAAAGAAGTTGTGTTCAGAGCCACCAGTCACCCTTTCCCATTGGTAGATCAGCAGCATGATTTTCTCCTACAGGTATTGCCATTTCTCCCCACAGAATATTAGAAGGCTGCCAAGGCTTAGCAACTTTTGAAACCAAAGATCTTGGGAATCCAGCTGTTCTTGGACCCCTGGCTTGTTTTCTTTCAGTCAGGCAAAGAATTCAGAATGTTTGGTTTTCTTGGGCAGGAAAGACCAGAAGCACTTCCATTGCCTTAATTCTCCTAGTTTCCCCAATACTTTCTTCCACCAAAGTATTTATACCTTGTAGTTCTTGAGAATAATTTGGACTAGATCATAGTTTTATTTTACTTATTTGTTCATAGGACATTGCTGTTACAATAAACTTAGAAATATAAACTTTTAGGATTTGAAGTAACTTCAGAGTTTATCTTTTCAATCACTTTCTGGAAATAAGAAAAGTGATGCCCACAGAAATTGGAAACTTGCCTGAGGATTCCTAGCTATAAACAATTTTGAAAATCACTAGACTGGGGCCTGGCACAGTAGCTCATGCCTGTAATCCCAGGACTCTGGGAAGCCGAGATGGGCAGATCACCTGAGGTCAGGAGTTCAAGATCAGCCTGGCCAACATGGTGAAACCCCATCGCTAGTAAAAATACAAAAATTAGCCAGGCATGGTGGCATGCATCTGTAGTCCCAGCTACTCGGGAGGCTGAGGCAGCAGAATCACTTGAAACTGGGAGGTGGAGGTTGCAGTGAGCTGAGATCACGCCACTGCACTCCAGCCTGGACAACAGAGTGAGACTCCATCTCAAAAAAAGAAAAAAGAAAATCACTAGACTAGATAATGTATTTTGAAGAGAAAAAAATTAAGTAAATCTAAACTTTGAGGGAAAATATTGGTCTACTTTCAATTTGTAATGTGAGTTTTATTCTAAACAGGAAATTAAATACCAATAACTAATTTAAAGAATTAATAGTCCCTATATAAAATGTACCCCCTTTAAAAATTGTCTTTGGCTTGAAAATTAATTTTATATTTAAGTGTGTTTTTCTTTTTAAAACTGGTATTCTAAATATGGAATTAAAAGTATTAATCCTAAGCCTCAAAAAATTAATAAAATTTACAAGAAAGATGAAGTTCCCTTTTAGAATAATCAAATTCGTAATTCTGGAGAGACAGAATATAGATACAATAGGCATTGGCTCTAAAGTCTGATTTTATTAGCTGAAAGTACAATATGAGTTTTGTCCTATCATCTCCCAAGTAGCTCCTAAATCTGAAGTTTTCTCTTCATTCAATTCATTCTTTTGAGTCACAAAAAAAGGAGAGGGATTACTGTGTCTAGAATGGCACAATTTTCTCATCCTCTTTTTCTTACCCACTGACATGTCTGTGAGCCCTTCTTCCAAAACTCTTTATTTGTCTGTCTCCCAGTCAATTTCTAGCTCTTTCAGGGTAAGATCTAAGAGTTATTAGGCTCAGCACATGCAAGAAAATCTACAATTATCTGTCAAAGGAGTAAGAGTGAATAATGGTGTGTTCGTCCACTTTCATGCTACTAATAAAGACGTGCCCGAGACTGGGCAATTTACAAAAGAAAGAGGTTTAATCGACTTACAGTTCCACATGGCTGGGGAGGCCTCACAATCATGGCAGAAGTCAAGGAGGAGCAAGTCACCTCTTATGTTAGTTGCAGCAGGCAAAGAGAGAGAGCTTGTGTAGGGAAACTCGCCCTTACAAAACTATCAAATATCATGAGACTTATTCACTATCATGAAAACAGCACTGGAAAGACCTGCCCATATGATTCAATTACCTCCCACCAGGTCCCTCTCATAACACAAGGGAATTCAAGATGAAATGTGGGTGAGGACACAGCCAAACCTTATTATTTCGCTCCTGGCCCCTCACAGATCTCATGTCATCACATTTCAAAACCAATCGTCCCTTCCTGATAGTCCCCCAATGTCTTAACTCATTTCAGCATTAACTCAAAAGTCCACAGTCCAAAGTCCCTTCCACCTATGAGCCTGTATATCAAAAGCAAGTTAGTTACTTCCTAGATACAATGGGGGTACAGGCATTGGGTAATTACAGCCAATCCAAATTGGGCAAAACAAAGGTTCTACAGGCCCCATGCAAGTTCAAAATCCAATGTGGCAGTCACTTCTTAAAGCTCCAAAATGATCTCCTTTGACTCCATGTCTCACATCCAGGTCATACTGATGCATGAGGTAGGCTCCCAAAGCCTTGGGCAGCTCTGCCCCTGTGGCTTTGCAGGGTATAGCCCCTCTCCTGACTACTTTCATGGGCTGGCATTGAGTGTCTGTGGTTTTTCCAGGCACACGGTGTAAGCTGTCGATTCATCTACCAATCTAGGGTCTGGAGCAGCACCCCATTCTACTGGTACCAATTTACTGTATTAATTCATTTTCATGCTGCTAATAAAGGCATGCCCAAGAATAGGCAATTTACAAAAGAAAGAGTTTTAATGGACTTACAGTTCTACATGGCTGGGGAGGCCTCACAATCATGGTGGAAGGCATGGAGGAGCAAGTCACATTTTATGTGGATGGCAGCAAGCAAAGGGAGAGAGAGATTGTGCAGGGAAACTCCCCCTTATAAAACCATCAGATCTCATGAGACTTATTCACTATCACAAGAACAGCACAGGAAAGACCTTCCCTGATGATTCAGTTACCTCCTACCAGGTCCCTTCCACAACACATGGGAATTTAAGATGAGATCTGGGTGGGGACACAGCCAAACCATATCAAATGGCTAAAGAAATCACAATATAGTTCTTACATGTGATAGACATTATGCATCAATTAAGAACATTTCCAAGAAATCCATGTGGTTGGAGAAGGGTCAAGATATTTTTTATCAAACACCAGTGGGTGTAGTAATGCAACTTTAGAGTAATAAGATTGTGAGTAACAAAGATAGCTTCCAAAGGTGGTAATTACATGGCTAGAATACAACCCCAGGCTCTTGTAGCTCTACATGTGAATTAATGGAACACCACATTGGATGTTGGATGAGCTTATAGCTTAAACACATATAGCTCATATATGTTTCAATACTTTGCTTACAGTAACTATTTGGTAAATTATATGTATTTTTCATTCTACCATGGGCGTCCATCCTTCCTCATGTTTTTCCTTGTCTTTATGGAGTCTGAAGTTAAGGAAACATTGTAATGGCACATAGCCGACTCTGGTGAACCCTAAAATATTGTTTCACCAAGGTCCTGGTGACCAGAGAGGAAATAACAGCTGAGCAGCAGCCCTTTTAGAACATAGTCTCTATGCTGTTATTCTTACTTGGATGAGCTGTGCATTACACGAGACCATTGATGATCCACCCAAAATTATATCTTAAGAGTTGAAAAGAGGGAGAAGGAAAATGGGGAGGGGAAGAAAAAAAGCTATTAGTCAGCACTAAATATGACTCTTCCTTCTCCATTCTCTCAGCAGAGAGCCCAAGAACATCTGATTTTCTATGAAAAAGGAAAAACGTCTGAATAATACAGATTGTAACTTCATATATATCTCCACATTCGTACAGGCAGAACTTCAAGAACTACATAATTGAACAATACAGTGTCTTCCTTTTATTCTCCCAAGAATGCCTCAAACGTAGTTTATGTGGCAACTACTGACCATGGACAATGACAGTATCTGGAACATAACAGTTCAATGTGATTCTAGGGTAACCTAGACTTCAAGTAAAAAAGCCTGCTATTATTATTGTTCTCTTTCCCCTTCGTCTAATTCTCACTCTAATTGGCCACTCATGGCATTTTCTTTGGCTGTTTACAAAGTTACTTTTGTCCCCACTGAAGAGTAGAGATTCAGTATTTTTGCTACAGCGACTTGCACTATGAATTTTTTCTTAATTTTTATTTTACTTTAAGTTCTGGGATACATGTGCAGAATGTGCAGGTTTGTCATGTAGATATACATGTGCCATGGTGGCTTGCTGCTCCTATCAACCCATTATCTAGGTTTTAAGCCCTGCATGCATTAGGTATTTGTCCCAGTGCTCTCCCTCTTCTTGCCCCCGACCCCCCAACAGGTCCCGGTGTGTGTTGTTCCCCTCCTTGTGTCCATGTGTTCTCATTTTTCAACGCCCACTTGCACTATAAATATTTACAGTGGTTAATTGTTATCCATTGAGAATGGGTTGGTAGTTTTCAGTGAATAGAGACAATCGAGCTTAAATTTTTTTGCAACCTAAATACAGACAGAGAATCTCTTTCATTTCTTTCCTGCCTTTCATGCTTCTTCCTCTTCCTTTCTTTGCAGAACTTTTCCTTTGGCCCAGAGAAGATCTTCATTAGTGGAGAGATATTAACATTTAGGCTTTGGCTTTCCTGATGCTGTCCTGTCTCCAATATTGCCTTAGGTGCCTCCATCAGTGACTGATCTACTTAGAGAAGAAGGCCAGCCAAAGGAACATTCGGCTAATTGTAAAATCCTTAAGAGGGAAAAATAAATAACTATGATTTTTGAGACCTAAAGTGAGTTTGATTTAGTACCATTTTGTTTGTGACTCATTTTTATTCTTAATTAGTCTCAATTTTACTGGTGTTCATCTTTATTCTAAAGGGCAGTTGGTTCTTTTCATTATCTTAAAGCTGTACTGACTTCCACACCTTTTGCTTGAATCTATTGCCTATCAATTACATGGGCCCCTCCCTGAAGAAAGCGTGACAAATTTAGCTTCTTACTTTGAAATCATTCTCTTTAACCATCAATGCCTAAATTATAGCAGATCACTGTATTACTCAGACTTCGATCATACGATCTAAATGTCTAAATTATTCCACATCCTTCATGACATGTTATTAATGTAACAGTGTTCATCTTGTCAGCTTCTAGCCATGGTGTAAGGGAATGTCATCCAAAAGAGAGTACCTGACATGTTAATCGCTAATAAATCTGAAAAACATGTGTTTGATCAAGGCCGTCCTCCCGGTGTGTAATTCTTTATTTTTTTTTTTCAACATCAGCGAGTTCTTCTGAAATGTAAGACTGTCTCTCTGAAAGTTCTAAATAACCAGTGTTGATTTCAAAACAGGCACTTGCCAATATTTGGTTATTTATAGTAAATCCCTGGTTGGCATTTGCATTGATAATCTATCTTTGTTTGTTGCTGAAGCCATTCAGAGTTCCTGTGTCATATATGGGCTCATTGAGTAGAAAATTCTGCATGCAGATAAGTATACTTTGGTTATAGAAAGCAGCTGTCAGAACACATTTATATTCCAACAGCAGAATAGAAATTAATCTCATAGTGGCTTCAATTCAAATTGGTATAATATTCTAGTAATAAATTCCCTGCCCAGATGGAATCATTTTCTTTATCATAAATATTTTAAAACACTTGATTTCTATTAAAGTCATACAGGACTGAAACTAATTTTAGCTATTTTAAATATTTTAAATGAGCCCCAAAGAGAAAAAGCATTTTGGTTATATAGAATCCATTTAAAAAAAAATTTCAAATTTTACAGAAGTATTTCCTATTATGTAAATTATTTAATCAAAAAGAAAAACTCATTAAATGCTAATTTTGTCTGACTTGACGAACCAAAGAAAAGCACACCTAGTCAGTATTAATTGTATTTCTATCATATGCTTTAATGACACTATAGTCATTGTTTAATATTGAAAGAAATTCTAAAAGTATCTATTATACTTTTCTTCATTTAAGGGCTGAATAAAATTGTATTGCCAATTGGTTTATTGGTTTGCCCTTAAAAATTATTTTCTTCATAATGTTAAAATAAAAGTTTTTGTAGCACAGACTCATTACTGGTCATGTACAGAAAATATCTCACTCCCTGCTTCGCCTTAATGATCTCAGTGTGCTCAGGATCACGACCTTAAGGAGAGCAAATGTTGGCTTCATCAAACCAATGAGTAGAAGCCAATTGCAGGGTTTAAGTTAATCAGTTAGGAATTGCCAGCTTGCAGGAGGTATGATTCAGTATCCTTTGGCTTACATCAACCATCAAGATGTGGAGAGAGAGAGGCTGTCTTCAGGATTGCCAAAATCCGAATCCCATGTGCTGTTACAGATTAATATCAGCCCTAAAATTGTATCTGGAAGTAAACTGGAAAGTAGCCTGGTGTAGTCAGTATAAGTATTACATAACCAGACAGGCAATCTAGAAATCAATGAGAATTTTTAGGCATGAGCAGATGCTTTGAACTGTCTGGAGAAATAATCAATCCCATGCATAAATCAGGGAAAATGCTTTAATTGCACTGATACACAAGTTTGTCCTTGTTCCAATTCCTTCTCAGCTATTGATCCTTATACCTTGAAAGACAAGGAGGGCAGGGATGCAATTCACCAAGCATATCATACATTGCTGGGCATACATTGTGTTCTTAGGTACTATGATTTATCTCAAGAGAACAAAACAGTGGAATGGTTTCAGAAAAATGAAAGTGCTCATAAAGTCATCACAGTTTGAGATAGTTCTGGAACTTCACTGAGGTTGAGTGGGCCATGCTGTCACCTTCTAGCTGGAGGTCCACCTGGGAATCAGGAAGACCAAATCTTTTAGGAAGCACAAGGTGTCCAGTAACTCAAGAAAAATTATTTGTGCAGAATAATGGGAGTCAAAAGGAGAAATCTGATCCTGAAAACAAAAGCCACAAATATAGTTACAAAGTTTGAAGTAGAATTGAAAATTAATACCAGGATAGTGGTTATTTTAGGGTCAAAATAAAGCTGTATTTTCATTATGACTATTGAAATTGTTCAAATAATGAGTAGTGCCATTCAAGACTTAAACCAATTTTGTTCCTGAATTGACTGTTGTTTATTTTATTTTATTTGTGTATTTTTTGAAACTGAGTCTAGCTCTGTTCCCCAGGCTGGAGTACAGTGGTGCAATGTCTGCTCACTGCAGCCTCCACCTCCCCGGTTCAAGCGATTCTCCTGTCTCCGCCTCCTAAGTAGCTGGGATTACAGGAGTGCACCACCATGCCCAGCTAATTTTTGTATTTTTAGTAGAGACGGGGTTTCACCATGTTAGCCAGGCTGGTCTCGAACTCCTGACCTCAAGCAGTCCGCCCACCTCAGCCTCCTAAAGTGCTGGGATTACAGGCATGAGCCACCGTGCCTGGGCAGGCTGTTTATTTTGTTTTGAAATTGACAGTAGTTTTGGAGTCACCTAGACATAGCTTAAGTCACAAAGCAGTAGACGTGTACAGCAGAAAAGAGAAAAATGAAAAGATTTCTTGATCCATTTTATTCCAATCTATCTTTTGTCAGCAGAAATCACATGAGACTATTCTCTTCTGGGCAGATGGTTATTTACCCTAATGTAAAAGCTCTTCAGAAAAGGTAGAGGATCCCACAACCTCAGTAGATCCTTTCTCATATATACTTCACAAGGGATTTGAAGCACATTTTCTTACTCTGTCTGCTCAGAATAACTCTGCAACCTTTTGTGAATAATAACCTTTATGTGTTGGCTAGAAGATTACTTCTCTATTTCCTTTTTTACTTTATTGCAACATTCCCAGGGCCAGTTAAAGGTGATGTCAAGAAAATTGTAAAGTTCATCAATTTTGGTTCTAAAACTTCAGAAAATTCACACAACAAGAATCACCAATAATGCTTAACCTTATGTACATTCTATATTTAAAAGAAACTTCATTGTTTCAAAATGAAAGCCAGTTGAGTAGCCTGGAGATGGGGAGGCTGTCATTACATTTAACTTCTTTTTTCATTTTTTGAGACGGAGCCTCGCTCTGTTGCCCAGGCTTGAGTGCAGTGGCACGATCTCGGCTTACTGTAACCTCTGCCTCCCAGGTTCAAGTGATTCTCATGTCTCAGCCTCCCCAGTAGCTATGATTATGGGTGCGTGTCACCTCGCCCAGCTAATTTTTGTATTTTTAGTAGAGACGGGGTTTCATCATGTTGGCCAGGCTGGTCTCGAACTCCTGACCTCAAGTGATCTGCCTGCCTCGGCCTCCAAAAGTAGTGGGATTACAGACATGAGCCACCGCACCCGGTCATTACATTGAACTTCTAACGCTGGAAATTGCCCGCAAACTACTTCCAGTTTAATACACGGTGCTGCCCCTAGGTGGGGCAGATGCTTTGGTGTTTCTCACTAGCCCCAGTGCATAAAGGTCTTTGCCGTCAGAGAAATATAGTAAACATGAATGTCCACCTTAAAAGAAGAATTGAATGCAAAATATATAGAATTGCCACTCAGCCTGATAGGGATTTGTGGAAGAAAAGAAGGGTGGTAAATGATCACAGAATGTATACGCTAAGAGGAACTGAACTGTTCTTACTATTAGATTACAGAGAAGAAAACTGAGGGCCATGGAGTGATTTTTCCAAATTAGGTAAAGTAGTTGACAGCAGGACTACTAGTCCTAGCATTTGCACAGTTAACAAACAGCTAGGCAGTCAGTGCAAGCATGCTGATTACACATACATAACTTACAGTTAACAGCAGGGCTATTAGTCCAAGTATTTGTAAAGTAGTCAACTGCTAGGCAGCCAATGGTAGGATGCTGATTACACATATATAACTTGATATACCTATAGTGACAACTGGTGATTCCTCTTCCCTAATTTGCCTTGTGAGTCACCCAGACATGAGTCTCCCAGGAGTATCATGATACAGCAGGTCCATAGAATTGACTCTCTTCATATCTTTCAGCTTCCCTAGATTGTGGATTAAGAATTAGGCACTTTGAGATACTCTGCTTTTACGTTTAACCATCACTAGAGAAGAGCTGCTTCTCTTCTAGACTACTTGGAAATGAATGACACTCATAAAACACCACAGTTATACCTTCCTTCCAAATTAATACCCTCAAATCCTCCAGGTGGTAGCCCAGTGTAAAAACACACTCCCTGTAAGTTTGCGTCTTAGGAGTTTCTTCTTGACTTGGACTCTCAAGCCAAGGGAACATACGGATCTGAATGTTTCAGCCCATTATGACATTCAAATCTGTGGATTTAGGAAACACTTGATGTTGTCACTATTGCCATGTGGCACTTTGGTTAGTCTAATAGTGACTCATGAAGCTGGATGTTACCTCCTGACCATTGCTGCTGCTCCTTTTACCGAAATTCAGCAAGCTTGATCACTGAAGAACATATCAGGAGTCAAACACGAGAGCTAAAACTCTAAATCCAATCTTTTTTTTTTTTCTTCTTTTGAGACAGATTCTTGCTCTGTTGCCCAGGCTGGAGTGCAGTGGTGTGATCTCGACTCACTGCAAACTCTGCCTCCTAGGTTCAAGTGATTCCCCTTCCTCAGCCTCCTGAGTAGCTGGGACCACAGGTGCGTGCCACCTACACCTGGCTAATTTTTACAATTTTAGTAGAGACAGAGTTTTGCCATGGCTGGTCTTGAACTCCTGGCCTCAAGTGGTCCACCCGCCTCGGCTTCCCAAAGGGCTGTGATTACAGGCATCAGCCACCATACCTGGCATAAATTCAACCTTGAAACATAAGCTCCAAGATAAGACACTTACTAAATAAGCATGATAAGACCCATATAAAAGAAAAGAAGAGGCTGTGCTTGGTGGCTCATGCCTGTAATCCCAGCACTTTGGGAGGCCGAGGCGGGTGGATCATGAGGTCAGGAGATTGAGACCATCCTGGCTAACACAGTGAAACCCCGTCTCTACTAAAAATACAAAAAATTAGCTGGGCGTGGTGGCGGGCGCCTGTAGTTCTAGCTACTCGGGAGGTTGAGGAAGGAGAATGGCGTGAACCCGGGAGGCGGAGCTTGCAGTGAGCCGAGATCGCGCCACTGCACTCCAGCCTGGGCGACAGAGCGAGACTCCGTCTCAAAAAAAAAAGAAAAAGAAAAGGAGAACTGTGCATAGACTACAACAATGAGAAATGAGCAGGAATTTACCACACAACTCTTCCTAACCATGGATTAAAAACAAATAGACATTTCCCTTACTGATTCAGTCTATGTTTAGGCCTACATCTCAGATTAAAGGGTATTCATCTGCAAAATTGATGGCTGGAAAATGCAGCTAATTTTGGAAAATGATACCAGATCCTTTAAAGATCTAAGTCAAAGTTCTATGTTTTTCAGATTGTGAACTATAAGGAAGCATATACTTTTCAATGAAATGGATACAAACAGGAGACGGAAATACTGGGTAAAAGAGGGTAGTTCCCAGGCAAATGCCCTATCCCCAAGCTTGGAAACTCACAGCCCTAAATGGGAACAGGCCTTACTGTTTTTGTGCCCAAATTTTGCCTTTTGGTCCACCATGCCCCCACTATCCTGTACCCATATAAGTCCCAAACCCCAGACTCCAAGAGCAGATGAGCAGAGCAGAGGAGCAGAAGAGTGGTACAGCAGAGGAGAGAAGAGAAAGAGCATCTGAACGTCGAGAGGAGTTCGGCTGGGGACGGTTGGAGAGGAGATCGGCTGTGGGACAGTTGAGCTCTAGGGAAAGATCATCTTCCCACTCCATCCCCTTACCAGCTCCCCATCCATCCCACTGAGAGCCACCTCCATCATCCTTCAAGACCATGTGTGACCTGATTCTTCCTGGACATTGGACAAGAACTGGGGTACCAAGAGGGCACTGAGCTTTTTAACACTTAAGCCATCTGCAGATGGCAGAGCTAAAAGAACACTGCAGCATGCCCACTGGGGCTTCAGCAGCCACAGGCACCCACCCCTAGATGCCACCATGGGGCCAGAGCCCAAAAGCACTCGTCCTGGCTCCTGCACCTGCCCATCTGTGTGCTCCCCCTTCCATAAGAGGTTTGAGCAGCTGCAGTGGCCCAACAGATGAGCCACGCCCTGTCACACATCCTGCAAGGGAGGTCAGGGAACTCTCCCCTTTCAAACCTGTTTACTATAGAGCCTACACAAGTTTGCTTGTATGGATATTTAAATACTTTTAGACATTTGCTGGATGTGTCTTTGGCCAAGATACTTTACATCTGTCATTTGGTTTCCTTATTTGGGAAACAAGGATCTATTCATTCATTTATTCAAAACCTATCATGGAGCAGTAATTACCTGCCTGACTTTTTACACACTGCAGAGTTGTGTGAGGAAGAAAAGAGAACATAGGAAAGCCTTTAAGAAATAGGAATCATTACATAAATATGTTATCATAATTATCTATCCTATGCTAAAATGCTCTCCAAAGGAGAAAAATGCCTAAATATGGACAGGTCATATAGGAATCAAAAGTAAAGTATTCAAATAATGCTCTAAGTGATAAATATAAAAGTTTACCAAAATCTGTGTAATGTTCAGTTTCCAAATTCAAAGTTTAGACCAAAGTTTCTGCTGCTTCTCCAATGTATAATAGTATATGTAGCCATTTTTTGATATGTAGCCATTTTTTTGATAGAGTATTGTGTGCTATTATGGATAAGGGCTAAGTATCTTATACATATTCTTATGTTAAATTTTAATTCTTAGCACAGTCCTATTAAGTAAAGATTATTATTTTCAATTACAGGTGAGGATAGGGAGTCACAGAAATTAAGCTATTTGCCTGAGGTCACACCCCTGGTTAGTAGAAGAGCTGGGCTTTGAGCCTCCAGCAGCCGGGCTACAGACTGTGGTCTTACCCACTACACTGCACAACACTTCACTGAAAAGAGACAGCTATACTGGGATGTACTAAAATTTTAAGTGTCATTATAGAACCCCTGGTTGAAAGGACTTTGTTATTGAGAGGTCAGTGATTTATAGAAAAATCTTTATATTTCATCCCTCTTCCCTTTGTGCATCTGGGAGATAATAAGGCAGAATTTTAATCTATGTTTTGTTCAGGAATGACTATTGCTCATGTAAATACTATCAAGAAGAACCCTACTTTAAACTTTCTACCACATTTTTTCCAGGAATAAAGGCTTTCAAGGACAAACATTATCACAGATTGCTGCTCAACAGTGAATGTCTCAAAAATCTGCACAGTTATATTTGAAAAGAAGCCAAATATGTGAAAAAAAAGTCCACTTCAAAAACTTAATGAAGGCAATTTGTCAACAATTTCACACATCATTTGCCCACAACCTTTGAATAGAAGGTTTCCCAATATACCCTTTCCCCTTGTGAACTTCTGGTCATATGCATTTTAGTGATTCATTAATCATCATCTTCCCCCAAAACTGAGATGGAAGGAGAATACATCCAAGATAAGAGAACTGTGAAAATGTATTCTATGCCTTTTTTTTTTTAACACAATGTCAGAGAAATGCACACAGAATAACATGAGTCTAAGATCAGAGGCTGATCTAAGACTTGGAGTGAATTTGTCATACAAAAGTTTAGAAAAACGTAATGCACCTAAGAATCCCTAGATCTTAGACTCCTAAAATTTCTGTAGCGTGAGAGAGAGAAAAGAGACAATAGCGTAGAATCAGTGATGGGTGAGTGAATATGACTTAACACAGAAAAATAAGCAAAGCCTCTTGGGGTACAGATTCTTTAAATAATTGACCAGAAACTCTTTGCAAAAGACCTACTTATCAAAGAACTAACTTAAAACCATTACTGTTGATTGTCAGCATGCTTTTGTAACCAAAATGCCTGAGGGATAAGTTGATGGAAAGTAATTAATAAGACCAAGAATAAGGTTTACTGCATGTAACTGATACTATTTGTAAATCTGGGACTCATAAAGGATTGTACTAATTGACGGCAGAGACACAGATGTTTCTGCCATTTTAGTAAAGGGAAAAAGTGTAAGAACACACCACCCAACAGAGAAGCGGGTGCAAAACACGTGGAGCTGTAGTGCTTACCACAGAAACAATTTTCAGTTATGTTTTTAATGTAAGGTACAATTTTCCTATTGCACACTTTGGGCAGCCCACATGTGGGACTCAGGTGTGGCATCTACATTGACAAATAAACATAGTTTTAAAAAATTTGTACAAATGTAAGGGGTACAAGTGCAGTTTCGCTACATGGATATATTGCATAGTGATGAAGCCTGGGCTTTTCATATATCCATTACCTGAATAATGTACGTTGTACCTATTAAGTAACTTATCAACCCTCACTCCCCCTCACTCTTCTCACCCTTCCAAGTCTCCAGTGTCTATCTTTTCACACTCTGTGTCCATGTGCACACATTATTTAGCTTCCATTTATAAGTAAGAACATGTGGTATATGACTTTCTGTTTCTGAGCTGTTTAACTTAAGATAATGGCCTCCAGTTCCATCCATGTTGCCACAAAAGACAGAATTTCATTCTTTTTTATGATGAATAGTATTTTATGTTGTGTGTGTGTGTATATTTATAGATACACACCGTATTTTCTTTATTAAATCAAGTGTTAATGAATACACATTTCTGTACATGAATAATCATCACACAGAGAAACACATCAAGAAGTCAGTCTCCTTTACAATAACTGCAAAAAATTACGTAGGAAAAAATATAACCATGGGTTTTAAAGCTCTCTACAAGGAAAACTACAAAGCACTAATGAAAGAAATTGTAGGTGACACAGACAAATGAAAAAATCTTCCATGGTCATGGATCAGAAGAATTAATATCATTAAAATGACCACACTGCCCAAAGCAGTCTACAGATTCAATGCAATCTCTATCAAAATACCAATGGAATTTTTCATAAACTTAGAAAAAAAATCTTAAAATTCATGTGAAACAAAAAAACAGCCCCAATAGCCAAAGCAATCCTAAGCAAAAAGCACAAAGCTTGAGGCATCATATTACCTGACTTCAAATTATACCACAAGGCTATAATAACCAAAGCAGTATGGTACTGATATATAAAAATAGACACATAGACCAAGAGAACAGAATAGAGAAACCAGAAATAAAGCCACATATCTAACCAACTGATCTTTCACAAAATCGACAAAAACATACTACACTGGGGAAAGGGTACCCTTTGCAATAAATGGTGCTGGGAAAATTTGATTGCCATATGCAAAATAATGAAACTGGACCAGCTGTCTCTCATCATATACAAAAATCAATTCAAGATGAATTACAGACTTAAACATAAGATCTGAAACTATAAAAATACTTGGAAAGTAGTTTGATAAGACAAGGTGAAATGTACACTTGACCTGGCATATTGGGGTTCTACAGAGAAACAGAACATATGTGTGTGTGTGTGTGTGTGTGTATGTATATATATATATATATATATACATACATACACACACATATATACACACACATATATATACACACACACATATATATACATATATATGCACACACACACATATACACACACATATATATGCACACACACATATATATACATATACACACATGTATATGAGGAGGTTTATTATGTCTCCATATGATTATGGAGACAGAGAAGTCTCCTAAATCTGCTAAATAACCAGGAAAGCTGGTAGTGTAATTCAGTCTAAGTCCAAAGCCCCCATGAGAACCAGGGAGCTTGCTGGTTGTTAAGTCCCAGAGTGCAAATGCTGGAGATCCAGGAGCTCCGATGTTCAAGGGCAGGAGAATATGGATGTCTTAGCTCAAAAAGGGAGAGAGAATTCACCTTTCCTCTGCCTTTTTCTCTTATTTGGGCCCTCAACGAATTGGATAATGCCCATCCGTGCAAGTGAGGATAGGTCTTTTTTACTCTGTGTACTAATTCAAATTCTAATCTCTTCCTGAAACACCCTCATAGACACTACTAGAAATAATGTTTAATCAGCTATCCAAACATTCCTTAACTTAGTCAAGTTGACACATAATTAACCATCATGGCCTGATAGCCAGATAATTCAGCAAAAAGAATTATGACTGGTAAAAATAGGGAAATTGGTCAAAGACTAGGAAACTGGTAGAAGACTTGGAAAAATGATGGAATAAATCATCAGATGATTTTCTTCCTTCAATCCATTTTCTCAGTATAAGGATGAATTGTGTTTTTGAAACTATTTGGATTATAATCATTCGTAGCACTGGCGGTGTAATACATTTGGCATGTATTTGTATGTGTATGTGTTTCCATGCACAAATATTTATATTTATTCTTGTGAGTGCTTTTTCAGAATGAAATTTTTGAGCTACACTTATTACTCACCTGATTTTAGTTAATTTTACTAGGTATTTACTGAAATTATCAAAGACGTTAATGGAAGGATAATTTGGCAGAGAGCAAGTTACTATTTACATTTAGATAGACGTCAGAAAACATGCTAGTATATAGCAGACAAACCCTAGATAACTTCCTATGCTCATGCCCTGGATAATCTGCTCCCCTTGAATGTGGGAGGGACCTGTTACTTGCTTCTAACAAACAGAATATGGCAAAGGTGATGGAATGTCACTCCCATGATTATGTTATGATATATACACATATGCATACACAACATTGCACCTGCTCATCACATGTGGGAGCTTGTGCCACACAGGAAATCTCATCTCAGAGTTATAATGCTTTGGTTTTAAGCAATGACCAATCCTTTTTTCGAAATGAGATACATGAAACAATCTTGAAAAAGAAGAACAGAGTAGAAGGACTTATACTTTCTGACTTCAAAACTTACTACAAAGCAATAGTAATGATGATAGTGTGGTTCTAGCACACAGGTAACCATAGATATCAATAAATTAGAATAAAGATTTCAGGAATAAACTTGAAGCTCTGGACAACTGATTTTCAGCAAATGTACCAAGATTATCCAATTGAGAAATATTGATCTTTACAACAGATGGTTTTGTAACAACTGGATAGCAACGCACAGAAGAATAAAGTTAGACCCTTACCTCACACCACATACAAATATCAATTTAAAATGAATCAAAGACTTAAAAGAGCTAAAACTATAAAACTCTTAGAAGAAAACATAAGGGTAAATCTTCACAATCTTTGATTTGACAAAGGATTCTTGGATATGACACCAAAAACATTAGTAACGAAAGAAAAAATAGATAAGTTGGATTTCAGCAAAGTTAAAAACTTTTGTGCTTTGTAGGACATCATCAAGAAAGTGAAATAAGGCCAGGAATAGTGGCTTACACCTGTAATCTCAGCACTTTGGGAGGCCAAGGTGGGAGGATCGCTTGAGTCTGGGAGTTTAAGGCAGTCGTAGGCTACATAATAAGACCTTATCTCTAGTAAAAATAAAAAAATGTGGTGGGCGTATGCCTGTGGTCCCAGCTACTTGTGAGGCTGAAGAAAGAGGATTGTTTGAGCCCAGGAGGTTGAAGCTGCAGTGAGCCATGATTGTGCCACTGCATTCCAGCCTTGGTGACAGAGTGAGACCCTGTCTCAAAAAAACAAAAACAAACAAAAAGAGAAAGTGAAATGTCAATCCAAAGAATGGAGGGAAATACTTATAAATCATATGTCTCATAAGGAACTTGTATCCATTATAACTCAATAATAACAAAGAACCTAATATCTGAATAGACATTTCTCCAGAAAGCTTTATGCATGACCAATAATCACCTGAAAAGACGCTTGAGGTGGAACCTCTGCTTTCAAAATGGTGGCTTAGAAGCTAGCTGGCTTCATTACTCCCACAAAGAAAACCAAAACCAAACATACAGCACTGACATTATCACCAGGAAAATCCTAGGAAATAAGCATGAGGATGAGACAGTATCTGGAGCCAAAGAAAAGTAAAAAAACTCTGAGCAGATGGTAAGAGAATCTGACTTTTATATCTGCAGTGCCCCTTCCCCCAATTGCCAAGCACCAAACACATGGAAAACGCTTTCACATTTTCTACACTGGCAAAAGAGTTAAACAACAAGCTTCTGCACTACCTTATTTCCCAGCAGGAAATCTGTCCCTGCTTCTAGCCGAGGGAAGGACTGGAAGTGTCAGAAGAAAGAAATATTTCTGAGGACAGCCAGAGACAGAGGGGGTGGGTGGGACTACCATCCTCAGCCCTGGAAACTGTTAACTTGGCCAAAGGCAATGCCAAATCAGAGTGGCTGATGAGCAGCACCATGCTGTAAAATGTTTGTTCCACTGGTCCCCTGGGCACCATCTAGCCAGCCTTTCACACTACTGGAATACCCTCTTTGGCACCTCTCTTTTTCCAAACAGGTGGCAGTCTGACTGTTTACTAGAAATAGGCAAACCTGGGCTTAAGGCACCATCTACTGCCAAAAAGGAGGCAGTGACCTAGAGTAAAAAAAAATAAAATCAACAGATTAATTACAAAGAATCTCTAAGCAAATGTATCCAATAAAGACCAAAACAAGCCAAGCAGAGAAGACTGGAATAACTAACTAATTCTTCAATGCAAAAACATAGACATACATCCACAAGAAACAACCATAGTTCCACAAAGGAACCATGACCTCCTCAAACAGACAAGCAAGGAATCTGTGATCAACCCTATGCAAAATCCCTGAACAGTAATTCAAAATAGCACTTTTAAGGAAGCTCAGTGATTTCTAAGATAGCATAGAAAATTGATTCAGAAATTTATCAGAAACACTTAAAGAGATTGAAATAATTTTAGAACTGAGAAATACACTTGCTAATCTGAAAATTTTATTAGAGGCTCTCAACAGCAGAATGAATCAAACAGAGGAAAGAAGCAGTAAGCTCAAACACAGTCTATCTGAAAATATACAAAGGAGAAAAATGAAGAAAGAATGGAAAGGAATCAAAATTACCTATAAGGTAAAGAAAATTGCCTGAAAAGACCACACTTAGGAAATATTTGTGTTCAAGAGGGAGTTGAGCAAGAGCAGAAGGTAGAAAGTTTATTCAAAGAAATAATAACAGAAAATTTCCCAAAATTTGAGAAAGAGATAAATATGCAAGTACAGGAAGATTAAAGAACACAAGAAGTATGTAACCTAAATAAGACTACTCCAAGGCACATAATAATCAAACTCTCAAAGGTCAAGGACAAAGAGGATTCTACAAGCAAAAAGAGAAAAGAAGGAAATAACATTTAAAGGACATCCAATTTCTCTAGGAACATACTTCTAAATGGAAACCATACAAGCCAGGAGAGAGTGAGATGAGATTTTCAAAGTATGAAAAAAAAAACCCTGCCATTCATGAATACAGCAAAATTATCTTTCAAATATGAAGGATAGATAGTCTTTTCCAGAAAAACAAAAGCAGAGATAATTCACCATCTTATAAGAAAGGCTAAAAGGAAATCTTCCATCTGAAAGAATAAAAAAACCTCTAACATGCAATAAGAAAACATCTGAAGGTATAAAAACCACTGGTAAAATTAAATACATGGATATATCTAGGATACGCTAATACCATAATTATGGTGTGCAATCTTCTCATAATTCTAGTATGAAGACCAGTGGATAAGTCTATCAAAACCCATAATACCTATAGCAACCTGGTAAGAGAAAGGAAATATAAAATATGTAAATTGAGACAACATAAAGTAAAAATGTGGGGGAAACAGAGTTAAAATGTAAAGCGTTTCTTTTTTACATTCTTTGTTTCTATTCTTTTCTTTGTGATTTAAGATAAGTTGTCATCTCTTTAAAATAACTTGTTATGTTTATAAGTTGTTTTTTGTCAGCCTCATGGTAATCACAATATATCTATGATAGATTTGCTAAACATAAATGACAACAAATAAAAACATACCACTAGAGAAAATCACTTAACCACAGAGGAAGACAATAAAAAAGTAGGAAGGGAAAAGAGGAGTTAAAAAGCAACCAGAAAATAATCAACAAAAATGTCAGTATTACTCATCAATAATAATGCTGAATGTAAATATGGACTCAATTCTCCAATGAAAAGGCATAGAGTGGCTGAATGGATAAAGAAAGAAGACCTAACTATATGCTGCCTGCAAGAAACCCACTTCATCTATAAGGAAAGGATACATATAGGCTGAAAGTGAAGAGGTAAAAAAACATATTCCATGTGACTGAAAACCAAGAAAGAGTAGGAGCAGTTATACTTAAATACAATGCACTATAAGTAAAAGACTGTAGAGACAAAGGAGAATACTATATAATAATAAAGTAGTCAATTTATGTTTATAACAATTACAAATATCTAGGCAGCAACACTGAAGCTCTCAAGTATATAAAGCAAACATTAATAGATCTAAAGAGAGAGCTAGACTGCAATACAATAATAGTGGGGAACTTTAACACCCCATTCTCAGTAATGCACAGAGCATCCAGACAGAAAATCAACAAAGAAACTGTGAAGTTAAACTATATACTAGATTGAATAGTCCTAACTGACATTTACAGAACACTTCCCTCAACTGCTGCAGAATACACGTTCTTTCCATCAGCACATGGAACATTTTCCAAAACAGGTTATAGTTTAGGTTAGAAAACAAGTCTGTACAAGTTAAAAAATACAGAAATCATATTAACTATCTTCTCTGACTACAATGGAAGAAAACTGGAAATCAATGACAAAAGGAACTTTGGAAAATACACAAACACATGGAAATTAAACATGTTCCTGAACAACCAATGAATCAATGAAGAAATTAAGAGGGAAATTTAAACATTTCTTAAAACAAACAAAAATGGAAAATACAACATACAGGATTTATGGGATATGGCAAAAACAGTACTGAGAAGAACATTTATAGCAATAAATGCCTGCATCAGAAAAGTAGAAAGACTTCAAATAAATAATCCAATGATAGATCTGAAGTAAACAGAAAAGCATGAACAAACTAAACCCAAAATTAGTAGAAGGAAAAAAGTAATAAATATCAGAACAGAAATAAATAAAATGGAGATAAAAATAGATTACCAAAACAAAAAACTGATTTTCTGAAAAGACAAACGAAATTGACAAACGTTTAGCTAGACTAAGAAAAAAAGAAAGAAAACCCAAATAAACAAAATCAAAAACAAAAACGGAGATATAAGAGAGACCATAGAGATACAAAAAAATCACTAGAGATTATTATGAACAACTACATACCAAGAAATAGGAAACCCCAGAAGAAATGGGTAAATTCCTGGACACGTACGACCTACCAAGATTGAAGCAAATGATGAAATAAAAAACCTCAACAAACAAATAATGAATAATGAGATCAAAGCCATAATAAAAAGTCTTCCACCAAAGGAAATGCCAGGACCGGATGGCTTCACTGCAGAATAATAGCAAATATTTAAAGAAAAATTAACACCACTTTTCAAACTCTTCAAAAAAATTTAAGAGGAGGGAATACTTCCAGACTTATTCTATGAGGTCAGCACTACCCTGATAACAAAACCAGACAAGGACACAACCAAAAGAAAGAAAACTAGAGGCCAATATCTCTGATGAATAGAGATGCAAAAATCCTCAACAAAATACTAGCAAGAAGAATTCAACAGCACATTAAAAAGATCGTTTACCATCATCAAGTGAGATTCATCCCAGGAATGAATGATAGTTCAACATATGCAAATCAATAAATGTGATATATTACATTAACAAAACCAAGAACAAAAAACTTATGATCATTTCAATAGATGTTGAAAATTATTTGATAAAATTTAACGTTACTTTATGATTAAAACCTTCAACAAACTAGATAAAGAAGGAACACACTTCAAACTAATAAAGGCCATCTATGAGAAACCCATAGCTAACATCATACTGAATGGGAAAAATTGAAAGCCTTTCCTTCAAGATATGGAACAAGACACGGTACCCACTGTCATCACTTTTATTCAACATAATACTTGAAGTCCTGGGAAGACCAATCAGAGTAGAGAAGGAAATAAAGGGCACTCAAATTGGTAAGGAAGAAGTCAAATTAGCTTTGTTTGCTGATGACCTGACTTTATACTTAGACAAACATAAAGACCCCACCAATAACAGGTTAGTTAATTCCATAAAGGAATTCAGCAAAGTTGCAAGATACAAAATCAACCTACAAAAATCAGTGGCATTTAAATCTGTGAACAGCTAACACTCTGAAAAAAATGAAGATATTAATCCCATGTAAAATAGCTACAAATAATATGAAATATCTAGAAATCAATTTAATCTAAGAAGAGGAAGCTCTATAAAAGGTAAAGTATAAAACACTGATGAAAGAAATTGAAGAGAGTACACAAAAAAATGAAAAGGTATTTTATGCTGATGGATCAAAAATTAATGTTGTTAAATGAAAATTCTGCCCAAAACAACTTGCAGATTCAATGCAATCTCAATATAATACCAATGTCCTTTTTCACAGAAATAAAATAAATAATCCTAAAATTTATATGGACTCACGAAAGTCCCCAAATAGTCAAAGGAATTCTGAGCAAACAGAACAAAGCAGGATACATCACACTCTTGACATAGACCAACTGGACAGAATAGAGAAGTTAAATATAAATCCATGCATTTACAGCCAATTCACTTTTAACAAAGGCACCAAAACATACACTGAGGAAAGGATAGTCTCTTCAATAAATGGCACTGGGAAAACTGGTTAACCATATGTGGAAGAATGAAACTAGATCCCTATTGCTCACTGTATACCAAAATCAAATAAAAATGGATTAGAAACTTCAATCTAAAACTGGAAACTCTGAAACTACTAGCAGAAAACCTTGAGACAATGGTCTAGGGCATTAGTCTGGGCAAAAAATTTTCTGTAAGGCCTGAAAAACAAAGGAAAATAAAGCAAAAATGGACAAATGAGATTACATCAATTTGAAAAGCTTCTGTTCAGCAAACGATACAGTGAACAAAGTGAAAAGACAACCTGCAAAGTGGGAGAAGGTATTTACAAACTATCCATCTGATAACGGATTAATAACCAGAATATATAAGGAACTCAAACAAATCAATAGCAAAAAAAATTATTCAATTAAAAATGGGCAACTTGGCTGAATAGATGTATTAGTCAGGGTTCTCTAGAGGGACAGGACTAATAGGATAGATGTATATATGAAAGGGAGTTTATTAAGGAGTATTGACTCACACAATCACAATGTGAAGTCCCACAACAGGCCATCTGCAAGCTAAGGAGCAAGGAAGCCAGTCCGAATCCCAAACCTCAAAAGTAGGAAAGCTGACAGTACAGCCTTCAGTCTGTGGCCGAAGGCCTGAGACTCCCTGGCAAACCACTGATATAGGTCTAAGAGTCCAAAAGCTGAAAAATTTGGAGTTCAATGTTTGAGGGCAGGAAGCATTCAGCACAGGAGAAAGATGACACCTGGAAGACTCAGCCAGTCTAGGTCCTTCCACGTTCCTCTGCCTGCTTTTATCCTGGTTGCACTGGCACCTGACTATATGGTGCCCACCCAGATTGAGGGTGGGTATGCCTCTCCCAGTCCACTGACACAAATTTTAATCTCCTTTGGCAACATCCTCACAGACACACCCAGGAACAATATTTTACATCCTTCAATCCAATCAAGTTGACACTCAATATTAACTATCACAATGGATATCTCTTGAAAGAAAACATACAAATGACCAACAGTTATAGGAAAAAATGCTCAACATCACTAATCATCAGAGAAATGCAAATCAAAACCATGATGAGGTAATAATAAAGATCAGAGAAGAAACAAATCAAATTGAAATAAAAAAGCAAGAAAAAAAATCAATGAAACAAAAAGTTCTTTGAAAACTTAAAATTGACAAACCTTTAGTCAGTCTAACTAAGAAGAGGGAAGATCCATATAAATAAAATAAGAAATGGAAAATAAAACTTTACAACTAATACTAAAGATATTTAAATGGTCATTAGAGGCTAACTAAGAGCAACTATATGCCAATAAATTGGAAAACCTAGAAGAAATGGACAAATTCCCAGACACATACAACCTACCAAGATTGAACCATGAAGAAGTCCAAAACCTGAAAAGACCAATAACAGGTAATGAGATCAAAGCTGTAATAAAAAGTTTCCTGCTAAAAGAAAGCCCAGGACCAGATGGCTTCACTGCTAAATTATACCAGACATTTTAAGAAGAACTAATACTAGTCCTATTCAAACTATTCTGAAAAATAGAAGAGGAAGGAATACTTTCGAGGTCATTCAACAAGGCTGGTATTACCCTAATACCAAAAATGAGACAAAGACACATCAAAAAAAGAAAACTATATACCAATATCTCTGATGAATATTAATACAAAATACTGGTAAACTGAATTTAACAATATATTAGAAAGATCATTCATCATGACTAAGTAGAATTTATCCCTGGAATGCAAGGATGATTCAACATACTCAGATCAATCAATGTGATACATCATATCAACAGAACGAAGGATAAAAACCATATGATCATTTTAATTGGTACTGAAAAAGCATTTGATAAAATCCAACATCCCTTCATGATAAAAACTCTCAGAGAAAATGTGGTACATATACACTATGGAATACTATGCAGCCATAAAAAGGAATGAGGTAATATCCTTTGGAGGAACATGGATGGAGCTCAAAGCCATTATCTTCAGCAAACTAATGCAGGAACAGAAAACCAAACATCACATGTTCTCATTTAGAAGAGGGGGCTGAACAATGAGAACACATTGACACAGGGAGGGGAACAACACATATTGGGGTCTGTTGGGAGTGGTTAGGGGGAGGGGGAGGGAGAGCATCAGGAAAAATAGCTAATGCATGTGGGGCTTAATACCTAGGTAATTGAGTTGATAGGTGCCACAAACCACCATGGCACACATTTACCTGTGTAACAAACCTGCACATCCTGCACATGTATCCTGGAACTTAAAATAAAATATTTAAAAAAAGAAGGAACATGATTCAACATAATAACAGCTATATATGACAGACTCACAGCTAGTATCTCATTGAATGGGGAACAACTAAAAGTCTTTCCTCTAAGATCTGGAACATGACAATGATGCCACTTTCACCACTGTTATTCAACATAGTACAGGAAGTCCTAGCTAGAGAAATCAGAGAATGGAAAGATATAAAGGGCATTCAAATTGGAATGGAAGAAGTCAAATTATCATTATTCGCATATGATATAATCTTGTATTTGGAAATACCTAAAGACTCCACACACACAAACAGAACTGTGAGAACTGATAACCAAATTCAGTAAAGTTGCAGGATACAAAATCAACATGCAAAAATCAGTAGCATTTCTATATGACAACAGTGAACAATGTGAAAAAAAATAAAAAAGTAATCCCATTTACAATAGCCACACACAAATTTGAATACCTAAGAATTAGCTTAACCAAACAAGTGAAAGATCTCTGTAAGGAAAACTATAAAACACTGATGAAAGAAATTGAAGAGGACACCAAAAAAAAAAAAAAAAAAAAAAAGAAAAGAAAAAATATTCCATGTTCCTGGCTTGGAAGAATCGATATTGGTAAAATGTCCATACTACCCAAAGCAATCTACAGATCCAGTGTGATCTCTACCAAAATACCAATGACATTCTTCACAGAAATAGAAAAAACAATCCTAAAACTTATGTGGAACCACAAATGACCCAGAATAGCCAAAGTTACTCTAAACAAAAAGAACAAAACTGGAGAAATCACATTACTTAAAATTATGCTACAGAGCTATAGTAACCAAAACAGCATGGCACTGGCATAAAAATAGACATATAGACCAACAGACCAGAACAGAGAATACAGAACCAAATCCACACATTTATGATGAAGTTGTTTTGACAAAGGTGCCCCAAACATACAGTGGGGAAAAGACAGATCTTCAATAAATGGTGCCAGGAAAATAGGATATCCAAATGCAGAAGAATGAAACTGGAACACTATCTCTAGCCACATACAGAAATCAGATCAAAATGGATTAAGGACTTAAATCTGTAACCTCAAACCATGAAACTACTAGAGGAAAATTTGGGGGAGAATCTCCAGGACATTGGTCTAGGCAAAAATTTCTTGAGCAATACCCCACAAGCACAGGCAACCAAAACAAACATAAGCAAATGTGATTACATCAAATTAAAAGTTTCTGCAAAGCAAAAGATACAATCAACAAAGTGAAGAGACAACTCACACAATGGTAGAAAAATATCTGCAAACTACCCATCTGACAGGACAGTAATAACCAGAATAAATAAGGAACTCAAACCACTCCACAGGGAAAAAGCTACTAATCCAATTAAAAGATGGCCAAAAGATTTCAACAGACATTTCATAAAAGAAGACACACAAATGGTAAACAGAGACATAAACAGGTACTGAATATCACTGGTCATCAGAGAGATGCAAATCAAAACTACAATGAAATATCATCTCAACTTAGTTAAAATGGTTTATATCCAAAGACAGGCAATAACAAATGCTGATAAGGATATGGAGAAAAGGGAACACTTATGCACCGTTGGCAAGAATGTAAATTAGTCAAACCACTGAGGAGAACAGTTTGGAGGTTCTTCAAAAAAGTAAAAATTGAGCTACCATATGATCTAGCAATCCCACTGCTGGTTATATACCCAAAAGAAAAGAAATCAGTATATTGAAGAGGTATCTGTGCTCTTACGTTTGTTACAATACTGTTTACAATAGCTAAGATTTGGAAGCAACCTAACTGCCCAACCACAGATGAATGGATAAAGAAAATGTGGTACATATACACAATAGAGTACTATTCAGCCATAAGAAAGAAGAGAATCAGTAATTTGGAACAATATGGATGGAATTGGAGGTCATTATGTTATGTGAAATAAGCCAGGCACAGAAATACAAACATTACATGTTCTCACTTATTTGTGGGATTGAAAAACCAAAACAATTTAATGGATGGAAATAGAGAGTAGAAAGATAGTTACCAGAGGCTGAGAAGGGTAGTGGGAGGCTCGGGGAGAGGCTGGGATGGTTAATGAGTACAAAAAACAATTAGAAAGAATGAATAAGACCTGTTATTTGATAGCACAACAGGGTAAAGTCAATAATAATTGTACATTTAAAAATAACTAAAAGAGTGTAATTGGGTTATTTGTAAACAAAAAGGATAAATACTTGAGGAGATGAATACCCCGTTCTCAATAGATGCACTTTTATGTGAATAAGAGCACTGTTCACAATAGCAAAGACATGGGATCAACCTGGGTGTCCATTAATGGTGGAGTGGATAAAGAAGATGTGGAACATACACACAATGGAATGCTATACAGCCATAAAAAGAAATAAAATCATGTTCTTGCAGCAACATGGATGCAGCTGGAGGCCATAATCCTAAACTAATTAATGTAGGAACAGAAAACCACATATCACATGTTATCTCTTGTAAGTGGGAGCTAAACAATGGGTACTAATGGCAATAAAGATGGCAACAATAGACACTGGGGAATACTAGACGGGGAAGGGGTGTAAGTGTTGAAAAACTAACCGTTGAATTTTATGTTCAGTACCTGGTGATGGGCTCAGTCGTGCCCCAAACCTCAGTATCAAGCAATACACCTAGGTAATAAGACTGCACATGTAACCCCTGAATCTACAATAAAAGTTGAAATTATAAAGAAAATAAATTGAATTAAAATTAAAAAGTATTTAAAAAATGAAATTGTGGCTCATTGTTTATTTTGCTTTTCAGTATTTATGAATGAGGATTTTAAAGTTTATGAGTGTTTTCCCCTTGTTTATAAGTCATTTAAGTTTTTATATAAATTTTCAGTATTCTCTGCCCATTTGTCTTTTGGATGGATGACTAGTCATTTCTCACTGATTTTTAGTCATATTTAAAAAGATTAGCTCTTTTTCTGCCAGATGTGTCATAATATTTTCCCACTTTTGCATATCTTTTCACTCTGTTTTTAATTTCACTGCAGTAGAGTTATTTAATACTTCTCTCTATAGTTTTTAGGATTTTGTCACTTTAAGAAAGGTATTTCTCATGCCAAAACTGGGAAAATATTTAACCATCTTTTCTTCTAATAGTTTATTTCACATGTAATTTATTTTTGGTGTAAAGAGTGAAGAAGCAAGCCCAATAACATTTTCTTTCTTTCTTGTTCTTTTTTGTTTTTATGATAGAGTCTTGCTCTGTCACCCAGGCCGTATTGCAGAGGTTTGATCTTGGCTCACTGCAACCTCCGCCTCCCGGCTTCAAGCGATTCTCCTGCCTCAGCCTCCCGAGTAGCTGGGACTACTGATGTAAGCCACCATGCCTGGCTAATTTTTGTATTTTTTAGAATAGAGATGGGGCCAGAATGGTCTCAAACTCCTGACCTCAGGTGATCCACCCTCCTTGGCCTCCCAAAGTGCTGGGATTACAGGCATGAGCCACCGCGTCTGGCCAACATTTTCTTATTTATTAAGTATTCCATCTATTCATCACGTAAATTGAATACGATATTCATCACATGCTAAATTATTATATGATTCTATTTCTTTCACATATTCTTCTATTTGCTAATAATTCTACTTCCTTGGGTGTTCTTCCCTTTGCTGAGTTTAATGTCTCATTACACTAACAGACTAAAATATTTGGCAATTCTTAGTTATATGCTTTATTTCTGAGATTCTCTCCACCCTGTCTATGGATATGCTTGGGAACTGCTGCCAGCATTTGTTGTGGGAGGAGTAACTCCTGTAACATTTCTGCTTGGTTGTGCCAGTTCCTTGTCCCTGAGGGAAATCCCTCAAACAGCAGGAGACTGGAGTCATTGGCCAAACTCGCATGCCTCTCCTCATAAGCAACTCAGGAGGTATTTTATACAGTTCTCTTTAAATGTCAGTGAAATCAAATCCCCACTGCCTACAATGATGACCTGAACAATGTACCCTTTGGTCAAGTTTTCATCCTTCCCTGTTTCATTCTCCCTTCACCCTCACTCCTGATTCCGGGGATTACCTTCCAAATAAATTACCTGCTCATAACTCCTTGTCTCAGGCTCTGCTACAGGGGAACTCAAAATCAGACAGTACTGTTTAAAATTGCAAGTATCATACAGTTAACATTGCGGGAAGCAACATTAATAAACAGACAGTCACATTCTATACTTTGTGGAGAATATTCTACTTTTTTTTTTAATGGCAGCACTTTTATTTTTCCTTACACAATGATGTGTTGCTAATGTTCTCATGTAACAGTAGAAAACCAAAATTTGTTGTCATCTCTTTAAAGAATCAAGAATTGTGTACAAAAAAAAAACACCTTACGTAAATTAAAGGATGAATACATTCATAGGTATAATGCAAACTGCTTCCAACTCAAGGCAAGTAACAGCCCACAGTGTTCTGGCAGGAAAAGATCAGCTAAGAAAGGAAACTGGGCCCTATGGCTTGGACTTTTCCAACCCTGACAGACCAGCAGGACAGAAACCACTGGCTCAGGAGCCCTTGCCAGCCTCTAGAGAAATTCCAGAACACTCAGCCCTGATACATTAATACCCTACACAGATCAGAGCCTGCTGGCCATGCAGACTCACCAAGCCACAGACTTGTCTTCCACAAATACGTTCTTACCTCAGCCACGAAGTGACCAAGCCACATGTACTAAGGGTTGAAATCAAAGATATGTACAGGGTATTAAACAAATACCAAGGGGAACAGTAAACTTGAATACAAGGTCAAAATCAGCAGCAAGTTCTACAATCCACTGCTGATAGCAAATAGGAGCTTCAAGGACAAATTTCTTTTAGAAGGCTTATTCCAGGTTTGTGAGGCTAGCATGAGGTGTACGCGTTTGCCAGAGGCAAATTTATACTTTTGAATTAACCCATGCAACAAATGCTATGAATCGCTCGCTGTCCATTTAGAAGCATTTGTGGTGGACAATGGGGGCATGGGGGTACTGACTTGTCATACTCCTGCTTGCTAATCCACATCTGCTGGAAGGTGGACAGTGAGGCCAGGATGGAGCTGCTGATTCACACTGAGTACTTGCACTCTGGGGGTGCGATGATCTTGATCTTCATGGTGCTGGGTGCCAGGGCGATAATCTCCTTCTGCATACTGTGGGCGATACCCACGTACATTGTGGTGCTGCTGGATGGCACCGTGTTGGCGTACAGGTCTTCGCGGATGTCCATGTCACACTTCATGATGGAGTCGAAGGTGGTCTCCTGATGCAGCAAGATTCCCTGCCCAGGAAGGAAGGCTGGAACAGCACCTCCAGACACTGGAACTGCTCGGTACCAATGGTGATGACCTGGCCATCAGGCAGCTTGTAGCTCTTCTCCAAGGAGGAGGAGTATGCGATGGTGGCCATATCCTGCTCCAAGTCCAGGTTGAGGTAGCACAGCTTCTCCTTGATGTCACGCATGATCTCCCCCTTGGCGGTGGTGGTGAAGCTGTAGCCGTGCTCTTCATGAGGTGGTGGGTCAGGTCTCAGGCAGCTAGGTCCAGAGGCAGGATGGCATGGGGGACAGTGTAGCCCTTGTAGATGAGCACCATGTGGGTGACCCCATCTCCACAGTTCATGACAATGCCAGTGGTGTGCCCAGAGGTGTTGAGGGACAGCACTGGCCTGGATGGCCACATACATGGCTGGGGTGTTGAAGGTCTCAAACATGATCTGAGTCATCATCTCTGTTGGCCTTGGGGTTCAGAGGGGCCTCAGTCAGCAGCATCATGTGCTCCTCCAGGGCCATGCACAGCTCCTTGTAGAAGGTGTGATGCCAGATCTTCTCCATGTCGTCCCAGTTAGTGACGATGCCATGCTCGATGGGGTACTTCAGGGTCAGGATGCCGTGCTTGCTCTGGGCTTTGTCATTCACGTAGGAATCCTTCTGGCTCATGCCCCCTATCACGTGCTGGTGCCGGGGGCACCAGATGATGGAGGGGAAAACAGCTCCCCCAGCAAAGCCAGCTTTGCACATGCTAGAGCCATTGTCAATGAGTGCCGCGATCTCTTCTTCCATTGCAGCGGGCAGCGGAGCTGGGCTCGGAGCGGCAGGGGGACATGGTGTGTGGGGTGGCGGCAGCGAGTCATATTCTACTTTATATCAACAGAAACAATATAAGATCCTGCTGAGAAGGAGGATCTCATTCTGCTTGGTTGTGCCAGTACCTTGTTGCCTGGTGTGGATGGTCTCCATCTTCTATGGGTATCCTCAGACATGTCGACATTGCTCAAATTCTCTGGATCTAGTGCCCTACTAACTGCTCTAGAACCCTTGTGTCTACCATAACATTAGATATAAGCTAAAGATAGGGGAGGGGAGGGACAAGGGCCAGACTTCTTAGCTGCTCCTGTGGTTTACCAAAACCATTGCACAGAGAATTGCTGTCTTTTCCCTTCCTGCTCTTTGTCCCTCCCATCTCTGGGCTTAGAGCTTCTATGGAAGCCCCCTGACCTTTAGCATATGCTATTGGCTTTGGTGCTGTCACACTTGTCTATCTCTGTTGATCAAAGATTCCTCCAAAATTTGATCCATCAATGGAATTCTCTTTTTTAAAAAAATTTAGATTCAATGGGGAGTACATGTACATGTTTCTTACAAGGGTGTATGTGGTAATCGGGCTTCTAGTGTACCCATTACCCAAATATTGAACATTTTATTCAATAGATAGTCTTTCAATCCTCACCCTCCTCCCTACCTCCACTTTTTGGTGTCCCTAGTGTCTATTATTTTCATTTTTATGTCCATGTATACTCATTGTTTAGCTCCCACGTATAAATGAGAACATGAAATATTTGATTTTCTGCTTCTGAATTAGCTCACTTAGGATAATGGCCACCAGCTCCATCTGTGTTGCTGCAAAACACTGATTTCATTCTTTTTATGGCTGCATAAACAAAGGATCTCTTTTCTGTCATTCCTAAATTTGTATCGAAATGGCAAGCAGGCATGGGCAGTCAATGTGCAGTTTTGACTCAAACTATGCCATCTTAGCAGGATCTTACACTGTTTCCATTGATAAAAAGTATAATATTCCACATGAAGCATGATCTGGGACTTTCCATTTATAAATGTCACTTTCGGCAACATTAACTGTTCGATACTTGCAATTTTAGAGTGTACTGTTTGATTTTGAGTCCCCCTTTAGTACAGCCTGAGACAAGGCATTATGAGCAGATAATTTATGTGAAAGGTAATCCAAGGAATCAGGAATGAGGGAGAGGGGAGAATGAAATAGGGAAAGAGGAAAAGTTGACAAAATGGCACATTATTTAGGTTATCATTGTAGGCAGTTGAGGTTAGGTTTCACTGATATTTCAAGAGAAATGTATAAAATAATTCCCAAGTTGTTTATCTGAATCAGGGAGGCATGCATATTTGCCCAGTGACTCCAGTCTCTTGTTGGTTGAGGGATTTCCCCCATGACTTTAACCCAACTCTTATATTTGTGTGCCAGCTGGCTGAGCAGGCTCCTGCAGTGTCAGAGAAGAAATGATACCTCCAAAGAAAAGATGACCAGGTTCATGGGCAAGAAAAGATATCCTGTGCGTGCTTGAGGTTGGTCATCAGCAGCATGAAGTTATCCACGTTGAAATAAAACTATCCATTGCACCTGCTACTGAAATCAGAGTTCAACAAAACGACTGATAGCAGCTCTGGAGACATCTGAGAAAAGTTCATGGTAATCTTAGCAAAGTGTTCTGTGGAAAATAAATTATAGAACACATGTAGAATGGTCATTGCCTTTCCACAACTTCTATGAGTACTGTGCTAAATTCAAATGTGACCCTCTAACAATGTACATGTGGTACCACCTTAACCTCTGCAGCAAGAGCAGGGTTTGATATATCTCAAAACATATGAATGAATATGATCTGAATCATCCTAGAACTCTCTACATACAGCATGTCCCTCAGAAGCTGATTTAGTGTTACTATGATATGTAATTATATAGTCTTTTTAATTTTTTTTTTTTTTTTTTTTCTGAGACAGAGTCTTGCTCTGTTCCCCAGGCTGGAGTGCAGTGGCACGATCTCGGCTCACTGCAAGCTCCGCCTCCTGAGTTCATGCCATTCTCCCGCCTTAGCCTCCCGAGTAGCTGGGACTACAGGTGCCTGCCACCATGCCCGGCTAAATTTTTGTATTTTTTAGTAGAGACGGGGTTTCACCGTGCTAGCCAGGATGGTCTCAATCTCCTGACCTCGTGATCCCCCTGCCTCAGCCTCCCAAAGTGCTGGGATTACAGGCGTGAGCCACCACGCCCAGCCATATAGTCTTATTATTTATAAAAGAATGGTAAATATGTGGCATGCATTTCCCACAGTCTTGCTTTCCAGGGAATAGATGTATAAACACTCGGTTAGGGTATACTTGCCCCGTGGAGTCCAAGAAGGGACCTCAGCATGCTTCTCAACACTGTACTCCAAGTTGGTGCTTGAATTACAGTTTATTGTCAATTTAGTACAATATCATTTCTTATTTTATTATAATAATCAAATTTACTCAATCCCAAGTGCTTCATTCAAAACTCCACAAGCACTAAAACATCCAATAAATTGCCAAAATTCATATGTTGACAGCAGTGTTTGGTAATAAAACTAAGTTGACCCTTACCATGCATTAGTCCTGGTTACAGACCTTAGATTTCTCAACAAAACAAAGACTAATAATGCTGGTAAGTCTTGTGTTTACACTAATGTTACAAGTTCATAAGACTGAAATAGAGCTTGAGAGCCCAAATTTTAGTACAAACAACCCTCACTTTACACAGTTCATTGGAACTGTATCCTCACTTTGCACAATTCTATGGTCCCTGAGATTTAATCTTCATTAATAGCGAACCATGCAAAGAAAAGGCATAATTCTGATGTGCACGCATTTCAGTTAACAGAGTACTGGGCAAAGGAAGGACTTCCTGTGTATAATTTAATTCACATAACAGCATAATTATCTGGCCCCGTGTCGTTCATGCTTTCAGCTTCAATATAGGAAGTCTTGCAGCGCATGAAATTTAGGACCAGGTTTACCGACAGGTATTGTACCCTGTAATAGGTCTGCCATCATTTATTTAAGCATAGGTTCTCTTCAAATTGCTGGGGAGAGGACATACTCCACTGCCTGCAAAAGCACTTGAATGATTTGTACCCACTGTTATTTTTATCTCTTTAAATATAAGATCCCATTCTTATTGCCAGAATATCTTGGTTCAAAGTATTAGCCAACACAGGCAAAATAAAAGCATGCCTTGAACAGCAGTCCAGTACTGGGGCAACAGCTATTTTGCTCTAACACCATTCTAAAGTGTACAGCATTCAATCAGCAAATCTTAAAAAAAGAACATCATTCACTGATCTTTAATGACATTAATATAATATTTCTGTAGTTAATAATAGGTATATTTCATGACAGTAGCTGCATTTCAAAAAACTTTAAGCTTTGCAGACAAGCTTGGGGACTTGTAGAATTAGAACAAAAGGAGTAGTTATTTTTAAGTATGTTTATCAAAACGTTGCTATTGAGTTTCAGTTTCTGCTCCTGTCTATTGTCTGTGGCATTGCTAATTGCCATTTTTACTTGCCAGTACCATTCTCTCAGCTTTCAAAAATGTCCAGTCCCCCATATATGATGCCTACAAGTACAACTCATTCTGTTGTAAATATAAAAGTATCAATGATTTTAGAACTGGAAGGATCCATTTAAAAAATCAATTAGTCCAGTTTTCTCATTTTAAATACGAGGTAACTGAAACCCAAGATTTGAAATGATGTGGCAATGTCTCACAACTTTAGAAGTAGACTCCATCTTTCTTTCAAATCTTTCATTCTGGAGTGTAACATTAGAATAGCGTCACCAGCATATAGATAATTCCTGGGAGAAAACATGGAAAATCAAAAGACCTGCTTTCATAGGCAGATTTCTGGGTAATTTCCTCCATCTTTATTTCTTTTATTGTTATTACAATATGTTGTTTCACTGAATAAAAATTTGAGGAAAAATAAAAAAGAAGCAAATTGCAAACAATTAGATTTACCAGTTTGTCATGAAAAATAGTATATTTAACATATGTTTCTCCAGATAAAGCAGCCTGGGGGAAAAACAGTTTTGAAGGAACAGCAACAAGAAATATTTTTCTGACTCAGGCCTTGCCACAGGATTACAAGAAACTTAGCCTCCTTTAAATTCTTCGCAGCTAGTTCAGAAAGTCATTTTCTGGGGCTGTTTCATGCAAGTACATATTCTCATTCCTTAGCTCCCATGGTAAGCCTACTGATTCTTACTCTCTGTGCTCTGTCATTTCTCCTTTGGGTGAAGTCCTGAGACACCCCTGGCCTCCTATCAGGAGAGAAATTTGAGAATCAGAAAGCATCAATGGAGATGGTGCCATGCATCCTGGATGGCTGTGTCTGGATTATTCTCTGCTAATGTGGGAGCCCCTTAGCAAAGGGTCATGGCAAAGAGTTACTTGCTCCCTAGCAGAGTCCACCTTTGTGATATTTACCTAAGGGATAAAGTCCTAAGTCCTGGTGGTGGGAAAATCTTGCCCCACGTAATTCAGGTAGAGCACTGTTTCAGAGAAACACAAACTTAAGGTGGGGTAGATTTTTTCATAAGCCACTTGGAGGTCAGCTGACCTTATTCCCTGTTGTCAGTGAGACCAAAGCGGACACAAAGCACCCATCTTCCCCTCCACTTGGGGGACAAGAGCCCACATTTTGATTCTCTTGGAGCAATAGGCTCAGGAAAGCAATGCGCTACCACCTGAAGAATGACAGTCTGCAAATCCTGCCCTGGGGAAGGCAGTCAGGACTCCTTTTGCAGATAGCTCAATGGGGTTTTTGAGGGACCTGTGGGGTCACCAGACCGAGAGGGACCTTGAGTTTGAAGTGAAAATGGAGAAAGAAGAGAGGAATGGAAGAGACAGATGACATTGAGAGTGACAGAGTATTCCCCTGAGGCACTCTCCGAAGATTTACTCTGTGAGATGTTTCCCCTCCTCAGAGCAAATAATTATGTAAGGTCCCTAGTTCTTGTCTTCCCATCTGGCACTACTTCTGGTGTCTTTCCTGGCTCTTCAATCAAATAGCAGCTTCACCTTCATCTGACTCAGTGTATGTCTATGCTGCAGAAAACGGTGTAGTTTTCCATACTTAGGAAGCACTCAACACCTGCTTCCTGAATTGCCCAGGTAGGGGAAAGAGGCCCCTCCCTTGTGCTCAACGGAAGGGGGAGATAACTTGACTCTTCGACTCCTTCACAACACAGCTTTCCTGGCCTTTGCCTCACACGAAGCCCAGAAAGAAGGTCACACTGTGCTACTCCAGGAGCACCATTCAGATCAGACGCCACATGGAAGGTGTCCCCTGTCAGCATGAAATGTCGATTCATTTGTATTGCTCTGTAGAGAGTACGATAAACTTAGTGGTTTAAAACATTGCAAATGTGTTATTTTATAGTTCTGGAGGTCTGACATGCGAAATCATTTTCACAGGGCTGAAATCAGGGTGTCAGAAAGCCCACCTTCTCTCTAAATGCTCTAGGGGTAGGGGAGAATCCATTTCCCTGCCTGCTTCCAGCTTCTAGGGGCTGCCTGCATTCCCTGGCTCCCACCATCTTCAGCATCCTCCTCGCTCTCTGATCTCGGCTTCCAATCTTACACCTTCTCATTCAGACCCTGATCCTCCTGCCTTCCTCTAATAAGGACTCTTGTGATTCTATTTGATTTATCCAGATAATCCAGGATAATCCCTCCCTCTGTGTTAGGTCATTCTGTGTTGCTATAAAGAAATACCTGAGACTGGGTAATTTATAGAGCAAAATGGTGTTTTTATTTTTTTGAGACAGAGTTTTACTCTTATCTCTCAGGCAGGAGTGCAGTGGCATGATCTCAGCTCACTGCAACCTCTGCCTCCCAGGTTCAAGTGAGTCTCGTGCCTCATCCTCCGGAGTAGCTGGAATTACAGGCATCCACCACCATGCCCAATTAATTTTTGTATTTTTAGTAGAGACAGAGTTTCACCATGTTGGCAAGGCTGGACTGGAACCCCTGGCCTCGGGTGATCTGCCCACTTCGGCCTCCCGAAGTGCTGGGATTACAGGCATGAGCCACCACGCCTGGCCAGCAAAGTGGTTTAATTGGCTCAGGGTTTTGCAGGCTGTATCAGCATGATGCCAATATCTGCTCAGCTTCTGTGGAAGCTTTAGGGACTTTTCAGTGGAAGCAGGAGCAGGAACATCACATGGGGAGAGCAGGAGCAAGAGAGAGAGGAGGGGGCTGTGGGAGGTCAGGGAGGCGCCACATACTTTTAAACAACCAGATCTCCAGAGAACTCACTATTGCCAGGACAGCGCCAAGCCATGAAGGACCCACACCCATGACCCAAAGTCCTCCCACCAGGCCCCACCTCCAATATTGGGGCTTACAGTTTAACATGAGATTTGACAGGGACATATATTCAAATGATATCACCCAGCAACTAAACATCCTTAGTCTAATCACTTTCACAAAACCTCTCTTACTGTGCAAGGTGACATATTCACAAGTTTGGGGGATTTGGATGTGGACGTCCTAGGAGGGACCATTATTCAGTCTACCATAAAGTGCAGATACATGTGGAGGCCCCGGGCAGGGACCCCTTTGTTCTGTGTATGAGTCTTAATTTCTAAAGCTGACTGAGTGTTAGCACGGAGAGGTCAATGCCATCAAAAAAAAGTTTGTTGTTGCTTGCAGTTTCACTGGAAAAGCAAGGCACGGTGTGCCATTCAGGGCCATGGGGGAAGCCCCAGTGTTGGTCAGGAGACAGAAGCAGGAGGGAGGGGGCAATCCTGGACCATAGCCTTTGCTGGGGTGTCCCTGGGAAAGGCAAGGCACAGTAGTTAGGGTTGGCCAGTTTGGATAATTCCAGCAGGCTTTAGGCTAGAAGAGTGTGTTCTGGTTGTCTGGTATGTGGCCCCGGGATTATTAAGACAGAAGAATATTGCTTTTTGCAATATACAGGATAGAGAAGGTAAAGCTCTGAACTGGCTAGTTTACATATTGAAGCACTTTTTTTTTTTTTTTTTGAGACAGAGTCTCACAGTGTCCCCAGGCTGGAGTGCAGTGGTGCGATCTCAGCTCACTGCAACCTCTGCCTCCTGGATTCAAGCGATTCTCCTGCCTCAGCCTCCCGAGTAGCTGGAACTACAGGTGTGCCCCACCACGCCCAGCTAATTTTTGTATTTTTAGTAGAGATGGGATTTCACCATGTTGGCCAGGATGGTCTCCATCTCTTGACCTCGTGATATGCCTGCCTTAGCCTCCCGAAGTGCTGGGATTACAGGCATGAGCCACTACTCCTGGCCTAAAGCACTTTTCTAGCTGAGTTCTTTGCTGTTCCTAAGAACTGGCTAGCCCAAGGTGGGCCAGTCTGTCCCCAGACAAAAAGATTTTTTAAAATATAAAAACATCATAATATACAAAAAATAAAAAATCTAATTAATACACCCCTCCACCCATGTTGGGACAAACTGAAGGTCGGGCTCTCTGCCTTGGGCCACTATGATTCTACTTCTCACATATTGGTCTCCCAGGTCCATTATCCTAGTGTCCTCACCCGCTGAACTGAGGGCTGCGTTCTGTGCCTGTATTTTTCCCACCATCATGATGTGGACCCCAGAAAAATATACCTTCCACTGTACCCAGAGAAGTCTGAGTAGTAGAGTTAATTTCCCCTCTGTCACTAATCAATTGTTACAGACAGATCTCACAACTCCTTCATTTTATCTTTCCATAGGATGACTTCTTTACTTGGAGGCTCTTTCCTGTGTAGAGAGAACACTTAAAGACCAGACCCACAAGACATAGCAAAAAATCCATGTGTCTGAGTCCTCAAGGTGGGCACACATTAAGCCCTTGAGCTAAGATCCTAATGCCATCATGATTCAAGAGAAAATTGCTGAGCCTGAAAACATAAACCTTTGGATATATTTTTTCAGTAAAGTAACTAATAACTTTGAATGAGGGGTGAGATTTAAACAAACGCTACTTGATATCAATTACAATACATTATTTATCTTAATGGTGTAATTTGGAAAAATTATGCTTGGCATTATGTAAATATAAGCTTTTCCAATAATATAAAGCATTTATTCTACTAAAAATTTTATTACATTAAGATAAATACAAAGCAGATTTGTCAAAAATAGATCAGCATGAATAGTGATACTACTACCAATAAATACTAATAAGATCCTCCCATGAATAATGAATGTTGTGCTGTATTCTCACAGCCAGGTTGGCTCAGGAACAAACTTGGAGGCAGAGGGAGAGCCACATCTATCCTGCTTCATATTCTAACTCCTAATCATCCAAGCTTAGGATGGAGTGGCTGAAGAGACATTACCTCTTATTATTTTAAAAAGTCCTATAATACAAAAATTATCATGAGGGTGCACAGCCGGTACATTAACTTCAAATCTGGACTCCCAGTAGAGTTTATTTTTTGCCAGCCCTGTATCTCAACACACACACACACACACACACACACACTCACAGAGAGAGAGAGAGAGAGAATTATTGCAGGGCTTAGGAGAACCCTGGTCTTGCAGAGAGGATACACATCATAGAGATTGTAGACACACGAAAGATTTAGAGTAGATTGAAACAGAAAGCTGCAGCTCAATTGTCAGGTTAAAAACAAGAGACCAGAAGATATCTCTGATTAGTAACAAGTAAGCACCCAAATTAAGAAAAAGACCTCTCCATGAAGACCATGCTTTGGGGAAAAAAAAGTAATCAGAAGGCAAAAAAAGAAATTAGACCACCCAGAAGACAATGAAAACTATACCAGAGCTATTATTCTTTCACCTTTCATTTGAGGAAACTCAAGATGATATTGGCAACCGCAATACAGGTGGGACATCCAAACTCGGAAACTGTTTGAGTGCTGCCATGAGGCCACAAGTGGAAAATCCCACACCTGACCTCACGTAATGAGTCGAAGTGAAAACACAGCCAAAACTTTGTTTCATGCACAAAATTACCCAAGACATTATATATAAAATTACTTTCAGACTATGTAAGATATATATGAAGCATAATTGAACTTCATGTTTAAACTGGAATCTCCTCCCCAAGATGTCTCACTCTGTAGATGCAAATATTCCAAAATGCCAAATGTGAAACACTCCTGGTCCCAAGCATTTTGGATAAGGGATACTCAACGTGTAAATCCTTTAGTGTCTCTTATATATAACTAGTTCTTATTCTAAAATGAGGATGTGGTTTTTCATAATGTAAGAAATACAAGTAGCTACATGATCTTTGAAGGTCAAGGAGTGCCAGTATTTTTAGTTTTGTATGTGCAGTTCGTGAGTTCTGAGCCACATTCACAAAGGTCAGCAAAGAGCCTGACAACAATATTTAGTTAACTAGATAGCATCCTTATGTATAAAGCCTCCCTGGGTATTACTATAGCAGAATAACTGAATCAGGAGAACTTCTGCTCATCTATTACAAGCTTGATCATTGTGTCCTTAGTAACAAGATAGAAAATAGAAATAACATCTATCATAGAATCGTGTCTCAGGGAGCTTTATTTCTATTTAGGTTGCATTAGGTATTTCCTCTCTAGATATGTAGGATAGCCCTAAGCTGATTAAGAGGGTCTTGAGCTTTACTTTGCATGGGCAAATGAAGGGGGAGGAGTTTCCTGGAGTCTCTTAAAGGCTGAGATCTAGAAAAATGGAGGGAAGGGAAAAATGTGAGAGGGGTTTGGAGTGAGTGGAGGAGCTGAGTAATGTTGGAAAATAAAACCTCTCCATTTGCAAGATCTGCCACAATTTTAAATGCTAGGTGTGAGTGTTTTTATTGGGGTGAGCGGGATCATAGAAAATGAGTGATATTCTATATTTAATTCAGTATGAAGCAGAGAAATAAGAGAAATGCTGGGAGGTGAGAACAAGAGTTTGGTGGGAACCATAAGAACATGAGCCCTCCGGGAAGTGGCAAATATAGGGAGGCTTTGGACTTCCCACAACGTGTGGGTTAAAGCCAATTTGCATTTTCTCCAATTCAAGTGATTGGATGACTTCAGTAGACATGTGAATTACACTCGTTTCAAAAGAGTTCATCTCTGCTTTTTAAAGAATGTATGTTTTGTAAGTCTCACAAGGCAAAGGTGAGTTACAAATCCACTGCACTATGCTATCATCAGCTGGGCAGGAAGAGGAGGTTGAGATACACAAAGGAGAATTCTGTGGTCAAAGCTTGGAAAGAGCACGGACGTGACCAGGAAGGAGAACAGGCTAGAGTGAGAGGAATTTGGGAGTAGGAATTCAGGCAATGCTGGCATGTGGTCAGGATCCATGGTAGCAGATAACCTGATACCATGATGCTCACAACCGTGGTAGTAACAGAGCATGAGGATTCATTTTGGAGAACAAGGACATGATTGGCAAAGAAGGGAGGGCTGCGGGGAGTTCTTTGATAACCACATCGTCACATTTTGAAAGGGGAAGAGCTCCAAGATTTCACAGTCATCCTGAAGGCATAGCTGTCTTGGCCATCGTTTTGGTCAATTGTGGTGATAAAAGTTTGTTAATCTTTCTAAATATCATAACACTTGTTCTATGCATTAATGTTAATATTACATAAATAATAATTAAAAATGTCAAATATAACATCAACAATAAATTATAAAATATATTAATATATGTATTAATATTCTAATATTACACATTTTGGGAATCTTTTAAAATATGTGGTAAAGTGAAAGAAATTTTTGCACATATTTAATTACTTTTTTACTGAGTAACATTAGAAATCCATCATGAAGTCAGTAAGTTTCAGATTTCTGAATAAAAGACAATTAATAACACATCTAGCAGATGAAAAAAGTCAGCCAAAATAATTACAGTAGAACTCAAGAAATTGGCCTGAAACATTCTGACACATGATTTGGGAAAAGAAAAGCTTCCCTACTCCAAAATACACTAAGACAATATAAAAAAATCATTTGAGAACCTCACTTTCTGCAGAGAAGTAAACGAATGCCAGGAAGATCTATTTTAAGAGCTATAAAAATAACTAGATAGGCAGTCAAGTAAACTTTAATATGTCCCCTTGATGAATTAATCCCTTTAGTATTACAAAGTGGCCCTCTTTATTCATTTATTCCTTGTTTGGAAATCTACTTTGTCTGATATTAATATAGTCATCCCAAATTTTTGGATTAGTGTTTGCATGGGATATCTTTTCTATCTTTTACTTTAAAAAGAATTAGCTTTATTGAAGTATAAATTACACACAAAATATTCACCAATTTTGGGAGTTCAATTTGAAGAGTTTTTGCCAAGGCACATGGCCATAAACCTCTATCACGATGATGATATAGAAAGAATATTTTCATTACCCCATAAACTTCCTTCATCCCCCCTTTCAGTCATTCCCTTCCCCTTTCCATTGAACCTGTCAACCATTGATCTACTTTCTATCCTCATAGTTTTGCCTTTTGTAGAATTTCCTACAAATGGAATCATACAGTATGTAGTCTTTTGCGTCTGGCATCTTTCACTTAGCACAGTGTTTTAGAGCTTCCTCTACTTGGATGAAATGTTATGTGGATCAGTAGTTTGTTCCCTTTGACTGCTGAGTTGTACATTTTTATAAAATTAAAATGGTCTTCCATTCATCAGCTAACAGAGATCTAGGAACTCTCTAGTTCGGGAGTATTATGAATAAAGCAGCTATGAACATTCTAGTATAAGTCTTATATAGATACATTTCCCAGGATACATACCCAGGAATAGAAATGCTGGGTCATATGGTTGGTGTATGTTTTTCTTTGTAATAAACTGCCAAACTGCTTTCCAAAGCAGGTGAACTGTTTTGCATTCCCACCAGCAACCTGTAAGAGTTCCACTTGTTCCATGTCCTCACCAACACTAGTTTCTTTCATTTTAGTTTTATTCTCACCTTTTAGCCATTATTCCTTTCAATTATAGCTCTAGTGGGTCTAGCTAATCTACTGTGGCAGTATTTCAGTGGTTTTCTTTGGCAGTGTCCAGATATTAATGATGCTGCACATCTTTTTATGTGCTTATTGACTATTTGCATATATTCATTTTCAGTGTATTCAAATCTTTTCCCCAGTTTTAAATTGGGTTAGATGTCTACTTTTAAAAAAAATTGTGTAAATTTAAGAGGTACAAGTACAGTTTAGTTACATGGATATATTGCATAGTGGTGAAGTCAGGGCTTTTAGTGTAACCATCACCCAAATAGGGGTACATTGTCCCTATTAGATAATTTCTTGTCAGCTACCTGCTCCCAACCTCCTACCCTTCTGAGCTTCCCATGGCTATCATTTCACATTATGACCATATGTACACCTTATTTAGCTTCCACTGATAAATGACAATATGCAGTATTTGACTTTTGTTTCTGAGTTATTTCACTTAAGATAATGGCCTTCAGTTCCACCCATGTTGCTGCAAAAGACATTTCATTCTTGTTCATGGCTGAATAGTATTCCATTGTGTCTACATACCACATTTTATTTATCCATTCAGTTGGGATGGGCACTTAGGTTGATTCCACGTCTTTGGTGTTGTAAATAGTGCCTCAAAAAACATAGGGTTGTAGGTATTTTTTTTGATAAATGATTTCTATTCTTCTGACTAGGTACCCAGTAGTGGGATTGCTGCATTGAATGGTAGTTCTATTTTTAGTTCTTTGAGAAATCTCTATACGGTTTCCATAGAAGTTGTACTAATTTACATTCCCACCAACAGTGTATGTGCATTCCCTTTTCTCCACTGTGTGTATTTGGATTAGAAGTCCAGATATACATTTTGCCAATATTTTACCCCAGACTGTGACTTGACATCATTTTCTTTACAGTGTTTATGAAGAGCAAATGTTTTAAATTTTAACAAAGTCCAATTAAATTTTCTTTATTTTGTGCTTTTTCTGTCCTATTTAAAAATCTTTACCTACCCTTAAAATTGGTGAATATTTTCTATGTCTCCAAATTTTCTCATAAATTTTCTTATAGAATTTTAATAGTTTTGGCTCTGACATATAGGTCTATGCTCCATTTGAAATCAATTTTCGAATGTGGTATGTGTTAAGTTTTGAGATTTGTTTTTCTTTTATTTGCATATGAATAGCTGGTCTTTCCAGTATGGCTGGGGAAAAGATTGTCCTTTCCTTATTGAATTGCCTTGGCAACTTTGTCATGAATCAATTTAATATTTACATGGGCCCATTTCTGAAGTCTCCATTCTGTTCCATTGATCTATGTCTCTCAGGCACCAAGAATCCACTGCTTCATTACTGTATTTTCATAATAAGACAAAATCAGGTTGTGTAACTTCTCCAACTTTGTTCTTGTTTCTCAAAATTATTTTTGGAAATTCGAGGTTCTTTGAATTTCTATACAGAGAAGCTTTTCACTGTCTACAAAATAATTGATTTAATGTCAAAAAAAAAAAAGCCTGTGAAGATTTTTGGCTGGTTTGTGTTGAAAATACATTTTAATTTGGGGAGAATTGAAATCTTAGTGACGTTGAATCTTCTGAGCCAGGAACATAGTATACTATCCATTTATTTTGGTCTTATTTCTCTCAGAAATATTTTGTCTTTTTCAGTGCACAGTCTTGCAAAAGTTTCATTAAGCTTTTACCTAAATATTTCATAGTTTTAATTTTTTATAAGTAACATTTTAAAATATTTTAATTTCCAATTTTTTTCTATTGTATAGAAATACAGTTAGTTTTTGTATATTGATCTTTTAGAGTCTATGAATTTCCTAAACTTATTTATCAGCTCATTTTTGGATTTTATAAGATTTTCCACATAAATGATCATGTTGTCTGTGGATAAAAAGTCTTAATTCAGTTTTCAGATCTGTATGACTTTTTCTTGCCTCATTTTACTGAACAGAATCTCCGTTATGGTATTGAAGAGCAGGAGTGAAAATCGCCTTTTTCCCAGTTTTCACAAGGAAAGTGTCCAGTCTTTCATAATCTATATGATGTTAGCTGTTGACTTTGTAATAAAGAAGATCCCTTTTATTATTTATTGACAAAAGTTTTAATCCTTTTTATCATTTATTTATTTAGTTATGAATATTAAATTTTCCAAATAATTTTTCTGCATCTATTGAGATAATTTTAAAATATTAAACAAATCTTGCCTTTTTGTCATAAAGCTCACTTGATCATGATTTATATTTCGATAAAATATTGCTGGAATAAATCTTTTTAACATTTTATTAACCTTTTTGCACTTGTGCTCATATAGATACTCTCTGGTTGTTTTCTTTTTTGTGACTCCTTGTCTGTCCATGAATTGTGAGTGCCTTACTCACAACTTCATGAGTTAGAAAGTATGTTTCTCTTCTAGTTTCCAGGAAAGTTTAACAAAATTGCTCTGGCTTGTTCGCTAAATGTTTGCTAGGATTCAACAATGAAGCCATCTGTTCCTGGAGCTCTTGTTTCTGGGAAGGTTTTTTTACTATGCTTAGGATACTCACAATATTTCTTTTAAAGTAAGATTTAGTAGTTTGTGTCTTTTAAATAATGTGTCCATATTGTTAAAAACTGTCATATTCATTGGTTTATACAGTTGCTGGCAATAGTTCCTTACTGGTCTCATAGATCAATAGAATGTGGTTTGTAGAATGTGTGGTAATGTCCCTCTTTTATTCCTGACTTTGGTAATTTGGCCTCTTTCCCCTGCTTTTTTGATCAGTCTTGGTAGAATTTCGTAAATTTTGTGGATGTTCTTCATAACCAGCTTTAGATTTCATGGATTTTCTTTGCTATATTTTATTTTCTTTATTATTGATTTCTGCTCATATCTCCTTTCATTATTTCCTTTCATTTCCTTTAATTACTTTTGTCTAGTCTCTTTAAAGTGGGATCTAAGAACATTGCTTTGAGTCCTTCTTTGTTTTCTTATATGAACATTCAACTCTATGTGGATGCTTCTCCACTTACAATGGGGTTACATCCCAAGAAACTCATTATAAGTTAAAACTATTGTCAGTTGAAAATGCATTTAATACACCTAAGCTACTAAACATCATAGCTTAGCCTAGTCTACCTTAAACACACTCAAAACACTCACTAGCCTACACTTCGGCAAAATCATCTAACGCACAGCCTATTTTATAATAAGGTATTGAATATCTCATGTAATTTATTAAATACTGTACTGAAAATGGAAAGCAAAATGGTATATGGACACTCAAAGTATAGTTTCTACTGAATGTGTATTGTTTTCACACCATTGCAAAGATGAAAAGTCATAAGTTGGACCACTGTAAGTCTGGACTGTCTGTATACTTCCCTCAAAGCATTACATTAGCTACACCTTACAAATATTGATGTTATGTTTTCATTTTCCTTCAGTTTGAAATATTTTCTAATCAACTGTTCTACTGCTTCTTTAATTCATAGGTTATTCAAAGTTGTATGTTTCAATTTTCAAATATTTTGACATTGTCTAGTTATCCACTTGTTATTGATTTCTAATTTAATTTAATAATGGACAGAAAACATACTTAGTATGATTACAATCCTTTTAAATTTGATGAAATTTGTTTTATGATTCTGAATATGGTCTAATTTTGTGAATGCTTTCTGTGTACATTAAAATAATGGATATTCTTTTTTTGTTTTATCACTGTCAACTAGGTTAAGTAAAAGTCATATATATGCTCACTGATTTCCCCACTTATTCTATTAATTATTGAGAGGAATGTTGAAGTTTGCAAACATAACTTTTTCTATTTTTCCTTTAGTTTGAAGTTTTGCTTTATGTTTTGAAGTTCTGCTATAAAATCTATTAATATTTAGGGTTAGTATGTTTTACTGATATATTAATCTATTATTTACTATGAAATATCTTTCTTTATCTTGATAATATTCCTTGTTCTGAAATTTACTTTGATATTAATATAACATTTCCAGCTTTCTTGTGATTAGGGTTTTCATAATATATTTTTCTCTATCTTTTTAATTTTAGTGCATCTGTGTCTTTAGATATAATGGCATTATTTTTTAAATCCAATCTAAAAATATCTCCCTTTTCATTTGAATTCTTGGATCATTTGCATTTAATAACATTGTTTATGGGATTTTCACAAAATCCACCATCTTGCTGTTCATTTTCTATTTGTCCTATCTCTTATTTATTCTTTTAGCTTCTATTTTCTGCATTATTTTAACTACTTATATATTTTTAATACTTACATTTAGTCTCCACTACCACTATTTTAGGTGTAATATATTGCTTTATGTTTTTGTGTACTCCTTAAGATTTAAAATACCCATCTTTAACATTACACATTCTACCTTCAAATACTATTATATTACTGTTATACACTGACTCAATCTTTTTTGTTTTTCTTTTTTTTTTGAGAAGACGGAGTCTCACTCTGCAGGCTGGAGTGCAGTGGCAGGATCTCAGCTCACTGCAACCTCCACCTCCTGGGTTCAAGCAATTCTCCTGCCTCAGCCTCCTGAGTAGCTGGGACTACAGGTGTACACCACCACACCCAGCTAATTTTTGTATTTTTGGTAGAGACGGGGTTTCACCAGGTTGGCTAGGATGGTCTCAATCTCCTGACCTTGTGATCCTCCCACCTTGGCATCCCAAAGTGCCAGAATTACAGGCATGAGCCACCATGCCCAGCCTATACTGACTAAATCTTATAACACATTCCTCTATTGTGCTGTATTTGTGATGCATTTTATTTCTGCATATGTTATGAATCACACAACACATTATCCTTATTTTTGTTTTAAACAATTTTCTTTTGAAGAGACTAAAATGAGAAAATATATTTTATACTCACCCACATATTTATCATCTCTAAATGTTTTCATTCCTTTGTGCAAATTTCAGAATCCCATCTGTTATCACTTTTGAGAAACTTTCCTTAAGAGTTCTTGAGGTGTAGATTTGCCAGAAATAACTTCTCTAACTGTGGTTTGTCTAAGAGTTTTTATTTGGCCTTTATTTCTGCAACATATTTTTGCTGAGTATACAATTTTTGGTTGACGTTTTCTGACATAAGATTTTAAGGACATTGCTCCATTGTTTTCTGGGTTACGTTTTCTTCTGACAAGAAATATGTTGTCATTCTCACCTTTGTTCCTTCATGTTTCATGTGTCTTTTCCTCTTTAGCTGTATTTAAAAGTATCTCCTATTCACTTGTTTCCAGAAATTTGATTATGGTATTTCTTGGCATAATTCTTGAATCCATGAGTTCATAAGTTTTATCAAATTTGTAAAACTCTGGCATTCACTTCCCCAACTTTTTTTTCTGTTTCTCCTCCTCTCCTTCTGGAGCTTCAATTATATGTTTATTAAACTAATATTGTTGCTCAGATAACTGATTCATTATTAATTATTTTGTCTTGTTTCTATCTCTACTTCATTTTGGGTAGCTTCTATTGCTGGCTTCAGAGTTAACTACTTTTTTTCTTCGGCGTCTCCTTTATCTAATTTTACCCTGTATGATATCCATTTTAGATATTACATCTTTTGCTTATATAAGTTCCCTTTTGGTTTTTAAAAAAATCTTTTATTTTCTCTTCATCGTAATGATGTTTTTCTCTACCTTGTTGAACATATGGAGCATATTTACAATAGTTGTTGTAATGTCTTTGTTGGCTACCTCCATCATCTCTGTCATTTCTGGGTCTGTGTCTATTAAGTGATTTTTTCTTTTGGCTTTGAATCATATTCTTCTATTTTTTGCATACCTGATAATTTTATTTTGATGCTGAATGTCACAAATTTTATAATTTGGTTTTGGTTGCTAGTTTTTCTGTTTTCCTTTGTATAGTTTTAAATCGTCCCTTGGTCACACTTAGTATCATTTGGAATCAGTATGATCCTTTTGAGGCACACTTTTATCCTTTGTTAGGGCATGCCCAGAGCACCCTATAGTTTAAATCTAATTTAATCCCACTACTAAGGTGATATCATTTTGTGAAAACTCAATGAAACATGCCTTGTAGGACTTTTCTACTCTGGCTGATGGGCACGTGAACTCAGTTTATGTGAACATTGGCAATTCTTCTGCTTATAGTTTTTCAGTGGTTCTTTCCCCAGCTTTGAGTATTTTTTTTCTCCTGTGTATGCATATTAATATCAGTGAAAGACTTAAAGCATCACCTCCACAAATATTCAGACTTTTCTTTATGGAGTTCCCTCCTCTCTGGCACTCTTTTCTGAAAATTCTAGCCACCTCTGTCTCCATGAAAAGGACAAAGCCTCTGAATTGTGTCTGCTCAACTCAGCAAGACTGTTGCCTCTGTTGGATTTATTCTCCTTGCACTATGGCCTAGAGCTGCATCCAGGCACTGAGCTGGTAAAATCACAGGGCTCACCTCATTTGTTTTTACTTTCTCAGGAATCACAGTGCTGCACTGCCAGTTGTCCAATGTCTGAAAACCATTGTATAATCTATTTTGTCCTGTTTTCTAGTTATTTAAGGAGGAGCCACTACTCTTTAGAAGAATTAGAAGCTTCCTTATGAAAAGATTTGAGGAAGACTGTAAAGATCTTTGCCTTCATCTCAAATGGAGGCAAAGGTAAGTCATTGTAAGGTATTAAGAAGAGCATGGAGTACTCAAAGCAGAATGAGGAGAAAACAGTTTGGACACTTACTCTAGGACATTGCTTGCATTTGTGTATCCTTTCAGAGGAAGCAGAGCTTGAAATCAGTCACACAGTCACAGAGAGAGAGCTTTGATGCAGAAAAAAAAAAGCAGTGCATTTGGAGTCAGAATACTGAAAATGAGTGACTTACAGTTCTGCCAGCTGCTAATTATGTTATCTTGGAAAGTTTAACGCATTAGTTACTAAGTTTGTGAGGTTGGTCAATGAGCTCGTTTCCTTACATGCAAAATGGTGGTAAAATCACTTCCCTTCTAGGGCTCCTGAGAGAAACAGCTAGACATAAGATCGATCAGATGTGTATAGGTCGAGATAAGAGAGTTCTAATTCCATATCAGCCACTAGCATGCTGTGTCAACTATAACCATAGAAAGTTAAGTATTGAAAAAGTTCTTGTAATTAATTAATTTTAATAATTTTAATTTATACATAAGAAACATAGGAATCTGAACTTTTGAAATAAAATTTATTATATTTTTTACTATTAAAATTATTTTAAGATTTTAGAATTTGGAAATGAAAACATTTCCTAGATAAACTTGAAGTTTTAAAAACCAAAAATGTGCAGTCTTATTATTTGAATATGTTAAGAAGGCAAAGGGAGGGTCTTAGTATGATCTAGGACTTCATTGAAAATGAATAGTCAATGTGACCCTAAATTCTTTTACTTGTGGATATCAGTGATAAAGTTGGGAACTGGCCAGGAATGGGGAGGAAAGTCAAATATGTCACTTTCCTCCAGAGAAAGTAGAAATTTATGATAAAAATACAGAATTAAATATTTTCCATATCCTATACCACAATTTAAAATAAATACATTCAAATATCATAATAAACTAAAGACATAAGTACTATAAAACAATTAAAATATTTTAAGTGAGAAAATTTGAGATGGGAGTTCAGTAGACTTCCAAAGTAAAAATATTATTCTAGTAAGAACACTTGAATAGGAGCTACTTTTGTAGTTTCTAGCTTAGTGATAAGCCATAATTCCACTGGAGTTACAATATTGAATTATTATTTGATATTGTTTGCCCTCTTAATTCCCCTCATTAAAGCGAGTTTTTATTAACTTCTGCTTCAAGGAATATAAAATAGGGGTATTTTTCCCTATTCTTCCTGCTAAGTATGACTTAAAAACCTAGATGTTAGATATAAAATAACCGTAAGAGTACTTTGAAAAGTAGAGAAGGTAGTACTCTGGCCAAGACCTCAGGATTTAAGGAACAACATAGAAATAAATTTCTTTTGTTTTCTTTTCTTCCTTATGTATCCCAGACTTGGAGTTAAAGAAGACAGCAACCTGGAAATGCCCGAGGATGTAGACAAAATAAGTTCAACAAGATGTTGCTCTCTCTAGACAAAGAGCCAGGAAGAGGGGATTCTCTCCAGCAAAGGCTGAGCAGAGAATCAGACTTCTATCTTTACCAGGCCATAATGAGGCGCCCCAAACTCTAGCTGGGGTAGTGTTAGAGAAGGCTAAATATGATGCTGGATTTCGTTCCAACCCAGCAGTAGTAAGAGACTCTCTACCTCCCATCTGGAATGATGTCAGAGGAGGCATAGTCAGAACTTTCACCACTGCTCAGCAATAACAAGGCCCACTCCATGCTTTGTGGTATCATTGGAGGCCAAGTAGGAACCAGTAATGAGGGATTGCTACCCCTTCTAATCAGGTTGGGATGCTAAGCTGGGAGTGGAAACACCCACATTTGCCCAGCATTAATGAGGCTCACCTCCCCCTCATGTCAAAGTAGGCTAAATGGGAAACCTGGACCTTTGCTCCCACCTGGAAGTAATGAGGCATTGCTCCCTGTCCCACTTCACTTTCCAGAGTGGTTCCAGAGAAGGCAGCTAAAACAGGAAGTTTGCATAACCCATAGTCTCACAACACAATACCCAAAATGTCCAGGTCTCAATAGAACATCACTCATCATACCAAGAACCAGGAAGATATCAAACTGAAAGAAAAAAAGATAATTAATAGATGCCAGTACCAAGATGACAGAGATGTTAGAATTATCTGTCAAAGATTTAGAACAGTCATCATAGAAATGCTTCAGTGAGCAATTATAAACATATTTAAAACAAATGAAAAATAGAAGTCCTTAGAGAAGAAACAGAAAATCTCACCAAAGAAATATAATATCTAAAGAAGCATGGAAATTTTAGAACTAAAAATAAAATAACTGAAATGAAAAATTCAATGGATAAGCCCAAAAGCAGAATGGAGGGAACAGAGAAAAGGAGTGAGTCGAAGACAGATAATAGTCATTACTTAATTTTAACAATAAAAATAAAATACACTGAAAAAATGAACAAAGGTCCCTGTTCCTCAGGGTCCTGTGGAACTGTGATGGTCAGTTTTATGAGTCAAATTGGCTAGACCATGGTATTCAGATATTTGGTCAAAAATTATTTTACATGCATTTCTTAAAGATAAGATTAACATTCAAATCAGTAGACTAAGTAAAACAGCTTATCCTTCATAATGCAGGTGGGCCTCATCCAATCAGTTGAAAGCTTTAATAGAAGACGACTGAGCTCCCTGAAGAAAAGAGGGAATTCTTCCAGTGGACCGCCTTTCAACTGGAACTGCAACTCTTCTCCGGATCTCCAGCCTACCAACCTACCCTGCTGATTTTGGACTTGCCCAACCTCCACAACGATATTAGCCAATTCTTTAAAAATCTCATCTCTCTCTCTCTGTATATATAATCATAAGAATCTCAGAGGGAGAGGAGAAAGTGAAAGGGCTGAAAGAGTGCTTACAGAAATAATGTCTGAAAACTTCACAAATTTGACAAAAACTAAAAATAAATACATAAGACTACAAATTGGGTACACTGTGTACTGCTCAGGTGATGGGTGCACCAAAATCTGAGAAATCACCACTAAAGAACTTATTTATGTAACCAAATACCACCTGTTCCCCAAAAACCTATGGAAATAAAAAATTAAAATAAACAAATATATAGATTCAAGAAGCTAAGTGAAACACAAACAGGGTACCCCAAACAAATTCACCCTGAGATACATTATAGTCAAACTCCTATAAACTAAAGATAAAAAATATGTAAAGCAGCAAATAGAGAAATGGCACCTTTTCTTTAGGGGAAAACGCATACAAATGACAGTGGTTTTCTTAACCAGATATCATGGAGGCCATAGGAAGTGGTACAATATTTTTCAAGGGTTGAAAGAAAAGAACTGCCAACGTAGAATCTTATAGGTAGTAAAAATATCTTTGAGGAATGAAGGAGAAATCAAGACATTTTCAGATGAAAGAAAACTGAGACTATCAGAACTAACAAGTGAGTTTATCAAGGTTGTAGGACACAAGATAAATGTACATAATTGTGTTTCTATATACAAGCAATGAACATAATGGAATTCGAAATTAAAAATACAATATCTTTTGTAACTATTCAAAAATGAAATTTTTAATGATAAATACACATACAGAATTTGAATATTGAAAACTACAAAAGACTTATAAAAGAAATCAAAGAAATATATAAATAAATGGGAGGTAATCACTCTTCATAGCTTGACTCATAGTAAACATTATCCCCAATTGATATTATCCCCAATTGATGTATAGATTATATGCACTTTCTATTAAAATCCCATTTTGTAGATATAGGCAAAATTATTCCAAAACTTATATGGAAAGGGAAAGGTATTAGAATAACTAAAACTATTTAGAAAAAGAATAAAGTAGGAGGAATCAGTCCCTTCAATTTTAAGGCTTACTATATTGCTACAGCAATCAAGTTTGTGTGGTGTTTCTGGAGGGATAGACACACAACTTAGTGGAACAGAATAGAGAATCCAGAAATAGATCTACACAAATATGTCCAACTGATTTTTGGCAAAAATGCAAAAATTCAATGGAGAAACAAGAGCCTTTCAACAAATGGAGCTGGAGCAAACATTTATAAGCAAAATACAAACCTCAACCTAACTGTCACATCTTATGTAAAACTTAACTCAAAATGAATCACACACTTAAATATAAAACATAAACCTGTAACATTTTTAGAAAAACTCATAGCAGACAATCTTCATAATCTAGGGCCATACAAAGAATTCTTAGGCTTGAAAACAAAAGTATGAGCCATACTTTTGGTAGTGGTATGGTAAATTACATTTCATTAAAATATAATTAAATTAAAGTCTCTGCTCTGTGGAATATCTTTGTTGAAAGAGTGGGAAGACTGGGAGAAAATATTTGCAAATTACCAGTCTGGCAAAAGACTCATGTCTAGAATATTTTTAAAAAACCTTCAAATCTCCGTAATAAAAGTAAACAAACAATCAAATTAGATGATGGATAAGAGACATTTCACTGAAGAGGATATACAGATGACAAATAGGGAAATGAAAATTAAAACCACAATGAAACATTACACCTGTCAGAAAGGTTAAAATTAAAAATATTGAAAACACCTAATGGTGGCAGTTATAAAAAGAAGCTGAATCGTATGTTATTGTTGGATATCTAAGATGGTGTATCAACTCTGAAAAACAGTTTTTCAGTATTTCATTTTTTTACAGACAGTAAACATGCCTCTATCATGTGGTCCAACAATTGCATGTTTGGGTGTTTATCTCAGAAAAATGAAACCTTATATTACCCAAATTCCGTATATGAATTTATAGTAGCTTTATTTGTAATATTCACAAGCTGGAAACAACTTAGATATTTTTCAATGGGTGAATGGTTAAACAAATTGTGTTATATCTATATTCTGGAACAGCACTCAGCAAGGAAAAGAAACAGATTGATACATTCAACAACCCAGAGGAATATTCAGAAAATTGTGACTAGTGAAAAGGCTAGTCCCAAAGGTTAATACTGTGTGATTCAATTTTTATAACACTTCTGAAGTGATAAAATTATAGAAATGGACAGCAGATTCACGGTTTCAGGTGTTCAGGAGAGGTGAGGGTGGAAGGGAAATGGGATGGGTTATAAAAGAATAACTTGGATCCTTGTGATGATGGAAATTTTGGGGGCTTTGACTGCATCATGTAAATATCCTAGCTGTGATATTTTACTGTAGATTTGCAAGATGTTACTATTAGGAATGCTATGGAAAGAATTTGTCCCCTGCCAGATTCACATGTTGAAACCCTAAACTCGAACGTCATGGTGTTTGGAGGCGAGACCTCTAGGAGGTAATTTGGCTTAATTGAGATTATGGGAGGAGTCCTCCTAGTGGAATCAGTGTCCTTATAAGAATAAACACCAGACACCTGTTCTCTCTCTACCTACTCTGTGAGGACCCAGCTAGAGAGGGTCTGTTTGCAAGCCAGGAGCAGAGCTTTTGCCAGAAACCAGCCATGCTGGCATCTTCATCTTGGACTTCTAGCCTTCAGACTATGGGAAAATAAATTTCTGCTGGTTAAGCTACTCAATCTATGGTGTTTTGTTGTGGCAGCGTGAGCTGAAAAAGACAGGGAGAAACTGGGAAAAAGGTACACCAGAACTCTCTTTATTATTTCTTACAAGTTTATGTAAATCTATAAGTATCTCAAAATCAAATGTTTAATTGAAGAGTCTATTTTTACATAAATATTTGAAAGTTAATCTACTTTTGAAACTGTCTTAAATGTCTTCGTATGCCATAAAATAATGCTTCCCATTCACAGAGTACTTTATGTTTTTCAGGTGATTTCACACAGTATCCTTCACCAGAATATGGTTACACGTTGGGGAGCCACTACTGCTCTTTTAGAAATGAGAAAACTGAACCCGCTAGAGGTAAGCTCGTGGGAATATAGCTGCACAACAAGGGACTGAAGCTTTGACACCTCTTCAGAACTTTTTCCATTTCAACAAGCCTACCTTAGAAGTAAAGAGATTGCCTAGCCATAGAAGAGGATGAGTTGCTTCTGTATCCCTAAGGATAACATTTGAAAATTAGTTTTGAAACTTTCTTTGAAATGTCTTAGTATACCACAGTATCCCCCATTCATATGGTACTTTATATTCAAGCTAGCGTGAATATAGTTGCCTGCAAGGGTTAACTTCCAGTTTGCTATTCTAGCCCCAACCCTCCAGATGAGGCTTTCCTGTGCACACCCTCTGAATGCAGAATGCGTTAAAAAAAGAAAAAGAAAGAAAGAAAGAAAGAAAAACTCTCTCTACAGAGTACGTTCAAGTATAAATATGTAAGGAATGTGTGGGGGAAAGTAGTGATCCTCTGTTTGCTTTTCATTAAGAATGGATTCCTGATACTCACCGTCCCAAGCAGAAAATCAAGGCTAGCTCCTAAACACCAACTGTCTTTCCTTTGTGGGCTTCCGCCAAGTTCGTAGAAAACATTATACAATGCAAAAATTGTAGAGCTGGCTTCATGTTCTCTCACTCCAACTCCACTCCCTGTGTTAGGAATCGAATGGCAGATTCCACCTTTCAGCCGGAGCCCAAGGTTTTATTTTTCATTTGAGAATTCAGAACAGAAAGCACTTCCCGGTAGTTGTTATTTTGTGAAAAGACACAGTAAGCTGAATTTACTGAAACAAGAGCTCACTAGAATTCAGAGCTTGCTGTGTGCGTGTGACGAGCCGTGGCGTCTGGCTCACCGTTAGTACTTTAATTTCCTTTTTCAGGATATAAACCAGCAAGGTGCTTTGACAAGAGGCTTGTTAAATGGAGAATGGAACCAGGTTATTCACTGTGGTGAGTAAATCAACCAAAACCAGAATCTAGCTTTCAAGTAGTTGGATGGCTCCCTTGGATCTTTATAGCCAGAAGACTGGGTGATCAGGTGATATACATTGTTAACCTGAGCCACGATTTTACCCAATGCGGGTGATGCAAACCACAGTGGCTGAATCCCTGATACATGTGCGGGCACTTAGTTGTTGCATGGGTCTTTTATCAAGACCTTCAAGTTTAATCTAATCATGGCCACACTGGAGAAGGTCACCTGGGTAGACTAGGAGAGTGACTGACTATTCAGGGCATTCGTATTACATTATCTGGACCTGGCAGTTTCTTGACTAGTCCATAAGAACAATAGCTCCTATTATTTAAGTTGCACCTATTTGCCAGACACTGGGCTGGGTGCTGTGTGTGCCTTGTTCCAATTAATCTTCACAAGAATTGAAGAGGTGAATTGGATTAGCACCTTATTAAAGATGAAAAAACTACGCAGGTAAGTGCCTGTCCTGAGATTTTATCTCCGGCAAGTGCAAATATGTAAGTTATACACACATCTGACTATTTTAAAACCCATGCTCTTTCTTTCCCCCGTTCAACATGCTCTGACGTCACTAAAACTCTTCAAGAGCTAACTTCTTGAGGGATCTAGAGAATATTGTGTTGGAACAGAGTGTCAAATATTAAATTCTGATTCTTAGTTTCTACAGCTTTCAAAAAGTCAAAAGCTGCTTTGATATGTTTCATATTTAGCAAAAAAAAGGGGAATCCACTATGCTGATTTAAGTATCTTTGAACAGTTTTTGTATTACTTTTATCGATCAGTGGCATCTTAACTCCCTCTGAGTTAAGTCCTGATCATTTGGCTGGTGAATACTTTGTGCCTTCAGAAACCTAGTGCGTCTGGTGACAGGAGCCATGAGACTTGGGCTCCAGCCTGGTTTTCACACTGATTTTGCAGTTATGACATTGGGCAAGCCAGTTTAGCAATCTTTGCTATAGTTTTATTGTGCATTAAAGGGACATAATACCTGCATATGTATCAGATAGGAATGTTTTCAGATACATACAACAAAATACATGATTAACAGTAGCTACAAGCATAAGGGTATTAATAAAAGTTTGAAGGTGGGAGGACTAAGGCTAAATCAGCAACAATGGTGGCAAGAACCTATTCTTTTATATCATTCACTCCTCTTCTTGCTGGTTTTCCTCATGCTTATGGTTTCAAAATGGCTGCTGCAGCTCTAGCATCACTCCCATACTCAACGAAGGAAGATTGAGGAAGGAGCAAAGCGAATTAGCTCTTCTTTACATCTATTCTTTTCATCAATAAGCAAGCTAGGTTTCTCAGAAATGCCATAATACACTTCCCTTTACAGCCTCATTATCTAAAATCGAATCCCTTGGTCACCCATCCGTAACTAAGAGGCCAAGAAAGAAAAGTGTCTGGCTTTTCAATCTTGATATTTGTATAGTCTGTTTTCATACTGCTGTAAAGAAATACCCAGGACTAGGTAGTTTAAAGGAAATAAGTTTAATTGACTCACAGTTCTGCACAGCTGGGGAGGGCTCAGGAAACTTACACTCGTGGTGGATGGGGAAGCAGGTGCATTCTTTACAAGGTGGCAGGAGAGGGTGTGAAGGTGGAACTTTCAAACACTCATAAAACCATCAGATCCTGTGATAACTCACTATCATGAGAACAACATGGGGGAAACTGATCCCACGATCCAATCACTTCCCTCCCTTGACATATGGGGATTACAATTCAAGATGAGATTTGGGTGGGGACACAGAGGCAAACCATACCGTTATTAGAAGACAAAAAGAAAAAATAGAGCTCGGAATGGCTTTTGTAAGCAATTATTAGTGTCTTCCATGATCATAACCTCAAAGGATTTGTTTCATCAAAGTAAGCTTTCTTGCTTTGTCCCTATCCATCCTAAATAATTTGTAACCAGTATTTTAAATGATATAGTGTATATCCAACCATCTTTATCTGTGCAATGTCTCATACATGTGAAATACAACAATGCAGAGTAAATACCATAGGTATTCAATCAATGAATTATTTCAATACAAAAAAAAAATGCCCACCTGAGATCTAATGTACAATATGTTTTTTGTGTCATTTGAAGTAACCTCTTATATTTGTGTTCTATTTCTTTTTCAATAGCTGGTAAACTAGACACAAGCTCTGAATAAATAATGCCAGAACATCTGGATAAAAAGAAAAAAAATCAATTATCTGGATGTTTTGTCTACATAACATCAAAACATGTAGCATTGTATAGACAAAACATCCAGATGATTGAATATTTTACTTTTCATCCAGACAGCTTGTTGTCATGTCGATAAAAAGCACTGCCAAGGGGACATAAAAAGAAAAAACAGGGCATAGCAAAACTTGCCTAATTTGTAGACCATGAGAATTGGCCCTAAACTTGATATAGGAAAAGATGACTATTAATGAGATACTGTATCAAATTAATTTCCAAAAATTCTCGACCATATTGGAAGAACCTGCTACCACAAGTTCATAGTGATCATAATAAGTGGTAGTTTCATTATGAAATGCTTAATAGAAAACACGCAAACCACTTTTTATTCGACACTGTGTTTATTTTATAGATGAAGCAATGCATTCACAGAAAAAAAAAAAACAGTGATTACTAAAACACTCCTTTATCTCCTGGAAGAACAAATACAGAAACTAATTCTAGTTGTCTCAACATAAGTCAACTTACTAGCCAGGACTCAAGTACAAATTCAGTAATTATTTACCTTTGGTGAGCCAGGGGCTGTGCTGTTGAATGTTTCATATGCAGGCTATCATCCAATTTATTCTACATTAATTCTGTTCGGTAGCAATTGTTATTCCTATTTTATAAATAGAAAACTGGGTCTTAAAAATGAAGGAAAATCTCCAAAATTCCACAGTTCCATTATTTCAACAAATAACATGATGCTTGAAAAAAATTTTTTTTAATTTAGTATGTTTTGTTTTGTGTAAAATAAAGGAGTGAGGTCTTAAAACACCAAATTTTCAAAGCTTGGGTGTCATGACTCCTAAATGCTAGGAATTATGGCTAAATGCACTATGTCATGCTATTTTATTCCATCTGTTGTTAACACTATTTTCCTATGTTCCAAATCTAATATATCTAATTGAGAACTAAACTTGATGAAGAGGGATATCAGTATTTGACAGGAATCTTTATTTTATCCTTGAAGAAACTGACAGTGCAATGTCCTTAAATACCATCTGAAAAGCCTCACTGAGATAACAAATTACATTTTATGACTCACTATTCTCATTCCGTCTTAAGCAGAAAGTTCCAAATTCAATACACAGAGGTCACTAAGGGAACATTCTGTCTTCAAATCGTCCTTATGTAGTCTCTCAGTTTTCTGGCAGTGGTTTAGCTGGATGGGATCATAAGTGAGAGCCAGGGGAACCTTTTGTTTTGAGCCAAAAGTTGTGTGATCAGGACCCAGTGGTCTTGGATTTTCCAGGTCAAAAGGCTGTCAAAAAAATGTCATCGGGGAATGGGCCTGAGTAGGAAAGCAGTAGAATGTTCAACTTGAGCCACAGTGGTATATTACTCAGTGTAAAGAAACGCATCATTGTGATAACCTCTGAGCCCTGCAGCCACTTTGTGAAATACAGAATTGTTCTGATTTATGAATGCGATATTACAGCTGCAGCAAGTCTCTTACCTACACATGAAGTTTCAGACCGGGAGTACCAAGGTAAACCTCACCATGCTGCCCATTTATAAATTTCTTGTTGTTAAAATCCAACATTCTTCATGGATACATTGTATTTTAAACCTGAATTTGTTCTGGAACGAGATAGTGGTAATGGTTGCACAACTTTGAGAAGATACACACACACACAAAATACTGGATTTAATTATGGTATGTGAGTTATATCTTAATTTAAAGAGAACCGTATTGGACTAATTCAGATGGCTTCTTGAACATCAAATGGATCTTACAAAGCAATATTTTTCTGATTTAAGTGTAAATGAAATAGAAACATATGGAGTAAATTTCTGCAAAATTGTGCATGATTTCAAAAATTAAGAGAGAAGCGTTCTTGGCAAAACCTAGTTGGGTTTTATCTAATCCAAACTATTTAAAAAATAGAGACATTTCATAAACCAAAAATACAGCTGGTTTTTCCATCCTTTATGAATTTGTTATGTTTAGTTCTTTACACTAAATACATTTCTACTTATATTGGATGGTACAGGCTGTTCAGACGCCCAGAGAGAGAATTATGAATACTTTGGATATCATATGATTGCCTAAGTATATGAATAGTTAGGATATCATAGAGCATAAAACAAGGTCAAGTTGTGAAAAAATTGCTATAGTTTATTAAATACCATTTTCAAGGAAATATTCTTTATTGAAATAATTAAAAGAGACAGCCTATTATAGCGGCCTCTGAGTTAAGTTCAAGAGCACAGAATAACGGAAATCTCTGAGACTAGTCTTCAAAGTTCATTCCATCTTCATTATATGTTAATATTTTCTGGCCATATAAATACCATTGTCACTAAAAGTAAAGTCTTTTTGTAGTGTGCAAATGCAATCACAGAAAGGTAAATCTTTACACACGTAAAAATTTTGAGATTATCACACAAAACCTTGTAATCATTTTTAACCCATACACCTACTTATTTTTCCCTTGCTTTTCTGTTAAGTCCTAGACTGTAAACTCCTAAGCAGCAACTATGTGTGTCCTTTCCACAGTTGATTTCCAATGCCTGATGGGTCCTTTGCACCCACAAAGATGTGTTGAACAAATGCCCCTGATGGAATGTCATTTTAACTTCCATCACTTCTGCTGGTGTCAATTCCTCAAATAAGCATTCCCCAACTGCCTATGTCCATCATCTCTCACTCTCTATCCACTGATCTTTTTTAACTTTACTTCCTAGCATGCCATAACATGGCAGTATAATATACCTATCTATTTGTTTACTGTTTCTCCCACTGACGTATTACTCATTGAGGTCAGGCACTTAGTTTTCTTCAATACTCTGATAATGGGAGTACAAAATATCAGAAGATACAGAGAAGCCAGAGTTTGGATCACTCACTAAGTAATGTTGGCTCCAAAGCCACAAGAGGAAATACTAAAAGAGGACATTCCATCTCATAAGGAGCAATTTCTAAATATCTGGAATTTGGGCTTACAAAAAGGGAAACATGATATGCAGCTATTGGACCCAGTCCATGCACTTCCACAGATTTGCTCAGACCTGGCTGTTCCAAGGGCCATGGAAACTTGCCCTGCCTCGTGGTCCATTTGGAACCAGCAAATGGGCCACGTTTCATGTTTCTCCTATGATGATAAAGCCCCCACCATGATGCCATCATATCTCTTAATGCCATTGCTTTTTACAGTCTTTACTAGGTGCAAGCACCTTCAGCAATGGGCAATACAGGAGCTCTAGCATGTAGGTCCTACCCAACTGGAGCTGTAGAGACCCTGGCTTCCTCCGCAGCAACACAGACAGACTGACATTGAACAATTAAAGATGAGGAAATTTGAATGGATTCATTGATCATTTCTTCTCCACAATGGAATGCTCTGAGAGATGAGCTTCATATTGCCTTACTGGGGACATTCCATATGTCCACATAACCAGCTGGGTTTTCCTGTGAAGCTATGATCTGCTTGGTAAATCACAAACATAAATTCATTTTCTTCTTCCTTGGCTTCTCTTTTCCCTTCATTCTTGCTTTACTAGATCAGAGTGTAAACTTTGCTCTAATCAGTTCAGAGCCCAGGTATCTAGATGAAGACAATCATAGAAAGAAGTCATTGGGATGGGATTTTTGAGCTTGATTTCCCACCTGTCTGGAGGTAATATGGATGGTCAGTGTGGTACTAACAGTTACTAAAGTTTTCACCTATTGATAATTGAGATATTATACAGTTGGAAAGCAGGACATTGGGAGGCCAAGTGACTGCTGTTCTTTATTGGTATGGGGGATATGGTAATAATAAAGATTATGGTGGGCCAGGCGTGGTGGCTCATGACTATAATCTCAGCACTTTGGGAGGCCGGGGTGGGCGGATCACCTGAGGTCAGAAGTTCAAGACCAGCCTGGCCAACATGGTGAAACTCCATTTCTAGTAAAAATACAAAAATTAGCTACTCGGGAGGCTGTGGCAGGAGAATGGTGTGAACCCAGGAGGTGAAGCTTGCAGTGAGCCGAGATCGCGCCGCTGCACTCCAGCCTGGGCAACAGAGCGAGACTCTGTCTCAAAAAAAAAAAAAAAAATACAAAAATTAGCTGGGTGTGGTGGCATGCGTCTGTAATACCAGCTATTCAGGAGGCTGAGGCAGGAGAATTGCTTGAACCTGGGAGGCGGAGGCTGCAGTGAGCTGAGATTGCACCACTGCACTCCAGCCTGGGTGACAGAGCAAGACTCCATCTCAAAAATAAATAAATAAATATAAATAAATAAAACGATTATGGTGGTGGGGAGTGGATATTTCTGTTTGCATTGGGGGACTTGTAAGAAGAAAATGAAAGGCTTGGGGCATTAAATTGCTAATCTAAATCACACTCTGAAAACCCAGAGGTTTATATGTCATCTTTAAAGGGAATATTCATTTCCTTCAGACACAGGGAAGACTGTTGAAAATGAGAACTGATATCTGATTATCGGTGTGACAGAGTTACAAAAGTGATTACATGCACAACACAGGTCTTCTATAATAAGACTCAAACCTGATATGAAAAGTATGGGAATAGGAGAGTTTAGATTGGCAAGTCAAACAATCTCAATCCCCCAATTCTCCAGAATTCTACTAGAGCAAAAGAAGTCCCTTCCCCACATACCAGAAGAGAAAACTCTCCTTGCCTGGAATTTGTGCAAAGACCTCATCTGAAGCAAGGTCTCTCAATAAGTCTCAATTTTCTCACTGTTTGTTTCTGGTACCCTCCATTGTAACCAGGCTAGATGGCAGCCTGGTTAAGCCTTGGACTTAATTGTCTGAGGCAAAAATAGATGTGATTTCTACATTAGATAGTAAGGCTAAAACAACAGTGGGAATCAGAGTGTTTGGTGTACAGGGATCTATGGCAATGGTGTTTGGAGAGGGCAGAAAAGGCAGAGATGTTTAGATGGTGATCGTGTTGCTTGATTTATGTAATAAAAAATAATTGATGTCTAATGAGCTGAAGGATGATGCCAACAGCTGTAATGGAAACTCAAGATTCCTTGACCTGTTTCTAGATTTAAATTAATTCACAGACCCAGAGCCACATGACTGAAAGAGTGGCTTGATAAAAGAAATAAATAAGATAGATATTTCCCAAATTATTCTTTCCCCAAAGATCTCGTGGCCAATTTCCGTGACAGCTATGTACTGGGGAAAGGAGAATGCCCAAATACTCAGGAGCTGTTATATACAGAATCTGAGTTTATGCTGATTTAATTGGACCTAAAATGCCTTCTTGGTCTTCTCGTTAGGATGGACACTTTAAAGAGATTTGGGGAGAAGGCATAGATGGAGAAAGCTCCCAAGAATTTGGGTGGGGACAGGATTGAATGTGCAAAGTAACTTGAAACTAGAAGATAGAGTAGGTAAGGTCATTAATTCTACAAATTTACGCATTTAGTCATTAATTTTACACATTTTACACACTAAAATACTGTCTCTATGAATACTGTCTGTTATATTAAAATACTCTATAAATATTGTCTGTTATAACAGCAATGGGAATAGTAGGTAGCAAGATAGAAACCAAGAGAGGAAAGAATTTCAAATAGGAAATAGCTTGTCAATAAACATTCCATAGCAAGATCTTCATTTGTTCTGAGGACTAGCGCCTGAGTGTTTTCCATTTGTAGAGCAGCAGAAGACAAGTTCTGCCCACAGCTCTTCATGAGAAAAAAGGCAATTATTCTGTTTTTTTTTTCTCCTTTTAAAAATTGGTTGCAAAGGAGAGACAGGAAAGCCTTCTTGGAATGCAACTAGGACGGGGCAAGAATAGGTGTGTGGGGGTAAATCTTTGGTTAGTGGGAGCATGGTGATTAACAGAGAGATAGATTGGTCTGGCTCTGAGTTTTACTCTGTTCTACCATTATGGCCTTGGGCAAGTGGGCTAAAATTGGAGGTGGCCATGGGAGTCATTAAACAGAAAAAGAATTTTGGAGACTGTTTTTTTCCTGGGCTTTCTAGAAAACAAGCCTACAGCAAAGTTTACATGCTAACACTTTATCAAATTTTGCAATCCCATGCATAAGTGAGGGGAAAGTGAAGCAATTCGGTACAAAAGAGAGAAGGCAAATGTAATCATGAGGTTGTGCATTAGCTAAATGATCATATTTTCCCAGGAAAACATAATCGTTTGCTTGGTCAAATAAGATTTTTTTTATTATTAAAATTAATAAGTGAATTTATGAAAGTTAACATAAAAATGGATTAATTTACACATACTGGCAAGAAACAGAAAAATAAGTTGATCAAATAATAAAAAGTACACATTTTATCTACATGGTTAGAGTAATCCACATCCAACCTACTTCCAAAAACTGAGTCTAGAATATCCATTTTTACAAACATCTCTAAATTTTGTTGTCTAGAAATGTCTTTAATAAAATTTTTAAGAACTGTCCCCGGAAAAGATTGTGATAGCAAAGAATCTGATGTGACCATTTGTAGGTCCTTGGCAAATTATCCCCTGATATTGGAGAGCTTTGGTTTTCAAGAAAATTGTGTATTTTATGTGAAGCTATAAGCAAAACCATTTCTCACTTGTCTCTTAGTTTTTGGTGAGGCATCTCTTTGGTATACATAAAACATCTTCATCATACAACCCAAATAATGTTCTTCCTTTCTTAGTTCTCCCCAGTGTAGCAACTACATTCTGTTTGGCCCTTTTCCACCTGTATCTCTGTCACACTTCCATGACTTCCTGGAACTTAACAGAGCTTTATTCAACACAACACCTAGTGAAGTTGAAGTGAATGTGTGTATTCACAAGAGGTTATGATATATTGACATGAATGTAGACATAGAGATCTAAGTAATTTATGCAAACCATTTTGGTTAAGTAATTCTGAAAATATGTTTCATCTCCCTGACTTACTATTGATAAATGTGTTTCCGAGTTTGTTCTAAAAGTAGTCACCAGCACTAGCTGTTACTTCTTGCTTCTTCCCAAGAAACTGGCACCGATTTGCTTGATAAATTTGAACCCTTTTCAAAAAGATCCTCTTTTAAGAGCTGGTAAATAGCAGAATTAAAATGTATTTTCTGTTTGTCAAACTTTTTCTATAGCCTAACCTGAGGGTCCTGTAATGTTTTTCTAACTCAAATGCTATAGTATTTTAACCTTCAGAGAGTCCCTGTGAATAGTGTATAAAAATGTGGAGTGCATAAAAAGAAGTATTTTGAGAATACTTCAAATAATGTAGATCGTGGATCACTCTCTCCACCTGCCTGTATGTGGAATTCTGATACTGTATTATACACATGGTCATAATAAACACACTAAAGTGTTTGGATCTGGACACGTTTTTTCTTTGTTATTTTTGTCTTAGTTAAATATAGTGGAAAGTGAAAATTATTTATTCAGGGAAAACGCCACATTTTGTGAGTCATTCATTCAGCAGTGTTTGGTTAATTTGATTTTTTTGGGCATTTTTATAAATCTGATATATTTACCCAGAGGACTTTTGGCACTGGCAGCATATTAAAATCAGCAAAAAAAAGTAACTATCTAGCCTCGGATTGGGAAGACTCAATTGCATCCAGATGAGGACCAAATCCACTTCAGATTTCCAAAGCAAATACAATTAATTGTGTCAAAAATGAATCCTTTGGAGACTTCTGGGATGTATATTTATTCCCATGCCAATTATGGTGGCATTCTAGTGATCCGATTTTGCATCATCTGCACATACCCCCATCCTCCCTCTTGTCTTCCTTTGTGTTCATTAGTCTCCTTATTTCTAATTCACATAATTTTCCGGAATCAACAATTAAAGGAGATAATTGAAGCAAGTATACAGAGGATTTGAGTTTAAAAATGCATGTTTTCTAAATTTATACCTCATTTTATTTTTTTAAAATTATTCATTTATTTCTAATTTTTCCATAAGTTATTGGGGTACAGGTGGCATTTGGTTACATGAGTAAGTTCTTTGGTGGTAATTTGTGAGGTTTTGGTGTACCCATCACCTGAGCAGTATAAACTGCACCATATTTGTAGTCTTTTATCTCTCACACCTCTCCCACTCTTCCCCCTAAGTTCCCACAGTCCAATGTATCATTTTTATGCATTTGTGTCCTCATAGCTTAGCTCCCACATTATCAGTGAGAACATACAATGTGTGGTTTTCCATTCCTGAGTTACTTCACTTAGAATAATAGTCTCCAATCTCATCCAGGTCACTGCAAATGCTGTTAATTCATTCCTTTTTAATGGCTGTGTAATATTTCATCACATATATATCATATATCATATATACATATACCACATATATGTACATATATCACACATATGTACACATATCACACATATGTACATATATCACATTTGTATCACATTTGTATCATATGTGATATATGTACATGTATCACATATGTATCATATATGTGATATATGTTCATATATGTATCACATGTGATGTATGTACATATATGTTCATATATGTGATATATGCAGACATATCACACATGTGCCATGTATGTGATATATGTGCATATATCACACATGTGTCATATATGTGATATGTGTGCATATATCATACATGTGTCGTATATGTGATATGTGTACATGTACTATACATGTGTCATATATGTGATATTTGTACATATATCACATATCTCTATCTCTCTCTCTCATAGTTTCCGTATCAACTGGTTGATTGATGGGCATTTGGGTTGGTTCCACAATTTTGCAACTGTGAATAGTGCTGCTATGAACATGTGTGTGCAAGTGTCTTTTTTGAATAATGACTTCTTTTCCTCTGGGTAGATACCCAGTAGTGGGATTGCTGGATCGAATGGTAGTTCTACTTTTAGTTCTTTGAGGAATCTTCACACTGTTTTCCATAATGGCTGTACTAGTTTACATTTCCACCAGCAGTGTAGAAGTGTTCCATGTTCACTGCATCCATGCCAACATCTACTGTTTAATTTTTTGATTTGGTGGCCATTCTTGCAGGAGTAAGGTGGCATTGCACTGTGGTTTTGATTTGCATTTTCCTGATCATTAGTGTTGTTGAGCATTTTTTCATATGTTTGTTGGCCATTTGTATATCTTCTTTTGAGAATTGTCTATTCATGTCCTTAGCCCACTTTTTGATGGGATTATTTCTTCTTTTCTCACTCATTTGTTTGAGTTCGTTGTAGATTCTGGATATTAGTCCTTTGTCAGTTGTGTAGATTGTGAAGATTTTCTCCCACTCAGTGAGCTGTCTGTTTACTCTGTTCCTTTTGCCATGCAAAACTCTTTAGTTTAATTAGGTCCCAGGTATTTATATTTGTTTTTATTATATTTGTTTTTGGGTTTTCAGTCATGAAATTCTTGTCTAAGCCAATGTCTAGAAATGTTTTTCCAATGTTATCTTCTGGAGTTTTTATAGTTTTAGGTCTTAGATTTAAGTCCTTAATCCATCTTGAGTTGATTTGTTATATAAGGTGAGAGATGAAGATCTAGTTTCATTCTCCTACACGTGGCTAGCCAATTATCCCAGCACCATCTGTTGAAAAGGGTGTCCTTTTGACACTTTATGTTTTGGCTTGCTTTGTCGAAGATCAGTTGGCTGTAAGTATTTGGGTTTATTTCTGGGTTCTCTATTCTGTTCCATTGGTCTATGTGCCTATTTTTATACCAGTACCATGCTGTTTTGGTGACTATTGCCTTATAGTGTAGTTTGAACTCAAGTAGTGTGATGCTTCCAGACTTTTTTTTTTTTTTTGCTTAGTCTGACTTTGTCTACGTGGGCTCTTTTCTGGTTCCATAAGAATTTTAGAATTGTTTTTTCTAATTCTGTGAATAATGATGGTGGTATTTTGATGGGAATTGTGTTGAATTTGTAGATTGCTTTTGACTGTATGGTCATTTTCACAATATTAATTCTATTTACCCACCCATGAGCATGGGATGTGTTTCCGTTTGTGTTGTCTATGATTTCTTTCAGCAGTGTTTTGGGGTTTTCCTTTTACAGATCTTTCGACTCCTTTGTTACATATATTCCTAAGTATTTTATTTTTTATTTTTTCAGCTATTATAAAAGGTGCTGAGTTCTTGATTTGATTCTCCGCTTGGTCACTGTTGGTGTATAGAAGAGCTACTGATTTGTGTACATTAATCTTGTATCTGGTAACTTTGCTGAATTCTTTTATCAGTTCTAGGAACTTTCTGGAGAAGTCCTTTGGGTTTTCAAGGTTAACAGCCACATCATCAGCAAACAGCAACACTTTGACTTCCTCTTTACTAATTTGGATGCCCTTTATTTCTTTCTTTTGTCTGATTGCTCTGGCTATGACTTCCAGTACTGTGTTGAAGAGGAGTGGTGAGATTGGGCATCCTTATCTTGTTCTAGTTCTCAGAGGGAATGCTTTCAACTTTTCCCCATTCAGTATTATGTTGGCTGTGGGTTTGTCATAGATGTCTTTTATTACATTAAGGTATGCCCCTTGTATGCCAATTTTGCTGAGAGTTTTAATCATAAAGTGATGCTGGATTTTGTTGAATGCTTTTTCTGCATCTATTGAGATGACCATGTGATTTTTGTTTTTAATTCTGTTTATGTGGTGTATCACATTTATTGACTTGTGTATGTTAAACCATCCCTGCATCCCTGGTATGAAACTCACGTGATCATGGTGGATTATCTTTTTGATATGTTGTTGGATTTGGTTAGCTAGTATTTTGTTAAGAATTTTAGCATCTATATTCATCAAGGATATCATATACCTCATTTTAGACCAGTGCAATAACCTCCCAAATAATTTCTTGGGCTCAGGAAGCCCCATGCCTTCCTTTATCCAGTGTGCCTCATCAGAAAATTCTCCTTAAACACCCTTTTGCATCTTATCTTCTAAGTCTAGATGCGCAGCTTTGGGACACACACGTGGGTCACCATCCATGGAAGAGAAACGGAGAGAGTTAAAAGATGGCCACTGGAAATTATGCATAACAGAAACCTAGATGACCTCTGCATATACTTGTTATGAACTGTATCATGCTTGTGTTCCCTCCTAAAATTTATATTTTAAAATCCTACTCCCTAATGTGATGGTATTAGGAGGTGGAGCCTCTGGGAGGTAAGAAGGAGCAGATGAAGTTATGAGGGTGACGCCCTCATGAATGGGATTCGTGTCCTTATAAGAGAGTACCAAGAGCACATTCTTCCTTTCTCTGCTTTGGAAAGACACAGAGAAAACTGCCACCTTTGAACAGGAAGTGAGACCTCACCAGACACTGAATCTGCCAGCATCTTGATCTTGGACTTCCCAGCCTCCAGAACTGAGAGGAGTAAATATTTGTTATTGAAGCCACCTGGCCTATGGTTTTATGCTGCAACAGCCCAAGTTGACTAAGACAATACTATAGCAGGTTAAAAGTTGGTCCTGTAAAAGATATGCCAATGTCCTAACCCCCACAACTTGTGAGTGACCTTATTTAGAAAAGGGGCCTTTGCATATTTAAGTTACTTTCCAGGTGGGCCCTAAACCCAACAGCAAATGTACTTATAACAGACAGAAGAGAACACACACGTGAAGACAGAGGTAGGGATTGTAGTGATGCAACCACAAGCGAAGGAATGCTTACAGCCACCAGAAAGTAAAAGAGGCAGGAAAGGACTCTTCCCTAGAGCCTTTAAAAAGTATGTGGTTTCCAGATTTCTGGCCTCCAGAACTGTAAGAGAATAAATGTATGCAGTTTTCAGTTGCCCTGTTTGTGGTAGTTTTGTTATAGCAGCCTTAGGAACTTAAGACCTGTACCAAGAGAAGGAACCTCAGTTAGTTACTCCGAAGATGTTGCATTACTAAGCAATTTTTTTACTTTTAGCATCTCTAGTTTAGGAACCACTAGCAGGGCTGATATCTACACTGGAGTGACACATAGGCTGACAGATATTCTGATTTGTTGAGAAGCATTTCTGAATGACCAGTGGCTTCTTCATACTGATTGTTAAATGTTTTGAATATTACTTCCAATCATTTCTGCATCTAAGATTCAACACACACCTGATGCATTATAGACATTTAGTAATGTTATATGAAGTGAATGAATGAGCTAGTCTATATGATCTGTTCTACAAAATAGGTAATTATTCATTTATCATAATCATACTTTGGACTGGGTGCATTATTTCTAAAATTAATTTTAGAACTATTCCCAAACTTAAACCCAGGGGCAGATAATGAGCATATTATTTATTTATAAGCTATTATGAATACTTTCTGGAATTAGGCAGTTTATCTAAAAAGGAGGGAAGAAAGGAGAGAGGGAGAAAGAGAGAAAGGGAGACAGGAGTTTGGCATTCTCTCTCTTATTACAAGGACTCTTCAAGACAAAACTCTCTCTTGTTTATCTCCCCTCCCCTCCCCTCCCTTCCCCTCCCTTTTCTTTTCTTTTTTGAGATGGAGTCTCACTCTGTCACCCAGGCTGGAGTGCACTGGTGCAGTCTCGGCTCACCGCAACCTCTGCTGTCTGGGTTCAAGTGATTCTCCTGCCTCAGTCTCCTGAGTAGCTGAGATTACAGGTGCCTGCCATCACGCCCGGCTAATTTTTGTATTTTTAGTAGAGACAGGTTTCACCATGCTGGGCAGGCTTTTATTGAACTCCTCACCTCATGATCCACCTGCTTTGGCCCCCCAAAGCTCTGGGATTACAGTTGTGAACCACCACGCCTGGTCTCTTGTTTATTTTTTCTGATAACATCAAGGACAGATGGTCAATGAAAATCATTAAATGAGTTCAGTGGCATCAGAAGTCTCCTTAAATAATGTTGCATCTAACTGGGATGGCTTCTATCTGGTCTTATTACATGTTGCATTTCCAGAACTATATTTTCTTTTATTTGTTGGCTTTATCAAATTTAGCTCTGCTGCTGGCGCTCCCTCTGAACTGCCCTGTGGTTTGTAGCTTCAGTTTGTTCTGTTTTTGGTTTTGTTCTGTTTTTCTTTTTGTTTTTCTCTGCATCTAAGTTCTCTGCATCTAGAACAATGCTGTCCAATAAAACTCCTACTGTGATGGAGATGCTTTATGTTCTGTGCTGTCCAATACAAGCCACTTGAGATGTAGTGAATGTGCCTGAGGAACTCAATATAACATTTTATTTAATTTTAATTAATATATATTTCAATGTAAATAGCCACATGTGGCTAGTGGCTACCATATTGAATGATGCAGATCTAGATCGACATTTAAAGGCTGAAATTTTAAATTGCTATTATTTCTAGAAGTTTGGAAACTCTGCCATTGTTGCAAATTGCTATTAAATTTTGTTCCTTCACAGAAGGTAAATGCTTAATATTTCATCTTTTCTTGATCTGCTTTTGCTAACAATTAAGGCTTGCTATAACCTAAAACAGAAGGTGGCAAACTACAGTCCCTAGGCCAAATCTAGCCCGCTGGCAGTTTTTATGAAAAAAGGAAAAACAATAGTGGTATTGGAACACAGCATGCCCATTTATTTGGGCATAGTCTTTGGTTTTGTGCTACAATGGCAGGACTGAGTGATTGTGACAGAGACTGCAGGGCTGGCAGAGCTGAGGGTACTACTATCTGGCCTTTACAGAAAAAAAAAAGCCCATCCCTGATTTAGAATAAAGTTGTTCTTTCATTGCATGTTGTAATAATTAAATGTTTATTCTTTCCATAATTTTTAGTCCATTTTAAAGGGTGAGGCTTTTGTTATTAGAATAGTGGGTGCCTTTTAATTTTTCTCCTCATTTTGACACCAATTCAATGTCATTGGCTCAGTAGCCAATGTGCAAAGTGATGTTGCAATTCTGATCTTGGCTTTCATAAGGACTCTAAGCTGTGATGAAAATTTAGTTCTTCAACATTAAAATTATAGCTTAAAACAAATCTTGTAATATCTTGTTGAAAACTGTAAATATTATGAAGTATAAATATAATTCTGATTATATCTCCAATGATGCTGGACATCTGTGAAATGGCAGGGTTTTCTTTGTTCTTTTGTTTTTTGTTTTTTGTTTTTTTTTTGAAATGAAGTTTTGCTCTTTCTTGCCCAGGCTGGAGTGCAGTGGCATGATATTGGCTCACTGCAACCTCCGCCTCCTGCTGATTCTCCTGCTCAACCTCCCAAGTAGCTGGAATTATAGGTGTCTGCCACCATGCCTGGCTAATTTTTGTATTTTTTTTTTTTTTTAGTAGAGACGAGGTTTCACCATGTTGGCCAGGCTGATCCCGAACTCCTGACCTCAGGTGATCCGCCTGCCTCAGCCTCCCAAAGTGCTGGGATTATAGGCATGAGCCACCACGCCCGGCCAAAATGGCAGTTTTGTATGCTGACTTACCAGATCAAAATCATCTGGAGTGGGGTTGAAAGCTGGGAGTAAGAGTGCAGGTTCTCATGTTTCTACAATATCCATGTGGGTAGGCTGCACTGCATATGGCTTAGGTTGTTGGTGACAATCTGTCTGACTTCTTGAGGACTCTTTAATAAAATATATATGTCTGGCATTTTGAAAACATATAAATTCTTATATTATTCTTATTTCCCAATTTTTATCAACACAGCTATGATCATACCTTTCACTTGAAGATCTTATTTGTCCCTGAAGACCCTCTGCAATGCTACTATGAAAATATTTGAACCTTAACACTACATGAGAAAACAAAGTATTCTTCTAAATAGGAAAGAAACAGAAACATTAAAAAAGTATGGATTAAACTTGAAACAATCCTATATCTATATCTATATCTATATCTATGTCTATGTCTATATATTCTCTAGTAAACATTAGTACCTAATACTTCCTGAAAAGCAGAGAGAGAGAGGGCAGAAGAACCATGCTGCTGAGTACTGTAAGCCCATAGGACCAGGAGAAATCACAAAATTGTTGTTTTAACCACTCAATGTTTAGAGTGATTTTTTATGTACTTATAGATAAATGAAACCATTATAGTTTATTGTGGCCAGCTGTATAGAATAAAGCAATAAGAAATGATTAGTTATTCAAGGTAGGGTCACAGAAGTTTAGGATATATGGTAACACTGAAGTCTGGTTTAAAGGAAAAGCAGATGTTTGCTAGAGAGACGAGATGGAAAAGTATTCCAGAAAATGGAAGCAATAAAAGAAAAGCAAAGGATAAGTCCATCTGGGAAACTGCACAGGTAAAAGGCATGTGTATAGGAAGGGTGAAAAAGAGTTGAATCTTGGCCGGGCGTGGTGGCTCACACCTGTAATCCAAGCACTTTGGGAGGCCAAGGCGGGCAGATCACCTGAAGTCAGGAGTTCAAGACCATCCTGGCCAACATGGTGAAACCCCGTCTCTACTAAAAATACAAAAACTTAGCTGGGCATGGTGGCTCATGCCTGTAGTCCCAGCTACTTGGGAGGCTGAGAATTGAGAATTGCTCGAACCCAGGTGGCGGAGGTTGCAGTGAGCTGAGATCCCACCACTGCACTCCAGCCTGGGTGACACAGTGAGACTCCGTCTCAAAAAAAAAAAAAAAAAAAAAAAGAGTTGAATCTAGAAAACTTATTGGGTTGAATTCTCTGAAGGCAGTATATGTAATAGGTCTGAAATTTACACTCTAGATCAGGAGCGCCCAACCCCCAGACCATGGACTGGTACCGGTCTGTGGCCTGTTAGGAACTGGGCCACACAGCAGGAGGTGAGTGGCAGTCAGCAAGCATTACCATCTGAGCTCTGCCTCCTGTTAGATCAGTGAGGGCATTAGATTCTCATAGAAGTGTGAACCATATGGTGAACTGCACATGCGAGGGATCTAGGTTGCACACTCCTTTTGAGAATCTAATGCTTGACGATCTGTCACTGTCTCTCATCACCCCCGGATGGGACTGTCTGGTTGCAGGAAAACAAGCTCAGGGTTTCCACTGATTCTACATTATGATGAGTTGTATGATTATTTCATGATATATTACAATACAATACAATAATAATAGAAAAAAGGTGAATAATAAATATAATGTGCTTGAATCATCCTGAAAGCATCCACCTCCAGCCCCGTCCCATCCATGGAAATATTTTCTTCCATGAAACCAGTCCCTGGTGCCGAAAAGGTTGCAGACCGCTGCTCTAGGTAATGGACCTATAGACATGTCTTTAGATGGAATAGAGAAGAAGCATATATTACACACACATTTATTCAACAAACACTTATTAAAGACCCACTATGTAACTGAGGCTGCAGTTGATGCTTAGGACACATAAATGTTCGTCACAAACAGGCATGATTTATGACTTCACCAAGCTTGCAGAGTAGTCAAAGAGACAGATGATCAATAATTAGGAAAGTAATGAAAAAATTTAAGTTGTGATGCATGCTGTCAAAAGGGAAAAATTATGCCGTAAATTAACATAAGGATGAATTTATCTTTATTAACTAAAATAGAAAACTCACTAGGAGGCTCACATATGGAGAGGAAAGATAATGAACTTTGGTGTGTGAGTGTTGAGTTTGAGGTACTTCAAATTGGAAATATATTCCTGAAACTCAAGAGGAAAATGGGGTTGGAATTACATATTTAGAAATTATTAATATAGGTAAAAATTGAAGCTGTGAAAGTAAATAGAGCAAGTTACACAATAGTGTAACCAAGGTGGAGACCTTGGAGTTTCTTCCACTTGATACAGGAATATGAGCCAGGAAAAGGTCAGTGTGGGAGAAGATTCAGAAATTTTTTATAAAGAATGAGGAAATATAGTCAGGAAGGAAGAATCATTTACACATATCAAATTTGACAATGAAAGTTTTCTAAGATGTTGCCTTTTCTTTATTCATTTGTAGAAATTCTTTGCATATCTCAGACACTTATGAATTTCAGATGCCTTCTCTGACTCCACAGTGTGAATTTTTACTCCCTTAGCAGCTTCTGCATACCAAGCTGTAAAGAAAGCCTCAACAAATTTCAAAAAATTGAAGCCATTCAGAGTATGTTATGACTGGTGGAATTAAGCTGGAAACAACAAAAACTAAAAGGTTGGCCAGGCGCGGTGGCTCACACCTGTAATCCCAGCACTTTGGGAGGCCAAGGCGGGTGGATCACCTGAGGTCAGGAGTTCGAGACCAGCCTGGCCAACTTGGTAGAACCCTGTCTCTACTAAAAACACAAAAATTAGCTGGTCCTGGTGGTGGGTGCCTGTAATCCCAGCTACTTGGGAGGCTAAGGCAGGAGAATCGCTTGAACCCAGAAGACGGAGGTTGCCCTGAGCTGAGATTGCGGCATTGCACTCCAGCCTGGACGACGAGTGAAACTCCATCTCAAAAAAAAAAAACTTACAAAAGGCAAAAAAAAATTAAAAATATACTTCTAAATAATCTATGGATCAAGGAAGAAACATGAAGAAAATAATATTTTGAACTTAATAAGAATAAAAATGCAATATTTCAAAAAAGAATACAGCCAAAACAATACTTAGAAATTCATGGCTTTAAAATATTTGTGTTAAAAATGAAGCAAGACTAAAAGTAAATCATCTAAGCCTCCATTTCAAGAATCTAAAAACAAACAAGCAAACTAATCATTGAAGCTAAAAAAAGGGAGTGGAAATAATAATTATTTCAGCTATCAATAAAATAGAAAAAATAGCATGCATTAGAGAAAAATCAACAAAGCCCCCAACTAAATTTATTCTTAAACTAAAAGTAATAACATTGATAAATCCTAGCAAAATAATCAAGAAAAGAGAGAAAAGAAAAAGTACACAAATTACAAAGAAAAAAATGAAATCAATATAGATCCAATAGATATTAAAAATAACATTAAAGAGTAGTATAAACAGCTTTACATATGACAATTTGAATAAAATAGAAAACAAATTTCTCTAAAAACACAACTTATCAAACTGATAGAATAAAGAGAAAATCCTAAAAGTTTAATATCCATTAAGAAAATTGAATCCATTTTTAAAAATGTTTTACTTTTAATTTTTGTGGGTACATAGTAGATATATATATTTATGAAATACCTGTGATATTTTGATACAGACATGCAATGTGTAATAATCGTATCATGGAGATGGGTTATCCATTACCTCAAGCATCCATCCATTGTATTACAAAAAATCCAATTATACTGTTTTGGTTAGTTTAAAATGGACAATTAAATTGTTATTGAATCCATTATTGAACCCACCCTCTGACCATCCACACATATAAACAAAACTCAGGTTAAGATTGCTTCCCTGTCTTTGCTATTGTGAATAATGCCGCAATAAACATACGTGTGCATGTGTCTTTATAGCAGCATGATTTATAGTCCTTTGGGTATATACCAACCCAAATGTCCAACAATGATAGACTGGGTTAAGAAAATGTGGCACATATACACCATGGAATACTATGCAGCCATAAAAAATGATGAGTTCATGTCCTTTGTAGGGACATGGATGAAATTGGAAAACATCATTCTCAGTAAACTATCGCAAGAACAAAAAACCAAACACTGCATATTCTCACTCATAGGTGGGAATTGAACAATGAGATCACATGGACACAGGAAGGGGAATATCACACTCTGGGGACTGTTGTGGGGTGGGGGGAGGGGGGAGGGATAGCATTGGGAGATATACCTAATGCTAGATGACGAGTTAGTGGGTGCAGTGCACCAGCATGGCACATGTATACATATGTAACTAACCTGCACAATGTGCACATGTACCCTAAAACTTAAAGTATAATTAAAAAAAAAGATTGCTTCCCTGATGATTTCACCAAACCTTTAAAAAAGAAATAATAACAAAATTACATAACCTTCTTCAGATAATAGAAAAAGAGGAAGAACTTCATAATTTTTTATAAGGCCATTGCAATCTTGTTTCTAAATCCTAACAAAGTTCCTATACGACATGAAAATTACAGACTAATCTCTCTCATTACTATAGATGCCAAAATGCCAAACGACATACTAACAAATCAAATTCAGAATTGTATACCAGGGATAGTATATAAGGACTATATGGTGGTTGTAGGAATGCAAGAGAGATTTATTACTCAAAAATTAATTAATGCCATTTACCACATTAACTTTTAAAAAGATAAAAACATAATAATCTTAATAGATGCAGAAAAATGTTTGATAAAATTCAATAATAATTTGTGACAAAAACTCTTAGCAAGCAAGGAATTGAGGAAAACTAAAAATAAACAGCATTTATTTGAATGTTTCACAGAAAATGTTAAATTTAATGATCATGGATTTAGGAATTAAAAAACAAATACCCAATATGATCACTTCAGTGTTTTATAAGTGATCTTTGCCTGTGCAATAAAGCAAGAAAAAGAAATGAAGGGCATAAGCATTAAATTTATTTACAGATAACATGGTTGCATATCTAGAGAATCTAAAATGATCTGTAGCTAAACTATTAAAATTAATAAGTATTTCCAAGTCATTGAATATAAGCTGAATATGAAAACAATACAAAAAGAAACAGTTTACAATAATGTGAAATATCAGATACCAAAGAATAAACCTAAAAACATATAAGTTCTGTACACTGAAAACTGCAACAGTTTCTAAGCTAAATGGATTAGAAATCAATATTGTAAAAAATGTCAATTCTTTAAACATCCAAATGTCTATAAATTCAATACAATGTTAAATATCCAAATAAGAAATATTATATAAATTGATCAGTTGACTAAAATTTATATGGAAATACAAAGGGCCAAGAATAGTCAAGGCAATCTGGTAGGATAAATGTGGAAAACTTCTTAACTACTTACTTAAAGCCGCTATTAGGACCTATAGTCCAGCTATAGCAATTAAAATAGTGTGCTATTGGCACCAGAATAAATTGATGGAATAGGACAAAGAACTCACAAACAGATCTACACATAAATATTCACTTGAAATATGATAAAAACGACATTGTATCGTAGGAGAGAAAAGTCTGGCTTAAAGGACTCACAATGTATGTAAAGTTCCTCATTCATTTGGAACAAACACTGAGTTATCTTTTTAAGGCGATGAAAATGGTCTAAAATTAAGTGTGGGGCTGATTGCACAACTCTGTGAATATGCTAAAAGCTATTGAAATATAAATATTATGTGGGTAAATTGTATGGTAAATGAATTATATTTCAATGAAACTGTTAAAAACAAAAACTGTAGGCAAATTTCTAGTCCACAGAGTAAGTAGGTGTAACCAAGGCAGACCCTAGCAGGCTTCCTAGGTGAGAAGACAAATCTGAGAGTCTAGGGAGACCAGACATAAGAGTTTGATGGACAGAGTACCCAAAGTGAAAAAGTTGCACAATGAGAGAGAATTCAAAAATTTACAAAGGATCTCCTTGAATATTCAGCATTGACCAGTGCATGTCACAGAAAGAACTGCATGAAAGGATCAGAATAGAAACAAGAGCTGAACATACACAGGGACAGGAATAGTAACTCTTCCCAGTGGCAAGGCTGGAAACCTCTTGATTCATGGGGCAATGAGGAGAGTACTCCAAAGGAGTTTGTCTCAACAGTGAAAAAATTTGCCTTACTGATTTGATTCTATCTAACAAGTCTTATAAACAAGATTCTAAATGATCAAACTATTTCCATATAACTTAAATGCATTATAATACAAAGCTCACAATATCCTTTGACTCACTAAAGTTTCTAATTTTCATGAAGTCCAATTTATCTATTTTGTGGTTGTTGTTGCTCGTGCTTTTGGCATCACATCTAAAAAATTAATTTGCTAAACCCAAGGTCATAAAGATTTACTCCTCTATATTTTTACAGTTTATAGTTTTCACTCTGGGTTGTTAACCAACATTTCAGTCAATTTTTGTATATTTTGTGAGGTAGAGATCCAACTTAATTCTACTGTACGTTGATATCCAGTTGTTTCAGCACCATTTGTCGGAAAAACTGTTTTTCCCATTGAATGATATTGGCAACCTGTGAAAAATCAAGTAGCCATAGATGTATGGAGTTATTTCTAGATTCTACATTTTCTTCCATCTATATATCTATCCTTATGCCAATATCACATTGTTTTGATTACTGTAGCTTTGTACTAAGTTTTGAAATCAAGAAGTGTGATTCCTCCAACTTTGTTTTTTGTCAGTGTTATTTTGCTTACTTGGGATCCTTTGCAATTTCATGTGAACTTGAGGAACCCCTTCTCCATTTCTCAAAAAAAAAGCTCATTAAAGTTTTAAGAGGGATTGCATTGAATCTGTAGATCACTTTGGGTAATAATGTCATCTTAACAATATTATGTCTTCCCTCTCATAAACATAGAATATCTTTTTATTTAGGCCTTTAGTAATTTCTTTTAGCAATGTTTTATACTTTTCAGTGTACAAGTCTTGCACCTCCTTCATTAAATTTATTTTTTTATTTTTTTAATTTTTATTTTATTATTATTATACTTTAAGTTTTAGGGTACATGTGCACAATGTGCAGGTTAGTTACATATGTATACATGTGCAATGCTGGTGTGCTGTACCCATTAACTCGTCATTTAGCATTAGGTATATCTCCTAATGCTGTCCCTCCCCCCTCCCCCCACCCCACAACAGTCCCCAGAGTGTGATGTTCCCCTTCCTGTGTCCATGTGTTCTCATTGTTCAATTCCCACCTGAGTGAGAACATGCGGTGTTTGGTTTTTTGTTCTTGCAATAGTTTACTGAGAATGACGATTTCCAATTTCATCCATGTCCCTACAAAGTATATGAACTCATCATTTTTTATGGCTGCGTAGTATTCCAAGGTGTATATGTGCCACATTTTCTTAATCCAGTCTATCATTGTTGGACATTTGGGTTGGTTCCAAGTCTTTGCTATTGTGAATAGTGCCGCCATAAACATACATGTGCATGTGTCTTTATAGCAGCATGATTTATAGTCCTTTGGGTATATACCCAGTAATGGGATGGCTGGGTCAAACGGTATTTCTAGTTCTAGATCCCTGAGGAATCGCCACACTGACTTCCACAATGGTTGAACTAGTTTACAGTCTCACCAACAGTGTAAAAGTGTTCCTATTACTCCATATCCTCTCCAGCACCTGTGGTTTCCTGACTTTTTAATGATTGCCATTCTAACTGGTGTGAGATGGTATCTCATTGTGGTTTTGATTTGCATTTCTCTGATGGCCAGTGATGGTGAGCATTTTTTCATGTGTTTTTTGGCTGCATAAATGTCTTCTTTTGAGAAGTGTCTGTTCATGTCCTTGACCCACTTTTTGATAGGGTTGTTTGTTTTTTTCTTGTAAATTAGTTTGAGTTCATTGTAGATTCTGGATATTAGCCCTTTGTCAGATGAGTAGGTTGCGAAAATTTTCTCCCATTTTGTAGGTTGCCTGTTCACTCTGATGGTAATTTCTTTTGCTGTGCAGAAGCTCTTTAGTTTAATTAGATCCCATTTGTCAATTTTGGCTTTTGCTGCCATTGCTTTTGGTGTTTTAGACATGAAGTCCTTGCCCATGCCTGTGTCCTGAATGGTATTGCCTAGGTTTTCTTCTAGGGTTTTTATGGTTTTAGGTCTAACGTTTAAGTCTTTAATCCATCTTAAATTAATTTTTGTATAAGGTGTAAGGAAGGGATCCAGTTTCAGCTTTCTACATATGGCTAGCCAGTTTTCCCAGCACCATTTATTAAATAGGGAATCCTTTCCCCATTGCTTGTTTTTGTCAGGTTTGTCAAAGATCAGATGGTTGTAGATATGCGGTGTTATTTCTGAGGGCTCTGTTCTGTTCCATTGGTCTAGCTATCTGTTTTGGTACTAGTACCATGTTGTTTTTGTTACTGTAGCCTTGTAGTATAGTTTGAAGTCAGGTAGCGTGATGCCTCCAGCTTTGTTCTTTTGGCTTGGGATTGACTTGGCGATGCGGGCTCTTTTTTGGTTCCATATGAACTTTAAAGTAGTTTTTTCCAATTCTGTGAAGAAAGTCATTGGTAGCTTGATGGGGATGGCATTGAATCTATAAATTACCTTGGGCAGTGTGGCCATTTTCATGATATTGATTCTTCCTACCCATGAGCATGGAATGTTCTTCCATTTGTTTGTATCCTCTTTTATTTCATTGAGCAGTGGTTTGTAGTTCTCCTTGAAGAGGTCCTTCACATCCCTTGTAAGATGGATTCCTAGGTATTTCATTCTCTTTGAAGCAATTGTGAATGGGATTTCACTCATGATTTGGCTCTCTGTTTGTCTGTTATTGGTGTATAAGAATGCTTGTGATTTTTGTACATTGATTTTGTATCCTGAGACTTTGCTGAAGTTGCTTATCAGCTTAAGGAGATTTTGGGCTGAGACAATGGGGTTTTCTAGATATACAATCTTGTCATCTGCAAACAGGGACAATTTGACTTCCTCTTTTCCTAATTGAATACCCTTTATTTCCTTCTCCTGCCTAATTGCCCTGGCCAGAACTTCCAACACTATGTTGAATAGGAGTGGTGAGAGAGGGCATCCCTGTCTTGTGCCACTTTTCAAAGGGAATGCTTCCAGTTTTTGCCTATTCAGTATGATATTGGCTGTGGGTTTGTCTTAGATAGCTCTTATTATTTTGAGATACATCCCATCAATACCTGATTTATTGAGAGTTTTTAGCATGAAGTGTTGTTGAATTTTGTCAAAGACCTTTTCTGCATCTATTGAGATAATCATGTGGTTTTTGTCTTTGGTTCTGTTTATATGCTGGATTACATTTACTGATTTGCGTATATTGAACCAGCCTTGCATCCCAGGGATGAAGCCCACTTGATCATGGTGGATAAGCTTTTTGATATGCTACTGGATTCGGTTTGCCAGTATTTTATTGAGGATTTTTGCATCAATGTTCATCAGGGATATTTGTCTAAAATTCTCTTTTTTTGTTGTGTCTCTGCCAGGCTTTGGTATCAAGATGATGCTAGCCTCATAAAATGAGTTAGGGAGGATTCCCTCTTTTTCTATTGATTGGAATAATTTCAGAAGGAATGGTACTAGTTCCTCCTTGTACCTCTGGTAGAATTCGGCTGTGAATCCATCTGGTCCTGGACTCTTTGTGGTTGGTAAGCTATTGATTATTGCCACAATTTCAGAGCCTGTTATTGGTCTATTCAGAGATTCAACTTCTTCCTGGTTTAGTCTTGGAAGGGTGTATTTGTCGAGGAATTTATCCATTTCTTCTAGGTTTTCTAGTTTATTTGCGTAGAGGTATTTGTAGTATTCTCTGATGGTAGTTTGTATTTCTGTGGGATGGGTGGTGATATCCCCTTTATAATTTTTTATTGCATCTATTTGATTCTTCTCTCTTTTCTTCTTTATTAGTCTCGCTAGTGGTCTATCAATTTTGTTGATCCTTTCAAAAAACCAGCTCCTGGAGTCATTAATTTTTTGAAGGGTTTTTTGTGTCTCTATTGCCTTCAGTTCTGCTCTGATTTCAGTTATTTCTTTCCTTCTGCTAGCTTTTGAATGTGTTTGCTCTTGCTTTTCTAGTTCTTTTAATTGTGATGTTAGGGTGTCAGTTCTGGATCTTTCCTGCTTTCTCTTGTGGGCATTTAGTGCTATAAATTTCCCTCTACACACTGCTTTGAATGTGTGCCAGAGATTCTGGTATGTTGTGTGTTTGTTCTCATTGGTTTCAAAGAACATCTTTATTTTTGCCTTCATTTCGTTATGTACCCAGTAGTCATACAGGAGCAGGTTGTTCAGTTTCCATGTAGTTGAGCAGTTTTGAGTGAGATTCTTAATCCTGAGTTCTAGTTTGATTGCACTGTGGTCTGAAAGACAGTTTGTTATAATTTCTGTTCTTTTACATTTGCTGAGGAGAGCTTTACTGCCAACTATGTGGTCAATTTTGGAATAGGTGTGGTGTGGTGCTGAAAAAAATGTATATTCTGTTGATTTGGGGTGGAGAGTTCTGTAGATGTCTATTAGGTTCACTTGGTGCAGAGCTGAGTTCAATTCCTGGGTATCCTTGTTAACTTTCTGTCTCGTTGATCTGTCTAATGTTGACAGTGGGGTGTTGAAGTCTCCCATTATTATTGTGTGGGAGTCTAAGTCTCTTTGTAGGTCACTCAGGACTTGCTTTATGAATGTGGGTGCTCCTGTATTGGGTGCATATATATTTAGGATAGTTAGCTCTTCTTGTTGAATTGATGTCTTTACCATTATGTAATGGCCTTCTTTGTCTCTTTTGATCTTTGTTGGTTTAAAGTCTGTTTTATCAGAGACTAGGATTGCAACCCTTGCCTTTTTTTTGTTTTCCATTTGCTTGGTAGATCTTCCTCTATCCTTTTATTTTGAGTCTATGTGTGTCTCTGCACATGAGATGGGTTTCCTGAATACAGCACACTGATGGGTCTTGACTCTTTATCCAATTTGCCAGTCTGTGTCTTTTAATTGGAGCATTTAGTCCATTTACATTGAAAGTTAATATTGTTATGTGTGAATTTGATCCTGTCATTATGATGTTAGCTTGTTATTTTGCTCGTTAGTTGACGCAGTTTCTTCCTAGCCTCGATGGTCTTTACATTTTGGCATGATTTTGCAGTGGCTGGTACCGGTTGTTCCTTTTCATGTTTAGTGCTTCCTTCAGGAGCTCTTTTAGGGCAGGCCTGGTGGTGACAAAATCTCTCAGCATTTGCTTGTCTGTAAAGTATTTTATTTCTCCTTCACTTATGAAGCTTAGTTTGGCTGGATATGAAATTCTGGGTTGAAAATTCTTTTCTTTAAGAATGTTGAATATTGGCCCCCACTCTCTTCTGGCTTGTATAGTTTCTGCCGAGAGATCTGCTGTTAGTCTGATGGGCTTCCCTTTGTGGGTAACCCAACCTTTCTCTCTGGCTGCCCTTAACATTTTTTCCTTCATTTCAACTTTGGTGAATCTGACAATTATGTGTCTTGGAGTTGCTCTCCTCGAGGAGTATCTTTGTGGTGTTCTCTGTATTTCCTAAATCTGAATGTTGGCCTGCCTTGCTAGATTGGGGAAATTCTCCTGGATAATATCCTGCAGAGTGTTTTCCAACTTGGTTCCATTCTCCCCGTCACTTTCAGGTACACCAATCAGATGTAGATTTGGTCTTTTCACATAGTCCCATATTTCTTGGAGGCTTTGTTTGTTTCTTTTTATTCCTTTTTCTCTAAACTTCCCTTCTCACTTCATTTCATTCATTTCATCTTCCATCACTGATACCCTTTCTTCCAGTTGATTGCATTGGCTACTGAGGCTTCTGCATTCTTCATGTAGTTCTCAAGCCTTGGCTTTCAGCTCTATCAGTTCCTTTAAACACCTCCCTGTATTGGTTATTCTAGTTTTACATTCATCTAAATTTTTTTCAAAGTTTTTAACTTCTTTGCCTTTGGTTTGAATTTCCTCCTGTAGCTCAGAGTAGTTTGATCATCTGAAGCTTTCTTCTCTCAACTCGTCAAAGTCATTCTCCGTCCAGCTTTGTTCCATTGCTGGTGAGGAACTGCGTTCCTTTGGAGGAGGAGAGGCGCTCTGCTTTTTAGGGTTTCTAGTTTTTCTGCTCTGTTTTTTCCCCATCTTTGTGGTTTTATCTACTTTTGGTCTTTGATGATGGTGATGTACAGAAGGGCTTTTGGTGTGGATGTCCTTTCTGTTTGTTAGTTTTCCTTCTAACAGACAGGACCCTCAACTGCAGGTCTGTTGGAGTTTGCTAGAGGTCCACTCCAGACCCTGTTTGCCTGGGTATCCGCAGTGGTGGCTGCAGAACAGCGGATTTTCATGAACCGCGAATGCTGCTGTCTGATCGTTCCTCTGGAAGTTTTGTCTCAGAGGAGTACCCGGCCATGTGAGGTGTCAGTCTGCCCCTACTGGGGGGTGCCTCCCAGTTAGGCTGCTAGGGGGTCAGGGGTCAGGGACCCACTTGAGGAGGCAGTCTGCCTGTTCTCAGATCTCCAGCTGCGTGCTGGGAGAACCACTGCTCTCTTCAAAGCTGTCAGACAGGGACATTTAAGTCTGCAGAGGTTACTGCTGTCTTTTTGTTTGTCTGTGCCCTGCCCCCAGAGGTGGAGCCTACAGAGGCAGGCAGGCCTCCTTGAGCTGTGGTGGGCTCCACCCGGCTGCTTTGTTTACCTAAGCAAGCCTGGGCAATGGCGGGCGCCCCTCCCCCAGCCTGGCTGCCGCCTTGAAGTTTGATCTCAGACTGCTGTGCTAGCAATTAGCAAGACTCTGTGGGCATAGGACCCTCCGAGCCAGGTGCAGGATATAATCTCCTGGTGCGCCGTTTTTTAAGCCCGTCGGAAAAGGGTGGTATTCAGGTGGGAGTGACCCGATTTTCCAGGTGCCGTCTGTCACCCGTTTCTTTGACTAGGAAAGGGAAGATCCCTGACCCCTTTCACTTCCCAAGTGAGGTAATGCCTCGCCCTGCTTTGGCTCGTGCACAGTGTGCTGCACCCACTATCCTGCGCCCACTCTCTGGCACTCCCTAGTGAGAACCCAGTACCTCAGATGGAAATGCAGAAATCACCCATCTTCTGCGTCGCTCATGCTGGGAGCTGTAGACTGGAGCTGTTCCTATTCGGCCATCTTGGCTGCCAGCCCCTTAAATTTATTACTAGTCATCTTGTTCTTTTGGATGTTATTGTAAATGAAATTGTTTTCTTAATTTCATTTTTGGATTATTTATTGCTAATGTCTAGAAATATAACTGTTTTTTGTGTGTTGATCTTGTATCCTGCAATTTTGCTGAATTCATTTATTTATTCTAATAGTTTCTTTCTGGATTCTTTAGGATTTTCTGTAAAATACCAAAAGCATAATCCATAAAAGAAAATCCTGATAAATTGAACTTCATTATAGTGAAGAAAATCTGCTCTTTAAAAGCTGCTGTTAAGGAACTGAGACAACAGGGAGAATTCATTTGCAAACTTTTCATCCAATAAGAGACTTATTTTCAGAATTCATAAAGAACTTTTCAAAATAATAAGAACCAATGATCTAATAAAAAAAATGGGCAGGAGGTTTTAATAGACACTTCACCAAAGAAATATATGGATGCCAAATAAGCACATGAAAAGACGTTCAACATCATTAGTTGTTTGGGAAATGCAAATTAAAACCACAGTGAGACACCAGTACACCCCCAATGGAGTGACTAAAGTTAGAAAGATACTAATTACACCAATGATGCTGAGAAAATGGAAGACATGGGGCTTTGAAATACAACTGATAAAAATGTAAAAATTTACAAGCACTTTTGAAAACAGTTGACAGTTTCATAAAAAAATCTATACATATATGTGTATGTGTATATACATATGTGTGTATATACATATACGTGTATGTGTATATACATATGTGTGTATATACATATACGTGTATGTGTATATACATATGTGTACATATGCGTGTATGTGTATATACATGTGTGTACATATGCGTGTATGTGTATGTACATGTGTGTACATATGCGTGTATGTGTATGTACATGTGTGTACATATGCGTGTATGTGTATATACATGTGTGTACATATGCGTGTATGTGTATATACATATGTGTGTATATGTATATGCGTGTGTGTATACATATGTGTGTATATGTATATGCGTGTATGTGTGTATACATATGTGTGTATATGTATATGCGTGTATGTGTGTATACATGTGTGTATATGTATATGCGTGTATGTGTATACATGTGTGTATATGTATATGCGTGTATGTGTATATACATGTGTGTATATGTATATGCGTGTATGTGTATATACATGTGTGTATATGTATATGCGTGTATGTGTATATACATATGTGTGTATATGTATATGCGTGTATGTGTATATACATATGTGTGTATATGTATATGTGTATGTGTATATACATATGTGTGTATATGTATATGTGTGTATGTGTATATGTATGTATATGTATATACATATGTGTGTGTATACATATTTTTATATATATATATATATACACATATTCGTGTACAAATATATATGACTCAGTCATTCTACTCTCTGGTACTTAACCAAGAAAAACAAAAGCACCTATCCAGGCAAAGACTTGTACACGAATGTTCATAATAGCATTATTTATAGTGGCTAAAACCTGGAAACAACCCAAATGTCCATTAATAGATAAGTATATAAGCAAATTATGGTTCATCTCTGCAATGGGATGCTATTCAGGAATAAAAAGGACTGAATTATACACACACCACACACACATACACACACACACACATACAGACAAAGATAAATCTCAAAAAAACTATGCTGGGTGAAAAAAGCTAAAGAACAAAAGAGTACAGACTGTATTATTTCATTTGTATTAATATAAAATTATAGTAAATGCAAACTAATTTATAGTGACAGAAAGCAGATCAGTGGTTACCTGGGGACCAGGTTGGAAGTGTTCAGAGGGCCCCAGCTAAGAGTTTGCAGAGGTCACCAGAAAACTTTTAAAGATGATGAATATGTTTATTATTCTGGTTGTTTTCAAAAAACTCATCAAATTACACAGTTTAGATACAGTCAGTTTACTTTATGTAAATTGTATCTCAATAAAGCTTTTTGTATATAAAGACATGTCGTATAAGAAGAAAGTTATGAAGAGCAACACAAACACTTTTAAACAACGTTTGCGAATGTAAACAACAATTGCAAATTTGAACAAAGAGAGATGAAAAAGAGCTTAAACTATTGGTCATATGCAAAACAATAAACTACCATTTAAGTCAAGAAGAAAAGGAAGAAAGTACTTTTTATTGGAGAAATCCTCACGTATACCCTGAAACAAAGATAACAAGATTGAATATTAGTGATATTTATTTGAGCTAATGAAAATTGGAGGAAAATGGAAAAACAAAGCTAAGAATAATTGACAGAAGTAGAAAAACAGATTAAAATGAAAATGGTGACAAACTGAGAAATATAAAAATGTCTCAGTAAAGCCATCACTTGATTGGAAACTAGAAAGGAAAAAACAAAAGAAAACCACAGAAATTGGCTTACGCAAGTCATAGATTCCTGTCCACTGTGAGTATTGGCATAGTCTGGGGAAAAATCATCATATAACAACAAAGTAGAACAGAAAAATGATGAAGAAGGAAGAGCAGAAAGGAAGGCCATTTATTGGATAAAATACAACAACAATAACACACTAATGCACTAGATATATTAAGACTAAGCTAGCAATGTGAAAAATAAAATAGTTTGGGGCCTGCAAATCTCCTCTTTTTATGCAAGACCAATCTCAATATTCGTTTATTTCTTTATATACAAAAATACTTATTGAAAGCTTACCATGTGCCAGATACTGTTCCAAGTCCCGAGGCTACATCAGTAAATAAAGTAGATTAAGTACATACTCTCATGGAATTTATTTACTTATTTATTCATTTACATTTATTTATTTTATTTATAAATGTTCAACTGATTAAACCACTTGTGAGTATATTAAAATAGTGTCATTCTTATTTGAACGAGACAGCAAACTTTAACATGATGTTGTTTTCAAAATATTTCTGCTTTTTCTTTTTATTTTTTTGAGACAGAGTCTTGCTCTGTCGCCCAGGCTGGAGTGCAGTGGCACCATCTCACCTAACTGCAAGCTCCACCTTCCGGGTTCACGCCATTCTCCTGCCTCAGCCTCCCGAGTAGCTGGGACTACAGGCGCCTGCCACCACGCCCGGCTAATTTTTTGTATTTTTTAGTAGAAACGGGGTTTCACCATGTTAGGCAGGATGGTCTCCATCTCCTCACCTCGTGATCCACCCGCCTCGGCCTCCCAAAGTGCTGGGATTACAGGCGTGAGCCACCATGCCCGGCCGATTTCTGCTTTTTCTAATGACTGTATTCTGAGAGCAGGTATCAGTAGTAGTTATTAGAAACTGTTTGTATTCTTCAGTTTAAACAAAAAGGATAGAGAGGCTATCTTTATATGTTTTCAGGAGTGTAAAGCTCAAATAAATGCTTTCTAAAAATACAACGTTATTGTTAATCTTTTTCATCCTTTTTGACATTGCTGCAGTTTCTTTCACTATCTCAGGTTTCTCTGGGTGAGAAAAGAGTTGAAAATCCTCTGCCAGATGCGTAGTTCAAAAGTCAGGATTGTAATATCGTTGCCTAAAGAATTCCCAACACCAGGGAATCTCCCAAAGAATGCTAAGGCCATGCTTCTTCACAGCCCCCGCCGTGCTACGCAGGCAGCAGCCCCGTTCGACCTCCAGCAGAAACATGAAAGTGAGAAATTGTCTGCAAAACACGAAGCCATCCTTACTGGGACTTCCTTATCAAAAATCAGGATATTCAGTTTAGCTAAACCTTTCAGTTTTTTAAAAAAGACTTTTCTTTCATTGATGCTAGATGTGCCTGGTTGGAAGTGTGGCTAAACAACCGAGAAAAACAGCCTTTTAAAAAGGAAAAGCATTCTACAACAACAAAATATGGAAACACTCAAAGTGTTTTTCTTTTAGTAGAAAATATTTCATCTCCTTATGCAATGTTGCCTCTATGGGAGTTGGCTTTGAATTGGCACGAAAACAGCAAAAAATTGACGCGTCCCTGTATTTAGAGAAAGTTAGAAATGTATTATTCTCTTACAACTTTCCCCACAAGCAAGAAAATAATCTTTCTTTAATTTTATAACTGGTTTACTGTAAGTAAAATAGTATGACTTCTCTTTGCTCTTTCCCTTTTCCCAAACAAAAATCTCCCCCCTCAAGGGAAAGTTTAATTGTATTTCTCATTTGGCCAAACGACTAAAAATTCCATAACATACTCGATTGTACATACAAATAGATTATTCTGTCTTTAAATTAGAAGAAATTATCTATTTTATCCCTAGTAGAATACACTCCAAGATTTAGAAGTGTTAAGTAAAAGCCTCTAAAGGTATTTTGGCCCCATCTCTCCCTTCACATCCTAGCCATCCCCCACTTCTAAATGCAAAGAAATGCTGTTTTTAAGATAGCTTTAAGCTATCTCTTTACCCCCAATGGTTTTTAGTTTATAAAAGCGAAACCTTATTTTGTGACAAATTTAGCTTATTGGCCCTTAAAATAAAATTTAATGTTTCCTTGGAATTATGGTTACCAAATCAAGGAAATTTATAGCATCCGTATTTTTGTGTGATGTGCAGAATATCAAGACACGTATTGTGACTATTTGGTCTTATGTACTGTATCTGTGAAAAATCATTCAGATATTTTATTTCTATAGAGTGGTGATGTCTCTCACAATGAAAGCAGGTTTCAAATACTCTTGAATATAGAGAAGAAAAAAGTATACATGAGTGCCCATAAAAAGAGAGAAACCACTAGAAGGTAAGAGTTAGAAGTCAATGCAAAAAAGCCAAAGGATATTTAGATTGTCACTTTTTATGAAGTGCTAACAAGGAAAAGGGTAAAGCTGCAAAAACCCACTCTTTAGATGTCTTACTGCTTGAATTTTTCTGACATGAGGTTATGGAATATGAATGTTCTTGAACAAATCTTTTAATAACTAGAGCCTACATGTTGCCTTTAAAAAAATATTGATTTGCCTCTTGGAAGAGAACTCCAAAGCCATAATTGTCTGATTTTTTATTTAGCTTGGGCTAAAAGGCAAATCCTCTACATATGAACATGCCAATGCCCTCCAAAAGAGCTCTTTAGCCAAACCAGTTTCTCTTTGCCAGAAATCAAAAGGAGCACAAAGCTTTTTAATGTTCCAGGTTTCAGAAGATGTAAAACAACGATATTTGTCAAAATCAAATCGGGTTTATTTCCTGGGACGCCATCTGTCCAGAGGTCTAAGACCACTTTAGAATATAAAGATTCCCATTCTCATCCCATGTGACCCTGCCTCTCATCCTCTGAGGACTCCTTGGGGAAAGAGGCTAAGCTCTCTGGATTCAGCTTCACCATCTGCACTCATGGAAAAATTCAGTGTTTTTATTTCAGTTTGCTGTATTTATTTTAATTTGTTGTAATATTCAATATAACTAAAAGTTGGAAGAAAGGTGATCTGTTCTCTCTTTTGTTCGAACAGCTGGTGAAAGGGGTCTCAAGCGGTGATGTGTGCATCTCCAGAGACTAACACTAGTTACCAGTTACTACTTCCTTCCAATCCCAGAAATTCTGACCTGCCAGTTATTAATAATACTTCCAACCCGTTAGCATCGGCTAATCAGAGGCACCTGGCATCTGCACCCTGTGTATAGTTTTAATTGATTTATTATAGACATTTTACAGTGGGAGTTCTACAAAGCCTGAGGTCATTATTACCTCTATCTGTTTTTTTGTTTTTAAAGACTGAAAACCAAAAGGCCAGGCTCAGTGGCTCACACCTGTAATCCCAGCACTTTAGGAGGCCGAGGCAGGCGGATCACCTGAGGTCGGGAGTTAGAGACCAGCCTGACCAACATGGAGAAATCCCGTCTCTACTAAAAATATAAAATTAGCTGGGCGTGGTGGCGCATGCCTGTAATCCCAGCTACCCGGGAGGCTGAAGCACAAGAATTGCTTGAACCCAGGAGGCGGAGGTTGCAGTGAGCCGAGATTGCGCCATTGCACTCCAGCCTGGGCAAGAAGAGTGAAACTCTGTCTCAAAATAAATTAATAAATAAATAAATATTTAAAAAGACTGAAAACCAGTTTATTGTAAGAAGGAAACAATAATCTTCCTCTAGGGAAAACACTATCTAAAGGGAGGAGCCTAGGATTTATTTTGATATGAGGTACAAGGTAAAGACAATTCTAAACTCATCTCTCCTTAAACATTTCCATTTCTTTTCACATTGCAAAACAGGCGTGTTACCTAAAAACCACCTCCCCCTAAAGGTGTGCATTTCTTTTACAACTTCAAGTGAACTTAATTGGATATTTCCAAAAGATATCTTAAAGCCTAAAATATGAATGTTCTTGAACAAATCTTTTAATAACTAGAGTCAACATGTTGCCTTTAAAAAATGTTGATTTGCCAGACACTCTGAAATGTAAATACAAATTTAAGAACACAGAATTGTGAATCTCTACTCTGAAATCTTAGCTCTGCTCTCCTAGACATTGACTCTTCTTGTACCATTCCAGAAGGAACAAAGGCTGAGCTGGTTTGAAGGTGAAATTATCCTCCAGGAGCTTATACTAGGCTCCACAGAAACTGGAAATGGGACTTGCATTTAAGGCCTTATATATACCCTGTTCCCAAATTGAGCAAATTTGCCTGAGTTGAAATGAACAAGAACTTCTCTGGCTGCCCCCGAGTTTAACGTGCAGAGAAAATATGATGAATTTTCTCCTGTGTGTGCTCCAGATGCTGACCAGATGTGTGTGCAAGGCAGCCCACTGGCCTGTTAGGGGAGGTCTGGACATTTTACACTACAGCCAATCTCTGTTTTAGTATCATTCAAAGGCAATTTGCTTAAAACAGAAATTATTGAATGTGATTATTGTCACTTGTAAATGGCCGTGTTGTAGCATGTGATCACTTCTTCTTGGTCTCTTCACACTTTAATACTGCTTCCCACTTTGAAATGAATTCATAATCTTGGACCATCCTTGAAGACTCAGCTTCCATGTCAGAGCCTCCAGAAGCCTCGCTCCTTCCCATCGGTTGACACCGTCATGCTTCTGTGGGATTTCCACTCTGCTCTGTATGCTGCTGTGTTATTCTGATAAAACAGCTTCCTTGTCTTCTCAAGAATTCTCTGCCTTTGGCAATTCAAGCCTACTCTTACCTCAGCTAAAGCCTGTGACTCATATCTCACTGAAGTGACAGAGTTCTGTGAGTGGAACATGTTGCGCTCCACACCCCCAGCCCCGTGCACAATTGTTTTGTAAATATTACTATGTTCCTGCCAGTATCTAGACCAGGACCCAGCAAACGATGGCCCATCAGCCAGATCTGGCCTTCGGCGTGTTTTCATATGGCCTACCAGCTTACGGTGGTTTTTACATTTTTGAATAACGGGAAAAAGTAGATGAATAATATTTTATGACACATGAAAATTCTATGAAATTCCAACTCCAGTGTCCATAAATAAAGTCTGTTTGGAAGCCAGCCACACACATGTGTTGACTTATTGTCTGTGGCTGCCCTCCTGCCATAGCAGTGGTGCTGTAGCAGAGACCATATGGGCCTGGAAACTCAAAATATTTACTCTCTGGCCCTTTGCAGGTTTGCTGACCCCTGATTTAGACAGATCTTCTTTCTTCTTTCTTGTAAAACAAAGGGAGGCCCTCTCTTGTCTTCAAAGGCCAAACCTCCCATGTGTCCCCTTTGCCTATGCAAGCGCCTCCCTTGAACTTACTCTTTGATCCCCTAAGCCCTGTCTCTGTTCTTTTTGCTGCCAGCCTCTGTTGACACCACATTCCTTATTTTCTTCCTGCCTTTCTGCTTCATCACTTTCCGACTTATTTTTTGTGTCCTTATCTTCAAATGTCAAAATTCCTCAAGAATCAGTCCAGGCTTTCTTCCCTCTCTTTCCTCTCCCTATGACAGTCTCCTCAGTCGCCATGTGATACAGTTTGCATATTTGTCCCCTCCAAATCTCATGTTGAAATGTAATCCCTAATATTGGAGGTGGGGTCTGGTGGGAGGTTCTTGGGTCATGGGAGCAGATTCCTCATGAATGGCTTGGTGCCCTTCCCATGGTAATGAGTGCATTCTCACTGTGAGTTCACCCAAGATTTGGTTGCTTAAAAGTGTGTGGCGCCTCATCCTTCCCTCTTTTGTGTATCCTTTCTGACCATGTGACACACTGGTTCCTCTTCATCTTTTAGCCATGATTGTAAGCTTCCTGAGGCCTCACCAGGAGCAGATGCTGGCACCACACTTCCTGTACAACCTGCAAAACCGTGAGCCAATTAAACCTCTTTTCTTTATAAATTATACAGCTGCAGTATTCCTTTATAGCAATGCAAAAATGGTCTAGTCCACCATGGTTCTAAACACTATTCCCACGCTAAAGCTTCCTAATGTTATCTTCAGCCCCAACCTCTCCTCTAAGACACAATGTCGCATATCCAAATGGTAACACAGCATCCACACTCCACACAGTTTTAATGTGTCCTGAACTGAATGTTGGTTTTCCCATCTAAATCTGTGCTGAATCAAGTCTTTCTCATCCACCCCGTGGCTTAAGCTGGATAGCTAGGAGCTGGCCTTGACTCCACCACTCTCCACATCCAGTAAGTCCTGCTGATTCTGCTTCCAAGATGCATCTCGACTCTTTTTCTTGGATATCCTAATTTAAACTACCTCATTCTTTCTGGACTGTAACTGCCTTCTAACTGGTGTGGCTATTCACCCTCTTGCAGCCCTAACATGCATCCACCATCATGGATAGACTCACCTGCCAACATTCTCTTTATTACCTGTTTGATCCAGAGGTGAAACTGAGTCCAGAAGCTGGTGGGCTGAGCCCAGCCAAGCCCTCTCAAAGAACTAGGCTGTTTCTGAGAGTTTCAGCTAGAGCTCGTGGTCAGGGTGTGGGATAAGAAGTCTGCAGTTGGTGAGACCACTTTCTGGGACCCAAGGGCTTGATTTGCTGCTGAGCCTAGGCTGGGAGCACATGTGATGAGTAGGAGCAGAGTCCTTATAAATCAAAGGTATGAAGTAATAAACAACAAAACCCATCACTAAAAACTGTAGGACTCAGGTGAGGGTGGGGGCCGCTTCTGTGCACAACTCCCTCCAGGAGTTTCTCAAGAACAGAAACATCAGAGATGAAATTAGGAGATGCAGGGGAGACCCCCAGCCAAGTGCCCATAGCTTCCCCTTGCACATGGCCATGAAGGGTGATCCAGTGAGAGCCACTGGGCCTTGTCTGCCCCCACCCCATGGAGAGGCAACAGTGTCAGGAACAGAGGGCAAGGCCGAGAGATGAGACAGAAGGGTGGGGGTGGGGAGAAGTCCCCATGTGGAATTAGCATATGTGCAGATGAGTGCTGATAATGAAGACCAAGCACCAGAGAGACAGCCGGCACCTCTCTGCAGTTGCCTCCCTACTCCTAGCCCTGGGTCAGCCTCCCTCTACCCAACAATGGGGTCGGGGAAGGCATGGCACCCACTTTTGAGGAAGAGAATAAATGTCCTCACAGCAGCTGTGGAAGGGAATGTCCAGCTCTGGGGAAGGAGGAGGGATGGTGACCCCTGTCCTCACCTCAGCAGCCCCAGAGCAGCTCCCACTACTCCTGGCCCCGAATGTTGCATTTTCCAAGACCGCTCTGACCCGCCACGCCTCCCATCCTGTGCTCATATAAACCCAAGACCTTAGCAGGCACACACATAAGTGGTGGAACGTCAAGAGGAGCAGAGGAAGAGAGTGGCAGAGGATGGTGGAGAGGAGCAGAGAGCAGCAGGGTGGCAGAGAGTGGCGGGCAGAGGCAGGGCGGAACAGCAGAGAAGGAGAGAAGAAGCCTCTGAATGTGGAGAAAGATGGAACTCCAGGGGAAGATTATCTCCCCCACTCCTCCACCTTCGGCTCCCCATCATCTCGCTGAGAGCCACCTCCACCACTCAATAAAACCTCGCAGTCATCCCTCCACCCCACGTGTGATCTGATTCTTCTGGAACACCGGGCAAGAGCTTGGGATACAGAAGGCTGTCACACTGGCCCTCTGCCCTTGTGATAAGGCAGGCGGACCACTGAGCTGATTAACACTCAAGCCGTCTGCAGACAGCAATGCTGAAAGAGCTTTGTAATACCAGGGTTGCAGACACCCACCTGTAGACACTACCGTGCCAGGCCGGAGCCCAAAGCACTCACCCCAGTCTCTGCACCTGCTTCTCTGCAAGCTCCCCCTGGAAGTGTGAGCTGCTGGGCGAGCCACACCCCTGCCGCACTTCCTGTGAGGGGACTCAGGGAACTCTCCCATTTTAATACCAAGGGAGAGCCCTGCCCATCCTTCCCCGTCCTGCGCCTCCTCTTGGGGAGAAGGGGAGAGGGAGTTTCTGGACATGGGTGGATGTGTGGGAGAAAGACCCATCTCCTTTCCCTTACAACATGGAGGAAAAATCACAGAAGGGCAAGGAAGAGGAGAAGGGCCAGCAAGGAAGACATCACGTTCAGGCCAGTCTCTGCAGTCTTGCCCAGGTGGGGCTGAGGCGCTCTTTCCCGCTGCTTCCTCCGGCTCCTGGCAGCCGCCTGGCTAATTTGGAAGCAAGGGTCTCCAAGGCCAGGGAGCTGCCTGAGGTCCCCTGGGACACTGCGCGGCAGTGAGACGCCTCCACGCCCGGTGCTCTGGCTGGCTGGAACCACCTCTCCTGCGATGCGCACCTGTGCTGGAGGTGCTCAGAACCCGCGAGTCTCCTCCCTCATCTCCTGGGGCCCTGTGGAGTGGGTGATCTTCGGTCTCCATCGGAAGCCTAATGAGTGTGGTCTGGCTTCTGGGAAACCCTCTTTTTCTATTATCCCCTCTGCTGCCACCACGGGAGACCTGAGCATCTCCCCTTGGCCTTCAATTTTAGGTTCATCCCGGTTTCTTCTGGCATACCTGCAAGGCAGATTGTAGATCAGCTTGGAGGTGACCCTGCTGAGGACACTCCAGGGATCCCCAGGGGCCAGAGACAGAGGCTGGAGCCGGTAGCCGTGGGGAATTTTAGCCTCAGGGGCTAATTCTGCTGGTCCCCTGCCTATCAGAGCTGTCCAGCACGAAGCAGCTGCAAATGGACTCACCCAGGAGGAAACTGGTTCCGCCTGAGGCCCCACGATTGCTCAGATTTTGAGGGACATGGAGAGGCGACAAGGACTCGCTGTGAGGCTGTGCTGGGCCCTGGCCTCCCTCAGCTACCCGGGGGATGGGAGAGGAGCAGGCGCTCACAGCACTGTGGGAGTGAGGCCCACAAGGATTTCTAGTGCAGGTGGGGCCAGATGGTGAAGAAGTGAAGAAGAAAATGAGAAAAATATAAAGAAAAGGGAAAAAAAATGAATGAGAAGAAAAGAAAAAGATAAATCAGAAGTAAAAGGGGAGAACAAAGAATAAGAAGACAAAAGAGAAGAAATCAAAAACCAAGGAAATAAAAAGACTAAAGGCAGAAAAGAAAAAGCATGAAGAAAAAGAAAATATAAAAAGTAAAACGAGAAGAATAATGAAAGAATAAGAAAAAAGAAAAGAAAAAAGAAAAATGGAGAGAAATAAAGTACAAAGCAAAATTAGAAAAAAATGACAATAGAAATAAAAAATAATTGGAAAGCTAATAATAATACTAATAATAATAACAGGCAAAAGCCTCAGAATGTCAATGTGATGTCTGCAAAAGAAGAAGCAAGCTGACTTTGGTCACATCCCTCAGGTAGCTATCACCAGCTTCCTGAGCTACAAGAATGTAAACCTAGGCAGTGAGTGTCTCCTAGAGCCCGGACAGGGAATGACTCCTTATAGGATCTATCAAAAAATCCATCAATGAGGCCTGGAGACAGTCAACTCAAGTTTCGATTACAACAGCGGTTTACTCTTACTTTTTTGTCCTCAGGAACCCTTTACTCTTAAAATGTATTGAAGATCACAAGGAGTTTTTTTTTTAACATATATATCAACATTTGTCTTATTAAAATTAAAACCTATAGAATGCTTCAGTGGTTTTTATTTATACTTTGAAAAGCTGGATAATGTTTGGCTTTTAAAGAGCAAATCTTATGTACTCTCAAAATTACTTTTTCTTTAAAGTATAAATGATTGCTCTCAAAATGATGCTGCAACTTAAGAGTACCATGATCCTGTACAAATTGTTGTTGCATAAGTCTTAGTAAGGAATGTTACTAACATCTATAAAGCTGAGGGAAAGATCGCTTTGGGCACATTCTCATTTCTTTTCACAGCTTTGCTCAGTTTCTTGGGAGTCGAGTTTTCCCTTCCGGGGGTCAGAGAACACTCTGACATGTCAGTTAGATGTGAAGGTTGCAGCTCTAGGTTGAGAAAGCAAGTATTCTAATTTCCCTTTTGTTAAGTCAGCAAACTCTCAAATAAAAACCAAATCTGGATTTAGGTAAGGAGAGACTTTGTTCAAAAACAAAATTGTCATGGGGGAGAGAGACTACTGCAATGCAGAGAATGCCCAACCATAAAATCTTGAAGTGTCTCAAGGGTGAGGCTGATAGGGCTCGTCTTTTATAAAGAGGATTAACAAGGCTAGAAAGAACTGGATGTGGGGTGGTGTGTTGAGCACGTGCAGTAGCAGAAGACTGCATAGCAAATGTCTCCATTCTGGCTGGCTGTTTCTTGGGAGAAGCTGTTGAGAGGGGGTTACCCTGAATTCAATGCTTACTTAGCCTGGGGGTGAGTGAAAAGGGTGCCCCCCAAAGCCTACTATATTTATTACCTGTCCCTTTACAGAAAAAAAGTTGGTGACTCCTGTTCTAGAAGATAGTAACTTCACTGAATATTTTTAAGTCTATGATAAAACTATGAAAACACAATTTATAAACTTCATAATGGCAAGAATTCTTGACAGTTTTGTACACTGTTTCATCCCTAACACCTGGAATACTACGTGGCATGTAGTAGTTGCTTATGAAATATCTGTGGAATGAGTGAATTACTCTAAAACAAATCAGTTTTAAATGTAAAGTTATGTCTACTTCATCTCTATTTTAGCCAAATAGTGGTAAGTGATCACTTGTTTTCTTTAGTATTATATTGCCTAAGTAATTAACATTTTATCTGATTTTTCTTAGCATATTTATACAGCTAAAAGCTACACTAAACAAACAGAGGAAAGTTTGAGGATATAGAAACCTGAATATTTTCAATCCTGATGTGGTATCTTGAAATTTTAGAAAGTACATATACTTTGGAATTCATATATCTCAATCATTTTAGCCCAGAGCAAATGATTTCTTTTAATGGGTTGGATTTAGCAAAGGAGTAGAATATTTGGTCTAAACAATAGCAGACACTTCAAAGTCATGGAAAAAAACAAATAGTGCATTGTTTTTTCCTTCCATTTCCCCCTTTCTTTAACTTATTTTTTCATAAGTTTACACTGTCTTTAGCTACCAGATTTGCTTTGGCCAATAATTTGAATTGAGAAATTAATCAATATAATTTTGTAGAAAGCACAGTCTCTTGAAAGATATCTCTATGTTCATTCAGCTACACATATTCTTCCACACCTATTATCTGCCTAGCACTATTCTAACCAATAGGATATAGCAGAGAATCAAACATCCAAAGACCCTACTATCAGGCGGCTTACTTTCTCTATATTTAAAATCAGTAGAACAGTTTTGCCTGTTCCATTAAAAATACCAGATCAATATTAATATAGTAATATACTAATGCACATAACATATGGGCATTATATAATATAGTTATTATAAAATGCTGTGTAATAACTGTATTAATATTTAAAATATTATAGATATTACTCTTATAAGTAGTTGAATTTCAAACCATCTATAAACCAAGACATTCTCTTAAACAAACAAAAACTAAAGGGAACAAGGGAAGTGTGAAGGAAAGATCTTGAAAGAGGAAACTTGGATTTTTGCTCCTAACCCCCCACTAACTGGCCATCTCCTGATGGGTAAAGCTTCTGACCTAGATGCATACTCTGTCCTCAAAAATGTGGCTGTTCTGAGATGACCTGAGCTACCGGCAGACTGCAGTTCACTATTACAGTGCATGGTAATTCAGTTTATTAAGACACAGTGCTGGATTCAGATCCTGACGCATGTACTCCGGACTGGGCACCAGGCTAGAACATGCATATCTGCAATGAACCACCATGGCTTCTCAGTGAAACCTAACCTGAGGAATCCTCAGATGCAGCAGAAGAAACCAATTCCTGCAGCCCATTCCTTCCTGAATACCAACATCCATATCTGAAATGAGACTATGATATTAAAGTGCAGATGGCTGCATGCTCCATTAAAAATCCTCTCTGAATTCTACATTTCGGGTTGACCTCTTTTGATCCTTGTCATCACAGAGTTTACTGTGTGTTTAGACCGTTCTTGCATTGCTATAAAGAAATACCTGACACTCAGTAATTTATTTTAAAAAAAAAGAGGCTTAATTGGGTCACAGTTCTGTGGGCAGTGCAGGAAGCATGGCACCAGCATCTGCTCGCCTTCTTGAGAGGCTTCAGGGAGCTTTTACTCATCGCGGAAGGTGAGGCAGGAGCAGGCACATCACATGGTGAAAGCAGGAGCAAGGAAGAGGGGGGTGCCACACACTGTTTTTCACAATCAGATCTTGCGAGAACACACTCTCTATCCTGAGGACAGTACCAAGCCATGAGGGATCCACCCCCAAGACCAAAACACCTCCCACCAGGCGCCATCTTCAACACTGGGGATTACATTTCAACATGAGATCTGGTGGTGACACAGATCCAAACCATGCTACTGTGCATCACCGATTCGAAATTCTCACCAGTATCACAGGATGCACTGTGCATCAATACTTCCAGGTGCCCCTAAACCATAGGGTCAGCTGTACATCACCCATCCCAGGTCACCTCCACTGCTACACTATGGGTGTCAGCCTTCTTTCTCATTTTCTTCCTTCTTTGTGTCTTGCTTCTTACTGCTCTTTCTGTTTCTAGTCAGTTCAACACATCTTGACTTTTGCAGAAAAGCAGTGTGTTTCACTAACCGATTATGAATCAGGGTGTCTAGAAGTCATGAAAGTCATAATGTGCTTCCACCAGAGACTACATCTGGGAAACCAGACCTAAAACAAAGTGTGTCACTAAAATTTCCTGGTGCCTCTTTTGCTCTTTAGAATTCTCTGCTCCCCACGTCTCCAATTACTTAATACTAAAGACCACTTTGTCAGCCTAGCTCCAGGCTTCAAATAGTTCTCAGGTTTTCTCCTCAAATAATACTTACCTGTCCTTTTGTCCCAAGCTTTGGGTGGCTGAGAGAGTTCATTCAAAAGATGGTACTTCCAGAATAGCTACACTAATTTACTTTCCTACCAACAGTATACTAGGGTTCCTTTTTTCTCCGCAACTTCACTAACACTTGTTATCTTTTGTCTTTTTGATAATAACCATCCTAGCCGGTATGGCATGATAACTCATTATCATTTTAATTTGCATTCCCCTGATGATTAGTGATGTTGAGAATTCTTTCACATACCTGTAGGCATTTGTATGTCTTCTTTTGAGAAATATCTGTTCAGGTGCTTTGCCCCTTTTAAAATTTCCTTCCTTCCTTTCTTCTTCCTTCCTTCCTTCCTTCCTCCCTCCCTTCCTTCCTTCATTTCTTCCTCCCTCCCTCCCTCCCTCCCTTCCTTCCTCCCTCCCTTCATTTCTTCCTCCCTCCCTCCCTCTCTCCCTCCCTTCCTTCCTCCCTCTCTCTCTCCCTCCCTCCCTTCCTTCCTTCCTTCCTCCCTCCTTCCCTCCCTTCCTTCCTTCCTTCATTTCTTCCTCCCTCCCTCCCTCCCTCCCTTCCTTCCTTCCTCCTCCCTCCCTTCCTTCATTTCTTCCTCCCTCCCTCTCTCCCTTCCTTCCTTCCTTCCTTCCTTCCTTCTTCCTTCTTTCTGCCTTTCAAAACTCTTCTTACAGAGTTTGTATATGTTCTCCTTTGTCAGATACATGTTTTGCAAAGATTTTCTCCCAGTCTTTGGCTTTTCCTTTTCTTAACAGTGTTTTAAAAATTTTTTTTATTTCAATAGGTATTTGGGGAACAGTTGGTGTTTCGTTATATGAATAAGTTCTTTAGTGGGGATTCTGAGATTTTGGTGCACCCATCACCTGAACAGTGTACATTGTACACAATATATAGTCTTTTATCTCTCACCCTTCTCCCACACTTCTCCCATGTCCCCAAAGTCCATTGTATCATTCTTATGCCTTTGCATCCTCATAGCTTAGCTCCCACTTGGAGAACATTATTCTAAGTGAAGTAACTCAGGAATGGAAGTTCCTTTCTTTCTATTGAGTTGTTTGAATTCCTTGTATATTTTGTACATTAGCCCCTTATTAGATGTATGGTTTGCAAATAGGTGTATGGTTATTTTCCATTCTGTGGATCATCACTTCATCCTGCTAATTACTTCCTTGGCTATCCAGAGCTTTTTCGTTTGATGCAATCCCATTTGCCTATTTTTGCTTTTGTTGCCCATGCTTTTGCAATATCCAAGAAATTATTGTTCAGACCAATGTCATGGAAATTTCTCCCTATGTTTTATTTTAGTAATTTAACAGTTTCAGATCTTCCATTTAAGTATTTAATCCCTTTCGAGTTTATTTTGTGCATAATATAGGGTCTAGTTTCATTCTTCTGCTTGTGGATATCCAGTTTTCTCAAAACTATTTATTGAAGAAACTGTCTTTTCCCAGTTGCATGTTCTCAGTAGAATTACCATGTAATCCAACAACCTCACTTATGGGTATGTATCCGAAGAAATTAAAATCAGTCTGTTGAAGAGATATCTTTATTCCCATGTTCACTGCAGCATTATTCACAATAACTGAGATATGGAAACAGCCTAAGTGTCCATCAAAAGATCAATGGATAAGGACAATATGATATACATATACACAATGAAATACTATACAGCCTTTTAAAAGAAGGATATTCGATTATTTGTGGCAATATGGAGGATATTATTCTAAGCAAAATAACCCAGCACAGAAGGACAAAAATTGCTTGATCTCCCTTATTTTTACAACCTAAAAAAGTTGAACTCCTAGAAATAGAGGGTAGAATGGTGGTTACCAGAGGCTTGCTGGGATGGTTAATGTTAAGTGTCAACTTCATTGGGTTGAAGGATGTAAAGTATTGTTCCTGGGTGTGTCCGTGAGGGTGTTGCTAAAGGAGATTAACATTTGAGTCAGTGGACTGGGAGAGGCAGACCCGCCCTCAATGTGGATGGGCACCATCTCATCAACTGCCAGCATGGCTAGAATAAAGCAGGCAGAAGAAGGTGGGATAAACTGACTTGCTGAGTCTTCCAGCCTTCATCATTCTCCTGGGCTGGATGCTTCCTGCCCTCAAACATTGGACTTCAAGCTCTTCAGATTTTGGACTTCTGGACCTACACCAGTGGTTTGCCAGGGGCTCTTGGGCTTTTGGCCACAAACTGAAGCCTGCACTGTCAGCTTCCCTACTTTTGAGGTGTTGGGACTTGGACTGGCTCCTTGCTCCTCAGCTTGCAGACAGATTATTGTGGGACTTTACCTTGAGATCGTGTGAGTCAATACTCCTTATTAAACTCTGCTTCATATATACATCTATCCTGTTAGTCCTGTCCCTCTAGAAAACCCTAATATACTGGTGGAGAGGGGCCAGGGAAATAGAGACAGAGGACATGGTCAAAGGGTACTGAGTTTCAGTTAGATAAGAGGAATACATTTTACTGACCTATTGCACAGCATGATGACTGTAGTTTAGAACAATGTATTGTGCATTTCAGATTTGCTGGCAAAGATTTTAATGTTCTCACCACAAAAAAATGGTAAGTAAGCAAGGCAAGGGATATGTTAATTAGCTTCATATAATCATTGCACAATACATACATACATCAAAACATCATAGTATACCCCATAAATATATACAATTATCTGTCAATTAAAAATAAAAATAAATCATATGCCACTTCCCTTTTCACCCTGTGGGGAGCGTTCTATGCACTTATCCTCAAAACAAGAAGACACATCTATTTCTTTCCTGAGTGAGTCTGAGCTCAGTTCTACAGGATTACCACCAGGGAATTTCTATGATTTGGTTTAACGCTTTGCAAGTTGAACACTACTCTACCCTAGACTGGAAAGAGATGAAAGATAACCAGATATCTGAAACCGGAAATGTCATACTCTACCCTTGGGACTAGTACCAAGATTTGCCTAGCAAGGAAAGAAAAATGGCATCTTACCCATCGACACTGTAGAAATATTAGCTGAATGTCATAGATTTGAAACAAAATATACAGAATACATACTGGTTTATAATAATTTTGTCATCTTTGTTCTGAACTTCTTTAGTCTCAGCTCATGCCTCCCTAAAATGAGCCGACCAAAAATGGAGAAAACATCCAAGATGCTGTTGTGCTTCATTCCATAAAGTGCCACCTTCATCTGGTCTGTGTTATTTGGTATCCATTTTTAAATATGAATAAGCATCTTATTTGTTCTTTTGATGACTGTTGAACACTTGGCAGCTGCCAGCATTGTTGTACATGCAGTAATTCTTACAACACCCTTGCTCAATAGAACTCAGAAGTTCAGGCACTAACAGAAGGCCTGGGAAAACCAGCCTAGTTTGTTTAAGAAAGCATGAAATACCCAGTACGAAAATAAACTTTATTTTATCATACAGCCCAAGTGGTTGAATCCCTCTAAGTCTACTCAGTAGTTTCTTAAAGTATTAATGATGTTAAGAATTTAACCCATTGACTGTTAATCATACATTAAACCAACATAAATATTATTCTGCAAATATTTTGAGTCAATTAGCTGTCTGTAATATACTGACTTGAGAACGAGCTGCAAGTAGATTCTGTGAATATTTTGAGTCAGTTAGCTGTTTGTCAAACACCAACTTAGGAACCAGCTGTGTGTGAAACCCCTGTTAGCAATGACATGATACTGACACATTTCTCTTGTTCTTTTTTTGAAATGAAAAACCAACCCAACAGCTAAAGGTTGGAAGCTCTGTACAGTAAATGATACCAACATGATCATCTTTCCCAGCTACCCTGCTTTGTGCAGGAGTTAGGGAACTGTGAAATTAAGAGGACAGGATTATATAGGAAAAACACTTGTTTTTATTACAAGGTTTTGCTTCTTTCTGTTTTCCATGTCACTCTGTATGAGTTAAACTATGGAAATTTTTGGATCCCTGGCATCTCAGTAATAGCCCTATGAATGGAAACAGCAACCCATGATAACAGGTTTCCCAATTCCATGAGCAGTTGACATTTTAGAGCCAGCACACAAAAGACCTTGGTGCAAGCTAGAACTGCTACAGAAGTGAGGAGAGTTACAAGTTGCCTGGGGATTCTCCAAGTCCTTTCCTTATTTTCTTTCTGATGAAAGCCTCTTTTTACTTGTCACATAGACACAATGTGATCTAGTAATCTGGGCTATGGGCAAAAAAAGAGAAAGCAGTAAAAAAAAAGACAAGCCTAGGAATTGCCAAACAAATAGCCATCGGTATAGTCTCATTCAGGGACATTCTCTTCCTGTTAGTACTTTTATGTTAAATTGAGATTGTCTGGCTCTGACTTCATAACCTCTCTTAAGGGCATGGAATAGTGTAAATTGGAGGTGTCTTCTGAATCAGCTACTTTATTCTTGTTCTTTGGAACAGTCACAGAATGGCAGCATCCCAGATCAGTTTCATACCTACAAGTTCAGAATTCTGTTGCTCACAGGGTCCAAGGCTATATTGTGGCAGTCAATAAACACCAGCTTAATTGATTGTTGAGTCATCATTCATTAACCTTTTTTAGGACTAACATTCTCTTTTTCTCAAAATAATATGAAATCATAGGATTTCAGAGCTGGGGGCAGGCGCTTAGAGATCGCAGTTTAACTCCTGTAATTTGCAGATGTAGTATCTGAGATCAAGAATGGCTACATAACTTAAATGAAAGTAGCAGGGGCCCAACAGTGATTTAAATTGTTTTTTTTCTCTCTTCTTCAGCAAAGCAGGTCCCAGGAAACCACACTGAATAGGTCTCTTTGGAAGCTGGGGAGAGGAAGGTGCAGAGAGGTCACAGATGCAGAGGTGATATTCAAAAAATTAACAGCTGGTGTGGGCCAGGCACTGAACAGGCAGAATAGACATTAACCACACAGCTGGAGCAGGGTTCTGGATGCCTCCTGTGCAGGACACTAAATTTTAGCTACTAATAATGGAGAGGTCAGGGGACGACAAGGGAGGAGACGGAGGAGCTAGAGACAGGACCTTGGGAAACACAAGGTAGAAGCCACATAGACTAACCAACATGGAAGTATGTTACTGTCTAAACAACTGGTATCACCATAACATCATGTGCCAGAGATGCAGAATGGGTGATGCACTACCTAGAGGAAAGGGACTCAACTGACCCTTTGTATCCTAAAGATGTAATAGGAAAACTCTATGGTACATAGGGGAATTGCCAGGGAAAAGCAAAAGGAAGTGATAGGTCTGTTGTTGGCAACACTTCAGATATCTTGTCCCACTTGTATGGGAACATGGCTTGTTGGAATGTGGCTATGCAGGTGATTTGAACAAAGAAATGCTACTATAGGGTGTTGCAATAGGGAGGCAAACAAAAAAGAGGACCCAGCATCTACTGTACAGTTTTGCTCCCATCTGGAGGTCAGCAGTGCCAGTGCTCGCCATGAGCACTGCAAGAGAACAAATGTCCCAACCCCTTGGCCCACTGTAAGGGTTGGGGAGAACTTGGTATAAAAGACACAATTGATTAGTATAAAGCCTACTAAACTGCCTGCACCCTACTCCAATTAGAAGCAGTTAGACTAGAGCTAAAACAGACTCTGATCTCAAGACACTCAGGACCCAGAAAACTCTGAGACACACCACGGGAAGGGCAGTGCTGTGGTTCTGCTGCTAAGACTGGCAGGTGGGAGATCTCAGGTGCATTTGGTGTGGGCGTGGATTATTCGTTGGACAAGGCACATTCGTTGACCAGTGAGGCTGGTGGGAGACAACTTGCTTTCTCAAGGTGGTATGACTAGAAATGCATGTGACTATTTCCCTTGTCACCTGACTTCCAGTGCTGTGACCTCACTGCCAAAATATGATGATAGTATATCACACTGAGACATTTCTATGAAGTAAGGTACAGAACTTGGCTTTTCATGAATAGAAGACTCCAGGAAACTTGACATTAATAATGGCTGGTTTCAGAAACTTTCCACTCACCCAGTTATTTATTCCTTTCCAATGGCTCTAAAACAACTCCGGTTCTTATTGCTGCCTGAAGATGGTGCTGAGCTTAGGATCTAGGTTTTGATCATTCATTAATGTATTCAGCTATTATTTCTATATGTCAGGATCTGAGCTAGAACCTGGTAATAGAGAGATACTGTCACAGTTTCCCCTACTCTGTTTCTAAGCTATGAGCCAGCAGACTCAAAGCATCAGCATCCTGAGGGTGGGCATGCCCTTTAGTCTTTTCATTTTAATGAGATTTTCAAAGATGATTACAGAAATTCCAATGATCCAACACTAGAGGGACTGGGATTAATTAAATCCATACATAGCCTGTTGCTATTACATACCCTATATTTCTGACCCATTATCTTGGGGATCAACTTAGATGCCTGAATTCTCCCTTCCTATTGGATATGTTATTCTCCACAAAGCTTCTTGTAGAGGGTTGAATGATGATCCCCACCCACAAAAAAAGTATGTCCATAGCCTAACCTCTGGAAGCTGTGAATGTGACCTTATTTGGAAAAAAGTACATCTTTGCAGGTGTAATTACATGATAACCTCAAGATGAGATCATCCTGGATTATCCAGGTGGGCTCAAAATCCAACAACAAAGGTCTTATAAGAGATGGAAGATGAGAGACACACAGACGAGAGAGGGACATGTGAAGACAGATGCAGCCACAAGCCACGGAATGCCAGCAGCCACCAGAAGGTGGAAGAGGCAAGGCAGTATTTTCTCCTAGAGCCTCTGGATGGAAGGATGTCCTGCCAACATCTTGACTTCATACTTCTGGGCTTCAGAACTGTGAGAGAATAACTTCCTGTTGTTTTAAGTCAACAACAGAAGTTTGTTGATAATTTGCTACATCATATCCAGGAAACTAAAATAGTTTCTCATAGACTCATACTCCTGCAGGTGTGCTCACCAATTCTCCATTTAGACATGACTTCAGATATTAATGGTGGTTGAAATATGTAGTCAACAAAACTGTTTGGTAATAATTCATTCAACATTATATGGCTGTCCCATGGATTTGTTGAACTCCCAACCATGATAGACTCCCAGTAATAACAAAGCTTATCTGTGAATCCCTATGGTGGTAGATAAACTGGCAATCTCTCTTAAACATTTTCAAATACAGAAAATTCATATCACGCCACAATTCCTGATTTTTTAGATTTAAGGAAGATGGGGAACTCAGGCTGGAATCATGGTCCTGGTGGCCTACATGGTACAGGAAAGTCTTGCCCCTGATAGAAAGGAAACTGTCTTTTCTTCAGAGAATAAATGCTGTGGTTATGGAATCCTTGGCTTGTTATTTTGCCAGCCGAAAGCCTCTGTGGCCAGGGGCACCTTCTGCCTGAGTATTGCTCATGCCCACTGGGCTTATTCTACCCACTCAGCCTGGCATGCTCAATTCACACTACTGGAGCCCAGGTTGTTTGTGCAGAGGAGCACCTGCAGGCCTGTGCCAGGCCACCCTCAGCCCCACCCCTGGCATCCATCCCTGAGCTCCTTGGTGCAAAACTTCAGAGGGGGCCGAGGTGGGATGGGGGTATCAGCACTGCCCCAAGCACATGCACACCAGCCCAGGTCATGGCAGCACCTGGGGTGGCTTCAACTTTACTCCAAAATCAGACCAGGCACCAGGAGCAGGTAGAAGCCAGGGATCAGGAGCAAGCACTTCCAAGCCTGCAGGGGCAGCCAAACTTCCCAGGCCTCCTACAGCACAGGAATGCCTGGGTCCAAAGTGGCAGCTGTGTGGCTGCCTCTTGCTCAGAAGCATGGGGCTTCTGTCTCCCAGCTCAGTAGGGGACAGGGCTTCCACTTGTTCCTAGCCTCCACCAGCTCTGCTAAGTGCACAGCCCCAGCTGCGCCTCCCCGACTGAAGCTGGTGTCTTCACAGCAATCGCCTCAGACGGGTCGCCACCACCATCACTGTCACCTACTTATATGCATATTTTCATTTCTAACTGGGGAATTTTTTGAGACAAAGTGTTATTCTCTCACCCTGGCTGGAGTGCAGTGGTGCGATCTTGGCTCACTGCAACATCTGCCTCCCAGGTTCGAATGATTCTCCTGCCTCAGCCTCCTGAGTAGCTGGGACTACAGGTGCCTGCCATGCCCAGTTAATTTTTGTATTTTTAGTAAAGATGAGGTTTCACCATGTTGGCCAGGCTGGTCTCGAACTCCTGACCTCAAGTGATCCACCCACCTCAGCCTCCCAAAGTGCTGGGAATACAGGTATGAGCCACAGCACCTGGCCTGTAACTGATTTTCCAAGTTACATTTTAGAAGACCATATCACAGTGAGCATAAGAAAACTCATTTTGTGCCCAATGCCTGGGGCAGTGCCTGACAGATAGTGGACACTCCATACCTGTTTTGTTAAAATTGACTACATTTACATCTGAATCTATTTTTGGTATTCTTCATACACACGCACTTCACACATTCATCCTCTTATTATATGAGGCCATTGTTGTTATTTCTCCTCTTAATCAAGAGATCTAAGGCACAAAATGCTATGGGAATTTAAAGGAGGGTAAAACTACTTTTGCTTAAGGACACTGAGAATTTCCTGAACTCACAGGGTACTTGTCTTTTCTTCCGTGGCTCTGAAAGGGCTCTGCTTTGTAGTAAAGATGTGTGTGTGTGCGTGTGTGTGTGCATATGCACACGTCTGCTTTTCTAGATTCCTTAAAGGGATGAACTGTGTCTCACAACCACCCTCCCCTGAAGAGAGCATCCACCAATGTCTTTTTTCACATACAGAAGAGTCTTAAAAACTCTGCTCAGTAGAAACTTCCAGGTTGTCCTGATTTTTTCATCTAGAGATGGTCCAAGGGCTTTGGCTGCCAGCTGGCTGTGGTGTAGATGATGTGAAGAACAGGGCAGCAACAAATTAACTGGCCATGTCATGTTACATTTTTCTTTTATAAACTTTCCCTTTCCCTTTCTGTCAGCATTATTTTGGGACGCTTTACTCCTCAGTGGTTATAAACTAAGATGCAACTGCTTGACCTGGGAGGCCACTTGGATCAATTGAGGTCTCCTCCCAAGAAAAATTTGGAATGCCTTGCATTTTGTCTGCTTGATTTAACCATAATTTATTTAAACCTAGTCTCTTGTAGTTTATATATCTCAATTGGCCCATTCCGTGGGATGCAAGCCACTGTGTGTTTTCACTCCACTTTTGGTTTTGTAAGCAAGTATGTTTAACAATCAGATTAATCATTCTGTAAAACTTGAGTCCTGCCTCTGTTAGGAACCAATGCTTTTTAGCTATGCTTGGAATCCATTGCTTTGAGTATTTAGGAAGAACAGCATACTTTTTACGTATATTTATGTTTTTATTGGTATTTTATTCCTGAATTCTGAGGAGTGAATTTCCTTTTCCTTTCTTCCTTTTTTTGGTTACCTTGGATTTCCTTCCATTACATTTTTATTTCATCATTTTTCTGAGTTTGCTCTATTCTTTTTCTTTGAGGAAAAGAAAAAGAAACATCTTCATATGCTTTAGAAACATAGGCACCAGCATTTTGGTGATAATATGCACTAGGATTTGCTGTGAGAAAACTGGCCTCTGGAGGGCCGGTAAAGTTGACATACCACACTTTGTGTGGCTGTTTCTTTCTACTGCAAATATTAATGATGGTTGCTTTACACAGCAAACGCTTCATTCAAGTGTTAATATAGGTGTGCTGAGGCTCCCAAAACATACATGAGTGTTGTAATTTGAAAATAGGAAATGAGGAATGGCTGGCTAGACCATTAGGCTACTCTACAGAAGGTTGATCCATATATGCAATGGAAAGCACAAAGTGACTTTGACCCAAGTTTTCGTTTCTCAGCTTTAAAATGGCCTTGGCTGTGGAAATGCAGTCGGGGGATGGAAATGCACAGCCCAGGTGAACAGCCTGGCTGTGATCAACTTAAAACAAATCAAGAAAAAAAAATGAAACAAAATCCTTTTTGAGTGTTCACTAGGTATTTATTCAATTCAATTAAATAAATAAAGACTTGGGAATTTAAATATTACATTTTCCCAGCTTCATTGAAGTATAATTGACAAAATTAACATACATTCGAGGTGTATAACATGATGATTTGATATATGTATACATTGTGTAGTGATTACCATAATCAAATTAATCAACATGTCAATCACCACACATAATTACCATTTTGTGAGTGCATATGAGGTCATTTAAGATTTACTCTTTTAGAAATTTTTAAGTAAACAGTACAGTAGTATTCATTTTAGCACTATGTTGTATATTATATCCCAAGAATGTATTTATCTTATAACTGAAAGTTTGTACCCTTTGACCAACATCTCATGTCCCCCACCTCCCTGCCTTTGGCAACTACTACCCTACTCTCTGCTTCTATGAGTTTGTCTATTCTAGATTCCACAGAAAAGTGAGCTCATGCAGTATGTGTTTTTCTGTGTTTGGCTTATTTCACTTAGTATAATGTCCTCCAGGTTCATTTCTGTTGTGGCAAATGGCAAGATTTCTTTCTCTTTTATGGTGGAATAATATTCCATTTTATGTGTATGCCATGGTTTTTTTATCCATTCATCTGTTGATGAACACTCAGGTTGCTTAAATATTACTTTAAGAAAAGTAAAATGTTTGCCAATATTTCATTTATTTTTAAAGGGGCTGACAAATATGCTTTTAAAGCTACCCTCTACATTTGAATACTTTTATCGGGCAGACATTGCAGTAACTCTGAAGTGGCCAAGGCGCAGCAGTTTAGTGTAGCTCTCAAAAGGAAACTGAAATGCATAGTCCAGTCATGAGTGTTAGAGTTAACACTAAAGATATTATGAGCACAGCAGATATCACATAGCAAATTTTACTGATTCCCCACTACTCTTCCCACATAACCCATTCCCAAAGACTTCTCATTCTCCCTATTTCCTCAGACCCATCCACATACAGCATCCCCCCAAGCCTATTCCAAGACTGTCCAGGGAGACGGCCAGGGTTTTGGGTTGCACTTTGGTGTGAGGGTGAGGGCTCAAAGGGAAGTCAACGATGCTGTCTTTTAAGGAGCTATGTTTTGCAGAATAGGATTAATAAGCTTCAACCTAGAGCTAAACTTGGTAGAACATGGAGCAGAGTTTGGAAACTCAGTGGTGGCAGGATGAGAGCTGGGCTTTGGGTGAAGCTGGGGAACTGGGCGTGACTCGTCCAGAGACCACTCTTGGTTCACAGTTTCTGTATGTGACAAGGTTGTTTGCTCACCAGAAGGTCCTTCGCCACCGCTCCAGGTCACCTCTCAAAGGCACAGCAATGTCTGGTCTTGTATCTGGCATTTCCCCAGGTGCCTCTCCATGTGACTCTGCAGTGCTAGACCTCTAGACCTCTCTCTTTATGGTGACAGATCCTCCTCTGCAGCTTCTTCAACTCCAATTCTGCCTTCTTCAACTCTGAAGGGCCCTAATTCCTTCTTGGATTTCCCTGATACTGAGAAATTGGTTGATGAGCCCAGGGAAACCTAAGAGTGAACTGCTTCCTTGAGCTCAGACCTCCCAATTTAAGGATTCAGGTGTATCCAGCAGAGTGGGCTTGTCTGCAGTGTGAACCTCTGGCTGTCTTCTCTTGTTAACCAAAGTCAGAATCAGCCCTGAAGCAATAAGCCCAATGACATCACCTTGAAACAGGCAGCTCTTGCTCCTGTGTGGGGGCCTGACCCCTGCTGTGGAACTCAGGGCATCAGCAGTGAAGTTAACTTTGAATTCACTCTCAGGGGGCCTAGCACAGGGTGGCCAGTGTGGAGGTGGTTGGCCTCTCTTATTGACAAGTTCTGATCACTCGGTGGGGATTTTAGTCTTGTCCACCTGCATTAGCTTCCTACCGCTGCTATAATAAAGGACCCCAAACCTAGCAGCCTAAAACAACACAAAGTTATTAACTTATGGTTCTGGAGGTCAGAAGTCCTAAATGAGTCAGCAGGGCTGACGTCTTCCTGGAGATTCTCAGAGAAGATCATTTCCCTGTCTTTTCCAGCATCTAGAGGCTGCTCATATTCCTTGTTCCAACGTCCTGCTTCACTGTGACTTCTGCTTCTGTTCTCACACCACCCTGACTTGGACCCTCCTACCTCCCTCTTATAAGGACCCTTGTGATGACATTGGGCCCATAAAGATCACCTCCCCATCTCAAGACCCTTAACTTAGTCATGTCTGTAAAGTCCCATAATGTTGACAACTTCTGGAGACTATCCAATGAAGACAGACAGCTATGGGCTGATTACTCAGCGTACTAGTCTGTTTTCACACTGCTGATAAATACATACCTGAGACGGGGTAATTTATAAAGAAAAAGAGGTCTGATGGACTCACAGTTCCATGTGGCTGGGGAGTCCTCACAATCATGGCAGAAGATGAAAAGCATGTCTTACATGGCGGCAGGCAAGAGAGAAAATGAGAACCAAGGGAAAGGGGTTTCCCCTTATAAAACTATCAGATCTTATGAGGCTTATTCAATACCATGAGTAAGTACAGGGGAAACCACCCCCATGATTCAACTGTTTTTCACTGGGTTCCTCCCACAACACATGGGAATTATAGGAGCTACAATTCAAGATGAGATTTGGGTGGGGACACAGTCAAACCATATCACTCAGTCTACCACACACCCTTCTTCAGCTTCCTGTGGGCTGTGTAATAAGAGGTCCTTAACACTGCTGAGCCCAATCATTTGCAAAATCAAAGCCCCTTCACCTGAGTCCCTCTCATTGTGTGAGGTTTTCAGAATCACCTTCTTTTTCCATCATTAGCAGTAGAGTCTCCTATGTGCAGGCTACAGGGAAGTAACCATCTTCCTCAGAAGCAAAACAACAACATGGGCATTTTTGTTGCCCTAAATCCTCGGCAGTTATCTCAGAAATACTTTTTATGTTAGGACATTGAGTCTTCTAATTACAGATCTTTTCAAGTTCATCACTGAACAATGCTCAGAGCTGCTGTCACAGCCAAGTTGGCTCTCAAGTTCCAGATAATGATCTAAGCATTTCTTTCAGCTCTGGGAAGCTCAAGAATTAGTCTTGTGCCTAAATTTGCATAATAGTGTTTCACTGAGAGTAGTCCAATAACTAATAATGTGTACCCTGCCATGTGAGAGCAATGTTTCCTAAAACATTCTGGAGCCAAGCCTTTGAGAGGCTGTTGCCTTCTTTCTTATTATTTGCAATTCTTAAAATACTTAGCCAGTGTATTATGTGGCTAGAGCTATGTAGGTACTGCCTATCTCGGGAAACTTGATGACCTCTGCTGCACACTCTTTAAAGCCTTCCACTAGTCCCTATCATTCTCACATTCCACTCACCACCACTCTTGCAGATTTCTGTTAGGATGGGTCAGCCAAGGTTCAAATGTCTTTTCTTCCTGGGTAGCTGTTCTATCGTTTGAAAATACTTTCAGTTTCCGATGCATCATTATTTCCTGTACAGACAACATGACCTCACCTATCTCCTGTCTCAGTGTGTTGGCCATATTTCTGATACACATTCCAGGCTTAGGGTGAGGGTCTAAGATAAGAGTGTCAAAAATAATTCTCCATGCATTCCCCTGCACAATTATCTCACAGAAAGAGTTGGTGGTGGCAGAGAAATTAGTTTCAACAACTCGAGTAAGCTTATTCTTCTAACCACTTTTTATTTTCTGAGGATTTGAGTTATTCGCTATTAAAATTATCCAACAGTACTCAAATATCTACTTCAAACAGCCATTGTTTCAAACTTGAATGAATCACTCCAGAGATTTTAATTAGTCTCTGATAGAGACTCATATTGCATCAGGATTCCTAAATCCAGGTTCTTTCTAGCATCTTGATCTCTGTCTCTGTATCCACCAACAATTTGCAGGATCCATCTTCCATGTTTGTCAAGATCAGGGACCTAGAAAGGTAACCTCATTTCTTCTCCACCTGGTCAGGCCTTTGTGCCATTGCTCAATAATATATAGTCCCCTGCGGGAATAACACCAGTGAAGGTTAATAAGCATAATGACCAAGTACTCATTTAACTCAGGAACTAAATATATCTTTCTTCTTGCAGACACCTCTTATAATTTGTAAGTGAATCTCTTAGGGTCTTTCTCTCTAGACAATGGAAAGGGGAGGAAATAGCTTCTCTCCATAAACACTGCATAAAGGTGTTAGAATCAGAAAAAGTTAACTTTAATAACTCATCCTCTCTCCTAGTCTGCCCCACTGTTTTTTTATTTTTTTTTGTATCCTTAATTGAATCATGATATTTTCTTTCCTTCTAGCGTGATTAAGGATCTTAGTCCTTATTTTTGTGTATTCTGGATTCTCTGTCTTACTGAGACCTTTGCCACCTCCAAATTAGGAAAGAATTTTCTTATATATTTTCTTTCTAACTTAAGTTTCTTAAAATTTAGACATTTAAAGTAGAATTTATTTTTCTGTGTGGTGTGAGATAAGGACTGAATCATATTTCTCCAATATCACTTTCATTGACTTTATGAAATCCTGAATCTTTGGCAAGATTTGCAATTTTCACTAAAATAGATTTGCATAAGTTTTACATTTTTATTTTGAACCGTGTATAATATTCACCTATCAGCTAAGAGCCAACAGTGGCACAGATATTGACATAATTGGAAGATGGGTGACTTCAAAAAGAGAGCAATATCAAAGAGCATGTTTCAGTATTTTGGGGTTATGGTGATATATTCCTTCTTGATGTAATCTTTCAAGTATATGCTTAGGAAAGGAAGACCCTGCACAATATTGTATGAAGTGATGGACAGGTGAAATTTGCAAAGTGAAATGTGTGTTCACTAGCCTGAGAAGTTCCAAACTCACTCATTCTCTTTGCAGGGAAACCAGTGCAGAATTGTACTTCTGTGGCAGTGTGAATGCCATGAATCTTTCCCAATATTTACAGCACAGGAGACAAGCATGTTACACCATATGCTTATAAGATTTTCTAAAATCTCTCTTATTCAATGTCTTCCTGCGGGGCAGAGGAAATGAGGGCTTTTAAATCTGAGGCAATAAAATGAATCATATAGATAGAAACATGTGTCTTGGCAGAGAATAAACTTTGGTTTATATACTTTTTGTTAAAGAAATTATGTTAGCATTCCAGCTACTGCATTTTTTATTTAATCAATAAATACCAATTGAGTATACCTCCCTAGCACCAATTTGCAAAGCTGAATGGATAGGAGAATTCAGAGGCAAATAAAAAATAATCATCATTTTGAAGGGTTCTCTTTCCACAAAGAGCTTTTCCTACATATGAAAACAAAGCACATTTATAGAACATTAAATTACTACACAAGAAAATAAATGGTATAAGAGTGCTGAATCGCCATAGGCAGGATTGCAAACAGCAGCTTCACAGAGGAGGGGAAAAGTCAATGAGCTCCAAAGGACTAGGATGCATAGAAAAGGGAGGAGAGGATATTTCAGGGGGAAAAATCTGAACAAAGCAAGTAGGCAGAAGCTCACAGGTGTCATCTTTTTATTTGATTTTGTTTTTGAAAAGTCAAACGTGAGCTAAAAATTCCCTGTTTTGCTACCATAGTATTTTTCCGGGAAAAATGTGCATGAAAATTTATACTTTTTTTGTTCTATGAATATTAATGAATATCTATGAAAATTCCTTTTTTCCTCACTTTCTCTAAAGAGTTCTCCAAACAGAAGCTGTTTGATGTGGTTCTCAGTGTAACTGATTCTCACATGCTTTATTTTTAATACCTTTTACAGTTTTACAGAGAAAGAAAATTATTTTGGAAACACTCAAAATATCATCTAAAAGACAGTTCTTAGAAATCTAAAATAGTTGTGGACCATTCCAAAGAATAGATAATCTCTGCACGTATTATTTGTCAGGCTAGTCTACTGAACATCAGGTATTAGTAAAAGAGGCTTAAACAGAAAGTGAAAGGCTTAAACACAAAGATGGATTTGCCTAAAAGCAATGATAAAGTCAGCAATTCACACAAAAAGACTTCATGTTTATTCACCACGCACAATGACGCTTTGACAGGGTACCAGAGTTGGCTTCATACCTCCATCAGCAAAACTCCTTTCGGTTTTGAGTTGCATGCTTTCTTTGCTCTAAGTAGCTAAGTGATTTTCTACCTTGGTAATGCACCGTTTTCTCACTTTCAGAGCTCCTGGCAGCTAAGCAAACCCTTTGCAACATCCTGGCTTTTATACTCTCCTCTCCTCCTTTCCCCCTCCCTAGCCCGGGCAACTCCCCATCTACACTTTGTCTCCTTTAACACCCTCTGCCTGCATGCCAATTATAATTTTTGGAACCGCTTCACAATTAACCTGCAGCAACTTTCCCCATCCCCAACTCCCCTTAGAGAGTCTCTTGAGGGAAAAAATGCTCTGTAAATCATTCCAGGCCCAACAGCATTGCACTGCAGCCCTTCTTTTATACTGGTTTATGCTGTTAGGCTCAAATGATCAAGGAGGCATGAATAATTCTTTTTCTTGGGTGTCCTAGAAACACTTAAGGTGCCGTGTAATTCATGCAAAATTACCATGGGAGAATTCTCTCTCCTGAGCTGTTTTGTTCTGTAACCCTGTGGACATGTCAGTTCCAAGAATGGCCCTGTGTCTCACAAGTTCACCATCAGTTTTTCCTTTGGAAGTACCTGCTTTATTGACTTTTCTAAAACCAGCAGCCTCTTATTATTTTTCCCCTCAAGTAAAATATCCAGACACAAAGGTTACTGGTAGAAGCTTATAGTTGATTGCATAGGGCTTGTCGCTGAGATACATACACAAGCAGAGTCCACGGGTATTAATGAGATGACTGCAGGCCCGGGCCTTTATTTCAAAATTTAAACCTTTTGTGAGGTTTGGCCTGCTGAGCTTGGGTTTTAAAATTCTCCCCTCAAACCAAATTGAATCCGCAATGTGCTGGCAATTACCACAGCCTCTCTTAACCTTGTCAGAAAGGTTCCAGGGAAAATAAAATGTACAGTAGACATTCTCAGAGCCTTAATTAGAAATGTAGACCATTCATGTTTTTCTTATTCAGAATGAGTGACTAGAAAATCAAAAATACTTGCTTTGGTCCACAAGACAGAAAGTTTTCAGTTTAAGCTGTCCCAAAGCAAATTGTGATATTGTGATTTTTTTTCTATAAAACTGAAAATGCTTTGTAAGTGAATTCCAAATAATTAGATGATGAATGAAATGTTCCTATGATTCTTCCCTAATGGACAGGGACCAATCTGCACAAAAGATGGAGGCAGGAGTTGGGGTTGTCGTTTCTTTTCCACTCTTCTGTCTCTTCCGTATTGTTATCTGTGCACCTTCATTCAAGAGCTCCTATTTCTCTGAAGCTCACGCCCTCCAGCTAAAATTATGCTCTATGCTTCTTCATCACTGTCACCCACTGACTCCCTGGTCAATTCCATTTATACATTGAATAGTTTAAGACCATATCTACCATCTTCCTCTCTTTCTAACCCTGAGTAGCAATACCAAGTAGCATGTGCACCTAGAAATCTAGACTTGTATCTTGAATTTCAACCATCTCTCACTGTACATTCTATCACTCACCACATCCTAGATCTGGTTATCATCGAATGAAAAATTTGCCTCAATCCACAAATACTCAAAGTTTCTCTTTTCTTAAAAATAAAATATGTCCCTTGTTTCTCTAGCTATCATTGAGACTTTACTTTGCATCCAAATGTTCTTAATAGTGTTCTTCATTTGCCATGTCCCTCTCATTACTCTTCATTCATCCCTAAACCACTTGTGAAATGGAATCTTCTTCTTTGCTAGAAGGTGTTCTTACTGGAGTAACCCAATGGCCCAATTCAAAATACCAGCAGATTTGATTTTGGGACCATTCCAAAAGACTACATAGCAGAACTTTTCCCCCTCTCTTGAGTATGTGACAGAATATTCGTTTCTCTAGATATCTCTCTCAGCTAGTTCTCCTTGCCTCCTTCAGAGACTCTTCTTTTTTATTATTATTATACTTTAAGTTCTAGGGTACATCTGCACAACGTGAAGTTTGTTACATAGTTATACATGTGCCATGTTGGTTTGCTGCATCCATCAACTCGTCATTTACATTAGGTATTTCTCCTAATGCTATCCCTCCCCCAGCCCCCCAACCCCCAACAGGCCCCAATATGTGATGTTCCCCACCCTGTGTCCATGTGTTCTCATTGTTCAATTCCCACCTGTGAGTGAGAACATGAGGTGTTTGGTTTTCTGTCCTTGTGATAGTTTGCTGAGAATGATGGTTTCCAGCTTCATCCATGTCCCTGCAAAGGACATGAACTCTCCTTTTTTATGGCTGCATAGTGTTCAATGGTGCATATGTGCCACATTCTCTTAATCCAGTCAAACACTGATGGATGTTTGGGTTGGTTCCAAGTCTTTGCTATTTTGAATAGTGCCACAATAAACATACCTATGCATGTGTCTTGATAGTAGCATGATTTATAATCCTTTGGGTATATACCCAGTAATGGGATGGCTGGGTCAAATGGTATTTCTAGTTCTAGATCCTTGAGGAATTGCCACAATGTCTTCCACATTGGTTGAACTAATTTACACTCCCACCAACAGTGTAAAAGCATTCCTAGTTCTCAACATCCTCTCCAGCATCTGTTGTTTCCTGACTTTTTAATAACCGCCTTTCTAACTGGTGTGAGAAGGTATCTCATTGTGGTTTTCATTTGCATTTCTCTGATGACCGGTGATGATGAGCATTTTTCATGTGTCTGTTGGCTGTATAAGTGTCTTCTATTGAGAACTCTCTGTTCATACCCATTGCCCACTTTTTGATGGGGTTGTTTGTTTCTTGTAAATTTGTTTAAGTTCTTTGTAGATTCTGGATATTAGCCCTTTGTCAGATGGGTAGATGGCAAAAATTTTCTGTAGGTTGCCTTCTCACTCTGATGATATCTTTTGCTGCGCAGAAGCTCTTTAGTTTAATTAAATCCCATTTGTCAATTTTGGCTTTTGTTGCCATTGCTTTTGGTGTTTTAGTCATAAAGTCCTTGCCCATGCCTATGTCCTGAATGGTATTGCCTAGGTTTTCTTCTAGGGTTTTTATGCTTTTAGATCTTACATTAAAGTCTTTAATCCACCTTGAGTTAATTTTTGTATAAGGTGTAAGGAAGGGATCCAGTTTTAGCTTTCTACATATGGCTAGCCAGTTTTCCCAGCACCATTTATTAAACAGGGAATCATTTCCCCATTTCTTGTTTTTGTCAGGTTTGTCAAAGATCAGATGGTTATAGATGTGTGGTATTATTTCTGAGGTCTCTGTTCTGTTCCATTGGTCTATCTATCTGTTTTGGTACCAGTACCATGTTGTTTTTGTTACTGTAGCCTTGTAGTATAATTTGAAGTCAGGTAGTGTGATGCCTCCAGCTTTGTTCTTTTGGCTTAGGATTGTCTTGGCAATGGGGGCTCTTTTTTGGTTCCATATGAACTTTAGAGTAGTTTTTTCCAATTCTGTGAAGAAAGTCATTGATGGGGATGGCATTGAATCCATAAATTACCTTGGACAGTATGGCCATTTTCACGATATTGATTCTTCCTATCCATAAGCATGGAACGTTCTTCCATTTATTTGTGTCCTCTTTTATTTCGTAGAGACGTGGTTTGTAGTTCTCCTTGAAGAGGTCCTTCTCATCCCTTGTAAGTTGGATTCCTAGCTATTTTATTCTCTTTGCAGCAATTGTGAATAGGAGTTCATTCATGATTTGGCTCTTTGTTTGTCTGTTATTGGTGTATAGGAATGCTTGTGATTTTTGCACATTGATTTTGTATCCTGAGACTTTGCTGAAGTTGTTTATCAGCTTAAGGAGATTTGAGGCTGAGACGATGGGGTTTTCTAAATATACAATCATGTCATCTGCAAACAGAGACAATTTGACTTCCTCTTTTCCTAATTGAATACCCTTTATCTCTTTCTCCTGCCTGATTGCCCTGGCCAGAACTTCCAACACTATGTTGAATAGGAGTAGTGAGAAAGGGCATCCTTGTCTTGTGCTGGTTTTCAAAGGGAATGCTTAAAGTTTTTGCCCATTCAGTCTGATATTGGCTGTGGGTTTGTCATAAATGGCTCTTATTATTGTGATATATGCTCCATCAATACCTTATTTATTGAGAGTTTTTAGCATGAAAGGCTGTTGAATTTTTTCGAAGGCCTTTTCTGCATCTATTCAGATAATCATGTGGTTTTTGTTGGTGGTTCTGTTTATGTGATGGATTACATTTATTGATTTGTGCATATTGAACCAGCCTTGCATCCCAGGGATGAAGCTGACTTGATCATGGTGGATAAGCTTTTTGATGTGCTGCTGGATTCAGTTTGCCAGTATTTTATTGAGGATTTTTTGCATCGATGTTCATCAGGGATATTGGTTTAAAATTCTCTTTTTTGTGTGTGTCTCTGCCAGGCTTTGCTATCGGGATGATGCTGGCCTCATAAAATGACTTAAGGAAGATTCCCACTTTTTCTATTGATTGGAATAGTTTCAGAAGGAGTGGTACCAGCTCCTCTTTGTCCCTCTGTTAGAATTCAGCTGTGAATCTGTCTGGTCCTGGACTTTTTTTGGTTGGTAGGATATTAATTATTACCTCAATTTCAGAGCCTGTTATTGGTTTATTCAGAGATTCAGCTTCTTCCTGGTTTAGTCTTGGGAGGGTGTATGTGTCCAGGAATTTATCCATTTCTTCTAGATTTTCTAGTTTATGTGCGTAGAGGTGTTTGTAGTATTCTCTGATGGTAGTTTGTATTTCTGTGAGATCAGTGGTGATATCCCCTTTATCATTTTTATTGCATCTATTTGATTCTTCTCTTGTTTCTTCTTTATTAGTCTTGCTAGTGGTGTATATATTTTGTTGATCTTTTCAAAAAAACAGCTCTCAAATTCATTGATTTTTTGAAGGGTATTTTTGTGTCTCCATCTCCTTCAGTTCTGCTCTGATCTTAATTATTTCTTGCCTTCTGCTAGCTTTTGAATGTGTTTGCTCTGCTTCTCTAGTTCTTTTAATTGTGATGTTAAGGGTGTCGATTTTAGATATTTCTTGCTTTATCTTGAGGGCATTTAGTGCTATAAATTTCCCTCTACACACTGCTTTAAATGTGTCCCACAGATTCTGGTATGTTGTGTCTTTTTTCTCATTGGTTTCAAAGAACATCTTAATTTCTGCCTTCATTTTGTTATTTACCCAGCAGTCATTCAGGAGCGGGTTGTTAAGTTTCCATGTAGTTGTGTGGTTTTGAGTGAGTTTCTTAATCCTGACCTCCAATTTGATTGCACTGTGGTCTGAGAGACAGTTTGTTGTGATTTCTTTTCTTTGACATTTGCTGAGGAGTGTTTTACTTCCAATTATGTGGTCAATTTTAGAATAAGTGTGACGTGGTGCCAATTAGAATGTTTTTTCTGTCGATTTAGGGTGGAGAGTTCTGTAGCTGTCTATTAGGTCTGCTTGGTGCAGAGCTGAGTTCAAATCCTGGATATCCTTGTTAACCTTCTGTCTTGTTGATCTGTCTAATATTGACAACGGGGTGTTAAAGTCTCCCATTATTATTGTGTGGGAGTCTAAGTCTCTTTGTAGGTCTGTAAGGACTTGCTTTATGAATCTGGGTGCTCCTGTATTGGGTGCATATATATTTAGGATAGTTAGCTCTTCTTGTTGAATTGATCCTTTTACCATTATGTAATGGCCTTCTTTGTCTCTTTTGATCTTTGTTGATTTAAAGTCTGTTTTATCAGAGACTAGGATTGCAACCCCTGCTTTTTTTTTGCTTTCCATTTGCTTGGTAGATCTTCCTCCATCCCTTTATTTTGAGCCTATGTGTGTCTCTGCATGTGAGATAGGTCTCCTGAATACAGCATACTGATGGGTCTTGACTTTTTATCCAATTTGTCAGTCTGTGTCTTCTAATTGGGGCATTTAGCCCATTTACATTTAAGGTTAATATTGTTATGTGTGAATTTGATCATGTCATTATGATGTTATCTGATTTTGCCCATTATTTGATGCAGTTTCTTCATAGCATCGATGGTCTTTACAATTTGCCATGTTTTTGCAAGTGGATGGTACTGGTTGTTCCTTTCCATGATAGTGCTTCCTTCAGGAGCTCTTGTAAGGCAGGACTGGTGGTGATAAAATTCCTGACCATTTGCTTGTCTGTAAAGGACTGTATTTCTCCTTCACTTATGAAGTTCAGTTTGGCTGGATATGAAATTCTGGGTTGAAAATTCTTTTCTTTAAGGATGTTGAATATTGGCCCCCACTCTCTTCTGGCTTGTAGGGTTTCTGCAGATAGATCCACTGTTATTCTGATGGGCTTCCCTTTGTGGGTAACCTGCCCTTTCTCTCTGGCTGCCCTTAACATTTTTTCCTTCATTTCAACCTTGGTGAATCTGACGATTATTTGTCTTGGGGTTGGTCTTCTCGAGGAGTATCTTTGTGGTGTTCTCTGTATTTCCTGAATTTGAATGTTGGCCTGCCTTGCTAGGTTGGGGGAGTTCTCCTGGGTAATATCCTGAAGAGTGTTTTCCAACTTGGTTCCATTCTCCCCATCACTTTCAGGTACACCAATCAAATGTAGCTTTGGTCTTTTCACATAGTCCCATATTTCTTGGAGGCTTTGTTCATTTCTTTTTTCTCTAATCTTGTCTTCTTACTTTATTTCATTAATTTGATCTTCACTCACTGATACCCTTTCTTCCACTTGATCGAATCAGCTACTGAAGTTTGTGCATACGTCACCAAGTTCTCATGCTGTGGTTTTCAGCTCCATCAGGTCATTTAAGGTCTTCTCTACACTGTTTATTCTGGTTAGCCATTCGTCTAACCTTTTTTCAAGGTTTTTAGCTCCCTTGTGATGGGTTAAAACATGCTCCTTTAGCTCAGAAAGTTTGTTATTACTGACCTTCTGAAACCTACTTTTGTCACCTCGTCAAAGTCATCCTCTGTCCAGTTTTGCTCTGTTGCTGGCGAGGAGCTGAAATCCTCTGGAGGAGAAGAGGCGCTCTGGTTTTTGGAATTTTCAGATTTTCTGCTCTCATTTCTCCCCATCTTTTTGGTTTTATCTACCTTTGGTCTTTGATGTTGGTGACCTACAGATGGGGTTTTGGTGTGGATGTCCTTTTTGTTAATGTTGATGCCATTCCTTTCTGTTTGTTAGTTTTCCTTCTAACAGTCAGGCACCTTGGCTGCAGGTCTGTTGTTTGCCTGGGTATCACCAGTGGAGGCTGTAGAACAGCAAATATTGCAGAACAGCAAATATTGCAGAACAGCAAACATTGCAGAACAGCAAATATTGCTTCCTGATCCTTCCTCTGGAAGCTTTGCCCAAGAGGGGCACCCGCCTGTATGAGGTGTCTGTTAGCCCCTACTGGGAGGTGTCTCCCAGTCAGGCAACACAGGGGTCAGGGACTCACTTGAGAAGGCAGTCTTTTCATTTTGACATCTTGACTGCCGTGCTGGGAGAACCACTGCTCTCTTCAGAGCTGTCAGACAGGGATGTTTAAGACTGCAGAAGTTGCCTGCTGCCTTTTGCTCAGCTATGTCTTGCCCACAGAGATGGAGTCTATAGAGGCAGTAGGTGTTGCTGAGCTGCAGTGGGCTCCACCCAGTTTGGGCTTCCTGGCCATTTTGTTTACCTACTCAAGCCTCAGCAATGGTGGATGCCCCTCCCCCCACCAGGCTGCAGCCTTGCAGGTCAATTTCAGACTGCTGCGCTAGCAGTGAGCAAGGCTCCATGGGCATGGGACCCGCTGAGCCAGGCACAGGAGGGAATCTCCTGGTCTGCCAGTTACTAAAACTGTCAAAAAGGGCAGTATTTGGGTGGGAGTTTACCATTTTTCCAGGTACAGTCTGTCACAGCTTCCCTTGGCTAGGCAATGGAATCCTTGGACCCTTGGTGCTTCCCAGGTGAGGTGATGCCTCACCCTGCTTTGGCTTGCCCTCCGTGAGCTGCACCCACTGTCCAACCAGTCCCAGTGAGATGAACCAGGTACCTCAGTTGGAAATGCAGAAGTTACCCGTGTTCTGCGTCGATCTCACTGGGAGCTGCAGACCGGAGCTCTTCCTGTTCGGCCATCTCGGAAGTAACACACAGACTCTTCTTAAATGTTGCTTTCTTTGGGGTTCCATCTTAGATTTTCTTCATTTTATTTTCCATCAGGCCTGCTCTGAATGACCTACCCTAATCCCAATTTTCAGCTAATTTATGTTTGTATGTAAATCGCTTTCAAATGTATAGCCTTAGCCTCTTCTTCAAGTCTCAAACTAACTATGATGACCATCTAGATATCTCCATCTCTTTGTACCATCAAGACCTCAATCTCAATATGCTTGATACAGTTTGGTTCTGTGTCCCCACCCAAATCTCATCCCTAATTGTAATCCCCACATGTGAACGAGGGACCTGGTGGGAGGTGATTGGATCACTGGGGTGGTTTCCCCCATGCTGTTCTCATGATAGTGAGTTCTCACAAGATCTGATGGTTTAAAAGTGGGTGGCAATTTCTCTCTCTCTCCTGCCACCATGTAAGACATGCCTTGTTTCTCCCTTTGCCTTCCATCATGATTGTAAGTGTCCAAAGGCCTCCCCAGCCATTTGGAACTGTGAGTCAATTAAACCTCTTTTCTTTATAAATTACCCAGTCTCAGGTAGTTCCTTATAGCAGTGTGAAAACAGACTAATACAATGCTCAAAACAGAATTCATCATCTTTCTTCAAAATGTCCTCAGGTTTCTATGTGCTCTGGTGGCTTAGTGGTAATGGCCATTGACAAAACTATAATAATAGGGTTATTTTTACTTTTCCCTATTCTTTAATCATTACCTCCAAGAAATATAAGGCACTTAGTTAGTATGGTCCCTGGATCTTAATAACTTCTGAATAAGACTTAACTGTTGATATTAAAAACAAATTTCTAATCTATAATTTTTTTAAGAAACTAAGATTAATTGGGAATTCCTAAACTTAAATATGCCACATGTTTACTAAATTGGCAATTTAATAATAAATGTATCTACAACAAATAGCAAATAATACGTGTGCTGCTAATATTAACTTAAATCCTTCCTCTTTAGAAAAGTAGTGAAACATTATAATCCAGAGGTTTGCTTTCTTCCAGTGTGTGCTTTCTGCAAAATACCTCCATCACTGTATTGTTGGAATTGACTTCAGACTATCTGTGCTATGCTGCATTAGCTTTATGCCTCTCTCTCTCTGTTCTATAAGATCTTCGCCAACCTGTGGTGGTGAGGAAGGGGGATTTTATAGCCTGCTTGGTTTTCCCCTGGAAAACATGTAGGCTGAGAATGGTCATTTGTGACCTGAAAGGGGCTTCTTCAGAATGTATAATAGAAGTCATGAATTCCAAAGAATAATGGGGCTCAGAGAAGAGGGAATGTGCATCATTAATGGAACCATCAGCCAGGTGCAATGGCTTTCTCCATAGACAGGAAGAAATTCAAAGGAAAAGTAGTAAAAGAAGAGATGGGCATCGTTTATCAGGAGCTGAAGGTGGATGAGGCAGAGTAAGCAAGTAAGAATTGAAAAATTGTAAAGTAAAGATTAACAAGTACTGGCAGCACTTGATTGCTAGCAAACCGTAAAGCATCAGAGCTAAAACTCCTGCAGGATTTAGGTGAAGAAGCTGAGGCCCAGAGGGGTTCTAAGGCTGTGATTCTTAGCAAACCAAGATGAGCTGCTCACTGCCTTTCTAGTAGGGTACAATATTATATGAATGTAAAAAAAGAAGACATTCCTCAAAGAATATTAAACCCTCAAATGCAGTTGAACTGTGACAAGGTGATGCCATGGTGACCAATACAGAACTGTATTTTCATAGGACATTCCTCTACAGAAACTGCAAATTCCAAACTTCCAAACAAGTTTCCCCCACACATGGGGCTTATTAGAGGCCCTGCACTTCCCTTGGCAGGGAGACAAGTCGCATTTAAATACTAACACGAGCTGCTTTCCATAATGTATGCGGAGTGGGCTTCACCCATGTGTGGGAATGACGTCAGTCATACATAGCCTGGCTGCAGAGATTCGGAATTGTTGCATGCCAGAAAGATTAAAAGAGTGGAATTGTTGAATGCCAAGGAAAAACAGACAATCTCATCTACACCAGCTAACAGAGGGCTCGTGAACTTGCCTCAAAATGAGTAGAGTCTTAGCTAGAATATTTATCTATATATTTTCAGTAGACATGAAGATGAAATACTGAGAAATACATCCTTCATTTGCTTTGTCAAATGGGTTCCATAATAATATGGTATTAAAACACTATTACTTTCTGTATCTGCTCAGGACCCCAAAACGTGCCATGGAGGAAACTGACTAGAGTTGAATACCTTCCTCCACATTATTCCTAGACACAAAACCTTCACAGATCTCAAGCCTTCCAGCTAATAAGTAAAGATGTGCTTTTATTCAACAGAAGGAATGAACACTCTAGCATCTCAGCATTTTAAAAAAATAACTTTTCAAGGTTTCATGAAATAAAGTGTTCTCCACCATTTCTTTGCACTGGCAACATTCAAACATTTTTTTTTCTTGATTATGATAGCAGCTCTGATACCTGTCTACATGCAGTTGGAAGCCAAGAGTCTGAAACTCTTGCCAACAAGGAAGAAGATAAATTGACCAGACTGCTCCCGTTCTATCTGTGAGAAATACTCATGTAAAAAACATAATGATTTCATGAAACACAAAGACTCCTTCTTCCTGCCTGAACATGTTACATGCCATTAGGGCAAAGAGAATTTCACAAGATTTCTAACAAGGCAAAAAAGAGAATGTGGAATTTTAAATGTTTTCAGTCTGGAAAGAGCAATAGATTTAGAGTTACAAAACTGGTTCAAAACGAGTCTGACTTATTGGCTGCATGACCTTGTATTATACAAAGTCCATCACCTCTCAGGTGCAGTTTCCTCACCCAGTTCAATGGGATGAGTACGTTGGATCATCTCTGTGGCCCCTCCAGCACTAAGTTTTCATGGTTCTAAGGTACCTGACACTGTATTTCATAGCACTGGGAAAACTGTTCCTCCTTCTTTTGTACAAGCTAGCATGAAGACCCAAAGGGATGAACTCCCTACTTTGTTTGTTATAAACTGAATGCCTTGTCCTCCTGAAACGTAGATGTTGAATCCCTAACCCACAATGTGATCATGTTTGGAGACAGAGCCTATGAGGAGGTAATTAAGGTCAAATAAGGTAATAGGGTAAGCCCTAACCCTGTAAGGCTGGTGCCTAGATAATAAGAGGATGAGACACCAGAGCTTGCTTGCTGTCTCTCTCTACTGGTGATGTTACCATAGTAAAGTGACCATTTGCATCCCAAGGAGAGAGCCCTCACCAGATGCTGGCACTTTGATCTTGGACTTCCAATATCCAGAACTCTGCAAAAATTGATTTCTGCTGTTTAAGCCCCCCAGTCTATGGCATTGTGTTATGACAGCCTGAGTACACTAATGCATACTAACATTTTTAAAACTATGAAAGCTCAATTCATACCTTTAAAATCTTGATCCCAAAAATTAGATCCAGGGTCTGTCTGGGTACATACCAATTCTGTATAACCAGCACTGTGGATTCAATCCTTTTAGGTACATAATTTTTTTTTAAGAAAAGATCTCTATTCTTCTCAGAAACTGTAAACTCTTTTTAAAAAATGAACTCAAGTGGTCAACTGGTTTTCAACAAGTGTGCCAAGACCATTCAATGGGGGAAAGGACAGTCTTTTCAATAAATGGTTTTGGGAAAACTGGATATCCACATAGAAAATAATTAAATTGAACCATTTTTACTATATAACAAAAATTAACTCAAAATGGATCAAAGGCCTAAATTTGGGACCAAAACTCTGAAACTCTTAGAATAAAACATACTGGTAAATCTTCATAACATTGGATTTGGCAAAATTTTTTTAATAAGACATGAAAAAATCAAAATTAAAAATTGTGTGCATCAGAGGACATTATCAAGTGAGTAAAAAGGCAACTTACAGAATGGGGAAAAATATTTGCAAATAGTATATCTGATAAAGGACACATATCCAGAATATACGAATATGCTCCAAAATTCTCATTTTGTCCTTTATCCAACTCTTCATCCTATGCTGGCTTTTACTCCAGAAGAAACCAAGTTTCTTTCCTGTGGCTACAAGGAAAGGGACAGTGTGAAAGGGAAAGTTGTGCTGTTATTAGAGTAGTGAAGGTTAGCAATTGACTGGACAATTCCAAAACTAAGCAAAAGTGAACATTTTTGGAGGAGCCCATGGGCTATTCTCATTATCATGACTGAAACCACACTTTGAAAGTAACAGCAATAGCATGGGCTTAAAAAAGCCTTGGATTCTAACGTGGTTGGAGTAGTTAAAACTCTTAGTAACATTTTGCAGCCAAGCAAATGGCTTTTCCAATCAGTGTTCAGAAATTTAGTTGTAGGAGCAGAGAATGATGTTTAGATTAATCTGAAATGAGGTTTTATAGGGTATGTATGATTCATGGATTCTAGGAAAACCAAGATCAAAAACCTTATTTGGAGAAGTTCCATATATATGTATACACACACAAGGTGATATATATATCACCTTGCTTAAACGTAACAGTAGAAATTATTTGCCCAGTCATAAACAACATCCAGCTCAGTACTCTAGTGCCAGGAAGGCAGGGTCAAAGAGAAAATATTAAGACATAGTAATTTATTTAATAAACAGTAAGTAGGAAAAGAGCCCCAGTAAAGAACTGAAAACTAGAGAAACCACCATTGTTAATTCTAATATTTTCGAGAAAACTATAACGTTTTAGAAGTTATTTGCTGAGAAAGGGCAGAATCTGCCCATTTAGTAGACCCTCTTCTGCACACACAAACAAATATGGAAACATAATGTCCTTAATTTTAAGCTACAAAGTGATGGTTTCTAGACTCCTGGTATGAGACAGAGAAGAAATAAAATCATCAGCTCTTGAAACTGTCACCATGGGTTTCAAATCTTGTCTTTGGCACTGGCTGTGTGATCCTAGAAATGACATGTAATCTCTCTGTGTCTCAGTTTCTTCACCTGTAAAACGGGAATCATTGTAGTACCTACTTATTGGAGATTTGTGAGAATTAACTAAGTTAGTATATATAAAAATGCTTGGAACAGAAACTAATCTATGGTAAGTGGTATGTCAATGTTGCTATCATGCAGGGACAAGCACAATAAGCATGTGAAGTTTTATATAAAACATAAAATGAAGATGGGTTAAAGATGTTATTTAAGTCATTAACCAGTGAGGGAACCAGGCAGGTGTTATAACCACTTCAAAGGAGAGTAAAAAAAAAAAGCACACAGTTTCATGAAGTAAAGAAATGACTCGGGAGGCTGAGGCAGGAGAATGGCGTGAACCCGGGAGGCGGAGCTTGCAGTGAGCCGAGATCGCGCCACTGCACTCCAGCCTGGGCGACAGAGCGAGACTCCGTCTCAAAAAAAAAAAAAAAAAAAAAAAAAGAAATGCTGGCTGAAATGAACATGTAAGTAGAGGCAAAACTAGCTTCTTCCACAGAGAGAAGGGAACTCAACTGAACCTCCACCAGACAGAACAGAATTTGCGTGTCTATGCACAAGAATAATTTGCATGGCTACCAATTATAATTTACAGTGTTATAAAATCACTTCCATAGACAGAGCCAGCTCATCTGAAGGGAGACATTTTGGGACTAGACAATGCATAGGTTTACACTCAAGCATAAATTTTCCCCTACAAGGTGAACATTTACATTGTCTGCCAATTCTGCCTGATACAGTAAACATTTGCTTATGCCAAGGGTTCAGCATATTTTCTTAAGGTCATTGTTCAGAACAGCAAATATGAAAATTGCAAGTCAGGTATTGGGTTTGGGCAACACTAGGTTTTGGGGAAGCTGCTGCCAAAATAATTGGTGCTTCTATTGCACATTATACACTAGTCATATATGTTTCTAGGATTTGTTGTGGCTTCTATACTTAAAAAAAATGCTTCCAAATGCTAGAATATTATTCCGTATCAAAACTTGTTGGGACTTTGGAAAGAGGAGATATGTGAGGGACCTGGATTTAAGGTAACCTGAAACCAAATATGCTACAGGAGTACCTTGTCTCTAGTGGCCATTTTCAGGCCATGTTTGTCCAATGAGCACTTACTTACCTGCGACCCCATGAGATCTCAGGTGGGACTGAGAAACCTAAGTGAAAAATATGGGAGAGAAAAGACAGTCTTGTACATACTCAAAAGTTTATCTCTGGAACTAAAGACTGAGCTGACAAGAGAACAGAATTTGCAGTGTCTAATTTTAAATCTTGACAGTATATTTAATGGATTTAATGCTACTGGTGTTGAGTGATTTCTCTCATATTTGTACATATTAAATAAAAGTCTGATAAGTGCGTTGGGACTGCATAGCGTAATGTAATTTGTGATAACAATGAAAATATAGGAGACTAGTTAACCTAATACCCTACAACAGTACCTCGTGTGCTAGCTCATAGAGAGAGCTTAGATTCCAGCTCCAAGGTTAGGGGGCTTTCTTTTTCACACCATTCCCAATAGCCTTTCTGTTTCAAGGAGCTTACAAGTCAGCTGGGCCAGTGAGGAGGGGTATTGAGGTGGGACTCAGGAGTCATATAAAACAGATGCACATAATTTCTGCTTGATGGTCTGTAGGGAATGTGCTGGCAGCTGTCCATAGGATGGCATCAGTAGGTGGCAAAGAGAAAGAGAGTAATAGAGTGCTGGGTGCTGTTAAAAGACCCTTTTCACTTATTCGGAGGCTGAGCATGACCTTGATGTTTTTTCCACATCAAGAAGATTCCACTGGCTTTCCTTCTCCTGCCCCTTCTGCTCCCCACTCTGGCTGCTATAGGCAAATCCAGCCGCCTTTTCCAGCCAGGATGGTCCAGCTCTTCATGTAACCTACAACTCCCAGGTGAAACTTATTATCTCCTCTTCTTTGCTTTGTTACTTCTAGGCCTTTTTTATTTTAAAAAATTGCTATTTTATCTAAAAAAAGAGTGTCTCTCATGGCTGATGCCCCAGAAATGTCTCCAAACACCTCTTTTGAAAATCAAAGCTTAATAATTATTTTTTATTTCAATTTAAATTTCTGTTTAAATAAATCTCATCTTCTCTAAGGCAATGAGTGCCCTTGGATAAACAAGGATCAATTCTGTGAAAATAGAACGTGAAATGCATGTGGATCAATGCTTGATCATCTTTCTATAATAATACATAATATTTGTGGAGCATGCACCAGAACAAAAAAGATGAGAGAGACAGAGAGAGAGAAGCCATCCCGAAAAGAATGAAATGGAAGGTGTATTAGTAGCACACATTAGCCCCAGAGCTCCTTCTCTCAGCTCACTCTGCCACAAAGACAAGCTCTTATTTATGTCCACGGTGCTTAAGAAAGGCTAAAAGTTCTTTCATCCACATGAGTGTCCTATTAAACATGATTTTTAAATGAATCTTGTTTTTCCCTTGCTTCTCTCCTTTGTCTCATTCTTCAGATATATACAAGAGGATGCACACACAGAAAAAGGCATCCCTTTGACTTTTCAGGGTAAACCCTCAAATCACGAGAGATGAGTCATGGTACATATTGCTTAGGCCTATTGGCCTGCTTATAATTTGGAGGAAGGAGATCCTTGTGCTTAATACATGGCCCAGCCCAGTTTGATAAGGAGCTTCAAAGGTGTTTAGTACATACTATAATACTATATATCGATGGTATCCATTTTCCAAGGACTACAGAAAAAAAAAATCTAGCTAAAGAGGGATGCTAGTCCAATCATTATATCACTCTTGCAAAATAGTTGTGAAATAAAGAGAAAAACAGGAAATTATGAATAGGAGCTGAGGCTTAAAAGATACCTAAAGAAGCAATGAGCTAAAGCAGTGATCAGTAAGGACCAGGCACAGTCTTCAGTGAGAAAGAAGAAAAATCTAAGAAGAAGTGGAACTTTGAAGGAGAAGAAAGAGAAAGATGTAGAACAGAAGACAGGGTAGCCAGTGGGCCACTGAAGGCGGGCAGAGGTGGGAAATAGAACTAATACTCACACGAATGCTGAGAACTCACTGAAGATCTTTGAACTCCTGCTTCTGAGGCCCAATAAGAACCCGGGGGCCCCATTTGTTTCTGGTAGGCAGGACTGGACTTTGAATTGCTGTCAGAGCCCGTCTCCATTACTGCCTTTCTATTTTACAATACCCATTTCTCCAGATTCATCTACTCTTCTCTTTCATCTCACCTTGCCCCAGAAACACAGTGTCTCTGCATTAGTTTCTTAAGAATTCAGGGGTGGCCTGAAAAAGAACAGACATTTACTGACCTATGGTTCTGGAGGCTTGAAGCTGTAAACCAAGGCTTCAGCAGAGCCATGCTCTCTCTAACAACTCTAGGGGAGCATCCTTGCTTGCCTCTTCCAACTTCTGGTATTTGCTGGCAGTCCCTGGTGTTCCTTGGCCTGTAGCTGCATCGCTCCAGTCACAGAGCCGTTTTCTCCCTCTGCATCTTCACATCATCTTCCTCTGTGCATAACCTTTTTATAAGGACCTTGGATTCTTATATAATATCAATATTTAACCCATACTAAGTCAGGGCACCCTAATGACCTCACTTTTGTTTGCTTACCTCTAAAAGACTCTACTTCCAAAGAAGGTCCCATTCTGATGCACTGGAGGTAGATGCTTCAACATACTTTTTTATGTGTGGGGGAAAGGTGGCACACTTAAATCTAAAACACCCTGTAATGAATATGTTGGTATTAATTAATCTATGTATCCTTAGAATAATTACCCCATTACCCCAATCCCATATATGATGTTTGAGGATGCCTTTGTCCTGTGAATTTAAAATAACCCCAAACGTTAAACATGTGGTTTTATTAAATAATTTTATTATAAGATCTGATTCCAGCCAGCATACCTATATGTATATATGCTGCTGTGAGTCAGCTTGCTTACTGATGGGAAAACAGTAACTCTTCTTATTTGTGACTTTAAGTATTTTATCCTGTGTATAAGGCAGGAGGTAGCACAGGATTACGCTTTCTATAGACTAAAGTGTCCTTCATGGCTTAAGAAACAGAATACCAGCTATCTACAACACATATGAAGGTATTTCCCTTAAGCAATATAAATATTAGTCAGAGCTATCAGAAAGTAGATGGCACACTCAAATTACGGTAATTTTATGCTTTAAGTATAGTCATTTCTGCCAAGAGGAGGGCAACTCTTGCAAAACAATTTCTCTGTGAGTTTCAAACTTTTGAGAGCAGTAAAGCAAGACAGGAAGAGGATAGAGGAGATGCAGGAAGTGTCTATGCATATGAAGTTTGTTTTCCTTGCCTTTATCTCAGAGTATTGTCTTGAGGCACTATTTCACCTCTTGTCTTGTCTTCCAGGCAGACGTGTGACTATATTATCCTCTCACCCCAAAGCCAATTTTCTATTTCCTAGAATCCTCTAATCCATAGTCAGATGCATTATCCATTGTGCCACCGGCCCGTGCTCCCAACTTTCTATTTCCAACTACCTAAGAGACATTTTTGGACATCCTAAAAGAGTTCAAACTCTACATCTCAAATAAACACCCATTCTTCCACCCCGCCTCAGTCTTGCACTCACTGTCCACTTTTTGATTTGAATATTTTTTCTGCCACCCATTTAAAAAATATTGATATTGTATTTGAATCGTTTTCTTTCCATATAATCCCCTTTTTAAAAAATTCAGCTTGTATTTTAGATGTATGTGCAGATTTGTTACACGGGAATAATGTGTGATGCTGGGATTTGGAGTATGGATCTCATCACGCTGGTACTGAGCATAGTATCCGATAGGTAGTTGTTTTTGTTTTTGTTTTCTGAGACGGAGTCTTGCTCTTTCGCCCAGGCCAGACTGCAGTGGAGCTGTCTAGGCTCACTGCAAGCTCCGCCTCCCAGGTTCACGCCATTCTCCTGCCTCACCCTCCCCAGTAGCTGGGACTACAGGCGCCCGCCACCACGCCCGGCTAATTTTTTGTATTTTTAGTAGAGACGGGGTTTCACCGTGTTAGCCAGGATGGTCTCGATCTCCTGACCTCGTGATCCACCCGCCTCGGCCTCCCAAAGTGCTGGGATTACAGGCGTGAGCCACCGCACCCGGCCTCCGATAGGTAGTTCTTTAACCCACCTCCTCCCTCCACCCTCTAGTAGTCCCCAGTGTCTATTATTCCCATATTTATTTCCGTGTGTGCTCAATGCTTAGCTTCCACTTGTAAGTGAGAACATGCAATATTTGGTTTCCATTTCTGCATTTTACTTACGATTATGGCCTCCAACTCCATCCGCACTACTGCAAAGGACACGATTTTATTCTTTTTATGGCTGTGTAAGTATTCCATGGTGTATATGTACCACATCTTCTTTATTCAATCCACTGTTGATGGGTACCCAGGTTGATTTCATGTCTTTGCTATTGTGAGTAGTGCTGCAATGAACACGTAAGTGCATGTGTCTTTTTGGTAGAATGATTTATTGTCTTTGGATATATACCCATTAGTGGGATTACCGGATAAAGTGATAGCTCTGTTTTAAGTTCTTTGAGAATGCTACAGACTGCTTTCCACGGTGGCTGGGCTAATTTACACTCCCACCAATAGTGCATAAGCATTCCCTTTTCTCCACAGCCTTACCAGCATCTGTTGTTTTTAGCATGTCCCATTTTTAAAGGTCTTTATTCTAAGTGTTTCCAGGTGGCAGCTAATAAGCTGAGAAGCTACACCAACCAATGGGTTGGCGAGGGCAAACAAATGCATGCTATCTAACAGAAAGTGTGGCATAGTGAAATCCTAGTCAGAAGTTTTTGGTTCTTGTCCTGGCTTGAGCCCTAACATCTTGGGCAAATCACTTTCCTTTCTGAGCCTCACATGCCAGACTTGAATATATCTTATAAGCTACATATAAAAATAGCATTCAAGCACTTATGTAGTAAAGGGTTTGTTAATTACAAAGGGCTACTTAAATATTAACTGCTTTATTATTTTTTCCTGATATTCACTTTTTTAGCAGGGATCTGTTTATTCCAAGTGATAAATCTCTTCAGAAAAAAAAAAAAAAGTGCTTATGATGGTGAAATTTCAGCTGTTGGAGTGGGTCTGTCCAAAGGGCATTTTGGGTGAGAAGTCATCATTTCAGTACACGTAACCTCACCTTGAGAGCAACTTACTCTTGATCTAGGTTCCACCAGATACATTACAAAATAAAAAGTTTAGGATTGAGCCATGGTGACAGACTGTTGAAGGTCACGATCTACTTTTCAAATGTTTTGGGTTCAATAAAATTCCAGATGTATTTGGCCCTGAGCAATTTTATTTTGTTGTTAAACCCATGTGTGTTTTAAAGAAAATTGTATCCATATGTATTTGATTCATTTACACTTCGATCATTAAAAATTGGTTTATTTCATAGTTATCTAATATACAAGAAATATTCAATCGTCTAAGAGTGTTTACAATTACTTTCCTTACATTAAAAAGAAGCCATTTTAAAGAAGGCCAAATAACAGGAAGCTGTGGTTTGCTAACAGTAAATAAATTTTACACACCCAGTGTTTCCATTTTGAGTTCAAACTCCAAACCTGTCATCTCTGGGTTATGTCTAAAGAAGCCTTAACAAAACGAGTTCCAAAATAAGCAGAAAAGTGCCAGTTAAAAGCAGATTAAAATGGCTAACAAAACACGGCACTCATATTCGCAACTGTGAACCTGTATCAGCTGATGTATAAATAGATACTGTACCAATAGCAAGGGATCAAGCAGAACGCTGAGACTGTTCTATCATTGCGTGATCTTGGTGAGGTCATTTAATTTAATAGCTTCTCACTTTCCTGCTTAAAAATGTGGAGTAATAAGATCTGGCCTACATATATCTAAGTGCTGAAGATACAGTCAAGGAACATATAGGATATAACAGCCCCTTCAAAAATATAGAGTGCCATGTAATTGCACTATATCTAAAGAACAGCAATAAAAACACATAATTATTACTGTGGAAAAAAGAACTTTGCAGAAATGTCACATTTTGGTTATTATAATGGAATACTATTAGTGACAAAAATAATATAAAGAAATGTGAACTCAGGTGCTTTGCTTCTTTAATTTATGATCATCAATTTAATGATGCTCTGATATTTATCCATCGTTTTTTTCTTGGTCCAGACATACTCAAAAACAAGATTTAAGAATTATAAAATTGCAGGGTGGTAGTAAATACTGGTTAAGCATTTGCAATGTGTCATCTCCTTTAATGAACATTATCTTATTGAATCCTCACCTAATCCTGTTAAATAGATATCATGATCCTCAATATACAGGTGAGGAAATTAAAAGGAACTAGTTCAAGCTCACATAATAAGTGGGCAAACCAGCACTCAAAAAAATGTTGCCTTTGGACTCTAGATATTTTGATTTCCTTTAAGGAAGCTGTTTCCAATGTCTCAAAATGTAAAGAAAAAAATTCCACTTTAAAACATATTAATCTTCCTGGAAATACAAAGGTAATCGAAATAAAACTACTGGCTGGGAGCAGTGTAGTACCAGCACTTTGGGAGGCCAAGGTGGGCTGATCACCCGAAGTCAGGAGTTTGAGACCAGTTTGGCCAACATGGTGAAACCCCGTCTCTACTAAAAATACAAAAATTAGCCTGGCATGGTGGCGGATGCCTGTAATCCCAGCTACTGGGGAGGCTGAGGCAGGAGAATCACTTGAAATGGTAGGCGGAGGTTGCAGTGAGTCAAGATCGTGCCACTGCACTCTAGCCTGGGTGACAGAGCGAGACTCCATCTCAAAAATAAAAAATAAAATAAAATAAAAAGAAACGAGAAAAAAACTACCATTTTTAATGATTTTTTTCCTTTTCTTTTCTTTCTTTTTTTTTTTTTTTTTTGAGACGCAGTCTCGCTCTGTCGCCCAGGCTGGAGTGTAGTGGCGCGATCTCGGCTCACTGCAAGCTCCGCCTCCTGGGTTCACGCCATTCTCCTGCCTCAGCCTCCCGAATAGCTGGGACTACAGGCTTTCCTGGCTCAACCTTTTATTGCGTTGGGCAAGTGACTATTTACAATGTATATTTAAGTATTAAGTTAAACATTTAAGCATTGAGTTAAATATTGCTATGATACAGTCAACAAAGGAAATTTCTATAATGCTTCTATAATGTTGGGATTATTTACCTGAGCAGACATAGCCTATTTTGTCTTCTTCAGTTTTAAAATATGCCATTTTACTATTTGATAGTTCTTGAAATTCATGCCAAAAAGTCTGCCATAACCTTTTCTAAAGCAGATGGGCCACTTCAGGATATATGTTTAATAAAATCTTAGAGTATAAAAGCCTGGTTATCGGCCTTCCATATTTGCAGAATGGCTGCAATGTTTGTGTGTCTGCAGTTGGCACGTAGTTCCTCTACAATTCACTAAGTTTGTTAAAAAGGGGCCTGGATCAGTTAGCTTTTCTAGCATCATAAACCACCTTATCACATAACAGCTTAAAACAACATTGATTTGGCCGGGCACCGTGGCTCACGCCTGTAATCCCAGCACTTTGGGAGGCCGAGGCAGGTGGATCACGAGGTCAGGAGATCGAGACAATCCTGGCTAACATGGTGAAACCCCGTCTCTACTAAAAATACAAAAAATTAGCCAGGCACGGTGACGGGCACCTGTAGTCCCAGCTACTCGGGAGGCTGAGGGAGGAGAATGGTGTGAACCTGGGAGGCAGAGCTTGCAGTGAGCCGAGATCGCGCCACTGCACTCCCGAATGGGAGAGAGTGTGAGACTCAGTCTCAAAAAAAAAAAAAAAAAAAAAAAAGAATCATTGATTTGTCCATGACTCCATGGATCAGCTGAGTGATCCGTCTGATCTGGGCTGGCTTCGCTGATCACTGTAGGATGATCTAGGATGGCTTTGCTGGATGTCTGGCTACTGGCATTGGTGGTTCAGAGCAAGAGGCATCACTGGGCAGTGTGCCTTTCATCATCTGGTGGACTAGCCCAAGCTTCTTCCTATAGTGGCCTCAGAATTCCAAAAGAGGAAGCTCAAGGCCTCATGAAGCCTTGGATTGGAACTTGTATGATCTCACTTCTGCTACATTTAATTGGTCAAAGGAAGTCATCATTTTGGATCAGATTTAAAGGCAAGGGAAGTATACTCCACCTCTTGTTGGGAGAAGCTGTGAAATAAGTGGCCTTTTTTGCCGTCTATCCCAAGTTTTCTCACCCTTTTCTCAATTCTATTGCTAGTCTCCAAAGCTTATGAAAACTGTGCAAAAGTAAAAGAACAATGGAGACAGACATTTGCTCTAAACTACCTTTGTTATTTTGTCTTCTAAACAACTAAAGAAAGAAAAATCTTATGCACAATTCTGCCATTGGATGCTGAGTTGCCAATTCAGGTTTTTAAAGACAAGTAAGAAAGCAAGCATTTGAATTTGTCTTCTTTTAAAATCCCAAATGATTGATAGCTAAGTTCCAGTTCAGTGCCTTCAGACATGCAATAAGATGTTTTAGCATTTTGGAGATTGGGGAAAGCTGAGATGAAAGCCAGGAAGTTGATCTGTTCCTCCCCTTCTCTGTGAGAGTGCAGGTTTGAGACATACTTTCTGGGTTCTGTCCTTACCAAGCAAATCGCCTCCTCTAGCCTCTCGACCGCACATTTCACCTGAAGAAAACCCTTTTGGACCTTATTGATATAACCAACTGATATGTTTTGGCTCTGTGTCCCCATCCAAATCTCATGCCTCATTGTAATTCCCCAGTGTTGGAGGTGGGGCCTGTTGGGAGGTGATTGGATTACGAGGATGGATTTCCTCCTTGGGACTGTGGCAATAGTGAGTGAGTTCTAGTGAGATCTGGCTGTTTAACAAACCTTCAGATGTACCCCCTAACCTAAAATAAAAGTTTAAAAATAAATAAATAAATATAGGTATGTAGCATCTCTCCTCCCTCTCTGTCTTCCTCCTGCTCTGGCCATGTGAGGTGCCAGCTCCTGCTTTGCCTTCTGCCATGAGAAAAAGCTCCCTGAGGCCTCCCCAGAAGCTGATGCTGCCATGATTTTGTACAGCTTGCAGAACCCTGAGCCAATTAAACCTATTTTCTTTATAAATTATCTAGTCTCAGCTATTTTTTTATAGAAATGTGAGAATGGACTAATACATCAACTCATATAAAATATACATATCATTTCAGTCTCAGATTCAAATAAGTAAATTTCTAATTTAATCTCTTTTGGAAGCAGTACCAATTATCATTGCATATGCTATTATAGTAATTATTTTAAAATGCATACTATATGAAAATTCCTATAAATCAATAATAAAAATGATCAACTCTATTAAAAAGTGAGCAAAATACTTCAAAAAACACTTTACAAGAGCATATATATGAACAGCCAATGGACAAATGAAAATGTGTGCATCATGGTAGAAATTTCATGTGCATGAGCTTATTGCCACCTTTGATTTGTTGTGAAATGAGTTTCTTGATCATATTCAACGTTGTAGAATATTATGATGATGAATAAGGCTTCTATGAGCATATGGATAATGGTTTGGACAAAAGCTTTGCAGGCAGGGAAGATAAAAATCTCTATTCTAGTGAGAACCAAGTTCTGTCCTTTTAATGATGGAAGCAATCCAATAGAATCAACCTGCCATTAGGATGTCTAACTGATGACCCTGTGGGAGTAGTGCCACCAATAGCTTAGTGTCATATCTGTGGTTGGAAAATGGTGCACTCAGTAGGTGCTAGAGTGATATCAGCCCTGGAAATAAATCTGTTTGATCCCATACATAACTTTTATCCCTACTATCATGGACACATTGTCTATGCACCCACTGGGCCAAGACAGAGAAGCTCAGGTTCTATGGATTGGATGTGCCCCCAAAAGTTTATGTGTTGGAAACTGTATCTCCAATGCAACATATTGAGATGTGGGCCCTTCAAGAAGTGATCAGCTCATGAGGGTTCTGCCCTTGCGAATGATTAACGTTGTTATCTCAGGAATGGGCTTATTATCACAGGATAGGTTCCTTATAAAAGGATGAGTCTGACCCACTTTCCTCTGTCTCTCCCCATGTGACATCTTTCACCATGTTATAATGCAGCAAGAAATTCTTCACCAGATGCCAGTGCTTTGATCTTGGACTTCCCAGCCTCCAGAACCATGAGCCAAGTAAATTTTGGTTCATTATAAATTACCCAGTCTCTGGTATTCTGTTTCTCTAGTATTCTGTTACAGCAGCACAAAATGGAATAAGACACCAGGGAAAGATGCTGCTTGATGTCTAACAGAACAAGTCATCTTGTCTATCTGATTGTTCAGATCTTACTCTGCTCCTTGTTGAGCACTCACAGGGAACACAGATTTCTCCATTGTGTGTCCATTCAGAAAAGTTTATCCAAATAGCTCCTCCCAAGACCTTCTTAAACGATTTTCCTAATCATCTTCCTTCCAAGTCCCTAACCATCAGTGAAACTGTTAGCCACTACCCATGAATCAATATATATATCTGAATCTCTGTTTTTTCCTTCTAAGGAAGATAAACCATCATGTATACTGCTCAAAGTTCTGCTCACCAGGAGCATTTTCCTTCACTGTCCTTCAAGTGAAATATAGCCATCCACATCTATCCAGTGCCAGCATATTGTTGGACAGCAATTATGTGTGGGTTGCTTGCATTTCTAGGTGCCTTGTGAGCATAGTCACCGATGGCTTTTGCTTTTGACTATTTTTCAATGATGTTTATGTATAAACAACCTTGGCAGATGAAGAGAGTGTCTCCATTCAGAGTAGATGGTATGTTCATTTGTTGTCTGTCAATAACTGTGAAAGTTTTGAGATTCTGCCCTACTTGAAGTCAGATACCACTGGGGCAGGCCAACTATGTTCTTGAACATTCCATTTCCATTTGACAATTGATATTTGTTGGGCCCTTCCCACCTTGTTACTCATGAAATCCAAGTTAACCATCCTCAAATGGGAGTATCAGGCTTGAGGGTCACAAGATTTCCATGGGTCAGAAGTTTGGTTTTAACAAGACCCCCATAGTTAGCTAATAAGTACTCTTAGAGGGCTGTATGGTAGCTGGGTCAGGTAGGCAATGAATCCGTAATTTCAAGAGGTGCCTGTGGGGAAGCTGTTTTCCTTTGCCAGATGTTAAAATCATCAGTCACACAGACTTACACTTCAAAGGGATCATTGAGGTTATGGGTTCCCAAAGGTAAAAAGAGCATGCCACAGCTTGCTGGATAACTTTCTCTACAATTGGTTGGTTTGGCTCCCACTCAAAGCATGCTAATTTATGGGCAGCTGATATAAATGAGAAGGCCGAATGCCCAAGTGAGTCACATGTGGTCCAATACCTAAAGAAGCAAATAAGGTGTTGGGCCTCTTTTTAGGTGCTGGGGACATTGAAGATACAGCAGTTTTTCTTTGACTCCTAGAGGGACTAAGCATTTTGAATTTATCCACATTGTTCTAAGAAACAACTTGGCAAGCAGGACTGAATTTTGTCAGGGTTTATCAACCACCCCAGCTGGCAGAGGTGTGATAACATCACAGTCAGCATAATATAGACTGAAGCTTCTGACTTGGCAACAAACAAGACATCAGAAGAGAGAGGCACAAATCCTGGTTCCCACTGATGGCAAGTGGCAGGAGTTTTGTGCCATTAGCACTTTTCTCCCTGATTGGGAAAATCCCTTAAAGCACTTACAGTCACATCAACACAGCAATTGCTCTTATATATTCCGATGTAGAAACAACAGCAAGAGTATATTAAATTAGCCCAAGAGGTTCCAACCACAGCATTCCATCCTTTCACAGAATTTTCATGTATGTTCAGCTGTTTGCATCTGGCTTTAGTGCCGTTGGGAAACAGTCTTCAGCCACACCCTAATCATCCTTCTCTTAAAGCATTTGAAATGGGGTAGAAGGAGAGGGAGGGATTGGAGGTAGAGAGGCAGGAAGCAGCTCCATGCCACTACAGCAGGCACATTGACTTTCCATCTTGTAGAGGCTGTTTATGGCTCAGACGATGTTTTTGATCCACCCAAAGCTCTTCATTCTCATTGCTGACATCATTTATTTCTGCTTTGGGGACTCCTTGATTCAGTAGCTATAGTCACATTGCCATTTGTCTGGGGTCTCAGGACTTGCTGCCACATTGGTATGGTAAATGTCACCTCCTGCTCTGCCATTTAGAGAGCAGGCAAAACTGAAATCACTATTCAAGAGGCTTGTTTTAATTCTACTCCTTGAGCTCAGCCTCCAAACATGCAGCAACAGGTAGGATAATGGACGACCATTACTTCATACATGGGTGAGGGCATTTTCTATTGGATCATAGAGGGTATTCTCAGATTCCCAAACCAGGCCTACAAGACACTCATTCTTTCTCTTCCAGAAGGACACATTTCTGTAAGCATCCCATCCTTCTCACCAAAAATTTCCAGCAGCTGTAAAGAGTCTGAGATTACACCATATTTCCAAGCTAAGAAATTAGCCTGCCATAGTTTCTTGGGCACCAGCAGAAGACATGAGTCTCCTGGGCCAAAGATGAAAACGTTTATTACTCACAGAACAACAAGCAGCATGAATTGTTTGTGTCAATTTCCCTTAGCTCCAGGTTCTGCTAAGGCATCATGAAGTGGCCCAGGTAGATGTTGCATATACAGTGAGTTTACATCTCAGGCAAGGAAACCAAGTATTTCATAATGGGCAGCAAGAAAATCTGCCTGATCTTTTCCATGTAGTGAGATATTACTTTTGTTTTGCTGGACTGTTTGGGACAATTCTCTCCCATTTCTACACACTGTAATTAGAGACACTGACAGCCTTTCTCTGGACTATCTTTTCAAGGATATTCATACTACATCCCTACATGTCACACACATAGTGGCAGAAAAACTTTCAGAGCAACCTGGACATTTTATAGGGAATTCTCTTATTCTGTGTTCCACTCAAACTTTGTAGCTTTTTGGAAACTTCAGTAAATGGGTCACCACACACATACAAATGAGGTATATGTTGCTAATAAAATTTTAAAAGGCCCATTAAGCCCTATGTCTCCTTCTTAGTATTAGAAAGGTCAGATGCAATGACCTGTCATTAACCTTGAAAGAGTTATCTTGATACTCCACAGAGTACTAGATTCCTAGAACTCTTGCTGAAAAGGGCAGACCCTTGAATTTTTATGAAACTTTTTTTCCTACCCTCTAGCAATCATGTGTCTTAGGACGAGTGGCCTTTACTTCCTGCTGTCAAGGTCCAGTCAGCATAATATCATCCATGCAATAGGTCAGTGTGAAGTCTCATGGAATAGAAGGTAATTACACTCTCTGTGGACTAGAGGATGACATAGGACAGAGGAGCTGATGTAGTTGTAGCTTATTCAGTATATGTGTATTGCTGGCTACATCAAGTGAAACCACACTCTTGCAAAATCTCCTTTTTACCTCTCTCCCTTTAATACACTCATGTAGTGGAACCCAAACCTGTTTAAACCTCCTATCCTTTTACATGGTACCTGCTTCTGAATAGGTAAATATTAATGAAGAAAATGACAAGTCAAATTTACTGAATGTAGTTTGAATTTATGACCACAATTCTCAAATGGAGATTGTGTTGAATTCCATATACTCATCATACTTAAACCTCAGCAACATTGGACACTGTTGACCCTTCCCTCCTTAAAGCACATTCTTCTCTAAGCATATCCCTAGACTTAGTATATTCAATTGTTTACTCAGTATTTCCACTTGGCTATTTAAAAGATAAACTTAATGTGTTAAAAAAAAGCCATTATCTCCACTCTCACTCAAATTCTCCTGGGTCCTAATCTTTGCTCATATTAGTAAATAGCACCACCATCAACCCGGTTATTATAGGCCTACATCTAGGAATCACCATATCACCATTGGTTCTTCTCTTTCTGAAACATCCCACAACTTAAGTTTCTATGAATTATATTGCTCTATATCTAAAACATATTCAAAACTTGATTGTCCCTCACTTCTTTCTACCCTAGACTAATGAAATATTATCTCTTGCCAGGACAAGTGCAATAGCTTCTTCACATGAGCACTGAAGGCTATTTTCTCTAGTAAAACAAGAAAAGAGCTTTATAACTAAAAGACAGGACAATACATATTCTTTTTAGTCCTCTACCCCAAGATAATAGAAAGTTCTGAGCCCCTGAAGCTCAAGAAGCTCAAAACTGAAAGTTTTGAGATTCTTCCCTACTCGAAGTCAGATGTCACTGGGGCAGGCCAACTATGTTCTTGAACATTCCATTTCCATTTGACAAGTGATATTTGTTGGGCCCTTCCCACCTTGTTACTCATTAAATCCAAGTTAACAATACTTGAAGAGTATTGTTGGCTGTCTGTTATCAGATTCGTCTAACCCCTTTTTGGTATTTTTATATATCTTACATAAAATATAGTATCTTATCAAATGTAGAATCACATGATCTCAAAAAGTTTAGGATGACTTTAAAGGCAGTTCCAACTGTGGCCTGGATTCTCAGATTATGTTGAGAGGCTCAGAGCATTTAGGAAATACTTTCATAGCCACAGAACTAGTTAGCCCTACTGCTCAAGCTAGAGACCACATATTAGCGCCCTCTGTTTGATGCTCTTTCTACTACTTAAAAAAGCAATACTGCCCCATATGTGTATGTGTATGTGACCCTCATGATCACAATGTATTTCTTTTCTAACCGCCCTAGGCTAAATGCTGTGGCTATTTGGTTATGTAAAAATGACGTAAGACAAAAGGCAAGCATTTTAAGTACCACTTAATATAAAAACTTCTTGGCCAGGTGTGGTGGCTCATGCCTGTAATCCTCGCACTTTGGGAGGCCAAGGTAAGTAGATTGCTTGAGCTCAGGAGTTTGAGACCACTCTGGGCAATATGATGAGACTCCATCTCTACTAAAAATACAAAAAAAAAAAAATTTAGCAGGGCATGGTGGTGCACACCTGTAATCTCAGCTGTTTGGGAGGCTGAGGCAGGAGAATCACTTGAACCTGTAAGGTGGAGGTTGTAGTGAGCAGAGATTGCACCACTGCAGTCCAGCCTGGGTGACAGAGCAAGACTCTATCTCCAAAGAAAAAAAAAATTCTGATTACTTTCATTCTTCCCTCACAAGTCACAAGTATCTCAGGTATCCTCCAAGCTGTTAGGACACTATGCAAATAAAGACATGCTTACAAGGTAGGAAAATTTCTGTGCCTCTTATTCAGAATCTAACCACTAATCAGTTGAGTTCCAATCTGCCCAGGAACTCTTTCTTTCCTAATACTAGAGAAACTCCCCCAAATAGTGGGCAATGTGTTTTAAAAACACTTCAGCTGGGCCCCTGTAGCTAACACTGGGCCTCTTTCTTATTTGTGTGAACTTTCTGAGTGCTTGCTTATTTTATCCCAACACATGGGCTAAATTACGCCTTCCCTTAAATATGTAATTTGAATCACCTTGCCTGCCCAGCAGCTTGTCAGGATTCAGTCACCTGTAGAAGCCTGAAGAAATTACGTGCTGAAAATACTGAGCTCTGTGCCAATCCCAACTTCTGCTCTTCAGCCTAAGGCTGCGTAATTCCACAAGTCAACAATTTCAACAAATATTTATTGACTCTTTGAAAGGTGGTGCGTAACTTACTCTGGGGAATACAGAGATGAATTTTTACCTACTTCCTCCAGAGGCTCAGCATCTGGTAAATACGTAAGTGTTTGACACAACATGAGGCCGTGATACAAGCCATGGGAGGGGCATGATTTAAGGGTAGAATTTGGATGAGGCCCTAAAAGACCCATGGCATGTCAAATGCAATAATGGGACCAGGGGGGTTGCAGGGTCTGTTAGGGGAACTGAAAGGACTACCAGCATCATTGAAGTGAAGGTTTGTATGCATGTCTGGGGGGATGAGGGTGGTACAAGGCTGGAAAAGTAGTTAGGGAACGAGTCACTAAGTACTTTGAACTTCAGCCTTTAGATTCTAATAGGTGGCCCCTATTCTGCTTACAACTGTCACTCATACAAGTTGTGTGCAGGAATGTGATGCAACCAGGCAAGACAGAGTGTATGTGGGGGGACAATTTAAGTAGAGAACACCTGGAGACAAGAATGCTCCATTGAGAAGATCCATTGTGATTGCCATCAACACAACACCAAACATTAATGACCCTTTCTTTTGATAACAATTCCTCAGTTTCCCTTTAGGGAACAACACTTCCTGTGAATGTACTTCAAGTGTGGTTGATTCTACCCTAGGCTCCAGAAGTGAAGAGATGGTTTATGTGGCGCCAATCAAAACAGTGTGTTCTATTAGAAGGTTAGAAATATTAAGCTATAATTTTCTAAGAGAAAATTTGTACATTGAGAAAAAAGAAACCAAGGACCAAAACTTGTAGGAACACCACAGTTAAGCAGAGGTAGAGAAGCCAATCAGGAAGAAGGAGAAACTGATTACAGGGACAAGATGCCCAAGGGAAAACACTACTAGAAAGCAAAAAAAAAAAAACAAAACAAAACTTTGAGATATTTGAAGTAGTTGTTGAGGCTTAAAATGTCAAAGACTTTGAAAAGCTCAAAAAAAGTAATAACTCAGAAAATGGCATCCTTAGTATCTGAAAAGTAGGCTATTAATGCACTTCAAGAGAATATTGAATTATTTTTGTTTTTAATTCTGTTTATGTAGTGAATCACATTTATTGATTTCTGTATGTTGAACCAACCTTGCATCCCACAAATAAAGGCTAGTTGATTATGGTAAATTAACTTTCGATGTGTGGCTAGATTCAGTTTGCTAGTATTTTGTTGAGGATTTTTGCATCTGTGTTCTTCAGGGTTATTGACCCTGTTTTCTTTTTTGTTGTTGTGTCTTTGCTGGATTTTGGTATCGGAATGATACTGGTTTCATAGGATGGCTTAGGGAGGAATCCCTCCTCCTTGATTTTTTGGAATAATTTCAGTAGAACTGGCACCAATCTCTTCTTTGTGTGTTTGGCAGAATTCAGCTGTTAATCCATCTGGCCCAGGCTTTTTTTTCTTTGGTAGGTTTTTTATTTTTGATTCAGTTTCAGAAATTGTTATTGGTCTGTCCATGGTTTCCATTTCTTCCTGATTCAATCTTGGGAGGTTGTATGTTTCCAGGAATTTATCCATTTCTTCTGGATTTCCTAGTTTGTTCACATAGAAATGTGAAAACATGAAATAGTCTCCGATGATCTTTTATACTTCTGTGGGCTGAGTTGTAATGTTTCATTTGTCATTTCTGATTGTGCCTATTTGGATCTTCTCTCATTTTTTCTTCGTTAATCTAGCTAATTATCTATTGTTCTTGTTTCTCCTTTCAAAAAAGAAACTTTTCATCTTGTTGATCCTTTGTATGGTTGTGGGGTGGCAATTTCCTTTAGTACTGCTCTGATTTTAGTTTTTTCTTCTGCTAGCTTTGGGATTAGATAAAATAACAGATATTGGTGAGGCTGTGGAGAAAAGGGAATACTCACACACTGCAGATGGGAATGTAAATTAGTTCAGCCCCTGTGCAAAACAGTTTGGAAATTTCTCAAAGAACTCAAAATAGAACTATCATTTGACCTAGCAATTCCATTACTGGGTATATACCCAAAGGAAAATAAATCATTCTTCCAAAAAACACATGCACTCATGTTTATTGCAGCACTATTAACAATAGCAAAGACATAATCCACCTAGGTACCCATCAATGGTGGATTGGATAAAGAAAATATAGTACATATACACCATGGAATACTACACAGCCATAAAAAAGAACAAAATCATGTCCTTTGCAATATGGATGCAGCTGGAGCCATCATCCTAAGCAAATTAATGCAGGAACAGAAAACCAAATATTGCATGTTCTCACTTATAAACCTTTCTATTTGGTACTATATTAACTATTTGAGTGATGGGATCATTAGAAGCCCAAACTCCTGTGCCATGAAATGTACCCTTTAACAAATCTGCACAAATACCCCCTGGATCTCAAATAAAAATTAAAATAACAAAAAAGAATTGCTATGTAGCAAAGTGTGGTAAGAAACCAATTATAAAGCAATCAAGAGAAAATTGAAGGACAGGAAGTAAATAGCCACTGGTAATATTTTAGCATTTTCTTCTAGACTTTTCTTTTAAAAATCTTTATTTTGCTGTTAAAGTTTTATTACAAATACATTATGTCATTACAAATTCTTTGAAAATACTATTTATGTTTCAAAAATGATATTTCTTTATATATGTGTCATGACACTCATTGAAGCATTTCCTTATGGTAGGGCATTAAATTCTCTTCTTTGTCCCACTAGCATATAAAAAATATTATATATGCCTTATTTAAAAGTAACTCATATTTCTGTCATTTCTTTAGGAAATATCTTTGGAAAATGAATTATTTAATCAAAGATTATAAGTTTGCTAAAGATTCATAAAATTTCTAAACCAATTTAAACTTCAGTAGTAGAATGTTGCAACTACCACCTTTATCACTATTAAGCATTTTAAATGTTAAATTTTGGCTTACTTAATATGTAAAAATCGAGCTTATATTTTGTAACTTAGTTTGATTGCATTATTTTTAAATTGTGTATATATATTTATTTATTTGCTTTTAAAATGTCTTCATTAATTGTGTCATTTGTTTATTTTTTTAATTGTGGAGTTAAGAGGCTTTTGTTCAATGATTTAAAACATTCACTCTTGGCTATATTTCCTACAAACCTTTGATTGAGTACAACAGTCCCCACTTATCCACAGTTCACTTTCTGTGATTTCAGTTATTCATAGTCAATCATGGTCCAAAACTATTAAATGGAAAATTCCAGAAACAAACAATTCATAAGTTTTAAATTGTATATTGTTCTGAGTAGCATGATGAAATCTTGTGTCTTCTAGTTCCATCCTGCCTGAGGTGTGACTCCTCCCTTTGTCTAGCATATCCAACACTGTACATGCTACCTGCCCCGTTAGTCACTTAGTAGCTGTCTCAGTGATCAGATTGTCACAATAATGCAATGCTTGTATTCAACTAACCCATATTTTACTTACTAATGGCCCGAAAGTACAAGAGTAGTGATGCTAGCAGTTAAAATATGACAAAGAGAGGCCATAAAGTGCTTTCTTTAAATGAAAAAGCAAAAGTTCTTCACTTAATAAGAAAAGAAATAAATTGTATTCCAAAGTTACTAAGATCTATCATAAGAATGAATCTTCTCTCTGTGAAATTGTGAGGAAAGGAAAATAAATTCATGCTAGTTTTGCTGTGACACCTCTAACTGCAAAAGTTATAGCTACAGTGTTTAAGTGCTTAGTTAAGATGGAAAAGGCATTACGTTTGTGGGTGGAAGACATGAACAGAAAGAGACATGTTCCAATTGATGGCAATCGGGTTTCACACTATCTGTTGGTTTCTGACATCCACTGGGGAGTCTAGAAACATATCCCCCAAGGATAAGGGGCGGATTACTGTATACTCATCAGCTGTTGCTGCAATAATGCTGCTGCATAATGAACAGCCCTAATACTCAGTGTCTTACCTATTTCTTATGTATAGAACTGCTGATTAGTGGTAACATTGTTCATTTCGCTTCTACTAACATTCCGTTTGGGATATAAAATCATAGGGCAAGCTCAAAGTCAATGGGGCAAAGAAATATAAGCTGTCTGCTGTAGTAGGAGGTACTCAAAAGTCACATGGATATTTAATTCTAATAATGAAGAGGGAATAAAAAATTTGGAGGATCTAATACGCTACATCAAAGTTTTAAACTTTGTTTTTGGGGTTATGGTTCTTCAATGTTAATATTTAATGAGGGTCAATTTATTACCTTTTAGGTCAATTCACCCATCACATTTACATATTGATACTTTTAAATGAAATGCTTTTCTGTAATATTCTAAAAATAAAAATTATAGATTTAATATCTCTTTAAAATGATATTTATTGAGTGGAGAAGCCATGTAAACACTTCTGAGTCAGTGAATATTTTTATGAATTTCTGGTCTTAATGTAGTCTAGTCAAAATATATGGTATATATCATTTGTACTTTGTAGAACTTTTCCTACTATAATTTTGTTTGTGTTGTAGTATATAAAAATGTTTATAACTGTATTATGTACATTTGAAGAAAATATTTAATTTCTACAGGATAAAAAGCTGCATCCTTGGTTGTCTCTTTTACTCTTTAAATATCTATATTCCAATCTCATATTCTTATTTATTTTAATGCTCTTGAACATCTCTAGAAAATTTTTTTATCAATGTGTCTCTGTAGTCCTAATATATTTTGATATTTATATTTGATGCCATGTAGACAACATTAATGATTTCTAGCTATATCTTTGTTTTGCTATTCACTCTAAATGACTCTTTTTGAGTCTCTTGAATTTTACTTTGTCTCCCACTTTGAAACTAATTGTTGTCTTCTGATTTCTTTGTACCAGAGTACACTTTAATAGGGGAGTCAGAAGAGATATCTCTAAAGGGGTGGCATTTATGTTGACATCCACCAAGCAGGCTACAATCAGTGCCTCTGTCATGTTTCCTCTCATTTCAGTTAGAAATTGCATGGGCTGAATGGTAACATTTATGGCTCTATGACTAGTTCCCAGGTAACAGCTGTGGTCAGATATTCTCTCATAACTTCTGATGCTTATGGAAACAAACTGTGGCTTCTTAAAAGATCCTTGGTGGGAAGAGATGAATGAGAATATGTTTTCAAGTATTGGGACAAACTAGGATGACTTAAAGCACTGAAAATGTCCTGTTTCCGATCACTCTTTATATATTGTACTTTTGAAAAGTTCTACATATTTTGGGCCATGAAGGTGGATGACTCCAATGTCTTTTCCAAGCCTATAATTCTACAATTCTATAGAATAAAAAGAAACAGAAGCATGTCAGAGGAAGAAATGAATAATATCCTCCAACCTTTTACAGTTTACATAATGGGGATTGCATATTTTGTACTATTATAATAGCATATTATTGATATTTAACATTTAATTTCCCTGATGTGGATCCTTTGAAATTTCTAGTAATCCTTTGGGATCAGTATAATTAGCCACATATTACTGATGAGAAAATTAAAGCCCCAGAGGAATAAGCAACGTATTCAACATTTCAAGTTGGGAGAAGCAGAATCAAGAACTTAAACCCAAGTTCTTTGATTCTATGTGTGCTGCTCTTCCCACAATATCATATAGCCATATGATCCTACCAGCCATGTGATCCTACCAGCCATGTGAGATGAGCTATATCACTCCTGGGCCCTTGATTTGTCTGATATGTATATGGTGAAACATGCAAATAAGGAAATAAGTGCACACACACACACACACACACAGACACACAGAATTATCTATTATTCATTGCCTGAAAAAGAAAAGAAAGTCAAACACTTTGCAGAAACCTACATTTTCCCCAGAAACTAAATTAGAGAAAAGATGAATTCCTTTTTAAGGGGCACTAAATGACATATTAGATAGTGACTTTAAACTACATATTTGCAAAACATACAGAAAAACTGACCAAATGCATGCTTCTCAATTTTTTATTTTCATAGGCTGAGCACATAATTATTTAATTTTTACCCAGTGAAAGTATTTATTGAGGAGTCTCAGATAATATTGTCTATATATCCTTTTGTTGTTGTTGTTGTTGTTTAACAGGGTCTCAATCTGTTGCTCAGGCTGGAGTGCAGTGGCGTACATATCCTTTTAATGCAGGAGTAGCACTTGGGCAATCTGGAAAATAACTTCCTAAAATATTGGGTTTATTATGTGAGTAATTTGCAGGAGTTGATCAATCATATCATTATGGAATTTTCTAGCCTGTGATTATAACATCTGTGTGATTAGTTAAGTCAGAATACTCTAGGCTTTATTGGTTTTTGTTTGGTTGGTTGTTTTTGTTTGTTTGTTTTGAGATGGAGTCTCACTCTGTTGCCCAGGCTGCAGTGCAATGGCCCGATCTCTGTTCACTTCAACCTCTGCCTCCTGAAATCAAGCAATTCTCCTGCCTCAGCCTCCTGAGTAGCTAGGATTACAGGCACCCATCACCACATCTGGCTAATTTTTTATTTTTAGTAGAGACAGGGTTTCACCATGTCAGCCAGGCTGGTCTCAAATTACTGACCTCAAATGATCTGCCTGCCTCAGCCTCCCAAAGTGCTGGGATTATAGGCATGAGCCACCATGCCTGGCCTCTATGCTTTAGATATCACATGTAGCGAAGGAGTTCCCACAATGTTGAAATGATAAGAGCTAGGCATGTGTTTTCATTACCTCTAGGTCCACCCAACTTACATGAGCAAAAGAATGATCACCTGATGGAATCTGTATGTCAATTGAAATATAAAGTCACATGGTAGCGCATTGCATTAGGAGATACTCGTTCATGGCAAAACTCCTCCTCCTTTCACCTGAGAATTCTAGTGCTTAAAGTAGAAACTGATAGTAAAAGTTGCTACATTCACAAAAAAAGAGGACATTTCAACTAGTCTATACCACTTTCAAAGATGCCACAGATGAAGTACTCCTTTGGAAGGTATGTTAGCTTTGGCGGGCTTAACATTTCCATTTCAAATTTAATGGCAATCTTATTAGGCAATCTTACTCATATGTTGAAATGTTTTCTAACCATGAAGTGTGATTATATTGACTTGACATTTTTTGAGCAATATGTTTAACACATATACAAGTGAGAGAATATTTTTAGATCGAGTCACATATGTTATATCACTAATAACATTTTTCTAGCATTTAGGATGTCTGGAGAGTATAAATTCCAACATACTTTGTCAAACCAAAATAATAAATAAAGCTTACCCCATTGTAGCAATGCTGTGCTAACTAAACATTTGGCTCTTATTTGTTTACACTGCAATAAATTTATTCTCTTTCAGTTGGGGATTTTTCCCCTTCTAATGGTCCAACTTTTGTTGTACCACTTGTTTGGATAATTTTACCATCTCTTCACTCTCAGATTTCCAACTTCCTGAAGTAAAGTTATGTTCTTTAAAATTCTCAGAAACCTGTGTCCCTTCCAGATAGATATCTCCTCTTGTGCATAAAGGTGAGACAAACTTTGCCTAGTTGCTGATTTACACAGAAAGAATGAGAAGAATTTTAGACTCCATGGCAGCATCTACTAGAATTCTCTTGTACACTATTGAGTACTGAATCACAAACTGCTGTGGTTTCTCAATTAGGGAAGGACATTATAAATGAGAGTTAATTGACTACAATAGTGCAAACTTCTGGCATCTAGGTGAGATATAGATAGATGTAAACTAGATTGAAAATATTAAAGAATCTATAAATAAGTTTTAATATATCTTTAAAAGCGGTCAGGAGGAGGCAATAATTCTGCTTCTAGTTATGAAGGGGAAAGTGTTATCAGATTTACATTCCCAACATAAACAATGATAACATCCAAATATATCATAGAACCATTTTCTGGCATTGGACAACGGGCGTCACAGTACAGTGATTCTTGAGAAAAGAAAAATATGCAAAGTTAATTCCACACTTTCTTCAACATTCAGACTGTGAGTACTTTCCTCATGATTGCACAGGGAAATAGTGCATAAGCCAAAAAAATTCATTTTGCTAAGTTGAGAAGGCAAAGATAAGAATCCCTTGCTACTGAGTCAGATGAAATCTTGTGTGTTGGCATACTTAAGAGGAGAAAATGCAAAAAAGAGAGCCTTGGATCTGCACAGAGGTTTCCTTTGACCTCTTGGCTGGGAGTAAGCTGTACATGCACAGTGCAAAATAACATGATGCCTAGCAGAGAGTGGCTTCTGGAATGAGAGCCACAGAGATGCAGAGATCATGCAGTGCTCTAATATGTAGTAGTTTCAGTCATGCCAGAGTGGAAATATGCTACTGGTCAACTTAGACATTCAATGTAGACCCAAGAGAAGTGATGCTTTGGGAATAAGGAACATGCTAGGGCAAAGGAGACAAATCCAGTGTAAGTCTCCTTTAACAAAGCATAAACCAAGTCAGATAAGATCAACAGGATGTTCCAGTCATTTAACTGTTGTCAAAACAAAACTCAACACCTTTCAAAGAAAGACTACCTATTTCAGATATCCTACAACAAAATATTCATAATGTTTTGCATACAGAAAAAAATAGGCATGCAAATGAAAACCTTAAAAAGGTGACTGACAACCAAGAGAAAAAAACAGGCAATAGAAACAGACCATGAAATGACCACAATGTTGGAATTAGCAGACAATATGTGAAATCTTTTATCATGATGTTCAAATATATTTTTAATATGAACATAATGAGAAAACATAAAGGAAATACCACCAGAGTAATGGTAACTATAAATAAGAACAAAATTGAAACTCTAGGATAGAATAGTTTAATATTTAAAAATTTGAAAGGTACTAGATGGGATTAAAAATGGACTGTAGAGTTCTAGTTCTGGGAAGGTAGCGTGAAGAGCTCTGTAGATGCACTTCCCAGAGAAATAAGCATAACTGGTGAAAAACTACAAAAACTAAACTATTTGAGATCTTGGAAATTTGTCCTAAAGGCATACAGCAAATGAAAAAAAAATTCAAGAAAATCTACAAAAACTCTACAGACCACTGAGAGTATGTAACATTTGAACCATAACCCACACCTTCACTACTCCTTCCGGCTAAGAATGATTGAAACTCCACTAGGTGGGTGTAGACAAGAACACAGGGTTTCTTCTTTTCCCAGGTCTCAGTTGAGGACTACAGTATCTTCCCAAGAGGGGCAGGCCACCAGCCTTTATCATCATCTTCAGATGTATGCAGCAGAGTCTGAATATACAATCAGTGGAACGGTAGAAGAAATGAATAGTTACAAAAAGTTTAGAATGGAGAAGAGATTTAAAAACCAAGAAAAATTATAAAGAAAGTAGGTAAACTAGGAATAGATTGTGATTTTCCTTCACTGGTCTTATAAAAAAAGGAAAAAAGTATCTCAAGCACGGGTCTTCAGAATTGATAAATAGCCATTTTACCGAAAAAGAAAAAAGATTTCAAGTACTCTGACTCTCCTAAGATAGTCAGGATCACACAGCAGTTTGTATACCATATTTGGAGCAGTGAAAATCAAAATGGCTGGAGTGAATTGAATGGTGATGATGAAATAGTTTCAAACAGTCCTTATCTGGTGTAAAAGAAGAAATACCAGGAACGCAAACATCTACACATTCAGGGAAACAAAAGATGAATAAAAAGTCATTGCTATGTGTTGATATGTATTCTGAATATATTATGTATATTATTTCTTCTGAAAATTGAATGGTTTTGATATTAGGACTGATTCTTTACATTTAACTAGGTAAAATGAAATGTGACCATTGGCAAGATCTTTGGAATACAAATATATTATGAGTTTGAGTAAATAAAGGAAGCAGTAAATAATTTTAGCTTACCCACTCTTGATGAAACACACCGTTGCATTCCAGCTCACAGTAGCTAAGTTTGTACTGTCTCTTTGCCCAGTTGGTCTCCTCTGGTTTCCTTTGCAGATATTATAGCTATGCTTAGTCACTTCACCTCTGTAGAAAAGTCATATTGTCTACTGCAGGCTTAATAATAAGCTGCAGTCTCTGTTGTCATCACCAGTCCTGCCTGACATCCATATGTCATGTGTTAGAGCTAATAAGCAGCACACATTTAATCAGTAAAGATACTTAAGAGTTAAACAACACATGACTAATTTGGAAAGCTAAATTAACTATCGAGTGAGAAGGGTTTTCAAATATTAATACAGATTTATTTATGTGTATACAGATTCATTTACGGGTCTATGACTCGTTTTTTCCCAGTAATATCAAATTCATTTTGGATGGCCTAACATGGATCAGTAACTATCATTCTCTAACAGTTACATCAGTGCGGAATTACGTTCTAAGATCTAAACACTGTCCAACAATTAACTTTTTCTACAATTTATTTGAATGCAACTGAGACTTAGAAATCTTGAAATAAAATAGTAGGATTTTGTCTTCTCAACTAAAAAAATATAGCATCAAAAATATAATGCTTAGGAATAGATTTAACAAAAAGATGCATAATATCTCTACTGAAAACTATAAAGCATTGCTGAGGGAAATAAAGATTTAAATGAACGGAGAAAAATATTCACATTCATGGACCATAAACCAATATTGCCCAGATGTTTATTGTCCTGAAGTTGATCTGTAGACTCAACGTATTGCATGGCATAATTTTGTGAGCAGATTCTAAAATTTATATGGAAATGAAAAGGATCTAGAATAGCAAAATCTATCTTGAAAGAGATGAACACAATTGCAAGATGTAAGCCTTCTGATTTAAAAGACTTACAGCTACAATAATCAAGGCAGAGTGGGTTTGGCAAGATGATAAACCAATATATCAATGGGTCAGAATAGATAGTCTAGACATAGGCCCACATATATATGGTGAATTGATTTTCAAAACAATGTCAAATCTAAATGGGGAAAGAAAATCTCAAAAGTAATTTTGCAACAAGTAAGTGAGTATACAGAAAAACAAGATCAAGCTCTGCCTCATACCATTCAAAAATTCATTTAATGTGAATTAAATAGGTCTAAACTTTACAGAAAAAAACTATAAATGTTCTCAGAGAAAATATCAGAGACAATCTTCACGACCTTGGGGTAGGAAAATATTTCTTAGGGACACAAAAAGAATGAGCTAAAAAGAAAAAAATGTATAAATGAGGCTTCATCCAAATTTAATACTTCTATTTTTCAAGAAATACTGGGAAGATAATGAAAAGACAAGTCATATTCTGGGAGGAAATAGCTATCTATTAATATCTATCTCTTTCTCTATCAATTATCTATCATCTATTTCTCTGACAAGAGACTTACATAAAGAATTTATAAAGAATCCCTACAACTCAAAATGAAAAGTCAAATATAGAAATAGAATATAGAGTCTATAACAAATATAGAGGCTTGTGCTTTGTAAATAATTGCCACAATGGGCCCACTGTTTTATGAGAGATGAAATGCTAGGCAGGCAAGGAGCCAGGTGAAAAACTAGAAGGCTAATGTAGCTCTTTGAATGTCTGAAGTTATAGGTATTTTTCCTCAATTATTTTCAAAGTGTGAGTGATGTCCCCAAGGATGTTAGGAGCATTACAGGGCAAATAGCTAGAAAATGAACCACGATTCCTTCAAACAACTTTCCAAATTAGCCAGGAATGAAACAGTGGAAAGATCTTGGAGTGGAAAGCAGGGACACCCTTGTTCCAGTACCAGAAGTGCTACTGCTGTACATTGGAACAAAATAAAGTTCACTAGGCCTCAGTTTCCTTTTGTAAAACATAGAACCTGAAAAAAGAAACCTCCTATTCTTTTCAAATCAAAACTATTATTTATCCATACATTTATTCATGGCATGTATCAACAATTTATTGGTATCTACCATTTATTTGCTAAGCACCTTTGATAAACAGATGTAAAAATAATCTCTATACTTATTGAACTCATTCCAGCTGAAGAGACACATATAAACAGCTAGAGATATTTTAAAACTGCTAAAAAAATTCAGATCCAAGTATTGCCCAAGCAGGAGCGCTAAGTGCTTAGCATATTCCAGGTTAGCAAATAGTCTCACGTGGAAGCACTGTGGTGTGTGCCAATCCATGGAGTGGTGGAGGGTGAATGGAAGGGAAGAGTGGCCTATAAGTCTGTGTGCTATGCCAAGGAGCTTAGACTTTATTCTCTAAATGAGAATCATCAAAATTGCTTTTCTTCTTCTTTTTTAAAGATGTTTTAGAAAGATTGCCTAGAAATAGAATGGATTGATTATAAATCATTTGGTATTTTCTTGACCAATTCATTCTTTAACATATTTTCTCAATTTTCCATAATGAATCTACCTCATTTTGAGAGATTTGGTTTCTATCCTGGAAATAATTTTTTCTGTTCTTTTAAATCTACACAGTGTCACTCAAACAACGTTGACACATCATTAGAAATACTAAGTTTTTCCAGGCAGTTTGACTAAAGCGCATTAGAAGAGTTTACTTGTCTAACTAAAAGAAAAAATAAATATGGTTTCCCTGCTGAAAATAGCTATCACTCTCATTTCCTTCCTCTTTTGCAATGCAGAAGAGTATGGAATTCAAGCAAGATAGAAATAAATTTATAATAATAATGTTTTGAAAAGGCATAAACATATGGTTGGCTCTGTGATGATTTTCACACAACTAAACCTCTTCTTCTATTCCCATTTATGTTGGCAAAGTCACAGTAAGTTAAACTGGCAGAAAATTCAGCAGCGTAACATTTTGGAACACCAACATAATAAATATGAGTTGGCTGAGTGTTCGAGCGGTCCAATTAAATCTATTCTGTTTTGATTATAGCTGAACCACTTGAGCTATATTTCACAACATATGTTATATTTACATATACAATCAGCCCTCTGTATCCAGAGATTCTGCATCCATGGATTCAACCAACTACTGATTGAAAATATTTAAAAAAAAAACTGTACTGAACATATACAGACTTTTTTTCTTGCCATTATTTCCTTAACAATACAGTGTAACTACTATTTACATAGCATTTATACTGCATTACATATTATAAGTATATAGAGATGATTTAAAGTATACAAGAGGATGTTCATAGATTATATGCAAATACTATACATTTTATATAAACAATTCAAGCATCCTTAGATTTTGGTACCCATGAGAGTATCTTGGAACCAATCTTCCATGGATACAGAGGGACTCCATTTATGGGCTATCTTTGTATTTTAAGAGAATGCTGCAGATAAACACTTATTTAGGCACGTATTTTGAAATATTTTATAGGCATCTATTTTCACTGTTCACATCACACAAACTTACAAAGTAGCCAAATATAAAAATAAAGATGCAGTCTAGATATCCATCAGGATTTGGTCAGAAAACCAGCTACCATGCTGGGTATTTTAAGCAGGAAAGGGTGTAACACAGAAAAGCAGTCTTAGACAATTATTGCAAGGTCAGGAAAGCTGAAAAGCATACCAAAAAATAAGAAAGTAGGAGGATCCTGATAAGCCTCCACCAATGATTTATGCTGCCTACAGCCTTGCAAGAGGACACCTGAAAGCCACAGGCGGTACCCCCCCGTCAGCCATCTGCAGATGCCCAGCTGCTCCTGGAGAATAATGGCCTCTCCATATCTTCCACTTCCAAGCCTCACACAAATGCCTTTTACTGGCAGTATTTAAACCAGATTCCCTACTGGCTAGTAAATCTGCTTAATGTAGCTTCCAAACTGTCAAGCCCCATGTAACAAGACAGAGTTTAAAAGAGCAGGGATCATATTACATATCAAGACACAATATCTAGTTTAGCTCTCCATACACATATATTTAAATTTCCAAACAGCAATAATATTATACTTTTAACTAACATGTGAGAACTGTCCATCAATCTAATAAAGTTGTGCTCAATCTCTCCCTCAAAAGGCAAGACAATAATCCTAATGCCACTGCATTCATTTCTGGATATTCATTCTTTTTCTGTCTTGGTCACAATCTCTACTCAATGTCCTATAATTTTGCAGACAGAAACATACTTTTAATGACTAACAATACTCCTTATATAAGCTAGTAGAAAAGAAAGTAGAAAAAGAATTTGGCTAAGATAAATACATTATATATATATATATATATATATATATATATATATATAAAATGAAGAAAGAATATAAGCATAGTTACTAAAGTCCTTCCTTCTGTAACTGATCATAAAGCTTACTTCTATTACTCATTTCATATTTATTTTGCCCTTAGTCAGCCTCGCAGGTGGATGTAAGCTTTTGCCTGGCAGAGAAATCCAAAGCTTCATTTCTGAGTGTTCCAAGCCATTATTAGTCTTTCCTCCACTGGGTAACTGTGATTTTCATTAACAGTGTTAGAAATCATATGAGGCACACCCAGACAATCCTCCAGCATTTTTGGTATCCTTCTCTCCCCCTGATGGCATAGCCCTATTTCCTCTTGATAACTAGGATTAGCCACCCCAGTCAGTACAGTAACCCTCTTCTTTGTTATTTCAATGGCATTGGAAGTTTAAGGTGGTGAGGTTGCAATCTGATCTTCAAGTTCAATGTGCCCTCTGGTAGAATCTTTTCTTTCTTGGGAACCAAGATCTCAGAGTCTGTAGAGCCCAGTGCTAGTGGAGGGGAAGCATAATTTTGAGAGTCATTTTTTAAGTGAAATTGTTAAGAAGAGTTATGCCCACTTCCACTCCTTGTTTCTCAGAGCTGTGATTTCCTATTATAGGAGAAAGAGCACTATATCATATTCAAAAGCATAGGCATTTGGTTTAGCTTCTGCAAGGTATTGTCTCCAAGTCAAAATAAAACTGTCTTCAATATGCTATCCCATTTTCCTATCAGCCTAGCTTCTATTATTGTGGAATTAATTCCTTATTCATGGGTGATGAATTCATTATCATCATGATTGTGAATGAAGTATCATTAAATCTATAGATAAGGGTCCAGGTAAAAGCACTGACAGAAGGGAAGGTTAATCCATACCAAGAGGAAACATCTATTCCAGTGAGGAGAAATAACTCTCCCCTCCATTATAAAAAATTCCAATGTAATCAACCTAATATCAGATGGTTGGTTAGTTCCTCTGGAAAATGGCACCATGTGAGGGGTTCATAGTGTTGGCTTCTGCTGGTGGTGTGTTGAACACTCAGCAGTGATCACAGCCAAATCATCTTTGATTGGATGAAGACTATGCTTTTGATCCCAGCCATAACCTCAATCCTATTACCATGGCTATTTAGTTCCTGGGGCCGTAAAGCAAGCACTGAGGTGGCTAAGAAAAGATGGTTGACATTCATAATGAGTGACGTTTAATTATCATTTCCATGGAAAATAAACATTTTTGTAATCTCTGCATTCTGAGAGCTCCATTCTTATACCTTTTTGTCATCTATCCTCTAGAATAATTTCTTCCAAAATTGACCGTCTGGCCAAACTGTTAGATACTGCCCATAAATTAGTATAGAAATTTATCTCTGGTCATCCTCCTGTTATGCACAATGAAAAACAAGATGCTGGGAGTTCTTTCCCCTGAAAGTATTTCTCTTTCCTCCTGGTGTGCAGGGCATGCACTGAGATAGCTGTGAAGCTGTAGCCAATCAAATGTGAAGAGTGCCAGCATATCCTGTGGAACCAACTTAAAGCAAGAGCAATCATTTTCTCCTTCATTCAATGGTCAGAGGAAACTCTGTGGAGATAGAGTGTGTTTAGTGAGAATGGCAGTCCATTAGGAGTAGGTTTCATGAGAGTGTGAGTCATCTGTACACTAAATCTACTTAGGCCTTTGGAACCTACTTAAGCCTGATCTTGTAGGTGCACTTCCACTTGAAGAAAACTGCTTCTATACTGGCCCATCATTATGACTTGATATATCAAATACACCTTTTATGGTCATGTTTTCATGTAGTGTCCCATGATCAGGTAATTAATTCTTAGCAGGGCCCAGTACAGTATCAGGAGTTGTTTCTGAAAAGGAAAAAGTTATGTGCAGAAGAGGGCATGGCTTTGCTCTGAAGTCTTCACACTGAGTCTCTCATGGGAGCTTGTCAGTGACTGCGTATAGCATTCCTGTATGCACCGTAGACAATTCAAGCTCCATTTAGATTTGTGGTCATAAGATGCAGTTGACAGAGAGGCCTGGGCAAGCTGGTAGCCTTAAGAAAAAGTGATTTCATATTGTATTTTAAACTGTGTAAAGTAAAAAACAAAGTCATTCATGAAAAAAGAAACAAAAGAAAGAAATGCTTAGTATATGGGTCAGAGCAGCACACTTAAATATAGTAGAGGTTGTCTTTAAAATTCAAAGAAGCTTCCAAGTATTTCATTTCTTTCTCAGGACTTGGGAGTAAAAGGTGCAGAAAACTGTCTTTCACATTAAAATGTGATGTCTCAAAGTTCTCAGGCCATAATGCCACTAGAAAGTTCAAGGAGGCTTTTAATAGAATGATTGCCCTATATCTTTCCTCAGCATCCAGAGTATTTTCTACATCTGCTTATCAGGAATTATCTGCATAATGTTATCAACCCAATGACAACCTTAACATTTTGTGAGTCAGTGAAACAGTCAAGGTTTTGTGGATTAGATTATGAAAGATACCAGAAAATTAACACATCTCTGAGATAAATCAGCTAATCTGTTTTTCTATTCCTATAGAGTGAAAGAAAATTGCCTTTAATTTTCTTTATTAATTAGTATAGATGAAAAGTCATTTTCTGGGTCAGTAGTTGAATACCAGGTGCCAGAAGCCACTGCAATTAGAGTGAATATCTGCTAAAGTTTACAATGATCCACTCATTCTCCAAGATCTATCAGTCTTTTCCATAGGCCAATTGGATAAATTAAATGAGGATGGAATAGTACTCATTTCCCTGGTATTTTTCAGTGCTCTTATGGTGATATTAATTTCTGCGATTCTCCCAGGAATGTGTTATTTACTTTTGTTTACTTTCTGGTAGTGGTTGTAGGACTTTCTCTTGTCAGTTTCTTGCATAGTATCCCTGACTCTGTGGAAATTCTGCCAGTTGCTAACTTTGTCTAAATCAAGTATGCATTCAGAAACAGAGAATATAACCTCTATGGTTTTGCAGATCCACTGCAAAACCACATCTATGCAAGAGATAGACTTGGACCAAAACCCCATTGATTTCTATAAGTCTTCTCTCTGACTGGTGGGAGAGTATTGCCTTTTGATTTTCATTTCAGCTCAAGGCAACTGTCCAAAAAATATCAGCAAGGTCCTGATAAGTCCATTTCTCCAGTCAAAGTCACAGTCATCATGTCAAAAAGCCAATTGTCTTGTTGGGAAGGTGAGAGTACAGATTAACCATAAATGTGGATGTCAGTCCCTCAAGGTCTCTCTCAAGGAAACATAGCCTCCCTTCAATCAAAACATTCTCTTTTTTTAGTTTAATTAAGTCCCATTTATTTATCTTTGTTTTTGTTGCATTTGCTTTTAGGTTCTTGGTTATGAAGTCTTTACCTAAGCCAATGTCTAAAAGGGTTTTTCCAATGTTATCTTCTAGAATTTTCATGGTTTCAGGTCATATTTGATCTATCTTGAGTTGATTTTTGTGTAAGGTGAGAGATGAGCATCCACTTTCATTCTAACTGTGGCTTGCCTATTATCCCAGCACCATTTGTTGAACAGGGTGTCCTTTTCCCACTTTATGTTTTTGTTTGCTTTGTCAAAAATCAGTGGGCTGTAAGTATTTGACTTTATTTCTGGATTCTCTATTCTGTTCCATTGGTCTGTGAGCCTATTTTATACCAGTACCATGCTGTTTTGGTGACTATGGACTTATAGTATAGTTTGAAGTTGGGTAATGTGATGCCTTCAGAATTGTTCTTTTTGTTTAGTCTTGCTTTGTATATGTAGACTCTTTTTTTGGTTCCATATGAATTTTAGGATTTTTTTCTAGTTCTGTGAAGAATAATGGTGGTATTTTGATTGAAGTTGTATTGAGTTTGTAGATTGCTTTTGACAGTATGGTCATTTTCACAATATTGATTCTACCCATCCATGAGCATGGGATGTGTTTCTATTTGTCTGTGTTGTCTATGACTTCTTTCAGTAGTGTTTTGTAGTTTTCCTTGTAGAGATCTTTCACCTCCTTAGTTAGGTATATTCCTAAGTATTTTATTTTATTTTATATTTTATTTTATTGCAGCTATTATAAAAGGGGTTGAGTTCTTGATTTGATTCTCAGCTTGGTCGCTGATGTATAGCAGAGCTACAGATTTGTGTAAATTAATTTTGTATCCTGAAACTTTGTTGAATTCATCTACCAGTTCTAGGAGCTTTTTGGATGAGTCTTTAGGGTTTTCTAAGTATACAATCCTATCATCAGCAAACAGTGACAGTTTGACTTTATCTTTACCAATTTGAATGTCCTTGATTTCTCTCTCTTGTCTGATTTGCTCTGGCTACGACTTCCAGTACTATGTTGAATAGAAGTGGTGAGAGTAGACATTCTTGTCTTGTGCCAGTTCTCAGGGGGAATGCTTTCAACTTTTCCCTGTTCAGTATAATGTTAGCTGTGGGTTTGTTGTAGATGGCTTTTATTACCTTAAGGTATGTCCCTTCTATGCCATTTATGTTGAGGGTTTAACTCATAAAGAGATGCTGGATTTTGTCAAATGCTTTTTCTGAATGTATTGAGATGATCATGTGATTTTTGTTTTTAATTCTATTTATATGGTGTATCACATTTATTGATTTGTGAATGTTAAACAATCTCTGCATCCCTGGTTTGAAACCCACTTGATCATGGTGGATTATCTTTTTGATAAGCTGTTGGCTTCAGTTGCCTAGTCTTTTGTTGAGGATTTTTCCATCTATATTCATCAGGGATATTGGTCTGTAGTTTTCTTTTTTGTTATGTTCTTTCATGGTTTTGGTATTAGGATGATACTGGCTTCATAGTATGATTTAGGGAGGATTACCTCTTTCTCTATCCTATGGAATAGTGTCAATAGGATTGGTACCAATTCTTCTTTGAATGTCTGACAGATTTCAGCAGTGAATCTGTCTGATCCTGGACTTTTTTTTGTTGGCAATTTTTAAATTACCATTTCAATCTTGCTGCTTGTGGGTGGGAAGATGGGTGAGGGATAAAAGACTTTGCATTGGGTACAGGGTACACCACTTGGGTGATGGGTGCACCAACAGATGGGTCAGTTCAGAGTTTTTATATCTTCCTGGTTTAATCTAGGAGTGTTGTATATTTTCAGGAATTTATCCTCTTCTAGGTTTTCTAGTTTATGCTTCTAAAGGTGTTCATAGTAGTCTTGAATAATTTTTTTATTTCTGTAGTATCAGTAGTAATATCTCCCCTTTTGTTTCTGATTGAGCTTGTTTGGACCTTCTCTCTTCTTTTCTTGGTTAATCTCACTAATGGTCAAAAGAAATAATCAGCAGAGTTAACAGACAATCCACAGAATGGGAGAAAATCTTCACAATCTATACATCCAATGAAGGACTAATATCCAGAATCTACAAAAAACTCAAACAAATCAGCAAGAAAAAAAACAATCCCATTGAAAAGTGGGCTAAGAACATGAATAGACAATTCTCAAAAGAAGATATACAAATGGCCAAAAAGCATATGGAAAAATGTTCAACATCACTAATTGTCAGAGAAATGCAAATCAAAACCACAATGTGATACCACGTCACTCCTGCAAGAATGGTCATAATGAAAAAATAAAAAATAATAGATGTTGGTGTGGATGTGGTGAAAGGAAACACTTTTTACACTATTAGTGGGAATGTAAACTAGTAAAACAACTATGAAAAACAGTGTGGAGATTCCTTAGAGAGATAAAAGATCTACCATTTGACCCAGCAGTCCCACTACTTGGTATCTACCCAGAGGAAAAGAAGTCATTAAAGAAAAAGATACTTGCACATGCATGTTTATAGTAGCACAATTTGCAGTTGCAAAAATATGGAACCAGCCCATCAATCAACAAGTGGATAAAGAAAATATGGTATGTATATACCATGGGATACTACTCAGCCACAAAAAGGAATGAATTAATAGCACTCACAGCAACCTGGGTGGAAATGGAGACTATTATTCTAAGTAAAGTAACTCAGGAATGGAAAACCAAACATCACATGTTCTCACTCATAATTAGGAGCTAAGTTTTGAGGACGCAAAGGCATAAGAATGATACAATGGACTTTGAGGACTTGGGGGAAAGGGTAGAATGTGGGTGAGGGATAAAAGACTGCATTGGGTACAGGGTATACCACGTGGGTGCTGGGTGTACCAAAATCTCAGAAATCACCACTGAAGAACTTATTCATGTAATAAAATACCATCTGTTTCTGAAAAACCTATTGAAATAAAAAATATATTTTTTTAAAAAGCACTCTTGCTTCTTGAATTAGTTTATGTCTGAGAATTAAGTGGAAGGTGAGATATCCCTATCCATTGTGTTGAATTAAAATCTAGACATTTTTGGATTATATATTTTAAGTAATACTTGATCAAGCTTCACACCTTTTTCAACTTTAAAGGCACCATAATCAATTAACCACTGCCCCAAATATCTTCCAATTAAACCATCTGGTTACCACTCCAACTCTGCTGCCCATTTCTATAACCATGCCCACTTGTTCCTGGTGTTTAAGTGGTGTCAGTGGCTTCTATATTCTAGGATGTCCTTATTCCTTTTTAAAATACAGGAGCTCAATTCCTTGAAGTATCTCCCACCATCATCCCTGACCTATAGACAGCAGTCACTACAAATCCTATAAGGATGCTTTTGTTCCCCTCATCAGTATATTTTCTCAAAGTCTTTGGAAAGGGGTAGCCTCTAGATTCCTGTGGTCTTACCAGAGACACATGGTAAGAGAGATAATGAATTGATTGCACATAACCAATGTATTCCAATATTCCTATTTCCTTTAGCCTTTGGATTCCTTCCTCTCTGTTGTGCTAAGGAAATTCTTATATTTCAACTTCATTTATTCAAGGAAATCCCTGAGTCCACGTTTCAATTAGCCAACCAATAAAATTGTAAGAGTTGCTCTCAGATGTTTGAGCCACAGATTAAATCCAGAAGCTCTAGTGTGAGCAGGGATATCAATACATTTAACCTATTTCAATGTTAGTGTCTTATACCTTGGTCTTTGTTGCTTAGAATCTGTTCCTCACACACATTCCCTGAGTTCCTCTTAATATAAACGAGCAAAAAATGCACAGACCTTTGGTATGTGTGCTATCTCCTATTGGGTCTGAATTTGTGCTAATTATGGGCAAGCAGCCAGGAGAGGTATTGGGAGTGGGATGGAAGGAGAATCAGTATCTCTAGGCAAGAGATGGTCTCAGGGGAAGTCACTGGAGGATCATTAGGCAAGGTAGGGGGAAATGATGGAGGAATTGGCTCAGCAGTGGCTGCTGCTTCTGGAAAGGCAGGCTCAGTGATAGGAGGGGATCAAAATACTCAGTCATTGGGATACATCCAAAAGTTACCATTCCAGTTCTCCAGATCCCAGTCTCGTCTAATCCTTAATTTTCACATAAGAGACCTGATGAAAAAGAAATCAATTGGTGTTTAGCTTCTATAGCCTATAGGATCAAACCTGGGGTCTGGGTTTTGGATTCTTTGGCTGTATGACTATAAGTACTAAGAGATATATTTTTAGGATCATTATAAAGCTCTCTGCTTCTCTGCACCATAAACTTGCCATTATCTGACTCAAAGCTCTCTGTTGCAATATGAAGCAGTCAAATAGTTCCAAAGTCTGTATAATAATCATTTCCCCTATAACATTGTATTGGAATAGCCACTTGGCCTTCCAACGTCTTTCTTTTCAGTAGTCACACAGTTGCAAGCATGTTATTTGAAGCAAAGGCTTTCTCTCTGCATGCTGTGAACTACCAATAGCCCATATTTTATTGGTCATGAGATCATTTACTGTCTTCAAATCTAACGCAGTCAGATAACCAATTTAAGCTTACCATCTAGGAGGTTCTGTATCCATATCCAATTTTGGTATCAAATTCTGTACCTGAGAGGTTCAGTAAGGAAACTAGAAACCACCATTGCTATTTCTGGGCATTAGAAGCTTCCACAGATTCTAATTGGGAAGGCCAGAGAAGTGAAAATCACAGAAGCCTTCTACTAGCAGCAGGAGCTCAGAAGTGCTGGAATCCTAGAAAACTGTCACCAAATGAGCTCTTATTTCTATAGCACTGCATAGATGATTCTAAGAGGTCACCAAAAAGCCACTGGCAACATTGATAGCCATTTGCCACTGTAGAATAGAAACTTCTATTTTGCCTCTCAAATTTCACTAAGAACTTGTCATTGGAAGAATCTAAATGGGACTCTAATGGCAGGGAAGTCTGGTGCTTTCAGCCCATGCAATATGGAGAAGTGCTTGCAAGGCAGGAATGGTACTGAGTTCCAGCATACAGTGTTTGACCCAATGACAGTGGGGAGAAAATAAAATATCAAGAACTGGGCTTTTCAGAATGTCTCAAATCAAATGAACTAAGGATAATTAAATGTAAATTGGATTTTATCAATTCTTGCTGGGTGAATTTGGGCAAGATTCTTAATCTCTTTAAATCATTTCCTCTTCTATAATTGGAGTTAATTATAATACACTTTCTTAATTTTGCTAAGAGGTTTAATATGCATATAATGAGTGAAACAAAAGTAAGCAATCATTATTGAATGATGTGATAAACTAATATTTGTCTTGTCTATATGAATGTTTTACTTCTAAATGGATTTCTGTGCATATTATTCTTTGCATATTAATGAAAAGACACAATTTTAGATCTAGGAATAACTTTAAGTGATTTCAGCATAAAAGCTAATCTAGAAACAAGAAAACTCTAGGTACAGTGAGATTAAATATCATATATATTACAATGTAGGTAAACTCAGCCGTCTGCTTTACAGTACCTTATTTTATTTACAAGTAAAGATTCATGATCATATCAGCACTGTATTTTGTGCCTAGTTTATATCTACACTGACTAAAGTGAAATCATTAATTTTGAATGCTTTACCTTGGAAAAAATGATACCATACGGGTCACGAAAATATGATTTATGTTACTTTTAAAGCCAGAAATTAAATAGGCATTAACTTTGATAATATTAATTCAAGTTATAATATTTATTCCAATTCAAATCTACTAAAAGATTCATTCTAATGGGCAAATCACTAAGTATCCTCAGGCTGTGTTATTAAAACCAAAATTGATAGGTAAAATTTAAAAATTTTTACCTTTGTAAGAAAGCTTTATCTGATGTTAAATGGTTTGTTTTATTGGGAAACTTCCCATTTTATTATCTATCTGATCATCTAAGTTAGTTATCATTGAGTCGTAAGCAGATCTACATGTTTTATAGCTTTGTTATTCTTTCTGTGTTCAAAGTTTTTTTTAAATTACAGTAGTAGTCTAGAATTTAAAAGGGCGAACAAATGCATGTAACTAATTGCATAATAAACTTTTAGAGTCGGCTATGCAATTATTCCATTTTCCTATTTCAAGCTTATTATCTCTATTACATGCTCCAAAAGTTGATTAGGGTAACCACTTTTCAGCGTAATGATATATTTTACACAGGCAACAAAATACAAAAGATATTTATAGTTTCCTGAAGGTGACAGGTTTGAGTGGAGGAGATGTTATTCATTCATGTATAAATTGCCATTATTATTCTACATCACATGTGTTCTTGCTGAGATATATATAATTATGTGTGTGTATATACATATATGTAAGTTTGAAATGCAAGATCAAATTGTACAAATAAAAAGATGTAACTTTATAATTGGTTGTCCCAGGATCTACTATAATGTCTAAAATGTGTGTCATCAATAACTTGTAAAAACGTGCAATGCTAATAACTGACACATAAAACTCTTTAAGATAAAAGTCATCCCTGAATGATCAGAATCTCTGTCCTTACACAATAAATATCATAATTAACCATATGGATGTGTCCTAACATAAGGAAAGGGTCCTGTAGGATTGCCAATGATTTTTTTTAGATTCCAGGATAACAGTGTTTTTTTTTTCTCCAATTAGGCCATACACTTAGCAGTTTTAGATACTGTTTTTTTTAACCCCTTGGTATAGCCTAAAATCAGACTTATACTTGAGCCAAAGTAGAGACTACTGGGATAAAATACATTGTGTTTATGTCCAGGCCCTTGTTCCTATGAGTTTAAAACTAATAAAAGAGGCATCCTCCAAGTTGGGAATTGGTGGGAATAATTATAAAAAGGCCTTCTGAAGAGGCATCTCAAAGTCGGGAGTGGCAATTCTATCCCATCACCTTAGTAATGACAGAAATCTAGGACTTGTATTTGTACAGGCAATCCACCTCAATTGCCACAATAGACAAGTTTGAGGAACTTGACACATGAGAGGTTTAGTTCCTGCCTACATAAAGTCTAATGAAGGACCACAGGCCGCCCTCTTTCATCCTGTCCCTATGCCATATCAATCCTTCTAAGTCACAGTGGCAAGGCAGGAAAGAGCTGGATAATCTTGAAGGGTGTATTCATGAGCCAGGCTTAGATGTGACTTCCATTACTTCTGCCTGTATTCCAATGGCCAGAACTAAATCTAACTGAAAGGGAGACTGAGAAACTCAGGGGCACTGAGCTATTCTGTGATCGCCAAGAAAAACACAGCAGATGTTAATAATCAATTTCCCAGTTCCTCATGTCTATGAATGAATATCATTACAACTAGTGTGATCTTTCTTTCTCTTTCTTTCTTTCTTTCTTTCTCTTTCTCTCTCTCTCTTTCTTCTTTCTTTCTCTCTCTCTCTTTCTTTCTTTCTCTCTCTCTCTTTCTCCCCCCTCCTCTGCTATAAGATAATATAAAGATATTTTACCTTTGAATTCGCCCTTGGGAACTTTCATACCCACTAAGCCCTTTCCTCCCACTCACGGGAGGTAGCTGGGTGGAACTCCCATGGTATCTCACAAACCTCAATTGACTACTATGTGGAATTATGAAGAGTTTTCAATTAATCTGCATACTTGACACTGCTGTCACCCAACATGTCCTTGTGCCATCATATTCTTAGTGCAGCAATAATGCCACTAGATCACCAGTGCTGCTGGCATGACTTATTTAGCTTCTTTTCTCTGTAGCTACTAACAGGCTGCCATTTCTTCAAAGCATCTCTGGGTCAGGGTGTGAAACTGAGCTACAGGAAACTATCCACTTTTTCTATTGGCAATGGTGCAAGAACATGTCTCACCATAGCTGTGGACCATTTTGATGGCTGTTTGCTTTCAGATCCCAAACTGGGCAAGAATAAATTCATTCCTCTTTCTCTTTCTCCTTTATGATGTGAGAGGTATGACATTCCCTCTCTCTCAGTCTTATAAGCCAACCTCTCTGTTGTCTTCCCAGCCTCGTAAGTCAACTCAGTTGCTCTAGAGAACTCAGTTTTTCTCATGTTCACTTACTATCAACCACTTCTTAAAGATATGATGGCAAACTTATCTCAAGTTTTGTGAGTGTTTCCTAGGAAGTTGTTATAATGGCTGTAAAAATTAAGCGCTTACTAAATTTATAGCATAACAGTATTTTATTTTATATTTTCTTAAAAGCATTAATTTCTGTAATATTAACAGGAGGTTTTCCATAAAAGAAACTCTTGATAATGCTTAAAATGTTATCCATGTCCTTTATTTTAGCATTTTTAGCTGTATGCAGGCTAATTGCCAGGTGAGAGTATAATCAAAGGAGTGTAATTTGGGGACATTTGTTTCATAAAGACTTCACATGAAGGACACCACTGAGTTCTTAGTTTGTCTCCATAATCTTGGGATTGGTCAATTACTTTCACTAGAGGGCAAAATCCTTAAGGATAAGAACCATATCTTCTTTATCTCCATATGATCCCAGAGAACTTAAAAAATGCTTCATGATTAAAGAATGCTTCATGCAAGTAATGAAAACTAGGTAAAAATCATAGAAGTAATTAGAAAAATAATTTCCCAACTGTTGGCTATCTTCATTCCTTTTGCATTCAAAAGGAGACCTAGTAGCATTAAATGTGACAGAAAACAAGTGTTTCTGACATTGAAAGTAGAGGTCTTGTCTGTATTGTTTACTGATACACCCTTATTATTCACACAAGTGACTGACATATGGTAAACTCTTAACAGTTTTATAAATAAAAGATAAAGGTTTGTTGTTGAATAAAAGTGTTAATGAAAGCCATTTTCTTCAGGTAAAAACTAGAAGTATTCCCCTTGAGAGCTATAACAAAACAAGGATGCTTACTCTCACCACTCCTATTCAGTATAGTACTGGAAGTCCTAACCAGAACAGTCAGGCAATACAAAGAAATAAAAGGCATCAAAAAGGAAAAGAAGAAGTCAAACTATCTCTCTTCACTGACAATATGATTCTATATCTAGAAAACTGTAAAGACTCCTCTTAAAGTCTCCTGGAACTGATAAATGACTTCAGTAAAGTCTCAGGATACAAAAATCAATGTACAAAAATGAGTAACCTTTCTATAATAACGTTCAAATTGAAAACCAAATCAAGAACACAATGCCATTTACAACTGACACACACACACAAATAAAATGCCTAGGAACACATCTAACTAAGGAAATGAAAGCTCTCTATAAGAAGAACTACAAAATACTGCTGAAAGAGATCATAGATGATGCAGACAAATGGAAAACCATTCCATGCTTATAGATAGGAAGAATCAATGTTGTTAACATGGCCACACTGCCCAAAGCAATCTACAGATTCAATGCTATTTCAATGAAATGACTAATATCATTTTTCACAGAATTAGAAAAAAACTTTACTACAATTTTTGTGGAACCAAAAAGGAGCCTGAATAGCCAAAGCAATCCTAAGCAAAAAGAACAAAGCTGGAGGCATCACATTACGTGACTTCAAACTATACTATATGGTGACAGTAACCAAAACAACATGGCACTGGTACAAAAAGATAATAGAACAATGGAACAAAATAGAACAACTACAAATAAAGCCATACATCTACATCCACCTGAACTTCGACAAAGTCGACAAAAATAAGCAATGGAGAAAGGATTCCCCTATTTAATAAATGGTGCTGGAAAAGCTGACTAGACATATGCAGAAGAATAAAACTTGGCGCCTACTTTTCATCATATACAAAAATTAACTCAAGATGGATTAAAAATTTAAATGTAAGACCTCAAATTATAAGACCACTAGAAGAAAACCTAGGATACACCATTCAGAACATTGGCCTTGAGAAAGAATTTATAACTGAATCCTCAAAAGTAGTTGCAACAGAAAGAAAAATTGAAAAGTGGGACCTAATTAAACTAAAGATCTTCTGCACAGCAAAAGAAACTATCAACAGCGTAAACAGACTACCTACAGAATGGGAGAAAATATTTGCAAACTATGCATCTGACAAAGGTCTAATATCTGGAATCTATAAGGAATGTGAACAATTCAACAAGCAAAAAACAAACAACCCCATTAAAAAGTGGGCCAAAGGCATGAACAGACCCCTCTAAAAAGAAGACATACAAACAGCTAAGAAACATGAAAAAATGCTCAGTATCACTAATCATCAGAGAAATGCAAATCAAAACCGCAATGAGATACTGTCTCATACAATTCAGAATGACTATTATTAAAAGGTGAAAAAACAACAGATGTTGGTGGGGCGGCAGAGAAATGGGAACACTTACACACTGCTGATGGGAATGTAAATTAGTTCAGCCAGCATGGAAAGCAGTTTGGAGATTTCTCAAAAAACTTAAAACACAACTACTATTTCACCCAGCAATCCCATTACTGTGTATATATCCAAAGGAATATATATCATTCTACCAAAAAGACACATGCACTCACATGTTCATCACAGCACTATTCACAGTAGCAAAGACATGGAATAAACCTAGGTGCTCCTCAATGACAGATTGGATAAAGAAAACATGGTCCATATACACCACGGAATATCATGCAGCCATAAAAAATAATAAAATTGGCTGGACGAGGTGGCTCATGCCTGTAATCCCAGCACTTTGGAAGGCCAAGGTGGGTGGATCAAGAGGTCAAGAGATTGAGACCATCCTGGCCAACACGGTGAAATCCCAGCTCTACTAAAAATACAAAAATTAGCTGGGCATGGTGGTGCACACCTAGTCCCAGCTACTCAGGAGGCTGAGGCAGAATTGCTTGAACCCAGGAGGCAGAGGTTGCAGTGAGCCGAGATTGAGCCACTGCACTCCAGCCTAGCGACAGAGCGAGACTCTGTCCAAAAATAATAATAAGAACATAGTAATAATGAAATTATGTCCTTTGCAGCAACACAAATGCAACTGGAGATCATTATCTTAAGTGCATTAATGCAGGAACAGAAAGCCAAATACCACATATTCTCACTTATAAGTGGGAACTAAACATTGGGAACTTATGGACATGAAGATGGCAACAATAGATATCAATAGGGTACTACTAAAGTAGGGATGCAGGAGTGAGGCAAGGACTGAAAAACTACCAGGTACTAAGCTCAGTACCTGGATGACAGGATCAGTCATACCCCAAACCTCAGCATCAAGCAATATACCCATGTAACAAATCTGCACACGTACCCCTTGAATCAAAAATAAAAGCTGAAATTATAAAAAATAAAAATAAAATTATTTTGTTGTAGTTGAAGATGTGCTAATATTGCATCATTGTTTGCATTTCTTTGAGTTGTGCTTTACATAGTATTCCTGATCAATATTTATTTAAAAGAGAAAAATGACGTGCAAGTTTAAAGATTGCATAATTATTCTAAATATATTTTTAGGAAACATCATCATTGATATATGATGTTTCTTTCTGCTTCTTTTTTGATTTATATTAAAGGAGAAACTACTTCTGAATTTGTTTGTTTATTTTAGACCTAAAGACATCAGGATGTAAAGCAAAGATCTTGAGCTTAGCCATCCATTAACAAGAGTAAGAAATCACCCAGCACCTTGCTGGAGTGATAGGGAAAGTTTCCAGGAATCTAATTTAGCAGTCTTTCACAAAGCAGATCTTTCACTTTCAAATCTAGTGTGCCAAATCAAATATCACACACTGTTTTAATCCATTTACATGCGCAAAAAACTAGAGCACAAAAATTTCTGTAACTCAGGCTCTGTTTCCAGGCTTTCAAACTCATTTTGTAACTCTATCCTGGCAATTCCATAGACAAATCATTTGGTCACCTGTTCTGTCTAGCTCAGGAGCTCCCACTGGGCACTGCATTTTCAGCAGCCTCTAATTGGCATAGGCATGGTACAGCCCAGCACCCAGCCAGAGCATCACATGGCATAGAAACTCAATAAATGGATTTTACTGGATTGAATTAAGCTGTTATGATTAGATCATTAATAATTCAAAGTAACCTCTATTTTCATTCTTTTCCCTTTTGCCCACACATTACACAAGGAAGAATCAAGGAAGGTCTTTTTATTCTATCCAGACAAATATATATATGCAAGGATCATATTTTTTTTGAAAAAAATAAAACAGTGAAAAGGGAATTAGTTCCTCTTTCATTATTCAGAGTTTTTAAAAAGTATAGTGTTTCATATTATAATGAATAACAGAATTGATCCCAAGTGGGATTAAAATGGTTTCGATTTCAAGGAGACAGAATAGTTCTCAAGTTATTTTTCTTCTAGCTCTGTCAATCAACTGAAGTCTAATTTATCCCTCCATGGTTAATTTTTAAAAGCAGGATGATAAGGAAGTGTAGATCCAGGAGTTATCTTAAACTTCTCCCTCTCCCTAACCCTGTTATCTAATCAGTCCCCAAGTCCTGTAAATCCTACTCCTTAATATCTCTTAAGCCCTTTCCACTGCCACTACCTTATTTCTGAACCTTATCACATCTCAGTTGCTTTCCAACTCTTCTCCCTGAATCCAGTTTCATTTCTGTTCAATTCAGCCTCAACTGTGTTTCCAGAATGATTTTTCTACCATCAGAATCAATCATGTTAGCCTTCTGATTAAAATATCCCAATATGTCCGGTGAAACTGTGCAATGCATCTCCTGGAGAAACGTTTTATCAGATGAGATTCCAAGCCTGTGGAATGCCATAAACCCTGGATAAGGGAGCTGGTTGAAGCTTTGTGGGCAGAAAATGAAAGCCCAAAGCCAGAATAAGTATCCCTGCAAAGATGAACTGCTGGCCTTTCCCACATGGAAAGTACCCAGTGTGGTTGACTTGCTATCAAGAAGCTGGTTGTTCACTTGAAAAACAGGGACATCAGGTCTTACCGTTGTTCTTTGCTGCTGGTAGGTTGGAGGGCCAGTGGTAGCAGGAGGTAGATCAGCCGTGGTAATTGGGAATCCATGCTGTTGGGCCCATGTATAGCCTCCATCGCTGCCCTCATGGCACCTCTATTAATTTTCCTGTCACACAAGTTCTGGTGTGGCTGCTGACAAAGGCTGGCAAACAGCAACTAACCTAGTCATTTTGTCTTCCTGCATTGGTCAGACACTCTTTCATGGAGGATGTTCTCTGATGGACCATAATGGGTGCGGTAAACTCTTTTTTGGTGTGTCCACTCACTCCCATGTATCTACTACTTGCCTTTACTCCAGACCTCCTTATCTCATAGTCTAAGCCTTCTACTTTCAGGAAGAAATCAAGCATTTTTGCTTACCTTCTGGCTCTCTAAACCAAGATTTAGCTCTTCCAAAAAGGGTTTTATGATTATCTCCCCACAAAGTTGACATTCATGCTCCACCTTTTGGCTGCCATAGGATCTGTACTTCCCTAAGTGGTAACATCTACTGTCCTTTACTATAGTAGTAGGTTCCCTTGATTTATCCATCTCTCTGAGTGGGGATGTCCAAACACACACACACACGTGTGCACACACACACACACACCCTCAGCGCACACACACGCACACACACACACCCTCACATACCTCCTAACATGGTGCTAGAAGGGATGCCCAATAATGTTTGTAGATTAATTATATTTTGCACTATCAAAGTTTCATTAATTATTTATGGGACATACTTGTGAGTTACTTTAGGTTTTCTGCAAGAATTTAATGAAGTGACCCTAAAATATAATGTACTTTGCTTCACAAGATTTTTAATATCAAATATTTTAATAACTCAACTGAAGAAGTATACAGAAATTACCTCACATATATTTCCTTACTTGAACAGGGTTGGAAGTCAATGCATATTTGTTAATTGCTTGTTCTATAGAGAAATATATTTTCATTTTTATAGAATTCTCCCTAATCCTAATTTGATTATTCATACTTTACTAAATGATAATAAAGTAATTACTAATATATCCATTGTATTAAAGCCATAGGGAATAACTGCCCAAAATTTTAAGAATTAGATTTAAAAGACTCAATCTCATTGATGTCACAAGGTCCACTTTTGTCATGATTATTCTGATTCTTTATAATTTTCTAATTGACACATTATATTTTTATAATTGAACTCATTAGACAAAGTGTTAGTCAGTCCTGTGGCTGCCATAACAAAATACAATAGACTGAGAGGCTTAAAACAACAAACATTTGTTTCTCATAGTTCTAGAGGCTGGAAGTCCAAGATCAAGGTGCTGGGAGACTCTGTGTCTGGTGAGGACCTCTTTTATGGTTCATAGATACCATCTTCTTGCTGCGTCCTCACATGGTGGAAAGAAGGTGAGAAAGCTTTCTGGAGTCCCCTTTATAAGAGCACTGATTCCATTCATGAGGGCTCCACCCTCAGGACCTAATTACCTCCCAAAGGCCCCACCTCCAAATGCAATCACATCGGAGGTTTGGATTTCAACATATGAATTCTGGGGGACACAAACATTCAATCCATTGTAACAACCTAAAGAAAAGTTTTTATTTTCCCGGGTGGCTCAATGCTCAGTGATAAAAGACGTTATAGTTTATATCATTATGCTATAATATATTATTATAATATTTCCCAAACAGTAAATTAATGTACAAATAGGGTTTCTGTGTGTCTGTGGAATTTTTAGATGATAAGCAGTACCATCTATGAATGAAAGACTAAAATTAATTCGAGTAGATTTTTAGTATTAATATCCCACTCACCCTTTGAAGCTCACTTAAATACCAGTTTCTCCACGAAATTTTCGTGAACTCCCCATAACGTCTTCCTTCTCTAAACCAAAGGTCTCTATAATGGGCTATCAGCTCCCTCCCTGGGGGGTACTTTACACAGCCAAAGGTGGTGTTAAGGGGATTACTTTTCAGATTCACCTTAAAATTCTTGGGAACTCTCTAAGGATGCATCCCCCATGGGGGTACAGGTTCACTTTTTTTTTTTTTTTTTTTTGAGATGGAGTTTCACTCTTGTTGCCCAGGATGGAGTGCAATGGCACGATCTCGACTCACCGCAACCTCCGCCTCCTGGGTTCAAGCGATTCTCCTGCCTCAGCCTCCTGAGTAGCTGAGATTACAGGCATGCACCACCACACCCGGCTAATTTTGTATTTTTAGCAGAGACGGGGTTTCTCCATGTTGGTCAGGCTGGTCTCGAACTCCTGACCTCAGGTGATCTGCCTGCCTCGGCCTCCCAAATTGCTGGGATTACAGGCGTGAGCCACCGTGCCCAGCAGTTTCACCTGTTTTACTTTCCACTTCATGATTTACTGTCTCCCACTTTACTCAAGCAGGTACACACCATAATAAGGAGCTCTGAGACCGTGAAAACCTGGGGTGCCCTAAACAAAGGATTCATTCAGAACAGTGGTGTAGGAGTTCTTTGAGTGGTAGATGGGTTTTCAAGTTAGAAGGAATTCAAAGAATTGACAGGCAAGGCAATAACAAAAATACTCTATTTACTCATGAGAACCGTTTCTCATACTTTGCATCTATCTGATTTATAAAAAAGAGTAGAGCTGATGCTACATTTGTCTCGTTTTAGTGATATGCATTTTTTTATCCATGGATCCATTAACTAATGTTTAAAAAGCATTCTCACCTAACACATCAAAAGATGGATTTCAAGCAAAATTTTACTTCTCAAGTTTTACAATTGTTTCTCAAAATTTGTAATATATTTATGTTATGTTGGTAAATTGTAAACTGAAATTGAAAATAAAATTGAAACTCTTAATGGTTTCAGTGATAATCTGGAAGATATTATATTAACTTTAGATACAGTCACAAGAAATAAAAGCATTCTAGATTTTATATTTATATCTATAATTTTGTTGCAGAGTGGCAGGACAGGGTGACCAAATTTCAAACATAAAATATACTATACTAGAAGGAAATTCTGTGAGGAAGTAAAATGATAATGCAAGTTGAAGAAAGAAAAAAAATAGAGACTTTCAGGTTTTCCAAGAAGAATTTGTTCATATTTTGTTAAAATGGATGACGTGGGTATCAAATCAATTAGATAGTTTAAATTCTTTTAGATACATTTAAAAGAGCGAAATATTTGTTTTATTTAAAATGTCAATATTTATAATGCTTTGGAAATAATATCTTTTGCTAGTATTTAATCATTTGACTGAATTTTTTAGCTTTCATGGTAAACAGTATGTCAGGGGTAAATTGTTTTACAAAGTTATTTGGGGGATATTGAAATAAAAATATTTCCCCAAAAACCTGTTGAAATAACAAATAAAAAATAAAAAAGAAGAAAATTAGAAAGATGAAAGTGCTGCTGCATTCATGTTTCCTAACAATAAGTGGCAATGAGCAGATAGAAAAATGGAGAGCAGGAAAGATATATCCAAAAAGCACTACTTTTAAGGGGCTACTTGGAACAGAAATTTTTAAAAAAAGAAATAAAACTGTTTAAAATTCCTACTCTAACATTCTAAGACATGTAGTGCTGACACATACTCTGGATTTCAAATGTCTTGAATGGTCCTAGAAGGCAGGATAGCTTTATGTCTCCACATGTGGGCCCTGTTCTGGGAGTTGGCTGGCGGTGGAGTAGTGCCGGGATCTGTGTTTTTAGGGGAATCCAAATGCAGGCTGTGGGCCAAGAGGGAGCTGCCCAAATAAGCCTCCCTTGGTGCTGCATCCTCGCCGGGCCCATGTACCTTCCTCTTCTCCTTAGTCTGGTGTCTCTTCCAACCTCCAGGTATACCCTGGGATTTTCATTGCCTGCTCCTCGCTGCTTCCTATTATTTAAGTCCTTTTAATATCTTTCTCATATCTCATCCACTACTGGGTGAATTCATAACATCCCTACCACCATTCTTACTCAGAGGACATCACTAATCAATGACAAAAACCCTCCCCAAACACACAGGCACAGCCTTAGAATCTATTTTCTCATGTGTTCCGTTCAGCCACTGCCTAATGATGGAAGTTAGCCCTTGAATTGAAGCTCGTTTGCCTTTCCAGGTTGCACCTTGTGCCTGTCCCCCACCCTATGACCCCAGAATTGCCCCATTTCTGTATTATTCTATTTCTCTATCTGGGTTGGTCATACTTATGAGTATTTATTGCAAGCATTGTAATAAGCTGTTTCCTGCTGGACATATGGCCCTCATTAAGCTTAGAATATTTGTATCTTCTCATATTTTTAGTGAAGTTTTCTGTTCTGCAAGTTGAAGTATAGGATCACTACAGTAATATAGGATAAAATATTTTAATCTTCTGAATCTCTTCGTCCTTCAAAAGACTACAACTTTTCAAGCCTAACTATAGGACAAATGGCATTTGCCTCTGAACTGCTAAAGAGACTCAAAAGACAAAAATAGGAGGAGAACAACATGGGACAATAGAAACAATTATTTTTGTATTTTATTTAAAATACCTTATGCCTTAAAGATATAAAGTATATAATGTATACTGATTTTTTAATTGGCAGTAAGGCAGGTACATATTAATGGAAAAACAATATTAGAGACTACATTTTGGAGAAGAAAAATTTTAATATTTTGGAGAATAAACAGTCTGAAACTAAAGGACCATTTAGTAAAGATGTTTAGATGACTTACTTCAGTGATAAGAATGATACAAAAAAACAGACATTTTCTCTCTCTCTCTTTTTTTTTTTTTTTTTTTTTTTGAGACAGAGTCTTGCTCTGTCTGGAGTGCAGTGGCATGATCTTGGCTGAATGTAGCCTCCACCTCCTGGGTTCAAGAGATTCTCCTGTCTCAGCCTCCCGAGTAGCTGGGACTACAGGTATGTGCCACCACGCCTGGCTAATTTTTGTAATTTTTAAAATAGAGACAGGGTTTCACCATGTTGGCCAGGCTGGACTCGAACTCCTGACCTCAGGTGATCTGCCCACCGTAGCTTCCCAAGGTGCTGGGATTACAGGAATGTCTTTGTACTTCTAAGTTAATTGGAGAATGCTCAAAATGTTTCTCAAATGCAGTCATAATTCTGTATAAAATTTTGTGAATACAGAAAAAACATTCTTAGAAAACTCTTTGAATGTGGTACAAAGGCAGATGTCATTTTAAATTGTTAATGGTTAGTAACATAATCGTGTCAGAATTGAAGTTCTTTTTCTGAACGTGTAATGGCAACAATTGTCTTTATTAAGGGTATAGAGAGACTGAATACCAGAGCTTGTTATTATTAAAATTCTACCTTGATTTGGACACTTGGAAAAAATATGATAAAATGTTTTCTATTGTTTTTTCTGTTTGAATCTTAATAGTTGAATATAGAGAAATTTCATTTAGTGCAGCAATGCTGTGTGAGCTGAAGCGTGATTCCTGGAGCTATTGAAACCCAAACCTGCTGAGTATCTGCTATGGGGCGACTTCCTGAACATTTTTTATAATTGGGCATGGCAGTGATGATTCCCATCTAAAAATGTTGTGAGGATTAAATTAAATGATGCACACAAAGCGTGCAGTGCATTCCAAAATTATCATGATACATGAAGCATCAGTGAAATTAAAAACTTGCAGTGCACCAAAATGGAGAATTAGTTACATAGATTGGCTACTTCTCAAAGATGGGATATTATCCTGCCATTAAATGTTATACTGAAGACGAATATTTAATAATCTATGAAAATATTCACATCATAGTTTTATGAGAAAAAGGTTATTGCTCCAGATTATTGTATAATTGAATTTATAGGCATGATACTCCACAACTTTGTAATAGGCTAGCGGTTTTTGGAAAAGAAGAAAGCTAAAATTTCTGAATTGAGCAATGGGCTCATTGGAGGTGCTGTTTTGCTGAGAAAAGAAAGAGAAGAAGAGCAAGTTTCTTTTTTTTATTTTTTATTTTTTTATTATTATACTTTAAGTTTTAGGGTACATGTGCACAATGTGCAGGTTAGTTACATATGTATACATGTGACATGCTGGTGCGCTGCACCCACTAACTCGTCATCTAGCATTAGGTGTACCTCCCAATGCTATCCCTCCCCCCACCCCACAACAGTCCCCAGAGTGTGATGTTCCCCTTCCTGTGTCCAAGTGTTCTCATTGTTCAATTCCCACCTATGAGTGAGAATATGTGGTGTTTGGTTTTTTGTTCTTGCAAAAGTTTACTGAGAATGATGATTTCCAATTTCATCCATGTCCCTACAAAGGACATGATCTCATCATTTTTTATGGCTGCATAGTATTCCATGGTGTATATGTGCCACATTTTCTTAATCCAGTCTATCATTGTTGGACATTTGGGTTGGTTCCAAGTCTTTGCTATTGTGAATAGTGCCGCAATAAACATCCGTGTGCATGTGTCTTTATAGCAGCATGATTTATAGTCCTTTGGGTATATACCCAGTAATGGGATGGCTGGGTCAAATGGTATTTCTAGTTCTAGATCCCTGAGGAATCGCCACACTGACTTCCACAATGGTTGAACTAGTTGACAGTCCCACCAACAGTGTGAAAGTGTTCCTATTTCTCCACATCCTCTCCAGCACCTGCGGTTTCCTGACTTTTTAATGATTGCCATTCTAACTGGTGTGAGATGGTATCTCATTGTGGTTTTGATTTGCATTTCTCTGATGGCCAGTGATGGTGAGCATTTTTTCACGTGTTTTTCAGCTGCATAAATGTCTTCTTTTGAGAAGTGTCTGTTCATGTCCTTTGCCCACTTTTTGATGGGGTTGTTTGTTTTTTTCTTGTAAATGTGTTTGAGTTCATTGTAGATTCTGGATATTAGCCCTTTGTCAGATGAGTAGGTTGTGAAAATTTTCTCCCATTTTGTGGGTTGCCTGTTCACTCTGATGGTAATTTCTTTTGCTGTGCAGAAGCTCTTTAGTTTAATTAGATCCCATTTGTCAATTTTGGCTTTTGTTGCCATTGCTTTTGGTGTTTTAGACATGAAGTCCTTGCCCGTGCCTATGTCCTGAATGGTAATGCCTAGGTTTTCTTCTAGGGTTTTTATGGTTTTAGGTCTAATGTTTAAGTCTTTCATCCATCTTGAATTGATTTTTGTATAAGGTGTAAGGAAGGGATCCAGTTTCAGCTTTCTACATATGGCTAGCCAGCTTTCCCAGCACCATTGATTAAATAGGGAATCCTTTCCCCATTGCTTGTTTTTCTCAGGTTTGTCAAAGATCAGATAGTTGTAGATATGCGGCGTTATTTCTGAGGGCTCTGTTCTGTTCCATTGATCTATATGTCTGTTTTGGTACCAGTACCACGCTGTTTTGGTTACTGTAGCCTTGTAGTATAGTTTGAAGTCAGGTAGCGTGATGCCTCCAGCTTTGTTCTTTTGGCTTAGGATTGACTTGGTGATGCAGGCTCTTTTTTGGTTCCATATGAACTTTAAAGTAGTTTTTTCCAATTCTGTGAAGAAAGTCATTGGTAGCTTGATGGGGATGGCATTAAATTTATAAATTACCTTGGGCAGTATGGCCATTTTCACGATATTGATTCTTCCTACCCATGAGCATGGAATGTTCTTCCATTTGTTTGTATCCTCTTTTATTTCCTTGAGCAGTGGTTTGTAGTTCTCCTTGAAAATGTCCTTCACGTCCCTTGTAAGGTGGATTCCTAGGTATTTTATTCTCTTTGAAGCAATTGTGAATGGGAGTTCACTCATGATTTGGCTCTCTGTTTGTCTGTTGTTGGTGTATAAGAATGCTTGTGATTTTTGTACATTGATTTTGTATCCTGAGACTTTGCTGAAGTTGCTTATCAGCTTAAGGAGATTTTGGGCTGAGACAGTGGGGTTTTCTAGATATACAATCATGTCGTCTGCAAACAGGGACAATTTGACTTCATCTTTTCCTAATTGAATACCCTTTATTTCCTTCTCCTGCCGGATTCCCCTGGCCAGAACTTCCAACACTATGTTGAATAGGAGTGGTGAGAGAGGGCATCCCTGTCTTGTGCCAGTTTTCAAAGGGAATGGTTCCAGTTTTTGCCCATTCAGTATGATATTGGCTGTGGGTTTGTCATAGATAGCTCTTATTATTTTGAGATAGGTCCCATCAATACCTAATTTATTGAGAGTTTTCAGCATGAAGGGTTGTTGAATTTTGTCAAAGACCTTTTCTGCATCTATTGAGATAATCATGTGGTTTTTGTCTTTGGTTCTGTTTATATGCCGGATTACGTTTATTGATTTGCATATGTTGAACCAGCCTTACATCCCAGGGATGAAGCCCACTTGATCATGGTGGATAAGCTTTTTGATGTGCTGCTGGATTCGGTTTGCCAGTATTTTATTGAGGATTTTTGCATCAATGTTCATCAAGGATATTGGTCTAAAATTCTCTTTTTTGGTTGTGTCTCTGCCCGGCTTTGGTATCAGGATGATGCTGGCCTCATAAAATGAGTTAGGGAGGATTCCCTCTTTTTCTATTGATTGGAATTGTTTCAGAAGGAATGGTACCAGTTCCTCCTTGGATCTCTGGTAGAATTCGGCTGTGAATCCATCTGGTCCTGGACTCTTTTTGGTTGGTAAGCTATTGATTATTGCCACAATTTCAGCTCCTGTTATTGGTCTATTCAGAGATTCAACTTCTTCCTGGTTTAGTCTTGGGAGAGTGTATGTGTCGAGGAATTTATCCATTTCTTCTAGATTTTCTAGTTTATTTGCGTAGAGGTGTTTGTAATATTCTCTGATGGTAGTTTGTATTTCTCTGGGATCAGTCGTAATATCCCCTTTATCATTTTTTATTGCGTCTATTTGATTCTTCTCTCTTTTTTTCTTTATTAGTCTTGCTAAGGTTTATCAATTTTGTTGATCCTTTCAAAAAAGCAGCTCCTGGATTCATTAATTTTTTGAAGAGTTTTTTGTGTCTCTATTTCCTTCAGTTCTGCTCTGATTTTAGTTATTTCTTGCCTTCCGCTAGCTTTTGAATGTGTTTGCTCTTGCTTTTCTAGTTCTTTTAATTGTGATGTTAGGGTGTCAATTTTGGATCTTTCCTGCTTTCTCTTGTGGGCATTTAGTGCTATAAATTTCCCTCTACACATTGCTTTGAATGTGTCCCAGAGATTCTGGTATGTTGTGTCTTTGTTCTCGTTGGTTTCAAAGAACATCTTTATTTCTGCCTTCATTTCGTTATGTACCCGGTAGTCATTCAGGAGCAGGTTGTTCAGTTTCCATGTAGTTGAGCGGTTTTGAGTGAGATTCTTAATCCTGATTTCTAGTTTGATTGCACTGTGGTCTGAGAGATAGTTTGTTATAATTTCTGTTCTTTTACATTTGCTGAGGAGAGCTTTACTTCCAAGTATGTGGTCAGTTTTGGAATATGTGTTGTGTGGTGCTGAAAAAAATGTATATTCTGTTTATTTGGGGTGGAGTGTTCTGTAGATGTCTATTAGGTCCGCTTGGTGCAGAGCTGAGTTCAATTCCTGGGTACCCTTGTTGACTTTCTGTCTCGTTGATCTGTCTAATGTTGACAGTGGGGTGTTAAAGTCTCCCATTATTATTGTGTGGGAGTCTAAGTCTCTTTGTAGGTCACTCAGGACTTGCTTTATGAATCTGGGTGCTCCTGTGTTGGGTGCATATATATTTAGGATAGTTAGATCTTCTTGTTGAATTGATCCCTTTACCATTATGTAAAGGATGTAATGGCCTTCTTTGTCTCTTTTGATCTTTGTTGGTTTAAAGTCTGTTTTATCAGAAACTAGGATTGCAACACCTGCCTTTTTTGTTTTCCATTTGCTTGGTAGATCTTCCTCTATCCTTTTATTTTGAGCCTATGTGTGTCTCTGCATGTGAGATGGGTTTCCTGAACACAGCACACTGATGGTTCTTGACTCTTTATCCAATTTGCCAGTCTGTGTCTTTTAATTGGTGCATTTAGTCCATTTACATTTAAAGTTAATATTGTTATGTGTGAATTTGAACCTGTCATTGTGATGTTAGCTGGTGATTTTGCTCGTTAGTTGATGCGGTTTCTTCCTAGTCTCGATGGTCTTTACATTTTGGCATGATTTTGCAGCGGCTGGTACTGGTTGTTCCTTTCCATGTTTAGTGCTTCCTTCAGGAGCTCTTTTAGGGCAGGCCTGGTGGTGACAAAATCTCTCAGCATTTGCTTGTCTGTAAAGTATTTTATTTCTCCTTCACTGATGAAGCTTAGTTTGGCTGGATATGAAATTCTGGGTTGAAAATTCTTTTCTTTAAGAATGTTGAATATTGGCCCCCACTCTCTTCTGGCTTGTAGAGTTTCTGTGGAGAGATCCGCTGTTAGTCTGATGGGCTTCCCTTTGTGGGTAACCCGACCTTTCTCTCTGGCTGCCCTTAACATTTTTTCCTTCATTTCAACTTTGGTGAATCTGACAATTATGTGTCTTGGAGTTGCTCTTCTCGAGGAGTATCTTTGTGGCGTTCTCTGTATTTCCTGAATCTGAATGTTGGCCTGCCTTGCTAGATTGGGGAAGTTCTCCGGATAATATCCTGCAGAGTGTTTTCCAACTTGGTTCCATTCTCCCCATCACTTTCAGGTACACCAATCAGATGTAGATTTGGGCTTTTCATATAGTCTCATATTTCTTGGAGGCTTCGTTCGTTTCCTTTTATTCTTTGTTCTCTAAACTTCCCTTCTCGCTTCATTTCATTCATTTTATCTTCCATCACTGATACCTTTTCTTCCAGTTGATCGCATCAGCTCCTGAGGCTTCGGCATTCTTCACATAGTTCTCGAGCCTTGGTTTTCAGCTCCATCAGCTCCTTTAAGCACTTCTCTGTATTGCTTATTCTAGTTATACATTTGCCTAAATTTTTTTCAAAGTTTTTAACTTCTTTGCCTTTGGTTTGAATTTCCTCCTGTAGCTCGGAGTAGTTTGATCGTCTGAAGCCTTCTTCTCTCAACTCGTCAAAGTCATTCTCTGTCCAGCTTTGTTCCATTGCTGGTGAGGAACTGTGTTCCTTTGGAGGAGGAGAGGCGCTCTCCTTTTTAGAGTTTCCAGTTTTTCTGCTCTGTTTTTCCCCCATCTTTGTGGTTTTATCTACTTTTGGTCTTTGATGATGGTGATGTACAGATGGGTTTTTTTGTGTGGATGTCCTTTCTGTTTGTTAGTTTTCCTTCTATCAGACAGGACCCTCAGCTGCAGGTCTGTTGAAGTTTGCTAGAGGTCCACTCCAGACCCTATTTGCCTGGATATCAGCAGCAGTGTCTGTAGAACAGTGGTTGTTTGTGAACCGCGAGTGCTGCTGTCTGATCGTTCCTCTGGAAGTTTTGTCTCAGAGGAGTACCCGGCCGTGTGAGGTGTCAGTCTGCCCCTACTGGGGGGTGCCTGCCAGTTAGGCTGCTCAGGGGTCAGAGGTCAGGGACCCACTTGAGGAGGCAGTCTGCCCGTTCTCAGATCTCCAGCTGCGTGCTGGGAGAACCACTGCTCTCTTCAAAGCTGTCAGACAGGGACATTTAAGTCTGCAGAGGTTACTGCTGTCTTTTTGTTTGTCTGTGCCCTGCCCACAGAGGTGGAGCCTACAGAGGCAGGCAGGCCTCCTTGAGCTGTGGTGGGCTCCACCCAGTTGGAGCTTCCCGGCTGCTTTGTTTACCTAAGCAAGCCTGGGCAATGGCGGGCGCCCCTCCCCTAGCCTCGCTGCCACCTTGCAGTTTGATCTCAGACTGCTGTGCTAGCAATCAGTGAGACTCTGTGGGCGTAGATCCCTCCCAGCCAGGTGCAGGATATAATCTCCTGGTGCGCCGTTTCTTAATCCAGTCGGAAAAGCGCAGTATTCGGGTGGGAGTGACCCGATTTTCCAGGTGCCGGCTGTCACCCCTTTCTTTGACTAGGAAAGGGAACTCCCTGACCCCTTACACTTCCCGAGTGAGGCAATGCCTCGCCCTGCTTCAGCTGGCGCATGGTACGCTGCACCCACTGACCTGTGCCCACTGTCTGGCACTCCCTAGTGAGATGAACCCGGTACCTCGGATGGAAATGCAGAAATCACCCGTCGTCTGCATCGCTCAGGCTGGGAGCTGTAGACCGGATCTGTTCCTATTCGGCCATCTTGTCTCCTCCCCTAGAAGAGCAAGTTTCTAAGGAAAGTGTTAAATTCCATTGCAGAACCACAAACATTTCTTTCAGTTCTTCAAAGTAGGTCACGGAGGAGACACAGCTATGATGTTTTCCTTCAAAGCAAGCCTGCTATTCAAAGACTGAAGCCACTAACATCTTTCAGCTATGGAAGCTGGGGAGAGCTCAGGCAGCCCAGACACAGCTGTCTGGGTCCTGTGACATGTGCTTGTTCAAGCCCCAGCTCTGTCACTTATCTTCTTGAACTTGGGCTGCTTCATTAGCTAATCTGCACCTCATTGTCTTCATGTGGACAATGCAGGTAATAGTAACAGCGCCTACTCAGAGATCCGCCATTGCAATGCACTTAGACCAGTGATTCGCAACCGGACTGATTATCCCCCCGGGGTCATTTGGCAATGTCTGGATACATTTTTGGTCATCACAACGGGGACAGGGATGCTTCTGGAATTGAGGGAGTGGAGGCCAAGGATGCTACTAGACATCCTATGATGCACAGGAAAGCCTCCCCTCACCCACTAATGTCAATGGTGCCAAGGTTGGGAAATCCTGCTTAGAATCTGTCATAGATTAAGCTCAAAGAAAGTTAACTACTATTATGTTATCAGCTTGTGTACCTCTGGATATTCGTTTCCTTGCTGACATTAACACAATTCTTATCTCAGCACTCTGAAACAGTATCCATTTTTGGTCAGCAAATGATTTCGCTCTTCTTCCCACACATAAAGCACGCTCACCATCGCCCTCTAGAGAAAACACAATATCCCACTCTGTCACCGTGTGCAGCTATGGTTCAGGATCTATGGGTAGGACTGTGTCCTACTCATCAGTCCTACCCGGATGTGGCACTAATCTGGTTCCTGAGGACTAAAGAGACAAATCATCTGCTTCCCCTCACCATAAGCCCCAAGGCAGGAACCTTGGTGTTTCTTAAGCTGTGAGGAAGGAGTTGCTTTACTTGGCTGTTAGGTTTTTTTTTTTTTTTTCCCTAATCGATCATGGACTAATGTTTTTTAATAATTAACAAAAATGGATAATTGGAAAAAATAAAATAAAAAAGCAATATACAAAATACAGGTCTGATCTTTGATTATTAAATTCAATAGTCACAAAATTACATTTCCATACATATAATGATAATAAACCTAGCACAAACAAACCAAAAAACTTACAAAATTACTCATTGCTCATTGAGAATGTATTTTGGGAAGATTAATATAGAGAATTACTATGACACTCGTTATGAGTAAAACAGCGGTTCCTGAATAAAACACCTTTATGCTTGAATAAACATTGTGCATGTTTTTCACTTGAAAAATAAACTTGTCTCTGGTTTTTTCATTTACATAATCTAGATTGGATTGATGACAGCCCTTCTCAAGGGCTAATGTGTATCTAAACTGTTCTTAAGTTTTGTTCTAATGATTCTCAATCATAGGGACATTGCAGTCGCAGAGGTATCTTTATGTAAGCAGGAGAAGAAATCATAAAGTATTTTCAGCAAGCTCAAGATATTCACTTTTAACTTTTATTTACAATGAAATAAGTAACATATTCTCAAAATTCAACTTAATTCTTCATCAGTAGTCAGTTTCAATAATTCATTTGGTAAAGATACAGTAAAATTTAAATTATTTTTTAGGAAAAGAAATGGATTTTCTATTACATATCATCATGCACCATATAACAATGTTTTTGTCAACTACAGATAATGTATACAACAATGGTACCATAAGATTATAATAGAGCTGCCCTATACATGTGTACCATTTTTTATCTTTTATATCTTATTTTGGCTGTACTTTTATATTTAAATATGTTTAGATACACAAATACTTACCATTGTGTTACAGTTGCCTACAATATTCAATACAGTAACATGCTCTACAGGTGTGTAGCCTAGGAGCAATAGGCTATACTTTGTAGTCTAGGTGGGTGTTAGGCTATGCCATCTACATTTGTGTAAGTACACTCCTTGATGTCCACCAAATGACAAAATCACCTAACAACACATTTCTCAGAACACATGCCTAGTGTTAACTGATGTGTGACTGTATTTTCTTTTGATGGAAAGCAAAACTCAAAATGTTCCATCACTCATGCTACTCTCAACACATGGCCTTCAAAGTCACTGAGAATAGAGAAAAAGAGAAGGATTGTGTGGAAGGATCATGGGCTAGATTTGCAATGCTGCACATCAATGACACACGTTTTTGGGTGAGAAGGAACTACGCAGGTCCACCTGGATAAGCACTATTAGAAACTCAAGTATTCAGGCCCACTGTTATGTGCAGTCTATGATAGAGGAAGATCTAGATTCTCTGGGGTTGCCTCCAGGGACCACTAAACCAAATCAAAATGAGAAGTCAGGGAAGGCTTCCTGAAGGTCACACTCCGGAGGAATTTGTTGCTGATTGTTATGAACTAATGTTCATGTCCCCCCACCTCCAACTTCATATACCCTAACCCTCAATGAATGGTAATTAGGAGGTGGGGCCTTCGGGAGGTGATTAGGTTTGGAGGAGGTCATAAGGGTGGAGCCCCATGATGGGTGGGATTAGTGTCCTTGTAAGAAGAGGAAGAGACATCTGATCTTTCTCTACCCTGTGAGGACACAGCAAGAAGGTGGCCATCTGCAAGCTGGGAAGAGAACCCTCACCACTAACTAAATCTGCTAGCTCCTTAATCTTGGACTTCTAGCCTCCAGAACCATGAGGAATAAATGTCTATTGTTTAAGCCACTCAGTTACGGTATTTTGTTACAGCAACCTGAGCTAAGACACTGATCAAGTAAAGGAAATGGGGTGGGGGAGGAGGGGCAATGTGGGGTGTCATGTATAAATTATCCCCAGTGACCCTGAGCAAATGATGTAATTTCTGAAATTCTGTTTCCATAACCACTCATGTCCTCTGACAACCAAATGAGAAAATGTATTCAAGAATTCTCAGGAAGTAGAAGGCATAAAAAGGCCTAGATTATTAAGAGAATGATGTGACCTGTATTATTCCACTTACAATCCACATTTTGACACTCATTGTGCCACAAAGCAAACTGTACTTTTTTCCTCTGCAGAATAAAGGTGACTGGCAGCTGTAAAACTGAACAACCAGTTTTAGAATAAAACCAACTTTTATTCTAAAGTTTAGTGCATTCCCCTTGCAAAATAGTCACACATTTAGGTCAGATGTTATTAAGCCAGTGTCCTAATTGGGGGGCCTAAACCTGCAGAAAGGATTAAAGCTCTTGCTTTTTATCTAAGATGTTTATCTAACTTTGCAGTTGCAAATCTTTAAGCTGCCTCTGGTAAGCAGTCCAGGGTTTATTGGGTTATTTGGCAGTTTTTCCTCAAGGAGGTAAGAGCTGGACATTAACTATATCAAGATAAATTCTGTGCCTGTCAACTCTTTTGAAACTTAGTGAGCAATTTCTATAAGTCTAAACTTTATTTGACATTTGTTGCTTTTTCATTTCATTTGAAGTTTCTATTGGCTTTCACTTCTAACATTATTTCCAACTCTAGAAACCACTTTCTGTTAAGTGAATTTGTAAGAAGAATGATAAAACGCTGCAAGACTGATTTAAACTAGATATAGAGAATCTCATAAATGTTTGAAATAAAAGGTTATTTTGCTCAAATTTTAGAGTTTTCTGGAAGTGATAAAATTTTGGTCGCTACGTTAAAATTATGTTTACCACAAAGTGAATAAAAAGTTGCCAATTTCCTAAACAACAGACTTCTCAATACTGCATAGACTCAGTATTAGGTTTTTTAGTTAAAAGAGAAAGATGTATTTATCTACATATAGATGGTGGAAACCTTTTATGTTTAAGATTCAGGCTTAACTTGTTATTCCCAGTAATTCATTCACTTTAGACTTGAATCCCCACCCCACCAACCCCAGCCAAAAACAAAACAAAACAAAACTGTATTTGAATGAACTTAGACATTAGATACTTACCAAATTCTGATTATGTTTCAGACTGTGTTGATGAACCTACATATCAAATATAGCTTTCAAGGAGGTAAGTCTGAAAAGATAATGTTCATATTTTTTCCCATTATAAACATAAGAATCTTAATTCTAAGAGACAGAATCTGCATAGACCAGGAATATTTATATTAATGATGCCAGATAGGTTGCCTAAACCTAGCTTTGAGCTTGTAAAACCAGGGCCAGCTTTTCTTGAGTCCCCTGCTTGGTGCAGCAGCTCCCCTTCTGCAAGCAGCAGTGCAGATGCCTACCTGTCTGAGTGAAAGAAGCAGACTTCAAGGAAATACCAGCAATCAACAATGCTTCATTAACATTTTAAAGTATCAGCATGCCTTGAAACTGTATTTTTAATAAACTGGTTGTAGTTTCCACAGAAGATGAATGATGCCAGATAGGCTGCCTAAACCTAGAACTTCATTTGAAGTTCATTGAAGAACTTCATTCTCTCACTCAGGCAGGTAGGCATCTGCACCACCGCCCACAGAAGGGGAGCTGCAGCACCAAGCAGGGGACTCAAGAAAAGCTGGCCCTGATTTTACAAGCTGAAAGCTCAGAGAAAAGGCACAAACAGTAGACTTGAGAGAATGTCTATTAAGGAAAAGCATATCTGCTCTAAGCTCCTCCCTTGCTACAACTAGGAAAAAAAAATCTTCCTAGTCCTTGGGGACAGGAGAGAATCAGAAAGATGGCCATGAGATGCTGGAGGATCTCTAGGGAGGAACATAGACTCTGCCGTTTCCCCTCTTGTCCTACTCATCCACAGCAGAGAAGGTCACATGGTCTTTTCCAGAGAACTCTGAGGAGGTAGCAAGACTCTTCAGTAATAATGGCTACAAGCACATATAAGTAGATGGGGCCCTAGGCAAAGTCAGTGTGGCCATGGTCCTGGGTTGAGCATGATCAACAGAAAAATTCCCAAGGGGCCCTGGAGGTAGCTGCAGAGGCAGTTTGATGGGGTAGCATGCTCAGGAATGGCCCTGGAATCATAGAAGAACAGAGATGGGGAACCTTGTGTTAAGCCTGGTGAGTGAGGCCAGCAGTAACCTTGGATGGCCCTCTAGTGACCAGAAAGGATGACAAAACAGGGCAGCCAGATGGGTGGAAAACCAGTTTCTTCCCCTTAGCCTAGTGAAGAGCACAACACAACCTCCTGAGCATGTAGACACAGATTTGGAGAAAAAGAGGTAGAGATGGAGACATAAACTTGAGTTGTCTGAGATTAAATTTCTACTACCTGATGGCACAGAGGCTCCAAACAGAATTACATTCATTTAAAAAAATAGAAGTCATAGAGCACTTGCATTTGCGGTCTGAGATTCCTATCCACCTACTTAAGAATACATTTTAAATCACATGATATCAGTCCACAGTCCCTCCTCATGAAGGAGCATACAATAGCTTTTACTGGGGCTAAAGATGTGGTGTTGGTTGAGTCTGGACCCTGTTCAAAGTGTCCAGGGCTGTTCCCATCAAACATGAGATGGTATGAGATGGCCATCTCCAGCTTTGAGCCTGTGTGATGAAATCTTAGTAAACATACCCCAATATATGCACTCAAAGTCCATCATTTATGGACTGAACCTTTACCAATTTATTTCAATGGAAGGCTTTGCTTTCATCCAAAATTCTATGCAAACTCCTGGCACTGGCTGTGTTTCCTCATTGCATTTCTCTCTGATCTCAGGGCTCTGTGTCTGCCAGCAGCTTCATTCAGTCTCTTTGTGAGAAGCGGTGCTCGCTTGCTCTGACAGCTGTGTTCTCTCTGTAGGATCATCAGTCTGCTGCAGGCTGTGGTGATAGGATGGATTTTTAAACTCTTTTGGCAGAAAAAGTCATTTCCTGCTTGGAGAGAAAGATAAAAGTGAATCCCACATTGTGCAGAAACATGGACACCATGACACTTCCCGCACAGCACTTCAGTCACCCCCAACCCCCACGGTGACTCAGAACCTAACTGCCTCAGCCCTTCTTGACCTGGACCGTGTGAGCTACATCCTCCTCTAAACCGATGTCACATCCACTCAATTAAAGACTAGGTCCAGATACTTGGATACTCAGCTTCATAGCCTTAAAAGTTCAGATTAGTTACTGCATTTCTCACCATTATCTGCAAAGATTTTAATACAGGATATCATCAGTAATTGAAATGCGTGCACCATACATTAAAAAAAAAAAAAAACCTGCCCTAAAATCGCAAGTGAAAATCATTCCCTGCCGCTGTATTATAGAAAAAGCTGTTAAGTTATAGTCACTGATTATTGGAATGCAAAGGTCATGCGGGTCTTGATTCCTTTCTGTGGCTTGACTTTAAGTCATGACAAGTTATAGAGACATTTCAGAATTTGTTGCTTGTCTCCACAGGTAGAAAACAGCCATGGGAGATCTTTGGCATATTTTGCATAATCCAAGGAAACAGCTTGTAGCTGTGGAAAGAGTCCTAGGGAGGAATAAGGCTACCTAAGCCTCATGTAGTCACTCATGTAGACCTTTCCTACTCCTTTCCTGTACACCCACTGCCCACGGGGGTTTTGGAGTTATCACTAGATATTTTCAGTTTTTTTGGTGACTTTATCCCATTCCTCTCTCTCCCCATTGCTCCGAGTTGCCACAATGCCTGGTATATGGGAAGAGTTCAGTAGGCGCTTAGAAATACAATTGAATTGGAGAGAGAGCTCTTGGTAGAGCCTATGTCTCCCTAGACATGAGTGATGCAACCTTTAACCAGTGGACGTGATGCATCTCTCTGATGGTAAGAACATTGCCTGCTCTTGAACAGCAGGCCCTCCACCTGTCAGGTAGCTCACCAGGCTCTGACCTTCATTCTTTAGTGAGATCATGTGATGATTTAGGAGGGCCAGGAAGATAGATTCATGCTCCAAATAGAAGATAATGGAAGAGCACAAACAGCTGGTTTCCACTGAAGGTAGTCCTCCATTTAGAATCAGTTCATTTCTGAAGCTCCCAGCTTCAGCCAGACTCTAAGATGGGCTGGAAGGATGTCAGTGAAGTCAGCGGCAGAAGAAGCCAGGAAGGCAGGTGCTAGAACCATAAACCTAAAGGGAATTGTAGCCACATGGAGGAAATAACTCCTACCAAGCCTGTCTCAGAGCACTTGATGTTAAACAAAAATTTTACTAGTCCTCTCCTGTAGCTTTGGCTCACTTCAGAGCTTTTGCCTTGTGGTGTGTGAACCAGGTATATCTGGACCCGAAGCATAGAAAAGATATTGGGTGCAGCTATGATTATGCTCTTCTCCCATGGGGGGTTTGGCCTCTACTAAAGGTGAACCATTTTTTCTTTGCTTAAGTTCTGTTAAAAGGTCCCAAGTTATTAACCTACTGTGGTCGGCCCACCCAGGGCACCGAGGATGGTCATGGCCATCCCTGCTATGACCTCATGGATGTTATCTTTGTTTGCAGTTTCTACATTTTGTTTATAATGAGTTTGGCTTTTTAAACATTAATTTTAATTTTTAAAAAAGATTGCATCAAAACGTTGTTTCTGTTGATTACAGGGTTTTTTGGCACTCTCTTATATTTTGTACCTATATTAGCTTCTAAGGGCTGCCGTGACAAATTACCACAAACAACTGGGTGGGTTAAAATATTAGAAATTTATTCTCCCATGGTTCTGGGGGCCAGACATTTGAAATTGTGGTGTTGGCAGGGCCGCACTCCCTCTGAAGCCACCAGGAAAGGATTTTCCTTGCTTCCTGCAGTTTTTGGTGGCTCTTGGTGTTCATTGGCTTGTGGTGGCATCAGGCCAATCTCTGACTTCATTTTAATCAAATGGCCATCCTCCCTGCATCTCTGTGTGTCAGCTTGCCCTCTGCCTTCCTCTGGTAGGACACCTGACATGATTTTGACCAAATAAGGTTACATTCTCAGGTTCTAGGGGATTAGGACTTGGACAGTCTTCTTGGGGACCACTATTCAACCCACTACAGCACAAAGACCAGCAACCTCACTCTCCTCACCCTAGTCTTAGCCCTGCCCCAGGGATGTGTGTCCCTTGTGGATTCTGTCTCATGACTACAGAGCCACAGCTGGTCCTTGTAGGTAGTGTGGAATGAGTGGATGGGACAATAGAAAACAGTGAACGACACACACAATAACAATAGGGACTTTCTGTAGCCCTTTCCACCCATACAGAGAGAGTACAGCAAGGAGGGAAGGATGATCGTTTTCTACATTGAAGTTTTCCTTGAAGGTCTTGAAAGTAAGTTGTGCAAAAGTACCAAAGTTCTGTCATTACAATAGCATACCTTTTGGATTTTGTTTGACATAATTTTATTTGTCCCTTGACTTGTTTTCTTTCAATATGTGCCTTCTTTATACATACACACACACACACACACACACACACACAACTATTGATTTTTTTAAACCACAGCTGCATGGCTGTTATAAACTGAAATTCTTAAAGCATGATCTTCTTCCTATGATCGTGGGAAAGAGCAAACTACTTTAAAAACACACACATGCACAGCTTCTTGAAGCCATATGGAGATTTTATTCATGCAAATAGAGGCTTGGTTTTCTCCCAATTTCCCACAAGGCACTCGGCAGCATTGAGAAGATCTTTGCCCCTCAGTGGGACCTATCAGGATGATGTGCTGCTTGCCTTGGCTTTGAGGTATGTTCTCCCTGATTTCTACCACAATGGCAGCAAGGTGCTATAAAATGTGAATAAGGACCACAATCAGTTCTGTTGAGAACCTGCATTTTTTAACCTTAAATATCGAATCTGAATGTAAATTCCCACAATATTAGACACGCTGTGTTATTTCAAAAAAAGAGATACAGTTTCAGGATGAAGTCGTATATAAATACAGAAATACTATTTCAAATAAATCTGGAGGTGAATTTCCATGACATTAGACAAGTTATATTATCTCAGAAAAAAGTGTACAGATTCATGTGTTTGGGTAAACCTCTCCTATTTAGTATGTTTAAAAATTGGCATCGTGTGAGAAAATTGTTTGCAGATTGCTAGACAGAGTGAATAATCTGACACCATATGGAGACTATTTATGAACCACAGCAACTTCCACACTGTTGATCATGTGTAATATAAACAACATAACCAAAGTGAATTATTACTTTTCTGTTATTTTCTTGGTCTATTACATTTAATGTTTAATTTGAGAGGGACCATTTTTGAGCTATTCTCTTAACACATCTTACTATTCATTAGTTAAGGAGAAATTGTGTTTGCCATTTTTTTACTTTAACACAAAACACGCTTTCCTCTTCCTAAGTATCAACTGATATTTCATAGAGAAGAGGATTAACTATCAGAACATTAAATGAATATGACTTTAACTCATGTAATGTAAGTCTTAGAGAATTCATTCTGAGGGAAGAAGATGTTCAATAGAGACTGTGTAGCAATGGGTTCGGAGATGGACAAGAGTTAGAGAACATGAGGATCCTGTTTCGGCATGCAGATGCTTCTCCCAAGCCACACGCTCACAGGTTCTATGAATGGGGGGAGAAGGTATCAGTGAGAATTGAAAGAGCCTTTACAAAACAACAAGTGCTAGCTTTTGAACCTCTTAAATAGTTTTTGAGTCTATCCTCTCTTCTTCAGTTTCAATGCCACATTAAAGGCTGAACTTAATTGTTTGAATAGTGTATTAGCTGCTCCCTGCTCTTGTGTGAACCCCCTCAAACTCAGCTTTCACACACCACCAGAATTATCTTTCCAAAAGGCAAATCTGATCGTGCCATGCACTGATCAACATTTTCAATAGCTCCCTACAGAATAAAATCCTAAATCCATAGCACGACCCACAGGGTCCTTTATGCGCTAACTCAGCCTACATTTCCAGTCTGTCTCCTACTCCTGTGGACAAATTGAATCATCAAAAATTTGTCAGTAAAGAGTAGAGACATAATAGTTTGGAAGTGGCAATGAGAAGTGAGAAGAAACAGCATTTTCCCAAGGCACCTGCAGTGCAGGAGAATGAGCAACATCTACATAAATGCTTAGGGAGAGTTGTGGGGAAGAGGAGAGGGCAGTCCAGTAGGGCCAGGACCTCAACCAACTCTGGAGGGTTTTTTTTTTTTTCTCAGCATTTTAATTGTTTTCAGAGAAGGGGTTACTCTAAGTAACTCAACCTACCATTATTGAAAATATAATTCTATCTTTATTTTATTATTTTTTTAATTCAACTTTTATTTTAAGTTCAGGGGTACATGTGCAGGTTAGTTATATAGGTAAACTTGTTTCATGGGGGTTTGTTGTGCAGATTATTTCATCACCCAGGTATTAAGCCTAGTACCCATTAGTTATTTTTCCTAATCCTCTCCCTCCTCCCACCCCCCACTCACCAATAGGCCCCACAGTCTGTTGTTACCCTCTTTGTGTCCACGTACTCTCATTATTTAGCTCCCTCTTATAAGTGAGAATATGCTGTATTTGATTTTCTGCTCCTGCATCAGCTTGTTAAGGATAATGGCATCCAGCTTCATCCATGTTCCTGCAAAGGACATTATCTTTTTTATGGCTGCATAGTATTCCACAGCATATAAATACACATTTTCTTTATCTAGTCTGTCATTGATGTGCATTTGGGTTGATTTCATGTCTTTGCTATTGTGAATAGTACTACAACGAACATACGCATGCATGTGTCTTTATAAGAAAATGATTTATATTCCTTTGGGTATATACGCAGTAATGGGATTGCTGGGTCAAATGATATCTCTGTTTTTAGGTCTTTGAGGAATCATCACGCTGTCTTCCACATGGCTGAGCTAATTTACACTCCCACCAACAGTGTATAGGTGTTCCTTTTTCTCCACAGCCTCACCAGCATCTGATATGTTTTTACTTTTTAGTAATAACCATTCTGATTGATTTGAGATGGTATCTCATTGTGGTTTTGCAAATCTGGAGTTTTTAATGACACATATTTAACCCTTTGGAGACTTATCTCAAACTTTATTGTCATGCAAACTTTTTTTTTTGGCTTTTTTTACAGATATATTTGAAAAATATAGCAGATGTTTAACTCCTCTCCCCATGGGGGAAAAATTTACAGGAGCTGATTGATTAAGCTTCTGTGAGTTGCAGAGACTGGTATAAGACTTAAGAACTCAAAGATGAGTTCAGACATAGCCCCGACACTTAAGGAGCTCACGGGACCTTTACAAGCTTTGGATTTTTCAATGAGAAATTCACTTGCTGCCAGAAATCGTAGCTCAATATCTCCTGTCAGTCTCGTATAACCAAAATCCTGGACAAGAAGAGAGAGAGGTTGGATTTGATGAAAAGAAACATGTTCTGAGAGAAAGTATAATGAATGAGGTTTGGAAAGCAGAGGGCAGGCAAGGCTGGGTTTCCGGAATATGGATGAATGACAGAATAGAGCAGGCAATCAGTGGAGATCTCAGTACGCAGGCAAAGGCAGGCAGCATGCACTGTCATTTTTACCTCTCTGAATCCTTCTCCACATCAATTTCTACTTTAGAGTAAGAGACAGTTTTTAGCATTTAATTGGCCCTACATCTCTGAAACCCTTACAGTCAGACTGCTAGTCCATTGAACTGTTATAAGAAAGTATCATAGACTGAATAGCTTACAAAAAAGCAGAAATTTATTTCTCATAGTTCTAGATGCTTTAAAATCTGGATGCCACCATGGTTAGGTTCTGGCAAGGGGTCTCTTGCAGGTTGCAAGCTGCCAGCTTCTCCCTGTGTCTTCACATGGTGGAAAGAGCAAGGGAGGTCTCTGGGGTCACTTATTTAAGTGGAATTAAGTCATTAATCCCATTCATGAGGGCTTTGCCATCATGATCTAATCACCTTCTGAAAATGCCACCTCCTAATGCCATCATCCTGGAGGTTTAGATTCCAACATATGAATGTTGGGGGAACACAAGCATTCAAACCATAGCTTGATGCTCACTGTATCTGCCCTGAGTCTGCAGGAGATAAAAGACTACTTAAAAACTATCACTGGGGGCTTCTGGTTCTCCATGTATGTTCTTAAGCAAATATTTTTTGTATATGCAGTGCAATAAGAAGAAGTTAGGTGTGATAGTCAGTTGTCAACTAATGCCCTGTAACAATCCACACCCCCAAACTCAATGGCTTATAACAGAGCATTTACTTTTGTCAACTACAGGTCTGAGGATTGGCTGAAGTGACTTTGGTTTGGGCTGAAGTTCAGTTGTGTTTGGCCTTAGCTTAGGCTCATATCTATCCCAATTGTCTTATGCTGAGAACCAGGCTGAAGAATCAGTAGCTAGCAGGGACAAGCTCTTCTAATAGTAATCTTGGTGGTGCAGATGTGAGCTATACTGCACAATTTGTTTAATACCTATCTTAGTCTGTTTCCTGTTGCTATAACAAAATACAACAGACTGGGTAATTTTTAAAGGAAAGGTAATTTATTTTGGTTCATAGTCCTGGAGGCTGGGAAGTCCAAGAGCATGACATCTGCATCTGCTTGGCTTCTGGTGAGGGCCTTCTTACTGCTTCATAATGTGGCAGAAGGCATCACATGGTGAGAGGGAACAAGCATGTATATCAGCTCAGGTCTCCCTTCTTCTTATAAAGCCAGTCCCATCATGGAGATCCCATCCTTGTGATTAATTCTAATTACCTAATTATCTAATTGTAATGACCTCCTACAGGCCCTACCTCCAGTCAACATATGATTTTAGAGATTAAGTTTTCAACACATAAAATTTGAGGACACATTCAAACTATAGAAATATCTCTGTTTAACTCTCATTTGCTCAGTTTCCATTGGCCAAAGCAAGACATGTGGCCAAGTCCAAAGTCAGTGGGCATGGGAAATATACTTCATCCCAGAGGGAGGGGCAGGTTAGTGAAGGGATATGGAACAATGCCATTCTGTCATACCAGGTGTGACTGCAACCTTTGTAATTACTATGGCTGCCATAGTGCCTAAATGCCACAGCCACTTGATCTCCCAGTGTCCTACCCCACATGTATATTTCACCCCGAGCTACCACTGGTAATAATTTGAATTATTACTGTAGAACTGTGTGCCATGGATTACCAGTGTCCTATTTCCCCCAACAACAAGGTTATTCTAGTCCTCACCCAATATTATGAGCAACTCAATCTCAGAAACACATTTTGAGGACTGTTTTCTGAAGCTACTCCTGGCACCAACTTCAGTCAGACACAGAAAATAATGCTTTACATGTTATCTATTTATAATATTTTATGAAAGACCGAACAGAATATCCATATTTTATACATCCTAGCTAAAGGAGATAATTAATTTCTTTTAAAGAAATGCACTCAAACTCTATGAATTCTGCTACTCAAAAATACATTAAAATGCTTGGCATCATTCCCCTCTCAGGATCTTTATAGCAAATATTGAATATCTCCAGAATTGTCAAGAGTTTAAAGACACAGGCTTATACAAACTCTGCAGATTTAGTGCTGTGTAAAAAGCATGTCTGCAGGAAACTCTGAAATGGGATTTAATATAAAAGTAAAGTAATAATGGAGAAAACTAGTCTATTAATGTCAGTCATAGTGGACAGTCACAAATCTCCCAGCAAATATTATCACTATGTTATCTTTATGAAAAGGAACAATAGAAGATGCAGGGACTTTCCTGGTGAGAATGAAGATTAGAAAAGAGGTATGCAGGCTGGGCACGGTGCCTCATGCCTGTAATCCCAGTACTTTGGGAGGCCGAGGAGGGCAGCTCACGAAGTCAGGAGATCAAGACCATCCTGGCTAACACAGTGAAACCCCATCTCTACTAAAAATACAAAAAATTAGCTGGGTGTGGTCATGGGCACCTGTAGTCCCAGTTACTCAGGAGGCTGAGACAGAAGAATGGTGTGAACCCAGGAGGCAGAGCTTGCAGTGAGCCGAGATTGTGCCAATGCACTCCAGCCTGGGCAACAGGGTGAGACTCCATCTCAGAAAAAAAAAAAAAAAATTGAGATATGCAAAAACACTAATGGAGATTTTAATTCCTCCTGGTATTAGAAAAAAAAGAATAAACTCTAGATTTAAAAAATCCTTTGGATTTTCAACAAGTTAGTTTATCTTATATCACATCTTGGATTTAAAAATATATATTGGTGCAAAATACAGTGTCTCACATCTACAAACCGTAAGCATGAACGTCCCTGAAAAGGATTTTCATGTCAAACCACTATTAATCACGAGTATTTGTTTCTTACCCAAAGAAGTGTACTGGGAGTGATGGCTGAGATGATTTGCTAATGAAATCATCAAATTGTATTAAGCACACACCTGTGTTCACCTTTAACCCGCCATCTGCTCATTCTTATAGACTGGACAGTTTAAAAGCCTTAAACATACATACATGCAAATGAAAGATTTTTTTTTCTTTTTTTTTTTTTTACTCTTTTTTTATTATTATTATACTTTAAGTTTTAGGGTACATGTGCACAATGTGCAGGTTAGTTACATATGTATACATGTGCCATGTTGGTGCGCTGCACCCACTAACTCATCATCTAGCATTAGGTATATCTCCCAATGCTATCCCTCCCCCCTCCCCCCACCCCACAACCGTCCCCAGAGTGTGATATTCCCTTTCCTGTGTCCAAGTGTTCTCATTGTTCAATTCCCACCTATGAGTGAGAAAATGCGGTGTTTGGTTTTTTGTTCTTGCAATAGTTTACTGAGAATGATGATTTCCAATTTCATCCATGTCCCTACAAAGGACAAGAACTCATCATTTTTTACGGCTGAATAGTATTCCATGGTGTATATGTGCCACATTTTCTTAATCCAGTCTATCATTATTGGACATTTGGGTTGGTTCCAAGTCTTTGCTATTGTGAACAATGCTGCAATAAACATACGTGTGCATGTGTCTTTATAGCAGCATGATTTATAGTCCTTTGGGTATATACCCAGTAATGGGATGGCTGGGTCAAATGGTATTTCTAGTTCTAGATCCCTGAGGAATCGCCACACTGACTTCCACAATGGTTGAACTAGTTGACAGTCCCACCAACAGTGTAAAAGTGTTCCTATTTCTCCACATCCTCTCCAGCACCTGTTGTTTCCTGACTTTTTAATGATTGCCATTCTAACTGGTGTGAGATGGTATCTCATTGTGGTTTTGATTTGCATTTCTCTGATGGCCAGTGATGGTGAGCATTTTTTCATGTGTTTTTTGGCTGCATAAATGTCTTCTTTTGAGAAGTGTCTGTTCATGTCCTTTGCCCACTTTTTGATGGGGTTGTTTGTTTTTTTCTTGTAAATTTGTTTGAGTTCATTGTAGACTCTGGATATTAGCCCTTTGTCAGATGAGTAGGTTGCGAAAATTTTCTCCCATTGTGTAGGTTGCCTGTTCACTCTGATGGTAGTTTCTTTTGCTGTGCAGAAGCTCTTTAGTTTAATTAGATCCCATTTGTCAATTTTGGCTTTTGTTGCCATTGCTTTTGGTGTTTTAGACATGAAGTCCTTGCCTGTGCCTATGTCCTGAATGGTAATGCCTAGGTTTTCTTCTAGGGTTTTTATGGTTTTAGGTCTAACGTTTAAGTCTTTAATCCATCTTGAATTGATTTTTGTATAAGGTGTAAGGAAGGGATCCAGTTTCAGCTTTCTACATATGGCTAGCCAGTTTTCCCAGCACCATTTATTAAATAGGGAATCCTTTCCCCATTGCTTGTTTTTCTCAGGTTTGTCAAAGATCAGATAGTTGCAGATATGCGGCGTTATTTCTGAGGGCTCTGTTCTGTTCCATTGATCTATATCTCTGTTTTGGTACCAGTACCATGCTGTTTTGGTTACTGTAGCCTTGTAGTATAGTTCAAAGTCAGGTAGTGTGATGCCTCCAGCTTTGTTCTTTTGGCTTAGGATTGACTTGGTGATGCGGGCTCTTTTTTGGTTCCATATGAACTTTAAAGTAGTTTTTTCCAATTCTGTGAAGAAAGTCATTGGTAGCTTGATGGGGATGGCATTGAATCTGTGAATTACCTTGGGCAGTATGGCCATTTTCACGATATTGATTCTTCCTACCCATGAGCATGGAATGTTCTTCCATTTGTTTGTATCCTCTTTTATTTCATTGAGCAGTGGTTTGTAGTTCTCCTTGAAGAGGTCCTTCAAATCCCTTGCAAGTTGGATTCCTAGGTATTTTATTCTCTTTGAAGCAATTGTGAATGGGAGTTCACTCATGATTTGGCTCTCTGTTTGTCTGTTGTTGGTGTATAAGAATGCTTGTGATTTTTGTACATTGATTTTGTATCCTGAGACTTTGCTGAAGTTGCTTATCAGCTTAAGGAGATTTTGGGCTGAGACAGTGGGGTTTTCTAGATATACAATCATGTCATCTGCAAACAGGGACAATTTGACTTCCTCTTTTCCTAATTGAATACCCTTTATTTCCTTCTCCTGCCTAATTGCCCTGGCCAGAACTTCCAACACTATGTTGAATAGGAGTGGTGAGAGAGGGCATCCCTGTCTTGTGCCAGTTTTCAAAGGGAATGGTTCCAGTTTTTGCCCATTCAGCATGATATTGGTTGTGGGTTTGTCATAGATAGCTCTTATTATTTTGAGATACGTCCCATCAATACCTAATTTATTGAGAGTTTTTAGCATGAAGGGTTGTTGAATTTTGTCAAAGGCCTTTTCTGCATCTATTGAGATAATCATGTGGTTTTTGTCTTTGGTTCTGTTTATATGCTGGATTACATTTACTGATTTGCGTATATTGAACCAGCCTTGCATACCAGGGATGAAGCCCACTTGATCATGGTGGATAAGCTTTTTAATGCACTGCTGGATTCGGTTTGCCAGTATTTTATTGAGGAATTTTGCAGCAATGTTCATTAAGGATATTGGTCTAAAACTCTCTTTTTTGGTTGTGTCTCTGCCCGGCTTTGGTATCAGGATGATGCTGGCCTCATAAAATGGGTTAGGGAGCATTCCCTCTTTTTCTATTGATTGGAATAGTTTCAGAAGGAATGGTACCACTTCCTCCTTGTACCTCTGGTAGAATTTGGCTGTGAATCCATCTGGTCCTGGACTCTTTTTGGTTGGTAAGCTATTGATTATTGCCACAATTTCAGATCCTGTTATTGGTCTATTCAGAGATTCAACTTCTTCCTGGTTTAGTCTTGGGAGAGTGTATGTGTCGAGGAATTTATCCATTTCTTCTAGATTTTCTAGTTTATTTGCGTAGAGGTGTTTGTAGTATTCTCTGATGGTAGTTTGTATTTCTCTGGGATCGGTGATGATATCCCCTTTATCATTTTTTATTGCATCTATTTGATTCTTCTCTCTTTTTTTCTTTATTAGTCTTGCTAGCGGTCTATCAATTTTGTTGATCCTTCAAAACACCAGCTCCTGGATTCATTAATTTTTTGAAGAGTTTTTTGTGTCTCTATTTCCTTCAGTTCTGCTCTGATTTTAGTTATTTCTTGCCTTCTGCTAGCTTTTGAATGTGTTTGCTCTTGCTTTTCTAGTTCTTTTAATTGTGATGTTAGGGTGTCAATTTTGGATCTTTCCTGCTTTCTCTTGTGGGCATTTAGTGCTATAAATTTCCCTCTACCCACTGCTTTGAATGTGTCCCAGAGATTCTGGTATGTGGCATTTAGTGCTATAAATTTCCCTCTACCCACTGCTTTGAATGTGTCCCAGAGATTCTGGTATGTTGTGTCTTTGTTCTCATTGGTTTCAAAGAACACCTTTATTTCTGCCTTCATTTCGTTATGTACCCAGTAATCATTCAGGAGCAGTTTGTTCAGTTTCCATGTAGTTGAGCGATTTTGAGTGAGTTTCTTAATCCTGATTTCTAGTTTGATTGCACTGTGGTCTGAGAGATAGTTTGTTATAATTTCTGTTCTTTTACATTTGCTTAGGAGAGCTTTACTTCCAAGTATGTGGTCTATTTTGGAATATGTGTGGTGTGGTGCTGAAAAAAATGTATATTCTGTTTTTTTGGGGTGGAGAGTTCTGTAGATGTCTATTAGGTCTGCTTGGTACAGAGCTGAGTTCAATTCCTGGGTGTCCTTGTTGACTTTCTGTCTCATTGATCTGTCTAATGTTGACAGTGGGGTGTTAAAGTCTCCCATTATTAATGTGTGGGAGTCTACGTCTCTTTGTAGGTCACTCAGGACTTGCTTTATGAATGTGGGTGCTCCTGTATTGGGTGCATATATATTTAGGATAGTTAGCTCTTCTTGTTGAATTGATCCCTTTACCATTATGTAATGGCCTTCTTTGTCTCTTTTGATCTTTGTTGGTTTAAAGTCTGTTTTATCAGAGATTAGGATTGCAACCCCTGCCTTTTTTTGTTTTCCATTTGCTTGGTAGATCTTCCTCCATCCTTTTGTTTTGAGCCTATGTGTGTCTCTGCATGTGAGATGGGTTTCCTGAACACAGCACACTGATGGTTCTTGACTCTTTATCCAATTTGCCAGTCTGTGTCTTTTAATTGGAGCATTTAGTCCCTTTACATTTAAAGTTAATATTGTTATGTGTGAATTTGATCCTGTCATTATGATGTTAGCTGGTGATTTTGCTCATTAGTTGATGCAGTTTCTTCCTAGTCTCTATGGTCTTTACATTTTGGTATGATTTTGCAGCGGCTGGTACCGTTTGTTCCTTTCCATGTTTAGTGCTTCCTTCAGGAGCTCTTTTAGGGCAGGCCTGGTGGTGACAAAATCTCTCAGCATTTGCTTGTCTGTAAAGTATTTTATTTCTCCTTCACTTATGAAGCTTAGTTTGGCTGGATATGAAATTCTGGGTTGAAAATTCTTTTCTTTAAGAATGTTGAATATTGGCCCCCACTCTCTTCTGGCTTGTAGAGATTCTGCCGAGAGATCTGCTGTTAGTCTGATGGGCTTCCCTTTGTGGGTAACCCGACCTTTCTCTCTGGCTGCCCTTAACATTTTTTCCTTCATTTCAACTTTGGTGAATCTGACAATTATGTGTCTTGGAGTTGCTCTTCTCAAGGAGTATCTTTGTGGCGTTCTCTGTATTTCCTGAATCTGAATGTTGGCCTGCCTTGCTAGATTGGGGAAGTTCTCCTGGATAATATCCTGCAGAGTGTTTTCTAACTTGGTTGCATTCTCCCCGTCACTTTCAGGTACACCAATCAGACATAGATTTTGTCTTTTCACATAGTCCCATATTTCTTGGAGGCTTTGTTCATTTCTTTTTATTCTTTGTTCTCTAAACTTCCCTTCTCGCTTCATTTCATTCATTTCATCTTCCATCGCTGATACCCTTTCTTCCAGTTGATCGCATCGGCTCCCGAGGCTTCTGCATTCTTCACGTAGTTCTCGAGCCTTGGTTTTCAGCTCCATCAGCTCCTTTAAGCACTTCTCTCTATTAGTTATTCTAGTTATACATTCTTCTAAATTTTTTTCAAAGTTTTCAACTTCTTTGCCTTTGGTTTGAATGTCCTCCTGTAGCTTGGAGTAATTTGATCATCTGAAGCCTTCTTCTCTCAGCTCGTCAAAGTCATTCTCTGTCCAGCTTTGTTCCATTGCTGGTGAGGAACTGCATTCCTTTGGAGGAGGAGAGGCGCTCTGCTTTTTAGAGTTTCCAGTTTTTCTGCTCTGTTTTTTCCCCATCTTTATGGTTTTATCTACTTTTGGTCTTTGATGATGGTGATGTACAGATGGGTTTTTGGTGTGGATGTTCTTTCTGTTTGCTAGTTTTCCAACAGACAGGACCCTCAGCTGCGGGTCTGTTGGAGTACCTGGCCATGTGAGGTGTCAGTCTGCCCCTACTGGGGGGTGCCTCCCAGTTAGGCTGCTCGGGGGTCAGGGGTCAGGGACCCACTTGAGGAGGCAGTCTGCCCGTTCTCAGATCTCCGGCTGCATGCTGGGAGAACCACTGATATCTTCAAAGCTGTCAGACAGGGACATTTAAATCTGCAGAGGTTACTGCTGTCTTTTTGTTTGTCTGTGCGCTGCCCCCAAGAGGTGGAGCCTACAGAGGCAGGCAGGCAGGCATCCTTGAGCTGTGGTGGGCTCCACCCAGTTGGAGCTTCCAGGCTGCTTTGTTTACCTAAGCAAGCCTGGGCAATGGCGGGCACCCCTCCCCCAGCGTTGCTGCCACCTTACAGTTTGATCTCAGACTGCTGTGCTAGCAATCAGAGAGACTCCGTGGGCGTAGGACCCTGCGAGCCAGCTGCGAGATATAATCTTCTGGTGCGCTGCTTTTTAAGCCAGTCAGAAAAGCACAGTATTCGGGTGGGAGTGGCCCGATTTTCCAGGTGCCATCTGTCACCCCTTTCTTTGACTAGGAAAGGGAACTCCCTGACCCCTTGAGCTTCCCAAGTGAGGCAATGCCTCGCCCTGCTTCGGCTCGCGCACGGTGCGCGCACCCACTGACCTGCGCCCACTGTCTGGCACTCCCTAGTGAGATGAACCCGGTACCTGAGATGGAAATGCAGAAATCACCCGTCTTCTGCATCGCTCATGCTGGGAGCTGTAGACCGGAGCTCTTCCTATTCGGCCATCTTCCTAAATTTATGAAAGATGTTATGTTATTGTCTGCATGGTGATAAACTCATTGTTTGCACCTGGTGACGAAATACCTCTCCTTAAGGAAAAGAATTTAGAAGGATTTGTAGCATGATTCTGGTGCTAGCAGTGCTAACCAGCAAGGAGAACCAAAGCTTTCTGCCTGATACAACTACACTGCCTATATGGCTGGGAGGGTATGCAGACTCCTCAATGGTCCTGATCTGACCTGACTCTACCTTAAGAAGCATTTGTATAACCTAGGGACTGCAGAGCTAGAGTGAGAAAGGAGTGGGATGACTACACACTCAGGCATGGTGGATATAAAGATATTATCTGGCAAGGGAGTAGGACTACAGACCATGGCTGGGATGATCAAGTGTGATTATTGTGATTAATGTGATCAAATGTGATACTGGCACATTTGCAACTTCCTCAACATCTTCTCCCAACAAATATTTCCCAGTAAGGATTAGTAATGAAACCCTTACAAAGGGAAGGACTTGCATGGCAGATATGCTTGCAGTTCAGAACTTTATTTTCTACATCTCAACTTAATTTCCATTTTGGACCTCCCTTAGCAGGATGGCAGAAAAAAATTCATCTTCCTTCAGGTTAGTCCTGGGATGATCCTAAGTCCTGGTTTGCCTGGGACAGTCCTAGTTTACCCTAGCATCATTATATGTATTGGTCCATTTTCATACTGCTATTAAGAAATACCCAAGACTGGGTAATTTATAAAGAAAAAGAAGTTTAATGGACTCACAGTTCCACATGACTGGGCAGGCTTCACAATCATGGAAGGTGAAGGAGGAGCAAAGGCTCCACATCTTACATGGTGGCAGGCAAGAGAGCTTGTGCAGGGAACTACCCTTTATAAAACCATCAGATCTCCTGAGACTTATTCACTATCATGAGAACAGCACAGGAAAACCCCGCCCCCATTATTCGATTAACTCCCACCAGGTCCCTCCCATGACACATGGGGATTATGGGAGCTACAATTCAAGATGTGATTTGGGTGGGAATACAGCCAAACCATATCATTATAAGTACTCTCAAATGTGTCCTGGTGTCCACATTTGGTCACCTTAGTGAATCACCTCCTCAGTCCTCATGTCATCTCAAAGTTTCAAGAGGTTGACATATTTTGGGAGGAAGGAAGAGGGGTCTAATTATTAAGTCACTCAGATGTTCTCTGAAATATCCAAAATTTTGGCTTGTGTGGGCAATCAGGCCTGGGGACTGGGACTTTGTGTCCTACGCTTGGGTAGTGGCATCTTTCCAAGTTTGTTTATGTCCTGATGCAGAGAGGCTGCATGGGATCTATGCTTCCCTGATACAATGCCAAGAAATTAAACCCTAGTCCATGTGGGAGGCAGCCTGGTATCCATGCTCTCCTTGCCTGTGGGAAGGATCTACTGATACTTCTAACAGACATGATACAGCAAAAGTGATGGGCTGTCACTTCTGACATTCGGTTACAGAAAATGCTGACTTCCATCTTGCTCTCCCTCTCTTGCTCTTTTGCTTGCTCACTGATGGAAACCAGCAGCTATGTTGTGAGCTGACCTAGGGAGACACCCACATGGCAAGAAAGGAACCTTCAATCCAGCAGCCCAAGGGAGCTGAACCCTTCTAGTGATCACGTGAATGAGCTTGGGGGCAGATCATTCCCCAGCCAAGGTGCGAGATGACTGCAGCCATGACCAACATCTTGATAGAGGCTTTGTAAGAGGTCCTGAGCAAAGGATCCAGTTAAAGCAAATTTAGATCCTGACCCACTAAAACTGTGATATCATAAATCTTTGTTGGTTTCAGTTGCTAAGTCGTGGGGTAATTTTTGACACAGCAATATGTAACTAATGCAGCTCTTTCTGCTCTGGGGCTTTGCATATCTGTGTTAGGTCTTATTGATATAAAAATTAGAGAGAAAAACCCTTCTTGTAATAACAATGGCTTTTATTTTTTGTATCTGATGCTGTCATATCTGGGGTCCTGCTAGCCCTGCTCCTCCCAGGGTTAGCCAATAACTACAGACAGTAAGTAACTTGCCCATAGGTGGGCTTTGTGAAATACAAATCAACCAATAAGGAGCCCATACCTCAACCACATTTTTTACTGGGCTGGCCTCTTATACTCTGGACCACTATCCACTGGTCCTAGTCACCCCAGAGCCAAGTGCTGGACCACCAGAGACAACCCTTATGCCCCAGAGCCTGCTAAAATTATTCAAACTAGCCATCCTAAACAAGCTTACCCTGCTTAGCCTGTTTCTTCATTAGAAACCATAATAAAACCTCTTGCCCCATTCCCCCCCATCTCTCTGCCCCCTGATCAACCCTGCCCTGTTTGGGCCCCCTACTTCCCTTTGGGAAAAACTATGAATAACGAACTGTCTTTTCAACAAAAATCATCTCCTGATCTGTTGCCATTACTAGACCTCAAATTTTCTATTAATTCACTATATTTTAAAAATCTCCCCTTTTCTTCTTTCCTCCAACCAGGGACATCTTTTGTAGTTTTGTAGGTTTACAGGGAAGCTTCATTTTCCCTCCTGCTTCTCGTGAAACGTTTTGTCTGAACACCATACCCCTCTTGTTTACTTAACCACTAAATGTCAGAGATCATAGGTTTTTCCTGCTCTTAGTCCTGTCCGTGAGCCTTCTTTAATGTAAAAGGGGAAAAAAAAGGAAATATTGGGTAGAAAATGCAGATGTAAACACCACAAGATATTCTGCCATAGCTGTGCATCTGCCTTCAGGAATGAATGTGAAGCTTCTCCAAAGGCAGTCCTGAAAGAGAGGACCCCAGAAAATAACTGAACAGGAAATAGACAAAGAATGAATCTTTACAAAGCAGGCTGGGCCTGAAGGCAGCCTTAAGCATTTACATGGCAAAGAGAGCCATCAAAAGTTCAGTAAACTGATCAAAAATGCACAAACAATGGGGATTCTACATGTAGGCTTTATTTTTAAAAGAACTAGTTTCTTCTGTGTTCCAGCTCTAGAAATAAGCCTGTGACTAAAATAAATTCTGCCAATAATGTTGACTTTTGAATACCAAAAAGATTTGAAAAAATGCCCTTGGATATAAAATTAGACGAAAGAAAACACACAAAGGCCCATTCTAAGTGCGCATGTATTTTTCCGTTTCCTCCCACCCCCTGCAGTAAACTTATATTGAGTAGTTCATTTAATAGAAGACTTCTTGAAAACCACAGACCATGTGGTAAGGTTTGTTATACATGGGTCACTAATGTGGAAAACTTTGATACCTTATGTTGAAAGTAGAGCAGTCAATTAATTCCATGAGTGTGAACTTGGCATAGTATCCAATTTACCCTTAGGGGAAAACTGCCAGGATCCAAATACTGGTTTCTAAATAAAATACTCAGTTCTCTGACTTCAAGCTAAAGCATGTTGCTTTAATTCATGAAGCATGAACTGAAAATTCTGTCTTTTTTCTGTTCTCTTGTTTCCGTTAAAGGAATCCTGGGCACAACTTGACTGCAGAAGGATAGGAATTCTGCTTCTTCATTCTCTGTAGAAAAATGCATGCTCATTTTGCTCGCATTCTGTATTAGTCAGTATATTATGGGTTATGCTTCAGTAACAAACAATTCCAAAATCTTAGTAGCCTGAAGCAAAGATTTATTTCTCCTTCACACTGTATAAATGACAGAGGTTGGTAGTCATTTTTGATTCTGCATAATGGCTTGTGATCCATGCTGATGGAACAGCCACATTTCAAATGTTGCTTATGTTCATGCCAGAAAGGAAAAAAAACATTCTGGAGGATGCAAAACCTGCAAATAAATGCTCCAGTTCTCACCACATTGGCCAGTACTAGTATCATGGCCCCACTAAAGCATAACAGGGCCCCAAATTCAATCTTTATAAGCTCAGAAGGAGAGGATAACTGGATTTAGGGGAGTTGTCCCAATGATTACCACAGAGACATTGCAGAAAACCAACTTGAACCACACAAATAGACACCAGGCCCTGCTGCCTTGCTTGTTGTCATGCTAGACCCCTATTAACTTCGTTAGAGATGGTACCACCTTCTAGAGGATGAAGAAGAGACCTGGAGCCAACAAAGAAGACATAGGGTTCATTAAGGAGACTTACATACAGGGCAGTTCAGTGGCAGCAGGCTGGACAGGAGAACCACAACCACTTGTAAAAAGCATGTAATTTATACAGCATTTTCACTTAGCACCCTCCCACTAGCAACCTCTGCCTGGCCACTTTCATTTAACCCAAACAACAGGCCTAGATCCCCTGTACAGCCTGCATTTCACAAGATGAGCTAGGGATTCAGATGCTCCTCATAGATAAGGAATGAAACTCTGGGTTGGCCACTCCCAGATTCCTTAGCTGGGAACTCTGAACACACATTCTTCTTAGACCACAGGGCCACTCTCAGGGTATGCTTCAGTTAAGTTATTGCTGTCAGATGTGTCTGCTCCATGCCTATGGAGGATTCTACTACTCTGCAAAGACTCCAGGCACTTTTCTTTTATCTCCATCAATTAATCCTTATTTCCTCTTTTGCTCATTGTAGAATCCTCTTTTTAAGCGCTAAACAAGTGCTCCTTACACATGGGTGCACATTATAATCACCTGGGGAAGTTTTAAAGCATCATAACCCCCAGACCCCACCCAAAACCAATTAAATCAGAATCATTTGGGTATGGGAGCAGCATCCAGTCATCAGCACTTTTTAAATCTCCCCAGGTGAGTCAAATGTGTGACAGAGTTGAAAAATACTGTTTTAATGCCTTAAATTAATAACCTGATTATGGCCTTCATTTCAGTATTAACCTTTTGGGAGAGGCCTTAACGGGAAAACACCAAGTCCCTGGACAAGGGGAAGACACCAAATCCCTGGACTCAGGCCTCACATGATTGAGTGAGAGGAACTCTGCTGTCAGACCCTACAATGCACTCTTCAGTGGAAGAGGATCACACATTCCAAACATACTCCATCAGGTGACAGCCCTTGCTTTTCTTCCAACTACCATACCAAACTGCCAGAAAATGTCATTTCTAGAGGGAAAAGAAGGAATAGAGCCAATTACTTGACTTTAGAAACAGAGAGTCATCCTATTCCTGTTCATTATTGTTACATAAGAAGCAACCCTGTAATTTAAAAGCTGAAAATATCACTTACTTATTTTCATGACAAATATGGAGACAACAGTGCCCTATGCAATGTTATCCAGGTGGCTCACCTGGCGCTGAATGACTTCACCTAAATAGCTCACTCACCTGGCTGGCAAGTTGGTGCTGTGAGTTCCTTTCCATACGGGCCTCTCCATGGGGCACCCTTGCACCTCCTCACAATACCGTGCCTGGGCTTCAAAAGAGAGAATTCCAAGCAAGAGAATCTCAAGAGAATCAGGCTGAAGATGTATTTTTTATGACCTGGAAGTCACATACTGTCACTTTTGCTGTCAATCGCAAGTCTGCCCATATACAAGTGGAGGGAACAGAGATACCATCTCTCAATGGGAGGAGTTTCCAAAACACACAAAAAGAGCAAATGGATGGGAAATAGTATTGTGGCCATTTATCAAAATGCATTCTGTTACATATTAAAAGTTATCCTTTAAATAAGAGGTAAAATTCTACCGTGATTTACAACATTATCTCTAGGATAAAACTTATAGGTTCTTCTTACTGGATGCAGAAACTTGGTTGAGTTTCTTACCCTTTGCTCTCAACACTGCCCATGGCTTAATTTTCAGTTGTAAAATGGATATTCTTCTTAGCTATTAAGAATAGTACCCAGCTTACATACAATGTGATCATAGATCTTTCTTTCCCTGCATTCACTATATACCTATTATCCTGACACCCATACACATTAGCACTTGCCCTATATATATGTGTGTGTGTATATATATATATGTATATGTGTATATATATGTGTGTATATATGTATATATATGTGTGTATATATACATACACATATGTATATATATAAATACATTTTAATTAAAATATAAAATTAAAAATATTAAGTTAATTAAAATATAAAAACTTAGGGCAAATGCTAATGTGTATGGCTGTCAGGATAATAGGTATATAGTGATTACATTGTATCATTGTAGACTTCTTTAAATTCATCCCGTTTGGAATACTATAGGTTACATGGAGTCTGGATTTCCATTTCCCTCCCCTAGATTTAGGAAGTTTTCACTATTATTTCTTTGAATAACTCATATGGTCCTTTCTGTCACTCGTCTCCTTCTGGAATCACCATGATGCACATATTAGTTCACTTTATTATGCTCCATAAGCTCCATAGGCTTTCTTAACTCTGTTTTATTCTTTTGTCTTTTTGCTCCTCTAACTGGGTCATTTAAAATGACCTGATTTTGAGCCCAGTGATTCTTTCTTCTGATAAAATTTGCTGTTGATGTTCTCAAGTGAATTTTTAAAATTTAGTTATTGTATTTTTCTGCTTCAGAATTTTTGTTTGGTACTTTTTAATAATTTCTCCTTGTTGATATTATAATTTTGTTCAGGTATCGTTTTTCAGATTTTAATTATCCATCTGAGTTCTCTTGTAACTCACTGAGTTTCTTTAGGATATTTTGAGTCCTTTGTCAGGAAATTTGTAGATTTACATTTCTTTAAGGTCAGTTACATGAGATTTATTTTGTTCCTTTGGTAGTGTCATATTTCCCTGATGCTTTGTGTTCCTTCTAGTTTTGTCTTGGTGTTGTGCATTTGAAGAAGCAGCCGCCTCTTCAAGTCTTTACAGACTGGTTTAATCAAGGAAAGACTTGCACCAATCAGCCTAGCTAAAGATTCTGGGAGCCTCTCAAATTTTTTCATGGAAGTACATGCTCCACTCCTCTTCATCCTTCCTGAGAGAGAAGGTTCAGCATTATGTGCCTTTTCTCCCTCCCACAGAGCCTAGGCAGCTTCTGAGAACCACTAGGGGAGTACACTAAAATGCATGGACATTAGGTACAAACTTCATTTCCCTCTCTCTTTCTCTTAAAGAAGAAGTCTCTACATTGTGTACCCTCTCTTAATCCTGCAATGTATGGCACACTGCTAAGAGCTGCCTGCCCCTTGGCCTTAGGTCAGACTGCTGGAGTGCTGGGAGGTAAAGTGCAAGCTTCACTTCTCTCCATTCCTTCTGAAGGAGAAGTCTCAGGATTGTGCACCTTCTTCAAATTCTGCAATGCCATGCAGGCTGCTGACAGCTCCTGCCCCTTTGCTCTGTGGTGAGGTGCCCCAGCTATTCTAACTATGAAGGTTGCCTCAACACTCTGAGTGAGGGATACAGGGGTAAATCTCTCGGGGAACACCTCAAAATGCTAGGGATATCAAAAGCACACTTCACTCACTCACTCTCTCAAGGAAGAAATTGCAGGCTGAATGAATCTTCCTCAATAATGAGCTGTGCCAGCTTGGGGGAGGGTTCTGACACAGTTGAAGTGAAACTGTTCTTATTAACCGTTTTAAGGTGTTTTTTCTTAGTTTTATGCCCACCTGAGGTATGCAACTTCTTAATTGGATTCTGAAATTCACATACAGGCATTTTGGCTCAAATACATGTATTGTGGCCACAATATCATTGTTTTTATCAGTGTTTCTATGAGGAGACAAGGGCTTGGACCTCCTGTTCTACTTCTTGCTGACGTCACCACCTGCAGTGGTTTAATTTTGATCCTCTGTAGTTGCATGTCAGCATAATTTGATTTTAAAATTTTCATGTTTTGATGGAGCTCCTATTTCTGGTTGAATAAATATATATTCTCCATCAAAATGGAGTAAAATTCAGAAGGTCTATGATTTTGAAGCATCTGTATATAGTGAAACATTCAAAATAATAATACAGAAAATTTATCTGACATGTTTTGTCTCGTAAAAATACCTTTTAAGAAAAAAAATGTTTTCAATGGAAGAAAACAGTACTTATGAAAATATTGGGGCTTAAATATTTACATACTTCACTATGAAAAAAGTTTTAATTGATAAGTCTCACTTTTAGCAATTTTGTCTGAATTACCAAATACCCTAACACCTGAAGAGAGAGAGTTTTCTAAACTAACAATATTATGCTATACAAAGAAATGTTAATTGATTGTGTCAACATTTATATATTTATCATATAAATGTTGTATAATGTCATATAAAATATAGCCTCAAATAAGATGACATATAATTTTACAGAAAAATAAGACTATATTGAAATTTAAAAATTCAGAAAAATACCAGTAACATGGTATTACAGAATGCTTTAAAACTGATTGAGTTATGGTATATTCCAGGAATAACCAAAGACTATTTTAAATCTTTGGGTAAGTAGTTTAAAGAAGGTTTTCTTTAACATATATAATTCACATGACTATATGTTACTTTATTCTTTGTATATTTCTGTTAAAATATTTTTGTGAATGTATAGGTCCACTAGTATAATGAAATTAGTGTGTAGCCCAGTACATAAATCCTTCAAAAAGTCATATTATTAAAATTACTTGAGCATTGCCTTTTAACTCTGAAAGTACCTTTGTTTGTATGATAAATTATAGTCACATTGTTAGCTATTAGTAATTACAATTTCTTCTTATTTTTAAATTTAGTGACCATATACTGTAAATTGGAATTAGTGTGGTACATATATAATTCATAATTGCATCGAAATAAGCTATGATATTTTATCACTCAAAATGGAAGCTGCAGCTGCCAAAAGGTGTAAATATTTTGCACATGACAGTTAGAACGACTTAACTACTATGATATTTTCTCTGTGCTCAAAAACTTCAATTCTTTTTTTCTTCCTAATTTCAAACTCCTCCATCACCTGGACCAACATTCTGCCTCTCAATTCCCTGGTTTTTAATCTTCCGGCCTAGGATGCCTCACAATCACCTGCCATGTTTGTAAAAATTGTCCATTTCTGGGGCCTACCCCTGAACTGCTGAATTATGCTTCTAATTCAGTAAGTCTGAACTGGAATGCAGGAATTTGCATTTTGGTAGGCTCTCTAGATGATCCTGATACAGTTTTATTATTCTAGGACAAGGCATCACAGTTTGAGGAATACAATTGTAGTTTCTCATCTTCTCCCCATTTCACATGGCTACTAGAATTATTCTTTCAAAATCCAAGTGACAGTTCACTGCTGTTGGATTGAGTCCAAAGTTTTTAGTGGTGCATAGAAGAATCTTCAATGAAGGGGCCAATGATTGGCTCCCTCCCATCTACCCTGCACCCCTGTATTCAGGATGCATCTGCCAAGGATGTGTGTCATGGTGGCATGAGCTGCTTTGATCTCTGCTGTGCATGTACATGGCCTGCAGAATCCAGCATAGAGCAGAGCTTAGCAAGCCTTTAAAGCTCTCTTACATCCTAGAAATCTCTGCCAACTCTCTGCCTGTTCTTCTGAATACTGTTTGCCCCAAATGGGTTCACAATCTCAGGCAAACAGAGCTGCTGGCCCTCCCTGTTCACTTACCACCAAGTTGCCCCTTTAACTGGCAATGCTCCAAATTAAATGAACCTCTTTGCCAATAAGTGGACCCTCAGGGCCCTGAACCAGGAAGTGTGCCCTCACAAGACACTGAATCTGTCAGTGCCTTGTCCTTGATCTTCTCAGCCTCCAGAACTATGAGAAATAAAGTTCTCAATAAATAAATTGTTTATAAACCTCCTAGCCTATTACAGCAGCCTGAAAGGATGAAGACACCATTTCTGCAGGAACAGTTAAGCTGGATGGTTTTATGAATGTTCTGCCTGCCCTGGTTGAGCTACTACAGTGACAGAGTTGGGAGGCTAGAAATAGCCCCTGGGAATAGAGCCACAGGTTCATTCTGTTCTTAACCAAGATCCAGTAGTTCTCATGAACAAGCCCTTCTCAGTAAGTTGCATGCTTTTGATCAGATTCTAGAGTGCTGTGAAATGGTTGTTTTTGACCATTTTGTCCACTGTTAGAGTTGCTTTTGGGGGAAAGGATTTGAATTTCCCTAGTAGGAACCACTCCCATAGCAGATCTTAAAGTCCCATGAACTCTTCAGAACAGCTTTTATGTGTGTGCATGCATGCATGCACACACGTGTGCACATTCGCACACACATACACACACACCCTGTACTCCCTTGGGCGTGGCTATATAATACTATTAATCACCAGTGAAGCATGTGTTTGAAATTAATGTTTCCCCTGGTAGTGGGGATGACCACACAGAAATATTCACCCTCTTCTCGTCCTTGTGACCACCACAATTAATTTGCATGGTGACTGTTCAAGATGAGAAGCATTGTCTATCCTTTTAGTACAAAATTCAAAGATCCCTCACCCCTTCACCTCATTATAATTAGTAGCACATTCCAAAAGCCTGAGCTAAAGAGTGCCTCCAGCTCACATGAGTTTAACGGCACTAAAATTGTACCAGCTCAAAGTGTAACAGACCCTCTGCAATACTGCTAGAGCTTCCAGGGTGCTTTGAAATATTTTCCCTTCAAAAAAATTCACGAGCTCACACTGAAAACATTCTGAGAAAGTTTCAACAAAATAAGGATAAAGGATTGTTTAAATATAAAACACTCAAATCTTTTTCATGTATTGTCTAAGCTGATCTGATTAGCTCATGAGAATAACTCCAAACTCCTGCCAGAACATAACAGGTTTTCTACATAGGTCTAGTTGGAAAGAGAAAGAAAAACTATATACAGCTGTTCCAAGGCTGGGAAATGCTGTGCAGATCTGACAGCAGCTGTTTGCATGCCAAATAGTTCCAGCAATTTCTAATTAAATCCAGCTCAGGAGAAATTTTATGATCTGTGTCATATGATTTCTGTCTGTATCTGAGATGCTTTTTCTCCCCCTATTTAAAAGCCCCTCCAGTGAAGTCTGCCTATTTTCTTAATCATAAAGGGCTAACTAATCTAGATGCGAAAATATTGTTTTATTCTCTGACGTTAGCATATCCATAGGAGTCCATTGCCGAAGTTCTGCAGGCGGGGGATCTTCAACCTCTTAACTCTAAACACTGAGCAAATGTGGATGAATGGGGTGAGAGTTGCTCCCTTCTTATGGCTCCTTCACGATGTCTCTATTCAAAAAGTGAATGGCATGCACATTTGTGCTTTTCCAGCTTTGGCTCAAGACTGCTAACTAATAATCCTAAATTAACCATAAGAATAGGCTGGTATAACATTTTGCCAAACACACTCACATATATTAACTTATTTACAATTTAAAGCAATCACGTGAAGGAAGCTGGCCAGATATTATTATCCCCATTTTACAAATCAGAACACTGACTTTCTCAAACGCTAAGTTATTCCTGATAAATATTAAGGTCACATAACAGTAGTTGCCAGGTAAGAACTTGGCAGCAGACTTTCCAGTCCCAAGGCCATTGCTGATTCCACATGGCCCACTCCCTCCCTCACCTCATCAGCGGGACAGACATATCCATCGGTTCCTACATTCAAACGGTGTCCTTTGAATGTAGGAAGCAATGGAACCAGTGTCCCCAAGAGTGTCTATTTATCCTGCAGGAAAATTATCCATATATTTGAATACCTCTGTGACTCAAATTACATTTTTCTATCACTCAACAGAAATGTAACGTAGCTTGGTTCTATGTGGGGCTGACGTGGATTGATAGGGAGGCACGAGACAGATCTGAGAAAGCACTGGTAGTAAACACTAAGTAGCCGTAAATACTTAAAATTAAGTATTCTTGCCTGAATTGCACAAGAGTCTCGTTTCTCTGGGACAGAAGTCCCAGAACTCAGCCTATAATGTACATTTTTAAAAGTCCTGAGGCCAATGGACTAAAAGAATCTAAGCCACACTGAAATAAATGTCTGTGAATAAGATTTTCATTAAGGTCAACAAAATAACAGCCCATCACCCTTTGACATGTTTATTCAGACTATTAATGCTTGTTTCCATGTGATACGACATTCCTAGACTATTGGTAAGTGTATGAGGGGCCTGTGGACAGTTTTGCCCCATTATTAATGAGATCAACCAATATGAAAATATTTAATGGGACAAAATTTAATGAAAGTACTTGACTGCCAGCTTATTTGATTGTTTTCTGAGTTTATTACTCAGGGTAATTAATACTAGTTATTGCAACAGATAAACCTACAAACCAGTGACATAATACCAAAAAAAAAGTCTAGTTCTTACTCTCACAAAATGTAATGAAGTTTGGGCAGCTCTGGGTGGGTAATTGAGGGATTCACACTGCTCCCCTGGGATGATGTTTTAAAGCACCACATATGGAAGTAGCAAACATCCGTTACATGCATGTGACAGTGGCCAGTTTCATTGCCCCAACTACACAGCAAGAGGTTTAGGAGAATGTGGTCTTCCTGTATTCCCAGGAAAAGGAAGCAGTACAGGAAACACAGAGCATTCTATGCAACAGGGCTTTCTCTGTAACCCCGTCATTCCAGAAGTACCAAATACTCTGTTCTGGACAGATATCATAGCCTAAGGAGAGGAACTTTGTAACCTTTTCAGCAGGAAGGGTCACAAACCTTAGAGGGGCTTCTCTGTTAAAGAGTTACTCTCAAAGCTTTAGACTCATGCTCATAAAGACTGGGAAGAGGCAAGGCCAGGCGTGGTGGCTCACGCCTGTAATCCCAGTATTTTGGGAGTCTGAGGCGGGCGGATCACTTGAGGTCGGGAGTTCGAGACCAGCCTGACTAACATGGACAAACCCCGTCTCTACTAAAAATACGAAATTAGCCGGGTGTGGCGGAGCATGCCTGTAATCCCAGCTACTTGGGAGGCTGAGACAGGAGAATTGCTTGAACCTGGGAGGCGGAGGTTGCAGTGAGCCAAGATCACATCATTGCACTCCAGCCTAGGCAACAATGAGTCTGGGTAGGCTTAGCTATCCAGACCTGTCATTTTAATATAATCCAATAAAGATTTTCTGCCAAAGATCTTTATATACATACTTAATTATTGCTGAACTGACCAGGGGAAGCTTTTTCTGGATAGTTTGAATAACCATCTTGGAATCTTAATTGTCCATGGAATTTTGGATTTTCACAAAGGTCTACTCATGTTCAACAATGTCCAAAGGCATTGAATGAGCCAAAGAACTCTCTCCCTTATAGCACTATTTATTCTTTTTGTGTAAAACACTGACGGTGGATGTACTCCTGTTCGTATGTCACAAGCAGTTATTCATTTTTAACAGCTTTTCTCAGAACTGACCAAGAAAAGATATCAATGTGATAGTGCCTGATTATACTTATCCCTTCGTCCATGTAGATGCCATTTCTTATCTATGTAGTCATCATTTCGTAGACATTAGGATCCTGATCTTCCTGAATTCAATTTTTTTCAAGGCTTAGGAAACCAAGCTGTGTAGGTCAGTTCCAGAGCATATGCAGTCAAAAGGTTTTGTTTTCTAAATTTCTTCTTGTGGAGGACACCATCAGCCTTACACATCCATATCCTGCCCTCTGTTATCCCCACTTCCATGAAAAAAAAGTGAGACCTAAAATAATATTACCAGCCTTCCAGAATACATCGAAGAGTGAAGTATGAATAAAATATGGAATGCTAAATTCCAGTCATACATATTAATCTGTTTTGCAGGTTAGCTGCTCAACTTTTACAATGTGGATGCCTCAGGCTCTTTAGAAATATAGTATGCCTTCAGATTTTAAAACAAATTAAATAAGACCTGTCAGTTCTCAACAGCTCTGATCATATGTTTACTATACATATTTCTTTCCCCAAGGGTGGAACGATGTATGTAAACCTAATAGAAACTGGATTTCAGTTTCTTATAAAGCACAGTCCATACCATGTTGACATGGACAATATCAAATTTTCTCTCAACTCAAAAACATTTCAGATTCTATGGCATGTAAGCATGTCAAGAGACAATTTTCTGCCAATATGAGAGAGTTGTACATTTCACGTTCAAAGTAGAATTTATTATATCTGAAGACAATGCGGTGTAGCCCTGGGAATTTTGAATGTATTACAGACAAAATGAAAAGGGTCAATAACGTGGATATCTGTATCTATTTATCCACTTTCCAAGGTGCATAGTGTCCTTTTTGGCTTGGAAAATTATACATTAGAAACCAAAGAACCCTGTTAGGTCATTTAACTACTCTGCACACATTTCATACACTTTAAAGTTCATTGTGTATTTTCTAAAAATAAAGAAAAACCTTACAAGTATCAGAAAGTGATGTCCAAATTTGTTTTAGTTTTATTTCTTTTTCATGGTACATTCAATTTGATTTATAATATATTAAGAATTAGCACAACTATATAAGTACAGGGCAGGGCAACATTTTCTAAGCTTTTTGTATGGAACACTTAATACCACTAGAAATAGATCCCATGGTCAAAAAAATTGGGTGTGCTTGGATAAATAAAACTAAATAGATTTATTTTATTGAAGGATTTTTCAGAGCCCTTAATAAACTAATATATATCAAGGCTCTCAATGCTGAATTGCATTAGAGGAGGGAAAAAAAAAGACTTTCCCAAAGGTCTAGTCCCAAAATGCTGTCTTTCCTAAACTTACTTGGCTACCATAAACTTTTTTGGCTGACCTCTTTAACATCTTGACTCATACTAGTGTTCTACAGAAGAGAGACTGAAAAAGTTGCAGTGGGGACTAAAAATGTCTCTTCAGTTTCCTAGAGAATACATCCTTACTGTATCTGCACAGCGTTGAAGGACTTTAGCAGCTAAGTGGAAAAAATCAGAACAAATTAGTTCAATGTGGAAAAGCTGTGTAGACACACCAAAAATTTATTGAGTTACTACAATGAAGTATAGTAACTATATATTTAAAATAAAAACCTAATAAAGAAAATAATCTAATTGAGGCAAAATTCAAACTTTAAAAAGTAAAGTAACAAAATAGTTATATGCAAACTAAAATACGTATCTCACACATAACTCCCATTTCTTCCTTTTAAAAATGATTAGGGAGCCCTCCGCATAGTCCAGACTTTGAGCTAGTCACCAAGGGCACAGCAGTGAGTGCACACCTGCAGTTCCCTCTTGCACAAAGCTTTTGAAGGTCCCTGGTAGTGCCATTCAGCCATTGTGTATATCTTTGCTCCTGGCAATATATACCATCAGTCTTACTTTAGGTTTACCACAATTATACTTACCTTCAGGAAGAGAAATTAACACTTCTCTTATTCCACATTCTACAATAAGAGAAAACAACACTTTTTACTATGGAATTATACATATAATTCAGCATGTAATGATTAAATATTTTCTTCTGAAACCTTTTAAAAATACGCATGTGGTACTCTCTAAGCAATTATTGCAGTTAGAGCCAAAAATGACATTTTTTATCTTAAGTTTCTGTTAAGTTTACAAAACAACTTTTTGCAAGTTTCTTTTAGACATTTACCATCCAAGAAACCACGAGGCTACTATGCTTAGGAAATGTCACAATAACCCCCCACACCATAAAGGAACTGCATTACTATACTATCTCCAGGCAGAGTCATACGTTGTCCAAACAAAACATGAGCTAATCTAGAAGTTTTTTTTTTCAAAATGTAAACTTCCATTTTTTTCCATGCTTGCCAGGTTAGAGATGGAGCCAAGGAGACTATAATATTAGTGGACTGCAACTTACTTTTGTAATATAGGAAAATGCCATCCCTTCCAACAGGTCTAAGGTCAGGATAAGGTGGGAAAGGGGATGAAATTGGATCGAAAGCTCTTTTTCTTTCCAATTTAAACCACTCTCCTTTGCCCATCCTCCCCTTGGGGCTTTGGTACCAGAGGAGAAGTGAAGAATCCCGGTGGTAATGGAGGAAGATGCTTGGATGTGTTTGGAGTAGTCAGGGGAGGAGCACAAGCAAGAATGGCTGAGCATACACGTGTCAGTGCAAGGTGGGGACTAGAAGGGAAGCACCTTTAAAATATGAAGGCTGTTACTGGCTTTCTTATTATTTCTATTGATGTCTTCATTCACAGCAACCATTAAGCCTACCTTTAGAGCAACAAATGAGTCAGATAGTTCATAGTCTCCTGATCTCTGACCATGTGCCCCTGTCTGTGTATTTGCCTTACTAGTTCAGAGACTAGTTCAGAGTCTCTATCTTCTCCAACACTGCATTCTCTCTTCTCGTGGTAGAAATTACAAGCTAGTGGTCCATGGGCCAAGTCTAGCACACAGGTGGGTTTTGTTGGGCTTGGCTTTTTGTTTCCTTTAAATGAGAACCCAAATAAAACCAGGATATTTCATATAAAATCCAAGCTTTTGGCTTCTTTTGAAAAACTGGAATGTCTCACAACTTTGGCCTCAATATTCTTACAAGGTACAACCAGCTGAAACAGAGGAGCCTCAGTGCTCTAATTCCATCTAAGCCCTACCACTCACATAATGTCTGCAGATGCACTCAGGCAGGCCAGCTCTATTCATAGAAGACATCTGCTTGACCCCATTAGGCAATAACCACCCATCTCCATGAAAACTGAAACTCAACACACAGAGATGACCTAATCAAGATAATTTCTCCATCCCTGCTAACTTAGGTCCTCTTCAAAGCTCACCCAGCGGTAAATGCTCCAGTCCTCATGTCCTCAACAGTCTCCTGGGCCTCAATCCAAGTATTTTTTCTTTCCTGTTTCTTCACCATTTTCTTCTTCACGGATTCTCTCTTATCCACATAGAAAACAGTTTTTACCATCTTAGAGGAAAAACAATGCTCTCCCTTTGACACTTCATCTCCCTCAAGCTATCTACCTCCTCTTTCAGCACCAACATTCCTGAAAGAATAATTGTGTCTTGCTCTTTGCAATTCTTTACCCTCCATCCACCTTCAAACCACTGGCTCCAGAAGACATTAGAAACCACTTTCACTAAAGGCAAAAAATGGTCTTCTATCCCTCAACCCAACAGACAATTTTTATTCCTCACTATATTAGCCTTGCTGCAATATCTGGCACAGATGACTACTGACTTCTATTTTGAAATTATTTTATTTCCTAGCTTCCAAGGCAGGACTGTCTCCCTGTTCTTATTCTCATCTTTAAACTCTTGTTTTCCAATTTTACTGAATATTTTTAAACACTTTAACTTAAAATACTACGTGTCTTCTAGACTTAAACATCATTTCTCTAATTCTTTCCACACCCCTTTGAGTCAGACCTAGTAACAACACGTTCATTTTTTAAATGAAAAAATATCCTTAAAGAGGTTGAATAAGTCTTACAAGGTAATCATTCAGAAGAGGCAGAGCTGGGACTCAAATCTTGGTCTTTTCTGAAACAACACCCCTGCTGTTAAGTACCACTCTGTCCTGCCTCTCCTTTCTCAAGCTTGTTGGTGACTTCTAGGTAGACCTCAGTAATTTTCTCTTCTCATCTTACATGTTTCCCTGTGCAAACCCAGCAATGCCCATGGGTTCATCAATTGCCTCCATGTTGCTGTTCTTAAACCAATGAATTTCCATTCTAGGCATTCCTTTTAAGAACCAAATTTATGTATTATCCCTCATGTTCTTTATTTACCTTTATCTTAACATTTACATGGTTTCATTTAACTTACAGTGGTATATGACTATTTTCCAGTAGAACAACAAAATCCTTGAGGAAACTATATTCTATCATCTTACATCCTCTCTGCCCAGCCTAGTGCCTGGCCCATAGATATTTAATGAATATTGAATGAGTGAATTACAGGATATCTAATGGCTGTCTGTGCATCGCTACTTAGATCCTCCAAAGCCCCATCTCCTACTTTGTCTATATCTCAAACTCAGGTTGCTTTGAACTTTACTCTCAATCATTTAAGCTACTCTGACTCTGTCCTCTAAATTCCTTATCTCAGAGAATAATAATATCCAGCCAAAAATCTGAGTCTCAATAAGCTTCTTCACTCCCTTCCATATCAAATTGATCAAAACATTCAGTTAATTTACTTCCCAAATAATCCACAACCCACCTGCCCACTCCCAGGTATTCATGGTATCATCTATCATTCCATGTAGGACAATTGCAATAGTCTACTCACAGGCTTCCCGCCCCTTCCAATCCATTCTGGACAATGTTATTGGGGTGCTTTCTTTATTTCTCTTTCTTTCTCTCTCTCTCTCTTTGTTCTTTGACTTGCTCAAAATTCTTCAAACTTCCCTATAGCCTACACAACAGAATGTACCTCCTTAATCAGGCATATACTAAGGCTCTTTATGATGTGGCCTTTGCTTACTTGTCCAGCCTTCTATCCGTCACACTTCTCCTAATACATCACATTCAATAGTTCTTGGCTCCTCCCCTTCTTCATGAATTCCCTCCCACATCTTACTTCCCTAGAAGATCTTATATGTTCTTAAGAGTCTCGGTGCAAGGACTATATTCTCTAAGCAGCCCTTCCTATCTCCTCTACACAGATTTAAATAATCATTATAACTACTGCTTCACTTGTGTATTATTTCTATTTTAGGGATGATTATATTACAAAGTACATAATGACTTGTCTATTTCTCCATGAGGTTTGTAGAATGCTGAATGTTAATGTTCCATAATTATAGAAAAGATTGATGAGTACGTTCTTTGGTAGTGATTTGTGGTATTTTGGAGCACCCATCACCCAAGGAGTATACACTGAACCCCATTTGTAGTCTTTTATCCCTCATTTCCCTCCTGCCCTTTCCCCTGAGTCTCTAAAGTCCATTGTATCATTCTTATGCCTTCGCATCCTCATAGCTTAGCTCCCACTTATGAGTCATAATCTAGGATGTTTGATTTTTCATTCTTGAGTTACTTCACTTAGGATAATAGTCTCCAATCTTATCCAGGTTGCTGCAAATGCCATTAAATCATTCCATTTTATGGCTGAGTAGTATTCCATCGCATATATACACCACAATTTCTTTATCCACTCATTGATTGATGAGAATTTGGGCTGGGTCCATATTTTTGCAATTGTGAATTGTGCTGCTGTAAACATGCATGTGCAACTATCTTTTTGTATAATGATTTCTGTTCCTCTGGGTAGCTATCCAGTGGTGGGATTGCTGGATCAAATGGAAGTTCTACTCTTAGTTCTTTAAGGAATCTTCACACTGTTTTCCATAGGGGTAGTACTAGTTTACATTCCCACCAGCAGCATAGAAGTGTTCCCTTTTTACCATATCCATACCGACATCTATTATTTTTTTATTTTGATTATGGCCATTCTTGCAGAAGAAAGGTGGTATTGCACTGTGGTTTTGATTTGCATTTCCCTGATCATTAGTGGTGTTGAGCATTTTTTCATATGTTTTTTGTCCACTTGTATATCTTCTTTTGAGAATTGTCTGTTTATGTCCTTAGCCCACTTTTTAATGGGATTGTTTGTTTTTTTCTTCCTGATTTGTTTGAGTTCTTTGCAGATTCTCAATATTAGTCCTTTGTCAGATATATAGATTGTGAATATTTTCTCCCACTGTGTGGGCTGCCTGTTTACTCTGCCAACTGTTCCTTTTCCTGTGCAGAAGCTCTTTAGTTAAATTAATGAAACAGAATAGAGAACCTAGAAATAAACCCAAAATACTTATAGCAAACTGATCTTTGACAAAACAAACAGAAAAATAAAGTGGGGAAAGGTCACCCTATTCAACAAATGGTTCTGGGATTAATTGGCAAGCCACAGGTAAGAGAATGAAACTGGATCCTCATCTCTCACCTTATACAAAAATCAATGCAAGATGGATCAAAGACTTAAATCTAGGATCTGAAACCATAAAAATTTTAGAAGATAGCATCAGAAAAACTCTTCTAGACATTAGCTTTGGCAAAGACTTCATGACCAAGAACCCAAAAGCAAATGCAACAAAAACAAATGCAAATAGGTGGGACTTAATGGTTATTTTTTTCTCATTGACTGTTACAACAATCACATGGTGTGGGTAGTAATGTTTCCTTTAATGTTTTGACAGATGATATGATTGGTGAGCTTCATAGAAGGAAGCACTTGAATCCAAGTCTTGTGATCTTTAACCTCACATCATTTCCATTATATCCTACCACATTTGAAGCATTAAGCAACATTAAGCAGTCAGACTCATAGTATACCTTAAGCATTAAGCATTGAGAGCCAAGTGCACTAGAAAGGATTCATATCAGAGGGAAAATAAAACAATGGTAGAAGATAATTTGTTTAAAGCCACTCTCCTCTATGCAAAGAGCAGTCCACAGAATAAACCCAATTGATTGACAACATGAATTCCATTGTATATAATTAAAAGCTATGTGATCATCTTCAAGTCAAGGTGGCTTGAGAACATAGAAAGTAACTACATTCAACTCTGTACTGAATACCTCTCTTCTTCCTTTGTCTCTCTGTCTCTGTACTTTAAGGTCATCTGTATGTATATAGAACAAAGGTAATGGAAAGTATCTTGCTTTTGTATCAAGAGAACATGTGACATGATCAAAATGCAGGGTGAAGGAAACACGAATTTCATTCAAAATCACACATTTTCAGTTAATTCTTACTTTCCATCACTGAATTTTGTCTTGTTTGTTTTCATAATGATTAGATGTTTTGATGTTTTCTCCTAGCACACTTCCTTGTATCTAAGTCTTTATGTTTTTTTTTTAACAAAGGCAAGACAGGTAATGACTTTGTCAATTTAAGTATGTGTTCGCTTTCTTTGTTAGAAAGGCTGAAAACTAAAATAGTAAAATTTTCACGGCTACTTATAGATAGTAATACCATGTGACACAATTCTGGATAATTATTTGTTCATGGAAGTCAGTGGGAGAATTTCCAAGAAAGCTTTTTAAGAAAGGAATAGACTCAGTTGCTGTGGCCCACTTTGCCTCTTTAGCTTTTTCTCCTTGTCTCTTCTGCTGCCTGAAAGGGAAAGGAAAGGCTTGGAGGCACAGCTGCCATCCTGCCACAGTGAGAACAAATGCTTCTTGCTCATGATGACAAAGTAGAAAAGTAGAAGGAGCCTGGGCCCCTTGTGACATATGTAAGCAACTATATTAATCCTGAACTCGCCTATTTAAGACTTATTATCACATGAAATAATAAATCTAACCTCCTATTTGTTTATCCATGAAACTAGATTTTCTGTACTCGCAAATGAAGTCATTCCTGATACAAATGCTCTTATGCAAAGAGCACTCTTTCTCTTTACAACTGAATAGGAGAGGATAAATTTCAGGACTTATCCAAGGTGTCTACTTGCTACTCCTTTGGAAAGAAAAGCAGTAGAACTAGATGAACTTGAAGAATTATTGAGACTACTTCTTCATTTTAGAATTTAGGAAATTAGAACTCAGAATCGTTTAGGAAATTTTTCAAGACCGCTCAACCACTGAAGTTTGAACAAGAGTCCTAGTATCCTAAATTGCACCTCGGTGTGCTTTTTTGTAACTCTGAAATTAAAGAGAACTTTTGACTCTGAGACCATCAAAGTCTTCATTAGAGCCTTGCTTATCATTAATATACTTCCGCAGACTCAAGGTTACAAAGTAGGTGTTAAGAAGGCTTACAAGAAAGATAATAATTATTAGGGGTGGAAAATCGAGCACATAAGGAAAATTGCTAATTAACCCAATATTTTTAAAGCCTATGGAAAAATGAGGTGAGGCTTAATTAAAAGCGGAAGATAAGCTCTATTAGAGCACAGGCCTTCTTTGCTTTGTTTCTGCCTCTATTGCTGGTACCTAGAACAACTCCATAAATGTAGAGGATATTCCATAAATGTTAACTAAATGAAACAATTAATAAAGGAATGACAAATAACCATATAGAATATAGTTTTCGTAAGACTAAGAAAAAAAATCATCTTCCTAACACATACATTATTTTAGGCTAGTTATACAGGAAGGCATTTATGACAGTGAGCAATTACATGTATTGACTATGAGAAAACCGCAAAAAAGGTCAGAGAGGAAAGGAGATTAATCACAAAGGAATTTAACAGGCAGTAGATTGCTTAACAGTAACAGTGGAAGATTGACCGTGGTGAATTAATATCTCTAAAATGCAGTGGGAAAATAGCCATTAACTTAACTATCATTCAAGAATGAAGACCAAAAAATAGATCTTTTCAAACGAGAAACAAAAACAAGAGAATATGCCATAACACACAATGCACTTTTTAAAAAGTGCACTATAAGCAAATAAAATGATTCCAGCAGGGAGGGTGGAGATCCACTAAGGAGAAGGAGCAAAGAAAATGGTAAACACATGGTTATATCTAAACAAATACTATTTCAAACAATAATAATAATACTTAGAACTCTAAAAAGATTGAAATGGTGCACTAGCTAGCAATAACACTTAAGAGGAACTGGTTAGTTTTAAGTTATTCTACGGTCCTTGCATTATGTGAAAAGATAATAAAGATAATGATTAACTTTAGACTGTGTTAAATCAATTACTAATGTGAACAATTTAAGGGTAACCACTAACATGGTAGAAATACAACGTGTAAACTCCAGGAAAATAAAGAGAAATTTTGAATTTAAAAATATTAATTGAAATGGCAGAAGGGAAAAACAAATTCCAGGTTTATGTGTTATAACAGACAGTGCATTAAAACACAGGCACGTTGGAGTCAAGGCATGGGGAACAGATATACCAGGCAAAACCAATCAAAATAAACCTAGTATGGCTATTTAGTAACAGACAAAATAGGCTTTATGCCCTAAAGCATTCTTAGTGATAAAGATTTACCATGAAGATAGATATATATATTGTGTGTACGTGTGTGTATATATATATCTGTGTGTATGTGTATGTATACATGTATACATATACACATGTATACATGCATACATATACACATGCATACATGTATACATGCATACATATACACATGCATACATGTATACATGCATACATATACACATGCATACATGTATACATGCATACATATACACATGCATACATGTATACATGCATACATATACACATGCATACATGTATACATGCATACATGTATACGTGCATACATGTATACATGCATACATGTATACGTGCATACATGTATACGTGCATACATGTATACGTGCATGCATATATGTATACATGCATACATGTATACGTGCATGCATATATGTATACATGCATACATGTATACGTGCATGCATATATGTATACATGCATACATGTATACGTGCATACATATATGTATACATGCATACATGTATACGTGCATACATATATGTATGCATGCATACATGTATACGTGCATACATATATGCATACATACATGTATACGTGCATGCATACATGCATACATACATGTATACGTGCATACATACATGCATACATATATGTATACATATATATATATATGTGTATATATATACGTATGTGTGTGTATATTTATACATATATATATACACACACATACACAGAGATGCTATTATGGTCACTTAATGGCATAAGCTCCCCATATGTACATCAAAAATTGAGACTCACAAAGAAAAAGATTCACAAACAAAAAATAACACCAACACAGTGGAAAAAGAGGTTACAAACAAAGAGTTCAAATAAAAGAGCGGCAGTGAGGCACACAGTTATTTAGCATCTACCAAATTGATAATTCCATGTAAAAGCCCAATTTCATAATCAATTTAAAAATATACATTTAGCCATAATGTTTCCCACCCTTCAGTCTTCATTTTTACTAATAAATTAAATATATGCCTTACTTTAAAATGTAATGCATGTTTACTTTTATAATTTCTGTTTTTAATATGGAAACTACAGATTTTATATTCTCTTCCTGTTTAGCAATTTTGATTTTGTTATGTTACATTCCTTTTGTTTTTGACTGTACTTTACCTACCTTGTCTTCTTGTTTTCTAATATTCTGACTTCTTGATACTTGGCATGAGTTATTTTCCTGATGCTAGGCAGTATTTTGTTAATGTTAGAGTCAGGTTACCTGCCTTAGACATCATGGGTATTTCCTGTAGATTGTACTATTTAAAAAAATATATAGTCAAGAAAAGAGAAAACATTTTGAATGTTTATTGGCCTTGAATATTTGATAAAATATATACATTCTTGGGAAAATATAACTTATCAAAGCCGAATCAACAAAAACAAAACCTTTAGTATCTTTGTAACCTTTAAATGAATCAAATCAATAGAAATATAGCTTTCAAAATACCACCAGGTCCAGAAGCAAGCAAGTTCTATCAAATATTCCAAAAGGAAATTATTTCAGTCAGTCTTATAAAAACTCTCCCAGAGAACAGAAAATTAGAGAATGCTTCTCAATTTATTTAATGAAATCTGTATTACTTTGATTCCAAAACAATATAGAAAAGTCTTATCTACAGAATTTTGTAGCTAAACTACAAAATTACAGACTAAAATTCAAAACCATTAACAAAATACTGGAAGCTGTATCCAACTATGTAATACAAATAAATCTCGTTACCTGATAGCCCAGATAATCCAGGGAGTAGGCAGTGAGGGTTTTCAACGGTGCCTGGGCTATGTGGAGTGGAGAGGCCAAGTGAGTAGAGATTAGAGATTCCAAAGTCCCTTCTATGTGTTATATCTCAGACCACCTTCATGACGGGTTTCCTCCCTCTCACTTTAAAGTCGAGAAAACCGACACTCAGCCATGGGAAATGATCTTCCCAAATTAGAGAACTAGTATGTAGTAGAGCTGGGATTCAAATTTCAGTCCTCTGATTCCATGTTTAGTTGCTTCATTTACACAGCCATATACTAGTAAAGGTTGAATAGCCAGCTCTCTAGGAAAAGTGCCCTCACTTGTAGCATTTGCTGATTTCTGTGGTATGAATGCTCTTGTGGCTGATTTCAGGTTACTATATGATGTCACTGAACACAGAGTTGAGAAGAGATGCACAGAGTTGGCTCTAGGAGCCGGGGGACACTGGCTCCAGCACAGCACTGCCTGCCAGACTTAGTCCTGGTGCCTTTACTGTCTTTATTGATTCATTCTTGCTTGTTTACTGGAGATGGCTGACTTGCTTCTTTAGCAGGTAATAACCCACAGGCATCATTTATTTAATAAATACTTATCAGTTATCTATAATATGTCAGTCATTTTTTAGAACTAAGAGCAGTAAAAACAAAACAAAAACAAAAGCAAAATCTTGTCCTTGGGGGTACATACCTTGTATTGTAGAGAGAAACAGAAACTAAAATAAAAAGTAAATTACATAATATATCAGAAGGAGATAATTGCTATGGAGAAAATCAAGTGAGAAAGTTGGATAAGAATGACTGAATACTGTGTTTTTATTTTAACGAGCAAGGAAAGTCTTACTGGGACGGTAATAAGGAATCCAGGTATGTGGGTATCTGATGAGGAGCCTTCTAGGCATAAAGTGGAGCAGATGCAAAGACCATGGGCATTATTGTCACTGACATATTGAGTGACAGCAAGGAAGATAAGCATGGCCAGTGAAGAGTGAGTTCTGCGAAGAATAAATATGAGATGAAGTCACAGAGGCAATGGACATATGTGTCACCTTGGGCTTTGACGCAATTGAAGTTCTTCAGATTTTATTTGAAGTGAGGTTTCCATGTAAATTCTTATTTATCAGTTTTTTTCTTATATACCACATGTCATTTCAATATACAGTTTATTTCTTCCTTCCTTTGGGGAAAAGTTTTCTGTAAACTTATTTCTGTTCCATTAGTATGGTTCCCTAATTAAAGGAAACCAATTATTCCAATGTTGTATCATCTCTGCCTTCCATCTTTTTCATCAACTCTGTGATTATTCCTTGTCTCCTTTTTTTTTTCTGAATTCAGAGTAATTATCTCAAGGATTTTCTCTTTGCCATTACTACATTCCTTTCCCTTTATGGTTAACTTGGTAACTCTGTAATGTTTTGCCTAGTTCTCAATTTTGTCTCTTTATTTCACTTTCCATGTTTACATTATTCTATCTTTTTTTAAAAAATTCATCTTTAAGGCCTGTTTTATTGAATGAATCTTATTTAGTTTTTCTTTGACACTTGTGGGAAATCTGCTTCTTTATCTTGGTCTGTGTTTTCTTCCAAACTGAGTCCATTTTGTTATGCCTGCTGCATCTTTTTTTCCTTCCCTTCATCCTTCCTTCCTTTCTCCCCTTTTTCCCATTTAAAACATTTTGCTTTAATACATTTGCATATTTGTCATGACTTTTTTTCACCTTGCTTATGCAACATATGCAGAACTTATGAGCTCTAATATGGTATAAGTGAATTATCTTCCATTTCCTTCTCATCTTATATGGGATTGATTTGTCTTTTCCCACTCAAGCTATACTTTGAGGTCTAGGAACCGCTGTCTATTTACTTTGTTGAAGTTTCAGTGTACAAACTGGTGAGTGTAAGGGCCTAGTTTGTTGACTCATTAAAAGGGACATGAACTCTGCTTTCCCTTCCAAAATTCCATTAAAAATCCTGCACAGTGGCTCATTCCACCCACCATGGATGTAGACTCCTTCCATTCTCCCTGTTCAGCAAGGGACCAGAAAACTGCAAACCCTCACTGTCCTCTCTGCCTTTGCTCTGGTCTTATAGTGACATGTAGGTGTTTCATACTTAAATATTTTTCTGATTTCCCAATATTTCCTACTCATTTCATTGACTCACATCTCTCCACATTAAAGAATAGTGATACATATTCATAAGATTTTAATTATCATTCTTTCATTGGTATTGCTTCTGGCTGTTGGTCTGACTGTGGCTTAAACCTACGTAGAAACATTTCGAGTTTTTTCCTTGGCTTCACCTTTAGAAATATTTGTCATAAAATTTGGTATTTTTCCTGGTTTGATTGCTACTAGTAAATTTTTGGCTGCTTTTTTTTGGTTAACTTTTTACATTTTATTTTGTTTAATATTGGAAAAATGTGTGTGACCCTGAATTACTTGCTGCCTTTACCCAGATATTTATTAATTATTTTTTACTAAAAGTATTTAGACAAGAAATTATAATATTATTCTATATAATAACTGCTGTATGTATCACCAGATAACCAGTGATTATTAGAGATGGTGGCTTCACAATTACTTTTATTACCAGTATAGAAGAATTTGAGAGATAAGTAATAAAGCATTACCCCCAAATACCTTGCATTCATAAGATGAATACCTTCTGGGACTCTGACGTACAGTATGGTGACTATACTTAATAATGATAGTGTATATTTGACATTTGTAAGAGACTAGATCTTCTGTTCTCACTACAAAATAAAAAAGGTTATTATGTGACATGATTGATGTGTTCATTAACTTGACTGTGGTAAATATTTCACAATGTGTATGTATATAAAATCATCATGTTGTACACCCTAAATATATACATTTTTGTCAATTATACCTCAATAAAGCTGCTAAAAAAGAAAAAGAATAGTGTTTGCCCACAGGTATTTCTCTTTTCTTCTTCTTTGAGAAGAATCTGCTGTGCTCAGGACTGGGAATGTGGATATACTGGGCCCCTATAATTGACAAAATAGATAACTGCTAAGCAACAGCTCCCCTTTCTCCTCCCCCTCAATCGCAGTGTTTCAAAACAGTCCAAAGGATATTTCTCATTACAATGACCCTCCTCATTTCCAAGTAGTGTAATAATACAGCAGATATTGCCTATCTATCTAAGCTAGCTGATGGCCTCTAAGGCTCATGGTCTAGTGTATTGGTCTGCTCAGCTTCTCAACAATTTCTCTTAACAGCTTATGAGCAAGGACAAAGAAAATAAGAGTGTGTAACTAGGCTGCACAAGGGAAAAGGAACTGTTTATTGAATTCAACTTATTAAAAAAAATTTCTCAATATCACTACAAAACTTTGAGGGCTTTTCCATGGGGTGTAGAGTGCATCTCCATTTGTCAGCCTTCCTGGTTTTAATAGGTGGTCTCTAGGTGTCTAGTTCTGAGCACATTCATCTTGAATATGAGTCAGTTAAACTTACATTTTTTAGTGATTGGTGAATATCTATTTAGTACTCTTGGCATTATTAGGCATCTTTCTGAAATGAGAGTTGCAAAATGGGCAATTTCATAATCAGAAACATACAGCAGTAACTCCAGTTCTCATATCATTTCAGGTCATATGTTAAATGACAGGGCTGAGACCTCTCCACAGCACATCTGATACTGGGATCGATGAAGATCAGATGTGCAAATCACACTGGGCTCCGGAAAGCCCTAGACTATGTCATTCAAGGTGGGAGGATTTGCTTCTCTGGTAAGCTGTGGAAAGATCCTCTGTGGATTAAGACCTTTCATTTCTCTTGAAGGATGAATGGATATTATAAGTCCCAAGGATTCAATAAAACCTTTATAGCCTTAGTATAGCAGAGTGTCCGTCAGCCAATTCTGTGATTTTACTGTGTTTGTCTTTTGCAAAAATCCATGTGAAACCTCAAATGTTCCTTTTACAAGTTCTTTTGTTACACACACATGTTTTTGGTTAAATTAGTGGTGGTTCAATCTGGAAAAGATATCTGTAATTAGAGTCTTATTTTTGAAGTTTAAAAAGGGTGGGGGGAAGCACATATTCTATCAACTTTTCCTCACAGAAAAACTTACTCTATCTTCAAAAGCTGTAACCCAACACAGCAGTTTCTAGGATCCTCAAGAAGGAAAATTTTCACTTACTGCCATATTGTCAGAAAAAGAGGAGGCTTCTAAAAGTTTTAAAGAGTTTTTTTCTCTCCTCAAAACTCAAGTATGTACTTGTTAAATAATAATTCACGTAATTTGTAGAGTGTGTTAGCTTTCAAGACCCACTTATGAAACCAGTAGTTCCACTTACGTAGGATAGGTATTATTATCATCATCATCATCATCATTTTTTTAAATAAAGAGAAGAGTAGAAAACGCATGTGCCCTGCCTTCTGTTGAACTAAAAGAGATAAGGTGAAAACTTAACCTCGTGATGTAGAAAACTAATTCCTATTTCTCTCTCTTATGGATCCAAGCATCAAAAGATATCGTATGACAATGTCTCAACAGGCAGATGGCAGAAATATCACAACTCTAGCATTCCCTGAAATATTAGTGGACTACAGAATCATGCAGTCCAGGTAAAGAATCAGGCTACATTACAGGCTGTGCCACATTCTTAGCAACAGAGAAGGAAGATACTAGAGAAGGGGAACACAGGGGTGAGTTCTTTTTCTACTTTAAACAAGTCTTGACACAGCTTTTTCTCCAATTCCCAACATGATCATCCTGCCACAACTTCCCTAATACCATAGCTTGCCTAAGTTCAATCAAGCAGAAAATAGGTATCTTACGTCTTAAGCAAAGGTAAAGAGTATTATTGTCTATGTTCTCTATGTCTCTGTTTTCTATGTCTTTATCTGGAGCATGCTCTTTCATGTCCTTTACATTTAATTCTTCAATTGCAAAATAATACATAATAAAAAACTAAATATACCCATAAGATTTTATTCTATGATCATATTTATAAAACTCAAACATATTTGAAAACATTGAAACTACTTTTTAAAAATATATGCAAGGTTGGCATCTGTTTATCATTTTTATAAAATATTAAACCAAATTTTTAAAGCAAGAGAAATATTCCTCTATTGAACTTATAAGTTGAGATGAGCTATGAGGTTAATAACATTTACACCATGATGAAAATAAAGCTCTATAAAAACTCTCAAATAAATTTCTAATTTCAGAAGTCCCTCAAATAACAGAATTGCATTTCTCAAAAGCTGAATCCTATTTAAGTGATATTTATTATAAAATACTGGTTATTATTATTAGTACAAGACTATATTGGCCCATAAACGTATTTTTGTGGATATATTTTTTTTGTGTTTAAAGCAGGATTTCTCAACCTCATCACCATCAACATTTGGGTCAGATAATTTTTTGTTTCAGGGAACTATCCTGTGCCTTGTAGAATGTTGAGCAGCATCCCTGAACTCTGCTCTCTAAATACCATGGGACCCTAAACATACACAATTGTGAAAATGAAAAACGTCTCCAGATATTACCAAATGTCCCCTTAGGGGTAAAATCATCTCTCATTGAGGAATAACTGGCTTACAGTATACAAGAATGCAGTAGTTTTAATATTCACTAAGCCTAATAATCTAACATGGAGCTACATACTCAGTTCACCAAATATTAAGTAAACCTCTGGCATATTCAAGGCACTGTGGGGGATTGCAATGATGAGTATAGCAATGTCTCCTGCTCAGAAGTATATAATCCCATAGGCAGGAAGAGTCAAGTACAATAGCCCCCCTTAGCTGTGGTTTCACTTTCTGCAGTTTGTTACTCATGGTCAACTCTGGTCCAAAAATGTTAAATGTAAAATTCCAGAAATAAACATTTCATAAATTTTAAATTGCCATTGTTCTGAGTAACATGATGAAATTTCATGTTGTTCTGCTTCATCCCACTTGGGATGTGAATCATCCCTTTGTCCAGTATTTTCATACGGTATATACTACCTGCTCATTAGTCACCTAGGAACCCTCTCAATTATCAGATAAAAAAAAAAACAGTATATATAGGGTTTGATGATATCTGCAGTTTCAGGCATCCACTGGAGGTATTGGAATGTATCACCCATAGATAAGGAGAAACTACTGTATACAAACAACAAGAACAAAAACAAAGTATGATAAATGATATAAACATATGCAACTTCATGAAATTAAGTAGCTGTTCATACCTAGAAAGAGAATTGTTCACATAAAAATTGTTTACTAATAGTAGGAAGGAAATAGTTATAATAAGCGGTAAACAAGAAAGAGTTTTTAAAGAGTTACTTCCCAGATACAATGGGAATACAGGCATTGGATAAATGCCCTCAGTCCAAATGGGAGAAATTGGCCAAAACGAAGGGGCTACAGGCCCCATGCAAGTCTCAAACCCAGCACACCAATCATTAAATCCTAAAACAACAATAATCTCCTTTGACTCTATGTGTCATACCCAGGGAATGCTGATGCAAGAAGTGGGCTCCTAAGACTTTAGGCAGCTCTGCCCCTGTGGCTCTGAGGGGCACAGCCCCCATGGCTGCTTTCATGGGCTGGCATTGAGTGCCTGCAGCTTTTCCAGGTGCATGGTGCAAGCTGTTCATAGATCTACCCTTCTGGGGTCTGGAGGATGATGGCCCTCTTCTCACAGATCCACTAGGCAGCCCCCCAGTGGAGACTCTGTGTGGGGGCTTCAACCCCACATTTCCCCTCCACACTGCCCTAGTAGAGGTTCCATCCTTGCCCCATAAGGGCTCCATCCTTGCCCCAGACTTCTGCCTAGACATCCAAGTGTTTCCATACATCCTCTGAAATCTAGATGAAGGTTTCCAAACCTCAACTCTTGCCTTCTGCACACCTGCAGGCCCAACACCACATGGAAGCTGCCAATGCTTGGGGCTTGGACCTTCTGAAGCAATGGTCCAAGCTGTACCTTGGTCCTTTTTAGCCACTGCTGGAGCTGGAGTGGCTGGGACTCAGAGTGCCATATTCTGAGGCTGCACAGAGCAGGTGGGACCTGGGCCTGGCCCAGGAAACCATTTTTTCCTCTGAGCCCTCTGGGCCTGTGATGAGAGGGGTTGCTGTGAAGGTCTCTGAAATGCCCTAGAGAAAATTTCCCCCATTGTCTTGGCTACTAACGTCTGGTACTACTTTACTTAGGCAATTTCTTGCAGGAGGCTTGAATTTCTCCCCAGAAAAGGGGTTTTTCTTTTCTACCACATGGCTGGGCTGCAACTTTTCCAAACTTTTGTGCTCTTCTTCCCTTTTAAATATAAGTTCCAGTTTCAGACAATCCCCTTGTGCACACATGAGTGTACACTTTTAAAAACAGTGGGCGAAGGACATGAACAGACACTTCTCAAAAGAAGACATTTATGCAGCCAAAAAACACATGAAAAAATGCTCATCATCACTGGCCATCAGAGAAATGCAAATCAAAACCACTATGAGATACCATCTCACACCAGTTAGAATGGCAATCATTAAAAAGTCAGGAAACAACAGGTGCTGGAGAGGATGTGGAGAAATAGGAACACTTTTACACTGTTGGTGGGACTGTCAACTAGTTCAACCATTGTGGAAGTCAGTGTGGCGATTCCTCAGGGATCTAGAACTAGAAATACCATTTGACCCAGCCATCCCATTACTGGGTATATACCCAAAGGACTATAAATCATGCTGCTATAAAGACACATGCACATGTATGTTTATTGCGGCATTATTCACAATAGCAAAGACTTGGAACCAACCCAAATGTCCAACAATGATAGACTGGATTAAGAAAATGTGGCACATATACACCATGGAATACTATGCAGCCATAAAAAATGATGAGTTCATGTCCTTCGTAGGGACATGGATGACATTGGAAATCATCATTCTCAGTAAACTATCGCAAGAACAAAAAACCAAACACCGCATATTCTCACTCATAGGTGGGAATTGAACAATGAGATCACATGGACACAGGAAGGGGAATATCACACTCTGGGGACTGCGTGGGGTGGGGGGAGGGGGGGATAGCTTTGGGAGATATACCTAATGCTAGATGACGAGTTAGTGGGTACAGCACACCAGCATGGCACATGTATACATATGTAACTAACCTGCACAATGTGCACATGTACCCTAAAACTTAAAGTATAATTAAAAAAATAAAAAATAAAAGAAATAAAAACAGCCAGGTCACATCTTGAATGGTTTGTTGGTTAGAAATTTCTTCGGCCAGATACCCTAAATCATCTTTCTCAAGTTCAAAGATCTCTAGGGCAGGGACAAAATGCTGCCAATCTCTTTGCTAAAGCATAGCAACAGTGATCTTTAGTATCCAATAAGTTTCTCATCTTCATCTGAGACCACCTCACCTTGGACTTCATCATCCATATCACTATCAGCATTTTGGGCAAAACCATTTAACAAGTTTCTAGGAAGTTCCAAAGTTTCCCACACCTTCCTGTCTTCTTCTGAGCCCTCCAAACTGTTCCAACCTCTGCCCCTTACTCAGTTCCAAAGGCACTTCCACATTTTCAGTTATCTTTATAGCAGTACCCCACTCTTGGTACCAATTCTCTGCATTAGTCCATTCTCACACTGCTATAAAACACTACCTGAGACTGGGTAATTTAAGAAAAGAGATTTAATTGACTCACAGTTCTGCATGCTTAACAGGAAGCATGACTGGAAGGCTTCACAAAACTGACAATTATGGCAGAAGGTGAAGGGGAAGCAAAGACCTTCTTCACGTGGCAGCAGGAGAGAGAGCAGGGGGAAGCACTACATACTTTTAAATGATCAGATTTTGTAAGAACTCACTCACTATTGTGAGTACAGCAAGGAGGAAATCCACCCTCATAACCCAATCGCCTCCAACCAGGTCCTTATTCCAATTTGACCTGAAATTTGGGTTGGGACACAAATCCAAACTATATTACCAGCATAACAGATAAAATCCAGGTTGGTGGACAAAGCTTTAGGTCTGCTGACCAAGTGGACACGTTTTCCTCCACATATTTCATCCTCTACAGAGGGGAAGCAGAAGAAAACTCTTCCTCTCTGTGAAGACAGCTCTCAAAACAAAGAATGGTGAAGCTAAGCTTAGAATGCACACCAGCTATTATTCTGACATTCATCCATCAGGTAATTTATTCCATATCCTCAGTTAGAGAGAGTAAAGACATTGAAAGAAACCAAGAAAATCTCTCTTCATAGAAATCAGGAGTGAGGGAAAGACATACATCTCTAACCATCATAAAGTTAACTTGTTCTGTTTTCTTATTCTTAAATGGATGTGAAGCATCAGATTTATTCCAGATCAACTTTTGTGGACAGTGAACAAAAATGTATTTTTACAAAATACTATGATCTACAGAGTCATTTCATATACTTTTTTTTATTTAACTCTCACAAATTCATCAGGTGGTTTATTATTATATCTATTTACATGTCCTATCCATGGTCACATAACAAACAGGTAAGCCAGGAATCTATGCCAAATCAATGGATTTTAAATCCAGGGACCCTATAAATATATACAACTATAATTTTTCTATATATGGTAACAAATCTAGGGCTCCTTGAGCTGCAGAGGGAATGTACTGAGCACCTTCTATACTCTTGTAACAGAGGTATGGACCAACCCCTTTGGAATGAATGAAGATTGAGGGAGGGCATCAACAGGATATACATTCCATCTGCATTTTTTGAATAAGTAGTATTTAATGAGGTCTTTCAAAGTAGATCTGACAAGAAATCACAAAAGATGCTTGACTGGTGCTGAGTAAGATCCTGTAGAAGATGAAGCTGGCCAACTAGACTAGAGCCAGATCTTGAAAGTTCTTATACGACAAGCTAAAAGTTTCCACTTTATTTTAAGATTTGGAGTACCTGAAAGCCACTCTAGAGGAGGGTTGGAATAAAAAGAGACTAGGAATAGAGGGCTTAGGCAAGAGACTATTTGAACATGCCGGTGACAGCTGGTGAGTGGTAACAGGTGGTGAGTGGATAAGAGGAAAGAGACTGGACAGCTATTTCTGAAGAAGATCTGACAGTGGATTTGGGGGTGACTGGGTATGGAGAATGAGTGTTGAGGCAACACAATTACATTATGTGGGGCAATTTACGCAGCAGGAGACACAGGTTTGGGCAGGAAAGGTGAAAGGAGTAAAATATTAGTTAGAATCTGTTAATATAAAGTCCCTAAAAGACAGGCAAGTTGAGATTTGCATGGAGAAAATGGAAACACAGGTCTTGAGCTCAGAGGAGGGCCCAGGTCTGGAAAGAGTGACTGGGGAATAATAACATCTCAACAGTTATTGAGCCAAGAAGGTGACTGAGAAGGAGCAGGTGGAAAACCATAAAATTACACTGTAAGAAAGTCAGTGAGGGTGAGAATGAGTGGGAGAAGGCTACCAGAAATAGTTAGGGACAAGAGTGTGGAAAATTGCAGAAATGCTAGGTAAGGTGAGCTCTGGGAATAAGCTGTCAGATGATTGCTTTTCATTCTCTCTCTTCCAAGCTTTGCCAAAGAGATCTAAGATTCTCAATAAACTTATGTCGTTTCTCTGCAATACCATGGCTGGTTTTCTAAGTCAAAGTCCAAGGCCTGACATTTTCTTCATTCTGCAGAAGCTTCTTTCTTCTTTCTTTAAAAATTAAAGAGCCATTTTCTCCTTAAATTGACATCAGTGGATAGGCAATTGTTCAAAATTCCAAACTATTTAAAACTAGTTACTTCCTAAGATGAATTCACCCATCTTAAAGGGAAAAAACACAATTCTTTAAAAAAACTCTTTACTACTATTTTTCTAGAAATGAATGTGTGGGTGAAAGTGAAAGCAAAAGTCAGACTATAATGGATTGAGAGTGAATAGAGGATGATGTAGTAGAGAGTTCTGAGGAATTTTTTGAGTGAAAGGAAGAAGCAATGATATAAGCCAGTAGCTGTAGAGCATGGCAGACGACACTGAGGTTCATGCTCCTTTAGACAAGGAGAAAAAGTGGCTGAATGATATAAATGGTCATGACAAAAAAGAGCTTTCTCAGAAACAAAAGTCCAGAGTTCAGAATGTCCCTCCATAAGACGGTGTTCACAACTCTGGCCCCGTTCCTATTTAACTTGACTGTATTTGCTATTCTACTTAGACACTTTTCTTTAATCTTGTAATTCATCCATTAACAAAAAGACCAATCACCTATTCTCAATCACTTAGCATTAATAAAAGAAAATGCTGTGTTTAAGGCATTTTCTTTGGTGTAAAGAACTATATTTAAACCTTTCAGATTGAGTTCTATGCAGTAGAAATATAATAAAGTCCCTAAGGTAACTCATTACACTAAAAAGCGTTGTTGCTTTTCCTAGAATGAGTCAATTAAGTGGTTTCTTTAAAAGATGAATTTTAACAACCTTCTCCAAAGAGCTGGAGATGATCATTTGCCAAGTTACAAACATAACGGTGTTGAAGAATTAAGTCACTGTGGCTTATACAATTTTTTAAAAATGCCTTTCTGGGGAAATTTGGGCCTAAAATTGGAGGAAATATATAGATCAGACAAACCCACTGAGAATGGAAGAGCCTGATTTCCTCTGCTTACTTATTCATAGATTCCCTAGCTTGCTTACTTTTTTGTTTTTGGTTTAAATTTGGGATCTAGCTACCTAAAAGTTTCCACAAAACACATTACTGATGTTTCTGTGTGTGAGAAAGATATATTTTTCCCTTCTGTTGTACCATCAACTTGGCTCCACGTCTTGAAATTCAAAACCTCATCTACTCATTGTTGCTATGTTTTTCTAGTCCTATAATATAGCAGATTAAAGACTAAACCTGTGGGAAATGTGAAAATTAATCTTACTTGAAAAACAGTGAATTAAAAAGTACTCTGCTGAGCATTTCTAAAGCACAAAAACCTGTCTAGAATAATGAAAGAAAAGCAGAAAGAATTGAACTCTTGAGAGATGTGGGTAATGTAATGAAAATAGCTGAAAATAGATGGAGGATGGAAACAGAAGAATGATACAGAGCTTAACCTTCTGTCAAAACATTCTGAATTCAATATGTCCCAACAACAAGCATACGAGACAGCAGTTTATGGCCTGTTGCCTTTTAACGTTTTATTGTGTTGAATTAATTCAACAAGCATCAGTTGAATACCCACCAAACATACTCCAGTTGCACTGGGGAATTCAAAATAAAAATATTTTTGGCCTTCGAAAATCTCCAAGCTAGTACATGCTTTAGGATTAATTTGTATTTTCATTTCCCTCTTGATTTGCTGTGCTAATTTTTCTGGTATTAAATGTGTATGTCAAACCCTTTTATTATTATTCATATATATATTATGATAAATCATTTATTGGCAAACAGACTGCACATTGGGTTCCTCAAAAGCCCAATGGTCTAGGATGGTCTTCTTTGTTCTATCCAAGGGAACAGTGTGATAGGCATGCTTGAGGAATACATGAAAAAGAAAGAATGAACGAATGAACAACTGAAGATAACTCAATTCAAAATTAATGTTAGAAATTCTAAGACAAGCTAAACACTTAAACATTGCTTATTGCCAGTGAAAAAAAAACTTCAATCAACTTGGTACATAAAATCCTACTTCTAACAAACTTTCCTGAGGCCAAAAAATATGTATTTAACAAACAGCTTTGCATTCTTCTTCCCATATTACATTATGTAACCAGAGGTTTCCAATATCCCCTTCAAACACACTCTCTTGTGCAAATGAATTTCCAGAGTTGCAAAGTCAGCAGAGCCATGAATGTGTTCAAAAGATAGCTAACTGAAGCTGTGGTTTCTAGAAATCACTGCAGTGGTATATGACATTATTTTGAAAATTATTCTGAAAATAATGTATTACCAACTTACACAAATGAAACCAAAGAGAAACCATCTTCTCTCTGCCTCCAAGAAGCCATTCATCTTCACGTGAGGTGACCATCTTATCTTCCATTCTCCAGTTTTCATAACTCTTCCTGGGCACTGGAAGTAATTAAGAAATCTCCCCTTTCCTCTTGAGCAGGAATTCTGTCCCCATTTGGCCCTTATTAACTGCCCTAGGTTGCAACAGTGAGAAAACTCACTCCAAGTCAACCATGTATAAACAAGAGCTGAAGATATTACTTAACTATAAAAAAAGATTTCCTGTCATGATTTTATGTGAGTTCATCTAGCTCTATTTATTACATTTCAGTAATATATTCTTAAGACAGGTTTGAACCTTACAAATGGATAGATAGATGTACAAATAGACATATAGGTATTCTAAAATCTTTTCAAAGGCTTGATTGAGTAGTTTAATTTAAACAAATTTAATTATTCAAATACATCTAATGTTACTAACTCTACCATTCTATTATATTGAGCTGTGGGGCTTTGCTTACTATGGTCTGAATTTTCTGCAGAAGACAGACTCCTGGATAGAAGTATTGAAAGCTTGTTTCTGATATTTATTGACTTTTAGACTTCACTTCTGACTTCACTTCTAGACTTCACATTCCAATCTCATACCTCAAGCAAAACTCTTAGGTCAGCCTCCTGCTCCTTCACCCTTCCCACCAGCAAGCACATTATCTCACGAGAACAAGAAAACCACAGGTATCAAAATAGTACTATGGCTGAGAACATAGCTGGGTCAGCAGGAGCTGGGAGCAGCCTCTCCCTGTGCTGAGCAGTGAGGAAAGAGATCAAAGCCCATGCAATATCCAAGTAAAAGTTCCCACTAGGGGGTTTCCTGCACATAACCTTCTTGGTTTAAAATAACTCACCTGGGACCTGTAAAACAGCACTGCCTTTCCTACATTGCTTCCCTGAATACGAGGAGCAAAACACCAAGCTTCAAAGAAAGAAATAAGAAAAATTCTCAGGGTGCTTGGATCTGAGTATTAGTAGAAAACTACAAAGATTTATTAATTAAAGATATATTTTCTTTAACAGAAACTACAATCAACAGAGCTTGGGAATCTTGTTACAAAAACTTTTTGGGGAAGCAAATGTGTGTTTGGATTACAAGTCTTCCTCATTCCCAACCCCAGGAATCTGCCTGGAGAGGGGAGGTGGGAGAGATTGAGTCTACCTACCAATACTCAAACATGTTTGCTCTTGCTACTATCGAAAATTCACTTCTGAGTCTTCTGATGTCCCTGGGTTTCAAGACACTAGTAGACTTTCAAAGCAGTTTCATTTTTACAAATGTTACCTTTTTCAAACCTAAGAGTTTAGGATATAAGGTTTAAAGAAAGAAGTGTTATAATTGTGCATGAGACACTCCCTACTAAAGGTCACTGACTTCCCTTTACAAAATGGAATAGAGAGACTTACTGACTTTAGCAAGGAAATCGATGTTTATTTTTCCACTCTGATGTGTTCCATGTATGTTTAGCTATTGCAGTGATGACTGTGTTCACCAGTGAAAACGGCTTGCTCTTCGTAATATCAAAATAATTTTTCAAGAGGTGGGTGGGGTTAATACAGCTCGTCCTGAAACTGACACTCCCGACGCTTTCTATCTGCCAACATCGGCATGTGTTCAGGGCTCCTTTCAAACAAAGAGATTTCTGATTATAATCCTGAATTGTTATTGCCATGACTGACGCAAAAGGACATTTATTTTTATCCATGTGGTAGTTTTTTAAAAAAAGATTTCCAATGAAAATTCTGTTTGTGATTCAGAATGTACCTCACTGTGACAAATATATAGCACTTTGAAATTTCAATTTTACAAGCTCATTAAAAAATAAAGAAATTATTTGGTATATTTCCTTCATTCTTTATTCTATCTACTTCTTTCTTATCTGAGAAAATAAGCATTCATGAGAAGAAAAATATCATATTTAATTAAAAGGGTGTCAAAGCAAGATCATACCCATTTATATTTATACATAGTACCTCCTTGGTTGTTTAATGAGTATATTTATCAATGTTTCACTTAGTAGGCAGTTCTCATGCCAATTTGTGTGATTCTTTACTTTATTTAATTACATAAGGGTCAGTATAAGAACATAATTAGAATTTAAGTAATCCATTATCTTAAGTGAAACAACTGAGATACGGAAAGATAAATACTACATGTTCTCATAAGTGGGAGCAAAATAATGTGTAGACATGGACATAGAGTGTGGAATGAGAAAGAAACAGTGGAGACTCAGAGGAGATATGTGTGGGAGGGAGGGTGGGAGGAGTGGATGATGAGAAATTACTTAATGGGTACAAGGTATGTTCTGCCTGTGATGGATAACCTAAAAGCCCTGACTTCACCACTACACAATGTATGCATGTTTGTACCCCACAACTTTATACAAATGTTTTATAAGAATTTAAATAATCTTATCATTATTTGTTTAGACTGTTTCAACTGTAATAAGCCTTCCTCTTCTTCCTTAAGCATGAGCAGTCATTATTTGATGGTCCTACTACATGGGTGGCAACTATAAAATAGTGGGAAAGATTTCCTTAAATCTACAAGAAAATAGTTCCTTGACTTCATCAAAATGACACATGCTTATTAAGTACCCTAGAAAAATAGAAGATGGATTGATAAATATAGAAACAATTTTTAAAATTTACTTCTCAATTTTTAAATGGGCCACTCTATGGGTGTCAGTTTTAGCAAAATCCACAAATGCAAGTGGGAGAGACCAACTGTCCAAAAACAGGAGAAATGTAAGGCATATAACAATTATAATCAGTGGTTATCATTTCTAATAAACCTGTGTCCTCAGTCATTTTATGAGCTCTAGCGATAGAAGCTATTCTGTAATAAGGGAATTTCAAGGTCAAGAGCTTAATTGCTTCAATGTTCCATTATTTAACAACACACAATGTTTTCTTCCCTTTCTGACATTCTTCAGCAGACTTATGACATTCTCAGTTCCCTGTCACAAAAGCAAATTTAATTAGTGTTTATCCTCTCTCTTGAGTTTACTCTCCAGCATAAGAGGTGAGTAAAAGATTCTGGAACCTAACAACTTCTAGTGAGTTGGCATGAAAGGAAATTGGTCATTAAAAGCCAATATCTTGGAGCAGAGGTCTCTGCTGAAACAGCTTCCCTTTTTGGGTCACCTCAATTAAAAGTTAATTCCTCTGCAATACACCTAGTAAGCAGTAATCCACTCTGGTTTATAAATTGATGTAAATCTGAACTGATGGTCCTACTTCCTGTGTTTAGAGAAAGGTCAGGGGGACAATTACAATGTCAGCCAACTTTGTCTAATCTTCCGATTTTTAACAGGAAGTCTGCAGGAAATGTTAATTGGGAAAATATAATGCCTGACAAAGAAAGTCTTCTTCAGACTATTTGCCCTTGCCCTTCCAGTTCTCAGAGGCTCCTATGGAAATACATAGTAACAATTAAAAATAGGAATTTCAGTGTCCCACTGATATGCTGAGCATCCATTTTAGTTCTTAGACCAGCTGAGAGTTCATTTTGACAAGAACATCATTTCTCAGATACCACATGTTTTGGTCCAAGTTTCCATTGTATTAAAAAAAAAAAAAAGTGGGAGGGTGATATCAGCAAGATGGCAAACGAGGAAGTTCCCGGCCATTGTTCCTTCATGAAAACATTAAGCAAATAACTAGAAGTTGATTAAAATAATTTTATAGGAGCTCTGGAAATTTAATCAAAGATCTACGGCAACCAAGCAAATGCTCAATCAAGAAAAAACCACTCCAAAATGGTAAGACATTTGGTGGTATTTTACTTGTCCTTGTTCCACCTCTTAGCTGGCATGGCACAGCACAGTTTGGGTGAAGTGGTGGCTTGATCCCCAGTTACCTTCCACCAGTAAGAGCAGAATGGAGCAAATTTGCAATGTTCTAACCTGTCTATAAGCTACCTGGGAGATTTGTGTCTATGTCACCTCACTTGGAGTTCAGAAACCCAAAAGTGGCTGGGATGTCAAGCCACGGAAAGTCATGTTAAGCAGAAGGCATAGCTTATTAAAACTGCAAACAAAGAAAAAAAAATAACTACAGACCCTTAGATGCCTGAAGTAAGAGATTACTGACTGAAAGATTAAACAGGACAGCTAAGGCTGAGGTGACAGCACGAGTGAGACTCTTGGGGAAATTAAGGCATTTAAAAGCAGCCATGCATAGAGAGGAATTGGAAAAAGCACCAACACAAGCTCAGGGACATAAGTCTAAAAAGGCCTAAGAAGACCTTAAGTTTTTTTGTTGGAATGACTTGTGAAGGGTTTCCCCTGCCCAGAGCTAGCCTGCAAAGATTGGAATAGGTGGCCATTTTTAACAAATGCCTACTTTTCAACAAAAGCTCAAAGGCATGCAGAAAAACAAAAAAGACCCGTTTTGTGAAACAAAGTAAATCCACAGAAGCCATCCCTGAAGAAACATAGGCATTGGACTTACTTGACAAACACATTTAAATACTTATCTTAAATATGCTCAAAGAGCTAAAGGAAAACATAGACAAAGAATTAAAGGAAACTATGAAATGATTTATTTAAAAAAAGAGTATATTAACAAAGAAAAATTATAAAGAACCAAATAGAAATTCTACAGCTGAAAAACATAATAACTGATTTTTAAAAGTCACTAGAGGTGTTCAACATAAGACTCTAACAGGCAGAAGAAAAAATCAATGCTCTTGAAGAGGGTTTATTTGAAATTATTTAGTCTGAGAAATAAAAGGAAAACAAATTTTAAAAAGTGATGGGAGCCTAAAGGACTTATGGGACACCGTCAAGTGGACATAGTACATCTTATAGGGGTCAAAAGAGAGAGAGAAAAAGAGAAATGGATAATGTATTTGAAGCAATAATGATGAAAAACTTACAAATATGAAGAAATACAAGGATATTCAAATACACGAAGCTCAGCAAACCCCAAAGAAGACAAACCCTATCCAAAGGCACATTATAATCAAACTACTGAATGCCAAAGAAAAGATAGAATTGTGAAAGCAGGAAGAGAAAAGTAACAAAACAAAGGATCTTCAATGACCTCAGCAGTTGATATTTCAGCAGAAATCTTGCAGACAAGAAGGCAGTAAAATGATATAAAATACTGAAAGAAAAAAAACTGTCAAGTGAGAATTCTATATCTGGCAAAACTGTTGTTCAAAAATGTGAGCCAAAGATATCCCAGATAAACAAACATTGAGGGAGTTCATTACAATTAGAACTGCCTTACAAGAAATACCAAAGGGAGTCCTTCAAGTTGAAATTAGGGGACATTAGAGAGCAATTCAAAGCCATATGAACCTATAAAGTTCTTGTAAAGATTAATACATGGACAAATGTTAAACCATTATTAATGTAATCTTGGTTCATAACTCTACTTTTTATGCTTCTGCAAGATTCAAAAAGCAAAGGCATAAAAATCTTTATAAATCTATGTTAATAAGTACAGTATATATACAAAGATGTAATCAGTGACAAATAACATAAAGGGAAGCATAAAGCTATGAAGGAGTAGTTTTTGTATGTGATTGAAGTTAAGTTGGTATTAGTTTAAAATAGATTTGTATAACCTTCTGATGTTACTTGTAATACCCATGGTTACCACAAAGAAAATATCTATAAAATATATGCAAAAGAAAATGAGAAGGAAATCAAAAGTGTCATTATAAAAATCAACTAAACACAAAGGAAGGAAGTACAAGAAGAAATGAAGGACAAAAAAGCTAGAAGACATGCAGGAAACAAATAATAAAATGGCTATAGTCAGTTCTTCCTTATAATAATTACTTTAAATGTAAATAAATTAAGCTCCCCAATCAAGAGACATAGATTGACAGAATGGATTTTTTTAAAATTCAACTATATTCTGTCTGGAAGACACTCGAGATAAAGACAAGCATATGTTGAAAGTGAAAGGACATAAAAAGATATTTTGTGCAAATACAAACCAAAGACAACAGGAGTGGCTATACTAATACCAGATGAAATAGACTTTAAGTAAAAAATTGTAATCAGTCAGACATGGTGGCTCGTGCCTGTAATCGCAACACTTTGGGAGGCTGAGGTGGGCAGATCACTTGAGCCCAGGAGTTCAAGAGCAGCCTGGGCAACATGGTAAAACCCCATCTTTACAAAAAATACAAAAATTAGCAGGGCATGGTGGCATGTACCTGTAGTCCCAGCTACTCAGGCTGCTAAGGTGGGAGAATCCCCTGAGCCTGGGAGGTCAAGGTTGCAGTGAGCTGTGATTGTGCCACTGAACTCCAGCCTGGGTGACAGATAAGACTCTGTCTCAAAAAATAAATAAATAAATAAAAATAAAAAAAGAAAAAGAAAAAGAAAAAAATGTTACCAAACACAATAGACAAACAGAAAACTAAAGAAAATCAATGAAACAACAAATTAGTTCTTTGAAAAGATCGACAAAATTGACAAATCTTTAGCTAATTGGCCATGAAAAAAAGAGCAGTCTCAGATTACTAAAATTCAAAATAAACGTTGAAACATAAGAGAGTATTATGAGACTAAGATATTGCATGACTTGGATGAAATGGACAAATTCCTAGAAACACACAATCTACCAAGACTGAATCATAAAGAAATAAAAATCTGAATAGACATAATTAGTAAGAAGATTAAATTAATTAATTAACCTTCAAACAAAGAAATGCCCATGACCAAATGGCTTTTCTAGTGAATTCTACCAAATATTTAAGGCAGAATTAACACCAATTCTTCTTAAACTCTTGCAAAAATATTAGAAGAGGGAACATTTCCTGACTCATTATATGAGGGCAGAGTTATCCTGATACCAAAAAGCAGAAAGAAAACTACAGACCAGTGTTCTTAATAAATATTGATACAAAATTTCTCAACAAAATACTAGTAAACCAAGTACTTTAGTACAATAAAAAGATTATACCATGACCAACTGGGTTTTATCCTTGGAATACAAGGAGGCTGTTTACCATATGAAAATCAATCAAGTAGCACACCACATTAACAGAATAAAGGGAAAAAACATGTGATCATCTCAATTAATACAGGAAAAAGCATTTGATGAAGTTCTATACCCTTTCATGATTAAAAAAAATACTCAACAAACAGAATATAAGAAAACTTCCTCAACGTAATAAAGGTTACATATGAAAATCCTACAGCTACCATCATAAACATTGGTGAAAGTCTGAAACTTCCCTAAGATCAGAAACAAGGCAAGATGCCCGCTTCTACCACTTCTGTTCAACATACTATTGGAAATTCTAGCCAGAGTAAGAAAAAGAAATAAAAGGCATCCAAATTGAAAAGGAATAAATAAAATAATCCCTGTTCACAGATAATATCATCTTCTAAGTGAAAAACCCTAAAGACTTCACAACACAACTGTTAGAGTTAATAAATAAAATCAGGAAAGTTCCAGGGTATAAAACACACAAAAATCAGTTGCATTTTTATACACTAACAACAAACAATTCAAACAAATTTAAAAAGCAATTTTATTACAATAGCATCAAAAGATGATGAAATATTTCGGACTAAAATTATTTAAGGAGACAAAAGATTTGTACACTGAAAGCTATAAAATACTGCTGAAAATTTTAAAGAACACACAAATAAATGGGAAGACATTCGTGTTTATGAATTAGAAGACTTAATATTGTTAAGGTGACAATACTACTCAAATAATTCTACACATTTAATGCAATACCTATCAAAACCCCAATGATATTTTTGCAGAAATAGGAAAACCTATTCTCAAATTTATATGAAAACTCAAGGTACCTCAAATGACCAAAATAATCTTGACAAAAAGGAGCAAAATTGGAGATCTTACACTTCCTGATTTCACAACTTACAACATAGCTACAGTAATCAAAACTGTGTGGTACTGTCATAAATACATATAAACCAATGGAATACAATAGAGAGCCTACACATAAACCCTCATGTATGTGGCCAAATGATTTTCAGCAAGGGTGCTTCCCCATTCAACAGTCTTTTCAACTAATGGCTGTGGGAAAATTGGATATCCATAAACAAAATAATGAAGTATAACTTTTACATAACACCATATATAAAAATTAACTCAAAATGGGTTAAATACTTTAATGTAAGACCTGAAACTATAAAACTCACAAAAGAAAACAGGGCAATGATTTCTTGAATCTGATATCCAAAAGCACAGGCAACAAAACAAAAAAGAGATAAACCGGACTGCTCAAAATTAAAATTTTTGTGCACCAAAGCACACTATGAACAGAGTAAAAAGATAAACCACAAAACAGAAGGAAATATTTGCAAATTATATATCTCATAAAGAGTTAATATCCAGGATATATGGAAAACTTATACAACTCGACAACAAAAAACATACAACCCATTTTGAAAATGGACCAAAGTCTTGAATAGACATTTCTCCAAAGAAGATATGCAAACAGCCAATGAAAATACGCTCAACATTGCTATTTATAAGAGAAATATAAATCAAAACCACAGTGAAATACCACTTCACACCTATTAAGGTGGCTATTACTAAAAATAAAACCAGAAAATAGTGTTAGCTAAGACATGGAGAACTTGGAACCCTCATGCACTGTTGGTGAAAATGTGCAATGGCATAGCCACTATGGAAAACAGTTGAGTGGTTCCTCAAAAACTTAAAATAGAATTACCATATGATATAACAATTCCACTTATGGGTATATACCCAAAAGAATTTAAAGTAGGGTCTCAAAGAAATACCTGTACACATGTTTGTAGCAGCATTAATCACAATAGCCGAAAGGTAGAAGCAAACCAGGTGTTCATCAATGGATTGATGGTTAAACAAAATGTGATATATACATACAACGGAATATTATTCAGGTATAACAAATGAAGTTCTGATATATGCTACTACATGGATGAACTCTGAGAACATCATGCCGAGTAAAATAATCCAGACACAAAAGAGCAAATACTGTCATGATTCCACTTATAGGAGTATTTAGAATATGTAAATTCATAGAGACAGAAAATAAACAGATATTACCAGGGGCCAGGGGAAAGGAGAATGGGAATCATTGCTTAATGGTTAAAGGGTTTCTGTTTGGGGTAATAAAAGTTTTGGAAATAAATAGTAGTGATGGCTTCACAACATTGTGAATCTAATTAAAGCCACTTAAATTACATGCTTAAAAATTATTAAAATGGTAAATTTATGTTAATATATTTTACCACGATTAAATATACCCCCAAAAAAAGTCCACCAAAATGTCCCCACTAGTTCTAGCTGAGGGTTGGGCAGCATTCGTGCAGGTCAAATCTGTGAGAATTACTGGAGATTGGCTGCTACAAGGTCAAAAGAGAAAGATACTGAAGATGACCACTACTGGAAGACATTCGAATTTTCAGCCCAGCCAGAGTGGAAAGATCTGTTTACCCCATAATTAATTTAAAAATCATCTGGCTGATGGAGTGCAGTTGTACAATCATAGATCACTGCCGCCTCCAACGCCTGGGCTCAAGAGATCCTCCCAACCCAGCTTCCCAAGTAGCTTGGACTAAAGCCACCACATCCTGCTAATTTTTTGCTTGTTTGTTTGTTTTTGTTTTCTTGTAGAGACGGGGTCTCACTATGTTAACCAGGCTTTTCTCAAACTCCTAACCTCAAGCAATCTTCCTACTTCGGCTTCCCAAAGTTCTGAGATTACAGCCATGAACCACTGCGCCTGGCCCCAATTCTATTTTTTTTTAACAGGGAAAAACTCTCCTTTTATAGGGCCACGAATAACTTTTATAATTCCATCTACTCAATGGATGGAGTCTATTCAACAGGTTTATTGAATGCATAATATGAGCCAGGCACTGTGCTCAGCAATGACAATATCATGGTCACAAGACAGGCATGGTCCCTGTGCCCATGGAGCTTATGGTCTGGTGTCAAAATCAAGCCTTAAGCAGGTAGTTTTAAATGTGGTGGATGTAATAAGAGGGGAAGTTCAAGCTGCTGTGATGGGGCACTTACCTGCCTTGCCAGATCAACATTAAAGCCAAGGCTTGAAAGATAAACGGGAGTTCACCGGATTAAATCTCAGGGTAGAGAAGAGTCTTCAGAACTTAAAGAACAACAAATACAAAGAGCCTAAGGCAAAAGCATTGCAACCCAAAAGAAGACCAATATGGGTCTTCTGTAATGAGACAAAACATGAAACAGAAACAAAGACAGAAGTTATGCAGAGTGGCAGAGCAATCCTTATAATCAAATTTCATAATTTCACTTATCTGCTGATTTAATCATTGTTTTCTCTGAACCAGTTGAAATTTCACCCCAGGTGGAATGAATATAGAGATGTTAGGGTACAAAATTGATAGAGTACCCTAGGGTTGCCCATTGGAGCAATTCTTCGTTTTGAAGGACATTAGAGTGAATGAGATGGAAGTGTCAGTCTTCACATGGGGACACCCATTCTCAGGTTTCCCAGCAGCCTAAAATCCTAAAGGTTTCTGCAGTGGTAGCTAGACCAGAAACAAGCCTCCACACTCTTCTAAGCTGTGGGGAACGTTGTGAACGAAGTACCAAATGTTAACCCCCTTGGCAATGGATACAACCAATTTCAGTAGCTGCTTCAACAATTTATCTGAATTAAGGATTACTCAAGTGGAAAACAATCCAACAATGATTGCACTTAAGCTTCTTTCCTTAAGATTTATTTGTTCCAATTTTCTTTTCTTCATTTAAATTCAATTTTACCGTGCTTCATTGAATGAATTCTCTAGGAATACTTCAACTCTGATTCTACTGTATTGCCTTTTGTCACCATTGTATCGCCATTTCTTTATTCTTTTAAAATAACTTTCTCATACGTATAGTATGTAGTATGTGTTTGGACAACAAAGACTATGTCAGGATAGATACACAAGAAACTAGGCACAGTTATGCCTTTGGGGAAAAGGGCAGGGCGGCCAATTTGTTGCATAATGCTTTTGTGTGGTAGCGATAAAAAGGACTCTTTTTCTCGGAGCCATGAGTTATGGCTTATGCAGCAGTGCTCTGGCTAGATTAAAACCACCACTCACTGCCTCAGCCAGGTGCCATTGTGCAGCAAATGACTTGAACAATCTTACTTGGCAGCCTTGGAAATGAGGAACTGAGGAACAAGGATGTCAGGGAGGCTTACGTTTCATTTCTGAAGAGTCTTTTGTATGATTGCATGTGCATTTCAAATTAGAAACCAAAAAGTAATATGTGCAAAATTATGGCTAGATAAGAGAAATAAGTTCTGGTGTTCTACATCAGTGTCGGATAACTATAGTTAACAACAATATATAGGTTCAAATAGCTAAAAGGAGAATATTGAATATCCCCAACATAAAGAAATAATGAATGTTTGAGATGATGGATATGCTAATCATCCTGATATGATTGCTATACATAATGTGTTGAAACATCACTATGTACCCCACAAATATGTATAATTATGTGTCAATTACAGGAATAAATAAAAATATTTTAAAAATTATCCAGCGGAGACAAGAAAAGGACTGTCCTCAGGAAGGAGGACCATGTCCCAGAAGGACGTCAACTTTAAACCCACTCTGATGAAGCCTAAAATCAAACCCTAACCCAATTTGCAAAGAAAGAGTTTGAAGGTTGAATCCAACCAACTTAGAGGGCCTTGGAAAATACTTCCGTCTTGTTATAGATCTTCTCTAATAACACGTAATTCTAAGCCTACCCAAGTTAAAATTTAGTCAATCACTAACTGATCCATGCAACAGAACTAACATCAGTGTTCTTCAGAAAGGACAAATGGACTCTGAGGTCCTACAAAGTAGCATCCACAGTCTACCATACAATAAAAAAACTTGATATGCAAAAAGAGAGGATTAAGTGTTAACTCTAGTGAAGAAAAAATCAGTCATTAAAAACAGACCTAAAACATGGACCAGATATTGAACTTTGCAGTAAAAACTTGGAAGCACCTATTTTAAGCATACTTAAAGAATTAAAGGAAAATATGCTTGAAAATTTGAAGAAAATGTGGTCTTAATAAGTGAGCAAACAAAGGATCTCAACAAAAAACAGGATTTTTTTTTAAATGGCAATTCTAAAACACAGAAAGTAAAAGGAATAAAAATTTTAAATTTACTACATGGGCTCAACAGCAGATTATAGATAGCACAAGAGCCAATGAACTCAAGAACCAATACATAGAAACAATGCAAGATTAAAGAAAAGGAACAGCCTGTAGTTCCAGTTACTTGGGAGGCTAAGGCAGGAGAATCGCTTGAACATGGGAGGTGGAGGCTGCAGTGAGCCGAGATTGTGCCACTGCACTCCAGCCTGAGTGACAAAGTGAGAGACTTCATCTCAAAAAAAAAAAAAGAAAGAAAAGGAACAGTATCTTGGGACCTATGAGACAATATCTGTAACAGACACAAAGATGCACTGCCCAGTTCCCCTTTCAAGGAAGGACTTCAAATCTTGCTGCAGGAAATAGGATTGGCACACAGCCTCCAGCTATCAGTTCCTTCAGGACCTGCCTTAACTATAGAGAGTTGTTTGCCTAATTCTGTTTTAAGCAGCTTGCATCTGGTGACTGAATAAGGCAGAGGTACAAAGTCCTGGTTGTTTCAGCCCAGCTGGGCAATGTTAACTCCAGAACTCCCTGCTGTTTGGGCCAATGTTTTGTCTGCCTGCATCTCAGTTCAACTTCTTCCTCTGCCCAGTTGAACTTCTTTCCCCTTATTTTCCCATGGATTAATTCCTATTAAATATTTTGTATCACAAACTCTGTCTCAACATCTGCTTTCAGAGAGCTCAACCTCAAAGAGTTAATACTGGCAGTGTTCTGAAAAATCAGGTGATAAGATGAAGTTTTGGAGATGAATCATTCATTGCTTAGATGACAACGAGAATCCTAAGCTGGTTTTGGTGGAAGACAGACAGCCCAGGCATGTGGAAGTGGGTCAAATGTTGAGCCTTCACCAGTAATAAATTAGAATGGTCTGCTGTTGGAAGGGAATGGATAAGAGGGTGCAATGGATCAGGATTTTCAGACTCATGGATAAAACAGTAGATATAAACATAACAAGAAAGGAGGGCTATTGCTAAGTGGCACTGATGCTCTACTGGAATACAACTAACAACTGACTTATCATAATGGGCAATGAAAACCTATTATGAAGAAGCTTTCATCTCCTGCAGCAGCAGGGCAGAAGATTATTAAGCCCAGGAATTAAGAACCCAAATGGCTGAACTTCAAAGAATTTAAAATCCTCAACTAAGGTACATCTGATAAGCCTAGATCTGAAACTCTGTTTGTGAAAATCTTGGATCCTGACACATGAGATGGACACATCTGTTTGATGCTCCAAAGATTTTGACTCTCTAGACTCATTTGAATCGTCTGAGTATGCATAAATTATCCACTCTTCTCTAGTAAGAGTTAGCACTCCATCCCATGCTGGAAGACAATGCAGAGTCCTCCCTCTCGCAACAGGTACTCCACTCAAAATCTTCCTCCATCTCAAATTTCGGCCAGTAAGTCTATAAGGGTAAATCACAGCATAGCTTAGCTGTGGATGAGCTGATCCTGCTGAAGGAGGAAATGGGCTATACTTTAAGGGAGCTGAAAGATTTAGCCAGCATGTACTGGCAAGATCTAGGAGGCATGTGTGTGGAACTAGACTCTGAGAATGTTAGATTAAGATATTCAGAATATGAAACTGGGTAGGAGAGAGTGTACTGACCTGGTAGTGCTCTCCTGAGATGCTACGCCTTACAACCAGGCAAAGACCAAGGGAGATAGTGCAAACTTGCAGGAAAGTTGACTCTAAGAATCCTGAAAGAAGCCATGGCCCTCTATGAAAGTTTAAATGCCATAATTGTCATGGAAGATGGTAGAAAGGGATTAAAAGGTTTAGGAAAGTAAGTGTGCTGGGATGGATACATATATATAATGGGAAAATCCACCAGATGATTAAGCTCCATGGAAAAGATCAGAGGATACACTATCCACCAGGACCATAAGGAATGCACTGGTGAGGGAAAGTCACCAGTATGGATTAAAAAAAAAGTTCAGCAGTCACTCTCCATTGTAAACCAGGGTTCACGGTAAGAGGCACAGTTATGGAAGAACTCTACTCACTGATGGTAAAGGGAAAAACAGGACCTGGTAGTAATAGAGGCCAAGTGGTGACATTTAATCACCCGGAAGTCATGACGTTGCATTTGTTGCAATAGCAGGCAAAGCCGGAGTGGCAGCCATAGATACTTGTGGAGACATTAATAGAACATGGCATCCTGAGGGACAAAAATCAATGGACATCTGTCCAGGGCATTACTCAACTTGCAGCAGCAGAAAAAGAACAAAGGAAGAATGATTAGGAGACTAATGATAGGGTAGTGACCCCAATAAAATACTATGAGCCCTTGCCCAGTGCTCCAGCCTGTCAGCATTTTCAGTCTCAGAATCCACTGGCTAAATAGGTGCTTAGGTGTCCAGAATGAAGGACCCTGAAAAATTCATGGAAGTATACATGGTAATTGATTCCCCGGTCCTTCCCCAAGGGACCCATAGCCATTTTTAGGTAACTGGGCAATGGAGAAATGATTGTAAGTTGAAAACTACAGTAGCCTCAACCTAAGAAGGGAACAGTGACTAGCTACCTTAAGGGCAATTAGCATAAATGTGAATTTTATTGAGGAATTCTTAGGAATAAACAAGAGGTGAGTTATTTTGTACTTTACCTAAAAAAACTCCACAAAAATCTGTTTGAATATATCTTTCACCACGTTGTTGCTGGTCTCACCCCCATCTCCTTGTATTTACTCCTCCTTGCTTTTTGGGCAGGGTCTATGGGTGGCTAGCCAAACAGTTTCAATAAGATGAAACCCCCAGATGTGGGCAAACCTTGAGAACTTGGTGCCCCTCCATTAGGTTTCTAGGAAGTGGATAGGAAAGCATTGCTTCTTAATTTCTTTTTTTAAATTGTTGTTGATGAATATGTATTAATAGAATAGATTTGATTTTTGACCTTGCATTTTGTGACCTTGCTAAATTAGCTAGGGGTTTTTTGTTTGTTTGTTTTAAAATTCTCTAGGAGTTTTAAATCCGTGGGATTCAGGCATCTCCAGGAAGGACATAAATGTAGCCAAGCCAGCTCTTTCAACAGCAGCAGAGCCTGCAGGAGCTGACTGCTGGAGGCCACCTGGAGACCCCACTCCCTGCAGCTGGAAGCAAATTTTTCTTTGAAGGGGGATGTGAGGAGCACATTTCCATGCCTGCCACAGTCCAGCCCTTGTGCAGGTTGGATCCAGTGCTCCATATACATTTGGGAAGCAGCTACTCAAGTATTCTGGTGGGCCCCTCTCCCTGAGAAGAAATTTAGGAGGTTAGTGAAAAATAACTATTGTTTCCTCCGCTGCAGTTATTCTTAGGGCCTCCATTGACATTCATCTTCTCCTTCTTCCACTTTTCATACTAGAATGCCAACAAAGAATGCTGGCTTCAGTGGTGGCTATTCCTTACTCCATGTAAGAGAATCAACAAAGCAAGCCCTGGGAAATACAAACCCTGGCCTGAGGAGGTGGATGAACACTGAGATAAGAAGTCAGAAGCCAAACTATTTCCCAATCTTATCTTTTCATTAGAACTGTGTAGGGTTTCCATTCAAAGAATCAGAGCTCTGCCCATGTGTGGGTTGGGATGTCCTTCCTTACTCTGACCACACTATTCAGTGTCCTCTGGAAGAAACACCTGAATGATCTGAGCAAGAATTCCCCATGTCTTATCACTTGGTACCTGGAGCACCCTTCTGCTGCCTCTTCTCATGGTTTTTATTCCCCAAGGTTTATTAAGCCTGCAGTGGAGACAGGATTCTGCCTGACTAGACTTCCTTTTGAAAAATCAGCACCTGTTATAGACTGAATTGTGTCTCTCCCTTCTACCACCAAGTTCACATTTGACATGTTGGAGCCCTAAGGTCCAATGTGACTGTATGTGGAAATGGGTTCTTGAGAGGGGTGATTAAAGTGAAATGAAGCCATAAAGGAGACCTGATTCAATAGGACTGTTGTCCTTACAAGAGGAGAAAGACACACCGGAGAAATAGCCATGTGAGGACACAGCAAGAAGGTGGCCATCTGTAAGCAAGGAGGCCTCAGAAGAAGCCAAACCTGCAAACACCTTGATCTTGGACTTCTAGCCTCCAGGACTTGACAAAATACATTTCCATTTTTCAAGCCTCTCAATCTATGATATCTGGTTTTAGCAGTCCTAGCAAACTGTAATATAATACCCAGTCTCCTCCTACGGTGCAGGTGCTAATGATCCTCATTTTAATGCTGCAGTTCCAATTGTGGGCATGTGATCATTGCTCACTCCATCAAAAAATTCCATCCTGGGCCTCAGAGAGTGGTTCAGGGTTGAGTATTCAACCCAAGCCAGACCAATCAGAACAGTCCTGAGTTTTGCCCTAGGACACTGGGAAAGGGGGCACTCCATTTTCCTCCGAGATTGCTTAGTCAATGGACTATAAGCCTGCAGATGCTGGGATTCATCTTTTCCACCATGAAGGAAGGGGCTGTCTGAGAATAAACCCAAGACAGAACACACAGAGCCAGAAGATGGGGAGATAAAGGTTCCAAACATTGCTGTGGAAGCACCTGGCTCCATCCTTACCTCCTGTTACCTACCCTAGACTTGATGTTGTGTGAGCCAACAAACTCCCTCCATGCCTCAGACACTGAGTTTCTTTCTCTCACAACTAAAAAAATCCTGACTAAAGCAGATGCCTTCGTCTTGTCCTACAGTGTGAGTGTTTGAATATGATTTGATATTCTCTAGATAAACGCCAATATGTTATTTAATATTTGTAGCAATTACCAGCCTTTAAGTAAAAAAAAATCTTAAAAAATATTGTAAACTTAGTTTATCTTAATCCTGCATAAGCTACTAAGCTTTTGCATAAACCCACAGGATATGGCTATCCTATTCAGAAAAAGATGCCACATTCCAAAGGCGAGATGTCCAATTTCCCTTAAACTCCTCTAATCACAAGTGAGGGTTCATCTGCCTCCAGCACCACCTCTATTGCAGCTGCTTCCTCTGTGAGGTATGTGAAAGGTTGCAGACACTCCATTTTCTGAAAGGAAACATCAAAGATGAGCTAAGCCTGCAAAGTAAAACCATCATCATTTCTCTCTTAGTATTGACTTAACCAGCCAGATGTACTTCATAGTAAAATCATAATCCCCTTTTCTTCCCTCATTTTAAGAAAGATTTCACTTTGGATTGACTTGAAACAAAGTTGGGACACATTTTCAGTAAAGTGCTTCAGGATGGCAATTAGGTTCTTTTTCTCCTGCTTCCCATGGTAGAATGAACACATTTCTTGAATGAGGTAAATCTTGGTAGACAACTTTACATATATTTTTTAACTTGAAACATTATAATGAATGCTCCTTGGGTACGGGATTGCTCCATCTGAAAGAAAGCCTATAGAAGTATACACTTTTTTTCAAACAAAAATGAAAATAGAATTTTCTTCGTAGCAGTATGTGTCACTCTTAAATACATCAAGGATGCTGACATGACCACAAAATGCATTTATCAATTAAAGGTTGAATCCCATAGGGCCTAAGTATATACAATTATATTTAAATTCGCTCATATAACCCAAAACCAAACTCCAAACACAACCAAGTTATAACTATGCCATTAGGCAAAAGAAAGGCTTGAATAAAAGAATGGAGCATATCCAATTCATTTATATACACAAACCTATTAAATAACTCCATTTGTATGTCTAATATCCATTTCAAACTTAATATGTCAAAAATTGTACTCCTGATTCAACCCAGCCAAGAACAAAAGAAATAAAAAGAAAATTAAAAACAGAAAACAAAAATAATCCTGCATTCTCACATTCTTTCTCATCTCAGTAGATGAAAAAACAAAAATTCTATTTTACCAGTTGTTTAGACTAAAAAATGGGTTGGCGTCTACTTCAACTCCTCTATCTCACAGACCACAACCAAGCCAATCCACTCAACAGGCCTACGTAGAACATACGAGAAACTCAGATCCCAAATCTGATATTTTCTCTTCAGTTTCACCATAACCAGCCTTAGTCAAGCTGCCATGATGTGACATCTTGGTTGTTTTTCACAGCTGCCTATCAGGTCTTCTTATCTTAACCTGCTCTCTTACAGTCTACCCTTAACATAGAGCCATAATAAAGTTTCTTTTGAAACTTATGTTGGATTACACCACTACTATACTCAAAACTCCCCAGTGATTTTCCATCTGAGAGTAAAATCCAAATTTTTTATCTCAGCTGCATGATCATACATAATCTGCACCCCCTGCAACTCTCTGATCTTTTTTCTGCACCTCTCTGATCTTTTTTCTGCACCTCCTACATATCTCTGATCTCATTTTTTGCTACTGTCTCTATGAAAGCCACCATATGGTGGCCTTCACATGGGTTGTATAACACCACGGGGTGGCAGCCCTGCTGTTCACTTCATTCCAGCTATACTAACCCCTTGGTGATTCCCCAAACATTCCAAGTGATGCCCTGCTCACAGCCTTTGCATGTGCTGTTCCCTGTGCCTCACATAATTTCCCCTAGATAGGTGCATGGATTACTCATCACCATATGCAGATAGACTCTCAAATATCACCGTTGCAGAGAGCTTGTCCACGACCATCCTTAAAAAAAAAAAAAAAGGCAGCTCCCTGCCTCAGCACTCTGTAACCTCCAAGTTCTTCTCATCAACATTTATCTTATATATCATATCAAATGGGGCAGAGAATATCTGTATTTTTTACTGCCCTACCAGGCATACAGAAGACCATTCTCATCACTTAGTGGATGCTCTATATTTTCTGTTGAATTAGTAAATATAAAGAAGCTTCCACAAAATTATTAAAATATTTAAACTCAAAATACATATGCTAGTGGCCCTAACATATACTTCCACTTTATCGAAGACAGCATTTCATTCATTCATAATCCAAAAGGTGTGGCCATGTAAGGATAATTAGGTATTCAGAAGGCAGCATGATACATGGGATGTCTATGGCCCAAGACTGATTTCCTTCCTTCCTTCCTTCCTTCCTTCCTTCTTTCCTTTCTTCCTTCCTTCCTTCCTTCTTTCCTCTCTTCCTTCCTTCCTTCCTTCCTCTCTTCCTTCCTTCCTTCCCTTCTCTACTTACTTCCTCTATGTTCTTTTTTGCTTATAATAAATCAGTACATATTTATTATAGAAAATAGAAGTAAATATTTCAAAGGTTGAATTGTCGGACTTGAATGCTTTTAAGTTTCTTGATACTATTGCTAAATCGCTTTCCAATTGATGTTCCACTTTACACTCTCACCAGCGCTACTTGGGGGTCTTTTTTCCTGCACTCAATACAGCCCAGACAATTATTTATTTTACTTTATTATCTTGATGGACAAAAGTTGAAATGACATTGATTGTAAATTTTTATTTTCTTGATTGCCAGTGGGGCACAATTTTCCTTGTTAAGGGAGTCAGGAGACAAACTGCTCTTTCCTCTTGGAATTCTATTTTATGGTTCACAGGGTGTTAGAACTGGAAAGGGTTCAAATCCTTTATTTTACAGATGAGAAGACAAAGCCAGCAAAGGAAAGTATCTTTCTTCTAAGTCATTCACCTAATTTGTAGCAGGACCGAGACCAGAATGACGAATAACTTGACTCTAAACTAACTCTGCCCATTTACACCCATTAAAAAGAGGTTATTATTTTCAAGCTTCTATAACGAGGGAAGAATTTAGAAAATACTTAAAGTGACAGGCAGGGTTCTTACAAATTGCAGCTGTTTGAGAAATTGAACAAATCTGATGGGTCATTTGAGTAATAACACCAGGAACTCAAGGACAGAGAGTGTCAAGAATACACTGAGTTGAAGGACGTGGTCTTTTCAACATGCAAAATAATAGAAGACTTTTCTATCCTGTGAACCTACAGAAGGCAAACAGTTCACCCAGTTCTGCCACTTGGCCATGTGCCCCAGGACTGCGTGATTAGCAGTGCGCTTGGACTGTGTCTAAGCAATCCCAGCAATGGAACTTAAGTTTTCAAAATCAGCTCCAGGGCTTTTGTAATTTCCTCTCCATCACCATTTCTTTAAATCTCCCAGACAGAGGAAGGAATTCTCCACCCAAAGATATCTTCCTGGCTGACTTGGTCTCTGCTTTTTTAATGCATTCTCTCACTGATTCTTGTTGGTCTTGAGCAAAGAATGATTTATCACTGCCACTTCTACAGCATGTAACACAGATACAGTCTCTGTCTGAAAGACATTAAGATCTAAGTAAAATGAGCTAAAGAGTTTCTTCACAGAGAGGATCTCTATGGGAGTGATATTTCACAGGGGATATTGGAGGGAGATTATGTCAGTACAACCTGCAGGAGGGACCTGGGCATGCAACACTGTATGGAGACCTGAAGAGAGTGAAACTGCTGAGGTTCATTATTTCCCAAGATTTGTCAATAACCTTTATCACTTGGTGTTCTGGAATCATGCAGAGGGAGAGAAGGAGAGTAAAGGTCATTTCAAAGTCATTTACTTCAGGCAAAACAGGCAATCCATGGTCTGCTGTACTACTTTTCTGCAGGAGACAAGAGACCCCCAACTGTCTTATACTCTTTGCTGCCTAAAAGATCAGCCCTCTGTGAAGGGAGCCTTTCAGCCATCTCCCAGGCTGTCCCTGCACACAACAGAAGCTTGCAGCCATTAAAGCCTTGGACTCAGACCTCCCAGGTTGAATTGATTGTCTGTCTACCTTCAAGGTCTCTGGACTGAACCAAGCCTGATGTCATCAGTCAGAGAAGCCTAAGCCTCCCAGGTCATCCTTGGCCTCTGCACTCCCCTGAACCTGACCCATCTTTTCAATCCTCTTTGCTTTTGACCCTTGAACCATGCCTGGTGCTCTGTTATCTGAAAATTCCTATATGTCCTCAACCTTTCTGAAAATTTCCTTCATCTTCTGGCCTATCCTCTGACAATACTAATTCCTTTGCTGTCCTCTTTAGTGGATGCTGTTCAGTGGCTGTTCATGTCTTTCAACATTGACTTTTGTACATGGCTATTCATGTCTTTCATGGAGTTGGGATAAGTTCCTTCATGCTATTCACTGCTGTTTCCAAGTCATCTTATTTCTCCTTATTTCAAACCTTGCTCTACCTGGGGAGTTTATGTCATTTGACTTTGCCACTCAGCAAACCTTCCGTCATCATCTATCAACATCCCAACCACATCTCTTATTCTTTGATAATGACTCCGGTAACACTGTATTCCTTTTCACTGCTAATTCTTTCCAAAAAAAATATAAAATCCATTGAGCATATGACCTTTCTGTATCCATGTTTATCTGCATAGCTTTATGTCTTTTTTTTACCCAATTCAAATTACATGGTCCGTCATTATAATCTTTTCACAAACACTCTTAACTTCTTGACTCCACTCCTTCCATTCATAATCAAAAGGTAAAAAAAGAACTCCCCCAATTCCTTCCCTGAAGTGGAGTGGCTGTTACTGGATAAAACTATAAAACTATGCTGTATGGTCTCACTTTAAATTTATGATCACATATTTCAGAAAACAATTTACCACGACTCATCATTCCTACTGGACTTGCCTAATATGTTTCCTTTCTCACTTTCCAAATGGCTATTTCTTATTTTCTTCTTCTTTCAAAACACTCTTTGCCACTTCTCCCTACACATACCTCTCAGCTGATGAACATAATTCATATTGCATAAACTATTAAAAACGTGAATTTTCTTATTTCTACTTCTGAATTAACTAATCTTCCATGGTGTGTACCTGACATGTTTTCTTCTCTCTTATTACATATAAAAGAATGTCTCCACTCTAAGGCCAGTTCCTCCACCAACGCTGTGGATACCATCATCTCTCACCTTCTCAAGGACTTTAATCCTATGGCAATTTAGTCTTCTACCCCATCAATTTCTCCTTTGTTTTTGAGTAAGTCACACCAGTCTACAAATAAGCCCTGGTATATCTAATTTTAAAAACAAATCTCTTATCTGTCCTTTCACCTCTTTCCACCTACCTCCCCATTTATCTCTTCACTCTCAAACAAAATTTCATGGAAGGATCTGTACATTGTCACTGTTTCTAATTCTTTGTCTTGCATTAACCCCTGAATGCAGCACAATAGCCTACCATCTTCACTACTTCAGTGACATTGTTCTTACCAATGTCAGCAATAACTTCAATGTTGCAAATCCAAGAGTTGCTTCTGTGTTCCTATTTTACTTTTCTTTAACTGATTATGGTTTTTTTAATCTAAATAGCTTTGGGGGTACAGGTGGTGTTTGGTTACATGGATAAGTGCTTTAGTGATGATTTCTGAGATTTTGATGCTCCTATCATGCAAGCAATGTACACTGTACCCATTGTGTATTCTTTTATTCCTTACCTCCCTTCCAGACTTCCCCCCAAGTTCCCAAAGTTCACTGTATCATTCTTAAGCATTTGCATCCTCATAGCTTAGCTCCACTTACAAGTGAGAATATACTGTTTGATTCTCCATTCCTGAGTTACTTCACTTAGAACAATTGTCTCCAATTCCATCCAGGTTGCTGCAAATGCCATTATTTCATTTCTTTTTATGGCTGAGTAGTATTCCACGTGGTATACTCCAATGTGGTATATATTCACTACATTTTCTCATTTATTTTGGTATTATCTTTATTATTTCATTCCTTCTTCTAGCTTTGAGCTTAATTTTTTCTTTTTCTAATTCCTTGAGGTGTAGCATTAGGTTATTTATTTGGGATCTTTTTTCTTTTTTAATGTAGATGTTTATTGCTATGAAATTTCCTAGAACTGCTTTTGCTACATCCTGTAAGTTTTGTTATGTAGTGCTTATTTTCATTTGTCTCAAGATATTTTTAAATTTCTCATTTAATTTATTCTTTGGCCCATTGGTTGCTCAGGAGCATATTAATTTCCATGCATGTGTAAATTTTCTGAGATTCTTCCTGTTAATGACCTCTAGTTTCATACCATTGTGATCAGAAAAGATATATGTTATAATTTTAATCTTAAATTTGCTAAAACTTGTTTTGTGGCCTAATATATGACCCATCCTGAAGAATGTTCTGTGTGCATTTGAAAATAATGTGTATTCTACTGCTGCTAGATGGAATTTTCTGTATGTGTCTATTAGGTCCATTTGGTCTAAAGTGTAGTTTAAGTCCATTATTTTCTTATTGATTTTTTGTCTCAATGATCTGTCCATTGTCAAAATTAAGTGAAGTCTCCTAGAGTTATTGTATTGCAGTCTATGTCTTCTTCCAGGTCTATTAATATTTGCTTTATATATTTAGATGCTCTGGTGTTAGGTACATATATATTTGTAATTGTTATATCCTCTTGATGAATTGACCTCTTTATCATTGTATAATTATCTTCTTTGTCTCGTTTTACCATTTTTTATTAAAGTCTGTTTTATCTAAGTGTAGCTACCCTTAACATCTTTTGGTTTTTATTTGCATGAATTTTTTTATCCTTTCACTTTCAATGTATATGCATCCTTAAAGGTAAATGAGTCTTTTGTAAGCAGCATATAGTTGGGTTTTGTTTGTCCTTTTTTATTTAATCCATTCAGCCACTCTGTTTCTTGTTATGAGAATTTGGTTCATTTATATTAAAGGTAATTATTAGTAAATAAGGACTTACTACTGCTATTTTGTTCATTGTTTTCAGGTTGTTTTGGAGATCTTTTGTTCCTTTTTTTTCTGGTTCTGTATTTCTTTGTGATTAGATAGTTTTCTCTAGCGTTATGCTTTGATTCCTTACTTCTTATCTTTTGGGTATCTACTACAGGCTTTTGCTTTGTGGTTACCATGAAGCTTACATAAAACATCTTCTAGTTATAACAAGTTATTTTAGCTGATAACACCTTAACTTTGATTGCGTAAAAATATTTAACAACTTTACGCCATCCCCTCACACACATTTTATGGTTTTAGTGTCACAATTTATGTCTTTTTGTATTGTTTACCCATTGCATTATTGTGGTATTATTACTGTAAATATGTTTGTCTTTTAACCTTCATACTAAAATAAATAAGTGATTTAAGTGATTTGATTAGCATCTCAGCAACATTCATCACAGTTGACCACTTCATTGGTCTTAAATGCTTTCTTCTTTTAGCTTCATGACATCACACTCCCGTAATATCCTGGTTTTCCTTTCACCAAAGAAACTTTCCTCTTTTTAAGTCTTCTTTCATGAGTTCTCATACTTTGAAAGATCTGGAGATTCCGGAGTGACCAAGGACCTGGTTCTGAGAACTCTTTTCTTGCAATCTACTTTCCCCCTTTAATGATTAAAAAATGCCATCTACATGTTAGGGACTCACAAACTAAGCAATATATATTACATACATTTAAAATAGGCTTACTTGGTCATAAATGAATGCACAAGTTTCAAATATGTACAGGAATGCTGTAAGCCTGGGAAGAAATAATGCCATCACCTGGGAATGTGTTTTTCTCACTTCTCAGGAATACCAAATGGAATAATGAGAATAATTAACAATCTAGTGCACATATTTTCTGCCAATTTAGGGTTTTTATTCAGTGAAATCTCTGATACTATATGTGATAAAGTATATAAAGTTGTGTACATGCATGTGTTTAGATGCGTATATGTGTGTCTGTGTGTCTGTGTTTCCTCAGATGGTGTTCATAGTTTTATCAGATTCTCTTTGGAATTTGGGGTGGGTTTGTTTTCTGAAGCAGATAGTTTAAGATTTTACTGATCTGAGCTGTTGCCATTGTGAGTTTATCTTTGTGGCCACTGTCTATCCCAAGCAAATACTTCCAGAGTTAAATTCATCAGATGTAAATTTTACTGTGTGCAGTATAGTGCCTATATTTCATTTTTGTATGTCTATGTTTACTAATTATTAATTATATGAGTAGAATAAAAGACAAATAGTTTTATTACTGCTTTGCTAATACCATTCCACTAAATTTGAAACCACTGATCATTGATTTTGCATATTGATCTTATATCCAGACACCTTAAAAATTATTTTATTTGTTCTTACACATTTTCAACAATAGACAATTATTCTTTTAACAAAAAAGTTTCTTGATGATATTTTTGCCCAGACTAATTTTTATACTTTAAATAAACTTATTAAAACATTTGCAAGAATATTTTCAAACTAAAATCAGGAAAATGGAAATTAAAACAATAAGATCATTTTTGCTGATAACTTGCATTTATTTTTAAGTTCGATAATAGCTAATGTTGGCAGTGCTGTAAACAACTAGCTTTATATAGCAAATTGGCCTAAGCTTTTGTGAGGCAATATGGCAGAGCAAAAAAATATTTAAGTGCCAAACATGTTTGCCCAAAGAGTTATACCTAGAAGTATATATAATATAGAATTTCTGGGAGATATACATGAAATGATATATGGATCTTCATGGAGGAGATGACACTTGAGCTGAGACTGGAAGGAAGATTAATAAAATTTTGTATGAAAAGATCAAAATAAATTTAAAAATAAATTTTGTCTTGCTTTGTTTTTTGTTAAAAATCAACTTAGGCAAAAAGGGTAATTGGTTGACTCACATCACTGGAGAAGATCAGATAGGGCTGCAGAAAGCTGAAATCAGGGACTTGAGGTTACAGGGTGCCCCAGAGCTGGTTTCTGCTTCATACCAGCTGTCAGCTTCATTATTTCCTGAGGCACGTGAGTTTTCTCCATAAGACTGGGAGCAGCTCCTAGACACATATCTTCTTGGTTTGCCACCTGACAGTAAAGACCACTCTTTTCCAAGTTACAAGTGGAAAATTCTAAAGGAAAGACTGATCAGCCTGGTTTGTGTTTTGTTATCTCTGTCAGGTCTCTGGCAGAAGATAGGTAAATTGGCAGAGTATTATCACTGGCCAAGGAATAAGCAGTTCCTTGAAAAGAGCTGAGTCATCCTCAAAAAGAAAGGGGTGTTAGACAATCCAACAACAAGTGCATAATTCAAAAGGAAAAAGCCAGGAGAGGTACCTTAGTCATATGGCACTTCTTCAGTCTCATTTACAGAGGAGATAACATAATCTGCTTCCACAAAATTCCTTGTAAGTGCGTTGGGACTTAGGTTTCCCCATTGCTGCTTATCCTTAGAGGCATGCCAGAGGACTTTCAAAAGTGAGCTAAGCATTTTTTGCTACAGATGGATCTTTTCATTGAAAACAAAATATTTGCATAGAGCATAGCATATAATAATAGCACAGCAGCATTGGAACTATGGGTGGCAAAGAGCTTGGCAGCTGTTTGTGTCTGCTATGGCATTAATTAAATATTTTAGCTCTGGTGTTTATTGGTATGTGGACAGTGTTTCAAACCTTGCAGAGTTTGAACCACCAATTTTTGCTATAATATGCTCTTAATGTCATGAGAATTGTATCTGGTCTCTTTTGCTCTTGCACCAGACTCATGCAGATTTCATTCTAAGGTACCATGAGGCTAGAAAGGTGAAGGCCACAGGGACAGAGAGCCCAGTCCCCACTGCAGGGGTCTCCTTTTGCTTTCCAAAGTTAAAAAAAAAAAAAAAAGCTTTATTGTTTTGATCATAAATAAGATCCCTCTTCTATAATGTTCCCTGAGGCACACATCTTCCTAAAAATATATCTCCTTTATAGTGAAGCCTTTTGAGAAATTCTTCTCTTTCAAGAAAATTTCAACCTCCTTAGGATATTTTTTGTCCCTCTGGAAAGTAATTCAGAATTATACATTAAACTTTCTATTTACCTTATATTTAAATAACAGTTAAATCAAATTACAAATGACTAGATTTTGTATGTAGTCTCATACAATGATTACTACTGCAAAATAAGGATCTTGGCCGGGTGCGGTGGCTCACGCCTGCAATCCCAGCACTTTGGGAGGCTGAGATGGGTGGATCACTTGAGCTCAGGAGTTCAAGACCAGCCTGGCCAACATAGTGAAACCCCATCTCTACTAAAAATACAAAAATTAGCTGGGCGTGGCAGCGGGCACCTGTAATCCCAGCTCCTCAGGAGGCTGAAGCAGGAGAATCTATTGAACCCGGGAGGCAGAGGTTGCAGTTAGCTGAGATCGCACCACTGCACTCCAGCCTGGGCAACAGAGCGAGACTCTGTCTCAAAAAAAAAAAAAAAAACTTAAGAAATCACAAGATCCTTGTGGACTATCAGAAACTAACTAAAATCATGCTAATTTTGCCCAATGTATGCATTGTCGATACATAATCTTTAAATAACCAAAATATTGGCTTATCAGGATATACTAATTTTAATAGTCTACATAAGAGAATGTTTTTTTTTCTTTTTTTTTTTTTGAGACAGAGTCTTGCTCTGTCACTCAGGCTGGATTAGAGTGGCTCAATCTTGGCTCACTGCAAGCTCTGCCTCCCGGGTTCATGCCATAAGAGAATGTTTTCTATGATTTTATTTAAATACAATTAACACTATTTTTTTGTCATGAGTATTACACTGACAATTCATGAGATATTACTTCACGACAACAAGTAAGTGTCTTGTCAAGGACCAAAAATGGTAAAAACATTAGCAAAGAGCATAGGGTACACGATCTGCTCAACAGACTTTGTTGGCCAATGCTAAGTGAACTGCACATTTGATCCTACAGCAAAGGTAGATTTCACAGGCACCATTGAAGTACTTGAGAACACCTGTTTAGCATAAGGCAATGTGGAATTGTATTTCATTTACCAAAGTTAATTCAATGCCATCCATCAGCCATTTCTTGAATATCTACTATGTGTTCTGAAGTCATTTCCTTTTCGTTTTATTGAATCATCCATTCTCTTTATGTTGACTTGTTCATGCCAGTTTTTCTCAGAGGAATGCCTCTGTTTCTTCAACAAGCGATTGTGTCCGTGTAGACTCAGCCAGAGCTCAGCTCTCAGTAGCCACTCTCCTATTCAGGAGCTCATGTCTAACACCAAAGGAAAGACTCAAGTATCTAGAATCAATTTGATAAGAACCCCTGCATACTTTGTCTAAGGTTTATAATCTTGTTGGATCACCGCTAAACTACGTCCTTAGAAAAATAAGGAAAAGACCAATCAGGCAAAATTGTTCCAATTATCCATTTTACATTAGCTTTGGAGGTTTGATCATGGTGGTTATGATGACCTTCTTCTTCTGTATCATGGGATATAATTTCTGTCCCAGCCAAACGGCCAACTTTCCTTTTTTGAAGTTTCATTTTGGATACCTGTTTCATTTCCTGGCCAGTGTCAGTAATCCACAATGGGCTCACTTCTCCAGCATCCTCCCCCTGAGCACATGACTCCACTTTGGGTGGTATTTAAAGATCTCTGCCTCTTTCAACGTTTAGCATTTCCCCAAGACTACCTCTGATTACTTTCCCTGCCAATATGTCTATTTGTTCTCTAAAGGAATTCAAGTAGTGACACAATTATAATTATATTCAGATTATCTTTAATGATGTCATTTGATTTTGGTACATAACAAAGAATAAAAGTGAACTATATGAATCATGTAACCCTACTTGAAATAAGGACCCAATGTGAATTAACTCCTAAATCCCTTTAACAACTAATTATATGTTGTATTTATTGCTGTTTTTGATAGTATAAACTTCCTAGTATGCCATTCCCCCAAGGGAGACATTTTTAATAGTAGTAGAGATACATTTGACTTAGTCAAAAGTTATCTGGAAATGAATCATTCAACAATATGTCATGTAATAATAGATATTTCTATCTATATAAGGTACCGAGATCTTGTCTCTTGAAGACATTAGCATCCTTTGGAATTAAACCATCTCGCATTCATAATGAGTTTCCTCTTAAAGAAGTGATTGGCCTTGGAATTATGGTTTTGGAAACAAATGACAGCCCTGTATTCAACAAACCTAATCAAAAATAATAAATTGAAGTGTTGCATCACTAATAGTTTAGATTTCATCAGACTTATGCCACTTGCTACAGAAGTTTTTCTTTTAACTATCATTATTACTTAACATTGTCTGTGTTTTTAGCCAATGTGCTAAAGCAAGGCAAGATAAGTATTACTCTTAGAAAATAATTGTTATTTTAAAATAATATAATTTCCCTATCTAGAAAAACCCAGAAAAAAACAGGGAAAACTTTTGGAACCCGTAAAATCTATTCAGTATTATGGCGTTAAATACAACATTAATTTAACAAATTCATAGCTTTGTTTTATATTAGCAATAATCAGATAGTATAATGAAATTAAACCCATTTATAATAGCATCAGTTATTATAAAATGTACAGAAATTTACTTTATGAGAAATGTGCAAGCTTGATATAAAGAAAACAGTTTAAACATTATAGAAAGTCATCAAAGAAGAATTGAAAAGGTAGGAAATTATACCATGTTCCAATATAGATAATCTCAATAATATAAATCTGCCACCTCATCTAAAATGCATTCTATAAATGTAGTACCATTGCAGTCAAAGTTCCAAAGGGTTTGTTCCACTGGCAAATTAATCTTAAAGTTCATCAGAAAGATTTAATCTCAGATTCAATGGTAATTATAAGGAATTAGTTTGAGAGCAAGATGACAAGATTATTAGATTTTAACTGCTCCATGCAGCCATTTATGTGATAATTATGTAAGGAAAAACTTAAATATTTTAATGAAACAGATGGGGGTATAAGGAGAACAGATGTTGAAATCTTACACTATCTTTATCTCTTCTCAACTTTCCTCTTCTGTTCCTTTCAGTAATCAATGAATCATCTTGGGTGACATCTTCTAGTTTTGACGCTCCTAACCTCATCTGAGCATTGCTGAACCAATTCCTTTAAAATATTCCACATCTCCATTCTCTCCATGCTTCAAAACCTTCAAAAGACTGTTTTCCTAATATTGCACAAGTGCTTCAAAATTTGCAAAGGCCTGCAGTTGACTTTCAATGAAATTTAAATGACCACATACATAGTTTTTAGGTGTTACATCATGAAGTTAGACATACTTCACACTAACAAACAACGAAATCTTAGGTGTATTTTTAAAACCTCACTAAGCCTCAATGTCCTTAATGAGCTTTATAATATTGTCTCATAGAGTTGGTGTGCCAATTATAAAACAATCTATTGAATATCAAAGTTTTTGTATTTATAGATGCAGAGCACTGAGTGGAATGAAAGATAGCCCTTCTCTCTTATCCCGAGAAGCTGGATGGACATTGTGCTATGAGTTCTGCATCTCTTTCCTTGGCACTTTAGATCTTTGAAGTGAAAACAGAAATTTTCAAGCACCCCTAACACCCAGGATGTCTCAGCGTCTCAGTGGGCAGAAATAGATGAGCACAGAAGTAAGAGATTTTGAGACTCCTTCCTTAGGGTTAAAGGGTAGTGTATTAGCCTATTCTCACACTTCTATAAAGATGCTACCTGAGACTGGTTAATTTATAAACAAAAGAGGTTTAATTGACTCATAGTTCTACATGGTTGGGGAGGCCCTGGAAACTTACAATCCTGGTGGAAGGCTAAGAGGAGGCAAGGCATGTCTTAAGTGGGGACAGGAGAGAGAGAGAAAGTGCAGCAGAAACTGCTGCTTATAAAACCATCAGATCTCGTGAGAACCCACTCACTGTCATGAGAACAGCATGGGGGAAATCACTCCCATGATCCAATCACCTCCCACTAAGTCCCTCCCTTGACACATGGGGATTACAATTTGAGATGAGATTTGGGTGGGGACACAGAGCCAAACCATATCAGATAGTAAATGGGACATTTTAGGTCCATGAATAGTGGGAGTAGTACCTGGTTTCCACAAGGAAACCTTCAGAACCCTAAATGGGAAAAGCCACAAAGTACTTTTTCCTTGACAATGATTCTTATGCTGGTGCTTGACACAGAACATCAGAGTTACTTGTCTTCAAGGAGCCCCGTAAGCTTGGAAGTTGAGCACAGCAAAGTGAACTCAAGGCCAGCAGACTCATCTCTAAATGTTCTGTTCTGGTACTCAGGCGTGGTCTGAGAAAGGAGAAGAGTTCCCATAAAACAGAACCAAGAGAGAATTTTCCATCATCTGAGCGAGTAGGATTGGGGAGTAGATTTAAATTATATTAAAAAATTGTTTACCATAAAATTGCTTTCACCTGAAGTCATGGAATAAAGTTTCATGCATACTACATAAAACACAATGAAAATAAGGCATTCAGTAGTAGCAGGCATATATAAATGCCCACTCCATGGGCATGATAGTAGCAGAGACATACAAATGCCCACTCCATGTCAGCAATTATTATCATTTTTTATTATTTATGTTTCATTCATGACACATCTTTAACCAATACCATGCGAGCCGCACATGTTCCCCAGTGTGGCACCTCTACTCCAGGCAATATGGTACATCTATTCCAGGTAGGCTGTTCCTTTGTAGCTCCCATGGCTATTTACTTACTACCATCTTTGTCCTTGTTGGTTTCACTATCTGCATTCCCAGTGCTAGGCCGTTCTCTCTCTGACATTCTGTTTGTATCCATTCTTTATAGCCACATTCAAAGTAAACTTCCCCCAAGAAAACTTTCTTGAATAACCCTTGATATTCTCCATTGTCCCTAGGGTTTATTTATAGAACACATGGCATCAGCAGATGCTGACCATGCCCACTCATGTCCCTTCACTCCTCACCATTTCTACAGGAAGCTGTGACTCTGCCTGAAGGATTTCTGTGGTCAATGGAACATGCCCAGCTCATGTGTAGAGCAGGAGGAAGTGCTCCTGCTCCAGAATTCCCCAGAAACAAAGCAACCCTCAAGCAATGACATCTGAAAGTTGAAGGACAGATACTTCAGCTTTGTCAGTATGTTGTATGGGACAACTCAGTCCCTACATAGTCTAAACGGTCCGGCATGATTCATCTCCTACAGCAATAAATAACCTGCTAATAACGCACTCGAATTGGCATCCTTCCTTTCCCTCCCTCGCATTCCCACATCCCTAAAGGTACTTTCTGGTAGATACTTCCTATCATCTTCCCACACACCTTCTCCACCCAAATTCTTGTTTATAGGTCTGCTCGTTGGGGACAGAACGGAAACAACATCACCTCCCACTTTCTTACATGCTGCCTTAAAGATAATTATTTCCCTTCCTTAATTATTATCTTCCCAACAAGATTATAAACTCCCCTGGTGCAGAGCATACTGCTGGTCTGTGAACTATTTGTTGGTCTGTGAGCCATTTGTCACTGCAATGAGATAAGCACAGAAATCAAGAGTAAGTGTTTAGAAATTCTTATAGCAATTTTCCATTGCCAGAACATCCAAGCATGTGATCAGTGGGCTTACCCAGTGAACAGGCAGTGACCAGTTAGATAGTGTGGAAATGCGTGTGATGAGTCCCATGGTGCACGCTGTCTTTTAGTCACATGCAGGATAACCATGTAGCAAACATGAAAAGGTGAGAAGCTTGTGCTGAAGATCCACATAATGCTGGTAACAGGCAAGCCATTAAAATGGATAAAAGCACTCACAGTTTGTAATATAAATAGGAAAAAATACATGTCTGTCTCTTTTTACCCTGTTTAGGAATACTTCGCCTACTCTAAAGTCAAAATTATATTCTGCTATGTTTTCTCCTAGACAATTTTTGTTTTACTTTGTGACTAATTTTAATTAATTTTATATATTACATGAGGCAGGAATTGAAGCTTATTATTTTATTATAAGTAACATTTTTCTGGTGACCACGGAAGCAACTATACTGTGAAAACCCCCAACCCAAAGGCTAACTTTGGGTGAGTGGTGGGGTCCGGTAACATCTTTCTCACAAACCACAAAGGGACAATACTAAGAAGACCCCTCTGACCCAAAGGAAATAGACTGCAGCACTGATTGGATGACTTTGGGTAAGTGGTAGAGTACCTAAGTAAAGAATGAGATTGGGTTAGAGACCCAACTTAGGGGAGTTAAAGTCTCTCCTACAACAGAGTGGGTTAGAGGCCCCTCTTAATAAAAGGCAAGGACGCTTGACCGATCTTGGGTTAGAGGCCCAACTTAGGCGGGTTAGAGTCCCTTCTAAGATTTAGGGGGTTAGAGGCCGCTCTCGCTAAAGTCCCTCTGGGCTAAGAACAAGTTTGGCATTATGGGATGTTAACTGCTATTCTTTTTGGAATAATCTGTCTTGTACTCTTTGCTGATGGCTGTGGGTGACAGGGTTAGGCATGTACAGGATCATGGGACATGGGGAGCTTTTTCCTCCCTAAAAGGGGAAACATGAGAGCTGATGGGACTGCTAGGAAAAAATCCCTTCACAACAGTAGCCACAGCTGCCTGAAATTTTCAGTGTCACTGCAGTGGGTGGGTCTTTCTCTGGCCTCCCTAGGCATTTCACCTTCCCCACCCTGCCACAGACAATGCTTTTCTCTCTCTCTTTTCCCTTTCTTTTCCCTTACTCAGGGCAACCACCTTGCCTAGAGACCACGTGTTGAAACTCCAAGTCGGAGGTTGGATTAAAGATGAAGAGGCCCATCTGGGGGCAAATTTAAGCCTTGCCAGTTTAATATTGGGTGCTAAGCAGAGTAGCTACTGTCTATGTTTTATCACATATATTTTGCTCTGGCCAGAATGAAAAAATAATAATATTCCTTATAGTGCAGCTTGGCCCCCAGGGAGGTGGTGCCACAAGCCTGCAAGCCGGATCACTAGGGCTGCTCAGGGAAAGGGAACCCAGAAGCCTGGCATGCTGGCAAAGGGTAAGAATTTCTTACCAGTCAGATTTCTGGCTTCTCTCTGTCCATGCAAACAGTTGAATGAATGGAAAAAAAAAAAAAAAAAAGATCAGTATGTATCTCCTCTGTAAAGTTTTAATTAATGTGAAAAAGAATTCTAAGGCTAGCCTTAAACTGGTGTATTTTGTGCTATGAATTCGTTTTTCCATGTCGAGGGGTACTTCAGGATAAAACACAGGCTTAGAACACCTGTAAGCCCACTTTTCAAGACAACCCAGCAAACTGGTCAGTAACAAACTTGGCTGCAGGTCCCTGAAACAAACAGAAAAACCACATGAAGTCTCCACGTAGTTTTATGCCCTTGGGAGCTTGACCTTTTAACCATGTGGCAGTAATTTCTTTTGGTCTCCGCCTTCGGGGAACAAGAATTTTAGGGTTCATGTCATAGTTAGCTCTAAAAATTATATTAAATAGAAGCTTTTGCAAGCTCGAAATTAGCTACTCTGACTCATTCTGGAAAAAGAAATGGAGACTGCCCGTTGCTATAACCCACTAGCTAAGGTTTTGCACTTTCACAGTGGTGGTCCAAGTTCGATTCCTCACCTAGGGAGTAAGTAGTTTCTGGTTTAATATCTTTGTGACCTTGTCTAGTCTCTTCTTCGTGGACTGTCTTAAATTTTCCTTTCTCTAAGCACCTAGGAGGTGACCTTTGGTGAAGTTCAAAAGCCAAAAACCCAGAAACATTGGCCATTTGGCATATTAAATTCTAAAAGAACTTTATTAAAGAGTGCTATGGTTAAAATCAGCTTAATTAAAAGTGGATAAACAAGCTATAGATACATTTTAAAGGCCTTTATGTTTTTCTCTTCTTGGAACTTGTTTTTCTGGAAAAATGTTTTTTCTTCTCAGTCAGCTGAATTATTTTTCTCCATCTTTTTTTGTCTTGCCACTCTTAATGCACAAATGAGAGGCCCTAAGGTAACTTCTGGTAGCCTGGGAGTCCTTGGGAAAAACAGAAGAGGTGCCACAGACCCCGTTTTGAGGAAAAAAAAAAAAAAAAACACTTCTGTTTTCTTCGTGAAACTCCAGGAATTAAAAGCAGATAGATCCCTCTCCAAATTAAAGGCTCTGTTTTGTTTCGCATTGTGTTATCTGATGGTTTTGAGTTTGGGTGGGGGTATCAGAAATTACTTCACATTATGAGAGAGCTTTGGTGTGGAATGACTGGGTAGGAAATATACTTTAAGTCATGGCTAATAGTAGTTATGAAGGGATACTTGACTCTTTGCACACTTGGATCAGAGAAGCATGCTCTTGGCCACCTGGAAGATAAGGAAACATTCCCACCCCACGCTGGGAGACAAGACTCTCATGAGGGATGGGCTGATACAAAATGGGCTGATTGGCTTTGGGTTGCCTTGCAATGAAATGCAGAGTAGAAGCACTGCACTGTCTTCTCCTGCATTATTTCCCTCCTTTTGGAGATTCAGGAGCCAGTATAAAATGACATCCTTATTTTGGGGATCTGTCTTTGCCTTCAGCTGCTTATTTGCTGCTAATTTAGCCCTAGAAACACATGCTTTCCTGGCCCTGTTTTTCCAAGGGCTCCACCCTGAAGCCCATAATCTAATTAAGAAACTGGCAAATGAAAAATCTTACAAGTGCTGACTCTTCTGACTATGTATGTATGTGTGTTGTATGTTTATATATAAAAGAGCTCTCATTAATTAGCTTAGAAAAATAAGCACTTAAACCAAATATTTTGTCAGAACAATAGAAACCTTAATGCTTTTTGTTCACATCACTTTAGTAATCTTTTGGAAATAAAGACAGTTTTAATGATTATCGGTAAAATAAAATGTCTTGAAAATGTAGACATTTGGTCTAAATTAAGGTCAGATATCAGATTTGTTAAATGCTTTAAGGTCGAACTGTTTCTTTGACTTTTGAAAATTGTTCATTTTACCTACCTTAAAGCCATTAGATTCTAGATGAGGCCTGGGGACATGTGGGGTTAGCCACACCCCCTAGCTATGCTGGAGAGTCAGCTCTTATCTGCACTTCTGCTTGGTGTGTCCTAGGCTAGGCTCCACACCTAGTACATAATTAAAATCTCAAACTTACTAAGGTTTCCACCAAAAATAAAAGTTTCTAAGAGTTAACATTATAACATGTAATTAAAACTACTAAAGAAACAATTTTGCATGCAAGTTGTGTAAAGAAAGTAAAATGTGTTTTGGTGAAAGATTATAAGAAGTCATGGGAATGTGGACCTTTTTTCTGCCTAGATTAAGGTGTTAAAGGATTGTTTTAAGTAAGAAAATAATCTAAAGATTTAAACAAGTTGTGGAAGGTTCATAAAAATTAATTGTAAGAGATTTTGTGTGTGAACATATTGGCTAAAGTTAAAGGGGGTATTATTCAGTTTTTCCATAAATTAAACATTGGAATCAAAGCACAACAGGTTTTTCTGATCTGCTCTTTCCAAAAAAAAAAAAAATGTAAAGGGTTATAAAGGTTTATAAGACTCTTACCTTATGGTTACACATTAAAATTGGGTAAATATGTCTATAAGGTTTTATTAAACATTGACTTTAACATTAATAGGACATTAATGTAAAAGTTAAATTTGGCTTATTTGGTATAAAAATCACACGGGAAGCATTAACAAATGTGAAATGGTATTTTGCTTTCTTGGAACTATATTTGCATAAATATGTTATTGGTATATGTTCCAAAGTTATGGGAAACTCCTATAATTCTAATATGAATTAGTGTATGTTATTAATAATTATAATTATATAAAATTTTCTGTGCCACAGAAGTTACATTTCCTTATCAAGTGTGGCTTTAATAGTGACTGTCCTAAAACATTTTGTCATCCACAGACAATTGTTGTCTTGTTTTAATCCTCTTTAGAAGGTGGTTTATAATCAACTATAGAACTCTAGCAGGTATTCTTAAATGCAGGTTTCTAATTGAAAATTGTAACACTAGAATAGAGGAAGCAATTTTCAGAACTCTCTTGAAGAGCTGGAATGTTCATGAATATCAAATAGAACATGAGTTAACTGAATTAACTGAACCAATAGAAAACTGCAGTAATCTTTTTAACTTTGCTTAAAACGTTGCTGATCCTTTATTTTGTTTCTCAGAGTCAAGGAAACTTTTTTTCTTTTTTGAGCTATTTACAGCTTTCAGCAATTGAGTAAAGTATACTCCTGTGAACAAAATTTAGACCATATTTGTTTCTCTCTACCTGATTTCTCTGGAATTTGGAAACTAGTTGTGAGTATCCTTAACTTATGGCAATATAGTTATTTGCATAGGTGCAATAAGAATCTGTTTTCGGGGAGGAGCCAAGATGGCCAAATAGGAACAGCTCCGGTCTACAGCTCCCAGCGTGAGTGACGCAGAAGACGGGTGATTTCTGCATTTCCATCTCAGGTACCGGGTTCATCTCACTAGGGAGTGCCAGACAGTGGGCGCAGGCCAGTGGGTGCATGCACCGTGCGTGAGCCAAAGCAGGGCGAGGCATTGCCTCACCTGGGAAGTGCAAGGGGTCAGGGAGTTCCCTTTCCGAGTCAAAGAAAGGGGTGACGGACGCACCTGGAAAATTGGGTCACTCCCACCCGAATATTGCGCTTTTCAGACCGGCTTAAAAAACGGCACACCACGAGACTATATCCCACACCTGGCTCGGAGGGTCCTATGCCCACGGAATCTCGCTGATTGCTAGCATAGGAGGCTGAGATCAAACTGCAAGTCGGCAGCGAGGCTGGGGGAGGGGCGCCCGCCATTGCCCAGGCTTGCTTAGGTAAACAAAGCAGCCGGGAAGCTCCAACTGGCTGGAGCCCACCACAGTTCAAGGAGGCCTGCCTGCCACTGTAGGCTCCACCTCTGGGGGCAGGGCACAGACAAACAAAAAGAGAGCAGTAACCTCTGCAGACTTAAATGTCCCTGTCTGACAGCTTTGAAGAGAGCAGTGGTTCTCCCAGCACGCAGCTGGAGATCTGAGAACCAGCAGACTGCCTCTTCAAGTGGGTCCCTGACCCCTGACCACCGAGCAGCCTAACTGGGAGGCACCCCGCAGCAGGGGCACACTGACACCTCACAAGGCAGGGTATTCCAACAGACCTGCAGCTGAGGGTCCTGTCTCTTAGAAGGAAAACTAACAAACAGAAAGGACATCCACACCGAAAACCCATCTGTACATCACCATCATCAAAGACCAAAAGTAGATAAAACCACAAAGATGGGGAAAAAACGGAACAGAAAAACTGGAAACTCTAAAACACAGAGCGCCTCTCCTCCTCCAAAGGAACGCAGTTCCTCACCAGCAACGGAACAAAGCTGGATGGAGAATGACTTTGACGAGCTGAGAGAAGAAGGCTTCAGATGATCAAATTACTCTGAGCTACGGGAGGACATTCAAACCAAAGGCAAAGAAGTTGAAAACTTTGAAAAAAATTTAGAAGAATGTATAACTAGAATAACCAATACAGAGAAGTGCTTAAAGGAGCTGATGGAGCTGAAAACCAAGGCTCGAGAACTATGTGAAGAATGCAGAAGCCTCAGGAGCTGATGTGATCAACTGGAAGAAAGGGTATCAGCAATGGAAGATGAAATGAATGAAATGAAGCGAGAAGGGAAGTTTAGAGAAAAAAGAATAAAAACAAATGAGCAAAGCCTCCAAGAAATATGGGACTATGTGAAAAGACCAAATCTACGTCTGATTGGTGTACCTGAAAGTGATGGGGAGAATGGAACCAAGTTAGAAAACACTCTGCAGGATATTATCCAGGAGAACTTCCCCAATCTAGCAAGGCAGGCCAACGTTCAGATTCAGGAAATACAGAGAACGCCACAAAGATACTCCTCGAGAAGAGCAACTCCAAGACACATAATTGTCAGATTCACCAAAGTTGAAATGAAGGAAAAAATGTTAAGGGCAGCCAGAGAGAAAGGCCGGGTTACTCTCAAAGGGAAGCCCATCAGACTAACAGCGGATCTCTCGGCAGAAACCCTACAAGCCAGAAGAGAGTGGGGGCCAATATTCAACATTCTTAAAGAAAAGAATTTTCAACCCAGAATTTCATATCCAGCCAAACTAAGCTTCATAAGTGAAGGAGAAATAAAATACTTTACAGAAAAGCAAATGCTGAGAGATTTTGTCACCACCAGGCCTGCCCTAAAAGAGCTCCTGAAGGAAGCACTAAACATGGAAAGGAACAACCGGTACCAGCTGCTGCAAAATCATGCCAAAATGTAAAGACCATCGAGACTAGGAAGAAACTGCATCAACTAACGAGCAAAATCACCAGCTAACATCATAATGACAGGATCAAATTCACACATAACAATATTAACTTTAAATGTAAATGGACTAAATTCTCCAATTAAAAGACACAGACTGGCAAGTTGGATAAAGAGTCAAGACCCATCAGTGTGCTGTATTCAGGAAACCCATCTCACATGCAGAGACACACATAGGCTCAAAATAAAAGGATGGAGGAAGATCTACCAAGCAAATGGAAAACAAAAAAAGGCAGGGGTTGCAATCCTAGTCTCTGATAAAACAGACTTTAAACCAACAAAGATCAAAAGAGACAAAGAAGGCCATTACATAATGGTAAAGGGATCAATTCAACAAGAGGAGCTAACTATCCTAAATATATATGCACCCAATACAGGAGCACCCAGATTCATAAAGCAAGTCCTGAGTGACCTACAAAGAGACTTAGACTCCCACACATTAATAATGGGAGACTTTAACACCCCACTGTCAACATTAGACAGATCAACGAGACAGAAAGTCAACAAGGATACCCTGGAATTGAACTCAGCTCTGCACCAAGTGGACCTAATAGACATCTACAGAACTCTCTACCCCAAATCAACAGAATATACATTTTTTTCAGCACCACACCACACCTATTCCAAAATTGACCACATAGTTGGAAGTAAAGCTCTCCTCAGCAAATGTAAAAGAACAGAAATTATAACAAACTATCTCTCAGACCACAGTGCAATCAAACTAGAACTCAGGATTAAGAATCTCACTCAAAGCCGCTCAACTACATGGAAACTGAACAACCTGCTCCTGAATGACTACTGGGTACATAACGAAATGAAGGCAGAAATAAAGATGTTCTTTGAAACCAACGAGAACAAAGACACAACATACCAGAATCTCTGGGATGCATTCAAAGCAGTGTGTAGAGGGAAATTTATAGCACCAAATGCCCACAAGAGAAAGCAGGAAAGATCCAAAATTGACACCCTAACATCACAATTAAAAGAACTAGAAAAGCAAGAGCAAACACATTCAAAAGCTAGCAGAAGGCAAGAAATAACTAAAATCAGAGCAGAACTGAAGGAAATAGAGACATAAAAAACCCTTCAAAAAATCAATGAATCCAGGAGCTGGTTTTTTGAAAGGATCAACAAAATTGATAGACCGCTAGCAAGACTAATAAAGAAAAAAAGAGAGAAGAATCAAATAGACACAATAAAAAATGATAAAGGGGATATCACCACCGATCCCACAGAAATACATTCTACCATCAGAGAATACGACAAACACCTCTACGCAAATAAAATGGAAAATCTAGAAGAAATGGATAAATTCCTCGACACATACACTCTTGCAAGACTAAACCAGGAATAAGTTGCATCTCTGAATAGACCAATAACAGGAGCTGAAATTGTGGCAATAATCAATAGTTTACCAACCAAAAAGAGTCCAGGACCAGATGGATTCACAGCCGAATTCTACCAGAGGTACAAGGAGGAACTGGTACCATTCCTTCTGAAACTATTCCAATCAATAGAAAAAGAGGGAATCCTCCCTAACTCATTTTATGAGGCCAGCATCATTCTGATACCAAAGCCGGGCAGAGACACAACCAAAAAAGAGAATTTTAGACCAATATCCTTGATGAACATTGACGCAAAAATCCTCAATAAAATACTGGCAAATCGAATCCAGCAGCACATCAAAAAGCTTATCCACCATGATCAAGTGGGCTTCATCCCTGGGATGCAAGGCTGGTTCAATATACACAAATCAATAAATGTAATCCAGCATATAAACACAGACAAAGACAAAAACCACATGATTATCTCAATAGATGCAGAAAAAGCCTTTGACAAAATTCAACAACACTTCATGCTAAAAACTCTCAATAAATTAGGTATTGACGGGACGTATTTCAAAATAATAAGAGCTATCTATGACAAACCCACAGCCAATATCATACTGAATGGGCAAAAACTGGAAGCATTCCCTTTGAAAACTGGCACAAGACAGGGATGCCCTCTCTCACCGCTCTTATTCAACATAGTGTTGGAAGTTCTGGCCAGGGCAATCAGGCAGGAGAAGGAAATAAAGGGTATTCAATTAGGAAAAGAGGAAGTCAAATTGTCCCTGTTTGCAGATGACATGATTGTATATCTAGAAAACCCCACTGTCTCAGCCCAAAATCTCCTTAAGCTGATAAGCAACTTCAGCAAAGTCTCAGGATACAAAATCAATGTACAAAAATCACAAGCATTCTTATACACCAACAACAGACAAACAGAGAGCCAAATCATGAGTGAACTCCCATTCACAATTGCTTCAAAGAGAATAAAATACCTAGGAATCCAACTTACACGGGATGTGAAGGACCTCTTCAAGGAGAACTACAAACCACTGCTCAAGGAAATCAAAGAGGATACAAACAAATGGAAGAACATTCCATGCTCATGGGTAGGAAGAATCAATATCGTGAAAATGGCCATACTGCCCAAGGTAATTTACAGATTCAATGCCATCCCCATCAAGCTACCAATGACTTTCTTCACAGAATTGGAAAAAACTACTTTAAAGTTCATATGGAACCAAAAAAGAGCCCGCATCGCCAAGTCAATCCTAAGCCAAAAGAACAAAGCTGGAGGCATCACACTACCTGACTTCAAACTATACTACAAGGCTACAGTAACCAAAACAGCATGGTACTGGTACCAAAACAGAGATATAGATCAATGGAACAGAACAGAGCCCTCAGAAATAACGCCACTTACCTACAACTCTCTGATCTTTGACAAACCTGAGAAAAACAAGCAATGGGGAAAGGATTCCCTATTTAATAAATGGTGCTGGGAAAACTGGCTAGCCATATGTAGAAAGCTGAAACTGGATTCCTTCCTTACACCTTATACAAAAATCAATTCAAGATGGATTAAAGATTTAAATGTTAGACCTAAAACCATAAAAACCCTAGAAGAAAACCTAGGCATTACCATTCAGGACATAGGCGTGGGCAAGGACTTCATGTCCAAAACACCAAAAGCAATGGCAACAAAAGCCAAAATTGACAAATGGGATCTAATTAAACTAAAGAGCTTCTGCACAGCAAAAGAAACTACCATCAGAGTGAACAGGCAACCTACAACATGGGAGAAAATTTTCGCAACCTACTCATCTGACAAAGGGCTAATATCCAGAATCTACAATGAACTCAAACAAATTTACAAGAAAAAAACAAACAACCCCATCAAAAAGTGGGCGAGGGACATGAACAGACACTTCTCAAAAGAAGACATTTATGCAGCCAAAAAACACATGAAAAAATGCTCATCATCACTGGCCATCAGAGAAATGCAAATCAAAACCACTATGAGATATCATCTCACACCAGTTAGAATGGCAATCATTAAAAAGTCAGGAAACAACAGGTGCTGGAGAGGATGCGGAGAAATAGGAACACTTTTACACTGTTGGTGGGACTGTAAACTAGTTCAACCATTGTGGAAGTCAGTGTGGCAATTCCTCAGGGATCTAGAGCTAGAAATACCATTTGACCCAGCCATCCCATTACTGGGTATATACCCAAATGACTATAAATCATGCTGCTATAAAGACACATGCACACGGATGTTTATTGCGGCACTATTCACAATAGCAAAGACTTGGAACCAACCCAAATGTCCAACAATGATAGACTGGATTAAGAAAATGTGGCACATATACACCATGGAATACTATGCAGCCATAAAAAATGATGAGTTCATGTCATTTGTAGGGACATGGATGAAACTGGAAACCATCATTCTCAGTAAACTATCGCAAGAACAAAAAACCAAACACCGCATATTCTCACTCATAGGTGGGAATTGAACAATGAGATCACGTGGACACAGGAAGGGGAATATCACACTCTGGGGACTGTGGTGGGGAGGGGGGAGGGGGGAGGGATAGCATTGGGAGATATACCTAATGCTAGATGACGAGTTAGTGGGTGCAGCGCACCAGCATGGCACATGTATACATATGTAACTAACCTGCACGATGTGCACATGTACCCTAAAACTTAAAGTATAATAAAAAAAAAAAGGAAAAAAAAAAAAAGATTTTGTATCTTCCCTTGCAGATGTGTGACATGGATAAAAAGCTCCCCATAGTGGAAAGAGGTGCCATAAAACACCTAGACAATGAGAGCAAGATGGGGGACCCAAAATGGTGCCCTGGCGTCGGCAAGTGGTGAAACCAGCCATCTGGCCCTGTGCCCTGTCCTCAGATGTGCCCCTGCCACCCCAGCAGGTACATTTGCAGGTAAAGAATTTCTTTCGCTTTAGTGTCCTGGGAACCAAGTATTTTCTGTTGGTGGTGTTTCTCTTGCACTAGGTGAATTTTTGCCTCGCTTACCTGAGACTTAGACCGTCCCAATTCCAGTCTCCACTGATGCAAACTAGGTTGGTTCACAACAGGCTGCCATAAAATTTCTCATTTTTTTCTGTTTGAAATGTGTAACTTTTGATTTACTTCCTAAGTAAGACTTCCTGAGTTGGGAGCTCTAAAAACTTTCATTAAAAAATAGTGGATTTGTCAAACTTTTGAGCAAAGTATTGGTGGCACTTCTAAATCTTTTAATTTAATTTCTTCTTTTAGGGGACTCTTAGAAAGGGAAAATATGATCTTACTACATTGACCATGCAAATTCTGAGGTTCATATTGAATCTAAAGTCATTGGAAATATAAATCTCAATAAAATCCCTAATACTAAATACTCATATATATGTATATATTGCCCATAGACATGTAGTATGTATTCATGTATCATATTTGTATAGGTATATATATGTTCATATGTCATATATTAAAATATGTATGAATTTATAAGATACAGGTGGAAATTATTGACATGTTATAACTAAATAAAGAAAATCTTTAACAACCTAAAAGATGCCAATATAAACTCTCAGAATTTCTGGAAAAGTTAAATTTTCATTAACACTATCTCCTCTCATAGCAAAACTGTGGTGATCTTAATGGATCTTACAGATAAGGAATTTGCTCCAAAGAAGGTTGTTATTTAAACTTATAAATTGGTATAAATATATTCATTACATTAGTAATCAGATTACCCAATGCAAAAATGATTTTCTACTTGGAAACTGTGCCTTCCAAATGGAAAAATTAAAGAAGTCAATTGAAGGATAAAATACTTATTTAAAAAGTAAATATTGCAAAGGCATGAAGTTGCCAAATATACTAACTGTAGTTTTGATGAGCTGGAAATCTTCAGCAAATAAATGTTTGGGTTTCTCCCCACATAAAATATTAATGGCTAGATTGTTGAGACTTTTGTTATTACCTAGGGCCCTCCAGTGGCAGGACACTTGTGTGTTGCCTAATGTTGGTTTACGATTATTTTAAGCATTATTGAAGTGTATCAAAGATCACGTTCACTCCTTCCATTAATTCATTCATTTAAAAGATATTTGTTGCACACCAACTACATAAAAGTTTCTTGAGTTTCAGCACTGTAAAAAAAAACAATGATCCTTGCCCTTTTGGAGCTTAAAATCAAGACACAATTTAAAAAACTCAAAATATATAATTAAATGATATAATACATTAGATGGTAATAAGAACTATGGAAAAGAGAAAAAGGAATGCAGCATTGGAGGCCTCTGGAGTGTGAAAGGGGTGGAGATATGCTACAATTTTAAATAAAGAACAATTACAAGGTGGCAAGCAAAAACTTGAAGGAGTTAAGACAGTCATGTGAATGTCTGTGAGATAATCATTTATGGAGTTTGTCAGAGAAAGATGTCACTTGAACCCCACTGCCAGAGACCTTACCAAAATCCACCAATCTATAGCACAACTGCCCTCAATTGTCAAGGCCGTCCACTCTGAGTCCAGGCTCCCTACTGTGGAATGACATCATCCATGGCCATTTAACAAGATCTTAGCTTTCAGATCCAATAGATAATAATCCACTGTTGTGCCAGTTTTCAGAAACTCCTTACAGACCCCAAACTACACAAACCTAGCTGAAATACCTTGAACTTCACCTAGAGTTTGTAGACCGTCAACTCTAAGCCCAAGTTCAAGAGCTATCCATCAACATCCTAGACTATTCTAAGGGGACTTTTGCCACTCAGGTGATACAGAAAATAATTTCCAAAGGATCAGTCCTCCACCTGGCTTATGTTAGTGAGAAAACTGTATATCTTTGTTTTGTTCGCATCTAGATTTGAATTTGTCTTAGGCTGATCATTGTTCTCTTAAAGTAATTTTCAGTTGGCCAGGCATAGTGACTCACGCCTGGAATCTCAGCATTTTCGGAGGCCAAGGCGGGTGGATCACATGATGTCAAAAGTTTGAGACCAGCCTGGCCAACATGATGAAACCTCATCTCTACTAAAAATGCAAAAATTAGCCAGGTGTGGTTGGGGGCGCCTGTAATTCCAGCTACTCGAGAGGCTGAGGCACGAGAATCTCTTGATTCTCCACCAGGAGGTGGAGGTTGCAGTGAGCCAAGATTGTGCCATTGCACTCCAGCCTGGGCAACAGAGCAAAAACTCCGACTCAAAGAAAAAAAAAGTGATTTTCAGTTTTAGCCACCTTTAAAGAAATTCAAGAAACAACAAATTTGGAAACAGAATGAATGTACCAATAATCTATTCTCTAAAGGAGCTGATCTGATCACTTTTCTTAATGGATAATCCATCACTACTCCTGGCCTGCCACATCGCCCATTGCTATCCTTTGTCACAGGGCCCTTGCTAGTTGTCTTTCATCCATTAAAGAAAGTTGATTGTTCACAAGGTGTGGAGCTGTGAGCAAATGCCCCAGCAGAAGAAAAACAATCCTCCATTCCTCCTCATCTCTCTGTAGTGGTCCAAAGTCTCAACTGCAGGGTGAAGAAGATCCACTGCCATGGACTTATTAAAAATGATTCCTGCTGAAAATTAGGGGCCCATATTTTTTCTGCTGCCACATTTTGTCCATTAGAGCTGAAGAACCTAAGAATGACATAGTCCTTCATTCCTTATCTCATGATACAGAGTGATATATAGGTTTCTACATGCTAATCTTCTTTCATGTGCCAACCAATGCTGAAGGGATACTATTTCACCTGAATTGAAATGAATAAAAATTAAGCATCAAGGGGTAAAAATCTCCCTGGTAGTTCTGCAATATTGCAATAACCTTACCTAATGCACTATTATTTTCCCACACCACCGTGGGAAACACATAGAGGTATCCATCCTTCAATAAGCAACTCCCTAGATTGTTATGTTTTGCCAACAATGATACTGGTATCTTAGAAACTAATTGTGTCTTGGGTTGTACTTAAAAAGTGACATTTGCAAGGTGTTCAGGAAAAAGGAAAATGTAGCTGTACAAAAAAAGTTTTGATAGGTATGGTACCTGCTGTTAAACCAAGAGACATACGTTACTTAAGGTACTGTGCTAATACTGAGAATAAAAAACTTGTTGGATATAAGAGCAATGTGGATAAGTGATATTAAACTTATACCTATTAAAAATTGCAGATACCTCTCATAAGATGGTAAACAAAATATGAATGTGTATTTAGAAAAAAAAGATGTAAAAATCATAAAGTGTATATTTCAGAACCAACTCTGAAATAACATCATACCAAAAAAGGCATCAAAAGGGATAACTATGTAAAAACATGAAATCTTCTTACTGTTTTCTTAAAGACATTAATTCCTAAATTCTTTTAAGTGGTAAGTTCCTTTAACCCTGTATTTCCAATTCCATTTTTAATCAAATGAAATCTTATATATAGCCATGAATATTCAAGACTTCATAGTTAGCCATACTAGTATAGAGAATTCTAAAAATATGAGGTGGTGTTTAAATAGGTATAAGAAAGGGACAGAACTCCAAAGAGTAACAATATTAAGAAGAAATTTGTTAGATAAAGTTGAAGGCTGGAAATATTCACAAGCATTAAATTCTTTTCAGAGTTTGACAACCAAGCAAGCATTCTTTTCAGGTTGTCTAAAAAATTCCCCTTGAATTCAGATGGATTTCAAAGGTTCAGTGTTATTTCCCATGGAATATAAAAATATTACACACTAATTGACTGTCATTAAAATTGGCATCTGTGACTCCAAGAAGTTTTGATTGGCAGAAAAGCCCAGACACATTTCATCTCTTCTTTATTTGGCCAAAGGAAAAGTTAACAAATGAATGACCCTGGAAAGTAATGTGTAGAGGATTTGTATCACCAATTCCAAACCTGAATCACTCTTCATGCAGTAACAAGGCTAGCTAATGCTCCATATTTATGCCTCAGATAAGGCAACAGCTAGACTTTTGTGGTCTTATCTTCAAAATGAACTTCTTCATCATACTTCATATTCCTGAAGGCACAGGATGGGGTCAGGACTTCCCCTAAGATGCTATAAAGATCCAGGACCTTTGCTTCCACACTTTAAAAATTTCAAAATACTCCCATTGACCAGAAAAGTCAAAAAAACTGCTGTGCCTGGAAAGCAATATTCCTGATTACCTGGCTGCCCACCGAACCACCCCTCAGCTGATTCATTCTCTCATTATCTCCCAGTGTGAGACTCTAAACCAGCAGAAAGCTTCTGCATTGCAATGAAACCATACTCATTCTTTTATGATCTAAAAGGTGCTTCCTCTCTAGCTATCCTAATTCTACCCAGATATGATCAGCAGAATAAAGACCCCAATTTCTGGAGCCTGTGACTATGTCACCTGACACAACAAAAGGGCCTTTTCAGATATGGTTGTTAACAATCTTGAGATGGGGAGGTTATCCTGGATTAACTGGGTGGGCCCCATGTAATCACAGTGATCCCTATTAGTGAAAGAAGGAAGCAGGAGAAGCAGTCAGAGAAGGACATTTACAGATGGAAGCAGAGGACAAAGCTATGTGATTGCTGACTTTGAGGTTGGGAAGATGAGCCAGGAATACTGCAGCCTCCAGAAGAAACCAGATTCCCCCCTACAGCCTCAGAAGAAATGCAGCCCTGCTGACACCTTGATGTTAGCTGATTTTGGACTTCTGACCCCAGAACTTTAAGAATAAATCTGTGTTTTAAACCACTAAGTTTTTGGTAATTTGTTACAGCAGCAATAGGAGGTTCAAGTCTCACTTCCTTGGAAGTTTGACAAAAGCACTCTAACTCACTCTGCTTTTCCTTAAAAATTACCTTGAATATCTATTTGAGTGTTACCATTACATCTCCAGTGTAATAAGTCTGGTAGCAGTAAAATTGCATTTTGTTATATCAGTGAGAAGTTGTGCTAAAGATCCACATAATGCTGGGAACAGGCAAGCCATTAAAATGGATAAAAGCACTTACAGTTTGTTACAAAGATAGGAAAAAAGACATGTCTGTCTCTTTTTACCCTGTTTAGGAATACTTTGCCTACTCTAAAGTCAAAATGATATTCTGCTGTGTTTTCTTCTAGACAATTTTTGTTTTACTTTGTAATTAATTTTAATTAATTTTATATGTTACATGAGGAAGGAAATGAAGCTTATTATTTTTCCTTACAGATACCCACTGCTCCAGAGCTTTTTGTTGAAAGGTTCCTTTTCCACATTGAATTAATTTGGTGTCTTTATCAAAAAAGAAATTTATATATGGATCAATCTATTTCTGAAGTCTCTATTATGTTTCATTAATCTACATGCCTATCTTTAGACCAATATCACACTGTCTTGATTATTATATCCTCATAGTAAGTGTTAAATCAGGTAGGGTAAGTCCTCCAAATTTGTCCTTTGTTTTCATTCTTCTTGTTCTTTTGTGTGTGTAGATGTGTTTCTAAATAAACTTTAGAAACAGTTTCTTTAAAAAGACAGACACCCTGCTGGGATTTTTAATAGAATTACATTGCATCTATAGGTCAATTAAGGATAACTATATTTTTATAATATTGTACATAATCATGTCCCTACAGTTTTTTTCCCAACAGTATATTTAAAAATATTTAAAATAGGCCAGGCACAATGGCTCATGCCTGTTTTCCCAGCACTTTGGCAGGCCAAGGCAGATGGATTGCCTGAGCTCAGGAATTCAAGACTAGCCCGGGCAACATGGTAAAACCCCATTTCTACCAAAAAGATACAAAAAATTAGCTGGTTGTGGTGTTACACGACTGTGGTCCCAGGTACTTGGGAGGCTGAGGTGGGAGTATTGCTTGAGCCTGGGAGGCAGAGATTTCAGTGAGCTGAGATTCCATCACTGCACTCCAACCTGGGTGACAGAGTGAAAAAATAAATAAATCCATCTCAAAAAGTAAAAAATAAAAGTAAAAATAAAAATATTTAAAATATACAGAAAAGTCAAAAGAATTCTTTTCAATCATGAATGTGTGCTGAGTTTTGTCACACTTTCATTGCACATATAAACATGGTTATGTTTTCCTTTCCTTTTATTGTTAGTGTGGTAAATTCCATTGAATGATTTTTGACATATTAAGCCAACCTTGCATTCCTGGGATAAACCCCAGTTGGTCATGATGAATTATTCATTTATTTGTATTCTTGGATTTAAATTGTAAATTTTTGAGAATTGTTGAATCTAAGTTCAAGAGAGATAATGGCCTGAAAGTTCCTTTCCCTGTAATTCCCTTTCTAGGTTTTGTTATCAAGGATATATGTCCTGATGAAAGGAATTGAGGAGTGTTTTGTTTGAAGGAATTAATCTGTGAAGCCATATGGGCTGAGCAATTTTTTGAAGGATAATTTTTAACTAAAAATTCAAATTTATAAATAGACACAGGTATATAGATTTTTAATTTCTTTTTGTACTTGTTTTGGAAATTTTTCCATCACATCTAAATTGTTGAATTTATTTGCACAAAATTATTCTTGATACTCCTCTATTATCTATATTGCTTGCAGGATTGGTAGTGAAGTATTATCTTTCATTCCTTATATTAGTAGTTTGTGTTTTTTCTCTGTGTTTTGTTTTCTTTTTTTTTTTTCCTTGCAGGGGAGAATAAATTTAGATAGGGTGTTCTTACTTTTATTATTTTTATATCAAATTTGTTGACTTGATTCATGGTTTACTCTTTTTTTATCTCTACTCATATTCTTACTTTTGTAACTCTGGGTTTAATTTTTTATTTTGAATTTTTTTCTTTTTTATGGCTTATTTTTATAGCTTCTTACTCTACATATTTATAACCATAATTTTGCCTTTAAGTAGTGCTTTGGCTGCATCTTATAAATTTTGATATATTGTGTCTTCATATTATTTAATTCATAATATTTTCTAATTCATCTGTGATTCCTTCTTAAACCTATTAGCTGCTTAAGAGTGGTTGCTTATTTCCCAATATTTTGTTATTTTCTAGATTTATTTTATTATTAATTGCTAACTTAATTTTCTTATGTTCAGAATAGTATATTGTGTATTTCAATTCTTACATATTTATCAAAACGTATTATGATCTGTCATGTGTTCTATCTTGATGAATGTTCCACATGTATTAGAAAAGAATGTGTATTCTATAGTTATTGAGTACAATGTTCTAGATGGTTTTCTTGTTGGTCAGTATAGGTGTTCATCAATCTGAATGCTTTTATTTTTGTATATATCTTCTAATTATTATTGACAGTGGAGTGCTAAAATCTCCAACTATTACTGTGAACTTTTCTGTTTCTCTTTAAGTTCTGCCATTTTTATATCATAGTATCTCTGTTATGTGTGTACCTTTCATGTTTTTATGTTCCTGATGAATTGATCCTTTTATCACTCTGAAATGACCCTCATTACCTCTAGTAAAGCACATTTCCTTGAAGTCTAGTTTGTGCAATAATGTGTGAATTTGCATGGTGTATTGTATTTTATACTTTTCCATTGGCTTTGTTTTATATTTATTGGGACTCTCTTATAAACAGCATATAATTATGTGTTGCTTTTCTTACCTAGTCTGACGATCTGCCTTCTACATAGAGTTTCTAGCCTATTTAAATTGAACACAATTATTAATGGAATCTTGTTTAATTCTATCAGCTTGCTATGTTTTCTTGTTATTCCTTCTGGGTTTTTCTTTAATTCTTTTAGTCCTCACCACTACTTTCTTTTGGATTAATCAAATACTATTTTAGTATTCTATTCTATCTCCTCTGTTGGTTTTTTATTGGCTATATATATATTAAGGGATCACATTATACATCTTTAACTTATCACAGTAAGTCTTAAATTAACGTTATATCACTTCCCTATAACATAAGAGTCTTACAACAGTCTAATTCCATTTGCAGTCTCTTCCATCTTTGGCTACTATTGTTGTTTTCTTTCTACATATATCACAAACCCTTCAGTACACTGTTAAGGTTTTTGCTATAAAAAGTCAATTCGCTTTAAAAGTTAACTGAGTACTTTAGAGTTCACTTTAATGAGTACTTAAAAGTTGTTTGATATTTAAAGTACTGTAGTAAACGTATTAGAATAAAACAAATATTCTTTTGTTAAGTTAGAATTTTAAGTCAAAATGTTTTATCTTTTAGCAAGTACAGTCATACTTGAGAATGTTATAGCGGTAAGACAGGGAATTATACCAAAAATCACCTGGGTATAGATTCATATGCCTTATCTTTTCACTCATTGGTCTGTTGCACAAGTTGTTCCTGAGGATATCACTTTCAGTGTAGAGTATAAAGTTCATACAAATTTTGAGAGATGTTCTATTCCTAAATATAATTTTAATGTAGTTTATTATTTTTCCATAGAATGTTATCAAATTATTTAATGAATACCTTATAAAATTATTCTATAAGATATAGAAATTGTAAATGATTTTTCCAGGAGATTTTAATCAAATCCTTTAAGGAGAGACACTGGACTTGCTTTGTTTTCTAGGAAGCTTACTGGCCCCATCTCAATGCATCCTGTACACACAAGGGGGCAGAGTTAAACTAGTGGTGAGAGCCAGATCTTGAGCTTTCTGGTTTGCAAATAATTCAGATTTCATATTTGATTTTCCAACAATCATTTTCTAGGTAGAGTGTTTTACCTTTCCAATGAAATGTATTTGCCTATCAGAGGCAGTCTAGTTCATGAGATGACAGCTGTACGTCAGAAACAAATGGTCCATATTTACATGGTCATTCTTCTTAAACGTTTCTTATTTGAATATTATATAACTCTAACTCACCATTCTTTGTCTCTGAGAAGAGTGAGCATATAAGTAAAACTTAATGACATATTCAATAAAATAAGTAACTGAAGAGTATACAGATCTTGGTTCTCTTCTATTTCAGTACCTGGGTTACAAAATCATCTGTACAACAAACCCTCAAGACACAAGTTTACCTATATAACAAACCTGCACATGTACCCCTGAACCGAAAATAAAAGTTTAGAAAGTAATAAATAAAATAAAAATTTTTGCTTATCATCTTTAAAAAAAAGATAAAATTCAAGAGAACAAGATCTGAAAGTAAGCTTGAGAGTTTCACTCAGAACTAAATATGCTGATTTCTCAAAAAATCCCAAAGATTTCTCAAATATACCTCTGTTTCTCAAAGGCAAAATTCTTCACGTATCTCCTCTTTTTATCCCACCAGCATTTTGAATAGGAGTGTTCGCTATGATCCTGGTCATCGTTACCCATTTTAAGCGTTAAATGCATGATCATGGAGGCACTAAGGGAGACTTGATTTTCTGCTTAAGAATATGCTTTCTTTACCTATTAAGGATGTAAAGGTAGATTACAAAGAAAAAAGTATTTTCTTCAATATTTGTTGCTAAGACTTCAAATGTAAGTAACCATGGGAGAAATAATTCATGGCTTCAATTCACACAGAGTAAAATGGACTGAAATCAAAGCCCTTCTTTAGTCCATGTTTTGATAAAACTGAGAGGGAGGACAGGCTGAGAGGAAAGAAGTTCCTACCTGCCAAAGGAGAATTGAGGCAGAGACCAAGAAAATGGGAAACAAGCCCAGAAATAGAAACAGGCAGATGCCAAGACCTACTTATATCACAGTTTGCCTTGGGAACAACCTACCAAGCCTGCTTTATCTCTCATTCATTACAGGCCTCATTTTAGGAGGAGATATTTCATTGGAAATCAATATGGAAATCTGATATGTCTGATTTTTGACATGATAGAAAAAACTAGTATTTACTCCTCTTAACTCAAACTTTTATGTGAAATTTTTCATTAGCCACCAGTAACCTGATTTATAAAGTGATTAATTTTTAAAACTGTGAAGAAAATTACACATAAAAATGTAATGAATATGTCACTAAAAAGTAAGACTATAAATATATAAAAGTATGCCATACTCCACCACTCTGTGTTTTGTAATTTTAATCATGTTTCCTTTGTTCAATTAAAATAGTATTTTCACAAGGGTAACAATCCCAAAATAGTTACTATTCTATTACTAACTCAGGGGAGCTATTCTAATGCAAACCTCATAATTCAGTGTCATGAGCAGAAGAGCTAAAAATCAACAGTACCTTAAAAGAAGAAATAAATGAAGCATAAATGAAGAAAGTGCCTAGAGAAAAATCAAATGGAATTCATAAACAAGCATCACGGTTTCTGATTCTTAATTATCCACTGGTTAATAAAAATTATTTCCTGTCCCATTTTCATATTCCAAAATGTATTCATATGGAAAAGTTTCACAATTACCATACTCTTTCAGTAATTTTAGCATTTTATAAATCCCATCCAACTGCTTTAAAAAGCAAGCCGATTAGACTTGTCACTGTGCCGGGAAAACTAGATTAATGAGTACTTTTTGCTAATTACTTTAGGAAGGTCTCATTTGATATAAAATAATTTATTAGATTACATTCTTTAAACTTCTAATATTTGGTCTTTAATAGCATCCTGTATCTTTTCCTTCAATATCAAAACAAGTTGCTCTCTTCTTCCGACTAATATAGTAATAATCATGTCAACACTATAACTAAAAATGTATTCAGACAAGGTATTTACAAACAGAATACTACAGACAGGGCATGGAAATAAGAATTATTAAAATGATATTCTCTCTTTCAGGACCCTTGTCCTTACCATTGTCATTTTTGTCCTTGTGCTTAACATCACCATAAGATCAGCAGGCAAAGTACTATGATGCCATTGTACAGCAGGAAACAGAAGCTCAGAAACATTCAGTTATGCATCTGAAAATAACAGGACTAGTGGAAGAGCTAGGGCATCAGCCTAGGTTCTCTGTTATTTGAAAATACTACTAATAATAACTAGCATTAACTAAGCTCCTACTGTGTGCCAAGCATCATTTAAAAGTTTTGTGGGTCTCATTACATTCAGTCTTCAAAACAGCCCAGGTATCTTTATGTCCATCTTACAGAAGAGGAAATGGAGGCATAAGGAATGGAGATGTCCTAGTAAGTGAATGATGAAGATAGGGTTTGCTTCCTATGCTTTGGCTATGGTGCTCCTTGAAACACTTTTAGTCCCAAACACTGCAGAAAATTTGCCTTTTTCATTTATTTCCTGATTTTCTGTTTTCCTCTAAATCTATACTAAAATGAAATGTTTGAGGGTACCAGCCAAGTGCATTGATTTACCTTCCTCTTTTCTTCATTCTCTCATATGGGGATGGAGCCCCAGCACTGGACATCAGCAGGCTGGAATTCCAGTCCCAGCTGGCCTATACCAACTCCTCTAGGCCTCAGTTTCCTCCAGTGTAAAGCTCTACTTAGCTCTAAACTGAAGCAGTTAAAATCAGTGATTTATAAAGTCTCTTTCCATTCTAATGTTCTAGGAGTTATGCTTTTGGAGTTTATTTCTTCCTTTTTGGAAGAAAGGTGTTTTTGTTGTTGCTGTTAACTTAATCAATGCTGTGGTGGTGTACAACTTTTAAATTACACAATTACTGTACTAAGCAGGAATGTGAAATGTATTTGATTCAACAAAACTTCATAGAGAACATACCCAAAACAGTTTTAGAATCACAGCTGCATAAGACAATATACAATAAACCAACCATGTTATCCATTCCCAAAATGGGAATGAGAAGAACATCAATAAGATACCATCAGATAAGATTTTCAAAGCATAACTTCATTTTAATGAAATCCAGAATTAGGTTTGGAAGTGATGAAGCTTACTTAAATTGTCTCAAGTGCAAACTCATTTCTGATGTTAAACTTATGGATAAATGTGACAATTTAGGCTATTATACTAGGTCAGAGAAAAAAATCATGTGTCCATAAAATAACTAAAATTTCAATTTATTTTTAGTTATTACATCTTTTAATCAGGAACAGTAAGAAAGAGAACAGGTTAGAATCCATTTGTACTGATCAAACTTTCCCTATTATAGAAAGGTTTATGGAAAAGACACTGCATTATTAAAAACAAAAAAGAAATTAGAAGCTAAAGAACTAATTTGAAATCCTGGCATCTTCCTAATTGCTCTCCTTTGAGCAAGTTCTTTAAATTTTCTAAATCTGTTTTCTTGTTTGTAATATGCAATACCTGTCCTATCTACCTCACAGAGTTCAATCTTGGCTCACTTTTATTTTCTTTATGTATTTAGCAACTGAGAGATCTTCCTGAGTATCGTGCTTTTAAATGTCATCTATACATTAACTTGAAGCTTTATTTCCCAGCTATTCTTCTCCCTGTCTTCCAAATACGTATAGCTGATTCTGTGGTCGACATCTCCATTTTGATATCTACTGGACATGTCAGACTTAAAAACAAATTTCCAAATCAAACTCTTTGCCTTTCCTGGAACATTCCTTATTTTTAGTAAATATTAACTCCAGTTGCTCAGGCCAAAAACCTTTGAATCATCCTTGACTCCTGTCTTCTCACACCTCAAATCCATTAGCAAATCTTTTTGGTTCTACCTTCAAAATATATATGAAATCTGACCACTTCTCACCAACTTCATTTCTAATGCTGGTTTTGTTACTGAAAAAAAAAACAAAAAAACAAAAAAAGAGAAGTCTCAATCCAGGCCTCAAGAGAGGTTTCTTGGATCTCATGCAGGAAGGAATTTAAGGCAAGTTACAAAGTGCCATGAAAAGAGATAGTTTACTGAAAGCTACTCCATTACAGAGTAGGGTGCCCTCAGAAAGCAAAAGGAGTGCACCATTTTAAGTTTTTCTTATAAAGACTAAACCAAGCTGTCCTTACATGCATGTGGGTTGGCAGCATGTCAAAATTTATTATTCTATTGATTTAAAGAAAATGATCCTTGGCATTCTACTGTTTGAATACATCAAAGCATAACTACAATTATCTTGAAAGCATATATTGTTACGGGTATTGGGACATCTGGACTTTTTGCTTTTGTAGGGGTGTGTTTTTGTAGGTATCTTAGGCTGTTTCCTCAACTGTAAACATCTTATGACCATGGGTCATGATTGGCAAGGAATGTGCCTTGTTAGTCTTTTTTGTTTTTTTTTGTTTTTCTGTTTATTTTTTTGAGACAGAGATTTGCTCTTGTTGCCCAGGCTGGAGTGCAATGGTGCAATCTCGGCTCACTGCAACCTCCACCTCCCAGGTTCAAGTGATTCTCCTGCTTCAGCCTCCCCAGTAGCTGGGATTACAGGTACCCACCACCACGCCCGGCTAATTTTTTGTATTTTTAGTAGAGACAGGGTTTCACCATATTGGCCAGGCTGGTCTTGAATTCCTGACCTCAGATGATACACCTGCCTCGGCCTCCCATTGGTATTTTGATAGGGATTGCATGTAGATTGCTTTGGGTAGTATGGACATTTTAACAATATTGATTCTTCCAATCCATAGACGTGGAATATCTTTCCATGTTTTTGTGTTTTCTTTGATTTCTTGCATCAATGTTTTCTAGTTTTCATTATAAAGATCTTTCACTTCTTTGGTCAAGTTAATTTCTAAGTATTTTATTTTGTTTTCAGCTATTGTAAATGTGGTTACTATTTTGATTTCTTTTTCAGATTGTTTACTGTTGTCATATAGAAATGCTACTGATTTTTGTATGTTGATTTTGTACGCTGAAACTTCACTAAATTTATCAGTTCTAACAGTTTTTGGTGGAATCTTAAAGTTTTTGCAAATATAAGATTGTATCATTGCAAACAAGGATAATTTGACTTCTTCTTTTCCAATTTGGATGCACTTTATTTCTTCTCTTATCTGATTGCTCTAACTAGGACTCCCAGTACTATGCTGAATAACAGTGGTGAAAGTAGGCATCCTTGCATGTACCAAATATTAGAGAAAAGGCTTTCAGCATTTTCCAATTTAGTATGATACTAGCTATGGATCTGCCATATATAGCTTTGATTATGTTGAGGTATGTTCCTTTTATATTCATTTTTTTTAGGGTTTTTATCATGAAGGGAGGTTAAATTTTATCATTCTTTTTCAGCATCAATTGAAATATGCATATAAATTTTGTCCTTCATTCTGTTGGCATGATGTATTACATTGGTTGATTTGCATATGTTGAACCATCCTTACATACCAGGGATAAATCCCACTTGGTGATGATGAATGACCTTTTTAATGTATTGTCAGATTTGGGTTGTTAGTATTTTGTTGAGGATTTTTGCATCAATATTCATCAGTGATATTAGTCTGTAGTTTTCTTTTTTGATGTGTCTTTGTCTGGTTTTCGTATCAGGGTAATATTGTCTTTGGAGAATGAGTTTGAAAGTATTCCTGCTTCCTCTATTTTTTTTGGAATAGTTTGAGTAGAATTGACATTAGTTTTTCTTTAAATTGTTGGTAGGATTCAGCAGTGAAGCCATCAAATACTGGACTTTTCCTTGGGCTTTTCCTTGCTAAAAGACTTTTTATTATAGCTTCAATTTTGCGACTTGTTATTGATCTGTTTAGGTTTTGAATTTTTTCATGGTTAAATATTGGTAGGTTGTGTCTAGGATATCCATTTCTTCTAGAGTTTCCAATTCATTGACATATAGTTGCTCATAGTAGCAACTAATGATGCTTTGAATTTCTGCAGTATCAGTTGTCATGTCTTTTTTTTCATCTCTGATTTCATTTATTTAGGTCTCTCTTTTTTCCTTAGTCTGACAAAAGGTTTGCCAATTTTGTTTATCTTTTCAAAAAACCAACTTTTTGTTTCATTGATCTTTGCATTGTTTTCTTCATTTCAATTTCACTTATCTCTGCTCTAATCTTTATTATTTATTTTCTTCTACTAATTTTGGGTTTGGTTTGCACTCACTTTCTTAGTTCTTAATTGACAAATGTTTGTATAGTTTTCACAATTTCTCTTGTTATTGATTTCTAGTTTTATTCCATTGTGGTCAGAGAAGATGCTTGATATTACTTCAAATTTTTTGAATGTTTTAAGATTGGTTTTTTGACATAACATATGGTTTATCCTTGAGAATGATCCACATGCTGAGGAGAAGAATGTATATTCTACATCCATTGAATGAAATGTTCTATAAATATCTATTGGGTCCATTTGGTCTATAGTGCACATTAAGTTCAATATTTCTTTGTTGATTTTCTAACTGGAAAATCTGTCCAATGCTGAAAGTAGGGTGGTGGAATCTCCAGCTATTATTGTTTGGAGTCTATCACTCTCTTTAGCTCTAATAATATTTGCTTCATATTAGGGTGCTCTTATTTTTCTATAGTGACACTCTTTGTCCCTTCTTATAGTTTTTGTCTTGAAATCTATTCTGTCTGATGTAAGTATAGCTGCTCCAGCTGTTTTTTGCTTTCCATTGGCATGAAATATCCTTTTCCTTCCCTTTAATTTTCCATCTATGTGTGTCTTTTAGATGAAGTGTGTTTCTTGTAAGTGACAGGTCATTGGGTCTTGTTTCTTTTTCATCCATTCAGCCAATCTATGTCTTTCGATTGGAGAGTTTAGTCCATTTACATTCAATGTTATTCTTGATAAGTATTTACTTCTGCCATTTTGTTATCTGTTTTCTGGTTGTTTTGTGGTCTTCTCTTCCTTTATTTCTTCCTATTTTCCTTTTAGGGAAGGTGATTTTCTCTGCTGGCATGATTTAATTTCTTGCTTTTTAAATTTTGTGTACCTGTTGTATGTTTTTTGATTTGAGGTTACCATGAGGCTTTCAAATACTATCTTATAACCCATTATTTTAAGCTGATAACAACACTGCTTGCATAAGCAAACTAACAAGAAAAAATAAAACTAATAAAAATTCTACACTTTATACCCCTGCTTTTTAACTTTTTGTTGTTTCTATTTATGTCTTCTTGGACTGTCTATGTCTTGAAAAGTTGTTGTAGTTAACTATTTTTGATTGGTTCATTATTTAGTTTTTCTACTTAAAATAAAAGTATTTTATGCATCACAGTCATAGTGTTATAATATTCTGTGTTTTTCTGTGTACTTACTATTGCCAGTGAGTTTTTTACCTACAGATTATGTCTTATTGCCTATTCATGTTCTTTTTTTCTGATTGAAGTACTCACTTTGCATTTCTTGTAGGACAGGTCTGGTGTTGGTGATATCCCTCGGCTTTTGTTTGTCTGGGAAAGTCTTTATTTCTTCTTCATGTTCAAAGGATATTTTCACTGGCTATATTATTCTAGGGTAAAAGTTTTTTTCCTTCAGCTCTTTAAATATGTCATGTCGGTCTCTCTTGGCCTATAAGGTTTCCACTGAAAAGTCTGCTGCCAGAAATGTTGGAGCTTCATTATACATTGTTTCTTCTCTTTCGCTGCTTTTAGGATCCTTTCTTTATCCTTGACCTTTGGGAGTTTGATTATTAAATGTCTTGGAGGTTGTCTTCTTTGTGTTAAATCTGCTTGGTGTTCTATACCTTCTCATACTTGGAAATTAATACCTTTTCTAAGTTTGGGAAGTTGTCTATTATTATCCCTTTGAATAAACTTTCTATCCCTATTTCTTTCTCTGCCTTCTCTTTAAGGCCAATGCCTCTTAGATTTGCCCTTTAGAAGCTATTTGCTAAATCCTGTAGGCATGCTTCATTGATTTTTTTTCCTTTGTCTCCTCTGACTGTGTATGTTTGAGTAGCTCATCTTCAAGTTCACTAATTCTTCTGCTTGATCAGTTCTGCAAGTAGGAGATTCTGATGCATTCTTCAATATTTCAGTTGCATTTTTCAACTCCAGAATTTCTGGTTGATTCTTTTTAATTATTTCAACCTGTTAAATTTATCAGGTAGAATTCTGAATTCCTTCCCTGTGTTATCTTGAATTTCTCTGTGTTTCCTTAACACAGTTATTTTGAATTCTCTGTCTGAAAGTTCACATATCTCTGTTTCTCCAGGACTGGTCCCTGGTGCCTTATTTAGTTTGTTTTGTGAGATCATGTTTTTTCTGGATGGCAGTGATGTTTGATGTTTATCAGTGTCTGGGCATTGAAGAGTTGGGTATGTATTGTAGTCTTCACAGTCTGGACTTGTTTGTACTCATCTTTCTTGGGAAGGCTTTTTAGATATTTGACAGGAACTGGCTATTGTGATATAAGTTGTCTCTGCATTAGGGGGTATCCCACACCAAGTAATGCTGTGGTTCTTGCAGACTTATAGAGGTACCACCTTGGTGGTCTGGCATAAGATCTAGAATAATCATCTGTATTTCCAGGCAGAGGCTGATTCTTTTCAGAGACTGGGAAAAGAACAAAGAAAGTTCCTTTCCCTAGCTTTCTCCCAAAGAAATGGGGTCGGTTTGTGTTGAGCCTCTTTAAGCTTGGGATGGGGTGACACAATAACCTTGTGGCCACCACTGAGACTGTGCTGCATCAGAACTGAAGCCAGAATAGCACTGGGTCTCACCCAAGGCCTGCTGTAACCACTACCCCACTAGCTGATTACTGCCTATGTTCGCTGAAGGTCCTGGCACTCTACATCAGCAGGTGGCAAAGCCAGCCAGGCTTATGTCCTTCCCTACAGCGTGGTGAGTTCCCCCAAGCCCTAGGTAAGTCCAGAGATGTCTTGGAGCTACAGAATGGAGTCAAAACCTTAGAAGTGTACCTGGCATTCTAGTCTACTGTGGCTGAGCTGGCCCTCAAACCATGAGATACAGTTCTTCCCACTCTTCCCTCCCATTTCCACAGGAAGAGGAGCCTCACTCTATGACCACCTCCACCACAGGCCTACCAGGAGTACTGCCAGGCTACCACTGATATTCATTTAAGGCACAAGGGCTCTTCAGTCAGCTCGTGGTGAATGCTGCCAGGCCTGAGACATACCCTTCAGTACAGTGGGCTCTCCTTTGGCCCCAGGGAAGGTCCAGAAATGCCATTCAATATCCAAGGCCTGGGATTGGGGACCCTAAAAGCCTGCCTAGTGTTCTACCCCTCTGTGGTCAAGCTGGAACCTGAAAACAGCACATCTCTGAGCCCCACTCAAGAACAACCATGTACTACCTGGTAATTACCATTGGTTATTCAGGGCCCAAGGGCTCTTCAGTCAGCAGGTGATGGATCCTGCCAAGACTGGGTCTTCCCTTCAAGGCCATGGGTTCCCTTCTGGCCCAGGGTGTGTCTAGAAATGTTGGTCCAGGAACTAGGACCTGGAATAGGGGCCTAACAACTCTTTACTCTTTCCTCTCCCCTCCTCAAATGGAAGGAAGGGGTCTTTTTTGGAGCTGTGAGCTTTGTTGCCTTGGGTTGGGGGAAGGGTGGTACCAGCACTTCCTTAGCTGTTTCGGCTGGTGTGTCAGTAAATCTCATTCTCCCCAAATCCGCTAGCTCTGAACCCAGCTCAGCACTAGGACTGGTAGCCCTTGTGGCCTAGAGTGCCTTTCGAGTTTATTTAGAGCCCCAGAGCACTTTATCCTGCAGTGGTGAGGCTTGCCAGAACCACTGGGATGCGTGATTCCCCTCTGGCTAGGTTGGTCAGAATGCTCCCTCCATGAGTAGGCATCCACTGAGTTCAGCCCAGTTTTGCTTTCTGCTGTAACAGGGCAGCACTGAGTTCAATGCAAAGCCTCACAATCACTGTTCTCTCCCTCTGTCGAAAGAACATATTATCTTTCTCCTGCTGTATGGGAACGAGGAAGAGTGGCATCAGTGATTCAAAACTATCTTTCCTAGTCCCTTCAGTGCTTCTTTCAGTGATATGAAGTAAAACCAGCTACTGTGAGTGTTCGCCTGATTTTTGGTTCTTATGAAGATGCTTTTTTTGTGTAGATAGTTGTTGAATTTCGTGTTCCCATAGAGTGGATGATTGGTAGGGCCTTCTATCCCACCATTTGCTCCACTTCTCTCCTCTAAGGGTATCTCCTTTAATTACTTTTCATCAGTAGTGGAGATGCGACCTCTTTTAATGATCAACCACTTTCTCTCTCTCTCTCTTTCTTACACTTTTACTCTCTCTCTCTTTTCCTGCCTCCTTTCTCCCTTCCTCCCTCCTTCTCTTCCTTCCTCTTTTTCTATTTCCCTTTCTTGCTCTTTCCTTCCTTCCAGTTCTTGCCTGCTAGAGGAATACAAGTCCCAAGACAGTTTGTCCAGTTGAAATATTCAGAGCTCCAGTTTAAAACAGCTGAGTCCTCTAAAGTTTTGAGATTAGGGTCATAGAGATTTCTTGGAAAGGATGCCACAGCCATTATTTTCCACTTTAGCTTTGGAAGTTTTGGCTGCACAATGTCACTGAACACCAAGTTTAACCTTTCAATGATATTTGATATCAGGATAAATGAAACTGTCTATACAGCTTAGGCTTCCCTAAAATAAAGATGTTAAATAAATCTACCTAATATATTAGATCTATTTGGGAAGTTTCATGACTAACATAATGGGTTGGAAGCAAATTGTTCAATGTTCCAACCACACAATTTACTATTATGATACAGTTGTTAAATATAAGGATAGAATAAATCTGGCTAAATTGTGGTCAGAACAAGTTTTCAGTGGCTTTAAATTGACCTGTGACCTAAAATGAACCAGCATAACTTAGCCTGTGAACTCTTACACTTCCATCAACTCAAGTGTGACTCCTCTTCTAGAAGCCTTATTGACCTCAGCTCATTCCCTCCCAGGGATGAGTTTGGGTCTCCCATAAGGGTTACCTACCCACCATGCTCATCATGTTGTGTATTGAAATGTTCTGTTCTTTGGTCTGTCTTTCCTAAAGCTCTTCAACTTTCAAGGAATGGATGAGTCCACATGTTTACATCCCTCATGCCTAACCCAGTATCACTGTGTGTCTTTCCTACAAGTGTGTTTTTTATGCACCTCCTAAACTTATGCACCTCCTAAACTCCCTTGACTGGACCTGACATCCAGGTAACCATAGTAGAGCACTCTTTGAAATGAATAAAAAGGCTCAATGGTGCACACCAAAGGCTTTCACAATCCTTCTCCACTTGGAGAGGACGAAATGGCAAAAGTGAAGATTGGAGAAAAAGAAAAATGAAAACAAAGGTCAGAGTAAACAACATGAAGAGCAATGACTTTTAAGACCTCCCGAACTTGCATTTAATGCTGACTCCGACCGATGATCCTTTTGGCCTTAAAGATGCCACAAGGTCTTTTCTTCCCAAGACCAGAGTGTTCTGAAATATTCTGCTGCTCACCACAGACAGGAGCACTAGAGTTGCTGCTTTGAAGGCAAACTGAAATGTGAGTTAGAGAAGCCCCAGTAAGTGAGCTGACCCTGAGAATGCTTTTCCATGGGAAGTCTGATTTTTCAGAAAAGAAAGTGCTAAATATACCAAGTTACTAGAGTTCTTTGCCATCATAACAAACTAAAAGTTTCTTCTCTCTCTCCTTTTTCCTGTCTTTCTCTCTTGTTCGTGTGTGTGTGTGTGTGTGTGTGTATTGAAACTCCAGTTGGACCCTCAATAGTTGTTGTATTAATCAGGATTCTCCAGAGAAACAAAACCAATAGTATATAGGGTGGGGGGCGTATATTGGTATACTTTAAAAGACTGGCTGACAGGATTATGGAGCTAGCAAGTCTGAAATCTATAAGTCAGGTCAGGAGTCTGGAAGCTCAGGTAAGAGTTGATGTTGCAGTCTTGATTCCAAATTGCATCTTCTGTTCAGTTTGAGTTGGTGCTTGTTTGCTCCTTTGTCTTTTTTTCTCTCTGGCTCTGAGCTCACCCCTCTCTATCCAGCAGTTTTCCATTTGCCTCCATCCAGTTACCCAAGGCTGTGTCCCAAGGTGACATTAGGCCATTATTGCTCCTGACCCTGAGCCAGTGAAGGTTGGCCACATCCTGCTGATGAGGCAGAGTCTGCCTCTTCCTCATTCCCTAAGATGTGGGCCTCAGGCAGAAAATGGGCACAGCTTTCTTCACCTCCCTTTCATATGCTGTAAAGCCACAAGGCTGGTCATAGCCATCCAGCTCACACAGAGCACCTTTTTTTTTTCTGTGAACATACAGGAATGGAACACACAGTCTCCTTGCCCATTTCTTCATCTGGACCTCTGCCTTGTTGGTTCGATGCTCCTGTGTCAGTTACACTTAGCTCAGCTTCAGTTCAAGACATCTCCAATTTGATTTCCTTTTTTTTTTTCTTTTTTCTTTCTGAGACAAGGTCTTACTCTGCCACCCAGGCTGCAGTCGAGTGGCGTGATGTCAGCTCATTGCAACCTCTGCCTCCCAGGTTCAAGCGACTCTCATGCTTCAGCCTCCTGAGTAGCTGGGACCACAGGTGTGTGCCACCATGCCTGGGTAATTTTTGTATTTGTAATAGAGAAGGGGTTTTTCCATGTTGGCCAGGCTAGTCTCGAACTCCTGACTTCAAGTGATCTGCCCACTTCTGCCTCCCAAATACAACTTGATTTTCATTATGGTCATGACTTTAACTTTTTTCTCTTTATAAATTATATATATATATGCATATATATATGCATATATATATAATTTTTTAAAATTTATCATTGCTTTGGTTTGAAGAAGAGGAAAGGGTCTCAAAATATATACCTACTGCACCACTTGGACCAATTAGCTCATGAAAAATTTATTAAAATGCCCATTTTGTCATTGTCTATTTTCCGTCAGGTTGGTTTGATTAATATCTTCCAGTTACTAAGAAACAGAAGCCAGGTGCAGTGGCACATGCCTATAGTCCTAGCCACTTGGGAGTCTTATGTGGAAAGATCACTTAAGCCTAGGAGTTAGAGACCAGCCTGGGCAATATAACCAGACCATGTCAAAAGGAAAGAGAGAGAGAGAGAGACAGACAGACAGAGAGAGAGAGACAGACAGAGAGAGAGAGAGAAGGGAGGGAGGGAGGGAGGAAGGAAGGAGAGAGAAAGAAAGAAAGAAGAGAGAGAAAGAAGCGAAAGAAGAAAGAAAAAGAGAAAGAAAGAAGAGAAAGAAGAAAAAGAAAGAAAGAAAGAGAAAGAAAGAAAGAAAGAGAAAGGAAGGAAGGAAGGAAGGAAGGAAGGGAGAAGCACATTTCTTAAAGTAATGAGAGTTTATTGGAATGATACATGAGTACTTTAAGATAAAAAACAGATGTAGTAATCAAATAGTCTTCCTGGAGAGCTGGATGCTGTTCCTGAAGCTATAGCAAGATTAGCATCCCAGTGATAACACTGTCATCCAACAGCTTTCTTCTCAGCTTCCTCCTTCCCATTTTCTGTGGCCACTCAAAATTGCCTCTCTCTGCTTGCTGCCCCACCTCATGGGTTCTGCCAACTCATAGCTTCTACTGCATCATTGCTTTCTGCTGATAGCCTCCTCTCCCTGTTTTATTCTACTATCTATTTTGGTCTTTCTTATATTACATTTAAACGTCCCAAAAAAGAAGATCTAATTGGTTTGTTAAAGTTAGCACCAACAAGAACAGACTGCCCCTATTATACAGAGCTCCTTATGCAGGATGACGAGTTAGTGGGTGCAGCGCACCAGCATGGCACATGTATACATATGTAACTAACCTGCACAATGTGCACATGTACCCTAAAACTTAAAGTATAATTAAAAAAAAAAAAAACATCCTAAGTCATTCAGCTTCCTTATGTCCAGACATCATCCCCAGACCCATCAGTAGTAGCTAAATCTACAGGGTTTTATGATCCATCTCTTAGAAATCTAGATGCAAAAAGCCTATTTTTTATTTTATTATTATTATTATTATTTTGCTAAGAAGGGGAAAATGGATGTGGCAGGCACTTGGAAAAGAATAAACTATGCAGTGAGAGCTGGTGTTAGTCCTTTCTGTCCCTAGCCCTAAGCATCTACAATTATGTTCATGGTAATTGACAGTTCTTCTCAAATGTCATTATAGGATTCCTTTTATCTATTAGTAAATCCTAATTTTGTGGGTAGTATTTTTTCTTGTGAAATTATACCCTTGGGAACTGCTGTGTATTTCTTAAGACTGCAAAACATACATAAGCGTTTCTCAAAATCATGAATACTTACTCCAGAGTGAGATGCAAGATTTGGAGAAAAATGGAGGGGGAAATTAAGGTAAAATTGTGCCTGGATATTTCTTCAAATACTCTGAACAGTGATATTTTAAAGCAAATCTCATTTTCTTTATGCTATTTTACATTATCATCTCATTTTCTTATCTACTGAAAACTGCTTCTAGGCTTAAACTTAATAAAGCCCATCTAACAGCCATCTGTATTTTTAATGGACCTTCCCACCACAAGTGAACAGTTGCCCTAAATATCATTTAGAAACTCTATGCTAGCAAATAAACAAATAGCCACAGCTGGGGGCTTTTTTCAATCCCTAATCAAAAGCCAAAGACTATTGAAGGCCATGCATGTGGCATTTAAATTCCGTTTTCTGATTAAATATGCCATGGGTGTAAAAGAAGGCAACATAATGTTGGTTACTCTGCTAGGAACTCCCTCTATTTCCAAAATTCTTTCTTTCCATTGTGGGGCAGTGACGGAAGCAAGTCTCATCTGTGCTCTCTAATGGGCTTCGGGAATCTTTAGTCTATATTCCATATCTGGCCATTGGCTTAAATTCACGTTTGTAAAATCCACATGGAACAAGGCCCAAAGGACCCGAGAAGCACTTAGAAGGCCTGACTATGCCACACAGGGAGAGAAGCATTTCTAGTAATACGGTGGGGAGGTATTAGGCTTGATTTTCCCATGAAAAATGACTAAAAGTTCTGGTGAAAACAAACAAAAAAACACATCTTCTTAAAAGCATTGATGAGCTGCAAGATAATAAGACTGTCTGCGGCCAAAATCTAAGCAAAGCTGAAAGCTGTAATAGGAAGCCATGTGCTTTAGTCCTTTTGGCCTGAGGGCATTTGCCAAAGTGGGAACTGGAGTGGTGATTTTCATGTTCCAATTAGGACATGCAGAACAGAGACAATGCGGGTGGTCTAATAATAGGCCTTCCCCCCCATAAAGCTGGGACCCCAAAGGGTTCTACTTTCCGCTTAAGGATTAACTGGAAGAAAAAGTAACACCTCCCCATTACTAAAGACAGCAAGAAAATTGCTTAGTTGCTTTGGCAATAAGCGAAGCAGAAGAAAAGAAAAATAAAGAAGAAAGACAAATGGTAATGACAAGCTAATTTTTGTACTGAGTTTTTGCCCAAATTCACATCAGCAAATTCATGCAGTGTATTCAGTATAAAGAGTGTCCAGACTGGGATGGCTCCCAAGCACCTGGCAACAGCAAACTCGAATCTTATCTGGAGGAATTTGCCTGCATTCTAGACCTCAAAATCTTCCCACAATTAACTCTCAAAGGAATAAGGAACCAACATTATTAACAATAACCAATGTTTCAGAGTAAAAATTAGAAGCCAGTCTTGCAAATATCTACAAAGTAAAAGAAATTAATGATCTTGTATTCTTATGCAGAAAGCAAATAAACTTTTAAAAATGAAAAATATAATTGCAAATGGAAACTTGGTAGATAGGTTTAATAGTATATTAGACACAGAAGAGGGCACATGGAGATTAGAGTGAGTATATCTGGAAATTTTCAGCCATTATCACTTCAAATATTGCCTGCTCCATTCTCTCTCCTTTCCTGGCACACTAAATATTTCATTATTAAAACTAACAAATATTCACTAACATCCAAATATTTTGAGTTCCAGATGGAGAGGAGAAAGGATGGAACACAGGCAACACTTTAAGTTTTTCCAGATATGGTGAAAGATCAAAGCATAGTTTCAAGAAGTCAAATGAATCCAAGCAAGATAAATTAAAATAAATTGACACCTATATACAACAGAAAGAAACTGAAAAACAAGAAAGACAAAGTATAACCTTAAGAGAAGCACAAAGATAAAGAGTAGAGGGACATAATTTAGACTGACAGATTACTTCTGAGCAGCAACAGTGGAAGCTAAAACAGAGTGGTGTGATATCTTGATATAATTGAGCTTCCATTATTTAATTGCTTAAAAATAAGCCACCTCAAAATTTACTAGCTTAAAACAAAAAATGATCATTCATTTTACTCAAGAATCTATGATTTGGGCAGGATATGACAAGGATATTTCATCTCTGTCTCATGAAGTATCAGGTAAGGAATCTCTACTGGGGATTGAAAGATCTACCTGCAGCATGGCAAGCAAGTGCTTCTAATGTGGGCCTCTTCACAGGATGCTTGGGCTTCCTTACAGTGTGGTGGTTGGGTTCCAAGAGCTGTCACCACAAAAGAACAAAACAGAAGCATATGGCATTTTTATGACCTATCTCAGAAGAAGTTATTTAGTAACACTTCCACCATACTCTATTGGTCTAGCAAATTACAAACAGTGCTCAGATTCAAAGCAAGGAGACAGACTTTATCTCCTGATGGAAGAGTGGCAAGTCTCCATAAGTGTATGTAGGATGAGATATAATTTTTCAGACACCTTTGAACATGGAATCTGTCACAGTCCTCCATTCGATCACAAAATACACATCCCTCCCACATAAAAAATACATTTACTCCCTCCCCCCGATGCAGGACAGGCAGGCCTCCTAATTGGGGCTTAACCTTGAAGGGTTCTTGGCTTCACCCAGGAAGAAACTGAATTCAAGGGTGAGCCACTGGTGTTAGACAGCAACTTTGATTGCAGCAGTGTTACAGCAGCAGCAAAGCTACTGATCCTTGCAGAGCAGGACTACCCCAAAGGCAGTGTGTTCAGAGTAGCAGCTCAGTGGCAGTTCTGCAGTCATATTTATACCCACTTTTAATTATATACAAACTAAAGGGTAGTTTATGCAGAAATTTCTATGAAAAAGATAATAACTTCCAGGTCGCCAGGTCATTGCCATGGAAAGGGGCATTAACTTCTGAGTGTTGCCATGGCAATGGTAAACTGACATGGCACATTAGTGGGCATGTCTTATAGAAAGCTGCTTCCACACTGGCCCTGTTTTAGCCAGTCCTCAATCTGGGCTAGTGTGCGAGTCCCCACCTCCAATGTTCAGTCCCACCTCCTACCTCACCCCAAGACCTCAAATCTCATTGCACAGTATAAGGCTTAGGCTTAAGATTCAGAGTATTGTCTCCCAAATCAGATCCAGGTATGGATGAGTTCTGCAAGTGTAGCTTCTCAGGTACAGCTCTTCAATCATCATTCTTCTCATTCTGAAAATGTATGAACTAAAAAGAAAAGTTATCTCATAATGCATACCCCCAACATACAATGACAGGACAGATACAGGATGACCACTTTAGACATTCCTGTTCAAAAATGGTAAAATCAGGTGGTACACAGCAGTCATTGATCACAGCGATTCTGAAATCCAGCTAGGTAGCAGATGCCAATTGCTTATTAGTTATAAATCCTATTCCTTGAGGTTCTCCCCCGAAAGTTCTTGAGTCCTTCCAACTTCCCATTAAAAGTAGCCCATGTTTGCAGCTATGTGGTTTTATCATCCTGATTAATACAAGCTTCATGGTTTTTTTTTAAGCCTCTTTTTATTTTGTGCTAAGTCTGTCTTTTTTAGCTCACTTTGGAAGTATTTATTTTAGAAAAGTCTTTTTAAAACATTGTGACTTTTCTCTTCTACACAAAAGCCAAAAACACAACATGCTTCAAGATAAGGCTTCTTTACCTCCCTTTGAGGTTACTGCTGGACAATGCCCTTAAGATTCTTATAAGCCATAGTGTTTAAAGGACAGAATCTGTGAGAAGTTATGCCTTAAGATCCTTAGACCCTTAAGAATCTTTCTCTGGCCTTGAGAGCCAGAGAAAGGTTCTAAAAGGTAGCCCCTGGGATGTTTATGAGGTGCTTTAAAAAAAAAAAAAAAAAAGACCTTACAATTCCACTCTGGATCTTATCTTTAGCCTACTTTGGAAATTGAGGTCCAGGAAAGCTGGGAAAGTCCTGGCTTCTTTATATTTAACAGTTCATTCTTTAGCTCATCTCTCTCCTCTTTTATTTTATTATACACAAGGGAGAAAAGTTTTGATAACCTTTCCGGAAATTTATCTAAATCTTCAAGATGTCTTTCATTAGGTGTATTCCCTATTTTCGAGGCTACCACAGATGACAGTGTTGCAAAACATTCACAACTTCCTATCAGGGATTTTCTCTTCTCCAACTTCCAATAACACTTTTCTCACATTTCTCTGAGCCCTCATTGCAGCTTCCCTTTACATTCCCATTAATATTATCCTTGAGGTCCTTTAGGTTCTCATTAACATTCTTTTTAAATTTCTTCCAGCTTTTGCCTATTACTCATCCCAAAGTCTATGTCAAATGTCTTCAGTTTTTTATTTTTATTTTTATTGTATGGAAGTACTTCATTCTTAGGTACAAAATCTGTTGTAGTTGTCTATTGTTGCATAATCACTCCAAAACTTAGTGGCTTAAAACAACTACCATTATTAAATTTACTTATGAATCTGCTATTTGGTTATGGCTTGATAGGGATGGCTTGTCACTGTTCCAAATAGTACCAACTAGACAGGCTCAACTGGGGGATACAGAATGAAGCTGGCTTACTCTAATGACTGGCAAGTTGATAGTGGCTGTTAATTGGCAGCTCAGCCAGGACTGTGTGCCAGAGTTTTTAAGTCTTGTCTATTGAGCTTCTTTACAACATGGTCGTTGGGTTCCACAGGCTACCATACCAAGAAAATAAGGTAGCAGTGCATGACATTTTGTAATACATAGTGTTATTTCTACCATATACTATGGAAAGAGGTAGTCATACAGTTCCACCAATACTTAAGAGAAAGGAGACATAGACTCTACTTCTTGATATGGGCTACTTTGAAAAATAAAATCTGCCACAGTCCTCAAAGGCTATATGTATATTCTTTAAGATATATATATACACACACACACACACATATATATGATATATATACTTATATGTTGTATTTTTAAGATACATATATTTATATATTTTAATAGATATATAGTTTAAATTATGTAATATATTATCTTATATGTTTGAGATATATAAATATATATAAAACATATGTTTGGGGGCTGGCTGCTTTAAAGATATATATATATATATATATATATATATATATCTTATATACCCTATTTAATAAGGTACAGGAGGAAAGAACCAAGAGGAGTTCATATCCAAAGCGATATGGCCCAAATGTGGTTGGGGTACACATCTCTTTTCATAGTTTGCTTTTAAAAACTTGGCAAAATGGCCACGTGAAGCTACAGAGGAAGCCATGACAGTAAAACTGACTGGGTAACTAAGTGCCCAGTTAAAACTCTATGACAATGGAATAAAGTGATAAAGTGTTTTGACTGACAATCAACAGTCATTGCTACAGTCATTAACCTCAAGTAGGTCCTTAATGCCACCCAGCAATCCTGCTATGCATCCTCAGTTCATTCTCTCTCCCACTCTTTTGAACCATTATATTATGCCTTCTTCCTCTCCTCTCAAATTGACAGCTTCTCTCCCATCCTTATTCTTAGTTCATGGGCTTGTGTCTGACTTTACAGAGAAATTTGAAGCAGTCAGAAGGAAATTTCCTCAAGCTTCTACCAGTACATCTACACATGCATCTACACATGTATCTATCCTCAGTCATGAGCTTTTCTCCTGCAAAAATGGTCTATATTCCCAGCTAATCCACCAGATCCACTGATCCACCAGATACTATGCCCTGTCACCTACTCAAGGACATCCATCAGCAGTGGTTCTTCTCTCTCCCCACATCATCAACTTTCCCCTCTACTGGATCATTACCAAGCATGCTGCTATTTCTCCCACCACATTAATTCTCTCTTGACCCCCAACTTTCCTAATCTAACTACCATCTAATCTTTGTCCTTCATTTTATAACAACAAAAAAGTTAACTATACTTACTATCACCAATTTATCTCTTCTCAATCTTATTTGAATAAAATCCAATCTAGCTTTCTTACCTACATGTCACAAAAACTTCTCATTTCAGGATCACTGAGCAACTCCATGCTACTAAATTCTATAGTTGGTTCTCAATCTTTATCTTAATTGGGAACTGATATGGTTTGGCTCTGTGTCCCCACCCAAATCTCATGTCGAATTATAATCTCTTCATGTTGAAGGAGGGAACCAGTGGAAGGTAATTGGATCATGGTGGTGGTTTCTCGTTGTTTAGCACCATCCCCCTAGTGCTGTCTCGTGAGTGAGTTCTCATGAGATCTGGTTGTTTAAAAGTGTGTAGCACTTGCCACTTCATTCTCTCTATCTCCTGCCACCATGTGGAGAAGATGCTTGCTCCCCTTCACCTTCCGCCATGATTGTAAGTTTCCTAAGGCTTCCCAGTCATGCTTCCTGTTAAGCCTGTGGAACTGTGAGTCAATTAAACCTCTTTTCTTCATAAATTACACAGTCTCAGGTAGTTCTTTATAGCAATGTGAAAGTGAACTAGTACAAGAACCAATATTCTTTGACCTAGCTGATAACTCTTTACTCCCCCAAACGCCATCTCCTCTAGATTTCCAGGACTCTACACTCATTTGATTTTCCTGTTCTCTTTCAGGCTACTCCTCAGTCTCCTTCTCTGGCTCCTCCCCTTCCATCTAAAATACCAATATTTGATGTTGAGGAATTGAGTAGTTTATTTCCTCATTTCTGTCTACTCTCAGTTTCTTGTGATCTTTTCCAATCTTATGGAATTAAGTATCGACTATATGTAAAACCTTTCAAGTTTATATAAACCTCTCCTTTGAAACTCAGATTCATAAATCTACCTGCTTACTTCAACTCTACTTGCATAGCCATAGGCATCTCAGTCTTTACCTGTTAAAACCAAGCTTCTAATATTTCCCCTACATCTGCATGTACCCTACTCTCTACTACCTCAGAAAAATGACAAAAATTTCCATTTGTTCAGGCCAAAAAGTCTTGAGTTATCATTGATTATTTTAAAGAACCCTGCTGAATCTTTCTTCAAAATAAACTGAGAGTCTAACTTTTCATCACCTCAATTGCTACTACTCATGTTCAAGCCACCATATATCTAAGTTAGATTATCACAGTAGCAAACTTGTTATGATCTCTTGCCTAGATTGTTGCAATATAATTAGATTTATTGTTTTCACTCATGACTCACTATAGTCTCTTTAACACTTCAGCCAGAGTGTTTGTATTGAAATAAGAGTCAGATCATGTTATACCTCTGCTCAAAATCCGACTATGGCTTTCTATGCTTGCTATGTTGGAAAAAAATTGTTCCCTTCTCCGACAGCTATACTGCACTAAAAGATCCCATTTTGTTCCATTCAGAACAAAAGCCAGAGTCGTTATTATGACTTATTGGGCTCTATGGGATCTGGCCCCACACCTGCCTAACCACACCTCCAGTCATTTGACTTCACCCATGCTTAACATCTCTATCTTCTTAAACATACATGCCTCAGTATTTTGCACTGGTTGTTTTGTCTTCCTGGAATAATCTTTCCAAATATATCTGAATGGTTGCTCCATCTCTTCCTTTAAATATTACTTAATTATTGTTTTCCTAAGTGAGATCTTCCCGCAGACTTAGTGAGGACATCCTCTAGACATCATATCTAAAATTGTATGAAAACAAAATCGTGCAACTACCTGGATGTCATATCCTCTTTCCCTGCTTTGTTCTTCACCTTAACACTCAAAAAGTGCACACTACTGATCAGTGATTCTCATTGGTATCCCTACATTTTATGTGGGAATCCTGTTAAACAACAGATTCTGATTCAGTAGGCCTGAGTGGGGCCAGAAAGTCTGCATCTCTAACAAGCTTCCAGCTGGTTATGGTATGTGGCTAGAATTTGAAACACACTGAGTAGTCAGGCTCTACGTTTCTAATCAACCCTATCCCATAAAATATAGTGTGAGCCACATATGAAAGTTTAAATTTTCTAGTAGCCACGTTTTAAAATTACATAATTTTTTGACAATTAATTAATTTTATAATTAATTTTGACAATATATTTTACTTAATTCCACATATCTCAATTATCATTTCACCATGTTATCAATAAAGAAGTATGAATGATACATTTTACATTTTTTTCGTATTAATAGGATGTCTCTAAAAGCCAGCATGTATTCTACACTTACAGCACATCTCAGTTTGAACTGGTCACATTTCAAGTGCTCAAGAGCCACACATACCTAGAGGCTACCATGCTAGATGACATAGTTCTAGACTTTAATTATTTATTCTGTGGTTATCTTTCTTTCTTTCTAGAATGAAAGCTACATAAGGACATAAATTTTGGTTTTGTTCACTAATGTATTGCCCCTGTGCACAAAAGAGGGTCTCGCTTTTGTGGCTTTCAAAAATATTTGTTGGACAAATGGATTGATGAAAATCCTTAGTGTCCTGAGAGAATATACTGGCTTAGCTCTGTTTTATCCCATTTCCCAGAATGTCCCAGACAGAGTAAATGCCAGCCTCCCAGTAGCATACCTTTATTGGCTGCCTTCCCTTCCTGATCCACGTCTTTCCTCACTTCCCAAGGAAACCAGTTGTTCTAGAATCCTTATCTGAGTATCTGCTTCGAGGGAAACCCAAACTAAAACCCTCGCCTCAACCTATCCTTTCAGTCCTCCTGAATTTAGCTGGATGTAGGTCCCTTTATTTTAAAATATAAAAGTATATTTTATATATATATATATATATATGAAATACTTGTGCATGTTTGTTACATAAATATAGTGCATGCTCATGGCATTGGGCTTCTAGTGCACCCATTACCCAAGTAATGAACAGGTCCCTTTCTTAGACTCCCTCCCTCTGCTGGAGGGTGGCCAGAATTCATTTGGAAAAGATACATGAGATCAAGTTTGGTGCTCAGCAGCATCCCTCATCCCATTGCCACTTCCCCATTCCCTTTTTCCTCCCACCACCAAATTCAAAGAAACCAATTTGTTAGGTGGAATTACCAAAATATTACCCAAGGCCCATTAACATGCCTGGAAAAGTTAAATGTGAGCTACATCCCAGAAATTCCTGAGGAATGACAAGGATTTCTTTATATTTTGCTTTGGTGTTGACAACTGAAAGAAAATGCACACAAGACAGTCCTTACAATAATTCAACCTAAAGCTAGCAAGGGCTAGACAGTGCCATTTCATCTTAAAGGACAGAAACAAAAAGTCTTTTATGTAGGATTACTTCTCCAAAATCAACATTTTTGAAATGGTGCCCATTCTCATCGCCTCCTTCTCTGAAGCATAAACATTTTAACCACCTCTTTGAATCTCAACAGTAAGGCCACAGGGTCTGGGTACAAATGCTGTGTTCCAGTGTTAAATGTTAGATCAGATATCGGCTGTAATCCCTGGGGTCTTTTAGTGCAGTATAGCTGTCTGAGAAGGAAACAATTTTTTTCCAACATAGCAAATTCTGTAACTCTGAAACTCTGAGTTCTGGATCGAATTTGTTTTGATATTGCATACCTCAGCTTCTCCAGAGAAAGTTCCCTCTCAGTCGTGAAATGATGGCTTCAATTAGACTTGGCTACTCCAGTCAAAGCCTGCGATTGTGTTTCAATGGGCTGTCGATGTTTTATTCTGCCACCTTTGACAGAAATTGTTTTCTGTCTGTGGCTCAGCTCCAGCTTTGCTCCATGGAAGCCATCCATAAGGGAAAAATGTGCCCCCTTCACAATAGAACCATTGATGCCTTCTGAAAGGAATGGTGCCTGCATCCTACTTCTACCTGCAGAGTCTCCTCTCTTTAAACACAAAAGTAAATCCACGTGGCAATGCAGAGTGCTAGGATAAACCCGGTGACACAGAAATTCAAGGAAAAGGCAGACACAGGCTGACTTCTTGTAATGGTGCTTGAAATATTAGAAAAGTCCTAAAATAGGGGACAAGCTGAACCTAAAAAATGTAAGCAATGGGATCCTTTCCCTGCTATTCTTCCAGAAACAGAAAAGCCACTAACTTTGGGAACTATTTTAGATAAAAATATGTTTCAATTACAGGAAAGATTTTCCTACTCATTTCAAAAATCATCTGTCTAATTTCCTTCAAGTCTTTGCTCCAACATTATATTTTCAGTGAGGTCTACACTTACAATTGAGACCATTCGATTTAAAATTATAAAACCAATTCCTCCGCCTTGCCGTGTTCTCTCTTTTGCTATACTATTTCTCACCTTCAAATACTCTATATGATTTACTTATTTAATAGTATTTGTCCAAAGTTGACACTGACATTATTGAATGAATGTATAAATGAATTAGGGAATCAAGAAGTTAACAATGTAGCAGCCACTAATGGAGATCCCATAGATAGAAGGAAAATGTCATATTACATAATTCTGAATCAAGGATGTAAGTTCAAATGCCTTCAGGGGCTAGGGAAGTACAATAAGTAAGTGAGGTAGGCCAGGTATAAAACAATGGAAGGTAGTGGGATTTGGGGGAATTGGAGAATACCTACCCCTACTTAAGGCATAAAATTCCATTTTTAAAACTCTTGCCAACAAAGCACACCTGCAAAGTGTATGGGCTGCCGCACTGTGATCTCTATTATTCTGTGTATTTTCCAGCATACACACGTTTCTCTCTCTGATTTTGATTATTTCCAAACTTCCTAGCCCAGAAATTCAAAATGCCATAAAATCAGACTTGACTCTATAATAAAATTGATACTCAATTTTAAAGTTATCTCATTTCTTGTTCTTTTTTTTTTTTTAAGGGATCAATTCAACAAGAAGAGCTAACTGTCCTAAATATATATGCACCCAATACAGGAGCACCCAGATTCTGGTTCTAATTAAGAAGAGTTATGATTAAATATTATTCAAGAGATTTAAAATCTATTTCATGTGTAAGAAGCGTCACCTTACAATATCTGCAATACTGACAGTAGAGCTATATATTAAGACCCAGACTAGTCTGACTTACTTTTCCATTTGTTTCTAATTTTCTTTGTGATCTGGGACCCTTAATTTAACCTGACTAAATCCCAGTTTACTCATTTGTATAGGAAATACTGCAACCTTCTAATTTTGTGATCCTATCTGACTTTCACTTATCTTCCTTGCCCTTAAAATATACAACCTAACATTGTTTAGTTTATGTTGCTGAAGAATGCTATATGAAGCACTTTGCATTAAGTAGTTTTATCATTCAGCTATTTATGTGTAAGAAAAACACCCATGATTCAACAAGTTGGCAGGGGTGGGGTGGTCTCTGCTCCACATATCACATACTGGCTACCCAGGGTGATGGCAACGGTGAACACATCAAATAGCAATCCAACCAACCCAGCACTTTGCAAGCCTCTACCCACCTCACATCTAGTAACATCGCTCTGCCAGGGAATGCTTGAAAATGCACCACTCAGATATCCTGCAGCAAGATTAATCAACTGAAGACACCAATTGTTGCTGTTTTGAATTTACCTTGTATTCATGCCAATGCTGCACTTCCCTTAGGCTGTTCCCAGCCAATGACTGAAACTGGGGATGGAGGCTACTAATGCAGGTCTATTCCTGCAAGATGCAGGACTCAACTGGGCGACTTTGGCTTGAGGATTCCCCATGAATCTGACCCAAACTTTCCTCCAACTGCACTGCAGATTATCTTATCCCCAGTCTTCCTCCTTCCCCACTTCTGCACCTATTAATTCTTCACCTGGGTCTGAAAACTCTTTCCACCTTCTCATCCCCATCCCTTTAACCTTCATGAGCAAGTCACCTGGACAACCCCAAAACCAAGAGGTGGGAAATTATCCTCCCCCACCCTGAAGCCATGGCAGATATGCTGATGTGTAGTTGTAATGTTTCTACAGGATAGAGCAATGGAAACCAATTATTCAATTTACCACAGTAACAAAACATAAAATAATTTAGGAAGGTGCTATGTGGAAAAAAAGTTATGAAGTGCAGTAGGTAGAATCCTAAAATAACCCCAAGATTCCCACCGCCTCATGTACACATCTGTATAATTACCTCCCCTTGAGTTTTGCCAGGACTTTTGAATATGATGGGATTTTATTTCCATGATTAGGTTGCTAATCAGTTGATTCTGAGTTAATCAAAAGGGAGATTATCCTGAACAGGGCTGACTTAATTAGGTGAGTCTTGAAAATAAAAATTCAAGGAGCTTATCCTGCTGGCTTTGAAGGAGTACGCTGCCACCTGGGAAGGGGCCACGTGGCAATGACTTAAGGACAGCCCCTAACAACTGACAGTGGTCACACTCAACATGCAGCTAGAAACCAGGGACTTCAGTCCTACAACCTAAAGGAACTGAATTCTGCCAACAACACACAAACTCAACAGAGGAGCCTGCACTTCACATGACACTGCAGTGCCAGCCAGCACCTTAATTTCAGCCAGTTCAGATGCTAAGCAGAGGACGCAACTAACCTGTACCCAGACTCCAGACCCATGAAAACCAAGATAATAAATGGGTGTTGCTTTAAGCTGCTAAGCTTGAACTAATATGTAATGCAGAAATGGGAAATTAATACAAAACAGGATGAACTCAATGGGAATGGCATGGCAATACTTTGGATTTACCAAAATTAAAGAAGCTCTTTAAATTAGTAAATGCTTAGTATCTGAAATACATTGACACAAAAAAAATACAGTGCTTTTTATTTTACACCCTGGATTTTCTGCCTGCTCTAAGCCGTCTTATTCGCTGTGACTGTTTTTCCCTGGCTGGTTCTCTTTCCCAACTTTAGTAGTGTCCCCCATACATGGCCTTCTCAAATTTACAGTCTCTCCATTGTCTCCTTCATTCTCAGTTGACATCACCACCTAATTACAGCCATGAAGAACAATAAATTGCTTTTGTGTTTATGCACTTTGATTTAGGTTTTCTGTTTCTTGGAATAAAAGATTACTAGTGAACAAATCTCTTTCCAGCTATCATCTTTCATCTATTTCCCTTATCAGCCAAATGTCTTTAAAACTTTGGTCTATTTTCCTACCCATCATACATTCTTAACTCATGGGAACCTGGTGCCCTACCCACCATGCTGAAGGAACTGCTGATGCCATATTCTCTGATGACCTCTGTTGTTAGTGTAATACTTACTTCTCAAAGCTTATTTTACCTGGTGTTTCAGCAGCATTTAGCATTATCGACCACTCTCTCCTCTGGAAATATGCTCCCTGGGCTTTTATTTTTCCTTGCTTTCCTCCTAGATATCTGATAATTTCCTCTTAGTAAACTTTTTGGTCTCCCTCTCTCTCTCTTTCTCTCTCCCCTTTCCTGAAACAATAATATTATGGGTTGATATGGGGTGGGGTGGTGTCAGTAAGGAGCTGGGCCATAAACCAGGAAGGCATTTTTGACTCCACCTCTTCCTTGTTTTTTTAAAACTAATCATCTATCAAGTTGATGAAATCCGCTTCCAAAATATCTCCTGCACTTGTCCACTTCTCTTTATCTCAAATGCCAGCACTGCCATCCTGACCATCACGATCCAGGTGCATCTTCCCACATAGGTCCCTGTTGTGGTCTCACTGCCTCTGTTCTCACTTCATACTAATCCATGAACTTCTCCACAGATAGACTATTCTTTCTGAAATGAAAAGCTGGTTCCACCACTCCACTGCTTGAAACACTTCAGTGCTTCCTGAAGGCTCTCAAAAGAACCTTAATGCCACTGCCAGGGTCCCAGTGAGCCGACTTCCACCCTCACCCCTCACCTTTCAAGTTTCACTCCTCCCCTCACCCTTTCCACATCTGAAGCACCAGCCATCCTCAGGCTTGCAAAATGTGTCGTTCCCTCTCCTCCTTTTATTTCCTCTGGGAGAAACCACTTTCAACCTTCGCTGTCCACCACCTCCTTCCTCCAGGAATTCTTCCTGATCTCTATGTGCTGAGCAGATGCCCCACCTGTGTGCCCCTTAACATCTGAACAGCACTGTCCTAGCACTGTTCTGGCTGATTAATTGCTTGCCTGTTTGTCCTCCATGAAACCAGGCACCATGAGTGTGCTCCCCACCATCACATCCTCAGCACCCAGCACAGAGCCTGGCACCTAATAGGTGCTCAAGAAATCGTTGCTCATGAAACACTGAATGAATATGTGCTCTGTGAACTGGGCACACCCTTTGTTACTGGTTTTGCTCCTTCTGAAGTCCAAGATCTGCATCTCAGAGAGCATGCACTCCTTGTAGTGTGGTGAGGGATCATCTGTAGGCACTGGTAAGTACCACCAAGATCCTAAGGATGCCAAGACAGAGCCCCATCAGCAGAGGCTAGGCAGGCTCCAGATACCAGCTCCCCTTTCCCTGGTCCCCCTGCCTCAGGCCAGAGGCATCTGTCTCTCCACCCAGCCTCTGTTGTATACAAACTAACTTTAAGTCTGGCTCCATTAAAACTGCCTTTAGTTCAAGGGCTCTTAACTTGAGGTCTGTAGGCAATATGGTTAGACTTTGTGTCCTCAGCCAAATCTCATCTTGAATTGTAATCCCCATAATCCCCATGTGTCAAGGGAGAGACCAGGTGGAGGTAATTGAATCATAGGGGTGGTTTCCTCCATGCTGTTCTCGTGATAGTGAGTTCTCAGGAAATCTGACCATTTTATAATGGGCTCTTCCCCTTTTGCTCGGCACTTCTCCTTCCTGCCACCTTGTGAAGAAGGTGCCTTGCATTCCCTCCACCTTCCCCCATGATTATAAGTTTCCTGAGGCCTCCTCAGCCATGCTGAACTGTGAGTCAACTAAACTTCTTTCCTTTATAAATTACCCAGTCTCTGGCAGTTCTTTATAGTAGAATGAAAACGTACTAATATACTAAATCCATAGAATTCAGAGATTCTGGCTGGGCGCAGTGGCTCATGCCTGTAATCCCAGCACTTTGGGAGGCCGAGGCGGGTGGATCCCCTGAGGTCAGGAGTTCAAGACCAGCCTGGCCAATATGGTGAAACCCCGTCTCTACTAAAAATACAAAAAGTAGCCAGGCATGGTGGCGCATGTCTGTAATCCCAGCTACTCAGGAGGCTGAGGCAGGAGAATCGTTTGAACCCGGGAGGCGCAGGTTGCAGTGAACAGAGATCGCACCATTGCACTCCAGCCTGGGGGACAAGAGCAAGACTTGGTCTCAAAAAAAAAAAAAAAAAAAAGAATTAAGAGATTCTGTGAACTTAAATGAGGAAAAAATGTAGATCTTTATTTTCTTTAAATTCTAACTGAAAATTAACATTTCCTACAATATGAATGCAGACAACCAACCACAGTAATTAGAATTTGTGGCCTTGTTACCAAAAACTTCACATATATTTTCATATCACATTGCAGACGCAGACATCTCATAATATCATTTGCACTCATCACCACTTAATAATAACAAAGTCATTAGACCCACCACAAGATCTTGTCATCTGAGGCACTGAGGAACAAGCATACATATTATCCTATGAGACATTTGTCATTCCTTATGAGTTTGATGACTGTATTTCAAGAAAATCGCAATTTTGTAAACAATGTATTTCTTGCTTTTATAAACATTATTCTAAGTAGTCCATGAGCTTTACCAGACCACCAAAGGAGTCCATGGCATAAAAATGGTTAAATACCCCTGCTTAATTGTTGTACATGGGGAGAGATAGGGGTCTAGCTCCATTCTTCTGCATATGATTATCCAGTTTTCCCAGCACCATTTAGTGAAGCGACTGTTCTTTCCCTAGTGTATGTTCTTGGCACCTTTGTCAAAAATGAGTTGTCTGTAAACTGTGTGGATTTATCTCTGGGTTCTCAGTACTGTTCTATTGGTCGGTGTGTATGTGGTTATGCTTATCCCCTGCAGCTTTGGATGTGTAGTATATGTTGAAGTTAGGTAGTGTGATGCCTCTGGCTTTGTTCTTGTGCTCAAGAAGAATTTGGCTCTTCAGGATCTTTTGTGGTTCCCTATGAATTTTAGGACCATTTTTTTCCATCTCTGTAGAGATCTCATGAAGATAGAGAGTTAATTGGTGGCTACCACAGGCTAGAAGGGATAGGGGGGAGGAAGAAGAGAGGTTGGTTAAAAGGTACAAAAACACAGTTAGACATTGGGTACACATGAACATAAAGATGGCAAATATAGGCACTGGAGACTACCAGAAGTGGGAGGAGAGGAGGGAGTCAAAGGTTGGAAAACTATTGGGTATTATGCTCACTACCTGAGTGGTGGGATCATTCGTACCCCAAATCTCAGCATCACACAATATACCCAGATAGCAAACCTTCACATATACTCCCTAAAGATAAAATAAGAGTTGAAATTATTTTGTAAAACAAAGAAAATATACAATTTTACAGAAGGAATAAGATATAGGATTCTATAGTATGGCAGAGCAATGATAGTCAATAATAATTTGTCATATATTGCAAAATTGCTAGAGGAGAAGAATTTGAATGTTCCCAACATGTTTGGGGTGATTGACATCCCAGTTTCCCCAGTTTGATCATCATACATTGTATGCTTGTATCAAGGTATCACATGTACTCCCCAAAATATGTACAACTGTTATATATCAATTTTAAAACTGCTTTATTTTCTAAAAAATAAAATAAAAATAGACAAAACACTCAATACACCTCTAAAATAACTCTTGCAAATGCAAGCTTTGCCTTTTTCTTTCATAACTATGGCCCCTACAATAGACTTTTAAGTGCCTATTTTGGAATTTTAAAACTATTAACTCTCCCTGTCTTTGCATTTTTTTCTATAGCAATCCTAACTCTTCCCTGTCGAATGGAGGTCTCTGGTTGAATTGGAAGAAGGTCAGATATAATGAAATATGAAAAAGAAAAGCATCATTTGGCATTGCAAAATATTATTTGCCTAAAGGTGCTCAATAAAGAAGGACAAGAAAGACCTCTGGCATTCAAGATATATTTTTTAAAACTCTGGTTTTTCCTGTGACCTCTTCCTGTCCCTTCCCAGTCTGAGATAAAAAAAAAAAACCATAGTGACATTTAGTAGGAACAGGGAAGATTCCAGTGATTTTGGTGATGACACATTCATCAGTGATCAGGAGAGGACATCCACAGGTGTACCCCCATCCACCTTCACAGAGGAACTCATCTACAAATGCTCCAACTTCTGTAGTCAGCACTGCCCTGCAAACTCTACTTCCAATGAGCGATGTCCCTTTCCTGCCTCAGTGTTCAGCCTGGCACTTCTCAAAGCTCAGTCATCTCACTGATGGCCATGACCACATAGAGCAATGAGTGACTCTCTGGCATCAGATTCAATATGCCCCCCATGCCCCTGCCCTACTAAAGAGGAAGAATCAGTAGTTAATTCTGGCTTTAGTGGGAAACACCTGAGGAACCAAAGTGCTATGTACTTCAAATCCATTTTACTTCTTAGTTTTCTTTCTTTGTAGTATTTCCCATTCAGACATCTGCCATCATTCTAGAAACTCATGAATTTATGATACCATTAGTGTTTTGAAAAGCAAGTACATCTCTTCCCAGATGTTATTTTGTATAAAGATTTTTTCTTCCTCTGTACTAGTTCAAATAAACCAAGTCATGAATCTAATTTGAATGAAGGCACAGACTTCCCTGTCTGTCTCATACCAGATGTTGTGGATAAATATTATGACAGTCTGAACACACGATGTGTCTTGATGCTGGTAGGGACGAGGAGGCAGTCTTCCACCCACGCAGGCAGCACAAAGTGTAGGGGTGTCACATTGCCTCACACTTTTCCCCAGACCCATTTGAAAGAAACACCACAGTTTAATTTGTAATCTATCACATGACTCTAGAATCAAAGGGTCTATGTGCCCTATGATTGTACATAACTGTCTCATTCAAAACCCTACAAAGTGTGTAGAGCACACCCTGAGAATTAATATTTTACCTAGGAAGCCCTACAATGTTATCCTGGTCTCTAAAATCATAGGTAGGGTAACTTGACCATCGGGATTCATCTTAGAAGTAGGAAAACCTTAACATAAGGACATAAATTGACAGAAATAGAATGGAGGGGTCACAAGGGAGATATTTTCCCTAAGAAGTTTCCTGCCACTCCTATATTACAAAATGTAGTCTGAAAGTTACTTGTAATGTTTGAAGTGAGCTAATCCATCCTGTGACATAAATATGGTGAGCCAGTATGTGTCAATTGCTCAGCACCCATGAATTCGTTCTGTCCTGTTCAGACTGGGCCTCAGCATCCTTCTCAACACCATGCTCCTAGAAGCTACTACTTTTATTCAGAGTTGGAAAGGGGGTAAAACTTACCTTGCTTTCTCTGCGTTAGGATTTTGCAAGTCAGAGGAAACCGAAAGTAGGAAACAGTCAAAAAAAGAAGCATTTTCCCCATCTCTAGCTATCAAAGTCCTGATAGTCCACAGAGCACTTCGATATTTAACCTTTCTTTGAAATTATTCTTAATGTTCCCAACTTAAGAGCTCAGTCCCAGAATCTTTAATATTCAATAGTATTGAGCTCATACCACTCAATAGTCTGTATACAGCATACTGATTTGTAGAAAACTGTGTGTGCATTTCTATTATCTCTTTTACTGGTTTTATTCTCTAAGCCCATTTTTGTTAAAGTATTTGTTATGTGCCAGACTCTAGGGATACAAAAATTCAATGACAGAATCCCCACCCTCAAGTTGCTCACAGACATAACCAACTAGTAAAAATAAATTGGCTTAAGTGCAATAATGTGTGGCTTAAATAACCCATACCTTTATACTACATTAAAGTAGTTAGCTATAAATCGTAGCTGTGTTATAGTAACTACCTATAATAAAATCATAGAAGGAGATAAAAATTTAAAATCAGAAAGAGAGAAAATGGAGCAATCAAGACACAGAGGATGAGGAGGAAGAATTAAATGAAAAACGTATAACTCCACGGTAAAAGCACCCAGGTTAGGAGGAGCATAAAAACAGACTTGAACAGCAAGTTAATGTTTGGAGAGTATATTCTGTGCACAATGGGGTGCCACAGAAGTTTTGGAGTGCAGAATTAGTAGGATCATTTTATTTCCAAGACAATTTTGGGAGCATATGGTAGCAAATTCTGACCTACTAATTTCCCATCTATCTGCCACAGTGATTTGTGCTTAGTAGATATTCAATAAACACATAATGAAGTCACCTTAGTGTTAGATGAATGCAAAGGTTAGTGAGCAGCAATAGAAAGTAAGAATGTGAGTTCCAGGAACAAAAAAGCCCACTTCATAGTTTTAGTTCAGGTCAATCCTTTTGGGAATACTGTAAGACAAAAAGGTAGACATGTAAATCAGTTATTACAAACTTCTCAAATGCTGAGATTTGGAAAGCCTTCAGACAATTCTACTGTCTGCCAGTTTGTCTTTCAGACTACCTGTCCTCAAGAATAGCAACGTCTACCAGTTATGACATTTTTGAGTAAAGATGAAAGTTACATAAAGCCCATGAATACAAATTCATTCTTGATAAAAGTAGACTTGCAGCAAACCTCACGGAAAAGCAAGTGTCATAAAGTCATAAATATGCATCAAACCTCACGGAAAAGCAAAGTGTCATAAAGTCATAAATGTGCCAATATTAGAGTTTCACATAGAGAATAATGCAAGCAGTAAAATTCATCAGCATCATTAAAATTCATCTGCTTATGTGCCACTCTTAAGGATGACCTCATTTGTGACCTCAAGATAGAGAACCCTGGCCATCAAACTCTGAAAACACCCATGTTGAAGTAGTTAGGTTTGAGAAATGTAAGATCTCATGCAAGATTACAGTTGGAGAGCAAAGACATGAATGCACTCAAATTATTTATCAATATACTTTACAACCAAATACAGACACCAAAATAAGTGATCATTCTCTTGGTGTTTTATCATCCTTAACCCAATCGTAAGTATCATTTCCTGTTTAATCATATCTGGGTTTTTATCAATTTGGGGGATTCCCCTCTCTGATATTTCCAGATTTCTGCTAGCAAATTTGCCTGGCTTCATTGCAAAAAATGTGGATATTAAAGCATTATTTTCTCTTCAGTTTGCTCATGCAATGATAAAGCTTTTCTAGTTCCATAACTCTGTACTATCAGCATGGTTTTCTGTGTCCCATTATAGTCCCAGAGAAAACTTAGATATTTGAGATGGAAAAATAATTGAATGATGTCAGTCAGCCTAAAAAGCATTGTTGAGTAGGTTTTTCTTAAGTTCTCCCATACCATACACACAGCTTGAGTTCCTCTTAGGATGGCTACATTCCACAGCCCAGAGCATATGATGTAGGTGCTCTTACGCTAGCTTCAGCTCCCCACTCCCAGGATCACAGCCCTAAGCTTTCACCTTCAGATGGCTTTGTTCCAGAAGACAAATCTCTTCAGCTGCCTCCTCCCAGGAATACAACACAAGAGCCACAGCTCACTTCCCTTCACCTCCCCTTCTCATATGATATGTTGTCATGTGGTATGGTGAAATCTCAACTCTCCTTCTAACTTGGACTTTATTCATCTCTCCAATTTATCTAACCTCACTTTATCCTTTTACCACCTGCTTTTTGCCTCTATGTTGACCTTGTGGACTGTAGCAATATCACCCCTTGCCCTCAAGTTTCTGGATGGTTTGGCCAAGGCAAGGTATTAGCAGGAAATCAAGATTAGGAAGCCAGAGATATCGGTGCATTTATCTCTCCAACTCCCTCCCAAGTGATGACTTCTAAGAGTGTGCTCTTCTACCTAAAACCACTGCTCTCCTTCCAGGTGGAGCTCTCCTATGGATAAAGATCTGACCAATCTAATAACCTGCTCTTTTCCTTGCCTCTTCCTACCTGGGGAGGTGAAACTTCCCCTTCCTGCTAAACCTGGGGTGCTCTATTATCCCTTATTCATTTACTTTCACCTTTTCTGCTTCTTGCAAATACCCTTCTCATTGACCCCTCCTGAATCGCCTCTTTTGAGTGCATTGCCTGTTTCCTGCTGGGACACTGACAGAAGAACCAATATATGGGGGAAGCGTTCCCACACTCAAGCACATTTGTGCATTTTTCTCAAGTAGGAGCTCTACTCAACAGAGAAGCACACAATGGCCTCGTGAACAGAAGTTCAGCCTGGAGCATAAGACATGGTGTGCTTCCTCCTGACTAGGACCTTACTGGTTTAATTATACAATCTCAGAAATCATTTGTTTCAATTATAGCAAATGAAGGCATGTTCTATTTCAGCACTTGAATTTTAAACAAACCAAGAGTACACTATAATCTCTCTGTTTCTGATCCAACTTTAATTGGATTCCAGAATGGATATGCAAGCAGAACCATGATTCAAGAATATGTGAACAGTTCTTTGCTACAGATATTTGCTATAAATGTATATATAATTAAACCACCTGTACTTAATCTTATATATTTTTAAATATTTTCCTTCTAGTTTATAATCAGACATTTGAAGGCATTATGACAAAAAACGTTTTACTCTATTGCCTTTTTCTTACTGAAAGTTTGATTCAATTATTCAGTTACAATTTGAAACTCCTTGTGCACAAGATATGCTTCAAGTCTATTATTTTCAAACTTTTTGATAGGGGCTAACATCACAACCTAGACACACAAAATATATACACGCAAACATATACATAATTACCTGAAACCAAAGTTTCATTAAACAGTAACTTTACACCACACATCTTAATATTTTGTATTCTAGTCTGTTTAGGAAACTATGCTGGATACCACCCATTATAACGACTGGATGGCCCTCTAATGGTTTTGACATTTGTTTGAAACACATAGCCATAAGTCAAATGATAGATGAACAAAAAGATGAAAAAGACATCCAGTAAAGGCAAAAAAAGAGATCACAAGACTCTGGAGTTAGCCAAGTTAGAATTAGATCAAGTTAAAGTTTAATTAACCTTTTTAAAATGTATTTGAGGCAAATTCTATCAATGTTTTATACAGTAACATCTAATTATAAATAATTTTGTGGGGACTAGAATAGTATCCTTTAAAAAAATTTTAATTGACATCTAATAATTGTACATATGTATGGGGTACATAATGATGTGTTGACACATACAATGCCTAATGATCAGATCAGGGTAATTAATTGGCATACCCATCATCTCAAACATTTATAATTTCTTTTTTGGGAACATTCAATATCCTTCTGCTAGCCATTTGAAACTGTATAATATATTATAATGATAGTCATCCTACAGTGCTATAGAAGACTAGAATTTATTCCTCATATCTAGCTGTAATTTTGTATCCTTTAACAAATCTCTCCCTATCCTCTTCACTTCTTTCTACCTTTCTCAGCCTCTAGTATCCTCTATACTGCTTTTTACTTTGATGAGATCAACTTTTTTTTAGCTTCCACATACAATTGAGAACATGCTGTGTCTAATTTTCTGTTCTTGACTTATTTCACTTAACATAATGTCCTCCAGTTCTATTCATGTTGCCATGAATGACAAGATTTCATCTTTTTATGGCTGAATAGTATTTCACTGGGTACAAATGCCACATTTTCTTTCTCCATTCATCTGTTGTTTGACACTAAGTTAATTTCACATCTTGACTATTGTGAATGGTGCTGCAATAAACATGGGAGTGCAGATGTCTCTTCAATATATTATTTCCCTTCCTTTGGATAAATGCCCAGTAGTGGGACTGCTGGATCATATAATAGTTATAATAGTTTTACTTGCAGTTTTTTGAGGAACTTCCACACTGTTCTCCATAGTGGCTGTACTAGTTTACGTTCCCACAAACAGCACGTAAGAGTTTCCTTTTCTCCTCATCTTCACCAATATTTGTTATTTTTTGTTATCTTTTGATAATAGCCATCCTAACTGGGGTGAAACGATACCTCATTATGGTTTTTATTTGCATTTCCTTGATGATTAGTGATGTTGGGCATTTTTTCATATGTTTGTTGGACATTGTATGACTTCTTTTGAGAAATGTCTGTTTGGATAATTTGTCCATTTTATAACTGGATTGTTTGGTTTTTACTGTTGAGATGTTTGAGTTCCTTGTATATTCTGGATATTAATTCCCTGTCAGATGAATAGTTGGCAACTATTTTCTCCCATTCTATAGGTTATAGTTTTACTCTGTCAACTGTTTTTTTGTTGCACAGAAGCTTTTCACTTTGATATGATCCCATTTGTTCATTTTTCCTTTAGTTGCCTGGGCTTTTGAGGTGTTACTCAGAAAATCTTTTCCTAGACCAATGTCCTGAAGCATTTCCCCTATGTTTTCTTCCAGTAGTTTTACAGTTTGGGGATCTTACATTTATGTCGTTAATCCATTTTGAGTTGATTTTTGTGTAGGAGGAGAGGTGGGGGTCTAGCTTCATTCTTCTACATTTGAACACCCAGTTTTCCTAGCATCATTTATTGAAAAGGTGGTCCTTTCCCCAGTGAATGTTCTTGGAAACTTTGTCCAAATCAGTTGGCTGTAGATAAGTGGACTAATTTGAGTGTTCTTTTTTCTGTCCCATTTGTCTATGTGTTTGTTTTGTTGTCAGTACCACGTTATTTCAGTTACTACAGCTTTGTAGGATATTTTCAAGTCAGGTAGTATGATGTCTCCAGCTTTGTTCTTTTTGTTCAAGATTGCTTTGGCTGTTTGTGGTCTTTTGTAGTTTCATACAAAATTTTAATATTTGTTTCATATTTCTGTGAAGAATGGCATTGGTATTTTGGTAGGGATTGCACTGAATCTGTAGACTGCTTTGGATTGTATGGTGATTTGAACCACATTAATTCTACCAACCCATGAGCATACTTGAGCATAGGATGCCTTTCTGTTTGCATCCTCTTCAACTTCTTTCATCACTGTTTTGTAGTTTTCCTTGTATAGGTCTGTCTTTCATCTACTTGGTTAAATTTATTCCTAGATGTTTGTGTAGCTATAGAATAATACTCTCTTTTTTTAATTAAATTTTTTTGAGACGGGATCTCACTATGTTGCCCAAGCTGGTCTCAAACTCCTGAGCTCAAGCCTGCCTCGATCTCCCAAAGTTCCAGAATGACAGGCATGAGCCACCACACCTGGCTGATACTCTCTTCATTCACAAAAAAAACATTGTTATTATTACCTTTATTTCAACCCATGTAACAAAACATTTCAAGATGGATGTTATAATCTTGCCCACAGACTATTTTTCCTCTTTGAAAAAGAAGTATCAGCACATTCAGCCAAACTTCTAAGTATCTAAATGAAGTGAAAGCTTTTCCATTTATAGAATGGCTTCTTCTGGTCAATTAGTCTATTATTTGTGGCAAGCCATGATTCCCTACCTGTGATGTGGAGGGACAATGCTCACTCTCAAAGAGCCCCACATTACTCACTTTTCCCTAATATACAAATTCCATATCCAAAATGCTCCAAAATCTGAAACTTTTCTGAAACTTTTCAAGCACAGACATAAGACAGTGACATCTTTGCTTTCTAATTGTTCATTGCACGCAAATTTTGTTTCATGTATAAAATTATCAAAAATTATCGTCAGGCTATGTGTATAAGGTATATATGAAATGTAAGTAAATTTAATGTTTAGTCTTCGGCCCTATCTTCAAGATGTCTCATTATGTATATGCAAATATCCAAAATCTTAAAAAAATCAAAATCCAAAATACTTCTGGTCCCAAGCTTTTCAGATAACAGATAATCAACCTGTAATGCATTCTTGAGAGATAGACAAACGAATAAAATTTTTAGTGAAAATTAAATTGACTTTTATAAGTTGTAAGCATATGAAATTGTGTGATAGCCATTGGGGTGTTTTACCATTATCCCAGCTCTCCCCTTCCAGGCATATGTAGAACCGCACCAACTCCACATGAAGTAGGTGGCCTTGTGACAAGAATTCTGAGCAGAAGGGGCCAGATGCAGTGGCTGATGCCTGTAATCTCAGCACTTTGAGAAGCCAATGCAGGAGGACTGCTTGAGCCTAGGAGTTTGAGACCATCCTGGGCAACATAATAAGACCCTATCTCTACAAAAAAAAACAAATTTAATTAGCCAGGCATGGTGGCACATGTCTGTATTCCCAGCTATTCTGGAGGCTGAGGTGGGAGGATTGTTTGAGACTGGGAATTTGAGGCTGCAGTGAGCTGTGATCACTCCACTGCACTCCAGACTGCACAACAGAGCAAGACCCTGTCTGAAAAGAAAAGAAAAGAAAAAGAAGAGAAAAGAATTCTCAGCAGAAGAATCAGTGCATACGTCACCATTTTCTTCTTTCGTTCTGTTATGATGGCCTGCAAGTCCACCCAGGATTACAGAGTAAGATAATACTATGTGGGGGCAGAACCCTAAGACAGCATTCAATGTGGCTGTTTTAAGCCTCTGAAATATGGGATTTGCTTTTTATCTCAGCATAATCTGATTCACACAGTTATCTATAGAAATTGTCTGGAAACATTCTATGTGAAAACATCTCTTGTCTCTCAAGCTTCTCAAAATGATTTTTCCTTTTTTTTTAAATGTTCAAAGCTATAAGAATTTGATCAAGAGGCTTTAAAAAGAAGTGATTTTACCTAGCCTATCCCAAAACATACAGAAATTATCTTGAAGAGAACATATTTTATATTACAATTTGATTTCCATTGAGAACCTTCCATTTAGGTTTTATAAAGAAAGACTTTCTAACTCTTAACCCATTGAACTGATTACCTTTTAGCCCAACATTGAGGAAGAAAGAATAAACCATTCTGGTTCTCTTGGACAGAGTACACATTTCTGGGCCTCATCCACTGACCAACCAGAAGGCACCAGGCAGAGCTCACGCATTGTTTTTCTGATCAGGAAAGCTGGGATTCCTTGGTTTGCTTAGCATTCTATCAGATTAAGTGTGTACCATGCCATATCACGTTCAAAGAGGTCTTTTTTATGCAATCTTTAAATGATCCCACTCCAAACCAAATATCATCTTGCAAGCAAAGTTTATGGAGCCAAAACAACTGCAAATTACCACCACATTAAAAGTTTCATTTAAATACATGATCTCATCTTAAAGCTAGGAAGTGTAATTAGCATTTTCCTTTTCTTAGCAGTGAAGAAACCACCCTCCAGATTCCAAAGAACATAAAACCTCCAATGGCTATGAAAAAAAAAAAGTTGTCTATGCTAGACAACTCTTTCCATCAGTTCAAAGACATACTGTGAATGGCCATAAAAATGTAATCAATCCCATAAGCCACTCATCAAAATTTGTCTCAGTACCTTATATGTATACTATTGAGAAATCTGTCATTATAAACTCATAATCAAAGAACTAGGTGGTGCTTGGGCTCTGGGTAAACAGAAGACTTTATATACTCTTCCTCTTCAGGACAGAAAACTATAGATGGCATGGAAGCTCACATGTTGTCTAAACTCATGGTAGTTGTCACCCACATTAAATTTACTTACTAAGGGTCATAATTTTGCTCTACTTGTAACATTGAAGGTTAAGGTCTTTCACGTTGGAGATAAAAGACAATGAGTGATATATGTTAATGTTTTTACAAAAAGAAAACAGATTATCGTGATTACATAACATGCCACATGCCATCGGTCTTTACAAAGGCTTGTCCAACCTCCATGGGAACACTTCAAGCTACACACACGCATCGCTTGTGATTACAAGGAGCTCACTCCGAATTGGCAAACCTGATTGAATCTGAGGATACAGACAATCGTCTCAAGTGCTTTTCCGAAAGTCTTGGCTCCCACAAAACCCCAAGTACAATTGGCCAACCACTTTCACCCTTAACTTTCAAGCTCATGTGTATTTTAAGGGAAATTCAATCCGTATGTTTCTGAATCATGGATACTGAAGCCATTAAGATTTTTGTTTGGTAAGAGCTTTCTAAATCCCAAGATGACTTATGAGACTTTTTATAGCCTGTTTACTCTGAAGCAAAGAAGTCACGTCTTGTTGAAAGTAAACAAGATTTAAAAGTATGAAACTTTGAGGCTTAGAGAAAACTAAAGTTCAAGAAAGTTTATGCTCATCCAACCTGTGCAAAACTCCTTAGTTGATTTCTCTGATTTACTCTATCCAAAGCAGAAATAATGACAACTTGGGCCAATAAATAGTTATTTTTATGAACATTGTCTACAGTATGTTAGAACCACATAGCTCTTTTACTTGAGTCACCAGTCATTCAATGGAATTGCATACTTGTTCCTTTTTTAATAAAAATATTTTCAAAAGTGAGTGTAGCTGATTTTGAGTTATGATGTGCAACTTGATTTCAGTTTGTGTGTGTGTAAACTCTGAAGTGCTCCTGGCAAAATTCTTATTAATTCTTGTGCTGTTAATTTGGAATTTATGATTTGGAATAACGTTTACCTATAATTCAACTATGAAAACAGGCTTGGAAACAAACTGACATAATAAGCAAAAGTTGGGTGGAGACATTTTATAATTTCATTGTATCACCTATTTATAATAACAAACTAGTTTAAAGTGTTTAATTAGTGCCCTTTCAACAAACAATATATACTTATTATAAATAACTATCTTTATTGAAGAAAGTTATGAAAATTCCTTAGTTGTCAAATATTAATATGCCTAGTAGTTGTATGTATTTGGTAGTAACAAAATGTAATTTATTTAATCTGTTACTTTGGTTGGCTATTTCTTTCTTATTTCCCTGAATCAGTGATATGTATTTTCTGGTATCAGAAATTTCTTAATTCAAAACAGATTATCAGAGTCAAAGAGACACCACTTTGTGAGCCAGCCACATTAATTCCAACATATTCTAGCTTAGAACCCCTTAACAAATGCATAAGAAGCCATTTCAATCACAATAGTTCTCCAAATGGGTAGAGTTTTGAAAATATTTTCACACACAAACTTTATTAATTTATGCGTTTTGAAATAAGTTAAAAAAATTGCAACAATAAATATGTTTTAGGCATCTATTACGTGAAAGGCACCATCCTAGATACTACAGAATTATCAACATAAATAAAAACCACAGTTTTATAGCAGGAGAAGCTGATCAACAGGCAACAAAGCCAAACACAGGCTGAAGGGTAAATGCTTTATGACACACACTGAAATGTGCTGAGCAGAACTGGGAAGACAATGGAGAAAGCTTCCAAACATGTGAATTGGGCCCTGAAGAAAGAATCTACCTGTGTGGCAAGTGGAAGAAAAGGGGATGCTGGGAGCCATTACCAGCCAAGGAAGGAATAAGCAACATAAACAAAGGCAGAAGAGCGGTACACTGACCAGGTTTGGAGTGTCCCAAGTAATTGACATGACCCAAGCACCGGTGGTGAAAAAAGATTATCCTACAGCTAAACATGGAATGGATTAAATATAGTGGTATGCTGTAGGAAAATCCAGTGATAAATATGGGCTAGAGAAATACAAAATTACCCAATTGTCTATTTTTAACAGCTTTATTGAGGTATAATTGATATACCAAAAACTATACATATTTAAGGTATACAATTTGATGAGTTTGGACACAAGCATACACCCCTGACTCTATCATCACCATCAAGGTAATAAACTTGTCCATCACTTCCAGAGTTTCTTCATACCCCTTTGTTTTTTGTTGTTTTAGGTTTTTTTATGGTAAGAACACTTAGCATTATATCTACTCTCTTAAATTTTTAAGGGCACAATACAGTATTATTAATACTGTACTTTAGGAACTCTCTTGTACAGCAGATCTCTAGAACGTATTCATTGTGCATAACTGAAACTTTACACCCATTGAAGAGCTTCACATTCCCCCCTCCACTCAGCCCCTGACAACCACCATTCTAATCTCTGCTTCTTTACTTGTCCTCTGTTACTATCTTATTTTACTTAGTATAATGTCCTCCAGGTTCATTCATGCTGTGACAAATATTAGGATTTCCTTCTTTTTTAAGGCTGAATAATACTCCATCTTGTATGTGTACCATCTTTTCTTCATTCATTCGTCTGCCTATGGACATTTTGTGTTGTCTCCCTATACTGGCTCTTTTGAGCCAATGAACATAGGAATGCAGATACGTCTTTCAGGTCCTGATTTCAATTCTTTTGGATATATACCCAGAAGTGGGATTGCTGGATCATATGGTGGCTCTACTTTTACGTTTCCGAGGAGCCACCATACTGTTTTCCATTTTCCATTTTACTGCATCATTTTACATTCCCACCAAAGCATGCAAGAGTTCCAATTTCCCTACATCGTCTCCAACGGTTGTTATCTTTTGTTTTTTGATATTCTCAAACCTTTTCTATGGAGGTGCAGGCTCCGCTCCTCTCCCTCCCTCCTGAAGGAGAAGTCTCAGGGTTGTGTCTTCTTTTGATCTTGCAGAGGTGTGCTGGCTGCAGCACCTGCTCCTCTTCTCTAGGGCAGTGCACTGAAAGTGTAAGAAGTTGGATGCACACTCCACTCCTCTTCCTCCCTCCCTCCTGGGGGAAAGTCTCTGGGTTGTGTGCTTTCTCCTCATCTTGCAGAGCCCTCTTGACTGCAAGAAGCTGCCCTCACTCTTTTCTTTGTTCTTAACTCTCCCCAGGCATTCAAACCACACCAGTTCCCTCAGTGCTCTGGGTGAGGCAGGAGGGAAGCTAGTCCTTCAGACAGTGCCCTGATGGTCCAGGGACATGCGGTGCCTGCTCCACTCTCTCCTTCCCCTGAGGGAGAAGTCTCAGGCTGAGGCAAGCTTTCTTGGAACTGAGCTGTGCTGGCCTGGAGGAAGGTCTGACCTGGGGAAGGTGAAAATTTCCCTTCTTACTCATTTCCACATGGCTTTTCTCAGTTTTGTGCTCATCTGGGGTACTGTAACTTCTTGTCTGGCATTTTGAACTTCTCCTAAAGATATTTTGCTCTGCCTATCTTTGTTAAATCAGTGTTTCTGTGGGGACATGAGGGCTGGGACTATGTATTCCACCATCCTGCTGATGTCATTCTCACTCCCAATCTTCTACTTTTAAGGGATAAGACCAAAGAAAGGATTAAGTGTTCTAATGAGAGATAAACCCACTAGGTAGGTAGAAAAATGAGATTATTCTTCTTCCTTCAGTCAAGTGAAATTTAAAAAGGAAAAAAAAGGAGAGAGAAACAGAAAAGTGGGGGAAAGAGGATGGAGCAAGGGGAAAAAAGATTTTCTTATGAAGAATTTCGACCATGTATATAACGTGTTGTTTAATTTTATATGAAACATCCTTGACGTGGACATTGAGAGAATAAAATATCAAATTAATGTGTCATTGATCTCAAAAAAAGGGAAAATAGATTCTTTTGTCAACTTTAAATCTCTGGCAGAAATAAACTTTTGAATAATATTAAGGTTTGGTCCCTCCACGGATTTAAAGAAAACACATTTCTCCACTTAACATTTCAGAGACAACCTAACTGAAATATACAAGGAGGGGTGGACTCCAACAATGGGTGTGGTCCCATTTTAATCTGTTAAAACAACAAAGGCTTTAGCATCATCTGATCTATTATCTCTGCAATAACACTGAGGTCCCACAGATAACTGAAATATTCCATAAATATTAAATGTTCCACACAAAAATTTTCCATATTCCCAGGCAACAAATCAGTGGTCATACACAAAGAAAGTACTATAGATTTCTATAATATTAACACATTTATTTAGAATATTTTACTAATTCCTTAAATTTTTTGAAAAGTAACACCTGGGTGAATAGACTTTGTCTCTTGTACCTGCTTCTTCCCACTCACCCTCTGTTATAAAAAATAGTCAAAAGGTAGGAAGGGTGGGGAGACCAAAGGAGTCAAAATTAATCCCATAGTGAATTATCTTTAAGCTATTCAAGAAAATGTGAAAATAGTGTCCTTCCATCAAAAGACATATCTAGCACAAATGCTTGATTTTTTGTCACTTTTCACCATAGTATTATGTAGACGACACAGAGAACAAGTATTAAGCTCAATGAATTTTCATGGAAGAAACATACCCATAAAACCAGCACCTAAGAAAGAGAATGTTCTGGTTTTGCTTCCTAGTTACTACACTCTTGAGGTAACCCTATGCTGACAACAATTGGTCTATTTGGTACTTTATATAAATGGAATTACATCATACATACTTTTTGTGTCTGGCTTCTTTTAGTGAGGATCATATTTGTGAATTCATCGATATTGCATGATATAGTTGTAGATCATTCATTCTCATTGTTCCAAAGTATTCCATTGTGTGACTATACTACAATTTATTCATTCTACTGTAGATGGGCATTTGGGTAGTTTCCGGCTATTTTGAATAGTGTTGCTATAAATATTCTTGAACATTCCTGATATACATATATACACACACATATTAAATATTTATATATATTTATATATAATAATAAATAATATGTTAAAACTTTTTATATAATAAATAATATATACGTTTATATATATGTATATCAGGGAATGTTCAAGAATACATATATATATTTATCAGGGAATGTTCAAAAATATTTATAGCAGCACTATTAGTATGTACACACGTTTGTGTATACATACACACACACACACACAAAGGAGTCAAAATTAATCTCATACTGAATTATCTTTGAAGCTATTCAAGAAAATGTGAAAAAGTGCCTTCCATCCAGGACTATGTATATATTGCATATTATATATATATATATACACGTTTGTTGGGCATATATCTAGGAGTGGAATTACTACTCATAGCGTATGCATATGTGTGGATTTAATAGATACTGCCAAACAGCTCACCAGGGTGTTTTATCAGTGCACATCCTATCAGCTGCGTATGGCATTCTGATTGCACCACAGATTAGCCAATGCTTGGCATTTTTATTCTTTTCTCATTTTAACTATTTCAGTAACTGTGTTGTAGCATCCCATTGTGATTTTATTTTGCATTTCCTCAATGACTAATGAGGCTGAGCACCTTTGCATATGCTTATTGGCCATCCAGATATCCTCTTTCGTGGTATGTCTGTTTGAGTCTCTTACCCATTTTTCTACTGGTTGTTTCTGGTTTCTTTATTATTTGTTGCTTTTTAAATATATATTCTGGATATAGAACATTTTGGATATATGTCCTGCAAATATCTCGTCCCACACATGGGTTGAATATTTACCTTTTTGATATGGTTTGGATCTGTGTCCCCACCCAAATCGCATGTTCAATGTTGGAGGTGAAGCCTGGTGGTAGGCGATTGGATCTTGGGGTGGTTTCTCACAAATGGTTTCACACCATCCCCTTTGGTACTGTCATCTTGATAGTGAGTGAGTTCGGGTTGTTTAAAAGTCTGTAGCGCCTCTCCCACCCTCTCTGCTCCTGCTCCCACCATGTAGGATGCCTGCTCCCCCTTTGCCTTCCTGCATGAGTAAAAGCTTCCTGAGGCCTCCCCAGATGCAGATGCTGCTATGCTTCCTGTACAGCCTGCAGAAGCATGAGCCAATTAAACCTCTTTTCCTATTAATTACCCATTCTCAGGTATTTCTTTATAGCAATACAAGAATGAACTAATACACTTTCCAATGATGAACTTTGTAAACGTAAGTTTCTGATTTCAATATGGTCCAATTTATAGATTTTTCTTTGATAGTGGGTACATTTTCGATTTTTTTCAAAGAAATTTCTACCTCTCCCAAGGTCATGAAAATATTCTGATATGTTTTTCCTTTAAGGATTCTATCATTTTAACTTTCACACTTAGATCTACAATTCTTTCAGAATTTACTTTTTGAGTAGTGTGAGACAGGGTCCAGATATGTTTCTTTCTCACATGGACATCCAAGTGACTCACTCTTTCCTTGCTACACTGCAGTGTTATCTTTGCCATAAGTCAGATGAATGTATACATCAGGGTCTGCTTGTGAACTCCATTTTCTTCCATTGGTCAATATTTCTTTTCTTGCATGAATACCACGGCCTTAATTATCATAGTTTAGCTTCAGTGCTCCTGTTTTGCTTTTGTTCTTCAAGACTGAGTTGTGTGTTCTTGGTTCTTTGCATAAATTTTGTAATCAGACTGTCAATTTCCACAAAACAATCCTGCTTGGCGTTAAAATAAGATTGCACGGATTTAAGAATCAATTTGAAGATAATGATGTCTTAATAATATTGAGTCTTTGGGGTCATGACATTGACACACCCTTCCATTTATAACATCTTCTTTAATTTTTCTTAGTAATGTTTTGGAGTTTTCAGTGAAGAGACCTTGCACATATTTTGTCAGATTTACTCCATTCGCTTATTTTTGACACTGTTTTAAATTGCACAATATATTTTAAATTTGATTTTGTATTTTTGGTGGCTTATGTATAGAAATATAATTGATTTTTGTACCCACATTGTATTTACCTATGAGTCCTTATAGTTTGTCTATACACTCTTTAGGATTTTCTATATAACATATCATGTATGTAGAAATAATGGGAGCTTTGCTTTCTTGTTTTCAATTCTGGAATTAGAATAAATAAGAATTAAAGATAACAGAAAAAAGGTAAAAATTATTACAGAAAACCCCAAACACATTCAAAAATAGCTTGTCTTTATGTTCTTCATAACATTATCACCCTAGAGTAACAAACAGCACACTGCTTCCTGAAAGCGAAGTGTTTTCCTTGGCTAGTCCACCTGTGTTGTAATTTGGATGTCACCTCATATTGTCCTATCTTTCTGCCTGCTCATAGGACTGACACAGCAGATTTTGTCTGAGAAACTCTTGGTGTTAGTAAATCAGCTTGAATTAATGAAAGCAACCAACAGACCGAGATGTAAGTACAGGCAGAGCAGTGAGGACCTGCACAGTGAGATGTCAGGCACTCCAAGAGGAGCTCCAAGAGGTGCATGGAGGAGGAGAATAAACTTCTTTGAAACCCACATTTCCTGCATCTGTCCCTTTGTCTGTGCCCTGTGCCCTTCGTCCTTGAGGGGAATATCCTTCCCTACGGCAAACATCAATCCTAAGGAAGTAGGAAACCCAGAAATGAATAGTTTGAGCAGGCCGGGTGCGGTGGCTCACGCCTGTAATTCCAGCACTTTGGGAGGCCGAGGCGGGCGGATCACCTGAGGTCAGGAGTTCGAGACCAGCCTCAACACGGAGAAACCCCATCTCTACTAAAAATACAAAATTAGCCAGGTGTGGTGGTGCACGCCTGTAATCCCAGCTACTCGGGAGGCTGAGGCAGGAGAATTGCTTGAACCTGGGAGGCGGAGGTTGCGGTGAGCCAAGATCACGCCATTGCACTCCAGCCTGGGCAATAAGAACGAAACTCCGTCTCAAAAAAAAAAAAAAATAGTTCGAGCAAGGTAATATATCTTTCTTAACAAGTAGACTGTTCTTGTCTTTTGAAAAAGATCTTTCTTTGAATATGCAGTAGCCATTTCTATTTTATTTTGTTTTACTTCCTTTTAAGAGATGAATGTGACCTACAGCAAAAGCCCAAGGACATAGGTAATTTGATTTCTGTGTATTCCTGTGGTAATAAAACAAGAGTCAGAAGGAATAAAGAAAATTATTTCTTTTGTATTTTCTTTGTAGTGCACACCAGAGTGTCAGAAGGTGGCCTTTGAGAATGGAAGCAAACAGTTGAGGCCTGTTTCCACTCATCACAGCACCATAATGATGTCTACATTGTGCACAGAAAAGTCCCACGTTGACACCCTAGTACATTTAGACCCACTGGGAGGCAGGAATACAGAGGCAGAAGCACAGAAAAAGGGTCAGAGACACTAGGAGAGAGACAGAGCAGGACCAGAAAAGGCAGAACAAATGCTTCTTAGGTTGGGATCCCCTCAAACAGTCTCTGAGAAAAGAATTTCTAAGCCTGTCATTTACTTGGAGAGTAATTCCAGAAAGTACAGAGGGTTGAGGGAGTGAGGCAGGAAAGAGTAAAGCCAATGAGAGGTAGAGTAATAAGTGCGGGACAACAATGACGCTCAATCCTGCCAGAGACCTTCTGAGAGACTGTGTGTGTGCACTGTCTAACCCAGTAGCCACTCACTACATATGGCTATTTAAATTTCCATTTAAATTAACTAAAATTTAAATTTCAGTTCCTCATTCACACTAGCCACATTTCAAGTGCTCAATAGCCTCATGTGGCTAGTGGCTACCATTTTGGACAGGGTAGGTGGTGGAACATTTCCACTATTACATAAAGTTCTGTTGGACAGTGCTGGTGCAGATCCTGGCCCAGAATTGTCTCATCTGATGGGGAAGGAAACTAAGATAGCTATCCACCAACTCCTATCCTTTACTGGATAAGAGTCATCCATGAAGAATTAACTACCTTGTCTTTTGGCTTGCTCCCCCTGTCAGAGACCACCCTCAGGCAAAGAGATGCACAGAGCCGTGACAGTGTGCAGGTTTTGCTGGCAGATGACTCTGGAATGGCTTTAGGCATATGTATGGATCACCAGGCATCTGCTACAGTTGCATACAAAATAGAAGGGAGGGAGAAATCATGACACAAAGAAGATTAGAAAATAAAGCCTATTGGACAAAGAAGAAGTGAGGAGAGAAAGAAAGAAAGTAAGCAACCATCTCAGAAAATAATCATATGCAAAGTATAACACACTGCCTAGTCAAAACAACAAGGACTATCTCAAGACCAGAAAAAGAAAAATGATTGGCAAATATCTGCATTACACATTTTTGCTGCTGGGAAACCCAATCTTGCACCCACACACCCCAGCCTGTTCCTCTCTCAAATGGAAAGTTGACCTCACTTAGACCTAGCCCCTGGCCATGGTTTACTACTTTTTTTTTTAACAGTATTACAAATTGGATAGGGAGCCCAGGGCAGACCTTATTGCATGGAAGAGAAGGCAGCAGATGAAGTAGAATGATGTCAAAAGTTCTAGAAAAACTACACAGTCCTCCCAACTCCTCTTCCTCCCTGGGGCCTGCCTCATAGCCTAGGAAAAGATTAAACTCTCGCCAAACTTCCTGTCAGACTTTTTGATCGCTGAAATAATTTTAACAGGAGACAACGCCTTCTCTTCCATGGTTCTGTCATTAGAGATGAAGCTAGGAATCTAAATAATCTTGGAGAGAAAACAATATTTAAATGTTTTCCTGGTTGTGTATAATTGTCTCAAAAATTTTTCTGATTGTGAAGAGGCTTTTCAAAGCCATGCATGAGTGTTTTTTGGAATTGGTCCAAATGATTTGAAATATCAAGTTTCAATGTTCTTATCACATATTCCTTTAAAAAATACAGTTGAGTCTCAGCCACAGTGGCCAAGAAGTGCACCCAGGAGGAACATCTGAGACTGGGAGACTGGGATGTCAGGAAGACTGGCACACTTTCAGCAGACCTTCAGAGGAAAGGCATTCAGAGTGGACAGAGTGAGGACACATGCGGGCTGAAGGGGAAAAAAGCTGGATGCCCTGCACAGGTCTGCTGATCACTGGGACTCATTCCTAGCCCCCAGCGACTCCTGGGGAAGGGGTGGGTTGAACAGGTAAGGAGCAGCCCACTCCCACCATGGACCTCCAGACTCCAGGCAGCAGAAAACCCCATGACCCCCACGGACACTTGAGCTGGCAGGGAGAGCTGCTTAGAGAGGGGGTAGGAGCAGGACTCCAGCCTGTGTGGAGCCTGTGGAGTTTGGTGTGGGAGCAGCTGCAGTGGAGCTGGCCAGGGACACCAATCCCCTAAGGCTCGTCATGGTCCTCTAGGCGACTTTGGCCACAGAGGAACTGTCAGACCTGGACAGAGCAGGGTGGTCTTGTCTTTGAGATGGGGCAAGTCCACCCTGAGTTCTCTCCTGTCTGTTGGCCTCTGCTGGGGCCCCAGCTTGGCCACACCTGATGGCAGTGCAGCCTCACATGTTCAACCAGGGTGCTTCCAGGAACCCTCATCATAGCTCCTTTGTCGGCAGACCTTGCCTGACTATCAGAGAGCTCCAGTAGAGCGACCCCTGCTGATGCACACCAGCCCACACAGTCTCTTTTCATCACAGCTTCCCCTGTGCCACTTTTCTGGCATTCACTTGCCCACAGCCTTTCCCCTATCCCCAACTGCTTTGCTGGTGTGTGCACATGGGTGAGCCTCACACTCCCTCTCCTCCCAGTGCTGTGTGTGCAGACCCTGCTGCTGCTGCCAATATGAGCGCAACCCACCACCCCCACCCCCAGCTAACATGTGGGCACTCAACCACACCACCATTGCTGGTGCAAATATACAAACAAACACCAGCAATCTTGCCCCACCCATACTGATACCACAACTGTTGTGAATGCACCAATAAACACCAGTGGCTCCACACCCCCATGCCAAGACCACTGCTGGTGCAAACACACACAGACACTGGCAATCCCACCCCCCCTGCACCACCACTGCTGACAGTACGAACACATGCAGGCAACCCCACTTCTGCCCCACTGCTAGTGGAAGCACATGCAGGAATGCTGCAGCCCTGCTTCTGCCAGCTAGCACGCATGCACCCCACCACTGCCATGGCTACTGGCATGTGTAAGTGAGCATGGATCATGCTGCCACCACCCCAAGGAAGTGCTTTGGCCAACATCACCCTTCAAAGTGTGGTGGCCAGTGGACTGGGCACACTTTGGTCCCTCTGGAACAGCAGGTTCCTAACTTTGAGGGGCCAGAGAACAAAGCTGGAGACCCAGTACCAGCCTCCCAGAGTAAGAACATGCAGACAGGGAGCACTGAGCTGAGCCTCAGCCACCTAAAATCTTCCAGAAACAAACCCAGTCAACTGAACCCATCTTATACCACAATCAAACTGCCAAAGAATTCAAAGAAGATAAAAGGAAAGAAACTCATCCACAGGACAGCAGCTTCAAAGATTGAAGGAACATCATCCCACACAGATGAGAAAGAACCAGCACAAGGACTCTGGCAATTCAAAGACCCAGAGTGTCTTTTTATGTCCAAATGACAATAGTATCCCAGCAATGGTTCTTAACCAAGCTGAAATGGCTGAAATGACAGAAATTGAATTCAGAATATGGATAGGAATGAAGATCATTGACATCTGGTAGAAAGTTGAAACCCAATCCAAGGAATCTAAGGAATAAAATAAAGTTACATAGGAGATAAAAGACAAAATGGCCATTTAAAGAAGGAGCCAAACTCATCTGATAGAGCTAAGAAACTCACTTCAAGAATTTCAAATGTCAACTGCAAGTATTAACAGCAAAATTAACCAAGCTAAAGGAAGACTCACAGAGCTCAAAGACTAGTTCTCTAAAATACCACAGTCGAGCAAAACTAAGAAAAAATAATAAAGAAGAATGAACAAAATCTCCAAGAAATATGGGATTATGTAAAGAGACTAAATCTATGACTCATTGGCATCCCTGAAAGGGAGAGAAAAAGCAAGCAACTTAGAAAACATATTTGAGAATATCATCCATGAAATTTTTTTCAAGCTCACTATATAAGAAACATTCAAACCCGTGAAATGCAGAGAACCCTGCAAGATACTACACAAGATGACCATTCCTAAGAAACATAGTCATTAGATTCTCCAAGGTAAAAATGAAAGAAAAACTGTTAAAAGCAGCCAGAGAAAAGGGGCAGGTCACCTACAAAGGGAACTGCATTAGGCTAACATTGAACCCTTCAGTAGAAATCCTATAAGCCAGAAGAGATCCGGGCCTATATTCAGCATTCTGAAAGAAAAGAAATTCCAACAAAGAATTTCATATCCAGAAAAACTAAGCTTCATAAGTAAAGGAGAAGCAAGATCCTTTTCAGACAAGTAAATGCTAAGGGAACTCATTACCATCAGACTTGCCTTATGAGAGGTCCTTAAAAGAGTGCTAAATATGGAAAAGAAAGACCATTATCAGGGACCACAAAAACACACTTAAGTATGTAGATCACTGACACTATAAAGCAAAAACACAATCAAGTCTGCATAGTAATCAACTTACAATATAAGGACAGAACAAAATTCACACATATCAATATTAACCTTGAATGTAAATGGGCTAAATGCCCCAACTAAAAGGCACAGGGTGGCAAGTTGGATGTAGAAGCAAGAGGAAGACACAACTGTATGCTGTCTTCAAGAGACCCATCTCACATGCAATGACAGCCATAGGGCCAAAGTAAAGCGATGGAGAAAAATCTATCAAGAAAATGGAAAACAGAAAAAGGAAAAGGTTGCTGTTCTAATTTCACACAAAAAAACCTTAAGCCACTAATGATCAAAAAAGACAAGGGCATTACATAATGGTAAAGGGTTTGATTCAACAAGAGGATCTAACTATCCTAAATATATATGCACCCAAAACAAGGGCACCCAGATGCATAAACGAAGTTCTTAGAGACCTATGAAGAGACTGAGATAGCCACACAATAATAGTAGGGACTTCAATACCTCAGTGACTATAAGACAGATCATCATGGCAGAAAACAAATATTTTTGGACCTGAACTTGACCCTTGACCCAATGGGCCTAAAAGACATCTACAGAACTCTCCACCCAAAAGAAATATCATATATATTCTTCTCATATGCACATGGCACATACTCTAAAATCAACCATACAATCAGCCATAAAACAATCCTCAGCAAATTTTAAAAACCTGAAATTATACCAAACATTCTCAGATCACAGGCAAGAAAAATAGAAATCAATACTAAGAAGATCACTCAAAACCATAAAATTACATGGAAATTTTAAAACTTGCTCCTAAATAACTTTTGGATAAGCAATGAAATTAAGGCAGAAATTAAGAAATTCCTTGAAACTAATGAAAACAAAGATACAACATATCAGAATATCTGGGACACAGCTAAGGCAGTGTTAAGAGGGAAGTTTATAGCACTAACATTCACATCAAAAAGTTAGAAAGATTTCAAATTAACAACCTAACATCACACCTAGAGGAGCTAGAGAAACAAGAGCAAAGTAACCCCAAATGTAGCAGAAGATTAAAAATAACCAAAATCAGAACTGCACTAAAGGAAATTGAGATACAAAAAAAAAAAAAATACAAATCAACAATTCCAGGAGTGGATTCCTTAAAATGATAAATAAGACAGATAGACTGCTAGCTAGACTAAAAATATAGAAAAAAAAGACAGAGAAGATCCAAATAAACACAACTAGAAATGACAAAGGGGACATTACCACTGTCCCTTCAGAAATACAAAAAACCCTTAGAGACTGCTATGAACACCTCTACGTACACAAATTAGAAGAAAGGGATAAATTCCTAGGCACATGCAACCCCTCAAGATTGAACCAGAAAGAAATTGAATCCCTGAACAGACCAATAACAAGTTCTGAAATTGAGTCAATAATAAAAAGCCTACCAACCAGAAAAAAACCATGACCAGAAGAATTCATAGCTGAATTCTACTAAATGTATAAAGAAGAGCTGGTACCATTTCTACTGAAACTATTCCAAAAAATTGAAGAGGAGGGGCTCCTATGTAAATTATTCTATGAGGCCAGCATCATCCTGATACCAAAACCTGGTAGAGACACAGCAAAAAAAGAAAACTTCAAGTTAATATCTTTGATGAACATAGATGCGCAAATCTGCGATAAAATGCTAGCAAACTGAATTCAGCAGCACATCAAAAAGCTAATCCACAACAATTATGTAGACTTTATCCTTGGAATACAAGATTGGTTCAGTATACACAAATCAATAAATCTGATTTGACACATAAACAGAACTAAAAACAAAAACCACATGATTATCTCAATAGATGCAGAAAACACTTTTGATAAAATTCAACTTCCCTTCATGTTAAAAACTCTCAACAAACTAGGCACTGATGGAACATACCTCAAAATAATAAGAACCATCTATGACAAATTCACAGCCAACATCATACTGAATGGGCAAAAGCTGGGAGAATTTCCCTTGAGAGCTGGAACAAGACAAGGATGCCCACTGTCACTACTCTTATTCAACATAGCACTGAAAATGCTGGCCAGATCAATCGGGCAAGAGGAAGAAATAAAAGGCAACCAAATAGGAAGAGAAGAAGTCAAACTATCTCTACTTGCAGATGATACTATTCTATACCTAGAATACCCCGTAGTTTCTCTGGGCCCAAAAGCTCCTAGATCTGATAAACAGGTTCACCAAAGTTTCGGAATACAAAATCAATGTACAAAAATCAGTTGCATTTCTATACACCAATAATGTCCAAGCTGAGCGCCAAATCAAGAATGCAATCTTATTCATAATAGGCACAAAAAGAATAAGATATCTAGGAATACGGCTTACCAGGCAGGTGAAAGATCTCTACAACACTGTTCAAAAAAAATCAGAGATGACACAAACAAATGTAAAAACATTCCATGCTCATGGATAGGAAGAATCAATATTGTTAAAATGGCCATACTGCCCAAAGCAATGTACAGATTCAAATTACCTATCAAATTACCGATAATGTTCTTCACAAAATTAGAAAAAACTATTTTAAAATTCATATGGAACCAAAAAAAGAGCCTGAATAGCAAAGGCAGTCCTAAGTAAAAAGAATAAACCTGGAGGCATCACATTACCCAACTTTGAGCTATACTGCAAGGCAACAATAACCAAAACAGCATGGTACTGGTACAAAAACAAACACATAGACCAATGGAAAAGAAAATAAAGCCCAGAAATAATGCCACACACCTAGAACTATCTGAACTTCAACAATGTTGACAAAAACAAGCAATAGGGAAAGGACTACCTATCAATAAATGATGATTGGATAACAGGATAACCATATGAAGAAGACTGAAACTAGACTCCTTTATTACACCATATACAAAAATCAACTAAAGATGGACTAAGGAGTTAAATGTAAAACCCAAAACTATAAAAAAAAAACCTAGAATATAACTTAGGAAATATCATTCTGGACATAGGCCCTGGCAAAGATTTCATGATGAAGATGCCAAAAGCAATTGTAACAAAAACAAATATTGATAAGTGGTACCTAATTAAAGAGCTTCTGCAGAGCAAAAGAAACTATCAATAAAGTAAACAGACAACCTAAGGAATGGGAGAAAATATTTGCAAACTATGCTTCTGACCAAGCTCTAATATCCAGAATCTATAAGGAACTTAAAACAAATTTACAAGAAACAAACAAACAGTCTGATTTTTAAAAATGGGCAAAGGACATGAACACACTTTTCGAAAGAAGACATACATTCAGTCAACAAGCATATGAAAAAATGTTCAACATCACTAATCACTAGAGAAATTCAAATTAAAACCACAATGAGATAGCATCTCATACCAGTCAGAATGACTATTATTAAGAAGTCAAAAAATAACGGATCCTGGCAAGGTTGTCAAGAAAAGAGAAGGTTTATACGCTCCTGAGCAAAACGTAAATTAGTTCAGCCACTGTGGAAAGCAATGTGGCAATTTCTCAAACAACTCAAAATTACCAAGCAGCCCCATTTTGGGGTATATGCCCAAAGAAACATAAATTATTCTACCATAAAGACACATACACATGTATGCTCATCACAGCACTATTCACAACAGCAAAGACATATTCACTCATCACAGCACTATTCACAATAGCAAAGAACTAACCTAGATACCCATCAACAGAAGACTGAATAAAGAAAATACGGTACATATATACCATGGAATACTACACAGCCATAGAAGAAACAAGAATGTATCCTTTGCAGCAACATAGATGGAGCTAGAGGCCATTATCCTCATGCAGGAACAGAAAACCAAATTCTGCATGCTCTTGCTTATAAGTGGGAGCTAAACATTGAATACCATGGATGTAAAGAAGGGAACAATAGACACCAGGGCCTACTTGATGGTGGGGGGTGGGAGGAGAGGAAGGATCAAAAAGCTACCTATCAGGTACTATGCTTATTACCTGAGAGATGAAATAATCTATACACCAAACTCCCAAGACATGCAATTTACATATGTAACAAACCTGCACATGTACACTTGAACCTAAAATAAAAGTTAGAAAATAAATACGTGCAGAATACAAAAAAAATTCTGAGAGATTTATCTTAACAAAAGTAAGGGAATTATTATCCATTCTGGGTAAGCAGAAGGGGATATGGTATAGAAAGTAGGTTGTACGGCCAAAAATTATAAATGAAAGACTGCCTGCCAGATAAAACCTTAGGCATGTGGTCAAGGTTAGCTTCACCAATTATAATTCAAGTCAATGTCAGTTACTGCCATTTGCACACAATGACAAGGGCACGTCACCTCTGTAGTATTATTCTCAAAAATGTATAACCCGCATCTAAGCATGAGAACGGCATCAGACACACCCAAGTTGAGGGACATTCTACAAAATCCCTGAACTCACAGGGCCATGAAAAACAAGGAAAAACCCAGAAACTACCCAAGGTCAGAGGAGGCTAAGGAGGGATGACAACTAAATGCAATGGGGTATCCGGGATGGTATCCTGGAATAGAAAAGAGACATGCGTCGAAAAACTGGTGAAATCCAAATAAAATAGTTTGGTTACAGTAATATCTTAGTCCATTTTCAGTTGCTTATTACAGAATACCTTAAACTGCATTACTTGTAAGGAAAAAGAATTTATTTCTTACTACAGAGGCTGAGAAGTCTAAGGTGGAGAGGCCATATCTGATGTGGGCCTTCTTACTGGTGGGGACTCTCTGCAGGGTCCCAAGGTGTCACAGGACATGACATGGTGAGGGGGACGTGCATGTTAGCTCAGGTCTCTCTTCCTCTTCTTGCAAAACTACCAGTCCCATGCTGGTAGTAACCCATAAGCCCACTAATTCATTCATTCATACATGGATTAATCCATTCATGAGGGCAGAGTCCTCATGACTCAATCACTTCTTAAAGGTCCCACCTCTCAATACTACCATATTGAGGATTAAGTTTCAACGTGAGTTTTAGAGGAGATAAACATTCAAATCATAGCAAGTAAATAGACCAATGTCAATTTCCTAGATGTGATCACTAGACCACAATTATGTCACATGTTAATAGGAGAAACTGGGTAAATAGTACATGAGAAAGTTCTGCCACTGTTCTGTAGATATAAAATTATTCCAAAATTTAAAGCTTAAAAAAAAAAGCTGCATTACCAAAGACCAGCTGCATAATGTTGCTTCTGGCTAGCCCTGCAGTAAGAGGAGAGTGAGAGAAACAAAGTGAACATTATGATACTTAAATAGTAGAGACACAGAGTTGGGTAAGTGGGTGTCTAACAAAGAAATGTAAGAATGGAAGAAAAAGTCCTTGAGGTTTGTTTATCTTAAACGTCTTCAACTATTAAAAACTTCAATTGAAGATAAAAGTTTCATTTGCCAGAAAAAGAAGAAGAAGTTAATATATCAAAATATGTTTAACTTGACAAATTGTAATATAAATAGTTGCATTCAGAAGAGTGATGGGGAAATTAACTGTGCTCTATGTGCCTGAGCCAAACAGAATGGTCTAAAATCCAGTGGTAACAGATGGCGTGCAGAAATTAAGTCCAGCCCAAAGCTTTTCAGATAAGTCAGTTACAATTAAAGGAAACAAAAATGTTGAAATGTATATGTTTTTAATGTGTAAGTAGTGCATACTGGCCTACTGACAAAACAACAAATTGCAGTTTTATTTAGCCTCAATTTCTTTGTAATTATTTAAACTGACTCCCATTAAACACACACACACACACACACACACATACAAACGCCATATTTTTATGACAAATAACTGAATAGTTAACAGTCCCAAGACTCAACAACTTCAATAAGGGTTCTATAAATGGAAAAAATGTTCCAAACCCACTAACAATATAACTGGAAATATGGAAAAGTTTACCAAGTTTACAAAAAGAAATCTCTGAATCACATGAACTAAACAAATAAAGAACCCAAACTGCTGACTTAGCACAGTGGGGTTAGGAGGGCAAAGACTAAGACATGGCAGGAAAAGCAATTAACAAAAGATGGGGGGGGAAACATGCAACCAAGACTCAAAGTGAAAAATAAACTGAAAATAAATGGAAAATAAAACTTCTACAAGTACCAATGTGATGACATCAGATGAAACGCTTGCTAACCCTAAAATTTATTCCATCTGACCTAATTAGTGTTAAAAATTTGCCACCTCATCTTCTCTTTTCATTCCTTTCTATCCATGTCCTGACTCAATATTTTATTGTTTATAACCTTATGGTGTATGCGTATGTAACAGGGTGCTGAATATGACTTTTCCTGGCCTCAGCAGAGACTCCTAGGCACATTTTTAGGCACTATCCATTCCAAGTTCTTGATTAGTGCCTCTCAAATTTTAAAGTGTATAAGAATCACCTGGGGATTTGGTACAATGCAATGTTTGTGTATCTAACAAGCTCCCAGGTAAAGCCATTGCCCTTGGTCCAAAGACTACACTTTGAATAGCAAGAGTCTAAAGCAGCCATGAGTCCTAGCCAAGAAACTGTGAAACAGCTTTGCAGTTGTGGCCCTTTTATTTCCCTCTAGCTTGCATAACAGAAGACAGAATTCCTTGGGTTTTTGAAAAGTCCAGTCATAAGGACCTTCTCCGCAGACAGTGTTCTGATTTGCTGTTTTCCCTTTCCTGGAAGCCAGTCGAAGAAGGTTTTAATAGAACTCCATGGAAAGGCTGGCTGTATACCTTAGAATTTAGAAGACAAGAGGATGACTTCCTGATTCCCACCTATCTAAACGTGAAAAGAGTAAGGTGGGACTGGGCAGGTAATGACCTGAACTTCCAGAGTTTGCAGGGACAAGGATGCATGCAACGAGAGAAAAAAGTCAACATTTTGAAGATACCACACCACATGGAAACACGACCACATTACAACTTTACCAGGAAAATAACTACTTCCTTACCTTTCCTTCTAGTCTCTCTTCTCTCAGGGCTCCAAACAGCAGCTAGTGAGGAAGGAACAGGGTGGAACAGTTTATCTCATAGCGGGAGAAACAGTCCATGATGAGGACAACATTTCTGCCCACTACACGCACTACATGAATCTGATTTGGAGGCTGGTTGGAGCCAGAGTGGAAGAGAAGCCCCAAGTTAACTGTGAAACAGCTGTGCGAGTGTGGCATAAGGTGTCCCATGATTTTTCAATGGGGTGGACTTTTAATTTGCTTGCAGAGTTCAGATCTGCTGAGATGCTAAAGACTTTACCTAGGGTTGGAAAAACACTATTCCATAGATTAAGTTTAATGAGGAGCGATGAGGAAAAAAAATGTTGTTTGTTCTTTACATCTCGGAAGTCTGGTTGGTTCCATATCTGAGATGCTCACTTATACTCTTTACAAGGACATCAATAGATCATACATATATATATGCACATATATATGTACACACATATATATATTATATATATGCATGTAATATAGAGATCATTGCACATGTCATGATGAAAAAGTAGAAAGGTTTAACAAGAACAAAAACATTTATATTACATCAAAAGAAATAATTATTTGGCAAATATCTGAATGCTAATCTGCCTTATAAAGACTTAGACGTTGAGAGCCAAGAGAGACCCTAAGAATAATTTTGTCAAACTTTTATGCTTCATGAAGGGGAAAACTAAGAAGTTTATCAGGTTATGTGACTTATCTGATGACACAGTTGCTCACTGGTGGCAGACCTAGGCCTGGAAGTCGGGTTCCTAATGAAGTTTTCCAATAAGCCATGAGGATAGGCAAATAATTTCAAAGAATCAATGTACCTAAAATAGTTAACAGATTTGCAGTTATTTATTTTTTTTTAAAAAGCCATTTCAGTGGGAAATTTTGTTTGGTAAATAGAGTGGAAAAAAGTTCCATGATATAAACTTTATAAATTTAACATAAATTTGCTTAAAATAGTGTTAAGCCAAAACAATCTTGAAAAAGAACAGGCTGGAGGTCTCAAACTTCCTGATTTTAAAGCCTATTACAAAACTACAGTAATCAAAACAGTGTAGTTCTGGCATAAAGACAGACATATGGGCCAATGGAGAATATAGAAGCCAGAAATAAACCCTCACATATATGGTTAATTGATTTTGACAAGGGTGCCAAGACTATTCAATAATGAAAGGACAGTCTTTTCAATACATGGTGCTGGGAAAACTTAATATCAACATACAAAAGAGTAAAGTTGAACCCTCACTTTACACCATATACAAAAATTAACTCAAAATGTATTAAAGACACAGTAAGAGCTTAAACTATAAAGCTCTTTAAAAAAAATATAGAGGTAAAACTTTGTGACACTGGATTTGGCAATGATTTCTTGGACATGACACCAAAAGCACAGGCAACAAAGGCAAAAGTAGAAAAAATTCAATACATAAAACTGAAAAACTTTTGTGCATCAAAGAAAACAATCAACAGAGTGCAAATGCAACCCAGGGAATGAAAGAAAATATTTGCAAATTACATATCTGATAAGGAGTTAATATCTAGAACATAGAGGTAACTCCTACAACACACACACACACACACACACACACACACAAATACAAAAATGGGCAAAGAATTTGAATAGAAATTTCTTCAGATAAGATATACAAATGGCCAATAAACACATGAAAACACATCACTGATCATTAGGGAAATGGAAATCAAAGCCACAGTGACATGCCACCTGATATGATTCAGCTGTGACCCCACCCAAGTCTCATCTTGAATTGTAACTCCCACAATTCCCATGTGTCATGAGAGGAACCCAATGGGAGGTGATTGAATTATGGGGGCAGGTCTTTCCTGTCCTGTTCTTGTGATAGTGAATCAGTCTCAAGAGATCTGAAAATGGGAGTTTCCCTGCACAAGTTCTCTCTTTACCTGCTGCCATCCATGTAAGATGTGACTTGCTCCTCCTTGCCTTCTGCCATGATTGTGAGGCCTCCCCAGCCACGTGGAACTGTTAGTCCATTATAACTCTTTTTCTTTCAGTCTTGGTTGTGTCTTTATCAGCAGTGTGAAAGCAGACTAATATACTGCCTCATGACCATTGGGATGCCACAATCAAAAAAATAATAACAAGTGTCAGCCAGGATGTGGAGAAATTGGGACCTTTGTGCATTGTTTGTGGGAATGTAAAATGGTGCCACTGCTAAGAAAAACAGTATAACAGTTCCTCAAAATATTAAAAAAATAGAACTGCCTTGTGATCTACAATTCTGCATTTGAATACATATCTGAAAGAATTGAAAGCGGGCTCTCAAAGAGACACCTGCACACCCATATTAATGGCAGCATTATCTATAATAGCCAAAAGATGCAAGCAACCCAAGTGTCCATTCACAGATAAATAAATAAACAAAATGTGGAAAAATATATATATATATACACACACACACAATGGATTATTACCAATTCTTTAAAAGGAAGAAAATTCTGACACATGCTGCAATGTGGATAAACTTTGAGGACATTAAAGTGAAATAAGCTAGTTCCAGAAACAAAAACACTCTTTGATTCCAACTTCTATGACCTACCTAGAGTAGTCAAATTTTAGAGACAGAAAGTAGAGTAATAGTTGACAGGAGAGAATGGGGAGTTGTTTAATGGATATAGAGTTTCTATTTTGCAAGATGAAAATGGAGTCCTGAGATCGGTTGCCCAATAGCAATAATGCATTTCACACCACTGAACCGTACATTTTAAAATGTTTAAGATGGTGAATTTACATTATGTGTATTTACCACAACTAAATTTTTTTTAAGTTAAAGAGACAGAAGAGTATTAAAGTGATTCAAAAAACATCATCAAGGGCTTCTTCAGCCGTCTCTTCTTTCCAAAGCCAGTATATCCACAGTTTAAGGCAGGAACGGCAAACAGATTCCAATTCATGGACAGTCCCTGATCTCTGGTCACTGGCACATCCTACTGAGGATTCTCAGGGGCACGGAATGCAGCGAATCACTGCACATCTGCCCTGGCATTGGGAGGAGGGGGTGGTGGCCTGCATGCCAATTTTTTGCCATGCATGGTTTATGGTTTACAGTAACCACTTTCGCCACAGTGGTGTCCTTATAACCACTGTAAATACTAGGGCTGAGTTTACTGAAAAATTCCCACTATAGGAACAATGAGAATTATGCCAATACCATCAATCCTCACTTCTCTGCTTTAAAGAGGCAGTTGGGGAGGGCCCTAGTTGAGCAATGGAATAACATTTAGACCCACAATTTTGCTTTGTTGTGACCAGCATGGCCAAACCTTCCAAGAAACTACAAATACAAAACCCTCAAATCATTGTTTTGGTTGTGATGAATATGGTCAACCTTCGGAGTGTAAACAAGTGAGGAGCCTTTTACTGAGTCTCGCCTTCATCTCAGAAGTTACCTGGAATAGTTAGACCTGAAACAACCCTGACACCTGGAGAGGCCAACTCTCAGACCTGTAACTTCTGCTAGCCGAAATGCCAATGTTAGCACAGAAACAAAAAGACTGTTGGAGACTTTTATGTTTTGCTCTTGTGAAAACTTGAAATTAAAGTAATTGTATCAAAATTTTTGCAAGATATGACTGTGTAAATTAGTTTTCTATGAGCGTTTATGATCAGTGTAAATGATAATCACTTGTGCATTTATGTGTATGCACGCATGTCTCTTAGGCCAAGGGAATCCCACATCATTGAGAGTCACACAAGCAACATAAAAACCAGCGGCTTTTGGGATGAGCTTTTGAAAGGCATCTGGGTCAAAAGACTTGAATTATTCATCCCAGAGTCCAAAAGCTCAGAAAAATTAATGGTTAGTAATTACCAAGGGACCAAAAATTAGGCATACCTATTTGTCCTGTTACACTACAGCTAAGGAAATAAAGCTTTGATCAGAGGTTTGTATTCAAGGATGGTCATTGCAGCATTATTCACAACTTGAAACAATTTAAACATCAACCAAAATATAACTCCTAATAATGTATGAGAGGATAAGATACCTCGTTAATATTTTTCAAGAAGATATTGAAGAACCAAGAAAAATACTCATAATGAGGAGTGAGAAAACAGTATCCATAGAGAAAAGATGATATTGATGTTTAGACTAAGAAAACATGGAGAGATAAGAGCCAAATGGGGCCAAATATAGAGAAAGACAGTCAGAGGAAAGGCAGACACGAAGAAAACTGAAAGGAAATACATCAAATTACTAATAGCAGTTATCTCTGTTGATAACTTTTTGTCATATTTTTAAATATTTCACATCTTGCACCAAGCAGCTGTAACTTATATAATTAGAATATATATGTATGTGTGTGTGTGTATATATATATATGTTTAAGCAATGTAAAAGGACAGGTAGTAGAATTTGCAGGTAAAATAGTTACATCCAAGGAAAGGCAGCCATAGCAACAATTACTTGTCTCATTCAACTCAATTCAAGCTCCTAAACAATGAGAACTTACCTATATTCAGGAAAATACAAAGAAGAATAAGACATTGTCCCTAGCCATGTCCCCCACCAAAAAATTCCTGAGTTGGTTACAACTCAACATATCAATAACAAATTTTAAAGGCATCTTTATATTTTACCATTCTCCTCCAACCATAAAAATCTGAAAAGCAAAATGGATAGCAAGCCAACAATTTTGGCTAGGGGGAAAATTGCTTTGCTACAGTTTTGTGGGCATGGGGGTCGCATGGGGTGGGGTAGAGGGATAAGGAGGAGAGATGGGAGTTCTAGTAAAAATCAAGCACCATAACTTCTTGGACCAAATTATGAATTATGGAGTCTAAACACTGGATCTAACATAGATATCAAATTGTCAGCTTTAATACTGAGAAAAGACAACATGAGCATGTCCAGTTACTTCCCCCAAATTCATGACATACCTATAGTAAGGGTAAACGTATCAGGCCAGGAACGTTACTCTAACTTAGGTGCCTTCACATGAAAACAAAGTAAAGACAAAAGCAGTTTCCACCTCCACCTCAACATATGATTACCAATTCCTGATGAAATTTTAAATTCTAAAAATGGCAGCTGTGGTCAGGGGAGCAGAAAATGTTATATAAGATACTAGACTTAAGTAAGAGTTTTTTCAAACTCTGCTTCAGCTATTTAGAAACTCTACAACTATTAAGTGAAAGTCCAGCCTCCTAACCACTGAGAACTTTGCACATCGATGTAAAGAAAAAAAACACTGTTTGTCTCAGAGTCCCCACCCTACTTGCCTCACAGAGTCATTTTGAGGCTCCAAAAATTGCATGCACAAAAATGCTTTAAAAACACAACTGTGCTACGCAAATTGCATTTTCCCAAACCTGCTGAGCACATCATTTGAAAGAATATCATGACATTTCAGCTCCCTTATTCAGACAAAGTGAGTAAGCCACTAATTTGCTCGAAAATCTCTGTGCATGAAACTCCTCACATTACAGAATCTGCCTTTACAAAGACATTTCCTTCTGCAATAGAAGCCAGGAAACTTCCGAGCAAATTGGATGGTCCACATCCAGGCGACCTGCAAACCAAGACATAAAGAAACATGGGCGAGTCTGAGTCCCCCTCCACAGCCTGGACATGTCTTATGGGGAGTGCTACTGTAGCTTAAGTGATAAATCATCAACTAGAGAAATATAAACACTGGTTACACAAACAAATTCAATTTAAGAGTTTTTTAATGAACCTTTAACAAGTTACATGTGGGCTGTAAATGCCCTGGAGGCTGCCCCAAAGTGTTTGCTTTCAGGGAAAGAAAAACAAAAATGCATCAGTTCCCCTCATCTTATGATTCATCTCATCAGCAAAATGCAATAGAAACAAGTGATGTTTGAATCAAAACGCTATTTCCAAAGGAGGAGGAGGAATGCATCTGCCATTGATAAAGAAACGGACAACCTGAGAAAATGTAATTCTCTAGGTTAGGGCAGAAAGGAACAAAAGAACACTGATATATTTGTTATGAAGAGTGATGATTTACGAGAAATTCAGACCTTTTCATTTACCACACACGGTGGCATAATCAAAGTGACCCTTTTCCTTTCCTGACAGTTTGAACTTTAAAATTATAGTGTTTTCCTCCTCAAACTTTTTCTTTATTGGCTAAGATTTAAAACACACACACACACACACACAAAGCATTTGACTTGGGAGGAAAAAGATAACAATTTCAATTTGTATAATGAAAGGCTAGATAACAAAAGGGGTGCAACCTATGATTTTTCCACCGTGACCCAGACCTACCCACAATATTTCCATTTCCTGAGAATGGGAAGCACAGAGCCAAAATAGATAGGTCACAGGAGCAGTAAAACCAGCTTTACCAAAACATGTACCAGATGGAGCCTATTTCTATCACCTCAAGGTACTTTACACTGTCAAGATGAGACACAGGGATTCATTTATTTATGTCAATGTCTTTACACAGGACATACCAAGATTTGTCTTCACATACCAAGATTCTGACCTCAGAGAATGTAGCTAAGGGCCAGGTCCACCCAGCTGGCACCACACGGCCAGCAAATGGCCCGTGAATAAATCACAGTGGGTGGCCAGGATGGACACACTGGATGTTTCAGTGGACACAACCAGCCTTCAAGAAGCATGTGGACCTAGAGAAAGCTCTGCCACCTACATGCCAGCGCATGTTCATGCTGAGAACTGCAGGTAGCTCTGTTATTTGTTGGCTTGACTTCGCTTTCGGGAAAGCCTTAAATACGTGTATGAGGAAAGTCCTCCCTCCCCAAAATAGAAAACCTCTAAGAAGACACTTAGAACAAAGTCTCCCAGACTAGGTACGTCGAACAAAACCTTCCATCCATCCCATTGGCTGTTTTCTCTACACCCTGGTTTGAGTCTCCCCCAGGAAATGCTCCACTGTTAGTCAACATGGATATGTTGTCATTGGAAGATCAGGGTGAAAATATACCTGGTATAGGCAAGCATTACGGTACGGCAGAGGCCCTTCCTGGGGCAAAACTACTTGAGTCTTTGTTGCCCCAGTGTTCCCCTCTATCAAATGCTTTCATAATATTATCTGTATCGTTGTGTTATTAAGAAGATTGGATTTCATTCACAGAAGTTAAGCAGTTACAACAGTGCCTAGCACAAAGTGAACAAGACATCAGAGTTATATATTATGGTGCAGACACTAATTCATGCATCAGAAAGAAATTTTCAGCATATTTTATATGCTAGAGAATGCTTTTGATACAAAGACACAATAATTTCTGACATTTGTTAAGCACCTACTATGTGTCAGGTAGTGGGCTAAATGTTTTACATTTGTCTTATTTCATGTCACAGGGAAAAAAGAAATGGCTTATATTGACTGACTACTATCAATGTGCCAGAGAGGTCTTCCTATCTCATCTTAGAGGTGAGAGAACAAGTCAACCCGCTGGTAAATGGGCCAATCAGAAATGAAATCAGGTATAGAGTACCACCATATTTATGTTCTTTCCACTATGTTGCTCCATATACTCATTATATATGTATGAAGAATTGTTTTTCTACAGTATCAAACCAGAAGCAGGTCAATGATTTCCTGGACACACACACACACACACACACACACACACACACACGCCTAATATGAAATCTGTTGTTTTTTTTTTTGAAGGAGAAAACCTGCCTATGCACCTAAGGCAGAAGGGTCTGACTGTCATGTGTATCTGCTAAGAGGCTTTCTTTGGGTATTTTTAATACACCTACACAGTATTTTTAAGGGCAAAGCACCTAGGTTGCCATTGTTTGGTCAGTTCCAGAATCTTAGCATCTCAGGACAGGCCACTCTTAACATTTATATTACCCACAGACCTGTCCCAGAAATTTGGATTTAGTCCTTTGGGATTCTGAGAAAATCGATGGGGAAAGTTTCCAATTATGTTTGGGATTTTTTTCCATTGTTTTCAGATACAACCTAAATATCTCATAGGTTTCCAGAACAGTTTATGTAATTTTCTGGTGCGTTGTTTGTCTTTGTTTTTGGCACCACCCGAGCTTGAGAGATGAGTTGAAGTTTAAAACCATGGAAGCAAGCAACCTCATCTCCAGTCAACTCGATCTTTCTCATCTGGGAACCAGCATCCCCTCGGCCACCAGGCCTGGGATGGAAGTGAAATCATTACCGCTGTCTTTGATGATCAGGAAAAGGAACTTCATTAGCTACTTTCTGTCCTCATACATCTTTGGGGCACAGGGTTCAGAATTTATTGCAGCTGTAGCACAGAAGTTAGGGAGTATGAAAGGAAGCTAGGAAATATGATTTCATTTCCCTATCCATTTCTCATTGAAAGGATGATGGATTTCCCATTCACTCCCGAACAATTGCTCCTGCCTACCAGGCTGTACTCAACCAGGAAATGGTGCCTTTTCTAGGAATCCTCCATTCTCCTTGCCCTTTAGGGCCTTCCCGCTCTGTCTCCACCAAAACAAAGGTCACAGATTTCTGCAGAAATAAATGGTAAAGGTACCTGGCCAGCCTGGTAGCTCGCCAGAATATACCTTCCAACCCTAGTTGCACCTTAGCATCACCTGGAGAGCTTTGTAAAACTAGAAATGTCCAACCCATCTCGACAGATTCTGATTTCATGGGTCTGGGGAGATTCCTGGGGACGTATAGATTTTAAAGTTCCCCCAAGGGGTCCTAACACACAGCCAGTGGAAAGCCACTGCCTGATTTGAAGGTCACTGTTTCGCAGGATGAGTGCCTTGGTCAGTTTCTCTTCTTTACCTGAAGGTTAAACTCCATTTGGGGTTCTCTGCTGCTGCTCAGAAGTCACCCTGGGCTTTGCTTCTCTGCAGAGCCCCTTTGAGTAGGAGGTTGCTGGGATTGGGTATTTATTTCTTGTGATGGTTAATATTGAGTGTCAACCCGATTGGATTGAAGAATGCAAAGTATTGTTTCTGGGTGTGTCTGTGAAGGTGTTTGTTGCCTAAGGAGATTAACATTTGAGTCAGTGAACTGGGAAAGGAAGACCCACCCTCAGTCTAGGTGGGCACCATCTAATCAACCATGCCAAAGCAGCTGGAATAAAAGCAGGCAGAAAAACATGGAAAGACTAGACTGATTTTGTCTTCTGGCCTACATCTTTCTCCCATGCTGGCTGCTTCCTGCCCTCAAACATCGGACTCCAAGTTCTTCAGCTTTGGGGCTCGGACTGGCTTCCTTGCTCCTCAGCTTGCAGATGGCCTGTTGTGGGACCTCAGCTTGTGATCGTGCAAGTCAGTACTCCTTAAAAAACTCCCCTTTATATATACATCTATCCTATTAGTTCTGTCTCTTTAGAGAACCCTGACTAAAACATTTCTCGAAACCAACTTGGCCCATAGCTGTTTGCCACTTAGACCCCCAAATATGGAACCTATGCAGAGGAGGTAAGGGGCTAACGGGCCACTTGCCTCAGGCTCCAGAGAGCTGGAGGGTCTCAAATGCAGACTCCTGGCCTTAATCAATAAATGAGTGGGTGCATGCAGCCAGGAAGATATGCTAGCAGCTTTGAGAGAATATTTTTATCTGACAACTTTAAACATGACTCCCATTCATAAATTGTACCACCTAGAATGTACAATGAATTCACATTTTATCATAGAATTAATTTGTGAATGACACAATTATAAAACATTGTTGGAAGCATCAATGAGTTAAATTGCAGGCATTTTAAACTCATCGCAAATTTTGCAAATCTGCTTTAGCTTCTTTCCCTTTTAGTATCTTGGAGAGGTGACAGCACTACCATATCTAGCCTAGCTCACAGACTTTACCCATCTGCGGTATCACAGGCCTCCACTGTCCATGAGGGGACAGGAAACTAAGCCAGCAATTCCTCCACCTCTCACCCCTTCTATTAGAGAATGTGTGTGGTAAGAGACACCTAAGGCCAATATTTAAGGAGGTGCTCACTGGAAAATACAAATCTTGCACTTGTGCAAGACTGAGGGCCTCCTTAATAAATATTGCACCCTGGATGTTCAGGTACTGAGCCAGCACACTCATGCTCACCTATGCATACACATTCACACTTGCATGCACACACACACACACACACACACAGAGGTCCAGCCATCTCAAGATTAGTGTGAGGATGAAAATCCTGATATAAAGCACCTCATTGAAATGACTCTTACTCAAAAGCATGTTTTGCATTTAAAAGATATATTTGATCACCAATTTTCTAGCATAATAATGAAAAAAATTTAAACCTTTTTATTGGATAGTAGTAATCCTGAACTGGTTATAAGGTACATGGAGAACAAGTAAAAGAGGAAAAAATGTTGTTCCAGGGTTGTTGGTAGGCAGTGCCTGTCCTTGTAGATCTATAAGCAGGGAAGAGCCACAGGGACTCTTGGCAGCTAAGCTGCTGAGACTGTTAATTACTACTTTTGTCTTTATTAAGGGGAGTTTTCACAAAAGTGAAAATATATGATATTCTTTGAATGGTGGAGATGAGAAAACAGATCCAATCTAATCCGACCATGCTGGAAGCTATGTTTGTAAAGATAGGCCTGTGATTAATCCTGAGGCAGTTTTGGTGAAAAATATGAACTCCGAGAGAGTATCATTCTGTCCTTTCTTTAAAATGAAATATTGTTTACTTCAGTTTGCCTTTATCATTTCAGCTCATTACCAGTTCCAGTCACTTTTCCATTTTGAAAAGCCTCCTGCATCATTCTCTGCACATATGCTGCAGATATAGACACCCAAGCACACCCCTAAGGAGACAGCCCACTTGGACTCAAGGACATTCCCTGTGGCAGCTCTCTGAAGACAGAATTATTTCTTTGGCAGAGAAAAGCGTGCTGTTCCTTAAGAGGACATTAGAGGAGAACAACTTGTCTCCCTACTGAACCCTTTGCACAAATATCTTCTAGAAGGACTTGTTCCTCACCCATTGGCCCTTGATTCTGTCTCACTATTGAATGAGGCTTTTCCACCAGCTTTAAGGATGGATGTGTGCTCTGGAGAGAGCAAGAAACATGTGAGAGCCGGTCTGCTTTCTGTGGGTCAGCCAACGTCTCCACCAGTCCTATGACTGTCATTTCGCTGAGGATTGATATGCCTGAAGTCACTACAAAAACAAATGATGCTCTAAAGCTCATTCCGCCCTTGCACAAAGAAGCCAAAAAATAGGGCTCTAATTTATTTTAGAATTGGCATAATGAGACAAAAGAGTCCACTGTGGGAAATTTTTGCTTATGCAGTGAAATTTTTACTCTCTGGCTCTTTAACAATTAATTTTTTTTTTAATTTTTGACTTTTATGAATGAACAACCAATGGGATTACGGTTGGGAGGTAGTAGAGTTTTTAAACAGCTAATGAAGTCCACTACCAATAATGGCAGACTCCCCAAGCTCAGACCTCTGCTCTGCCAGTTGACTGCCTATATTTTCTGGGATGAGCTGTTTAGCCTCTCTGCTACACAAATTCTTCACCTGTAAAATGCAGACAATAAAAAGTCCTGCCTCAACTACTGTGGTAATGATTAAGTGTGTTAATATGGATGCCAAGTGGTTAGCACAGTCCCTAGCTTAAAGCAAGGGCTCAAAATCAAGCTTTAGTTATAAATAATATTGTTAAGATTTCTTAAATAATGTGTCAGAATCCAAGATCCCTTAAAGAAATCTTCTAAAGTATATTTAATTATTTGTCAGAGTGCAAGATCCTTTAAAGAAGTCTGTTTACCCGATCTTTTTTGAAACCATCAGCCTATCTGAGAAGGCCAACAGTCGCCCATTATGGAGAATTAACACAAAATTTATCAGCAGGAGTTATTTTTCATGCATATTATAACTTCCAATTACGCTAAAAGCTTGTCTATTTTAACTCACTTTGATGTTAACTGTGAAGTTTCATGTTTCCCTGTCAACTAATCAGCATTGTTACAATCAGGACGATGTGGGTCTATCCCTCAGGGCTTGGTGACAAAAGTCACTATTTTTAAAGGGAGTGTTGCCCTCAGAAAGAAGAATAAAAACAAATTCTTAATAAACAATGATGCTATTTTCATGTAAATATCTGTAAGGAAAATGGGCATCAAAGCTAAAGGGGAGATGACATGCAATGAATTTGTTCTGCATAATTAAGGTATTGGGTAAGCACAAGGAAGGTGAAGTCTCTGGATCTGAGCATTTTATTCTTGGCTCAATATTCCTTTCATGTGATGCTCTTGGATAAGCAACTTCTGTCTCTCTTTCCCCCTCAGGAAAGCCATAAATATAATCAACATTAACTTAAACTTCACCTTGTTCCTGAAGTAATATGAGACCTTGGTTGAGGAGGATACAAGGCATCGTGAAGGTGAACAAACCAAAAAGCATTTAAAATTGCTTCCTTTTGCACATAGAAATTTTTCTCTTCTCTGGCCAACCCCTCCCAATTTGAGAAAAAGCTAAATTAACTTTTTTAACTTACAAGAATGAAAAAGTACTACAATGGGATGAGGGTATTACTTGGAGAGGTACAGTATGGGAATACATTATTTGATACCCAATAGCGAACACATTAGCCGTTCCCATTTGCAAGAATCTGAAATCTATGATTCGAGATCCTGGTTCTAGCATCTCTGACTTTCCCTGCCCCTACATGGTTATTCTTACATTACTAACCTCACAATTAAGTACTGAATGTGTTGACATCACATTTCTGTACAGAATGTTATTTCATCATAAGGTGGGATCATCCTTACCTGTTTCTCCTTTTGGAGGGCAGATCAGAACATGATGATTGGAGAAGAATGAAACATGATTAGTAACTCTGTGTAATCAGGCCTTGCAGCACCCCGATTGAGCCTTTCTGATTCTTCCTGATAATCTCTATTTTTAAGAAAGAAAAAAAAAGAAGAATATTTCCCTTTGAGTTGTAGGTAGGAAGGTAGACGAGAAGTCTGAGAAGTATCAATTCATTGTCCTGATAATTACCATTGACCTCTAGCTTCCGTCAAAACCACTTCAGAACTCAGAGACATTTTCAGGATTCAGGGAGAATCCAAGCTGAATTGAGTTTGTTTCTGTATCACTGACCAGCAATGATGCTGAAATGATTGATACAGTCTATTCCGCAGATAAAGACCTTGTTATGCTACTAAAGGTGACTGCTACCTTCAGGCAAAGGGCTTGGTGACAGAGTCAGGCAGATCTGGGTGATAAGCTTCACCCTACCAAGTACTGGTTGTGTGAAACCATGGATGATTGCTCTGTCTCACTGAGCTGAAAAATATCTAGCTCCCAGGACATAGTTAAGCTTCACACCACTGGAACAGTCATGGCTGTCAATGGACATTCAATCAACTTAACTTTTCTTCCTACTAGAATCAGTCCCATGGAGGCCCCTCTAGTGTCATGTATCAACATACCCCAATTCTGTGGGTTTAAGTTTCAATGACAGGGAACTCATCCAGGGTTTCTTTGAACTGTTCTTCTTAGACTATTAGTTCTACATGCTTGGTAAACTACAGCTCTTTTTCAGCTCTTTACACAATAACTACATTAATATCATGGCACTTTCTATTTTTTCACATGGCTGCTTCAAAAAAGATATAAAAACTATTGGTGTCAAATTTACTTAAATTATTAGGTTTGTCAATCGAGAAAAAGGATGAGACAAGTCTCAATCATTTTAGGAGCTTTCTTTGCCCAAGTTAAGGACACGTGCCTGGGAGACAGGTCTATATGTTTCTCCGAAGATGATTTCGAGGGCTCCAAATTTAAAGGCGAAAGGGTGAAATATTGAGAAGTGCACAATTTTCATGTAAGAGGAGGGTAGGAAAAAAATAGTCATTCATGCTTTGTCTGGCTCAGTGGATCTGCATTTTTTATATGAGATAACATAGACAAATGGGGCAGAGGAAAAATGCAGGGAATCTGCAATTTTTTTTTTTTTTTTTTGAGACGGAGTCTCGCACTGTTGCCAGGGCTGGAGTACAACGGCACGATCTTAGCTCACTGCAACCTCCGCCTCCCAGGTTCAAGTGATTCTCCTGCTTCAGCCTCCCAAGTGGCTGGGAGGTGCCCACCACCACACCCAGCTAATTTTTTTGTATATTTAGTGGAGACAGGGTTTCACTATCTTGCCCAGGCTGGTCTCCAACTCCTGACCTTGTGATCCGCCCACCTCGGCCTCCCAAAGTGATGGGATTACAGGCGTGAGCCACCAGGCCCAGCTGGAATCTGCATTTTTACATAAGATGATATAGACCAAACGGGGCAGGGGAACAATCAGCTATGTATTTGTGTCTGATGAGCAGGGGGGTGACTGCACCTGTAAAGATAATCTATCAATTTACATTGACATGGTGAAATCTTAACAGAAACACCTTAGGGTAAAGATCTGGCAGCTCACTAGGAATTTCCTTGTGGGCAAAATACGGGGGAGGCATGTAGCTCTTCATCTTGTAGCTATCTCATTTAGGAACCAAAAGGGGGAGGCAGGTTTGCATGACCCAGTTTTAACTTTTCACTTTGACTTAATGAGTTTGGGGTCCCAAGATTTAATTTCCTTTCACAGGTTCTCTTTCGCCCTGATGGTTCCCAATGAGTCAACAGGTAGAAAAGTCCTTTGTAAATTCAGGATATGCCATCATCAATATTGTTATAATGATATTAATTCCCTTAATAAAGTAAATTTCATAAATTGAGACATCACATTAACATCATAATTCAATGCTCTTAGCAAGAGCTTCTGTCATAAAAATTTTTTAGCTTTCAAGATACCTTTTCCAGCCAGAGTATCTCATGAACATGATCTTTGGCAAACAAAAGAGCTGGGTGCTCTGGGTGATTAAGAAACCACATATTGACTGGGTGCAGTGATTCACACCTGTAATCCCAGCACTTTGGGAGGCCAAGGCAGGAGGATAGTTTGAGGCCAGGAGTTAGAGATCAGCCTGGGCAATATAAGGAGACGCTGTCTCTACAAAAAATAAAAAATTAGCTGGGCATGGTGGCACATATCTGTAGTCCCAGCTACTCAGGAGGCTGAGGTGGGAGGGTCACTTGAGCCAAGGAGGATGAGGCTGCAGCCAACTATGATTGTGTCACTGCACTCCAGCCTGGGCAACAGAGCAAGATCCTATCTCAAAAAACAAAAAAAGAAGAAGAAAACAGAAGACGACCTGTGGAGTTGCTCTGTGTGCTAAAAATCTAAAATATCGAACTTCCTGAAAAAAGAAAGAGATGAGAACCTATCAGGCAGTAGTGAGGACTCACGGCTCAGCCATTTGAAGGAAGCAGCAATCAGGTCAGAATCATTCAAATCTGCAACACTACTGAACTCATCTCAGTTGAGAGATTTAGTACTAAGTTTCCAATCAGATGAAAACAATTCTCTTTCATTCAATATTTACACCATCTTATATTTTACATTCTTTGAACCATAAAAGAGTATGTCTTCTTGCTTAATCTGTTGTTTTGAAATCTTTCTTCCTGGCAGCATAGCTACCATTAGCTATTGTTTAGTGTTGGAATCCTTACATCCTGGAGGACACTGGAACTACTTTAAAGGCAAAATGGGATGCCCTGGCCACTTCCTATCCTAACGACCTGAGATGCTGCAGTTTGCTAACATATTGAAAGAAACAGATGTTAGAAGCTGTGGTAACTTAATGCAACCAGTCGGGAAATAACTGCCTTAATGCATTTCTAAATTATTCCAGTCTTTTCCTAATTTTAAAGTTTTATAAACAATTGGAAAAGATAGAGGCTGTTATAAAAACTTTAGCTCTAGTCATTACTTTCCAGGGTGATAAAGTGTGTTCCACTTTGGGGGAAAAAACTTAATCAGTGATCAAATGCAAATCTTAAGAATGGAGTCTGTAAATATATAACAATAGTGTATCATGAAGTCAGAGGCAAAATACTGACTCTGGTGTTTATAGGCAGAACAATTAGGCTTCACAATAATTCATCCCAGTTCACAGCTAATCCGTGGAGCTTTCAAAAATCAGAAACAAAAGATAATCCATAATTGTAGGTCGGGTGCAGTAGCTCACTCCTGTAATCCCAGCACTTCGGGAGGCCTAGGTGGGCAGATCACTTGAGGTCATGAGTTTGAGACACACCTGACCAATATGGCAGAAACCCCATCTCTACTAAAAACACAAAAATTAGCCGGGCGTGGTGGCTTGCACCTGTGTTACCAGCTACTCAGGAGACTGAGGCAGGAGAATCGCTTGAACCCAGGATGTGGAGGTTGCAGTGAGCCGATATTGGCCACTGCACTCCAGCCTGAATGACAGAGCAAGACTCCATGTTAAAAAATAATAATAATCATCATCCATAATTGTGAAATAGCAGAACATACACTAACCACTAAGGCATACTAAGGCAGCCTATGACAATTTAGGTTCATAGGTTCCAGTCCAAGTATGAGCTTTTCTATGCACACCACTGCATCTTTACACAGTAGGAAGCCATTTTGCCGGTTGACCTGATAAATGAGCCAGGGATTAATTCTGCGGGTTTGCCAAGTGGAAGACAAACATTTGCACTTCATTCAGCCCTGAATAATCCAAAGATTATACTGTTCTAAAGAGATAATCCATTAAACACAGTTGCTCAAGTGGCTGTCCATTTGGGGAAGAATTTATCAGGAGGCTGTCAGAGAAAAAGGCCACAAATGATGTGTCACCAGACATCAAGCTCACCTTGCAGAAATGAAAAGAGTCCTGCCAAAGAGCCCACACTGGAGACAAGGACAAGCAGATTTATGGAATAAGGGACACATTTGCAAGAGGATCCCAGAGCAGCCTCCTAACCTCTTCTCAAGCTTTGGGTCTGGCTTCAGCAACACAGAACTCTCCTACACATTCACAATGATCTATAGCCTCAATTTGAAGCTCATCCAAAGAAAATTGCATAGTCATCAAGTTTTGTTTCTATTAGACTCCTGTGGAATTTACTGAGTCTCCACTGGACTTGAGACAAAGATGACTTTGGTTTGCTTTGTCACAGGGTCATCAAAATCATACATTTCAGTCATCTATTTCAGTCATCAGATCCTTGCAGAGTATAAAAGTCCAGCCTACATAATGGCTAGAACCTACACAATGGTTCTAAATGAGAAACATTTTCTTCTTTGATTTTTAAGGTTGATGGATGGATCATGGTAACATCCAAAAATCCATAATTCTATGGATACATATAGGAGGCAAGAATATTCATTGTTAATCGTATTTAGAATGTGTACCACAAATAGGTAGCATAATGTAGAATGCAGTTTGTATTTCTTACATAGTACATGTAGTGGGTCATGGATAACAAAGAAAAATGCCAAGTGAAGTCCTTGCATTAACACATAACAACAGAGACAGCTGGAGGAAAATTACAAACTCAGTGGTGGCACTGACAAGAAAATACTTCAAGTTCCATGGGAATATTGTTATATAAACTGGTTGAGCTCTAGGCGAGGGATATAACAAGGACAACTCATATTGTCTTTCCCCCAATCCACCTTCTAGGTCTTTGTTTCAAATCTTTTGGATGTCCAACACAGTATCCAATCTGCCAGCCTTCTGCCGTTGAAGCTTGCTTTGTCAATGGTTCAACTACACTCTCATGTCCGCCTTCCCAGTAGAACAATGTTCTGAAACAGTGCCATCTTGTGGTCACTCCCAGACAGAGCATGAGCTCTGGGCATCTTCAGAAACCAACCACCCAAGAAGAGAAACTTGGAGATGAAGTTTTCACAAATAGGAGTGTCAGAAATTGGGGAGATGATACACTCTCAAATGTGAAGTAAATTGTCCAAGGTGACTCATCTAGCAAGCAGCATTTATTTAAAATAGAATTTACTTTAAAAATTATAGCAGTACTTCCAAAGTGCTGAGTGTGTGCAAAGCCAAGTCACCATTCTGGGAAAGACAAAATAGAATTAAGGAAAACATAAAACATGTCTCAAGAAGACGACTGCACCTGGTGGACACTCAGAAGACAATTGCTGATCTGTGAGATGAGTTCTGCATGTGGCATTCCAGAAAAGAGACACAGTCTTAGGGATCGTGTTCTCCAACTTTTTATTTACAAAACTTTCAAACCTTCAAAAAAGCAGAATGAATAGTCTCATGAAGCACCTGTATTCTCTTTCCTTAGATTCACCAACTGTTAATATTTTGCTGTGTTTTCTATATCTCTCTAGTTTGATCTCCTTTTTTTTCTTCTGAATGGTTTGATAGCAACTTATAATCATTATAAGACCTCACCTTGAAATACTTATTGTCTCCAAAAATCTTTCACAACTTTTTTTTCCTAACCTAAAACCCATTCAAAGTTCACACATTGCACTAGGTATTATGGTTTTTATGTCTCTTCAGTCTCTTTAAATCTAGGACAGCCTTCTCCACCATCATTTTTGTTTTTCATCACATTCATGTGTCTGGAAAAACCCAGACAGGTGTCTCTCTCATCTCCCACATCCTGGATTTGTTCCTAAAGTTTGACTTCAAAAGACAATGTCAGCTGACACCCATATTTCCATTCATTTTCACTAAATATGAAACTATTTTTTCTGTAGGTTTTCAGGAAATGCACTGGAGTCCCTCTGCGAGGATCCAAGAGATATTTCTTTAAACAACTTCCTGTCTAGGTAAAATCTTCAGGGAGTGACACAGAGCTCCTGGGATCTTCTGGGGGAAGGTCCCAGCTGCTCACAGCTGGAAGTTACTATGCATGCTCCACTCTCTTCTGACCTACATCTACACGAACAGAAACTAAAAGCTTATTATCTCATTTTCAATCTTATGTTCACAGATATTTTGGTCAAAATTTTTCTTTAAGTAAAAGAACAATAAGATGACCCAAGATTTCAAATCTTCTGAAATCTATCAGACTCCAAAAATGAGCCCAGCCTGGTTTTATATCCTTTCCTACCTTCTCAGAAATGATTATTTGCACCTGACTGTGAGAGCTCTTTGCTGCAAAGCATGGTCATATTTTCCGTTATTTTTAAACTGTGCATCTTCCACCAGCCAGGTATACAATCCATCCAAATTGAGCTCTTTCAGGTTCTGTTTGTGCTGGTATGCATAAGTGTTTAAGGTATTACATGAAATGAGAATCTGATAGATTTTTTTCAGTTATTTTACTAGCACATTAATCTGGAATATAGAACTTATCAATGTAAAGAGATCCCAGATGCTGTTGCATTCCCAACACCCTATCTGCCCAATCCTCCTTGGACTGTCCAGCCAATATCTGATGCCCACAAGTAAAAGGCTGTGCTGGCCCCAGAGGCATCCTGATTAACCAGGGATAGTAGCACCTGCTTGTCCAGCGGGTGACCAAGGCCAAGAATTGGTCTCTTCTAGCTTCAGTGCTCAGTCAGTTCCTTTGTAATGTTTGATGACTAGATAATTACAACCTGGCCATTCCCAGTTGCCTCTTTTCCATGGAGCTAAATTTTACATTGGCACTAAACCATTTCCTGACACCAAGAGTAAGAGTACCTACAAACTCATCAGAAAAGCAAACAAGCGAAAATGATGAGCTATGATTCTGGAGTCAGATATACCTGAAATTCAAGTTCTGCCCATTTCTAGATGAGTAATCTTGGAAGAGTTATATATCTCTCTGTGTTGGTATTCTCATCTGTAAAATGAGGATATTATGTACCATTCAGGATGCTTATAAAGCTTAGTGAGATGATGCATATAAAATGTGTTACTTTGCAGGTTTCTTCAAATATCACAACATGCTTGATATGCTGACTTTAACACATAACAGCCATTTACAATGTGATTCATCAGACTCCACGAATGTCATTGATTAGTGAGTTACTGTGAGTGAAAACCAATAGTAGGATTATATAAGACTCTTTGAGAATTTGAAGATAGTGGTGAAGAAATTCTCCATGGATGATAAAAATTGTTACTTTGTAATTTTTTAAGTCCATTAGAAAGTGCATTGCAGACATTGTTCAGGAGCATTTAGCAGGGACCTTTGTCAAAGAAAGGGAAATTTTAGTAAACTGGTCCCACCTCACAGGATAAAGGACTATTTGGTCAGCAGCTGAAGAATTTCCTGACTGTGCTTAGCTGAACATCTGGCCTCAGCTGATAGAAGCAGGTAGAGCTATATCCTGGTCAAATTGATAGAGATGAGTGTTCTCTCTCTCTCTCTCTCTCTCTCTCTCTCTCTCTCTCTCTCAACTCTTTCACAAAAAGTGAATTTGGCTCAATCAGCAGGCCTGGGTGTGTGAACTTGCTCTAGGCAAGGGAAGGAAAATATGGGGTGAACTGCAACACCCACAGCTCCTGACACTTGGCAAACATCACGTGGCCGTAGCACACTCCTCCCCGAGGTCCACACCAGCCTTCCTGCCTCCTCAGCTCGTCATTTCACACTGTCACTAGCAACTGACTGGAGCAGATACACAAGTTGACGTTCAGTTTTCCTCTCTCAGGTCACTTTGCATCTGGGTGTTAGTTCTTTGGAATTGGAACCCTTTCAGCAGTTTAACCTTGTGTTGTGATGCTTGCATGTTTTTCATCATATCAAAGCAGATTAGTTCTGTTACTATTAGCTTCACCTTCATTTTATTCCTTTGAGAAGAATGAGAATGAAAAACAATCATATAACCAAAGCTTACACATACAAGGTTACTATGTGCCAGAGACTGTCAAAATGCCTTCTATATCAAGGCATTTAATCCTCATAACAATGTTATCATGAAGGTACCATTATTATCCATATCATACATATAAGGAAAAGCCCAGAGAAACCAAGTTGTTTGTCCCACATCACATCGCTAGGATGTGGCAAAGCTAGTGGCAGAATCCAGTTGGTGGAGCCTGTGTAATTAAACACTACCCTACGCTGTCTCTGAGATTCATTCACTCGCTCTGCAAGCACATATCATTTAAGACAGTATACATAGGGCTGTTACAGGTACATAAATTCTACTTCCACAACTTTATGGGTTTGATTTATAATGCTTGCCACAGCACTTTATTACAAGATGGTACATAAGCATATTTCACACAACCCCATATTTTAATATTATGAGAATTTCTCTACTATCCCTTGTCCTTTTGGTTTTAATGACCTGCATTCAGCTGTAATAGAATTTTCATTCTTCATCTATTTCCAAAACTACTAGACTGATGCCTCTTTTATTTTGTTGCTGCACATTTACCTAAATTACTACATATGGAGAATGTTTTATGGGGTTTTTTTCAATGAAAACTAAGAAAGCTGTTTCCCAAAATATAAAAACATTTATTTCAAATATCCTTAAAAATATCCAAATGTTACAACATTTGGCCTTATTGAAGAGAGGAGCCATTGATGTGTTTGTCATATTATTTAGAAATGATGAACATCAACACATTGGCAATAAATGAAGAGGAGAAGAAAAAAGAAAATTATGCTTGTCTTTTTAAAACAGAAAAAGGTGAGTTAAGATGTTGGGATGACATAATTGCTCACATATGTCTTAGAGCAGAAGCTCCAGACATTAAAATAAACAAAGTTTGTTTATGTCACTGATGACAGAATCAAATAATGAAAATGGAATATTTATTTAAAACTATTCCACATTTAAGGTCATTTGAAAATAAGGTATAGAACATGTGCGTGCAAGGGTTGTACCTCACTTTTTAAAAAAGAAAATGTAGAGAACATTCTTTCACATGCAGCTGGTGGGATAGAAATTAATCCAAATTAGCAGTAAATTCAGAGCAGCAGCTTCTGTAACTACCATGAGAGAAGCACAGCTCGCAGATTTTATTTTCTAATTGGTTTCTTAAAATACAGCTTTATCAATCCCTCTATATTATATATACACAAATGTAAACCCAAAAGCGCACTTGTCAAAGGACTCATTTCAGCTAAATGTTGATTTGTTGGATATTCTAAACATTTAAACTGATTGGCCAGTTTTTTTTAATAGTCAGTTCCATGTGTATGCCTTACATGCCTACCACTGTGATGATTTATGCTATTATAAGTTAACAAGCTATGCAATCATTCTCTAAAAGCAACACAGTCACCAAAATGTTTTCCAGAAACTGAAAATTCAATCTACTAGCTGTTTAATAAGAGTTCAGCTCTGCAGGGGAATTCAAAACCCACACCCACAAGTCATGTGACCTTGAGAAAGTTACTTAACCTTCCTGAGAGTCTCAGGGAACTGCTCTATGTAGTAGGGATAATAACAGAACCTGGTCTATATCTCTGTTTTGGTACCAGTACCATGCTGTTTTGGTTACTGTAGCCTTGTAGTATAGTTTGAAGTCAGGTAGCGTGATGCCTCCAGCTTTATTCTTTTGGCTTAGGATTGTCTTGGCAATGTGGGCTCCTTTTTGGTTCCATATGAACTTTAAAGTAGTTTTTTCCAATTCTGTGAAGAAAGTCATTGGTAGTTTGATGGGGATGGCATTGAATCTATAAATTACCTTGGGCAGTATGGCCATTTTCATGATATTGATTCTTCCTATCCATGAGCATGGAATGTTCCTCCATTTGTTTGTGTCCTCTTTTATTTCGTTGAGCAGTGTTTTGTAGTTCTCCTTGAAGAGGTCCTTCACATCCCTTGTAAGTTGGATTCCTAGGTATTTTATTCTCTTCGTAGCAATTGTGAATTGGAATTCACTCATGATTTGGCTCTCTGTCTGTTATTGGTGTGTAAGAATGCTTGTGATTTTTGCACATTGATTTTGTATCCTGAGACTTTGCTGAAGTGGCTTATCAGCTTAAGGAGATTTTGGCTGAGAAGATGGGGTTTTCTAAATATACAATCATGTCATCTGCAAAAAGGGACAATTCGATTTCCTCTTTTCCTAATTGAATACCCTTTATTTATTTCTCTTGCCTGATTGCCCTGGGCAGAACTTCCAACACTATGTTGAATAGGAGTGGTGAGAGAGGGCACCCCTGTCTTGTGCCAGTTTTCAAAGGGAATGCTTCCAGTTTTTGCCCATTCAGTATGATATTGGCTGTGGGTTTGTCATAAATAGCTCTTATTATTTTGAGATTCTTTCCATCAATAACTAGTTTACTTAGAGTTTTTACCATGAAGGTTGTTGAATTTTGTCGAAGGCCTTTTCTGCATCTATTGAGATAATCATGTGGTTCTTGTCTTTGGTTCTGTTTATGTGATGGATTACGTTTATTGATTTGCATATGTTGAACCAGCCTTGCATCCCAGGGATGAAGCCAACTTGATCATGGTGGATAAGCTTTTTGATGTGCTGCTGGATTCAGTTTGCCAGTATTTTATTGAGGATTTTCGCATCAATGTTCATCAGGGATATTGGTCTAAAATTCTCTTTTTTTGTTGTGTCTCTGCCAGGCTTTGGTATCAGGATGATGCTGGCCTCATAAAATGAGTTAGGGAGGATTCCCTCTTTTTCTATTGATTGGAATAGTTTCAGAAGGAACGGTACCAGCTCTTCTTTGTACCTGTGGTAGAATTCGGCTGCGAATCCGTCTGGTTCTGGACTTTTTTTGGTTGGTAGGCTATTGATTATTGCCTCAATTTCAGAGCCTGTTATTGGTCTATTCAGCGGTTCAACTTCTTCCTGGTTTAGTCTCAGGAAGGTGTATGTGTCCAGGAATTTATCCATTTCTTCTAGCTTTTCTAGTTTATTTGTGTAGAGGTGTTTATAGTATTCTCTGATGGTAGTTTGTATTTCTGTGGGATCGGTGGTGATATCCCCTTTATCATTTTTTATTGCGTCTATTGGAACCTTCTCTCTTTTCTTCTTTATTAGTCTTGCTAGCAGTCTATCAATTTTGTTGATCCTTTCAAAAAACCAGCTCCTGGATTCATTAATTTTTTGAAGGGTTTTTTGTGTCTCTATCTCCTTCAGTTCTGCTCTGATCTTAGTAATTTCTTGCCTTCTGCTAGCTTTTGAATTTGTTTGCTCTTGCTCCTCTAGTTCTTTTAATTGTGATGTTAGGGTGTCGATTTTAGATCTTTCCTGCTTTCTCTTGTGGGCATTTAGTTCTCTAAATTTCCCTCTACACACTGCTTTAAATGTGTCCCAGAGATTCTGGTACGTTGTGTCTTTGTTCTCATTGGTTTCAAATAACATCTTTATTTCTGCCTTCATTTTGTTATGTACCCAGTAGTCATTCAGGAGCAGGTTGTTCAGTTTCCATGTAGTTGTGCGGTTTTGAGTGAGTTTCTTAATCCTGAGTTCTAATTTGATTGCACTGTGGTCTGAGAGAGAGTTTGTTGTGATTTCTGTTCTTTTACATTTGCTAAGGAGTTCTTTACATCCAACTATGTGTTCTATTTTGGAATAAGTGTGATGTGGTGCTGAGAAGAATGTATAGTCTGTTGACTTAAAGTGGAGAGTTCTGTAGATGTCTATTAGGTCTGCTTGGAACAGAACAGAGGCCTCAGAAATAACACCATACATCTACAACCATCTGACCTTTGACAAACCTGACAAAAACAAGAAATGGGGAAAGGATTCCCTATTTAATAAATGGTGCTGGGAAAACTGGCTAGCCATATGTAGAAAACTGAAACTGGATCCCTTCCTTACACCTTATAGAAAAATTAATTCAAGATGGATTAAAGACTTAAATGTTAGACCTAAAACCATAAAAACCCTAGAATAAAACCTAGGCAATACCATTCAGGACATAGGCATGGGCAAGGACTTCATGACTAAAACACCAAAAGCAATGGCAACAAAAGCCAAAATAGACAAATGGGATCTAATTAAACTAAAGAGCTTCTGCACAGCAAAAGAAACTACCATCAGAGTGAACAGGCAACCTACAGAATGGGAGAAAATTTTTGCAATCTACTCATCTGACAAAGGGCTAATATCCAGAATCTACAAAGAACTTAAACAAATTTACAAGTAAAAATCAAACAACCCCATCAAAAAGTGGGCAAAGGATATGAACAGACACTTTTCAAAAGAAGACATTTATGCAGCCAACAGACACATGAAAAAATGCTCATCATCAATAGTCATCAGAGAAATGCAAATCAAAACCACAATGAGATATCATCTCACACCAGTTAGAATGGTGATCATTAAAAAGTCAGGATACAACAGGTGCTGGAGAGGATGTGGAGAAACAGGAACACTTTTACACTGTTGGTGGGTCTGTAAACTAGTTCAACCATTGTGGAAGACAGTGTGGTGATTCCTCAAGGATCTAGAACTAGAAATACCATTTGACCCAGCGATTCCATTACTAGGTATATACCCAAAGGATTATAAATCATGCTACTATCAAGACACATGCACATGTATTTATTGCAGCACTATTCACAATAGCAAAGACTTGGAACCAACCCAAATGTCCATCAATGATAGACTGGATTAAGAAAATGTGGCACATATATACCATGGAATACTATGCAGCCATAAAAAAAGATGAGTTCATGTCCTTTGCAGTGACATGGATGAAGCTGGAAAGAAACCATCATTCTGAGCAAACTATCGCAAGGACAGAAAACCAAACACTGCATGTTCTCACTAATAGGTGGGAATTGAACAATGAGAACACTTGGACACAGGGTGGGAAACATCACACACAAGGGCCTGTCATGGAGTGGGGGGAGGGGGGAGGGATAGCATTAGGAGAAATACCTAATGTAAATGACGAGTTAATGGGTGCAGCAAACCAACACGGCACATGTGTACATATGTAACAAACCTGCACGTTGTGCACATGTACCCTAGAACTTAAAGTATAATAATAATAATTTAAAAAACAGAACCTGCTTCATAGTATCAAGGTGAGGATAAAATAAGGTCATTCAAGTAAAGCACTTAGTACAGTGCCTGGCACATGAACAGCATTCAATATTGCTGGACATAACCAGCATCAACATCATAATCTTCATCATCACCATCATTATCATCATCACCAGCATCATCACATCACCATCAGCATCATCATCATCATCATCAACAGCATCATCATTACCATCATCAGAATCATCAGCAGCAGCAGCATGATAGTCATCATTAACATTATTGTCATTTTTATCATTATTACTGAATCATCATCAACATCATCCAAAGATAATATATACTCCTTTGCTGTAACCCCTGCTCTTGAGATATTTACACCATAATAGACAAAACAGATAAGCCAATAAACAGTTGTAATTCATCACGATAGATCCTGTGATGTGATAGATATAATGAATAAGAGGAACAGAGTCAGAGGGGTCTATCCCAGCCTTGGAGAACAAGATCTGACTTCCAGGAGGAGAGGATGACCAAGGTTGGTTGGAAAAATTCTTATCTAGCAGCTACGTGAAGATTTTCAATGCAAGGGGAGAAACGTTATATATATCAGGACTGATAGTGTGTGATATCTTTAGAGGTTGTACTGGCATGGTGTTCAGAGTAAGAAGTGAAGAAGACTGAGTTTCCAGCCCTTAGAAATGAAGACACTTAGGGAACATACAGAGACAGCAAGAAGAACTTACAAAACAAAGCAGGAATGCTCATTCAGCAGTACGTGAATGAAAATTGGAACAATACAGGGAAGACCAGCATGCAGGTGAGAGATGACAGCATGCTGGCAGTCCTTACAGCCCTCGCTCACTCTCGGTGACTCCTCTTCCTGGGCTCCCACTTTGGTGGCACTTGAGGAGCCCTTCAGCCCACCGCTGCACTGTGGGAGCCCCTTTCTGGGCTGGCCAAGGCCAGAGCCAGCTCCCGCAGCTTGCAGGGAGGTGTGGAGAGAGAGGCGCGAGCGGGAACTGGGGCTGCGGGGGGCGCTTGCGGGCCAGCTGGAGTTCCGGGTGGGCATGGGCTTGGCGGGACCCGCACTCGGAGCAGCCGGCCGGCCCTGCCGGCCCCAGGCAATGAGGGGCTTAGCACCCAGGCCAGCGGCTGCAGAGGGTGTACTGGGTCCCCCAGCAGTGCCAGCCCACCGGCACTGCGCTCGATTTCTCACCAGGCCTTAGCTGCCTCCCCACCGGGCAGGGCTCAGGACATGCAGCCCTCCATGCCTGAGCCTCCCACCGCCCCGCCCCCCCCCGCCCCCCCCGCCCCGTGGGCTCCTGTGCGGCCCGAGCCTCCCCGATGAGCACCGCCCCCTGCTCCAGGGCACCCAGTCCCATCGACTACCCAAGGGCTGAGGAGTGCGGGCACACGGCACGGGACTGGCAGGCAGCTCCACCTGCAGCCCTGGTGCGGGATCCACTGGGTGAAGCCAGCTGGGCTCCTGAGTCTGGTGGGCCTTGGAGAACGTTTATGTCTAGCTCAGGGATTGTAAATACACCAATCAGCACTCTGTCTCTAGCTCAAGGTTTGTAAACACACCAATCAGCACCCTGTGTCTAGCTCAGGGTTTGTGAGTGTACCAACGGACACTCTGTATCTAGCTACTCTGGTGGGGCCTTGGAGAACATTTACGTCTAGCTCAGGGTTTGTGAGTGCACCAATGGACACTCTGTATCTAGCTATTCTGGTGGGGACGTGGAGAACCTTTCTGTCTAGCTCAGGGATTGTAAATGCGCCAATTAGCGCCCTGTCAAAACAGACCACTGAGCTCTACCAATCAGCAGGACGTGGGTGGGGCCAGATAAGAGAATAAAAGCAGGCTGCCGGAGCCAACTTCACTCCTGAAGCCAGCGAGACCCCGAGCCCACCGGGAGGAATGAACAACTCCAGAGGCGCCACCTTAAGAGATGTAACACTCACCGCGAGGGTCCGCGGCTTCATTCTTGAAGTCTGTGAGACCAAGAACCCACCAATTCCGGACACACAGGGATGACATACACATTTGTGAAGTATATTTTTAATGTCTATCAACAGATGAATGGATAGAGTGTGGTATATGCATACAATGGGTTTTATTTGGCCTTAAAAAGGAATGAAATTCGATACCACATGCTACAACATGAATGAACCTTGAGGACATTATGCTAAGTGAAATAAGCCAGTCACAAAAGGACAAATACTGTATGATTCCACTTATATCTGGAACCTAGAATAAGTAAATTAATAGAAACGGAAAGTAGAATAGTGGTTTCCAGGGGGTGGGGGAAGGATGAGGAGTTATTGTTTAATGGGTACAGAGTTTCTGTTTGGGGTAATTAAAAAGGTCTGGAAATGGAAATAGAGATGATAGTTGTACAACATTGTGAATGTATGTAATCCCACTGAACTGTATACTTTAAAAGGGCTAAAATGGTATGTCATGTATATTTTATGACATGTATGTTTTACCACAATTTTTAAATTGAGCAGGAGAAGCCAAAGCAGTGGTTCTGCATATCAGAAGGGCACGCAGATCATGAATCCAGGGAGGGAGTACATCTGGCAGGGATTGGACAACAATGTTGGTTCTGCTGAGAAGTCAGGCAAGGAAGCCACTGGATGTAGACACTGTAGAGTCAGCTCAGTCATTGGGGAGAAGAGTCTCCAGGGGGCAGAGAGGCAGAGCCCAGATGGCAGTGGAGTGACGAAAAATTGAGAAATAAGCAGTAAACAGGAGAGATGGACAAAGGTTCACGATGTGTGTCTCTGTAAGGAGGTGGAGGAAAGAAAGCTGGAGGGAAGTGGGGATTTGAAAGCGTTTTCTTGGTAAAGGATAAGTTTAAATGCTGAAGGGAAAAGCCACGTTAGAGAGGAAGGTAGAAAAACCCGGAGTGAGAGGAGCAGGGTAGAACCCAATACACCTGAGGAGTTGGGGAGAATGAGGGCCTGAGCCCTAGGGACACGCTTTGTCCTGGGATGGAGACCCGAGTGACCACAGAGCAGTGCCAAGGGCCCTTTTGAAGCTGGACACCATGAATCTATAATGATAGCCAAGGTGAGAGGTGGTAACAGCAGAGGTAAATGCCATGGTTAAAAGTTAGTAGTGGCCAGGCACGGTGGCTCATGCCTGTAATCCCAGCACTTTGGGAGGCCAAGGCAGGCAGATCACTTGAGGTCAGGAGTTCAAGACCAGCCCAGCCAACATGGTGAAACTCCATCTCTACTAAAAATACAAAAATTAGCTAAGTGTGATGGCACATGCCTGTATTCCCAGCCACTCGGGAGGCTGAGGCACGAGAATCACTTGAACCTGGGAGGTGGAGATCATGCCACTGCAGTGAGCCAAGATCACGCCACTGCACTCCAGCCTGGTTGACAGAGTGAGACTCCATTTCAAAAAAACGAAAAAAGTTAGCAGTAAATACAGGTCTCAAGAACTTTAAACTTTCTCCAAAGAGAATAAAAATATTTTTAAAAGAAAGAAAAACAAATACCAAGGTGTAATTCTGTTACCCTTTTAAAGTACTTTCTCTGGATTGAAGGTAGCTACAAGCATTATCTTTGCTGAAGCAGCCAACTTGACATTCTTCTGTGTCTAGCATTATCCTGGATATTCCTCATTGCCAACAAGAGTTCAATTTGCAGAGACAGCTAAGAAATTTCAGTAAATTGATTCAGCAACCACCACTGTCCGATAATTTTTTTCTTTTTCAGTTGTCTTTACAATTAATAATATTTATTTCCAGTGTAACTGCTGAGTGGACAATGTTTATAAGAGTAATCTCTCTCTCTTTCTATGTCTTTCCTGCCCATGAAAATAGTTCATTCCTGGATTTTTTTATTTTTTTTGAGACGGAGTCTCGCTCTGTTGCCCAGGCTGGAGTACAGTGGCTCAATCACAGCTCACCACAACCTCCACCTCCCAGGTTCAAGCGATTCTCCTGCCTCAGCCTCCCAAGTAGCTGGGACTACAGGCATGCACCACCAAGCCTGGCTAATTTTTGTATTTTTAGTAGAGACGGGGTTTCACTATGTTGGCCAGTCTGGTCTCGAACTCCTGACCTCGTGATCGGCCCACCTCGGCCTCCCAAAGTCATTCCTGGATCTTGAGAACTGACTGACAAGTATCTACATTTACCACCCTCCAACCATATCAAGATTGTTTTCTCTCTAAGAAAGAATATACATATAAGCATATATATAGTCAGACACAGAGAGAGAAGAAAATAGATCTAAAAGGATATCGATATGCAAATATATAAAAGGATCTTTACATATATCCTTTTATATATAACCTTTTATGTGTACGTGTGTATATATACCATATATGTATATATGTGTGTATACATACACACACATAGAGTTTTTTATATATTAGGTCACTGGAACTTAGACTAAATTTTTAAAGGAAACTATATAAAATTTTTGAAACAGACATCAAAATAATAGCATACTTATGACGTAGATTCTAATCTAAGTGTTTTAACTTTCAAGTATCACCAGCCCATGTAGTTCTCCCATAGGCTCTTCACCTTATGTTAAATTATCATTTATGTAAGCGTGTGATAAGCACCTACCACCTCTCTCTCAAAAAAAAAAAAGTGGCTATTTCAGCTCATTCCCTCTGAATTGCTGTTCTAGATAGCACAGAAAATTGTAGAGTTGCATGACTGCTAATCAGATAGTTGTTTTTTGGTTTTGTTTGTTTGTTTGTTTGTTTGTTTTTCAGAGATTGCCAGTGGGGCTTTGGAAGAATAAGCTACACAAGTATGTGTTACATGAGGGTGAGGCCAGGCTGGTAGATTTCCTTCAAAATCTGAGCGCACACCAACGTGTTGCACATTTCTCAGCTTAGCAAAGAAGCGTGCCAAAGTTAATAGAATGGACCCTTTGTTGGATCTCAAAGGCTACAATGGTTGGCACTTTAAATATACCACGAAGCCATTGCATTTGAGACGGCACCCAGGAGAAGCAGTCTTCGACCGGGAACATGCCTCTTCCATAATTACTGCCCTAGAAATTCAAGTCATCCCCTATAGAGAATAATTTTAAAATTCCAACGTTATTCCTGACTTCAAGGAAACAGGGAGGTTGAAAGTGCTCGAGGCCAACAGTCATCAATGTTTAGTACAACTTAATAAAATCATGACCTGCTTTGATATAGCACTTGGCATATCCTTTCATTAAATCTCACACTCAGGGTTCTTCATTCTTCCTAGGGGTAGAAAATTTTTAGGTTAGACGGGAAAGCCAGCAACAACAGTCAAAATGGAAATACGATTAGTGAGGAAGTATTGGAATACTAATTGTATTATATCCATGTCGCGTAGAGTTTAAATATGTCACATATGCTATACACAAAGCCACCCACCTCCAAATCAGACTGTCTCTTTCAAGAGCTGAAAACCAAGTAAATACCACTCCTACTCATGACGCCCAAATTTCTTAATTCCGAAGTAATTGCAGTTTTTCACAGTGGTCCAGTGTTGCATCGATTTTGCAACCAGTGTAACTTGAAAATAAATTACTCAGAGGTTGTTATTTTATTCCTAACTGCAATGTAGGCTGTTCATTGGCCCCAGCTCCTTTGTTTCCTAGCCTCATTTCTGAGCAGCTAGGCTAATTTATTGCCCTTTTCATTACTGACAATCGTGTCTTTATGGATAAATTAGATTTATAGTTCTACTCAAAAGTTCCATGCCATACTTACACTGTTTGTCTCCTCCCCTCCACTTTATTTTTTTTTTTTTGAAACTGTAACATATTGTTTTGGTGAGTCCATGCAGCTTACCCTTTCTCACCAGCTAGGCTAATGATTGGCATGCTAAAACTCACCAAGAGGAGTTAAAATATCATGGTTTCCCCCAATAGCTTAAAAACAATTTTCCTGAGAGCCCATGACTGACACTGGTAAATGTCTAGGTCAGTATTGGCAGTGGAGGTATCTTACAAGCGGGTCTAAAACATAAAAGATAAGTTAAATTATATCATTAAACTTCTTTCATGTAGTTGAAATGTCCTTTGGGGGGACATCTGACTTAAAAGTAATAGGGATCCACTAGGCTCACAGAATCCCAGATGTTATTGGCCTCCCAGTGTCTGGAACACCTTGGGGAAAGACTGGGGCTCACCTTATGCCAGGATTAATGAAAAAAGAATGTCACAACAATTATATAGAGAAGATTATTTCTAGGCATGGTGGCTCACCCCTGTAACCCCAGCACTTTGGGAAACTGAGGCAGATGAATTGCTTGAGTCCAGGAATTTGAGACCAGCCTAGGCCACTTGGCAAAACCCCGTCTCTACAAAAAATACAAAAATTAGCTGGATGTGGTGGCATACATGTAGTCCCAGTTACTCAGGGTGCTGGGGTGGGAGGATTGCTTGAGCCCAGGAAGTCGAGGTTGCAGTAGCTGTGATCATGCAACTGTACTCCAGCCAGGGTGACAGAGTGAGAGAGAGAGAGTGAGAGAGAGAGAGAGAGAGAGAGAGAGAGAGAGAGAGAGTGAGAGAGTGGAGAGAGAGAGAGAGAGAGAGAGAGAGAGAGAGAGAGAGAGAGAGAGAGAGTTCATCCCAGCCCAATATTACAATATTTTCTCCTCCGGATTGTTTCTAATTCTATTCCTTCCTATAACCATTACAGTCCATATCCATGAGGAAAACAGCATGAAAGACTTTTGATATTTTTATTTTTGCAACCTTATCTTCTCTTTGCTTATGGTCTAAAATGCACCTGTTGAGTCCTGGCTTCAAACCATTCTGTATTTCCATGATTCAGCTTACATTTGTGTTTCGGAGATTTTGTATCTGAAACTCAACAAATTTCAGAGAGGGAAGAGAGAGACATTTTTAAATGATGTAGACATTTTTAAACTGCCCAAGAAACTCTCACTGTCTCTCTCTCTCTTTTTAATGTGCAAAAGCTTTTAAAAGTCTCAGTGCTCCAGGTGCACCTGAGACGAATCACATCACAATCAATCAGTGAGCTTGATATGCTAGCAGTATTAGTATTTTGTGAAGTCTCATGTGCAGGCAGGGTGGATAACTCCTGCTGGAAAGGAACTAGGAATTTCTTTGTCCTCCTTCATCCTCAGACACCCCCAACCATGAGTCACCCAAATCCTCCTGCCCCCAGACAGAGACAAGGGGACAAGCTCAATGATCACCCCAGAGAGCACAAAGGCTCCACCTCCACCCCAGGGTGTATGGAGTAGAGTTCCACTCTATGGAAAGGGGGCACTATATCAGTAGATATTGAGCTTTCGAAGTCTTCATTTATGCATCTTTTCTCTTGGGGCATGTGGAGTTAGGTTTTTCTTTGGGGGACAGGCTTGCCTTTGTACACCTCAGAAGTCCTTTTACAAAATTTGAGTTTAATGGCAGTAGTGGATACCATGCCTAAATTACCAGTTAATAGTTTTCAAAAAGGATAAACCTTGTGGGTGTGACTCTTTGAACAAAAGTTGGTGCAAAGGAAGAGAAGGAGATCCCTCCTGTTTCTAGCTAGACTCTGCAAGCATTTTGGTAACTAGGGTTCTGGTGCATCCCAGGAAGGCCCAAGGGCTTGCTCCCCAGCCTAGAGTTTGCAGAAGGGTGGCCCATGGCTGGGTATAACACTGTGGTCACTCTGGCTGCAGGAGTCCAGACAGCCAGGGAATTCAGAGAAAAAAATGGGATGGAATCCATGTGGTAGCAAAAAGGACCAGCTTCTGCACACTTCTCAGAACCCTCATGGGCTTTGTGAATGAAATGGGAGAAACTGGGGAGGCTGGGGATATTGTAATAGCCATGGGAGGAGAATCTGAAAGACACACTCAATGCTGTTTCCGCAGATTGATGTCTGGGAAGTAGAAATTACATCAGGAACCAACGTGTTTTGGACACAGACTTTTCCTATTTGGTCTAAGTGTTGAGGGAGAAGAAAAAAGACTTATTTTCCTCTTGGCTATCCAATTTTCCTGTTATTGCCATCACCTTCTTTCCTCTTTTCTCTATGCTTTTCCCTGGGTATCTAATTTTTTCTCATGGTTTCATCTATTGTGACAATATCCAAATATATACTTTTGGCTCAGAATCTGTCTTCTGAGCCTCAGTAACCTACCTGCATCTCTCAGGTCATGTCTCTGCTTGAAAGTCCCAGAGGTGGCCGGGTGTGATGGCTCACGCCTGTAATCCCAGCACTTTGGGAGGCCGAGGCACACAGATCACGAGGTCAGGAGATTGAGACCATCCTGGCCAACGTGGTGAAACCCCGTCTCTACTAAAAATACAAAAATTAGCTGGGCATGGTGGTGCATGCCTGTAGTCCCAGCTACTTGGGAGGCTGAGGCAGGAGAATTGCTTGAACCCGAGGTGGAGGTTGCAGTGAGCCAAGATGGCGTCATTGCACCCAGCCTGGCAACACAGCAAGACTCCGTCTCAAAAAAAAAAGAAAAAAAGAAAAAAGTCCCACAGGCATCTCTATCTCAATCTGCTTGGGTGCTGGGAGCATGGTTGTAGGACTCAGGAACAGCAAGAGGGTTACAACCCCTGCCTGCCTCATCCTGGTCTTACCCATTCACTGGATGGTAGAGGTGGAAACTTGCCATTTCGAGCTGCCGCTAAGCGGCATCCAAGATGTGGGGCGGGAACTTTAGTAGGGTGAGGTCGCGGGTAGAGGTGAGTGAAGACAGGGCAGGGCTGCTGAAGGGTAAGACTTGAGAATGGGATTTCCAGGATGGGAAGAAGGATGGGGACTCAGAGTGATGACAGGCTGAGCAGCAAGTTCAGAAGGTGTGGCATGAGGAGCACCTCGTGTGTCTGCAGGACAGGCTGAGGAGACACCCTTTAAACCAGGTCCTCTGTTTCTAGCTTGTCCCTCGCTGGCTCACTGTGGAAGAGAATAGGTTCACAAATTCCCCCTCATTTTTCTGATAATTTGCCCCCTAAATTAAGCCCAGTAGAAGTCTTCTTTCTTTTCTCTCAACACAGACCAAATAGGGAGAGTCTGTGTCCAAAACACATTTGTTTCTGATGAAATTTCTACTTCCCACACATTAATCTGGGGATTGAGATTTTCTAAGCTTTTGATATTTATTCACTTATTCAACAGAATAGTTGATCATGCATTTCTTATGTGCCAGGCACTATGCTGGGTGTCAAGGATATAAGGGTGAATATAATAGACACGAGCCATGCCTTCATGGTGCTTGCAGAATACTGTGAAGAGCCAAACAATGAAAATTCAAAGTAAAACACCCACACAAAATTATTACCATGGTCACAAACACTATGGTAAGGCACTAAGATGCCAGGATTGAAAATACTGGGGGAAATCTACGATATAGATATAGATATAGATATAGATATAGATATAGATATAGATATAGATATTATCCATCTATATCTATAATAGATAGATGGATAATATCTATATCTATATCTATATCTATATCTATATCTATGTGTGTATATATATAGTGATCATGAGGGGCTCCCAGAAATGTAAGCTGAGAATGTGAAGAGCTGATGAGAGGGGTGCAGGCAGAGAAAGGGCTTATGTGCCAAAAGTACTGAGCAAGGAAGATGCCGACGCTGGAGTAGATCACATAGAGCCATGCAAGTCACATTCTGTGACTTGGATTGTACTTAACCGCCACAGCAAGCCATTTGAGGATTTATGCAGGGACATGGAAAGATACAACTTACATGTTTAAACATGACTCTAGCTGATGAGTGCAGAATAGATAGGTGTCAGGAAAGAAGGTAGGGAGTCTGCGGAGAACGCATTGAAAGAGGTGGCGATACAGACAATAGAGATAGAGAAGACTAAGGGGAATCAAAGTACATTGTGGATGCAGAATCAATAGTATTTGTGGATGGATTAGTTCGTGGAGATTGCAGGAAGGAGAAATCAAAGTCGACTCTTGGATTTAGGCTACAGCAATGGGTGGATGGTGGAATCATTTCCCAAGATGGGAAAATAGGGGCACTCGAAATCAAATGTTAAGTCTCAAACATTAAGACTGCGATGCCTGTGGAACTTCTAGAAGTAGAGACGTGAGATAGACTTGCAGGTATATGTCTCTAAGGCTCGGGGGAAAGGTCCTGGCCAATGTTTACATATCTGGAAGGTGTCACAACAATGAGACAGAAAGTGACTGCTTGAGTTGCCTCACAGCATGGCGGTCTCAGAGTAGTTACCCTTCTTACCTGGTAGCTAGATTCCCCCAGATAATGGGCTCCAGAAGATTCAGGCAGACACTACAAGGTTTCTTACAACTTAGTCTCAGAAGTGACAACTTTTCCTTCCACATATTCCTCCAATTTCCCATTTTGCATAGTCCAGTCCTGTATACCATATGGTGCAAATTCACTTTCCTAAATGGAGGCAGGCTGGATAATGTGGTGGTAGTGATTGGGAGTGTGTCTGCAATAAACACACATCAAAAGCAGAAAAGGGATCCGTACCATCTCTTGCCACAGCCCATAGTGTTAGCTGTCACTATCTATTTACCCTGATCCAATAGGATGGAATTAATTAGTAAGAATTTTGCTGATTAAAACAAAATATTTTTTAACATCTTTAAAGCTAGATTTTACTATAAACCCCCTTAGATTTCACATTCAATTGGTCAAAGCACTCACTGAGATGTAGGATTAAAGGGAACGGAGGCTTGGTTACCCCTCTCAATGGAGGAATGACCTGTCCCTGCAGGAAGAGAAGGAATTAATGGCACCATGTTAGGGACAAGTTACCATGCAGGGCCTTGCCTTATTCCACTACATTTGCCTTGCAAACTTGAGTTTCTCTACAGTAAAATCTACACTTTGATTGAGTTTTTCACTCTGCAGACCACATAACAGTCTGAAATCTTTGAGACTCTAGATTGAAGCTGGGATTGTTTTCTTACTGGATCTATATTTAAACCTCATTCCGAAATATGAAATTTATATTTGAAAACATCTTAATAAACTAAAAACCAAAAGAAAGGACATAACTGCAGAGACCTCCTTTTTGGAAGGGCTGCAGAAAAGGGAACACTGAAATCATGAGTCAATGAATAAAAAAGGGAAAAGCCATTTTTCAAAACATATATGTTACCACCAAACAGAAATCTAACACGGACTCAGTTCCCAGTGTGCGTTACAGAATAATCACTAAAAGTGGTTTCACAGATATAACAGCCTCTAGCCACATTCTTTATCCCTCTCTTTTACCCAATATCTGGTTTCTGGAACTGACATTCTTTCTTTCTCTCTTCATAGGCTTGTTCTTCTCCAAACCACATCTTCACAAACAAGAACCAAAGCCATCCAGTATTTTAGCTCTTTTGAAAGTTTTAAAAAAATCTTTAATTAAATTCCAGCTCAAGATATCCTATGAGTCTGTCTAGACAGCACTGAATTTTGATTGAAATAGTTGTGCACATAATTACATCAGGAGCGTGTTAAGGTTATTGAGACTGTAGTATTTAATTATGTAAACTTTTTATAATTAACATTTTTTATAGTGAACTTCTGGCCCTGGTCCTAATAATGCCTTGGGAAATGGGTCACACCAATTTCTACACTGAGCTTTATTCCAAGGAATTTTTTAATGGTAAATTGCCTGAAGTTAAGTCATTTTTTTCTTTTCCTATAGTATCAAAGTGTGAAATGCAATGAAGTTAAATATTGGTGGAGAGATTGTGTTTCAGAGACCAGGAGAGAACACACAGTATGGACACTGAAGACCAATCTGAGGTGACTACCTCTGGATACCTTCTGCGGTTCTCCTCCAAGGGTGGCAACTTGGAGTTAGGAACAAATAGTAGATGAAACACCCTGAGAAAGAGCCAAATGCTACAAGACACATTTAGGGAGCTTTCAAGACATGTCACCATTTTTTTAAAACAAAGAGAAATTTTTTTAATTCAAAGAGGAACAATAAAACAACTTTGACAAACAACTTTGACATTCTTTCAGTTTGGGAGAGAAAAGATTTTAAGATCACCACAACGATTGAAATGTCAAAGTTTCGTGAGCGTCTGTATTGCTCAAAATTAGACATACTATGGATGTTTATTGAGTCTTCTAGCATTCTGTAGAAGATTGATAACACATGTCTGAAAAGCTTCCATGCTAAATTGTCATGGCCATACTCTTTGGCAGAAATCACAAATTAGATATCCACAAGCCAAATCCAGCCCTCAGATGTGTTTTGTTTGACCCACACTATGTTAAAAAATAATTGAGAGATTTCTTCCAAAATTATTCATTCATGTATTCAGCAAATATGTACTGAGGCAATTTACACATGCCAAGCTCAGTACCAAATGCTAGAAAGATACCATGAAAGAGACATGTGATCCCTGCTCTTATGAGACTTATACTCAAAAAGGGAAGACAGTGTGAAACAAAGGCAGTTAGATAAGCATGGTAAATATGATAAAGGCACCATTGTACGTGTACAACAACTGGTATATACTGACCATTTACTATGCACTAGAAATTGTATTATGTACTTTACTGCATTGTGATGACAAGAGAAGTAAGTACTGTTATTATCATTCCCATCTTTCAGATGAATATTCTGAACATACTGGATGGTTTTGGTATTGGTAATTTTTCCAATATCATAAAGCATTTACCCTTTTGAATTGAATATTTTGATTGGTCTATTCTGGATTATATTCCCAAATCATTTATTTTAGGAAGGGAACATGGGTAGTTTCATAGCATCAGCAATTATTCATATTCTATTGGGGATCCTAAACTATTTTCTAATGTTTTTCGTATTTTAACCCATGAATATTCATGGTGTGATGAATGAATACAGATTTGGAAGCTAGTTAGACCTTGATTAGGCTCTTGAAGCTGCTGCTTTCTAGCTTTATGGTTGTAGTGGGTAGAATTTTGGCCCACATGACTTCAGCCTCTATTGTTACACCCATACTTATGTTGTGCCACGTGGCAAAAAGGATTTTGCAGATGTTATTAAAGTCCCAAGCCAGTTGACCTTAAGGTTACCCAGAGGTTATCCAGGTAGGCTTTCTCTAATCAGATAAGGTTCCTTAAAAGAAGAGAACTTTCTCTGGCCAAAGAGAGTAGAGATGCTGCAGAAGGGGAAGCCAGAGAGATTAGAAGAATAACTCTGCCCTGTGCTGGCTTATTAGGTGCCTAATATATGTCACACGGTGTCGTAGGCATTCAGTAAACGGTGGGTTTTGTTGTGAAATATTAATGAGGAAACACTTTTATGTTGTAAAATTACTTACAAATATACTATCAGAATATGTCTTATAGTTATGATTCTCCGTTCACTGTCCACCACATAGATAGAACCATTCAGTCTTAACTCTTCATTCTCTATGCAACTGCTGGACACACATGTTCTCTCCCCATCCTAAGCCCACTTTATTTATTTATTCATTTATTTTGCTTGTAGAAAACTTTATTGCTTATTCTGCCTCTGAATTTATTCATTTGTGCATCTCTAATATGATGCATTATAACGTGGTAAACAGTGTTACAGAACAACATTATTATCACCAGAAAAGCACCATGTGGTTACTAGCCATGGAACGTTACATTTTGCATTATGACTTAGCAGTAAACAACTTCTAATCCTTTGGGAAAATGTAGAACATAAATCAAGCATCAATTAACTTTCCCTTCCCAGCCAAAAAAAAAAAAAAAGGTGCGTGTGGAAATAGACAATTAAAATATAATAGATTTGTTAAAACAAAACATCTGCCAAGCCAGAAAATGGTCTCTGCTTTAAATTATTTATGATAAAACTTTACCAATAGATCAATCACTGAAAAGTCGGCTATAAAATAAATTTTTGAAACTGAACTTTATGCTCTGGGCAACTTTTTTTTTTAACACAGGTCTCCCTCTGTCACCCAGGCTGTAGTACAACAGCACAATCACAGCTCACTACAACCTCAACCTCCTGGGCTCAAGAGACACTTCCACCTCAACCCCCGCCGCCCCAAGTAGCTGAGACTACAGGTGCACACCACCTTGCTTGGCTAATCTTTTAATTTTTTTTGGTAGATACAGGTTCTCACTATGTTGCTCAGGCTGGTTTTGAACTCCTGGACTCAAGGGATCCTCCCACTACCGCCTCCCAAAGTGCTAGTATTACACACGTGTCAGCCACCACACCAGGGCCACTTTTATTTAAAGTAAAATACCTATTTTGAGCTGACCTGTTTCGTACATTCAAAATACATAAAAGGTTTTGTTTTCTTATTCAATGCACATTAGCAAGGCACCATTAGTAGGAAAATGCAGTATGCTTCATAGTTCCATCATCTACCCTTGCTTCCATCTGTCCTTTTACTCTTATTGATCAATAGCATGAGTATATATTGAGCTATGCTCTAGGCAAGGCTCTGTTCCCATTTTTCTACCTCCAAGAGCTTCCAAGCCATTAGGGAGATAAGAAAGACCCAAATAACAGTGGCACAAGGAATATAAGATAGATGTTGTATTGGTCACCTCTCATTACTGAATAAAGAATTATCCTGCATCAAGTAAGACTTAGAAGCAAACTCTAGACTGAGCAGCAGAGGTGGAAGGCTAACCAGACTGGGAGGCCTTATCATTCATTCTTAGAGTGACTTCAAGCAGGTAGCTTGGAATTTTCCACGTAAAACCAGAGTGGTCACATGATGCCCAAGACCTTACAGCCAGTCCACCTGCCTCTCACCAACTAAGGGGTCAGAAAAAAGAAAGTAAGGAGAACTGAGAGACTTGGGAGGAGCCAACACAGACTCTTTCTCTCTCCAACTGCAGGGTAGAAAACTGAGAGGTTTGCAAATGGAAAGGAAAAACATAATGCAGAAATTTCACCAAGAAACCTCCGCAATGACACAGGAATTAAAACCTGGGGCTTTCTTGACTTTCAAATCAATGGCCACATGAATTCAGAGCAAAAGTTGTGTAATCAAGTCTGATCTTGACATCTAAAGAAATCCCCCAACCCTTGATCTAGCTAGAGCTATGCTTACCAGAAGTGATAATGCTGTATTCTTCTAATGTGTGACTCTGTTTCTCTGCATGCTTTCAATGAGTGGAAACCATGTATCTACATAGAAGTCCAATTCAAATCTCACCCTGTAAATGGAAGGTCAGTAACTTCCTTACTCCTTTCCTAAAACTATGAGCCACCTCTGACATCTCTATTCTGTGACACAAGATTCCAAAACATATCAATGTTAGATTACATATAAACATTATTTTAAACTGCAAATAAAATAATTTTAAAGGAGACTTTTAGACTCCCTATTAATCTCAATCCCTCTGAAATTATCCACCAATCTTGAAAATTGGGGCAATTTAAAAGGAAAGACTACAAATATGCTAGAGACTTCCAATAAGACTTGAGGACTTCAAATAAACGAAGCAGAAGCACAGAAGACCATCACATCATGTTTATAAACCACCGGGGTTCAGAATGTGAGCTCAGAAGTCAGATAGTGTGGGTCTGCCCTCCACCACTTCCCAGCCACGTGTCCAGGACAAGTGACTCTACCTTCCTCTGCTTTATCTGCTCATCTGTAATGAGGATAATAATAGTACTTGCCTGTATTCGTTCTCTATTGCTGTGTAACAAGCTACCCAAAGCTTCCCAGCTAACGAAAACAAATATTCATGATCTCACATAGTTCCTAAGAATCAGGAATCCCAGAGTGGCTCAGCTGGTTGGCTCTGCCTCAGGGTCCCACATGAGGTTGCAACTGAGCTGCCAACAGGGGCTGCTGTCATCCCTGTTTCTCCTGGTGCTGGGGAATCAGCCTCCAAGATGGCTCCTGCAGTTGTTAGCAGACTTCATGGCTATGGGCTGGAGATTTCAGTTCTTCACAAAGTGGGCCTTTCCACAGGACTGCTGCCTAAGTGTCCCCAGGACATGGCAGATAGTTTGTCCCAAGTGAGTGGGGAGGGAGGGAGAGAGAGAGAGAGAGAGAGAGAGAATGAACAATCAAGATGGAAGCCATAGTCTTTTTATGACCTAGGATCCAAAGGCACACATCATTTTAGCTTTTTTCTACTCACTAGAAACAAGTCAAGTCCAGCTCACATTCTAGATGAGGGGAATGACACCCCACCTCTGGAAGGGAAGCATCTCAAGAATTTGTGGACTTATTTTCAAAATTAACACACTGCCTCACAGGATTATGGTGGGGCCAATGAATCAATACATGTAAAGCACCTAGAACTTGCAATGAGAACTTGATAAATGCTGGTACTTCTCACGATTTTGATTACTCATTGTATGTTCACTGTGTTCCAAGCACTGCAATCTGTCAAGAAGACACGGAGCCAGAAGACAATGAGTGGTGGTGAGACAGACAGGTGGGAGGGGCTCCCTGGCAAAACTCCAGCCAACCTGGGCACTGGGGTGGAGCCTTGGGAACTTCACCCCATTTGCACCCAGAAGGAGCCTGGCCCCTCCTCTTCCTGTGTGGAACCTGGGATTCAAGCTGTGAGGTAGGAAACACACCAGCAGAAACTCTGGCCTTGTGGAACATCCCTGTTCCCTGTTTTCTTTCCCTTTTGCCCAATAAATCCCATAATTCTCATCCTTCAATCATCCGCGAGCCTAAATTTTCATGGCCGTGGGACAAGCATCCTGTCTTTAGCTGAACTAAGGAAAAGTCCTGCAACAGTGGTTTGACTCAGGAGCCAGGGACCAAACTGAGTATGGGATAAAACATGGAAGGGAAGAATGAATAAGGGGAAGCAAAGCTACAGATCTAGCTTACGTCAGCCCTGAATGCTGCTCTCCTTCTGGACTTCTTTCTTCGTTTAAATTTGTTCAAGTTTCTTATGGTGGTGGTGGTTGTTATTTACATCCCCAAAGCATCCTCACTGATAAATTCCTAAACATCTAAACATTCTCTGCTATACTTTACATGCTTGTTTATTCTGTGATCTAAACAACCATGACTGGGTGGTAACTTTGGTTATGGAAAGGACTGGGAAAAAATCTATTTCATTTGTCCAAGGTTTTAAGGTATACATTCCAAGTGTCCAATGGTTCACTTTCTTCTTGTAGATTAAATATAAAGTACAAATTGAGGATTAGCGTGTGGCAGTATGTTATTTTCACTTTGTAATATTAGTTTCATCATTTAAAGAGTTAGACAGTATTAGTAGGAAAATACAATCTAGTAGCTCCTAGCTAAGTATGCTCCTTAAGCATATTTTCATTTATTTGAGAATATTTAGTTTGGAAAAGGAAAGGAAACAGAATTTTTTAATAAATTAAGGAGGATTCCTATGCGGAGTTTTAGTTAATTGTGGGAACTCACACACTGCTAATTCTTAGCCATTTGTCTTCAGGCAGACTCTTTAAATTTCTTATTGGAGTCAGGATATTTTCTTTGGTTTGACATTAGTGATAGCTAAAAATTAATTTTTCACCCACAGGAAATATTAATCTCTCATTTGAGAGTCAATAATATTATTTTTCTCGGATAAATCTTCAATGAGTCAGCCAGCTCTGAAACTCAAGATTCATAAATCATAAAATCATGAAGTTGAAGGCATCATAGAATCTTTAATCCCCGTCCTAATATGGATAAGAAAACTGAGCCCTGGAGCGGTGAAAAGAACTGCCTACAGTCTTAAAAGTTGAAAGCAGGCAGGTCCAAACCCAGGTCTTCTGACTCCCAAGGCCCTGATTTTTCAGCTGTATTATTGCCAGAATTAGAAATTAATTCCAATTTTTATTTGAATCTAATTGTGAATTAAATTTTAATCATTAATCACTAATCAGAATAAAAAAGAAGCATAAACTGCCATGTTCTTTCCCTGTATTTCCTATATTTGATCTCCCCATATGACCTAGGGCCATCTTGACTTATCCTACGTTTGTATCCCTCAGAAAGGATCTGTCACTTTTTACCTTCCTGAGTTGCAAGTTCAAAGTTAGAAAAGTTCTATATTCTCAAGTAAATGTCCTTAGCTTATAAGTCAGCCATTTAATTAACGACCAGGTCTGCCTAAAAATGATTTGTGTTTTATAACTTCACCCACTCTCCTCAGTGGGTTTCCTCCCCGCAAAAGAGGATCAGGGTTCCTCCTATGGTCGGCTGCAGCTCAAACACATCCGAAGACAACAGGGGATTTTGTAGCCTTATTCCTGTGCTCTTCACTTTGTTGATCTACCCAGGGAATGCCATAAATAGCACTTATTAATCTTGTTGAAAGAATTTTGGCGTTGCATGTATAATGTGTACTTCAGGGAAAATCAGCTTTCACCTCTGTGCGTCCTTCTCAGCATTTCATCACTGCATCTTAAAAACAAGGTTTTCTTTTACAAAGAAGGGCAATTTTCTTGTTTTACATCAGCTTATTGAGTTTCTCTCTGGAAACTGTTGCCCAAGTGTTTCTCATTTGTTGCTTCCCATTTCTCAGTTAATCATCCAGTCAACAGAGCCTCAAGTATATTTTTTCATATTTCAGGGCATCTTGGACTTTCTAGAATAGAGACTCGTGTCTATACCTTGGAGATACTTCTTTTTTTTTTTTCTTTTTTTTAAGGTGGAGTCTCGCTCGGTTGCCCAGGCTGGAGTGCAGTGGCATGATCTCTGCTCACTGCAACCTCCGATCTCGGGTTCAAGTGATTATCCTGCCTCAGCCTCCCGAGTGGCTGGGATTACGGGCGCATGCCATCGCGCCCAGCTAATTTTTTGTATTTTTAGTAGAGACGGGGTTTCACCATGTCAGTCAGGATGTTCTCAATATCCTGACCTCGTGATCCACCTGCCTCAGCCTCCCAAAGTGCTGGGATTACAGGTGTGAGTCATCACGCCCAGCCTACACCTTGGAGATAATTATTGTAATTACAGAATGTTGCACTTTTATGAAACCATCACCAAATGGTGTTTATGCAGGCACAAGGCTATGTCTCTGCCCTATAGCTATTTAAATGTTAAATTGACCAAGACCTATTTTAGAATGTCACTGTGGAGTTAATAGGAAGCATACACTACATAAGTTCTTCAAGGAAGGGGTGAGAGGACATTCACAGAAAACAAATGTTGACTTGGAGAATGTAATAAATAAGGTTATTGGTAAAATAAAAGAAATGCCATAGTCTTAGTCTGTTCTGTGCTGCTATAACAGAATATCTGAGACTGGGTAATTTATAAAGAAAATAGCATATTTCTTAGAGTTCCGGAGGCTGGAAAGTCTGAGGTCAAGGGGCTTATATCTGGTGAGGATCGTTTTGATGCATCATCCCATAACAGAAGGCAGAAGAGCAAGAGAACGTGCACAAGAGAGAGAGGGGAAGGGAGCCAAATTCATCCTTGTATGAGGAGCCCACTCCTACAATAACTAACCAACTCCCGCATAATGGTATTAATCCATTCATGAAGGCAGAAAATGTTTATGACTTAATCACCTCTTAAAGGCCCCACCTCTCAACGCTATTGCGTTGGGGATTAGGTTTCCAACACATGAACTTTGGCAGACACATTCATACCATAGCATTCCACCGCTGGCCTGCAAAGTTTGTGTTCTTCTCCCATGCAAAATACATTCATTCCACCCAATAACCCCAAAAGTCTTAACTTGTTCTAGCATCCACTCAAAAATCCCAAGTCCAGAGTCTCACCAAATCAGATATAGGTGAGACTCAAGGCAAAATTTATCCTAAGGCAAATTTGTCTTTAGCTGTGAGCCTGTGAAATCAAACAAGTTTTCTGCTTCCAAAAATACAATGATAGACCATGAATAGGATAGACATCCTCACTCCAAAATGGAGAAACAGGTAAGAAGAAAGGGATAACTGGTCCCAAGTAAGTTCAAAACCCCACGCGGAAAACAATAGGAAGTCTTAAAGCTGGAGAATATTCTCCTTTGACTTCATGTTCTACATCCTGGACACACTGGAGTAGGGAGTGGGGCCCCAAGACCTCAGGCAAGCCTCACCCCTATAGCTTTGCTGGGCTTAGTCTATCCAGCAGCTCTCACGTGTTAGAGTCTTATTCCTGCAGCTCTCCCAGGCTGGCATTGCACAGCAGTAGCTCTACATTTCTGGGATCTTGATAGCAGCCTGATTCCCACAGCTCCACTAGCCATTGCCCTAGTGTGAACTCTCTGCCTCTTCGGTGCCACTGGGCAATGCCCTAGTGTGGGCTGTCTGCAGTGGCTCCACCCCTGCAATAAATCTCTACCTAGGCACTCAGGCTATCCATGGCATCCTCTGAAATCTAGGTGGCGGCCACCATGGCCACACAACTTGCGCACTCTGCATGTCAACGGAGTCAGCACCACATGGATGCCTCCAAGGCTTACTGCTTGCGCCCTGCGGAACTGTGGCATGAACTGCACCTGGGCCCACCCAAGCATGGCTGAGATGGCTGAGCGGCACTGCACCACCATGAGGAGTGCAGAGTCCCAAGACTATCCTAGGCAGTGAACACTGAGGTCTTCTGAGTGCCTCTCTGAAAATCCTTGTCCTCAAAGTCCTAGATTGCCTAGAAGATCTCTGAAATGCCTTTGGAGTCATTTCCCATTGTCTTGATGAATAGAACTTGGCTTCCTTCTATCCATATTCATCTCTTTGGCAAAAAAAATCACTTGGCCACACCCTTAATATTCTCTCCCAAACAGGTTTTTTAAATTCTTTACCTGGCCAGGCTGAGTTTTCTAAATCTTTCCATTCAGGTTCCCTTTTAATTACATAAATTATGTCTTTAAATAATTTCTTTCTTCTCTTGTTTTACTTTAAGTGACCAAAAGAAGCCTTGTAGCACTTTGGATGCCTTTCTGCTTAGATACTTCTTCTGCCAGATATCCCAGTTCATCACTCTTAAATTCTGCCTTCCATAAAGCCACAGGGCATGGACACAATTCAGCCAAGTTCTTTGCCACCTCATAACAAGGATGGCCTTTAATCCAGTTTCTAATAAGATATTCCTCTTTTCCATCTGAAATCTTATCAGAATGGTCTTTACCACTTATACTACTACCAACTTTCTGATCATGATCAGTTAAGTAATTGTTCAGAAGTTTCAGATTTTCCCTATAGCTCTCTTCTTCTTCTGAGCCCTCACTAAAGTCATCCTTAATGTTCTGTTTATGGCAATCTAGGCTTTTTCTAGCCTGCTCTTCCAAATTCTTCCAGCCTCTATTCATTACCCAGTTCAAAAGCCACTTGGACATTTTCAGATATTTCTTCTAACAATGACTCCATTCCTGGTACCAATTTTCTGTCTTAGTTTGTTTGTGTGTTATAACAGAATACCTGAGGCTGGGTAATCTATAAAGAAAATAGATTTATTTCTTACAATTCTGAAACTAGGAAGTCCAAGGTCAAGGGGCCCACGTCTGGTGAGGGCTTTTTTACTGCATCATCCCATGGCAATAGGTGAAACAGCAAGAGAGCATGCACAAGAGAAAGAGGGGAGAAAGGGAATGAACTCATTCTTTCATCAGGAGCTCACTCCCAAGATAACAAACTCACTCCCACAATGACAACATTAATCCATTCATGAGGGCAGAGCCTTCATGACCGAATCACTTCTTAAATGCCCACCTCTCAACACTGTTGCATCACGGATTAAGTTTCCAACAATGAACATTGGAGGACACATTCAAACCATAGCAGCCATTCACTTGCAGAACCCTTATATATGGAGGCATCATTCAAAAATGAAGTTGTGAGAGTTCTTCTTTTCTTCAAGCACCATCTACTCCATTGTGCTCAAACATAAAAACTTGGGGGAAAATTGGAATATGCCACTCCTAAACAAGGGTAACAGGGATATCCCCATGCCACACATGGGCATGGCAATTCTTCTCCAGGGTTCTTAAGGTGACTCTTACCAAGAAACTACCTCACTCAACACCCACATGTCATGCAGCAAATGCAACTCTGGGAGACCCTGGTGCCTACCATAATTTTGTAACACTTTTATTGAGATGCAATATACCATGCAGTTTACTCATTTAAAGTGTGAAAGTCAGTTAGTATGGTTTTTAGTATATTCAGGGTTGTGCAACCATTACCTCAATTAATTTTGGAACATGTTTATCATCCCAAAAAGAAACTCCATAATCATTAGCAGTTACTCACATTTCACATCCCCAGTCACCAACCTGCTTTCTTTCTCCATCAGTTTGCCTATTCTGGACATTTCACATAAATAAAATCATATAATATGTTGTCTTTTATAAATGAGTTTTTCACTATCCATACTGTTTTCAAAGTTCCAGAGCAAGAAAGAATATCCTAGAAATTCTAGCAAAAGTCCTCAAATTCATACTTATTGGCATTGCTCCAGATTAATGCCTGACTCCAAACTAATTCCTGAATGAAATATACAAATGGACCTTGTCCAGGTTATATGTTTCTTCCCTGGAATTGAGAATGGAGATGGCTTGTCCAGAAACCCCTGTATTCCTAATGAAAATTGGGAAAATAGAAGCTGAGGAGTTATCCACTCATATCTTGAAATATTTATGGATTCACTGTTAGCATGCAAACTATGAATAATTATCCTAGCACAAAATATGACTGCATTGCATATATGCAAAATAAAATTACCATTATGAATACACTTGTTCACGTGTACGAAAAAAGCTATTAAATGAAAGCTATTTTATTCTCTTTTTTTAGAGGAGTAAAAATGTTAAGCTTAATCTATTCTGTCCATTTCTATATTTCTTAAAAAATTAGCAAGAAATGTCTAAAAATGATTTTAGAAACAAAAACCTCAACCAAGTTTGGGAAGCATTAGTATTCTATTCCAACATCATTTGAAAACCATTGATTCAACTAAATTATATTAATCAGTTACAACCATAGTAATTCTGAGTCATAAATTACCCCTCAACTCATTGATATATTAAACTGAGCATGTATCCTCACATTCATAGGCCTGAGGTCAACTGCATTTCAATAGAGCTAAACAGAATGGCTCTATTCAGGCTGATAATGAGTAGGATTACTTCAGGCTGTAGTTTAGGTTCAAGTCTGTTGTACAAGTGTTCATTCTGGAGCCCATGTGTTAGGGGCAGAAGTACCTGGGCATGTACTTCTCATGGAAAATCACTAGGTTGCCAGAGCCAAGCCAAAAACACACAAATATTTTAGACCTCTGCAAGCATCATGTCAGCTAACATTCCATTAGCTACAGGTCACACAGCCAAGTCCAACATCAGAGTAGCAAGGAAGTGTACTCCTCCTACAGTGAGATGGACAGGGCAGTGAATATTTGCTGAACTCCAACCGTCACATGCATGAAGCTTCAATACAGTTTTAGAACTTAGAGAGTTCGTGACAGTCATCTAATGAAGTTATATTTGCTCATTTTGCAAATAAGAAGATTGAGGCATAAAGAAATGTCTTTCCCAACATTATACTGTAAGTGAGTGTATAGCTGTGTCTAGATTAGAAATCTACTTTTTTCTCTCACAAAAGCAGCCTCCTGCACACGAAAAAGTCTTGGTCTCTAGTTTCTTAAAAGATGGCAAACAAGCTTCGACTGCTGACATTCCCCCAAAATCAACACTGATGAAACCAGAGAAGTGAGAGGAAGTTATGGATTCCATGAACTTTTGGGAAAACTGAAGGCTGTGTCAAATGTGTGTAAATTGAGGGGTTGGAGAGTTGAAGGTAGGCATGTCTACAGCTTGGTTTCTTCAACTGATTAATAAGCTAGACAGACCTCTGACAAAACTCCTTAAGGAGGAGAAAGAGAAGATGAAAATAAACAAAATACAAAATAAAAATGTAGTAATATTTCCAAGCATTATGAAAAACTGCACATAAATAAATGTTTAAATCTAGTTGAAATGAGTGAGTTCCTAGAAAAAAAATTCCTGCCCAAATGGTTTTACAGGATTTTTCAGGGAATAGTTAATTTATATTTTATGCAAATTGCTCAAGAAAATGGAAAAAAAAATAACAGTGAGCATAATCGTGAGTCTAAAGTCAGATAAGGATAATACAAGAAAAAAAATCATGGATCTATTTTTAGCGTGAATGTGTATGCAGACAATCCCAACTGAAGCATTAGGTAATATTAGCAAATCCAATGGTGTATAAAAGCACAAAATGAGGAGGTGGGCTTTGTCCCAGGAACATTAAGCATCAGAAGATCTAATGAAGTAATTACCACCTCAATAGATTACAGCAGAAAACCATAATATAATATCAATGCAGAAAAGTATTTTGGTGAATGTCAGCACACACTTCTCATTTAAAACGAGGAACTGGTGGAAGCTTCCTTAACTTGGTGTGGTAACATTGCTAGTGTTCAACCCTAACTGGCTTTGTTTTTCTTACAGACACACAACCAACTGCACATCTCAGTCCCTATGTAGCTAGGCAGCATCACATGACCAGTTCTGACCAATGGACTGCCAGGGGACAATTACTTGTCACATATGTGCAGAAGCAGTGAAACACTATGCATAATTTTTTGGTCTCTCATTCTTCCTTCTCCATGGAGGAATCCTCTATTGAGGCAGCATGACCCAAATTTTCAAGCCATCAGCACATGGAGGACAAGTGCCCTTGAAGGTTTCCCAGTTCCACAGAGGACTATGTTGCTGGGATAAGTCACTGCTATTAGGGCGTTGCATTGTTTTTGTTTTTTTGTTTTTATAACTGCAGCATAGCCTAGCCTATCTTGATAAACATACTTGATAAAAGTTGTATTCAAAACACCTAGAACAAAGTTATTCTTAATGGGAAAACTTGATTTCATCAATGCCTTTGAGAACAGAATTATTTTTTAAATGCCCAATGTCTCCACCACTATTTCATATAAGGTTTTGGTCATGACAACAAGAAAGAAAGAAAAGATCTAAACATTGGAATGAAAGATAAAACTATCACTCTTTGACAATAATAGGTTACCGGATAAAAGATGAACTTATAAAAGTCACTATCTTTTCTCTCCTGAAATTTCTTAAATCTTGCTTTTGAAATATCTATCAGAATATAGATACAACAAAAAGTTTAGTTCCACAGAATACTCAAGATTTTGGTAGAAAAAACTTTTAAATATTCATTAAACACATAATAATGACCTGAGTAAATGGACAGACATTTTGTGCTCCACAATAAGACAAGATTTTTTTTGTAAAGTCACTTCTTCCCAAATTAGCCCATAAAATCAGTTAAATTTCAATCAGAGTTGCAGGATATGTTTTTTAATGCAAGAAATTTATTCCACATTAAACATGGAAGATTGAAGGCCTATGAAAACATAAGTCAAATTCGGGGAAAAAAACTGTAAAGAAGTAGGACTTCCTCTAGAACACGTAAACACAGACTATACAACTGTAGTGCTTTTTTTAAACTGAGTTTTGGCACACGCACAGACAAATATATACAATAGAATAATAGAATAGAAGACTCAAAAACATACCTGATGATGAAAATGATGTCATTGAACAATGGGGGGAAATAAAAAGAGTAAATAGTTTTGGAGAAACTGTTTTGCCCGTAAAAAAAAAGCAAAACAATATTTATCTAAAACATACAAATGTAGATTCCAGAAAGATTAAAGATCTAAACAAAAAAAATACAAAATCAACAGAAGAAAATGTAGAATGTTTTTTACCTGTGTCACAAAATCATAACTCACTAGCTAAAAATGTCATTCATCACACCAATATTAAGAAATTATATTAACTGAAGGTTACCCTGAGCAAAGATAACAAAGAGGAGTGACATTGGAATGTATGTGTAATACCTGAAATCAACAAGGGACTAATGGAAAGATGAGTTCTAGCAAATCAATAACAAAACGCCAGGAGCCCCATTTGGGGGGCAAAAAGGCCTAAGTGTGAAGAGGCAAATGATAGATAAGGAAACTTAAAAGTTATTCAGTCCTGTTAGTTACAAAATAAATGCAAGTTGGAAGAGTATGAGATACTCTTTACATTAGTCTGGCAAAACTTAGAAATCTAGCTAATGCCCAGTGTGGGTGGGGTATGGAGATGCCAGATCTCTGGGCCATGTGAATATAGCCATTCTGGAGAGCAGAAATAAGTATATGGCTCCAGAGAATCAGAATCAACAGGGCCGTGTGTGTGTGTGTGTGTGTGTGTGTGTGTGTGTGTGTGTGTGTGTGTGTGTGTGTGTGTGTGTTTAAAGAGAGAGAGAGAGAGAGATTTATTTTAAGGAATTGGCTTAAATAAATATGAAGGCTGGGAGTCCAAAATCTGACTGGGGAGGCCAGCAGGCTAGAGACCCAGGAAAGAGGGAAAGAGTTGCTGTTCAAGTCCAATGGTCCAATGGCCATCTGATAGCAAAATTCCTTCTTGCTCAGGGCAGGTCAGTCTTTATTCTGTGAAGGCCTTGAATAGGTTAGATGAGACCCATCCCCATTACAAATGACAATCTGCTTTACTCAAAGACCACAGATTTAAATGTTCCTCTCATCCAAAAACATCTTCACAGAAACATCCAGAATAATGTTCGACCAAGCATCTGGGCACCATGGCCCAGCCAAGTGGACACATAATATAAATCATCACACCACCCTAAAACCCAGAAGTTTCACTGCTAAATATAGATCCTATAGAAATGCTTACAGAGCTATGCACAAGTAAACATGCATGAGGATGCTCATTGTAGGGGTCTCGGTGGTAGCAGTAGCCCCCAAAAAGCCTCTCTCCTTCCTGTCATTTTCTCCTTAGACCCATTCTGCATACTGAACCTATTGAAATTGATTTAAAACACAAACATGTCCACATCATTTTTCTAACACAAACCCTTTAACACCTCCACACGTGTTGCACTAAGAACAAAACCACAAGTTTTTCAGCATAGTACTCTCCACGCTTGATACCTTTAGCCCAATCTACCCCTTATGCCTTGTTCCCTGAAATTCCCCACCTAATCTTTCACAGGTGGCTGGTAAGAAACTGATTGAGTTCTCAAACAGTGTGCTGTCACGCCCTCCTGGCATTCTCACCACACGCTCCCTCTGCCTGAAATGCACACCCTTCTCTTTGTCTTCACTTGACAACTCATTTCTCCTCTCTTTTCCTGAATCTCCTGGAATCTGACAGCAAGCCTGCGGATTCCACCTACAAAATATATCCTGCATCCAGCCATTTCTCAGCTCCTTCTACTGCAGATGCTTTCATCCAAGCCAGTACATCTCTTACATGAAGATGCAGAGCTTCCCTGCTCCCCGCCACAATCTAAGTCCCATGCAGCAGCCAGACAGACCCATGTAGAGCTGTGTTGTCCAATGTAGTTGCCACTAGCCCCATGTGACTGTTTAAATTAAAATTGAAAAGCAGGTTCTTTGTCGCACTAGCCACATTTTGTAAACTCAATAGCCACATATGGCTATTGGCTACCATATTGGACAGCATAGATATAGAACTTTTCCATCAGTGCAGAAAATTCTATTAGAGAGAAGTGATTTAGAGCATGTCACATTCTCTGCTCATACCCCTTCTTGTGTTTTCATTTTACTTGGAATAAAATCAAACGTTCTTACTATGGCCTACAAGACCATTCATGACCCAAACTCTGCTTATTTCTCTGCCCGAATATCCCACAACTGCCCCTAATGCTCTTTACTCTGGCCACACTGGCCTTCTTGCTTGTCCTTGAACATGCTATGCACATCCCCGCCTCAAGCCTTCTGCCTGCTGGTGCTTTACCCAGACCTCTTTTCTGAGATCACGAGATCTCTGCTCCTTTCTCTTCAGTCAGGTGTTGGTTCAAATGTCGCCTTCTGAAACTCTTAATCTTTTGAAAGTTGTTGGAATCAAAATGGAGTCACTTGCATTAAATCCTGACAAGTAAAGCCTGGGAAGGTCATGAAGGGACGGCTGTCACGTACAAATGCCTGATAAAGAAACTATCACAAAAGTGTCTGCCAAAACCATAACTTTGCACAAAGATCACCACAACATTACACAGAAAAATACTTCTTTGAGGACATTTGCCCAGCAACTTCCTGTCCAGCCTTGTTATTGATCCTTATATCCAATGGTTAATTGTCTCAAAACAACTTATGTAACCCTCCTCATTTTTCCTTTACAACCCCTTCTCTTCCTGTACCTCCCTTTACCCACCCACATGTATTCTCATTGCAATGCCCACTTCCAAATAGACATCATTTTTTTAAGAGTTTCCCTCTCTGTTATTTAGATTTGACATAATTTGATGTCAATCTAAAGAACTTCCTGCTTCCTGGCACTATCCCATTAAAGTATGTTATTTTCATCAAAGCATTTATTGTTGTCTGAATTTACATGACTTGCTTATTTGTCTATTGAGCACCATCACTGCTAGAATAAGAGATCAACATGAGCATAAAGCATCTCTGTCTTGTTTACTTTTTCATCCCCAGAGCCTAGAATAGTGCCTAACATTCAGTAAATGCTCACTAAGTGTTTGTTGACAGGGAGTGAAGGAAGTATTACTCATCTTTCAGGAGCCAGTTCAGACATCTCCTCCAGCAACTCAAGGGAAAATTCATGTAGATCTGGAGAAGTAAAAAGTATGCCTTCCTCCGACAGAGTTTTGAAACTTCCCTATACTGGATACAAGGGCACCCTCCCTTCCCCACCTCCCCACAGAAATCATTATAATATATTTGTTATGGGCTTAATTGTGTTGCCCCAAAATTCATGTTGAAGTCTTTCACTACCTTAGAATGAAGCCATATTTGGAGATAAGGTCTTTTAAAAAGTGATTAAGGTTAAGTAAGGTCATATGAGTGGGCCCTAATCCAACCTGACTGGTGTCCTTATAAGAAAAGAAAAGGACACACAGAGAGACACCAGGGATGCACGAACACTCAGAGGAAAGACCATGTGAGGACGCCGCAGGGAGGGGGTCATCTGCAGGCCAAGGAAAAAGGTCTCAGAAGAAACCAGCCCTGCCAATACCTTGTTCCTGGACTTCCAGCCTCCAGAATTGTGAAAAAATAAGTTTCTGTTGTTTAAGCCAACCAATCTGTGGTATTTTATTATGATAGTCAAATACAGTATACATGGTGTTTGTATTGGCATGCCACTTTAAAAGACAGTACTACAACAGACAGTATGTTGGTATTCACTGTGTTTATCTCTATAATGTTGCATTTTTTCAAAGTATGTAGTACAAAATTTTTATTAACTCTATATGTGATGGTTAATATTAAGTGTCAACTTGATTGGATTGAAGGATGCAAAGTACTATTCCTGGTTGTGTCTGTGAGGGTGTTGCCAAAGGAGATTAACATTTGAGTCAGTGAACTGGGAGGCGCTGACCCACCCTAAATCTGCATGGGCACCATCTAATCAGCTGCCAGCGTGGCTAGGATAAAGCAGCCAAAGGAACGTGGAAAGATTAGACTGGTGTAGTCTTCTGGCCTACATCTTTCTCCCGTACTGAATGCTTCCTGCCCTTGAACATCAGACTCCAAGTTCTTCAGCTTTTGGACTCTTGACCTTTGACCACAGATTGAAGGCTGCACTGTTGGCTTCCCTACTTTGGAAGTTTCGGGACTCATACTGCCTTCTTTGCTCCTCAGCTTGCAGACAGCCTACTGTGGGACTTCACCTTGTGATCGTGTGAGTCAATACTCCTTAATAAACTCCCTTTTATGTATACGTCTATCCTATTGGTTCTGTCTCTCTAGAGAATCCTGACTAATACACTGTGGCTGTTACTTTTTTCTTATTATAAATCGCCCATCATATCAATTCAACAGCTGTAGCTTTGACAACCAGGAATGACCATGGGCTGTTCTTGAAAGGCAAGCTTTTACCGCTCAGGGTGAATACAGTCAAAAAGCCTTTCCTTAAAGATCTTTTTCATTGAGTTCAATGCTGAGCTCCACATATTCAGATAAAAAGGCCGGACTCCTGAATTCTTTTTCAAGCTCTATAGTATTGAATAACCATTAAAATCTAAACTTTGTTCTTCACCTGTTGCTATCGGTTGGTTTCAAGGAGTTTTTTCCCCCAAGATCAGGTACTGGTGGAAAATCAATGCTGAGGGATCCATGAATGCAGTAGTAACGTGTCATTCAATAATAGGTTTTGTATTGAGCAATGAAATCATCAAATAACAAACAGATACATTTTCTACCACTTGTCATTACAAAGAAATTCCCTGTCCTTACTCCTCTCAAAAGGAGTATGTTTGTATGTGTTTGTTTCACCAGCTTTCACTATAAATTCACCGGAGAGAATGCCATGTAATAGAACTCAGTACATGATGGGACTATACGATGTCAACATCCAACAGAAACTGTGCGAAGTTCAGTCAGTTTTCCAATTTCTTCCTATTCCTTTTGCCTGATTCACCATTTCCTGCTCACAACATGGTCCTGCATTCCATTTTCCAACCTTCTGCTTTCTTCATGGTTATCCAAACCTATTGGCCACAATGAGCTCTCAGCACTTCACCTCCTTGGGTCTCAGCCCCATGTTTTGGTATCACTGTCCACCTGCATACCTCTTTACTAGTTTCCTCTTCTCCATTTGTGGAGTCCCTGGTCTAGCAATGACAAACTCTTCGCCCCTTTGTTTAAGCCCCCGCTATCTGGCCCAACATTCTCACTCTTTATAGGTGTCCTTGCCTCTTACTTCAATGAGAAGCATCAATGCTGCCTGAATCACAGCATTGTCTACCTCCTCTGAGTTCTTCTCCTCTATCTGTCCTTATATACCGTCCTGCACTGTTTCGTCTCAATCTGAAATGTATGCATATTAAATCAGATCATATCTTCAGCATTCCAAGCAGTTTTGTACCTAACTAAAAACTAAAAATTATTACTGAAGTGGAAGGATTATGGGGTCAACTGAGATTGGCCTGGATCAGAGTGCTGGCCCCATGATATGGTTTGGCTGTGTGCCCACCCAAATCGCGTCTTGAGTTGTAGTTCTCATAATCCCCACGTACCGTGGGAGGGACCCAGTGGGAGGTTATTTAATCATGGGGGCAGTTACCCCCACACACTGCTGTTCGTGTGGTAGGGAGTGAGTTCTCATGAGATCTGCTGGTTTCATAAGGGAATTTTCCCCTTTTGCTCTGCACGTCTCTTTCCTGCTGCTATGCGAAGAAGGATGTGTTTGCTTCCCCTTCTCCCATGACTGTAAGTTTCCTGAGGCCCCCCAGCCCTGCGGAGCTGTGAATCAATAAAACCTCCTTCCTTTATAAATTACCCAGTCTTGGGTATGTCTTTATTAGCAGCATGAGAATGGACTAATACACCCAGCCACCTACCAGCTATGAGACAATGAAGATGCAGATTGACCTCTCTGAACAAGTATTTTATACACATATGTATGTATATAAAATACTAAGATACTTAGTATATGAAATACTTACATACACACATGTATGTATGTAAAATACTTATATACACATATGTATGTATATAAAATACATGGTATTAGCATATCAATATACTTTTTAAAAAATTGTTATGATTTCTCTAGAGTTTTCAGTTAACATTAACAACTAACCTAAGTCTACATTCAAATAACACTATACCACTTCATGGATAGTTCAGGTACCTTATAACTGAGTATTCTCAATTCCTCCCATCTGTCCCTTATAACATTGCTATCATTCATTTTATTTATTTATAAGACAGAGTCAATCAATACATTGTTGCTATTATTATTTTGAATAGTTGTCCATTAGATCAATTAAGAATAAGGAAAATATTATATTTTATCTTCACTTACTCCTTCTCTAATGCTTGTCCTTTTTTATGTCCAAGTTTCTGACCTACATAATTTTCCTTCCCTCCTAGGAACACCAAGCACTGGTGAGGATGTGGAGCAATTGCCACTGGGAATGCAAAATGGTACAGCCACCTTGGAAGACAGTTTGGCAGTTTCTTAGAAAACTAACATAGGCTCACTATACAATGCAATAATCACACTTTTTGGTATTTACCCAAGTAAGCTGAAAATGTATGTCCACATAAAACCTGTATACAAATATGTAGTGCAGCCTTATTCATAATTGCCAAAAACTGGAAGCAACCAACATATTCCTCAAAAAATAGATATGTATCAAATGGATAACAAATTAACTTTAATGTCTCATAAGGGAAATCTGTTAGCAGTAAATACATGAAAGATTAATTTCAAAGCAATATTTAAATCAATCATTAAAAATTGTTAGAATGTAATCAGAATTGTCTGCATCTAAAAAGACAGAAATCTTTGCTAGGGTCTCTGCAAGGAAATGTACAATTTCAAAAAGCAAAAAAAATTTGTAGGACCTTTAAGCCAATGTTAGCAATCCATTAAAAGGTGAAACTCAAGTAAGAGGAGAGATTTGATACAACTCTTAGATGTCAATATTTTCAGAAGTGCTTTAAGTCAAAAAGAGAGGACAAATATAAAAGGTGTCCTTACCAAGCTAAACCTGCAAATGGCATAATTTAATGTGCCCAGAAGACATATTGAAAACCTGATTGAGAAACTGAGCTTCTCTCTTCACAGCTGGCTGAACATGTAAATGTTCAATATTTAATCATTTTAATGGTGGCCTTCTGTGAAAACATGTCAATTTTCAGCATATTTGAATGGAAAATAACTGATGAGGAAATTTTAAAAAAATCAGTGAGTGTTTTAGTGGATATGGGGTCAACTGGAAAAAATGACTAGAAAATCAAGTGTGGAGCCAAATCAATGAAGACAAAACTGCTGGAGTGGTGGTTGTCATACCCCAGGCCATTAAGAACAAGGAATGCATCAGTATTCATTTCATCATTCACTGAGAATGAAGTGCTTGCCTCTTGATTTTCTCACTGTGTTTGATGGGGTGGTAAAAGCAGGCAATTTGGTAGAATAAGCAAGATGACAAAAAATGAGTGCTTCAAGACATTTTCCATGGAATGGGAAGGAGCTTTGAAAACTTACTCTGGACAACGACAACCAAAAAAATGGATTGGGAAATGTCCATTGATTAGTATGAGCTGAGGAAGTCAAAGCCAGGAACACATACAGAGGAGTTTGCAGGAAAGAACGATAGGAGGTGATTAATGACTCCAGTCTTGGAGGAGAAGGGATAAGAATGAGTGACAGGGGTGAAAAAAGGAGCCTTAAAACAATGAAGGTCATTGACATTGTTAGGAGCAGCAGTCATTTTCTTTCTTCCCTTCTTGCTCCCAGCCAAAAAGAGAACAAAAGGATGGAGAATTCCAGAAGATAGTATCCAAGGAATGGGACATTTCAGACATTTGCAATATTTGATACAGTGTGTAGCAGTTGTCATTCTTCACAGTTTCCAGGTGTGTCATTTCACCACCCAGGAGCCTCTTATGTGAAAGGGTTTGAGAAATCTTTGAGAAACCTTTAAGGGAGACTCTGAAACCCCCTCCTCATAGCCGACCACCAAGGACTGCAATCATTTACCAGGATGAACTGCTCTGCAAATCATCTCCTTCCTTTGTTGGTCTATTTTTATCCAATGGACTCATGAACAAAGCAGCTATGACAGTGTAGTGGACATTGCGTGGCCTTGATAATAATGAGTCTCCCCTCAAAAGCCAACTCGGCTACAACCACTGCAGATTTCTGATATTCCAGCAACAGTGATTGTATTAGTCAGTGTTCTCTAGAGGGACAGAACTAATGGAATGTATATACATATCTATAGAGAGAAGTTTATTAATTATTAACTCACACGATCACAAAGTCCCACAATAGGCCTTCTCCAGACTAAGGTGCAAGGAGAGCCACTTCAAGTTCCAAAACTGAAGAACTTGGAGTCCAATGTTCAAGGGCAGGAAGCATCCAGCACGGGAGAAAGATGTAGGCTGGGAGGCTAGGCCAGTCTCTCTTTTCACATTTTTCTGCCTGCTTTTATCCTACCCATGCTGGCAGCTGATTAGATTGTGCCCACCCAGATTAAGGGTGGTTCTGCCTTTCCCAGCCCACTGACTCAAATATTAATCTCCCTTGGCAACACGCTCCCAGACACACCCAGGATCAATACTTTGTATCCTTCAATACAATCAAGTTGACACTCAGTATTAACCATCACAAGTCTACGCCTTGTCAACTTGAACCCATACACATTTCCTAAGATCATACATAATCTTCAAATAAAGACAATAATAAGGTCATAATTATACCTAACATAATACAACTATCCTTTGTTCAACCAGAAACATACCAATCCCCAACCCAAATACTATTACCTAAAGTTAACAATACTTAAATGCTGATGTGAAGTCAATAAATCTTAGGTCACATGATAAAGGAGAAAGGAAATAAAATGAAGATATTTTCTTAGCATAAGTGTATACATGCACAAACATATTTTTAACAAAAGAAGAAGGAAGTACTCATGACAGTTACAGTCCTTATTTCTGCAGCTGGTCAAGTGTTCATAGCTGGTATTGATGATTACCTTCTTCTACTACCCATTCTGTGTTCACTTTGCCTTCAGCAAGCACCCCAGCAGGTCGTGGTTTTTTCCTGGTGGAGTGACCCAAACCTTATTCCTAAAGGCTCTGGGTCATTTGTAGTCCTGCCTGGGTTGGGCTGTTGTAGTTTCCCATTGACCTTAATCACAGGGCATGGTAATACTAAAAGATGCCCTAATGAATCTCCTGTATTCCATGCATAATCTTCCTTACCTCCATTGTGGAGTAATAGACTGATTTCATCTTGATAGTCCAGGTCAAGCACCCCAGCCAACACTGTAACTCCCTTAGCCTGTTGACTTAAAGATAGAGAAGCCCAAAGTGTACAAGTAGCAATCTTAACTTCCAGTTTAATGGAATTGTGTCTCCTGGTGGCAGTGTTCCTCCCTCCGGAACTAGGACCTCTAGGCCAGCAGAACGTAATGTCGAGGGAAAAGGAAGCAAAAATTTTGCTAGTGGATAACTAGGGGTGATGGTGAGTGGTGCCACTTCCACTTCCACCCCATGATTCCTGGACCTGTGAATCCTTGCTATGGGAGAAATGGTACCATATATTGGACGCTGATTCAGGGCATACATGGCCTTCTGGAGAACTTTGCCCCAGCCCTGCCAAGTATGGTCACCTAGTTGGCATTGTAATTGTGACTTCAAAAGGCCATTCCACTGTTCTATCAATCCAGCTGCTTCAGGATGATGGGGAACATGATAAGACCAGTGAATTCCATGAACATGAGCCCACTGCCACTCTTTTTTAGCCATAAAGTGAGTGCCTTTGTCAGAGGCAATGCTGTGTGGATTAACATGACAGTGGATAAGGCATTCCATGAGTCCACAGATGGTAGTCTTGGCAGAAGCATTGTGTGCAGGATAGGCAAACCCATATCCAGAGTAAGTGTCTAGTCCAGTGAGGACAAACCTCTGCATGTCCATGATGGAAGAGGTCCAATATAATCAACCTGCCACCAGGTAGCTGGCTGATCACCCCAAGGAATGGTGCCATATAGAATGCTTTGTTGATCTCTGCTGCTGGCAAATTGGGCACCCAGCAGCTGTCATAGCTAGGTCAGCCTTGGTGAGTGGAAATCCTGTTGCTGAGCCCATGCATAACCTCCATCCCTGCCACCATGGCCACTTTGTTCATGGGCCCATTGGGAAATGATGGGGGTGGCTGGGGAAAGAGGCTGGGTGGAATCCACAGATTGGGTCATCCTATCCACTTGATTATTAAAATCCTCCTCTGCTGAGGTCACCCGCTGGTGAGTATTCACATGGGATACAAATATCTTCACAGTTTTTTGACTACTCAGAGAGGTCCATCCACATACCTCTTCCCTAGATTTCTTTGTCACTAATTTTCCAATCATGCTTCTTCCAAGTCCCTGACATCCAGCCAAACCATTGGCTACAGCCCATGAATCAGTATATAATTGCACATCTGGCCATTTCTCTTTCCACGCAAAGTGCACAACGAAATGCATTGCTCAAAGTTCTGCCCACTAGGAAGATTTTCCTTCATCACTGTACTTCAGGGATGTCCTAGAATGGGGATGCAGTGCTGCAGCTGACCACTTTTGGATGGTGCCTGCATATCATGCAGAACCATCTGTGAACCAGGCCCTAGTCTTATCTTTCTCTGTCAACTGGTCATAGGGAACTCCCCATGAGGCCATGGGTGCAGGGTCAGGGAGAGAAGGCAGGGTGCCAGGAGTGGAGACCATGGGCATTTGAGCTACTTCCTCATGTAACTTACTTGTGCCTTCAGGACTTGCTCGAGCCCAATCACGTGTATATCACTTCCATTTGATGATGGAAAGCTGCTGTACATGACTCACTTTATTCCCAGATGGGTCAGAAAGCACCCAGTTCTTGATAGGCAGTTCAGATCGCATGGTGACTTGATGACTCATAATCAAACGTTCAGTTTCCACCAAAGCCCAGTAACAGGCCAAGAGCTGTTTCTCAAAAGGGGAGTAGTTATCTGCAGAAGATGGCAGGGCCTTGCTCCAAAATCCTAGAGGCCTCTGCTGTGATTCACCTATGGGGGACTGCCAAAGGCTCCAAGCAGCATCCCTATCTGCCACTGACACCTCAAGCACCATTGGATCTGCTGGGTCGTATGGCCCAAGTGGCAGAGCAGCTTGCACAGCAGCCTGAACCTGTTGCAGAGCCTTCTCCTGTTCCGGACTCCACTCAAAACTGGCAGCCTTTCGGGTCATTCAATAAATGGGCCAGAGTAACACACCCAGATAAGGAATGTCTTGTCTCCAAAATCCAAATGGGCTCACTGTTGGCCTCTTTCTTAGTTGTAGGAGGAGCCAAATGCATCTTATCCTTCACCTTAGAAGGAATATCTCAACAGGCCACACCACTGGACTCCTAGAAATTTTACTGAGGTAGAAGGTCCCTGAATTTTAGTCAGATTTATTTCCCATCCTCTGGCACACAAATGTCTAACCAATAAGTCCAGTGTGTTTGCTACTTCTTGCTTACATAATGGATCAAATCAACATAATGTCATCAATGTAATGGACCAATGTGATATCTTGCAAAAGTGAAAAGCAATCAAGGTCTCTTCAAATAAGATTATGACACAAAGCCAGAGAGTTGATATGCCCCTGAGGTAGGACAGTAAAGGCGTATTGCTGGCCTTGCCAGCTGAAGGCAAATTGCTTCTGGTGGACCTTACGGACAGGAATGGAGAAAAAGGCATTTGCCAAGTCAATGGCTGCATACCAGGTACTAGGAGATGTGTTAATTTGCTCAAGCAATGAAACCACATCTGGTATAGCAGCTGCAAATGGAGTTACAACTTGGTTAAGCTTACAGTAATCCACTGTCATTTTCCAAGATGCATCTGTCTTCAGCACAGGCTGGATGGGAGAGTTGAATGGGGATGTGGTGGGAATCACCACCCCTGCGTCTTTCAATTCCTTGATGGTGGCATTAATCTCCACAATCCCTCCAGGGATGCAATGTTGTTTTTGATTTACTATTTTTCTAAGCAGAAGCAGCTCTAGTGGCTTCCATTTGGCCTTTCCTACCATAATATCCCTCACCCTACCAGTCAGGGAGCCAATGTGGGAGTTCTGCCAGCTGCTAAGTATGTCTATGCCAATTATGCATTCTGGCACTGGGGAAATACCACAGGATGAGTCCAGGGACCCACTGGACTCCCTGTAAGTCATAACTGAGCTAAAACTCCATTAATTACCTGACCTCCATAAGCCCCTACTTTAACTGGAGGAACACAATGATGTTTTGGGTCCCCTGGAATCAACATCAGCTCAGAGCCAGTGTCCAGTAGTCCCCAAATGTCTGATCATTTCCCTTTCCCCAGGGCACAGTTACCCTGGTAAAAGGCCAGAAGTCTCCTTGGGGAAGGATGGGAGAAAGATCCACTGCATAAATTGTCGGTAATGTAGTGGGGTCCTTCCTCAAGGGGACCAGTCCTCCCCTTCATTAAAGGGGTTCTGGGTCTGTAAACTGGCTCAAGTCTGGAAATTGACTGAGGGTCCGTGATTCTCTGTTTTTATAATTCAAATTAGTCTTTTATCCATTTGAACTAGAAGTTTTCTGCTTATACAAAGTAAGTGGGAATGCAATAGGCTTCCTATCAATTTCACTTCTAGGAACACCGTGACTAATTAGCCAGTGCCAGAGCTCTGCACGAGTCAGACTATGCTGATTGCCACTTTGCCTCTGCTGTCCATTACGGTCGCTACACCCACCTTGCCTTTGATGGTTGAGTGCTACCACTTGGTCCCTGACACCTCGGGATCCAATTATTCCCACTGTATTTAAATTTTGTAATTGAGTGACTGCAGTTCCCGCTGTTGCATCTGACATACAGAGAAGAGCAATTACAAGCCTCTTCAGAGATGCAGGTGCTGCCCTCACGAATCTATTTTGCAAGGCATTGGTCAAGGGTATATCTTCTGGACCCTTCCAGCTGGGATGAGTAGGTCTAAAGTGACTAATCCACTTCACCATCCCAATCTCTCTAAGCATTTTGATCCCTTCCTCTACATTAAACCAAGGGAGATCAGGCATTTCCAGCTTGTTCACAGTGGGCCATCTTTTAGTCCATATGTCTGCTAACCAAGCAAATAAACCTTTAACTCCCTGAGCTGCAACATTAAATATAGAGTTCCTATTTAGTGGGCCCAAATCAATAAATTCAGCCTGATCCTACTCTATGTTCCTTTCACCATTATCCCACACCCTTAATATCCATTCCCATGCCTGTTCTCCAGATTTCTGTTTATATAAATTAGAAAACTCAAGCAGTTCTTTTCAAGTGTAGTACACCTCTTCATGGGTCACACTCTTACCCTCATCTCTAGGGGCCCACCTGGACTTTAGTCTAGTTACAGGTCTAGAAGCAAATGGGGTGTTGGGGGTGGCTCCTGAGGAAAATCAACATTATCTTGCCTGGCAGCTGCCTGAGGGGAGGCCATCACTGTTGCCTCAGGCAGCGCAGGGTTTATTTCCTCAGACAAAGGTGGAAAGGCTGGTGGCAGCATGGGTCGAGGAGGGGATGTTGCCAATACTGGGGATGGGGAAGCTGTTCCTTCTGGCAAAAAAGGTTCGTCAGAGTTTATAAACTCAGTGTCTCCAACTTCATCAGAGTCCTCCCTCACATCCCTATTCCAAGTTTCAGGGTCCCCTTCTTTTCCAATCAATGCCCTCACTTTAACAGTAGACACCTGGTGAGGCTGTGCATGCACCTTTCATTGCAGGTCAGCCACTCGCATGATAAGAGCTTGTGTCTGTTTTTCCACAATTTCAGCTCTTTCTCTACGGGAGATAAGACTCTCACTCAGGGCAACATTAGCAGATTTGAGGCTCAGTATCTTCTTCTGAAGCCAGGAGATAGAATTCCTGAGTTCATCATTTTCTTTCCTCACTTTGTCCACTGAACTTAGGAGCAACTAACCAGCTTTATTATATTCCTTTGTTCTCCACATATGATCAAAGTAGTATTATAGAGTCACTAAACTCATTGCTTCTGGTGAGTGATGAATCAGGAGTGTCAAATGCATTTGTTTTGCATAACTCTCTAAACGTTCACGCCAAGGACTATCAATGTTCTCCACACCATTAGAAGTAGAGTCCTTAGCATTTTTTGGGTCCAGTCATATTAAGCAGCCAACTCTAGAAACCCCAAAACCAATGAAAGAACTCTATCCTTAATATTCTGTTCCTCTAGAACCACTCCTGCCAGTCCGAGTTTCAAAACTGAAGAACTTAGAGTCTGATGTTCGAGGGCAGGAAGCATCCAGCATGGGAGAAAGATGTAGGCCCGGAGGCTAGGCCAGTCTCTCTTTTCACATTTTTTTGCCTGCTCATATTCTAGCCACGCTGGCAGCTGATTAGACAGTGCCCACCCAGATTAAGGGTGGGTCTGCCTTTCCCAGCCCACTGACTCAAATGTTAATCTCCCTTGGCAACACCCTCACAGACATACCCAGGATCAATACCTTGTATCCTTCAATACAATCAAGTTGACACTCAGTATTAACAATGACAGTGACCTACCCAGACCTGAAATAGAGACCACACAGCTCAAGGGAACAAGTTCTCCTGGCATGTTAAATAACAGTTTTTCTGAAGTGGAGGGAGAGCCATTAATTGAGAGAGCCAAGCTCTGTGCTCCAAAAACCTCATCCCATCTTCATATAAAGTCACATTTCCAATGGACTTCTCCTAGCCAATGACTGAGCATGGCAGGGATGTTTTAATGGCATGCATGCATTGTCCTGATAGAAGTTATAAACTTTAAGAGGTGATGTCAGCAAGATGGCCAACTAGAAGCCCCTAGCACTCATCCCCCCAACAAAGGCAACCAAAACAATAAATAAACAACTGCACTTTAACAAAAATAACTAAAAGACAGTGCCGGAATACATCAAATGAGTAACACAAACCTAGGTGACCACAGAAACTTAGGATAACAACATGAAGAACAGAATAGAGAACACCTGACCTCCACCACCTCATCCCCCAGCCAAGATCAGCTGAGAACCAGGGGGAACTTCTTCCTGCAGGGAAAAGGTAAGGTAGGCAAGAGGATCTCAGTGCCCCTGGCAACACCTTGGGCTCTTCCAGTCTCACCATTGGAGTCCCCTGCAGTTCTCACAGGCATTAGGCCCAGCTGAAAGAACTGCCTAGAGTCCACAAAGCTGTGGTCCCCCAGAGAAGGACGCCACATGTGACTCACCCCATGGCCTGTGAGGCTACTGCACTATACAATCTGAGAACTGGAACTATGGCTGCGGTGTGTCTTGTTCCAGGATGAATGCCCAGAACCACCGCCTACCCGGTGGCCCAACATCCTCAAGCCCAGCTACAACCAGCTGTTACACCCATCCCTGTGAGGCCAAGTGGTACTGGAGCCACTCCACTTACCCGTCCTAGGCCCCAGGCCCCAGTGGCACCTTGCCCCCTCAGGTCCGAGCTGGAGCTGCACACTCGCTTCTGGGGAAACAGTGCTTTGGCAGAACCACTCCATCTACCTCTCCAGTCATACCTGCATCCTGCACCTAGGGGCCTGAGCTAAAGCTGTGTGCTGCCTCCTGGGAAAATGATGCCTTGGCAGAACTATTCTATTGACCCCTCCCATTGGCTACTATAGCACCCTGCAACTGGAGACCAGAACTAAAACAGAGCACTTCCTTCTGGGGAAACAGTGCTGAAAAAGAGCTGCTCATCCACCTCTCCTAGTACTGCAGAACCCTGTCCCTGGGCACAAGCTAAAGCTGTACACTCGCTCCTGGAAATAGTGCTTCAGTGGAGGTACTCCATTTGCCCTTCTCCAGGCATTGCTGCACCCTGCGCCTAAGGGCCTGAACTTAAGCTGCACTCTGCCTGCCAAGAAAATAGTGCCCTGGCAGAGATGCTCCAAAAACCCTTGCCAGTCACTGCTGTAGTTTGCTTCCTTGGGCTGGGGCAGAAACAATGCCAGGCATCCAAGGGAAATGGTGCTATGGCTGCCCAGGTCAGTCCCACCCCTCTGGGTCTGAGCTGAAGCAGTACCCTGTCTCCTGGGGAAACACTGCCTTGGCTGCCCAAAGCAGTCATGTACCCTACTACCTAAGCTCAAGTGGTGCCTTGCCTCCCAGGAAAATGACGTCTGGTCTGCCCAGAACAGCCACGCCCCTAGGCCTGAGCTGAAAAGGCACATTACCCCCTGGGGAGGTGGTACCTTGACCAGGCTGAGCAACAACACATCCTGGGGCTTAGTTGATGTGGTACTCCATATCTCAGGGAAACAGAGCAGTGGCTGAGCTGGGACATTCCACCTTACAGACCAAACACTCTAGTACCCTCCTCCCCTAGAGCTAGACTAGCCCTCTAGGGTCTGAGCTGCTAAGACACCCCTCTGTCTGGGTAGTAAAATCATCGCCGTGCCTGCTCCTTGCCCCTCAGGATGCAAATAACAGCAGTGCTCAACCATCCTGGAGTACTTGCTGCCACTGCACCTGGTCTCACAGAATCTGGGATACTGCTGAGCCCCATCATTCCAGGGTCTAGTCACCACTGCAAGGTGCCTCACACCCTGGGACCTGAGATTCCACTGAGTCCTATTGGCTGAGGTTCCCAAATTGCAACCATACCTTCTTGCTGTTTCCAAACCTCCAGAGCACCCCTTCTTCCCCAGAGTCAGGTCAGTGTTGTGCCCTGCCCCCATGGGTAGAATCACAGATACAACCTGGACCCCTGGGCCTGAGCTGCTAGGGGGTGGCTCAGAGTCACAGATCATAACTCTTTGGGCAACCTACATCCAACCATACCAGAGAGCAAACCTGCACCCAAGATCCAGGTGCCACAAGGTTCATGAGACCCTGAGCCTAGGAACCCAGCCCCACAGCCTCCCCAAGCACCTGCACCTGGAACCCAGTACCATTACAGCTGCTTGTTGGACATGTCAGAGCTCACAGCCAGAGGAGTCCCCTGAGCTAAGCCTGCCTATTATGGAGAAATTGAAAATAGGAGGACCCCAAAAGCCCTTGCCACCAAAGACCCTAACAACCTACAATCCCTTCACTGCTGCCACAAATGTCTTCTCCTGGAATTCCCATAATATAAACTTTTGTTCACTTACTGGTGGCCCATAATTCTTGAAGGCTTTCTTCACTCATTTTCATTCTTATTTCCTGTTTTATGAGGCACCCACAGTTATTGCTGACATTGAAGGCAGTTGAAAAGCTGCATGAAGACTATACCACTGCATCTACCCAGAAAAGAGACACCACACCCTTCCCAACCGGCAAACTTAGACCTAAATGCAGGTAAAAGTATTTCTCTATGAAAGGATCTCCGAATTTGAAGACACATTGTTGGAAATTACCCAAAGGATAAAAATCAAGAAATAAGAATGAAAAAGAGTGAAGAAAGCCTACAAGACTTATGAGACACCATTAAGTGAACAAAAGTTCATATTACGGGAATTCCAGAAAGAGAAGAGATGGAGAATGGCATAGGAAACCTATTAATTGAAATAACAGCTGAAACTCCCCAAGTTTTAAGAGAGATATGGACATCCAGACCCAAGAAGCTTAAAGGTTCCCAAATGGATTCAACTCAAAAAGGTCCTCTCTGAGGCACATTAAAGTCAAATTGTCAAGAGACTAAGAGGGAACTGAAAACAGCAAGAGAAAAGTGTCGAGCCACATATAATAGAACCTCCAGTAGGCTAACAGAAACTTTATAGGCCAAGAGAGAATGTGATAATACATTCAAAAGTGCTGAAAGAAAAAAATTTCCAGCCAAGAATAGCTGTTCTTTAGAAATGAAGGAAAAATAGTCTTTCCCAGACAAGCAAAACCTGAGGAAATTCATCATCACTAGGCCAGCCTTACAAGAAATGCTCAAGGGAGTCCTATATCTAGAAATGAATGACAGTAATAACTATCAGAAAATGCACAAAAGTAGAATGCTCACTAGTAGAGCAGATACACAAAGGAGAAAGACAAAAAAATCAAACTTTATCACCAAAGAAAACCAACAAACTGCAATGATAAACAAAAGAGAGGAAGAAGAAAACACAGGATACACAAAGCAACTAACAAAACCACAGAAGTAAGTACACACATATCAATAATAATCTTGAATATAAGTGAATTCAATTCCCCACTTAAAAATCATAGACTGGCTGAATGGATTTAAAAAAAGCATAACCCAACATATAGTGCCTAAAAGAAACTCACTTCACCTGCAAGGACACACACAGACAGAGTGAAGGGATGGAAAAAGATATTCCACACTAACAAAAAACAAGAAGCAGCAGGAGTAGCTATACTTATATCAGATAAAATAAGACTTCATATCAAAAAACATAAACAAAGAGATGTCATTATATAATGATGCAGGAATCAATTCAGCAAGAGGATGTAACAATTGTAAATATATATATACCCAACACTGGAGAACTCAGATATGCAAACTAAATATTATTAGATGTAAAGAGAGAGATAAACTCCAATGCAATGATATCTGGGACTTCAACACCCCACTCTCAGGACTGGAAAGATCATCTAAACGGGAAATCAACAGAGAAATGCTGGATTTAAAGTGCACTTTAGATAAAATGGACCTAACAGACATATACAAAACTTTTCATCCAAAAAGTACAAAATGCACATTCTTTTCATCAGCACATGGAACATTCTCTAGGAGAGACCACATGTTAGGCCACAAAATAAGTCTCAATGAATTTAAAAATTCATTTAATATAAAATATAATATTCACTTGATATAAAAAAATTTATATCAAGTATATTTTCTGACCACAATGGAATAAAACTAGATGTTAATAATAAGAGGAACTTTGAAAACTGTACAAATGCATGAAAATTGCAAAACACGCTCAGGAATGACTAAAGAGTCAATAAAGGTATTAAGAAGGAAATTTAAAAATTTCTTGAAACAAAAGAAAATAATAACACAACATACCACAACCTATAGGATACATCAAAAGAAGTACTAAGAAGGAAGCATATAGCAATAAATGCCTAAATTCCCAAAAGTAAAAAAGATTTCAAGTATACAATATAATGATGCTTCCCAAGGAACTAGAAAGTCAATAAAAAAACAAATCCAAAATTAGTACAAAGCAAAAAACAATAAAGATCAGAGTAGAATTTTTTAAAATAGAGGCTGAAAAAAATACAAAAGACCAAGAAAATGCAAAATTGGCTTTTGGAAAAGATAAACAAAATTAACAAACTATTAGCTACACTAACCAAGAAAAGAGAAAAGACCCAAATAAACTCAGAAACAAAAGGGAGACGTTTCAACTGATACCACAGAAACACAAACCCAGGATCATTAGAAACTACTACAAAAAAACTACATGCCAAAAAATTGTAAAGCTAAGTGGAAATGGATAAATGCCTGGACACATACAACCTATCAAGATTAAACCAAGAAAAAATAGAAAGCCTGAATAGACCAATTCAGAATAATAAGACTGGATCAGTAATAAAATGTCTCTCAACAAAGAAAAGCCTAGGACCTGATGACTTCGCTTCTTAACTCTACCAAACATTTAAAGATAATATCAATTCTTCTCAAACTCTCCCAGAAAACTGAAGACAAGGGAATTCTTTCAAATTCATCCTATGAGGTCAGCATTACCCAGACAAGGACACAACAACAAAAATTAAAAAAAAAAAAAAACACAGGCCAATATCCCTGATAAACATAGATGTGAAAATCCTCAACAAAATACTAGCAAACTGAATCCAGCAGCACATTAAAAAGATCATTCACAACAACCAAGTGGAACTTATCCCAGAGAGGCAAAAATGTTTTAACACATGCAAATCAATAAATGGGATATATCACATCAACAGAATGAAGGACAAAAGTCATATAATTAGCTAAATCGACACAGGAAAAAGCATTTGATAAAATTCAGCATTCCTACATGATAAATATTCTCAACAAGAAACATACTGCAACACAATAAAGGCCATATATGACAAACCCACAGCTAACATCACACTGAATGAGGGAAAGCTAAAAGTTTTTTCTCTATGAATTAGAACAAGATAAGGATGTCCACTCTCATCATTACTATTCAACATAGTTCTAGAAGTCCTATCCAGAAAAATTAAGTCAGAAAAACAAATAAACGACATCAGATTGGAAAGAAGGAAGTCAAATTGTCCCTGTTTGCAGAAAATATGATCTTATATATAAAAAGACCTAAAAGCTCCACCAAAAAACTCTTAGAACTGATATACAAATTAAGTAAATTTACAGGATACCAATTAACATACAAAAAATCAGCAGCATTTCTATACATGAATAACAAACTGCAAAAAAAGAAATCAAGAAATCAATCTCTTTACAATAGCTACCAAAAATAAAATAAAAATACCTAGAAGTAAATTTAACCAAGGAAGTGAAAGGTCTCCACAAGGAAAACTGTAAAACACTGATGAAAGAAACTGAAGAGGATAGAAACAAATGGAAAGACATCCCATGATCATGGATTGGAAAAATCAATACCATGAAAATGACCATAGTAAGAAAAACAATCTACAGATTCAATGCAATTCCTGCCAAAATAACAATGACAGAAATAGGCGAAAAACAATACTAAAATTCATATGAACCACAAGACCCCAAATAGACAAAACAATCCTGAGCAAAAAGAACAAAGGTAAAGACTTCACAGTACCCAACTTCAAAATATACTACAAAGTTATAGTAACCAAACAGCATGGCACTGGTATAAAAACAGATACATAGGCCCATGGGACAGAATAGATAAACCAGAAACAGATCCATATATTTACGACCAACTGATTTTTGACACAGGTGCTGAGAACATTCATCGGGGAAAGGGCAGTCTTTTCACTAAACGGTGCTGGGAAAACTGGATATCCATATGCAGAAGAATGAAACCAGACCCCCACCTCTCACCATACGCAAAAATCACTCAAAATGGATTAAAGATTAAATGTAAGACCCAAAAATATGAAATTACTAGAAGAAAACATAGGGGAAACACTTCAGGACATTGGTCTGGGAGAAGATTTTATGAATAAGACTTTAAACGCCCAGCCAACAAAAACAAAAATAGACAAATGAGATTACGTCAAATTAAAAAGTTTCTGCACAGTGAAGGAAACAACAGAGTGAAGAGAATGGTAGAACAACCAGTGGAATGGTAGAATATATTTACAAACTAGTCATCCACCAAGGATGAAAATATTTGCAAACTGTTCATCCACAAATAATTCATTATGGATTTATATCCAGAATACACAAGGAACTCAAACAATTCAACAGGAAAAAATAATAAATGCAATTTTTAAATCGACAAATGAACAGGTAGACATCTCTCAAAGAAGACACACAAATGGCCAAAAAGTATACAAGAAAATGCTCAACATCACTAATCATCAAAGAGATATCACTTTGTCCTAGTTAGAATAGCTGTTATCAAAAGATAAAAAATAACAAATACTGGTAAGGATGTGGAGAAGTGGAAATTCTTTTTTTTTTTTTTTTTTTTTTTTTTTTGAGACGGAGTTTTGCTCTTTCGCCCAGGCTGGACTGCAGTGGCCCGATCTCAGCTCACTGCAAGCTCTGACTCCTGGGTTCACGCCATTCTCCTGCCTCAGCCTCCCGAGTAGCTGGGACTACAGGCGCCCGCCACCACGCCCGGCTAATTTTTTCTATTTTTAGTAGAGACGGGGTTTCACCGTGTTCGCTAGGATGGTCTCGATCTCCTGACCTCGTGATCCGCCCGCCTCGGCCTCCCAAAGTGCTGGGATTACAGGCGTGAGAGAAGTGGAAATTCTTATACACTTTTGGTGGGAATGTAAACTAGCACAGCCAATATGGAGAAGAATATGGAGGTTCCTCAAAAAACTACAAATAGAATTATCATGTGATCCAGCATTCCCACTACTGGGCATTTATCCAAAGGAAAGGAAATCAGTACATTAAAGAGACATCTGCACCCCCGTGTTTATTGCAGCACTGTTCACAATACCTAAGCCATAGAATCAATCTAAATGTCCATAAATGGATTAATGGATAAAGAAAATGTTGTGTATGTGATATACATATTCAATAGATATACATATTCAACGGAATACTATTTATCCATAAAAAAGAACAAAGTCCTATAATTTGTGACAGCATGGATGAACTTAAGTGAAATAAGCCAGGCACAGAAAAACAAATACCACATTTTCTCACACATATGTGAAAGCTAAAAAAGTAAATCTCACAAAAGTAGCAAGTAGGATGGTAGCTACTAATGCCTGGGAATAAGGGAGAGGATAGCCAGAGGTTAGTTAGTGAATACAAAATTACAGTTATGAAGGAAAAATAACTTCTAGTGTTTTGTAGCACTGTAGGGGAGGCTATAATTTACAACAATTTGTTGTATATTTTCAAATAGCTAAAAGAGCAGATTTTGAATATTCCCAACACTAAAAGAAATGATAAATGTTTGAGTTGAGGATATGCTAATTACCCTGATTTGATCATTACACATTGTATCCATATATCAAAATACCACAATGTACCCCATCCCCATAAATATATACAATTATTATGTCAATTAAAATAATAATTTTAAAGTTATATATTTTAATATAAAATTTTTTAACAAAGAGAAAATTTAATTTGAGATTTAGATAAGGAAGTAGATCAAGGGAACTAAGAATTGAGACTATTGGTTCAATTTAATCTGATTAAAATTATCATTGATAAAATGCAAGATCAAAAACATTCACTTCTGAAAAAGTCTTCTGAGAAATGCTTTCTTGAGGCAATAAAAGAGATAGAAATCATAAATCAGAAATGTTTTCATCTGCACATTGTTCAACCCTTGTGCCTCTCAGGGAGGTACTCACCAAAATGCCTACCAATAGCAACTGAAATCCTTACTTGTCACCACCTCTCTGACAAAATATGGGCCTCTCTCTCCAGGGATTACACTGATGAAATTTCTACAGAATGAAAAGGGAAATGCTAATTATATTCATGTATCTTTTTAAGTCTAAGTTATTGAAATATTGTGACATCAAGAGGCAGCAAAGAAATAGCCTACTTGGCAAATATATTAATAATGCATCATTACATTGCTCTTGAATTCAGCACAATTTTCTAACATTGATAAATTCAGTACAATATTTTATACATAAACCAACCACTCAATGAAACAGGAATTCAGGCAGGAAAATTTTTTGTCAATGTCTGTTTTTTCCTGATAGTATTTTTAAATATTTGTAAAATCAGAGAAATACAGATTTAATACAGAGAAATACACATTGAATGTGACAACCATGTGAATTTTTAAGATTAAACACAAGACTTCTAAAGAGTGTCCCACTTGCTGCTGTCAGCTTCAAGCCACTCCCCAGATTTTCCAGGGTTCAAGTTCATGTCTCTACTATTGGGTATACTTCACTGGAAACTGAGAAGCAGATGTTTTTGGAAAGTGTCTTGATTTTGCAAGCAAAGAGGAGCCACTTAAAATTCAAAGTAGAAGAATTATATCAGCCTATGAGGAGAATCCACTGGAGGAGAGACATCCTGGAGTTGCAATGATTTCAGTTTATAATTAAGATTCCTTGTATAATGGCATGTTCAGTGGTGATAAAAGAAGAAATTAAACTTTTACTCTATGAAATTTTTTTAATAATCTTATTTCTACTGTATGCCCACTAAGCTAATACCATAGCCTCTTACAAGCTGTTACCAAACTGCAGTCTACCCGTCAATCCTTTCCTACTACTCTGTCTTTAAAAGCTCTCTTCCCTCAATTCAATGTCATTACAAAAAAAGAAAAGCATCAGAGTTATGAAAAGTGAACCCAGGACTCAGTTATCCCAAACATTGTTTTCTTACCTTTGTCTATATATTGCAAAGCACAGTGTTGGCAAAGATTGAAGGACCTAGAAATCATTATTTTGAAATCACAAATTTGAGAAAGCATAATTGCTTCTAGAGAGCATATGATTTCAATTTTCCAAATGCATGCTGAAGCACTATGGAAGCTAATTTGCCCTAATGAGGTGTCAAAAACTAAACAAGGTGGTTGCTCACACTTTTCTTATGTTCGCTTTTTTAAAATTTCTCTTTTTGGAAGAAATCATGATAATTCTATCTTTGAAATTCACACATGTAACTTTCATCATATTTTTTCTGTCCTACAATAGTTTGCATTTCCCCTCCCCCTACATGTTGCAAAATGTACTATTGAAAACATTCAATACATAGATGGACAGATAGATGGATAGAGAGAGAGAGAGAGAGAGAGAATAGATAGATGGATATACAAGTAGATAGGCAATAGATTGATAGGTAGATAGATGGATAGGCAGGTAGACAATAGGTAGATGGATAGATAGACAAATAATAGATAGATAGGTAGATAGATACAGAGGCAGACATAGCTAGAGATATATAAAATGTTTTTGTACATGCATCTATACATACCAGGATTGGAGATAAAACGTGGATAAATTACTATGGTTATTTGACTTAGGGTAAAATAGAAATGTTTACATTTTCAATCCTTCTGTATTATCTAATACTGAACAATTCAAGTTATCTTGGAACTGTACTGTCTGAAAGATTAGCCACCAGCCACAAATGGTTGTGTAAATTTAAATTTTAATTAATTAAAATTATATAAAAATTAAAATTAAATTCCTGTCACACCAGCCACATTTCAAATGCTAAGCACTCCTGTGTATCTAGCAACTACTGAATATAACAGCATGCATATAGAACATCTTTATCCTCACAGTTCTTTTAGACAGCTGCTGTCACGGAATTTTTTTCTCAAACACATTTTTTTCTATCATTAAATGAAGGTTTAGTTGGACATTCAAGGGCTGAAACATTCTTTTCCCAAGAGGAAAATTGCTTTCCTCAAACTCATATAGAAACCCTAAAAAGGTCCTACAGATCAATTTTGAATCACCAGATTAAATTACAGAAAGCAAAGCTCAAACCTCTGCACTTAAAATTCAAGATTCTCTCCTGTAATCATTGAACCTCGGGGTTGAAATGGACCTTAGAGGTTATCTCATTCAATCATTCTTTTCATATTTACAATTGCCCCTTCAAAAACTCTACAAAATTGCAATCCAGCTCATGCTTGAAAATCATTAATAAAACTAAGCCATGCCTCCAGGCTAAACCCAAACTCAAAGAAAATGCACAAGTTGTTAAATCAACAACAACTGATTATAGATCATAGATCCTAGTTGTTCATGGCTTTGCTGCTTGTGATTTTATTAAATTGCCCCCATGCTGGGGGCAGTGAGACTCTTCCTTTTGTATGTTACTTAAAGGAAAATTAACAGTTTCTGCCCAAAATGCCGTTTGGCAGCCCTTCTTTAAAAAGCATAGCTGGAGGGGAGAAAAAACATAGCTTGCTTTTCATAAAGCACTTCTGTTTTGACAAAGTGCTTGATTACTCAACAAAAAGCTCCTATCACTTTGCTAATTCTCCCAGCACGTGGTCAAGACCCAGTCTAGATCTTCAACCCTGAACCTAGCCATTTTTTATGTTGAACTAGAGTATATCCAGTTTGGGCAGATGCTGCAGAAGTCTTCCTTTCTCCTGGGTTCATTGTTGTCATTTTTTCACAACCTGCCAGGTGGACTATGGCTATGAGGAATAAGGAGGGCTGAACTTGACTTGCGTATAATGCCCTCAAAAGCAAGAGAAGCAATAAAGCATTCACAGATGGAATATGAACAGGGTTTGAGATATTATTAAGGGGATGTATTAGTCAGGGTTCTCTAGAGGGACAGAACTAATAGGATATACACATATATCGATATAGATATGTATATATATGTATCCATAGATATATATGTAGATAGATATATCATATATATCTATACATATATATACATATATTTGTATGTATATGGAAGTTTAATAAGGGGCATTAACTCACATGATCACAAGGTCCCACAATAGGCTGTCTGCAAGCTGAGGAGCAAGGCAGCCAGTCCAACTCCCAAAGGTGAAGAACTTGGAGTCTGATGTTCGAGGGCAGGAAGCATCCAGCACGGGAGAAAGATGTAGGCTGGGAGGCTAGGCCAGTCTAGTCTTTTCACGTTTTTCTGCCTGCTTTATATTCTAGCCGTGCTGGCAGCTGATTAGACAGTGCCCACCCAAATTAAGGGTGGGTCTGCCTTTCCCAGCCCACTGACTCAAATGTTAATCTCCTTTGGCAACACCCTCACAGACACACCTAGGATGAATATTTTGCATCCTTCAATCCGATCAAGTTGACACTCAGTATTAACCCTCACAAGGGGGTAATACCATTTTGTACTTTTGTATCTATAAAGTCCTAGCCATTAAAAAGATACTATTTGGTCTTCCTAGTGGGAATTGTCATGGTTTAGTTACTTTATGCCAATAAATCTGCCTCCACCTTGGCATAGCAATCTATAACATTTCTGGTTAAGAGAAAAATGGAACTAAGCCTATTTTGCAGTTCCTAGATCATGAGTAGTATTTGAAAGCCTATAAATACATAGGCTTACATATAATTTCTTCCAAAAACAGCAGTGATTCATTCAAAACTATAATCTGTTCTGCACAAGGTTGCCAATGTTGACTCTTTCACGATGTACATCAGATCATGTCACTCCTCTGCACAAAGCCACCTCACTAGAATAAAATCCAAGGTCTTTTCCATGGTGTGGGAGGCCCCGCATGCTCTGGTCCCAGGCTGTGTCTCCAGTTATTCTCCTTGCCTCTTCGCCCCTTCCTCTCTGTGCCTGACTCCTTGCCGGACCCCTTGCTATTCCTCAAACGTGCCAAGCGCACTCCTGACTCAGGATTTTGTACTTGTTAATCCCTCTTTCTGGAATGCTTCCCACCACGTATTCACAGAGTACCCTCCCTTGCTTCTACCAGGGCTTAGATCAATTGTCATCTCTTCAGAGAAGCCTGCCATGGCCACTGTATCGAAAGTAACGCCTCTTTTTCCATCACTTTCTTACCCCTTACCCTGCTTTCCTATATGGCTTATCCCACTGACAACACCTTCACATGTTATTGGTTTTCTTGTTTTAATAAAAACCTGTAGGGTATAGATTTTTTTTTCTTCATTGCTATGTTCTAGTAAGCAGATCAGTGCCTAGCACATAATAGGTGTTCAATTAATATGTTTTGATAAATGCACAAATGAGTAAATGAACGAGCAACACCTGTCAAAGGCACTGTCCCTCTCTCTCCCTCCCTCTCTCTCTCTGATGAGTACTTATATTTGCACTTTATACCACTTATTGCCCTTTTAATTGACATTTTTATTTGCTACTAGATTATGGCTGTTTCATTCACTGCTGTGAGCCCCAATGCCTTTCAAAGTGTTCTTTAAATATGTACTGAGTAAAAATAAATGACTGAACTTCCTACTTTGATAATCCATAAAACCTGTCCTGATGTTAGATTTGCCTCTCATCCTCAGGTAATAAAGGGAAGCAAGAAAAATCTCATAGGTTCATTGGTATTGTCATGAGCTCTAGCTCAGAAGAGTGAGAGTGTGGGAATCAATGGCCAGATCGAGTCAGGGAAAGCGGTGCTCTACCAGACCGGATAGCCTTTAGTACCCAGGAAAGGTGGTCACAGTGCCTGACAGGCCTGGAGACCAATGGCCCTACTGAGCACCAGGCTAGTGGACAGGCTCTGAAGGAATCGTTCATGCCACACACCAATGTGGAAAATATGCTTAATCCATAGACTTCATTTAGGGAATATGTGACCCTGGGAACATGTTGGGAAATAAGGCTATATAGCATGCCCCTTGTGATAGCCACCATACTTCTGTTCCCATTCTAGGTTAAACTGCCTAGGACAGGTGTGAGTCTCTGACCCACGGCACCCAGATACCAAAGCGGAGGCCTTGTATAAAAGGAACCAGGATAATGGTAATTAATCAAGTCAACTGACTGGTTTCCTCAAGATATTTCATTAGAGGTTAAGGAGAGGATTGGCTAGTTGGTGACAAATGGAAACAGAGTAGACTCACAGAACAAAACAGAGACTCCACCAGAAAGAGAGATCATGCGGACCATGAGAAAGATAAGGAGACCAGCAGGGGACCGAGAGGGTTACAGTTCCTGATGTCCTGATGAGTTTCATGTTCTAACCTGAGCCCACTTGCATCCTCAAAACAAACAACCGTTAGTGAAGCAGTCTGTGAGTATCATTTTCAATTCCCTAAGACAGAGAAGACTGCTAAGGTGCAGACTCTGAACAACAACTCCTCCAAAATGAGCATTACCATCTGAAGTAGATGAGGGTTGTGAGGTAGAGATCCTCCCCACTGCAACACTGAAAGCAAACAGTCCATGCCTTGCCATGCAAAGCAAATAATAGCTGTTGCTTCGGATCCTTTGAGGTAAAGGGCAACTCAAAAGGAATAAGAAGCACAAGTAAGGGTAGAAGAGAGTTTCTCATAGCATCAGGCTGTTTACACTGTGAAGAAGACAGCTGGTTCCAAGTTGCCCAGAGGGAAGCACATAAGGAGACAGGGCTGGCCATTGTGTGGTTCCGCTGCAGGGAAAACTTTCTGCTCAGTTAGACATCCAAGGAGGCAAACCAGAGCCACAGGCTAAGGACAAGCACTGCTGATTATCGCAGTCTTTTGGATTCACAGATGTTCAGGGTTTTGGTTAACATTAATATTCTAACTGGCAAAAAGTTTGATCTGAGAAGTCACAATGGAAGAACCCCAAACTATGGAATGCTCTAGACATTTCCCGTAAATCAGCAAGTGTGTCAGTCTGCCCAAGAGGGTAGGAACAGTAAGTGTGTCAGTCTGCCCAAGAGTCATATGGCTTAGGAATATGTGAAGAGATAGGATGGAGAAGAATTCTACTCAGAAGTTATAAGTATTGTGCCAGGAAGACTGTTGAAGACTAGGGAGAGGATATGTTGCTAAGAAATTTACAGGAGCTTATTGAAGGAGGACAAAATATAACTTCAGACCAACTGAAATCCATTGCAATGAAGACAGCTTACTTAAGATGCACATTTAGTGACTGGAGGTTGAATCAAACCCTGGATGATGATGACTGATGTTGATTCCTTTGATGCCTGCAGAAGACAGAAAGCAAATACCGAAACGAAGGAATGCCAACCAGCCCTACCTTTTCCATTAAGAGACTATGGATAACAGATACTCTCTGGACATGACTTGAAATATAAAAATAGCAGAGAGTAACCAAAACGAGATTATTAGCAGCAATGGAGATAGTTGTTACTGGAGCTGACTGATCCCAAGAGACAGTAATTAAAAGCAAAGAATGCTACCTTGTGAAGATATTTGCACTCCCATTCATTGCAGCATTATTCACTACAGCCAGGTATGAAAACAGGCCAGTGTCCACTGATGGATGAATGGATAAAGAAACTGTGAGATATGTATATATATATACAGTCATGTGCTGCATAATGACTTTGCAGTCAATGAAGGACCACATATAAAATGGTGGTCCATAACATTATAATGGAGCTGAAAAATTCCTGTCACCTAGTGATGTTGTAGTTGTCATAACATTGTAGCACATGCATTACTCATATGTTTGTAGTGCTGCTGGTGTAGGAAACTTACTGAACTGCCAGTTGCATAAAAGTTGAGCACATACAAATATGAATAGTACATAATGCTTGATAATGGAAAACTGTTACTGGTTTATGTATTTACAGTGCTATCCCTTTTAGAGTGTACTTCTTCTGCTTACTTTTTTAAGTTAGTTGTAAAGCTGATTCAGCCAGGTCCTTCAGCAGATATTGTTCCAGAAGGAACAGTGTTATCATGAGATGACAGCTCTATAGGTGTTATTGCCCCAGAAACTTCTGGTGGGACAAAGATATGAAGGTGAAAGACAGTGATATTGATAATTCCGACCCTATATAGGAAACTAATATGCATGTTTGTATCTTTGTTTTTAACAAAAAAAGGTTAAAAAGTAAAAATTTTAAAAAGCTTATAGAATAAGGATATGAAAATAATATTTTTGTATAGCTTTACAGTATGTTTGTGTTTTAAGCTGTTACCGCAAGAATCAAATGTTTAAAAAATTTAAAAGTTTATAAGGTAAAAAAGTTAAAGTAAGCTAAAGTTAATTTATTATTGAATAAATAATTTTTTTTTCCAAGACGGAGTCTCACTCTGTTGCCCAAGCTGGAGTGCAATAGTACAATCTCAGCTCACTACAACCTCCACTTCCCAGGTTCAAGTGATTCTCCTGCCTTAGCCTCCTGAGTAGCTGGGATTACAGGTGCCCGCCACCATGCCCAGCTAATTTTTGTATTTTTAGTAGAGACGTTGTTTCACCATGTTGGCCAGGCTGGTCTCAAACTCCTGACCTCATGATCCGCCCACCTCAGCTTCCCAAATTGCTGAGATTACAGGTGTGAGCCACCGCGCCTGGCCCAATTTTTAAAAATAAATTTAGTGTGCCCTCCTTGTACAGTGTTTATACAGAGAATGTGAATGTCCAGGACCTTCACGTTCACTCACCGTTCACTCACTGACTCACCCAGAGCAACTTCCAGTCCTGCAAGCTTCACTCATGGTAAGTGCTCTATACAGGTCTACCATTTTTTATCTTTTATACTGTACTTTTACTATATCTTTTTCATATTTATATACACAATACTTTCCCTTGTGTTACAGTTGCCTACAATCAGTACAGTAACAAGCTGTGCAGGTTTGTAGCCTAGCGACAATAGGTTATACCATATAGCCTAGGTGTACAGTAGGCTATGCCATCTAGGATTGTGTAAGTACACACTATGATGTTTGCACAATGACAAAATCACCTAACAGTGATTTCTCAGAACATATCCCTGCTGTTAAACAATGCAACTGTATGTACAATGGAATATTATTCAGCCTTAAAAAAGGAAAGAGATCCTGCCGTTTGCCACAACATGGATGAAGGAGAACATTATTCTGAGTGAAATAAGCCAAACACAGAAATAAAAATACTGTATGATCTCACTTTTATGTGGAATCTAAGAAAAAGAAAAAGCATGAAAAAAAGTTGAACACACAGAAGCAGAAAATAAAATGGTTATCAGGGTGGTGGAGGGAGAGGAAATAGGAAGATGTAGGTCAAAGGATACAAAGTTGCAGGTATGTAGGATGAGCAAGTCTAGATATCATAGGTACAACATGAGGACTACAGTTAATAATATTGCATTGCATTGTATTGGAGATTTTTGTTAAAAGAGTAGATTATAGGTCCTCTTGCCACGCAAAAAAAATAGGTTACTATGTGAGATAGTGGATGTTAATTTGCTTGACTGTTGTAACCATTTTACTATGTATATGCCTATCAAAACATCATGTTGTGCATCTTAAATATATACAATTTGTAAAAAGCAAAGGAGAAATAATAGAAGGCTTCAGCCTAAAGTAAATCCCTACATATATACATGTATTCATGCATACATGGAGGCAGTCAGGTGAGACGGGAATCCCTGTGATGATTGAAGAGGTCCCACTCAAGCACATGAGGTTTGTGAGAATAAAATAGAAATAATGCCCACTAAGAGTCTGATGAATTTTTGTTTGCTGTTTTTGTAAAACTCAGTGGTTTAAAACAACAGTCAATTGGTATCACTCATACATCTCCCTACCAGCTGGGAGTCTGCTGATCCAAGCTGCGATTGGCTGGGTGGCTCTGCTCCACGCATCTCTCACCCTCCTTGGGCCAGCAGACTAAATAAAAGGACTTAAGAAATCTTTGAGAAACCTGTGGGAGAGGCTAACCTAACATTCTCCCATTAGTCCACTGTAGGGAGACTGCCATCATTTACCAGGATGAACCAATTTGCAAATGGTAACCATTTGCCTTCTGCAGTCAGTCAGTTCCTGTCTAATGGACTCATGAATGAAGCAGCTATGTTGGCACAGTGGACTCTACATGATCTTGATAATAAAGAGTCTCCTCTCAAAGACTAATGTGGCTACAACCACTGCAAGTTCCTGTATTCCAGCAATGGTGACCTACCCAGCCCTAGGATAAGACCCAAGGGGACAAGACACCTCAAGGGGACAAGTCTTTGTGGCAGGTTAAACAAATAGAGGTTTTCCTGCCATGGAGAGGAGAGCTATTTGGATTTTCCTTTCTTACCTTCTCTGCCATGGCATCATTATCTGAAGGCTTATGAGGCTTTGTATATCACATGGTATTCTATGCAACACTGGTTCTGGCCAAGGAATTTACCTGGAAGCTAAAGAAACAAAGCTATCAACTGATACTTATGAGATCTGCTGACTTTACTCCCAATCTTCCAGAAATAGTGTCATTAAGTGCAACAACAAAGCAACCATGACTAAGACATGTTTCAAGTAATTGCAGGCTGAGTTATTTGGACAAATTCCCCTAATAAAAAAATAATCTGGATGAAAGATAAAAACACCAAATACACCAATTATCAGGCCAAAATCTGGAAGAAAGTCTGAATCCAACATGTGCTGAATCCTGGAGTGTGAAAGCAACTCTTGTCCTGAGGACATCAGTCAATACCACCCACTTGGTTCTCAATTCTAAAGACTCAGGAGGAGTAAGAAGAGGAAAAGTCAAAGCCCATAGTTTTCCCAAGGTGAGGAGTCTTACAGGATACCCTCCCCACATTAAGCTGAAACTCCAAGAGGGTTATGTTCTCAGAGTAGTAATGAACCAAGATTAAACCTGCCCCTACTATGCCCCAGGAGACTGCAGAGAATTCTGCCTTGGCACTGAGCACAACAGGAGAAGAAAAATAAGGAGGAAAAAAAAAATCTTCTTGAGAAATGGTGACCTCATAACTAGTCTTTCTGTGGTTTTACCTGGACAAGCCAGAGAACCTCAGACTATGAACTTAGTTTGAGGAGAGGCCTCAACTAAGGTTGGTAGCTGCTTCAGACACCTGGTCTCAAAGCAAAAAGCTCTTTGGAGGAGGACATTTTGTTCCTAGCCCTTGGGGAATCCCCAAAATTATCTTTTCAAGGAAAATGACCATAATACAGTCAAAAATAACCAGGCACACAAGGAAACATAAATAAGAATTAGCAGAGAAAATAAATGGTAACAGATTCTCACAAACTTCAAGTATTGAAATGATCAAACATAGATTGAAAAATAACTATTAAATGAATCATAGGTTTGAAAATATCTTCAGGGATTACAAACAGAAATAAGTCACATAAAAGACTTAAAAAGGACCAAATAGAAGTTGTAGAAATGAAAAAAACAATAGCCAAAATAAAAACACATCGTTAAAAATAAATAGATTTATGTAGCATCAGACTGGACATAATAGAAGAAAGAGTTAATGAATTGGATGATAGAGCAAAATAAATTATGCAGAATGCAGCACAAAGAGACTTAAAAATAGATAATTCAGAAAAGAGAGTAAGAGATATGGGATATTTACTAAGAATGTCTAGTAACATTTTATTGGAATCCCAGATGGAAGAGAGAGAGAGAATCAACATGGACCTATTGGAAGAAACAACAGCTGAGAATCAGAACTGATGAAAGGCACCAACCCCAAAATATAAGTCCTAACAAAGTTCAAACAGAATTTTTTTAAAAAAATCCACATCTAGACACATTAGAGTGAAAGTAAAAAACCAAAGACAAACAGAAAATCTTAAAAGCACCAAAGATAAAAGTAAATAGGGATTATAAAACAATACCATCCTATAGACAAGGTAACTAACATGTAAGCTAAAAGCCCATTGGACTTAGGCTACAAGTGGAAATGGAGCTTTTCAGATTGCCTGGTTGCTAAGATTTTGACCCTAGTTGACCCTAGTTACTAAGGTTTTGGGAGCCAGGAACAGTAAGGATGGAACTTAGCTTGTTCCAACCATTCACTACTTTCAGGATATTTTCTGATAAAACTGTGCACAGTGGCAAAGGTTAACAATAAACCTCTACAACCCTACACAAACAGAACTACCAGGATGTAGTCCACTCAGGAATGATGATCAGGATCATCTGCGACACAAAGAACTCAGGGAAAGCAGGGCTAGTGCATACCAACAGTATTTTCTTAATATGGTAGTTGTTTTTAGTGTATTACTTAATTTCTTCCCTGCTATCTATAAGAGGTTTTCTGGAGTTGGATGTATTTCTCATGTTGTCAATTAGTTGGATAATATCAAGAAGTTACGTAGTATGATAGGCCAAATAGTAGTTCCCTAAAGATGTTCACATTCTAATCCTTAGAACCTGTGAATATGCTAGTTTACATGGTAAAAGGGACTTTGAAGATGTGATTAAGTTAAAAATCTTCAGGTGGGAGATTATCCTGGCTTACCCCAGAAGGCCCAATGTAATTACAAGGGTCCTCATAAGAGGAAGGTAGGAGGATCAGAGTCAGAGAAGAACCTGTAACAATGGACATAGAGATAGGAGTGATGGGGCCATAAGCCAAGGAATGCAGGCAGCCTCTAGCAGCTGGAAAAGGCTAGGAAATGGACTCTTGCCTGGAGCTTCCAGAAAGAACACAGCTCTGCTGACACCTTGACTTCAGCCTGTAAGACTCATTTCAGACTTCAGACCTCCAGAGCTGTAAAATAATACATTTGTGTTGCTTTAAACCTCTAAATATTTTTGTAATTTATTATAGCAGCAATAGTAAACTAATACACATAAGAATGGAATTGATTTAGAAGACAGATATACGTGGAGATAACCTGGAGATCTAGACTCTTAAGGAAAACAAAAAGCCTTTAAAATAATCCTGTAACAGCACCTCTACCTGAGGGCAGAACAAACTGGGGAAAGGGTGGTGTTATACAGCTAGATGTATGATAGAATGTGTTTGAATGAGGCATCCTTACAACTGAATAAATAGGAACAGGGGCCACTGTGCATGGCAATCAAGGGGTAGAATGCACTAGACTTATGATGCTTTGAAGACTCCCTGTAAATCACCCCACATATAATCCCCTATACAGGGAAACTATGCTAGGCCTTTTTTATTTTTGGCAGAATTTCCTCTAATTAGTGCATTGATATATGTGACTGACACAAAAAGTAACTCACTTAAACTTGAAGCTAAACATCTACCCGTGCTATAGCCTAGTGCAAGGAGAAAACAAAGAAAGAAAAGAAGGAAAGCAATGCAGTAAACTCACATAGACTCACATAGTTACTCTCTTTCCCATGAATATTGTGGAACTATATCCTAAGTAGTGTGAAAAGTAAATATTTGCTTTGGATCGTTTCATAGACTACACCATAGTAAACACAAAGTAAAAAGTATAATACTTTTATCACTCCATGACTATCTTAAAAATTGTTTATAAAATGAAATCAGAGGTTATAGTTGCCCTCAAACAGGATTTTCTTTCTTCCTAATCATTACCTAAAAATCCCCCTAGAGAACTACTGCATTAAATGGCATTGAAATGGGCTACAAGCTGTACAATGGGGAAAGGTGCCAATCTTCACTCCACCACTTCCAACAATGTCCTCAAAGCTACTGAAAATTACAGAATAAGAGAGTAGTGCTCAACAAGTGGATTTTTCCATTAGTTTGAGCGCATTTCATGAGCTGACAATGTCTAACTTACAGATTTCAGTAATTTGAACATACAGTACAGTACATGGTCTTCTAGGAAAATACCACCTCCTAGAAAAATAATTGAGTAACCAAATAAAATTCTTCTTTGAAATGTATTCAATGAGTTCTCAACTGATGTGTGAACAGAGACCTAGAAGCTAAGAGGTTGGCCTTCACCTTTAGTGTGCAGTTGGGAATTTATTTGGCTTCACTCAAATACAAAAAAACAGATTCAATTTAGGAAAATTTCAGTGAGGTCCAAACATACACGTACATAGAGAGACAGAGAGCAACAAAGTGGTGGAAAAGACCCAAAAAATGGAACGGGGTTTAAAAGAAATTCTTTGGTGGGAATTTTGGGGGATCTCTATCACTCCCCTTATAAATTCCAATAGGCAGCTCATGCCGGGGGCTTTAATGCATTCTCTCATTCATTTTTCACTACAATTCTTGTGGCAGTAGCTGCTTTGGCCCTCTTCATGTGATGCACACATCTGACCATACCCTTTTTCCTCTTGCCCGTCACCCCAAGGAAGGAAGGATTTCCAGTGTGATCACTCAGAGCCTAGGATATTCACGGGGACACATTTCACTAATGGCCCTGTGCCTTTTTCTCTTTCTTAGACTTCCACTGCTTCATACCATGAACATAACAGGCTAAACCAAAGTCCAAGGTCTCTTTCCTCACATGCACATGTAGATGTGTGTATGCAGATCCCAGAACGTAGATTCTGGGGCTGTTTAAGACGACACTCTTCAGCCTAAAGCATTGCACGTGCCAATTCAGCTTTTTACCAGAGCTCTTTGTTGAACTGTCAGGATTACATATACAGGGCGGATGTGGTGGCTCATACATGTAATCCCAGCACTTTGGGAGGCCGAGGCAGGTGGATCACTTGAGGTCAGGAGTTTAAGACCAGCCTGGCCAACATGGTGAAACCCTGTCTCTACTAAAAATACAAAAATTAGCTGGGCATGGTGGCGCACACTTGTAGTCCCAGCTACTTGGGAGGCTGAGGTGGGAGAATAGCTTGAACCAGTAGGCAAAGGTTGCAGTGAGCCAGAGTGAGACTCCGTTTAAAAAAAAAAAAAGGAATTACATTTATAGTCACTAATTATGAGGGGAGCCCAGTCTGCCATTGCTCCAGATGTCACAAACCTCTTAGGAACATGTAAGCATGAGAAGAACCCAAGCAGGGTAAAAAATCAGCATCCTTAGTCCATGGCTCCAAGACCGTTAACTGCACCAAAATTCTCCCTTTAAATCCTAACAAGTATTGATATTATCCCCATGATACAGATGGAGAAACTGATGATTAGGTAAAATGTTTGAGAGTCATAGCTTTTTCCTCATAGTATAGCTGAACTTCAAGTTCGGTTCAGTCTCACTCCAAAGTCTATGCTGTAACCACTAGAAGATTTAATCATAAGTCCCTAGTTTCTTTGACCCAAAGGGGGTGAAATATCACTCTTTGGAAAACCCAAGTAAATATCTTGCTTCTATGACTTATTCTATACCAATGTGTAAGAAATTGTAAATCACTTATATTATCCATGCTGAAAATCTTAACACAATTCATAAAATACAGTCAGATCAATTTCCCACTGTTCTCAACTCAATGCATCTTTTACAACTGTTTATTTACAATGTGCTTATTGCAGGCCCTTGTGGTAAGATCCCTTTTTGATTTAAGCAGGAAATAAAGCAGCTTCTGCTCATAAAGGGTAAAATGTGTTATGGATGGATTGCCAACTCAAAATGTTGGCAGGCAAAGGGAGAAAAAGAAAATTTTCCCAACTCTGACTTTTTGAAAATTCACGAAGAACTCAAATCTAACATGGAAATAGGACTGAAGACATTCAGACTCAACATAAAATAAAGAAGCATCCTAAGACAGAGAGGAGCAGCATCTTTTGTTCAGAACTTGAGGCCCCACTCATCTGTTATCATGGCACTGTGGAAGTCTTAACCTTTCCAAAGATCAGATTTTCCATCAGGAAAAATGTCGTCGAAATCTTCAGTCTTACCAACCACAAGATAAAGCAATTATGAGACTCAAGAAAATCATGCAGATGAAAAGGTTTTAAACAGTACCTGCTATGGTCTGCATGTGTCTCCCAAGGCTCGTGTGTAGGAAACTTTTTTTCTTTCTTCCTTTCTTTCTTTATTTATTTTAGAGATGGAATCCCACTGTTTCCCAGGCTGGTCTCAAACTCCTGGTTTCCAGCAATCATCTGGCCTCAGTCTCCCAAAGTGCTGGAATTACAGGCATGAGCCACCGTGGCCTGCCATGTGTTAGAAACTGAATCCCCAGTGCAATGGTGTTGAGAGGTGGGACCTTTAAGAAGAGATTCAGTCATGAGGGCTCTACTGTCATCAATGAATTAATGCCATTATTGAGAGAGTGGTTTTGTCATACAAGTGAGTTCTGCCCCATTGGTCTCTTGCACTTTCTTACCCTTCTACCTTCCACCATGAGATGATGCTTTAAGAAGGCCCTCACCAGATGCTAGCCCCTCGGCCTTGGACTTCCCAGGCTCCAGAACTGTAAGAAATAAATCTCTGTTCTTTATAAATTACCCAGTCTCGGGTATTCTGTTATAGCAACAACAAACAGACTAAGACAGTAGCCATAATGAAAGAACCAAGGGATTGTATCAGTATTGACTGGAGGCTCTGAGAGAATGAGAAGCTGGGGAGATTAGGCAAGTGAAGGCAAAGTCTCCACAGCCCCCGCCCTCCTGTCCTGCTCACATCCAAGCTCCACAGAAAGCGCCCCTCCAGCCCTGCTGACCTCACACTCCAGGCTCCTCCACTCCTGCAGATCCAAGAGGAGAAATGGGAGCCAATTTTTGCTCTTGAACTGCATTTACTTTTCTGGAGACCCTTACAGTCCGAGTTTATAGTTGCCCTCAAATGGAGATTTTATTTCTTTCTGGTCATTACCTGAGAATATTTCCCCTCAGAGAATCGCTATATCCAAGCCTGCCAAATTTAGACTTCTACCCTCCAGAACTGAGAGAGAATAATTTCTGTGGTTTTAAATCACCAAATTTGTGGTAATTTGCTACTGTAGTACTGGGAAGCTAGTTCAATATCATTTAAAACATTAAGAGTGGATGAAATCACCAAAGGAGTGAATACTAATAGAAAAGAGAAGAGGATTTAGGACCGAGCCCTGCAGCTGTAAAAAGCTGAGAAAAAGAGGAGGATTCAGGAAAGGGCGGTGCTGTGGGAGGAAGCCAGGAAGGATGGTATCCTGGAAGTATATGAGGAAAGAGGGTGAGCCAATGGGTCAGACACTGCTGGGAGTCAATAGAATGAAGAACAAGAAATGACCAGTGGATTTAGCAACATGGAGGTCACTGGAGACCTTGACAAGAAATGTTTCAGTGAAGCAAAACCTGATTTGGGTTGATTTAAAACAGAACTGGGGAGAGAAATTGGAGACTGCAAGTATATAGGCAAGTCTCCCAAGGTCTTGAGAAGAATGCAGAGATGGGATGACAACTCTGCAGGAAATAAGGTCAAGACAAGTTTTGTAAGATGAGAAGATCTCCAACACCATGCTTATATGCTGATGGAAATGATCAAGATGACACAAAATATGTATTACAAAAGTGAAGAGGAAAACTGCCAAAATGATGTACAAAAATTTTTAAATTTTTTACATCTATGTCTGCCAAGATAGTAATTGTATAGTGAATTTCCATTAAGTTAATTTTTTTTTTTTTTTTTGAGATGGAGTCTCGCTCTGTGGCCAGGCTGGAGTGCAGTGACGTGATCTCAGCTCACTGCAACCTCTGACTCCCAGGTTCAAGTGATTCTCCTGCCTCAGCCTCCCAAGTAACTGGAACTACAGGAACGCATCATCACACCCAGCTAGTTTTTGTGTTTTTAGTAGACACGGAGTTTCACCATGTTGGCCAGGATGGTCTCGATTTCCTGACCTCGTGATCTGCCCGCCTCAGCCTCCCAAAGTGCTGGGATTGCAGGCGTGAGCCACCGTGCCCGGCCAAAGTTATTTTTTCAGTGCCTTTTTTACAGATATTATAGCTGATGAAATATATAGAGAGGTATAGATATACAGATATTCTTTTAATGATAGTTAACTGAGTAATATATACAGATCCAGAATGGAGTATTATTTGGACAAGCGTTCTGTAAGCAAAAATATCTGCTATTTGATGATTTTATAAGTAACTCAATCCATTTACTATAAGATATCAAAAATGGTTAAATTCCTTGGCAACTGAATGGCCATTGTGGAGCACTATGCAATTCTGCTTTTGTGAAAGCAAAAAAAAAAAAAAAAGCCTTTTTGTTTAACAATTATTCTTGCACTATGTTCTGCTGTATTCTTAGTTGTTGCATCCTTAGCAAATGCTGGAAACTGAAAAGTACAGTAATTTTATGTTGTTATTAGATATGTCAAGAAGTTAATTAGAACAGTGCATTGAAATACGTGCATTCAGTAACATGTTTTCTGATATAGAAAAAACAGAAAAAAGAGTTAAAGACAAAGGAAGAGAAGTTTTTAACTTCATCAATGGCCTCCTGAGTCAACCAGCCAACAAATAATAGAAAGAATTCCTGATTTAACATTTTCACTTACAACTCAGGAATATATGACATTCACATTCTCTGGTTCTTAATTTATATTCTGAAAACTTGCATTCTTAATAATATGTTTCTGTTGCCTTTCCCATGAAGGACATCTCTATGCATCAAATTCTTGGACCACACCAAGTTTTCCCTCCATACTCAGATTTTTCCCCATTGTGTTTTGGTCTTCAGAATCTGTGGAAGAAGAATATTTTTTGTTGAAATCTTGGGTAATTTTTTTTATCAGCCCATTTCAAAATTTTAACCAGCATTTCCCTAAGTATGTATTTCTCTTTGGTTTAAGAATAAGAATGTTTAAGAAGCATAATCAACTCTTCATTCTTCTCTCTTATATGGGAGCTTTGGTTACATTTATTCTAATTTACAACTATAATTTTTATGTTGGATGTCTCTCTCTACACTTTTTCATGTCACTGTTTTCTCAGCTTTGTTCTTTTCCTTAAGAGTTTCTCAAGTTTATTTTCCACAATGCCATTTTATGTCCATTTGAATTTTAATCTAATATTAAAGGTTTAATTTATTAAAACTCCTTCTTCTCACTCATTTCCACTTTCAGATTCTCCTATTGTTTTTCAGTCTCAGCCTGTTTTGTTTTGTTTTGTTTCTTTTTCCTTACAGTTACTGTTTCTGTTACATTAAGATAAATTCTTCTACCATCCTTTTGGAAAAAGAATATTCTAACATCTTTTTTCTGATTCTTTTAATAACTGATTTTAAGGTACTTATTTCTTCTTCCTTGAGTTTCTATTAGTTTAAAGATACTATTTTCTCTATTTCTCTATCCATTACTTCATAATAAATTAGACTTCATTAAAATTTAAAACTTCTGCTCATCATTCTGCCATCTATAATGCATCCATATAATAGACTGTTATAGTCTTTAGTAATTATTATGTATATATAATTTGGAAAAATTATTCAGTAATTGTTAGCTGAGAAGAGGAAGTTACTAAAGAGAGAGAATAGTGTAATCCCATCTTTGCTTTAAGTATAAATATACAATTTAATTATTTGTTGAATAAATATTTGTTTGGCACCTACTAATTGCCAATGATTTGTTTGCCAAATGAGACAAACTCCCTGCCCTCATGATGAGTACATTCTACTGGGGGAGAATGCTAAAAGCAAATAAATAATGTAAGTGTTTTAAATCATTAAACATGGGATGATTCATCTGAAAGAAACAAATAGGGTGGTAGAATCCAGAATATAGTGACCAGCTCAAATAGGGTAAGCAAGATGACCTTGCTGTGACTTTACCTTGGGAAAGATAGCTCAGTTGAGCTTGGCAGGAGGACAAAAAAATGTCCATTCTGTGCCCAAGGGAAGTCTCTCCACACAGAGGGAAAAACAAGTGCAAAGGCCAAAAGGTAGGGAGGGATTTGTTGTGTTTGGAAAGTAAATTAATAAATGGAGCTGTCTACCTGGAGTGTATTTATAGGGAGGAGCAGGGACATGAGAAGCAGATTGACATGCAAACCACATCCAGACTATGGAGGACCTTGAAGGCATTGCTAAGAAATTTAGATTTTTTCTCAGAGCTAGGAAATGAAAGGTTTTTGGTGAACCAAAATTAAAATTCAGAGTTTACTCCATTTTTAAATTAATATTGTATTTATTAAAGTTGCAAGTCATAAACTTAGCTCTACTATAAGCTTTTAAGAAAATTTATTCTTCAATTTCAAATATTAACACATTTTAATAAGCAAGGAGGCTGATTGATATTTGACCCCATTTAAAAACTCAATTAATTTATTGCCTTGAAGCACTTTACCCTGCATGTATAAATTTTTGATTTTATTTCCAATTTTACAACTGTTTGAACTTTCCTAAGTATATGCTTAAGTAATTATAATAAATATATTACAAATATAATGATTCTTGTAGTCTCTCAAATGTCCCAGTAATGTGTATAAACTTAGTATGCTTTCAAAGAAATGCAAATTTAAATTAATTGTACTGATTTTCATATTTTTAAGCTGAAATCACAAGGTTAACTTATTGACACAATAATATGTAAGGTATTCTTATACTCTACAGGTAATTAGCATAACAAATGTACACAAATTATGTCAAAACTATTATGTTTTTATTTTCTTTATATCTATACTTAATTCTAAAATCTCCCTGGAGTTAAAGGGGCTTACACAAAGCGAAAAATTATAATGCCTCAAACAACTTTGAGCATGCTTTTCCAAGGGAATATTTAGAGTTTCTTGGCATGCTGAAACTGCTTAATAATCAGACTTCATCTCTGGGTGTGATACTAGCTGCAGCTACACACATCCAAGGGCAATTCTTCTTCCCACTCTGACTGCCAAGCCAAATCGCATTTTGTAGTCCTTTTTGTAGCTAAGATCAAAGTCACAGCATTGACTAATTTGCATGTCAGTTTAGTCTCTACCTCCCACCCAGGTGGCTTCTCCACTTGATTGAAGTTAACAAATCTAGTTACTGTTTCCATTCATCCTCAATTTTTATCGTATTCTTTCTATCTTTTAGAACCACAATTTTTAGATATTAAGGTAACATCAGATTCAATTTGGGGATGCCCTGATGGCTTTATCTGACAACAACAGTAAGAAGTCATTGAAGCAGGGGTGTGATATGAAAAATATTACATTTTCAAAATACTACTCTGGCAACTCTGGGGAAAATAAGAGTCAGAGTGGCTTCAGAGAGACCAGCCAGAGGCTCTTGCAGCACTTCAGGTGAGAGACTGCCTTGTGATTCCAGTGGAGGACTGCATGGACCTCTCCATCCTCAACCCAGGTATGGCCCTCCTCTTCAGGAAACCATGTCTCCTTCCACAAACTCCTCGCAAACCTGGAGAGGAAGACATACGGGAACAAGAGAGGGAGCAGATCCCATCCAGCCAACCAGACCAGTCCAGTGATACCATCTCAATCACATCACCCTCCTTCCTACCTGTATTAAGGCGAAGAGATATAGGAACCCAGCAAAGAAAGAAGCCAAGAAGGAGAGAAACCATCATGGAGGTAGAGAGACCTGAACTGGACTGGAAATAGGATCCCAGAATTGCAAATGGTACATTCTTAAATCTAAGAAGAGTTGGCCACCCTGGAAATGCTCACAGGTATTGCCCTTTTCCAAGCTCTCCAGTTGGTGATGGGAGGAAGGGAGAGAAATAAAAATATCTTTTGCACCTACATTGCATCTACATTTCTTTTATTATTTCACTCAAATCTATGAGAAGAAGGAGACTTATTATTAATCACGCTTTGTACAAAGACATTGAAGTATACAGATGTTAAGCAGTTAGCCCAAGATAACATCCAAATGTGTACACACACACACACACACACACACACACACAGGACAGAGCTACTACTAGAGTTTCTGAATCCATTCCTTCCTTCAGGAATGAAACTTCTCAAAGCCACACTAGCCACCCCATTTCTAGCTGATTTTTCACAAGATAAAAATAGTATTAAGTGCTCACTAGTGCTAGAGGCACCACATGTAGGGAAAATAAAGTTTGTGAGATTACTGTTTGGTTCATTGGTTTGTCCCCTGTGCCAAGCACTGGGTCTGGCAAGTGTTAATTGTTTGACAAATATTTAACCAGATGTTTGTTGCTAGGTATGTCCCACTGATATGGTTTGGCTCTGTCCCCACCCAGAATCTCATCTGGAATTGCAATCTCCATAATCCCCATAAAGCCCATAATTCCTACATGTCAAGGGAGAGACCCGGTGGAGGTAACTGAATCATGGAGGTGGTTTCCCCCATGCTCTTCTTGTGATAGTGAGTGAGTTCTAATGAGATCTGATGGTTTTATAAGGGGCTTTTCCCCCTTCAGTGGGCACTTTTTCTTCCTGCTGCCTTGTGAAGAAGGTTCCTTGCTTCCTTCCTGAGGCCTCCCCAGTCATGCTGAACTGTGAGTCAATTAAACCTCTTTCCTTTATAAATTACCCAATCTTGGGCAGTTCTTTAGAGCAGTGTGAAAATGAACTAATACACCCAACTTTTCTCAAAGAGAAGCATTTTGTGGGTACAGTACATTCAAAATAAGAATGGACTGTTGGGCTCAGTTCCTGCAGCATTGTGCTAGACTGGCAGCCCTAAAGCCCTCTGCTAGGACCCAAGGGGCCCCTCGGTGCTTCCCATGAGAACCCAGGATCCCCTCCCTCTGCCCTGACCCTACAGGTAGATGGCACTCTGGCTGCTTCTCAGGCCTCCCCCAAATCCTGACTCTGTTGTTCCTCCTCTGGTACCTTTAATTAGCACATTGGATTGGTCAGAAAAGCCCTCTTCCTTCCAGTGGAAATAAACAAAGTCCAACCAAATGAGAACAAGCAAAGGCTACTTATCTGAGCTTGCTATAGCAAGGGAGTAACCACCGTCACTTGGGCTTTGACAGAGACTCAAAGGCAGGCAGAGGAGTGGAAAGCTTGATGGAAAAAGAAGGAAAGGCTCAGACATGTCCTGACTGGAGGCTGTTGTCATGGAAAGCCATAGGTGGAATTAACTAGAAGTGGGACATCCTATGTGATTGGTTAGGGGGGCATTTTTGGCTTTCTCTGGTTGGTCCTAAGTTAGAAGTGAAGACAAAACTGGGGACACTGTCTGTTATTAAGCCCTGGATACTTAGGGCTGATTGTAACAGAAGTTGTTTGGCTTCCTGAGTTGTTTCTGGAGATAGGAATCTGACTTCCTACAAGTCTGACATAGCAGACTGACTTCCTAAGTTGTGGATAATGGGTTGGTATCCTGGGCTAGTTGTGGCACATTGTAGGTTATAGTTCTATTTTCATCTCTGCTCTGGCCATAGTCTGTATACTCAGTCTCTCCCTCCTGTACTGAATTCTGCTCTTAAGCCAAAATCAGAAGTGCCTTTTATCTTCATTTTTTAATGAGGCTTAGAGCAATACAGCTCCTGCATGTGACTTGCTTCCTACTATAACCTCTTTCTTCCTTAGAATCTGATCAGATAAGAAAGCTGAGCTGAGAAATAATTTAGGTATCATGAGCTCACAATTGTCCTACCCTTAGGACCCCTTACTCAAAAAAAGCTACCTTCTTTCTTCCCAGGATAAATGTTCTCATCAGCTGCTCTACCTGAGGCAGGAACACACTCACCAGATTGCCCTCGGAGGAGGGACTTGCCCTCATTTGAGGGAGCCCCATCAGCAGACAGCCCCCAGCTGCAAGCTTTCTCTGCCTCCACCTCAGCTACCAGAGCCACCTGACCCTGGGTCCCAAACCACACCCAGCTACTGAGCAAGGCAGGAGCAAGAAGATGCCACCATTTTGGCCCAGGGAAGACAACTCTAGCCAGATTTCTTGGGCCTACAGCATCATTTCACAGCTTCCTCTGCTCAGATCTCACCCTTCCATTCACGGCTGCAGATTTCTGATAAAATCTTGCACCTCGAACTCCATGTTAACCGCTGCTTCTGGAGAATCCAACCTGTGACTCTAACTCAGAGTCTGCTGCCACAGGCTCCAGGTGCTTAGCCCTGCAGGTGAGCCTCATCAACATACATATGAATACACCCTCAGTTCACAGCTTCACGCCTCACTATGTAACTGAAGTTTAAGAGTAAACACACACAGCAGTGTACCAGTGTAATTGTTGTTCTCTGGCTAACTGTGTGTGTAAACAAGACCTGACGGAGATGAGCAAGTGGCAGCTCATAGTCTGCCCCTTGGTCCTTGATATGCAAGAATCTAATTTAAACCCAGAGAGGAGTCTCTCCAGCTCTTCTCTGTAGAAGTGATGGGGCAGCTGGGCATTCTCATAGCTCCCCTGTGCCCCATAATCTTAGGTATGAGTGTAACATTGAACCCACAATGTCCTGGTCAATAATCAAAGAATAGAAAAATAGAAGAATAGAAAAGTCAATTGAAAGAGGAAGATGATTGAATTTAGCAAAGTATTGCTTTCAGTCATTCCTGATTTATAGTTTAACCCCCAGGCTCAGAGTCTCAGGCCGGCGTAGGAATGTAGCACAAATCCTCTGAGCTCTGGGCTGGTTTGGGAGCAAGCTGTCTGGGTTTCAGTCAGTGCAAACACAAAACCATTGGCAAGCACAGACTGTGGCTCCAGAAAGCTACTGGATTAAGGAGCAAACTTTTTCATTGGTGTTAAATTAAACATGATCCAAATCCTCACATGACTAATATTTTGTACTTTTTTTCTCATCAAAGGTGATTTATTGAGTAGAGGAAATGGACATTAGGAGTAAATAGCAAAGCCAATGAGCATGAGTATGTAGAGGGAGAAAAATGCACTAATTTGGCCTCCATTTGCTGGTGAATCACCCCCTACAGAATTATCACCAGCAATGAGAAAATACATCCATCAAGCCGACAGAGTACTGCAGAGTCTGCGAACAAAAGCCAAGGAACCAGCCACTGCCTTCTGTTTTCCCAATGGGAAAGTATTCTGAAATTCAGAGAGCAAAGACAAGAGTCCCCAGTTGTTCATATTACCCTCAAATGAAACCTCATTACTATAAGTCATTATGTTCCAGTAGCTTTATCTCTAATGTCTTTAAGCTGCAAGACTGTGAATATTTCATCCGACATGAACAAGCCCAGGATAACTTGTGGTTTGAGTCATTATAGAATAACAGACGGCAACCTGAATCACTTGAAAAACGTCGAATCAAATTAGATCAAGGTGGCAGACTGAGAACATAGACCTCTTCTTCTGTCCCAAGTGCCCAGAAATACAGGAAGATGGGAAAGAGTGTAGGTGTGTGTGTGTGTACAGGACAATAGTTGTTCACCAGCATTATAAAAGAATTATCAGTGGGCCAGAAATCTGGCTAATTCTCCAAAAATTGAAGGCAAATGAGGTTGGTTTGGTAGAGTAAACAGCAGCCCCAAACTCGCCCCAGGTGAAGGGAACTATGAAAAATAGGAGCAAAGTTGGGTTTTGTACTCTCAGCCTGGATGTCCAGTTCTATGGAACTAGGAAAGTCATCAGGGCTATGGAAACACATTTAGAGGATTTAGAGCAGCCAGTGGGGTCCATTCTGCCCTCACCATTCCCTCACTCCCTATCTCACATCAGAAGGAAAGATTTTTCCCTAGACTCTAGCAGTTAGTTTGAATGCTTGGGTTGGAAAGACTGGTTTGTGCCAATAGTAACTTCTGACAAATAGGAGAAACAGGAAACTCAAAAACAAAGCACTCATATGCTCCACCTGAAAGCACATCCTATCCCTTTCTCCAAAGTCAGTAGAATCAGGTTGCAGTCAACAGGAACACAATCACACAAGTGCAAACTGAGACTCAGTTTGAAAATGAGTACATGGGCAAGAAATAGAAAATATTTCAGGAAAACTAACACTTAGACACAAAAGACAACAAATGGAAAAACTGATGCACAATGAAATTAAGCTAATGCAGCAAACAAAAGGGGATTTTAAAGGAAATATGGTAATAACCTTAGTGTTATAGGAGAAGCTATCTCATCTACAAAATAAAAATGAGTTGTCTGACAAATAGCCAATTAGAGACCTTGGAATAAAGGAGCATAACTTTCAAAAATCCTCAAATAAGCCAAATATCAAAATAGGCACCACTGAAGAATAAGTTACTAAATTGGAGGACAGAGTTGGAAAATTCCCTGGGAACTCTATACATAAGGGCAAAAAAAGTATGAAATGAAAGTCTATAAATATCAAAACATGCTATAAAGTTCTAGCAGCTAACACGCATATACTGGGTCCTGGTATATCAACAACCACAGGTAAGTTGAAAAAAATAAAAAGCCCATACCCAAAATGTTATAAATCATTCTACTATAAAGACACATGCACACGTATGTTTATTGCAGCACTATTAACAACAGCAAAGACTTAGAGCCAACCCAAATGTCCATCAATGATAGGCTGGATAAAGAAAATGTGGCACATATACACCACGGAATACTATGCAGCCATAAAAAAGAATGAATTCATGTTCTTTGCATGGACATAAATGAAGCTGGAAACCATCATCCTCAGCAAGCTAGCACAGGAACAGAAAACCAAACACCACATGTTCTCACTCATAAGTGGGAGGTGAACAATGAGAACACATGGACACAGGGAGGGGAACATCACATACCAGGGCCTGTTGTGGGGTGGGGGGTGAGGGGAGGGAGAGCATTAGGACAAATATCTAATGCATGCAGGGCTTAAAACCTAGATGACAGGTTGATAGGTGCAGCAAACCACCATGGCGCATGTATACCTATGTAACATATCTGCACATTCAGCATATGTATCCCAGAACTTAAAGTAAAATAAATAAATAAATTAATTAATTAAAAAGCCCATGATCCAATATATTACATATGGACATATGTGATAAATCTGGAGATTTAACTGCTCTCCTTTTGAAAAACAGCTTCTGCTTCCTACTGGGCCTGAGGAAAGACTGAAGACCACACCTTGGGTGTCAGGTGACCCAGCATCCTGAGTTTCCCACCATGAGCCAGGTGTTGTCTGACCCTCCCAGTCACAAGACTGTGCTAAGAAGCAATCTACCAACATATGGGAACGGTATCATGATGGCTTTGTAACATGTCACCTGGGTTAGACTGAACCACATTTCCCTGAAATCCCTCTCTCGTATGTTTCTGGTTATGGTGAGCCAAAGCGAGATTCTTGGGATTCTTGGAAGGCTGAAAAGAAGACGTAGCTATTTGCAGTGCATGTACAGTTGTTGCTCATCCATTGACTCACCTCGTTAGCATAAAGCGGCATCTGGACCTGCAAATACTCTACCTTATCCTACATCCTTCCTTAGCTTTTCTGAGTTTGGGGCCAGGAATATGTGTTTATAACCTCCATGATAAAGGGTCATCAAGACCAGAGGTTTTCATTCATCCTCATAGGGTTCCAGCTCATGCTCGCAAGGTTGCAATCTACTCATGATCTCCCCTTCCTGACACTCCTGCTCAGTGGACTTGCAAATGCAACAGCCTTACAGAGGCTGCTCAACCAGCTCCTACATCACATAAGCCAATTCCCTCTAACAAATCTCATATATGTTAAACTCCTACTGGTTCTTCTCTGGATGGATCCTGATGGACACAGATATATAAGAGACCAAGCTCAAGCAAATCCAGAAGGTACAAATAAGCAACGTGAGCAGGAGTCTCAGGCTCCTTCAACACCAACTCCAGTTAAAATTGCCTCCTGTCCCTCAATCCACACCAATGACCTCCTAGGGTGTTCCTTATGACCAACTGACTAAGGAAGAAAAACTTCAGCATGATATGCTGGTACCACTAGAAAGTGGAAAGCTGCAGCACTGCCACCCAATGAGGGATGACACAGAAAGACAAGGTGAAAAAATATTCTCCACTGGGCAGAGGGGGTCCACTCCACATTCAGCAGTACACGTCCACTATGATGGAAGTGAGTGACAGATGGCCAGAGGTATAGATCAACACTGATTCATGGGCAGTTACTAATTGTTTGGCTGGATGGTCAGGGACTTCCATGTTTAGAAGACAGGTGACAAGGATATCTGGGGAAAGGTATGTATATGAACCTCTCAGACTGTGAGATATTGTGTCTCCTGTAAATGCCTATCAAAGGGCATTCACTACAGAGGAGATCCTTAATAATCAGGTGGATAAAAAGACATGCTCTGCAGAAGCCAGTCACCTGCTTCAGATTCACAGTCATTTGTCTTTCTGTCTTTTCTTTTTTTCTTTTCTTTTTTTCTTTTTTTGAGACAGAGTGTCACTCTGTCACCCAGGCTGGAGTGCAATGGCGCGATCTCATCTCATGGTAACCTCTGCCTCCTGGGTTCAAGCGATTCTCCTGCCTCAACCTCCCAAGTAGCTGGGATTACAGGCGCGTGCTACCATACCCAGCTACTTTTTGTATTTTTAGTGGAAACGGCATTTTACCATGTTGGCCAGGCTCGTCTTGAACTCCTGACCTCAAGTGATCCGCCCTCTTTGACCTCCCAAAGTGCTGGGATGACAGGCATGAGCCACCATGCCCGGCATGTCTTTCTGTCTTTTTTTCTACTGCTTCTTCCCCTTATAATAGTGCTTCTCAAACTGAGATGATTTTACGCCCAGGAGTGCACATTAGCTGCTCAAAGCCCCAACATAAACAGGGCTCACCTTCCTTGAGCATCAGTTATTTTTTTCAATGATGAGCAGTGGAAATGTTATCTTTACATTGGGGAGTAAAATGCAATACTCATCCTAATGTTTTTAACTCACATAAGACTGGAAATAACATTTTCAACTGGTGCTATGCCTTGCCCTCACTCCCCTCACCACCCCAACTGCAGCCCAGCACTGCTCTGCACCAGCAAGGCATCTGTACACAACCAACAATGGCCTTAGCCACCAAATTATTCTTAGTTCCAGTATTTGCAATAATGAGCAACACAACAGAATTACCTTCAACCCCCTCTAGAATACTGGATAACCTGTTAGATAATATTTTATTGAGAATTTGTTCCATATGTATGTAATGATCATTAGGTTCATAAAAGAAATTTAAAATTAAATCTTCATTATTTCTGATTATAAGTTTTTAAAAACTAAGAAGAAAAGAAGAGCTATTAAGCAAATAGTATTGCATAACATTAACTTTAGGCAAACTGATAATAAATATTAAGCTCATTCCTGATGGCAAAACACAGCTGGCATCCCTCGTTTCCTTATGTAGTCACTGAGTCTGCTATCAGAGAAGGTGCATAGTGAATGGAAGAAAAAGCGCTGTAATAGAGCAGGGTTTCTCAACAGCAGCCCCATTGACATTGGGGCTGCATGTTTGGAGGGAGTGGAGCAATATTCTGTACATTGTAGGGCATTTAGCAGCATCCCTGACCCCTACCCACTAAATGCCAGCAATACCGCCCCTGCCCAGTGGTGACAACCAAACATGTCCCCTGGGAGGCAAAATAGAGACAATAGAACACAGATAACAAGAGACATGGAAGCTAATGTCTTTTTAAAGCAGACACACATTCTGCTTTGACTCTTGTGGCTTCTAAAAGAAAATTAATTCTACTGTAGAACAACCGCCTGCGTCCTGCCAGCAAGAAAGTGCAACCCATCCTCACTGTGGCAAGGGTTGTTTTAAACTGAAACAAAGAAAAGGTGTGGGAAAATCTGCTGTTCCAGGAGCCTCTCACTTTTCTTGGATATGAATCTTAATTCCATTCCTCTGAAAGAAGTCTCTTGGAAGGGCTGCTTACATTTCTTTCCACATACCAGAGATTGTTTGTGGTAGATAAAGCCCAGCTCACACTATTCATTTCAGAATGCCGCCAACGGCAGCCTGGTCCCCAGACATTACTGAGCTGGGAGCCATTTTCTTTGCTTTCGCAGCAGTGGCCAGAAGTGCTGACATCCTGAGAGTCTTAGATGGCATCTGAAACTGCTCAATAAAGAAATCAGGGCTGACCTATGGACATGTTAACCGTGCACCTGAATGTCAAGAGCTGACCTAATTTCATAAGGAGCTGGTGACATCATATCAATAATGCATTCATTTGATTCCAGTGGAATGCATTGTGTTGAAAATATGTGTGTCCCCAAAGTCCCAAAGTAAAACTGCAATCCAATTGTAAGAACAGCTGCCAAAGAGCCTCTGCCTGCTCCCCTGAAATCACTTTCACCTACATGATCTGCATTTTTTTTCATTGCTCAAGAGTGCACCCAGCCCTGGGTTGGCGGGGGTCCCCAGGTTCCTTTACATTCTGTTTCTACTGTTAGATCTTACTTCAAACCTGAGGAACCCAGCTCTCCTCAGGGAAGGATAGGAATTTGCCTTGTGGGTATGGGAAGGAGGGACAAAGGGATGATTTATGACAGAGGAAGTGTGAGCGCCTCACTCCACTACAGACCTTCCTCTCTCTGCTTCTCCTTCACCTTTGCATTTCCCATGAAAATGTTCTGTGCCTAGTAATCTAGAAAATGCAACAAACAATACATACATTTGGATATTTTTTTAAGGAGATCCTTTTTTAAGAAAGCTACCGAGCTCGTTTCATTAAATTCATCTGAAGATTACTCTTTTTTTTTTTTTTTTTTTTTTTGAGATGGAGTCTCACTCTGTCACCCAGGCTGGAGTGCAATGGGGCGATCTCAGCTCACTGCAACCTCTGCCTCCTGGGTTCAAGAGATTCTCCCTCCTCAGCCTCCCAAGTAGCTGGGATTACAGGTGCATGCTACCACACCTGACTAATTGTTGTATTTTTAGCAGATACGGGGTTTCACCATGTTGTCCAGGCTGATCTCAAACTCTGACCTCAAGTGATCCACCCGCCTCGGCCTCACAAAGTGCTAGAATTACTGGCGTGAGCTACCCCGCCTGACCGCCTTTTTTTCATAAAACTCAAACCATGTCTACCTTTTGTTTTACCTGTCCTTTCCATACACAGTCAGATGCTAGGAAGCTGGGATTGCTGTTAATTTTTCTGTTTTACAAAAAGGGAAACTATTAAATAAAAGGCCTCAATGGCATAATTCTAACTACATCTCAGTTCTTCCAACTGTTGCCCCCAGGGTTCTCATCACTGCACTTACGCAACCTCACTACTGCTCTCAATGTTGTCCAACCACTGTGAGCCATGGCATGGGTTTTCCGAATGGCTCTATTTTCAAAATAAAGAACATACATGTGAAACAAGAATTCAAGGATTATTCTTTGACAAAGCCAACAAAAGTTCCTCAAAGCAAATCTTTACCAAAAGAAATACGTAACATTGAGTAGATAAAAACTCAAGGTACAAATTACTGCCTGCAATCCTCTAAGTTGAATAAATGCATGACTCTTCCGTTAAAATATGTGATTATATGCAGGAGAGTGGTAAAATCTAAATATATTTTTTCCATAAAAATCTTATAAAATCTATTTAAGGAAAATGGGTCTTCAGTGGAAGATTAAGACCTCAGGAAAAAAGCAGGTTGAAACTGTCCTAATTTATAGCCCATTTGAAGGGTCTGGTTTTTGTGAGGGAGTTTATTGGTACATTAGGAACGCTGCAGAGATGTAAAGTATGCATGCAATCAGCAGTGAACTGAATAGTAGAAAACTAGGCAAAGGCTTCGGATCTGGCTGAGGAGGGGGGACTCCTTCTGAGCAAAAATATTAGCCACTTGGGTCATCCTGAAGCCAGGCAAATAGTTGATAGAGACTGAACTGACATTAGATCTTCAACTTCAATAGAGAACTTCGAACTGACATTAGATCTTCAACTCAGTTTACAGGTACAATTATTCCACTGATGAAAAAAATGCTCAGATTATCACACTGTCTTTCAGAAAATGGGGGGAAAGCTGCTTTTATGCTTTTATTGTTATTACTGTTTTCTTCAGAGTTTGGGAACTCACAACAGAGCCTCAAATATTCAACACACTTGGAATCTCAAAAGTTAGATAGAGTAAGACATTAAAGGCAAGTCACTGACCTCGAAAATAAAAAAGTCACTGGGTGCCAGGCATGGTGGGTCACACCTGTAATCCCAACACTTTGGGAGGCCAAGGCAGGAGGATCACTTAAGCCCAGGAGTTCAAGACCCGCCTTGGCAACATGGTGAGACCCCTTCTCTACAAAAAAAATTAATTAATTAAAAATTTAAAAATAAGCAAAAAGAGAAAAGTCACTAGGTCACCACATTATTTGTCTGGAACTCAGGGTTGTCAAGGGATGAAAATGCTGGCACCAAATGGAGAAATTATTTTCCGATACAACCTTCATTCCTAAAGTCCAGACTCAAGCATGATGAGTAAGATGTTAAACTAAACACTGATAAAAATGTCTTTCCCAAGACCAAGTCAAACAAGGTTACAGGAGAGGCAAGGAAAACACCACATGACATTTTTGAAAACCTGTAGGAAATAGAAAATAGAAACTAAATGACTCAGCAATATAGTCTAGAGAACATGCGCAAAGCCCTTATGAGCAGACAAAGTGAAATGCCCATAAAAAAGAAGTGTGAGGCCGGGCGCGGTGCCTCACGATCCCAGCACTGTGATCCCAGCACTTCGGGAGGCCGAGGCAGGCAGACCACGAGGTCAGGAGATCAAGACCATCCTGGCTAACACAGTGAAACCCTATCTCTACTAAAAATACAAAAAAAATTAGCTGGGCGTAGTGGTACGCGCCTGTAGTCCCAGCTACTTGGGAGGCTGAGGCAAGAGAACCGGTTGAACTCAGTAGGTGGAGGTTGCAGTGAGCTGATATCATGCCACTGCACTCCAGCGTGGTGACAGAGTGAGACTCCATCTCAAAAAAAAAAAAAAATACAAAGAAAATAAGTGTGAAAATGTCATTTCCCTCTTGCCTCATGGAATGAACTAGATTCTGAGCATTTGAAGGCAAAGGGGCATATTTTAAACCCTGCTGGTAATTTCTTCTCAGCTCACTTGATCAAGACCCCAGACAACAATTCTATCTTAATAATGTTTTCTTATGAGAGGATGGCTGGGTCTTTCTTCTGTAGCTTCTGAGGGACAACCAGCACATGGTAAGGTCAAAGTCATGGTTTTCATGAAAATGACATGAATTCCCTCAGCAAAGTCTGAGTCCAACAGAGGAAGAGATCTAGAAACAGCTCAAGCATGAGCAGAACCAGCTGCCCTGGCAGACGTGGGTCTTTGTCCTCTGGCGACGACTGAGTGTAAAGAGCCCTTTGTAGGTGTAGAACAGGAAGGCCTAGATGAAAGGAAGAAAATTTGGAAAAACACAAACCCAGGCCCTGGGCCAGCTTTAGGGGTACAGAACCGGTACCGTCACAGAGGACTCCTTTTCAGAAGGACTGCACACTTGGGGTTTTATGCTCTGTGGTCACCATCTTAAAATTCTTAAAAACTTTATCTCTGCATTTGCACTTTGTAAGTCCAGTGGGTCAATGGAGCAAGCTTGAGGGCTTGGAGCCTCAGCTCCCCTGCAGTCCCACCTCCTGGCCTGCCCTGGCCGGATCTCAGTAGGCCACTCCTGCTGATCCCGGCTTCCTGCCCCCCAGTGGACCCCCACCAGACTCCCACCTCCCAGGTCCCAACCAGTGACTGCTGCTGCTCTCTGCCCACAGCAGGAGCATGGGCCCAGATGTGGGAGAGTGCCCTGCAGCATCTCAGAGGACCATGGCTGCAGCTGTCTTCACACCGGGTGGCAGCACAATAACACCTTAGGCAATCTCTCTTACTCTCTCTCTCTCTTTGTCTCTCCCACTTACCCTCATCAAGGTATGAGGCACCTGGCATTGAGGTTATTAACCCTTAGAAGTTGCCCATTGATAGGATTTGGCTGTGTCTCCACCCAAATCTCACCTTAAATTGTAATAATCCCCACATGTCAAGGGCAGGGCCAGGTGGAGATAATTCAGTCATGGGGGTGGTTTCCCCATACTGTTCTTGTGGTAGTGGATAAGTCTCACGAGATCTGATGGTTTTATAAATGGGAGTTCCCCTGCACACACTCTCTTGCCTGCTGCCATGTAAGATGTGCCTTTGCTTCTCCTCTGCCTTCCACCGTGATTGTGAGGCTTCCCCAGGCATGCGAGACTGCGAATCCATTAAACCTCTTTCCTTTATAAATTACCAAGTTTTGGATATGTCTTTATTAGCATCATGAGAACAGACTAATATACCCATTCATGGTGGACTGGGGCCAAGGGCTGTGGAAAAAAAGGAGATTGACTTACCTGCTCCTCCTACCAGTGCTGGGGCATGGCATCTGGTCCAGAAGCTGGCAAATGGTTAGACAGGGAATTTGCAAGTCACAGAAATGGACACCTGGGTGCCTGTGAAGGTCTAGCCTTGCCTGGCCAGTATCCCCATGCCCAAGGGAGCATGCCATTAAATACAAAATAAAAAACACCATGAATTGTGGACAAAGATACCACGAATTAAGAAAATGAAAGGTTTTATATATATATATATATTATGAAAGGTTATATTTTAGTATCTTTTTTTTTTTTTTGAAATGGAGTTTTGCTCTTGTTGCCTAGGCTGGAGTGCAATGGCATGATCTCGGCTCACTGCAACCTCCGCCTCCCAGGTTCAAGTAATTCTCCTGCCTCAGCCCCCCAAGTAGCTGGGATTACAGGCATGATATTTTAGTATCTTTAATGGCATTCATTTTTCTTGCTTTTTGAAAGCAAGGAGTCCTGCATTTTCATTTTGCACTGAGCCCTATGAATGATGTGGCCAGCCTTGTCTAGCACATTCAAAAGCCAAAGATGTCCCATAGGCAGTGAGCAGCATTCAAGAAATGTCTGGGAGATGAACTCTTCATTCACAAAGCTGGAAGAGACCCAATATTAGATACATTGCTCTTCTGGAGACTGAATCTTAAAACATAACAATGAAGACAAAATTATAACTGTGTATGCCATACAATGGACACGGGAACTCCTGCCAAACCCCAGATAGAATCCTGATAGTATTGTTTGAGCACTTAGATCAAGATATCCCTAAAGTGATTTTACTATAGACACAAGTCTCTGGAACCCAAAGATTCCCTTAGCTACTCAAGCTAATTGGAGGTGGGCTCCTGTAACATTCAACTGGAAGAGTCTTAAGTGGTGCAGAGTCACTAAGATCAGTGGTTGCTGGAAAGGATGATTTCCAATCTCATTCCTCAGCACACTAAAGTTTCCATAAGCTCCCAGAAAGAGGCTTGGTAGAAAAGATGCATGTTACATCATATCAGGCTGATAGACTGATACACCTCCCCAACCCCCAGCCCCCATTGATTCAAGACTATATTCGAAGAAAAAATTAAGTTACTTGAAAGTTTGTTCTGGCCGGGCACGCTGGCTCATGCCTGTAATCCCAGCACTTTGGGAGGTCAAGGCGGGCAGATCACTTGAGGTCAGGAGTTCGAGACCAGCCTGGGAACATGGCAAAACCCTGTCTCTACTAAAAAAAGTGCAAAAATTAGCTGGGCTTGGTGACGGGAGCCTGTAATCCCAGCTACTCAGGAGGCTGAGGCAGGAGAATCGCTTGAACCCGGGAGGTGGGGGTTGCAGTGAGCCGAGATCGTGCCACTGCACTCCAGCCTGGGAGACAAGAGTGAGACTTTGTCTCAAAAAAAAAAAAAAAAAGAGAGAGAGAGAGAAAATTTGTTCCAACATCCATGGAAAATAATAAAGATAGGCAAGACATCATGAGCCAACTTTGATGGGAAGATAATCCTGAACAATGGATCAGCTGGAAATTAAAAGGCAAAGAAGTTTCTAGAGTCAGGAAATGTAATCATATTCATGAAAAAGGGGAGATCTACTCCTATAAAAGGGTTAACTCTGGATTGCATATATGGTTCATAAGTTTTAGCAATAGTGGCAATTTTGGAAGGAACAGAAAAGAGTAAGTTGCTCAGTGCAGAGAACAAAAATCATGGCTGTTTTGCTCACAAGAGACAGAATAAGGGGTTTACAGTTTGGGTTATAGAGTTTGCTTTAGGATCTAGAATGTATATTGATATCGTTGCTGACAATAATTTCAAAGGCAAAAAATGATTCTTATTTTATTCTGGAGTCCCCTTTTACTTGTTAGCAAAACTCGCTATTGCAAACAATTCATTATGTGTCATGTTCTCCTTCGTTAATGGTTAAAGGATACTGAGCTAAATGCTTTACATACTTTACATACTTCATCGTGTTTAGTCCTCACATCTCTAGAAGATAAATTCGATTACTGTTTCCATTTTCCAGAAACTGAGACTTGGAGGGTTTACATATCTTGCCCAATAGCTCAGCGAAAACTAGCAAATCCAGGGCTCATCCAGGTATGTCTGGCTGCCCATGCTGTGAGCTTTTATATGTTACACAATTACACAGTTTTTCATGAGCCAGAGAGGCCTGGGATGTTCACAGCTTCTACAGGAAAATTTCAAGAGGGGGAGGGGAGAGTACACACTGCAGACTCTGCCTTTCTGTCACCAGTTTTGTTATTGTGGTGGTTGTTACTGTAGAGATGGAAGTCCTGCAATGTTGCCCAGGCTGGCCTCAAACTCCTGGGCTCAAGTGATCCACCGGCTTCAGCCTCCCAAGTAACTGGGACTACAGGTGTGTGCCACAGCACATGACATATACTGCCAGATTTTTATTCATATAGCCCTTTTGCTCTAATGATTAACAAAGAATAGTATTACCATCTTGACTTCTACTTCTCAAAAGACAATCTCCTTATAAGTTTAAAATAAAAATTTATTTGATCATACTCATAGCAAGATGAGAAAAAAATTACAGTTAAAAATTATTTTATTTCAAAAAATTATTTTGAAAGAATGACTTTAATAAAAATCCAAATTATATATAGTCAGTATAAAGTTTTGCCACATATATGTCAGGTACCTAGCACTTGATGCTAAGGGAAACCTGAACATTTTACAAACACCCAAAAACAGTGTAAACTGTGTTTAGCTGTCACTGGACATTGGGTTGGCTCTGACCCCATGTCAAAGATCTGCTAGGTACGCAAGCTTTCTGCCATTGATCAAAATGGTTTCTTTCATGGTCTCTCCCAATTATTGGAATATTTATCGTAACCAAAAGAAAGCACTAGTAATATTTTCACTTCTGTGAAAATGGAAAACCTCACTTATAAAAGTGTCACTAGGACCAGAAATAAGAAGGCAGACTTGACTTTGCCTGGACTCCTCTCTACCCTTCCCAGCATGGAATAAAAACATAGAGATGAACACTAGAGGGCAACATCGTTCCTCAAATATATACTCTAGAGCAAAACTAGGGATGTCTGAAATTCCTCAATATTTTTTCTTCCCTTAAAGAAGACTCCCTTTTGGAAGAATAGTTGTATTTTCCAGTGGCAGGAAATAATGCATCACATTCGGTATATTTCACCCTCAACCTAACAAATCCAAAACCAGGCTGGTTCTCTTCTGTCTTCTGGGCTTTCTAACTTTGGTGGTCTCAGCAGATGCCAAGACAGAAATCTGGAAGGCATTCCACCATCTCATCTCTCACTCCACTGTATTTGGGTGTTTGGTCACCGTCCATCCTCACTTGACTTCAGTCCTGTGATAACAGGAACCTGATTTATCTCACCTACCATTGTGTTCTCAAAGTCTGATGCCATAACTGTCACAGGGTGGAAGTTCACTAAATCCTGGTTAGATAAATGTCACTGAATACTGTACATTCTAGACTCTTTTCTTTCTCTAATTCTTCACTTCCCAACAGTCATCAAGCTTCTGAGTCTATTTCTTTGTTTTTTGGCTTTTTTTTTTTTCTGAGACGGAGTTGTTTCGCTCTGTCTCCCGGCTGGAGTGCAGTGGCTCAATCTCGGCTCACTGCAACCTCTGCCTCCTGGATTCAAGCGATTCTCATGCCTCAGCCTCCCGAGTAGCTGGGACTACAGGCACACACCACTACACCCAGCTAATTTTTTTTTGTATTTTTAGCAGAAATGGGGTTTTACCATGTTGGCCAGGATGGTCTCCATCTCCTGACCTCGTGATCTGCCCACCTTGGCCTTCCCAAAGTGCTGGGATTACAGGCGTGAGCCACCGTACCCGGCCCTGATTCTATTTCTAAATGTCTCTCTGATTTACCCCCTCTCTCGGTGGACAGTGATTCTTTCCTTGACCAAACTTTAGTCAGACTCCTGAACCTTCTCCTGGGCCCATCTGTACATTTCCTTTTAAAATCCAGTTTTAACAAGAACCCTACTAAGTCACTTTAGCAAGAATCCCCCACCTTCAATATATGATCAGGTTCCTCATCCCCCACCATTCCCCAAGTGGTGTCTGATCACCCTGGCCTGTCTTCAGCAAGAATCCTATATGGTCAGTTTTGCCAGAATTCCTCTCTTACTCCTGATGTTACCTCTCAGTACTTTTCCATCCACTGACCTGGACCCCAATCCTTTGCTCTAAATTGCCACTTGCCTGTGCCATATTTGGAATTGAGTCCTATCTCTCTCTGCCACTGCAAAATCCCATTGCCATGGTCCCTATACCTATGGTGACAGTCCAGACTGAAGTCTTCCATATTGTGCTTTAACAAGTACCAGCGAATAGCTTTTTCTTTAACACCATCTTCAATAATTTGTCCAAGCCTTCCTCATGATTCTCCTTAACTCTTGCAAGAACCTATTAGATAGACTCTGTGTCCTCACTTACCAGCTCCTGTCCCCGTCCTGCACACCAGTACCTCTTTCTGAGCACCTGCTTTCAATCTTTAAAGGATTCATCCCATCTGCAGCACAGTCTAACATCCTTTGCAAGGTCTGAGGCCCACCTCTCCCCTCCATCCTCCACTTCCCCAACTAGGCCAAAGTATTCCCAGTTTCCAAACTTCAGCAGGCCCTGTTCTGCCTCTGCCTATCCCATGGCCTCCACCTGGAACACTCCTGTCCACCTGTCCATGCCTGTCAGGAGGTACCTCTAGGACAGCCCTCATCCCACAGCCCTGGAACTCTGTTCATCTTCCTTCTCCACCTGTGCCTTGAGGGCAAGGATTCTGTCTGATTCCTCTTTGCATCCCAAGAGCCTCATCTGCTGCCTTCATGCTGGCAGGCCCTTGAAAAATATCTGTGGAACCATAGTTTGTGAGTACATCTTCCTTCAACTCTGCAACCTCCACCCCATTTTTGTTTATTACACTGCTTTTAGTGCTTTTTGAAGGAGTTGAATTTTTGTTTTCATAATGACCTTCAAGAAGTCTTTCTTTTCAAGAGTACATATCAAAAAGTTATTGTAACTGGGTTAAGAAATCTGAAATCCAAGAATTAACTGAATTTTCAGACAGTTAACCAAGACATGGAGTCTTCCAATTTCCTTGACTGGGGTGGGAGGTGGACCCAGTGAGTCCTCCTTGCCCAGAGTGCACTGCCCTGCAGACAGCACTGCCTGCTTGCCCCAGCAAAGTGAGGGCTGGCACCCTGGCTCTGCATCCAGATGCTTGCTGTGGACTGATGATACCTCCAGATATTCATATCTTGAAGACCTAACCCCTAGTTCCTCAGAATGCAATCCTATTTGGAGATATTACAGAGGTATTTCGTGAAAATGAGATAATTAGGGAGAACCCAAATCAGATATGACTGATGTCCTTACAAGAAGAAGACATTTTTGGTCTGGAACAGTGGCTCATGCCTGGAATTCCAGCACTTTGGGAGGCCAAGGCAAGCAGATCACTTGAGGTCAGGAGTTCAAAACCAGCCTGGCCAAAATGGTGAAACCCCATCTCTACCAAAGATACAAAAAATTAGCTGAGCCTGATGGCATGCACCTGTAGTCCCAGCTACTTGGGAGGCTAAGGCGGGATAATCCCTGGAACCCAGGGGGTGGAGGTTGCAGTGAGCCGAGATCGCACCACTGCACTTCAGCCTGGGTGACAGAGCAAGACTCTGTCTCAAAAAAAAGAAGAAGAAGAAATTTTTGGACACAGATCTGTATAAAGGGAAGACCATATGAAGGCAAAGGGAAGAGGTGTCCATCTCTTATGGGCCTCAGAAAAAAGCAACCCTGCTGACACCTTGATCTCAAACTTCTAACCTCTAGGATTATTATCTAAGTCACCCAGGCTGTGGTGCTTTGTCGTGGCAGCCCTAGCAAACCACTACAGTAACATTCATGTGTCTGTCCCGCCCTCTGGATGCGTTTCCCAATAGTGGGATCTTACTGTTTCATGATGGGCTGTTTCATCTACCAATAAGTGAATATCTTTCCAAGCCAAGTGCTTTTAATGGCCAGTAGCCATTATGAATGTAAAAAAAAAACTATGTAGTTTTTCTTTAAGGAGCCATGCTTTCTTTTCAGGACATTTTTTAACACCCATGGGAATGCAGCAGAATCATTTTGAAAGGTGCTCAGTGGGTGCCTCATGCCCATCAAACTATTTCTTCTCCACTTTCACTTTTGGGGTTAGGAAAGAAGGGAGGAAAAAAGGACCAGACCCTCAACCTTCAAACTCCTCCTGCATAATCCTCCTCTGCCCATTATCTTTCACCCCTCCCCAATCTGTGTCAATTATGGAGCATTAACAATTTCCCATCCTCATAAGAAACACAAAAATCTGAATCTTTCAAATGTCATAGGCCTTTTGAGAAGCGATTCTATTTTTAAATATTCTAGAAAGAAATGACACCATCCAAAAAGTAGCTTCAAATTCACTTTGCATTGGCTTGCAAATAAAGATGTGTAAGCTAAGATATGAGATACAGCATGGCTTCCCATGTTATTATTATTACACCTGAGATAGATACAGCACGGCTTCCTGTATCATTATCATTATTATTATTATTATATACAGCACAGCTTATTATGTTGATGCTGCTTTCCTGTGTACTCATTGTTTTGTTTGGGTTTGTTTCCTAAATTACAGTGCAAATGTCTTATAAACATCTTTTGTGCCTCATGTAGGGCTTTGTTTATGAGAAACACTCTATTGAAGTGGGTAAGAACTCAAGCTGAGGCGGATGCTGGATCTCCATTCAAATCTCAGCTCCGCTACCAACAAACCATGGCACCTGGGGCAGGTCTCTCACCCTCTTTGGATCTGTTTTCACATGTAGACATCTGTTGCATGTCCAACTAGCAATACCTCTTTGTTGGGCTGTTGGGAAGAATAAATGAAATATAAAGTATTTAGTGTGGCACCTGACACATAGTGGATTATATATATATATATATGTATATAAATATATTATATATAATATATAATATATATCATATATAGAGAGTGTATATATATATATAGAGAGAGAGAGAGAGAAGATTATATATATATAGCCACCGCCCCTATAACTCTTCTATAAGGGAACCTCCCATTCAGTATAAAAGCCTCATATCTTAGGTGTATAAAATATGCTGGCGCTGGCTTGGGTAATATTTTGTCCTACTATTCACTGGTTGATTGGTAAGAACATGACCTAAAAACCAAAGTTTATATAAAATAAGCTACAGTATAAATTTAAGAAAAAGAAAACAAGCTACAGTATGAGCACAGAAATTATTAACTTATTCTTTATTGTTGCAGCAACAACATGTCAATTAATACGTTTTAAAATTCCTTTTCTACTCAAAACAATGTCTTTTTATGGACAAGCAGTTTAGCTGCTGCTATTGAGTTTCATTTACCCCCTTGGCAAATGTCACAGTTTTAGAGAGTAAATACAAAGGGGCAGAGAGTTACAAAGGTTGATGTTTCTTGGGTCTGAGCCAAAGGAACTGAATCATCACAGATAAAGCTGGGCAAAAGTCAGCCTTCCATGAATACTGACAGGTCTATTCTTTTATGTGAAATGAACATGTCTACCATGGTTATATAAAGTCATCGATGTAATTTGCAACAGTTTTAAATAAAGGCACTCTCCTCACATAAAAGTTTATCTTAATATTTTAAGAATTGAAGTAATTTAAATACACCATAGTTATGTAAATCATGCATATTTTCCAGTGAATTTGAGCTTTCCTTGGGAAAACAATTATACCCCACACTTCTTTAGTTTAAGAAACCAAGACATCTTTGTTGATTCTTTTATTTTAATTTTCATCCCCTTTCCCAAGTCCACTATCATGGCTTTGAAGGATTCCATCTTTTTCCTCTGCCCTTCCTCAAACCACCTTTGATAACGATGCCGAAAGCCTCACTGTGACGCAGCATCCTTAGCCCACCAGCTGATATGCCTTGGCCTAAACATTCCACCCTTAACTCTGAGACCTCTACCGTGCATCTTCCACAGAAAACCAAAGACCACCTGGGCTTTGGACCAAGACAGCTTTCCCCTGGAATCACACTGAAACAGAATAACTCTTGACCATCTTTTTAAAGTGATTGTCAATGTTTCTTTCCTCTTAGAAAAGAATTTAAAGAATGATGTGTTAAGGCAGTATTTTCTTTTAAAGGTAAAGAAGCCCTTAAAGAGGACAGGCTGTGATTATTTGGAAGTGGCTCTGGGCTTCACTGTGTGCCTCCTCCCACCTTCCCACATCACTGCAGCAGGCCACTACAAGAATCCAGCAGGGCCAGAACACACCGCCTGCAGGGAACCACAGCGCTTCCTGGCACGCCAGACACTCAGCCTCTGGATGACGCAACCGAGCGGGACACATTAGTCATGCACAAACAAGAGCAGCCCTTGCCTGACTTTATTTGCTTGGATTCCAAATATCCCCACCTACACTCTGCCAAGTGCAGAATGGCCATGGCAGTCCTCTTTCCTCTCTTCACTTATATAGCAATCACTTACTAAACAACACTTTGCTGGGTACAGCAGGAGCATGAATGAAGTTGTATGCACGACTGTTAGTGACGCAATCTAATGGAGAAGAGGACAATTTTACCAGTGATAGGTATGCAGTGTAAAAGAACTTCTAACCCAGAGGGCACAGGAGAGGAGTTATTAACAAAGACTTTCTGAAAAAGGCAAAGCCTGAGCCGACCCTATACTTAAGATCTCAGAAATCTAGAGAGATCAAAATATGTTTGCATGCTTAGGACAATCCCTGTGTTTTAAGGAGATTACTTCCCAAGACAATGTGTTCAACAAATAACCCTCAATTCCCATTGGAAAATGGGCAGGAGAGCTGTGATTTCTTTATGGAATTAATTTTTGTCCATTTGCTCTCACTTCTTCTTCTTGTAGGGATGAAATCATAAATCCTGTTCACAAAATAGGTATTTCTTGACTTTTAAAACTCTGGTACGGAAAACATCCATTTCCTGCTCAGTTGAATAAGGTTTTTGCAGATGCTGGTTCTCACCCTTCTGCCAAAGCCATTATAGACGTGGGCTGTAGTGTTTGGACAGACTTTAAATAGGAGCATTGAATCCCAGTGGGTGTGTCCTGATGTGATAATTGCTTTTGGGACAGGTTATTGTGCGTGTCGCCCGGTCCGAGACATTTGGCTTAAAATACATTTTGCATATCGTGCAAATCACTTGGAAAAAAAATCTTTGGTGAGCTGCCTATAAAACTCTTAGCACAGACTAAGTCATATCCTCAAGTATTTCATTTTTCCATTGGACCTAACTTCCCTGGAGCCTTAAAAAAAATAATAGAGACTTTAATTAAAGGCCAATTTTATTACTCTTGTTCTAGGGGTGGAGAAACTGAGACACCAGCATAAAATGAATCATCCACAGTTGCAGAAAGGGTCTGAAACAGTATCTACTGGCAAATGATGTTCTGACGTCTATTCATTAGATATTATGACTTTTTAGATTCCCTTTCAGTAAGATATTTTCCATGTTTGTAATATCATGCAACAAATCTGTAGAAGGGGATGCAAAAAAGAAAATACACACAATTGAAATGGACTTCAGGATTGTCTTGCTGTGCACCTAATGTGCTTTAATTGTACAGTGTACTATACATTAAAACCATGTCTTTAATTTTTTTATCCTTCTGAGCACATATCTATGCTATCCTTCAAGATGGCACGTTGAAGGCATAAACTAAACCTATTTCTGCTCTCTGTAAAGCACATTCTAAGGTTATATTGATGTTACAAGACTACTTTCCAGCAAATGCATTGGCCTATTAACTTACTCTTAATTCATTGTCTTCAGCAGGGAATATACACCAAGAAATACACTGTCAATATTCAGCAGTCAAATGGGAATATTCTTTGGCTGTTGAGTGTTGAAAATATATTTCTTGGTAAATATTCTCTGCTAAAGACAAATTAAAAATAAGGTAATAGACCAATACAGTTGTGGGAGGGCAGCCCAGCGGTCACATGTAACACTTGATACTTCTAGTCCTTGCCATGATCTAGAATAGACGCATTCCCAGAGGCAGGAAAATGTTCTTCCCATGGAATTGTGGTCATCTCCCCAATGGGGAGGTCCCCCTCTTCATATTGACCTGTCATAGACTCACCATGTGGATGAACAAGCCTGAGCCAGATAACCAAACTACAGCTCCCCATCCTCTGGAGAGAACCATCAGCAATCCACACTAGAGCTTTCATTCTTTTCACAGTTATTTCTTGAGCACCTCCTAAGTGCTGGGCTCTGTGCTACAAACTAGGAATAAAGAAGTGAACACAGTAGATACAGCCTCGTGGAGCTTACAGTCTAGTGGGAGAGACACTGAACAAACACAGAGTGTTTGTTGAAAACATACAGAGTACTACTATGAAAACATTTAATGAGGGAATCCAAGCTAGACAGGGAAATGAGGACAAGAGCTATCCGTAAGAAGAAAACAGTTAAGCTAAGAACTGGTTCTCAAAGTTGCCTACACAATGAAATTGCCTGGAAAGCCTTTAAAAAAATGCTTTTGCCTGGCTGTTTCCTCCAGAGATTGTGATTGAACTGGCATGGGGTGAAGCCTGGGTATAGGGATACTTTTAAGCTCCCTAGGCAATGCTAATATGCAACAAGGTTTGGGAAGTCACGTGTCCAAGGATAAGTACCAGAGAATCTAGTAAAGATTGTCCAAGTGGTGGAAACAGCATATACAAAGGCCCTGCAGTGAGAAGGAGCTTGGGGCATTCTGGGAACAAGGTATCTGGAGTATAAGGAGGAAGCTGAGAGGGCCAGATGAAGCTGAAGATGAGTGTGGAGAAGTAGGCAGGAGTTACATCACACATGGCCCTGCTAAGTCAAGTTACAGAGTTTTCACATTTTAGTAAGATCTAGTAAGATTTAGATTAGGTGTAGTAAAATCACATTTTAGTAAGCAATGGGAAATCACCATATGGGTCCAGGCAAGAAAGTGACTTTATTAGACTCCTGTTTGCAGCAGGCATCTCTGACTACTGGGTAGAGAGTGCATTACAGGTGATATGACATCATGATATTCACCTGAGGCACACTCTGTATTCAAAGAGCTTGGGCTACAGAAGCAGCAGGATCAGGCCAGTCGTGGTGGCTCACACCTGTAATCCCAGCACTTTGGGAGGCTGAGGCAGGCAGATCACTTGAGGCCAGGAGTTCATGACCTGCCTGACCAACATTGAGAAACCCTGTCTCTTCTAAAAATACAAAAATTAGCCTGGCATGGTGACGTGTGCCTGTAGTCCCAGCTACTTGGGAGGCTGAGGCAGGAGAATCCTGTGAACCTGAAAGGCGGAGATTGCAGTGAACCAAGATCACGCCACTGCACTCCAGCCTGGGTGACAGAGAGACTCCATCTCGGAAAAAAAAAAAAAGATGAAGAAGATAGAGAAGGAGGAGAAGGAGAAGGAAGGAAGGAAGGAAGGCAGGCAGGCAGGCAGGAAGGAAGGAAAGAAGGAAGGAAGGAGAAAGAAATGAAGGAAGGAAGGAAGGGGGGAGGGGGGAAGGGAGGGAGGGGAAGAAAGAAGGAAGGAAAGAAAGAAAGAGAAAGAAGAAAACAAGAAAGAAAGAAGAAAGGAAAGGAAAGGAAAGGGAAGGGAAGGGAAGGGAAGGAAGGAAGGAAGGAAGGAAGGAAGGAAGGAAGGAAGGAAAGAAAGAAAGAAAGAAGGAAAGAAGGAAAGAAGGAAGGAAGGAAGGAAGGAAGGAAGGAAGGAAGGAAGGAAGGAAAGAAAGAAAGAAAGAAAGAAAGAAAGAAAGAAAGAAAGAAAGAAAGAAAGAAAGAAAGAAAGAAAGGATAGAGCAGGAATGGAGCTATGGTCACGCCAAGCGAAACAGAAAGGGGTCTGGCTCTCCTGGCTTTCCTGAGCAGTGGTAAGGCTCTGATTTTCTTTTAGATAAGCCACACTGAGACCAGCTCCCCCCACACATGTTACACTCACACCCTGACTTTCACCTCCAGATTTAAATTCCCCCTGAACTCACCCCATGCTCTCAGCCCCTCCAGCAGCAAACCCAGGCTTTGCTGAATGAGCACAGACAAGAGCACAAAGAAAGAAGGAAGAAATCCAAGGAAAGAGATTTCTCTGCTGAACCATGGTGGTCACTACCTGCAGTGCTCTGAGAATGGAAAATATAAGCCAGGTGCCTCCTGCAAGGGTGTAGCCTCAAGAGGAAACAGGGGTCATTCCCACATCTCCACCCCTGCACAGTCCAGAAGAGCCACGTGACCACTGTGTGAACCTTCTCTGGACTCTGCATGTGAGCAAGACTTGCCAATGGCAGCAACACTGTCTATTGATGAACAAGTTACTCCTTCATTCCATAAAAAGCTACAGATTAAGGTATGCAGTTACATTACTTTCCTCTCCACATCAATTTGCTATTGTACACTAAAACAAATCCTTCTTGTTCCATTTCTTTCCATACACAGAATGAGTGTTTTGAGACCTTAGGAGAGAGATAGACGACTCTGATCACTGTTTGATTTTTGCATTCAAATAAATTAAAAGAGAAATATACAAAATCTAAAAAAATTAAAATAGAAATATAATAATAGCCCCTCAATGGCTCCTATGAACCACACCCTATGCATGCATATCTCAACTAATACTCCCAACTCCTCCCCCATGAATAATGTATTATTATCTCCATTTTACAGAAGAAGAAACTGAGGTTCTAAGAAGATATTGTAATTTTACCGAGGACACAGAATTAATAACTGGTTAAGTCATGACTCGAACCCCGTTCTAGTTGGACCCTGGAGTGCGTATCCTTAATTAGTGTGCTCCATTGCTTCCCTTTCTGCAGGCACTTTCTCAGTTTGTGGAAGCTCCCGAGCTCCTCCTACTCCATAGCATCCTAGTGATGGTGCGTCTCATGGTACCAACCTGAAGAGTCAGTGAGCCAAGGAAGGTTTTTGTCTTCTAAATACTGAATGTGTAACCTAGGTAAGTAAAACTCTCTGGACCTCAGTTTCCTAACCTGTAAAATAGGCATAATTATGATAACAGATGCCAAACAGATTCTCGTGCCGATGGAGTAAGATGATTATGAAAAGCATTGTGTACGACATTGATCATGTATGTAGTGCTCAATAAACACAAGCGATCATTATAATGCAAGTAGTATTATCATTACAATTAGGTTCACACTTCTCCTTCATCTTTTTAATCCAGTTGTGCAGCACCTTTAATTTTCAGAGTGAACAGTGGCAATAAATTTAGGTCAAAGTCTATAAATAGAGCACAATCAGCTCTGCTTTGGCTGTGACTTGTTTGAGAGGTAGGGCGGGGCTGGTGAAGAGAGACAGCTTTGCCCATCACCACTAGATGGTGCTAATATATTATGACCCACCCACAAGGGTTTTCATACAAATTATACCCTTAAAACATGTGCATGAGGGCTGGCAGGCGCCAGAGCATTGTTTTCTAAATGTTGCCCATTATTCTACTTTTGGCACGAGAGCTCTGCAATTCTTCTTACATTGGGCCATGCACTATCCCAAGAAAAAGACAGGGATTGTATTCCAATTCCTTTATTTTAGATAGAAGATAACTTAGTCTTTTGATATCATTATAAAGGTGGCAAAGTCAATGTAAAAAAATCTGTTTTTTGTTAAATATAAAGTGTAATGAATTACTATTATACAAAAAGTGACAATGTAAGCAGAGATTAGTCAAAGAATCTTAAAAGTTTTAATGTTAGTTGTTTTCTCCAGTAAGAAAAATCTTAATGATCTTCTAAAATTAAAATGTCCTGGCAGTTTATAAACTAAGGATAACTGTGGTAAGTTGTCCCTGTCTAATTGCAAAAGTAAAATTGTTTAAGTTAATGTTAAAAGTAACTTTAAAAGTTTTAAAGTAAATTCCTGCCTTTTCTCAAGTTTCCCATATCAACAATACCCATCTTTATCCACAGATGGAAGCCCAGAACATAGCTTCAGGCTTGTTTCCATGAAAAGGTCATTCCAGGATTCTTGTTGCTTGCCACATAGCCTCTGTGATGAAGTACTGTTGTCGTTGCTTCCTGGGAACCACAGGTGGGAGGGCTTTTTGGCATTCTCTGTCACAGTCTAAGGACTCAGTTTCCCCAAATTGCATGCCTTGCTCTTCCAAATGGAAAAGTCCTGTCTTCACACTCATTATCAGAAGATTTCACATGAGGTGTTCAGATACCTCTCACTCACACATATTCCAAGTGATGAGACAAGGAACTATTTGCCAAAGGGAAAATATCGTGTGGTTTTCTGTTCTCATCGCCAAAAATAATTTCCAGAGGAGACTGTTTTTAATTTCTTGTTTTAATTTCCATTTGGGCATGATGAACAGTCTTCAAAAGCTATGTCATTGGAGATTCTAAACCCAAAGGGAGAAGGCTTGCCTGGGCAACCTTAATACGATTTGGATACCACCCGTATTTCATCTTCCAGCTCACTGCCCTTTTTACATGCATTTTCTCATGCTGGCTTCCACACCAACGCTGTGGGCAGACAAAGCCAGCAATTGCTATCGCTGTCTGTTGATGCATAGGATCTGAGATCTGATTCAGCTACGATGAAGAGTTAGCTGGTGGTACAGTTGGGACATAAACCGAAATCTTTGTACATGTCGCTTTGGTGTTCACCATTGCACGTCACAGGCTGCTTCCTTATCACTCCTCCTTAGTTGCTATTCATCGTCAGCTGTCTTCAGCTCTTCATGGGTATGTGTATTCTCTGTCCAACTATTAGGTTGGTGCGAAAGTAATTGCCATTTTGCCATTGAAATAAAAATAGACTAAAATAAAATTTGAGTCTAAAGACAATAACTATGTCTAATATACCTGCTGTTCCCACAAAGCCTTAAATACTCAATAAATATTTGTTGGTTAGGCTTTTATTGTGCAAAGAATGAGACTCATAAAGGTATTTTATTTGTATACCGTAAAATCTATATCAAACTGAATATTTAGATCCTTCTTTCATATAAAGGAAAAACATATCAGGACTGAAATTTTTTCAAATTTATTTTAAATGGAAAAATGTCAATTCAGGGCAGACTCATTTCCTATTCTATATCCATTGTGGGTTTAGATTATAATTTTGGATGACATCGAAAAGACTGGGGTGTTTTGCTGTTTTCCTTTGCTAAATGACATGATTTGGGTACAAGTAAAATTGTGTTTCTGTGGGTTCGCCTCCATATTTACTCGCTGCCTGAGTCCCATTTTCCAGTGTTTCATAGTCTGGAGGGGAAGTGTGGTCTAGTGGTCAGAAAAACAGTTTAGAAGGCTAGCATCGTGGTTTCTATTCCTGTCTCACTCCCTGACTCATTGTAAGATCTTCAGGGAGTTAGTTAAGCATTTTGAGCCTCAGTTTATCCATTTTTTTCCTACCTAGAGATGTTGCTCAGAAATAATCACATAATCAAACAGTGTAAAATAAAAAATGAGGTTGGCTATAAAAAGAAATAATGCTACATACATACAAAGCTTCATGTAATGAGTAGTAAGGGCTACAGGAGGAAAACAGGATCCTCTAATTAGTTTGCCAGCTGAAAGGAGGCATCAAAGGCCCTTCCAGTAAGCACTGATTCCACTGGTTATGGGCACTAACTGGGATAGTACCTGGAAAACAATGTGTAATGGGAAGCAAATCAAGGAACTGGGAATCTAGGGAAGAGGAGTGTTGGGAATTGGGGGTCTTTCTCCTGACCTCCAAGGGAAAATGTAAGTGAGCAGAAACACTCAAATTTCGCTTGGGGTTCACACTCTTAGGCATAGCAATAGACCTTCATAGAAGATTCCATTTGATCAGGCTACAAATTCAAGATCAACTTGAAATCTTGGCTTCTCTTCACCCATCACTCTTTCCATGTTATCCATCCTCTAGAAGAAAAGCTACAGTGGATGTTATTTCTTGTTGAGTTAAAAAGGGAAGCATATGCAAAACAAAAATTAAAGCCGCTCCAGGGGCTGGGCACGAATTACAGGTGGCTCACACCTGTAATCCCAGCACTTTGGGAGGCCAAGGCGGGTGGATCACTTGAGGTCAGGAGTTCCAGACCAGCCTGGCCAACATGGCAAAACCCCATCTCTACTAAAAATACAAAAATTAGCTGGGTGTGGTGGTGCATGCCTGTAATCCCAGCTACTAGGGAGGCTGAGGCAGGAGAATCACTTGAACCCAGAAGACGAAGGATGGGCAACAGAGTGAGACTCCATCTCAAAAAAAAAAAAAAAAAGCCACTCCAATTACTCACACATAGAGAATCATTTTTATCATCATTATTTTTAATTGATACATAATTATACATATTTATGGGGTGCAGTGTGATATTTCAATACATGTATACAATGTGTAATGATCAAATCAGGGTAATTAGCATAACCGTCACCTTAAACATTTATTATTTCTTTCTGTTGAGAACATTCAAAATCTGTTCTTCTTGCTATTTGAAAATGTACAATAAATAGCTATTTGAAAACGTACAATAAATTGTTGTTTATTATAGTCATCCCGTAATACTACAGGATACTAGAACTTATTCCTCCTGGAGGATCATTTTTATTTCATCACTTGGTCTATCAGCTGGTTGATTGACTGGCATTCTCAGCCACTGATAGCCACCCAGGAGAACAGAACAAAGGTGCTCTTCAAACCTCACTGTTGGCCATGTGATTCGTGTCATTGTGTTAGAGGTTGCTGTCACCTTCATGAGATAGAATCTGATGAATCAATAGTTCATTATAATTCTGACACTAAAACTAATAATAGTAATTATAAGAATAACAAATATTTACTAAGCATACATTAATTGCCAGGTACGATACTCAGCATATTCTAGGTATGATCTCATTTAACTCTTTCTCAAATCCGATCATGTAAGAATTGTTATCCCCATTTTGCAAGCAAGGAGGCTTCAGCTCAGAAATCAAGTAACTATGTGAGGCCAACAGTGAGGAATGAAACCCAAAGTTTTCTGACTTTGAGGCTATGGTCTTGACCACCGACCTGTGCTGCCTCCCTCCCCCTGGAACAGGTCAAAGAGGGACTTGCTCCAGGAGTTGTCAGGGGAGAAGCCATGAACTTGACATTCAATAAACCTTATATTTCAAGAAGTAGAGAAGCAGAGAGGACTGTTTCTATGGACTGTGGCATTGAGTTTCTTTTCCTGCTTAGAGGCAGCCAGTCAGCCAAGCTGGTCTCACTGCTTGAAGAGCAAATGAAAAGGTGGAGACAATTCTTACATGCATGCCTGCTTGTTACATGCAACAAAGCACTCCAGGACAAAACAAAGAAAATAATTCAGAATATCCAAGATTCTAAGAAAACAGACTGATGAAAAAGAGAGAAAGACAAGAAGACATTCAGAGCTAGTTCACCTGTACAACAGATGTAGCCCATCCTGCTACTGTGAATTGAGACCTGTAAAAATCAGCCGTGAGCACACACCCCACATGAAACAACCAGGGAATCAGCATGTTGAAACAGAGATCAAAGAACCCAAGAGGAAAAGGACACATCAGGACAGATGGCACCCTCCAGCTCTACAAGGACTTCACGTAGCCAGGAGCATGCAGCTATTAAATATCAAAAAAACAAAACAAAACAAAACAAAACAAAAACCCGAGAGCTGGAAGTGCTGGTCAGGAAATTAAAGAGCCAGGGGACGCAGGCATTTTTTTTTTTTCTCTATTTCCAATTTAGGATTCAGACTCTGAGACAGGACACAGAATGTAGAATGGAAGTTTTGATAGGATGATTGTTTAATTTATCACCCAAACCAGCACACTTTTGATAACAAAAGAGAAATGTATTAATTGTTAATTACTCCCAGAACAACAAGTAAAGTAAGACCATCCCAGGCAAACTAGAACATATGGTTACTCAAACCTTTGGGAAAATCTGTTAATACAAGAATAAAATTATAGAAGAAAAATCTAGATAAGGGTAAAAATATATATGTGTGTTCATGTATGCATAAACATAAATATGGGTGTATAACACATATATGTGTGTGTGATATAGATAGAGGAATAAAGGAAGTAGTGTAGTGGGGGTATGCTGGAGAATTTGGTTAAAGCACTGGACATTGATTATAAAATTGGCACATTAGCAAGTTATGGAAAATAAGGAGAGGCTCCAATTACCCCCAAATTCTGGAAATTTCCATCTGAAAATCAGGTCATCTGATAAGTGTCTAGATTTACTTGTTTGGCTTACAATTTCACTTCTCAGAAAATAAAGGAAGTGGCAAAGGAACTGCTACTTTGGGTGTATTTCTCCTTAATAATGAGGAACTTCCAGGAGATGTGAGATTTGACACATGCTCAGACTGACGCCAAGTTTCCAAGGAAAGAGAGATAGGATCACTCAGACTGAGATGGCTCAAGACAGAAGAGAAGCCCATGAGAATGAAAATCAGACAGCAAAGTCACAATCTATGCAAAGGCGAGGGCATAACACTAAACACACCTATAGAAATAGAGCCAGAGATGCTAAAACCAGGATAATGTAAGGCTGAAGCAAAGGTCTAAAGTTTCGAGATTTTCTTTGGAGCAAGATGGAAGACCTTCTGGGACATGTCCCCACCCCCGTCTTAGAGAATCCCTGTTATGTTGAATGAGCACAGTAAGTGGAAGAATTGAGGATGGCAGAGGATAATAGAGCACAATTTCTGCTTTGCTTCCATGTTCTCTCCAAATAGAGGCTTTGCGTTGGTAACTGGAAAAAGTGATAATCCTGAAGTGCTTTAAGCTAGACCAAACTATCAAGTTTAAACTGAGAAAAGAAAACGACAGACTGAATGTTGTCTGGAGGAAAGCAGCAAGGATGATAAAGGATTCCTCAACTGAGGCTATTTAAGCTGGAGAAGAAAAGCCTCTTCTCTTTGAGGGAGAAGATCCCTGCTTTCCAAAGTTGGGTGAGCCATTCTAAGGGAACAGAATTACTTTGTAGGCATCAGAGCACATAATTAAAAGGTCTGATTTTTCACTTTATAAACATTCATGCATTCTGAGGGTTAGCATTGCCCCAAAGAGACATCAGGGCAGGGTCTAGTCCCCTTCCTGGCATGGTGCAAACAGGCTGAAAAAACCATTTAGTGGAGATGATGGTTGCTTCAAATCCTCTTCTAGAAGAAGATAGACTGTGGGCATGGACTAAGGAAAAGTGAAGAGACTTTTGAAGACATCAAAGCATTTATTAAGTGGCTTAAAATTGTCCTTTCAGCCCTCAACTTCTATACTCTTGACTTTAAATGGTCAGTCCACCTCAGTGGCTCACTCTGCCTGGCACGGGCCCTATCTTTCTTGCTTTATGGGAAGTAGAAAAGGATAGTGGTGACACAGTGGACACTAGAGTCCATCTGCCTGATGGTGAGTCTCAGCCTTATACTCTCACTAGCTTTGTGACCTTGGAAAAGTTTCTTACCCTCTCCAAACTTCAGTATTCTCATCTCTATAAAGCACAGGAGATAATAGTAGTACCCACCTCCTAATGTTGCTATGAGAATTAAATGAGATAGTGTGTGTAAAATGTGTCAATGCTTATTATGTAATAAGTACTCAATCAATTTTAACTGTTAGTATTGGTTAAATCCAAAACCAAATTTGGAAAGGGTCTATAACTGATCAATTTTACTTTTTATGCTTTGTCTGTAAGTTGAAAATCATTCTAAAGTGCAATCAGTTTACATTCCAAGATGTGCATTTATGCTATTACTGGTTTTGATTGTAAGTTTCTAGAGAACTGAAACCTCAAGCAACTTCTAAGTTTCTTGTTGGCATGGCAACAATAAGTCCATGATGACAGAGAAACGTTCCGCTCTCAGGGTTGATTGCTAAGCTCCTGGACTAGCTATTACAGTCAATTTTTGTGTGATTGTGCTAAGGGGATACTAAAGAATGGAACAGTAACCATCAATTTCTCAACTTGTTAACATCACACGGATTTAGTGAATTACTTCAACTACATCTTATTAAACGGACTATATATAGAAAAAGCTAAAGAAAATTATTAACCTAGATCCTAGACATTTTGACCCTCTTCAAACCTCAGGTTCCTTTTAAAAGAGTCTCTGATACATTGAATGAATACAGTAAATAGAATTATATAATGTTGGCTGGGTGTAGTGGCTCACTCCTGTAATCCCAGCACTTTGGGGGTCTGAGGCAGAAGGATTACTTGAGACCAAGAGTTTGAGGCCAGCCTGGACAACACAGTGAGACTCTATCGCTATTAAAAAATGAAATAATTAGCTGGATGTGGTGACATGCACCTGTAGCCTCAGCTACTTGGAAGACTGAAGCTGGAGGATGGCTTGAGCCCAGGAGTTGAAGGCTGCAGTGAGCCATGATCATGCCACTGCACTCCAGCCTGGGCGACAGACAGAGACCCTGTCTCTAAAACAAAAACAAAAATAAATAAATTAATTAATTAAATTAAAAAATAAAGAATTACATAATGCTATACGGTAAGGAAAATGAAAGATAACCTTAAAAGCCATTTTAAGGGTATCAAATTGAGGAATGATGTCTCCTTGTTAAGATGTTTATGTGGAGACTTCCCAGAACTTTCCACATGCGTATATATCTGGCATTGCTGTGGTTATTCAAAGCTCATCTTTGCACATCTTATTATCTACAGGGGGACAAAAGGGAATGTGATGTTCCTATCAGATGGCTCACTACAGCGCCTGATTTTGGATAAAATGGGAATAGTTCAAAGAAAGAAGAGACCTGAAGGGAGATGCATCCATAATGGAGGCCACACAAGTTTAGTCCCATCTCAAGTATAAACAGAAAGACCTGGGGTAAAGAGATTTAAGTTCCAGGTATTGTTTACTAATGCAACAATAACTAAGAGTGCAAATATTCATGCAGCAAAAATATTTGAAATGTGTTGTAAAGGTGTTTGACCTGTCATAACTTCATCATTCTATGGGTCATTGACTCCCTTCTGATTTAGCTGCCGTGCTGGATTTGATATTTGTGTTTATTTCTATATCCCCTGCTGCTATTTTCATATACAATATTTCTTTTATTTATGTATTTTTTTATGATGGAGTCTCGCTCTGTCGCCCAGGCTGGAGTGCAGTGGCACAATCTTGGCTCACTGCAACCTCCGCCTCCCAGGTTCAGGTGATTCTCCTGCCTCAGCCTGCTGAGTAGCTGGATTACAGGCATGTGCCACCATGCCTGGCTAATTTTTTATTTTTAGTAGAGAGTTTCACCATGTTGGCCAGGCTGGTCTCGAACTCATGACCTTAGGTGATCTGCCCACCTCGGTCTCCCAAAGTGCTGGGATTACAAACATGAGCCACCACATCCGGACCCAATTTTTCTTTGATAGATGTATTATTCTTCATCAATATCATTCCAATGAGAGAATTATTTAGTGGTGTTATGGAGTTGACTCTCACCGGCTTGCATCAGCTAAGGAAGGGCAATTGTATACATCTCTGGCACCAACACATTCACTGACATCATGTTGATAGCTTGATGACAGCCATAAAGGGAGTGTTTATAACAAGAAACCAGCAAAGGCTACAAATCAGTGGTTAAATATTTACAAGCACACCAATGATTTTATGTCCTGTCCTAGTGGTCTCAGGCATGGTCACATGACTAATTTGGGCCAATGATACGAGAACAAGTGGCATATGTCATTTCTGGTTAGTTTTAAAAGCTAGTGTGTGTTTCACCGTGATATTCCTCCTGTCATTGCTACTGGCAATCCTCCAGTTAGTACCTGTCCCATCAGGATGGGTCCTATAGTGATAACGGGATGGTGGTAGAACTTGAGACCCTAGGTCAATCCATGTAAACATATAACATGAGTGGAAGCACGAGTAGTTTTGTTGTTTAAAACCACTGAGGTGGCCAGGTGTGGTGGCTCATGCCTGTAATCCCAGCACTTTGGGAGGCCAAGGCAGGTGGATCACCTGAGGCCAGGAATTCAAGACCAGCCTGGCCAACGTGGTGAAACCCCGTCTCTAATAAAAATATTTTTTAAATTGCCGGGCGTGGTGGCACATGCCTGTAATCCCAGCTATTCGGGAGGCTGAGGCAAGAAAATCGCTTGAACCTGGGAGGTAGAGGTTGCAGTGAGCTGAGATCATGCCACTGGACTCCAGCCTGGGCAACAGAGCAAGACTCTGCCTCAAAAAATAAAACAAAATAAAATAAAAAAATAAAACCACTGAGGTTTTAGTGTTTGTTACATAGCATCATTTTGCCTGTCCTTACTAATTATATCTACTCTATTTTCTTAAATAAGTTTTACTTCACCTTTCCAGATCTCATTTTTCTCATCTGCAAAATAACATTGTTGAGTGCTAATGCCCTGCCAATTTTAAAGTCTATGAAAACTTTATTTGAATTAACACTGGGAATATGGAGAGACAATTCTAACAGGAAAAAAACATCCATAGCAGTAATGAGTCCCCATATCTAAGCCCAGCATGACAATGGGGAAGTCATTTAATCTTGAATTCCAGTTTTGTTTCCTCTATGAAATGAGAAAATCAGACCAGATAACTTCTAAGCCTCCTCCAAGCTGTAAAATTATTTTATTTTATTTTGTTAAAGGACTTCAAGTGAAACAAACACAGTGAGAGGTGACAGCGTGCTGGCAGTCCTCACAGCCCTCGCTCGCTCTCGGCCCCTCCTCTGCCTGGGCTCCCACTTTGGTGGCACTTGAGGAGCCCTTCAGCCCACCGCTGCACTGTGGGAGCCCCTTTCTGGGCTGGCCAAGGCCAGAGCCAGCTCCCTCAGCTTGCAGGGAGGTGTGGAGGGAGAGGCGCGAGCGGGAACCGGGGCTGCGCGCGTCGCTTGCAGGCCAGCTGGAGTTCCGGGTGGGCGTGGGCTTGGAGGGCCCCGCACTCGGAGCAGCCGGCCGGCCCTGCCGGCCCCGGGCAATGAGGGGATTAGCACCCGGGCCAGCGGCTGCGGAGGGTGTACTGGGTCCCCCAGCAGTGCCAGCCCGCCAGCGCTGTGCTCGATTTCTCGCCAGGCCTTAGCTGCCTTCCCGCGGGGCAGGGCTCGGGACCTGCAACCCGCCATGCCTGAGCCTCCCACCCGCTCCGTGTGCTGCTGTGCGCCCGAGCCTCCCCGATGAGCGCCGCCCCCTGCTCCACGGCGCGCCCAGTCCCATCGACCACCCAAGGGCTGAGGAGTGCAGGCGCACGGCGCGGGACTGGCAGGCAGCTCCACCTGCAGCCCCGGTGTGGGATCCACTGGGTGAAGCCAGCTGGGCTCCTGAGTCTGGTGGGGACATGGAGAACCTTTATGTCTAGCTCAAGGTTTGTAAACACACCAATCAGCACCCTGTGTCTACCTCAGGGTTTGTGAATGCACCAATCGACACTCTGTATCTAGCTACTCTGGTGGGGCCTTGGAGAACCTTTGTGTCCACACTCTGTATCTAGCTAATCTGATGGGGACGTGGAGAACCTTTGTGTCTAGCTCAGGGATTGTAAACGCACCAATCAGCGCCCTGTCAAAACAGACCACTCGGCTCTAGCAATCAGCAGGATGTGAGTGGGGCCAGACACGAGAATGAAAGCAGGCTGCCCGAGCCAGCAGTGGCAGCCCGCTCGGGTCCCCTTCCACACTGTGGAAGCTTAGTTCTTTCGCTCTTTGCAATAAATCTTGCTACTGCTCACTCTTTGGGTCCACACTGCCTTTATGAGCTGTAACACTCACCGCAAGGGTCTGCAGCTTCACTCCTGAAGCCAGCGAGCCCACCGGGAGGAACAAACAACTCCAGACGCGCCGCCTTAAGAGCTGTAACACTCACCGCGAAGGTCCGCAGCTTCACTCCTGAGCCAGCGAGACCACGAACCCCACCAGAAGGAAGAAACTCCGAACACATCCAAACATCAGAAGGAACAAACTCCAGACACGCCGCCTTTAAGAACTGTAACACTCACCGCGAGGGTCCGCGGCTTCATTCTTGAAGTCGGTGAGACCAAGAGCCCACCAATTCCGGACACAACAGGACACGTGGATCCTTTAAATCAATGCTTCTGAAACTTTATTGTGGGGATTAATCACCTGGGGAGCTTCTTAAAATGCAGACTCGGATTTAGTAGGTCTGAGGTGAGGCTTGAAAAGTCCCAGGTGATGCTAATGCTGCCTGATGACGTCAAGCCTTCACTGAAGTGAATGTAGCTTCCTGTATTCAAGAAATACAACTCATGTATTGCCAGTGAGATGATGTTGCTAAATTTAAAGCAATCCTGCAGAACAAATAAGATGAAAATGGCCTTTATGAGGAGTTTAAACTTAAATGTTTAATTTCTAATTTCTCAAAAAAGCAATTAACGTATAATAACTTAGAAAATAGTTGCTCAGCTGGGCATGATGACTCACACCTGTCATCCCAGCATTTTGGAAGGCCAAAGCGGGCAGATAACTTGAGGCCAGGAGTTCAAGACCAGTCTGACCAACATGGTAAAACCCCATCTCTACTAAAAATACAAAAATTAGCTGGGCATGGTGGTGGGTGACCGTAAACCCACCTAGTCGGGAGGCTGAGGCAGGAGAGTCACTTGAACCCGGGAGGTGGAGGTTGCAGTAAGCCAAGCTCATGCCTGACATTTAGGACATTTAGGCCCCAAAAAGGACTGGCCTGCCTCTATACCCATCACTCAACAGCTGCCCCAAACCACTTAGGTGGACCTGAGACAAAAGTCAGAATGTCACCTAAAAAGTAAAAATGTACTAGTGGAAAAATAGACAAATGAAAATATTTACTCAACTTTAATTCATAATAACCCATGCAGATTGTATTTTATACTCACTATGAGTATCAAATTATTTCTATAACAAAAAGGATTTGAACAGAAAATACAATTGATCTCAATAAATGAGTCTCTGTCTTAGGCTTCTCCAGAGAAACAGAACCAGTAAAATAGATGATTCTATCTATGTAGAAAGATTTACCATAAGGAATTGGCTCACACAATTATAGAGACAAACAAGTCTGAAGACCCACAGTCTGCAAGTTGGATTCCCAGGAGGGCCCATGGGGTAGTTAGTTCCATTTTAAGAGCCAGCAAGCTCAAGACCCAGGAATAGCCAGTGCTTCCATTCAAGTCCAAAGGCAGGAAAAAGCCAGCGTCCTAGTTCAGAGGCAGTCAGGTAGGAGGAATTTTCTCTTCCTCAGGGGAGAGTTGGTCTTTTTGTTTAATTCAGGCCTTCTACTGTTTGGATGAGGCTCCCCCACATTAGGGAGGGCAACCTGCTTTACTAAGTCTACCAATTTAAAGGTCAGTCTCTTCTAGAAACATTCAGAATAACACTTAACCAAATATCTGGGCACCCCATGAGCCAAGCAAGTTGACACATAAAATTCACCATCATAGTCCCTTTTAAATTTACTATCTATGAAGTACTGGTATTTCTCATTAAAAAAAAATGTTAGTACAACTCAATAACAACCATAAAATTTTTAAATGGACAAAGGAATTTAGTAGATATTTCTCCAGACAAGATACACAAATAGTCAATAGGCACATGCAACAATTTTCACCGTCATCAGTTACAGGGAAATGTAAATCAAAACCACAATAAGATATCTTCACACCCATTAGAATGACTATTATCAAAAAATGGAAAATAAGAATTGGCAAAGGTGTGAAAACATTGGAACCCTTGTGCATTTTTGGTGGGGAAGTAAAATTATACAGCCACTGTGGAAAAGGATATGTCAGTTCCTCAAAAAGTTAAACATAGAATCACATGTGATCTAGCATTTCTACTCGTAGGTATACACCCAAAAGAATTGAAAGCATTTACTTGAACAGATTCTTGTACACCATTGTTCATAGCAGCATTATTCACAATAGCTGAAAGGTAGAAACAGTCCCATCCGTGTCCATCAACAGATGAATGGATACACAAAATGTGGTGTATACATACAATGAACTACTATTCAGCCTTAGACAAGCATGAGATTCTGATACATGCAGCAACATGGATGAACCCTAAAGATATCATGCTAAGTGAAAAAGACACAAAAGGACAAACACTATATGATTCCACATATATGAATGCAACAGTCTGAATGTTTGTGTTCCCCAAAATTTATATGTTGAAAACTAATCACCAATGGGATGATCAAAAGAGGCAGGACCTTTGGGAAGTGATTAGGTCACGAGAGTGAAGTGTTCTTCAATGGCACCGCTGCCCTTATGAAAAAGACCAAGTGCGCTTGTGTGCCCCTTCCACCATGTGAGGTTACAGCAAGAAGGCACCATCTACGAACCAGGAAACAAGATCTCACCAGACGCTGAATCTTGATTTTGAAACTCCAGCCTCCAGAACTGTGAGAATTACATTTCTGTTGTTTATAAGCTACCGGGTCTATGGTATTTTGTTGCAGCAGCCAGCATGGACTAGGACAATAAGGTGCCTAGAATAGGCAAATTCATAGAAACAGAAGGTAGAAGAGAAGTTACCAAAGGCTGGAGATATTATAGAAAACCAGAGGCTGACCATAGTTTTAAAAGGATTTGATTCAGGAATTATCGCAAGAGGGAAAAAGAAACCTCAGTATAGAACTGAGCTCAATTCTGACGACACCAAGGATACACAGGGGCCTGTGGATAGAAAATTAGTAGAAAATTAGTAAAATGAGTCAAGAGTAGGGAGGGATTCTTGCTAAACTGATCTAACAGAATTCTTGCTGAAGGCAGGCCAGATTGATCCAATATTATCTGGAGGATAATGGGGGATGAAGAATTTGATCAGCTATGAAGAGGGATCAGATATCAAGAGTGGAGAGTTCCTGATAAGCTGACTTAGCAGGATTCTTTTTAAAACCGGGCAAGGCCATCCTGACAAGGATGGAGGCCAAGGTCAAGGCCTGGTTGAGAAGATGGCTTAGAGGAGCCCAACTAAAGTTTAGTCAAGGAGAGAGTCATTGTCAGGGGCAGCTAGATGGGAGTTAGTGTTTAATGGGTACAGAGCTTCTGGCAGTTGGGATAATGAAAAAGCTCTGGAAATAGATAGCAGTGATGGCTGTAAAACATTGTGAATGTACTTAATTCCACTCAACTATACACTTAAAAATGGTCAAAATGGAAAATTTTGTGTATATTTTATCACAATAAAAAAACTTCAAAGAAAGTATTGAGGTTCATCCACACCATTCCTTCAATTTCCATTAATTTCCCATGCACAAAGTGGTAGTCAATAAATACTTGCTAAATAAATGAAGAATCATACTCCAGAATCAACAAACATCAATTTAGTACATCAATATCTGTGGTACAATCCCCAAAAACTGTACTTCATTAGCAACCCAAGGAAGACACAAAACGAGAATGAGAACATACAGCTCCCATCAAGCAAACAATATTTTTAAAAGACTCAAGTTACCTGCCTATAAAATGGAAATCCAAGTGTACCATGTAAACATAAAATAATTAATATGAAATAGGCAAAACACACAGAATATCTGAAAATAAATTTGTTATCTCACTTGGAACAAAACCCATGTCCTAAAAATGGCCCCATGAGATGAGATCCGGGTCTCTCTCAGATCTCTGTCTGCATCTCCTTTTTCTCCTCCTCTCCCTCCACTCCAGCCACACTGATGAAAGGGTCTTTGCCTCTGCCATTTTCCCCCCTGCCTAGAAGGCTTTCCCTCCAGTTATCTGCATGACTACTACTATCTCCCTTTCTCGAAACTTTGATCAAGTGCACCTTCTCAGTGATCCCTCATATTTATTTTTAAGTTTATTTTATTTATTTATTTTGAGATGGAGTCTCGCTCTGTCACCCAGGCTGGAGTGCAGTGGCATGATCTCGGCTGATTGCAGTCTCTGCCTCCCAGCATCAAGTGATTCTCCTGCCTCAGCTCCAAAATAGGTGGGATTACAGGCACACACCACCCCACCAGGCTAATTTCTTTTTTTTTTTTTTTTTTTTGCATTTTTAGTAGAGATGGGGTTTCACCAATGTTGGCCAGACTGGTCTCGAACTCCTGACCTCAAAAGATCCTCCTTGACCCGGCTTCCCAAAGTGCTGGGATTGCAGGCGTGAGCCATCACGCCTGGCCTGATCCCTCATATTTATATGTGCAACATCATCCCAACCACTGCATTCCCCATCTTGGTCTAGTGTCCACCACAGCAGAGCCTGGGTGAAGGCTTGCATGCAGGGGTTGATTTGAAAAGGAGATCACAGGGAGTAGGGGCAGGCCTGGACCAGTGAAAGAGGAAAGACGGGAAGGGCCATCACAGATGTGCAATCCAGCTGGCTGTCTGCACACAATGATCGATCCTTCCAGGCACCTTCTGAGGGACCCTATGAAATGTATCTCAGAGCTGTCCCTCCGGGAGAAGAAAGCAAGAAGCATTTACTTCCTGCCCTCCATTGTTCAAGGGGGCTCCTAGGTGACTGCCTGCACTTTGGGGTTGTGCGTATCTGAGTACAGAGCCAGTTCCCGTGAATGTGCCAGGCTCAGCACAGATAAGTCCCAGGGCAGGAAGCAAGAAGGACAAGGCCTAGGGCAAGGCACTGTCCAGATTGCCCTGGTGGATAGCTGGTCAAAGTCTACAAGGAACTGGTCTCAGTAGCAGTGGCTCGAGTCAAAGGGAGGACATCCCCGTCAAAGGGAGACTTCTGAAGGGGTAGGAAAAAGATGTCCCATCTCCCTTCCCTGCTCTATGTTTTCTATTGCTCTTACCAGCAACTGATATACCATGTTTTATATATATTTGTTCATTATCTGTCTCTTCCTGCTACTGCATAAGCTCAATGAGGGCAGGGATTATTACAGGTTTAGTTCACTTCTGTATCCTCAGTACCCAGCAGCTGTTTGGCACAAAGTGGGTGCTCAGTATATGATTGATGGATGGATGAAATGAATGAATGAATGCAAGTATTGATTTTGAAATACTATGGAAGATTGTATCTTAGTGAGATTTTATGAAAAGAAACTCATGGGTGATGTTTATTGTCACTTATTATCATCATAGAATAATTGTTATTATATTACCCTCAAAATTTATCCAGAAATAAATCTTCAGTTTTCCTATATGTAACCAAGCACCAGCTAAAATTATACGAAGAAAGACATTAGACAAAAGCAACGAAAATCCTTCACAAGAAAATGGAAACGAAATGTTTTTAACACTTTATCTAATTTCCTTTTTTGTTTGTTTGTTTGTTTGTTTTTGAGACGGGGTCTCACTCCACCGCCCAGGCTGGAGTGAGTGAGTGCAGTGGCGCAATCTTGGCTCACTGCAACCCCTGCCTCCTGGGTTCAAGTGATTCTCATGCTTTAGCCTGCCGAGTAGCTGGGACTACAGCCACGCACCACCATGCCCGGCTAATTTTTCTATTTTTAGTAGAGACAGGGTTTCTTCATGTTGGGTGGTCTCGAACTGCTGACCTCAGTTGATCCACCCACCTTGGCCTCTTAAAGTTTTGGGATTATAGGCGTGAGCCACCACATTTGGCCCATTTCTCTAACTTTCTAACCAACTTTACCTGACCACATACCATTTAGAGATGGCCAAGGTCAGTCACAAAAGCTATTCCCTTTACCCAAAACTTCCCATTGCTTCCACCAAACATAGCATTCAGCCTTAATTGGCTTAGCTTACATTTTAAAGAAAAAAAAAATTTTTTTTTGAGGCCCAGTTTCACTCTTGTCTGCCAGGCTGGAGCACAGTGGCACAATCTCGGCTCGCTGCAACCTCCACCTCCCGGGTTCAAGTGATTCTCCTGCCTCAGCCTCCCGAGTAGCTGGGATTACAAGTGCCCGCCACCACACCTGGCTAATTTTTGTATTTTTAGTAGAGACGGCATTTCCCCATGTTGGCCAGGCTTGTCTCGAACTCCTGACCTCAGGTGCTCCACCTGCACATTTAGAATGTATGTGTCTAATACCTGTTTCTATAACAATTTTTATTTTTACGTGTAAAGATAGTGATACACAGGAAATATATCTTATTTTCTCTCTTACTTATACAAATTAACATCTCTTGTTTCAGCTTTTTATCCCCAAACCAGGTCATATTTCTAATGTCCTTTCTCCATGTACAACACATTTAAAAAGTAACTAAAAATATGTTTAGTTCAATACTCCTATGAATATTCATCTAATTCAGTTGCTGACCTCTATATGTCTATGTAAATAAAGAAAATCCAAATTTGCCAGAGCCAAATTATTCTGATTCAAAAGATTTCTTTGTTAAGTAGCATAACCTACAGGTGTTTTAAATGACTGTTTATGGACTGATGACTCTTGGACAGACTTCTGGCTGATTGCACAGGCCTGCCTTAATCACCTTTTTAGCCTCATGGTAACGCAAGGCCATATTTCACATGCCCGAGTTTTCTAGACTCCACCTAGCACTGTGGTAGCTTTTACCATATTTGTCATAAGGTGAAATAAAGCTGCCCGGGCGCAGTGGCTCATGCCTGTAATCCCAGCACTTTGGGAGACCAAGGCGGGTGGATCACCTGAGGTCAGGAGTTTGAGACCAGCCTGGCCAACATGGTGAAACCCCGTCTCTACTAATAATACAAAAATTAGCCAGGCATGGTGGTGCATGCCTGTAGTCCCAGCTACTCAAGAGGCTGAGGCAGGAGAATCGCTGAACCTGGGAGGTGGAGGTTGCAGTGAGCTGAGATCGCGCCACTGCACTCCAGCCTAGGCGACAAGAGCAAAATTCTGTCTCAAAAAAAAATTAAAAAAAAAAAAATTCAGTTGAGCTTCATTATTCACAGATTTCATATTTTTCTAAGTAGGGAACTTCTCCCTAAAATGTATTTGCAACTCCAAAACCAGTCCTTGAGTCACCTTCATGATCATTTGCAGACATGCACAGACCAGCAAAATATTTGAGCAGCCCAATGCACATGTCCAGCTAAGGTCCAACCAGGTGCCACTGTGCCTTCTGGTTTCAGCTGTCCTACTGTATACAAGTCTCGTTTTCATGGCCGCTTTAGTGTCACATTTTTCTTATTTCTGAGCATTTTGTTGGTGATTTTGTTGTCTGAAATGCCACACAGGCACAGTGTTCACGTGCTGTCTAGTATTCCTAAGCACAAAAAGTCTGCAATGTGCCTTGAGAAAATGCATGTGTTAGATGAGCTTCGTTCAGACATGAGTTGTAGAGCAGTTGGCGCGAGGCCAATGTTAATGAATTAATACTGCATACTAAATAAACTGTCTTTCAACAGAAACCTATAAAACAATGTGATCTATTGATCAGTTAACTAAATGTGACCACAAGCTCGCAAATACCTAACCCTGTACATCTTCTGGAAGCAGTGGTTCAGTATTTGCTAATTTGGTGTTCATAGTGACTTTATAGAAAGCTAACTATTGCAAATAACGAGAATCAACTGTACAGGGTGCTCTATAAGCACTAAACAGGGATCTTTCTTGCCATAACGTATCTATCAATCCTTGGCCATATTCTCATAGCCCTCAGCCCTGTGTGTGAAAGGCTGCTGAGTGCAAATATCAGTAATGCCACCTGAAGTCTTTTATCTGACTTTCAACATGCAGGCAAGCTGGACATCCAAGAGCACCCTGACCCATGGAACTCTCCCCAACCAGGACAGTCTGGGGATGTGTCAGATGATGCCCAGCCTCCTGGAGCCTCAAATGGGATAATTCGGAGGCATGTTCCCCACTGCTTCCCAGAGCTCTCCAGAGAAATTGACTTCCTGTTGCTTGTGGTGGTAACTGGTTTGATAACACATCCTCTGGTGGCTTCGATCACTTCCTGTCTCACTTCTTCACTCACTTAACATGGGAACATATCCTAGATAAACTACTGGCACTCAAATCCTTGTCTCAAGGTCTGCTATATAGGAACCCAAACCAAGACACATGCTGATCCCAAAGCTGTCACACATACCTCAATTGAGGTGATGCCATTGCAAAGTCACAACCAACATGATGATACCCACCCCCAACCAAGTATAATAATACATGACTTAGAGGCACACTGACTGCCCATAACACAAGGTGGTCCCAGTCACAGAGTTTAGAACCCCACACTAGGGACCCATCTGTGGTTCAACCCTTTGGTGACTCCCTGGAGCTGCTAGAACATCTATGACAAGACAGCTCCTAACAGCCCAGAGTATGTGACATGTGCTCAAAATTCGCAGCAAATGAAACTGTAGTAGACTTGTAACCCCATTTTGCAAGTAACACAAAACCATTATGGTAGAAATGTACACCGTGGGTTTTTTAATTTTTAAAATTAAAACATCATGGTTGTACATGTTTGGGGGTACGTGTGATATTTTGAGGCATGTATACAATGTGTAATGATCAGATCAAGGTAATTGGGATTTTTAAGCAAGGAAATGGCAATACAAATTGTATTGACAAAGTGGATGGGTAGGAAGGAAGATAAACTCCTGTTCTCTAGTTAAATGAGAGAATAAAACATTTATTGAGCTATTTTAATTTAAATATATTCAAAATCAAAAACCAAATTCTAAATGGAGGGGGCAGGGAGACAGAAAGGGAGAGAAAGACAGGGACAGAGAGAAGAAAGTCCTACATGAACAGAACAAAGGCATTCACCCCCACCAAGAACCTGTCACCCTGAGACCCAAGCCCTATGGATAACACTATGGAGTAAAGGTCTGGTCAGAGCAGGGCTGGTGGGAACTGCGAGCTCAGCCTTCCCCAGGCTGTTGATGGCATACACGGTAGCAGGCAGATCCTGCGCAAGGGGGAAACCACAGGCAGGAAGCAGCCTCTGTCTTTATGCCTTTCTAAGATATTTATACACTCCACTGTGGCCAGCAAACATAACTGGTATAACTTGGATGAAATTTTAATTATACGGGATTTTAATGATTTAAGTTGCTGTGGGCGGAGAGGGGAGGATAATAAGGAGGGAGTGAAGGTTCACCCAAGTCCAGCTGTCTGTTTCCCCTCAGCCCCCTAGAAAAACCAGCATTCCAGAGGAAGGTCTCAAGGTTCACTGTTGAAGGTAGGAGACAGCCACATAATTCTAGCTACTGGCTATGGGCACTGGCTGTGTCAATATCCAGTCTCGCCACAACATGTCAACAAGTTTACAGATCTGGAGTTGATAATCTTGCTATAAAAAGGGTTATGGGGAACATTGGCATCTCCATACTGCGCACTTCCACCTGTCATTTCTCCTATTCTTCCTTGTCTCTCTTTCTGCTTTACTCCTCTGGACTGGCACTTGCACTGTCGACAAAAAAAAAAAAAAAAGCAAAACTCTCCAAAATATTTGAAGAGGTTTATTTTGAGCCAAATATAAGGGCCATGGCCTGTGACACAGCCTGAAAAGTTTCTGAGAACATGTGCCCAAGATGGTTTGGTTATAGGTTGATTTTATACATTTTATGGAGACAGAAGGCAAAGACATAAATCAATACATGGAAGGTGTAGATTGGTTGGGCCCAAAACAGAGGTACATCTCCAAGAGTAGAGGGGCTTCCTGCTCATAGAAAGATTCGAAGATGTCCTGATTGGTAATTTGTTGAAAGGGGTAAGCTTTTCCTGAAGAGGTAAAGTCAGCATAAAGAAATGTTTGAGTTAAGATAAAGGGGATGTGGAAGCCAAGGTTCTTGTTAGGTGCATGAAGCCTCTAAGTCATAGGATTCAGAGAGAATAGATGATAAATGTCTCTTTTGGACCTTAAACAGTGTCAGACTCTCTGAAAAAGGCCTAGTAAGGGAAGGAAATTCTCTATAGAACGCAAATTTCCCCCAGAAATTTCCTGGCTTTGCAGGGCCATTCCAAAACCTGTCAAAGAAATATATTTCAGGATGAAATAGTTTGATTTCCTTCTTGGCAACTATCTGTCTGGTGATGCTGTACCAGAGCCAGGTTGGAGTTGGGTATCTTATTGCTACAAATAGTCTGTTTAGTCAGTCTTAAGATCTGTTTTAATGTGAATCCTGGTCAGTTTTGCCTAAACTCCAAAGGGAGGCATTTTCAACACCCCCTGCTTCCTGTCATGGCCCAAACTAGTTTTTCGGGTTTCTTTGGGACCCCTTGGCCAAGAGAGGGGGTCCATTCAGTCAGTTGGGGAGGTTAGAATTTTATTTTTGGTTTACACCATCTCCTGTCATTGTCAAGAGCTGTGTCAGAGGGAGACCACTGTGTTCCATTCAGAATACGCCATCATTATCTTGCAAACACTAAGGAGAAGGCCACCCTTGATTGGTCTCAATGTGGAGCAGTGTGGAACCATAGAAGGGACCTCCATAACACTTTCACCCAACACCGACTTTGCTGACACACACCTTGCAAAGGCAGGAATGGGGTCATACTTGGGCCAGTGGGGTCATACTTGGGCCATGGAGCTCATGTAAACCAAAAGTAAAATTCTAAGCCCTCTAATGGACTGAATGGACACCCTCTTGGCCAAGGGGCTCCCAAAGAAACCTGAAAAACTGGTTGAGGCCATGACAGGAAGCAGGGGGTGTTGGACATGCCTCCCGTTGGAGTTTAGGCACAACTGACCACCATTCACATTGAAAGGGATCATAAGACTGATCAAACAGATTCTTTGTAGCAATAAGACATCCAATTCCAACCTGACTCCGGTATAGCATCACATGACAGATAGTCAGCCCTAAAGGAAATCAAACTATTTTATCCCAAAATATATTTAACAAGAACCTTGGCTTCCACATTCCCCTTATCTTTTTTTTTTTTTTTTTTTTTTTTTTTTTTTTTTTTTTGAGATGAAGTCTCACTCTTTTGCCCAAGCTGGAGTACAGTGGTGTGATCTCCACTCACTGCAACCTCCCCCTCCTGGGCTCAAATGTTTCTTCTGCTCAGCTTCCCCAGTAGCTGGGATTACAGGCGCCTGCCACCATGCCCAGCAATTTTTTTGTATTTTCCATACAGACGGGGTTTCACCATGTTGGCCAGGCTGGTCTCGAACTCCTGACCTCAAGGGATCCACCCCCTTATCTTAATCCAAGCATTTCTTTATGCTGATTTTACTTCTTCAGGCAAAGCTTACTTCTTTCAACCAACTGCCAGTCAGGAAATATTTGAATCATCCTGTGAGCAGGAAGCCTCCCTACCCTTGGAGATGTCCCACCTTTCTGGCCAAACAAATGTACACCTTCCATGTATTGATTTATGTCTTTGCCTGTAACTTCTGTCCCCCTAAAATGTATAAAAGCAACCTATAATAAAACCATTTTGAGCACATGTTCTCAGAGCCCCTTGAGGCTGTGTCACAGGCCATGGCCTTTAACTTTGGCAAAATAAACCTCTAAATTGAGACCTGTCTCAGATACTTTGGTTTACACTCAAAAGGCCCTTTTTAAACTATCACATAATTCTATTCAGCAGAACTACAACATCTGATTTTGCAGTCACATGCTTTGGGAGGATCTGCAGGATGGCTGAGTGGACCAGCAAGAAAGTTTGTGTTTTCATTCACTCAGTCATTTACTGAGAACTAGCTACTCGGCTAGATGCCTTGAGGGCTGCCTCAATGAGTATGATGGAAGTTTGATCCTCAAGCCCTTGACAATATGGCAGGAGGCAGGACACATGCACAAACAATGAAACAAAGCAAAGTGCCCTGACCAAGAACATGGGTAAGAGGCTCTCAACTGAGAGTTCAAGAAAGCCTCACAGATGGCATTTGAACTTGGCCTTCAAGGACAGATAGGCTTTCCGTAGGAAAAGACAAATGATTCCAGGTAAAATGAACAGAAGTAGGAAGGTACAAGGTGAGGGCATTCAGGCACGAGAAGTATTTCATTTTAGGTGAGTTATATGTATGCTAAAGGAGGTAAGGCTAAAAGAGTTAGGTTAGGGCTAGAATTTTATGTTAGAGGCAATGGGGAGGCAATGAATGTCAGAGCTTGGTTCAACCCTTCCTTCAAAGATTAGATTCCCACACCTAGAGAGGATCAGAATCTTTTCCAAGATCCCATAGCCTGTCAGAGCTGGTGCTGGGTTCCCCATCCAGGGACTCCACTGTGTGTGGCTATTTCACAATCAGAACTGAGCCTTAGGACAAATAATCTGGCAGCAGAATAAAGAATGGATGACAGAGGTGGAGGGACAACAGGCACGGGAGGTGCAAAGAGGCCAGGTTCCAGGAAAGGAACACTAGGCACCTGGAGCCAGCTCATGGCGTGGAAATGTGAAGGAAGGTAGGAGTCCAACAGCAATCGTGGAGGGAGAATTTATAGGCCAAGATGACTGTTTGGTTGTGTGGGCTGTGGCAGAGTGAGGAGGAAGAGTTGATTCCAAGGTTTCAAGTTTGAGTGACTACGAGGCCCTTTTATGGGCAAAGGAAACTGCCCACTCTTTCCTTAGCTCCTGGCAGGACACCTTCCTTTCTTCCACCCTGCTGCCAAGAGCACTCCCTCACAGGTGTCCTGGCCCCCAAGTCAACACTCTCTACGGAGCCCTTGCTCCCTGACATGTGACAATGTCAACACTGTTATTCCTTTTTGTTAAGTCTCCATCTTCTTGGATTTCTTAGTTCCATGAGCTTTTATTACTTACTCTAACTTTCCTTCAGCCCCGCAAAATGCAATTGTCTTCTAAGTTTATATTCTTTTCTCTTTTCATGTTAGCAACATATGACAGAAACCCAATTCAAACCAGCTCAAGTAAAAAAGAAAATGTATTGGTTCCTAAAATTGAAAAGTTTGTAAGGAGATATGTCTTTAGGTATAGCTGGATTCAGGGATCTAAACTGCATCTGTCTCTCTCTCTCTCTCTCTCTCTCTCTCTCTCTCTGCTATACTTTTGTTTCTGTTGGCTTCCCTCCTAGGCAGACTCTACTGCTCTACTGATAATACAACCTCCAGCAGTTCTATGGCCCTCCAGCTTAGTTGCTCTTGTAGAAGGAAAAGAAAGTTCCAATGTATTCAACAAAAGTGCCAGGATTTCATTTTATTAGAACCAAGTTGGTCCGATGCCATTCCTAAACCAATCCCAATGACCAAAGGGCTGGAATGTGCTGATTGGCCAGGCCTGAATGGCAGATGGCCAGGGTTGGGCTCATTCGAATCACATGAACTAACAGTTGGAAAGAGTGTGTCCACTAAGAGGAGACTCAAAAGTAAACCACGTAATTCTCTAACCACATGTTGGCTAGGAAAACAACATGTAGTTGTTGTTGTTTACATCTATTTACATCTGTTCACATCCTAAATATCTTATCTGTAGGCCTGGTTTCTCTGTGGATTTCTGGACCCCTTACTGGATACTTTCCGTTAAACATGTCATTTCTGTTTTAAACTCTATACATTCAAAGGTAAATGCTTCTCCTGCTATATTTCCTATTTGCACGGGAGGTGCAAATAGGAAATCCTAAGTCACCTGAAATCATGACTCTGGAGTCATTTGTATTCTTTCCTCATCCACAAAAGGCATGTACTTGTACATATAGATGAATACACAAATGCACATCCCAGTCCTCTAATTCCTTCTCCACTTCATCTCTCACAGCAGCCACTGATGTGGCAGAGTGTAAAGATGGCCATATCCTTCACTCTTTTCTATCCACTCATTTTCCACCGTGATTTTGCAATAGGTAGAGTTTATTTCCCCACCCAGTGAATCTGGGTTGGACTTGGAGTTTTCTTTGGCCAATCTAAGCCTGTCTTTGTGACTTGCTCTCCTGGCTTCACCATGACATCATGCTCAAGCTAACCTGTGAAGCAAAGACAAGCCATCCCCCTGAGCCCATCCTAGACTAGTCAGACACCAGGTGACCTGGCCACTGACCAAAGATGTTTATGCTTATACTGACCAGAGATGTTTATGTTAAGCACAGCCAAAAGCACAAAAACTGCCAACCTGAGCCCAGTCCAACTTGATGATCCACAGACCCATGAGCTAAATACATGGTTGCTATTTTTAAACCATTGCATTTAATATTTCCGTGTTAGATAGCTAATGTTAACTGATACACTTTCTTTCCTAAGCCATGCTTCCATTTCCATCTCACCTGGCTGATGAGTTAAGGTTGGAGTTGGCCTTGGAATAACTAGTAACAATTATTTCTAACACTTACATAATACTTATTCTGTGCCAGACAGCATTCTAAGCACCTACATATAATAACTCATTAGAAGTTTCACAGCAATAAAATGTATCACTGTCTAGGGTATGGGAACACTGGAGTGCACATGATAGAGAATCACTGGGAGACATTATAGATATAGTTTGGATGTTAGTCCCCTCCAAATCTCATGTTGGAACGTGATCCCCAACGTTGGAGGTGAGGCCTAGCGAGAGGTGTTTGGGTCATAGAGGAGGATCCTCCTGAATGACTTGGTGCTCTCCCAGCAGTAATGAGTTCACATGAGATCTGCTTGTTAAAAAGTCAGGGAACTGCCTGCTCTCTCTCTTGCTCCCTCTCACCATATGACATGCCTGCTCCCCTTTCATCTTCCACCATGATGAAAAGCTTCTTGAGGCCTCACCAGGAGCTGAGCAGATATGGTTGCCATGCTTGTACAGCCTGCAGAAATGTGAGCCGAATAAACCTCTTTTCTTTATAAATTACCCAGTAGCAGGTATTTTTTTATAGCAACACAAAACAGATTAATACAGTTATTAAGCCTCAAAACAGAAGCCAAGCATTCAGTGATATTTGGTCCCCTAAATATCACGAAGCATCAGGGACTTCCATGAGACCAGTTTCATCCATTATATACCATCTCTCTCCAGCATGGAGTCTCCAGCCCAAGAATAAAATTTTATTTTTAAACAGCCACACTAAACCATCCATCACTCTAAAAAGAATCCAAGGATTTCATACAAATCAATGGGAATTGCCCATGCATCTCTGAGAACTAAATTGCTCTTTATTGATTAAAAACCCATTCAAATAAAATATTTTGTATTAAAAGGGGATTGCATTACTTTATCCTCTTGCAATGTTTATCAAAGCTACTGTGTTTAACAGACAAATTTAATCAGAGCAATTATCTACTAAGTATTTAAAGATAGCAGTACCAAATAGTAAAGATTACCCCAACCACCCATCAATTAATCTGTCATTGTTCCAAAAAATAACCCATATCAAAAGTGAATCCTACGAACATTCTACAAGGGAAAGTTATCTATTGCAAAAGACCCCCAGGGTGGTGGTAGAGGGGATGTGAAAGAGAGAGAAGTGGTTTAAGAAAACACAGCATTTTAAAAATTAAATTAAGGATTATATTTAAGGACTATTTGAGAATCTTACACATTGTAAGACTAACCTCAATACCTTTTTTTTTCAGTTAGTCTAAAATTTCCAGTAACTATTTTGTTTATTGTTTTTACTCTATTTTTCCCAAGCATACAGGAGAAGGAAGAGCTGGTTCCCTTTATTAACAGGTGAAGTTGAAAGGGAGGTTTTATAGTCAGTCATAAAAATGAGCCCAGTTAAGAATTTTATTTTTGTTGAAAAAGCACCGCAAGATAGGTAAAGGTCCACCTTAGCAAGATTGTAAAACGGGGAAGTAGTAGAATAAGCCTGGGCCTGCTTCCCACAACAAAAGAGCTCATTGTGCTGGAGACCTTATCACCTAGGCACAGGTAGGCATTCTGTGCCCTGGAAAACATCGGTTTTATTCTTGAAGCCTGAAAAATAATGCTTCCCTAAACCTCAGACTATTTTCATTCCTGTCACTGCTAAATACACACAAATGTTCAATAAACATGTATGAGCACAAACAGCAATAAAGAAATAGGGCAAAGATGACCTTACTTTGATGGTATAAGATTAAACACTAGACATTAGACCATTTCAGGTCACAAAACCACCAAATATATGCCACACAATATACCATGTATTTAATCATTTGCTATCCTGTTAAGATGTTCCTTTTACATGGCTTGCAAACAAATTGGCATTGCATTTCCTAATATTAGTAACTGCAAAATGTAAGAGGTGGAAAAACTTTTGTAACGGGTGAAGTATTAAAAAATGACAAAAAGAAAAATCTCTTAGATCAGGTGAGAGAAAATGATGTTGGTAATGTTATGTTTCATTGACTGCCCAGAAAAATTGAAAAATGTCATAAATAGACAAGTTCCATTCTGTTTTACTACAGAAGATCTTCAAAGAAAAAACCCACACAATCCTGCTTGCCACTTGTTACGTCCGTCATATTGCTGGGTACTCTTGCTGTCTCAAAATGGAAGCCTGGGCTAGCCTTTTAGCCTTTTCTCAATCTCTCTTCAGCACAAACCTGAAATGAGTTTAGCTTTAAAGTGGTCGTAGAAATGTTTTTCTTATAGTGCAGTGAATCCGCACAGCTGGAGGAGTTCAATATGGCAGATCAAAGGCTTGCTCCGCTAGCTCCGCTGGAATTTCCTCTTCACAACAGTGTCACTCCAGAACCATTTCATAGTAGTTAAATGGATTGTTGTAATCTACAAAAATAACAGATGATGAACAGGTTAGTCTTGTGCAGCTGTTGAGAGGATAGTCAGAATTTCAAAATCCTAATATTCCCTACATCACCAACATTTTTCTACAGATCAAAAAGCTTGGCTGGGTGCAGTGGCTCATGCCTATAATCCCAGCACTTTGGGAGGTCAAGGTGGGTGGATCATTTGAGGTCACGAGTTCGAGACCAGCCTGACTAACATGGTGAAACCCCATCTCTACTAAAAAAATACAAAATTAGCCTGGCACGGTGATGCATGCCTGTAATCCCAGCTACCTGGGAGGCTGAGGCAGGAGAATCACTTGAAGTAGGGTGGCGAATGTTGCAGTGAACCAAGTTTGCGCCATTGCACTCCAGCCTGGACAAGAGGAAAACTCTGTCTCAAAAAAAAAAAAAAAAGTTCATAGCTCACTTTGAGTTTCCACCTACACATCTACAAAGATGTTGCTATCATTTTGCTCATGGAATGGTGGAGCTAGAGTTGGACAAAACCCCGAAGGCCATCATTCCTCATTTCATAAATGTGGAAATGAGAAAATGGGAGAAAAAAAACAAAGGACTTGTCCAAGATCACACAGCCAGCCAATGGCAGAGCAGGGATGAGAAACTGAGTCTCTGGACATTCAGCTAAGTAATCTTTCCATTCATGATAAATAAGTAACCTTGAAGCTTTTAAAATATATACAAGTTTGCTTATAGCAAAGCTGCTAATCATAGAGCTTAAAAAACACATATGCAGAAGGAGAATTTTGCTTTCTAAGTGTATCAGAACATTTTGCGGCACAGTTTTATTGATCTAGTTAAAAAGACCATCATTTAGACCGGGCACAGTGGCTCACACCTGTAATCCCAGCACTCTAGGAGGCCAAGGTGGGTGGATCACTTGAGGTCAGGAGTTCAAGACCAGCCTGGCCAACATGGTGAAACCCCATCTCTACTAAAAATACAAAAATTAGCCAGGCGCAGTGGCATGGGCCTGTAATCCCAGTTACTCAGGAGGCTGAGGCAGGAGATCGCTTGAACCCAGGAGGCAGAGGTTGCAGTGAGCCGAGATCGCGCCACTGCACTCCAGCCTGAGCAACAGAGCAAGGCTCCGTCTCAAAAAAAAAAAAAAAAAAAAGCATCATTTAAAGCCATGAGAACTTATAAAAATGTTAAGACCTCTTTCTACAAACTACAAAGGATATTCTGATAAAGGTAATCAGGGCTATGTAACGTTTAGCTTCTCTGGAAGCAATGATCAAGTTTTACAGCTGCTTTACAGAACACCAGGAATGACAGGTAAATGCTGCTTAATGAGTGCTAGACATTCATGAAGAATGACATTCTTTCAAGTCTTTCAATTGGCTTTCCCTTCTACTCTCATTACAAACTCTGGGACGGTCATCACCATCCTTGAGCTTCCTGTGACTTACCCGTGTTCCAGATGCCATTTCACAAGAGAAGTTAATACAGAGTGGAAATTTCTGTCTCTGGCATAACAGCTCTGACAAAGAAAGGCAAAATAAACTCAAGTGTCCTTTAATCAACACTTGCTCAGTACCTGCGCTATACCAGGTACTGAGTTAAATGCTACAGGTGATACAAAAAAGAATAAGCTTTGATGTTTGCCCTCGAAGACTTCACAGACTTCTAAGTCCTAGCAAAATAAATAAAATGCTAAGGGACCACAGAGAAAAGCTTTTAGTCCTGAGGAAGCAGGAAAGCCAAGAGGTCATAAGGATGGCTTCACAGAGGAGGTGTTCTGCTATTTATCGCTGTTTCATAGACCACCCCCAAATTTAGTAGCTTAGGATTATGACGACATTTAGTTTTCTCCTGAACCTACAATTTGGTTTTTTTAACTTTTCCAAATATTTATTATTTCTAGTTGACATTTTTAGATTTTTTTGTTGATGCATAATGCACATGTAGAAAAGTATGGAAGTTCCAAGTGTACAGCTCCCGGAATGATCACAAAGCAAGCTCACCTGAGCAACCACAACCCAGGTCAAAACTAGAACACTGAAGGGTCTCAAGAGACCTGCTATGCCTCCTACCAATCATTCTGTCCTCCCTCCTCTCTGGAGGTAATCACATTATTGACTTCTAAGACAATAATTGTTTTGCCTGTTTTTAAACTTTATGAAACTTTTTTATAAAACTAGTTTATTAAGTTTATTAAACTATATCAATAACTTCAAATTCACATATTGAAGTTTATTAGACTATATTAATAACTTCAAATTTATACATTTATATTTTATATTAACATTATGTTAATACAATAGGGCCCTTTCATGTCTGGCATTGTTCACTTAATACCATTTTTGAGATTTATTTATATGGTTGCAATAGTTGTAGGTTTTTTTTGCTGTACAGCATTTCAGTGTGGAACTATACTATGAGTTTTTAATCCATTCTGCTATTGACGGACATTTGGATACATTCTAGTTTGAGGATATTTATGTCTTTGGTGTGCAGATATACACAATTCTGTTGAATATGTACTAGGAAAGGAAACGCTGGGCTAGAAAATATGTATATGTTAATCTTTAGCAGATACTGCCAAACAGTCTTCAAAAGTGGTTGTATGAATTCAGACTCCCAACTCTACAGTCTAAAAACTGTGGCACGGGTGAGAGTTCCAGTTGTTTCACATCCTTATCAGCACTTAGTATTGTTGGCCCTAAAATTTTAGCCATTCTGGTGGACCTGTAGTAGTATCTCATTGTAAATTTCATTTGTATTTCCCTGACAATCAATGAGATTGAGCATTGTGAATCTGCGATTTGGTCAGAGCTCACTGGGGCTGGTTTGTCTCTGCTCCACTCAGCATCAGCTGGGGCTGCTCGAAGTCTTGGTCACTAGAATCATCTGAAGGCTCCTTCACCCATATTTCTGGAGATTGATGCTCATAACTTGGGACTGTTAGCTAGAACACCTATACACAGCATCTTCCTGTTACCTGGGCTCCCTCAGAACATGGCTGGATGTTAATTAAGTTTCGTGTAGGGGGAGAAAGCAGAAAAGAGAGGGGATGTCTAGGAGCAGTGGCTTATATTTGTAATTCCAGCACTTTGGGAGGCCAAGGCAGTAGGATCTATTGAGCCCAGGAGTTCGAGGCTGCAGAAAGCTATGACTGCACCACTGCATGTTGGCCTGGGTGACAGAGCCAGACGCTGTCTCTAAATAAAAAAATTAAATTAGACCAGGCACGATGCTCATGCCTATAATCCCAGCACTTTGGAAGGCTGAGGCTGGAGAATTGCTTGAGCTCAGGAATTCAAGACCAGCCTGGGCAATACAGTGAGACTCCAGCTCTACAAAAAATAAAAATAGAAATTAGTCAGGAATGGTGGCATGTGCCTATAGTTCTAGCTACTCTGGAGACTTAGGCAAGAGGATTGCTTGAGCCCAGAATTCAAGGTTACAGTAAGTTATGATCGTACCATGGCACCCCAGCCTGGGCAACAGAGTGAGATCTTGTCTCTAAAAACAGTTAATTAATTAATTTAAAAAGGAGGAAGAGAGAATATTAGTGGCAGCCACATTGGCTTTTATGACCTAGCCTCAGAAGTCACACAACATCAATTCTGCCACATGAGATTCACATGGTCACAAAATCCTGTCAACCACTGAGAGGAGAAATTATAAGGCTCTAGAAGAGATGGGAAATATCACTGTTGTATTTTGGGAAACTAAAATCTACCACAGGTGATAATTTTTTAGAACCTGAAGGATGAATTTTTTTCCAAGTGAAGAGTGGAATGTTTAGACAAAGAAGAAGAAAATAATCAAGTAGATGGAAATGTATAGCACATTACCTGACAATAAAAAAAAGTGAAATCATAGGGAAAATAATTAAAATACACTAATTCAGAATCATTTTTATTAATGTGAGAAGGATAAAAATAAAATAAAATTTCTATCCCATCACTGATCATTTATTATGTGCCAGGCACTGTGAAAAATATTCCTATTTAATTCTCACAACAATCCTAACTAGAAGATTTTTCTATCCCCATTTTATGGATGAAGGAACTGAGTTTCTGAAAATTTAAGAGATTTATGTAACTAGTAAGAGGATCCCATGCAAACTCTGTCTAGTTCCAAAGCTCATGGTCTTAACGACGGTGCTAGTCTGGAAACGGAAAATAAGAACTAAATCTAAGCAAAAAACCTAGAACTGTTGTATTAACTATGAGATTACCAGTGATGAGTGGATAAACCCCCAAATCTCAGTAGAGTAATATAACCAAGGTTTATTTTTGTTCATGTAAATTCTGAATGTTTCTGATCAACAAGACTCTCTTTCAAGCAATAATTTAGGGACCTATGCCTCTTCTTTCTTGTGGCCCCACTGTCTTCCGTATTTTCTCTCTGAGGTTGCCCTTGAAGGAGAAACACCTGGGAGATTTTTATGGCTCAGGCCTGGAAGTGACATCACTCACTTCCACTCACATTCTATTGGCTGAACTCAGTCACATGGCCATACCTAACAGCAAAGGAGATTGGGAAATGTGTCTCCACCACAGCACTTAGTGATCGAAGTCCCTCTTTCATAGAACTGTGGCATTTGCTTAAAGCATTGAGAAATACTATAGAAATAAATTAGCACTTCACTTGCATTATTTAAATCAATAGATTTTTACTTATTTCTCCTCATATCAAGATGTGGAATTCTACAAATCATTAGCACATAACCTAAAGGCAAACTCATCAGTAATAATTTCCTTTGGGGTTTGTTTTAGTTTGTGTTGTGTGTTGTTCTGTTTTTTGTTTTTTGGTTTTTTGGGGGTTTTTTTGAGACAGGGTCTTCTTCTGTCCCTAGACTAGAGTGCAGTGGTGTATCATAGCTCACTGCAGCCTCAAACTGCTGGGTTCAGATGATCCTCCCATCTCAGCCTCCCGAGGAGCTGGGACTACAGGTGCTTGCCACCACACCTGGCTATTTTTTTGTTTTTAGTACATATGGGGTCTCCCTATGTTGCTCAGGCTGGTCTCAAACTCCTGGCCTCAAGCAATCCTCCTGCCTCAGCCTCCCAAAATGCTGAGATTACAAGCATGAGCCACTGTGTCTGGCCTCCTGTGTTTGTTTATAAATGAGGCAATAAAAATTATATTATGAATACCAGACTAAAGGGGAGAGTTATAGGTTGAGTTAGCCATTGCCAAACATATAAGTTAATAAAGATTTTGGAGTTTTCAGTAAATGAGATAACCTGTAATTAAGAATTAGTAAGGAGAGAAGACACAATCCACATGTAAATGATATTAAATGTGCCCACATTTTGGATTTTGATGACTTAAACTTGTATACTATCTACAACTGCCCCTTGTTGTTCTTTGAAAGCCAGGCATGCTCCTGTGTCCAGGTCTTTACTGTGGGGAAAGAGCTTTACAGGCAGAGGAAACAGCTAGCAAAGAAAAGATAATCTGCCCACAATAGCATGTACAGTTGGAAAGCGGCTGTTCACGCTATGGAGCTGATTTCCAAACCTGATCTGGAAAGCAGAGATCCAAAGCACTGCACAAGGCCAAACAGTAGGCCCCACAGGGGAGGTGCAGACCCAGAGGTGGCTCTGAAACTGAAATCCTGTTGATGGGTGGACCAAGCTTGAGTTTAGTTACCTTGGAGACAACAGAATCCCTTCAAAGTAATTATCTTTGCCAGGCATAATGGCTCACACCTATAATCCCAGCACTTTAAGAGGCTGAAGTCAGGAGTTCGAAACCATCCTGGCCAACATGGTGAAACCCCATCTCTACTTAAAATACAAAAATTAGCCGGGCATGGTGGCACATGCCTGTAATCCCAGCTACTCCAGAAGCTAAGGCACGAGAACCCAGGAGGCAGAGGTTGCAATGAGCTGAGATTGTGCCACTGCACTGCAACCTGAGCAACAGAGCAAGACTTTGTCTCAAAAAATAATTATTATTATTATCTTCATATAAGGAAAGAGTATATTAAGGTAACTTTTAAAGCTGAAAATCATTCATCTTCATCCTCAACCCATCCCACTCTAACAAGGACATGAAGCGAAAGCACTAAATTACAATATAATAGATTTTTGTTAGGCATGAAAAACTTTGAGGGATTATTCATGAATAAGAATAGGAAACAATGAGAAAGGCTTCACTCTGCTTAATAAGAAACATGCTTATTGATTAGTCCTTGAAACTCCAATTGTAAATATAACATGCTTTGGGGATAGGAGCTGAAATCAGGTGGTGTAGTCCTAACACTGCAATCGTCTTGGGAGGCAACATTTCCAGAGATCTTCCAGAAAATTCCCTATCTCTGGAGAGTGATGGCGGGGTGAGGGTTGAAAAATTACCTATTCAGCACAATGTTCACTGTTGGGGTGATGGTTACGCTAAAAGCCCAGACCTCACTGCTACGTGATATAGCCATGTAACAAAGCTGCCCTTGTACATCCAAACATATAAAAATAATAAGTTTTTTAAAACCTACCTACCTCCCTCTCCTGAAGGAGACTATGGACTGAATGTTTATTTCCCCTAACAAGAAATTCATCAAGCCCTGATACTCAATGTGATGTTATTTGGAGGAGAGGTTTTGGGGAGGTTTGCTGTGTAACTTATGATGGGGTTACATCCTGATCAACCCATCATGAGTTTAAAATATTGTTAAGTCTCCTGTAATCCCAGCACTTTGGGATGCCTGTAATCCCAGCACTTTGGGAGGCCAAGGTAGATGGGTCACTTGAGGCCAGGAGTTTGAGACCAGCCTAGCCAACATGGCAAAACTTCGTCTCTACTAAAAATACAAAAAAATTAGACAGGTGTGGTGGTACGCGCCTGTAATCCCAGCTACTCGGGAGGCTGAGGTATGGGAAGCGCTTGAACCCAGGAGGCAGAGGTTACAGCGAGCTGAGATTGCACCACTGCACTCCAGCCTGGGTGATAGAGCAAGATTTTATCGCAGAAAAAAATATATATATATATGCACAATTAATCCTCCTAACCTACTCAGTATGATAGCTTAGCTGACCCTAGCTTCTATGCTCAGAACACTTACATTAGCCTACAGTTGGGCAAAATCATCTAACACAAAGCCTACTTTATTATTGAATATCTCATGTAATTTATTGAATACAGTACCAAAAAGTAAAAAACATATGGTTGTATGGATACTCAAAGTACAGTATAATTTTCACACCACTGTAAAGTCAAAAAGTCATTAGTCAAACCATCATAAGCTGGGAACCATCTGTAATTAGGTCTTGAGTGTGGAGCCCTCATGAATGGGATTAGTGCCCTTATAAAAAGAAACAGAGTGATAATTTTTCTGTCTACCATGTGAGAATACATCAAGAAGGCATTAGTCTACAAACCAAGATGAAGGTCCCCATGAGGAACTGAATCAGCCAGCACCTTGATTTTGGACTTCCCAACTTCCATGACCCTGAAAAATAAATGTTGGTTAAGCCTCCCCATCTATGGTATTTGTTATAGCAGCCTGAAATGAGTAAGAGGCTAAAACCAGTATCACTTTAATAATGAAAGTAGAGTCCCAACTCCTCAAATGAGCTTTCCCTTAGCACAGAGGAAATTTGTACCTTTCACTTAATTTGTGTTTACAAACCCAGCTATTTGGGGTAGAGATAGGTATAGAAGAAACAAGGTCAGGGAGTTCTTCAAAACCTCAAGTATACTCATCTGAGAGCAGAAAAATCCAAATACAGAAACTGAATTATAATGCATTCACACTACCCATTGCTCAAGTACAAATTCACTTGTCATGTGCTTCCTTTGGGATTTTTCTCTTCCAGTAGCTAGGCGGGAGAGAAAAATTTAATTAATCTTAAAAGCTCCAATGTGCTTTGCAGCGTGGAAGAGGTCACAAAGAATACCAAAATTTTTCAGCAACCACTTCAAACATAGATAGAAAATTAAGTTGATTTTGTCAACTTCAGATACAAAGGCATAGAAGTAATCCCAATTCTAGTCATCTCTTGTGTTTTGATTTTTACATTTTCTACCAGGGTTAGCTATGATAGGAAAAAAAAATAGAAGCAATGCAAATATTCCACAGTGGGAGAATAGTTTGGTAAATTACAGCAAAGTAAGTCATCATCATAACTAACAACTATTAAGAGCTTATTTTGTGACAGGCACTGTTTTATGCAATTTCGATGTATTACCTCATTCAGTCATCACAATAATCTCCATTTCACATGTAACTAAATTTGAGACACAAAGACATTCCGTAAATTCCCTGAGACCATAGAACGAATAAGCAGGAGTCTGAATATAAACTCAGGACTCCGGTGTCCTTGTTTTTAAGCACGACACGATGCCACTCTGTGGTCAGACATGTCCCCTCTATGAAGGGAATTAATAGTCTCCAGGAGAGTTAGATGTGTAAATAAACATAACTATAATACCTTGTCTAAGTGCAATGACAGAAGTACAGTACCTAGGAAATCTTCCCAAATAAAGTAACATATGCTTACATTTTGAGGATCAGATTGGAAAAAAAAAAAGGAAAGAGTAAGTGAGGGCATTCACAACAGAAGAAAAACTGTGTACAAAGGTCCAGGGGAAGGCTTTGGGGATGTGATTGATAGCTGGCCACCAGCGACACTGTGCGGGAATATTCTAGAAGGTTGTGGCTGAGGGTGAGGCTAGAGATGGAGGCCTAATCCCAAGTTCTCTGCCCCCTGGCTAAAAGGTCTTGGGGAGACCCAGAGCCAGACTTGAAGGGTCGAAAAAGTTCATGTTAGAAAGATGCATTTCAGAACCGTGGGTGAGTGGCTCAGAGGGGACAAAGCGGATACAAACAGATGTGTTAAGAAGTTATGGCAACAGTGCAGGCGAGAGATGATAATGGCTCAAATAAAGCAAGGGAATATAGGCAGGACATGGTTAGCTCAAAAGGCGCTCAGAGAGTAACGTCGGTTAGACGTGGGGAATAATTGCCTGTGTGAGGAAGGGTCTATCTAAATGGCCTTCCAAGGTGCAGCCTCAGATGACAGCACTGATAGTTAGGATCTCTGGTTGAAATAGTGGAAACAGAGGAAGGGACCTGAGGCTGATCTCTCAGCTTAAGTGCCTGTAGGACATGCAGGAATAGACGCTTGGGAAGGCCTGGGGCCTTTAGAAGCAGTACGTACACTTTAGCACTCACAGACCATCAGTATGCAGCTTTTCCGGAACATTCCTAGGAAAGCACGACTGCCTTTTATCTAAACAAATGAAGTTAAAGTACACCTGAAAACCCCAGATGTTATGCATAAAACAAACATAACAAGCCTCTGAAAGGTGACGAAATGAAGGCAAACTGACAAGGGCCTGGAACCCCGAGGACCACACTGTGACAAGTTCCCTGGGTTTTCTTTTTGCCTCACTCATCCCAGACATGGTGCCAGAAAAGCCAGCAACTGAAAAACAGTAACAGGGGCAGACTAAAAACGCCCCCAGGAGAAGCTACTGCTTCTAGCCGAAGAACAAAGAAAGGTATGGCCGGGCACGGTGGCTCATGCCTGTAATCCCAGCACTTTGGGAGGCTGAGGTGCATGGATCACTTCGGGTCAGGAGTTCGAGACCAGCCTGGCCAACATGGTGAAACCCCATCTCTACTAAAAATACAAAAATTAGCTGGGCGCGTGGTGGCACACGCCTGTAATCCCAGCAACTCAAGAGGCTGAGGCAGGACAGCCACTTGAACCTGGGAGGTGGAGGTTGCAGTGAGGCGAGACTGTGCCACTACACTCCAGCCTGGGCAACAGAGCAAAACTCCATCTCAAAAGAAAAGAAAAGAAAAAAGAACAAGGAAAGTTACGACATAGCAAGACAGAAAACTTTTGGACAATAGCCACTCTACCCCAGCCACATACCATCAGCAAAGGCCAAGAGGGGATCCTGGAATTCCACCCTCTCCCAGCGGTAACAATAACACCTCACTCTGTCTCCTCCATCCCATTATTATGAAAGACGATTGAGTGAGGAGCCAGGATTGTCACCCACGCCAGCAACGTGAAACCCCCTTCATGGTGTCAATGGAGGCCATATGAGGATCTTGGGCTTCCACTTCCACCCAGAGGTAATAAGGCATTCCTCCTCCTCCCTAGCTTATCGAAAGGGTTTGGGAGGCCAGAAATCTCACCACTATCTGGTGGTAAGCACCCCTCAAACAGTGTCAGTGGAGGCAGCATGGGGAGCAATAGTGAGACGTTCCTCTCCTTCCCAGCCAGAGTGGTTGTCAGCTGAGGTCTACAAGGAGCCTGCAATCCACCTCCACCCAGCAGTAATGGGGGTCCTGCCCCTGGAGGCATAAAGGAAACTAAGTGGGGAAACTAGATTTTCACCCCCACCTGGCAGTAACAAGGGGGAGCACTTCTTTCCCTGCAGCACATGTCAGAGGAAGCTGCTAAACAGATTTAAGTAAGAACTAGAGTCTCATGACGTAATACCCAAAATATCCAGGGTAAAATACAAAATCACTAATCACACCAAGAACCAGGAAAATCTCATATTAAATAAGAAAAGACAGTCCAGAGATGCCATCACCAAGATAATAATGTTGGAATTGTCTGATAAAGATTTTAAAGCAGCCATCATAAAAAGCCTTCAATGAACAATTACAAAAACTTTCTTGAAACAAATGAAAAAAGAGAAAATCTGAGCAAATAGAAGATGTAAAGAAGAACCAAATAAAAATTTTAGAACTAAAATATACAAAAAAAAAAAATCTCAATAGATGAGCTTCACAGCAGAAGGGAAAGGACAGAGAAAAGAATCAGTGAACTTGAGACTAGAACACTAGAAATTGGCCAGGCACTGTGGCTCACACCTGTAATCCCAACACTTTGGAAGGCCAAGGCAGGCCAATAACTTGAGGTCAGGAGTTCAAGACCAGCCTGGCCAACATGGCAAAAACCCGTCTCTACTAAAAATACAAAAATTAGCCAGGCATGGTGGTACACACCTGTAGTCCAAGCTACTCAGGAGGCTGAGGCAGCAGAATAGAAATTACTCAATCTGAACAACAGAAAAAAAAAAAAAAAACTAACTGGAAAAAAAAATGAACAAACTCAGGAACCTATACGACTATAACAAAGAAATCAAACACTCATGTCATTTGAGTCCCAGAAGGAGAAGAGAAAGAAGGTGGGCTAAAAAGGTATTAAAAAATACAATAACTAAAATTTTCCCAAGTTTGGTAAAAGACACAACTTAAAGAAAGAAGAAGCTATGTGAATTCTGAACAGAATAAACCTAAAGAAATCCATGTCAAGACACATATTAGTTAATCTTGTAAAAACTAAAGGTGGCCGGGCGTGGTGGCTCATGCTTGTAATCCCAGCACTCTGGGAGGCCAAGGCGGGTGGATCATTGGAGGTCAGGAGCTCAAGACCAGCCTGGGCAACATGGTGAAACTCCGTCTCCAGCAAAAAATACAAAAATTAGCCAGGCGTGGTGGCACATGCCTATAGTCCCCAGCTACTCGGGAGGCTGAGGCAGGAGAATAGCTTGAACCTGGGAGCCAGAGATTGCAGTGAGCCGAGATCATGCCACTGCACTCCAGCCTAGGCAACACAGCGAGACTCTGTCTCAAATAAAATACGTACGTACATACATACATACATACTAAAAGTAAATAAATAAATCTTGAAATCAGTGAGAGAGAGACAACTAAAAGACAGATATTGGCAAAGAGGATTTTAAAAACATTACCCAACTATACGCAAGGACATTATGGAGTGGAAAAAAAGTCAGTCCCAAGAGGTCACATACCATATAATTCCATTTATACAACATTCTTAAAATGACAAATTATAGAGATGGAGAACAGATTAGTAGTAGCTGGGGATTAGGAATGGTGAAGGGAAGAGGAAATGATTATAAAGAGGTAGCATGAGGAAGATCTTTGTGGTGACAGAGTAGTGCTATATCTTGATTATGGTGGTGGTCACATAAATCTATGGCTGTGACAAAATGGCATGGAACTATACATAACTTATATAGTATCAATGTCAATTTGCTGGCTTTAATATTATACTATAGTTCTATAGGATGTAACCACTGGATAAAGAGGACCCAGGGCCTCTCTGTACTATCTTTGCAAGTTCCTAAAAATCTACAATTATTTCCAAATAAAAGTTTTCAAATTTTCATAAAACTACATATACACACCCATGCATATACACACATACAGAGAGAGAGAGAGAGAGAGAGAGAGAGAAATGGGTCACCAGATCATATTTGGCTTTAGTACATTTTTCACTTTACTATATGAATGTGCTTTATTACAGAAATATATGTATTTATTAAAACTTAATGCACTTCAACAAAATAATGGAACTATACTCTGCAATTCTACATGGAAGGAGCTAGACATTTTTCATTTTACAAAACTTTCTTTTTGCAGACCTTGTTTGTATCTTTGGCTCCACTTTTTTCTAACTCTATTACCTTCTCAGAGCCTCAGTTTCCTCATCTGAAATGGAGCTAAGAATGCAAGCCTCCCGCATTACTTTTATTAGTAGTAAAATTCTTCTTGGCCAGGTGTGGTGGCTCACACTTGTAATCACACCACTTTGGGAGGCTGAGGTGGGAGGATTGCCTGAGCCCAGGAGTTCTAACCTGCCTGGGCAACAGAGAGAGATCCCTATCTCTGCAAAACAATTTTTCAAAAAAATTAGCTGGGTGTGGTGGTGTGTGCCTGCAGTCCCAGCTACTCTGGAGGCCGAGGCAGAAGGATCACTTGAGCCCCAGAGATTCAGGCTGCAGTGAGCTGTGATGGCACCACTGCACTCTAGCCTGGGTGACACAGTGAGACTTTGTCTCAAAAAAATAATAAAATAAAATGTCTTATTGTATAAAATGATATAGCATCAAATGGCAAAACCAGAATTTATGGAATAGCAAAATGTTACCTGATTTGAGGGACTCCTATATGTTGCCAGTATTTAAAAAGTGCCAGCCAGGCGTGGTGGCTCATGCCTGTAATCCCAGCACTTTGGGAGGCCGAGGTGGGCAGATCACAAGGTCAGGAGATCGAGACCATCCTGGCTAACACGGTGAAACCCCGTCTCTACTGAAAAAAAAAAAAGCAAAAAAATTAGCCAGGCGAGGTGGCGGGCGCCTGTAGTCCCAGCTACGTGGGAGGCTGAGGCAGGAGAATGGCGTGAACCCAGGGGGTGGAGCCTGCAGTGAGCCAAGATTGCACCACTGCGCTCCAGCCTGGGCGACAGCAAGACTCCATCTCAAAAAAAAAAAAAAGAACTGCCTGGAAACACTGGAAAGCTAATACCCAGGAAGTACCCCATCCTGCCCCAGCCTGCAGAATTAAGTTTGGGAGATTATCTCAGTAACATCAGCAAACAGTAGGAAACTGAGGCATTAGCAATGAAAAATGAAAGGAGGGCAATTTGAGAGAGATCTTGATGATGAATTGAATGTCAGGAATAAAAGTGAGGGAGAAAAAAGTAAGAATGACATACAGACTTCTGGCTCAGGGTAAAATAGTTGCCCTTCCTGAAGATAAGTCAAACAAGTAGGTTGTTTGAGGGCAAATATAATAAGCCCACCTGGGGACATGTCTAACTTTATGAGTCTGGATGTGCAGATAGAGAGCTAGAAGAGAGCCTTGCGGTAGAGAAGTTGATCTGAGGGTTACTGGCATGCCAGTCAAAGCTGTACCGTGGGTGAGGCAACCAGGAAGAATACAGAGTGAAAAATGCAGAGGACAAGAGCAGCACCTGGAAGAAGACTGAAACACACCATGGGCAGGAGAAGACGTTCCTGAAAAGGCAACTCAAAAAGAGCAGCCAGAAAGGAAGGAGACAATTGGGAAGGAGTGATGTCAGGGAAGCCAAAGGAAGAAAGAGAGCTGTGTGGCCAGGGAACCAACGTTGCAGAGGGCTCAAGTAAGATGGGATACAAAGCTCCACTGGATTTGACCTTTGGAGGTCAGTGGTGTGGGGCAGCAGACAGGTGACAGCAGGTTGGGTAGTGAATGGAAAAAGAGCAAGCAAAGCCAATGAATGCAGAGGGTGCTCTTTAGAGTGGTGTTTCTCAAAGTGGGTCCCCAACCGTCAGCATCACCTGGGAACTTGTTAGAAATGCACGTTCTTGGACCCGACCCCAAACCTACCAGATCAGAAACTCTGAGGATGAGGCTCAGGAATGTGTGCTTTAACAAGTTCTGTAGCTGATTCTGATGTACACCAAAGGTTGAGACATACAGATCTAGAAAAAGAAAGAGAAGCCACTGTTGGGAGGAAAAGGAGAATAGTCAAAGGAGGGTTTTGTGTTATAAAATGGAATAAATTTTGGTTTTGTAGCTAGAAATTACTCTTTATTGATTAAATCACCAGAAATTTTCAGCACAAGATTTAACATCTTAATGACCACCAAGGCCTGGGCTCTAGGGCTCTTTCTGCCTCTTCCAGTCCTTAATGGGGTTTAGAGGGAGAGACATCATTAACAGAGACCAAGTCAGATGATTGCAGGTCCTCCTTTCCCAGTCTTTAAACAAGCTGCTCAATTCTTGTCCAGAGCAGGAAAGAGCCAGTACTTCAGAAAAATCTAATAAAGAATTTGACATTGCACTATAAGATCTCTCATAACAATTTAGATTTATCAATAGTATTGGTCCAAACTCATCTGCTTCAGATCTAAATTTTTTTCATTGTGCAATTTACTTTTTGTGTGTGTATGCAGTTTTAATAAATAATCTCACTCCCTGTGCAGAAATTAATCAACCCAATGCAAAAAACATCCCTCAAACTGGAATAGCCTCATCTTACTTTGGAGAGAGGAAACAAGTTTTTCTGCTCCTCTTCTACCCGGGAGATGAACAAATGTCCCCACAAAGTTCAAAATGTTACTTCTGACCTTGGGATGCACATACAGGCAGCTTTTGATGGGCTAATTCAGATCACCTAGAAAGGGCAGCTGCAACCACTATGCAGGTAGTCTTCTTTGGGAATTTCTTAAATCAACTCTTGAGAATTCTCCATGATTGTTTACAAAGGCCCTAAGCTCTAAACAACTTGTGCCATTTCATTTCATGAGCTAGGCTCTGAGGACACATTGGAATGTGCAGGAGCAAGAGCAGGGGCAGTGGCCCCACGAGGAAGGACCTCATAACTCGAGGCTTGTCAATGATCCAGGCTGTCCGATTTCCCTTTTCCACAATGCCAACAATCCATGCTTGGTGACCCTCTCTGTACTTGGAAGATCTGATTTCAGAAAAAAAGTGAGCCACCTGTTCTCTTGGAAGACAAATCAGTAATCTCCTGAGGTTTCAGCTGAGGTTCCTTGAAGAAGCCCAAACTGCCCCCTGGCCTTGCTGATGGCAGCCATCTTGGCAATGACTGGCAGATTGCAAATGACAAAGGGCACATCATTTCTTTGTTGCTTCACGAGGTTCTGAGAGTGTCCTAGAATGCCAAAGCCTGTGATATCTGTGGCCACATGGGCATTAAATTTGTGCATTAATCCAGCAGCAGTTCTGTTGATGGTAGCCACATTGAGCATGGCTTTCTAATAGGCCAGATCTACTTCTTCTCCGAAGGCCACCATCTTCACCTGATTCCATCTTTCAGTATCCTCCAGCCATTGGTGGGCATTGACAGCACCTTGGGTTCCTAAGGGTTTGGTTAACACCAGCACATCCCCAATAGCGGCATTATCAGGCATAATGAATGCACTTGGCCGACACACCACAGTGGCAACTCCACCGATGATAAGCCAAGAGTTGACCACCGTTTGTCCACCTGTCACTGCAGTTCCTCCCTCCTCAGTAGCGTCCCGAAAGCCTTTGATCATGAGTGGCATTATCTTTTCGCATTCCTCCTCACTCATACTCTGGCTAAGGCTGAGTAACGTCAACACGTTGTCACACTCAGCACGTCCTGGAGGTCACTCAGCACATTGGCACAAGCTATGAACCCCTTCATGTAGGGATCCTCCACCAAGGGGTAAAAGAAGTCCGTGGTCTGCACCAGTGACAGGCCTCCATGCCTCAGTGAGATGATGCAAGAGTCTATCCCAATGCCCAGGGCTGGAAGGGCATTGGCAGGGGTGCTTCCTGGCAGGGGTGCTTCCTGGGCAGCCTCGTCCCAGCTGGGTGTGGGCCGTGTCAGTCTGGCCAGGAGTTTGGGCAGTGCCTCTTGCGGGAGCTTGCAGCCTCAGCCCTTCCTGCCGGAGAAGCCGGTCAGTCGCCAGCTCAGGCTGAGACCCCACAACTGGGGCTAGAAGGGCCAGTAGCTCGAGAAGGCCCAGCCCAGAGACAAGGCCGCCGGGCTTGATGAGACTTCCGCCGCCGCCATGGCCACCGTTACGGGGCTTCCGCCATCGCGCCTGCTGGAAAGGCCTGAGGAGAGGGGAGAAGAGGAGAGGGCCGTTTTAGTTTCCACTCAAGTTAATATGAAGTAACAGTCAAATATCTCCCACAGAGATTCTCCCGGGCACCATTCTGGACACCCTTCTCGCCCAAGCCACCCCTCCTTGGCCTTCTTCCAAAATGGGAGAGGTTTATCACATGCTTGCACGGTACGAAGAGCCAGTATTTGAAGAGACTGGATCTATAGAAAAGGGGAGATAAGTGTTGGAGCCAACTTTTGGGAAACCCAGAAATCGATGTTGAGTATTTTGAGATACAAAGTCATAGGAGCAGCTTAGGAATTATGTCCCAGCCTCTGTACCCGCCTGTTTATGAGGCAAAGCAAGGATGACAGGATACTCCTGTTCTGACATGTCTGCTTCTAATACTTCAACCACTGCCTCCTCCCAGAATCTCTGTATTTTTGTTTACTGTGTGACTAATATCTTCAAACACTGAGGAGCATTTCATGTCATCTGACCTTTGAAGGCTAGGCAGGCCCACTGCAGGTTAACAGTTCACCTTTCCCAGGTCCCCGGGCGGGCTATTTGGAGCATGTGCTGAACTCCTATCTATTCAGGTGCCGGAGAATAGGGATTGAATTTCATGCTGGTGACTGTGTGGGCTCCAAAGCCTGAGCTAGGGAAGCCAGGAAGGGCAGTGCCTCCAGGCCAAGGGCACATGAGAAGGGGATATCTGGGGCTTTTTCCAGACAAGGTAGGTAGGAGACACTTATCCAGTAGCTGCAACAAAAACAGTATTCCACATTCTAGGGTGATTCAAATGTCAAACCCAGACAAAATTTTAATGGAGGAAAAAAAAAGAGGTTTGTCTGGTAGGAAAAAGAAAAAAGAGGTTGCCAGTTATGACAGCCACCATTGGTAATGTTTATTTTGTTTTTCCTCTGGTCGAGCTGGTCCGCAAAGACCTGGCGCACCCAGGCAAGAGACAGTTGCAAAACAAGTGTCTGTACAAGAGACCTACAAGGAGTCTCAAAGATTTTTAATTTTCATTAACCCCAATTTTGATTTTCTTTTTCTTAAAAACATGGTGCTAAATCTTTGTGGTCAAAGCCTTAGGTTGACAGCCTTTAATAAAGAAGTCCAAACTCTGGAAAAACAAAAATAAACAGAACTATGCAACAAATCACATTCTCCTTTGAAAGTTGCTTTTGAAGGCCCAAGGGAGTACTATTAACATCACAGGAAAAGCTAGGCAATTAATTTCCATTCTAAGGGCTTTTAGAATGTCTCCCAGAATTGACAGGGAAGGAAAATTAATGCCATATCAAGACATTAATTCAGATCACCAATTAGTTTACTCAAGGTCTTCTCTGATAGTAACTTCTGTTTACTACTAGCTTTGATGAAATGTGAGAATTGAAAAAAGAGTTTCTATCCCCAGCACCAATCCATGCACTATGCAGATTCAACTGATAATTGATTTCTTCTTTCCTATCCCACTTCAGGGAAAGGAAAGTCAAGTTTGGGGACTATTTATGGTAAGTATACAGACACACACACACACACACACACACCTGTGTATATATGTATCATACAGAAGGAGTGTACTTTACCTCTTCTCTTTATCCTTCTCACTTGGGAGGAAAAGGGCTGCGCACATTGTCAGAAATCAGTATATCTGTGGGCGGCAGATTGTTTCATACAGAAGAGTGCCTTTTTCTGCCAGTGCTCATGAAGTTGCACCATTGCTGGTTTTATTTGCTGGAAGTAGATCCATCAGATATTAAAGTGTCGTAATATAAATGTAGTGAGTCATGACTAGCACTTGGGATACAGATAGAATAGGATAGGGTGGGATGGGATGGGATGATGTAAGATGGGATAGGATAGAATAAGGAGGGGAGGGGAGGAGAGGGAGGGGAGGAGAGGGAAGGGGAGAAGAGGAGAGGAGAGAAGGAGAAGATGGATTGGATAGGAGAAGATGCATAGGATAGGGTAGGATGGGATGGATTGAATAGGATAGGATAAGAAATACCAGAGCAAATCACAGGTAAGCAGGAGAGAGCTGGTCTGTGAAACTTTAAGTTTGATGTGCAAGCATGTGTGCACACACACAACTGCGGTTGTGTTCTAAATCACAATGTGAAATGAATCTTTCATAACCAAAAAGGTTGATTCTAATTTGATAATAGAAATGAGGGCTGGGCACAGTGGTTTACGCCTATAATCCCAGCACTTTGGGAGGCCGAGGCGGGAGGATCATGAGATCAGGAGTTCGAGACCAGCCTGGGCAACATGGTGAAATTCTGTCTCTACTAAAATACAAAAATTAGCCAGGTGTGGTGGTATATGACTGTAACCCCAGCTACTCGGGAGGTTGAGGCAAGAGAATTGCTTTAACTCGGGAGGCGGAGTTTGCAGTGAGCCGAGATCGTGCCACTGCACTCCAGCCTGGGCGACAGTCAGACTCTGTCTCAAAAAAAAAAAAAAAAAGAAGAAGAAGAAATGAGGTTGACAATAGAAATGAGACTTCTCCACCTAATCGCCAGTGATTGGCAGTTTTTCACCCATAAATAAAGAGCTGCTCACATTGGCTGGGCGTGTCAGCAAAATGCTAATTGTATAGTGTTCAGAGGTGAGAGTGAGCCCATCTTTGCTGAACAGGGGCTTCTCTAGCTTGTGAATCTGTGCAGTGTGGCCTCACTGGGACACTGTGTAGCTAATAGGGTTTGGATGTTTGTCCCTTCCAAATCTCATATTGAAATGTGAATCCCAAAGTTGGAGATGGAGCCTGGTGGGAGGTGTTTGGGTCAGGAGGGTGGATCTCTCATAAATGGCTTGGTGCCCTCCCCATGGTAATAAGTGATTTCTCACTCTGTTAGTTCATGCAAGAGCTGGTTGTTTAAAAGAGCCTGGCATCTCTCTTGCTCTCTCATCATGTGACACGCCTGCTCCCCCTTCACCTTCTACCATGATTGTAAGCTTCCTAAGGCCCTCACCAGAAGTAGATGCCAGCATTAGGTTTCTTATAAAGCCTCTGAACCGTGAACCAAAATAAAACTCTTTTCTTTATAAATTACCAAGCCTCAGATATTCCTGTATAACAATGCAAAACAGACTAACACCAGAGCCAAATGTTCTAGGGTTGAACGGAGGTGAAAGCAGACAAATCATGGGACTTACTTATTTTTAAGTTTCCCCAAAAACAATGTGTCTAGGCCTTCCCATACCTCAGTCAGCTCACACAGGCCAACACCCAAACACCCAGCCTTGGTCCAGCCTCTGAAGACCACCCATGGACAAACTAATGAGCCCTACGGTTTGCATTTTCAATTGCAAATGATGTTTTAAGAAAACACTTAACTATTACTTTCCAAGAAACTGGTTTCAAGAGGTTCGAGCACAAACACTCCCGTTTATGTTTCCACCCTCAATCAAGATGAAAGAGGCTAGTTTAAAATTTTTCCTTTCCATGCAGCAGATCCCAAACCCTGAGTTTTACCACCACAGGTTTAAAGGTTGCTGTGGTCGGCCAGCATGACGCCCTCACTGCTCCCAGGCAAATTCCTTATGGGTCCTGCTCTGGTCAGCTCACTGGATATGTACTGTGAATACGTGGACTCACTTCCCATTTGCACAAAATGTGGACAATGTTGCTTTTTATTCAGGCAGTAATATTGCAAAGTTGCTTTATGCTTCTTAGAACCCAAGATAATTTTATTGTGAAAATAAAGATCAAAATATTTCAACTTTCCTTTTCCCTTTCCTCTTCATGTACAATGATAGAGTTGGGAGACATAAAAACAAGCCAAGTGTTTTACAAGGCATATCTATCATAGGGAATATCAGCATCTTAATGGGTGCTGAATGTATTCATAACAACAGAACTTGTATTTTAAAGTTACATTTGATAAAATGGAGCTTACACACCAGAAGAGAAGTTCAAAGTGGCTTTTGGTGGAAGAAGAAGAAGAATTTCTCTAATACCAACTATATTTAACAAACAAATTAAATAAAAATGTTTTTCCTTCATATTTCACTTTTGCTGAGTCAAAAGTGACCAAGGAATAGTATCTAAGCTTAAATTCAAATCTATTTTCTTCCTTATTGACTGTGTATTACACTTATTCTCATGCATTCATTTTGTACATTCTAATGTATACTTATAAAATAACTAAACAAACTAAAGAAGTTACATTGAGTCATATTTAAAATTGTTCCAGCTATAAAAAATGGAACTTTCTATAAAATAAATATCAGGGCCAGACACGGTGGCTCATACCTGTGATTCCGGCACTTTGGGAAGCCAGGGTGGGAGGATAGTTTGAGGCCAAGAGTTCAAGACCAGCCTAGGAAACATAGTAAGACCACCATCTCTACAAAACAACAACAACAAATTAGCTGGGAGTGGTGGCACACACCTGCAGTGCTAGCTACTTGGGAGGCTAAGGCAAGAGGATCACTTTAGCCCAGGAGTTTGAGGTTGCAGTGAGTTATCATCATGCCACTGCACTCCAGCCTGGGTGACAGTGTGAGACCCCCCCCTCTCTAAAATAATTAATAATAAATAAATTAAATATTCGTTGGCCAAATGCACATTTTACAGTTTTATGACCATATTCTTTTTTCACATTCTCTTTGTTCTATAAGGAAACATACTTGTAAGTAAAGAATCCATACTTACAGAAATTGTATTCATTTTGATATATTTTTAAAATAAGCATTCTTTAGAACTGAACACAGACTGCAAATTCTTAAAGGCCATTCCCCACATGACATTCTCCAGAGCAGAGACAAAGAATGAAGTGGTTGGTTGATGCAGATGTTCATTCTGTGCAGCCTTCATGAAAAATAGGAAAGTTGTGCGCTAGAGTCTAGCACCCTGAGCTCATGCCCCTGTCAAAGTATTAGGAACAAAGAGAACAAGGACAGCCTGACCTGGGCTTCTCTCACTCCACAAGAAGGACTCCATTTAGGAGTTGGAGGCCAGACCATGCAGTCCAGGCCTTCAGGACTGATGCCATTTGTAGTGGATACACCGAGCAACACTTTCAGATAATTCTGTTCAAACCGAGGAGGAGTTTTCACCACCAGCGGTAATGGTTAGTCTTATAGGTCAACATGGCAAGGCTACAGTATCCAGTACTTGATCAAACACTAGCCTAGGTGTTGCTGCCAAGGTATTTTGTGGATGTGGTTAGCATCTACAGTCAGTTGATGTTAAAGAAAGGAGATTATCCTCAATAATCTGGTTGAGCCTCATCCAATCTGTTGAAGGCCTTCAGAGCAAAACTGAGGTTTCCCAGAGGAAGGAAAATTCCGCCTGTAGACAGCAGCATCAGCTCTGGCCTGACAGACTCCAGATGGCTCTTCCTGACGGCCTGCTCTAGGGACGTCAGACTTGCCAGACCCCACAATCACTGATTCTGTTTCTCTGGCAGAATCTTGACTGATACGCCAGTCTACTGGGCTTGGATGAAATCAACCTAAATTTATCTAGAAATAAAGGGCCTCATTATACCCTAAATTTTAGTCAATTGCCAAATCTCAAAACATTGGTTTTATAAACTTTAGAACACAGAGTAGCAGACATTTAAGATTATTTGCTACTATATCCTTAAATGCCATCTAGATGGGAGTTAGTAAAAATATACTCTATTGTACGACTAGTTCATTCCAATTTCTATCTAGTGTAAAAGACATTTGAAATGAACATTTGTACCAGTTGGGTTTCCATTGTTGTGAATTGGCTGCAGCCTTTCAAGGCAGAAAGGAACATATAAGGAATATGGTTTCTGAAACTCCTCCAAAACCAAAGTCATCTAAAATAAGTATGACTTGATGAATGCTAAAATGAAGTTGAAATTGGTTTCAGCCCATTTCCTAAATTGCAGCTGTTCTGATAATTCCACCTTACCTTCCTTATTTCAGTAGTTTCCTGGAGGATTTTCCCCCCACATCTAAGAAGGAAATTTTACTCTAAATTTTTTACACAAACTATCACTGATGAGTCTTTCCCCACCATAACTACAACTTTTCTTCCTGTTACATTCCACTTTAGCCAAAATAGGCCCCTGTAACTGGGTGGTTTTATTTGGTTCCATCATAAGAGAGTTTAATATACGCTTGTCAAGAAAAGAGACAGCACTGACAGTTAAATTAAAAGTGGTACCAATTAATGTATTTATAGAACACCATACACACGCAACAGACGAGGGAAGAATTTACAGTACACGAAAAGCACACCACGCTTCAGCAACAGTCGATTTGTCAAAAGGGCTGTGCTCCTGACAAATGATTAGTAAGAGAAAACCCCAAAGATCAGAGGAGGATGAAACGGGGTTCACTCCTGCAGCTTGCGGGGGCAGTGGCAGAGGAATAAAGATAATCAGAGAATGCATTGGCAACACCTTCTCAGTTTCCTATTGACGGTGGGACTGTGGAGCCACATAGGAGACACAGGGCGTCAAAGCCACCTGGTCCCCCTGGTTATTGTGACAATGGAAAGATCACCTGCCTCTGCCCCCAGGACACTGCTGAGGCATGATCATAATGTTGGCAGACTGTTTTTCTCTTTTCTGCCTCTTTTCCTCTGTCATAACGCGCCTCCCCGCTTCCCATTCCTGCTCTTACAGAAGAATCTCCTATCTGTCATTCAGCAAAGCCTGTGTGTTGCCCTGGGCTCTCAGAGTTCTGGAAAGTTTAAAGCTCTGCTAAGGAAGTAATGCGGAGGTTGCCTTGTTCCGGTGAACTCATTGCCAACCCCAGGCCCTCTTTCTCCTGAGTCCTCTTATAGTGCAGAGACTGTTCTTTCTCGAAGGGATTGCTGGCATCTGTGGCCAGCTGGGGTGGGGAGGATATGAAGATATTTTAAGGCTAGAGGGCCCTCGCAGGTTCAGAAACAGCACACTCAGGCAGTCACCCTGCATGATTCGTGAAACTCTGGAGCCACAGCAGACGTGAGAGATGAGGGAGATGCTCTCTCCATACTATAAGGGGACTCAGGAGAAAGAGGGCCTGGAGTTGGCAGTGGGTTAACTGGGAAAAGGCAATCTCCCTGTTACTTCTCTCCATAGACTCCTTAAGCAACACATGCTAATTGGTTTCTTAAACAATCAAAGGCTTCTCACATGCCAGAGAATATATGTACAAAAAATGTAATTACAGGACTTTTTGTTCTGGCTATGATAGAGTAGTTTAAAGAAAACTAAAGAAAAACCTAAAGAACAGATGAATCATATTTTTAAAAATCATTTAGGCCAGGCATGGTGGCTCATGCCTGTAATCCCAGCACTTTGGGAGGCCAAGGTGGGTGGATCACCTGAGGTCAGGGGTTCGAGACCAGCCTGGCCAACATAGTGAAATGCCATCTTACTAAAAATATAAAAATTAGCTGGGCGTGGTGGCACACGCCTATAATCCCAACTACTTGGGAGGCTGAGGCAGGAGAATAGCTTCAACCTGGGAGGCAGAGGTTACAGTGAACTAAGATTGCACCACTACACTCCAGCTTGGGTGACAGAGTGAGACTGTGTCTCAGAAAAAAAAAAAAAAAAAACTGTTTAAAGGCATAGAGGAACCACCAAGACAACCAGACACAATTTGGGCACCAGATCCACAAAAGACAGGAAGCCTCCAGAGGTGAGCCCAGCTCTCCACATTCCAGTTTCACCTGTGGGGCAATTCTTGGTCTGATTGCACCTTCGGGGCAATTCTTGGTCAATTCTTGGTACTGGGCTAGGGACTAAGAAACTGGGCGGGGGGCAGATGCTAAGAGGCAGAGAAGCCAGCAGAGCTTCAAACAATTTTACAGGACTGGGAGGACAAATTGGGATCTGAAGCTGCAGAAGTGTCCTTGAAAGGCCAAGATACCAAAGGGAAGGAGGACACCAACAATGGATCCAACACGCAGCAATGGTTTCCTCCAATGGGTCAGACAGAAGACTGCATGCAACACAGAATACATATAGAAATAATGAGCAATGTAAATGTATTTAAATCTAAATGAATATTAATTGTACAAAACAGTAATAATATGGAGATTTAAATATGTATAGGATTAAACAGCATGACAAAAAATAACAAAAAAGAAGGAGATACATGGAGTTAAAGTCCTTTGAGAAACGTAAAGAACTCATTTATATTAAACTGGAATAAATCAAAAGTGATTGTTTTAATCTCTAGGATAACTTACAAAAGAATAGCAGAGGGATATCTTTATTTTAAAAAAATATTTAATAGAGGGGAAAATGAAATAATAATCTTAAAAATAATTAGTCCAAAAGAGGCAAAAAAAAGACATAAGAAGAACAGAAGTGAGCACTATGAAAGGTCAGCATATGGAGAATTCCTTAGGGAGACATCAGGGGTGGAGGGCAGGGGTTCTTGCTACACGAACATGTCAGGATTCTGGTTGAAGGCAGGCCAGGGTGATTGGATATTGAGGGTAGGAGCTGAGCAATTTGATCTGATATTAAGGGGGATCAGATATCAAGTGTGGGGGATTCTCTCTGAACAGAATTAGCATGATTCTTGCTGTGACTGGACTATGCAGGCCAAACAAGAACAGGGACCAAGGTCAAGCCCTAGTCAAAAGGGATTCTACAGAAAAAGCACACCAAGATTTTCAGGATTCAGAGGAGCTTAACTAAAGTCCGATCAAGGAGAGAGTCTTTGTCAAGGCTAAAACAACTTCACCAGGAGGATTTTCTCCCACTGAAAGCAGTGGTGCCCAACCTTTTTGGCACCAGGGACTGGTTCTATGGAAGACAATTTTTCCACTGACATGTGTGTGAGATGGTTTCGGGATAAAACTGTTCCATGTCAGATCATCAGGCATTAGATTCTGATAAGGAGCTCCCAACCTAGATCCCTCACATACCCAGTTCACAATAGCAGTTTAGGCTCCTATGAGAATTTAATGCCACTGCTGATCTGACAGGAGGCCGAGCTCAGGCAGTAATGCTCACTCGCCTTCCATTTACCTCCTGCTCTGTGGCCCCATTCCTAACAGGCCTCGGACCAGTACCGGTGGGTCCATGGCCTGGCTCCCACAGGTAGGCCTTGGTGTCCTCCTGTTCAACATAAACCATTTCATAGAACACCAACAGCAGGTAAGGGTACTCCGTAACCATGAAGGATCAAGACAAACTAAGACCATTCATAATCATGTCTTAACACAGACAAAATCAAGACCATTGTTCAAACCATAAAAATGCCTGGACATCCTCTCATCCTGGCTACTATAAGGGACTATTGCCTCTTTACTGATCACACCTTTAGCCTCAATGCATTCTTCCAGCCTCAGAGATAAGATTTATTAAGACACTCAACTATAGAATTGTCCCTGTTTCCTGACAGCATGATTGGAGCAAAGCTCTACTTCCTTAAACCCTCCCTGAAAACACCACATCCTATACTAAATCCTTCCTAATTCTCTCTGACTGAGATACCCCCGTGGTTCCTGTTGTGTGCAGTCTCATTCTTTGCAATGAGCAATAAACCCACTTGTTCAACTTCAAATGTATTTCTTTGGCTGTAGGCTATTGACAGATGCTTAAGTCTCATCAAACATTCACATATCAAATCCAACAGTATGTAAAAATAACAATATATCACAACCAAGTTGGTTTGATTCCAGAAATGAAATTCAAGATTACTTTAATATTTTAAAATCTGTCAGCATACTCTTATGAAAGAGGCCCTAGACAGGGCCCATCCCCCTGCAACCATGTGAGGACACAGGGAAAAGACAGGCATCTACAAAAACCACATCTACAAACCAGGAGGCAAAGCCCTCACCAGACACCAAATCTGCCAGCACCTTGATCTTGAACTTCTCAGACTCCAGAACCGTGGGAAATAAGTTTCTGTTGTTTATAAGCGAAAAATAATAATAATAATAATGTAATTCATCACATAAGGAAAAAGAGATGTCATATGATCATATTAACAAATGCGCAAATTGCGCTGGATAAAATGCTGCAGTTACTCATGTTAACGAAAATTTAAACTTTTAGCAAAATTAGAATAGAGGAAAACTTCCTTTGTCCTAATATAGAGTACATAGAAAAACCATATAGCGAAGATCATACTTAATGGTGAAGGATGAAAAGATCTTCTCCTGAGATAGAAAATATGCCTCTATGATCACTTTTATTCAAACAACTGGAGGTTGTAGCCTGTATAATAAAGCAAGAAAATAGCCAGTAATAAACCTGACAAAGATTCACAAGAACTTTACACTGAAAGTTATACATATTGAGAAAAATCTTTAAAATCTAATTTAGCGGAAAGCTTATTGAGAGAAATCTTTAAAATCTATTCAGTGGAAAGCTATGCAATGATCATGAATTGAAAAACTCAATATTATAAAGGTCTAAGTAAGTTATTCCCAAACAAATCTATATTCCAGCAGGACTGAGAAAATCTAGAAGAAAAAACTTTAGGATTTACATGAGCAGATACCAAGATACATTATAAAGCTACAGCAATTAAGAGGGTCATAGTATAAGTTCCTGATACACCAATAGGCCTATGGAATAGAAAAGAGAGTGCAGAAACTGTCACTTGATTTTTGACAAAGGTGACACATCAGTCCAACGAGGGGGAAAATTGCCTTTTCAATAAAATGCACATGAGTAATTAGAATCTATATGAAAAGAACACTCTTAAATCTCTGTTTCACATCATGCATAATAAACTACAGGAATTGTAGCTGTAAAAGTAGGCATAACTACAACAAAGATTCTAGGGGGGAAAAGGAGACTATCTTCATGACCTTATGGCAGGCAAAAAAAAAGAAGTTTAAGAAGACACAAGAGCAATAACCATAAATTAAATGATGGATAAATTCTACTGCATTAAAAGTAAGAATTTCAGTTCATCAAAAAGACACCATTAAGAAAGTGAAGGCTGGGCATGGTGGCTCACATCCACAATCCCAGCACTTTGGGAGGCCAAGGCAGGTGGATCACTGGAGCTCAGGAGTTCAAGACCAGCCTGAGCAACATGGCAAAACCCTGTCTCTACTAAAAATACAAAAATTAGCTGGGCATGGTGGCACACCTGTAGTCCCAGGTACTTGGGAGGCTGAGGAAATAAGATGGCTTGAGCCTGAGAGATGGAGGCTGCGGTGAGCTGAGATGATGCCACTGCACTCCAGCCTAGGCTACAAAGCCAGACCCTGTCTGAAAGAAAGAAAAGAAAGGAAGAAGGAAGGAAAGAAAAAAGAGAAAAGAGAGAGAGAAGGGGAGGAGAGGGGAGGAGAGGGGAGGGGAGGGAAGGGAAGGGAAGGGAGAAAAGGCAAACAATGGATTGGGAGAAAATATTTGTTATGCACATATTCAACAAAGGACTTATATCTAGAATATATAAAAACCCCTAAAAGTTAATAAAAACAAGACAGGCCATCCAATAGAAAAACAGGCATAGAACTTGAACAAGCTCTTCACACAAAAAAAATCCCAATGTTTAGCCGCTAAACATACGAAAAGATGTTCAACAACATTAGTCATCAGGAAAATGCAAATTAAAACCACAATAAAATGCCATTATAGCCTCACCAGAACACCAACTTCAAGTGAGGCTATCCAGCAAATGGATTTTCCATAGACTGCTGTTGGTAATGTAAATTAGCACAACCAATTGAAAACAGCTTGGCTGTATCCACTAAAGCTGAACCTGTGCTTCCCCTATGACTGGCAATTCTACTCCTAAGTATATGCCCAAAGCAAATGAGTACATATACGTACCAAAATGCATGTACCCAGACACTCATAGAAGCACTCTTCATAGTAACCAAAAACTACAAACGACTCAAAAGGCCATCAAAAGTAAATGGATAAATTGTGTTTTATCTATGTACTAAAATGCTGTATAAAAATGAAAATAAACAAGGCTGCTACATGTAACAGCATAAATGAATCTCACAGACAAAATGTTGAATGAAAGAAACTGAACACCAAATAATACCTACTATATGATTTCATTTATATAAAATTCAGAAACTTACAAAACTAAATTGCTGACTGAAGGCAGGATATTGGTACCTTTGTGAGCAGGGGGGTAGGACTGTGGGGAGTAAATGGAAGGGGTCTTGGGGAAGGCTTCTGCCTGGACAGCAATGTTCTATATCTTGGCCTGGATGACATTTATCATTTGTGTTCCCCTTGTGAAAATTTATTACACGCTTTTCTCTATTTTTGTTATGTTTTAATAAAAAGTTTATTTTTAACGTACCAAAAATGTACGCTTACTGTTGTATAAGAATAACAATAGACATGTAGGGAGAACAGTTATTTCTTCAAAAATATGTAGATGTAGGACTATGGAAGGTGTTGATTTTGCCTGAGATTTGAATTGGGAGCTTTGGAAGACTAGAGGACTTTACAGAAAATTACTTCCAATGACATTATTCAAATGTTCCAAAGACTTTGAGCATTCATAGTGACCTTTTGTTGTTTTATTTTTCATTCCGTTGTTTCCACTCCATTTCCAAATGCCCTAATGAAATCTACATAGTACAATAAACAAAAGGTGCTGTTTGTTCCTGGCCCATTGACACTTCATCAAGTCTTGAGCAAAACTAATTAAAATCTTAAGCCCAAATCTTCTCCCAACTATCTCAGTGCCACCCGAGGCACCACAACGGCCCAGAAATGGAAATGAGTGTCTTGGCCATTTCCCTGAGGAATGCCACAAAGGCTCATTGTGGTATTTCAAAGGGCAAGGCTTCCAGAGCAAAATCCCTCAACAGGAAGAATGTTGCCTCACCCTGGCTGTTCCAATGTAGCCTGTGTAGATCCCACTGCAGAAACCAGTCCTTCCTAGTTAGGGTCTGGGTCAATCATGTTCAGAGGAGAAGCAAGAAAGGAACAGGTAGTAGTATGGTGAGGAAATGCTCCTGACTGTGAGTTCTGGCTCTGTTCCTAACTAATTATTTGGTGCTGACCAGCTCAAGGACCTCTCAGCACTTACCGTCTTTGTCCATAAAATGGACATCTGGCTGGATGGTCACTAAGCCCCTTGAGAGTGCAAATGTTCTTTGATACTCTGGTGACTCCCTTAAGGTAATTTTTTTGGTCTTGTTTTAAACTCGACCTTGATACAGGCATGGGCTGTAAAACCAAACTAAGTACTGGTGCCCTCCACTGGATGACATATGCCAATGCTTTGTCACATATGCTGGAATGTTGCCTAGACATGTTGAAAAGCCATCATTCTTCATTCGTTCTCTGCAGGTAAGTTGCGTTTCAAGAAACTAAGACTGTGTCCCTTCTTCTAGAGCCTCAGCTAGGCAACTGTGCTGTTTAAGCCCATGACTTTTGGTTATTTGGTTTCCACACATCACTGAATGTGCATAGCAACAAACAGAATGCTTAAATGGAGTAAAAAATCAGCACAACTCTTAATCCAATTGGTCAGATAGTCGTTAAACAGGAGGGAAATTTTTACTTCTGTTTTCCCAAATGTGTGGACAGGATGTGACTTCCAATCAGAGGTATTTTAAAGTGTTCTGGGCAAAATTAAAAATCTGTATCCAATCAACATGTGATAGAAATGGAATTCTCCCTGTACAAATACATTAGACAGCTTCCAACCTTAATCACTCCAAGCAAGCTATGCCCAACATGATTATAAGTTCCCCATTATTGAGGACAAGGTATGGAATGCCCACTCTCTCATATTCTTGTTCACAAACAGGCACTGTCAATAGTAGCTTTAAACTTCTCAGAGCAGCCCAAGGGCAGACTACACAGTCCTTGAGAGCTTACTAGGTGCCAAACACTGCTCTAAGCATGAGATCCACAATGGTGAGCACAAACAGACACAACAACTGTTGACTTCATGGAAATAACACTCCAGGACCATCTTTAAAAAGTATAGAATAACTGTAAGTTTCCTTTGAGCAAGTAAAAGCCCTGCATACACTTTCAGTTTTTAAAAGATCTCATTAATTTTATATACAAAGGAACAGGACTTGGGAGGTAGGGAAAGAAAGGTAATTCCAAGGCTTCCAAATATTAGTGTTATCATTTAAGGTTGCTTGTATGTTAATGGTACCCACCATACAGTATTTGAAGGATGTCAATGCAAAAGCATTATATGCAGCAGAAAAGCAGTCAGATAAAAATAATGAGTACTCTCAGTGTGGCTGTTAACTAAGTAATGACTATTGAGATCTGGGGACTCTAATATTTTTCCTGGAGTAGACATGAAGAGATGCAAATTGAAGTACAAGACTGCATCACCTCCTTGGGTGGGTAAAGCATGGGAGGTGGGGATGCAGGGAAGAAACCGGTGACGTTTAAGACATCTAAGATATTCAGGAAAACGGAGGTCAGAAGATGTTCTGATTAATGGAGGAGAAAAATCGTTCTCTTGGATGTTTGGTTTAGGCTGAGTTGTAGGAAAAGATTGACTTAGTTCCCAGGAAGCTTTTTTTGTGGTTGTAGATTCCAGAGTTCACAGAAAGGATCGGCTTGCTCACAGACTCAACAACAGTCAACTCAAGTGCCAAGAAAGTGGGGCAAGGCTGGATGAAGCCCAGGTGAGTGACATGGGAGGGGGTGAGACAACCAGAAACCAGAACCTTCAATAGGAAATGATGAGCCATCATACCCTTGAGTGGGCAATAAGCCCTCTGAGGAGAATTCCAAAAACGTTCCATTATTTGAACAAGTACAATGCCTACTTTGAGGATGGGTGCATATATTGCTATGCTTGTTTAAAATAAATCCAATGACTTATGTCATCTATTTCTCTAATAATAAACAACAAAAGGAAAAACAGCTGAAAACAGCCCAGAAAAAAATACCAGGTTTTGAGTTGAGCAGAAAGACTTGCTTTGGAATTGCAGCATCGCCTGCAGGGCTGTGCACCTTAAAGCCGGCCATCACTTATGTCCAGTAGGAGTTTTGACTTTTGGAAGAAACAACTTCCTTGTGAGAGATGAAAAGATAAACAATTCTGTGTAAATAATAGATATGCTTTGTATAACGTCAGAGGAAAGCTCCCAGGAGTGGCAGCTTGGGTAATCAGATACCTAAGAAATTTGCTTCAAGAAAACCTTTCTTCATTCTGTGATCTGGACATATCTGTTTATTCATTTGATGCATTGTTATAGTAAAACTAGGCAGAACTGGGGAAGATGACAATTTTGAACAATGCATGATACTATATAATTCTAAATGCAACTTTACATGATCGGTTATACAGCCACAGCATTTACTTACTGCATGTGTTTTTAAGGCTATAATATTTCTCTTCAGTTACATTTTTTATGGTTAACAAAATAGGGGGTCTTGTCATTTCTATGAAAAATTGAGCATCGTCACAATTCCCCCGTACACCAATATTTTGAAGTACAGATCACTACAGGTAATACCCCTTTGCTGAATTACAAACCCCCCAATTGATATGCGTATGTTGCCGAACACTCATTTGAGCCCTAAATGAAAAAAAAAAATCTAAAGTTAAATTTCATTATTTTTAATAGATTTTAGGAGTGTATTAAATAATGTGATCTTGTCATTCTTTCCAACCTACGCCTTTGTGTGAGGATTTGATAAATGCCACATCAGTGAGTAAGGTGAAGAAACAGAACTATATTTAATGTGACAGATGTAAGGAGATGTCAGGTTGGGGATTTGAAGTCAGGTAATCCTTTAGCGCCTGCCTATGTGAATACCAATCGAGCAGGCAATTCTCTTGAGACCGCAAAATTGGGAAGCTAGAACTCTGTGAATATTGGGGTTTTGATTTGTACTGTCAAGTAGATTTTAGGCTTTCAGCTCATCTTAACTACTGTTTATTTCTATTTCTATTTGGTTCTTAATAGAAGTAAGACATAAAATTAAAAAAAAATCAAATGACCTTTTTCTCAAATTCTACTTGTTAAACAGAAACAAAATAATGAACTCAGAAGGTTATTTTTGAACCAAGATGATGTCATAGTTTCTAACCTGCTGAGCCATCATTTATGCTGAGAAGTAAAAAAGATAACCCAGAAATAGCCAGGCACAGTGGCTCATGCTTGTAATCCCAGCACTTTGTGAGGCCGAGGCAGGCGGATCATTTGAGGCCAGGAGTTCCAGACCAGCCTGGCCAACATGGAAACCCCGTCTCTACTAAAAATACAAAAAATTAGCCCGGCATAGTGGCACATACCTGTAATCCCAGCTACTCAGGAGGCTGAGGCAAGAGAATTGCTTGAACCTGGGAGGCAGAGGCTGCAGTGAGCTGAGATCGCGCCACTACACTCCAGCCTGGGCGACGGGATGAGACTCTGTCTCAAAAAAAAAAAAAAATCTACAATTAGATAACCCAGAAATAAAGATAAAAAGTACATTTGATTGGATATGTTAGGTTAGTTTTCCACAGAAAATGAAGAAAATGGTCTCTATAGCTCTGGGTGCCCTGGGTCTGTAAGCACAGGAATGAGTTTTTCAGACACATATCCATTTATCCACAGAGGTGCTGAGCAGAAGCGGACGATCCAGGCACCTGTTTCAGGATATTATGCCCAGTACTTCACTTCCTTGTACCTTCAAGGCAAAATGTACTCTGTGAGGAATTAATTTTCCTTTGACTCTAAATATAAAGCTCAAAAGGTGACTTCAGTGAAAGAAGTATCTGCCACTCTCATCTTTTTTAATTCCAAAGCACAGTGGAAGAATAGTGTCTATCAGAGATCTCTGCCTTCCCTAACTATATTAAAAACAAAATTAAAAGGCAAGAAACGTGCTCTGAACTTGAACAGTTAGAAAATATTTTTACAAACGCATATGAAGCAACTGCTGTTCCCAACAGACGGGAGAAAAGTTAATGCCATTAATGACTTGAGTTAGGAGTATTTAAAAATCATCTCAGCGGGGTGCGGTGGCTCATGCCTGTAATCCCAGCACTTTGGGAGGCCGAGGCAGGTGGATCATGAGGTCAGGAGATCGAGACCATCCTGGCTAACACGATGAAACCCCGTCTCTACTAAAAATACAAAAAATTAGCCTGGCATGCTGGTGCGTGCCTGTAGTTCCAGCTACTTGGGAGGCTGAGGCAGGAGAATGGCGTGAACCCGGAAGGCGGAGCTTGCAGTGAGCCGAGATCGCGCCACTGCACTCCAGCCCGGGCAACAGAGAGAGACTCCATCTCAAAAAAAAAAAAAAAAAAAAAAAAAAAGATCATCTCAAGTCGGCAAATTACAAAGATTACCACAACATGAGCTCCTCTCGTGCAGGATGGAGAATCTGTGACAGTGGAGAACTCTGTTCTGTTTCCTGTTATCTGGATGTGTGAGTTTAATGGTAAATCCTATAGGTGGGGACTTGGCAACTCCCAGATATGCTCAAGTAGGATTAAGTGTTTATGAAATGATTTGTTATCATGGAAATAATAATTAAGTGACATGTTTACTGTCGAAAATTTTTTTAATTAAAAAATAAAAATCTCTATTTACTAATTTGGTCAACCTCAAGTTTTATTATTCTGATTTCTCTTTATCATGTTTCTGAGGACGTTATTATCAAGCTTTTTAGAAGGACATACTCCATGGAATATAAAACAACTCTTACTAGGCATTTGGAGCTTAAGGGGTAAAAGTTTCTATAAAAGAAAGAGGAAAAAACTACTCAATTGTTACTGCTAGGAAACGGCACTTTTTTCCTATGAACCTCTTGGAGTCATTACCCTTAATTCCATTTAGATAACTGTTAGTCATGGTTCATGGTTAAATGATCAGTAGATATTTTCCTAGACAGTTTTTGTGCTTTTTCATGAGCATAGTGAGTTGTTCCTGCTGCAACATCAAATGTTCATTCATTTGTAGGAAAAGGGCCAGAAGTTAGTAAAAGAGAAAGGCAGAGTCTGAGCACTTACCTCTCAGCTGAGTTGCACATGGCGTTTTAAACAGATTGCAATCATTCAGAAAAACGAATTACTAAACAGTTTAGGTAGGCTGTTCAGACCAAGAAGTTTTTTTTTTTATTATTATTTTTGGACAGAGTCTTACTCTGTCACCCAGGCTGGAGTGCAGTGGCACAATCTCAGCTCACTGCAACCTCTGCCTCCCAGGTTCAAGTAATTCTCATGCCTCAGCCTCCTGAGTAGCTGGGATTACAGGTGCGTGCCACCACACCTGGCTAATTTTTGTATTTTTAGTAGAGACGGGGTTTCGCCATGTTGGCCAGGCTGGTCTCAAACTCCTGACCTCGAGTAATCTGCTGGGATTACAGGCATGAGCCACCCTGCCCGGCCCAGACCAGGAATTTACCAGAAGATTATCCCAATTAATAGTGGCAGCTTTGAGTTCTCACATATTTCCTTCAGGAAACTGAACGATAGAAATGTTTCTTCTTTCTGGTGTGGCTCTGATTATAAGCACCTAAGCAGCTGATGTCATGGATTTGTAGATGAAGACACAAAATAAACAGGTTTGTCTTAATTCAACAAACTTTCATCAGGAAGAACACTTTTCATTGCCTCAAAACATACATAACATCTTGCTGATTATTTCTTCTCTTATCAGATGAGAATTATTTCCTTAATCAAGGAACAGATTGGGATGCCCCCTAATTAGTTATTTGTCCTTTTAACACTGGTATTTGTATTCCAGTCTGAATTAACTACAGGCTGATACAAGGGTGGCAGCTAAAACAAAGTCAACAAATTGCCCAGGAAAGAGATTCATCAGAGGCACCATTTTTTTAAAACCAAGATCTGGAGGCTCATTGTTTTCTGCAATAGTCATTATAAGATACAACCTGTAGCTTTCTGCGAATCAAAATGAGTAGAGATTTTCTTTCATCTCAATGTCTTCCATTGCAACTGTAGACTCAGTCTCTTCAAAATAACAAAAAGAAAGAAAAAGAGAGAAAAGCTACATAGGAATCTCAAGCCAATTACAGTGGCCACAGAACAGGAACTATAAAATGGTCATGATCCGCCTTGTAACAAGAAGTACAAAATGGCAGATGTGCTGCTATCTCCATCAACCAAGCAGCCTTACAAAGAGTCCACTCTGCAGAGTTTGAATGGAGGTTACATAGTGTCAGGTGGCTCCATCCTTCCTTCCAATCTGCCTTATTGCAGTGGTCTCGGTGGTTGACTCCCAAACATACACTCTACTCCAAATGGTCAGCCACGATGATCTTTTCCCCTTGCTTGTAATTGGCTTAGATGTGACATGCCATCCAATCCTGGCCAAAAAAGGTGGGGAAAATTTTTCTTTCTTCCCTGAGATGATGCCCTGTATGCTTCAATACCCAGAACTACAACCATGATGTCAACACGTAGTGAAGGTCAAAGTAGATAGAATTGCCAGAAAACAAATTAGGACCCTGAGATGCCACAGCAAGAGCTGCCATGCCTGTGAAATTCTGGTTCAGTGAGATGAAATGGTTCCTGATGTCTCCTAATGTTTAAATCATTTTGAGTCAGAAATTTCTGTTACTTAAAACCAAAGTGATCCTTATGCCTCACTTAATATTTAAAATCTCAGGGATCTTTAATAATCACTAAGGATGGTAGGATGCATTCAGAATCCCGCTGATCCACCTAGCAATTAGTACCTGCAAACAATGGATAAAGTAGTCAGCCATGGCCAGGCATGGTGGCTCATGCCTGTAACCCCAGTAGTTTAGGAAGCAGAGGCGGGTGGATCACCTGAGGTCAGGAGTTCGAGACCAGACTGGCCAACATGGTGAAACCCTGTCTCTATTTAAAACACAAAATTATCTGGGCATGGTGGCATGCACCTATAATCCCAGCTACTCGGGAGGCTGAAGCAGGAGAATCACTTGAACCCCGGAGGCGGAGGTTGCAGTGAGCCGAGATCGCGCCATCGCACTCCAGCCTGGGCAACAAGAGCGAAAATCCCTCTCAAAAAAAAAAAAAAAAGGAGTTAGCCATAGAAACCACTTGGAAAAGTGTTTATGAAGACTGACTGGGATGAGTGAGGGGGAAAGATCTCTTTTTTCCCCGTCTTTTGCACATCTAAAACTAGAGAAGAGAATTTTTAAAGGCTGAATGACTTTTTTTCCCTACAGGTCATAATACAAGTGTGATTGAGACAGAATCTTCCGAATAACTTTTCACAGTGCTTTATGCCATGAAAAGTATTTTCAAAATACTGTCATATATATCACATTTGATTTTTACTACCATTCTGAGATTCAGTTAGGACCTATATAACCTTCCTTTAACAAATGAAGAAACTGATTCAAAAAGATCATAGGACTTGCCATTATGGAAGACACATCCATGGCTAGGACCTAGGTCCCTGCTTTGCATCTCAATGTATTTTCCATTATCTACAATATCTGTGAATCAAGCGTCACTGAAACAGAGTGGGAAGGGCATGAACTGTTAATTCCAGCTCTGCTCCAAACTGCTACTAACTAACCACGTTACTTTAAACCAACTACTTTTGCCTGGTAGACAATAGATGCTCCTAGGTGGTTTTCATTACTTTTATCGTTGCTCCAATAGCCATCGTTGTCCACTATGTCTTCATTATAGGGATCCACAAACTCATAATCCTATATTGAAGACTAATTATTAAATGTAAGGTCCCGCTGATGCCAGACAAGTAAGCTTTAGAACACTTGCCTAAACTAAATTGTTTCTGATTTTTAACCATCATTACCTTTAGCCTTTGGAATCATAAATCACATTCACATGATTAAGTATGTTCATGGAATAGCTTTTATTATTTTGGTTATTGCTTTGCTGTGAAATTTACTTATCGACAAAGTGTGAGGAAGTAAATGTATTCCTAATGAAAAGAATTATCCCGCTCAGTTCCTAATTCCTGGAAACAAGTCCAGTTACAGCCGAATCTTAGGACTTTCCCACACTTGGTGGGCCCTGGTAAAAGTGAGAGGGTCCCAGGCTGCCTCATTGGTAGGAAGTCTGGAGTGGAGACGGTGCACAAGAATGGCCCTAAAGCTCTGGACTGAAACCAGCTCCTCTTCACCCTGGCCTTTGTGTGAATCTAACCCACTAGGCAGCTCTGTCTTGGCCACACTCAGTATCAAATTGATTTGGATTGACTTCAGTCCAGTCTCACATCACCCAAATAGGCCACTCTAAAAAACTGTAGAAGAACTGGAAAGGGCAACTATTACAATAGTGGATTGTTACCTCATTTTCCTTTCCACTGAAAATCTGGTTTATCACTTTAAAGAATAAAAGTTTCTCTTGCTACTAATTTTTTTTCCACAATGAAGCAGTGGTAACAATGAGAATAAAAACTTAACCAGGCACAGTGGCTCACACCTGTAATCCCAGCAGTTTGGGAGGCCGAGGCAGGCAGATCAGCTGAGGTCAGGAGTTCGAGACCAGCCTGGCCAACATGTGAAAATCCATCTTTACTAAAAATACAAAAATTAGTCGGGAGTGGTGGCGGGTGCCTGTAATCCCAGCTACTCAGGAGGCTGAGGCATGAGAATCGCTAGAACCCAGGAGGCAGAGTTTGCAGTGAGCCAAGATCACACCACTGCACTCCAGCCTGGCCAACAAAGCAAAACTCCATCTCAAAAAAAAACTCAAGTGATCCTAATGGTTTTAGTTAGAATGACCATCCATCTCAGTTTGCCCAAGACAGTACTGGTTTATGCCTGTCATCCTGGCATAATAAATAGTGCACTACTCCTTTCTCAAAAGTTTCCTGGTTTGGACAACAAATTATGTGATCCCCAACATTGAGTTGCTTAGGAAATGAACTTTTATTCACTGGTCTAAATTTTTACTGGTGAAACTTACTCAGATCACCCCCCATGAAGCCTGTCGTAGAAGAAAATCATCAATCCATCTTTACAGAGACAAGTTACTGAGAAGTTTCACATTCTTTCTCTAACCTTTTCATCAGAAATGAGTTAGAAGAACTTTTTTTGTTTTTGTTTTTGAGGCAGGGTCTTACTCTGTCACCTAGACTGGAGTGCAGTGGTGCGATCTCAGCTCACTGCAACCTCTGCTTCCCAGGTTCAAGTGATTCTTCTGCCTCAGCCTCCTGAGTAGCTGGGACTACAGGCATGTGCCACCACGCCCGGCTAATTTTTGTATTTTTAGTAGAGATGGGATTTTACCATGTTGGCCACGCTGGTCTTGGACTCCTGACCTCAAGTGATTCTCCCGCCTCAGCCTCCCAAAGTGCTGGAATTACAGGCGTGAGCCACCACACCTGGCCAGAAGAACTCTATTTTAAAAGATTGTTTCATCATTTCATATAATAATTAATTTCCCTGGCATTGGTAAGAAATGGAATATATGCTATAAATATAAAATCCATGAAATTGAACACTTCCCTTCCGAGAACTTTTAAATTTTATGTTTATGGGACTTTTTGTTAAATGTATTAAATGATTTATACTAAATATAATTTAGTCTTTCATCTAACTCAAGGTCATATGAAAGTTATTGACTGTGCTCTCATGGCCCCCAGCAGCACCCTGTGTCCCAGTCCCCATTGCCCTCCTCTGCACTGGCCAGGGGACTGCAGAGAGGATACTCAAGAGTGTCCAGAAATGGGGCTAGAAAATGAACTCAGGGAAAAAAAAAAAAGTGATTCATTGCATTGTGGAGTGACATGGTGACACCACAAAGACCATTGCAGTAATTAGCATTTAGCTTGCCCTTTCCCTGAACTCCTTCTCACTCGACTTTTCTTCCACATTGTCCCTTGTTGCCAACGGTCATTTCTCCCACTGTCAGCTGCTGGCAGTTCTGTATTCTCAATCCTCCCTTTGAATGCATTATACATTATAAGACAGAACCAGAAGTGTCTAAGGAAAACGCCCTGAGTAAATCAATAGCCCTAATTTAAGGAACAACTCTGAGTCAACACGCTTTTTTCAGAAAGTAGAGCTAGTCTTCTTTTAGAGTGAGACATATAGCTTTGAGATATTCATTGTCTTCCTCCTAAGAGGACTATTCCAATATTTCTGTGTTCCAAATATGTATATTCTGTACCATAAATTTGCCAAAAAAAAAATCTAATCTCAGAAAAGGTGGGGCATTATTGAACAACTGGCTTTATTTCGTGAACTGTAATACATGGAAGATGTCCTGCAAAATCCATTACTTTCAGTGGGATATTGATAGCCGTGGTGAAAGCAAGCATCCTTATCTCATTCCCATCTTCACCATTGCTATTCAATATTGTACCAGAAGTCCTAGCCAGGGCAATTTGGCAAGAATAAATAAATAAAAGGCATCCAGATATCCAGATTGAAAAGGAATAATTAAAACAATACATATTTCCAGATGACATGATTTTATATATTACAAGAAAATCCCAAAGAATCCACCAAAAAATGACAAGAACTAATGAACAAATTCAGCAAAGTTACAGGGTACAAGATCACATGCAAAAATAAGCTGGGATTTTATACATTAGCAACAATAATTCAAAGAGGAAATTAAGAGAACGTTTCCTTCCTGTCAACCCCTGCTAATATTAGAAAAAAAAAAAATGAAAGAAAACAATTCCATTTACAATTGCATCCAAAAGAATAAAACCCTTGCAATAAAATTAACCAGGGAGGTAAAAGACTTGTACACTGAAGACTACAAAATATTACTGGAGGAAATTTTAAGAGACCTAAATAAATGAAAAGACATCAGTGATAATGAATAGAAAGACTTAATATTGTGATGAAGATGTCAATAGTCCCCAAAGCAATCCATAGATTAAATGTAATCCCTACCGAATTCCAATTTTGCATTTTTTTTGCAAAAATGGAAAAGTCAATCCTCAAATCCATATGGAATTACAAATAGCCAAAATAATGTTGAAAGAAGAAAAAATAAAGTTGGAAGACTCACACTGATTGATTTCAAACTTACGACAAAGCTGCAGTAATCCAAACAGTGTCGTGCTGGCATCAACATAGATACAGAACAATGGAATGGAATTAACGGTCCAGAAATAAACCAAACATCTATGGCCAATTGCTTTTTGTCAAGGGTGCCAAGATCATTAAATGAGGAAAAAACAGCCTCTTCAACAAATGGTTCTGGGAAAACTGTGTGAAAACATGTAAAAAATTAAAGTTGATCTCCCACCTCACTCCATAATCAAAAATTAACTGAAAGAAAATCAATGACCTAAACAAAACAAAAAAAAAGCTTAAGGAGTAAAACACAGGAATAAATCTTCATGAAGTCAGATTTGGCAATGGATTCTTATATTTAACACCAAAAGCATGAGCAACAAAAGAAAAAAAATAAATACACTGGACTTCATAAACTTTAGAACATTTTGTACATCAAAAGATATTATCAAGAAAGGAAACAGTCAACTTACAGAATGAGAAAATATTTTTGAATCATATATATAAACCACTGTTATTACTCAAGAACAAAAAGACAAAAAATCCAATTTAAAAATGGACAAAGAATTTGGATAGACACGCCTCTAAAGAAAGTACATGTATAGCCAACAATCACACAAAAAGACTTTTAATATACTACTTTGCCACTACTAGGATGGCTATAATCAAAAAAAACCAAAAGAATCAGTATAACGTGAAGAAATGGGAACCCTCGTACATTGCTGGTGGAAATTTAAAATTTTGCAGCCACTGTGGAAAACAGTTTGGTGGTTCCTCAAAATGTTACACATAGAACATTGTTTGACCCAGCAATTCCATTCCTAGGTATTACCCAAGACAATCAAAAACAGATGTTCAAACAAAAACTTGCACAGTAATGTTTATAGCAACACTATTTACAATAGCCAAAAGGTGAAAACCTCTCAAATCATCCATCGGGAAATTAATGGATAACAAATTGTGGCATATTCATACAATGAAATATTATTCAGCCATAAAAAGGAATAATATTACTGACACTTGCTACAACATAGATGAACCTTGAAAATACGCTAAGTGAGAGAAGAAGTCAGACACAAAACGTCACACATTGTATGATTCCTTTCATATGAAATATCAAAAGCAGGTAAACCCATAGAGGCAGAAAGCAGATTAATGGTTCCCAGGGGATGCAGGAGGAGAGAAGGAGAGAGTGATTACTTAATGGGTGCAGGCTGTTCTGGAGTGATGAAAAAGTCTCCAAATAACAGAGAGGTGGTGGTTGCCCCATGTTGTGAATGCACAAAATGCTACTGAATTGTGTGCTCTGAAATCGTTAGTTGTGTGTTTGTGAGTTTCACTTCAATAAAAAAATCCTTTACTTGGTAAGTCATAGTATATTTTTAAAATTCTAATCCAATAGTCCCAGTTCTCATATTCTCTCACGTGAAATATCAGTCACATTATCAGTCACATTGGCCTTTTAAAAATCACTTTCAGGGAAAACTTTAAAAAGCAATAAACATCATGTTATCTTTTCTTTTTTTTTTTTTTTTTTTGAAACAGGGTCTCATTGTGTCAGCCAGGCTGGAGTGCAGTGGCATCATCATAGCTCACTGTAGCCTCAACCTCTCGGGATCCTGAGTAGCTGGGACTACAGGTACGTGCCACCACATGCAGCTGTATTTTTTGTAGAGACGGGGTTTCGTCATGTGGCCCAGGCTGGTTTTGAATTTCTGGCCTCAAGCGATCCACTTGCCTCGGCCTCCCAAACTGTGGGATTACGGGCGTGAGCCACCATGCCCTGCTAACATGTTTCTTTTAATGCTACCTGACAGTAAATTGTGAAAAGAATTGACCAGTAATAGAGACATTTCCCTGCTATTGTTTTAAAAAGAAAGTTGTGTTCATAATACACATATTGACATGAATCCGAACACAGAAAATTCTTTATCAGAGCCCAATTTGTCTACTGAGTGTTTTTAAGGACTGGATTGTCTCAATCTAAGAGGCAAGAATACCATCCACTCCAAATTCTTGGTGCCACCAAAGCAATGTTCTTGCATATTCCTGGACAGCCTTAAATATAAGCAACAACTGAGGGGAAAATGCAAAGAGGGAGAGGGAAAAGAAAAGATTAAGAGAAGGAATAAAAAGAGGAGTATAAACAAGAGGTGTCTATTGGGAAATGCATTTCTATGACAACACCTCATCTAAACTATAGATTTCTTATTTTGATCAAAATCCCTTTCAGTTAACTCCAGTTCAGGAGATTGGGGCAAAAATGCCTAACACCATTCCCTGAAGAAGGGACCCTCAGAGTTTAGCAGGAAATAATTCAGACAAAAGCAATCTGAGTGAGACGGCCACTGGATCACGAGAACAAATTACTTGAAAATACAACTCCAGCTGAATTCAGGTTTTTCACATATTGGTATTTTGGGGGTACCATGAAGCCATTTTCTGGTTTTTTTATGGTGGTAAATACACATGAAAATATACCATTTTAACCATTCTAAAGTATACAACTCAGTATTATTTTGTACATTTACAATGGTGTACAACCATTACCACTATCAAGTTCCCAAACATTTGTATCACTGAAAAAGGAAACCTGTGTTCATCAAGGAGCTACTCTCCTCTGCTTCCCTTCAGTCCACACAACCACTAATCTGTTTTCTGCCTCCATGGATTTACCTATTTTGGATATTTCTTATAAAAGGAAGCAAACAACGTGTGACCTTTTGTGCCTGGCTTCTTTAACTGAGCACGTTTACATTGTAACAAGCGTCAGTACTTCATTCCTTTTTATGGATGAATAATATTTCATTGTATGAATAACATTTCATTGTATGAATATATGACAATTTGTTATCCATTAGTTTCTTGATGGATAATTTGAGGGTTTTCCACCTTTTGGCTATTATAAATGGGGCTGCTCTAAACGTTCCTGTACAACTTTTTGTTTGAACAACTGTTTTTGATTGTCTTGGGTATACGCCTAGGAATGGAACTGCTGATTCAAACGATATTCTATGTTTAACATTTTGAGGAGTCACCAAACTGTTTTCCACAGTGGTTGCACTATTTCATATTCCCACTAGCAACAAATGAGTCATATGTCTTTAAGCTTTGAGGCCCATTTTGCAATCATTCGAAAAGAGTTTTCAACTGATACGATTTTTTATTTCATTTTCTATCAACTATGCATGTTCTGCACTATTCATGGTGACAAAAAATGACAAACAACTTGCATGTTCATCTATAGGAGATTGTTTAAATCAAATATGGTATATAAGGGCATAGAAAAGTCATTTCAGTCTTCTTCTTACTGTGTTTAGTATTTCTTTCTCTTGATATAGATAAATAAAAGTGTATCTCAGGGCTGGGTGCAGTGGCTCATGCCTGTAATCCTAGCACTTTGGGAGGCCGAGGTGGGTGGATCATGAGGTCAGGAGTTCAAGACCAGCCTGGCCAAGATGGTGAAACCCCATCTCTACTAAACATACAAAAATTAGCTGGGCGTGGTGGTGGGTGCCTGTAATCCCAGTTACTCAGGAGGCTGAGGCAGAGAATTGCTTGAACCCTGGAGGTAGAGGTTGCAGTGAGCCGAGATCGCTCCACTACACTCCAGCCTGGGCAACAGAGTAAGACTCCGCCTCAAAAGAAAAAAAAAGAAAAAAGCTTATCTCATTACTTCCCAAGCTCATTTGACCGAGAAATACTCTTGGCTTTTTAAAAATTTTCTTTCAGAGATAGGGTCTCAGCCTCTCAACCAGGCTAGAGTACAGTGGAGTGGTCATAGCACACTGCAGCCTGGAATGCCTGGGCTCAAGTGATCCTTCTGCCTCAGCCTCCCAAGTAGTTAGTTAAGACTACAGGCACGAACCACCACGCTCAGCTAATTTTTTTTTTTTTTTTCAGAGATGGAGGTCTCACTTTTGTTGCCCAGGCTAGTCTCAAACTCCTGGCCTCAAGCAATCCTCCCACCTTGACCTCCCAAAGCACTGGGATTAGAGCCACTGCACCCAAACCAAGAAAAACACTTAAAAGCTAACAGGTGTTTAGATAAAATACTAACCTGTGTTGCTACAAGAAATGACCCCCAATTGGCTGGGCACTGTGGCTCACGCCTATAATCCCAGCACTTTGGGAGGCTGAGGCGGGCAGATTGCCTAAGGTCAGGAGTTCGAGACCAGCCTGGCCAACATGGTGAAACCTCATCTCTACTAAAAATACAAAAATTAGCCAGGCGTGGTGGCGGGCACCTGTAATCCCAGCCTCCCGAGTACCTAGGACTACAGTGGCCCGCCACCACGCCTGGCTAATTTTTTTGTATTTTTAGTAGAGACAGGGTTTCACCGTGTTAGCCAGGATGGTCTCGATCTCCTGACCTCGTGATCTGCTCGCCTCGGCCTCCCAAAGTGCTGGGATTACAGGCATGAGCCACCGCGCCTGGCCTGTAAACTTTTTAATAGAGCAAAAAATAAAGTGGGAATTTAAAATTTTGTATCTTTTAATATGCTTCTAGAAGGAAACATGAACCAATCTTCATATATGATGCAGCATAAATAATAACTAATAAAAATAGCTAATCCGCATTGACTATTTATTACATACCAGACACTGCACTAAACGGTTTACATCTCACCTTCAAAATAATCCTTTGGGGTATCTCTTGCTGATTTTTTTTAACTTTATAAATAAAAACATGCACCAGGCATGGTAGCTCACGCCTGTAATCCTAGCACTTTGGGAGGCTGAGGTGGGTAGATCACCTGAGGTCTGGAGTTCAGGACCAGCCTGGCCAACATGGCGAAACCCTGTCTCTACTAAAAATACAAAAATTAGCCTGGCAGGGTGGCACATGGCTGTAATCCCAGCTAGCAACTCCAGAGGCTGAGGCAAGAGAATCCCTTGAACCCAAGAGGCAGAGGTTGCAGTGAGCCAAGATCGTGCTGCTGCACTTCAGTCTGGGCAACAGAGCAAGACTCCATCTCACAAAAAAAAAAAAAGAAAAAAGCTCTATAAATAAAGTTTAGTAAGATTGGATAACTTGTTCAAAGTGAGAGTAAGTAGCTATGTTACCGGTGGAGGGTGTCCAGGTTCTTGGCATCTTGAACAAAGAATTGGACAAAATGCACAAACAAAACAAGGAAAGAATGAAGCAACAAAAGCAGAAATTTACTGAAAGTACACTCCAGAGTGTGGGAGCAGGCCAAGCATAGGGGCCCCAGGAGCTGGTTACAGAATTGTGAGGGGTTCAAATACCCTCTAGAGGTTCTCATTGGTGACTTGGTGTATGCCTTATGTAAATGGAGAGGATATTTCTTATCATAGCTGAAGTGTGAATCAGCCTTATGTTCCCTGACTCCAGACCCTATTTTCCTGCCTCAGCTACCGTCTGACTATAAACTCATTTCGTTATACTAAACCCAAGGATCTCAACAACACTAAAGAACATTATGAAAAATCCTATTTCCTACACATACACGGTAGCAAAGGGAGAGATGTGACCTTCTGGTGTTATAATAATTGGGTAGTCATGAATTAGGCTGCTTTTAAATGTATTGTTTATGTTGAGTAATTTCTATAGAAATCAAAGAGCATGACTATTAATATTCTCTTTAAAATATTCCTATTTTGGCCGGGCCCGGTAGCTCACGCCTGTAATCCCAGCATTTTGGGAGGCCAAGGCAAGTGGATCACTTGAGGTCAGGAGTTCGAGACCAGCCTGGACAACATGGTGAAGCCCCATCTCTACTAAAAATACAAAAATTAGCCAGGTGTGGTGGCACACGCCTGTAATCCCAGCTACTCAGGAGGCTGAGGCAGGACAATCACTTGAACCCAGGAGGCAGAGGGTTGCAGTGAGCCAAGATTGTGCCAGTGCACTCCAGCCTGGGCAACAGAGTGAGACTCCGTCTCAAGAAACAAACAGCAACAACAAAAATTCAAATACCTATTGTGGCTCATTTATATCTGATATAGTGAGTTTCACAATACCTTACTTTCCATTTAATCTTCCTCTGTCAGCCATAGATCTTGGGAAGGAGGTTTGCATATGTGTATGAAAAACTCACACCCAAAGTATTTTTTCCTCTATTCTCACTCAACAACAACACAGACTTCTGTGACCAAATGTGGGGGAGGTCTCTTCACACACCAAGCAACCAACCAATTCTGCAGCAGGCGCCAGCTGGGTGTCCTCCAAGTCAATTCAATTCTGATGCTATCTGCCTGGAGATAGCCTTGGAACCCACAGATTAAGGGCTCAGTCCCTCAAGGCCACCCCCTCTTTCCCACCAATCCAAAGTCCGGGCCTCTGGAACTTAGGACTTCAAGTTGGGGTTCCCCTTTTTGGGGTTTAATTTGTTAGAGTGGCTCACAACTCAGGGAAACACTTACTTAAGTTTACCAGTTTATTACAAAGTGTATCTTAAAGGATACAAATAAATAGCCAGATGGAGACAAACAAGATGAGGTCTGGACCGGTCCCGAGCACAGGAGCTTCTGTCCCCGTGGAGCTGAGAGGCATCACCCTCCTGGCACACAGATCAGTTCTTGGTCGGCACCCGTGTGTTCAGCAGTCCTCTTGGGCCTTCTATGGAGACTTCACTGGATAAGCATGGCTGACCATTGTGCAGAAATAGCATTGGACAAAAAGGGTAAGGTCTAATATGAATAGGCAGAGTAGGAAAAGCCCGCAAGTCCTGTCTGTTCACATTCTTCCTGGACTCTCTGTGCAGCAGTTCATCCTCCAGGGCATGGGGTAGAACCCTCTTTAGAAGGAGGGTCTTAGGACCTACAATCAAATAAGGTAGGTCAGGGAATTTCTTTATGGCCAGCTCCAAGACAAAAAGGTGGGAGAAGATTTCTGCCTTGGGAAGAAAAATAAAGCAGGTGAAAGGAGGACAGGAGAAGGTCAGAGAGAGAAAGATTCTGTTTTCTGGGGTCTACTGAGTCCTAAAGTGCCCCAACATTATAACAAAAACTATGGGAGTAGCAAGCCAGGAACCGTTGATTAAAAACATATATATATATATATATATATATATATATATATATATATATATATATATATAAATAATAACACAGTGTAATATAATTGTTTAGCATCCTAAGTGCATGAAATAGCATGACTAATATATATTGAAGTTGAGGAATGCAATACACAGCATAGATCATTGGTCTTCTGAGACAGTACTCATGTCCATTTGATAGTATGCCAAAAGGCTGTCTCAGTGTCATTGATGGATGGAACATTCTATGTGTTAAGTAGGTTTCTTACATCTTTTTTTTTTTTTTTTTTTTGGAGACAGGGTCTCATTCTGTCACCCCAAGCTGGAGGGCAGTAGCATGAACACGACTCACTGCAGTCTCAATCCCTGGGGTTCTCTCTGGCAATCCTCCTGCCTCAGCCTCCCAAGTAGCTGGGACCACAGGCACACAGCACTATACCCAGGTCACTTTTTTACATGTTTTGCAGAGATGAGGTCCTGCCATATTGCCCAGGCTGATCTTGAACTCCTGGGCTCAAGTGATCCTCCCACCTCAGTCTCCCAAAGTGCTGGGATTATGGGTATGAGCCACCACACCCGGCCTCATCTACTTTTAAAATACAATTTATATTGTTTTGTTTTTCTTTCTTTTTGAGATGGAGTCCCACTGTGTTGCCAGGCTGGAGTGCAGTGATGCGCTCTCGGCTCACTGCAACCTCTGCCTCCCGGGTTCAAGCGATTCTCCTGCCTCAGCCTCCCGAGTAGCTGGGACTACAGGCGCGCCACCACTATGCCCAGCTAATTTTTGTATTTTTAGTAGAGACAAGGTTTCACCATGTTGGCTCAATCTCTTGACCTCATGATCTGCCTGCCTTGGCCTTCCAAAGTGCTGGAATTACAGGCGTGAGCCACTGCGCCTGGCCTAAAACACAATTTAAAGGGCAAAAAAAATCATGACTAGTATTTTTTTTTTTTTTTTTTACAAAATAACCTGTGGTATCTCATAAAACCCATTTGGGAAAATGTTTAAGTAACTTGAATTAAGATTCACTTAGGTGGGGCATGGTGGCTTATGCCTGTAATTCCAGCACTTTGGGAGGCCAAGGCGGGCAGATCACCTGAAATCAGGAGTTCCAGACCAGCCTGGCCAACGTGGCAAAAACACATCTCTACTAAAAATACAAGAAAATTAGCTAGGCATGTTGGGGTGCACCTGTAGTCCCAGCTACTTGAGAGGCTGAGGCAGGAGAATCGCTTGAGCCCGGGAGGCAGAGGTTGCAGTGAGCCGAGATCACGCCACTGCACTCCAGCCTGGGCAACAGAGACAGACTTCGTTTAAAAGGAAAAAAGGACTCACTTGGAATCCTGGTCATGAGTCTCTCCAGCCTGAGGGACAATCAGTGAAAGACATTGCAGAAAGAAGAGCTCAGATGCTGTCTACAGCTGAGGTGTGCTTACATCTTTTACTTAACATAGTCATTAGTTCTATTGTAAAGGTTCTGTGTTTCCAAAAGTTCCTTTATTTCATTCACCACCTGTACCTGGCAGTCCACACTAGTAGAGTTTTCTTTGGAAAGTTCGAAGAGAACACGGTAAAATGTCGCTTGCTTTCTGATGTTTTGAAGTAAGGAAAAAAATATAAGGAAGTTATTTAGGTCCATTATTTAGGTTCATTTAAACTATGTATGCTATTTATAAGGAAATGTAATCCTACCTAAACCCTGATGGAGTTGTCACAAATGACATCATCCAGAATTAGAAATCAATTTTCCTTCATTTTAGGTAACAAAAATATTTTGGGACAATAGAGGCTAAAAGGAGTTGAGCAGCGAACGCAGCTGGAAGTCTTCATGATCCAAAGGCTTCTCCATGGAGGAACTCTCAGCCAAGAAGCTCAAAGATGGACATAGTCAGAGACACAACGGTCCCCTACACATCCTTGAGATGCACAGATTAGCACTCCACGTTGTGAAAGCTGCTGGTAAGTGCTGGTAGTAGGGCAGCCTTGGATGGAAGAAAGCCACAGAGGAGGCCATGATGTAGACAAAAGGACAGTTTCCATTTTGCCCCTTCTCTCTTCTCAGCCAGTCACCTGCAGCAGCAGTCCAGGTCAGAGCCTCCTGCCCCAGAGGAAATCTTGTCATTTCGCTCGACAAAGGTTCCATACCCTCAGCACCCTGACTTATCGCCATCTTCTCTAATAAGATAAGTGTCTGACAATTTCACACTCAGGTTGGCCTCTCTCCCAAAGGATATTGGACTCAGGACTCTAGTAAATCCAAAGGGATGAGTCTGTATTAGGAAGAATTGTAAACAAGCATAATGAGCCTAGTGGAGTAGAAGTGACATATCTGGTAGGCCAGGTGCGGTGGCTCACATCTGTAATCCCAGAACTTTGGGAGGCCAAGACAGGTGGATCACTTGAGATCAGGAGTTCGAGACCAGCCTGGCCAACATGGTGAAACCCTGTCTGTCTCTACTAAAAATGCAAAAATTAGCCAGGCATGGTGGTGCAAACCTTGTGGTTCCAGCTACTTGAGAGGCTGAGGCAGGAGAATCTCTTGAACCCAGGAGGCAGAGGTTGCAGTGAGCCAAGGTTGTGCCACCGCACTCCAGCCTGGGCGACAGAGTGAGACTCAGAAAAATGACATATTTGGAGGTAGGAAATCTGAACCTTAGACTTGACCACAAAACCTTCTCTCTGGGCCTCAACTCCATCATCAGCAAAGCCAGGGGGCTGAGGGGATGTGCGAAGATCTCTTCCAGTTCTAGCACTAGAAGACCCTAAGAAGGCTATGATGCCTTCCCGGTACTGGTAAGCCAGGGGGCCAGCCCTGCCTGTGGGACAAATAAGGCAGAGACAGAGGCTATGACGAGGTTACAAGCACAGAGTGAGTCAGTCTGGAGGTTAGGAAAAGCAGCCAGCCGGAACTCAGCCCACACTGGGTAAGGATGTGTGGGTGGTGGAGAACGCTCCCTCACACCAGATCTTTCACCACAGCTGCCTGCATTTCACCTTCTCTGTCATCCTCAGAGACGAGATGCAATGAGAAGCAAAACATTCAGAAGGCAAAGGTGGTGATTAGGCCTTGTAATCAAAAGGGACCCTACCGCTCTCGACAAGCCATTAGCTTTCCCAGCAATTCAGTGCCCCCTATTTAAGTCTCTTGACTGTCTGTTAAAGATGCTGTGACTTCTGTCCACTGTCGAATGACTGATATAGTCAAGAGACCATGGGACAGATTCTCGGGTAATTCTGATTTTATTTCCTGAAAAGAAAAAAGTAGAATCTTTTAAAAAATATATCAACCTCATCCATCACACACTACAAATTTTCCCTGTGATTGAAGACCTGTGTTCAACATAGCAAACCTCTTTGCCCTCACACCTGGTTTTAAAATTAAGCTTGAGAGTAAAAGGTTTTATTATGTACTTGTTTTTAATAGTCAAAAGTTCATGACAGTGGATGAGTGTGTTTCATAATTTTTGTTTGTAATGGAAGCCACAGTTAGACATTTAAAGCAAGTATAGCAGGCTAACAACCTCTCCTTCCTGTGGTTAAAATGATAGGAAGTGATTTATAAACTGTCATTAGAGTTAGCTCAGCTAAGCAATATTGGCTTTTGTTAGCATGATCTAAAACTCTTGGCAAACTAAAATGAAAAGCGTAATCTTCATCTGTTGTCAAACGATGAGATTCATTACCCAAAAAAGTCATAAGACTTAAATAAGGATATAGATGTGTAAGATCTTTTTAAAATTTAGACTTACATGCATAACCAGGAGTTATCTTAATTCAGTATTGGTGGTCTATAGCTCAGATCTTTAGAAAATAAGCTAATCGCTAGAGAGATTAAAGAGAGATTAACAATAGGAAGCTGTTCTTTTACTAACCTCTAAAAACCAGATATGGGCTACACCTGAATGCAAAACACTATCTGTAATAATTGCAATGAAAATTTTAACAAAATCATAAAAACCTTATTGCCTTCTGAAGATCAAGCCCATTTTCCAATAATTGGTTAATTCAAATGAAAGTCTCCACCTTCTTAATTTGGGCCCATTGTTAATCTCTCCACAGAAAACCGCACAAGACCTATTAAAGACTTTTGTGAAAAACCACCAATTAAAGAGAAGTTTGTATCTGACATAATAGAGATTCTCAAATATTTGTTGATTAATTGTCCTGCATTGTTACTCTCTAGTGCTTGTATTAACCAAAGAGTATTGTCTTGGCCCTGGAATAGAAAAACATATTTGAGGCTGGATGCAGTGGCTCTCAACTGTGATCCCTGCAGAGCTTTGGGAGGCCGAAGTGGGAGGATTGCTGGAGACCAGGAGTTCAAGATTAGCCTGGGCAACAAAGCGAGATCCTGTCTCTACAAATGTTTTTTTAAAAATTAGCCAGGTGTGTGTCTCATACCTGTAGCCCTAGCTACTCAGGAGGCTGGAGTGGGAGGATCAACTTGAGCCCAGGAGGTCAAGGCTGCAGTGAGCTCTGATTGCGCCACTGCACCCCAGCTTGGGATAGAGAGCAAGAACTTGTCTCAAAAAGAAGAAAGAAGAAAGAAAGAAAGAAAGAAAGAAAGAAAGAAAGAAAGAAAGAAAGAAAGAAAGAAAGAAAGAGGAAGAAAGAAAGGAAGGAAGAAAAGCATATTTGAATGTCTCTAGAAATAAGCGGATAAAAATCTAGGTGTATCGAGAAGACTAATAAACTAAAAACTTTCAAAAAGTAAAAAAAAGAAAGCCTGGCTGTCATCCACAGTATATTTACATTTTGTTCAATCCTAGCATACACATAAAGTAATTTCACATTTGCAAACTCATACCCTTGTGAAAACACATTTGTAAACTATAGTAAAGTATTTGTGCATAGTTCTTTTTGTCTTTAGCCTTAAAGATACAGTCAAAAACTCTTGCTTTTTTTAAATTAATTTGTTTAGCTCTTTCGTGCCCCAATTCTGTGTGGTTCTAATTATAATTTGTAAAAGAGTTGAGTTCATTTGTTACTGTTTGTACTCCATTCCCCCACATCTGGTAAATTTAAATTATTTGTTTGTCTGAAAAAAAAATCTAGGTGTATTAACATCATCAAATTAGTAAAACAATGTTATACTTATTTAAAATATAGAACATATCATAAGCTTTCAAATCATAGTGGCCAAACAGCCACCATCTTCAAGAATCAATAATAAAAGAAGTGCTAGTAACTCTTACAGATGGATGAATGACAACATCATAGAGTATTACAGAGCCATTCAAAAAAAAATGAATAGGATTTATGCCAGTTGACTTGGAGAATTTCTAGGAGGTGATAGTGAGTACAAAAGATAAGATGCAGAGATAAGTTCATAGTATGATCCCATCTTTGTAATGTAACAAAATACCCACTTATAAATGTGTTTACATATGTGTGAATCTAAATGTTTTTATACAAGTATATGATGTATGCAAGTCTGTATGCATAGTCATATATGGTCATAAGGCATATGGTTAGATAGAAAAAAGTACTAAAGAATACACCAGGTGGCTAATACTTTTCCTGGGGAACTGGAGGGTGGGGACAATACAGGACAAAGGCAAAGGAAAAAGGAGACTGAACCAAAAAATATGATTGTACTTGTGTAAAAGTATATGTATGCTTTTTAGAAAAAAAAAAGTCCGGAAACATTGGCTCATACCTGTAATCCCAGCACTTTGGGAGGCCAAGACAGGCAGATCACTTGAAGTCAGGAGCTCGAGACCAGCCTGGCCAACATAGCAAAACCCCGTCTCTACTAAAAACACAAAAATTAGCCGGGCATAGTGGCACATATCTGTAACCCCAGCTACTCAAGAGGCTGAGATATGAGAATTGCTTGAGCCCGGGAGGCAGAGGTTGCAGTGAGCTGAGATTGCGCCACTGCACTCCAGCCTGGATGACAGAGTTAGACTCTGTTTCCAAAAAAATGAAAATGAAAAAAGAGAGATGTCTACAAATTTATAGGGATGGCTTTGGAATATTAAAAAGTTACAGAGTAATGTGTCTAGTCTGATTCTTTTTTTTTAAGATAGCTTTACTTTTTCTTTTTACAAAATTAACACTTTGTCATTACAATATATATCAGAAAAATAGAAAAGCAGAAGGAAGAAAGTCAAGATTATCTATAATCCTAAGAACAACTGCAACCACCACCGAGTTCTCGAAGCCTGTCCTTCTGGGTTCTGCTGTTGAGGAAATCGCGATCACACAGGTACTATGCTACAATCCTCCTTTATCGGGTAAAAATAAATGATTACTGTCACCTGGCCAGGTGCTCCTTTCTCACACAGCTGGCCTCCCTGTCTCTGGGAGGCACAGGAGACCCCGCCCATCCTCTGTTAGCTCTTAGCCTGAGTGTTCCCCTTGGCCTCTGGCTCCTCTCCATAGTGGGCCCCGGGCCAAGACCTGCTGTCCGGAAACAGTCACCTTCTGTGTCTCCCTCCCCACCTCCAATCCCATGAGAGGGAGAGAAATTCTAGGTCACTTCCATGACCCTCTGGAAGCAAGAACAACTCAGGCAAATTAGATCCTGGCCCACTCTCTGTTCCCTAGTCTACTTCAAAGTGGCTTTCCCCCAGGTTCACAAGGGAGCAACTCTTAAGGTGATCTCCTCCCAGGGCTACAAACATTAAAATGGACCAAAAGCCCCAAGCTCTCAGCATTCCCCTCAGCTCCAGTAGCACCCCTCCTTTCTCTGGATTCTGTTCTGGAAATATGTGATCAAGACAATGTGTCTTCTTCCTTACCTTTTCTGTTGTTCTGTCCTATGTGCTAATTTGGGGAATCTTCTCTAGGCAAACCTGGTTTCAAATCTATTGTTTGGCAGCAAAAACCTATTTTGAACGTCAGGGGCTATTAACCTTTGTTTCCCTTGGTATTTCTGTTGTAATGTCAACAAATCCCCATTAACTTACCCCAGAACTGTACCTTACCTTGGGCTGACCAGGGATAAAGTTACATACCCAAAGTACAAACAGAAAGCACATTAAAGTGTTTTCTAATAGTACCTCTGTTTCACAAAGAAACAACTTTCTTTTTTTTGTTGTTTTTTGTTTGTTTGTTTGTTTGTTTTTGAGACAGAGTCTCGCTCTGTCGCCCAGGTTGGAGTGCAGTGCATGATCTCGGCTCACTGCAACCTCTGCCCCCCGGGTTCAAGCGATTCTCCTGCCACAGCCTCCTGAGTATCTGGGATTATAGGCACATGCCACCATGCCTGGCTAATTTTTTATTTTTAGTAGAGACAGGGTTTCTCCATGTTGGGCAGGCTGGTCTCGAACTCCTGACCTCAGGTGATCCTCCCACCTTGGCCTCCCAAAGTGCTGGGATTACAAGCATGAGCCACTTTTCAATAATCATCAATAGCATTAATTTTCTCCAAATGTATTCTTGGTTGCATTAGACCATACTTGAGTGCATTGATTATGATGGGGATAAGAGAAAAAGTCCCCTTTGCCCTCTGACGATTCACTGAAAACCAAAACTGACAAAATGCAGAAAATGGGGAAAATAAGGCATACAAATATGTTTGATCATAGTTTTCCATGACACAAGAACCTTCAGAATGAAGACCTAAAGATACAGGGGCAATTAATTGCTTTTTTTTAATGCTTAGGTTCAACAATGTGGGAACAGCCACGCAGAAATATAAGTGAACAAAAAGGTTATGATCCAAGGCCAATAGAGTAAAGGGAAGCCAGCAAGTCCTGTCTGCTTAGATTTTTTTTTTGCCTGTCTGTGTAACATTCCTTTTTCTTTTTCTTTTTCTTTTTTTTTTTCATTTGAGACAGAGTCTCGTTCTGTCACCCAGAATGGAGTGCAGTGGCCCGATCTCAGCCCATTGCAACCTCCACCTCCTGGGTTCAAGTGATTATCCTGCCTCAGCCTCCTAAGTAACTGGGACTACAGGCATGTGCCACCATGCCCAGCTAATTTTTATATTTTTAGTGGAGATAGGGTTTTGCCATGTTGGCCAGGCTGGCCTTGAACTCCTGCCTCATGTGATCTGCCCGCCTCGGTCTCCCAAAGTGCTGGGATTACAGACGTGAGCCCTGCGCCTGGCCAGCATTCCTTTTTTCTGAGTACAGGGCAGGACCCTCTCTGGAATGGGGGTCTTATGACCTACAATCAACCAAGGCAGGTCAGATAATTTCTTTGTGGCCAATTTTTACACAGGGATGTGGGGGATCCTACAGTAATATTTTCAGGTTTTATGGCTGACTTTGGGGAAGGGGATTCTGGTTTTGATAACCCGCCTTGGGGAAAAGGGATTCTAGTTTCTGTGGCTGGTCTTGTGGGAGAATGGGACTGAGAGACAGGAAAAAGGAGGTCAGAGAAAAACTTTTGCTTCTGAAGCTGCTTCTGGGGCTTTCATTTCAGGGCATCATTTTCTGAGGCCCAACAGTTACACTATAAAGTAATTCAAGCAGAAAAGTAATTCCTGCCCTACAAAGGAAAATGGCAGTTACCTACAGGGAGCATCTTTCTTTCCCATCACTAGGTTCATGGCTGAGCCCCCCATAACTAAAGGCAGATTATCAAGAGAAAAGCATACAGATTTACTTAATATAACTTTTACATGGCAGGAGAGCCTTCAGAAATGCAGACCCAAGACACGAGTGCTTCTCTGAGAAATTGATAGGAGGCCATTGGTTTAGACTGAGCTCCCGCACCAGGCCCAACAAACCAAACCACAATGGGGTTACCCATGCTAAAGTTTCATGCCACCTAGTTAAGTTGTTTATCTGACCTTTCAGGAAATCCGAAGACAGAGAGAAAAGAGCCAAATCCCCAAACAGGCCAGTTTTAGCTGGCATAATAAGGAAGCCCTCTTCCCTTTAACTTTACAAGAAAAGTTACTTTAAAAATGACCAATTTACTTTTTGTTCTATTTTTGCTTTCCTCAGCCCTTTTTTGTCTGTAAAGCCAATCTCCCCTGCTCATCTCTGTCTTATAGAATGAGATGTTGCCTGATTCTGGGATTGCAAATAAAAGCCAGTTAAGATTTTTAAACTAAATTTGTTATAATTTTGTCTTTCAATGCAGGTAAACTTGTGTACCTTTTTACCCTAGGTTTGATGAAGAATTGGGTAGTTGTGGAGAAGTGTAATTGGACAAAGGGTTATAATCCAGTAGTAATAAACTGGGGGGAACTTAGCAAGGCCTGTTTGTTCAGATTCTTCTCTGTGTCACTGTGTTTTCAGATATAAGAATGTTCCTTTCCTCCCAAAATAATGAGGGCCCCTCCCAAACCAGAGTCTTTTGATCCACTTTGGAGGAGAAAGATAGGGAAAGGTCAGAGTGGCCTTCTTGCTTCTACTGTTTTCTCTAATGCCAAGGTGCCATATTTTGGGGTAGCATATCCTAAGCCCCATCAAACCCAAGTAACAGATATACTCCTTAAACACAAACTAGTGAGCACAGCTCAAATCTAAAAGGTGTAATCAAAGTAGTTAGGCTCATCAAATAAAATTTCCAGATAAATTGTTGAGGGCCAGGCATGGTATGACACTCTTGTGTTCCTGGCTACTTGGGAGGCTGAGGTGGGAGAATTGCCTGAGCCCAGGAAGCCAAGTCTGCAGTGAGCTACGATTGCACCACCGCACTCCAGCCTGAGTGACAGAGCAAGATCCTGTCTCTGAAAGATAGATAGATAGATGATAGATAGATAGAAAGATAGATAGATAGATAGATAGATAGATAGATAGATAGATAGATAGATAGATGAAAGTAGATAAATAGATGGATAGTAGACAGATGACAAGTCATAGATAGATAGAAGATAAATAGATAATAGGTAGATAGATAGATAGATAGATAGATAGATAGATAGATAGATAGTTGGGTTTCAAAATTTGATGAATGATAAAAGAGGTTGAACTTAGAAATCTCAGGTCCAAATGTGAAATGACTGAATGGTGCCCAGAGGAGATGTCCTACATAATGATTCAGGGAATGAGAGCGTATCTTCTCTTTTAGCCAAACAGGTTTATTTGGTGACAGTCAGGCCAAATGGCTTCCGTTGTCATGCAGGGGCATGAAGCACCACTGGAAAGGACCATGGAAAAGGCAGTGGCAAAGTCAGAGCCCAGTTTCCCAAACCTAACCAGAGGGCACAGAGAAGTTTCTAAGTCCCGGTGGATAAATTAGAATATGGCACTCATAGGTCCGGACTGGGCAGGGAGGTGCAGGTTGGAAATCGGGCAGAGCTGAGACCAGCTGGGCTTTGGAAGACAGCACCAAAGCCCAGGTAAAGCAGAAAGGCCCAGATCAGACAGCCTGAGGCCTGAACTGAGCACAGAAAACTGGTAATAGCAAGAAGGCAAGTCCCTAGGGGAAAGCGTGAAGCAAAATCTCGGAGTGGACTGATAACGGCCTGCTCTCCGCCTTGTTTTAAGCAACCTTCCTGGTGTGGGTAAATGGTGGCTGGCAATCAGGTGTTACTACCAGAACAAGGACAGGTCTGGAAGCTGTCAGCAATTGCAGCAAATCTCTGGGGAAGCTTCCTGGTTCTAGACAAGAACTAGAGACTTCAAAGGAGGAGCATAGGATGAGGGATAACCTGCTTTTAGAATGATAGGGTTCCCTGACACCAGACATACCTGTCTTTACCAGAGCCAAAGTCTCCTTCTACCCTATGAATGAAGGTCAAGGGAATCATGAATGAATTTTAAGATGCTTCTGAGCTACAAAGGTTTTCCATTCCTTGCATCGGAATCAAAGTTATAGGGCAAGGTGCTCCTGAAATGTATGGAGCCATTCATAACTAAAGGAGATGGGGTGGGATGTGGAGAGAGAGAGGGACAGAGAGAGAGAAGTTTGGGGGAGGGGAAGAGATCCAATATTAAGTTAATGGGAAAAGGTACAGTGACTTCATAGGTGCAAAAATCCTGAGTTAAATGCCATTTCAATAGATCTCTATTAAGTATGGAAAGAAACACACTGTAGAACCAAACAAATGGTACTCAGAAATTCAAAAACAATGACTATAGTGGCCATTCTAAAAAAGCCAGTTCCTAGCAATAGCTGGTAGCTGGCCAAAATTCTCAGCTGGAAACTATAAACTCACTTTATTTGGGGACATCTAAGGCTTCAGGGCAGGATGTGATGAATCCAATCAGTGCTGACAATCCACCCTACAAAGATGTCCAGAACACATCCCCTCCAGGCCATTCTCACCACCTGTGTTTGAATGCAAGCCCTCTTCAGTTCTCACCTGAATTCCTGAAACAGCCTTCCAACCGATATATCTAGGCCAAACTCTCTCTGCCACCCCCATCTCCGGATGGAGGCCACAATGCATTTTTTGGTTATGTCCCAGGAGCCACTCTGACCCATGGAACTGAAAAATGGATCTACCAGGGATTCTCTTTGCATGTCCTGAAAGCCCTTCTGTGGGTCCCGTGTGGGTGGGTCCACTGTCCACACACTGAGCACCCACCCCAGGAGTGGAGAAGAAGGGGAGTATGCAGTCTTTGAGGAGAACATGCCATTCACACACCCTGCTTTTGTCTCTCAGCCAGCTCCCCTGGGGCCATACTTGGACCCAGCCTAGGGAACACTGAGTTGTGATCATTAAGCTCCTGTCTGCTCTCCCCTGGTACGCAAAACTTTGATTCAAAAAGTCATCTCTCCCTCCCTTCATCCATTCTTTCACTCATTTAATAAGTATTCATTTAATAAACATCAGTGAATACTAATACATGCCAGGCAATGTTCTAGGAGCTGGAGGTTCCACACTGAACAGACACTGGAAAGACTGTGAATACCTTTATTCTTGATGGCTTAATGCCATCACCCACAACCTTTCTCAGCAGAGAAAATTCTCTCAGCAGAAGAATCAGGAAGCAGAAAGGAAGAATATTTCAAAATTGGCGTACACGAAACCACAGGTCTGCAGAATTCTCTTCACGGGGAATCTCACATGGAACTGGTTTTCAATATTGACTCTTGCCTTTGGCACCACGAACTTGTCTCTGGTTTCCCCTGGTCTAACTTCAGGGTCCCCTAGACAGTCTCAGGATAGGGGACATTTACACCCTCCACCTATTCTGGGCAGCACAAGTCCCAATGCACGCACTTACAAGCTGTAGGACCTTAGACAGGTTGTATTAATCCATTCTCCTGCTGCTGATAAAGACATACCCAAGACTGGGTAATTTATAAAGAAAAAGTGGCTTAATGACATCACAGTTCCACATGGCTGGGGAGGCCTCACAGTCATAGCAGAAGGCAAAAGGCACATCTTACATGATGGCAGACAAGAGAGAATAAGAGCCAAGAGAAAAGAGTTTTCCCTTACAAAAGCATCAGATCTCATAAGACTTATTCACTACCAGGAGAACAGTATGGGGGAAACCACCACCATTATTCAATTATCTCACACGGGGTCCCTCCCACAACACATGGGAATTATGGGAGTTACAATTCAAGATGAGACTTGGGTGGGGACACGGCCAAACCATACCACAGGTTGATTCACATTTCTGAGCCTCTGAAAAAATGAAAATCACAAGAATTGTCACTAACACATAGATGGCTTACCCTGTGCAAAGCCCCATTCTCCATGCTTCACATGTGTTACCTGAGCAAGGCTCAGGACAACCCCTTGAGGTGCATGTGCTTGTTATTGCCATTTTACAGGGGAGGAAACTGAGGCTCAGAGAGGTGAGTGGCGGCGTCAGGATAGGAACCCAGGCAGTCTCTCTCCAGAGCCCATGCTCTCAACTGCTTCTCTGGTCTTGCTGTCTGGTCAGCTGCAAGCTCCACGCAAAGCACACATGGAAATCCAGCAACTCGCCTCCTTCTCGTGTGCTGTCCTGCTTGATCGCTGCTCACCACAGCCCCCAGACCAGCTGGGATTAATTCTCCAGGTCTGGGCCACCCTTCAGGATTTAAGACATACTCAGATGTACATCTGAGGAACATAAAACCCTGAAAAACTAAGCCTTTATTTTACCTCCTCACACAAGAGTTTGTTGCCTTGTTTATGGGACATGAAAAATCAAGATTACCTTTTTGCCTGCCAAGCGTAATCTACTATTTTGAGACAGGTCTTTGCGAGTAAGTAAAAATTATTGCTTTCATTATAGGCATTCCCCTCCGGCTCTAAAACTCCATGATCCAAGGCACAGCACTGTAAGTGACTGCCCGACAGGACAGCTTCCTGCATTTCTTTGGGTGAAAAGTTCAGTTCGAGGATCTCACAGTGTGGCGCCTGCCGGCCATCACAGTGAAGGATTGTCTTGCAAGCTAATCTCAGTGCGTTATGCTATTACAGTGGGTAATGACACATAGCGATGCCTAAATCATAAGACTCGGCTTCTGTAGAAGAAAAGAACAGAAAGAGAAGCACTCGCTTCCACAGCCTGCTGGGATTCACCTATTCAGGATCACTCAAAACCATGAAAGCTCAGAAAAGCCAAAAAGTTCTGAGTTCTAGAATTCCCTTTTGACAATCCTCGAAATGGCAGTTGGTCTCATGAAAGGGAATGAAATTTGGAACCAAACAGGCCCGGCCTCTAATCCAGGCTTTGCCCCTTACTGGGTGTGTGACCTTGAACCTGTGACTTCTCTGAGCCCGTTCCTTCATCTACAAAAGACGGATGATAAAACCCACTTTGTTGGGTTGTCCTGAAGATGAAAGGAAATATGGTAAGCAAACTATAATAGTGTCTGGAATGTAGGAGACATTTGATAATATTTCTGATTTTATTTTAAAAGTACAGAACTTTTTATGGGGTCATTTTGCTGGGTCCCGGTTTTATTATAATTTAACAGTGTTCATAAGGGATTTTTACAGTAGACATGCAGGATTCGCACACCCAAAATATAGAAAATTCTGCTCTCTATATCCCATGAACCAGACTTTCCACACATCTTTAGTACAATTAGTCATCACCATGACTCCTGAGACACTGCGGGCTACTATCATATCTTCTGAATCATCGAAAAACAGATTGACTTATGTTTTAAGTGGCACTTTTTCAAATGCATTTTATAATGTTATTTTATGGATACACATTTGCCAAGGAAGAGATACTCTTTACTGTTTTTTGAAGACAGAGTGAAATATCTCCCATTTCCCCAGTTATTAATTTCTAACTACATGCTTCCTGTACAGAGAATGAATATGACAAGGGTTATTGAAGTTGCCTCACTCATTCATCTGCTGAAGGTTAGGAAATACACAAACCTTCAGAGAAAGGTGTTTAGTAGTCAGGGTCCTAGCGTTACCAGTGGAGGGTGTCCAGGTTCTCAGCAACTTGAACAAAGAATTGGACAAAACGCACAAACAAAGCAAGGAAAGCATGAAGCAACAAAAGCAGAGATTTATTGAAAATAATAGTACACTCCTCAGTGTGGGGGCGGCCCGAGCATAGGGGTTCAAGGGACCCTTTACAGAATTTTCTGGTGTTTAAATACCCTCTAAAAGTTTCCCATTCATTACTTGGTGTACACCCTGTATAGATGAAGTAATGGCCCCAATCATCTGACTGGTTGCAGAAAGCAACTAATCAGAGGCTGAAGTGAGGTTACAAAGGTTACACCCTATGCAAGCATCTGATTGGTTGTGGAAAGCAACCAATCAGAGGCTAAAGTGAAGTTACAAAGTTACACTTCTAGGCAAAGAAGACTTGGCCGGCTGTCAGTCTGATTGGTTGCAGAAACCAGCCAATCAGAGATACTTTCAATTTTCCGTCTGCCACCCAAAAAATGGGCGGGCAGCAGTTGGCGGTGAGTAGCAAGGTGTTTTTTTGTTACTTAGGTGTGGAAAGTTGGGGTCTTCCTTTTGATTTAGTTCTAGGAAGTCAGCGTGAATCGGCCTTAGGTTTCCTGCCTGCAGACCCTATTCTCCTGCCTCACCAGCAGGAAATAGGTGACACAGACAGACCAGGAGTTTTAACAAAGGAGTGGGCAGGCCGGGCACGGTGGCTCACGCCTGTAATCCCAGCACTTTGGGTGGCCAAGGCGGGCCGATCACCTGAGGTCGGGAGTTCAAGACCAGCCTGACCAACATGGAGAAACCCCGTCTCTAAGAAAAAGACAGAATTAGCCGGGCGTGGTGGCGCATGCCTGTAATCCCAGCTACTTGGGACGTTGAGGCATGAGAATTGCTTGAACCTGGGAGGCGGAGGTTGCGGTGAGCAGAAATTGCGCCGTTGCACTCCAGCCTGGGCAACAAGAGCAAAACTCTGTCTCAAAAAAAACAAACAACAACAACAACAAAAAAAAAAAAAAAAAAAAGGAGTGAGCCCACCTCGCTCTTCTCCCACCTCCGTATTCCCTGCTTTGTCTGGCATTGGCTGGACCGAACAGAAGCCCTACAGCAAGAGAGTCGTCCCTGATGTAGTCAGCCTTCCAGTTCCAGCCTTCCAGGGTACAGGACACACTGAAAAAGAGAGAAGAGTGGATTCAGAGGGGCTACAGAAAGATGTTCATCATAGTATTCTTATCTCATCCAGTGGTACGCCGCTGCAATGGGGAAATGTTTGTTTTTTAAAAATAGCTACAATGAAAGGGCTTAAAATCCTCTCTAAACAAAAAGTTTTAAAAATATTCATACTATCATGTGAATGTCACTTTCCATATCCCTAGGAATAATTTTTAAAGCATTTTATTCATTCCACAAGTCTTTTTTTATCTGCTCGAGAAACCAACATTTCTGCTAGATTGCAACATAGGCATACCTGAATATACCTCAACATTCTCAAAAATCACACACTTATTACTGCCTTTCCGAGAAAAATAGGATTAGGCAGACCACTTCAAACCTATGCAGCTTTGTAACCAGAGTACTCACAAAAACGGTAATTGGTTCCTGGGGAGACAACTGGAAACCATCATGCAGGCAGCTCAGCCTGGCTGGAGGCTGCCACTGGGCGGTTAAAAATGCACAGAAACATTGGCTGGGTGCGGTGGCTCATGCCTGTAGTCCCAGAACTTTGGGAGGCTGAGGCAGGCTGATCCCTTGAGGCCAGGAGTTCGAGAACAGCCTAGCCAACATGGTGAAACCTTGTCTCCACTAAAAATACAAAAATTAGCCGGGCTTGGTGGCGGGCGCCTATAATCCCAGCTACTTGGGAGGCTGAGGCTGAGAATTGCTTGAACCTGGGAGGCTGAGGTCAGTGAGCCAAGATCGTGCCACTGCACTCCAGCCTGGGCGACAAAGCAAGACTCCATCTCCAAAAAAAGCACAGAAACAACACAGTAAACATGTTAGCCACACTTCAGTTAGAGCAGAGCTGGGAGTGCTGAGGAACGCAAGTGTGGGGGTGGCTCGTAGCCGGTGGGGCTGTGGCAAATCTGGGCCCAGAGGCAGCCCCATCTAACCTAGCCGAGAGTTGTGTCTCTCAAGGCGGGACTCCAGAAACAGGCCCTCGTTTTAATTTTCTCAAAATTCAGCCAAAAGGCCTTGGCTGCTTGGGCAGCCACTGAGTTGGAGGCTTACCCCCTTCCTGATGAAGGTTATAATTCCACTCCCATGATCTATTCTGGCTTCCCTTGTGTAAGAAAAATCATGTATGAACCGAAACGACTTCCACGTTCTTACGCTGACATCATCTTCACCTGCTTCTCTGGAAATCAGCCCTGAGGCAAAACTTTCAGGTTATTAGGGGTGGGTGTTTGGAGGAGTGACAGGGGAAGAGGAATGAATCAGGGAAGAGGGAAGGAATTTAAAGTTCTGTTACCAAGATGGCCACAGTTTTATGAAAACAGCCCCAGCTCCCTGGGTCGTGTGGGCCATCTCCAGAAAGGTCACAGGGAATTACTACATCTCAGGAAATATGGCGGAAGGGAGGCCGGCAATTGACCTGCCAGTTTCTTCTTGCCTCCTGTCCCACATTGCTAAGGTTTACCTCACAGTGCAAGAATTCTGCTAACGTCCAGGTGGCATCCCACCCCAGATAGCCGCCAGGGAAACCGGAGCCCCTGAGGGTCCAGCTGCACAGAATGCCATTGCTGTCATAGCCTCTAGAACCTGACCATGGCCTCACACCCAGGGGAGGATGAGAGGATGAGACAAGCGGCTCTACTGGAAGACCAGGTAGCTGCATGAGCTGTCTGGAAGCCTCTCTGGCCAGGAAGAGGGGGGTGCAGGTGCTGAGAACATTTGGAAGGGCACAAAACTGGGTTCAGTACTGACATTATTCCCTTATTTACAAATTGCACGTGAGCAAAATTTTGCCCTAAAAGCTCACATTGTAGCAAAACAGACTGCACTGTGTTTAATCAAGTTTAGCCTAAAGCTTCCTCCTTACATATTTTAAGCTCAACCTGAAATATTTGAAGTTCTGGACATTGTGAACTATAGCCAATGGAGGTGTAAACAGACTGTAGCCTACACTTGTGCCAATTCACCAAGTTTTGGTCAATCAAATGTAGTCAACTGTTTGAACCATATTTAAATAAGGCACATGCCAACTGGTAACCGGCTGTTTTGTACCTCACTTCCATTTTCTGGACATCACTTTCCTTTTTCTGTCCATAAGTCTTCTACCACGTGGCTGCGCTGGAGTCTCTGAGCCTACTCTGGCTTAGGAGGCTGCCCGATTCACGAATTGTTCGTTGCTCAATTCAACTCCTTTAAATTTATTTATTTATTTATTTTGACAGGGTCTTACTCTGTTGCCCAGGCTGGAGTGCAGTGGCGTGATCTCGGCTCTCTGCAGCCTATACCTCCCAGGCTCAAGAGATTCTCCAGCCTCAGCCTCTCAAGTAGCTGGGACTATAGGCACATGCCACCACTCCTGGCTAATTTTTGTATTTTTCTGTAGAGACAGGGCTTCACCATGTTGCCCAGGCTGGTCTTGAACCCGTGAGCTCAGAGATGCTCCTGCCTCAGCCTCCCAAAGTGCTGGGATTACAGGTTTGAGCCACTGTGCCCAGCCCAACTCCTTTAAATTTAATTCAGCTGAAGTTTTTCTTTTATCAGCCATAAATAAACACATGTACCTGTGCTCGAGAAGCCATGTTCTTATTAAATATGTAAGATAGGTAAGATAGGTACCCCAAAAAGCATACTAAGACTTACTCTCTCCCAAATTCCCATAACCCCCACTCACTAACCTATGTTTCAGTGGATATCAGAATGATTCTAATGCCTGTCTATTCGCATCTCTCCTGGCTGAAATGCCTTCAGTGCTTCTACAGGTGTTCGTGGTGGGTAAAATCTATGTTTCATTATTTAGCACACAGGTCACCTTTTCAGTGAGTGTCCCTTCCACGGGCATCTTTTCCAAATCAAGACCTGGCTGCCCTTGATCGTCCACTCCCCACCTTTCTCTGCTCCACTGGACTCTTTCCAATGCCCTCTTCTGCTGCTACGTGCCAGAGTTAATGACTGGGGATGGATAAAGGAGAAAGGGACAAAAAGGAGTCATTAGGCTGATGCAAAAGTAATTGTGGTTTTTGCCATTACTTTCAAATGGCAAAAAACACAATTACTTTTGCACCAACCTAGTAACATTCATGGTGAGATGATTACTATCTCAACGTGATAGTCATCTAAGAATTAACTGTACAAATTTACCATTTGTTTTCATATAAAATTATACAGCTTGAGAGTTTCAGTGATTCACCTAGGATTGTCACATACTTGAATGTAGGCTTCAGAAAATTTTATCAAAGGCGGGCGGATCACGAGGTCAGGAGATCGAGACCATCCTGGCTAACATGGTGAAACCCTGTCTCTACTAAAAATACAAAAAATTAGCTGGGTGTGCTGGCAGGCACCTGTAATCCCAGCTACTCAGGAGGCTGAGGCAGGAGAATGGCATGAATCCGGGAGGCGGAGTTTGCAGTGAGCCAAGATCATGCCACTGCACTCTAGCCTGGGCAAGAGAGCGAGACTCCATCTCAAAAAATAAAAATAAAAAAAGATATTTTCATGCCTTTCTGCATTGAGATACTCAAGTTTTCCAGGACGATAGGATTAAAGATGCTTTGTTTTTCCCTGAGTTAAAAAATGTATACATCATAAGCCTATGAATATGCAAGTGGCGATGTTGTTTTTCTTTACTTATGATTCTCTTTATTTTGGCATCTTTCTCAGATGCTTATTTTGTGTTAGTGGTGATGATACTTGTAAGTGCACTTGTGTTTCACACGTTACCCATCGCGTATGGAATCTCATGCAGGAGACCCTCTATATACACTTGAGTATATAGCCAATACATTAAATGGATAAATGCCCATCTAGGCTACTAGGTTCAGTTAATGAAGCTGATATTATCAATTTATCTCCAAATGATCCAGTTGCCAGAACAGATAGTGTCCCATAGACCAGTTTTTTTTAAACTGTGTTCCCCTGAACATTAGTAATCTAGCACAATGGTAATACATTTTCACAGAAAAAAACACTGGGGGCAGGGGGAGTTTCCATGAGCAAATAAATTTGGGAAAGATGGGGTCATACAAATATAAAAAGACATCTTCACTGCAGGACTTCTCAGGGCCTTTATGTTCATGTGTATTGTGATTCTCCCTCCAGGAGGAGACTGTAACATGCATAACATGCCGTGTTTCTCTCCCTCCCACTCCCACCACCCCTTGTTTTTTGCCAGTGTGCCAGTGTGGTTAATTTTATGTGCCAACTTGAAGAGTGTTTTTGGAGGAGATTAACATTTAAGTCAGTGAACTTTGAGTAAAGCGCTGGCTCTCCATAATGTGGTGGGTCTCATTCAAGCAGCCTGAACAGAACAAAAAGACTGGCCTCCCAAAGCAAGAGGGAATTCTTCAATAAATTGCCTCCGAACTTCATCTGCACCATTGGCTCTCCTGGGTCTTGAACCTGCCAGCTCATATCACAAATGTGGGACTTGCTAGCCTCCATAATCACACAAGCCAATTCCTTATAATAAGTCTTTTTGTGAGATATATATATACACACACACACACACGCACGTATACCTATATATATACACACACACACACATATACATATATATACACAGAGAGAGAGAGAGATGCTCTTGAAGTGATGATGGGGTTATGTCCTATTAAGCCAATCATAAATTAAGCCAATCATAAATTGAAAATAACATTGAGTCAAAAATGCATTTAATACCTTCATAAACCCACTGTAAAGTACAAAAATTAAGTCAAACCATCAAAAGTCAGAGATCGTCTGCATGCATGCATATCTCCTTTTTTCGTGAAATAACTATTAACATATCATTTCATGAGACACTAGAGTTCTGAGAAGAATAATCCATTGGGGAAGTGCAACCATAGACCACAGCCTTATAGAAGATCTGGTGTCTCACAGACAGAGCATATTGGTAGGAAGGGAATCTGAGAAAAAAAAAAAAAAACTGAAGAAGCCTAGAGCAATTATTTATCACCGCTCGTTGTCAAGTTACATGTCATATTACCGGGTTCATTCACAGGATAATTTTTATATTACTACATAATTGTTAATTCCTTCACGCACATTTCAAAAAAAGAAATAGTAACAAAAGTATAAATATGATCTCCAGAATCCTTAAATCTTTGTTTTCATTTGGCCCACCTACATTCCATTATATACACGCCACAGTTTTTCTTCGAGCATTAATGTACGGGTGTGGCAAGGGCATTGTCTATGACACAATCAAATGCTGACAGATGTTTCATTTCAGTGCCAGACATCTGGCTTATCTCCTACGGTAAGTATGGGCTGCACTCCCACCTCTCCATGTGCTGAAAGACAACTTGCAAAGGAATTTTAAGTTGTTTTCCTTACCCACTAGCAACTAATAATCTAGTCCTTGGGTAAAAATATACCAGGCCGGGCACGGTGGCTCACGCCTCTAATACCAGCACTTTGGGAGGCCAAGGCGGGCAGATCACAAAGTCAGGAGTTCAAGACCAACCTGACCAACATGGTGAAACCTCATCTATACTAAAAATACAAAAATTAGCCGGGCGTGGTGGCGCACGCCTGTAGTCCCCGCTACTCAGGAGACTGAGGCAAGAGAATCACTTGAACCTGGGAGGCAGAGGTTGCAGTAAGCCAAGATCACACCACTGTACTGCAGCCTGGGCAACAAGTGAGACTCTTCTCTAAATAAATAAATAAATAATAACTAACTAAATATATATATATATATATATATATGCACCAGTTGGACAATACTAAGACCAATATAAATCCTTTGTTAAAATGCATGATGAAAAACATAAAAGACGCTAGGTATTTCAGCCACACAATTATCATCAACTTGATTTCAATCTTAAGTAAAAATCACAATTTTCTGCTAAAGTTGAAGCGAAACATTCTTTCTCTATTGGAATGAATTATTTCAGGCACTGACATCCTAAGAATAAAATAACTATGTAATTACAAAATATTCCTAATGCCCAGGAAGTCCTTCCATGGGGGGAAGGGTGGGTGGAATTAAACATTGACTTATCAACTATTTTTAAGTAAAAAATATTGGTTCTAGAAGAGCCCATTTTGCTAGAGCAAGTTCTTGTGGAGTTTCCTTTTCTCGTGATATAGTGTAGTAGTATACACTCACATAGAGCAAATAGTTACCTGTATTTACATGTAATACTAAAAAATGACTTGCTATAACACAATTTTTTTTTTTCTGGAGACGGAGTTTCACTCTTGTTGCCCAGGCTGGAGTGCAATGGTGCAATCTCAACTTGCTGCAACCTCCATCTCCTGGGTTCAAGCGATTCTCCTGCCTCAGCCTCCCAAGTAGCTGGGATTACAGGCACCCATCACCATGCCCAGCTAATTTTTTGTATTTTTAGTAGAGACAGGGTTTCACCATATTGGCCAGGATGGTCTTGAACTCCTGACCTCAGGTGATCCACCCACCTCAGCCTCCCAAAGTGCTGGGATTACAGGTGTCACAATTTTCAATATATTAAAGAAAAGGTGCTTGTATCAGTCCATTCCTGCATCGCTATAAAGAAATACCTGAGACTGGGTAATTTATAATAAAAAAGAAGTTTAAGTGGCTCTTAATTCTGCAGCCTGTACAGGAAGGATGATGTTGGCATCTGCTTAGCTTCTGGGGAGGCCTCAGAAAACTTACAATCATGGCAGAAGGTGAAGTGGGACCAGGCACATCACATGGCCAGAGCAGGAGTAAGACAGCGGGTGAGGAGGTGCTACACAATTTTAAATGAGCTGATCTCATGAGAACTCAGTCACTATCCTGAGGGCAGTACCAAGAGGATGCTATTAAACCATTCATGAGAAATCTGCCCCCATGATCCAATCACCTCCCACCAAGCCCCACCACCAACACTGGGGATTATGACTCAACATGAGGTTTGGGTGGCGACACGTATCCAAACCATACCAGTGCTGAAATTTTACAAAGTATTATTTTAAAGGATGGTAGCATTTTTGGCGAGGCTAGAGTGATAAAGCATTGGGCTAGATTAGCCCTCATATCACACCCCCTGCAAGGTTGGCAGCTCCAATGGATTAAGCAGACCTATGGGTTGATAAGGTTGGAACCCTTCAAAGATGGGCTTTGCAGTGTAGGAGGAAGGGGTTGAGAGGCAATACTTCACCAGTGATTATATGAGATCTACCCTAAGCTGGCATCCCTTATGTAAGTGTAAGAAAAAGGCAAATGAGAAAATGTGGCATTCAGCAGAATTGTCCCCACAAACCCAATCAGAAGGAAAGGTGTTTTTCCAATTAGATAGAAAGCTTGGTCATACTTTCTCTTGGTCATTAGGCATCATATAATGCTCTTCAGATAATGCCTTTGCTGCTCCAATTCCAGCCAGAGTGATTATTCAGCATTTCTAAGTGAGCACTGCACTATTATTGAGATATAGAATCTTTGTTGTCTTATTATATCTAGATTTTATTAATATGGCTGTAAGCTATTAAAATAGTTGCTATATATCACCATATGTAAATTTTACAGTGGTAAAAATAGTCCTTGAAGAGGAGTTTAAAAGATTTTTCAAGTATTTTTGAGTCTCCAGCAATGAAAGTAACTACATAACGAGAAGTGTATTATTTCAATTGAGGATATTTTATAGGAAAGTAATGGGTTTGGAAAAGTCCTTAAGGCAAATAACTTTACTGTGATAAAAATCGCAAGACTCAGAAAGAACTACAGAATGACATTTCTCATCAAATAGCTTCTATCTAGGAAACCAGGTAGGCATTTCCCAAAGGTGGATAAGAGGTTACTCACCTGTTGGTTTCTATTAGTATCCAGTTGAAATAATGCAAGAAAAATTAGACGAGAGAGTGTCTTGCCCTAAAACCTCTTTGCCTTGGAGAAATTCCAGGGCTTACCATGACCCGGGAGGCCAGCACTGAGAAGAGAAAACCACGTCTCCAGCAGTGGGGACCCACTCACGGCTACCAGCAGGTAGGGGTGACATGGAACACACACAGACAGGATGACCACTCTGCTAACACCTGCCATTGAAAATGAGGGCACTTTTGCAGTGCCTGAAAAATAAAGGCAATAATGCAGAGAAGGATGGAAAGGTAAATGATTTTTACAGAACAGTTTTTGACAGGTGAGCTCTTGTCATCTGTCACTGAGAAAGGAATTTTTTATAAGGGATCTATGCAGAAAGAACATTACCTAAGACAACTTAGGATCATGACTTAATTCAAACCTAGACGTGATCGTTGGTCTAAGGATATGTTTCCACGCATTATTGTATTACTTCACATCCTTTCAGTGTGTAGAGGCTGTCTGTCACCTCTGTTTCTGTCTTATATCTGCAGAGGCAGATACTGAGAGGAGAAAAGACGCTCAAGACCATGAAGTTCAATCCACTCCACACTGAGGTTGACACCCACATTCATTAGCCCCTGAGCCTATTCAAATATTTACAAAGGCTTTTCCACATTTTTTAAAATTTTAAATTGCTATTTTGACTTTTTGATAATTTTCAAAAATCTGAAAATCATCTATCAGGCAGTAAAACCATATTGTTTTTTGTTAGGTGACCATTTGCACTTGGAAACACATGTCTGCCACAAGATAAAGATGGCAATCTAATTTGGTCTACTGAAAAAAAGAAGAGGTTGGATTTAGAAATTACATCCATACATACATAAGTTTTAAATGTGCCAAAAATTATTATTTTCAAAAAATCACCTAAAATTTGAGGAATCCATAAAATGTAATATGGAAACCCCAATAGGCTATGTTGCTTACCGAGTTATTTTGTTAGCGCACCCTGAAACACTGTGAATTTCTGCTTCCAAATGCCGCAAGGTCATTGGCTTAGAGCCATTCTCTGCGCTACCCATTTCCTTGAAAGCTGGTAGTTCTTAAGGGTGAAGCTGTTTAGCATTCTCATTCTGTGCCCCGGGAACCACCGCTGAGAAGAAGGCAGCAAGGCTTGGCCTCACCCATCTGGGACCTAAGTCCAGGTCACCAAGCTAGAGCTGATCCTGCCTTTGGCTCCTTGCGCCTACATCTGAATTCAACCCACCCTTCATAAAGCACCAGTGTTGGTTTTAAAATATATACTGGCTGCATTCTGAGCACTGGATACATGCATGAATGGACACATTGCTAAAATAGCATAATCTGACAGTATATACATCCCTCCTCTGCCCATCAGAGAAAAGAAAGACCCCTTTGCACCATTAAATTAATTCAAAGGAAGAACACACAAAAAAAGAAATGATTGTTGCAAAAGAAAGATCCCTTCACTGTGTAGGGATAGTTTTTTCCCCTAGATTTAATTTATGGGACACATAAGAAATACTTTGTTACAGCTGGGCGCGGTGGCTCACGGCTGTAATCCTAGCACTTTGGGAGGCAGAGGCGGATGGATCACCTGAAGTCGGGAGTTTGAGACCAGCCTGACCAACATGAAGAAACCCCATCTCTACTAAAAAGACAAAATTAGCCGGGCATGGTAGTGCATGCCTGTAATCCCAGCTACTCAGGAGGCTGAGGCAGGAGAATTGCTTGAACCCGGGGGGCGGAGGTTGCAGTGAGCCAAGATCACGCCATTGCACTCCAGCCTGGGCAACAAGAGGGAAAATCCATCTCAAAAAAAAAAAATCAAGAAAAAGAAGAAAAAGAAATACCCTGTTACTGCTTTTTAGCACCTGAGTCGAAACCCTATAATAAATTCCTTTTGATGTTTCAGTCACCATTAAGCAACTTACTCATTTTATGCATGCTACCTGTAAAAACTACAATATAAAGATAAATGAGATGGAGCTCCTGCTCTCAAGGAGTTTATAGTCTAGAAAAGAAATCAGCTTTGTGCCTGTCTGAGTATATTCCAAAATAGGAAAATGTAATCATGTGCTGTGTGAAAAGCCTAGACAGTGTGCTGAGTGAGGTAAAAGCAAAGGAGATTTTTCCAGAAATCAGAGGCAACTGAGGCTTGACCAAATCAAGACCCTGAGGCTGGACAGGAAGTCAGGAACAAATCAAGGCTGAGAAGAGAAGGAACGCAAGGATGTTGGAATGAGACTCAACTTCAGAAAGCAAAGCGTTGCTCACCAGACCATACTTTATTCTCTACATGTTCATGAGAATAATGCTTTCTGTGGCTACTAGCCTTTGCAGCTTAACCAGTCTCTGCAGGAGACCAGGGGAGTGAGATGAGCATCTTCACAACTTGGATGATGAGCCCAGCAACACTACCTTGCTCATTTGTATGGAATTGAATTAAATTGGGTCAGTCTACCGCCGTATCACCCGGAACATGCCCGATCTCGTCTGAATTAAATTGGGCCAGCTGCAGAGAGGAATGTCTACCAGCGGGAAATTCTTTGGGAGGCAACTGCATGGGACAAGCAAGAAGTCATGAAGGCCTGGGCCAGGCGGTGGCAGTGGGACTGGAAACAGCCAACAAAGATCTCTGAGAATAAACATGCTGTAATGTTATTCCGTGAAAACACAGAAAAGACAACAATAACATCCTGACCACAACAGAGAATGCAGTCCCACCAAACAGGGGGCTTTTCTTCCCTTGATTGTTTAGCAAAGGAGCCAGATCCTGAGCACAGATGGTCTGAGAAAGGCCAGTTCCCCACTTTTTGGCTTCATTCCCTTCACTCCTCCCAAGCAGGAAGCAGGGTCCAAAACAGCCTTGCTCTTCATGGCACGGATGCCTCCATCAGTCTCCAATACTGATATCTATGGTGTGTTCATCATAGCTTACCAAATACTGGGCGGGGGGAAGGGGAGATGGAATTTATAAAGAAATAGAAGACATGAGTCCTTTAATGTCCTTAGGAATATACAACCCACAGACTGAAAACAAGTGAACCCTTTCAAAGGAAAAGATAGTATTCACAGTAATAAATGCTTCAGGTATACCAGGCACGTGGCAAAACAATGAACATGCGTCATCTCTTTGAACAGTCATCCTTTTTGGTAGGCATTGCCACATTTTGTCTAAATTCTAAACATGTTCATTTTTTTTTTAACATGTTAACATGCCTGGAAATTGGGTATGTTTTACAATCAATATGTGTTTTAAAACCAACATGCAGGAGCTATAGTGAGGTGTTTTATCTTATTTATTTGTTTATTTGGTCTAGTTTGGATTTTTTCACTGAAAAGTTGTTATTAAATGATGATCATCTTAAAGTCAGTGGTGTCTTAGGATGAAGAAAATGTAAGATATTATCCTCATTTTAAAATCAGACTGAAGCCAAGGTAGTAAGAAAGTCTCATCACTAGTAAGTTAAGAAAATCCACCCAGAATCTGGCCAGGCACAGTGGTTCACGCCTGTAATCCCAGCACTTTGGGAGGCCAAGGTGGGTGGATCACGAGGTCAGGAGTTCAAAACCAGCCTGGCCAAGATGGTGAAACCCCATCTCTACTAAAATACAAAAATTAGCTGGGCATGGTGGCATGCTCCTGTAATCCCAGCTACTCAGGAGGCTGAGGCAGAGAATTGCTTGAACCCGGGAGGCAGAGGTTGCAGTGAGCCGAGATTGCACCACTGCATTCCAGCTTGGGTGACAGAACGAGACTCCGTCTCAAAAAAAAAAACCTCCACCCTGAGAGGCACTTTTATATGGCATGAGAAATAATGTATCCCCCTGCAAAAAATAAAAATAAAATAAAATAAACACTGCGTGCCAGGACACTCAGTCACTGCACTAACCCCACCCCAGCCATCAGCTGCAGCATGTCAGTATCCATTTACTCGTTTGCAAGCATGAATTCAGCACCTATCTGGCCGGCATTGTGCTGGTGGCCACGTGCTTTTGGTGATAAGAAAAAGCTGTCCCTTCCCGCCTAGACCTCACACACTAATGAGAGAGACAGATATTCAACTCTGATGACACAGATAAACATAGAATTACAAACTGCAAAGCATCACAAGCAAAACCACCAGATGCTGTGATAATATAAACCAGAGTCCAGACCTCGTCTGGGGCATCAGGGCAGCCTTGCCTGCAGATGGGGTTTTGGAGTTCCTCTAAAGGATTCTAATAGGACTGGGCAAAGGAGGGTGCTGGAGTGGAATCTGCTGAGTCAGGAGCAATTTCTAGGAGGAAGGAGACCATTCTAGGCAAAGGAGGTAGCACATGCAAAGGCCCCGAGGCTGGGGGAATGTGCTGTGTTTGAGAGCCAGAAAGAAAGTCAAGGAGGCTCGAGAGTTCTCATGAGAGGAAACCAGACAGGCTTGTTGGTCTTGGTGAGGTTGTAGCTACGTATCCTCAGAACAGTGGGAGGCAGCTACTTTTTTACTTTAAATGTTGAATGGATGGAAATCTTACCATCGAATGTGAAATAATTCCTGCCTTATATAGACACAAGTTTAAAAGCAGTACAGTATCCCAAGGTGGAATGCTCTTTCAAAATAGTTGGGGCTTATGTCAACAAATTCCCTGGAATGTGGGTGATAACAAATATCTGTAAATGTTAACAGGCCAGGACGAAGCCATTCGTTCTCCTACTGAGCCAGATGATACTCATCAGTGGCCCCTTAACTAGAATCAGTTTCAGATAGGGAGCAGAGTTCCCATTTGGAAAGGATTTTTGGCAGTGACGGTGAACATCAGGGCTGGATTATGACAGTTAGAAAGGCACAGCCACTTAGGGTGAATCTGTGTTTTTGCTGAGTATTGTCCCTAGCTTCCTATAAGACAGCAAACTACCAAATAACGGGTTGTCCTTCCTCTCTGAAGGGCTCCAGTACATGTGTCAGCCGCAGCGTAGGAGGTGGTGAGCAGTAACAAGACAGGCCTTCAACCTAATGACTGGAAGTGACTGAAATCATCGGAGGGAGGGGGTTGGCTCTGAGGTTCCCACAGGAGCAAATATTAGGGAAATCGCCCACCAAGCCTGTTCTCCAGCCAGAAGCCACTCCCTTCCTGAGGTCTGAACCACTGCTAGAGGAAATCCAAAAGAAAATAAGCCCAGAGGCCCAGGAAAAACAAATTTGCTATAGAGGTGGGGTGAGTTCAGGCGACTTGATACCCAATTAAAGAGGCTTAAATTGATTCAACCTTTTGGGAAACCAGTTTGATAATGCGTATCAATTGCCTTAAAAATGCCCATACATTTTGAACCTGTCTGGCCGGCATTTCTTCCTAGAAATATATCTTAAGGATATATTTCTTAAGAAATATAGAAATATAGAGAGAAATATATATTAAATATAAATATAATATTAAATATAAATATATCTATAGAGAGAGAGAGAGAAATGTATCTTAAGGAAATATATCTTAAGGAAATAATCAGACATGTACAATGTTCACAGCCCATTATTTACAGTGACAAAAAGGTTGGAAACAGTTTGTATATCTACCTATAGAAAAATGATAGAATAAATTTTGGTGTGTACAGAAGATGAAATATTTTGTAGCTGCTGATAAGCATGTGTTAACAGAACATTTAACATAGGAAAATATAAAACATTACATTTTAAAAGTATTTTACAAAACTATATATACACTACAATTTCAAATGCACATCTACACACATCACAGCAGAAAAAAGTGTTGATGGTGATTACATCTGAATGCTAGTTACTTATTTTTTATGCTTTTTTCTTTTCTTTTCTTTTTTTCTTTTTTTTTTTTTGAGACAGAGCCTTGCTCTTGTTGCCCAGGCTGGAGTGCAATGGTGCGATCTTGGCTCACTGCTACCTCTGCCTCCCGAGTTCAAGCGATTCTCCTGCCCCAGCCTCCTGAGTAGCTGGGATAACAGGTTCCTGCCACCATGCCCAGATAAATTTTTTTTGTTGTTGTATTTTTAGTAGAGACGGGGTTTCACCATGTTGGCCAGGCTGGTCTCAAACTCCTGACCTCAGGTGATCCACCCACCTCAGCCTCCCAAAGTGTGGGGATTACAGGCATGAGCCACTTCGCCCAGCCCCTTTTTTTTATTGCAGCACTGTTCACGATAGCAAAGACTTGGAACCAACCTAAATGCCCATCAATGATAGACTGGATAAGGGAAATGTGGCATATATACACCATGGAACACTATGCAGCCATAAAAAAGGATCAGTTCATGTCCTTTGCAGGGACTTGGATGAAGCTGGAAACTATCATTCTCAGCAAACTAACACAGGAAGAGAAAACCAAAAAACACCGCATGTTCTCACTCATAAGTGAGAGATGAACAATGAGAACACATGGATACAGGGAGGGGAACATCCCACACCAGGGCCTGTTGGGATGTGGGGGGCTAGGGGAGGGATAGCATTAAGAGAAATACCGAATGTAGATGACGGATTGATGGGTGCAGCAAACCACCATGGCACGTGTATACCCATGTAACAAACCTGTACTTTCTGCACATGTATTCTAGAACTTAAAGTATAATAAAAAATAAAAATAGGCAGGGTGGTGGCTCACACCTGTAATCCCAGCACTTTGAGAGGCCGAGGCAGGTGGATCACAAAGTCAGGAGATCAAGACCATCCTGGCTAACATGGTAAAACCCCGTCTCTACTAAAAAAAAAAATACAAAAATTAGCTGGGCATGGTGGTGTGCACCTGTAGTCCCAGCTACTCAGGAGGCTGAGACAGGAGAATGGCATGAATCCAGGGGCGGAGCTTGCAGTGAGCCAACATCGCACCACTGCACTCCAGCCTAGGCGACAGAGCGAAACTCCGTCTCAAAAAATAAATAAATAAATAAATAAATGTATTTTCTAAATTTTCTAAAGTGGGCATGAACAAATTTTTAATAGGGGAAAGTTTTCAACAGGAAAATAATGACTCTCCTACCCAGAATTAACTTTTGTTTTCACTTCAGATATCTAATAAAGGAATAGAATATCATCGATGGAGTTTCAGTCTTCTTTGTTCCCCATCCCAGACCCCTCTCTCTCTTCCTGAGCATGCAGCCTTCTAGTCTGTGTTTGCACACTTTTCTTTTTTTGAGACAGAGTCTCGCTGTGGCGCCCAGGCTGTGCAGTGGCATGATCTTGGCTCACTGCAACCTCTACCTTCCAGGTGCAAGCAATTCTCCTGCCTCAGCCTCTCAAGTAGCTGGGACTACAGGCACGCGCCAGCATGCCCAGCTAATTTTTGTATTTTTGTACAGATGGAGTTTCACCATGCTGGCCAGGCTGGTCTCAAACTCCTGGCCTCAAGTGATCTGTCCGCCGCAGCCTCCCAGAGTGCTGGGATTACAGGCATGAGCCACGGTACCCGGACTGTTTGCACACTTTCCTAGAAGTTTCTGCCTTCATAAACATCCCATAGTGTTCCTCTTGGTGTTCTTCAAAATTTACACAAATTTTATCACACTGTGACTTACTTTTTTCACTAAACATTAGATTTTTGAGAGCCACTCAGGATGCTTGTATTGAACCAATTCATTTATTTTAACTGCTGTGGAGTATTTCTCAAACAAATATCCCATCATTAGCTTGTTCATTCCCTTATGGGGAATGAACATTTATGGGAATGATTCTTTTAGATTGCATCCAATTTTTAGCTATTACAAATAATGCTGCAGTTACTCCGGACCTTCATAATCAGGAAAAACGTCTTTACATTTAAAACACCAACAATACAAACCATAGAGAAAATGAGGGAGGATACTGCTAAGCCTGGTGAAAAGGACGCTTCCCCTCCCCAGACTTGGGTTTCTTGCTCATTGTCGGGAGGGCCCTCCAGAGGCCACCTGCCTCGGGCCCTCTATGATGCTGTGAAGGTGGTACAAGGACCCAGAGATCCCTGACCAGGTGATACAGGAGCTAGAAAGAAATTACTTAAGCAGATAGTAAGGGCAACAGAGTCCTCGGCGGAATTCCTTTTTTTTTTTCGAGACAGAGTCTCACTCTCTCTCCCAGGGTGGAGTGCAGCGGCGCGATCTCGGCTCACTGCAACCTCCGCCTCCCGAGTTCAAGTTCTCCTGTCTCAGCCTCCCCAGCAACTGGGATTACAGGTGCCCGCCACCACGCCTGGCTATTTTTTTTTTTTTTTTTTTTTTTTCCTTTTTAGTAGAAACCAGGTTTCGCCATGTTTCCCAGGCTGGTTTCAAACTCCTGAGCTCAGGCAATCCGCCGGCCTCGGCCTCCCAAAGTGCTGGGATTACAGGCGTGAGCCACCTCGCCCGGCCGGAATTTCCCTTTTAACAAAAACAGCCCCAAAATTATTTCTTTTCTAACAAAGGGTAACCTGAAAAATCGAGCTGTTAACATAGATAAGCAAGCTGGAAGCTTGCACCGGTGAACACCGCCTGCTGTGCCAATAGAAAAGGGCTACCTGGGGTCCAGGTATGTTCAACATGGAGGCTCCATCTTCCTTTTGTCACCAGGTGTACAGTAAAGAAACAGGCAGCCGGGCGCGGTGGCAAAGGCCTGTAATCCCAGCACTTTGGGAGGCCGAAGCAGGTGGATCACCTGAGGTCAGGAATTCAAGACCAGCCTGGCCAACAAGGCGAAACCCCATCTCTACTAAAAAATACAAACATTAGCCGGGCGCGGTGGTGGGCGCGTGTGATCCCAGCTACTCAGGAGGCTGAGGTAGGAGAATAGCTTGAACCCGGGAGGTGGAGCTTGCAGTGAGCCGAGATCACACCACTGAACTCCAGCCTGGGCGACAGAGCGAGACTCCGTCTCAAAAAAAAAAAAAAACATGGCTCCAACAAGGTGGAGAATCCATCTGCATAATAAAATATTAGGGTGAGGGTGGCCAGGTTTTCATGCCCTATGCAAATGACATACTTAGCCCTAACCAGTTTTTCACACCTATGCAAGTGGAACACCTGGTCCAACCAATCTTTTGTGCCCTATGTAAATCAGACACCACCTCCTCAAGCTCATCTATAAAATCCTCTGTATTTCACTGCGGAAGCAGCAACCCATTTCTCTGGGACCTCTTCTGCCCCAACGAGCTCTTCTCTTTCACCTATTAGACTTCTGCTCTGAACCTCACTCTTTGTGTGTCTGCATCCTAGTTTTCTATGGCCATGAGACAACAAATCTCGGGTATTTAGTCCAGACAAGACACCGCTTCCCAGGCACCTTCCAATCTGCCCTCCACCTTTGCACCAACAGCTTCAACTGCTGGCTGCTACATCCATCTAGAGCAGTTTTCCTGCTGTGCCTCCTTCAGAAGTAGCAAACATTCATTTGCGTAGTATGCTGAACACAACCACCTTATAAACTTGTTTAATTCTCACAACAACCTTATGACTTAGTACCATGGTTATTCCCATTTTTCACTTGGGGGAATGAGGCGTGGAGAGGTTAGGTAACTTGCTCAAGGTCACACAGCTGGTAAGAGGCCAAGCTGGACCCAAACCCAGACAGTGCGACTCTAAAGTCCACACCCTGAACTCCTCTGCTGCCTCCTATTCTTATCTCATTGCCCTCTTTATGGCCTCGCCTCTCCCCTGCCTCAATGGAGAAAAGCGAGACTGTCCTGGGTCAGGACTGTGACTCCGTCTCAAAAAAAAAAAAAAAAAGGCTGGGAGCGGTGGCTCATGCCTGTAATCCCGGCACTTTGGGAGGCCCAGGTGGGTGGATCATGAGGTCAGGAGTTCGAGACCATCCTGACCAATATGTTGAAACACCGTCTCTACTAAAAATACAAAAATTAGCCAGACGTGGTGGCGTGCACCTCTAGTCACAGCTACTCGGGAAGCTGAGACAGAAGAATTGCTTGAACCCAGGAGGCGGAGGTTGCAGTGAGCCAAGATCACACCAGCCTGGGCAACAGAACAAGTCTCAGTTAAAAAAAAAAAAAAAATATATATATATATATATATATATATATATATATATATATATGTTCCTGGGCCATTCTTTCCTTTGACAGCCAGAGTCCTTGTCTCCTTTTAATTACTGAAACATTTACAGTTGTGAAATGCCAGCAGATTTGATACTTGACCATTGCTAATTTCAACTTTATATGGCTCAGAAAAAAAGCCACTATACAACAGACATCATAAGCCCATTACACGGCAAGATCATTTCAGTTGCTATAATCACATACAATCTGCTGTTGCTCTAAAGCTTGTTACCTCATAAAGGCGGCTGTTTCTTTTTTAATTTTTGCACTACTTAGCAGTGAATGGTAGTTATACTATAGTGATGGTGAATACTACTTGCTAGAAAGTGTGTCAGAGTTTCTTGGGTGCAATGATTCATGACTCACCCAGGGGGCAATAAAGATGAGATCAGCCACACACCAATCCCTTTCTGGGGTCACGGTACATGGATAACTACATTATATTCTGTGATCTACTGCATTATACAAGGAATTTTTTTTTTTTTTGAGGTGGCGTTTCATTCTTGTGATCCAGGCTGGAGTGCAATGGCTCGATCTTTGCTCACTGCAACCTCCGCTTCCTGGGTTCAAGCAATTCTGCCTCAGCCACTCGAGTAGCTGGGATTACAGGTGCCCACCACCATGCCCAGCTACTTTTTGTATTTTTAGTAGGGACATTGTTTCACCATGTTGGCCAGGCTGGTCTCAAACTCCTGACCTCAGGCGATCCATCCACCTCAGCCTCCCAAAGTGCTGGGATTACAGGTGTGAGGCACCGCACCCAGCCATACAAGGATTTTTTTTTTGCAGTCGTGAGTACAAGATCAATTCTCTTGTGTAGGGCTGAATGTTGTGAAATGTGCGTAAGAAAAGGATTGTAATCACCTGCATTTATCATGTCAGTCATTCTACTCATCAGACAATGATATGAACACAGTGAGAAAGACACCCCTCATTACTCTATTCTTCCTGAAATAGAGAAACTAAGAATTCCATCAGCTCATCTGCCACTCCATGTGGAAATGCCCCATTTCTGATGATATCGTGGAAGTTTTGCTTTTTGGTTTCTGTGTTTATTTTGGTTTGGGTTTTTGCTTCAAGGGAGATCAACAGGTAAAATCTGGTTTCCCCATCCTTTTATTGTCTCTCTTTGCACTTGTTCAATATCCCTCTGGGCATCCCCTTCGTAAGACTTTCTCTCACTACCCCTGTTCTCTCAGCTAAATACCCTTGGCGTTCCTAGGAAGTGCTCCAGTCTCCCCTCACCCAACCCCCTCCTCACTTCCTATCCATCCCCCTACCCAGAAATTTTGGCTGCCTTGCTCAAATCCTTTAGAAATGTACACTCCCCAAGCAAGAGTTCCTATCATTTCCAAGAAAATTAAGTCGCCTGTGTGCTGTGGTCTGAATGTTTATGTCCCCACAGAATTCATATGTTGAAACCAAATCCCCAAGCTGATGGCATTAGGAGGTAAGGTCTTTGGGAGATGATGATGTCATGAGGGCTCCACCCTCAGAAATAAGATTGAGGCCCTTATAAAAAAAGGTCTTGACCAGGCACGGTGGTTCACACCTGTAATCCCAGCACTTTGGGAGGCCAAGGCAGGTGGATCACCTGAGATCAGAAGTTCCAGACAAGCCTGACCAACATGGTGAAACCCTATCTCTACTAAAAATACAAAATTAGCCAGGCATGGTGGCACATGCCTGTAATCCCAGCTACTTGGGAGGCTGAGGCAGGAGAATCACTTGAACCCGGGAGGCAGAGGTTGTAATGAGCTGAGATCGCGCCACTGCACTCCAGCCTGGGCAACAAGAGGGAAACACCATCTCAGAAAAAAAAAGAAAAAAGCCTGAGGGAAGCTGTTCACCCCTCCTGCCATGTGGACACCGCAAGAAGGCACCACCTTGGAGGAAGAGATCCAGCCCTCACCAAACACCCAAACTATCGGCACTTTGATCTTGAACTTCCTCGCCTCCAGAACTATGGGAAATAAATTTCTGTTGTGTCAAAGCACTCAGTCTATGTATCTTGTTAGAGCAGCCCAAAAGGACTGAGACAATGTGCTAGTGGGAGAAAGGCGCATAACACCCACATCCTCTTCCCATCCAAGTCACCCTAGCAGGGTGCCCATTTGAACAGAATTTTTTCAAAGACAAAGCCCCCAGTCATTTTGTTCAAATAAAAGGGGAGGTCCTTTCATGAATTTTAGGTCCTATTTTCAAGGGCTACTCAAAGTAAGCTGGGCACAGTGGAAAAGGTGATATTTATGAACAGGAATTTTTATTGCAGTCTCCACTAAAATCATCCATTAAAGGCACCTCCCTATTTGCTCTCAGATGCCCAGGACTTTATTACTTCCTCCTTTCTCCATAGCAATCATTCTCAGGCATTGGGATTCCACAGCAATCTTTAAAAAGTGGGATTTCAACTCAGTATGATAAGTTTATTTTGCCAAGTAAGAGCACTTAAAAACAAAAATAACAACAACAACAAAACTACGAATTCCTATCACCATTATTTCATTTATTTATTTATTTATTTATTTTTGAGATGGAGTTTCGCTCTGTTGCCTAGGCTGGAGTGCAGTGGTGTGATCTTGGCTCACTGCAACACCCCCTCTCCCAGGTTCAAGAGATTCTCCTGCCTCAGCCTCCCGAGTAGCTGCGATTACAGGCACCTGCCACCACACACGGCTAATTTCTGTATTTTTAGTAGAGACAGGGTTTCACCATGTTGGCCAGGCTGGTCTTGAACTCCTGACCTCAGGGTATCACCATTATTTCATGAAAGGAAGGGTCACTTGACTCTCAAAAATGAATGAACATGATCTCCTAGTTAAGGCAGTTCTTTAATTTAATACATTTAATTTTATGGGTTTTTTGTTTGTTGTTTGTTTGTTTGTTTTGAGATGGAGTCTCGCTCTGTCACCCAGGCTGGAGTGCAGTGGTGTGATCTCAGCTCACTGCAACCTCCATCTCCCGGGTTCAAGTGATTCTCCTGCCTCAGCCTCCTAAGTAGCTGGGATTACAGGCATGCGCGACCATGCCCAGCTAATTTTTGTATTTTTAGTAGAGATGGGGTTTCACCATGTTGGTCAGGCTGGTCTTGAATTCCCGACCTCAGGTGATCTGCCCGCCTCGGCCTCCCAAATTGTTGGGATTACAGCCATGAGCCACCACGCTTGGCCAATTTTATGTTCTTATTTTCCTCACATCAAAGACTGGTGATTCCTTGGTCCTAAGCTGGCACTGGACCATGGACCAAAATTTAGGAACCATTGCTCTGGATATCAGGACAGTCAGCCAAAGCTGGGATTAGCCACCGACATTTTGCAGGTAATGGTGAACGCAAAATTCCCGTTGGGTGCATTTCCTCATTCTGTTATTCCAAAGCAGTTAGGAAGAGTTCAGACAGTAGAAACGGATACTCCTGCATCCAAGGTTCAGCTCCTCCACCTGACAAGGGTGTGACTCAAGTAGCTTAACCTCGCTAAGCTGCCATTGCCGTGTCTGCAAAATGGAGAGACAGCAAAAATTCATCACGATGTTAGGATTAAATGAGGATTAGCAAAGGGTCTTTGCTTCAACAAATTTATAACTATTGATATAACTGTTACTAGACCTGGAGTGTCTATGAATATGCCAGACATTCTCTAAGACCCCTGACTACAGGGTCTAGAGTCTCCTTTCTGCCTTCAAGGAGATTATGCTCTGAAGGAGACCCACAAAAGGGTGGCCAGATACAGGGAAGCCAGAGTTAGGATACAGGCAGATACTGGAGGCCAAGGAGATTATAGATCAGCGGTCCCCAACCTTTTTGGCACCGGGGACCGGTTTCATGGAAGACAATTTTTCCACAGATGGAGTAGGGGAGGTTGGTTTCAGGATAAAACTGTCCCACCTTGGATCATCAGGCATTAGTTAGATTCTCATAAGAAGCATGCAACCTGTGTCTCTTGCATCTGCAGTTCACAATAGGGTTTTCACTCCTATGAGAATCTAGTGCCACCACTATGTGAAGGAGGCAGAGCTCAGGCGGTCATGCTCACTTGCCTGCCACTCACCTCCTGCTAACAGGCCACAGACCAGTACAGGTCCACAACCCTGGGCACTGGGGGTCCCTGTTATAGAGGATTGAGAGTTAGGAAGAAAAAATAGAAAAGGAGAGGCCTCTCAGAGGAGGTGGAATCTAAGGAAAATCTTACAGGACATAAGACTAAAACAAAACAAAATTATCAATTAGGCTTTCAGATGAGAATCAGACGAAGTTATACTGCCATACCTAAAACATGTGGATGAAAGTCTGGCAGACTAAACTTCCTTCTGTAATCCTGGGTCACTGTGTTAACTGCTTGAAGAAATGGCTTTCCTCAAAGCAGTAATTTTCCTTTGCCTCCCTGGCTCCCTTCTATATGAGTTGCCCTAAGAAAATTCTTCTCTGTCAATTCTGACCTGAAGAAGATGAGGCCAGGAGATGTGGCTCATGCCTATAATCCCAGCACGTTGGGAGGCTGAGGTAGATGGATCACTTGAGGTCAGGAGTTTGAGACCAGCCTGGCCAACATGGTGAAACCCCGTCTTTACTAAAAATACAAAAGTTAACTGTGGTGGCGCATGTCTGTAGTCCTAGCTACTCAGGAGGCTGAGGCAGGAGAATCACTTGAACTTGGGAGGCAGAGGTTGCAGTGAGCTGAGATTGTGTCACTGCACTCCAGCCTGGGTGACACAGCGAGACTCTGTCTCAAAAAAAAAAAAAAAAAAAAAAGAAGAAGAAGATGAGCTTTCAGTGAAAAAGGAGAGAGAAGTTTCAGCTGATAGCTTTCAAGAAATCCTGGGGGCGTAGAGTATTTGAATGACTGAATCCCGGGTGCTACCTCGCTCCTGCCACTCACAGTGTGGTCCTCTGAGCTGCAATGTTGGCATCACCTGGGAATTTGCTAGAAATGCAGAATTTTGGGCCCTGGCCAACAATGGCTGAATTCAAGTCTGAATTTTAACAAGATCCCCAGGGGATTGGGAAATCCATTAGGGTTTGGGAAGCGCTGCCCCAGCCCAATTCTTGTGAAAAAAGTCAACAACTGGACTGGATATGATGGGCGTCAGAGCCTTGGTACTGATTTGAAATTACTTTACCTTCATTTAATCACATTCATTGCTCCTCTACATGTCTTAAAGGATAATGATGGTGGAACTGAGAGAAGGGCTCTCTGCCCTAGAGGTGTCTAACTTAAAATTGCCCTACATTATGTTACAAAGAACAATGGAGTTTAATAACATTTACTTGGACCTATGCCCATGATCTTAGTTATATTTCCAAACAACCTATAATTTCTGGGGCTTTGTGTTTGTTTGTTTTATTTATTTATTTATTTATTATTTTACAGAGGAGCTCAGAGACATTAGGGGACCTGCTGGGCCCACACACAGTAGTCCAGGGCTCCTTCCTCAAGCCGAATAGCCCGCCATTCACCACAGCTGAGAAGATGCTACCACCTGCACCACTTGGATGGCCCGTGGCCCAGCACCAATCAACCACATAACCTGTGGCTCCTATCTCCAGACCCTTCTTTTTCATTCCCGTTACCAGCAGCCTCGTTCAGTCCACAGTTCCTAAACTGCCAGACAGGCCTACTCCTTGCTGCTTCCAATTCTTTGCCCCTTAAATCTCCTTCACACACAGCCTCCTGAAGCCCAGCTTGGGATCCCCTCATGAACTAGCTCAGAGACATCAGAAGCCATCAACAGGTTCCCATCCCTCAGGCAAGGACTATGGGACTCATCCTTGTATTCCTCACAAGACTACTGGATGCCTTACGGAGGAGATAGGCTGAATACCAGGGGGTCTCAATGAACAGATGAGAAAAGCTACTACAGTCTCTGGGCAAGAGACAGAGGCAGCCAAAGAGGAAGGACTGCATATGTGGACTGGAAGCATCCTGGTGGAACAGAGGGCTCGAGCAGACTCACTGGCCGAAGATACGAGGAACCAGACCAGGGCTCCTGCTTCTTCCTGTAGCTGGGGAGCTCCAAGGATGAAAAACTGAATGCTGAAATGGCACCAGGAGGGAAGACAGGCATCCTGGCTCAGCACGGAAAGAAGGGAGACACTGACATTTGTGGAATCGTGTAGGCATTGTGCAAGGGGTTCCACATTTGGCACCTCTAATTTCCCAGGGACAGGACATTCTGAGGTCAGGATTAGGACTCAGTTACCACAGGTTGAGACTGAGGCTAGGTTAAGGATAATCGCCAAGGTCTTGCAGCCAGCCAGTCGTTGGTAAAGTCAGTTTCCACCCAGGTATGTCTGATCCACACATTCTCTTTCCACTCTGCTGTTGCACCAGACACCTGCAAGGAGGGACGACAAAGTGAACCACCTCATTCTCTATCTCTCATTTGTTTTGCTAGACTACTTACACATGTGTATGATATTCTCTTGAATGTGGCATTGTGTGCAAACCTTTAGGAAGTGGACATCAGAGGAAGACCACACCCAAACCTCTAATTCCTTCCCACCGCCTTCAGGGGTAACATGGTACAGCGGGTGGAATGGTGATCCACTATGGGTCAACCCAATAGTGATCCATAAATATATGTCCCCAAAATACGGTGACCCCAAAACATATATTCAAATCCTAAGCATCAAAACTTGTGAATGCGATCTTATTTGGAAAATGGTGTTTGCAGACATAACTAATGATCTCACAATGAGACCATCCGGGATTTAGAGTGGGCCCTAAATCCAATCACAGTGTCCTCATCAAAGAAAGGCAGAGACAGATTTAACACACAGAGAAGAAACCATATAAAGACAGAAGCAGAAAAGGGATTTACTTTGCCACAAGCCAGGGAATGCCTGCAGCCACCGGATGCTGGAAGAAGCAAAGAAAGGTTCTCTCCTGGAGCCTTCGGAGGGAGCAGAGCCGTGCTGATTCCTTGACTCCAGACTTCAGACCTCCAGATGACGAGAACCTGAAATCCTGTTGTTTTAAGCCACCCAGGGTTTGGTAACTTGTTGTGGAAGCCCTAGGAAACGAATTTACACTGAAATTAAGAATCTTGGCAGGTGCAGTGGCTCACGCCTGTAATCCCAGCATTTTAGGAGGCAGAGGTGGGTGGTTCATTTGAGCTTAGGTGAGACCAGCCTGGGCAACAAGGCAAAACCCCATCTCTACCAAAAATACAAAAATTAGCCGGGTGTGGTGGCATGTGCCTGTGGTCCCAGCTACTTGGGAGGGTGAGGTGGGAGGGCCACTTAAGCCCAGTAGGCAGAGGTTTCAGTGAGCCAAGATCACACCACTGCACTCCAGCCCAGGCAACAGAGGGAGACTCTGCTTCAAAAAAATTTTTTAAAAAAATTTTGTTTTATAACTATCATCTAGAAATATGTATTGGCGCCAATGGCCTATAAAACCTATTCTCAATCCATTTGGCTTCGGATTAGAAAACCCAGATTTGAAAATCTATGTTCAGATTATTGAGACATTTTAAGAACATACAGTCAGAAACTAAAATATAAAGTAGGGCGGTTCATTCGCTACCTTTTTTTTCCCTCAAAATAAGAAAATACCTTTTCATGCAAAATATTTTGCAGTGAATAGATAGCATTGTTTAGGAATGAGGATTATTTGTGCTTTTCCTATCATAGCCTAATTAGCTTTTCTTTAATGTGCATTAAGCATACAAGAGACGAAATGAGAAAGAACAAACACGAAGAGCTTAGGTTTTACCCACAAATCTGTCTTGTAGCCTGCAGTCTGGCAGAAAAGCCTACAAATCTCCCACTACATTTTTTGGTGTAAAAAATGTTTATTTTCAGTCTTCTTTTCCTCTCTCTCTCTCTCTCATGCTAATAAGAAATTGTTTAAGCAATCATGAGCTAAAACCAAAGATAAGTAGTAAGGCAGGCTTCTGAATGCTCTCCATTATCCTCTCTCTGGCCTCATTTCGAATCATTCTCTGAAAATTCGGCAGGAATCTATCATCCTGCAAACAGAGGTGAAGTGGGCTAGGCTTCTTCCCTGGAGCACTACTGCTGTTTACCTGGTAGAGGTGAGGTAAAAAGCCCAGGACTCTACAACTGGTAGTAAGAAGGGAAATGTGTGTCTCCAGAGTAGCCCTGGGCATGGAGCTGGCAGCCTCTGACGTTAGAGAGCCTGGGTGTGAATCCTGGCTGTGTCACTTGACGATGTGAGCTCAGGCAAGTTGCTGCATATTTTTTTTTCTTAATTGACTAGTAAAAATTGTATATATTTGGCCGGGTGCGATGGCTCATGCCTGTAATCCCAGCACTTTGGGAGGCTGAGGCCGGCGGATCACGAGGTCAGGAGATCGAGACCATCCTGGCTAACACAGTGAAACCCTGTCTCTACTAAAAATACAAAAAAATTAGCCAGGTGTGGTGGTAGGTGCCTGTAGTCACAGCTACTCTGGAGGCTGAGGCAGGAGAATGGCGTGAACCTGGGAGGCGGAGCTTGCCGTGAGCCGAGATCGCATCACTGCACTCCAGCCTGGGTGACAGAGCAAGACTTCATCTCAAAAAAAAAAAGCAAATTGTATATATTTATGATGTACATTGATAAATGCATACATTGTGGAATGCTAAATCACACTGTTTAACATATGCATTACCGGGCCGGGCGCAGTGGCTTGCGCCTGTAATCTCAGCACTTTGGGAGGCCAAGGCGGGCAGATCACTTGAGGCCAGGAGTTCAAGACCAGCCTGGACAACATAGTAAAACCCGGTTTCTACTAAAAATACAAAAATTAGCCGGGCATGGTGGTGCAAGCCTTTGGTCCCAGCTACTTGGGAGGCTGAAGCAGAAGTGCTTGAACCCAGGAGGTCAAGGTTGCAGTGAGCCAAGATCATGCCACTGTACTCCAGCCTGGGCAACAGAGTGAGACTCTATCTCAAGTAAAAATATATATAGGCATTACCTCACATACTTACCTTTTCTGTGGAAAGAACATTTAAAATCTCTCTCTTTTTTTTTTTTTTTTTTTGAGACAGAGTCTCACTCTGTTGCCCAGGCTGGAGTGCAGTGGTGCAATTTCGGCTCACTGCAACTTCTGCCTCCTGAGTTCAAGCAATTCTCCTGCCTCAGCCTCCCGAGTAGCTGGGACTACAGGCACACACCACCATGCCCAGCTGATTTTTTTGTATTTTTAGTAGAGATGGGTGTTTCACCATGCTAGCCAGGATGGTGTCGATCTCCTGACCTCATGATCCGCCCACCTTGGCCTCCCAAAGTGCTGGGATTACAGGCGTGAGCCACTGTGCCTGGCCCTAAAATCTACTCTCTTACATACTATATATGTTATTAACTGTAGTTACCATGATGTACAATGGATTTGTTGAACTTACTCTTCCCATCCAAGTGAAGCTTTATGTCCTTTGACCAACATCTCCCTAGTCTTCCCCAAAATAGTAACCACCATTCTACTCTCTAGTTCTATGACTTTGACTTGTTTACATTTCACATATAAGTGAGACCATGTGGTATTTGTCTTTCTATGCTGGACTTATTTTACTTAACATAATATTCTCCATGTTCATCTATGTTGTAGCAAATGACAAGACTTTCTTCTTTTTTAAGGCTGAATGGTATTCCACAGTGTTTGTATACCATACCTCCCTTATTCATTCATCCATTGATGGACACTTTGGTTGATTTCATATCTCAGCTATTGTAAACAGTGCTGCAATGAACATGGGAGTGCAGACATCTCTTTGATATACTGATTATATTTCCTCTGGATAGATACCCGGTAGTGGGGATGCTGGATCATATGGTAGTTCTATTTTTAATTTTTTGAGGCGCCTCCATACTGTTTTCCATCCAGGCAAGTTACTTAAGTCTCTCTGAGTCTTGGCTTTCTACTCTGAAAAATGAGGAAAATGGCCAGGTGCGGTGGCTCATGCCTGTAATCCTAGCACTTTGGGAGGCCGAGGTGGGCAGATCACTTGAGGTCAGGAGTTCGAAACCAGCCTAGCCAACACGGTGAAACCCCGTCTCTACTAAAAATACAAAAAAAAAAAAATTAGCCAGGCGTGCTGGTAGGCACTTGTAATCCCAGCTACTTGGGAGCCTGAGGCAGGAGAATTTGAACCCAGGAAGCGGAGGTTGCAGGGAGCTGAGATCACGCCACTATACTCCAGCCTAGGCAACAGAGAGAGACTCCATCTCAAAAAAAAAAAAAAGAAAAGAAAAAGAAAAAGAAAGAAAGAAAAATGAGGAAAATAACAGTGTCTACCACATAAGGTTTTGAGACTAATGAAATCCACATTGCTAAACCCTGTGGTCAATTCTCAGCACTCATCATACTGAGTTTATTAGTGCACTTGCTCCATTTGCTGTCAAAATAAGCATTCTCTTCTGGTTTCCTTCCCTCCTTCAACTCCCCTCAGCATCTGTCCCTTTCCTATGTGTGAAGCTTGAAGTACTGAGAAGTTGGTTCTTGGACCTCACATCTTCTCCCTCCTTTGTTGGTCATCCAGGCCTCTGACCTCAGGGACCACATTTCTGCTGATGGCTCCTAAATCTCAATCTCGAGCCTTGCCTCTGAGCTCCAGACTAGTTTAGGCACTCAGCTCTGTCTATGACATCTCTACCTGATGTCTACAGAGCAGCACAAAGGCAGTACATCCACTCCAAACGCTTGATTTCCATTTCCAGACCAGCTCCTCCCTCGGGCACTCATGTTAGGAAATGGTACCCCTAGTTTGAGCTCCAGCCAAAAACTTAGATGACATCCCTGACTCTTCTCTTGCTCTCACACCACATTCAAGTCCATCAGCTATTTTGCCACCACTGTAACTTCAGAGAAGATCCCAAACCCACCATTTCTCACCTCCCCCAGTTTTAGCTCAAGCTTCATGCCATCACCATCTCTTCCTCAACTATTGGAGTAGCCTGTGAAGCAGTCTCCCTGCCTCCTCCCATCCCTTCCCCAGCCTCTTCTCCACCAAGCAGGCAGAGTGATTCCTTCAAAGACAATCTCAAAATATGTCCCTGCTCGACAATCTCTAGTGGCTTCTCCATTTCACTGGGATCCCTAGCTACCCCATGGCCTTCATCCCCTACCATGCATTGTGAAGCCCTTCCCAGGCTCAGGGCCTGTTGTTGACTGCCTGCAAAGCAGACAGATACCTACTCAACAGAGCGACCTCCCCTGGGACTCTCCGACCCCCTCTTTCCCATGCTCAGATTTATTTTCCCTCTTAGCACTCATCTCCTTGGCATTATGTATGTATTTGTTTGTTGTCTATCTCCCTACTAGAGTGCAAACTCCAAGAGCAAGGACTTTGTTTTACTCATTGCTGTGCCCTTGGTACCTGGAATGTTGCTTGACACATTAGTAACTGCTGAACAATTGGATGAATGAATGAGGTAACCCACGTCAAGCACCCAGCATAGTATGGCACATAGCATATAAGTGATAAGTACTACCTGTTGCTGTGCTTGTTCTTATTTTTATTACTAATTATTATTTGTCCAGGAACTTTACACATCCTGCCTTTCATCCTGGCCCTTCACCTGTTTTAGCTCTTTCACTGCCAAGCCCAATCTTCTCCACTGGGACTCTAAGAAAAATAAGAAGAAAGAAATAGAGATTACTATGGCAAGAAAGAATGTCACTGGCTAGGCCTGCTACATTGTTACTGAGTCTGCTTCTGCCAGATACACATAAAACGTGGGGTGAATGTTGGACTCAATGGACGCCAGGATCTCCATCAAATGACCTGAATGTACTTTTGGGGCAGCCACAGTTCAAATAATGTGTTCTGTGATCTTTTAATAGACCAGCCCAAACTTAAATATTTCTGCCTCCAATTACACCTCCCAGACTGACTCTAAAAAGTAGCAAAAATTGTACTTTTTGTTCAGAAAACACAATCAACCTTCTCTGTAATGACTATTATGCTGTTTTGGAGACTGAACGCATTTAAATATATGAAATTTTGTGGGAAAAAGATAAGCCCTGGGGAAATCAAGCCAAATCAACTTGCGCTGTTATTTGAATTGGAAACTGGGATACCAATAACTTGTTCTTGATCTACACAATTGTTGAGATTTGTGCTAAATATTCTTCATGGATTCACCAAAGAGAGGTGGGCACACACTGAAAACATCATTGCAAACATGTTTGAAAGGCACTGTATTAGTCTGTTCTCACGCTGCTGATAAAGATATACCTGAGACTGGGCAGTTTACAAAAGAAAGAGGTTCAATGGACTTACAGTTCCTCATGGCTGGGGAGGCCTCACAATCATGGTGGAAGGCAAGGAGGAGCACGTCATCTCTTATATAAATAGGAGCAAGCAAAGAGAGAGAACTTGTGCAGGGGAACTCCTCTTTACAAAACCATCAGATCTCGTGAGACTTATTCACTATCACAAGAACAGCATGGGAAAGACTTGTCCCCATGATTCAACTACCTCCCACCGGGTCCCTCCCACAACATGTGGGAATTCAAGATGAGATTTGAGTGGGGACACAGCCAAACCATATCAGGCACTTACTAGAGTCCTTGGAAAACACTAGAGCAAGGACACGATGCTTTTCTTTGCTTCTGAGATGAGGCCTCCAGCAATCAGCTCCCCTGGCCTGGTTGACAGCCAAGCCACCCCAAGATAAGAGCTGTTGGTTGGCAACATGCATGGATACCTGTTATGTGCAGACAGCTCTGGTGACTGGAGCCAATGGGGTTAGTTTCAGGTTTAAGCCAAACGCCCACCTATGGCCCCAGTGCTGTGGGAGGGCATTGGAAAGTTACTGAATAAAAGCCTAAGAGGACTGAGTCTCAGTCCAGAGCCGGCTGAGCCCCCATCCGCCCCAAGGGCAAACACTCTTTTGGAGACAAACTGGCAGGATTCTTAGACAGAAGGCGACAAAATCACTGACTCAGGGAAACCAGACCCTCTCTGGAGGGGCTAAGCCTTTTAAGACATGACTGGAACATTCTTGGGTGGGGCAGTTCACTGAAAAACAAACAACTTAACAGTTCATCTCCATCCAAAACAGGTCTCCCTGTGAGCAGCCCGGCCATGGCTTCCAGCTCAGGTCTGGCCACACCCGAAGGCTCTTCCTGAAGCTCCTGTCTTTACCTTGGCCATGTGGACCACATCCTGGTTTGTCCGGATTCCTGACCTGCCCCTGATCCTGCCCCTGCCTGCCTGCTGTCCTACCTCAGTCCAAGTGGGGGCTGCCTTCCAAAGCAATCCCTGTCTCAGTGCACCATAGGTGGTGATAGGGTCACCACCTATCAAGCCAGTAGTCATGATGGCAATATGACCCCATCCCCTGATTCATCTGACTGCCTCAGGGTGGGCACCTGACCCAAGCTAGACTACTGAGGCCCTCTTTTGCTGACATATAGACCTGGGAGGAAAGGACCTAATATCTAAGCTCAGATGCTATGGGATGGGCATTTTCTACCCCCTGTCTGGACCAGACTAACAAAGGCACCCTGCACTAGATGCCAGATGTTCAGAGGTAAGGTGCCCGCCCCGGCTCAATCAGTTGGGAAAGGCCCTCTGTCTGGCACCCGGAGATGCTGGCTGTGCCTTTTCCCATGGGAAGGAGCAGAAGAATATGTAGCTGAGAGAAGTGGCTTTGGAATTAGACCTAACATCCTATTTCTACAATTTTCAGCTGTGCAGAAGTCCAGGCCTGCCCAATGGGCGACTATGAGTACTTTTCCGTGTTTCCATTTCCTGGCAACAGGAAGTGAGGTGCAAGAACTCAGCCCTGCCAGGCCACCCTCTCCACACACACAACTGCCAGAGAAAAGGGTTGCGCCTGGATTCAACTTCCCATGGGAAAAGGCACGGCCAGGGTCCCCAGGTGCCAGACAGAGGGCCTTTGCCAACTGATTGAGCCAGGGCAGGCACGTGGCCTCTGAATATCTGGCACCTAGTCGCAGGGTGCCAGGCAACCGAACGCAAGGTGCTTATTCTCCTGGGCAAAGCCACCCTTCCCTATGAAAGCAGAGATCCTGGGTGAGTCCCTCTAGCAGAACACGACCCCATGGTGTGTGCAGCTGTGCCCCAGTCGAAGAACAACTCACCACAAGATGCAGACAGAAGAGAAAGCCTCTGCAGACACACAGGGTTTTGAAGACCTAGTCGGAAAAAAGAATGTAAGATATCGCACTGATATTTTTATATTGATTACGTGTTGTAATAATAACAATGCCTTGGATACATTAGGTTAAACAAAATATATTAAAAATCAATTTCATCTGTTTTGTTTTACTTTTTTTTTTGAGATGGAGTCTCGCTCTGTCACCCAGGGTGGAGTGCAGTGGTGCAATCTTGGCTCACTGCAACCTCTGCCTCACAGGTTCAAGTGATTCTCCTGCCTCAGCCTCCCAATTAGTTGGGACTACAGGTGCTCACTACCAAGCCCAGCTAATTTTTGTATTTTTAGTAGAGACGGGGTTTCACCATGTTGGCCAGGCTGGTCTTGAACTCCTGACCTCGTCATCCGCCTGCCTCGGCCTCCCAAAGTGCTAGGATTACAGGCATGAACCACCGTGCCCGGCCTGCTTTACCTTTTTAATGAAGCTACTTGTGATAGGTTAAACAATGGTATCCAAATAGATCCACTTCCTAAGCCCTGGACCCTGAGACCATCATGTTATATGTCAAAGGGGTCAATATTCCCTTATATGGAAAAAGATGGCACTGTCTATGAACCCTGGTGCCAGGACCCCAGTATTGCCTACAGTGGCTGGATATGAGTTATTGGGTTGAATTGTCTTCTGTTGGGGAAAGAGAGTACATTTGGGATTGTCACTGGAGTAGTTGAGCCTTGTTAGGCAGAGGCATCTTTGAAAATTTGTACATATGGGATAATGTATACTTGTGTTACACAGCAGGCTGCCATGGGTAAGACACCTGTTGAGTTGTCTGCTTGGCCACTTCTCCCTGGGGCACCCAGTAGTCATGATGGACAATATGACCCCATCCCCTGACTCATCTTGATTGCATCAGGATGGGAACCTGATCCAAGCTGGACCACTCAGTCTCTTTTGTTGACATATAGACCTGAGGGAAAAAGGGACCTAATATCTAAGCTCAGAAGCTATGGGTTGGGCATTTTCTACCCCCATCTGGACCAGAAAAGCAAAAGGTAACAGGCAGGAGGTCAGGGGGAATAGTAATTAGAGAGGCAGGGCAAGTTCTAACAATAGCTGAGTCTCTAGTACCGGTTCCTTCCTGAGGCCACTTTGCCTTTGAATTGGGTTCTGTGGAACATACTATATCTTCATAATAAATCCCTCTTTTCAGCTTAGGCTAGTTTAAGCTGATTTTCCTTAGATTCTACCAAAAGAATTCAACTGAAAGACCTTCTCACAGATGAGTTGTGAGGAACTACTATACTTGATATGAAAAGTAGGTTGGAAATAATGCAGTGCCCTAGAGGGGCTAGTTGCGCAATTATGATCAAGGCAGCCCCCATCACTGCTCTAGTGGTGACTTTGCTCCAGCTTTGAGGAGCCCTGACCCCACTGTCTCTTCTCTGAAGCCTGTGGCACAGACCCCTGCCCCAAACTATCCCGTTTCCTCATTTTTGAGAAACCACCCACATAGCTGCTGTCCTTCCAGGAAAGCTTTGCCTTTTCTTCTCTCTCTCTCCTTTTTTTTTTTTAGACAGAGTCTCATTCTTTTGCTCAGGCTACAGTACAGTGATGCAATCATAGCTCACTGTAACCACGAACTCCTGGGCTCAAGGGATCCCCCTGCTTAGGCCTCCTGAAGTGCTGGGATTACAGATGTGAGCCACGGCACCCAGCCCTTTCTGTCTCTTTTTAAACTAAAGCACAGGATAGACCCTTGGACTAAATCATCTCTAAAATTCCTTGCAGCTTTGCTATTTTGTGATCCTGAGTCTCTTTCATGGTCCGCTCAACTCCTCTGCTCAGATTCATTACCAGGTGATAATGAACAGTCCCTCCCTCAGGGAGTTGCTCTGAAGATTGCACGTCACAGCGCATGTGAGGTGCCTAACAACATTCCTGGCACATGGAAAATGCTCAATCCAGGAATAGCTAATAATTATGATGAAAAAATAAAATAAAATGGGCAATGCACACTCCAATCCCTCCCTCATCTTTTTGTTTAATACCTTTTTTTATTTTTAAAAATAGAGATAGGGTTTCACTATATTGCCCAGGCTGATCTCAAACTCCTGAGCTCAAGCGATCCTCCCAGCTTGGCCTCCCAAACTGCTGAGATTATAGCCATGAGTCACTGCACCCGGCCCCTCCCTCATCCTGATGGAGCCTTCACTAGCTGTCTGAGCTCTAAATGTACAGTTCCATAGTCTTATCCCCCAGTACCCTTGCTTTACCCCTGAACTCACTCTTCAAGTTTCCCTCTCTCTAGAGCACCAGTGTTTTGGCTTCTGCTGGGATGCCCCTCCACTGCAGTGGGCTATGAAATTCTCTGCAAGGTTCTCTGCATAGAACTTGCACTCAATTAGCAGGGCATGGTGGTGGCCGCCTGTAATCCTAGCTACTTGGGAGGCTGAGGCCAGAGCATCGTTTGAACCTGGGAGGCGGAGGTTGCAGTGAGCAGAGATGGCGCCACTGCATTCCAGCCTGGGCGACGGAGCGAGAACAAAACAAAGAAACAAACAAAAAAACACAGACACACACAACACATAAAACACTCAACTCAAAACATATTATTTAGTGTCTATTACTGCCTTAGGGATACAGGAGAAGGAGGGTGAAAGGAGATGCAACAGTACTCTAAATCAGCTGTCCCCAATCTTTTTGGCACCAGGGACCAGTTTCATGGAAGACAATTTTTCCACAGACTGGGGGCAGGGTGGTTTCAAGATGATCCCAGCTCATTACATTTAGTGTGCACTTTATTTCTATTATTATTACAATACACAATGAAATAATTATATAACTCACCATAATGTAGAGTCAGTGGGAGCCCTGAGCTTGTTTTCCTGCAACTAGACGGTCCCATCTAGGAGTGATGGGAGATAGCGACAGATCATCAGGCATTAGATTCTCAAAAGGAGACCACAACACAGATTCCTCACATGCACAGTTCACAGTAGGGTTCATACTCCTACGAAAATCTAATACCAGCTGGGTGCAGTGGCTCACACCTGTAATCCCAGCACTTTGGGAGGCCGAGGTGGGCAGATCATGAGGTCAAGAGATTGAGACCATGCTGGCCAACATGGTGAAACCCTGTCTCTACTACAAATACAAAAATTAGCTGGACATGGTAGCACGTGCCTATAGTCCCTGCTACTCGGGAGGCTGAGGCAGGAGAATCACTTGAATCCGGGAGGCAGAGGTTGCAGTGAGCGGAGATCATGCCACTGCACTCCAGCCTGGTGACAGAGCGAGAATCCGTCTCAAAAAAAAAAAAAAAATCTAATGCCACCACTGATCTGACAGGAGGCAGGGCCCAGGTGGTAATGTGAGCGATGGGGAGTGGCTGTAAATCCAGATGAAATTTTGCTTGCTTACCCACCACTCACCTCCCACTGTGCGGCCCAGTTCCTAACATGCCACAAACCTGTACCTATCCATGGCCCAGGGGTTGGGAATCCCTTCTCTAAATAGTTTCAACCTCAGGAAATGTAATATTCTGTGGTAGATATCAGACTTATACACTCGAAATAGAAACGAATACAGCCCTGACTCTGACTGCCAAAATATTAAATGGAAGAGAAGTGACCAAAGTGAGCTAGAATTACCCAGGAAATCTTTATGGAAGAAATTATATTCCAAAAGAGCTTTAACAAATTTCAAAAGAGCTTTAATAAATTTAAAAAGAGAGTCAGAGTCTTTTTTTTTTTTTTTTTTTTTTTTACAGCTTGCTTTCTAATAAGCCAAATGTACCAGCTTCTTTGTTTTTCAACGGATTGGTGTGTCCATTTAATACAAGAAAATGGAAACTGAACAGCCAGAGGAAACCTTCCCTAACACCGAAATCAACAGTGACTCTGGTAAACATCCTGCAGAAGACATGAAAGAGGAAAAAGCGTTTAAAGATCTAGAAACACTGATGAGATGGTTGAATTAGGCATTCTGCTTCAGAGCAGAATGCTGGGGCAGTGACTGGAAAAGGAAGCAAGAATATGAAGTTTCTCCGTACAGACCACAATGCCAATGTTTTAGTCCCAGACAGCAGTGGCCCCGAGCAGCATGCCCCAACAGTTTATGCCTCACTGCCTGATTAGAAAAAGAGAAATGTATTTTATTACCTACCTTTTATATAATTAAGTAGTATCTCCTTTAGATGGTGGAAAAAATTTTTAGAAGATTTTGAATAGGTGGCAAGGATAATAACGTAAGCTTTATTAAATATTTTTAATTACAGGCATTCTCTCTTATTCTGGTCATTTAAACAAAACAATCAGAAGTTGAAGAAAGAGGGAAAAAAGAGAACAAAAAGTAGTTTTAGTTTAGTCTTAGTTGCAGCTCTTCATTCCACTCTCCTCATTAAGCCTTGCCAGACCTGCGGTTTGCAGAGCCAGGATGAATTACATATATGCTCACCTTTTATGTTGCATCATTATGAGCCAAATATAAGCAGCAAATCATCAAATGCTTACCTATATAAAGTACATTACTTCAAGAATCCTGAAAGTCAGCTCGTGGTGGTGTCATTTCTGAGGGGCAGAGGCAGAATCTATCCCAAAACTTACTCTTGTTTTTTAGGTCACTTTTCAGAGGAAGGAGTGAGTTAGTAGTTACCAATACACAGTGCCACCAGATTACACAGTTGCCCTGGCAAGAGTCTCTCCAAATGGTTTTATTCTCTAGTAGTTATAGAAAAATCAAAATTTATCAAAGTGCATACAGTATATATCTGTGCTCTGATTTAAGCTGCCTCAAATTCTTTCCTCAGAATAAAAGGGTACTAAGTAAGAAAAACACTTGTGTGAAATATATCTGCTGTCAATTTTTATTTTGATTTAATTTTATTTTTTCAACATGTAAAACATGAATGTTTCCAAAGCCAAAATTAGATTCTAAGGTACATTCAGAGAAATCATTCTTCCATCCCAACTCCAACCTGTTCTCTTCCTTCTCTCATAAACATTTAATTAATTTTTGGCTTATCCTACTAGTGTGTCTTTTCACAAATATAACCAAATTCACACACACACACACACACACACACACCCATATTCATATTTCTCTCCCTTTTTGCCCCCAAAATAGCATAATACCATTTTATGGTTTGGCACCTTGCTTTTCTCACTTAACAAAATATTCTACAGATTATTCCATATCAGTATATAGAATTCTTCCCCATTCCTTTTTACAGCACACATTTTGAAGCATCTGTGTGGTCCCTTTAAAAATATTATTAAGGAAGTCATTAAAAGTGATAACTATAAATCTTGGCAGAATTTAGCTAGCTAATTCTAGCTTATCTACAGCAAATGACAGTTTCAGGATCATTTACCCATTCCCCTCACCTCCTAACTCCACTTCTGGCATGTGCTGAGAGTACAGAAACTGACTAATAATTAGCCCAGGCAAATTACACCTAGGCTTTGGGCTGGAATAGCAAAAGTAAAACTTAACAACCGGGACGAAGCAAATAACTTCTCTTTTTGCTCTCTTGGAATCTGGCAACTGGGCAGAAATCATGACTTTATCAATAGGATGATGTTTACATGAACACAATTAAATAGGCTGAAATCGTAGACTTCCCCTTATCACATTCCCAACGAGCCATGGAGCAAAATTACTCGTGGCCCAAATATAGAACTGTGAGGCTTAAATCTACACCTCGTCTACCCTGTATTGGAGATTTGTGACTCAAAACTAGACACCAATCTCTAGGACTAAGCCTTCCATCAAAGTTGTTAAATAAGTTGGCTATACTAAATATATGACATAGGATAACTGCATGGAATCAATGAAGATAACCCTGTTGGGTCAAGCTTACACAAATCAATATGGCATCTGCTCCCAAACCATGTTCACTGCTACAATCCCAACTTGACATCATTGGGTTCCTCAAGTCAAGGAGGTCTGAGTTGCAGAGTTCTAGAACTGGATAAGCTTAAACGTGATCTTTTATTTTGCCCTTTGCTGCAGATGTTCCTTGGTGAGGGGTTGATGGGGGGTTACTTGAATCCATTCATTTAAGATCAATTTCAGAAAAAAAGGTAAATTAGACATGTATGTAACTTTTAGTCTTTCTTTCTGCATTAGCTCCTTTAAAAAATTAGAGTTAATAATTTTAGGCACCAAAATGATATTGCTGGTCATTTAAGAAATTGTTTTGCAAAGAGTAACTTTTTCCATGCTCTGAAATCAGTGCTACCTTGCACTTCCAATAAAGTTTTATAATTTTTTTAAACTTTTAAAAAATAAACTTATATATGCCCATTGCATTAAACACAGAAAAGTATACCCAGGAAGGAATAATCAGCCATATTCATACCACTCAGCAATAACTATCCACTGTGAATAGTTGAGCATATTTTCTTCCAGCATGGTTTTTCTACATGTATTTTTTTCTTACACTATTGAGTGTAGTTTGTAAATCTTATAATGATTTTTGACCAAAAGTCGTCAAGTCTAAGACTTTATAAATAGAAGATAAAGCTGTACCTTCCAAAAGAAAACACCCAATGACTTGGGGATGTCTTTTTGGCTTCTGGGTAATTAAAAAAAAATTTCCTACTCATTCTCATCACTTACATTCTGAAGTTATCTTTTCAAACAACAAAGTTTAAAAAGAGAGCCTGGGTGCAGTGGCTCACACCTGTAATCCCAGAATTTTGGGAGGCCAAGGTGGGTGGCTCACCTAAGGTCAGGAGTTCAAGACCAGCCTGGCCAACATGGTGAAACCCCGTCTGTACTAAAAATACAAAAAACTAGCCAGGTGTGGTAGTGCACACCTGTAATCCCAGCTACCTGGGAGGCTGAGGCAGGAGAATCGCTTGAATCTGGGAGGTGGAGGTTGCAGCGAGCTCAGATCACGCCATTGCACTCCAGCCTGGGTCCAGTGACAAGAGCGAAACTCCACCTCAAAAATAAAATAAAATAAATTAGATAAATAAATAAAAAGAGAGAGGGAGAAGGCAACATTTCGCGTTTGGGTCAAGATGGCTGGCAGGCTGGCTACCGCAGCATCAGACAGGTAGCTGGATGGTATTTGAAAATGGTATGACAATGCTGCAGGATTCGAGAAACTAAAGTAAACGTGAGATGAGACGATATATGAGGATGAAGATGTAAAGGAAGCCATAAGACGGCTTTCTAACGGCAGGATGTTTCGCATTAGAACACTGGACCTATGAGACAGCAGATCTTGCCTTAACAGCAGCGGACCAAACATGAAGAGGATAAATTCTACCATGAGCCATATCTGAAAGCGCCTATTTGGGAAAGAAAAGAATGAGAAGAATGGTCAAAAAAGTCATCATATATTTGAAGTCCGTGGATGCAGCTGTCCTCCAAGTATTTTTATGAAAATGGTTAAACCTGAAACATATAATTTAAGAATTATTTGGTCTGCCAATGTTTCACTTTAAATAAGTCTATTGTAATCATTAAAAATAAAAATAAAAAATAAAGAGGAGCCCAAAACTCTCTTTGAAATCTGTTTCAGATTTTGACTGTGACAGAAAAAATAATGAAATGCCTCATTAGTTTCCATGTTGCCACAGTGTTACTGAAATTCATAGGCCTCTAAAATCTAAAAAGGGCTCTTTGCCATAATCAGAGATGACACTTCCAAATCACTCATTTAAAAAACGCACTTTTAGAACACTCAAACAAGGATGATGACCTTTCATTGATCCACTGGAATTTTCTCATCATTCCCCTAAAGACCAAAGGTGTGCATTCACATCAGGCAGCCGGGGCTGTGGCGGTCCTTGTCCCGAGACCAATAAAAGCAAACTGGACTTGATGGAGATCGATCTAGGACCTCATCAATCCCACATTCTAGACAAAGGTCAGTGTAATTAGATTGCTCTAAGTAAAATGAGCCCATGAAACCTAGAATAACAGAATGATAAACCATGAGGTGATATTTGTTTTGGGAAAAAAGAAACCTCTTTCCCAGAGAATTCCTTTAAATAACAAGCTCCCTTTTTGTATATTTAAGTTAAATTCAAATATATTAAAACACACCTTTCAGGAACTTGCTCCTGAAGACAGTCCTGTCCACATGAACCTCCTGTTTTGCTGGGAAATCTTTTAAATACAGTATTGCTATTTGACACATTTAACAATAAATACTTACCAAAGTTTAATTTTAATCATAGGGAATGTAATTTGAGGTTACATCAGAGCTACAAGGTAAATTAGCTTCCTATTTTTCAAAGCCTGCTCAAATTGTGTGGAATTTCAAAAAAGTATTTTAAAAGGATGTAAAATATGGAAATATTTATTTATTTATTTATTATTTTTTGAGAGGGAGTCTCACTCTGTCACCCAGGCTGGAGTGCCATGGGTGACGCTGCAACCTCCGTCTTCCGGGTTCAAACCATTCTCCTGCCTTAGCCTCTTGAGTAGCTGGGGCTACCGGTGCCCACCACTCACGCCCGGCCTATGGAAACATTTAACACTTTCAAAGTAGTTGGGAAATACCTGAACCCAGGATATTGAGGTCTCAAGCTCACTATTTACAAAAGCTTTACAAAGCTAAATTGTGAGTTAATCGGTTCATTCTAGGTACAAGATACTTTACTTTTAATAATAAATTACTTTACTTCGTTATACTTATTAAATGCAGAGATGTGTGTGAGAGTTGGTACAAAATAGTAAGACCACGATAGGCTACATACTATGCCAGGCCCACTACAAAATGAAAACGCAGAGACCCTTGTTCAAATTCAAGAGTGCAACAGCAGCGCGTTAGTCCTTTTAAGTGCGGGCCCTCTGTGACTGCACAGATGGCACGCCCGTGAAGCCAGCCCTGCCCAGAGTCCCTTTTCATTCACTGGGTCCTCCTCCCTCGCGTCACAGTCCTGGGGTGCGGGGATGGATGCTGGCGTTGCTGTCACACTGCCGAGCTTTAGGTCAAACTCTCAGTACCGCGACTAGTTACCCTGAAATCACTGGGGCCCGGTATTACAAAACAGAACACACTTTCCTCTTTCTTCCCCTTTATTTAAAAGAGATGATAGGCTTTACGAGTTATTTTTAATAGCAATTTTTTACAATGAAAAGAATTCGGGCGTACTGTTTGCAAATTGCAGCAGACAGGTCTGAGCGCCCCAGAAGGCGACCGGCCCCAGCCTGGGAGCCTGCGGGGACCACTCCCTGCTGCCCTGGCGCATGTCCTCCAGGGACACGGGCCACTGTTGCCCCTGGAAACCCTGGGGGACAGGCTCCCTCCTGGACGACCTTTCCACGTTTCTTTCGCCACCCCGGAGCGGCACCTCCATACCTCCCGGGCCGCTAGTCCCCCGAAGCAGGCCCCAGCCCCGGCGCAAGCTGCCTCCTCCGCAGTCCCCGCCTGCCGCCAGCCCGGCCACCGCCGGACTGCGCCCTTCCCAGCCCCGCGCCCGGCTCCCCAGCCCTCCTCGCGCGTCCGAGCCCACGTCGCTTGCCCCGGCTGGCAAGTCTTCCAGACGGCCGGGCCCTCCCGGCACAGCGCGGGAACCCCGGCCCCCGGCCCCACGGGACGCGGGCTACAGGGCCCGGCCGGCGAGCCAGGGCACCCCGGGGTCTCCAGGCGGCCCACCGCCCTCGCCCCCCACCGGCGTCCCCAAGCCCCCAGACCGTCCCCGCCGCGCCCTCAGCGCCGCCGCCCCCGGGCCGGCCGAGGCTCCGCGGCGAGTCCCGCCCAGCGCCCCGGAGGCGCCAGCCCCACGGCCCGAGCGTGCGCAGCGCCCCCGGCGGCCGCGCCTAGCGCAGGCGACGGCACAGGAAAGGAGGCCGCGGCGCGCCCGGCCCGGCCCCCTCCCCAGCCCGCCCCCGGGGCCGCTGGCGGTGTCCGCGCCTCCGCTCCCGCCCCTGATTTCCTCCGGGCGGCGGCGGCGGCGGCGGCGGCGGCGGCGCCTCGTGCGCGCGGTTATTTATTTCCGGGCCCCAGAGCGCTTATAATGGAGCCGCTGTCAGCAGAACCTTCTGCCGCCGCCGCCGCCGCCGTCCCTCCTCTTTTTTTTCCCGGCAGATCTTTGTTGTGTGGGAGGGCAGCAGGGATGGACTTGAGCTTGCGGATCCCCTGCTAGAGCAGCCGCTCTCGGAGAAGGCGCCGCAGCCGCGAGGAGGAGCCGCCGCCGCCGCGCCCGAGGCCCCGCCGCCCGCGGCCTCTGTCGGCCCGCGCCCCGCTCGCCCCGTCGCCCCGTCGCCCCGTCGCCCCTCGCCTCCCCGCAGAGTCCCCTCGCGGCAGCAGATGTGTGTGGGGTCAGCCCACGGCGGGGACTATGGTGAAATTCCCGGCGCTCACGCACTACTGGCCCCTGATCCGGTTCTTGGTGCCCCTGGGCATCACCAACATAGCCATCGACTTCGGGGAGCAGGTAAGCCCCGGCCCCGCGCCCCACGCCCGCTCGCCCTGCCTTGGCCTTACACGCCCGGACACGGGGGCGGAGGGGAGTCACCTGCTCCTAGTCCCTCTTTATCCTGAAACATTTGGTCGGGTGTGCAGCTTGTCAAGGGTGACTTTTCCAGCACCCCATTCCCTCCCTCCCTCCCCTCAATTATTCAGCAGACTTTTCCAGCCCTCTCTGGAAAATGTTAAAAAGACTGGATGGTGTGAAGCTTCACCTATGGAAGGGTTTTTAGTGCACGGCAGTATTATGTAATTTGCGATTATGTAAACCTCAGCTCTAATTAAAATGTAGTTTCTAGTAGCTTAAGTGCTGGGTTTTTATTTACCCATGGCTGGTGGTAATGGTGACGGTGGGGAGATCTGTTTTATAATGCGTCCAAGTTGATTTCCCAGGTACTTCCATTTTTAAACATTTGTTTCGTAGTCCAGGTAAGGATTAGGGGTATCCCGAATGTGTCCTGATAAGCCGGTCTTGACCATTTATTTCTAGTTTGGGATTTCTTTTTTTTTCCTTTTCCTTTTCTTTTTTTCTTTCTTTCTTTCTTTCTCTTTTTTTTTTTTTTTTTTTTCATGGACCACTAAAGAAGGGGAGCACATTTTTGTTTGGGGTCGCCTTCTCGTCCTTGTTTCTTTTCACGTTTTCTCCATGTGGCGTCATTGAAAATCTAGCGCTGCAAGCTCTCCAGCGATGGGGCATTGGCACCCTGCACTTTGCATGTGGGGACCGTTTTGGCAGGGCCACCAGCGGGATGCAGCTGCGTTCTAAGGCCGGGGAGAGGATTTGGTGATGGGGAGGCAGTGACATGCCACCCTGATGGGCAGGTGTCCCAAGTGGCCAGAGCGTGTGACGAGCGGCACTCCTGTATGGTGGTACTGTCTTTCTTCTTTCCTTTTAAGTCAAGAGACTTAAACGGATATTTATCTAGAATATGCACCTATTTTGATGCAGTACTCATTGTAAAAGTAAAACAGCTTTCAGGAGGCAGTTACAAATCGGAGATTTGTGTGACTCCTTCGTTTGACGAATATCTGTTTGGATTTGTCTTTCTGTGCTCAAAACTTTTGAATAATTGCAACTCTGTAAGCTCTCTAATATGTAGCCCACATTGTAAGCTACTTTTTACTTTGAATTTTGTTGGTGATAGGTGTTCACAATATGGCATATTCTCTAGAGACCTTTGTTTACCGCGCCAACCAATGTCCTTTGATAAAAATCTTGTCTCTTCCGTTGCCACTGTGCCCTGCCAGTGCCTCACAAGGGTACCCCAAGGGCTTCTTCTTCCCTGCTCCACCCTGTACCCTCCCACCTTCCCTTCTTTCTATAGTAACTGGTGACTTTGAACACTTCCTACAATCCGTAGAAAAGCTTTTAGACACGAATTTACTACATTGCCCATTTTAGATGAGTCAAATGCTGTATATTCACTCGAGCCTTTCCTATTTTAAGGCTTACCTTCTTGGAGCTGCCCCAAAGGTTGTCAGAAAGCCCAGGCTGCTCATCTGAACTGGTGTGTGTTTGTGTGCATGTAAGAATCATATCGAGATAACTAGTGGAAATAAGAGTAGTCTGTGTCATCATTAAACCACCTGACGCATACCACAATATTGCCTCCCTTTTGCCTTGATTTAATGAAAGGCTGACATAACTAGGTTTGATTTTAGTATAAGAAAAAGAATCTCCTGAAGTCACAAAAGGGAGGTTAAACATAAGAGATAACTATCCAGATGGTTTATCCTCGCAGGTCTAGTAATTCTAACTCATCCTTAAAACATTGCTAACCTGATTATCATGGCTGATGTAAGCAAAGTACTTAATGGAGTTGTGTTTTTGCAGAGAAGCAAAATGTTATCAACAAGTGTCATTTGAGGTCCTTTTCCCAAAAACACCAGAGTATGAGGTTATAGGCTGCCTGGAGGGCGGAGATATTTTATCACAGAGTTAAGGGTGGAGAAATGGGGGGAAGAAATTGATAGGTTTTCCAAACCTTGCTTTGCCTTCTGGTGTCAGATGATAATTGTTTTTGCAAAATGCTGCAGGGTGAGAGAGAGTGAGACTGACTTACTCTTTCTCAGCATTAAACTGGAGGGAAAGAATTACAGTGGGAGCTGAAGAGTGGCCTGGTATGTGTGGGTGATGAATAGAAGAACATTTTACCCCAATTCTTCTGAAGCACAGTAAAGAGGAGGAGAAATGAACCAGTTTGCAAAAGTGGGTCTACGTTAGCTGAAAATATGCAGCCCTTGAGTTTATATGGAGTTCTAGACAGATGGACACATGTAGGTACTGCCGCTGAGTAGGCAGGTGTATTACACCTTGCTGGGAGTGAATGATGGCTTATTTGTCAGCGATTTACAAATCCTAAGATGGAGAGGTAGCATGGGAGTACAAAGGCCAATGCAGCCTCAGGTTCACGTGCTTTTGAGATGATTAAGAAATGCAAAGTTAGGCTGGGCAAGGTGGCTCATGCCTATGATCGTAGCACTTGGGGAGGACAATCCTAGCACTTTGGGAGGCTTAGGCTAGAGGATTGCTTAGGCTACGGTGGGAGGATCGCTTGAGCTCAGGAGTTCAAAACCAGCCTGGGCAACATAGTGAAACCTCGTCTCTATTAAAAAAAAAAAAAAAAAAAAAAAAGGCCAGGCGCTATAGCTCACACCTGTAATCCCGGCACTTTGGGAGGTGAGGTGGATGGATCACTTGAGGTCAGCAGTTCGAGACCAGCCTGGCCAACATGATGAAATTCTATCTCTACTAAAAAATACAAACAAACAAAAAATTAGCCAGGCATGATATTGCATGCCTGTAATCCTAGCTACTCAGGAGGCTGAGGTGGGAGAATTGCATTGAACCCCAGGAGGCAGGGGTTGCAGTAAGCCAAGACTGTACCACTGCACCGTCTAGCCTGGGCGACAGAGCAAGACTCCGTCTAAAAGAAAAAAAAAAAAAAGAAATGCAAAATTAAAAAATAAAACCTCTCATGAGCTTTTAAGTTCCTGGCTTGTCAAGAACAAAACAATAGCAAAATTATGTTAAATGTTTCTTAGATGAGGTGTTTTATGATGATAAATATCACAGTTTATGGTTTCTTCAAAAAACATGGACAGATCTTTTGAAATGGAAATCCAGCTATGTATAAGATTCCACTGAAAGTTAAATAAGCTGCACATACGTGACCATGTAAAGGAACTACCTGTTAATGACCCCAGAGCCAGTGTGTGTGGAGGGGCTAGGAAAGAGCCTGTAACAGTCTCTCCAGAAACTTCTGATATTCTCCATGAACATTACCTGTTGTATATAGATTTCTTAGTCATTTTATAGCTCAGTCAGGGAGGAAACCAAATCTTATGGACTATTTCCTCTAACAAAACTAGCAAAACCTATTATCACGTTTTTTCAATTTTGGTAGTGGCAGTAATTTGAGGTGGTGGGGGGAGAGTTTGAATTTTATACTAAAAAAAGCTCTATAGAATAAAATGATCTGCTTTTAATATTAAACACAGGCACCATAGAAAATGGGAACGCATCTCCTTTTGCAGAAACTGAAGAAACATTTATATTATAGAGCCCTATAGGTATATAAAATACTTTACAATCATTGTATATCTAGAATTATTTTATCTCAATTTTTAGAGATTGAGAATCAAAAGTATTAATCACGTGCATTGATTGAGCACCTAGTATGTGCCTGTATCTCAGCATATGATATATATGAGGAAACAATGAGAGGCCTACGCTTGTTAAGGTACTTGTTCAAGATGACACGGGTAGTAAATGGCAGAGCTAAGGTTCAAGCCCATACCCACCTGGCCCTTATAAATTTAGGAATAAGTTCTAGCTTTTCTGATTCCCAGACTAGGTCTAAATTTAATCTTAGCTGTCGTATATTGAATTTTTTTTTTTTTTTTTTTTTTTTTTTTTGAGACTGAGTCTCACTTGTTGCCCAGGCTAGAGTACAGTGGTGTGATCTTGGCTCAATGTAGCCACCATTTCCCAGGCTCAAGCGATTCTCCTGCCTCAGTCCCCCGAGTAGCGGGGACGACAGGCGTGCACCACCACCCCCGGCTAATTTTTGTATATTTTGTAGAGATGGGGTTTCACCATGTTGCCCAGGCTGGTCTTGAACTCCTGAGCTCATGTGATCCACCTACCTTGGCCTTCCAAAACGTGAGCCACCACATCTGGCCTGTATATTGAATTTTAAAAACTCAACAGATGTAGGATGATTAAAAGGAGGGCTTCCAGGAAAGGGATATTATGACCAAGAAGTTCATTTTAAGAAAAGCTTAATTACCCAGATAATTAAGTCAACACTGTATCTTATTTTAACAAGGTTGGCATAGCTTTTGGTCAAGGGGGGGATAAAAGAAACAACTGATACCTCACAATAAAGTTATTTAGAAGTCACTTGGTCTTTGTCATTAGAACAATACAGATTGCTAAGGAAAGGAGCATGTTGAGATAGTTTTTTAAAAATATATTTCTTTTAAAGTAACTGCAAATGTCCATTTGATCTCACCATGTCCAAAGAATTGTTATTCTGTTTAAATTTGGTTCAAAGTCCCCAATTTCCTTAAAAGCCAAATTCACCAAATGACATAGAACAAATTAGTGAGCTTTTTAAAAAGGTGCTCAGTATTACTTAAAATATTAAGGGCAACGTTGCTGTGAAGACCTTGAAGGAGAAAAGAAAGTTGAAATTGTTCTCACTTAAGAAATGTGTTCTGCCTAGGGCCAGGTGATCTACTCTTTCATGCTCAAAGGAGAAATGGTGCCAGGTGCGGTGGCTCACGCCTGTAATCCCAGCACTTTGGGAGGCCAAGGCAGGTGGATCACCTGAGGTCAGGAGTTCAAGAGCAGCCTGGCCAACATGAAGAAACCCCGTCTCTACTAAAAATACAAAATTAGCAGGGCATGGTGTCAGGCACCTGTAATCCCAGCTACTTGGGAGGCTGAGGCAGGAGAATCTTTTGAACCTGGGAGGCAGAGCTGAGACCGCACTGAATACCTCAATACCTTTCAAATACTTTAGCTATTTCAAATTGCCTTGTATGATTCACTGAATTTGGTTGGGTCTAATATGATAATTCAAAGACCAGAGCTGTTTATCTGTGAATGGAGAGTTTTGCACATGAATTGTGACAATTCCTGGAGTAAGATGTGTAATAGGAGTGTTCATATATCTTCAGCCCTTTCTATTTAGGAAACCTAGAGTTAGGCTTCCACAGTATAAGAGGGTTCCAAATTATTAATATCACAAGATGGACAAAAAGAGAAGCCCAGGAAAAATAGCCTGGAGAAGTGCACCCTCTCCACACCTCCTCCCGAAGTATAACAAAAGTATTTCATTCGATTAGGAGGAATAGGAATAAAAAGGACAGATGTAGTATATGGCACTGGCTCCAACAGGGAAGAGACTCTTCATCAAAAGTCACTGAGCAATGGAGAGGACCTCCTTTGACAGTGCTTAAGAGCTTGCCTTAAGGAACATGACAGGGATCTGTTGAAAGATCCACTTCCCAAAGTGCTTAAAGAAAGAAATGGAAATCTCAAGCTAAGGCTCCGAGTCACTGTGAGGGAGACTTTCCCCCTCCAGTCTATTCTATAGTAGCAGAATAAATTTCAAAATAATTATTTTTCCTAATTATAAATAGAAGTAATATCAGCTAATTGTTTAAAGTTTGGTAAATATTTTTTAAATGTGAAAAAATACCTCTAATTTCACTCCTAAAACTCCTTTAACAATTTGGGTATCTCCTGCCAATTTATTATTTTATTTAATTTATTATCATTATTATTATTTTTTGAGACGGAGTTTTGTTCTTGTTTCCAGGCTGGAGTGCAATGGTGTGATCTCAGCTCACCACAACCTCTGCCTCCCGGGTTCAAGTGATTCTCCTGCCTCAGCCTCCCAAGTAGCTGGGATTACAGGCATTCGTCACCATGCCTGGCTAATTTTATATTTTTAGTAGTGACGGGGTTTCTCCATGTTGGTCAGGCTGGTGTCGAATTCCTGACCTCAGGTCGTTCCCCTGCCTCGGCCTCCCAAAGTGCTGGGATTACAGGCGTGAGCCACCACGCCTGGCCGCCGATTTATTTTTATAACATAATTGAGGAAATACATGTGTATGTGGGGTATGTGTGTGTGTGGGGTAAGTGTGTGTGTGTATACATTATATATACACACATATAAAAAATGGTGTGTATGTGTGTATGTTTCACAAAACACAGAAGCATTTTCCCTAAACTATTTAAAAGTATTTAAGTATGATTTTAAATCGCAGCATAATATGTGGTTATGAGAGCATGCTGTAATTCCTTTTGCATGTATTACCTTATTGTTAAACACAGGTTTGTTTGTTTTTGCAATATAAAGTTTCAATGAACATCTTTGTGTATTAAGTAGATAATGTGTTTTCTCTGACTGCCTTGGGCTTTATGCCTGGCATAATTTGGTGCCTATTTCAGTTTCCAATTCATACATAGAAAATGAGGTCATGCCTTTCTTACAGTCCATATTTAGTCAAGGACACTGTGACCTCCTTAGTCCACTTGGTACTTACTTCCCTGCTGTGTTTCCCAGTTTTCTTTAGATGTCCATCTGCATTTAAAATACCTCTCTTAGGATGACTTAGGTAAGCGGGTTGTTTCTAGAGCCACAGAGGTATAATCCTGAGGTTGGTTTGTTTACTCATTTACTCATTCATTTATTTATTGAGGTGGTTTGATGACCAGCCTAGATACTACTCTATCTACATACTTCCAAGCATATCCATCATACAGAAACAATATTTAAATCTCTTCCTAGTAATAGATCAAATTCTTTAAAAGCAGTTTTTATTTTGTTTTGTTTTGAGACAAGTCTCACTGTGTGGCCCAGGCTGGAGAACAATGGTGCAAACACAGCTTACTGCAGCCTCAAATTCCGGGGCTAAAGCCATCCTCCAGCCTCAACCTCTGAGTAGCTGGGATTCCAGGCATATGGAACCATGCCTGCCTACTTTTTTTATTTTTGTAGAGGTTGGGTCTTGTGATGTTGCCCAGGCTGGTCTCGAACTCCTGGGCTTAAGCAATCCTCCCATCTCAGCCTCCCAAACTGTTGGGATTACAGGCACGAGCCACCACATCCAGCCTAAAAACAGTTTTTAAAGGGTACAGTGTGATACCGTTTATGGCAACCACTTTTTAGATGAGACAAGCCCAGTTGTAAATTAATGGTGAATAATTTGGTTTTCATATTTGGTTTGGGACAATGGAGCAGGTTATGTTGGGTGGGAGGGGGAGAGAGCATGGGTGGAGAACCATTCCTTTACTGTCTTGTGTGAGTAAATAAACCTCTTTAAGCTCCTGATATAGCATACCAGAGTGACTTGGGTGGTGTCTACATTAAAAAAAGAAAAAATCAGGTATTTTTTGAACACCTGTGACTCTATTAGTTTCTGCAGAGATGCAATAGAGAAAAATCCAGTTTTCTACAGCCTTACCTGGGTCTGAGCAATCCACATGAGTGAATTTGCTTCATAACTGAAGCTAATACTTCAAAGTGGAAGTCACTGGGTTTTTCCTTTTTTTAGTATGAGAACTAGGGTTGTTGGAAGTCTAGCCTATACTGCACATTTATCTACCTTATTAAATGAGTATCACATGGCAAATCATAACGTAGCATCTTTGGAGGCTGTGAATGTCCATTGTGCCAGGCAGTCACATGAGATTCAAAGTACTTAACCGAGGGATTGGCACCAACCAGTGGGAGCTGACCTTGGCCAGTCCTGAGCCCTGCATGACCAGTAGTGTTGTGGCCTTCTTGAGACTCTTAGGTGTGTGGTAGGGTTTAAAAAAAATTTTTTTATAGGCCATGTGCCTGCTTTTATCATTTTAATACTAACCAGTTGCCAGTCAACTGGTTAGTGGTAATCAGTTGCTACTGGTTTCAGTAACTGGTTACTAAGGACTCAGTTTCCTCTTCTTGCTGTGCAGTATGCCCGTGTAACCACTTAATGATAACACAAACACCATAAACATAGCTAATATTTATTGAGTTCTTGCTTTTTGATGTTCTGCTGTGGACTTGCTCTGGGCCCAGGCAACTAAAATTCACTAGAATGCCAGGAAAAATGAAGGAGTAACTTTGGTGGCTTCCCTTGGGAAAAGCATTTGTACTTCATGACACTCGTTTTCCTGCTGTCATTTTGCGTCTGTTCTAGAGAGATTCTAGGGCCAGTGGCAGTGATTTTTGAAAAGTCAAGGAAGCATGGCCGTATTCGACCCAGCCCCTGCCCTCAAATTGTTTAGATCCTGGTTAAGAAAACATACGTGAAACACCTTTGCAAACAGAGCAGCACAGAGCAAAATGTCTAATTATACAGCAGAGTTTATTATGACACACAACGAGGTGCTCACTAATTGCAGCAGAGCAGTAAGTCTGTGGACATGAAACAGCAAGATGTTTGGACATAGTTCTCATCTGGATGTTCTCACCTCCTGCCTTACCTCTCTAAATGCTCTGCTGGGGAACGTGGAAAGCTCTGGTCTGCAGAAGATGAAGATGGAATTGCAAGATAGGTCAATTAGCAGGCTTCATATCAAGCCGTATCAGCCCAGGTGTTGTTTTTCTTTGTTGGTTGATTAGTTTTCCCTGGCTTTGGGATCATTCAGTTCCTGTTCCAACAACCAAATACCAGTCATGATGCTATGAGAACAAATGAGCTTAAAATTACAATGAAAACATTTAGGAGGGATTTCAGTCAACTAGAAGGTTTATTCATCAGAATTTACTGTTTCTCCTATGTAGTTGCTTCTTCATAGCAAAAATGCTCTTTTTTTGTTTGTTTGTTTGAGACAGAGTTTCGCTCTTGTTGCCCAGGCTGGAGTGCAGTGGCGTGGTCTCAGCTCACTGCAACGTCCGCCTCCCGGGTTCAAGCGATTCCCCTGCCTCAGCCTCCTGAGTAGCTGGGGTTAGAGGCATGTGCCACCATGCCCAGCTGATTTCCATATTTTTTGTAGAGACGGGGTTTCACCATGTTGGCCAGGCTGGTCTCAAACTCCTGACCTCAAGTGATCCACCTGCCTTGGCCTCCCAAAGTGCTGGGATTACAGGTGTGAGCTACCATGCTCAGCCCCAAAAGTACTCTTAAAGTCCATCCAGGGAAGGAAAGTAACTTGGTTATTTGTCAGGGCAAAGGTTGGGGACAATATTTATTCCTCTAGATAAAATGTTATCAAAAGACAGTCTACATCTGGTTCAGGGTCCCTAGGGACAGACTGACCAGCTTTGTCTCCAGTTAGGGGGAGGATGTTTTGGTTTAAGTTAGTTTGCAGGTCCTAGCTGGTTTTTAGATCAGTAATGACATTTTTCGGAGGCACTGAAAGGTAGGCTGTCGATAAGAATCTACAGTCTCCTCAATAAGATGGGCTGACGTCACTGTCCCCAGCCTGGGGGACAGAGGAGGGACTGTACGTGTGTGGCTGTGTGCTCTGGAGCATGAGGAGGTGACAGGCACTGCCACACACCACGCCCACCAGGCTGTCTCACCCAGGCAGAAATATGCCAGTGAGGACCTCTGGCTCCAGGCTGGGGAGAAATCCAAAAACAGAGCAGAGTCCTCAGATAGGGAGTTTCAAAGATGGCTTCAAAAGTGAGGTTGAGGCTTCTTAGGACATTTTGTCATCCTGATTCAATGGCTGGAAAGCAGAATGTCTGCTGACAGGTTAATGAGGATTTTCCTAGTGAGCCACATGAACCAGGAACCAGGAGGGGCAGAGGTCAGCTTTGTGGTTATCAGCTTCCGAGAATGTGAGAAGGAAAGGTGGCTTATTCTGTGCGTGACCCAAAGACGAATATTATGTGCTTGGAGTCTTGGAGGTTCAGTCATCCTGTGCGAGCATTTATGTTGTGAGAACTAGTTGCTTCAGGTTACTGCCTTTCATTCAAATTATAGTGAGTCCACATCAGTAAGCTTTTCAGAACCCTTGCTTCACTTAAAAAATATATGTAGGCCGGGCATGGTGGCTCATGCCTGCCAGCACTTTGGGAGGCCTAGGTGGGCAGATCACTTGAGCTCAGGAGTTCAAGGCCAGCCTGACCAACATGGTGAAACTCCGTCTCCACTAAAAATACAAAAATTAGCCGGGTGTGGTGGTGGGCGCCTGTAGTCCTAGCTACTTGGGAGGCTGAGGCAGGAGAATCACTTGAACCCAGGAGGTGGAGGTTGCAGTGAGCCAAGATCATGCCACTGCACTCCAGCCTGGGCATGGCAGCACTCCAGCCTGGGCGTCACAGCAGGACTCCATCTCAAAATAAATTAATAATAAAATAAAAATATATATAACGTTTAAGTGGAGGAGAGTATTTGAGTTTCTGCCTGCCGTTTTCTAATTTGCCATTTGACTTAGCTGGGGCTGCTTTGTGTTTCCAAAACTGTTTTTAAGGTGATAAGAAGTTTGCATGCTTTTTTGTCTGTGAACCACCCGGAGATCGACTGGCCACTGGGTCTTGCATTTTAATAGAGGGGAATAGTAGTGTGGAGAATATAAAATAGTAAATAACAACAACAAAAAAAAATTCTCTGACTTCTTAGTGCTTTAAATGGTTTAGAGGAAATTCACCGTGGCTGGGACGCTGAGGCCTCCCACCATGTGTGGCCTAAACTTGACATTTTATAAAGGCAAACTGCACAGAGGAGAGTAACAAATAACCACACTTAATAAGGAGGCAGTAACTTTCAGCTCTTCGTGATTCTAGCCAAGTCCAAGGCCACAGTGACTGGAAAGACAGCTTGCAGCCAGCCTGACAAGGGTGTTAAGACAACACCCTCCTCCTCTGCAGGTTTCTGTGTTCGAATGTCCCTCCCTCACCGCCTTCTGGAGAGAGACCTTGTTTCTTTGGGATGGTTTTGGATGCAGCCTTGCATCACCTGAGAAGACACCTGGCCTGGAGCCTGGCGTGCAGCTGGTTGTACCTCATTTGTACCCCCACACAGAGGCATTCCACCACCTGCGGCTCACGCCTATTGGGCTGTCTCCTAAACGTGGGCAGATTTCCTGGCATTGTAGGTAGTTAGTCCACCACATGTTTCCCAGCCTCTCCTAGACAAACCAGTGTTTCAGCACCAAATAGCAAGGAGCTTGGGCTTAATTCCAGGTATAGTAGAGACCTGCCAAAGGGCCCTAAAGTGGTGGATGGCAGTAAGTCTCACTAGCTGAACTGTAGAATCTCCTTTGTTTTTGTAAAATTCATATTTTACTCTGATTTCCTTTAGGCTCTAAGTGAAGTGTACAGATCTTAAGTGTATAGGTCTGTGAGTTTTGTCAAATGATGGATGCATACCTGTGTGTAATCCACACCATGAGGATATGGGACATTTCCATCAGCCCAGATATATCCACAGTGCCCCTTTGCAGTCTTCCTAGTCAACCACTGTTCTGATTCCTGAGCCAGCCATTGTAACTGCTCATGAAAATGACACATGTGCATTGTTATTACAGTGTCTAGCACCTTATTCTTTCTTATTGCAAAATATAGCTTAATATTCAGTATTTTAGTGGCTTTTCAGCAGGTGGAGAGAGAGTTTGTAAAATAATTGTTTCCAATGGTACACATCTTAAATTATGTGTACTGTTGATCATTTTGATGTTCAGACATGGTTTTAAAAGCCTGCATTAAAAAACTAATGTCCTACAACAAAATGGGGCATATACAGGCAATGGACTATTGTACAGCCTTAAAAAGGAATTACGATGTATGCTACAATATAGGCAAACCTTGAAGACATTATGCTAAGTAAAATAAGACAGACGCAAAAAGACAACTGTCTTATGGTTGATTGCATTTATATGAGGTATGCAGAACAGTCAAGTCTGTAGAGATGGAAGGTAGAATAGTAGTTACCAGAGGCCAGGGGAGAGGAGAATAGGGAGCTGTTGTTTAATGGGCATAGTTTCAATTTGGGGTGATGAAAAAGCTCTAGAGATGGATGGCAATGATGTGCAGATACTTAATGCCACTGAATTGTACACTTAAAAATTATTAAAATGATACATTTTTATGTATATTTTATCAAAATGAAAAACTTTCAGTTAACATCATAAGCTACTGGAAAAGCCTGTGGTATTTGAAGAGGAACTCCCTTTTAAAAAAAAGACTAAATTTATTAATTGTATTGTAGTTATAGATACCATTCATTTTCATTTTAAAAAGAAGGAAAAGTATCAAAAAGAAAGTAAGAATATCTTATGCAAGCCCACCACCTAGAAATCTGTATCTTATTTTAGTGCATAATCTTCTTATCTCTTTTCTGTGCATATATTTTATTTTATTTATTTATTTATTTATTTTTTGAGATGGAGTCTCACTCTGTTGCCCAGGCTGGAGTGCAGTGGCCCGATCTCGGCTCACTGCAACCTCCGCCTCCCGGATTTAAGCGATTTTCCTGCCTCAGCCTCCCGAGTAGCTGGGACTACAGGCATTACCCACCATGCCTGGCTAATTTTTGTATTTTTAGTAGAGACGGGGTTTCGCCATGCTGGCCAGGCTTGTCTCAAACTCCTGACCCTGTGATCCGCACCCCCTTGGCCTCCCAAAGTGTTAGGATTACAGGCGAGAGCCACCACGTCTGGCACTATGCGTATATTTTAAAACAATATTGTAACCTTTCCCTACTTTTTATCATAGGCAGTTTTTCTTGATTTTAAATATTCATCTAAAATTTGATGAATTGGGAGCTACGCTGTAAGTATATAAAGACATAAGAATGATACAAGGACTTTGGGGGCTCTGGGGGAAGGGTGGGAGGCGGGTGAGGGATAAAAGACTACACATTGGGTACAGTGTACACTGCTTAGGTGACAGGTGCACCAAACCATGTAAGCAAAAACCACCTGTACTCCAAAAATTATTGAAATAAAAATTAAAATTAGAAAAAAGTAAAATAAAATGGGATGATTAATGCTCCTAGCTTCCATCACATGGCTATTCCATCATTTATTTAACCAATTATCTGTAGTTAATGTTCAAACTATTTTATTCCTATTATAAATAATGCTATGCAACATATTTTGTACAGAAATCTTTGTACACATCTGATTATTTCTTTGGATTAATATTACCGGTCACAATGCTCCCCTTTTCCAGGCTTCTGCAGAGCGGCCCCACACCTCTGTATAGACAGTTGTTCCAGCTTTCCTTAGAGATGCTGGGTCTGGATATGCCTGTGTTCCTGATCCTGACACATGGTGGGTGTTCCCTCCCTTGAAGCTATTTTATTGTCCTGTGACTTTGAGAATCTGCATTTTAGTTCTCTCCAGCCACACCATGTTGAACTCCTTCACATTATTTGTTTTATTAAAAGTATTGTTTAATGCTGAGAGATCTATCAAGTTTTTTTTTCTTTTTCTTTTTTTTTGAGATGGAGTCTCTGTTGCCCAGGCTGGAGTGCAGTGGGGCAATCTCCACTCACTGCAACCTCCACCTCCCAGGTTCAAGCAATTCTCCTGCCTTAGCCTCCCAAGTAGCTGGAATCACAGGCACCCACCACCACTCCTGGCTAATTTTTGTATTTTTTTAAGTAGAGATGGGGTTTCACTATATTGGCCAGGTTGGTCTTGAACTCCTGACCTCAAATGATCCACCTGCCTTGGCCTCCCAGAGTGCTGGGATTACAGGCATAAGGCACTGCACCCAGCAGTTTTTCTTAATGTAATACTTTTAAACTGCCTCTGGACTTTCATTTTTTAAAATAAATACCTTTTGGGCCAAATATATACTGCATGTGTGGCTAGGCATACTTGTGGGGAGGGCAGGGGCTGTATTGGTTTTACTTCCCTGTATATCTGGGAAGATCTCACCTCCTGCAGGGAACTGCTTTGTCTCTAGTTAGTGGGAGGATGTTTGGAGGTACCAGGCAAAATGCCTAGTACCTTTTGGACCCAATATGTACTGCACATGTGTTTAGACATACGCATAGGGTGGGCAGGGACTGTGTTGGTTTTACTCCCCTGTATATTTGGGAAGATCTCAGTTCCTGCAGGGTTCCAGACAGAGAAAAGCGCTTTCTTTCAATGAGTTCACTGGTGCTCAGGAAGTTTTGCTTCCCTGTGAACATATGGGTGGGAAAGGAGAAAAAAACATCCACACCTTCCTACATGCCAGACCCTAGGTATGGGGCATGCACTGTGGAGAGTCACCTTCCCCACTTCGAAGATGAATAGGTGAATAGCTTCTGGCATGTGGAGCCAGGCTTGTCTGACTTGTGGCTGGTGCTTAGAGTCTCATAGGTGAATTTTGGTATTGACAGCCTGCGAGAGAAAAGCAGAGCTGGTGATATTTAGGGAAAATCAAAGAGAAAACGTTCTTTTTCCTTTTCTACCAGGCTGACCATGATTTTATCCATTTCATCTGGTTTTGCTATTTCGAGTCTGTATCGGAGAAAAGGAGCCAAAGAGGAAGGAGAGGGGAAATGGTTCATCTTCATCCAGAAGTGAACTGAGTACCTGGGGCCTGTCCTCTGCTCTCCCAGTATCAATGGGGCAAGCTGATCACAGCATGGTGGATCGAAAAATCATGGGCATCTGATGGTCAGGACCTCTGCACCCACTGGCTCTGTGACATTGAGCAGAGAACATGACCTCTGTAGGCTTCAACTTTTTCAACTGTAAATAGGGATAAAGATTGATATGCCTTCTTTTGGAGATCTGGACCAAACAGACTGGATGCAAACGTGCTTTGAAAAGTATGAAATGGTACATGTATGTATGATAGTATTGCAAAGACTTTGAGCATGTTGTGTAGCTGCTATACCTGTTTTATTTTTATGTTTTCTTTCTTTTTTTTTTTTGTTTTTGAGACAGGGTCAGACTCTGTCTCCCAGGCTGGAGTGCAGTGACATGATCACGGCTCACTGCAGCCTCCGCCTCCTCTATTTTTTGTAGAGATCGGGCTTTGCCATGTTACCCAGGCTGGTCTCAAACTCCTGGGCTCAAGCGATTCGCCTGCCCACTTTGGCTTCCGAAAGTGCTGGGATTACAGGCTTGAGCCACCACACCCTGCCTGTTTTTATGCTTTCTTGACTAACTGACTTTTCTTGCTTTGTATTTGTTCAATGAATTGCATTAAGGGGATATCTTTAAGCCAGAGCCAACTGGTTAGGGGCAAGCAGAAGCAAGCAAATGACAGATGATTGGGGCACTTAGATTTTACAGCATGTGTATCAGCATGCCGCCTTTTTTTTTTTTTCTTTTTTTTTTTTTCCCCACCTTAGGGAAAAGGCCTTTAAGGCTGGATTTTCTCAGTAGTGTGCCTTTTTAAAACTGAGTTACTAATATTTAAGTAACATATGCTTTTTGAAATAATAGATTAAATTTAATCTTCATTTAATTATAGGCTGCTATTTGACACGGGCTTAGGGGGAGGGTGGCTACCATGTACCATGGACCCCTTCTGTAATCAGGTCATTCAAGTGGGACCAAGTCTTTCTCAATTTTGTTGACAGTTATGATAATAACACACCATGGTGTTTTGACACAATGTATGATGGTTACTCAATGAGATAAAAGTTGTAACTCACTTCCCCAAGTGCTTAGTATACTGTTTCGGAGTGTTTTCATTATTAAATAATGGGGAGTATGGAACACAGAGGGCAAGAGTATATTCATGAATTTGTTCATTCAACAAATGTTTCTTGGACATTTATGATGTGCTAGTCACTGAATGGAGTCAGCAAAAGGACGAATGCAGTGCTTGCCTTCAGGTGAGTCTATCTATTAATAGGAGGGCAAATAAACAAGGAGGCACTTAGCAAGAAATAGGATCAAGGCTGGGAGGAAGAGACCAGGGGCTTTGCTCTGGGATCCTATAGAAGGAATCCTTAGCCCATCCCCAGAATCAGGGAAGGTTTTAGTGCCAGCTGAGGCCTAAAGAGAATACTGTGTCCCCATTCTGGAAAGCAAGACAGATCCAGTAGAGGAATGAAAGATGCTTAGTATAATTGGAGCAGGTAATAAGATCAGGGAACGGCAGGAGGAGAGGATAGTTGGGTAAGTGAACCCGGACTGGGAAGGGCCCAGTCATTCAGGGTAAGGAGCGTGGACTTGGTCCTGCTCACATTGGAGAGCTTTCTTAGTAGGGTGTGGTGTGCTCAGATTTGAAAGATAATTTGGTTTCAAAATAGCTACTGAATTAGAGGGAGGTGAGACCAAAGGCACGGAGACCAGTTAAGAGGCTATTAAGGCAACTATCAGAGAGACAGCTGTGGCCTGGTTCAGGGTTGGGGTGGGAAGGGAGGGCTGGAAGAGAAAATAACCTACAATCAAATGGACCTGGCTCTGATCAGATGGGGTGGGAGAGGCTGGGGCAGGTGATGATGCCACCAAGTTTTATTTTTTATTTATTTATTTTAGAAACAGGGTCTTACTGTGTCACTCAGGCTGGAGTGCAGTGGCACCATCATGGCTCACTCCTGGGCTCAAGTGATCCACCTCAGCCTCCAGAGTAGCTGGGACCACAGGTGCATGCCACCATGCCTGGCTAATTTTTAAAGTTGTTTGTTGTTTTTGTTTTTGTTTTTGTAGAGACTGGGTCCTGGTATGTTGTCCAGGCCAGTCTCAAACTCTTAGGCCCAAGAGATCCTTCTGCCTCGACCACCCAAAGTGCTGGGATTACAGGCGTGAGCCACCATGCCCGGCTACCACCAAGCTTTAAAAGAGCTAGGTTGTGGCAAAGAGAATCAGTTCTGTTTCAGTCATGTTAATTTGTTAGTAGATTTAGTGAAATGTTTTAAATTGCTTGCCTGAGAGAATACAAGTTATGAATAAACAGTGGGAACGGCAGTGAATACTTAGTGTTGGATCTCTCTCTTCAGGACATTCTCTGTCAGTGGGAGCCGTACTAGAGTTCATTTTTCCTACCTGCAAATGCTATGAATATTCATTTATCCCTTTAAAATATAAAAATGTTCTATTATAATACAGTTAGTTCTCAGCCATTTGCCTTAATGAAATAGTGATATAGAAAATTCAAAACTATTTATGAATATTTGGCACTGGAATACATTAGGATTTTGGAGGATGCAAATTTCTCTGCATCATCGTTGTGTTCTGCTAAGGATAACATTACAGAGGGACCAGGTGCCTGGTGACAGTGGAGAGAACCATCTGGAATTGAATTTGATGAGGGTCCTGGGTTTGCTCTATCTTTGTGTATAGTAAATGTTTACCATGTAAACAGTAGGGAGTAGACTCACCTTAGAGGGCTTCCTTGTATGGCTTTATGTTTGCTTGCATGTTTGCTTGTTTTTAGTATATAGTTTACCATCTAGTTGTGATTCATAAAATTCATTTAAAATACACCTTTCTATCGCGCCACTGCACTCCAGCCTGGGTGAAAAGAGCAAAACTCCATCTCAAAAAAACAAACAAACAAAAAAAACCCACACATCTTTCTACAGAAATAATATATAAATCATGTTTAGGTTTCCAGGCCCCTCCACCTAAATTATTTTATTTTATTGAGACAGAGTCTTGTTCTGTCGCCCAGGCTGGAGTGCAGTGGCACTATCTCGGCTCACTGCGACCTCAACCTCCTGGGCTCAAGCGATCCTCTCACCTCAGCCACCCGAGTAGCTGTGACCATAGGTGCATGCTGCCACACCCGGCTCATTTTTTTATTTTTCTATGGAGACAAGGTCTCACTGTGTTACCCAGGTTGGTCTCAAGCCCCAGGGCTCAAGTGATTCTCCTGCCTTGGCCTCTCAAAATGTTGGGATTACAGGCGTGAGCCACCACACCTGACCACCTAAGTTATATAACTCCTAATGTTATTTAGATATTCTGTATATGCAAGGAGGAGTAGACAACTATACTGTTAAAATAGTAGTAATTGGGAAAAGCGTATGATTGAAATTTATTATTTGTCTTGATTAATTGCACCTTAAGAACTGTTGATTTAATTGCATTGTAAGGCATGTGGTGGTAGTTTGCGGGGAGGTTGGTGCCAAGGGCTTAGTTTTAAACTAAAACATCCTCTGGATGCACGTAGCTCATCAGCATGATTGTGATTATCTGAAAACTCACCGATGAGAGATGAGTGATGCACACTCCCGGGGGTACCTTGACACGGTTTGGCAGACAGGAGGGTGGGTGTGAAACAGATCTGCTTGGGTGGAATTAATGGGTGTGATGGGAATGAATTCTCCTGGGTGAGGCTACATCTTCTGCAGGATCCCACAGGATACCTATTCTCTGCTGGCATCATGAACCCAGGACAGCTTGAGTGGGCTGGGATGGTAAGGTAAAAGGAAGATACTGTGCATTCTTCCAATTGCACGTGAAAGACATTTTTGGGGGGACGGGCAATAGAAAGTTGTGCCTGTAACTTGATATAATTTAAAGTATAGTAGTGGCCAGTTGTCTGCTGCTAGGGACACACGTAAGGCAGTTTAAAATGTTTTTGAACTAATTTACACTCCGGGTGACAAAATAATCTGTACCACAAACCCCCACGACACAAGCTTACCTATGTAACAAACCAGCACATGTACCCCTGAACTTAAAAGTTAAATTTTAAAAAATTAATGTTTTTGCATCGAAAATAACTCATTTCTGTATGGTTAGAGAAAGGCTTGTTCTGATTGTCACTATCAGTAGCTGCTTGGACTTTAAAATTTCTGTTCTCTGCCCTGTAATTTGTTGTGACCTAATCATGTGCTGTGCACCAGGCTAATTTCTAGGGGCCTTGCTGCTTCCATATCATGTTTCCTTTTCCTTAATTAGCCCTTAAGGAGCATTCCATTTCTTTCTTTTTTTGAGAGACAAGATCTCACTGTCACCCAGGCTGGAGTGCAGTGGCACAATCACTGCTCACTGCAGCCTTGAACTCCTGGGCTCAAGTGATCCTCCTGCCTTGGCCTCCCAGGTAGCTGGGACTACAGGCATGTGTCACCACTCATGGATAATTTTTAAAGTTTTTGTAGAGACAGGGTTCTGCTATGTTGTCCAGGCTAGTTTCAAACTCCTGGGCTCAAGCAGTCCTCCCACCTTAGCCTCCGAAAGTGCTGGAATTATAGGTGTGCGCCACTGCACCCAGCCCCAAATTCTATTTTTAAGTATGTTATTGCTATGTTTTCTAGTGAGGATAAAATTTTAAAACACCTAACTGTATCCATTGATTTAGGCCTACCTGTACCTTCATTCAATTGAAATAATCTTAGAAAATAATGTAAAAAGCAATGTTTGCATTTACATTACTAAGAGACCCATAAGCTGCTAGGAAGCTCAGCATTTAAATGAGAATTTGGGGAAGTGAAAATACTTTTCATGATTGGACCATATCAATTTTGTATGTCACATCCAATGCTTACTTACATTCCTTTTTTGGTTTTTTTTTTGAGAATTGTTCAAGTCATCTCCAATGTAAGACAAATGCTTTAGATTGAGGGAGTGGAAAGTAGTGCTTAATCTACTTTTTCTTCTTCCAGATGTGGCCTGAGAGGAGCTGTCCCGCTGCCTGGGTGGGGAAGGTGGGCCAAGGCTGCACATTCACGCATTGTGGGCTTCCCTGCTGCTGGCCCTGAGCTAAATGTGTGTACCAAGGTATTGTGTCTAGGAAGTAATCTAATAAATTCAGCTTGTTGTCCTTCCATTTAGAGGGAAAAATGCACTCTGGATGATAGAAGATGGGGACATCTGTACTAACCTTAAGCAAACTGCATTTGAAAGCTTATATTTTCAGGCATTCAGCCGCTGATTTCCTTTTTAGTTCAGCAGAAATGGACAATCTTATTTCAGGATGCAACAAAATGAACATTGCCTTTCCCTTGCCTGGTGCACAATTCACATTTGTAGAGCACTTCACAGTTTGTAAAATATATTTTCATTAAATGCAATAGTTCCACAATCCACAGGCACTGGGGATGACCCCAGCCATAAAAAGAGTGGGGCTGTCCTCAGGGGATATGAGATCCCACTGGCCACTTTTCTTTCCCTCCTCTGAGGTGAACCCATCTTCCTTCTGAGCCCCAAATGGCACTTCTGTGCAGAGCTTCTCTTGGAGCACAGAGGAAGGCGGAGTCCAGTCTTGGTGTTACAGAGAACTGCACACACAGGCAGTGAGAGGCAGAGCCGCAGATAGCCTGGGATCAAAGGCCCCAGCCTGCAGCCAGCCTTCCTTTTCTCTGGGTGTTGGTGTCCTAAACCTCCTGCTTGTCCCCTTTGAGAATCATGCACAGTTGGAACAGAGAGTGAGGCTTCCTGGCAGCATTGTGTGGGTCGTAGCACAGCCTCAGTAGGATTCCATGTCATAGGCAGGTTCCGCAGTCCTCCTGGAATTCTCTTCTTATATACACTGCTCTTTTCCTCCTTAAACCTTCATAACATCACCACGCCTTTGCCTGCCCCCACTGCCCTCTCCTAAACTAATGGGAGCACCTCACAGTTCCTTATCTGTACTGCAGAGCAAGACTTTCTTCTAATCTAATCATCAGGAGAAAAAAAAAAAAACTCGAGGGCTCTCTGGGCTTTAATCGTTTGTGCCTTCTGGCAGACGTCGCAGTTTCTCTGCTTTTCAGCACCTTTTCGTAAATCAGGTCTGTTTCAAAGATTTTTCCTGCTTCCAAGCATTCATTAGTTTCAGATTAGATTGCTCAGCTTGCCTTTGTAAAGGGTTCCTTTCCTCTCCACAGCAGCCAGCTCCAGGAGAGGGAGAGAGTGCATCACGGCATTCACCCTGCCCTTCCAGGAGGTGCCATAGTAGGACTGTTGGCACTGCCACACTCTGTCCCCATCTTACCGTGAACCCTGGAGCGGGGCTGCGGTGTGATTCCAGCCTACTGTCCTGGCTTCTGGCTTCCAGACTCAGCACACAGTAGGGACTTCAGAGGGCTTGAAGGAAATCAGCGGCTGAATGCCTGAAAATATAAGCTTTCAAATGCAGTTTGCTTTAAGGTTAGTACAGATGTCCCCATGTTCTATCATCCAGAGTGCATTTTTCCCTCTAAATGGAAGGACAACAAGCTGAATTTATTAGATTACTTCCTAGACACAATACCTTGGTACACACATTTAGCTCAGGGCCAGCAGCAGGGAAGCCCACAATGCGTGAATGTGCAGCCTTGGCCCACCTTCCCCACCCAGGCAGCGGGACAGCTCCTCTCAGGCCACATCTGGAAGCCGGTGGGAGTGGTGGGGGGCAGGGTTAGCCTTGGCTTGGACTTGATATGCGGGTTCCTTGTCAAGCCAGTGAGACCAGCTACTTTGAAAGACAATTATTCTTGGGTTTGTTGAGAAATCCTTTTGTGGTGAAAGGAAATGTGCAAAAACATACCTTTTGTGTGAGGCGATTTTGCCTGAAGGAACGACGTCAGGGTGATTTGAGTACTGAAGCGGTGCTGGTTAGGAGCAGGTTTAACCTGGAGGGTGCGTCCTAGGGAGGTGAGATGTAAGGCAGGAAAGGGTGCAGAGGAAGGCTCCTGACCACCCTAGTTCACGCCCCCAGCCCTGAAAGTCCACATGGAAGACCACCTTCTTTTGAGGATGCACATCCGAGTGACCGTGACAAGCAGCGTCTGCTTGGATGACAATGTGACTTAACAAGTGTGTATTCTCATCCAGGGCAGAGGGATCGTCCGGCACAGCTATGGTTAGAATGAGCTGAATAGACCCAGATGTGAAGAGCAACATTCGTGAGAAGACTTTGTGATTTTATAGCTAGTAAAGAGCATTCTGGGCTGACTGCACTTCTGATCATCAGAGTGGGCTGTGGCCAAACCCAAAACCTTTTTATGTGTCTATTGTATATCATGGCAATGAGACCCGAACAGAGAATAACATGGAAGTGATAATGATCTAAGAGCTAGCAAACAGTATTGTCTGTTGAGCTCACCTTCCCGCCCTCCCTGCATCTATCTAATAAATAGTTTAAGAACCCGTAATAATTTTCTCTGCAAATAATGTGAACAGCCAGTTTATGGAATGCATGTATACAGCTAACATTAGGAGGAGAAAACCCCTTTGCTTTAAGGGATCCTGAGTTTGTTACATTACTTACCATTACCCAAAGGGAAAGAATGTGGTCAAAAAATAGGCTGCTTTCCCTCTCCCCAATAGATGAGAAGATGGAAGAGAAAAGACTTTTGGGACTTACCTGCCATACAAATCTGACAAAGAAGAAATCTGATCTCTAGTATGTACTAGTTCCTTAGCGACTGAGGTTGAGGCGAAGTCCAAAGGGAAAAGGATGGAAGTAAGCATGGCACTGGGAGACAGGACTAGCTGGATTTCCTAGGCCGACTAAGAATTCCTAAGCCTAGCTGGGGAAGGTGACCGCACCCACCTTTAAACACGGGGCTTGTAACTCAGCTCACACCCGACCAATCAGGTAGTAAAGAGAGTTCACTAAAATACCAATTAGGCTAAAAGCTGGAGGGAGAAGGGGGACAGGGTTTTAGTTTATAAAACAATGTTGTTTTAAAAACATTGCTGTTACCGGTGGGTCTTTGTTCTTAGAGCTCCCAAGATGGTGGCAAGCCTTTTCTTCTCTGACCTGGGGTTCTTGGCCTCACGGATTCCAAGGAACGGAACCTTGGGCCATGTGGTGAGTGTTATAGCTCTGTTAGCTCTATTAGAAGCCGTGGGTCACGGAAGAGAACCGTGGAACCCAGCGACTAGTGTTCAGCTCGATTAAGATGAACCAGGCACTTAGCTGCGCAGGAACAATGGCGAGCCCCTAGCCCGATCGGGAGCGGCAGTGGGCGCCTCGCTGGATCAGAGGCGCAGCGGACACCCTGCCGAATCTGGAGGGGTGGAAGTCAGCGGCGGGTCTGCGATGGCGGTGATCAGCAGTGCCGGACGGCGAGCAAAAGCTCAGCTCGAGCCGGAACAAACATGGAGCAGAAGAGTGTGCAGTTGCAAGATTTAATAGAGTGAAAACAGAGCTCCCATACAATGAGAGGGGACCCAAAGAGGATTGCCACTGCCAGCTCCAACACCTGGGTTTATATCCCTATCATTGTCCCTGTCTGTGTGCTCTCAGGCGATAGATGATTGACAATTTCTTTACCTCCTGCTTTTAGCCTAATTGGTATTTTAGTGAGCTCTCTTCACTACTCTCTTCACTACCTGATTGGTTGGGTGTGAGCTGAGTTACAAGCCCCATGTTTAAAGGTGGGTGCAGTCACCTTCCTCAGCTAGGCTTAGGAATTCTTAGTCAGCCTAGGAAATCCAGCTAGTCCTGTCTCTCAACAGAATCTCGGTCCATCGCCAGGCTGGAGTGTAGTGGCACAGTCTCAGCTCACTCCAACCTCTGCCTCCTGGGTTCAGGTTATTCTCCTGCCTCAGCCTCCCGAGTAGCTGGAATTACAGGTGCAAGCCACCACACCCGGCTAGTTTTATTTTTAGTAGAGCTGGGGTTTCACCACGTTGGCCAGGCTGGTCTCAAACTCCTGACCTCAAGTTATCCACCCGCCTCAGCTTCCCAAAGTGTTGGGATTACAGGCGTGAGCCACTGCACCTGGCCCAGAGTATAAAACTTTGAAAACAAATTTAAAATTCTAATCTTTTCCTGTCATTTTCCTAGTGTCTCGTAAGAAGCCATGGTTATTTGAAAGCATATGGTCTTCCCATATTGAGTAGGAGAAAATCTCTTTATCCTAAGATTCTCAGAGAGACTGGGTCCATATCTATAGGCACAAAATAAATAGATCTTTACTGTGCCAATCCATATGCTTTGTGCTTTGGCAGCCTGAGCAGTAGATTGTCATTCAGCTGACGTGGCCCCATGCAGTTTTTACTAATCCAGAGGACAGCTAGAAGGACCAGGCCTGCCCAGACCAGGCTCACAGGAATCCTGATGGAAGCCTGGATGTGCCCTCCTTCTCGACGGCGACACTTTGTCTGCTGGGCAGCCCTGGGACCTTGCTGCTTGTCTTTGCTGCAACATGCAGGTTCCGGCGATTTCCGAGTGGAACCTTTCTCCCACAGTCAGGACTCAATATAGTCAGGATGCACTAGCACAGCTGTTTTTCAGAGCCACATCCTCAGCCTCCAGAGCAAAGGAGACTTTATTTCCAAACCAGTAACAGCCCCTTTTTCCCCCTTAGTAATCTCCGTGTTTTTACTGGCTACATAAGCATTCACTTTGAGGTGCCAACTTTTTTCTCTTTCTTTTCCCCAATATGGATGAAAATAATAAATGAAAAATTTTGCTCTCATTAACCAGCCACTGTGTCTTTAGTAGTTTACTGGCTCCCTTCCTGGCCTAAGAGCAACGCTTTTTGCCTTTGATGCAGCACCCTTCATCCCATAAGGCAACCTGTAAGATGGTCGTTTTAAAATCAAAATCTCGAGGTTCATTTTTTTTTTTTTTTTTTTTTGAGGCAGTCTTACACTGTTTCCCAGGCTGGACTGCAGTGGCACGATCTTGGCTCACTGCGACATCCGTCTCCTGAGTTCAAGCAATTCTCCTGCCTCAGCCTCCCGAGTAGCTGGGACTACAGGTGCATAACACCATGCCTGGCTAGTTTTTTTTTGTTTTTTTGTGTGTGTGTTTTTAGTAGAGACGCAGTTTTACCATGTTGGCCAGGCTGGGCTCGAACTCCTGATCCCAAGTAATCCATCCGCCTCAGCCTCCCAAAATATTGGGATTACAGGCGTGAGCCACCACCCTTGGCCCTTGAGGTTCATTCTTAACCATGCTCTTCCCTGCATGTCAAATGTATGTGCACTCTACTAAATTAATTGTGTTGGGTGATGTAAAATAGATCTCTAGTAGAAACAGCCCAAGAGACAGTACTCAGTTGCTTCTCTGGGACTTTGTCACTTGCTCTTGAACCATTCCATTGCTTATATATGAAACAATTCAGAAGAACATCCTTTGAAAAGCTGAGAGACTAAAAATCATGATATTAATTACTAAATAAGTCTTGTCATCCATTTCTTATCCTAGTCCAAACTCTACTAGCTGTTAAGGTGGATACAAGTAAATGTCATTGTAAATATGGCTGTTTTCCCACTGCTCTATAATGAGGAATAGCACGGCATTGCCTGTATGGAAAAGTAAAGGAAAGCAGCGGGAATCCTTGTATCATGGAAACAGTAGACACTTAGGTAACAGTCTTTAATCTTTAAAGATTATGGCCTCCTCGCAGTTTGACACACTGCCTTATGCATATTTACCAAAAGATGCTCAGAGATTAGAATTTGGCTGCATCAAAATAAGTTTTACGGCCGGGCGCGGTGGCTCATGCTTGTAATCCCAGCACTTTGGGAGGCCGAGGCAGGCGGATCACTTGAGGCCAGGAGTTCGAGACCAGCCTGGCCAACACGGTGAAACCCTGTCTCTACTAAAAATACAAAAAATTAGCCGGGCGTGGTGGCAGGTGCCTGTAATCCCAGCTATTTGGGAGGCTAAGGCAGGAGAATCACTTGAACCTGGGAGATGGAGGTTGTGGTGAGCTGAGATTCCGCCATTGTACTCTCCAGCCTGGGCAACAAGAGTGAAATTCCATCACCAAAAAAAAAAAAAAAAAAAAGTGTGCGTAGGGATTTTCTCTGACCAGTTTGCAGTACTGACGTAGTGATCTGTTACCTTTGGCTCATAGCTAATTAGACATGTCCTTGGTTGCCCAGCACCTGTGGTAATTGACCAGGGTTGTAGGACATTAAAGGCACCCCACAGAGCCCAAGGTGGAGAGAGTCAAATTAGGCACCGCCTAGCACCCTGGGTGGATTGAAACCCAAGAGAAACACCAGCACTCTCTATGTTTCTTCTGCAAGAACTGGACCCAGAACAACTTCCTCTCAAGTCCCTGTCAACCCAAGTCCTCTTGTAGGGACTCAGAAGTCCCTGTCAGAGAATGACACTATATGGTAAGGTCACAAAAATCTTATAAGAAGATCCCAAGATAGCTCCTCCAGGACATGTACTTCTAAACACACTTACCATTTTCTTTAATTTATTTTATACTGTCTTTTTTTCTTAATAAAACCAGAAAGGTAAAATATATATATATATATATGAAACTAGCAGGGTTTCTTCTGCCAACAGTGATGTCTTCAAATCTCAGCATGGTGGTTTCAGGCACAGGACAGATGGAAGAAAGACAGTTCTGGACTCGTTATTCATCCAAGCTAGACTCTTAACATATATACTCGTTAAATAGATCAAACAATATCCATTTTTGTTTTTTGCCAGAATAACAAAATAGAGGCCTTATTGGAAAGCGTGTTTCTGTCAACACCATTAATCTGGATGTGGAAGGGTCGGATACCTTATTAAAGTCCTCTTTGAAAGTTCGGTTGTAGGAAAAGGGCCTTTTTTTTTTTTTCTTGCACGCTTAGGTAAACAGGAATAAAAGAGCAGGAAGAAGTTGATAATGTGATAGCTTGGTAAGTAATTTCTCCCCCGAGGGAAACATTTTTAAGTAGAAAGTTGATACCAACCCTATGGCTCCAATCCTCCCTGAAAGATGCTCCCAGAAAGTTGGGAGTTCTCTGAGACCAAGACAATGAGCTTGTTATACACAAAGAAAAGAGGGGTGGGGAGAAACAGGAAAGGCAGAAATAACTCTCAAACTCAAAACAAACATGAAAAATCCTTCATGTCTGAGGAGTGTGTCGCCAAGCAAATACTGAATCTACAGCTCGTCTTGTACCACTGCAGAGCAGACAGTCACAGACAGTGAAAGGGGCCCGTCTTTAAATAGCCACCTGTGACCACCTTCCAGTTGCAATTACAGATCAAGAAAATAGAAGGTTCTCCCTGACCGCTGTTGTTTCTCCAGATCTCTGACTTGTAGCTAAAACACCCTAATAAAAATCTGAAGAGCCACCATCAGTACTTAGCGAAGTGAGAGCAAGGCTGAAGCCTCAGAAGGCTGCAGTTTAGATAGAAACAGCATTCATGTCTTTCTTTAGGTGAAGGACCTCTTCTGAGTGACAGTTTGCTTCTTTTGAGCCAGTAGCCAAGAAATTTGGCAAAAGCACTAAAACACTGCATTTTGCTAGAAACACCTTAGGCCAAAAGTAAGGTCAGAGAAACTTGGCAAGTGAAACAATTGTGCTTTTAGAAAATAAGCATGCCTATTCACTTATTGTGCAGAGAAAGATAGGTCTATAGGAGAGGTACATAAGACATCAGAACTGTCCCAAGACTTGCAACCTTGGGGATATATCTATTTTAAAGGCTTTATGTTACACCACACTTGGGGAGTACTAAGCATGAGGCAGAGTGAAACAAATCACTGCCACTCAGAGAATGAAGTTTTTCTCTCTGCAACCAAGTGTCTTATTTGCTGTACGGTGAATGGGAACTTGACTCCAGGTCAAATCTTGTGGATGATGCAGGAACACGGTTTTTCCCTTTTATCCCTCTCGCCTTGGAGGAAGAGAAAAATGTGGTGTCCACTAAAAAAATATGATATCCTGGTTTCTACAGTAGTTCATGCTTATATTTACATACCTTATATGCAAAATGTGTGCCCACTGTGTATGAATGGTACTGTCTGGGCTCTGTCGTTTAAGGAAGTCGAGATTTCTTTATTGTAACCCTTAAGTTATCCTTACTGCTTCTTTTCCATCCTCCCTCACCCAGAGAATAACTCAGGAGCGAGCACACACTGAGGAGGTAAGTGGAAGGTTGTTAGGGCGAGGCAATGGGAGAGAAACGCATGTTAAGCTTGAGTCTTCTCCCTTCTTGCTCAGGTTCTGTCTTCTGACCAGGGTCTGTTAGTCTGCCCTGGTTTCGGCATTGCCTAGTTCACTTTTTCTGCTACTTTCAGATAGGCTCTTTTTTTTTTTTTTTTTTCGCTAATCCCCTGATAGTTGTTTGGGAGAAGGGCTCATTAGTTGGGGTCTGGTGCATTATAAAAAATGAGAGCCGGCCAGGCGTGGTGGCTCACACCTGTAATCCCAGCGCTTTGGGAGGCCGAGGCGGGCAGATTGCCTGAGGTCAAGAGTTCAAGATCAGCCTGACCAACATGGCGAAGTGCCATCTCTACTAGAAATGCAAAAATTAGCCAGGCGTGGTGGCATACGCCTGTAGTCCCAGCTACTCAGGAGGCTGATGCAGGAGACCCACTTGAATCCATGAGGCGGACGTTGCAGTGAGCCAAAATTGTGCCATTGCACTCTGGCCTGGGCAACAGAACGAGTCTCTTCTCAAAAAAAAAAAAAAGAGAACCCTGGTGGCTCTGCAAAGGTCTCGTTTGTTAGGGAGCTGAGTGGCCCAGGAGATGGGCTGCTGCTCCTGAGTTGTAGGCAATTAGCAATGTCTGAATGTTCTAATTGCTTAATCACTCCTGGGCATCTAGCCACAACTTGAGACCCTCTTACCTTGAAGCTCTCAAAACAGACTTTGCTATCCAACAGCAGAACCACAGTGGGAACACAGCATGCCGAATGGAGGAGAGGGGTGGATAGAACAGATCTTCTCTTTAGGAATTTTCATGTGTTCTGCCTTATAATGTTCAGAACATTCTGTTCTCAGTGCCATTACTGAGAGAAGAAAGGAAAGAAAATCACCACCCATGGGTGATATGATTGCTCCTGCATGGCTCGTGAGCACGCAGTAAATGGAAGAGACACTTGAGTGTGTCGTTCATACTTGGGCTTGATAGAAGAAAAACCCCACTCCCTGTCTCTGCAGCCTTCATCTGTTCCAAGTCCAGCCCAAGAAACTTGGGTGAGTGTTTTCTCAGGACACTGTAAACTAAGGGCTTTGATACTCTGTGGTCTGGAATGATCAGTCCATTTCAGTTTTCCCAGGTCTTATGCAGATTGAGACACAGCTGGTCCCTAAGGAAGGCTATAGAAGAGAGTCTGTGTCCTATAGGCCAAACCCAGATCGGTGTGTCCCATAGGCCAAACCATGCTCTCCAAAACTGAGTAACCAGGACTATCCTAGGACTCCATAAGACATTGCCGAACTGGCTTGGATCCTCCAGGCCAGTCTCATTGGGGTATTCCTTGGTCAGAGCAGGTCTCTGTCCTTGACCGTCAGGTATGCCAGTGAGCTGAGCCTTTGATGTGGTTTGCTCATGCCTGAAGCACATCAGCAATCTCCAGGCCCGGCAGGTGCAGAAATGATTGGCAAGGCACTCAGCCAAGTAAGAAACCACACCCCCATCATCAGTCAGTATTATAGAGAGGACCCTAATTAGCTGTCTACCATCTCCACCTTACAGCAGGCTGAAATGGTGTTATAAATTTCCTCCCAGGAAATAGCCTCCTATATATCTCTTTCCTAGGAATTCATCTAATTTTAGTGAAAGCATTTATCTGTTTAGCTTTTTTTATCTTTTTGTGGTACAAATTGCTCAAGGTTTATTATCCCTTTGTAAAGAATGAATCCTTTTTATTTTTCTTAAGACTAACTCCCTAGAACTTTGGAATTGACACCTAATTCTGGAATTCTAGGATTTTGGTGAACTAAATAATCACATATTGACACATGCCACAATATAGACCACCCTTCAAGACTATGATAGGTGAAATAAGCCGGTCACAAATAGACAAATACTGTCTAATTTTATTCATATGTGGTACTTAGAGTAGTCAAATCCATAAAGACAAAGTAGAATGGGGGTTGCTGGGGGCTTGGTGAAAAGATAATTGGGAGTTAGTGTTTAATGGGGACACAGTTTCAGTTTTGCAAGGCAGAAAGGGTTCTGGAGATGAATGGTGTGGATGGTTGCCCAACAATGTGAATGGATTTGGTGCCTCTGAACTTCACACTTAAAAATGATAAATTTTGGCCTGATGCAGTGGCTCACACTTGTAATCCTAGCACTTTGGGAGGCTAAAGTGCATGGATCACCTGAGGTCAGGAGTTTGAGACCAGCCTGGCCAACATGGCAAAATCCCATCTCTACCAAAAATGCAAAAATTAGCCAGGCGTTGGGGCACATGCCTGTAATCCCAGCTACTTGGGAGGCTGAGGCAGGAGAGTCACTTGAACCTGGGAGGCGGAGGTTGCAGTGAGCCGAGGTCGCACCATTGCACTTTAGCCTGGGTGACAGAGCGAGACTTCATCTAAAAAAAAACAAAATAAATGTTATATTTTATGTTATGTCTATTTTATCATGATTTAAAAAATAAGTGTAAAATATCACATATTTTATGCATTAATTATTTTCCCTTGGAGCTCTTAAGAGGCCTAAGTTTTTTCTTTTGTTTTTTAAATAAAACTTTGTCAGCTCTTCATTCCTCTACCCATTTTTTTGCTCAGTTCTACCTAATGATTGTAAAATCTGTCCTCTCAGTAGTGACAATTAGTATCCTCATACATATTAGTCATATATATCCCCACTCAAAACTTTCAGACATGTGTTGTAGGCTGAAGGAGAAAAGACCATGATTAAGGTGTTAGCCTGTCAAGTTATAAAAAACCAAATGGCATAGTATAGTAGAGCAGCTGTGATTTTTTTTGTCCGAGGCTCCACTCAGAAATATCCTGTTTTCCCGTTCATTTTCCCTTTCCATAGATGCCCTTGCAGTCGCCTTCCAGGATGCCCCTTGGCTGTCTTTAGGTGTCAGAACCTTCCACTTTCCTACTGACTGTGAAGGGCATGTAAATGCCTGGGCATCATTAGAAAGCCAGGGAGAGCTCATTTAACCTGATGTGTCAGTAGAATTTTGAAGCAGATAATTTGAAAATGTGTAATAATACTCGCTAAATCAGATCATTTGTCATTTCTAGAAACCACCTTATGAAGCAAATTCATAAGCATCCACTTTTGCTTGAAACAGGCAGCTAAGTAAACCATTAGAACAACTGTCACAAATCAAGAAAATGCACAACTCAATATACTTTGGATCCCAAATCTCATATGGTAAAATCCAGATTCTAAACATCAGAATTTGGTAGAGCTCTGAATCCAGAAAAGAATAATGTGTGTTTTTTTATTTTTCCATGTTCAACAGTCACCTTCCTCCTAGAAAAATGCAGCACAAACAACTTAATTTGGTTTTGTCCTAGGGCAAAATAGAAAATGGTGGACACTTCTACCCTGCTGGAATACTATAGCTTTCCTTCTTAAAAATCTTTAAACTATATATTGAATACAGAAAGAGGAAAAAATAAACTATTCTTAAAAAGTGCTATGGAAATTCCTTGCCCTGGCCAGACACTTCACTTGTTGAGGATAGAAGAGCATTGGATCTCTTCATGAGCAAACCCAGCATGTTCAGAGAGGCGTGGTAAGGATGAGAGCAAATGTTATCTTCCATCCTTTATAAGGCAAGAGCTCCCTTTTTAAAGGACTTCTTGTATATTTAAGAACTTCTTGTATATTCCTTTGCTTATTATCGGATGATTTCTGTGATGTTCACAGTGGGGTCTTGGATAAGTGTCTTGGACAAGGTCAGCCTGAACATTTATTGGGTTTGATCACAAAAATCAGACATTGGTAATTTTCTATGATTTGAGCTGCTGTTGGTGAGATGGTACTTGCCAGTCAGGGTCATGTTTCTACCTCTGATGGGGTACGTGCTTGCATCTTTACATCTCTTCCCACATCACAATAAATACTGTGTCCCACAGACACCCTCAAATGCACAAAGTATCTTATTTACAGTGCAAAATTAGAATATTGAAGATGAAAGGCTAAAAATGAGTGCCATTAGGACTTTCATTCTGTTTTCCAGTGTCTTGAAGTTTCTTCTAGGAAAGACAAAGTTGACGGCTTGAGCTTTGGTAGTCTTGATTTCAGCCTGAAGGTAACATGAGTTTGGAGACTGATCAAAATCTAGCCAGCCATGAAAACAAAATCAAACAAAAACCCTTTCTTATACTGAAGACGAAAGAAAGGAATCTCTGTGGGTTTTTTTTTTTTTTAACTGATAAGACTTTGAGTTGAGGCTAGAAGCATCTAGCCTCAGCTTGGCAGAATATATTATGATACCACTTCTTTGAAGAGATCAAGTAAGACATTGAGCCAAAACTCTGTCTGTGCGTGTGTGTCTGTATGTATTCAAGTTATGAAGTTTTAACTTATCGATGTTAGCATTTTTACTTGTCTTCACTACTCTTGATATTAAAGATTATAATGAAAGAACATAATCTTTCCGGAAATAAAAAATTAGTTTACATATTCTGAATTTGGCACTTAGGTTTAAATCCAAGGATTCAAGTCGGGATGTGAAGATTATGAGTGCTGTGGTCGCTATGGCTGCATACATACATCACTACCTCGTATGTCCCATGTTTTACTTTGAAGACTCTTCCCGCCATTAAGCTAACATGGCACAAGGCTCAGTTTGCTAAAAGTGAGGTAAGGGTCTATTGGATAACTGGGTCAAAATCACTTTCAGGATCTTTGCTGAGATTTTTACGAATAGTTTTTCACTTGGGTTGTTGTTCGAAGGGAGTGTAATGTCATTTAACATTAACAAATAATCAAGTCTTCAGGTCTTTGCCTTCACGTGGATAGCGAGTCGGTTCCTTGGCCAACATACGCACACCTTAGGGGCTGGGAGGGACTTGGCTGGGTTTTTGCCTGGGCACACCTGCAGTTTGTATACACTGGCAGAAAAATTCACACCACGGAGTGTTTTGTTATGCTCATTAAGTGATTTATAGAAAAAAATAAACCATTTCTAAACCCTCCTTTATCAGAAAGTGTGCAGAGTCATCTGCCAAACAAAATAATCCAGTTGGAATTAAGCAAAGCTCCCCTCAGGACTGGGTATTTGTGTTGCAGCTTGTCCCATCCTCTGCCTCCTCTCTGGCCCCCCCAAGCAGGCGTGGGGTCCCCCAGGGGCTGCCACTCACGTGTGCCCCAGCAGGGCTTTGCCGCTTCAGGCCCACACTGAGAAGGACATACATACCCCTTGAGTCCAAGAGACTTGTGGTTTTCTGGAGTTGGAGAGCACTGCTCCAGGCTGTGATTTTTTTTTCTTTTTCTTGTTTGTTTATTTATTTAATTATACTTTTTTAATATATATAATTTTATTATTATTATTATTTTTATTATACTTTAAGTTTTAGGGTACATGTGCACAATGTGCAGGTTTATTACATATGTATACATGCGCCATGTTGGTGTGCTGCACCCATTAACTCATCACTTACATTAGGTATTTCTCCTAATGCTATCCCTCCCCCCCTTCCCCCACCCCACGTCAGGCCCTGGTGTGTGATGTTTCCCACCCTGTGTCCAAGTGTTCTCATTGTTCAGTTCCCACCTATGAGTGATAACATGCAGTGTTTGGTTTTCTATCCTTATGATAGTTTGCTCAGAATGATGGTTTCCAGTCTTATCCATGTCCCTACAAAGGACATGAACTCATCATTTTTTATGGCTGCATAGTATTCCATGGTGTATATGTGCCACATTTTCTTAATCCAGTCTATCATTGATGGACATTTGGGTTGGTTGCAAGTCTTTGCTATTGTGAATAGTGCCGCAGTAAACATACGTGTCCATGTGTCTTTATAGCAGCATGATTTATAATCCTTTGGGTATGTACCCAGTAATGGGATGGCTGGGTCAAATGGTATTTCTAGTTCTAGATCCCTGAGGAATCGCCACACTGACTTCCACAATGGTTGAACTAGTTTACAGTCCCACCAACAGTGTAAAAGTGTTTCTGTTTCTCCACATCTTCTCCAGCACCTGTTGTTTCCTGACTTTTTAATGATTGCCATTCTAACTGGTGTGAGATGGTATCTCGTTGTGGTTTTGATTTGCATTTCTCTGATGGCCAGTGATGATGAGCATTTTTTCATGTGTCTCTTGGCTGCATAAATGTCTTCTTTTGAGAAGTGTTTGTTCATATCCTTCGTCCACTTTTTGATGGGGTTGTTTGATTTTTTTCTTGTAAATTTGTTTAAGTTCTTTGTAGATTCTGGATATTAGCCCTTTATCAGATGGGTAGATTATAAAAATTTTCTCCCATTCTATAGGTTGCCTGTTCACTCTGATGGTAGTTTCTTTTGCTGTGCAGAAGCTCTTTAGTTGAATTAGATCCCATTTGTCTATTTTGGCTTTTGTTGCCATTGCTTTTGTTTTGTTTTTTAGTAATGAAGTCCTTGCCCATGCCTGTGTCCTGAATGGTATTGCCTAGGTTTTCTTCCAGAGTTTTTATGGTTTTAGGTCTAAGATTTAAGTCTTTAATCCATCTTGAATTAATTTTTGTATAAGGTGTAAGGAAGGGATCCAGTTTCAGCTTTCTACATATGGCTAGCCAGTTTTCCCAGCACCATTTATTAAATAGGGAATCCTTTTCCCATTTCTTGTTTTTGTCAGGTTTGTCAAAGATCAGATGGTTGTAGATGTGTGGTATTATTTCTGAGGGCTCTGTTCTGTTCCATTGGTCTATATCTCTGTTTTGGTACCAGTATCATGCTGTTTTGGTTACTGTAGCCTTTTAGTATAGTTTGAAGTCAGGTAGCATGATGCCTCCAGCTTTGTTCTTTTGGCTTAGGATTGTCTTGGCAATGCAGGCTCTTTTTTGGTTCCATATGAACTTTAAAGTAGTTTTTTCCAATTCTGTGAAGAAAGTCATTGGTAGCTTGATGGGGATGGCATTGAATCTATGAATTACCTTGGGCAGTATGGCCATTTTCACAATATTGATTCTTCCTATCCATGAGCATGGAATGTTCTTCCATTTGTTTGTGTCCTCTTTTATTTCATTGAGCAGTGGTTTGTAGTCCTCCTTGAAGAGGTCCTTCACATCCCTTGTAAGTTGGATTCCTAGGTATTTTATTCTCTTTGAAGCAATTGTGAATGGGAGTTCACTCATGATTTGACTCTCTGTTTGTCTGTTATTGGTGTATAAGAATGCTTGTGATTTTTGTACATTGATTTTGTATCCTGAGACTTTGCTGAAGTTGCTTATCAGCTTAAGCAGATTTGGGGCTGAGATGATGGGGTTTTCTAAATATACAATCATGTCATCTGCAAACAGGGACAATTTGACTTCCTCTTTTCCTAATTGAATACCCTTTATTTCTTTCTCCTGCCTGATTGCTCTGGCCAGAACTTCCAACACTATGTTGAATAGGAGTGGTGAGAGAGGGCATCCCTGTCTTGTGCCAGTTTTCAAAGGGAGTGCTTCCAGTTTTTGCCCATTCAGTATGATATTGGCTGTGGGTTTGTCATAAATAGCTCTTATTATTTTGAGATACGTCCCATCAATACCTAGTTTATTGAGAGTTTTTAGCATGAAGGGCTGTTGAATTTTGTCAAAGGCCTTTTCTGCAGCTATGGAGATAATCATGTGGTTTTTGTCTTTGGTTCTGTTTATGTGATGGATTACGTTTATTGATTTGCATATGTTGAACCAGCCTTGCATCCCAGGGATGAAGCCCAACTTGATCGTGGTGAATAAGCTTTTTGATGTGCTGCTGGATTCGATTTGCCAGTATTTTATTGAGGATTTTTGCATTGATGTTCATCAGGGATATTGGTCTAAAATTCTCTTTTTTTGTTGTGTCTCTGCCAGGCTTTGGTATCAGGATGATGCTGGCCTCATAAAATGAGTTAGGGAGGATTCCATCTTTTTCTATTGATTGGAATAGTTTCAGAAGGAATGGTACCAGTTCCTCTTTGTACTTCTGGGCTGTGATTTTGTCAGAAGACAAAGAGCATGACTAGTTAAGCAGAAAGACAAACAGGAAAAGTGATTAGTAGCCAGCAGGAGCATCTGCCAGAATCTCACCAGCCAGAAACGCGTAGTAACCCAGCATCAGAGTTTCTGGGTGGGAAACAGGACCCTCAGTCTCTTAGGGAAGAGTGTAGGATTCATGCGGCTTTTCACCACTGAACGCACTGAGATGTCTGGAAAGATGAAGGGCCTGATTACAAAAATGGTTTCAAGTCAGTAGTGCTGAACTCGGGAAGCATTTCAACCTGTCTGTGGGCACGGACTGCAGGTTTTTCAAAGGGCTCCTTTTACAAAGGAACAGACTCTTCCAAGAGGCAGGTTATTCCTGTGACTAACCAGAGGGACAGCAGTCATCTCACTGAGCAACACTCATCTCTTTCAGTCTCAACAGAATTAAAAATATATGTGGTTTCCAGTTAAGTCTGGTCATAAAATATACATATGTGAAGCACTTTAAAATTTAACGAGCTCTGCACTAATCCAGAATTATTTTTTAAAAAACTTGTAAAGATTACATCACCATAAAAATGTAAATGAGTTGTACTAGTATCAGAAGTAATGGTTAATCTTGCTTGATTAAAGTAATGTTACTGAAGTAAATAACCTTTTCTTTCCTACTTTGGCTGTTTTACTTGAGAACCGTGCTTTTGTCTTAATGATGGTACTAAAACAAGCAGTTATGTAGCCCTGACAGTGTTCCAGGTGACTGCTCAGAGTGCTTTATAAGTCTATTAATTCACGAATCTTCTAAATAATCCTATGAAGCAGCCACTGTTATTATCTTCTTTCTCCAGATGAGGAAACTAAGGCACATGTCCAAGATGACACAATAGATATTTATTTATTTATTTTGAGACACGGTCTCACTCTGTCACCCAGGCTGGAGTGTAGTGGCGTGATCTCTGCTCACTGCAACCTCAGCCTCCTGGGTTCAAGTGATTCTCCTGCCTCAGCCTCCTGAGTAGCTGGGATTACAGGTGTGTACCACCACACCTGGCTAATTTTTACGTATTTTTTAGAGACAGAGTTTCACCATGTTGGCCAGGCTGGTCTTGAACTCCTGGCTTCATGTGATCTGCCCATCTCAGCCTCCCAAAGTGCTAGGATTACAGGCATGAGCCACTGCGCCCGGCCAGATCTTTATATTTTTAAAATAATCTTAAGAAATTCCCTAGTAAATCCCCAGTATTTATGGGTTTTTCCTCTAACGTTACAGTGTCCTTTCTCCTGTAGTCTTTGGGGCATGCTTACCTTGAATGTAATTAGCAATAGTAATCATAACAGGCATTGCCTTCTGTGGAGGCCTCATCACTCCAGACCATTCAGAGACTGAGCATTTACCAATGCTTTCCCCTGTGACGCAGGTCCTGTCATTGTCTCCATTTTACACATGGGGAAACTGAGGTCAAAGATGTGAGATCACTTGTCTAGGGTCAGACAGCAGAGCTCTTGTCTGTGCCCAGACAGTCTAAGGGTAGAGCTCTTGTTCTTTACCACTTCATTAGTCCTCCTTTCCTTGTACCTTTCAATTTTATATAAAATAACTGAAGTCTGCCCCTGTACTTTAAAGATGCCAGTGGATTTTGTGGAAGGTGAGCCGTGCTCTGCATTTAGGTCAGGTTTGTATGTGGGTGAATGCAGGTCAGCACGAGCCCCACGTAAGCCCCGTGCAATTCTGTTTGGTTTCCTGATTCTTTCGTGCTGCCAACTCTGAGGCAGTTGCATTACTGAAAAGGGTCTTAATATGAGAGAGAAGGTAGATTGCTGTTGGAGGACTGCAGGGCCCCAACAGTTCCTTTGCACGTAGGTAGGTAAGCTTCTTGAGTAAAGAAATGGTCCACAAGGGGATGTAACTATGCATGAGGTACTTTTCTGCTTTGCATTATACTATAAGCAAGGCAGGGCCTACAGGTCAGTTTGGCTCACTTCCCTCAGGCCCAGCATCGGCCAGTCCACAGAGTGACATCTTGGCTATTTTGAAAGGTCTCTGGCAGATATCACTACTTGTCTTTGAGGTGGTGCAGCAGCCTTTTTCACCCTGAATACTTAAGGTAGTCCTCATCCTTTTCTCTTGTAGCTTTGGGAGCCCACCCTGGACCATATACCCAGACTGGGGGAGGAGCAGGGGAGAATCTTGTTTTGGCCTCCTGTGCTCTAAATGCCATAAAGATTGATATGTCTGAGAGCCTAACAAGCTCTGCAGGGTAGGAGACTAAACCTTTTACTAGTCTATTACCCATTCCCATGAATAGCAAACACCCTTGTGTGTGAATGAATGAAACCTCCTCAAGACCTGAGCTTTAGCAAGCAGGCGTGTTGGAATATCAAGACAGTCAGCTCATTTTTAATGAGCATACCAAGCTAGTTCTTTTAGTCTTAATTCCTCTGATAGAACTTCCAAAATATATGGCAATGCTATAACTTAAGAATGGAATGAATATTTACCTGCCTCTGAACATCTGAAGACATAATCCATTGCAAGCCTTAATGTGAGTAGAAGGGAAGCCATCATGCCTAGAGCGGTTCTGTTTGTTGCCAACTGATCCATCTGAGACAATAGGAATAATAGTGCAGGTTGTGGGGCCAAGCTTGGGGCCCATCAAAGCAGCACTGTGATTTCATCAAGAAATTGAAAACATTCAGCACCAGAAATTGTTAGGCATTCAGTTGTGACTAGCTACTTTTTAGTTGTCCACGGGAAGGTCAGCTAGTAATAATTTTTGCAAACAAATTTCTCCTTTTCAGAAAGCTTAGGTGTTGGTATGTTTTTCAGTATCTCGATAGCTGTATTCTTTCCAGATGTTTCATTGCTCTCACAGTGGAACAGATATTTTCTCCCCATTGTGAATCTTGTTTCTGCTTTCCTTGCTTCAAATGTTACAAAGATCGTTATTTGTAACAGCCCAACAAACTCTACAGGCAAATAAATGGTAACTTGAAAACTAGAAAATAAAAGCATGAATAGTAATTAAAATTTAATTTATCCGTTCTTGGAAACTTACTTCCTCCAACTCCTTCTTCAGCACTTCTAAATAAATCTATTAGAATTTGTTTTAAATTCTCATACTGTGTTTTCTAGGTGACTTGAATGGTTCTGTAACTCTGTTACTTACTGAATGTAATCTGTTTATTTTGACTTCCCCTCTACCCTTAGGACCATGAACTAGCAATTTAATAATTGACTTTGGTTATTGAGTTTTTTGAAAAGGATGCTGCTTGTTTATAATCCAGAAATGTTTTTTAACCCTCACTGCAGCTATTTTGGGAGCTTATAAAAAATCGCAGTGGTGGAAAGCATATTTATTTGCACATGGAGAACTGTCAGAATTCCCAGAGACAATAAAATTTTTGTCTGTGGCAGCAACTTTTTAATAGCTTTTAAGTATTTTTGTTATGTTTTTAGTTTTTAAATTATGTCCTACTTTGTAAAGATAACTGCTTAAGGACTGATTTCTTACTATGACTTTTCAGACCAGAAAAAAAAAAAAAATATATATATATATATATATATATATAAACCATCTGTATTTGGAGGTTATTGATTAAAAATTGCTTTTCTTAGAAGGGGGCTGCCAGGAAATTTCACTGTAATTTTGAGTAGAGCTGTGTGCACTGCTGGTATTATGAGCTGTAGAGAAATACCATCAAGAATTGAATATTTTGCTGGGCCAGAACATTTTCCCAAAAAATTTTAGGGTAAAAGCAAAGTATGTCTTGTAATTTATTAATCTTTGTTCCTGAAAGTTCATTCATCTTCCTTATCTTTCTTAATAATTTAATTTGGTGATGAAAAAGATTCATATATGGGAAATACTCCATGGTTTGGTAACTGCTTTTCCTTAATTAGCACGGTGAATATGTAGGTTGAGGAAAACACTGTTTTCAATTCTGTGCCTTAGTTGAGCAAGTGTTTCAAAATTTGCTGCAGGATAATAAGTTTTGAGTGAAAATTGGACCCTGTGATCAAGTAAATCTGAACAGTGCTAAGCTGACTACATTGAAGATGGTTTCCTGTCCCACAGGATTTCTCTGGTGTGGATGGTGTGCAGGGCCCCCCTTGAGCATTTGACCATGGATCCCTTTGGCACCATGGCAATCACAGCTATAAATACTGTAAAGGCCCCCCCGTCGTCCCCCAGGGGGATCATGGAACTGTGGATGATATCAGTTTCAGCAAATGTCATTCTTGTGCCTTGAGTCACCAGTGAACTCAACTACAGCAAGGTGCGGAGATATGAGAAACACAGAAAAGTTGCTTTGTATTAGGCATTTAATGACTTAGCTAAGAGAGGCAAAATAATAATAAAAATGCCAAATAGGGGCATCTTTAGGCAGTTTTTCACCTAAGTAGCTCCTCATACAAACATTCATGATGGGATATATATTGAAACTTTAGAATTCCTCCAATAGGAATGCAGAGAGTTGGCTGGCTGTCCGATTCCGGTTCTGTGAAGTTTTCACACCCTTCATTTTAGGGCTCCCTGTCACTCTCCAAGGTCTCCTGAGTTGGACACCACAGTCCCACTCAGTAGAAAGCTGCATTTGTGGCCCAGCCAGGAGCTGTTCAGCAGGAACTATCCTTGTACTCATTCTGATCAACTCCAGAGGAAGTACCTGGTGCTGAAATTCAAAAAATTCTTTTTTTGCCCTTAAAAAAAATGAATGATTTAACTTTCTATGAAGGCATAGTGAGGAAGGGATTCCACATGGGGCACCTTGTAGAGTGACCAACTGACCCAGTTTGTCCGGGACCGAGGGTTTCCTGGGCTGTGACCCTCAGTCCTGAAGCCAGGCGAGTCCCAGGCAAAGCAGGACTGTTGGTGCCTTCTGGATGCCAAAAACCAGACTAGATGTTGGGGGTAAAGTGGTGAATCAGATTTAGTGTTTCACCAGTAGGGCCAGTGACATTCCTTTCTGGGCAGTGCTTGGGAAAATGGTCAGTGGAGAGGCAGTTTGGGAAAATGGACCTACAAAATAGGGCTGCAGCCTGGAGCTCTCAAGCAGCTCTGTGCTATCTTAGTCGGACTTGCTGTTATTCTCTTTCAGTTATGACCAAATTATTTTTCTAACTTTCTAAGTTAGCAGTGTTGTTTTTTATTCCTAAGTCTGCACACACTCACACACACACACACACACACTCCCCCTACCTCACAATATTTAAATATCCAAGCCATCAGGGAATAACTTTCCAGCCACTTCCTTCCCCCACTGCAGCCTAGGACTGTGTTTGGTTTGGACTCTTGCCGGCACTGGACACGTTTTCATTACCTCCTGCTCATGCTGTCGCCACCTTCGGTTATTCCGGCCTGTGTGGGTGCGTGTACTGGGCAGGAGGTAAGTTCAACACGGGGCAAGCCGCAGCAGTGTCTTCTCGATCTGATATGGCTGCCCAGTGAACCCAGGAATAAAAGAGGATGATTTTGAAAGGCAGCCTCAAATACACAGAAGGACGTCTATGTAACAATTTTGCTTACTACCTTCACATAAAAATTCTTGCTTCGTAGTCGTCCATAGGTGTGTGTTCAGTCTGTTGTGCTGATTTTAGTATATCCTCTAGTGAGGTGCTTTCCAAGGTAAAACAATGGACTTTCTTCATATTAATTCATGCCTCCATCTCTCGTACAGACAAAAGATAAGTGACTCTTCCTCTTGCCCAATCCAGAAATTGCAAAACCAGAATCAGAAATAGAATATTGATAATTCCCTGGGTTTATATGAAATGGTTAATTTGCTAATATTGAGAATGGTCATTTTAGAGGCTAGGTGGATGTTTTGCTTGCTGAAATTATTATTCAGTTATGAGATTATAAACTGATGAAAACACAGAAGGTATTCATGTTTTATATCTTCTATTTATCCTGAGGATGGGGAGGACAGATTATATTGGTCTCAGGTACCTGTCTAAATAAAACGCAGGAAATGTGCAACAAATCTTTTTATGTAATGATTTTGTGAGGAGGTTTTCTCAAAGACTGATTCTTAAGACACTCAAGATGTGTTGTGGTTGGGCAGCACTAGCCTGGCAGAAGTGAATTCTAGATCATATGTCAGGCATTTCTGTTGGTTTGCTGCACGAGAACAGGCAACTCGCCCAAATGCATTCTTCCTAAGCATTTGGTAGTTTATTTATAAAGTAAAGATTTGACACTTTTTTCTTTCATATCTCAGAACCTGTATTATTTGTAGAACTTTGACATTTTTCAGTAGAAGCTGAATCTTAATTGTGTAGCACATTCAGCTTTTGATTGTTTGATGAATTATTCTAGAAATTTGACCATCAAGCTTGAAGAAGGAGAACAGAGGGACTTTGGGCATCTGTATAGCAAAATAAGTATTTCTGGGTAAGCCTTTCTGGATTCTCTTGTACTCCTCATTACAATGGACAATAAGAGTCATAAATTAACAAAAACTGCAGTAGAGGTCCATGCTTTGAAATTGCTTCTTTTTTTTTTTTTTTTTTTTTTGAGACGGAGTCTCTCTCTGTCGCCCAGGCTGGAGTGCAAAGGTGCAGTCTTGGGCTTACTGCAAGCTCTACCTCCCGGGTTCAAGCGATTCTCCTGCCTCAGCCTCCCAAGTAGCTGGGATTACAGGTGCCCACCACCACGCCTGGCTAATTTTTGTATTTTTAATAGAGACGGGTTTCACCATGTTGGCCAGGCTGTTCTCGATCTGCTGAGCTCGTGATCTGCCTGCCTTAGCCTCCCAAAGTGCTGGGATTACAGGCGTGAGCCACTGCAGCCAGCGAGAAATTGCTTCTTCTGAATGTTACCATGTAAGAAATTCTCTTGAGTAATTCAGACCTTAAAGATATGTACCTATGACTTGGGCAAAGTTGTTTTCTAGCTTGTTCTTCTCCCTCTGATTTGGATATAGTGCAAGGGGATGAGCTTTATTTTAATAAGCTGATATTTTCCAATTGTATGTCTAGAGTCCAGGCCATTAAATATATTTTCACAAGTAAATTTTCCATGTGGTGAGATTCTTATTAGAAGACATATTGCTGATGGTTTCATTCCATGGTATAGGCGTAAAGAACTGCATTATGGTATTTAAAAAAGAAGAAGAAAGAAAAGAAAAGAAGAAGAAACTTTTTGTTGTTGTTTGTTTGTTTGTTTTTTTGTTTGTTTGTTTTTGAGACGGAGTCTCTGTTGCCCAGGTGGGAGTGCAGTGGTGCAATCTCAGCTCACTGCAACCTCCACCTCTTGAGTTCAAGTAATTCTCCTGCCTCAGCCTCCTGAGTAGCTGGGATTACAGGCGCCAGGCACCCGCCACCATGCCTGGCTAATTTTTATAGTTGTTTTTGTTGTTTGTTTGTTTTTGTTTTTAAGTAGAGACGTGGTTTCACCATGTTGGCCAGGCTGGTCTCAAACTCCTGACTTTAAGTGATATGCCCGCCTCGGCCTCCCAAAGTGCTGGGATTACAGGCATGAGCCACCACTCCCAGCCAGAAGCTTGTTTATAATGTTAGGAGATACCCTTGCCTGGCATCCAAGCTGACCTGTCACACACTCCTCATCATGTGGTGAGATTACCATGGTTTCTTTTTCTGAATGGCATAAAGCAGATGGTAGTGCTTAACATAAGAGTGTTGTAGCCACAGCCTAGAAACAAAGCAACATATTTTAGTTTGTCTGTAATTGATGTGATTTATCTTATGCCGGAACAGGTGCCCACGTGGTAGGATCTGAGATATGCAAATACTCTTCTTTATCCAAACAGATATGGCTCCTACACCTACCTGGGAATGTTGCAAACTGTTGGCAATCAAGTTACCATTTCAGATTATGGCATTGTCCCTGAAGGCCTCTGAAATAAAAGATAATCTGAGAGAAAGAGAACATTGATACAATGTATCAGATCACTGAGTTATCAGCACTCAGTGAGTAGGATCTCCCAAAAAAAATAGGTCTTAGGACAACAGTTTTGATATAAGGAGAAATACAACAAAGGTCCGAAAACCTTAGTGATGCCCAGAGAGGATCCTTTAAGTTGGAAGCCCTAGGAAGCCAAAGGAGATGATGAGACACCCAGTTATCTGCTACCTGATGAGATACCTGGTTAACAAAGGAAATGGGATGTGCCCACAGCAGGGGCTTTGGGGATCCCTTATTGACAGCCACAGCCTTCTTCTCAACTATGCCTGGACTGACCCTGCGTAACACTCAGGTGAATAATGCCACAGCGGCGTGTCTCGTATGTGTGCATTTATCTTTAAAAGGCCTAGACTAGCAGCTGAGAATATGGACTCTAGGGCTGGCTGGACTGCTATTTGCATCCAGCCCCAGTTCATCAGCTTACCTTGGCTGTGCACCTGAGACAGATCACTTAAAATGTTTGTTTTACCTTCCTCAGCTGTAAGAAATACCTGGCTCAGAGGATTGTTGAGAAAATTAAAAGAGCTAAGATGTATATGCAGTACTTAGAGCAGTGGCCCATGGTAAAAGTCTTAGGTGTTACTGTTAACAGGAGTATGTCAGAGTCACGCGTAAAGAAGAAGCCATGGACTGGAGTGTGCGAACTGCCAGAGCGCACAGTGGTGACCGCTCAGCTGCTTAGCCCAGGTCGGTGAGGTTCCTTGGAGACAGTGGTTCTGCTGTATTCTAGGCCCTCTGAGTTCTTCACTGACTTTCAGCCTGTAGCTGGCAGGTGAGGGAAGAGGTTTGGTCAGGAGTTTTTGGAGACCAGACTTCCAACATTCTCACACTCTCAAAACTCCCACATTCCATTGGCCAGAAATGGTCACATGGCCCCACCTAACTGCAGAGGGACGTGGGAAACGCAGGTTAGCTAGGGGCCCAGGAAGCAGAAAAGAACATGGATGTTAGTCAGAACATATGGAGAGCAAATCGATGGTTTTGACTTTGGTTTATGGTTTCACTCTAAAGCAGAAACATTTTTCATTTTAATTTTAAGAATTAATATGAAAATCTGCTCTCTTACTTGGCATGCAACAGTCAAATTCCAGTGTTCATGCCGAAATTCAGCTGTGTTATTGTTTCTGAATAAAATAATGAAAGCTAACATGTAGGGAGCATTTGCTGTGTACTAAAATACCAAGGACTTGACATACTTATTTGATCTTATTTAATAAGATGGAATTAATTTATTAATTCCCACCACAGCCTTTATGAAGTAGGTACCAGAATTATCCCCATTTGACAGATGAAGAAATGGAATTACCAAAAAGGCATGAATCCAAATGACAAATGTGAGTTGATGAAGAAGCACACACAGGATGAACAAAGCTGCTAGTTGGTCTTTTTCGCTGTCCCTTTAATCTGTAATCTGACAAGATTTGGTAGAGAGATAACTTAGTCACCAACTCTGTTTTCTTTTTTGGGAGACCAAATCCAGATATACAGCTTGAGACTTAATCCCATATGAGGTGTGCATTCTACCTAATACAGCACCCGTTAATTTGTCATGAGCTGGGTGGTTTGTCAAGAAAACCTAATACACATGTGCATGGAAAAACACACATCAATGTGTACTTTATCCTTTGGTTTACTGTAACTTATTTGCTTAGAGAAACATACTATGGTTATTAGGTTAACCATGCATACATTGCATTAGTCTGGAAAAGAGGTTTTAATGTCTTAACCACTGATATCTGTTTAGTTCGTCCTGGAAAAATTAGTTAGGACCCTTACTTGGTCTGCAATTAGTATTTTAATCATAGATTGTATTTAGTTAGTTTTTAATACTAACTGCAGATTCAAGTGAGGGTTCTAACCCTAACCTCTAGATTTTAATTATGGAGGTTACATAACGTGATGTCACTGGTACTTGTGTTTTAATTTTTTGAGTATAGCACTGTAGAAAGAAAAGATGAAGGCACAATTCTGTGAGCCCCTGTACACGGACAATGTTAAGATTAGGCACTTATTTTCTTAAGAGATTCTGCACGATCAGTTCAGATGAGTCAGCTCATTGCCATCTTTATCAATTCGATAGATTTCAGGTTCCTCTAAGGCACTAAGATATGTTTATTAAAAGGCTTGAGGCTGGGCATGGTGGCTCACATCTTAAATCCCAGCACTTTGAGAGGCTGATGCAGGAGGATCAATTGAGCCCAGGAGTTTGAGACCAACCTGGGCAACATAGTGAGATCCTGTCTCTACAAAAAAATACAAAAATTAATCAGGCATGGTGGTGCACACCTGTAGTCTCAGCTACTCGGGAGGCTGAGATGGGAGGATTGCTTGAGCCCAAGAGGTCAAGGCTGCAGTGAGCCAAGATTGTGCCACTGCACTCCAGCCTGGGCAACAGAGGGAGATCCTGTCTCAAAAAAATAAAAAAGAAAGAAAATCACCAAGAAGTAGATATTTAAACAGATGTCAGATAGAAGCAGTAGATGTATAGTAGTAGAAAGAGTTTTGATAGGCCATGGAATAGCTGAGTAGTTAGAATTTCTGTGTACCAGCGTACCTTAAAGACTTTTGGCCAAGCCACAAGGCAGTTGGGTATTTGCCCAGTTGTTTTTGTGAGTCCTCATGTGTCTTTTAAAAATCTTGGTAATGGTAGCTGAATGAGGAAAGCACCTATTCCTCAATATTTGTTCTAAGCCAAATGAGGAAAGTACCTATTTTTCAATATTTGTTTTTTCTTTCCACACTGTTTTGTTTCAGTTTTATAAAAACATAGGGAACAATTAGACCATCCGTCTGTCTGTTGCTAACAGGTGATAATCTCTTGCCTTTTACCTCTAGATCTCAAAGCATTTTCCACTGTGCAAAGTTAGAATATTCTTTATCACATTTGTTCTTCAAAGTTATTTTCACTGAGTTGAGAAAGTGATATTGCTCACCTTTTGGGGCGTGTAACCAGAGCTGTTGGAGGTGGGAGGCCACTGATATGCCCCCTGACAGGCCAAGCAGAAGTCAGGGGCAAGGCAGAAAATAGAAGTATCAGGGCTGATTCCTTGGGCTGTTACAGTGGTAATTTAATAGGGACTTTGGGCTTGGGACCTCAACACCACCTTGGGAACCAGGAGTGTTGGCAGTCGCTCCTGTCAGCTGATGAAATGATCTCACAAACTGCAGAACTGTTCATTGTATTTATTACTGGTACTGTTTGGAAATTACTTCTTATTTTGTATTATGATTAACATACAGCTATTCGCATTCTATGAACCAATATTGAGGGTACCCTTTGATTCTATGGGACATTGAGCTGTTGTGTTTTAGAATTCGTGACCATGAACATTCCTTCCTAATTTAAATGCAACTTAATTTTAACATTAAAAAAGAAACCGCTTTTTTATATCTCTATTATTGGAAAAAATCACCCAGCCATTGTTGCCCTTTACACTTCTAGTCCAGTTTTGGTTTTTATTTTCAAACGAGAATACATCGTATGCAGCAGACATGTCATTTCTAGGCTAGATCTGCTTGATTAACTTGACTAATTTTTTTTTCAAAAAAATCTGAAAAATAAATCACTTTTAATTTTTTCCTATTTACATTTCATCAGAGACTATTTTTTTTCCTTCTTTCAAGGAAGGATGGCCCTGCTGGGAACAGATTGTTTCAGCCTCTATGGCTGTGGAGATAAAATGTCATGGAGATGGGTTTTTGTCTGCAGTCACAGCTATCTGAGGGCTCTGCAGACTCTTGGTTGGGGTAAGGTATTCTTACATACCACAGTGGGTTTCTGTCTGCTGCCTGTTTATCTGGGCAGCAGAACCACAGGGAGAAAGAAAGATTTGTTTGTTTGTTTGTTTTTTGAGATGGAGTCTCTCTTTGTCACCCAGGCTGGAATGCAGTGGCGTGATCTCTACTCACTGCAACCTCCGCCTCCTAGGTTCAAGCCTCAATCCTCCTGCCTCAGCCTTCCAAGCAGCTGAGATTACAGGCATGTGCCGCTACGCCTGGCTAATTTTTATATTTTTAGTGGAGACAGGATTTCACCATGTTGGCCAGGCTGGTCTCGAACTCCTGACCTCAGGTGATCCACCCGCCTTGGCCTCCCAAAATGCTGGGATTACAGGCATCAGCAACCGCGCCCTGCCAAAGAAAGATTTAAATGTGGAAATGACTTCTCATGCGTAAGAGGCTGTGAACTTGAAAGTCATTTGTGAGTTTTGATCTCCAGTTTGCTTGAAAATACTCACTTTTTCTCTCTCAGTCTCTCAATTCCTGAATTATTTCTAGAAGGATCACCCACTCACACACCATGCTATGATTGCCTTCTTGCTATACAATGTTGTAAATTGTTCATTTCCACTGCAAATTGTTCATTTTATAAACAGGATCTCTCCTTTTTAAAAGTTCTTTTTATTTTAAAATTGTTGTTGTTATTCCTGATATTCTGAGAGATAGAGACATTGATATTTAAGTGAATCACAGTTCAAAGCAGTTATGACTAATAAAATAAATGAACTAAACTTATTTTCTTGTAATATAGGTATAAAATAGTATCTATTAGGCTTTCTGACTACTCATGGAACTGTTACAAGTAAACACTGAAGTTCACACTTTTCCCATTGCAACAAATATAGTAAATGTCAGAAGTGTAGTTGAATGTTTGGTTTTATTGAGTGTTATAAAATTACATAATAGTGTATTTTATATTACCAAGTCCAGATAACGTTAAATTAATTACAGTATTTTTTTTTTTTTTTTTTTGAGACGGAGTCTGGCTCTGTCGCCCAGGCTGAAGTGCAGTGGCGTGATCTCGGCTCACTGCAAGCTCCGCCTTCTGGGTTCACGCCATTCTCCTGCCTCAGCCTCCTGAGTAGCTGGGACTACAGGCGCGCACCACTGCGCCCAGCTAATTTTTTCTGTTTTTAGTAGAGACAGGGTTTCACCGTGGTCTCGATCTCCTGACCTCGTGATCCACCCGCCTCGGCCTCCCAAAGTGCTGGGATTACAGGCGTGAGCCACCGCGCTCAGCCAATTACGGTATTAGTAATGTTTAATGGCAGGTTCTTAGAGCACAAGAAAAGGACAAATGTTTTCGTGTATTTCTGGGATTTGAATATCTGTGGTCGTGAAATTTCTGTTGTTTATTGGCAGAGTTTTTACTATTGTGGTTAACATTGCTTCTGAATGTGTGCTGTATGTCATGAAAAATGAAGGCCACTACCATTTTATATATAAAATGATTACATAACAGAATTGAATCCTTATTTGAGCAGATGGGCCCAATGTAGGGTCATTATGTGATTCTGCTGGTAGTGCTATTTCTGAAGTGTGAAATATTCATTCTGTTCAGATGGCTAGGAAAAACAGCCTCCTCCAAAGAAGTGTCTCATGTAGCTGTCCAACAGAAGTAATGTGAGCCACATATATAACTTTAAATTTTCTAGTAGCCTTATTTAAAAATTAAAAATAAATAGTTGAAATTTTTAGTGCTATATTTAACTCAATATATCCAAATACTATTATTCCTGTATGTCATCAAAATAAAATTATTATTGAGATATTCCTTCTTTTTCTGTACTAAGTCATGGAAATCCAGTGTGTATTTACACATACAGCACATCACAGTTCAGACTAGCACTTTTCAAATGCTCCTAGCTGCATGTTATCCAGGTCGCTGTATTGGACAGCAGGGTCCATCAATGGCTTGACTGCAGCTTCAGATAGGAGAAAGAAAGGGATCATGTGAAATGTCTGTTCCTTTGCAGAAAACTAAATGTCAGATCTTGAAAAGGAAAATGTTGACAGAACTGTCTGGAAAATATAACCTTCTGATGTTTATTTGCACAGATCAAATGCTGTTCCATAGCAGGGTTTAACTTTATTTTTATGGAAAAAAAAAAGGAAAAACCCAAACACTGATCTAATGTTAGTCATTTCCTAAAGGAAATTAAAAATCCACATCAGAGGGCCTTAATGTAAAGGATTCCTTTTTTTCACTCATTTATCTGGTTCTACTGTTGCCATAGCCACATGGATGGGATGCGGCAGAAATTAAAGACTCCAGTTATAGTCACAGTGCTTTCTTTAGTTAGCAGGCTACTTTTCAGCCAAAGGCTGTTTTTACTGTATCAAGCTTTTTCCCCTGAAAATGTGGAAGTTTTGCTTAGTGAATGTTTATGTTTTGGTTTAGTATGGGCAGTGAAGATGGTACATTAATGCCATTTCAAATGCTTCAAAGCCCTTACAGCAAGTATAAACCATAATTACCAAAAACGGTCAGTGTTAATTCATAACCGGAACATGTCACAGAGTCTTTGTCTGATCGGATTTTCCTCCCTCCGATCTGGAATACGAACTATTTTATGTCATTCCATTTTCAGAGTAAAAGAGCTGTTACTGTAATTCTAAGTGAGATGATAACATACTATGTCTTCCTGGCCAATTTAAACGGTTGTTGTCAACCAGATGGCCCTCATTTTGAAGAAGCTATGACCTTTGGGTTTATTAGTGTTGATTGGAGAGGGAAGTTTTGCTAGATTATTACCCTCAAGGGATTGGTAATAGAGGCATGTTCTCAGAATTAACTTGGAATGTATCTACAAACTCACACATCTATCATTTATATGATGTCGGGCTTTAATAAGGTCTTGGCATGTTTTGAAGTTTAATAACTGAATTTTTTTTTTTTTTTTTAAGACAGGGTCTCATTCTGTCACCCAGGCTGGAGTACAGTGGTATGATCAGGTCTCACTGCAGCCTCCATCTCCCAAGCTCAAGCAATCCTCCCACCTGAGCCCCCGTGAGGTGCTGGGACTACAGTGTCACCACCACCCCCAGCTAATTTTTTTGTATTTCTGGTAGAGACAGGTTTTATCATGTTGCCCAGGCTGGTCTCGAATTCCTGGGCTTAAGAGATCCGCCTGCCTTGGCCTCCCAGAGTGCTGGGATTACAGGCATAAGCCACTGCACCTGGCTGTAATAACTTAAATTTTTCTTATGGTAGAAACTGACAAAAATTCTCTCCTTTACCAAACTTTAGTTAAGCTCCCCTGAGCCTTCTTCTTAACCTTCTGTGCCTCTCCCTCCTGGTCTGCCTTTAGCAAGAATTCTTCCAAGTCAGTTTAGTGGGAATCCTCCTACCCTTGGTATCTGATCACCCTTAATATTGATCAAGTTCCTCATTTCCCCACCCTTGATGTTGGGCCGTTGGCCTGCCCTCAGCAAGAAGCCTGTTAGGTGAGTTTTGTAAGAATCTCCCTAATTGTGGTGTCTCCTCTTAGTAGTTTTCCATCCAGCAATCCCCTCACTCTGCTTGTTGGCTGTCATTCTCCCTTGTTCTTATATTCAGAGTTGAGCTCCGTCTCTTTCCCCTATTGCAATAGTCCCAAATAAAGTCTTCCTTACCATTTTAACAAGTGTCAGAGTAACTTTTTTTCTATGGCAAAATAATAAGTTGCATAGAAAGCCCCTGTATTAGCACTTTAGGACAATTTTATTGTAAAATGGTACAGCGTAAGTTCTTATTTCATCTCATTCATGAAACTAAAAAACACTATATTAGGCAGGCTAAAGTAAACTCTATGGTTAGAACTGAAGTTTATATTTACTTAGAAAATTCATTGTTTATTACTGTTATGTGGACATTTTATTATGCTTACAACCAAAGTACAAAATCTGGCCTAAAATTTTATAAAATACTTTCTTATAAAATACTGGTTTCTCTAGTCTGAATTATTTCTACAGGAGTGAGATCTTAATTTACACCATAGTATTTGGTCCAAAATATATGGGCATGTGTCTCCCATTGGCATTATATAATGAGTTGCAAAGGTTGTTAGAGATTAGGCTTAGTGTGTGTGTGTGTGTGTGTGTGTGTGTGTGTGTGTGTGTGTGTATATTTTTGTTGTTGTTGTTGTTGTTGTTATTGTTGAGACGAGCTTTCGCTCTGTCATTCAGACTGTAGTGCAGTGGTGCCATCTCATCTCACTATAGCCTCGACCTTCCAGGTTCTAGGGATCCTCCCACCTCAGCCTCCCAAGTAGTTGGGACTATAGACGCACACTACCATGCCTGGCTAATTTTTGAATTTTTGGTAGAGACGGGGTTTTGCCTTGTTGCCCAGGCTGGTCTTGAATTCCTGGGCTCAAGAGATCTGCCGTTCTTGGCCTCCCAAAGTGCTGGGATTACAGGCATGAGTCACCGTGCCCAGCCAAGGCTTCACGTATTTTAATCCACTTGTAAGAAGTCAGTGGGAGCTTGCACCAAAAGTAGCTCTCTCTGTGGCAGACTGAAATAAAGTTGATACAGAATTACACTGTAACATTATCGAACCACTTTTACTGCAGAGAGGACCTCCTTGTAGAAATGTTAGCCCCTACCCAGAAGGCTTATTGAGTTAAGAAAGTCCAGGCCCTCGCCGCAGATTTTCATGACTGCATTACAGCAATATAGTCCCACATAGATATGGGTGCCTGGACTTGTGTATCGGCCTATTTCCTGCCCATATGTCTTTCCTGAATGCTTAGTTATTTTATGAGTTATGCAAAAGAAATAGGTTGAGACAGCAGAATAAAAGGTAGTTTCAGTGTTTCATTTTTTCTGAAGACAATTATGGAAACTCCCCAGAGAGTTACTTTCCAGGAAGACATCAGCTCTTTCTGGACAGTGGACCACAGTGCCATTCATGCCAGACGAGGGGTAGCTCATGCTGGCAACCTGGTCATTAACTCCATATTCACAGTTGAGCCTTTGGTGCTTTATGGTGAAGCCACTGTCGGTCTCTGTGTCAAAACCTCAGTAGATTTCTGTTTAATTGTTTTTAGGATACAGTATTGTATGATTTAAGAAAATTAGCTTTTTTCAAAAGTAGCTCTTCAGCAGCGATTCAGTATAAATTCTAGGTTAAGGCATTTGCTGAAGGTATCCTCTACTAAGTGTCCATTGTGTGCACATTTCAAAGAGTCGGCGACCAGAACGATGAGGTTTCAGTGAGGCTTTTTATTTCTTTGTAAAAGAATCAAGGGCAGAATTGCTGTTTCCATTGGAAGTGGCAACCTTGAGACTAGGGGTGGTGTGGAAGCCCAGTGTGCACACAGGGGTCTAATTCTTTTTTCTGCTTCTGCCTCTTTTTTTTTTTTTTTTTTTTGAGATGGAGTTTTGCTCTTGTCACCCAGGCTGGAGTGCAATGGTGCGATGTCGGCTCACTTGCAACCTCCACCTCCCGGGGTTCAAGCGATTCTCCTGCCTTAGCCTCGCGAGTAGCTAAGACTACAGGTGCCCGCCACCATGCCTGGATAATTTTTGTATTTTTAGTAGAGATGGGGGTTAACCATGTTGGCCAGGCTGGTCTCGAACTCCTGACCTCAGGTGATCCACACCTGCCTCAGCCCCCCAAAGTGTTGGGATTACAGGCGTGAGCCACTGTGCCCAGCCGCTTCTGCCTTATTTAAAAAAGAAAAAAAAGATGGAATAGCACCAAGAGGGAGAGGAGGAGAAGGGAGGGTAGGACTTTCTCCTCCTACTGATCCTGCTGGAGAGTTTAAAACTGAAATATGGAGTATGAGCAAATCCTGGGCTTCCACATGGAATAAGGCAGGTGAGAGAAAAGAGCTAAAGGTTTCATCAGGATGCGTGGTGAATTATAACCGGTATGGGTAGACTAATGAGATAAGCGACAAATACTCCTAGCCATTGGGTTTTTTTTTTCCTTTTTTTTTTTTTTTTTTGAGACAAAGTCTTGCACTGTCACCCAGGCTGGAGTGCAGTGGTGAGATCTCAGCTCACTGCAATCTCCACCTCCCCGGTTCAAGCAGTTCTCATTGCCTCAGCCTCCCGAGTAGCTGGGACTACAGGCCCACACTATCATGCCTGGATAATTTTTGTATTTTTAGTAGAGATGGGGTTTTGCCATGTTGACCAAGGCCATTGGTTACTTTAAATCTTGCTTTTTCCTTTTTGCATTAGCTTTTACATTAAAATTGTTAACCCCCTCTTATAGTGAACCCTTTATTCTTTACAGTGAAAGAGGGGGTTGACACACCTCTCTCCAGGTGAAGCCTATATCTGTAGGTTATGTAGCCATGTCAGAGGGAACATTCTCTAGACAGAATACCCTGGGGAAATTCACAGCCTTTTACTTCTTCACACTTGTGAACCTAAACATCAGAAGTGATGGCAGATGTCACTCTGTATCAGGTCAAGTCTGTCTTCTTGACTAGTTCTGTATACAGCAGGAGGATTGAGGAGTAAGGAGAAAGCTGGTCTCTGGGGAGCACAGAGTATATGACTGGGAGAAGATTCATTTAACATGACAATTGTACTCCATCTCATCCATCTCATGGGAGTTCAGAAATGCCTATATTCCTTCTTAAATTCACCAGGATTTTTGTTTTTTCTTTCACCCCCTTTTTGCCTTTCTTATTTTCATCCTTCCATTTCACTTATTTCCACCCATGTTTAGCAGTTTCTATCCTTTTCTTTCCTGGCGTTTTAGCGTCACACATAGAAACCTATCACCATCAACGAGCCTCACGCGTGGTCAGACAGCCTCTGACACATCCACACAGGGCTGCCAAAATGCACCACAGAAAGCCAAACAGAATCAGTAAGCTTTGATTCATCATTTCTACCCTGTGGTGCCCAATCCTAGACTCTTGCACGATACATCCTTTCCATCTGTCTATTTGGCAAAAACAACAGAAAAATGGGAGCTTATGTCTAAAAGAATTGAAGCACTTTATTCAGTGAAATATTTGAACTTAGAAAACACCATGGTATGGGATCATCAAAGCAGATTATGTTATTTTTTAATTTAAAAATTGTATCCAACAGCAACTCACGGCAATCCATCTAAAAAGGCTGAGATCTGTGCAACGAGGTAAAAGCTCGAGCTCTCAGTCCCTGGTCCTTCCTTTGGTCACATCCCAAATGAGTGTTTTTCTTTTCCCCGTGGGAGAGTTTGTTTGCCATCGTGTTCATCCTGGCCAAAGCTCGTGGCTTGCAGTGTTGACTGTCCTGCCTCTTGGTTGGGTGAATTTTTGAGAAGCTTTTCTTGGTGCCAGACCAACCTGTTACAGAGACTCTACTGAAGAACAGTCAGATGTACTTGACATGAACATTCCAAGAAAGTCGACTGAAACCCTTGGGCCTCCTGAAAATATTGATGCCCAAATAAAACCTTTTGTGAGAGAATAGAGCCAGAAACAAGAGTCATCTCCGAGGCTTTTACGTCGCTTTTATAAGATGATCGTGATTTATTTTCCCTTCTGAGTTTGACAAGTTCAAATGAATCATCCCCTTCCTCTCATGCTGGGTCCTGTTCCTCTCTGACACCCCAAGTCACTCTCTGATGCTACATCAGGTTGTTCAAATAAAAGGATTGTGAGGAAAAAAAAATCATCCACACAACAATTTGAAGTTTAGAAGAAATTACAATTAGACCCATTCGAAGTGGCTTCTCTCTCTTTTCTTAAAGCTTCTAAACCAATCTTCTTTGATTTTGCATGTGAGGATACTGAGTCCTGCAGAGGTCACTCGCTGAAGGTGATGCTCAGGTGTCCTGTCCTAAGACAATGACCTCTGTCCTCTGCCCTTCAACCTCTTTAGATCAACAAATTAAAGAAAAATGTTTTTGGGTTTGGAAAAGAAAGGAATTTAGCATAATGTCCTCTCCCCATTAGAATGGCAACTGGGATGTTTTGTGGGTCAGGAATACTTATTCTTCAGCTTATCCCCAGTGCTTAGTCAAACTGATATGCCAAAAAATGTCTTTAGCTGGAAACCAGGATCGGACAATCTAGTAAACAAGGATGAGCAAACAGAAAAATAGGGGCTGGAATTCAGAATTGGTCATTCACAACAATAACCTGCCCACCTTGGCCTGGTCTGGCTTACTAGCCAGTGCCCTCGATCTGTGCCTCAAGAGTCACTAGACTCTGCCATGCAAAATTCCCGATCGTGTTTGACTTGTGTTTGGCAGTATTAAGTCTCTGCATTGGCCAATGCCTCTGTGCTCCTGGACACTTGTGGTCGTGTCTGTGTGGCTCGTGGCCCCTGTCTTTGTATGTATACATTGTCATTCCTTTTTCTATTTGTCTGGGGTGCCCTGGGAGTGGTTATTATTGCATAAAGAATACTCCTTAGTAGGGGCGAACGAGTACTTTGTCATCCATGAGAACTGACTTAGGCACAAGAAGCAAATAACTAGCACAGCACTGGGGAAGTGTAGAAACCATGGGGTTCCCTGGAAACCCTGGTGGACCTCCACATCATCCATATTTTTAGAATGATTGATGGGAGAAAGTAAGTGGTAAAATAGCAAAAATTGCAGGTGACAAGAATGACTATGAATGAACAATTTCAAGGCAGTGGCAGTGTTCTTGTTATTCAAACACAAGTATATATCCATACACACTCACATGCATACAGACAGATGAGCTGCAGCCCAGACACCTGTTAATTAGTGGGGTTTTGGGGGGAAATCTCTCTCATTGCCGCACAGTGGGCATTAATTTTTAAATCCTCATATGCAGAAAAATCGGGAGACTTGCCTGTGGTCTCTTGAAGACATCAGCCCAGAGGTTCTGCTACAGCCCAGTAGGTATTATTAGGTGGAGGATATGGAAAGTGAACCAAAATGTTCACTTACTTTTCTAGAAAGCCACAGACCTAGAATATTCTACACAGTTTACAGAATTACAGAATTTTCAGAGAGGGACAGGTGACATGTTCAAAAGCACAGAGACACAATGCTGGTGGGTGAGAACCAGCTTCAAGGCTCAGGATTCCTCAGACTGGAAGGGCAAACGCTCTGTTAAACATTCCAACTCTGTTTTGAAGTACGGATAAAGTAAAAGGGCCTTGTTTAGTAAAATATCGGCTTTCTGAAACTAGCAGCCCTGCTCCCAAACTCGTGAAATTTGAAAGAAGTAAACTTTTATTTAGAGAGAGGAGGAAGGGAGATAAAGCCAGATTGACGCCAAGAGGTGCTATAGGTTGAAAGTGTGCCCTCCTCAGATAGAAGATGGACTGATCCAAGGTATGTCCTTGAGTCTGAGTCGAGGAATGCCATAAGACACACCTTAGTGCTGGAAACAGACTATTGAATTGCAGAAATAAAAAGCATCTGACTTAATTTATCCACTCCGGGTCCATTTAGTTACATTTTAATTTTAATTTTTTGAGACAAGGTCTCACTGCATTGCCCAGGCTGGAGTGCAGTGGCACAGTCATGGCTCACTGCAGCCTCAACCTCCCAGGCTCAAGCCATCCTACCACCTCAGCCTCCTGAGTAGCTGGGACCACAGATGTGCACCACCATGCATCGCTAATTAAAAAAACATTTTTTCTGTAGAGACAAGGTCTTGGTATGTTGCCCAGGCTGGTCTCAAGCTCCTGGGCTCAAACAGTCCTCCTGCCTCAGCCTCCCAAAGTGCTGGGATTACAGGCGTGTGTCACCACACCCAGCCTATTTACATTTTTAAATACCTGCTATTCGCTAGAAGCTGAACTGATATATTGATGACACACACCAGTCTCCTGCCCTCACGTTGTTTATGTGGAGGAGACAAAGATAAATAACTAATGACAAAGCTATATGGGAATGAAATAAGTGTCAAAATGTCATGCAGAGAATAGCAATTGCCTATGAAAACATTGGGAAAGGGATCATTGATTCTGGTGTGAGAGATGGAACGCTGTCTCGAGGATGTTAGCATCTGAACTTGACCTTGAAGAATAAGAAGAACTGGGATAAGGTGGAAATTAGGAGGGAGGAGTGTCTGGCCTGAGGAATCTGTCTGAGCCGGGAGAGGGGAAGTGGCAGGTGTGATGCTTGGGGGCTGGCAAGTTGTTAGGGGAAGCCAGAACGTGGGATGTGGGAGCATCGGTGGGAGAGGAAGCTGGAAGAATATGGCACAGATCATCTGTGGCATGAGTTTAGCCTCATGTTGTAGGGTTAAGAGTCCTTAATGGGTTCTGAAGATGGAGGTGGCTTGGTCTTGTCCATGTTTTAAGAAGATGATGCTGGAGCAATGGCAAGAAGCAACGGAGAGCTGAGAGGTAGAGCTGGAGCTGGATTGATGGCTGTGGCAGACACAGATTAGGTGCCAGGTCCCATTGAAGCTCAGCCTCTGATAGACGCCGTGGGCAGGGGCTACAGTAAGGATCCAGGCATTGAAGGTCACTGTGGCACACGTCAGTACAGATCATCTTCACATTGGGGGTTTCCAGGATCACCTTCGCACTACAAAGCTGAGGACACTGTTGCATATTTTAATTTGTTTTTCTCCTCCTCTTTTTTTGTGACTCTTCTGTATTTATGTTTTGGTCAAAATAACTCTTTAAGAGCCATTGGAACTTAACATTTCTTTGTGGCATTCAGATGACAATTCACATTACTAATCTGCAAGTACTTTTGCTGATACCCTGTGAGTATCTATGGGCCTGTCTTTAACACCATCCTGTATCATTCCAAAACCTTTACTGCATTGAGAAATAGGTTCTGCTAATAATGGTTGCCCATTCAACCATGCTTTTTTTTTTAAATAGCCATTTCTCTCTATTGCCCAGGCTGAGGTGCAGTGGCCTGATCATAGCTCACTGTAACCTTGAACTCTTGGACCCAAGTGATCCTCCTGCTTTAGCCTCCTGAGTAGCTAGGACTACAGGTATGTGCCACCATGCCCAGTTTATTTTTTAATTTTTTGTAGAGGTAGGGTTTCACTATGTTGCCCAGGCTGGTCTCAAATGTCTGGCTTCAAGTGATCCTCCCACCTTAACCTCCCGAAGTGCTTCAACCATATGTTAATATGACCAGGATGATTACATTGAATACAAAGAAAATGTAGTACTCTGCTTATTTTATTACTGTAGGTAGCACTCATTTGAGTCTGCCTTGTATTTATGTTGGTTTACTGAATGTCTGTTTCTAGATAGACAGTCAATTACTTGAGTACAAAGATTGTACTTTGTCTTTCGATCGTTTCCTGTGTTAAAGAAAAAAATTATTCTGACACTTACTAAAACTGTAAGGAAGACTTTATTAACAGGATTCTTGCTGAAGGCAGGCCAAGGACATAGACATCAAGGGTGGAAGGTAAGGAACTTGATCAGTTATCAAGGGTGATCAGATATCAGGGGTGCAGGGACTCTGGCTAAACTGACTTAGTAGGATTATTGCTACAAATAAACAGGCTGAAGACAGGGCTCAAGGGCAAGGAAGAGGGCTCAGAGGAGCCCATTAAGATTTGCTCAAGGAAGAGAGTCTTTGTCACCCCCAAACCCTAGAACTGTTTGTTACATGTATTAAAACTGGAAAACATGTAGTTACGGGATGAAGTGTTCTGTAATGCCCATGCAAAACCTGTTTCCAGATCAGGAAGCCTCACGAGAGACTGTTTCGTCACAGTCAGGGGGAACGCTCAGTGAAGGAGGCAGCCAGTGCGTTAACAGGTGGCAGAAGAAAGGGGGTTTTGAGAGCATGGTCCCCATCAGACACATCTGCTCCAAACTTGACTACTCAATTTACTTATATTTTGGTAAAAAAAAAAATAATAAGTTTGGGGTTTTGGTTTTAATTTGAGAAAGCATTAACCCTTAAAGGGAAATCTGTTTTCCCTTGGTAGTTTTTCAAACTTATTAGGATCCTTTTATTCTTTTTTTTTTTAAAGATAAATACAGAAACAACTACCTTCAGGATCCAGTGATTGAAAGTAGCTCAGCAAGAATTTTATAAAGGAAAATAAATAGAGAGAGAAGAATGGACTATGATAGTACCATGAATTGAAGTAGGACGATAGATTATTTTCTACATTCAGACTTTTAAAAGGTGCTTCTAATGAGCCACAGTGGTGTTATTTATTTGTCCTGTGGTCTTCAGACCTTGAAGGCTTAAGAGTAGAAGAACTGAATAAAGGTGGATAATATCAAGCATGGAATCTTTATGAAAAGGTAAATGAGACATCCTTGCCCCCATGGCTAATTTCATTGTTTTACTTGGAAAAGGATTAACTGCTCAGAAATTTTTTTAGTAGAAAACAGAAACTTAAGAGAAAGCGGTAAAGTTCCTCTTTGAGTTAGACCCTAGAGACTACAAGGAAAGTATGTTTTGAGGTTTCATCTGAAATTGAAATATGTTAAAATGTTAGGAAACTAAAAATCAAGTGGATTGAACATCAGAGTTTCGATATTCTTTTTGTTATTTTCATATCACACAAGGTTGTTTGTACTTGGGGACAGGGTGTACCATAATCAGAATGCTCTTCAGTGGTTAGTTCCAATAGTACGCACCCACCAGGCAATTCAAAAGGACCTACAGTATACTGGGATTTTTATTAGCTGATACCAGCAATCCTGCCTCCCACTGATGTCATACAGTTGCACATGGAGGCTTCGTGTGGAAAGTGTGTGTCTGAGTGGCCAGTGGAGAGGTCAGAGAACAGTCCTGGTGCCTATTAAGACCGCACAGGTTTCTCTTCTTTTCCCCCTTCCCTGTCGCTGTGCTGTGGTTATTGGTCAGCACTGTCTTTTTATCGTGTATGAATAAGGAATATGAAGGAATATGAAGTGGCTGAGCTTGTTTCACTGGCACAGCCGAGACTCTTGAAAGCCAAGTGACTGTTTTGTTACCAGCCAAAGTAACGTGTTCAGAATGCATTATGCTGCTTGGGGCAATGAGGTTAACTTAGTGAGGAGGCTGTGCGGTCTACTGGAGGGATCATGATCTGCACTTGCAGGAACATGATTTATCTTTTGCTTTTTATGGTCCATTTATTCCCCCCCTTCCTTCTTCACCCCACAGCACCCTGTAGAAATCATAATTCTTCATAAAGTAGCATTTGTCATGATGGAAATGAGAGCATTGAATCTGGAATTTTATGAATGCACTATCGCACCCAGTAGTCTAGGTATAGAAGAGGTAAAAAACGACCTTGACAATGATTCGTAAGGTTTGATCTCATACTGAGTCTGCTTTTTTTGTTTGTTTTTTAAATTTATTTTGCAGACTTTTAAACATAGAAACAGAAAGTTCATCCTGAGGGAAGCAAGATGAGTAGTGGCTTCTCAGGGGACAGAAGGTAGAAGTTAAACATATAGTTGTCTGGTTTCTTAATGCTGCAAGAGATTCCTGAGACTTGAAATTGCTAGGATAAATGGCCAGGCACTGAATTCATGGTTACTGTAATTAGTCATGTCACTTGGGTACTTTAAACTCCAAATCAATGAAAGTTAATTGTGAACTGACTTATCAGTGCAGGCATGTACAAACATGCTCATTGTTATTCTACTTTAAAAGTCAATCAATTTTTGGCCAGGTGCTGTGGCTCACTCCTGTAATCCCAGCACTTTGGGAGGCTGAGGCAGGCGGATCACCTGAGGTTAGGAGTTTGAGACCATCCTGCCCAACATGGTGAAACCGCGCCTCTACTAAAAATACAGAAAAATTAGCTGGCCTGGTGGCGGGCGCCTATAATCCCAGCTATTTGGTAGGCTGAGGCCGGAGAATCTCTTGAGCCCAAGAGGAGGAGGTTGCAGTGAGCCAAGATTATGCCACTGCACTCCAGCCTGGGTGACAAGAGTGAAACTCTGTCTCAAAAAAAAAAAAAAAGTCAATCGTTTTTATGCTTTCATAGTAGTTATTCTCCTCCCTCATGAAGCTCAGAATTGCAAATTGCTTCTTCCCTCCTGTAGAGAAACGCAGAAGCTATCTGTGGTGCCGAGACCCAGGAAGTCAGAGTCAGGAAAACAGGCACTAGTGCCACCAGGGAACGCAAACAGAGTCCGTGTCTGTGGCTTGAATTCAGCTGGCACCCAGAAGCTAACCTCCTGTGTAGGCTCCTTTGTGAGCAAAATCTGGGTTTCAGATCTTCATTCTGTTGTGGCTTTGAGAGCCCAGTGCACGCTCTAGGGTCACACCGAGACGGGGCTGACTCAGAGGAAGGATCCCGCCTATTGAGTCATCACCCCACTTCCTGTGGGTCCAGAGTTTTCTTTGGAGGCTTCTCATTCAAGTGGTCCCTGGCCTTAGCCTGAAAGGTCTGGGAAATGCAGAAAGGTGAGAATTGAACATTTTCAGGTCATATTTGCTTCTACATTTCATACCTGCAGAAAGGCATCATTTCATCCCATGAACAGTTTATGTCAAGGAGAAATAGAAAGCTGTGGTGGAAAAAACTCAGAGCTTTCTGTTATGACACTTATTGATTGACTGATTGAGACAGAGTCTCACTATGTCTCCCAAGTTGGAGTGCAGTGGCACGATCACGGCTCACTGCAGCAACTTCCTGGGCTCAAGTCATCCTCCCTTCTGAGACTTTCAAGTAGCTGGGATTACAGCACACATGAGCACACCCAGCTAATTTTTGTATTTTTAGTAGAGACAGGGTTTCACCATGTTGGCCAGGCTGGTCTTGAACTCCTGGGCTCAAGTGATCCACCCGCCTCAGCCTCCCAAAGTGCTGGGATTACAGGTGTGAGCCACTGCACCTAGCCTTTCTTTTTGAACTTTGTTGTTTGAAAAGATAATTTCAGAATGTAAGTGATGAGAATGAGTAGGAAATTTTTTAATTACCCAGAAGCCAAAAGACATCCCCAAATCATTGGGTGTTTTCTTTTGGAAGGTACAGCTTTATCTTCTGTTTATAAAGTCTTAGACTTGATGGCTTTTGGTCAAAGATCACTATAAGATTTACAAACTCTACACTCAATAGTGTAAAAAAAAATGTACATGTAGAAAAAAATGCTGGAAGAAAATATGCTCAACTATTCACAGTGGATAGTTATTGCTGAGAGGTATGAATATGGCTGATTTTTCCTTCCTTTGTATACTTTTCTGTGTTTAACACACTGGGCATATATAAGTTTATTAAAAAAACAGTTTTCAAAAAAAATTAATAAAACTTTATTGGAAGTGCAAGGTAGCACTGATTTCAGAGCATGGAAAAAGTTACTCTTTGCAAAACAATTTCGTAAATGACCAGCAATATCATTTTGGTGCCTAAAATTATTAACTCCAATTTTTTAAAGGAGCTAATGCAGAAAGAAAGACTAAAAGTTACATACATGTCTAATTTACCTTTTTTTCCTGAAATTGATCTTAAATGAGTGGATTCAAGTAACCCCCCCGACCTCTCACCAAGGAACATCTGCTGCAAAGGGCAAAATAAAAGATCATGTTTAAGGTTATCTAGTTCTAGAACTCTGTGACTCAGACCTCCTTGACTTGAACCCAGTGATGTCAGGTTGGGATTGTAGCCCTGTGATATTTACACATCTCCTCAAATCACTCCCCTTGTATTTGCCACTTTGCTGACATATAGACTTACTATAGGGGTCAGTGTCTGCCTCTCAGAGATTTATAATCTAAGACAGGTGTCAGTAGTGCAGGTGCTTGTAAAATGATGCATACAAACATTGTATTTTAATAGGTTTACCGTTCTCACAGCAGTTCAGGTTAAGGATCGGTACCTAGGAAGACATGCTCAAGAAGTATCAGAATTCTTAAGCCCTTACAAACTCACTGTGCTGACTCCGCAACACTGTAAGGAATATCATGGCAGGCTGGGTGCCGTGGCTCATGCCTATAATCCCAGCACTTTGGGAGGCCAAGGCGGGCAGATCATCTGAGCTCAGGAGTTCAAGACCAGCCTGGCCAACGTGGTGAAACCCCCTCTCTACCAAAAATGCAAAAATTAGCCAGACATGGTGGCGTGTGCCTATAGTCCCAGCTACTCGGGAGGCGGAGGTGGGAGGATCACTTGAGCCCAGGAGGCGGAGGTTTCAGTGAGCTGAGATCATGCCACTGCGCTCCAGCCTGGGAGACAGAGCGAGGCCCTACCTCGAAAAAAAAAAAAAAAAAGAAAAGAAATATCATGGTAGACCACACAGGACAATCTGTAACTATAACTGATTAGCTAGGACTCTTTGTGGCAGTTGGTTTAATGCTTGGTCAGGAAGAAGGAGACACAAGAAACATTTGATCATGTGAGATTAAAACTTTAAAAATGAGTTTAAAAATTAGAACTGTATTTTCTGAATTTTTGACAACCACTATTGTTCAGAATGTGGATAATTCATTTTATACCTAAAATGAAGTGGGCTTTCTGAAGCAGAGATTCTCCAGGGCAGACACTGCATGCCGTGTTTCTCCTTTGTGACTGCATAGGCATCAGTTCAGAGATTCATTGTGTCTTTCCCAGCATCTCCTTTTTATATTTACAAGAGGTCACAAGAGGACAGTTAAAACTGATGACGCCTAAGGACTGATCACACGTAATAGAAGAGCCGCTGCAGCCGGTTCCCATTAGAAGGGCCTCCAAGAACAACACACACAGGAACTCGCCTGCTCTTCTCCTGATGGTCCACAGTCACCCCTGCCCTTTGAGCAGGAGGAGCGTGACCTCCTGTCACAGCTACAGCCACAGCCACAGCCACTCCCCTGACCACCTAGAAAAAGGGTTTGTAGTGTGAATGGGGATAAAATAGCAAACACTCATCAGAGACTGCCATGCAGGGAGGGTTCTGTTGGACTCCGAGATAATTATTAAGTGGCAATTATTGAACTTGTGGTCAACATTCCATTTAAAGCATTAAAGTCTGTTGTTTTAGCCCTGACTAAGCAGTAGGCTTCTATGGATTGGGTATTTTTTTTTTTTTACCCACCCAAATGTGTTTTATGTTGAGATGTTTCGAGTCTTTTGGGGGGTTGGGGGTGGTGCAGGTCGTGAGGGGCAAGAGCTGCTGCATAGGAGATAATTCTCTTTAATTGATTAATGTTTTTGCTTTATTCAACAGCTATTGAATTAGGCAGTCTGTACCTTTAGTGTTTTCCAGAACAAATGTGTCGAAGTGGCAGAAGGGTGGAAGAATTGAAAATTATTCTTGCACAGTTGCACCTGAGTTGTATTATTGCTCCATGTCTCCTTATGTGCACAAGTTTTACACAGTTATCTTGTCTTCCTATCTCAATTGTGAATAAGTCAGAAGTTCCCTGTTAATGTTGTATGTATCGCCTCAAAACACCTCCTTCGTTGCTAAGCAGAGGAGTTAGAAGCACAGACTTCGAAGCACAGTCGAAATGGCCCTTTGAGTGACACCTGGTGAGGCCAGGAGTCCGGCTTTATCGAGGCAGCAGCAGTGCATGCTCTCCAGTGTGAGACTGGTCATACCCTCGAGTGGCAAGGGAAGGTGAATGTCTCTGCAGTGGGTTGGAACCATCTGCAGGGCCGTTAGGCATCCAACTTTAATAACATTGTGTCAGGTAATCAGTGTGAGCTACTGTCTAACGGGGAAAGAAATGTATGGATTGGGTCTGTGGACAACAACAAGGTAACTAAGAAAAATAAGGCAAGTTTCATATAAAAAAGATACCTTAGAATAAACACCTGAAGCAAGTGTATTAGTCAGGGTTCTCTTAGAGGGACAGAACTGATAGAAGAGATATATATATGTGTGTATGTGTATATATACGTGTGTGTGTATGTGTGTGTGTGTATATCCTATAAACATATATGTGTGTGTGTATATATATGTACACACACACATATATGTTTATAGGATATATATACACACACATACACACACACACACACATATACATAGGGGAGTTTATTAAGTATTAACTTACACGATCACAAAGTTCTGCAATAGGCCATCTGCCAGCTGAGGAGCAAGGAGAGCCAGTCCGAGTCCCAAAACTGAAGAACTTGGAGTCTGATGTTCGAGGGCAGGAAGCATCCAGCATGGGAGAAAGGTGTAGGCTGGGAGGCTAGGCCGGTCTCTCCTTTTCATATTTTTCTGCCTGCTTTATATTCGCTGGCAGCTGATTAGATTGTGCCCACCAGATTAAGGGTGGGTCTGCCTTCCCCAGCCCACTGACTCAAATGTTCATCTCTTTCAGCAACACCCTCACAGACACATCAAAAATCAGCACTTTGTATCCTTCAATCCAATTAAGTTGACACTCAGTATTAACTGTCACAGCAAGAAAAGGTAGAGTCAAACCTTGGTCATCTCCAGCTACCTCAAGCTGCCATACAAATACATTGAGAATCACGTCGTTGGAGGACCTTAGAGGCCATCAGACTCACACAAGGCGTCCCAGTGATTACTCTAATATCCCAAAGCCAGATGTGCCAGAGAAAGAACCAAATCCTATGCCTGGGGATTCCCCATCCAGTCTCACCCTGTTTGAAATGCCAGTGAGCGCTGATAGAGTCTTTATTTATCTGTTCAAAAAACATAGAAAGTATCCATTTCCTCAACTCTAGGTGTAAACCTAGCAAGAGTATACCTTAATTAGAGAAGTCAGCAGGGGTTTCACAACATTTTATTCTATTTTCAACCTCTGTGAGACTCCAACAACAATTTTCAGTCCATCACTGACAATCACATTATTTTTACAGAAGAAACAAAGTAAGCATAAAGTAGACACAGACTCTCCCAGCCTATTACCTGCCAATCAGTCATAGACTTTGACACAGTCATTCATTCTGCCGTTCAACACTACTTATTTGGGGCCTAGAATTGTTCTGGGTGCAGTGAGCACAAAGGAAAGAGGATGCCTGCATACCTGGAACTTTCAGTTGTCAACTGAGGGACACAAGCGACCCATTATGGTGTGGTAGGAGGGCTGCTCTGATGGCGGAGGCGCAGAGCTGGGGACATACATTGCAGACCAGGTTTCAGATGGGCACTCACTGTGTGACCTGGGGTGAGTAATGAAATTCTCTCTGCCTCCGTTCCTTCGTCTCTGTAGAAAAGGGGAACTAGCTGGGCATGGTGGCTCACATCTATAATCCCAGCACTTTGGGAGGCTGAAGAGGGTGGATCACCTGAGGTCAGAAGTTCGAGACCAGCCTGGCCAACATGGTGAAACCCCGTCTCTACTAACAATACAAAAATTAGCCAGGCATGGTGGCACGCACCTGTAATCCCAGCTACTTGGGAGGCTGAGGCAGGAGAATCACTTGAACCCAGGAGGCGGAGGTTGCAGTGAGCTGATACCGCGCCATTGCACTCCAGCCTGGGCAACAAGAGTGAAACTCTGTCTAAAAAAACAAAGTAGGGGGTAGAGAACTAATAGAATCTGCTATGTAAGGTGATCACAGGACCAAATGATAAAGCTGTTCCCACATTCCTTGCCAGTAACACATGATAGTTATGGTTGCTGTTGTTGGTTTTAGACATGTAGAATGAGAGATGTCATGTGAGGAGCTCAGGAAGGAGCACTTGGCTGGAGAGGGGCTAGATCTGCATATCGCCAAGATCACGGAGTGAACTGAGACCTTGATTTTGCTAAGATCAAGGGAGTATAGAAGAAGAAGAAGTGTAAAATGTAAAAATGTAAGGCAAAAGAGGAAAATAAAAATTAAAAAAGAGATAGCAGCCGGGCATGGTGGCTTATGCCTGTAATCCCAGTACTTTGGGAGGCTGAGGCAGGTGGATCACTTGAGATCAGGAGTTTGAGACCAGCCTGGCCAAGATGGCGAAACCCCATGTCTACCAAAAACATAAAAATTAGTTGGGCATGGTGGTGCGTGCCTGTAGTCCCAGCTACTCAGGAGGCTGAAGCAAAAGAATTGCTTGAACCCAGGAGGTGGAGATTGTAGTGAGCTGAGATCACACCACTGCACTCCAGCCCGGGCAACAGAGCAACACTTTTTCTCAAAAAATAAATAAACAAATAAAAATAAAATAAAAAAGAGATAGAGACTAAAAGACCTTTAGAGAAGTCCATGGCCTTCAGCCCATATCTAAGGAAACAGATTTGCAGGAGGGGCTTTCAAGCTTTTCCACCACCTGACACAGTAATAGTTCTTTCATTGCAGCCCAGTGTGCACACACCAACATTTAAACAACTAAAATATACTTACATGCTGGATGTGACCTGTCAAACTGATTTCATGACCCACCGTGGATAGCAATTCACGGTATGGAAGACGCCAAGCTAGAGGATTACAGTATTTATCAGACATCACTCTGCAAGTTGGTTCCAGAGCCAACAAGTTGGTTATTTAACATCCCTGCTTGAAGATGGGTGAGAGTCATGCTCCCATTCAACAAGTCTTTATTGAGCACCTACTCTGCCAAGTAATTCAGTAAGCCATGATTGGATCATGATGGGCAGCTTACAGGCTATGGGAGAAGGAACGGGGGTGGGGAGCTAACCCAGCCCAGGGATCAGAGAAAGGCTTCAGAGGAGCTGACATTGAGACGAGGGATGTGTAGGAGCAGCCAGGGGGAGGCAGGTGGGAGGGAGAATGGGATGGCTGAGGGGGAGGGAAGAATCTGTAGCTCTCAAGGAGACGCCTTGTGTCTGGAATCTAGAATGGAGAAGAGGAGGTGAGGGACCAGACCATGGAGGGCCTTTAAAGAAAAACTAAGGAGACAGGGATTTGGCCAAGGGATGATGGGAAGCTGTGGAGGAGAGACAGGGTCAGAGCCGCATCTTCAGAGGTCCCTCCATCTGTGAAGCAAAATGGACTCGAGGGGACAACGATAAGGTCAAGAGAGATCAAGTAGTAATAGGGATTCAGCAAACTCCATGAGAAGTAATACTGGTCTGCACTAGGCGGTGGGTCTGGGAAGTGATAGATGGATATAATTGATACATAGGAGACAGAATCAGCTGGACAAGGTGATTGATTGAAAATAGAGGAATAGGGGAGAGAGAAGCATCAGAGATAATGCCAAGTCTCGGTGAGAAGAGCCATTAAGAAATGGAGCATTGAAGGAACAGCCTTGTGGAGTGTCAGGGACTAAATGATGAATTCATTTCTGAACGCACTGAGATTGAAGCACCTGCCAGCCACCCAACGAGCACTAGCTGGTGGGCAGTTGACTTTGCCTATTTCAGGCCAAGGAGAGAAGTCTCAGGTAGGAACATTGACCCGGTGTTGGCACTGTCGACAGGAAGAAAGGAATTGAAACTGCAGGAGTAGATGAGAGATCTCCAGAGGAAACGGCTGCCAGCAGTGCACAGTAGGAAATGCATCCTGTCCTGCAGCCCAGTCTACAGACATGTTAGTGCACACACACTCCTACAACAGATGTATCCCCACTGCATGCATGATGGCATTTTTCTATTCTGTTTATAAAAATTGTTGGTTGTAATGTTCTAAATTGTTTTCATGACACACTGATGTCTTAGGGAATATGTAGAATGAGAAGACAGGTGAAAGTCAAGAGCTGAGCTTTCAAGGACTACACAGACATTCTGTTTTCTTGTTTTCCTGTTGGATCCACTTACCCACACCCCGCTTCATGTCACAGTAGAGGTGATGTCATGGCAGCATTTCTCAAAATGTCCTATGGAGGACTTTGTAACATGAACCTCAAAAGCAAGGTTCTGTAGGCAAAAACATTTGTTAAGTTCTGTAATGCCACTGTCCCTTTGGAGATTTTTAGCATACATTGACAAAGTCTTTGAGAAATTCTATAGCTAAAAAAGAGAGAGAGTTTAATTTTGTTTTCTAGAGTCATTTCAATATAAAGAGTTTTTTATACACAGCACTTATTAACATCTGGAAGAAATAGTGTTCCTTAGAGTATACTTTCAGTAACATAGCATTAGCTTGTCCATTTCCAAACCTACACTGTTTTAGAATGAGTGTTGGTAATCATCAGGATAGGCACTGGGAAAGGATTGGAAGCAGTGGGATTTGTTTTTAGGGAGGTCATAGGGAATTTAAGGACTTAAAGATCAAGAAGGCATCTAATAGGGTTCTATGTAAAGATAAGAGACAACTAAAACAATCAGGTAAGAAACCTTTTGATCCAATAATTCTGTTAAATCTTCCAAGATATGTACATCAAATTATATAGGCATCCCTTGGAGCTATTGCGGCTTCGGTTCCAGACCACCACAATGAAGCAAATTCCACATGAAAGCAAGTGACACACACTTTTTGGTTTTCCAATGCATATAAAAGTTACGTTTGGGCTGGGTGTGGTAGCTCACGCCTATAAGCCTACCCCTTTGGGAGGCTGAGGCAGGAGGATTGCTTGAGCCCAGGAGTTTGAGATCAGCCTGGGCATCATGCCAAGACCTCATCTTTACAAAAAATAAAATAACTAGCCAGGTGTGGTGGTAGCATGTCTGTGGTCCCAGCTACCCAAGGCTGAGGTGGGAGGATTGCTTGAGCCCAGGAGGTCAAGGCTGCAGTGAGCCATGTTCACATCACTGTACTCCAACCTGGGCAAAGGAGCAAGACCCTGTCTCAAAAAAAAAAAAAAAAAAGAAAAAAAGAAAAAAAATGTTATATTTGCTCTATACTATAGTCAATTAAGTGTGCAATATATTATGACTTAAAAAACAGTGTATATACCTTAATTAAAAGATACTCCATTGCTAAAAAATGCTAATGATCATCTGAGCTTTCAAAGAGTTGTAATCATTTTGTGGATACAGGATCTTGCTTCTGTATTGATGGCTGCTGGCTGATCAGGGTGGTGGTTCCTGAAGGTTGGGCAGGTTGCAGCAATTTCTTAAAATAAGACAGGAATGAAGTTTGCCACATCAGTTGACTCTTCCTTTCATGAAAGATTTGTCTGTAGCATGAGATGCTGTTTGATAGCATTTTACTCACAGTAGAACTACTTTCAAAACTGAAATCAATCCTCTCAAACTCTGCTTTTGCTTTATCCACTAAGCTTATGTAATATTCTAAGTCATTTGTTGTCACTTCAACAATGTTCACAGCATCTTCACCAGGTATAGATTTCATCTCAAACACTTTATTTGCTTATCCATAAGAAGCAGCTCCTCATCTATTGAAGTTTGATCATGAGATTACAGCAATTCAGTCCTGTCTTCATGCTCTACTTCTAACTCTAGTTCTCTTGCTATTTCTACCACATCTGCAGTTACCTTCCCCACTAAGGTCTTGAACCCCTCAAAGTCATCCATGAGGGTTGAAATCAACTTCTTCCAAACGACTGTTAATGTGGATAGTTTTACCTCCTCCCATGAATCAGGAATGTTCTCTTAATGGCATCTAGAATGGTGACTTCTTTCCAGAAGGTTTTCACTATCCTTTGCCCAGATCCATCAGTGGAATCACTGTCTATGGCAGCTATAGCCTTATGAAATGTATTTCTTAAATAGTAAGACTTGAAAGTAGAAATTACTCCTTGATCCATGGACCGCAGAATGGATATTGTGTTAGCAGTCATGAAAACAACATAAATCTCCTCGTACCTCTCCATCAGAGCTCTTCGGCGACCAGGTGCATTGTCAATGAGCAGTAATATTTGAAAGAAATCTTTTTTCTGAGCAGTAGGTCTCAGCAGTGGGCTTAAAATATTTTCAGTAAGCCATGCTGTATACAGATGTGCTGTCATCCAGGCTTTGTTGTAACACAGGCAGAGTAAACTCAGCATAATTCTTAAGGACCTGAGGACTTTCTGAATGGTAAACGAGCATTGGCGTCAGCTTAAGTTCGCCACCTGCATTAGCCCCTAACAAGAGAATCAGCCTGTCCTTTGCAACTTTGAAGCCAGACATTTACCTCTCTTTTCTAGCTGTGAAAGTCCTAGATGGCACCTTCTTCCAATAAAAGACTATTTTGTCTACCTTGAAAATCTGTTGTATAATGTAGCCACCTTCATTAGTGATCTTAGCTAGATCTTCTGGATAAGTTGCTGCAGCTCCTACATAAGCACTTGCTGCTTTACCTTGTACTTTTATATTTTGGAGACAGATTCTTTCCTGAAACCCCATGAATCAACCTCTGTTAGCTTCCAGCTTTTCTTCTGCAACTTCCTTACCTCTCCCAGCATTCATGGAATTCAAGAGTGAGAGCCTTGCCCTGGATTAGGCTTTTGCTTAAGGGAATGTTGTGGGTGGTTTGATCTTCTTTCCAGACCACTCAAACTTTCTCCGTATCAGCAATAAGGCTGTTGCACTTTCTTATTATTCTTGTATCCACTCAAGTAACATTTTTTAATTTCCTTTAAGAACTTTTCCTCTACATGCACAACTTGGCTAACTGATAGAGGAAGCCTAGCTTTCTTGGCCTGAGCTGGTAGCAAGCCTTCCTCACTAAGCAATGCTGTTGATTTACCAAGAGAGAGGTGTGACTGTTCCTTTCACTTGAATAGTTAGAGGCCATTGTAGGGTTATTAATTGGCCCAATTTCAGTATTGTTTTGTTTCAGGTAACAGGGAGGCCTGGAGGCAAGGGAGAAAGGAAAGACCAGTGGATAGAGCAGTCAGGACACACACATTTATTGAGTTTGCCATCTAATATGAGTGCAGTTTGTGGTGTCCCAAAACAATTAAAATAGTCACATTAAAGATCACCTATCACACATCACCATACCAGATATAATAATAATGAAAAAGTTTGAAATATTGCGAGAGTTACCAAAATGTGACAGAGACAGAGAGTGAGCATGTGCTTTTGGAAAAATGGTGCCAATAGACTTGCTTGACACAGGGTTGCCACAAACCTTCAATTTGTTAAAAAAAAAAAGAGGCTGCGCACGCAGAGCGAGCGCCTGCAGCCTCCCTGCCCCTCCCGCAACGCTCGACCCCAGGATTCCCCCGGCTCACCTGCCCGCCATGGCCGACAAGGAAGCAGCCTTCGACAACACAGTGGAAGAATGAGTGATCAACAAGGAATACAAAATATGGAAAAAGAACACCCCTTTTCTTTATGATCTGGTGATGACCCATGCTCTGGAGTGGCCCAGCCTAACTGCCCAGTGGCTTCCAGATGTAACCAGACCAGAAGGGAAAGATTTCAGCCTTCATCGACTTGTCCTGGGGACACACACATCGGATGAACAAAACCATCTTGTTACAGCCAGTGTGCGACTCCCTGATGATGATGCTCAGTTTGATGCATCACACTACGACAGTGAGAAATAAGAATTTGGAGGTTTTGGTTCAGTTAGTGGAAAAATTGAAATAGAAATCAAGATCAACCATGAAGGAAAAGTAAACAGGGCCCGTTATATGCCCCAGAACCCTTGTATCATCACAACAAAGACTCCTTCCAGTGATATTCTTGTCTTTGACTATACAAAACATCCTTCTAAACCAGATCCTTCTGGAGAATGCAACCCAGACTTGCGTCTCCATGGACATCAGAAGGAAGGCTATGGGCTTTCTTGGAACCTAAATCTCAGTGGGCACTTACTTAGTGCTTCAGATGACCACACCATCTGCCTGTGGGACATCAGTGCCATTCCAAAGGAGGGAAAAGTGGTAGATGCAAAGACCATCTTTACAGGGCATACGGCAGTAGTAGAAGATGTTTCCTGGCATCTACTCCGTGAGTCTCTGTTTGGGTCAGTTGCTGATGATCAGAAACTTATGATTTGGGATACTCGTTCAAACAATACTTCCAAACCAAGCCACTAAGTTGACACTCACACTGCTGAAGTGAACTGCCTTTCTTTCAGTCCTTATAGTGAGTTCATTCTTGCCACAGGATCAGCTGACAAGACTGTTGCCTTGTGGGATCTGAGAAATCTGAAACTTAAGTTGCATTCCTTTGAGTCACGTAAGGATGAAATATTCCAGGTTCAGTGGTCACCTCACAATGAGACTATTTTAGCTTCCAGTGGTACTGATCACAGACTGAATGTCTAGGATTTAAGTAAAATTGGAGAGGAACAATCTCCAGAAGATGCAGAAGACGGGCCACCAGAGTTGTTTATTCATGGTGGTCACACTGCCAAGATACCTGATTTCTCCTGGAATCCCAATGAACCTTGGGTGATTTGTTCTGTATCGGAAGACAATATCATGCAAGTGTGGCAAATGGCAGAGAACATTTATAATGATGAAGACCCTGAAGGAAGCATGGATCCAGAAGGACAAGGGTCCTAGATATGTCTTTACTTCTTGTGATTTTAGACTCCCCTTTTTTCTTCTCAACCCTGAGAGTGATTTAACACTGGTTTTGGGACAGATTTTATTCAGCTATCCCTCTATATAATAGGTACCACCGATAATGCTATTAGCCCAAACAGTGGGTGTTTTCTAAATATTAATGGGGGGGGGGCTTGATTCAACAAAGCTACAGAGTTACATTGAAATTTTCTTCAGGAATTTTCTAGTAACCCAGGTCTAAAGTAGCTACAGAAAGGGGAATATTATGTGTGATTATTTTTCTTCTTATGCTATATCCCCAAGTTTTTCAGACTCATTTAAGTAAAGGCTAGAGTGAGTAAGGAATAGAGCCAAATGAGGTAGGTGTCTGAGCCATGAAGTATAAATACTGAAAGATGTCACTTTTATTCAGGAAATAGGGGAGATTCAAGTCATATAGATTCCTACTCAAAAATCTCGACACCTGACTTTCCAAGATGCACATTTTCATACGTAGACCAGTTTCCTCTTGGTTTCTTCAGTTAAGTCAAAACAGCACGTTCCTCTTTCCCCATATATTCATATATTTTTGCTTGTTAGTGTGTTTCTTGAGCTGTTTTCACGTTGTTTATTTCCTGTCTGTGAAATGGTGTTTTTTTTTTGTTGGTGTTTTTTTTTTTTTTTTAACTTGGGACCGCCAAGTTGTAAAGATGTATGTTTTTACCTGACAGGTATACCACAGGTAGATTGTCAAGTTGAGAAGAGTGAATCAATAAATTGTATTTGTTTTAAAAATTAAATTAATCCTTGATAAGAGTTGCTTTTTTTTTAGGAGTTAGTCCTTGACCACTAGTTTGATGCCATCTCCATTTTGGGTGACCTGTTTCACCAGCAGGCCTGTAACTCTCCATGACTAACTGTGTAAGTGCTTAAAATGGAATAAATTGCTTTTCTACATTAAAAAAAACACATTTGCAATGCACAAGAAAATGAAGCTCAATAAAACAAGGTCTGAATATGCCTGTACCCAAAAGGCACAGATACAAATTTCTTTGTAAAAATATCACGTCGAAAAGAATTTTTTCAGCTAAGATCTACTCCGACAATTGGGAAGGAAAATATGTTCAAAATAATTATAACTGTCAAAGGCTCCAAACAGGACACTAATAAGGTGTCACATTGCAAAAGGAATAATTAACCAGCCTCACGGTCTCAGGGCTTATCTTAGGATATTTGCTTTTATATATGTTGGGCTATAATCTGCTTTTTTTTTTTTTTTTTGAGACACAGTCTCACTCTGTCACCCAGGATGGAGTGCAGTGGTGTATTCTTGGCTCACTGCAACTTCCACCTCCCAGGTTCAACTGATCCTTGTGCCTCAGCCTCCCGAGTAGCTGGGATTACAGATATGTGCCACCACGCCAACTAATTGTTTTGTGTTTTTAGTAGAGACTAAAAATGGGGTTTCGCCATGTTGGCCAGGCTGGTCTCAAACTCCTGGCCTCAAGTGATCCACCTGCCTCTGCCTCCCAAAGTGCTGGGATTACAGGCGTGAGCCAGCACACCCAGCTTTTAATCTGCTTTTGCAGCATCCTTTATATAGTTCTCATTTGAAAAGGGTGAAGGTTTGCTGAAGGAGTCCAGAATTTTTTCTTCTTGGTTTTTTACATCCTATCAATCAATTGCACACGATTTGGGGATTATTTTAACTTAAGATGAGTTTAAGAACCACAACGTATTATTGTAGGGATCTCTCTAGTTCAGAATAAAAGCTGCATCTATTTTTTTTCCAAATGCAGAAAATGTTCACTGTTCAAGTAATAAACACCATTGTTTAGTAGGTCACAATTGGATTTTACCACCATTGTTGAAGATAAATTTTTTCCACTCTCTTTTTGCTGACTACCTTTTCATGGCTGGTGGTAATGGCTCCAAGTCAGCAACTAGATTTTGCTTTGCCATTAGCATGCCACCAAGAAAATGGAAAATGTTTCTGTGCACACACGTGAAGGATCAGCTTCTGAAAAGAGCAGCTGCCTGCAGTGATGTGTGATGAGTGAGATGCTGTGGGTGGATGCACGTTGGACCAGACTTGCATCCAGGCATTTTTCTGTCACTCAGACAAGTAGTGCCAGGCACACATTGTTTCTGTGTACCACCTCCTCCTACTTCCATTATCTCAGAACATACACAGTACAGCAAAGGAAAACACAAGACCATGCCTTCCAAAGCACCAACGGAATTCCGTTTTCCTTGCCTCACCTTGTGCAGAGACAAATGCTGTATATATTTCTTCGAAGGGCAATGCAGCACTCAGTGCAACCCTAACATCATTCAGGAAGCAAAACAACTAGTCAGTTCCACATGTTGGTTTACCAATCTCAAGGCCCCATCTGTTCAGGAGCAAGCTTCTTATATGACTTGCAGCAAGCTCTCTCATCTGCTTCTGAAGTTTGTCACCTCTGTGGGAAAAATAATTGAACAGTACTGGAAGAAATGATCTGCCTTTGGGATTCAGCTTTTCACCACAGCACATTTCCAAATTAGAGAAGTTAGTAAACCTGGGGACATTTATCTTAAGACTGTGATCCAACAGTAAGCAAAAGGATTTTCTGTGGTAGTAGAACTATTAGATAATTAGGATACAAAAGAAGAAAGGAGAGGGAGAGAAGAGGCATTCAATGGAACATCCCCAGAGCCTCTTACACATGCCCCCTGTGCTCCCCGAGCTGTCTTTAGCCCACGTTCATGGCCAGGGGCCCTCTCTGCACTTCACCTGCCTCCTTTCTGTGGTCCCCACTATAGTTACATCATGGATTCACAGTCAGTGCTGGGCACACAGGAAGCTGCAGGGTATAGTTCCAGCATGAGAAATTCAGCTTTTTCCAGGTCTCCTCTGTGGCTAAAATAAGTGTCCTTTGAAAATAGGCTCTGCTGCTCTAGAATAGGCTGGCTTTCCCAGTACACTTCCCAACAATGCCTTATTGCCCAAAGCTGTTAGGACTTCCTGGAGAATAAAGCCATGCAGTTAGTTGCATTGACTCTGTCTACATCCTACGAGGTTTGGTTCTCACCAGTGTAAAGAGATCTTAGTGATATTTCTGTTTATCCCAACAGAAGTTCACCATCAGATAAGTGTTGGCTTAGCAAACACATTTGCTTTGCAGGCCAGAATGGATCAGTGGATAGCATTACTTCTTCTACTTAGAGAAAAACATTTTTCTCCCAGTGGGCGGTCGCCCCATTCATTGTTCAGCAGTCAGCCACACAGAAATGCAGTGATAGCAAATGAAGAGGGAGAGGATTTACTGCCCCACGAGAGAGCAAACAAGGCAGAGAAATGCTCCTGCCAGGGCCTCGCTTACTGCCCCCGCAAGGCCACACAGCTGGCTGGGCCATTAGGTGTCACTTGCAAACTTCCAGGACAAACTCACTTGGGACTGGGTTTCTCCAAGGCAAGAGGAGCTGCAGCAGTGAAGGCGAGAACAGCACCATTGAGATTTGCAGCCACCATTCCTGCAAGACTCCCGGCCTGGCTGCTTGTCCTTTGCCTGTTTATTCTGCCTCTTCACCCTGGTTCATCTCCCGTTACTCAGCCTCTTACCACTTACCTTGCTGCTCCGCCAGAGAACCGGCCACCGGGTGTCCGGTGGTCTCACTGCCTCTGATGCCCTGCAGTCCTCACCACACTGCCAGTTTAACATGGGCACAGCTCCTGGGAATTAGAGAAATACCCAAGAGCTACTGGGCAAAGCCACCATGGCTGAGGGACATTTAGGGGTTAGGTCTTTGGCTATGACTGAGTGGCAGAGGTGAGTCCTTGCTGGGTCTTCAGCAGCCCAGAGTGTCTCCGTGGGCCTCTTTCCAGCCCCAGAACCCTTAGATGTCAGAGTCAAAGCAGACCAAGTCCAAGGCAGCCTGGCTCTGCTGACGCATCCCTCCCTCCTTAAACTTTGGTAAGAGTGTCCACCTCTCTTTTATTTTAGGCTTTGTTGTAACTAAGTGTTGTTTTATTTATATATATAATATATAAATAAATAAATATTATTTTATATATATATATATATATGATGGAGTTTCTCTCTTGTTGCCCAGGCTGGAGTGTGGTGGCATAATCTCGGCTCACTGCAACCTGCAACTCCCAGGTTCAAGCGATTCTCCTGCCTCAGCCTCCCGAGTAGCTGGGATTACAGGTGTCTGCCACCACATCTGGCTAATTTTTTTGTATTTTTAGTAGAGGCAGGGTTTTACCATGTTGGCCAGGCTGGTCTCGAACTCCTGAACTCAGGTGATCCACCTGTCTCGGCCTCCCAAAGTGCTAGGATTACAGGCGTGAGCCACCGTGCCCAGCCCTGTTTTATTTTTATTTCGCGTAACTTCAAGGATGAGTAGTCAGTTCTGGGTAGTGTTTTAGCTGTGTTCACCAGCACCCAGCTGCCTCCTCAGCTAGAAACCCCCAAATCGTTCTTTCCTTTCATCAGTGTTCATCAGCCTAGATAGAGCGGTGAAGGAGGTCCATTCCCCACTGTGAGGGAGATTCACCTGGGGAGGAGGGCCACTGGCAGCAGACAAGAAACAGATCTTAGTTCTCACATCCAAATAAATGTTGGCTTTCACCCTCCTGTCCCATCATCACCAGTCTGGGTCCCAGACCAAGCACCTCTTCCCTACCACTCTGGCAAGAGTTGGTTTCCTGACTGTTTTTTGCCACTCTAGTCCACTATGCACATTCTTCCCAGATTGTTCTTCATAAATCCTCCACTCACAAGCTTGCAGCCTTTCCTATCACAGTCATATCCAATCTCAATTCCCCCGCCCAGTATAATGGGACTCGACTCTAGACACCTGACCTAATTTCTCTCCACTCCATGCACGCTTCCTTGAGCCAGCCTCTGTTCCTTTCTGAGCCCAGAGCAGGCTGAGCTCTGGCACTCCCTGTACCCCCTCAGAGCCCTCCACCCTCGTCCCAAAGGATCCAAGACCCTCACCATCTTCAGCACAGGCAGCTTGCTCTTGCTGATCGAATCAGTGCCACCATTTTTGTCCTGTGCCTGTTCCATATTCTCATCATGACTTCCTTGAAGGCAGGGACCAGCTTTTAAACCTCTTGTGTGTGGTCCATGGTTCTTGCCTAGTAGAGTACCAGGCACATAACAGGTACTGAACAAATCCTTCTTAGCCAAGCAATTGCTGGATGAGCCCCTTCAAGTAGCACCTGCGTGGCAGAGGTTTGCTGGAGTAGAAGGTAAAAGTTGGGAGGGCTCCCCAGGGAGAGGCTGGGGTAGACTTTTGACTTCATGAGCTATCACTGGAAGCTGCTTTTGAAAATGCAAAACTGGCATTCTTTGCACACACTGGGTGCTTTCCTTCCAAAGCTGTCAAATTCAATGAGGATAAATATTGAGTAGTAAGTGGGCTTGATTTTGCTTAGCTTTTGACTAGGCAAAAGTCAAAAGCTGACTTTGGGGTGGCTGATTTATTCAAAACCAATTTTTATGCATTTTTTTTACAACAAGGGAACCATTTGTATAAAAAGAAAACGAAGCTAAGAAAAGGCTCATTACAGCCGTAGGAGCTTGGGTAGGCAGCAGACAGACTTGGTATAGAAGGTGCTTTTGAAACTACTTCATTGAGTCTAGATCTTTGCATTTTTTATGGAAATCACCAAGCAACTACCACAGTTCTTCATTTTGCTGTTCCTCACCTCCCTGCTGAATGAGGAGTCATGACATCTCAGGCAGTTTGGGTCAACATGGCCACCTCTTTCAGACTGAGCTCATGCGCCCACCCCAGAGTTAAGGTTCTTCACGTCCCTCTCCAGGCACCCGAAGGGGCCTAAGATAACACAGCTGGTAGGGGGAAACTCAGATATCAGCCTGATGGTCCACGTGATTTCCAGCTTACGTGGCTGGGTTTAGAGGCCACAGCACAGGAGGGTGCGTGAAAAGAGTTGGATCTTGGCCGGGCGTAGTGGCTTATACCTGTGATTCTAGTGCTTTGGGAGGCCAAGGCAGGTGGATCTCTTGAGGTAAGGAGTTCAAGACCAGCCTGGCCAACATGGCAAAACCCTGTCTCTACTAAAAATACAAAAAATTAACTGGGCATGGTGATGCTCGCCTATAGTCCCCACTACTCAGGGAGGCTGAGACAAGAGAATCGCTTGAACCCCGGAAGCGAAGGTTGCAGTGAGCCGAGATCGCACCACTGCACTCCAGCCTGGGCGACAGAGTGAGACTCAGGGATGAATATGAAAATAATTTTAGGTTTCCACGGAGCAGTTTCTTTAAAATATATTTTACAAAAAGAAAGAAAAAGAAAAGAACCAGTGAATAAGTGATTTGAGTCTCACTCCAGATATATTTTAATGTTCTCTCCCTTTTCAAAATTTACAGCCAATGTCAACAAATACTTAGTTTGTCTAATCTTTTTGTGGTTTGCATAGAAGGTGGATTGAGTGTTTTTCAAAGTTGGGACTTCCTGTTTTTCCCTGATCTGTGTTTATCTCTTTTAATTCTTCATTTTTGGCATCAGCCAAGAACACATTCATATGGGACTAGTCTTAAGTTCCACGTGTGTTTGAGGGGTTTAAAAATTAGGTGATATAGTAGTCTATGTCGTGTTTTATCTGTTTAGTGTACTTTTATCTTCATATGGAAGTAAGTAATTATGGAGAAAGGTTTTTGTTCTGTACTTTTAGAATGATGTGAGGAGGGAGGCGGAGTAGAAATCTTAATGCATTTTAACTTGTGAAGAAGCATCATATTCTATATTGGGGAATTGGAAGGTATCATAAGACTTACTTTAAAGCAGACTAAACTGTATTGTCAGAGCTGTTAATTTTACACAAAATGAAAATGTGAGCTGGGCCTGGTGGCTCACGCCTGTAATCCCAGCACTTTGGGAGGCCGAGGCGGGTAGATCGCTTGAGCCCAGGAGTTCGAGACCAGCCTGGACAACATGGTGAAACCCAATCTCTACTAAAAATACAAAATTAGCCATGCATGGTGACACGCAACTATAATCCCAACTACTAGGGAGACTGAGGCTAGATAATCACTTGAGCCCGGGAATCGGAGGTTGCAGTGAGCTGAGATCGCACCACTGCACTCCAGCCAGGCAGCAGAGTGAGATCCTGTCGAGAGAGAGAGAGAGACAGAATGTGTACTGCTAAAAGTCCAAAATTATCATTGTTTTATTCTTAAAGTACAATTTTAAAAATCTGCACTTTGCCATCTTGAAAGTTAACAAACAATTTTAGGAGATTCCCCTTTATTCTCAGTAAAATAGAAAGAAATATTTACTGTGGTTTATTCCTTAGTGTTAAAGAGAGGTTACCAAGCCAAACACTGAATACTTTAGAAAATTTCTATTATTTTTTTTATTTTTTTTATTTTTTTTTTTTTTTTGAGACGGAGTCTTGCTCTTTCGCCCAGGCTTAGAAATGGAGCTTAGCTTTTTTTTTTTTTTTTTTTTTTTTTTTTTTTTAATCACCACCATTCTGAGAGCACAACATGAATTTAGGATAGTTGAATGGGACCTAAATGTGATGCAAGGATATTAAATTTGCTTTTAAAAAATGCATTTAACTCATACGGAAGCTCAAAAGTCAGACTTTGTAAAACGATTCTAACATTGAGGTTGGAACCATTCTTACGTTCTTAAATAAATACTATGGTATATATGCTAACTGAGTTGTTGTTGTTGTTGTTTTTGGAGACAGGGTTTCATTCATGTCGCCCAGGCTGGAGTGCAGTGGCGCAATCTCGGCTCATTATAACCTCTGCCTCCAAGGTTCAAGCGATTCTCCTGCCTCAGCCTCCCGAGTAGCTGGGACTACAGGCACGTACCACCATGCCTGGCTAATTTTTGTATTTTTGTAGAGATGGGATTTCACTATGTTAGCCAGGCTGGTCTCAAACTCCTGGGCTCAGGTGATCCACCCGCCTCGGCCTCCCAAAGTGCTGGGATTACAGGCGTGAGCCACCGCGCCCGGCCCAAATAAGTTTAGATGTAGTTATGTCCAAAGAATCCAAGTGGCACTAAGGCATGTGAAGCACCTTTTTCTTTCCCCCTTTTTGCACAGTTGCTCAGGGAGCATTCCACATACCTTCATTCTAAAGTTCCCTTTCCACTCATTTTGGTCAGTTAGTATTATTAACCTGTGTGACTTGTGTAGCTATCCCCCTGTGTTTCTGTCTTAGCCTTTGTTACAGTGACAGTCCTTCTCTGTGTATTTCTCTCTGCCTTTCTACTGCCTTCTCCACCACTTTTTCCATCTTCAACTCCTGAGTTCATCCTCCTTCTTGTCATACGAAAGTGCCTAATCCTTACGGCAATTAATTAGTCACTGATGATCAGATACAAGCCCCTAATTCTAAGGCTTTGGGGGATATAAAGAAATGTTCAAATATACTTAGTGTGTGTGGCGTATTTGCCTGGCACCATGCTCTTTCATGAACAATGTGCATGATGTGATGGCCATAAAAAGTTAACAGTTTGGCCACCACGTCATGCACATTCCTCAACCAAGAGATGGTGCCAGGCAGATACACCACAATCATGAAGTATATTTGCATATATGAAATAGTTCTTTGAGTAAATACATGACAGTGATAATGCCTGGGACAGGAGCAATCCTGTGGCTTAGGCAGGTTAAGGAGGTTTCCTGAGGGAGGAAGGAATTGACCTTGTTCTCAGAGGATGGGCAGAAGACAAGAGGAAGCCGTTCTGCTGGCATTTCGTCGGGATGAAGACAACACAGCCAGGAAATCCAGAGGTTGGCCGTGATAACTTAGAGTTCTAACAAGGGCAGCACTGATAGTCCTGGTAAGCTAGGGCTCCAAGAAGCCTTCTTGGACCCAGCAGACTGGACTCAATGCCTTCATGCTCTAATCAGACTGTTAGAATTGTTTCACCTATTTGTAAACCAATCATGATTTAGGTGCTGAAGTCCAAAAAACGGAAGTAGGTCATGAAGGGCTTAAACCAGCACTAATAGGAAAGTGAGTCCAACAGGGAGAAGATTCCTCTTTTCTCATGGCCGAAGGTGTGGGTTTGGGAGCGTCATGGCTGTCTTTTGACCAGCACATAACTCCTAGTATGTAGCCTTGTGTTTCAAACTGTTGGAATTCACAGTGTTTTTCAAGTGAGATGAGCAGGGAGGCATCTGCTTACAGATACTATCACAGGTGATCACTCAAAGCACGCCAGTGACCTGTCAACCTTTGCTTTGCCGGGTGCTTCCTTGGCTTTGCACCCTAGAAAATTAGGCATTTCATTTATTTTGTCTGCCTTGATAAAGTTGCTTTCATTTTTTTTCATTTTAAATTAATAAAAGTAGCATCTGCTCTGCTCTTTATCATAAGTAAAACAATACAGAAGTGTATCAAGTTAATAATTGTCCCATTCCTGCCCCTGTTAATCCCACTTCTCCTAAAATAACCAGGATGAACAGCTTGCTGTATGTCAGTCTCTAGCTATATCTCTGCTCATACAAATATACTCACACATTTTTTAGGGTCTTTTTTTATGTTTTTAACAGAATGGGAATATTCTATATTGCTTGACTTGCAACTTATTTCTACTTAACACTGTTTCTTGGGCCTCTTTCTTTTTTTCTTTTTTTGAGATGGAGTCTTGCTCTGTTGCCCAGGCTGGAGTGCAATGGTGCTATCTTGGCTCACTGCAACCTCCACCTCCCAGGTTCAAGCAATTCTCCTGCCTCAGCTTCCCAAGTAGCTGGGATTACAGGCACATGCAACCATGCCAGGCTAATCTTTGTATTTTTAGTAGAGACGGGGTTTCACCATGTTGGTTAGGCTGGTCTTGAACTCCTGACCTCAGGTGATCCACCTGCCTCAGCCTTCCAAAGTGCTGGAATTACAGGCGTGAGCCACCGCACCCGGCCTGTTTCTTGGGCCTCTTTCTACTTCAGTACATTGACTTTCACTTCATGTTTGGTGGATGATCTTCTGCCCTCTGGATGAACCATAATTATTTAACCTTTCCTATGTTGGTGGACACATGGATTATTATCAGCTGTGTGTCATGACAAAGAACGCTTTCATGAACATCTATTTGTACATGTCATTATGTACTGGGGCTTTTGTTTAGATCGATTTCTGAAGGGGGAATTACTGGGTCAAGGAGTTGTCACACTTTTAATTATAATACCTCTTGATATATTCCTTTTCCACACAATTATAGCAGTTTACACACCCACCAATACTATCTGACATTTCCCATTATTCGTCTTTGCTAGCGCTAGGTTTTACCAGTTATTTTAATTTTTAAAATTTGACAACCATCTTGTTTCAGTTTTTCCTTCTCTGACTTTGGCTGAGGCAGAGCATCTTTTCATGTGTCTGTGCCCTGTGAGCATTGCTTCTTCTGGGAGCCGGCTTCTCTGTAGTTAAATATCTGCTAAGGCAAGTGCCCCTCACTAGTCTCCTCTATCACATTTCTCTTGTTTTTTCTCCTATGTGGAGTTAAAACTCATTTTGCCCAGGTCCAAATAAAAATGCAAATCACTAGAATTCTGACTGGAACGCCATCAAATTTACAAATGAGTTCAGAAAGAGCTCTGACATATTTATGACATTATGTCTTCTCATCAAGGAAAATAGTTTGCCTCTCCATTTATTCAGGTCTCATTTTATGAACTTTAATAAAATGCTGTGGTTTTCTTTATTTAGGAACTACTTCTTTAATTTATTTCCAGGAAGTTTATAGTTTTGTCTCTTTTATACTGGGAGTGACACAGTTTATGAGTCTGCTATCAGTCTAATAAGACCCAAGAATGTGCCATCAAAGACAAAGAAAATAGACGTTATTTTTTTACTTTTTCTCCCTGATACAGAATACTTTTTTTTTTTTTTTTTTTTGAGGCAGAGTCTCACTTTCTCACCCAGGCTAGAATACAGTGGCGTGATCTCGGCTCACTGCAACCTGTGCCTCCTGGGTTCAAGCGATTCTCCTGCCTCAGCCTCCCAAGTAGCTGGGATTACAGGCGCCTGCCACCATGCCTGGCTAATTTTTTTTTATTTTTAGTAGAGATGGGGTTTCACCATCTTGGTCTCAAACTCCTGACCTCGTAATCCACCCACCTCAGCCTCCCAAAGTGCTGGGATTACAGGCGTGAGCCACCGCGCCCTGCCAATACAGATTACTTTTAAATAATAAACATATACTAAGGAGTTTTATTAGAATGAAAAGAGAGTTTTTCTCTTAACATTTATATTAAAATTTTCCTACATGATGTTTTAAAATAACAGTTTCAATTTCAGTTTAAACTGGCGTATTAGTTTTTGCATTGCTGTAAGAAAATACCTGAGACTGGGTAACTTATAATGAGAAGAGGTGAGGTTTAATTGACATACGGTGCTGCAGGCTGTACAAGAAGCATAGTGCTGGCATCCGTTTGGCTTCTGCAGAGGCCTCAGGAAGCTTCCAATCATGGCAGAAGGTGAACGGGGAGTAGGCAAACCACATGGTGAGAGCAAGAGAGGGAGGAGTGGAAGGTCCCAGACTTTTAAACAATCAGATCTTGCATGAATTCAGCAAGAACTCACTCATCACCATGGTGCTGAACCATTCCTGAGGGATCCACCCCCAAGATCCTCTCACCTCCCTCCAGGCCTCAGCTCCCACACTGGGAATCACATTTCAGTGTGAGATTTGGAGGGGACAAACATCCAAACCATATCACCTGGTAGGATTTAGTACTTGTACCTATGGATATTCGTCTTTTTTGTTTTGAGGTCTCTGAGTAGAAATCTCACAGATCTCAAAAAGGCTTAAATAACTGTGTTTGGGCAGTGGATATTTTGGGGGAGAGCTTCACTGTCTGCTCTCAGACCTCAGCTGTCAGAAAAATGAGCAGAAATGAAGGAAAAGTCCAAGCCACCGCACGCGGCAGATTGAAGGTGGTATCCAGAGTCACTGGAAGAGTGCTGACCAGTGGAGCTTTCCTCAGTCCACTGTCCTGCTATTGGTGGGCACATCTCAAATATTCCTCTGTCCAGAGTTGTTGGAGCCTTGATTGGGGGTTGTACTAACTTCAGCAAGTGCCTTTTCTAGGGCCTCACTTGCTCATTTTAGGTGAGAATTAGAAGGCAGAGAAGAGTGATCCATCACTGAGTTACCTTCCTTTTCTTTGGGGAGCTCCTTGGAAGCTTCAGTCCTGGCAGTTCTTGCACTGCTTGTCCTGTAGGATTTCTTTACCCAGACTTCCAGGTAGAGGTTGGCCAGGCCAACACTCTGTCACTAGATACCATGACCCTGCTCCTTACTCTGTTTAGAGGGAAATGCCTCCAACCACATGACTTACGTTCTTTATGAGGGCACTACAGTTCCCCAAACTAGGTAGCCATGACTTTAAAATAACCACTTCTTTTAATGATAATTATTTTTCCTACTTAATTGCCTGGGTAGGTAATAAAGCATTTCTGTGTGAGGCCGTGCACCGCCACTCACCAGCTTTGCTAGTCTGATGATGGTAGAGACGTGTTTATCCTGCCCCTGCCGCCCCACCCTCTTCAGTCCAGTGTTGAGGCGCAGAGGAAGGAGCACCAGGCAGGCTGGCAGTCTCACTGGTTCTATTTGGTAACACCGTATATTAACCAGGAACCTAGGGCAGGGCATGGAATCTTTTTGAGCCTCAATTTCCTTATCCACATCATGGGAATTTTTAGTTGTTACCCTATTATGTTGTTAGATAAAACTTACCTTGTTACCTTGTTAGATAAAACCAATAAGGTAACATGTGAAGTCATGTTCAAGAATGTGCAGTACCGCCTATGTAAGAGGTTGTTATTCTTCATGGGTTCTGTAAATGTTTCTTGGATGAATTCATGTACTCCACCAACAAATACGCCTTCTGATGCTGCAGCCTCTACCAGGGCCCTGAGGGCAAGGTGGAGGACAAAGCTGCCTCCTTTCACTGGGTCTCCTTGGTCCCCTTACCCGTGTAGGTGAAAGGGCTGGAGCAAGACAACTCTTCAGCTGCTCTAATTTTCAGAAACAAGGTCTGAGTCACAGTGAATCTGGATTTACAGAGTGAAAACACAGCATGGGCACTTACTACCTCCTGTATCACGTATGCATGAAATAGCAAGTGATAAAAATGAATTCGTTTTCCCATCTTTAGCAATTTTCAAAGCACTTTAATTTTATTCACATTATTCTCTAGCTTATTACATTATCATGTCACTATTTAAGGTGAAAAACCTTAGGTATAAACCATGGATATCATTGTAAAGACAAAATAAATTCAGGACATATAATTCTATTAAATTGCTGTTACAACCAGTGAAACTGTTGACTCTGCAAATTTTTGGGGTGCCATGATCATATCCTTTGTCCTTTCTTGTATTGTGTTCTAAACAGCTTAATTCCTTGAGACAATTTTACTTCAGCTAGAATACTGTGCATCAATAGAATACTGTGCATCAATAATTTAAACCAGTAACAGTAGCATGGGATGGCAAGGTAATGACATTCCTACTTGCACACAGCAAAGCAAATGTTGAAGACAGCCTTGTCACAATTAAGTAAAATAGTGCTATTTTAATTTTGCTGAGATTCCTATCTCCATGTGGTGTGTGTGTGTGTGTGTGTGTGTGTAGAATGGTGGTGACCCTCTTCTGTGCCACAGTGTCCTCTCTTGTCCTGATAGTTATAGGCAGTGTTACTGATTCCTAACAAATGGCTCAGTGAGACTGGTCATGGGCTGAGCAGACTAACTTGTTTAATGACTGCTTTTAACTCTCTCTCACCTCCTAAAAACAACCAGATCAAGTGCCCCAGACCCTTAGAACTCATTCACAAAACTTGATGCGTGCCAGTTACATAAATACCAATAGTGAGTTCTAACGGATCCCTCATGCAGAAGTAAATGAACCCCACAGCTGAGAAGTGAAGAAAACTTTGGAAGAGTTAAAGATCCTTGTATAATACACTCTGCCATGTACAAAAGGAGCCCCTAGAGGTTCTTGTCCTCATCTTCAGTAGGCCGCTGTAGAGGTTCTCTTGGCATCCCCACTGCACTGGTGACAATGAGAAGGTGCATGAGCTTTGCAAGATGGCCTGCGTGGTGCTGGATTTACAGGTTTCAAACTCTTCACCAAGCTTCACAGTCATGATTGCACAATATAATTGACCTGATTTCTTTTATTCTCATTTTCTTGGCATGGCTCAGATATATTAAATACGTCTTTAGTCACACTCAGTTCAGCCTTTGCATCTGCGCCGTAATGCTTGTTGTATAGTACTGTTTAAAAAATAATCTTTAGGATCTGTGGAATTTTTTGTAAAGATAGTCTTTAGTCAAAAGTCCTCTTTGATCTGATAGCTAGTCCTCTCTGTTTAAAGTATTGCTAGTAGACAGAATTTAGCATCAACTATAATCTCTAATTCAACGTAAAGGGTTTTACTTTACTTTGGTTTTAGTATAATAGAATGAGGGTTAGGATCGCTAGCTGTGAAGCCAAGCTCTCTGGATTTTTCTCTGAGCTTTGTGTCCACCCTGGATGAGTGATTTAGCCTCTCCATACATCAGTTTCCTCCCCAGTAAACTGGGGAATAAAAATATCTCCCTCACAGTGTTGTCAGGGGAAGGTAAGATCTTAGAATACTGTCTGCCACAGGGTGAGCACTCAGTCAGTGCTAGTTGCTGAGATCATCATCATCATTATCATGGTCACTGGATTTCTTAAGGTCCAAATGCAAATTGGCCTTCACTCTTTTTTTGCTTAGTGTAAACACACTTATAAACATCCATGGAAGGCGGTAGACGACACAGCTTGAAGTTGCACTTAAGTCAGAAGAAGGGATGGAGATTCTGAGCTGCTTAGGGTCCACAGCCACAGTTAAGGCACTGGGGTCATCAAGAAAAAAATCTACTACCAAGCAGGGAGACAGTAGGTAGGGAGAGTTGGTTAAAAGACTCCCAGGATCCCAGACATAAACCTGTATTCCAGATTGTGGTTTATGGAGTTGGTGGTGCTGTTTCAAAATCTGGGCAGAATCTTGAGATGTTAACTAAGCAATATCATTTGAGAACCATCTCTCTTTGTAAGTATAAAAAATTAGGAAATGTAGTAAAGCTGTGAGATTGAGGTGGGGAATAAGCATTCTTAAATGGCACAGGAAGATTTGGGGTTTAAATACACTACAACTTTCATGGTAGCAATCCTTTCTTGTCAGGCCTTCTACCATCTTGAATTGAGGTTAAATTTAGCTGGGTGAATAAGCTTCATGTTTCATGAGAGATCAGGAGGATTCAAAGAGGGTCTTATGACACTAAGTCTACCCTTTCATGATGGAGCATATTTTCATATTAAGAGGTCATACAGGAAAATGCTTTTTGTTTTCTCCTGACATATTGAAGACACCAACAGGAGAAAGGTGAGTTAGCCAAACATCGTTGTACCGTGCTTGGTTGTTTGTCCCTATTCTTAATGGAAGCTCCTCTCCAGGTGTGGGAGGTGACTGAAAACACCACTGTTGTATTTTGGACTTGCCCAATGTTGTCTTGGGGTTTTCAGGAAGCACTAAATATGGACAGCACCACACAGAGCAGTCACTTTGACTCCTGAAGGGACCAGGTTCCGTTTGACTGCTGCTCCCCCTGAACCACAACCTCATGTGTGGGCGTGAAGTTCTTGGCTGAAGCTCTAGCTAAACAGAGTGAGGGAGTCTCATTTAGAGCTGTATAGATCCCTGGGAAAATAAAGCATGGCTGGAAAACTACCGGGAAGACAAATGATCCAATTTAACCCAAGCCACTTTTCAAAACTCAGACCAACAGAACAATAACAGTGGAAAATTACAGGAACCCAGGCTCCTTGAGAGGACCAAAATCCGAAATTGCTGATTCTCCATGTCTTTGGAAGAAGCTCTTCCCACAGGTAACTGTGCCTGCACATGTACGTCTGACTTTTCCACGGGTCCACACATGTACATTTTCTGACGACTGAGGGTGTAAGGCAGGTTTTAAAACTAGATTTCGTCTACTACAATGGTCAGTTTCCTTGATGTCATCGTAAGTATAATGAGATCACTGAAGCTGTAGACAGAGGAGTTGTCTTTTATCAAAAGGATTACATAGATGGCAGCCCAGGCTGGTTCTGAACGAGACAAAATAATTACCTGGCTCTTAGGTATCATTGTTTTTTCTAGTCCAGGATGAGGCAAGTAAAGGAACTATTCATCTTACTGAAAGTCAAAAATGCAACTTTCAACATGTCACATAATAATCTCTTGCTATTTTAGGGAACAGTATCAGCTTTCAACTGGACACCCTTTTTTGTGGAAGAATTTGAAAAGCTGTTTCATATGAGAAACATGATTTTGTTTTGTTTTGTTCTGTTTTTTTTGATACAGTCTAACTCTGTTGGCTAGACTGGAGTGCAGTGGCACAATCTCAGCTCACTGCAACCTCCGCCTCCTGGGTTCAAGTGATTCTCCTGCCTCAGCCTGCCAAGTAGCTGGGACTACAGGCATGTGCCACCACGCCCAGCTAATTTTTGTATTTTTAGTAGAGACGAGGTTTTGCCACCTTGGCCAGGCTGGTCTTGAACTCCTGACCTCAGGTAATCCACCCAGCTCAGCCTCCCAAAGTGCTGGAATTACAGATGTGAGCCACCACGTCTGGCCCATGATTTCATTTTCTAACCATGTGGTCATGAATGTGTATAACAAGGTCAGGGCCCAGCAGCCCTTGGCAGGTCCTGACTTGCACAGCCACTTCTCCTGAATGCCCTGTCGCCCATCCAGGCACCCTTCATTCACAGTGAAACGTGGTTCTCTGTCAGCAGCACACTGAGCTTCTCCAGGGTCTGGTCAGAAAAAATAAAAAAAAAAAAAAAGCTGTTATCCTTTGAATGTGAACTTCTGATTTCTTCCTCATGGCAACTAACTTCTGTTACAAGATTTGACTCCATAATGGAACAGCTTGTCCTCTATCCCAATTGACATCCAAAAAGAGTTGAAAAAAAATCTTTACTTTCGCTTTACACCAAGGAGGCTAATTACGTGGCCCATTGCTGCATTCTGTTCATGTCCGTGTGTCTACAGTTAAGCAGCCAACTGGGTGCTCAGTGTGGCTTGGTGGAAGTAGTCATGGAAGACCTACCCATCTATTGAGAAACGATCAGAACTACATGAATAGATACAGTGACATTGTCAGCACTTTGCATATTTTAAGTTCATAGATTCTACCCAAAAAAGTATGGGTTTTTCATCCAGAAGTCTAAACCTACAGTTAGAAGATTTTATTTATGAATGACCAGACATAAGTTTTGTATCACAGTTAATACACATTCATTTGTGCATGTATTGGGTTTCAAGCATTGTGCTAAGTAAATGCAGAAAAACTGGTGACAAATACGCCCAGTCCCTGCCTCAAGGAGGTAACAGACTGGTGATATGGGCAGTCAGGTAAGCAGGTAACTGCTGTACACCTTGACGAGGGCGATAACAGAGTCTCGGATCTGCACAGGGGGCTGCAGAGCACAGAGGAGGGAAGACAAGAAAGAGGGTGGGAACTAGAGGACGTTGGGAGTCGAGAGGGTTTCTTTTTTAGGATGGAGGAGACTTTTGCCTGTGTAAACATTGATGGGAAGGCCAGTCAAGTAGCAAAGATCAGACAAAAATGAGAGGAAGATGGTGGATTTGAACAGGGCTCCTGAAATGGTCAGAGGAACATAAAGGTAGAGCCCCAGATGGATGGCCCCACACTCACCCTGGTCAGGCCCGCCTTTCCTTTGTGACAGGAGGGAGGAGGTGAGGAAGAGCTTAGGTCAGATGTGTTTTGTTGAGTTTTGTAGTTTCAGAGAGAGAAGCAATAAGAAATTTAGTTTCTACCTGATGGGTTCCACATTCCAGATGAATAAGAGGTGAGGTTATCTGCTGAGTAAGAAGGAATGCATCTCAAAGTCTTCCCAGCCTAGGAGTACTGAGAGCAGGGAATGGGAAAGACTAGAGGGGTAACTGGGCAGCTGACAGCATGCAGGGGGCGTTGGAGACCATGATTGTACAGTGGCAGCAGACCGTGTGGCTGTGTATTCGTTTCCAGCAGCTCTCAAAGCCCAAGTAGAATTCTACAAATACAGTTAAGGGTGGAATAGGTCAGTCAGGTGAATCCAAGGCTAGAGATTTGCAGGCAGCGAGTTGTGGTTTTTGGCAAGAGTGGGGTTAAGTGATGACCCTGAAGTGTAGGCTGCAGTAGTAAGGAAGGGAAGACAGGAGGAGCGATGAGAGGGAAAGTGGGGAGTCGAGAGAGTGACAAGCTTAATGAAGTTTAGAATCGAGGGAGTGGGAGAAATAGAGCTGAAAGGGCAGAAATTGCAGCCGGAGATTTTAACTGAAATTTGAGAAGGGGAGCAACTCTGGATGGTGGAGGCAAAGGTGTGGCCACAAGAGTGGGCACTTGAAGCAGAGTAGAGGTCACTGGCGTGGAGGAGGTCAAAGAACTCAGAGGGCATTGGGTGGGTTGACCAGATGGATATTGACATGCCTTCCCTGCAGAGTTGAGATGCAGAGGAGACTCTGAGCCAAGTGGCAGGGTCCCCAGTGAAAATCTAAGGGACTAGAAGGGATCAACTTCTCCATTTGGAACTCTAAGATGAGAGAGGAATATGGCTAGGGGTGTGAATCTCAAAAAAGCAGGGAGTTTACAGGAGAGCAGAGATGCATTGGCTGGAATGGTGTGGACAGCAAGAATGCACAGCTACCTCCAGGACTGCGAGGATCAGGATGACCCCAGGCCGGGTGCTGCAGGTGCCCTCATCTTCCTGTTGCCCAGCTCTGGGGTTGCCAGGAATTTCAGCTGCTGGGTGACAGCAGCAGTCAAAGGCCACGCAGTGCCATCTCAGGTGGAGGTAACACAAGTGGCAGAGGCAGGGAGGTGCTGTTCACTGGAGCGGGACTGCAGGGCTTTTGCCCAGGGCCTTATAACCATGATGGAACCTGCAGGAAGCATGGAAAGGGACATTCTCCTCCAAAGGCCCAGAGGAATCAGACTAGGGGACCACTCTGTTACTGTGGCCGGGGTGGGCTCATGGGCCCAACTTATGTACTGAACCCCAAAAGATAATCTGTCTACACATCAGTGCTTCATAGGTTTCCCAGACAGGAGATGAGCTGAGCAGCTTGTACACCAGAACTCCTCTCAGCGAGGATGGGTTACCACCTGGACCCGTGCCCCAGGGGCACAGCACTCCTTCCCACTTGCAAGGAATGCTTGTTGCTAGCATTAGCATAAAATGACTGGCAGGATTGGGGTGAATTGGTGCCTCCTGTCCTGAGGAATCTCAGATACAGTATAAAGATATTTCTGGTCTCTAGATCTGAAGTTTACAATGTTGGCGTCTCTTTTAGGATTTAATGATCTAGACAGCTCATACCAGGGAGATCAGTTCATGTCTGTGGGATTTGGTAAACATTTCCGTGGAGGTTATATTTTTTACTTTTTAATATCCTGTGGTTTTGTTAACTTACTGTGGAAAAAAAATCAGGCAACAGAACACAGTGAACCTGGTAGATACTGGGAGATAGAAGGGCTTGCATGACTCACTCAATACTTTCTGGACCCAGATATGTTTGGGTTTTTTTTTGTTTGTTTTTTGTTTTTGTGATGGAGTTTTGCTCTTGTCGCCCAGACTGGAGTGCAATGGCGCAATCTCGGCTCACTGCAACCTCCACCTCCCGTGTTCAAGCGATTTTTCTGCCTCAGCCTCCAGAGTAGCTGGAATTACAGGTGCCCCCCACCATGCCCAGCTAACTTTTTTTATATTTTTGGTAGAGACAGGGTTTTGCCATGTTTGCCAGGCTGGTCTCAAACTCCTGACTTCAGGTGATCCACCTGCCTCGGCCTCCTAAAGTGCTGGTATTACAGGCGTGAGCCACTGCACCCGACCCCAGATATGTTTTTAAGTCAGCCATTCCACATCGCTAAGTGCCCATTGTGTAGAGAAGACTGATCTGAAATGCCTTGTGCCGTGCACCTGGGGCCAGACCCAGGCTGTGATTAAAGGGCGGCTTCATATTTACAATTGTTGGAGTGCTGTTAAATCCGGCTCTAATCTAAAGCAAAGTGTCTTTACTTTGGAAACCCCATGAATGTTTAGAGACTCGCCTTTAAACAGTGAACCTCTGCCCTGGTGAATGTCTTGGCCGTCTGCCTCAAGGCCTAATTCATGCTGGAGACATCCTAGACACTTTCTTTGCTGAATTTCGTGACCATAGCTATTCCTCTTTACCAGACACAGCACCTTCTTCCTTTACCAGACCTGCATCTTCTTGGCTAGAGATGCAGCAGTATTTGGGACTGACATTACCTGAAGAGCACTTCCTATCTAAGTAACTGAACTACAGCACTGTCACAACGCTGGCATGACATAGAAGGCTCGCCACATCCTTCATGTGTTTAGATTTACTCCTAGTGTGCTGTGGGGCCAAATCGTGGACTCTTTTTTCCTATCTCTGTTCTTTCTAGATGATCTTGTTCAGTCCCCTAGCTTTAAATTCTATCTGTAGGCCAATGACCTCCAAATGTATATCCATAGCCCAGACCGACCCTCTGGACTCCAGACTCACAGAGCTGACTCTCTCATACAACTTCTCTATTTGGAATCCTAATGGGCATCTCAAATCCAATATGAGGCTGCCAATGGCGCTCTTGCTTTTTCCTCTCAAACCTTCCCTCTCTCATTTCCTCAACCCAGAAAATTGCTGCAGCACTTGATCAGTGACTCAAGCCAGAAAGCTCAGCAGTCATCATCAGGTTCTCCCTCTTTCTCATGCCCAGGAGGATGTGGGGGGCGGCCCCCTGCCCACACTCTGCTCCCTGGGAAGAAACGTGGGAAGCATGAGCCAGGCATCGGGACCCAAGCCAAGTGTAGTCCCTGCCACACCCATTTGCTTTCCTTCCCACAAGCTCTCCAGTCAGGCCACTCTCCCTCTCCACTACTCGCCCTCGGCCAAGCCGCACCTTGTCTGGCCTGGGTTACCACAGGGCCCTTGGCCTCTGTGTCTCGCATCCCTCTCCAGCCCACTTCTATCACAAAGGCCAGTGGCAGCCCCTGTCCTTCCTCTGCCCAGACCTTTAATGGCTTCCCACTGCTCTTGCAGCAAAATACATGTTCTTCACTGCCACCTAGAATCATCTCAGCATTGCCTGCTTGTCCAAACCCACCTTCTACACCTCTCTATTTCTCTTACTGGCCTCCCTTCTGTTCCTTAAATATACTAAGCCCTCCTGCAGGCCTGTACCTGCCTCCAGCTCTTTATGCACCTGGCTCACTCTTGGTCTTTGGGTCCCAGCTCAAACGTCACCTCTCTAGAGGGGCTGCCTTGTCTACCTAAATAAGCTCCTGCAAAAAATGTCCAGCCATTGGCACATAGTAGGCCCCCTTATCCATGGGTTCACGTCTGCAGGTTCAGCTACCTGCAGTCAATCACAGTCTGAAAATTGTGCAGTATTTTGAGAGAGAGACCACATTGACATAACTTTTATTACAGTATATTGTTATAATTGTCCTATTTTATTGTTATTGTTGTTACTCTTACTGTGCCTAATTTATAAATTAGACTTTATCATGCTTTGGGAGGCAGAGGCAGAAGGATCACTTGAGCCCGGGAGTTCAGCCAAGACCAGCCTGGGCCACACAGCAAGACCCCATCTCTACAAAAAAATTAATAAAAGTAAAAAATTAACCAAATGTGATGGTGCACACCTGTAGTCCCAGCTACTCAGGAGGCTGAGGCAGGAGGATCACTTGAGCTCAGGAGGTTGAGGCTGCAGGGTGAGCTGTGATTTTGCCACAGTTCTACAGCTTGGGTGACAGAGGAAGACCCCATCTCAAAAAAAGAAAAAAAAAGGGGACTTATGTGTGTGTATGTATAGGAAAAAACATAGTATATATAGAGTTGGGTACTATCCGAGGTTTCAGGCATCCACTGGGGGTCTTGAATCATACTTTCTGTGAATAAGGGGCACCTATGTATTTTTTTTGTCTTCAGTACATATCACAGTAAATGTTTATTCTATTTGTGTACATTTTACTTCATTCTTCCAAATATTTATTGATCATCTATCTTGAGATGCCCTACCACCCCCCATGTTGTAGGTCTGGGGATGTAGCAGTGAAACAAAGGTCTCTGCTTCCTGGAGCTTACATTCAGGTAGGGCAGTCAGGCAAGAAAATAAATAACAAGTAAAGATGTGATACAATGTTAGGAAGTGAACATGCAATGAAGAAAAACAGGGTGAGCAAACAGAGACAGATAAAGCAAACAGTAGGTGACTGAAGGACGTATAGTAACTTAATGATTAGCCAGGCGTTGTGGTGGGCGCCTGTAATCCTAGCTACTCGGGAGGCTGAGGCAGGAGAATTGCTTGAGCCTGGGAGGCGGAGGTTGCAGTGAGCCGAGATCACGCCACTGCACTCCAGACTGGGCGACAGAGCGCGACTGTGTCTCGAGGAAAAAATAATAATAATAATAATGAATGGGAACAAATCACAAATAAATGGGCAACAGATGGTTTATTCAATAAGTGATTTTGAAGTAATACACTAGTTGGAGACAATTAGTTTTAATCCATAACTCACTTCATAAGTTTCAGGAAGATTAAAAAGTGTGCAAGTGAAGCCATAAATTAGAACAAATTTATCCTATCTATGGCGGAGTAAGAATGGCAAATCCAAAAGCATAGAAACAAACTCCATAAAATGATTGACAGACTGCATGATAACTGAATGTTTCTGGTATCAAAAGAAAACATGGAACTAAGCAGCGAACACACTGGGGGAAACATTTGCTCCAGATGGGGATAACAAAGTGCTAGTAATATGAATGTAGCTCATGTCCTCAATTCTGCAGCTTTTTTCATACTTTTGAATGTTTCTTGAAATTGGGATGATTTTCAAATAATGTGTATATTTAATGTGGTCATTAAAAATACGAAATCAATGGCATTTCTTACAAGCAATAACATCTTGCAGGTAAAATGTGATTTTAAGAAGTGTTTCTTTAAAAATTAGTTCATGCAATTAGTATGGACACTTAAGTTCGTGGTAGAAAATAGCCAATTCATTCGTTCATTCAACAAATAATGGAGTGTTTACAATGTCGCCTTGGCAACAAGGGGGTAGGTGAACAGCAGTAAACAAAAGCGGCAAAAATCCTTGCTTTCAAGCGCCTGTCAGCCAGCCACTGCTTCGTGCCCTGTGCACTACCTACCTTGCTTCTCAAATCAGTTGGGTTATTTTAGGGAGAATAAGTATTTTAGCCAAGGCCACTCAGCGCTTAAGTGATAGAAGCAGATTCCAACTCAAGCTTGCATGGCTTTAAACCCTGTGTTCTTTCCTCAAATTACCATAATTGTTGGGCTAAATGAAACTTTCTCACTTTGTCTCACTGACAGAGCTATCATTACCTGGGCCCTCTCTCTTCCCACCTGCCTCAGCACTGGCTTGAGGACTCAAGTCCGGGAACTGTTGGTGGAAATAGAAGGCATTTCAGTGGATGCCTCAGCCCAGGCTGGTGTGTTTTTAGCAAAAAAAAAAAAAAAAAGAATGCTTTGCCAAGAAGACACATAAAATGTCTAGTCCTCCATTATTTAGGTGCCCTATGAGATGCTTTTAAATTTTTGCTAAATAATAGATACCATCCAAGATTAACACATTCGAGCAATAAGCACAAGTAAACAATTGACAATCCTAGATTTTGGGAAGGTTGGGAAAGAGAAAGAACAAACCACATGCTATTGTTGATGTCTGAGAAATAGATGATTAGAAGCTGTCCTAAATGGAGTTCTCTAGAAACAAAACCTGTGTGTGTAGGAGGAAGCAGGATAGGTGGTGGGGAAAAGTGCATAGAGGATGTGGTCTCCACTGGAGACTGGCTTCACCCTGATCCCAGGGAGAACTCTGGAGCATGAATTGTACCACAGTGGTCCCACTTGGAGGCAGGGACACTGATCTTACACACCCCAGTGTATAAAATCAGCCAGTGGCTTTGTGCTGACTGGAACTATGGTGGATGCATCAGATGAGTTTCACCGATGCATAATGGCTGGGAGTAGGTCTCCCTGACAAGAAGACAGCTGTGAGCCATTAGTGGCCAATTCCCAACATCTGGGGATGGGTCCACTGCCAGGTAAAGGATAGGGGATCTGGGTGAGACACCAATAGTGTCCCCTACAGAAGGCCAAAGGGAATTAATTGGGTAAATTGTCAAGTGGTGAGTTTCGCACATAGATAGGAGGAGGCCTTAGACTAGAGATGTTTGTTGAGCACAGGCACTTTATAAAGGAGCTTTTTGATTTTTATTGTGTTTTAGGGTGTTAATGTATTCCATCAGGGAAAATTTGTTTCTAAGAAAGGCATCATGGCAGGTGTGCTCTGCAGAGGCTAAGAAGGTTCTTATGGAAGTTTTCACCGTTATTAGTAGAAAAAAGGAAAACAATTAGAGATAAAATTGGAAACAATTATCAGAAGCTAGCTTATATAATACCGAGTCAGAAAAATGATAATGAGTTCCTACGGCTAGCATACATTTTTATTCTAGATTTTTCTAAAAATTATATTTCACATTGATATTTTCCTGTAAATACATTTTTTCCTAACAGTGCTTTGCAGAGAATGTCAATTCTTAAGTTTTCATTCTGCCAGCCAGCTGTGTCTCCTGGTAAAGGAATGAAACAAAGGCACAGAATGTGAAGCCGTCGGGTTTTGCCGAGTAGCTCTGCCTGTGCTTCTGCCAGAGTCTGTGACACTGGATTACATGTAGGGACCACAGCCTAGATCAGCCCTTGAAACCAAGGAATAACTTGAAGTGTAACATGAAATACCTCCTTTCATAGATTCTGAGGCACACTCCTTCCACCTCCATATTTTAGTAACTCTGAAATCTGGTTACATCTTACAATCAATGACATCCAATTATAATTGGGAACGGTTTTTTGTTTTGTTTTGGTTTGGTTTGGTTTTTTTTTTTTTTTTTTTTTTTTTTTTGAGACACAGTCTCACTCTTGCCCAGACTGGAGTGCAGTGACATGATCTCAGCTCATCGCAACCTCCACCTCCCGGGTTCAGTGACTCTCAGCCTCCCGAGTAGCTGGGATTATAGGTGCACGCCATCGTGTCCAGCTAATTTTTGTATTTTTAGTAGAGACGGGGTTTCACCATGTTGGCCAGGCTTGTCTTGAACTCCTGTCCTCAAGGGATCTGCCCATCTCAGCCTCCACAAGTGCTGGGATTACAGAAGTGAGCCAACGCACCCAGCTGGAACACTTTTTCTTTCTTAGTGGTATAACTAATAATGTACCTTACTGTCGTGTCAGACCCATATTGACTTCAGTAGGGATGGCACCGTGTTCAAGAGGCCAAAGAAGTGACCCAGAGCCCGTGAATGAGACCTAAACCCTGTTTACTGAGGGGACTTACATACAGAGAAGTCCAGCGGTGGCAGGCCGGACAGGAGAGCTGCTACCATTTGTAAAAAGCATGCAGTTTATGTAGATCAGCTGCGTCAGCATTCTTGGAGTATGTTTAAGTTGTTATTCTTATCAGGTGCATCTACCATGCAGGGTCATTCTCAGGGTATGCTGAAGTTATTGCTATCAGATGTGTCTGCCATACACTTACAGTCTATAGTATCAGATTCAGTGAAACACAATGGTGGATTGAGTTTACTTTGTTTTGTCATAATGTAGTATGATTCTTATATATGTTTGAAGATTAGTTCTTGAATCTTTTGTTGTATTCAGTCTTTCCTCTTTCAAGCACCCGTTGGCTCCTTTGGTATTGTTGAGATTAGCTCTACCCAGTATAGCAAGGCAGCTCTCAGACTATGGCTATAACCATATATTTGTAGGGAAAATTATCAACAGCTATCTTGATTAATAGAAATAGGAAATAGACAGGAAAAGTGCATTTCTTTCATTTCTTCTTTCAGTTTACATAGCAGAGACTGACTATGAATTCTATGAATGTGATTGTGTCTCTATTGGATGAGTGACAAATGGCAGGGCCAAGAGTTTAGCATATCTTTTTTCTTAAAAATATGTTGTGGATATATGTCATTCTGCATTTGTCAGAATCCACAGAATGTACAATATACCAAGAGTAAGCCCTAATGTAAACTACATTACACTAGTCACCCCTATCCACAGTTTTACTATCCATGGTTACAGTTACCCGTGGTTGACCAAGGTTCAGAAATATTAAATGGAAAGTTCCAGAAATAAACAATTCATAAGTTTTAAATTGCATGCCATTCCGAGTACTGTAATGAAATCTCTCACCGTCTTGCTTCATCTCTTCCTCATCACAAGGAGTACAGTAAGATATTTTGAGAGAAAGACCACATTGATAAAACTTTTATTATAGTATATTGTTAATAATTATTGTTTGATTATTATTGTTAATCTCTTACTGTGCCTAATTTATAAATTAAACTTTCTCATAGGTATGTATATATAGGAAAAAACATAGTATATATAGGAAAAAACATAGGTACTTTCCATGGTTTCAGGCATTCACTGGGGGTCTTAGAATGTATCCCCTAAGGATAAGGGGGGACTACTGTCTGGTCTTTGAGTAATAATGATGTGTCCATGTAGATTCATTGATTGTAAGGCATGTACCACTCTGGCATGGGATGTTGATAGCAGGGGAGGCTCCGTGTTTGTGGGGGGCAAAGGATATATGGGAATGCTCTGTACTTTCTGCTCAATTTTACTGTGAACCTAAAACTGCCTTAAAAACAGTCTATTTTTTAAAAATATATAACTATACAGAAAGCTGACTCTTCTGCTTAGTTTCCTGTTCCTAATGACAGATGCAATGTTCTAGAGGCATTTTAGTCGGAAAGCTCTCTCTACCTGGACATCCATTCCCACTGGTCTGCTGTTACTGATTTGTCTTCGGGGTGGGAAATTTAGTTTGGAAGTACCATCCCACCAAGGCCTGCAGTGCCTAAGAGCGTCTCTCTTGGAGGATGGTTAAAGTAGTCAGGGTATTTTACAACTGCATCTTCCTGCACAACCATTATCCAAAAACATTTGTTTTTTAGTCTAAAGGTGTTCTTTTCATATTTGTCTGTGTAGAGCTCAGGAATGTATTTCAGGTTAAAATATAGTAGGAATCAGGTAAACAACATGCATGAATGAAGAATATAATAAATTCTTTCAGTACCTTTTTTCATAGCATAGAGCTCTGCTATGAAGAATACATAACATATACACAGTATTTAAGATTACATGTGCACACATGCACACACACACACACCACCCCTTCTTTAAAGAAAAAAGAACCCATCCCCTTGATATAAACTGTTAGACTCATTTTCAGAATGTCTCTTGCCATTATGTCAATTCAGCCTGCAAACAAAATTTAACATTTTTATTTTTTTTTTAAAATCAACTTAACCAAAACTTCTTAGAATTATTTTTCAATATTAGCATAAAATATTTGTTGGTGTTTTGCTATTATTTTAACTGCAGTGGTCAGGTATCTCCTTCACAAAAAGAAACTCAAACTGAAGCTGATGTAGATGAAAATGAAAACCAATCACCTTTATCCAATTACATGAGATGCACCCTATAAGCTGCTTAGTGTTTCTATAGAAACGTGATCTGCTGAGTTTCATCTTAGAGGTATGATTCCCCAGAGAAGAGATGACATTTCTAATGCTTGTGGGTTTTTCCCCCCCTTCCCAGGCCTTGAACCGGGGCATTGCTGCTGTCAAGGAGGATGCAGTCGAGATGCTGGCCAGCTACGGGCTGGCGTACTCCCTCATGAAGTTCTTCACGGGTCCCATGAGTGACTTCAAAAATGTGGGCCTGGTGTTTGTGAACAGCAAGAGAGACAGGACCAAAGCCGTCCTGTGTATGGTGGTGGCAGGGGCCATCGCTGCCGTCTTTCACACACTGATAGGTGAGGCCGCCGACCGCCACTGACGAATCTAGCCTTGGCAATTTCTTATTCCTTTTCATTAATATAAATGTATTTATTGAGATAAGTGGTTTCTTCACTAATTATCAAATGTTTCTTATGAAATTTTCAGGGGATAGAAGGAAAGCGCTTGTGCTCCTAGCTTAAGACAATAATGTGTTTTTTCTGGGGAGCTATAGTTTTGTGTCTCTGATTCCCAAAGTGAAAAGCAGTGATTTCATTAGTAGGCGATTACATCTAGGAATAACATTTGGTAAGGCCAATAAAATAGCAGGTGCTTTCGTTAGAGATATGTGTGCATCATTGTACTGGGTCATTAAATCTTAAGAATAAAAATAGAATGACTTATTTAGAATTAATGCTTATTAGCAGTGAGAACAAATGACAGATTGTTCTATTTATTAATTTGTTCTAGGATCTTATTCTATTTTATTCAAAGACAAGACTAAATGCTCTTGTGATAGCATTCTTTCCATGAAACAACAGGAAAGCCGTATCATACATACAGTGACTGGCCTCCAGTTTAACCAAGACCCTGGAAAAGCAGCTCTCCTTCAGGGCTGGAGTTCTGCTGCTGCTTTCTTGGTGGGGATAAAGCCTTCAGGGCATGATTTCTGAATGTCGTGGCTTTAAAACAGCTTTGCTTACCTGGCATAAAAATTGAGTGGTACCTCTATTGAAACCAGTTACATAAAACACTGTGAATGACACTTCATAAACCCATTGTGTACCTTAAAATTGTTACTGATTGTTTAAGACGCATGACTGTCAGTGGTGAATAAAGGAACCAAAAGATTAACCCAGACCGTTTACAGTGTGTTTGCATGGCAGCTAATGCTTACTCACATAACTGCGAATCTGAAAGTAAATAAGGTAAGGCCTTTGTGGTTTTCCTTTTTAATGTGACATAAAATTTTGTGCTAAGAACATTGTGGAAGAGAGCGCATCTGCTGATGGACCAGACATTCAGCCAAAGCGTTGATATTGATCCTTTAATTTGTGCTCAGAGCTTCAGGGCATGGAGTAAAGAGGAGCTGCCTCTCATTTCCTCAGTTTATGCCCTGAAGGCTAACTGTGGACTGAGTATTTGCACATGTACTTGTATTTGAAGTAAATTTCTGCTGCATTTGACCTGAGCCATTTTCAAAGAATACATGTACAGTATTTGGGGGAAAAAAAAGCCATATATTTTGTAAAATAAGGGGCTTCCTTAAATAAGCAAATGAGTTCCCTTTGTTACTAGCTCTTTTTTTACTTGGACTTATAAATAATCCAATATTCCCTATTTAGCCATGGTTGGATGAAACTTTGGGACTAAACAGCTAATTATCAGTTGTCAGTAATTCTGGAAGAGAAAAGCTAAGCATCCCGTGTTATTGCAATTGTCGGGAAGAAAATGTGGTCATTAAAATAAAAATCAATGTCATTTTAGTTTTTCAATTTTAAAATAGAATTATAAAATTTTAAATTTAAACCAAAATGGTTTTCTGTATCTCATATATATTTAATAATCATTATTAGTTTTTATACTTTTGCAATCACAGCATTTTTCCATCCACCAAACAAATGTTTTCCACAGTTGCTACGAAAGCACATATGAATTTCTTTTGAACATCTGAAAATCAGATCTTAATGATGTACCCTTTTCTAGAGTGTTGGCCTCCTTACCATTTTCTGCCTAAGTCTTTAGCCGCTCTCTTGCCTTTGCCATCTGCTACGTCGGGCATCTTTGTTCACCTTTCTGCCTCTGTTTTTAGTAATCCTGTAAGCTTTTCTATATCCAGATCCTGCCCATTTTGTTTCCCATAATCGTGGCCACAAGCTCCATGATGGGATGTTGCTCTCTCTCCACCCCCCAGCCATTCTTCCCACCACTTTCCTATGTCACTGAACGTTGCCCTTCCAATGGCAGTCTCTATGCATCACCTATATTTGACGCTTACACCCATTTTCATTTCCTAGTAATGCTGAAAACAGCTACTTACATTTCTACTTCAGCAGTCAGCTCCTGGATAACTATGTGTGTGACAGGGGAACACTGACATAGATAAAACAGAAAAGGAAATACTCCAAGTATATTTGACTCGAAAAGCCATTGTATGATTTCAAGCAGTCTTCCTGATTATATTTGCTTGGGCTGATATTGAAATGAGCATATATTCCCTACATGTACAGCTCCTGGGTGGGGCCTACAGTAAGTACAGGAAGCTTTGTATTATAAATTCAACATGCTGAATTCACAGAGTGGGAATATAAATCAGATACATCTAGGTTTAAACTAATTTCTTTCTATTCTTTTGTCCAGGCAAAAGTAGTTGAATTGCCTTCAACATTTCTTTAAGTGCTAGTTTCCCATCACCTTAATGAATTTATTTCCTTTTAGCAAGTTCTTCTAATTTTTCAAAGGCATTTATTTTCGACATGTGAGAGCATAGAGCAGGAAGAGATTCTTTCTTTTTGGGGTTGGGACAGGCCTCATGGATTGAGTCATTTCTTAACCGCCTCTGAAGGATGAATTGCATTTCAGCACTTTTCTTCAGTTTGTTTGTTTGTTTGTTTGTTTTTGAGGCAGAGTCTTGCTCTGCTGCCCAGCCAGGAGTGCAGTGGTGTGATCACAACTAACCGCAACCTTGAACTCGTGGGCTCAATCAATTCTCCCACCTCAGCCTCTTGAGTAGCTGGGACTACAGATGCATGCCACCACATCTGGCTAATTTTTATATTTTTTTTTTTGTAGAGATAGGGTTTTGCCATGTTGCCCAGGCTGGTCTTGAATTCCTGAGTTCAAGCGATCTGCCTACCTGAGCCTCCCAAAGTGCTGGGATTACAGGCATGAGCCACCACACCTGGCCAGCACAACACTGTCTAATTTTTCCTTATCTTTGATACAAAATGGAGTCAAGAATTTGCCCTGTGCACTATAATGAATATTTTGCTATAGCCATCTAAAATCATCCCAACGTGATGTTCTCTATCTTAGACTTTTTTCCCCCAGTCTGGATGAACTTCGACACTTCATACTTTTCACTATTTACTAATAATTTACCAATCCCTGGAGGGTCTTCTTCACTTAGAAGGGATTTCAAATGTGGACATTGCCAGCTCTGAAAAATCAGTTGCAGATGTAGCTTCTCACTTTCACTAACGCAGTGTCCCCTCTGTGCATCAGTTAATGGGTCACAGCAGGATGATTGAGATAGGCTCAGGTCAAAGAGCACTAAAAGCTTTTGTAGTGTCATCCCTCATTCATTGGGTTTGCCCCAATAAAGGAAAGAACCTTCTACTAGGTCCTTTTCATTAGATTTACTGTAGTTAAGGAATTCTTTTTCCTTACGTTTCTTTTCTTTTTTTTTTTTCTTGACCCCACTATTGAGCTAGGCATTCTCCCATCTTTGAGAACTTTGTGCTTGGTAATGGATTTCCCCAGACAAGGCTGGGTTAGATACCACTGACCACTCAGACACTTCCCTGGGAATGCTTGGTGGAGATTGTGCGGGAAAGATGGCCCCAGAGAATGTGCCCAGCAACTCTTCCCACCCAGGCAAACTTTGTGCAATGAGCCAATAGAGCAGACACTTGGAATTGTGTTGGACTGAGAGATTTGAAGTCTAGAAGATCCACTGGACAAGAGTTACTGTCCATACTATGCACACCCATAGCCTGGCTCTAGATACCCAAATTGTACAAGCCTTGGGAGTATTTCTTGGCCCTTGTTGAACAGCTGCAAGTATCTCTTTTTTAGCATAACCATAGCCACGACTTCTGTCATGGACCCATGTATGAGACACCATTTTTTAAAACTGCATTGTCCTGCTAGATTAAGTTACAAAACAAAAACGAAGAGTACAGAGCCCGGGGTTTGCCATCACCACACCTTCATTTAGGCCAGTGGTTGTGCTGCATGGAGGAAAGCGTGCTGACCTTGCATTTGGTTCCATTTGGGTCCAAATTAATTTCACATGCGTGGAAATTAGTATTGCCTAACCTCCTAATTCACGAAGATGTCGAAACCGCTGCTGTGGATTTTAACTTTCTTTACACGTTTATTCTTGACAGTAACCTGTAAGGCCCTTGCCATGTTATGAAGCTTCCTGGGTAGTCAGCAGAATTCAGGGGAACAAAACTGCAGGTTCCTGTGCTCTTCCAGTGAGCCATTGGAATAATTTCTGGACCAGTTCTGTTTGCCAGACTTCTCTTTTCAAACTTTCCCATTATTCATGGATTATTAACCAGCTCTATAAAGGGTGAATTAGTATAATTTGCCATAATTTAAACCAACGAGGGTGCTGGGAGTGAACAGACAGTGTCAGTATAGTCTCACAATTTATTGTCATGTAAAAAACCACCCCGATCCTCAGTGGCTCAAAACACAAGCATTTATTTTTGTTTGCAAGACTGCAGGTTGGCTGGGTGGATCTTTGGAACTTGACTAGGCTCAGGCCTCTATGGTCAGCTGAGGGCCAGGAGGTCGCTCTGCTGACCTTGGTGGGCTCCTTGTTGGCGAACATCTGGCCAGCCTAGATGGCCTCTGTTGGGACAGCTGAACTCTCCTCCACATAGTCTCTCATCCTCCACTAGCATTGCCTGGGCTTTTTTAGATGGCTGTGGTGACACTCCAAGTGAAGGGACAGAAGCACACATGACGGCTCCCTGAGGCCAGGAATCAGAACGGCCCACCATCACTCCCACCGCACACTGCTGACCAAAACAGATCACTGGCCAGCCCAGATTCAAGGCGAGGGGAATAGAGCCTAACTTTTGGTGTGAGGAACTGCCAAATCATGTGACAAAGAGTGGGGATATAAGTAGGAGGGAAGACTCAAGGGATGTTTTTGCTACCAGTATATCCCAGTCACTTTTTTTATTTTTATTTATTTATTTATTTATTTATTTATTTATTTATTTATTTTCCGCTCTGTCACCCAGGCTAGAGTTCATTAGTGTGATCTCGGGTTATTGCAACCTCCGCCTCCCAGGCTCAGGCATTCTCCTGCCTCAGCCTCCCAAGTAGCTGGGATTACAGGCACCTGCCACCTCACCCAGCTAATTTTTGTATTTTTAGTAGAGACGAGGTTTCACTATGTTGGCCAGGCTGGTCTCGAACTCCAGACCTCAGGTGATCCACCCGCCTCAGCCTCCCAAAGTGCTGGGATTACAGGCATGAGCCACTGTGCCCAGCCTCCCAGTCACTTCCTTTGGGGGTTATGGATTTCAACATTTATTCAATCAGCACACTGGGCTAGATCCTGAGAATTCAAACATGAATAAGAAATGTTCTCTAGAAAGAAGCAGATCTCCTGCAATAAATTATTCTGAACCCCACTCCACCAAGTCTTGATGCCAGTGAGATAGAATTCTTGTACTTGGGTTAAAATTTCACAATTACTTTACTTACATTGTGCATGGGTTTATGGTATCTCTTCAAGACCTAGGTGATATTTATGCCCCCCATCCCCCACACTGGACAAGTGTTGCCTAGTGTAGATTATAGATGGGTGATATTAAATGTCTGTGTCCCAGCCCATATGCAGGAAACTGTCCTCTTCACAGCTGTGTTAGTGTGTGCAGTACCTGATGCATACAAGTCACTCAACGTGTATTTATCGAAGTGATTTAAATATGGCCTATCAGCCATGTAAACACACATACCTTGGAAATGATACCCTAGAAGCACAGGGGTGAAATTACCTGCTCCCGTGAAAAGCCTCGCAAGCTGGTCACAGTGGGTCAACAACAGTACCTGTGAGACTTTTAAACATTGAGGACTTGGGAATTTGAATTAGATTAATGGTTCTCAGATTTGCCTATTGGATATGGAAAAATGTATGTAGACTTATTTCGGTTCATATTAACATTTTATGGTTTGTAACAGCTCCTGGATGAACAGGTTTGAGAACCACTGATTCAGAAAGAGCCCATGGCCCTGGCTGGCTGAGGTCAGTGGACCCGTGGATCTGAAGGGCACTTTCTGTGTCCCTTGTTTAGGAGGGTCAAAGCTGTCCACCTGTAAACAGGTCAAGTCAGTGTCTTCTTGCTGTTGCAATATCATAAAATTTGTTTACATCTGTTCAAAAACCTTGTTTAATTTTTTTTGTAATGTTCTGCTCTTCATAAGGAATACAAGCTGTTTTAGAACAGTCTTGGTAAGGCGGTTTATAGAAGCTGAAGGTTGCTAAATATTGCTAAGGCAGCTAGCCTGGTAATTATGGACTCTATGCAAATCACTTTAAACAAATTACCCCCCCACCCCCCCCCAATAGCTCTAGCTGGAAATAGCTCAGGGGCATGGGAGGGAGGGAGTCGCCCCAACAGAGTGGGTGAAAACAGTTGTTGGGATTTTATACTCACAGCTCCCAGGGTAGAATTAACCTCTATAGCTATAATCAGACTCCTCTATCATGTAGGGGAAGAGTAGATGGAAGTTAGAAAATCTGGGAGGAAAAGCTTCTTCCCTTGGCCTCCAAATATCTCCCGGAGTAGCTGAAAGAGGAAGAGACTGAAATAAAAAGAAGTTAAAAGAAGCAAAGGCAGCCTCAAGCCTCATAGGTCCCACAGTACTCTGAAACCAAGGGAGCTAGGACAAGCCCTGGATGCTGAAGGAGGCAAGAGTTGGGGACACCTTCTCACCCAACCAGAAAGCTGGGCTGGGCTCATCCCCAGGAGAATGGATGGCGAACGCCCCAGCAGTCCCTTAGACCCCATAAATATTACATGTTTACCCCAGTTACTCTGCATGAAGGCACTGTTTTTGATGTTTCTGTTAAACTATTGTAATAAGTAGCTATATTTAAGAAACTGAGGTTAAATTATATAGAGAGTTTATTTGGGCCAGGATTGAGGATTGTCACCTGGGACACGCTTCCCAGTGGCCTTGGGGAGTGCTCCTTTCGGCCTTTGTTACAAGCAGGTTTTTAAAGGCAAAAGGGGCTGGGTGCGGTGACTAACGCCTGTAATCCCAGCACTTTGGGAGGCTGAGGCGGGTGGATCACCTGAGGACAGGAGTTCAAGACCAGCCTGGCCAACATGGTGAAACCCCATCTCTACTAAAAATACAAAATTAGCTAGGTGTGGTGGCACACGTCTGTAGTCCCAGCTACTTGGGAGGCTGAGACAGGAGAATTGCTTGAACCCAGGAGGTGGAGGTTGCAGTGAGCTGAGATTGCACCACTGCATTCCACCCTGGGCGACACAGAGCGAGACTCTGTCTCAAAGGAAAAAAAAAAAGGCAAAAGGGGACAAGGAATGGTCTGACACGAAGTTGCTTGACGGGAATACTCATTGATTTACGGTATAGGGTATGAATTGTGGTGTCCAGCATATGGCATTTTATGGCTACTTGGCATCAGTTCATCTGGAGCGCACATAGCAAGTGGCTTCAAGGTCATTATTCACTCAAGGTGGGAGTGAGATGTGACTGCTGTCACACATTGTCACATTTCAGTGCATCCCTAGGTCTGATAATTAAAGGGGATGCCCTTACTCAGATGAGTTTCTTTTCCTTCTCAACAGGGAGAAGCTTATGTGTATTGATCTCTATTTCTGGGCGCTACATGCAGACTGCATGCCCTGCTCTCAGCTGCTGAAACTCACATGTCCCATCTGATCTTCCTGCCACCCAAGAGTTTAACATGAAAATAAGCCTGTCTCCCTCTCTCAGAAGCCACTTGTACCTGTGTTCCAGGGCTGCCGTAACAAAGTATCACAAACCGGGTGGTTTAAGCAACAGAAATTGAGCATTTCACAGTTATGGATGCTGGAAGTCCGAGGTCAAGGTGTTGCAGGGGCGGTTCCTTCTGAGAGATATGAGGAAGACTGTCATCTAGGCCTCTCCCCTAGCTTCTGGGGGTTTGCTGGCAATCTTTGGCATTCCTGGGCTTGTAGAGGAGTCACCCCGGTTTCTGCCTTCATCTTCACACTGCGTTCTCCCTGTGTGCATCTACCTCTGTATCTGAATATCCGTTTCATAAGAACAGCAGTCATTGGATTGAGAGCCCACTCTACTCCAGTATGACCTCAACTTAACCAGTTATATCTGCAATGACCTTATTGCTAGATAAGGTCACATCCTGAGATGCCAGGGGTTAGGATTTCAACATCTGAATTTTGAAGGGACATAGTTCAGCTTACAACACTGCCCTTTCACCAATTCCATAGTCCCCAGCTTCAACCATGGCAGTCAAGTCCCCTCAGCTGGTGTTTTATAGTGACTGTAACCTTCACCAGGGGATTTTAGCTCATGAGCTATTCCTAGCCAGCCCTGTGCTCTTGCACTTGGCATTGTGTTCGTTGCTCTACTCGCCTGGCACAGCTGCCTTTACCATTGCCAGTGGCCTCAGCTGAGAGGTGGGTGTGGGGACAGTGATGTGGGCAAGGTCAGGATGGTCTCCTTGCACATCCCTGAGCAGTGAACATTTGTTGACTGAATGAAAACACGTGTACAAATAAACAGCAGCAGCAACAATAAACTTTGAACAAAATTTCCACAGTTCAGCACCCAAAGTAGATCATTTGTATGATTAAGTAACATCTTCATTCTGGCTTTGTGTTTCAGCCAGCTTAGCTCATGTCTAAATGCAATTCTCACCTGGCTGCAAAATCAGGCAGGAGCTCTCCCTCCCTGCCTTCCCAGGTCAAACCTCTACTAATCCCCTTTTCATCTCTGCACAGCTTCTGATCCAAACGACAGGGACATCACGGCTGCCTCCTTCCATCCATGTCCCTTGCTATAACTAATCCCATCTTCCCAGGTCTCTCTTCTTTCTGCCACGTGACATGCCCTCTCTTGGATTTCTCTTCTTGATGCCTCAGTGGTTCTGATGGCCCAGCTACCACCACACCTGGCACCTTTCTTACCTGGCAGCTGACCTTCTGGTTGTTCACCTCTACCCTGCCTGGAAGGACTAGGAGCTTTCCTCCTGCACTCTCCCCGACCTGCCCCACCTCACTCTCTGAAGATCGTAGTCATTCCAGCTTCCCACCCCTTGAAACCACTTACTCCCACCTCTAATATCCATAGTTGTAAGAGAATGAAAATAGTAGGCACACCTACTGTTAAAACACTCGTAAGACACTGTGAAAAACCTGAAGATTATTATTTTCTTGTCTTTCTTTTCCTTCTCTTTCCTTCCCTTTCCTTCCCTTCCCTTCCCTTTTTCCTTTCCTTTCCTTTCCTTTTCTTTTTTTCCCTCCCCTTCCCTCCCCTCCCCTCCCCTCCCCTCTCCTCTTCTTTTTTCTTTTCTTTCTTATAAAGACAGGGTCTCACTCTGTCACCTAGGGTGACGTACAGTGGCACGATCATAGCTCACTGCACCCTTGAACTCCTGGGCTCAAGCAATCCTCCTGCCTCCACCTCCCAAGTAGCTGGGACTACAGGCATGTACCACCATGCCAGGCTAATTTTTAAATTTTTTTTTTTTTGCTAGAAACAGAGTCTCACTATGTTGCCCAGGCTAGTCTCAAACTCTTAGGCTAAGCAATCTTTCTGCCTCAGCCTCCTGAAGTACTGGGATTACAGGCATGAGCCATCATGCCTGGCCTGTTATTTTTATATATAATCTAAACTTCTATCAATGAGGTGAAAAAATAGCTCAATATTTTATTTAACCTTTGCTAATAATATCTGTCAGGATTCCTTATACATTAGGAGACCTTTCTCCTTCTTCCCTATTCCTATTTGACACATATGCATTCATTCAGCCCGTACTGGCTGAGTGCCTATGTTCTAGTCACTGGTAACAAATTCTGATATTGGAAGGACTACAAAAGCAGCTCCGCAATGTCATTTTCCAGCGGTGCAGGACTATACCCTAAGTTGCCACCCTCTTCCCAAAAAGTGAAATAAAAGAACTGGCAAGTGTGAAAAAGCTAGCTTTAAAGTTTTATGGAAAGGCATATTAACATCTAGAAATTTTCTCTTAGTAAATAATTAAGAATATGTGTAAACATTTAGCTTCAAACCTAGCCACCAAGCATTCTTTTGTAGTATCAAAATGATGGAAACCACCTCACTGTGTAGCAATAGGAGACTGGGCAAGCTGATACCAAGCAAACTCTCAAAAAGAAATTCAGTTCATTGAAGGGAATTCAAAGAAATAAAATGTAGAAGTATATCATGGAAAGATGTTCATGGTTTACAAAAGAGTATGTGGAATACAATCTCGTTTTTACGTTAAAACACAGAACAATAAAAGAACTTGGTGATTAGAACCCAGAGCATTCATTGGCTGTGACCCACTCTGGGTAGAGGGATGAGATTGTAGATGATTTTTTTCTATTTGCTTATCTAATTTTTCTATGACGAACAAATACTACATTTAAAATTGTTTTTAAGCTTTTGAAACAAAAAGAATATAAAGATATCCTTTTCTAAATATTTCCACATATGCCTTTCGACACTTTGCAGCTTATAGTGATTTAGGATACTACATTATCAATAAACTGCACCATGTGGACGAGTCGGTGGGGAGCAAGACGAGAAGGGCCTTCCTGTACCTCGCTGCCTTTCCTTTCATGGACGCAATGGTGAGTAGAGAAGATCGTTGGCTTTCTTTCTTTTTCTTTAACTGGTGGTACAATATACATAATATAAAATCTACCATTTTAGCTATTTTTGTGTGTACAGCTTAATGGCAGGAAGTACATTCACATTATTGTGTAACCAATCTTCAGAACTCTTCATCTTGCAAAACTGAGATTCTATCCTAATTCAACAGTAACCCTCCTCGGCCCCCTCCCCAGCTCTGGGCAACCTCCATTCTACTTTGTAACTCTACAAATTGGACTACTTGAGATACCTCAAAAGAGTGGAATCATACAGCGTTTGTCCTTTTGTAATTGGCTTATTTCACTGAGCGTGTCTTCAGAGTTTAACAATGTAGTAGCAGGTGTCAGAATTTCCTTCCTTTTTAAGGCTGAGTCACTTTCCAGTGAATGTCTAGGCCACATCTTGTGTATCCGTTCGTCAGCTGATGGACACTTGCGTTGCTTCCACCTTTGGGTTCTTGTGACTAACACTGCTATGAACGTGAGTGTGCAAATATCTGAGTCCTTGTTTTTGGTTATTTGGGGTATATACCCAGAAGTGGAATTGCTGGATCATACAGAAATTTGATTTTTGATTTTTTGAGGAATTAGCAGACTGATTTTCGTAGCAGCTATACCACCATCAGAGTACTCAGGTTCCAATTGTCTGTTGACTTTTAACCAGTCCATCTTGTCAATTTATTTAATTTTGCCACAAGTTCTGGTAGGTGGCAGGAAAGCCCATTTGAAAATTTTGATGCAGATAAACAGTTCTTTTCTGATATACTCAGGATCAAAGGATCAGAATCACTTTCTGATAAACTTACCACTTGTGTGGCACAGACACCCACAGTTTTAGAGTAAGAATCTGTTGAACATACTGGTAGGGTTTCATTATTTTAATAACCAGCTTCACCCCATTAGCTCAGGGCTGCCCACTTCCATAAATTCTTTGTCATGATTCTGAGGAGTGCTTAAACAGTGCTTTTCATTCTCTTCTGCTGTCTTATAAATATAAAAAAGACTTAGCAAAAAAAAAAAAATATATATATATATATATATATATATATTCCAATAAGGTCCAATGCTGGAAAGTAAACCCTTTCCTTTGGCTCCATTTTGAATTATTCTTGGAAGGAGACTTAAAAATATGTTAGTCTGTATAGTTTTTTTTACCACCCCCACCTCAAGTTTATATGCAGTTAGATGCATGATGTAAGTGCATAACTGGCTTCCCTGCGGTGCCTGAACTAGCCCATGGTGGTAGCCCAGTTAGAGAACTGAAGGAGGTGGCCTTTCTGACGTCCCTAAAGAGTCGAAGCCCAGCTTCCTGGACAGGTCCGTGCCATTGCTCTGAGGTCTGTCCTCCCATCTGTGTTGAAGTGGGAATCTACACACATAGAAGAATTACAGTTATATGGTGAATTCCAGGAACTCAGGACTGTTAGTAAAAGTGAATTGCAGATTCTTAAGGACCTGGTATTCCATGTCCCTTTAGCTATATTTATTTGCCATAAGAGAGTTTCTGAAATCAAATAGAACACCAGAACATTTGTAATTGGTACTCTTTTCTTCCATGTTTCTTCTGTAAGTTCCCCCAGAGACCCTGGTATAACAGCAAGAGATGGCTTATAAAAATGAAAATAATGAACATTTATAAGGACCAGATCAACTCCTCCCTCCCCACCCCTTCACCCCTGGCAGCATGGCGCTGATATATTGGTTGGAGAGAGAATATTTAAAGCCAGCAAGCTTATTGTACGGTGGCTTTCAGACAACAAAGCCAGCCCACAGCTGTGTTTGCAGATGGGCAGGGAATTGGCTGTTGCTCTACAAAATCTTGACATGGACCTGGGGAATATACCCTGCTTGCCTCATTGTGTGTAGCTCAGATGAAATGTCATTTCTGTGTCAGTCCAAATCAACCTTGAAGGTAAGAAGGATGATCCTTAAACAGAGCCCGTCATGAACTTGAAACCTTCTCCAGACCTGCTGTTCCTCGGGCTTTTCGTCTGCTCCCCTCATAGCACCTTCCTCCTCATCTCCCAAAGTGTCAGGTCAGATCCTGCCCAAACTTGAAGGCAAGAAAACAGTAGACCCTAATCAGTCAGTGAGCACCGGTAATGACTGTAATAACTCAGACCCAAATGAGAGCCCTCATTATGATCTGCATCACATGGGAAGGATGCTACTTTGGGACTGAGACGCTTGAGAGAGAGAGATTGTGTTTCCTCCATTCTTGGTATTCCTTCAGCTTTCCCTCCAGGCATACAAACCTAATAGCGCACTAGTCTACATACAATTGGTACTAAATAAATACCTGCGTGCAGTCCTTCACTCCACTGTAAACTCTAACATGGAGCCAGCCACCAGATCAAGTTACAGTAATTTTACCAACCAAAGATTTATCAGACCTGGGCTGCTAAGGCTTTGAGGGGGTATAAAGTGTATTTCAGGAATGCCCAGTAAATCTCAACAACCAGAAACAGCATAATCCTGAAGGTGTATCTCATGCCAAATTCTTTTCTTTCTGGCAGGCATGGACCCATGCTGGCATTCTCTTAAAACACAAATACAGTTTCCTGGTGGGATGTGCCTCAATCTCAGATGTCATAGCTCAGGTAAATATGGTCTGTGTGTCAATCAGAGCTCCTCAGAGTCCCCTTCTGGTGTGTGTAACTGATGTGTGATTTATATTCATTCACTGTGCAGTACACTCTGCATTCGACCTGGTTTTGCCAGCACCGTTACATCACATAGAGACCTCAATAAATATTTGCTAAATGAATGAGAAAAGGGAACGCCCTGTAATAACAGTATGTATAATCTTGCTAGAATATGGGTTGTAAGAATTTAAATTTAAATAAAGGGGTTTTGACCTTTATTTTTAAAGAGCATGCACGTGAGATGAGCATAAAGTCATACCTAGTACCTTTCGGCATGTCTTAGGGTCACTGTGCACTTGCCTGGGTGCCCTCTGCGTGGCCTATCACTATGAAGTCTGTCACTCTGTCCTAGAGGGAGGGCTCTTAGGAATTATTCTTCAATGTTCTTATAATCCTCTGTTGTTACCATGCAGGGCTGCCATTCACAGGTCACTTCCCCACATTTAGAAGGAACCAGGAAGTGGATTCAGCTACCTTTCCACGCGGTCTGAGAAGAAGGCCTACATCCCACTTTCTGTTGGGTCCAATTCTCTGAGCCCTGGCACTCAGCCCTGGCTTTCTGTCCTTTCTTCTTCTACCAAGGATAGTGCATGAACAATTTTAGTGGAAAAATAGATTGAATTCTTATGATTTATAAATTAGACTAAGTTCCTACAGTCAGGGATTTGGGAGAATGATTTCTTCATAGAGGAATAGAGGAAGAGGTTAGACTATATCTCTAAATGCCTTTCCAAATTCTCATGTCTTTTTTTTTTTTTTTTTTTGAGACAGAGTTTCGCTCTTGTCGAATGGCACAATCTCGGCTCACTGCAACCTCCACTACCCAGGTTCAAATGATTCTCCTGCCTCAGCCTCCTGAGTAGCTGGGATTATAGGCATCTGCCACCATGCCTGGCTAATTTTTGTATTTTTAGTAGAGATGGGGCTTCTTCATATTGGCGAGGTTGGTCTCAAACTCCTGACCTCAGGTGATCTGCCCACCTCAGCCTCCCAAAGTGCTGGGATTACAGGCATGAGCCACCACGCCCAGTCTCATTTCTATTCTATGAATATTTCCATACATTTTTCCTTTCTTGCACACCCTGCTCTCTTAGCCACCTTCTTGAAATAATCGACTGTTGAACTGTTAGTACTTCCCTGAAGACCAAAAATTTCCAGATTAATCGTGTTTACTCCGTGGATCACTATTATAAGTAATTTAAATGGATTTCTACTAACTGTGTGTGTGTGTGTAAATACTAGCAATACTAGCAACCACCATTCTTTGGTATGTCTTTGTTAATTTTCTTAAGAGTTAGTAGAGAATTTTGTCCCAGTCTTACTTTCTGTATCCTATGGGAGATGAACTATACTGCCTTATTCACTCTAATCACTTCATTTGAAATTCAGTAAGCCTCTCTAATTTCAAACACTGGCATCAGCAAGTCGGTGAGCATTTGTGAGCACACATTTGTAGATGTGTGTTTTTTTAAAGGCAAAAAAAAAAAAAAAAACCTCTTAACTTTGCCTAAAATAAACATAGTACCCATCCAAGGACAGAAGAAGAAAAGCCTATCTCTGAAAAAGACTTTGCCAATACACCTACAGCCATTTTCCTTCTCTATTTTAAACCTGATCCTGGCCCTTGCCTGTTGAGGGAAGGCCTGCAAGTTTAGAATAAACAGATCTGGTTAGTGGGAGCGTGGAAGCCGAGTTCAGATGCCATCTGGCTTCAGGCTGTGCCTGGTGGAGTAGTTATTTTAAACCTTGTTACTTGAGTTCCTGCCACAATTTGGCTGGGGGAATAAATTCTCTTTTTAAGTCTTCTACCCTCAGGCCTCCTCTCATTACCTGAAAACGTTTGTTAGGTATGAAAACATACCTAAGTTGGTAGTGAGCAAATGGATTCCATGCAAAGTACTTTGAAATATCACCTTGGCATAAATAGCACATAATCACCAATCACCAATGATAAAATGGAAATCATTTATAATGCCTCAAATTTCAATGGCAATTCTCGAGGGGGGTTTTTTGTTTTGTTTTGTTTTCAGATTTTACTAAGTTAATGGGCTTCACACAATAATACAAAAAAACCTCTTGGTTTGTTGCAACCATGCAGTGCTTTTCTGTGCCGTCATTATTTTAACAGTGATATGTTCCAGTCAATCATTGCCAAGGGATTCGTGGAAACATATTGCTGTTTTTGTTTTGTTCCCTGGTCATCTGGACCTTCTTAGCTTGCTTGATATCAAGGTGAGAATTGTCAAGGTTGTTTGCTGTCTTTGGACTTTCCATCCTGTCACTCCTCTGCTATCATCAGCCCTTGCCTTTCAAGGTCAGCTGACATTCCAAGGCTGGTCAGATCACAATGTGTACATCCCCCGCATTCCTGTAAATTCCCTTATCTCCTGCCTTTTCATCTCAGCCTTCTGAGAAAATTCCTCTGAACCAACCTTATGTTACACATCTTCCTCCACTTGCGCGGTGCTTCTGCAAAAGTTTACACAACAGAATAAACTAATCAAACTGTAAATGCACAATCTTATCCTTCACCTCTGCTAACTCTGTAGCAACTATTTCAGAGAGTTTCTCTACCTCTCACCTCCCAACATAAGACCTCATTTCCCACCTCACAGAGTCAATTGCAGCAACCAAATTCGTCACCTTCCAGCCAACAAACCTACACACTTACTTTCCAACCCTGCATCCTCCCCATTCTCTTCTCATTGTAGGGGGGGAGGTGTCCCTCCTCCCACCAAGGGCCACTCCTCTGGGTCCTGGCCTATGCTGCTTCCTCAGGAACCTGTTCCCTGCTTTCTCGTGCATCGTTTCCCTTGTCCTGTCACACTCACATCTCTGCCATGTTAACACAGCAACGAGAAGCTTCCTGTGTATTTCACCTAACTCTTTAGCTACAGTTCTATCACTTTATAGCCAAACTTCTTGGGAGGGTGGCTTCTACTCACTGTCTTTTTCACTTCTCTTTCATTCTCTACCTACTTGAGGCTGACTTCCACCCCCGTCAGTCCACCCAGATGATTCTTACTAATGACTTTCCTGCCATTAAACGCAGCGGGCAGCTTTCCTGATCTTTACTCTGTTGACTACCCGCTCCTCAGTCACACACTCTTTCCCACCAGCCCTCTCACCGCTGCAGTCCTGGTTTTTACATGTTTCAGCTTGTTTTTCCATTGGTATTTGGCCATTAAGGTTGATGTAGCTCAGGAATATGCATTGTCCTGCTTTTGTTCTCAGTATGCTTCTGAGGTCTTTGGAATGAGTGGATCCCAGGAGGACTCTAGACAAAGGCTGGGCTGATTCTCTGATTTCTGCAGTACAGGGAGGTTAATACAGTTAAGCTTGATTTAGAGACTGTACCACTGAATAGAGATATAAACATTATTGTAATTTCATTCTCTCCTTACTCTGGTTATTTCAACCTATTCTAGTTTTATAGGTTAGTATTTTAAATGTTAATGTAAGTTGTTTTATAATTATTACTGTTGGTGTTTTTTGGCAGCATTTTTAGTGACTTTTTTTTGAGATAGGGTCTCACTGTCACCCAGGCTGGAGTGCAGTGGCACGATCAAAACTCACTGTAACCTCAAACTCCTGAGCTCAAGTGAACCTCCCACCTCAGCTACCAAAGTAGCTAGGACTACGGGTGTGCACCACCACACCTGGCTCATTTTTAAAAATCTTTTACAGAGATGGGGTCTCACTAAGTTGCCCAGGTTGGTCTGGAACTGCTGGCCTCCAACAGTCCTCCAGCCTCAGCCTCCCAAAGCACTGAGATCACAGGTGTGAACCATGGCACCCAGCCCATTTTTAGTGCCTTCTATCCTATAAACATTAATGTCTATTTTCCTGTATATGTTATCACTACTGTTTTTTTCTTTGTTAAATGTAGCCTAGTCCTCAGATGTGTGTTACCTACACACCTGAGTGTCCAGCCTCGAGAGGGAAAGGCTACATTAAGTTGGTAATGAGTAAATAGATTCCATGCAAAGTACTTTGAAATGCCACCTTGGCATAAATAGCAAGTAATCACCAAGCACCAATGGTAAAATGGAAATTATTTATAATGCCTCCAATGTCAGTGGCAATTCTTGAGGGGTGTTTTTTTGTTTGTTTGTTTTTGTTGTTTTGTTTTTCAAATTTTACTAAGTTAATGGGTTTCACACAATGGTACAAAAAATCTCTCGGTTTGGTGCAAACATGCAGTGCTTCTCTGTGCCGTCATTATTTGAATAGTTATATGTTCCAGTCAATCATTGCCAAGGGATTCCTGAAAACATATTGCATAAATTTTTTTAAAGTAATAACCTTAAAAAAGATGCCTTGAAAGATTTTTGTAGTTGCTTAAAAGAATTTTCATGGTGGGTATAACAAAATGATCCATGTTCCTCCAGTGAATCCCAAACATCTGCACATGAATTACATGAGAGCGACATTGGGTCATCATCCAATTTTTGGTTCTGTTTGCATAAAAGTCAAGATCTTTGCTCAGAGGTCTGTCTCAGGTTCAAGAGCGTGCCCCTGTGCTTCTGTCGATCGGTTCCCGCTTCTCCCCTCTGACCTGTTCCCGTTCTCCCTTCTCTCAGGTTGTTTTTGTAGCCATTTTGCTTCACAGTCACCTGGAATGCCGGGAGCCCCTGCTCATCCCGATCCTCTCCTTGTACATGGGCGCGCTTGTGCGCTGCACCACCCTGTGCCTGGGCTACTACAAGAACATTCACGACATCATCCCTGACAGAAGTGGCCCGGAGCTGGGGGTACGTCTACCAACCCAACAGCAGTCTGTCTGAGACTCAGAGTAGAATAAAACTGTATTCCGCCTCTATGTAAAATGAGAAATCAGTGACATCAAAACATGAAGTTGGCCAGGATGTCATACCCAGAGGCCAAGTGCTAGGTGTCTGCAGGGAAAGACAGTTGGAGGATTAATGAACTCTAACGGATGGATGTGATCTGAGATGTCACTGTCCAGCCTCCTTATCCCATAGGAGGAGACAGAGGCACAGAGAATCTGTGGCCAAGGAATAGATACGACATTCACGGTTTTTCTTGCTCTTATAAGTTATTCTGCAGTCAGCAAAGGTTTTAGGACCCACGATACCTTTGAGTTTATATTTCATTGTGTTTAATTTTACAGCAGGGATCCAGGCTTTGTTTTTGCTTTCTTCAATGGCCAATCCCAGTCCCTTATTCAGGTGCCTCCTGGGGACCAAGCACAACGTTAGGTACCATAGGGCAACACAGAATATTTTAAGATATGGTCTCTACCCTCAAGCAGCATCATATCCCATCTGGCAGATCAGAACAATACAGAAGCAACAATTAAACAGTCATCTGAGACAGCACATCACCTGCATGAGGATATAGGAGCCCCTAACACTGGGAGAAGGAACATAGTGATGTAGTGTAAGATGCTTCCTTGGAGGAGGTAGATCTTGCTGTGCCCTGAAAGTCGAATAAGAAACAAGTAGGAATGAGATAGAGAACCTTGTAGAGATGACCAAAGCAATCTGTTTGTTGTAAGTATAAACATTATGTGATTTCTGTGTGTGCTAATTTTCCCTACCCATAGGTATGAGACATCATTAGGTTTCTCTGCATTTAGCTGTAAGGCATCTATAGCCCTGAATTCATCCCCTCACCTCACCCTGATCCCTACTTGGGCCGCACATTACTTTGTCGTGTCAAGCAGTAATTGTTTTGACCACTTACCTCCATCTGAGGTCAGACTGTCAGTAAAATCCTATCTAGTTATCCCATCACTAGGCCAACCACAAATTGGTCTTGACAGTAACAATCCATCTCTTAACATTTAGCCACCAGCAAATGGAAATAAAGTGACCAAGATGGTTCCATGATGTAACTCTCACCCTTGTGAACAATCAAAACCAAAATTGCATAATGAAAGCCAGGCTTTAAAGATATTCCACACCTTTGCCGCAGAAGTCTTAGGAATCCCTTGTTCTTTACATGCCTTTATTTTGATTATGCTTTTGAACAGTTTACATGATGTCTGTGAGAGCTCCGAGAATAAGAACCTCTGTAGTCAGTTTCTACACTGCCAGAATAATTAGGCACATTTTGGTGAGCTGACTGATTCCAAAATAAATTATAATAACTTTTTTATTTCTAAGAGTTACCTCTTCCTGACGTGGCTTCCAGCCAGTCCATTTGATGAGATTAACAAAGACTTAATTTCAAACCTGTTTCTCAGGCCTGAGATGTGGGTTCTACCTTGGTTAGAGATTCCCCGAGTCTCAGTATGGAAAAGAGTGGTTGGGATCCATTAAATTTCAGTGTGTGTTTTAATTTCACAGCAGCTTGCCAGCTGTCTCGGTTAATTTCTATTAGGACTGAACATTTTATTTTAATTCAACTTGGCTTGTCTACAGACGCTTTTCCTTATATTACTTTCAAGTATAGTGAATTGGCTTGTGATTAACATACGAAGGAAAAGCTTTGATTCTGAATCGTTTTTTCCATTCTACTTCTAGAGTTCAGGTAACTTTTATCTTCGTTTCTTAACGCAGGGAGATGCAACAATAAGAAAGATGCTGAGCTTCTGGTGGCCTTTGGCTCTAATTCTGGCCACACAGAGAATCAGTCGGCCTATTGTCAACCTCTTTGTTTCCCGGGACCTTGGTGGCAGTTCTGCAGCCACAGAGGTAGGCCATGCTTTGGGGATGTGGGGCTTATGATCACCTTGGTGGGGCAGGGGGGTGCTGAAACTGATTTCCAGTTCTTCTCGAGAGCTCAAGTAATTCCCCAATATTAAATTACATGACAGTCACACTAGGAAGCCATAAAGATCTCGTTCAGTGACTTATAGTCATGTAATTGTATATTTTTATGATTATGGGAGAAAACCTGTCATGCATGTCGTACATCCTTCTTGTTTATCATATGAGGAACTGAGGCACAGAAAGAAAAGGTTAAAGACACAGAACTAGCTGGAAGCTGGGCTAGTGTTAGAATCCAGGTTTTCTGACTCCCACTCAGTTTTCCATGTCCACGGAATCAGCACTGGCCTCTTCACCGTGGTGGCAGAGGATGATGGAGCATGCATGCCACGTGGCAGCAGAGTGGGACACACCCAGTGGCTGCAGGGGCGCTGCCTCCGTGTTGACCCAGCCTGCCCTCACCTGCCCTTCACCGTCCTGCATGTGCCACCTGACCCGTCACCACCACACCCGCGCCTGGCATGCCCGCCTCAGATGGGGAGCTCCTTGATTGAACAAACTTTATCTGGAAACTGGCAGCCACTCCAAAGAAAGACTTGACTCATTTTTCCCTCTTTCAAGTTGGGTTTGAACAAATAGAATTACTTCATTGGCTTCCTCCTCCACTTCCCTCTGGAGAATTAATTCCATCTCTGGAACTGCTGGTCCCGAGGAAGGCTCATGGCTGCCCACGAGGGCCCCCTGTCCAGGCACTGCCTTGAGGGGAGCGGCCCAGAGCCCTTACTGCGCTGTCAGCATGTCTCCAGCCAGAGTGCCTGCCAGTTTCCATGTCCTGGGAAGCTGCTCATGTTCTCCTGGAAAAAGCAGCACATAAATCAAAAGCAGAACGCTTTCTCTTGCTTCATGTGTTCCTGGATTTTGTTTTTTGAATCATGAACATCATCTTGGGTGGCTACTGTAACACACAGGTTTTGTTCTTGAATACTTCAGTTCAAGTTTCTCACAAAAAGTATGGGACCCCCACCACCTGTGTGCTAGAATTCCATCCACCCCTTTAAAAAAAAAAAGGACAAATTATACATTAGAGCCATTTGAAAATTGCTCTCGATGGCATATAGGAACAGCACGTGGGGTACAGCACTGGCATTTATTGGTCATCTGCTCATGTGCCAGGCATTTATGTACATTTCCTTGACTCCCCAGTAACCCTATGGGATGGATATTATTGTTCTTACTGTTCCACCAGAGCAGCAAGAAGGGGAGCCATGGGAGAGGTGGTGCTTCGCACAGCTGGGGAGCGATGAGGTGAAGCTTTGGATCCAGGTCCGCCCGATCCCAATGCTCCTTTTTGTTCTAGCACACCACGCCACACCACACTTTCTTCACACTGCTGGGGACTTGCCTCATGTTCCTGGAACCTCTGGACATTGCCGTTTTGTTAATTAAAACAGATGAAGCTCGTTCTCCTCCTTCGCAGGCTAGGTAGAGGGTTGAACACTGCCAGGATGTAGGTTTAGATGCTTTGTTTTCGCTTTTCTTCCTTTTCATTCACATAGGGAAGAAACTGTCATTTTATTTTTTCTTCTTTAATTGGTGGGGTCTTGCTTTGTCACCCAGGTAGGAGAGCAGTGGTGGCACGATCACAGCTCACTGCAGCCTCAATCTCCTGGGCTCAAGCGATCCTCCTGCCTCAGCCTCCTAAGCCACCATGCCCAACTAATATTTGAATTTCTTTTGTAGAGACGGTGTCTCGCTTTGTTGTCCAGGCTGGTCTCGAACTCCCGGGCTCAAGCAATTCTCCAACCTCGGCCTCCCAAAGTGCTGGGATTATAGGCTTGAGCTACCATGGCTGGTCAGAAACTCATGTTTTCATGGAAACACATTGATAGCTTTCTGCACAAAATATGTATTTAATTTTCTTAAATTAAAAATCTAAATTGGGCCATACTGACCAAATTATGGTCAGAAATCCCATACAGACTGGGAGTGAGTTGGGTTGTAAGGAGAGTAGCACAGAGCCATCAACAACCACGCAAAATGTCAGCATCCCTGAAGGACGGAGTGGAGGCTTAGAGGTGGATCCCAAGGAAGAGACCCTCCAGAGAGCAGGGAGGGCTCGCAGTTGCATTTTGAGAATCCAAAATAAATAGAGCTAGACTAGAGGGTTCTGTGTGGCTCAATGGAATGAGCAAAGATTCTGGAGTCAGGTGGACCTGGGTTGAAATCTTGGCTTCTCAGAGCAATGGATGGTCTTTTCCCATCTTCATAGCCTACACTTGATTAAGGTGTAAGAAAACCCAAAGGGAGCGATTGAAACCGTCTTTGCAAAAATATGACTGAGACAGTGAAAGAGATCTAACTTAACTGACTCCATCTTGCTTCCAACCTCCAAGCTGTCCTTGTTCATTCCTGGGTGTAGGCTGAACTGACTTTGGGAGAAACTTACAGTTTATAGTTTAAACAAAGATGGTAACAGCACTTTCCCAAAGCAGACCTCCTTCTTGCCTGGGGACTAGATTGCCTTTGTAGGACTAACATTAGCCACAAGATTAGAAATTATGTTTTAGGAATCATGCAGCTGGGGGCTACAACATTCTGATCCTCCCTAAACTGCTCCAAAGATCAGTGCTTATTTTGCAGACCCTGCACTTGATGGATCAGCTGGCCCCACGCAGATCAATAAACTGGCTCACCTGATCTTGTTGTGGCCCCTACCCAGGAACTGACTGAGCACAAGAAGACAGCTCCGACTTCCTATAATTTCATCTCTGACCCCAATGCTCGGGGAGACTGATATGAGTAATAATAAACTCTGGTCTCCCTCAAAAATTAAAAGAAAGAGAGAAGGAAAAAAAAACAGGAATCTTGGCTTCCCAGCCAGTGGTCTGCACCTGTTTCTCATTGGATCCGCGTAAAATGTGACGCATCCCCCTCGTTTCACGTCCACGTTGTTGGCTGGCTCATTGCACTCCCAGGGATGCGGCAGAGTGCCTGCCCCTAGGAGCCCAATTTGCTCTCAGTTCCCCCCGTCCTGGGCCGTCCTGTGCCTGCCTGATGTTTGTCACCCAGTGTAGCGGGCTCTGTCCTCAGTGGCTGCACCTGAGTCGGCGTGCTTCGTCACCTACTGTAGCTCCTGGAGGACTTCCTGCTGGTACCCTGCTAACTCTGCCACCTCTTCCTGTTGCAGGCAGTGGCGATTTTGACAGCCACATACCCTGTGGGTCACATGCCATACGGCTGGTTGACGGAAATCCGTGCTGTGTATCCTGCTTTCGACAAGGTGAGAACCCGTGCGGTGTCGTGTCTGAAACATGCTTTTGAAATGACTTCTTGATAGACAGGGCTCTCTGATGAGGGACACTTTGTTGCTTCTCAGTCCTGCTTCCCTTTGTAAGGTTAATGTGACGTTGGGGGCATTGAAGGAATATTTTCCTCAGAAAATAACAGGGGCAAGTTGAAGCTTACCTTTGACGCTGATCCCAGGATGCTTTTCCAAAGTGATCAGCCTGTGGTTACTTTCAGGTTATTCCCATTGAGAAATGATTTGTTTGCGAAAGGGAAAATAAACTTCCCCCAAAATCAATTTATGGGATTTTATTTCTGTGGTTTGTTTCTTTAAACGAATGCTTTGCTGACCCCATACCAGATGGCTAAGGTGTAGGCAGGAAGCCGTGCGTGGCTGTCTTTCTGTGGGCTGGCCTACCTGCATGCTCAAGTTGGCCACAGGCAAGACCTGGGTCCAGTGTTTTGATATGGCAGACGTATTCCAGTGGAAAGCCTCTGTTGACAGCTGCTCTGTCTCCCCAGCCATGGGAGTCACATAACCCTTCTGTCCTGTAACTTGTGACCCAGTCAGCACTGTCCTGCTGTCATTCAATTAAAGTCTATTTTATAGCATTATCATTTAAACCTAGAGAATTTTTTTAATACTCTAAAACAAATGGCTGGTGAAACATACTCCAAAAATAGTCTACAGTGTTTTAAAATGATACACAGGAAGGAAGCAAACAGACTGCTACTTCTTACCGTGAAGGGCACCTGTTGTGCCTTGAATGTCTGCAGAACTAGCAGCCACTGCCAGCATCACACTGTCTTATCCCAGCCAGAGCCTGTGAAGTGAGGAGAGGAAGCCTCCTGGCCAGGGGTGTCCACAGCGCTCAGCTCTGGCAGAATGGGCAGCTTGGCCTTGGACCCTGGGTAATGCTGGCCCCTCCCTCTTTCCCCCACCGCCGGCCTGACCTCTCCTGGGCACGGGAAGCCCTGGGAAGCCACACAACAAGGCTAGGCCACAGGCTGCAGGCCTCTCTCCTTCCTTCACGTGGCCACCAGCTTCCAAAATGCCCCCCTGAGACCGTTTGTGGGTTCTGAGAGGGGCGAGGCCTGCGGAGCAGGGACCTGGGGACCCCCTCTCCCCCACCACACCTTACAGCCTGGCCCAAGGGCATCCCCCCAGGCATCTCTGAAAGTGTGAGGTGGAGACGGAGGATCAAGCCTGGAGTGATCACCCACATCTGCCCTCCTCCTCCTCTGCTCCTGCAGTTCCTGAGCAGTTTCTCTGTGAATGCGTGCTTGTGCAAACACACACCCACGTCCACCTCCACACACAGCCTGCTCCCACTTCCCCATCAGGGCATTCTTCCACTGCCAGCCCCCAGGCCACTCTTCCCTGTCTCTATCACCTGTCTCCTCTATTTCCCTACCCATGGTCACCTGGGAAAGGGTAAACCACCTGAAAACCAGTGAGGGATTCCCCTGCCTAAGCTAATGGGCGATAGACCCAGAACCCTGTACTGAGTGTAGAACTTCCTCAGTGGACCATTAGTTAGGACCCACCACCTACTGGACTGTGAGTTAGGACCCACCACCTACTGGGAATATTCAGTTGCAGCATCAGGATGCAGAGCATCTCCTAAGAAATGCTTTTGGTTCCTGCTTCACAGGCCTTTGAGAGTGGACTCAGAAGGCATGAGTCACTTGCTGGAGAGAGCAGACACTGTGTTTGAGTGGGTTTAATTCAGTCTATAGATAGAAATCATTGTTTTCATTTCAAGGCACGTGTGTATAGAAGTAAATCCTAGAAAACCAGCATGAATGTATGTCTTCTTGCTAAATTTCAGTTCTAGCTCCTGATGAATAAGGTGATCATCTGATGAAACTGATGAGAAGGGCAAGTGCTGAAGTGTTAGAACCTCCTGGCTGCTTAGGTCTCATCTGAGATTATTTTTGGCCACCTTGAAATCATAAAATTTAACAATACAACACTGTATGGTTTCAGTAAGAGCATCCAAGAAAAACATTGTTTTATTCTTGATCACAGAGGCTAGGAGCTATAAAAAAATTCCTTTAACGAGCATACCTCTCACCAGAACTTCGAGTTACTCCAAATCCTTTTAAAACTTCGCCCATTGTTTCCAAGCATTCCAGCGAGCTACACCAGCCATTTATATGAATGCCGTCTATTCACCAAAATCTTAGGCACCTCCATATGGACTTCCAGAATTTGCTGCATTGACAGTTGAAATCCTGAGCTTCTTTGTGGGCTCCAGAATCAGATTTAAAATTTCTCACATACCTTCCGGGAGTTCTAGCTAAGCATGAGCTGAGAAAGGTTTCCACTAGTGCAGATTCTCTCTAATGTTCAGTTACCTGCAAAAAAGGATGCTTCTGAGCCAACTGGGCAAACAAACTGAAACTCCAGTGCTAATCTAATGATACCTGCTGGTTTATTTTCACGATCTTCACGTGAATATGTGCCATTTTGCAAATCACAGTGCCCCTGAAGGAGCTGTGGTGCGTTGCTGTCCCCATGGCAGTATGTGTGTTTTGCTGAGGCTCCCTGATTCTTTCCAACATAGGCCTCCTCATCGTACCCAGCAGGGCAGTGCTCTTACAGAATGCGGTCCTCTAACACATCCAGGGTGAATGGAGACGGAGGTCTCCAACCACTGGGACTTGTACTTTGCCATAGAGCAGTCTAGAAAACAGATATGTTTTAGAGACTAGAATTAAGAAAACGTATACTCATTCAGAGGTTGGTGCTGGTAGTGGAAGGGATTTGAGAAATGACCTTTGCCTCCCAGTAAAGGAAAAGCACAAGCTCTTTTCCAGGTGGATCCTGTAGTAGCTGTGGGTGTGTGTTTCACGCGGCTGGATGCGGAGCCAGGTGTTCAGGGTTTGTTTTTGTGAGTCGACTCTGGGACTAATTGGGTCCATAATGAGGTCAGGGTTATTTTTCTCTGCCAGTTTTCGTGGTCCGGGGGCCAGGCCCTCGTTTTGCAGGGGTGAGGAGCACGCTTAGCAGTGCAGCTGGAGTGCCTCGGCAGGCCCCTTTGACTGTCAAGCTGGGTGACATCTGAGCCCCCTGCAGTCCTGCTTGAAATGCAGTGCAGCAGGTGTTCTTGGGGCATCTTTTCTACGCAGATGTTGTGCTGAGTGATTCAAGGGGAGACACGCAGGGCGTTATCTCAGCAAGCACAGCCTCACCGGGGTTGGACGCATGACAGGACATGATGCCTGCCCTCAGAGAGCTCCAGGGTCATCAGGCTTTACAGGAGGTGGGGCCCAGCTTGGAGGTCAAAGGTCAGAGAGGCTTTAGGGAACAGATGGGCTGTGAAGATGATGGGCCTTAGAAAGAGGGATGTTTTTGAAAATCAGGATTCAATGGCAGGAGGAACAAAAGCACCAGGTGTGTCAGGGGAAGAGCAGGAAGTCCCATTTGGGCTAGAAGTGGAGAAGTCATGGCTGGAAAGTGAGTCTGTGTCAGATTGCACAAGGCCTTGAATGCCCAGTGGAATTTATAGTCCATTTGGTAGAGAGGAGAGGAGCCCTGGAGGCCACTGAGCAGGGCCATGGCATTTAGGGAGACGCCGATGGTGGCCAGGCACAGGGTGTGCTGGGACCAGGAGCGGGGTGCATGGGGCAGAAGCAGGCTTCAGAGCCAAAGCCCCAGGACTGGGCGAGATGGGCTGCCCAGGCAGAGGGGAGGTGACTGAGTTGGAAGAGCTGCAGGGCATTGAGTCGAGAATTCACTCAGGTTAATGATCCTGTACAGGGACCTGACAGCTGCCCGAGAGACACTCAACATGACAGCCGCCTGGCAAACTGTCACTTGAAACCTCTAATTCAGACACATCAGATAAAACAAAAGCAAGATGCTCTTCAAGATCCCCCGGTGGGTTCAGCCAAGGATAAGCCGGGCCCATTCATGACTGTGGTTTTCTTTCCCCAGAATAACCCCAGCAACAAACTGGTGAGCACGAGCAACACAGTCACGGCGGCCCACATCAAGAAGTTCACCTTCGTCTGCATGGCTCTGTCACTCACGGTAAGGACAGAGGCTCTCTCTGTCTCTTCTCTCTGTTTGGTTTTTGTAAAGGGGCAAGTTGCTATTTTAAAGGGGGAAATCTTATTTTTCCACAATGTAATGTGATGCTAGATTAATTAGCAACCTCTTCAATACACTTTCTTCTTCAAATGTGAACGATTGTTATTCAAGGAGGCCCTTGAGTCTAGGAATAAAGGACCCACTTCAGGCATTTCTTGGGACTTCTCAAATGCTACAGAAAGGAAGAGGTTGCCTTTAATTGGAATAATACACTTGTCTTGCTGAAAAATTTCTAGCCCACTTTTTAAACATCGAAAGTCAACTTTACAACCATCCCTGTCTCTTTTCCAAATTTAATCAGCATTACTTCAGTTTTCCCCAGTAAAATTTCCTTTCCAGTTATGTTTGTGCTGACATAGCTTACTTACGTGGCCATCACGTGCCCATAGGCATTGAGCCCCTGCGGGATCCCAGGCCCATCTGTCTGCTGAGGATACAGCTGTGAGCAAGCGTGTGTGACACTGTCAGCAGCAAAGCCTGTCTGTATTTCTATGCGCAACCTTAAATAAACAACACACATCCTTCATTATCAAGCCCATGTGTGTAATTCGGATGTGTTCGAACACTGATAATGTTCAAAAAACATGGATAAAATAGGTACATGCTTTATAGTCCAAAGGACGTGGTATATAATTTAAGGTTTTTTTTAGAGCGTTTATCAACAGTGGCAAAAAACTTACCGTTTATAAACAGCCTTCCGTTGGAGACTGTGCCCTTTGGGTTTTAAAGATGGAGATGAAAAAGACGATAAGAAGAAATAAGGGTCTTTTGAACTCGGTTCTGTTTTCCTTGTTTATTGTTGTCACAACACATGTCCTATTAAATCCGGTAGAAACTTACTTTCGCATATACAATAGAAATATTTGCAGAAATGTCGAGATGTGTGCAGTTGTCATTGTCAATAACTAATAAAGAGGACCGGAGGCCATGAAGGTGTTGGATTATGCCAATAGCGGGAGCACAGGGGCTGGGTCCTTCTTACCGTCATCACAAGAACCGTGGAGCTTGATGAGCGCTGTTAGTGGGCCATTAAACTCAAGGCCTGCGTACATTTTAAACCTTTAATGGACATTTTGAAAGCCTGCAGCTTAATATTTGATCCGTTGATCCAACACCTAATTAGATTGTCACAAGGGCAGTGCCCATCACAGAAGACCTCTGACACTGCCGAGTCATGACCTCGTGTCCTCAGCTGCCCTTGTCACCACCAACACAGCCCCTTTTGCCAGCCTGTCCCTGTGGAACACGGGGGCGTTGGGAACCTATTCCAGCACTGCCTCACTGCAGAAGAATTGCTGATAGCAATGCCTGTTTGAGCGGGGCCGGTTCCCCAGGCAGCCATGCTCCCCTGTTAGCATGATTTCTCTCTGTGGTGCCCAAGCTTTTCCATAGTTCCCTAAAACATTAGCAAAACACTGAGCAACTTTGAAACCATTTAAGAGCATTTTAGGCAGAACAGAGCAGGTTTCTTTTCCAGGAAAAGACCTCAGCATTTGGAGACTGTGTTAAATGGCTGGAAATCCAAGGTTGAATTAACTCTGCTGTGAGGCCCTGTGACTTGGACCTCATCTGCATATAAAGCTGACAACGCCTGGCTGCCGCTGGCTCTGCGGTCCAGAAACTCACCTCCTCTGTCTTCTTTCATACTGTTTAACATCTTTCCGCTGCTAGAGTTGAATCTGATGGAGAGCTTTACCGGATTGGGCTTAAGGACATTCACCTCTCTTTCAGTTCACAGGCAATAATTTATACTTCTAAAAAAAAATTCTGCAAGTTTATTTTGAAATGATAATGACTTATAATCTGGGAAAATGCTTACAGTTCCCAGGTAGAGGCTTTATTTATTATTCTAATCCTCTATCTAAAAACCATCTGTGACTTGAAGTTTCTCAGGGTAAATTTTCACCTTCTAGAAATAGAGATTTAGAACCCTTTGTCAGAAAGGAACTTGGAGATGAACTAGTCAAAACCCATAATTTTTCAGAAAAGGAAATGATTCACACCGGACAAGTGACTTGTCCAAGTATCCAGTAATAGAACCAGCTACAGCCCAGCCTTCAGGGCATGCTCTCCAGGGCCCTGTGCTCTGAACCACACTGTTCCCAGAGAGTAGGAACAAATACTGGCCCTTAGGCCTCCAGATTGGGGCGCTTGCCACCATGCCTGAAACGGTGGTTTCTTGCCCATTAAAAACCATAGTATTTGAGTTTGTGGCTTAGGAAGGGTCTCATGTACACCATCCTTATGATGATTCAATCGATTGATCCAACATCTTGGCTAAAGGAGTTTTCACTGAAAGACACATAGAAAAAAATATAAAGGGAGATTTTTCTCTTTTTTTTCTTTTTTGAGACAAAGTCTCACTCCGTCGCCCAGGCTGGAGTGCAGGCGCATGATCTCGGCTCACTGCAACCTCTGCTTCCCAGGTTCAAGTGATTCTTCTGCCTCAGCCTACCAAGTAGCTGGGATTACAAGCGCCCACCACCACACCCGGCTGATTTTTGTGTTTTTAGTAGAGATGGGGTTTCACTATATCGGCCAGGCTGGTCTCGAACTCCTGACCTCAAGTGATCTGCCCGCCTCGGCCTCCCAAAGTGCTGGGATTACAGGCATGAGCCACCGCGCCCAGCCGGAGATTTTTCTTTCTAAATTAAACATTAAACTGTCCCTGTAATGAGTACTCACCTTATTCTGTCTCTTACTGTATTTATTCTTGTACATCTTTTGCTGCTCTTGGGCCCCAAACTTCATGAGGCAGGGTCTGCAATGTCATCTTTTATCCCCAGGGCTTAGCATCCTGCTTGACACTGAGAAAGGTCACAGTAACAAGTTAACAAACACAGGAATCAACTAATCCTTAATTATGAGACACCGGTCAGTAAGGTACCAACAGCATTCACCCTTGTGAATGGCAATCTTCTCGTTTATGCTCAGTTTGTATTATCGTAAAAGCTTTTAAAAGGCTCTTGATTTTCTAGTCTATTTTCTTTTTCCTTGGTTTTGGGTTTTTTTTTTTAACTGTTTGTATAGAAGGGGTCTCACTGTGTTGCTCAGGCTGATGTCGAATTCCTGGCCTCCTAAAATGCTGGGATTAGAGGCATGAGCCACTGCCCCTGGCCTGTTTCTGTTTTTTGAATTTTGAAACTTCTTAATATCAGGAAATTAATGTAGCAGAGGTCATTGAAACGCTTGAGAGCAGCACACTTGGTGTTTATTTCAGCGGATGATTCTATGTATACAGTAGGAGCTGCGTGATGATGCCACAGCCCTCCACACATTGGCCAACGTTAGCACGCTTTCCCACACTCCGCTGCTTTGGGAAAATCAACTTTTATCCCTGAGTCTTTTGAGAAGAGCTGACCCCCAGGATCCTGTAGACACCCAATGACTCAGTGATTCAAAGGAAAACGTATACTGTCCAGAATCAAAATGCATCCTTCCCTCAGAACAGCCCCCTCTCCAGGCCCTGACATTTGGAGTTCAACACCTGCCTTTGACTGGGAAAAATACCGCGGTGTCACTGCTGACAGTTAGTAAGAGGCTCATTTCAGCATGTTACAATGACGTGTTTGTTTATTCCCTATTACACATTTTCTATTTAAATTTAGAGTATCTGTCCTACTCCAGAAGTTGGTTCTGCCCTTGTACTCTTATCTAGCAGTTTTGTTGATCACTGGGTTTTAAGAAAAGCGTAGATGTCTTCTGCCCAGTGTGGAAGAGGGGCTGAAGTCAGAGGGGTGTAGAGTAGGAAAATGGAAATGTTCGCGATTTCCGTTAGCATCTTGCTTTCAGTCCTTCAGAGCTGCGGTTAGGCATGCTCAGCCAGAGGTTGATTGATTGATCTCTCTAAACCATCTGATGGGCATGAGGATGAGAAAGGGGGTACCTTTAGTTGATCCAAAAGATTGGCTTCAAAACAGTAGAACTGTCAGATGAAACGGAATCCCCTTGATAGCAACGAGGGAGCAGACACAGTGCAAACCCAGGTTAGCAAGGCGCCTGCTGACTGACAAGCAGCTGTTTGGGGTGAAGGGAAGCACATTTCAAAAATATATGTGGCATAAAGCCATTTGGAAGAACAGCTTCAGAGGGTCTGCTTTCATGTGGAAGCGTGCAGGGTTGCAGCCACGCAGAGGAGACTGCATCGCAGCCTCGCCATGCAAGGTGTCTCCACTGGTGCTGGAGTCAGAGCCAGTGGTCGCCTTGCCCTGAGCCTTCCTGGACAGCTGCGGCCTCTGTCGCTCATGTGACTGGCTGTAGAACACAGTGACAGTGAGTGTGCCCTAAAAGGCTGTGCTTCTCTAGGTAGACACTCCTGGAGCCACAGGCTGAGGCAGCAGTGAGCTCACAAGAGAGGAGCAGGCACCGCAGTCCTTCCTCTTATGTGGGGAAGGCAGCTGCAGTGCTGAACTTACAGAAACCCAGCCTCCTACAAACCCCTGGGGTCTATCATGGTGCCCTCCTGGACTCTAGATGTGGGGATAAGATAGAAACCACTCACCGGCATGGGCTGTATCTTCCAACAGTCCTTTTGGTGGGGAAGAAATGTCCCAAAAGAGTGACGGACCTCCCTATTCCTGCATGCCAGGCCAAGTGGTGAAAGCCAGCCCATCGGGCTGCTAAGTTTACCAAATTTGCCAATTTACCCAAAACATGACTTTTTAAAACTGTTTCTGAAGTCCATAGCCAATCATATTTTAATAAACAGAAGTTTTTAACACCTTTGGATGCTTTTAGTTGACTAGTTTCCATTTTGATTTCACAATGGCATTTTCAGAACATCTGCTGTTTATCTTCTCAAGCTCCCTGCTCTGCTGTACTTTGGGGAGTTAGTGCCAAGAGAGGGGGACCCTCTGCTTCAGGAGACATAGAGAAGAATCCATGCAAAGCACAGGCTTGGACTCTGCTAAGCCTCCCCAAACCGTTAGCACACAATAGAAATGGGATCTCTCCAGATGGATCTTGGCAAGCAGAGCCAGCCAGGCACTTTTGTGCAGTGCACGAACTACACGACCATACCCAGCACCCCTGGGATGCCACATTCAGAGAAAGTCAGAGAAGGGGGAGAACAAGGATCAGGGAAAGGAGAGTGACTGAATGTCAGAGAGGTGGAGTAGCGTGAAGGTCAGAAGGAGAAGGGAGAGAGACTGGTCAGAAAAAGAGGGGAGGTGACGACTCAGAGAAAACTGGAGCAGAATGGTAGAGGTGGGGTTACAGACAGGGAAAATGGAGGCCCTAGAGACCCTGGGGCCCTCCCAGCCCTTGGGACCCTGCCAATCCTTCCTGTAAAAAATGGCTGTAAACTTTAGAAGAGTTTAAAAGAGACAAGATCTTAAAACTCAGAAAATTTGACAAATTGTTGGTTGGCCAAATTGGTTATCCACCAGTTGATTTTTGGCGAGCTGACCTGTTTCAAGATGGCAGGTGAGGATGGGACTCTGTCCAGGGCTGGCCCCACACACCCACATTCTGATGACGCAGAGGTCATGGGACTGTGCCAGGGCCCCCAGACTACCTCCACTGGTCCCCAAATAACTGGTTTCACTGGCTTCAACACATGGAGGCTGCTTGATGTGGTGGGGGTAGGGAGGTGTTGCTGTCACTTGAGGCAGAGAGAGAAGGAAGCCTGGCCACGCTGGCACAGTGTGCCAATCAAACCACGTGGCCTCATGCAATAGAGTGCAAGGGTATCTGAGGTCAGTGGCTGTTTGTATTTAAGGATCTGATTCTTTAAAAAAAAAAAAAAAAAGTTAGGTTTTTACTCCGGATCTTTCTGAGCCTTGCTTTTTGCAGTCAGTGGGGGGTTAAAGGGAGACCGTGAAACTGCATTCAACCCAGAACCTTCTATTTTATTGTTATGGGTTGAATAGGATTCGCCAAACATTCTTATGTTAAAGTCCTAACCCCCAGTACCTCAGAATGTGACCTTACTTGGAAATAGGGTTAAGATGAGGTTCTGGTAGGTGAGTAGGGTGGGCCCATAATCCCCTATGACTGGTGCCTTTTTAGAGGAAGAAATTTGGGCACAGACATGCACACAGGGGAAGCACCACGTGTAGGCTGGAGTTTTGCTGCCTCAGCCCAGGAGCTACCAGAAGCCAGGAAAGGCCTGGAACAGACCCTTCCCTAGCACCTTCAGAGGGCATGTGCCTCTGCTCACACCTTGATTTCAGTCTCCAGAACTGTGGGGCAGTAATTTTCTGTTGCTCAGAGTCACCCAGTTTGTGTTATTTTGTTTTGGGTGCCTGGCAAGCTAACAACTATGATTTCTGAAAGGAGGGAATCTTCTCGTCACTTAAGGCTGCATGGATTGATGAACCAGACTTCTAACTATTCGACTCACTTGTTTTTGTTTTTTGTTAGATTCTATCTCCCTTTAGTTTCATGAGACATCTCTATTATTTTATTTCCAGATTCTCCATGTGAGTAGGGGATTTGCTTAGAAATATAGTACTTTATGCAGTGTGGCCCTGTGTCTGCATTTTTTAGTTTAACTTTTATTTTTTGTGGGTACCTAGTAGGTGTACATATTTATGGGGAACATGAGCCATTTTGATACAGGTAACCTGTGCCAGTACTTACATGCTTAATGATATTTTTGCCAAAGGTTTCTCTGGGGACAGGGGATATTGACATCGTAGCTACTGATAGAAGTACTAGGACTAGATTTAAGTTACTTTGCTTCTTGTTTTTTTTTTCTGCTTTTTATTCATTGAATAATGCAGTGCCCCTCAACAAGGTCTTTGCAGAGCCCAGGACTAACCTGTGCCACTACAAACATTCAAAAACTGAAATATTTTTCCAATTTTCAGGAAACAAAATAAGTTGCTAGAATTTTATTCATTTGTATTTATTCCCCCCCAGATTGCCTCAAAATCTTGATCTCTTCTACTATTTACCACTTGAACCTTATAAAGGGTAATCTGATTTGGCACAAAATTATAAAAATTACTCATTTTTCAGTTTAACGTATCAATACACACCCGTGTTCTGCCAAGAACCCACGTGGGGCCCACCACCTGAATGAGTTTGAAAGCAACAGGGAAGACACGTTGTTTATACCCTGGGCCTGCAGACACGCACTGCTCACCAGCCCCTCTGAGCCCTTAAGGAAGTAAAGCCTGGGCCCCACAGATCCCTGCACCTGCCGAGTGCTGCCTGACCCGAATCCCACCTCAAAGAGGCAGGTGCCCAGCCCGGCTCTTTCGGTTTTCACTGCTGTGGAAGCAGAGCTATCATAGTGTTATAAGGTTTCAGTGCCACAAAAGACATAGCACTCGAATATAAAATTTTCTTTTTAATTCTCAGCAAGGCAATGTACTTCTATAGAAGGATGCGCTCTTACAGATGGAGCAATGGTGAGCGCACACATGGACAAGGGAGGCGAAGGGGTTCTTATCCCTGACGCACGTGGCCCCTGCTGCTGTGTTGTTTCCCTATTGGCTAGGGTTAGACTGCACGGGCTAAACTAATTCCGATTGGCTAATTTAAAGAGAGTGACAGGGGTGAGTGGTTTGGGGGGAAAAATGATTATGGCAGAGCAGGAAATCGGAATGAGTCAGGGTGGAGCAGGTAATCAGAAAAGGTTGCTTTACGAGGAAGTTAAGTTTAAAAGTAGAAGGCAAAGAATTGAACATATTGACATACTGATTCTTTGAAGAGAAATTTAGAACGCATATCTAGCAATAGGGAGAGGTCAGTCAGGAACTGCCATCCCACACAAATGGTGAAGTCACTCAGTAGGGCTTCATTGATCGACTTCCATGATTAATACCTTATGATTCCCTACAGGTTTTTTAAAAATTGGTTTTCTTAGTCTCAGCTTAAAGACAGTGTACAGAAACCAGACATCAGCCTGACGGGGTGCCTAGTCCAGACACTCCCGACACGCATGCGCCATCAACGTGGAGAAAGCAAAGATGTGGCGCCTCTGGCCTCTTGGCTTTCCGAGCCCAGCACCAGCTCGGAGGCTGTGAGGCACACGGGGCACCGCACACGAGCACTTTCCCCGTGGCCTGAAACTCCCGATGACCTGCCATTCACTTAGGTGCAGCAGGCAGGGAGCCCAGCAAAGCCCATGTAAACGATCTCAAAATACCTCAAAAATTACCAAATAGAGGTAATTACATGAAGCAGTGTGTGAAATGAGCACAGTGAGGATCTAAAACAGCTGATTAGCATGCTAAATGGCCATTTTGTAAGTTTAATGAAGTAACATATCATTTGACACAGGAACAAAAGAAAACAATCAAAAAACACTCTGGGCACAGGAGAGACTTCACTGGCTTCCCTCTCCCAGGCCTGGGTGTCTCCTGCACCTACGGGCAGTGCTTGTGAAGTGCTTTTAGCTAGTCTGTGGTCTTTGCTCAAAAGGGTCTTCATTTTCTCTTAAAGGCTGACTACTGTGTCCCCAGCTCTGGGTCGGATGTCCCACTTGCTCGGGCACAGTAAGGTAAATGGGTTTTAATGGTGCCATGAAATTCTTCTGGGGTCTTTTTGTATCTTCTGAGCCCAGTACAAGGCTAAAAGAACCACAAAGCGCTGCCAAGAAACAGCACATATGGCAAACAACAGTGCCTCGAAACCTGCTCACTATGAATCTGGTGCCAGACAGTTTTCAGTGGCCTGTAGTCCTCCCTGGAGATGGCTCTTAACTGATGTGGCTTGAAGAATGAACTGATTGTTACCAAAAAAGAAGTTTCCAGAGGGCCAGGGTGCACAAACTGGAGCTGACACCACTGATCTCTTACAAGTTCCCTCCTTTGAAACTGGAGATGGGTTCAGCTGGGGGGGCTGTCTGTCACGCCTGTGGCTGTCATGACATCTGACTGCCCTGTATGTGTCTGTTGATTTAATGAGGGAAGAGGGATGGAGGCAGAGGGATTTAGGTCAAGCTGGAATTGGCTACATAGCTTGGTGCTTATAGCTGTGGGCCCTGGAGCCACAGGGCTTGGGTTCAAATCCAGGCTCCACCACTCACTAGCCAAGTGGCTTCAGGAAAGTCACTCAAAACTGCCATCTTCAGTTTCCCCAGATGCCACACAGAGGCAACAAGAATTGCTCACCTTTTAAGACTTTAAAAGGGGTAAAAGCTTAGTGAAATACCTGGCATGTGCTATATGCAAAGAATGCCAGCTCTCCTCAGCCACCAGCTCCACCACCAGGACACTCAGTGGTCCTTAACATAGGGAAAGAGGGCTGCACATGTACATAAGTAGCTAGGGGTATATTTTATGCCAAGGAATAATTTTATGAATTATATATATGTATCTATATCTTATAGATAAATATAAAGTTTATAGTCTTCAAATTTGTGTGGGTTTTGGTGGGGGGGGGGGTTGTTGTTTTTTTAAAAGCCAGTCTCTTGATCAGTAGATTTACACACACCTTCAGTAGACAAACCCTGCCACAGACGTGACCCCTGTATGAACCATTTTTCTCCTCGGGGAAGCTCTTTAGTTGACCCATCACCCCCTGCTATTTACAGCCTCCCAGTCCCAGGCACAGATGGTGCTACCAGAGCCCCATCTTCTTGCTAACACAGAGATGCCAGTTCTCCATCAAGCTGCAGTGAACACAAAAAGAGGGGAATGAATAGGTTGAGTCCTCTGACTAGACATCTGATAGAACCACAGACACAACCACATAGTAGAAAATGCCAGTAAGGACCAATTTTAAGTTGCACCTGGGCCCAGGAAGCATGTTAACATTTTGAAGTCCTCAGGTGAGAAAGAACACCCGCATGTCCACAGAAACCTGGGTCCTGTGGGGCACGCGTGATGCTTCCTAGGGACCCGTCACGACCCCTGTTCACGTGACACTCGCGCAGCTCCCTGGGCCTCCCGTGTGTCTCGTCTCTCCCCACGTTGCCCTGTCCCACACAGCTGTGGCCGTATGCATTGCTGAAATCATCAAACGCCTAGGCAGTGGAGCAGAACATGTCAGCCCATCACTTTCCCTAGTGCAGCCTAAGGCTATACCTGCTTTTTAAATTAGCCGCTTGGCACTGTTCTCAGGATAAACACGAGACCCATAAGCTCCAGTCAAGGACTGGGCCCTTCTAGGATTTCCAACCTCGAGGCTCCCAGCCTCTCCCTGATTCTCTAAGCTTTCTTTCCACCACAGATGAGTTCATGCTGGGAACCTTGCACAGTTTTATGGTTATCAACAGAATGCTTTGCTCCCTCTTGTCAGTGTTGGTCTTCAGATCCCACTTGGCTGGGTTTGCTCTTCCTGGCTAGTTTTGAGGTGACCCTCCTTGGTGGAGAAGGCAGAGAGAGAGAGCCGGGGTTTGGAAGGTACCCCTGGCCCCTGGCAGCTCTTTCCCTTTTCCCTTCTGTCTCGTGGCACATTTTTTACAGCTCTTTTTCTTGATCTGAGCACTTTTACTCTGAGCACTTGGGCTTTCACCTCCCGACCTTGTTCTTATGGGGGTTCTTATGTTCTTATGGACACATTGTTTGGTACCACCATAGAGCCTGCCATAGACATGACACTTGTGTGCACCAGGCTGCCCCTTCAGCCCGCCTCTCCCTCCTAGCCATGGCCGACTTGGAAATGATAAAGATCCTCAGGAAATGAGCCCTCTCAGTAGCCACCCATCCGCCAACAGCCTTCCAGATAGTCCTTCACCAGTGGCCGCTGCCCCCGGAGGATGACATGGCCTTTCACGCCCGTGTTGGGCCGCCTCTCCAGCTTCCCATGCAGCAGTGTCCCCTCGCTCTGTTCTTTGCCTCGGTGGCTGCTGCCTTGGCCTCGAGGGCCCCGTCGGGCTTCTTGGCAGGCAGGTGCTTCCTTATCAACCTCTCCCTGGCACAGACAGGCACCGCCCCTTTTCCCCCCGCCAGAGCCTACCCCACCATTGCAAAGTGGCAGGTCACAGACAGTTTCAGTATTTACAGTGCCCCTCATCCCAGTGGAACCTGGGCTCTGGCCACGTCTTCTTGGAAGGCGCAGCTGGCAGATAGAGGCGGAGGCACAGGGAAAGGAAACGCCTCCTAGAAGTCAGAGGTTTGGGGTCCTTCTCCTGCACTCCTGGCGCTCGCTTCTTGCTGGCAAGTACCCTGGGCACATCCACATACACGTCGGCCCCATCCTCCAGGCTGCAAGCCCTTAAAGGTCGACTCTGCATGGGGCGTCCCAGGACCTGGGTAAGGGAGACCTGCAAGAGACTGGCTTCCAAACCCCTGCTCTCAGGTGAAGGCATGGATGCATGTTTTGCTGTCCCCAGTACCCACTTCCACACCTGGGGACCATGAGGCCTTCAGATGCCTTCTGTTTTCCTCCTCGTGGCCTGTTTTCTGGTTGTTGGGAGATAATTTGTCTTCTGAGAGTTTTTCAGCCTCTTTTAGAATCTCTGGTGCTATTAGATCATATTCGCCTCTTTTCCATAAGTTTTGAAATCTGTTTCCCTTAATTTCTTTAAAAAAAATAATTTTCCCTGATTCCTGTGAATGTGAAGAAACCATGGCCACTCTCTTTGTCAGCAGCCCAGGATCATCCCCTCTGGCAAGGCTGAGAGCCCCCCTGCTCCAGCTTCTGGGGAGAAACTTTGTCTGGGAGAAGGGATTAGGTTGGAGGCTGCCGGAGAGGAGAGGGGCTTAGCGGCCTGGTCAGGTCCCCTCCTTGTGTGCTGTTTCTGTAGAACCCAGCATGGTCAGGTCTCCACCTTGCGTGCTGTTTCTGTAGAACCCAGCATGGATCACAGCACAGCGGGCTGCTTCTGTTGGGCTTCACTGCCTGCCGGAGGGAAGTAGGTGCCATCTTAGAGCAGGCGCCCCTGCAGAACTGAGGATAAAGGTGTTTAGTATTTAAAACGTCTTGATCCTAAAGCTTCAGAACTTCAGGCCGCAGAGAGAGCAACTCAGGAGGGAAAGAAAACAAAGAGCAGCGGCATCAGAGAAGGAAGCAGCCTGAAGAATCCACTCTGTCCGGGTCTTTCTCTTGGACACACTGAGCTAACCCCTGTCTGTGCACTTGCTGGGAAGCGCCATTCCCAAAGCTAGAAACCAGAATTCTGGCTCCACCCCTTTTCTCCCCGCCAGAGCCTACCCCACCATTGCAAGGTGGCAGGTCACAGATGGTTTCAGTATTTACAGTGCCCCTCATCCCAGTGGAACCCAGGCTCTGGCCACCTCTTCTTGGAAGGCACAGCTGGCAGGTAGAGGCGGAGGCACAGGGAAAGGAAATGCCTCCTAGAAGTCAGAGGTTTGGGGTCCTGTCTGGCACTGCCTCTCGCATCCTCAATTTCCTCAATTAGAAGACTTTTTTTTTTTTTGGTCAGGCGCGGTGGCACAACCTGTAATCCCAGCACTTTGGGAGGCCGAGGCGGGCAGATTACCTGAGGTCAGGAGTTCGAGACCAACCTGGCCAACATGGTGAAACCCCGTCTCTACTAAATAAAAAAAAAGTAGTGGGGCGTGGTGGCACACAGCTGTAATCCCAGCACTTTGGGAGGCCAAGGCGGGCGAATCACCTGAGGTCGGGAGTTCGAGACCAGCCTGCCCAACATGGAGAAACCCCATCTCTACTAAAAATACAAAATTAGCCAGGCATGGTGGCACGTGCCTGTAATCCCTGCCTCGGGAGGCTGAGGCAGGAGAATTACTTGAGCCTGGAAGGCGGAGGTTGCAGCGAGCCAAGATCATGCCACTGCACTCCAGCCTGGCTGACAGAGCGAGACTGTCTCAAAAAAAAAGAAAAAAAAAGGCTTTTTTTCCATCATTTCAGGGCCAGTTTTGGACGCACCTTGCAGGTCAGGATGGGCTCCTCCACTCCCATTTCTACCTACTGTCCATGTGTAATGGAGAGGGCCTTCCGTGCCCTGGTGAGCTTGTGCTGCTCCTGTCTTGCCGCTGCTTGGGCTAGCACCCCAAGGATTCCATCGTCTTGGTTGCACACCATTATTTGCAGCTGCGTCTCAGTAAGGCATGTCAGTTCTGAGTCCTTCTGTCATGTGCTAGAAGGTAGCAGAATCTGAGCTTGTAGTAAAACTTGCCATCCAACAGGACTTTGCCCGGCTGGCCCTGTGTTCCATGTTAGAAATTCCGTTCATCAGAATGACCCTGTCTCACCTTCCTGTGGCAACCTTCCCCCAAGCCATAGCTGTCACTCAGCCCTCTTGGGCGGATGCTAAAGGCCATATTCCAGCGGTGGTACCATGCTGACCCTTTGTCTGGAACAAAGACGGCCTGTTTGAGGCTTTGTTAATGCTGGGCCACCCCACCCCCACGCCATGAGGTGGAGACTGCCGCCCCATTGTTCCCGGCTCCACTGGAAGAAAATGCCTCTCTTGTGTATGGGGTATGAAAAAAGAACCAAAGGTGAATTAATGGAATTCAACACTTTCTCATTTGGTGCCCCTCACAGTACCCTTGGGCCTGAACAGTTTAGCAGCTTAGGGCATCTTGGAAACAGGGAGAAAGCAGGGCTTCTGTGGCCCCAAGGCCTGGATTGAACTCTGGCCCCTGCCTCTTTACCAGCCGGTGACCTGGGGCAAGTCACACAGTCCCTGTAGGCCCTGTGTCCTCCTCAGCTAATAAGGCATCTATCTGGGGAGTGTATGAAGATGAAATGGAATCACATATGGAGCGCTGTTGGCGCATAGTGAGTGACTTCCTTCCCTCTGCCTTCCCTCCGCACTTCTCTCTGGAAGCTTCAGGAATCCAGCATTTGCTCAAATCCAGCACGTATAGCAGATCTGAGTGGTTGATTGGTTTGTTTTGGGGGAATTTAGGTAAGATGAAGACAATAAAGGCTAGTCCCTAAAACTCTACCTAAGCCCTCATAATAAGACACCAGGGCAGATGCACATGTGTCATTTAAACAACGAGCAAATGAACAGAGTGTGCTGTTATAAGCAGGTTCCAAATGTTTTTAAGATTTTTTTAATTGTAGAAAAATACACATACAATGTACCAACCTCACCATTTTTAAAGGGACAGTGAAGTCCATTCACATTGCTGCTTGTCATCACCATCTGCCCATAACTGGATTGCAAAACTGAAACCCTATACCCACTAAACAGTCACTCCCCATGTCCCCTTCCCCCAGTCCCAAACAAGTTCCAAGTTGACTATTAATAGTCAAGGAGAAGGAAAGGCTAAACAGAAGCTGGAGTGTGGAACTTTATCAATAGTCCTCAGATCCTGTGAGAAAAACCAGGAAAGGATTAAAGCTACAGAGAAAAGGAATAGGAGTTGGACAACCCTCTGCGGGCTTGGCGCATGGCGCCCCCTGCTGTTTGAGGTATGTCATGTCTTTCCACCAACACGGCATTACTAGATTAGTAAGTTGTTGGGATCTGAAAGACACTTTGCTTTCATGTAGTGTGTGCATTTGGCAATTTCATTAAACCTAGATGATAGTAGGGATGATTTAGTTTTCATATTCTTCAAAAAGCTGGTTATAAAACTATATCTGAAAGTGTTGATTTTTTACCATGAATATGCTGTAACAGTTGATGATTGCTTCAACTCCTTTATGAAAATATTCGATTTATAATAATTATTATGATTATCAACAAGCCAGATGGAAGGTATCAAATTCTACATAAACACTTTGTAATACGCTTTTCCAAGCTCCTTAGCTTAGAAAACCAAGCTCTGTTTCTCTCAGTAATAGATGTCATTTTTCATCTATTGTTTGCTACCCCTATGTTAGCCAACTAGAATTTTTCTAGCCTGACCTTAAGTAAAAACTCCTTCCCGTGTCCCCACTGCCTGTGATGGTAATCATCATCATCCCTCCTGTGAGGTTCCCTACTTTCTCCCACTGAGCAAGACGTGGATGTGGAAGCGTCCCTCTCTCCCATCATCCCCTCACGTGCTGTATCGGGAACACGTGGCTTTTCACCCTTCTGAGGACAGGTCAGTCAATCCCAAGAGCCCATTCCTTCTGGCAGTTGCTACAGGTATGCACACCTTAAGCACCGTTCCCCAGAAATGGGAGTCATTTGCTACTTTCACATATTGCCTGCTTTCGGCAATTCACCCTGGTGAAATGGCATTGTTTTTCCTTCTAAATTGGGAATCTGAGAGTGTGTCCTGATGGAATTCCATGTCATTCCATTTGGGGTGTACTGAGTCATGCAAACATTAGGAACACTCCTAGAGAGGCCCCATCCAGCTCATGCGACAGCTTACAAGTGAGCAGGAAACCACCGTGAGGACAGGGCAGCCACGCCTCCAGCCTCCCTCCCGTCACTCTTCCCCAGCTCCTGTCTTTCATATTGTACATTGGTTCTTCTCCCTTCCCCACCAGTCCAAACCCTTGCCAGCTCTCACCTGGATGGTCACAGTAGCCGTGACGAGGATCCTTGATTCAGCCCTTCCCCCGCTTGCCCTGCCTCTCCTCCACCCACAACCTGCCATGGCTCTCACGTCCCTCCGAGTGAAAGCCAGAGTCGTGACCATGACCTGTGAAACCCTTCGTGAACTGTCCTCCTTCCTTACGTGCATGCAGCTGGTGCAGTCTGGCACTAAGAAACAAAAGGCCAAACAGCATTCCTTATGGCTGCGTCAGCTCTCTCTGGAAAGTCGAGCAAGACAGCATATGTGTTATCTAATAGTGTCCTGCCCTGTGCTGGCCCCTCCACCCCTAAGTATATCAAATCAGTGTGCCTTCCTCATGAGGTGATGTGGGACATGGTTTCCCAAGACGCTGGCTGTGAAAACCAACCTGACAGCCACTTTCTGAAAGCTGCCCCTCCCCCAAGACAAGACTTCTCACATTCCTGTCCCAATCACATTTGAAGTTTGATGATATCCGTGAAGACATCTACAGGGGTCTGTTTTATTTAAAAATGTTTTTCTGCATGGTGAAACCCCATCTCTACTAAAAATACAAAAATTAGCTGGGCGTGGTGGCACGTACCTGTAGTCCCAGCTACTCAGGAGGCTGAGGCGGGAGAATCTCTTGAACCCGGGAAGCGGAGATTGCAGTGAGCCAAGATCGTGCCACTGCACTCCAGCCTGGCAACAGAGCAAGACTGCATCTCAAAAGAAAAAAAAATGTTTTTCTGATAAAAAGAATACATGTTCTTTGTGGAAGCCACGGAAAAATACAAAGAGGAAAATTCAATCAGTCCTAATCTCACCACCTCCAGAGGACTCCCCTGCTAGCGTTTTGTTAGAATACGGTCCCAGGAAACCTTCTGGAATACTCACAGGTGACATCCGTGGGTCACATTTGGTGTGCCGGTGCTGGAAAAGCGGTTTATGCAAACCGCAGTGCTCGCAGGCTCGGGGTTTGCAGATGAGTGCCAGAGGTCTGGCCATCCGTGACGGGATAAGAAGCTAGCACCGGAATGTGAATCAACTTGATCACCAGGTATGATGTCCAGTTCAGCTGGCGTTGTTTGGATGGCAAGACTTTCTTAAGGAAGGCAGGCATCGATTTACTTTATGGAGTCAACTGCTTATCTCAGTGTGGACCAGTCCACAGTTGGCAGACCAGCACTCTGGGCAGCCCAGTCCACACAGCATCCCTGTGAGGGAGACACCATCCCCGTTTGAAAGAAGAGAGCTGAGGCTGGAGTGCTCAGGGAACTCACCTAGAGACAACAGACAGAGACACAGCTGGGTTGGAGTGCCAGCCCGGCAGTCAGGCGCCAGTGCCAAGCCCTAACCTCCTCTTCACACTTTGTGTTGCCGAGGGCTAACCACTGGCTTGCCCGGTGGGGACTTCAACCCAATTAAAAAGGTATATTGAACCTTTTTTTCAAGCAAAAGCGCCAAATAAAAATGATGTCCAGGGCCAGCGATTTTTATTCAAAACAGCTGCATATGTTTGACTTTTTCTAACTGCAGGGATAAGAGTCTCATGTACTGCTAATTCTGGTTATTCAGGGCAATGGGGAAGCCTTTGTGAGTTCCTCAAAATGTGGTTAAGAGCTTATGGAAATTAAATAAGACCCGAGCACTTGGCAGTGCCCTCGTAGGGTGGAGTTCTCCGAGGACACACAGAAACGGCCGTCCCACTGTGGCCTGGTTGGCATGTTTCTAAGTTCACGTGCTGATGAAGACAACTGGCTGCTTCATATCCCAGTTCCAAATGCTTTGAAAAGAGACTCAGATTGTCCCCAGGGGAGCTCGGGGACCATGCATGGCCCACTCTGCCCGTGAGGAAGCAGGTCTTGGTTCAAATCCCCCTTCCGTGGTTCTTAGCTCAGAAAACCAAGCTCTGTTTCGGACTGTGGCATAGTAAGACCCAGGGGTCTTCTGTCTGTAAAGTTGGCGATTTCCTTCATCACTGCACTGATCCTTCTGATCCTATTGGGGGACCTTAATATGTGGTCAAAGTTTTTCATGACTTAGCCCATTGATACACAGATTTAGAAATAAAAGTCAAGTACTGCCCCAACACAGAATGACGACATACAGTTAAGGCCTGCTTGAAAATGTTTTGGGGTTTTTTTATGTGATTTTGTTGTTGTTGTTGTTGTTGTTGTTTTGAGACAGAGTTTCACTCTTGTTAACCAGGCTGGAGTACAATGGCACAATCTCAGCTCACTGCAACCTCTGCCTCCCAGGTTCAAGTGATTCTCCTGCCTCTGCCTCCCGAGTAGCCAGGATTACAGGCGCACACCACCACGCCTGGCTACTTTTGTATTTTTAGTAGAGATGGGGCTTCTCCATGTTGGTTAGGCTGGTCTCGAACTCTTGACCTCAAGTGATCCATCCACCTCGGCCTCCCAGAGTGCTGGGATTACAGGTGTGAGCCACCACTCCTGGACAAAAATGTTAAATTACTCATTGATCTGAGTCATCATCAACGTTAGGCTCAACCAAATCATCCCTGGAAACTGACTGGCTCACATGCTGACTGGAAACTGTATTTTAAGTTTGTGAATAAAAAAGCTGCAGCCCAGTGGTGGTTAGTTTCTAAAGAGGTTAATATGATTCAAGAAATGAGGAAGTCTACCCCTTGATCATGCAGAATAAGAGACTGAGAGGGGACTACACTCTACTAGAAATGAATGTGTCTTGGGCCGCATGTAAGCACCTCAGAGTTCAGACACTTCACGGTCAATGGCTGGTCTCAAAAGATGAATCACAGTCTGTCAAATAACAGAGAAGTGAATTATGAATCGTCATCTTCTTCTTCCTTCTTTTTTTCTCCTTTAATTTTTGGAGACAGGATCTTGTCACTCAGGCTGGAGTACAGTGGCGCAATCTTGGCTCACTGCAGCCTGGACCTCCCAGGCTCAAGCAATCCTCCCGCCTTAGCCTCCCAAGTAGCTGGGATTAAGGGCATGCTAAATTTTTTTTGTAGAGATGGGGTCTTGTGTTGTCCAGGCTGGTCTCGAACTCCTGGCCTCAAGCAGTCCTCCCACCTTGACTTCCCAAAGTGCTGGAATTACAGGCATCCACCATGCCCAGCCCTTCTTTTTGTAATTGACCTTTTTTTTAAAAAAAAAAAAAAAAAAAAGAATAACTTCTGATTTACAGAAACATTGTGGAGATGGTGCAGAGTTCCCATAGACTCCTCACCCTCACTCACATTACTTTACTGCAGCGCGCATGTTACAACCGAGGAGCCAGCCCTGGTGTGTGACTGTGAACTAAACTCCATGGTGCATTAGGATTTCACTGGTTTGTTTTCTCATGAGCTCTTTCTGTTCCAGGATCTCATCCAAGACACCACATTATGTCTAGTCATCATGCTTCCGTAGCCTCCTCTGGTCTCTGAGAGTTTTCGACTTTCCTTGTTTTTAAGGCCTCAACGGTTTTGAGGAGTTCTGGTCGGGTATTTGGTAGAAGGTCCCTCAATGTGCATTTGTCTGGGGTTTGTCTTATGATTAAGACTGGGCTTAGGGATTTTGGGGAGGAAGACCACAGAGACAAAGTGCCACTGTCATCACATCTTATCGAGGGTATGTGCGTGGCTGTTGACCATGATTGCATGGCTGGGGTCATGTCTGCCGTGTTCCTCTGCTGTCAGGACGCGTTTCCTTTCTCCCCACTGTGCTCTTCAGAAGGAAGTTCCTCAGAAGGAGCAGGAAGGTCTGCTCCACCCATCTTAGAGGGGAGCAGCTAATGAATTATTTAGAGTTCTGTGCAGGACATTTGTCCCTTCTCTGCCATTTTTAAATTTCTATCCCTAGGGACTCATGGATATTTATTTGCTATTTTGGGATATAATTCAATACTGTACTTATTTTGTTGCCCAAATTGTTTTTGCTTTGGCCATTCGGAAGCTCCTTCTGCCTGGCTTCTGTGTCCCTTTGCCGTGTTCCCATTCTTTTATTTTGGGGCACAGCCTTCCTTCTTGTACCATAGATGCTCCAAGCGAATCATCTTGCATATTCTCTGCCTTGGTCCTAGAATGAGTCATTTCTCTAAGGAATCCTGGTTCCTTTTATTGAAGAATAAATAGAAAAACCAAGATCTGGGCACTGGGTGGACTATTCGATTTTGAAGGCTGTGTCCTGACAGAATATTGACAGCAAACTCGACAGCAGAAAACCCACCTCTGCAGCTGCTCAGAGGAACGACTCTTGTTCATTGGTGGGAGATTATTAAGGGTGTGTGCTGGTTTGGAAAAGTCAATGTCATTAGGCTCTGCAAATATTTGAGGAACACAGCACATCATGGTCAACTGGGAGGCATGTTCTGAGTTGAGACTACTCTGGGTGAACTCATTAAAATGACACTGTTCCTGATACTCTTTGTCAAGGGAACTTCTAAAGCGTCCTGTTTTTTCAAATGGACTTGTTAAATGTAGTCTGATTATTAGGCTAGGGCTCAGTACTTTGCCTAGGGGAAGCTAGGGAAACCTCACCTGCAGATAGGTATTGTAGCTTTTAATACATACCATACCACCATACCCACTTCTTTTTTTTTTTTTTTTTTTGAGACGGAGTCTCGCTCTGTCGCCCAGGCTGGAGTGCAGTGGCATGATCTCAGCTCACTGCAAGCTCCGCCTCCCCGATTCACGCCATTCTCCTGCCTCAGCCTCACGAGTAGCTGGGACTACAGGCGCCTGTCACCATGCCTGGCTAATTTTTTGTATTTTTAGTAGAGATGGGGTTTCACCGTGTTAGCCAGGATGGTCTCGATCTCCTGACCTTGTGATCCTCCCGCCTTGGCCTCCCAAAGTGCTGGATTACAGGCATGAGCCACCACGCCCAGCTCACCATATCCACTTATAAGTTAAATGTATTCCTTTCTAAGTTATATGTATACCTAAGTTATATATGCAAGAAATATCCACTCGTTGAAAAACTTGCTGAAAAGTGAAGCGCCATTTTCCTAATGGAAGCATAGCAAGAGCTTCAGAGACTTCAGGGAGGAAGAAAAAGGAGATTTTGATAAATGTGGCGTTCCTTTCCTTTAGTTACCTGTGATTGTTCAAACCCCAGATCAGACTAACCGCTTCCAGTTCCGATACCCCGCGAAGACCCAGTCTGGGCTGTAGGTGTGTGTGGTTGAAAACTGAAGAAGCACCTCTGTTGGCACATGGCCTTGATAAGGGGCATTTAGGGTGTGCTCAGCACAGACAGACCAAGATAAAAAACAGAGTGACTGAGTGGTGCCAGGTTGGATCATACCGTGGAATTTTAGAAATGGACTATTGAGCCACCATCTCAGGAAGCTCCTACTGGAAATCCATCAAACCTTACTTAACTTCGTGGTTGTGTTCAAGGTACCATAACTGTGCTCACCTACACAGCTTGGCTGATACTGATGTCAATGTGTCAAGTGATGTGGGCACACTCACTATCGTGTCCTCAAGCTGACCCCCCACCCACTGCTCCAAAGGTTTTCTGATCTTCTACAAGATGGGAAAACGCCTCTGGGTGAACATGACCCGATTGTGGATCCCAGAGCAGGGATTACCTGGCTCATCTGCCACAGAGGCTCATTTCCGCCATCTTTCTCTCTGACGTGCAATTACACCCTCCTTTTTCCTTGGTTCTTGTAACTGAAGAGCCACTTTACAATGATTTTGCAAAGCCTAGAGAATTGCAACATTTGTGTGAGGCATTATCTCACATTCAGATCATTGCTGGCTGCAAAAGAAGTAAAGCATGCTAATGGTTCCCTGGAAGCTCAAGGTTTTTAGTAGTATGTGGCCTAGGTCTCTCTCTAACCCTTAGATAAACACAGAATGGCTTACTTCCTGTAGGTTCTAAGGCACAGAGCCAGCCCAGACTGTAAGGCAGTCATCCCTTAGCTCAATTCTTTACAGTTTTACTGCTATGGGACATATTGGGGGCCCAATATAAAGCAAAGCTGGAAGCAGGGATGATCCATGTATTTGTGGGGATGGGATACGGACAGGGAAATAGTGTTCCAACTCCATGCTCAGTGTTGTTTTGAATTGTAACGTGAAGTTGCCACCATACCAGGGCTATGACTGTGTACGATGTCTCACCCTTGTAGGCTAGTAGCTTTGCAGTGGGAAAAGATGACAGGGCCACTTGTCCAGGGCATTCAGGTAATAAAGTCCCTGAGCTCCAAGTTGCTAGATCTAAGGAAGTATTTTTTCCTTCATGTCAAAGATGGGGTGTGAGTACTGTCATCAAGCAGTAGGATTAAATGAGATAGTACCTCTGCCATTTTTGAAAACCAGTGGAATATACTTTGCCAGATGCAGAAAATACGTAGGGGAATGGCTCTATTGCACTTACAAAGCAAAACATATTTATAGTAGATCTCCAGTGTATTTTTTTAAATATTTCAACATGACATAGTAAATAGAGCTTGGCTAATTCCATGAAACTTAATGCACTCAGAGCCTAAAAGAATGTTATATTCTAAAATTTTAATGTTCTGTTCTTAATTCATTTTAGAATGTATTCAGTTTTATTGTAGAGAAGAATCACTTGCATTTTAAGAAAAGGAGATAAATATTTGATGAAACTGGCAAGTTTTTAACAGGATCTTCCAAAGTTATGTTGTTGGATTTTAAAATTCAGGTTTTTAAAGTTAGCACCAAGTTTTCCAAGTCAGCTCTGTAAGGATTGTAACTCACAGTAGCCATGTCCCCAGCCCACCTCTTCAGTGCTGCTCACTTCCACCCTGTCCCTTTCCTACTCCGAGGCACCCCCAACTCTTGATGGATTGTGACTACGATAAACTCTGACGCTGAGCCCTGATTCCCTTCCTTTCTCAAACAACTTTAATTTTTCCTGGACTTAATAATTGTCAATTATCATCTTTCTTAGCCTTCTGTGTATTTCACACTAAGTTATTCCCACATTTTCCCTTCGTGGTGTAAATCGCTTTTCAAGTATTCAAGCACATTAGGTAGTTAGCATCTCTCGGAGCCTTTTTCTCCCTGCTCCAGGGAAGATCAGCTGACCTGTGGGCCTATCGCAGCCTTCACCTCCACCCCAGAGATTTCCCTGGCTTTTGTCTTGTGCTTCACCCATGCCTTGCTCTTTTCCACTCCATGGCTCACTTGCCTTGGCAAAGCAACCCTCACCAATAGCTTCTTGAAAAAGTGTGCATGGGAGGTAAAACTTTTGAGGCCTTGAATATTGAAAATATTTTTCTTTTAAACACACTTGAGTGATAGTTTGGTTTAGAGTTCTAGGGTAGAAATCATCCGCCTTCAAAACTTATTGCTACTTGTCTTCTAGCTTTCAGTGCTATTGAGAAGCCTGAGGCCAGAAGCTCATAGGAAGCTGTGTCCCCAGTTATGTTCAGTGACGTGCCCTGATGGGGCTTTTCCCATGCACTGCACCACCTCCCCCGGATGGGCCCTTTCAGTCCTGAAACTGGTATCTTTCAGTCTGAGACGTCCGCTGTCCCCTCTTTCCAGAACTCCTATTATTTGGGTGTTGGACTTTGTTTCTTTAACTCTCTTCTCCTGTGCTTCATTTGCATGCCTTCGTCCTTCTGCTCTGTCTCTGTGGTAAGCCTCCCTAAACTTATCTTACTGCTAACTTGTGAATTTTCCTTTCTGCTTTTATCTTTTTCTATGTCTTTTTTTTTGGGGGGGGGGTGTTGGGAGGATGGAGTTTCGCTTTTGTTGCCCAGGCTGGAGTGCATGGAGTGCAGTGGCACCATCTCAGCTCACCACAACCTCCGTCTCCCGGGTTCAAGCGATTCTCCTGCCTCAGCCTCCCAAGTAGCTGAGATTACAGAGATGTACCACCATGCCCGGTTAATTTTGTATTTTTAGTAGAAACAGGGTTTCTCCATGTTGGCCAGGCTGGTCTCGAACTCCTGACATCAGGTGATCCACCCGCCTCAGCCTCCCAAACTGCTGGGATTACAGCCATGAGCCAAAGCGTCTGGCGTGAATGTCTTTTTTATAACATTCTCCTTCTGTTCTTGTTTCATGGGTGCAGCATCTTCTCCCATTTCTCTGGGGATATCAGTGGAGAAAAGGTTTTTTTTTTCCCTTCTCTCTCTCTGTATTATCTTTGTTTCCTCTTAAGTTGTAGTTTTTTCCATAGTTTTGACCTCCTCACATTGGAGGCCTTTGACGAAGTCTGGTTTCCTGGTTGCCTGCTCATTTTGGTAAGTGGGGCACTAGTTACTAGTTGTAGTAACTTTGCCCTCAACCAGGTACCCCCCACCCCACCCCATTTTACCTTATCTGGAGACTAGTAGTTGGTTGGAAGCTGTAAACACCAGGATGGGGTTTCTCACCTGCAAGGGCCTCACTGATGGCTGCTCAAGTGCAGCTGCTTCATTGGGAGACTCTAATTTTCAGGAACTTTACGTCTTTCCTCTTGGGCTGGTCAGATTCCTCAGAGACCATTTCCAGTCTCCTACCTGGGAAGGACTCAACCAGTTTCCCATGTTCTGGGAGCGTAGAAGAGGAAAGAAGCCCGAACATGCAAATGTCATCCTTCTGTTAATTCCCCCATTTTCCATGTACAGATTGAGTATGCCTAATCCAAACATCGAAAATCCAAAATGCTCCAAAATCTGAAACTTTTGAGCGCTGACATGACTCTCAAAGTAAATGTTTATCAGAGCATTCTGGACTTTGTATTTTGGGATTAGGGATGTGTAACCTGTAAGTATAATGCAAAAATTCTAAAATCTGAAAAATTCAGAATCTAAAACACTTTTGGTCCCAAGCATTTCAGATAAGGGTTACTCACCTGTAGTAACTCTGCCCTGGGCCATGCCAGGTACCCCTCTGTTTTACCTCATCCAGAGACTAACCTCCTGTTTCCTGTCAAATTTGGGGAGATGTAGTCACCAGCTGCGCAAGGGGAGCTGTCGATGGATTGCTTACTAACTTGACTTCCAGCCATCCTGCTCTGGACCCTGCCTTCACCCTGTCTCTGGAAGGACCTGTGCCGCACTTTCTGATCTGTGGGGAAGGGAGGTGGGGAGAGAGCTCCACTTTCCCCATCGGGTTCAAGATTCCCTTTTCCTGTGTCTGTTACATCAGTTTACCATCTGCCCATCTGCTTTCCAGAGTTCCACATTCTGTTGCTGTTTCATCTTTTATTCTCTTAACTAGACTTTGAAAGGTTCATAGGCTGATCCTTACTCTAAATACTACTATTTCCCTTTTCATTATGTGTGCTGATTCTGCGTGGTTCTGTACACATCCAAGTACTTTCAGGTCTTTTTTTATTGCTTGTTAAAGCTGTAAAAATTATATGAATAAACATGTCCACGTGGAACTGGCTGAGCTGTTTGGCACTCTCCTTAACCCTTGCCCCAAAGCACACTGGTTCTGAACGGGTCTGCTCACCCACTCAGAAATAAATGACCCACTCTTGGAGGAGCCACATCTGCTCTGCCGTGGGGGTCCCCTGGGTACAGACATGGCTAATGGACCAGGGCCTCTGTGGTCAGAAGAGAGTCAAGCAAGCAGGTGGCAGATCTGGGAGCAGCATGCCCACCACCCAGTCAGGCCGGTTGTCCCTCTTTCGTAACTCTCCAAGGATTGTGCCACACCTCATCTGCTCATTTCACCTGCTTACACTTTCTCCTCACAACCCTGTTGGATGTCTTTCTCCCCAGCTCTGTTTCGTGATGTTTTGGACACCCAATGTGTCTGAGAAAATCCTGATAGACATCATCGGAGTGGACTTTGCCTTTGCAGAACTCTGTGTTGTTCCTTTGCGGATCTTCTCCTTCTTCCCAGTTCCAGGTAAAGAAAAACAGAATGAAGGAAGCATTCCTGTTTATCCTCATGCCTAATTAAATCTTTCTTTGGAAATGTTTGCAATTATGTCACCAACACAAATGTAAAATTTCACTGTGGCTTAGAAAGATGCAAAAACATTAGCCAGTAGGTTAAAAGTTCAAGAAATGAATCAAACAGGTATAACTTGTTTTATTTATTTATTTATTTATTTATTGGAGACAGAGTTTCATTCCATCACCCAGGCTGGAATGCAGTAGCACAATGTCAGCTCACTGCAACCTCTGCCTCCCGGGTTCAAGCACTTCTCCTGTTCAGCCTCCCAAGTAGCTGGGACTACAGGCACCCACCACCACACCCAACTAATTTCTGTATTTTTAGTAGACACGGGGTTTCACCATGTTGTCCAGGCTGGTCTCGAACTCCTGGCCTCAAGTGCTCCTCCTCGGCAAAGTGCTGGGATTACAGGCGTGAGCCACTGCACCTGGCGTATAACTTGTTTTTAAAAGTACAGTGATTACAAAAACAGTAAAAAGAAAGTAGACCTGAAAGGATAGCATGTGGAGCTTTGGGGACAATAAAACTGCCCTCTGTCTTGATTGTGGTGGTGGGAACACAAATGTGTTCATGTACTGAAATTCTCAAAACTGTGCACCAAAAAGCCAGTTTTACAATACATTAATTTAAAAAGTGAAATCAAAAAAAGAAAAATAGAGTGAGCATATTGCTAAAGCCTGGAGATATACAAAGACAGAGTAGGACTGCTGGAGAAAGGAAGACTCCAGGGGAACCTGAGGCCAGATGGATGGTCAGAAAAGAAACTGCCCATGGCTGAGACAAAAGCCAGTTGGAAAGTTATTATACCAAGCCAATATAGTGGTGTGAGGTGTACTATACACAAGAATGAGGTTGTTCTAGATTAAATCAGAAAAGCAGGTTGCAGAATGGTTGATTAGTATACAACCACTTCCATAGCAAATATGTAGCACGTGTATGTCTGTATCGTCATATGGATGTGCTAACTGCTTGCATAGCTACATTCTTTTTGTATAAGTAACTCACCAAGCTGCTAACAGTGGTTGCCTGTGGGAAGCAGGACAAGGGCCTGGGAAGTCACCACTGGGAAGACCTTTGTATTCTATTCCCTTTTGTATCTTTTAAATTCTGTACCAGGTGTGTCACCTAGTCAAAAATCAGTTTCCCCAAAAGATCCACCTAAATCATTAAACTGGAAAGCCAGAATCTACAAAGCCACAATGTTAAGAAAGGAGCCATGGGCCGGGCGCAGTGGCTTATGCCTGTAATTCCAGCACTTTGGTAGTCCGAGGCAGGTGGATCATCTGAGGTCAGGAGTTCGAGACCAGCCTCACCAACATGGTGAAACCCCGTCTCTACTAAATACAAAAAATTAGCCAGGCGTGGTGGCGCATGCCTGTAATCCCAGCTACTCAGGAGGCTAAGGCAGGAGAATCGCTTGAACCCAGGAGGCAGAGATTGCAGTGAGTCGAGATTGCACCACTGCACTCCAGCCTCTGCAATAAGAGTGAAACTCCGTCTCAAAACGAAAAGAAAAAGAAAGGAGCCATGGAGCCCCAGGTAGGCCAGGGCTGATGGAACGGCCCTTGCTCTAAGGCCTTGCGGCATCACTTTCTGGGCTGTGGCAGAAATGGAGAAATGGCTGGAAGATCACAGCACCGGGATGGCATCTGTACTTGTTGGGTAGACACAGGGCGAACCAAGCTCTGGAAGGTGCCACCATCTAGAAGCAGCTGCACTCGCAGATTGAGACACATGCAGTTAATTTCTACAGTAGTGACCAGAGGAGGGGCCTGGAGTGCCCCAGCTGGGAGCAGGCTATAGCTGAGTATGTGATTCACCTTTACTGTCCATTTGACTCCACTTCCTTGTCTGTAAGATGAAGGGCTTCCAGACAGCTGCCAGGCCCTGCCACTCTTTGCAATCTGTTGGATTTGGGCCAACCAGTTTAGCATATGCCTGGGACCCTGACTCTCTCCTTTGGTCAAAAACCTCAGTGGGTCTGTCTGCCTGCCTAAGAGAAGAAAATTAGCCTCATTAGTATTAATATAAGGCTTCCACCCAGAGGAAGGCAGGACACACTGTTAGACCAAGAAGACGGCAAAGACTTCCTTCCAAACCAGCATATCCCAGAAAGGAATTTTTATCCCAGGAATAAGCACTTCCTCCTCCAAGAGCCCTTGCCTGGTGCTGTCCACAGGGAGGTTAACAGGCCCCTCTCTTCAAGGCCCAGGCCCTGCCCTGCGCGTCCTCAAGCCTTTCCAGTTTCAGATGGAATCTAGATGCTCAGGGCCTTCCTACTGACAAGGGCAAGCCCCGTGCTCTCCACAGTTCCCCGCTGTCCACCCACGGCCCTCCTGCAGCTCAGAGATCCAGTGAAGAGGCAGGCATGGGCAGGCCATGCAGCCCTTGGTGAAATGGCAGCACACCAACAAGGGCCCACACCATGAGGAGGGAGAAAGGGAAGTGACCTCGGTGGAAGTGGTCAGGACCAGTCCAGGGAAAGAACAGAGGGAAGTGGGGACGAGCAGCTTCCTCCTCCTACCCCACTGCTTGGTCCCCACACCTCTGACCGCAGGCAGGGAAGATGGCTTCTGATGCCAGCTTTTCTGCTCACGCAGCATCACACTAGAGTGCCACTTTTCTCTGAGTGTTCTCTTCTAGAGGTAGATGATCAGAGGGCGAGGCTGGCCAAGTGTGGGGACAGGACTGGACAGGAGCAGCTAGGCTGCCTGGAAGATGCTGTCCCAGTGGAGAAAGGAGCCTGCCTGGCCCCAGCCATTTAGATCCAAAGGGCTGTGAGGAGGCGGGGAGCCGAGGCGGGCCCAGGCTCAGGAGCAGGGATGGGGAACTGGCAGGAAGATGAGGTGGCCAGCGGCTCAACAGCAAGGCCAGGGTCCTAGGCAGCCCCTGGCTCTCGGATGTGCTGCCCTGGTCCAGAGGCAGCAGGATGGGGAGTGGATGGCGGGCACGGCTGACGAGTCCTTTGCTCCTCCCAACAGTCACAGTGAGGGCGCATCTCACCGGGTGGCTGATGACACTGAAGAAAACCTTCGTCCTTGCCCCCAGCTCTGTGCTGCGGATCATCGTCCTCATCGCCAGCCTCGTGGTCCTACCCTACCTGGGGTATGTTGTCAGGGAGTTTGGGGCTGTGGGTCCTTCTGCCACTTCAATACTGTGTCCAGAGGTTTAACAGCTACATTTTCACGGGAAATCCCCAGGCACGTCTAGAATCGGAAATTCAGAATGATGTTTTGTGTGTCTGCCCAGGCACCAGGTGGAGGCTCTTGGGATCCATTTTAGAAAAGTGCTTTTGAAATCAGGCCCAGACACGAATAATAGCCACTGAGCTCCTGTCAGGGCATGGCCGGCCCTGCACGGGCTTGAACGTATGCTGGACATGAAAACCAGAAGAGAAGGACATGGTCCCTGCGCTCAGGGAGCTCCCAGCGTCCTGGGGAGGGTGGGAAGGGCTGTGGGATCCATGTGCTGTGGGAGGGAGGTGGCCCAGCCCCGAGTTCCCGGTTCCCCTCACACATTAGGTTATTAGCTGCGGCCCTTACGAAGCCAGCAGATGGAGAATGCCGCTGGTCTCAGCCGTCTCGAGGCTACACTTACTTTCCTGGGTTTTGGCATCCACGGTTGTGCCTTGACTTGGCCTTAACAGACAAATTGCCTTTGTGTTCTCATCTGCAGGGTGCATGGTGCGACCCTGGGCGTGGGCTCCCTCCTGGCGGGCTTTGTGGGAGAATCCACCATGGTTGCCATCGCTGCGTGCTATGTCTACCGGAAGCAGGTGAGACAGCCGCGCCGGGAGCCTCCTCCCGGGTGCATCCTCCTGGGTGCAGGAGAACCTGAGCAGCCACTGACCAGGTTGGATGGTGGCGTTCGTCAGTGGGGGATCCTTGGTGACACTGCCCAGTCTCGTGGCTTAGGGTGGCTGGAAGCCTAATGGGAGTGGGGTAAGAAAAAAGGGGAAAAGCTGAAGGCAGCAAGTACAGACAGTCCCTTTGAAGAGTTTTGCGCCAAAGGGGAGAGAGGTGTGGACATGGATTTCAGAAAGCCAGCGAAGATGGGGCGAAATTCAGCCTATGGCTTGCTTTGGGGAATGACCCGCAGACATGCGATGCTGCCGATGGGAGAGGGGACAGTGATACCAATGTGGCTGTGCACACAAGGACTGGGCAGTCCAAGACAGGAGCTCGGGCAGCCTCTCTGGTCATGGGCGGAGCAGAGATGCAGTCCGAGAGCTTGTGCAAGGGCCTTTCTGATCACTTTTGTTTTTCTCAGTGAAGTAGGAAGCCACATCATCGTCTGAGAAAAGGGAGGTATATGAGGGTGGAAGAACGAGGACACATGGGTGGGGAAACAGTTGGTCAGGAGAACAGTTGGTCAGGAGAGTGGCAGAGTGAACAGGCCGGGGCAGCAGGGTGACGGCCAGGCCACTCAGAGGGCCTGCTCACGGTGCGTGACGTGCATCTCAGGACACTGGCTGTCCCCTGCGGTTGGGCTTCCCCAGCCATGGCAGCTGAGGGGTGTGGGCTGAGATGGTAGAGATCTGAACCTCAGCACAGCTGGGGCTTTGCCTGGCAAATATGATGAAAGAAAAGCAGGGTAGGGAAATGATGGTCATTACTGAGCATGTCATGTAAGCTGAGGAAAGAGGGGAGATAGGACATCGAAAAGGTGGCCACAGTGAAGGGTTGGTGGGATCCGTGGATGGGGGACCAGCGGGGTTGGCAGACAGAAGACAATGTCCTTGTCTTGGCCTGTTGGTGGTGCCCAATGTGTCGATAATGGCAAGGTCTGCAGTGACCCAGCAGTGGCTGAGGTGGGGCTGGGGCTGAGAACCTGATCCCTGAGAGGCCATTTATTGTAAGAACAGGCAACATGGCAGGGAAGTGACCAGGAACTAGGACAGGCAGTAAGTGGGAGAGAATGACGGCAAGCCTGGAGCTGTCCCAGAGGTGACTGACGGATGCTGTACAAGGTGGAATATTTTGATAATGTGAGATTCCAAGCTTGAGGCTTTAGGGAGGAGGAAGGAGAAGCAGTCTACAGGTGACTGAGGAGTCGGGGAGAGCACAGCCCTCATTGGAAAGGGCAGCAGGGAGCGGGTTGTCTGGGGCGGGGCGGTGGGACACGGTGTCCTCTGAAGTGCCTGCCTAGCTCAGTGCCAGGCACACAGACAACCAAACTGCAAGGAACACACTGAACTAAGATGCAAAAGAGGTGACGAGACCCCAACCATAAGAAGGTTTAAGCCTACAGCAAGGGGTCCCCCAAGACCCCGGTGTTGTCTCCCTGCTCGTGGTTCTGCTGTGCAGTGTCCCCGTCCACAGCCCCACACTGATGAGTCTTCTTTGGTCTAGAAAAAGAAGATGGAGAATGAGTCGGCCACGGAGGGGGAAGACTCCGCCATGACAGACATGCCTCCGACAGAGGAGGTGACAGACATCGTGGAAATGAGAGAGGAGAATGAATAAGGCACGGGACACCATGGGCACTGCAGGGACAGTCAGGATGACACTTCGGCATCATCTCTTCCCTCTCCCATCGTATTTTGTTCCCTTTTTTTTGTTTGTTTTGGTAATGAAAGAGGCCTTGATTTAAAGGTTTCGTGTCAATTCTCTAGCATACTGGGTATGCTCACACTGACGGGGGGACCTAGTGAATGGTCTTTACTGTTGCTATGTAAAAACAAACGAAACAGCTGACTTCATACCCCTGCCTCACGAAAACCCAAAAGATACAGCTGCCTCACGGTTGACGTTGTGTCCTCCTCCCCTGGACAATCTCCTCTTGGAACCAAAGGACTGCAGCTGTGCCATCGCCTCTCGGTCACCCTGCACAGCAGGCCACAGACTCTCCTGTCCCCCTTCATCGCTCTTAAGAATCAACAGGTTAAAACTCGGCTTCCTTTGATTTGCTTCCCAGTCACATGGCCGTACAAAGAGATGGAGCCCCGGTGGCCTCTTAAATTTCCCTTCCGCCACAGAGTTCGAAACCATCTACTCCACACATGCAGGAGGCGGGCGGCACGCTGCAGCCCGGAGTCCCCGTTCACACTGAGGAACGGAGACCTGTGACCACAGCAGGCTGACAGATGGACAGAATCTCCCGTAGAAAGGTTTGGTTTGAAATGCCCCAGGGGCAGCAAACTGACATGAATGATGATAGCATTTCACTCTGCATTCTCCTAGATCTGAGCAAGCTGTCAGTTCTCACCCCCACCGTGTATATACATGAGCTAACTTTTTTAAGTTGTCACAAAAGCGCATCTCCAGATTCCAGACCCTGCCGCATGACTTTTCCTGAAGGCTTGCTTTTCCCTCGCCTTTCCTGAAGGTCGCACTAGAGCGAGTCACATGGAGCATTCTAACTTTGCATTTTAGTTTTTACAGTGAACTGAAGCTTTAAGTCTCATCCAGCATTCTAATGCCAGGTTGCTGTAGGGTAACTTTTGAAGTAGATATATTACCTGGTTCTGCTATCCTTAGTCATAACTCTGCGGTACAGGTAATTGAGAATGTACTACGGTACTTCCCTCCCACACCATACGATAAAGCAAGACATTTTATAACGATACCAGAGTCACTATGTGGTCCTCCCTGAAATAACGCATTCGAAATCCATGCAGTGCAGTATATTTTTCTAAGTTTTGGAAAGCAGGTTTTTTCCTTTAAAAAAATTATAGACACGGTTCACTAAATTGTTGATTTAGTCAGAATTCCTAGACTGAAAGAACCTAAACAAAAAAATATTTTAAAGATATAAATATATGCTGTATATGTTATGTAATTTATTTTAGGCTATAATACATTTCCTATTTTCGCATTTTCAATAAAATGTCTCTAATACAATACGGTGATTGCTTGTGTGCTCAACATACCTGCAGTTGAAACGTATTGTATCAATGAACATTGTACCTTATTTGCAGCAGTTTTATAAAGTCCGTCATTTGCATTTGAATGTAAGGCTCAGTAAATGACAGAACTATTTTTCATTATGGGTAACTGGGGAATAAATGGGTCACTGGAGTAGGAATAGAAGTGCAAGCTGGAAAGGCAAAAATGAGAAAGAAAAAGGCAGGCCCTTTGTGTCTACCGTTTTCAGTGCTGTGTGATCATATTGTTCCTCACAGCAAAAAAGAATGCAAGGGCATAATGTTAGCTGTGAACATGCCAGGGTTGCATTCACATTCCTGGGTACCCAGTGCCGATGGGGTGTGCCCACGTGGGGACATGTCCTTGGCGTGCTTCCTCAGAGTGGCTTTTCCTCCATTAATACATATATGAGTACTGAAAAATTAAGTTGCATAGCTGCTTTGCAGTGGTTTCAGAGGCAGATCTGAGAAGATTTTTAAAAAATCTCAATGTATCAGCTTTTTTTAAAGGACATTACTAGAAAATTAAACAGTATTTTTTAACATGTGTGACTTTCATGCTTCTGGGGTTGGAGCTTAAAGATCCAAACTGAGAAAGCAGGCCGGGCATGGTGGCTCATGCCTGTAATCCCAACACTTTGGGAGGCCAAGGAGGGTGGATCACTTAAGGTCAGGAGTTTGAAACCAGCCTGGCCAACATGGCGAAACCCTGTCTCTACTAAAAACATAAAAATTAGCTGGGGGTGGTAGCACATACCTGTAATCCCAGCTACTCAGGAGGCTGAGGCAGGAGAATTTGCTTGATCCTGGGAGGCAAAGGTTGTAGTGAGCCGAGATCGCGCCATCGCACTCCAGCCTGGGTGACAAGAGCAAAACTCCACCTCAAAAAAAAAAAAAAATCCTTTCCCTCTAAATCCAGGAAGGATCAGCAAGGGCCTCCTCATTATGAGATGAGGAAATATAACTCCAGAGATTCCTTCAGTGATCAAGATCAGTGGGCCATAATATTTGGTTAGAGTTTCTGAGAACACAGGAAGCAATGCCACACTCAGGCCACCACAATGGAGCTGATTTGGCAGGACTTGTTCAAACCTTTCACCTTAAAGCACGTGATCCTTCTTCATACATTTTCTTCACTTGGGCTGCTTAAGTCACAGCCTAACAACTTCTGAGGCAAAACTGAGAACCGGCATATTCTCCTGCGTTTCTTCTAATCAAGTCCCATCATCCAGCTAGACATGAGGGATCAAACCAGGGAGGGTGACCTTTCTCCTTCCCACTTTTCAGAGTCATTGGGGCAACCTTTTGACTTTTGTGACCAAAGAAACATTCCCCAAAAACATTTATTTTTCATTGTAGGGCATTCAGCTGACAGCTGCATTTTAGAAAGGTACCATGCCTGTGAGATTCTCATGTCAAAGACCAGGGAAAGACCAGGTGTGACTTTCTCCAAAACTGAGTGATTGCTTGTGGACGAATACAATCTAAAAATACAAGGCCATGAAGTAGTTTTTCATTTAGATGCTGAGAAATAATAGGTTTGGGCAGCTCAAAGCATAGGAAATAGTAAGGGTTTTCTAGAGCTCCTCCTTTGGTGGCCTGTTTTGAGTAGCACAAGGGACGTCATCCTAAATGTGCAGTTGCCATTTGTTCTGTAGTGACTCACAGGGATCTCAGTGGCAAAGGGCGTCAGTGAGACAACAACTGAGCAAAAAGAACTAGACGAGGCTTGCGCTTGGAAAGTCACGGTAGGATTGGACCTGCCGGCCACATGGCTCAGGGAGTATTGACGGATTTGCACATTGGCAGGAAACTCTCCCGTTTGGGATTCTTTAAATGGGGCACAGAAGGCCACTTGTTTGCATTTCTGGGTAAAAAACAGTCATCCCCCATGACTGTCTGCATCGGGTTTGTCTTGTGCCAAAGTTACTCTTCCTTTGTTTTTACTTTGCCTTGATTTTTAGCATTAGCTGGTAGTTTGGCTTGGAAATGTCCTGGATAGCCGATTCCCTAAGAAACTGAAACATTTAATATTGGCTTAGGATGTATCAGATGGGGCCAAATAAAGCTTCTTTACAATAGTAAAAGCACTTTATACTTCACTCTGTGAGTCTTCCCAATAAATAGCCTTGGGAGGTGCAGGGGGTGGGGGGCCCAGGATGGGGAGGCCTGGGAGCTCCCAGGGTAGTGACAGAGTTGGGCTGAGTTCTCCAGACGCCAGGATGCGTCGCAGCAGGGCCAGCTCAGGAGTGCTCACTCCCAGCCCTCTGGATCTCTCTCCTGGTTGGAATAATCATTACATATCATAACTCTCAAAATTTATTCACTTATATCTTCAGAATAAGAAGTGTGAAATGTTAACAGCTCCCTGCTCTCTTACTTGTTCCCCATTTGGGGATCTTCTGGAGGGAAGGGGCAGGGGGAGAGTAACTTTTCTATATCCTTGGTTTCTAGGAACACATTGATTTGAAGACTCAGTAGCTGACTGGTTTTTTTTTTTCCCCCTTCAAACTGAAGTGCAAGTGTGTGTGTGTGTGTGTGTGTGTGTGTGTGTGTGTGTGTGTGTTCCACAAAATAGCAAGTATTTATAGTGTTGTAATTACATTTCCTTGAGAAATATTTTCTTGTATTTAAAAATCTTTCTACTTCAGTAACTCCCAGCAGAACAGTGCCCAGGACAGCATGTGCCGGTTAGTACCAGCTTTGCAGGTGAGCTGACTTCTAAACTTAGGACGACGTCTTCATCAATCAAACTAGTGCACAGTCCAGAAAAAGGGGTCCTTTATCTTCTAAGTTCTGCTCCTCACCTTTCTTTGGAACCAAAATTGCAGTGGAGTGTGAGGAAGAGCTTTGAAAGACGTGGAGTGTTGAGATGTCTGCATTGCACATTCAGCCAGTTCAAAGCCAGCAGCTCCTGCCTGCATTCTGTAGACATCGCCCTCACACACAGTCCTCTGATGGCTCTCATATAAAGCACTCAAACCGTAGGAAAGCATGTTTTTGAGCAACGTGTTTGGGATACTCCTCTGTGTGGTTATTTTGAATCTCTATTTCTGTCACTGAAGCAGCAAAAAACATCATGTGACTCATCAACTGATCTAACCACACTTAAAACAGGATGTAGAGAAAAATCTGATGAGAAACGTAAAAGGGCCTGTTGCCTGCCCTTTTAAAGGCAAAATGTCTAAAATCATGCAAATGTTCAAAATGAGAGAAATTGCATTGTGGAATCAAAATAACCCAAACTCCACTCAGAAGTCAGAAAAGTCACAAATATATAGTATACTATCTGATCTCAAAAGGGAAAAACGAGATGATGAGACCTTAAGTTTAGACTTTATTTTCTTCTCAAGAGGGGACATTAAATCTATTAACTTGCAACTTTCTGCTGGGAAGAGCATCAAAGGTGGGCCTCCTAAATCATTTTTGAAAAACCTTTGTCAAGTCCAAGTGGTTCCCAGGAGAATTATAGCCAGTATCTTTTAAAATATTTCATTTTAGTGATAATGTTTTTCTCTGCTTCATTTGCAATCAACCAGGATCTCTAAAAGACTGCATAAGATACATGCACTTTTATAGGTGGCTGTCAGCTACACATAGATTCAGCAAATTTTTTTTATATAGTACCTGTTTTTAAGTTAGGCTACATAACTTAAAGTGCACTTTACTAACAAGACTTGACATTAGCGTCTACAATATGTATATGTAAACAAAAGCACACAAGAACTAGGCACCCTTTCTCTCTCCAAGAGTTTAAGTGGTTTCCTTAGGTTAAAGAAGGGGACAGACCAGCTAAAAATGGTTGTACCACTCACTGTACAACCTCATGGAAATTCTCACTATAAGATTTAGGGGCAACGTTCCCTAGCTATAAGCCAGGGCAAGAAATGGCGCCTTTGGAGTTGGGGAACATTAGGGGAACATTACAACTGGGTAGATGCTGGTTCCCTGAAGTGTGGGGCCATGAACATGCAGGGACCCACGGTTTGAATGAACCAGCTACTGAAAGCTAAGTTCAAACCACCCTTGTGTAACAAAGGAGTACAGGGTACACATCAACACCAATCACCCAGCACCCCACAGCAATGGTCATGTCACCGTGCGGCAGGTCCCTTACCCCAGGGCTGCCACATCCACAAGCCTTGCAGTGGCAAATACGCTGCTCCTTGGATTTAATGAGATATTTTGGTTGCTTAATGATGTACTGATCAGGGAACTGTCTAAAGCTAGTAGGGCCAAGGAGTTAATCAAAGGGCTTCAGGAAAGTGGACAAGAGCCACACACGTGATTCTGTTCCATGCTGACACTCATTCATTTAAGGAGTGTATTCAAGCTGGAGGCTTCCGTATCACTCACGCTTCTTGGCCTCACCTTGCTCATCTGTCCAATGGGAGGCTTGAGCCATTATTGCTAAGGCCCCTTCCTGATCTAACATTCTGTGTATGATCTAGGATTTAGAACGTGGTATGAGATCCTACAATGGAAGAATAAAATCACCTCATTCTTCATTTCAGATCTGAACATTAGCAGTGATCTAGATTTTTTTTTTTTTTTTAAACAAAATTAAGTGTGCTTAGAGTCATTCCTCTACATGGGCTGTGGCTGTCAGCTCATAGGTTTGTCAGTTTCACATCAAAACTGTGGGTATAAACTGTTGAAACCAATCACATTAAAATATTTAGCTGGGCACAGTGGTGTGCATCTGTAGTCCCAGCTACTTGGGAGGCTGAGGCAGGAGGATCGCTTAAGCACAGGAGTTGGAATCCAGCCTGAGCAACAGAGCAAAACCCCGTCTCTAAAATACAAATAAAATATTTGTGTAGTTTTTGATTAAAATTGACTACAGCGGTCAGTATAAAATACATGTCGCTTTTAAGGAAGTGCTGTTTATGTATCTAACAGATGGAAGTTTTTGCATTGGTAAGAGCATTTATATATGCTTTGTTTCAGGGTTTATGGATTTGTATTCATATATTGTCAAATAGGTTTCATACTCTAATTTTACTTTAAGTAAAGCTTAAACACTTGGCATACAACTGAGATTGCTTTTAGTTTCTTGATTTTTTTTATTCTAACCATGCATCTGTTTACTCACCGCAAAGTTACTTAGTTTCCTAATCCTGATTACAGTTTCCCTTTTAATCAAATTTACCTGAGAGATTAACATTTTGCCCTTTCCCTTGGTTGCTAAAACTTCTAACCACTGGGAAATTTCTCTAAACTCCCTGTCTTACTTAAATATAACCTATTTCTTCAGATTTTATTCTGCATTAAAATTACTTTTACTTCCCAAAACTTCAGTAATGAAAATGCTTCTCTGAACCCTCTCCAACTTCTCTATACACCTTCTCAAATGGGAATGCCAAAATGAAGCAAGTGTTTGGTGAGCCTGAGAAGGACAGAGCCCGACAATCCTCCTGCCCACATCTAAGAGATTCTTACTCTTCTTAGTCTTTATGGGGAAAGCATTACTCTTTTATCACTTTTTTTTTTTTTTTTGAGACGGAGTCTCCCTCTATTGCCCAGGCTGGAGTGCAGTGGCGCAATCTCGGCTCATTGCAACCTCTGCCTCCCGGGTTCAAGCGATTCTCCTCCCTCAGCCTCCCGAGTAGCTGGGACTACAGGCACACGTCACCACGCCCAGCTAATTTTTGTATGTTTAGTAGAGACGGGGTTTCACCATGTTGGCTAGGATGGTCTTGATCTCCTGACCTTGTGATCCGCCAACCTCTGCCTCCCAAAGTGCTGGGATTACAGGCGTGAGCCACCACGCCCGGCCAGCATCACTCTTTTCTTAAAGCATCATGTTTTAACCTCAAAGAAAGATGGCTCTAATTTTTTTTAGCTCCTCATAAGACATTGTAGAAAGTGTTTCATTACATACCTGTAGTCAGTAAGATTCTAGGCATCCTACAGACTCGCTTGGGATTGCCTATTTCCTTCCTTACTGCTCCTTTTGTTAAAATCCCAGATCTCAGTCCTACCTCCACTGTGCTTCTCTCTTACTGCCTCTAACACCAACCATGTTTTTGAAGGCTTCAGAGCTGTGCTCCCGGCCACAGTGCATGGGCTATGCCATGTCCATGGCATAGGGTCAGGCCTAGCTATCGGGTCAAGTGTGTTCAGTTCCTGGTTGCCTTAAAGACAATACAGAGCTGCGCTGGCCCCAGCATCATTCACTGTCCCTGTGGGGAGTGGTACTCTTAATAGCACAAGGGGCAAATCTATGTCCCCAACCCATGCTTTCCCCTGACATCTCCATCTAGAGGAGGCACATTTACCTCCCACCTGGAAACCTCCTCCTCAACCCCCCACCGCCAGTGGAGTCCCACCAAGCCCTGCCCCCTGGTATCTCTGCCTTCCACACCTTCCTCTTTATCCTCTGTGGTCTCACTGGCTTAGCTCAGGAGAAAAATCGTGGAGAATTTCTCAAAAACTGTGGAGAAAACTATGCCTCCTTCTAAGTTTTTTTTTTTTTTTTTTTTTTTTGACACTATTAAAGGCAATGCTAAGGTGCAAGGAAGGTTGGCATTGCTTATATTTGTAATTCTGCTCCCAATAAGCTCCAGGTTTCTTACCTGGACAATATAAAACAGTAAATACCATGCTGACTGCCCAGTTCAATACACGGGGCTTTAAACAAAAGGAAAAAATAAATCAGGAGCTGTGAGTCCTCATTCTGTCTGCTGCTTTTTAGCTGTGATTCAGGCAAGTGACTAGACGCCTCTGGATCAGCCTCCTGTCCTCTAGAACCAGATCTTTTCTACACAGTTCTAAACTACTGCACCACCAGGATTTGCAGAGTGGCCAATGACAGTTCACAAAGGCGGAGGTGCCGTGTCTGCTAAGCTTCTAAGCCACATGGAAGTGCTTCAGCCAACAAATCTATGAACATTACTGTGGTCCACTTTCAACACAGAAAAATGACTAGAGCTTTTATGAAACAAAAAAGCTGCTTATCTCAGGTTCAGAAACCCTTGATTCCAAAGACCAATACAGAATTAACAAGTACAATCATTATTTCCAAACTTTACATTATACTATACACCTCAAATTCTCATCGGGTCTTTCATCTGCTACACAATAAAAGCTCTCTTGGTCTAAAGGAAATGGCTGAGGAGAGCGGCCTGTATCTCCACTGCCCCTGATGGCACCATCAGGGCAGATGCTTGCAATTCACGTGTGGTCTGAGGTAAAAAGCGTTTCCTCATGCTTTTTATCATGCCAGCAAGGCCACGTCCTAACCTCGCCCGGTTCTTCTTTCCCCCAGTGCCAACCTGCCCAATGCTATTTAATTCCATGCTCTTCAGAAAAGTATACAAATGGCTGGCAGGCCCACTTCCACCTTCGCTGGGAATCCAGTCCTCACAAGCCCAGGTTCCTAATCTGGGCCTATTTCCAGCTCCAAATACAGCGGTGATGCCCAAGTCTGTTTTTCCAGCCCTAACTTGTTCCCAAGCTTCAGACCAGTCACTGGGTGTATCCAGTCACCTCCCAACATCTCCTCAGGGGCCGAGAAGGGCCGTGGCCTTCAGCCCATCCCTGTACACTCTTTCCTTACCCCTTCCACATTTTCTCCTGTCTCCCCCATCTAGAGGAGTCACAGGGGCACCCACCCGGAAACCCACTCCATGTCCCACTCCTCTCAGTCAAGTCCCCAAGCGCCATCAGCGCTGCCTCCTAGCATCTCACTCCCACTCTCTCCTTTTCCTCTTCAGTCCCAGCAGCTCGGCTCAGGGGGCTCCTGCTCACCTTGGGCTTGGATGCTACAGAAGCCTCCCTCCAGAACCATCTCCCTCCACCAGGCTCGAGTGTTTCCCTAGACTATGATGGAAATGACATCTCCTAGAATTCTGCATCACACAACCCACACACCCATTCTCAGCAGCCTGGGATATGGTTCTAGAAACCCTGGCCTGATGAGCGCCCTGCTTTGCCCGGCAGGTCCTTCCTCACTGTAGGCACTGGGCTGCTTCAGGACCAGCCTGACACTTAACACGGGTGGGCACCAGCTTATGCCTGAGCTACGTGTAGAAAATAAGAACCCAGCCAGAGAGGACGACACTCACACCAAAGAGAAGGCGGCCACACCAAACGGGGACTCCTGATGGCACCCGGCCTCCTTCTGCAGGAGTCTGAACTCCCTGACTCTGCCATCCCTCAACACGAGGAGGGCAAAAAAGTACCAAGAGTAGATATTTGAAAAGAATTTGTAGAGATGGTTTCTTTGCAGAGAGCGACACTGAGTCCCACTCCTTCTGGGGCAGGGGGTTGTAATACTCAAAGCTTGAAATGGGGTCCTGAGTCCTGGGGACTCAGTGGGCTGGTGTCTGACTCACCCATCAAATCTAATGGAAGGGCATTGGGGCTGGCTGGCAAATCCCGAGTTTGACAGGGCAGGGGGTCCAAAAGTCTTTCCCTTGGCCCAGACCCTGGCCTCATAGATCAACAAGCTTGCCTGGGGTCATCTTAAGGCCTGCCCCACAAGGCCACCTAGGGGTGTGGACAGGGCTCAGTAGAAAGAAGCTGGAGCTATCACTGGCTTCCTACGAGCTGCAAAGGAGGAAGTTGTGGTGGGAGGCGACAGCATTAGCACATCCCAGGAGCTGCCTTGGTCAAGGTACATGGGAAGGCCCTGAGCCGGGGACAAGAAGTGGGGAGACAGAGGGGGCCTCAAAGATTCCTGAAAGTACCCCATGAGAGAATGAGAACAAAGCCCTGGCTGGGCCCAGGAAGGGCGGCCGACAGGACAATTCCTATGGAGGGCTGAGATCTCTGCTCCCTCCCTGTCTTCGCTCCCTCCTCCTGTTCTAACTCTGGAGGGCCAAACAGGGCAGTGAGCAACTGTCACAGCTTTCACTCTCACACAGATGCGATATTCCAATTTCTGAGTTAGGAAAGCATTTGGCAACCTAAGAGGACTATAAAGTCTATTACCCCAGAGTGCTCAAAAAGGTGATGGGTCGCCCTGAGTTGAGTTTTCACCAGGGGTAGGAGAAGGTCTCCGATTGAATTATGGCTTAAACAGCCAAAGACAAAAATAGTTACTTTGTGATTCCATCCCTGGAGTCATGCCAGTTCTGCTCACCAGTGACAAATGCACAAGAGCTCCGTGAAAGGTGGGGAGGGCTGCAGAGGGGAGGGCTGGGGAGGGTAGGCACAGCGGGAGGTACAGATGGGGAGGGTGGGCAAAGGGGGAGGTGCAGATGCGGAGGGTGAGCACACAGGGTATGGATGGGGAGGGTTGGGGAGGGTGGGCATGGGGTTGGGGTGAGGATGGAGAGGGCTGGGAGGACTGTGCCTTGGCCGGCTCACCCCTACATCCCCAAGTTTGGAAACATGCCTGGCCCCAGGGCTGGCACTCTTTGGTGAATGGATGCAGGCATTCCCATATTCCTACCCTGAACATGCCAACTCTAGGACACCAGCAAGACAGCCCTCCCTCCCGTAACCTTCTGGTCTTCAATGCTCTCTTCTTGTCCCTGAAGAAGGCCAAACCCTTTTTGAACTAAAATACTCTGAGTGAGTTATTGTTACTTGCAACCAAAGGGCCTGACATGGAATCTCTAACACCCCTTGGTCCGCCTTTCCTTCCTACTGCTCCCACCCTACATCTATCTCGTTTCTGTGAAATTCAGATAGAAAACTCAAAAGTGGTTACAGAAGACATGAACAGACGGCTCCCAGGAAAGGACCTGAAAATGGTTTACGCAAATGAAAACATGCTCAGCCTTTCTCAAGAAACGCAAGTCAGACTTCCAACCATCAGCTCAGCAAAGATCAAAATGTTTGATAAAGCCAGTGTTGTAAGAGCCTAAGGAAACATACTCGTGCTCTCCAATGGGACTGTACATCAATGGCACCACTTAGAGGACAACTTGTTAAGACGTCTCAAGCACACAGGCAACTAGGGAGAGTTTAATGTCAGAGGCAAAGAACATGAACAGGCAACCGAGCCCAGACAAAAGGCAAGGGTAGGGGTGAGGAGGTGAGACAGAAAATTCAGAGAAACTACAGAAAGAATGCCCAGGTTTCAGGCAAGACGGAAGTGGTCAATAGAAAAATACTGTACAAACAACCTCTCGTTCTAAACACACATAATGCAGCTGGTGTTCTTTATTTAATGGTTGTAAAGGGCTTCCACAAGACCCACAGCCTGCATCCCTGTTTTTCTCTCCACTTTCTTGAGTGGGAAAAGGCGGTGGAAAAGGAAATTCAAGAAACATTGTCCACAGAGTTGAGCAGAGCATCGTAATTCAGACAAGTAGAGGGAGAAAGTCCATTTCTGACACTGAAAAAGTGTATCAATCCAAATGAATGGGCCACTGGAGGAGGAAAGTGGTTTGTTGTTCACAATGGGGAGGTCTTTCTGCTGCACATGACCGACTTAGCACTGCCGTCTAATGGATGCCCAGTACCTACCCACTGGGTTCTTCAGAAGCCCAGCTCCATCTTGCAAGACTCCCAGACTCTAGTTCTTTGACAAACAGGAAGGCAGAGCTCTACTGACTCAAACTTCATTCTCTATCCCCAACATACTTCTGAAAGTCCAGTCTTCCCCCTCTTCAGAGGATTAACTTCTTCCAATGAGAGCCTGATTCATAAGCAATTTGTTGAAGTTCTTGCCATCACATTGCTGGGTACATTTCCAGCAGTGTAAATGGTTCATAAAGAAATGTCTCGCACACACCAAACCTCTTTGCGGCAAACACACAGCAGGGCTGGGTCAGAATTGGGGCTGCAGCTCTGCTTTGCAGGTCTGGAGGATCTTCCCCTAATAAGTGCTAGCACCTCACTTAATCCACACCACCACTGAGACAGATTGTGTGTGGTAAAGATGAAGAAACAGATTTAGGGAGGTTCAGGAACTGTCCAAGCCCACCCTTTTAGTGGGCAGTGGGAATGCTGTTGAACCCAGACCCAAGCTGAAAACTATGCACCTAATTTGGCTGGCAGGGTTGGGGGCACTTAGTATGGGTTAAGCACTGTGCTAACTGCTTCATCTCATCTAACTCTTCCACACTGCCCAATACTGCCTCCCTAAACCCTTGATTCCTCTGCTCACAATGGCCAGGGGTCAAGAGTCAGCCATGTGGACATCATAGGTCTGCCTTGCGGGTGCCAGAAAGTTAGAGCCCAATGCAATAGCACAATCTGCCAAAGTTCTCAAAGGCAAGCATTTGACCACAGCAACAGAGCCAGGCTTCTGAGTTGTATTTTCTAAGTTTATTTTTAGTTATTTGTTTTTACAGTCCTCTGCAGCAGGGTTTGCTAAAGTGGATCAACAGCAAAGCCCCCAAGTCCGTTCAGCTTCTGACAGTGAAGACAAGAGACTCAACAAGTAACAGAGGAAACTCTGGCCCCAGGAGCCAGGCAACTGACCGCATCTGCAGGTGGGAACCAAGGCCCCAAACTGCACAGAGCCTCGGGGGCATGTTTTTCAGAGCAGGCGAAATTTTGGACACATGCGGAACATCTTATGGTGTAAACAGAGGCACTGCTAAACAAGCCAAGATGAGCGCTGCCAGGTTCACACAGTGTGCTGCTCCACCAGCCTCCATTCACAATGGCTTACCCATGGAAGAAAAACACCATCGCCACTGGCAGAGGGTCTAAAGTTGGCTTGTTATCCTCTCCAAATTCGTAATACAAAAAGTTAGAAGTGGCTAAAATGCAGGCAACAATACCAAAATATTTTTATAAAAACAATGGAAATGAGAAAGAAGCTTATTAAATACATTCATTTTGACTTTGTTCCTTTATAAAAATACTCAGAAGTAACCAACATTACTGTGGATTGCTGCAGTTCTTATAAGGGGTACAATCTTTTAGCACCATTTATGTGAATACAGTCAAGGCATTTTTCAATAAGTAAATGAAAACTCCTAAAATTAAGTATAAAATATTACTTTGAAGTTCAGAATTAAGCTCAAGTACTTCTGCTTACTGGGAGAACTGCCAAGTCCACTGCCAAGACTGTGGACATTTTAAGCCCTGTGTCCCTTCCTTGTACTGATCGATGTTTTGGCAGTTTCATTTCTGACCCAAACTTATACCAAACAAATCAATGAGATTAATTTGAGAAAACACAGTGTCCTCCTCCATTAATGCTAATGAATGCTATTAAAAAGCATTCACAATGCTTAAACAAACTGGTGGCCATGAGGTCTGGGACCACACACACATCATAAATGATGTATTGATATAACATTTCAATACAATTAATGTATGTGTTTCTAGACTTAATAACCACTCTATCTATTTCCATTATACATACCAAAACCCATTCCGACATTCCTGGTAGTAGATTTCAATATACCCTGAAAAAAATACAATACATGGGGCCAGGCGCGGTAGTTCACGCCTGTAATCTCAGCACTTTGGGAGGCCAAAGCAGGTGGATCACCTGAGGCCAGGAGCTCGAGACCAGCCTGGCCAACATGGTAAAACCCCATCTCTATTAAAAATACAAAAATTAGCTGGGAGTGGTGGTACACGCCTGTAATCCCAGCTATTTGGCAGGCTGAGGCAGGAGAACTGCTTGAACCAGGAGGCAAAAGTTGCAGTGAGCTGAGATCGCACCACTGCACTCCAGCCTGGGCAACAGAGCAAGACCCCATCTCAAAAAATATATAATACAATACATGGGACAGTTCACCTCCACCCTCCCAGAATACTGCTGAGTCCCAAGCTGCGAGGACACATGCACATAAAGGTATGCTGTGACTGCAGACCAACACGCATATACACACATACATGCACACACACACACACACACCCCTCCTGGTCATGGGCAAGCCCACCTCACACCTACTGCTAGTGACTTACAGGAAATGCCAGAAGTGGCAGGCTGTCAAACCAGTTTAGTTTTGTTGCTTTTCATGGCTCCAAGTTATAAACTGAATTACAAAAACATTAATAATCAGTTGCCCGTGTCTTTCCTCACACATTCACTAAACCAGTGTTCTGTTCAACGTGGCACTGGCTCCCTAGTCTTCCCATCCTCTTAGATGATGTCACAAATGAGGTTTCCCGAGACAGTTAAGCATTAAAATACATACTTCTGTTAAATAAGGGACTTAAATTTTAGAAATAGGAATTTGTAAACTGTATACACGTAAGGCCTTCCATTCATTCAGATTTTTATTCTTCTATAACTTAAGCACAGGAGGTCTGTATGGCATCTGTGGTTTTGTTCTTGAATGGCATTTTAACATTTATTCTAGAATTAGTTCCTCCTTCTTACAGTTCCTTGGACCATTTTTAAATTACTTGATATTGCGCCCTGCCAGTAAACTATTTGGGAATTCTATGTATTTCACACACATTTCACATTCACTTCACACACACTGAGGGCTTTCTTTTTAAGTACTCACAGATCTTACATAAATGCATTTCTTTTACTGCATGTCTACAAGTTAAGATTCCCCAATGGTTTATGCTTCTGGCTTTCAAAGGGGAGTACCTGCAAAGTACTGCTTAAGAAAAGGAGATAAGAAAATGATCCCACTGTACTTTAGTATCTGAAGAAGACACATTCAGGAAGTCTGTGTAAGTCCTATGTAGATGCTGAGATGGCAGAAGTGCTGTATCATTAAAGGTGATTCAGCACTTCACAGCCTCTCTCTAAAAGATCCTCAGAAAGTAGACTAACTCCTAGGTAAAACAGCACATCGGGAAGAGGGAGGACACAATGAATAACAACACAGGATGAATAACAAAAACAAAGACCAAGTACATAAAAATTCACAAAGGCTTTTCCCAACAGAGGTGTTAACAATTCATGTGGCTTGAGATTTTTACCTGATAAGCTCCAAAAGTGGAGGGGGAAAAAAAAAAAAAAACCATACCAAGGCAATGTCCGTTCTCCTTAAGCAAAGAAAATCTTATCAGACACTAACTGAATATATAATAGAGTAACAAAAGTGTAAATCGCTAAATAAAGAAAAAAGGATTCATCCTGTTCTGTGCATTGAAAACATTTTCATCCACTCTGTATTCTACGGAAGAGGAACTGCAAACACTTTCAATCAAATCCAGGCCCGAATCATCAGTTAGAGACCATGTATTACTGGTTTCTTGTTCTCTAATGTGACTATCATTGTTCCTTGTGGATGGATAAAATCAACAGATGTATATACAGAAGGAGCTCAGGATGTAAGGAGGGGAATCTGAAAATGTTCTGGAAAAGCAGTGTTAATCCCATGAAGCATAATACAGGGAAATTATTTTAGGTTTAAATGCACCTTAAATGAGCTCACAGGTATAAAAGTCATGCCTGCTTAAGATGGAGATAACTTTTCTGCCAATACACAGGGTCCAAAACTCCTAAACTCTTGCAAGACACTCTGGGATAGAAAGTTAGGCATAGTATAGTTCCTACTACATTCCTTTCTTCTAGAACACCTTATCATTTTGAAGACTGCTCTAAGTGGAACATCCTCCTGAATCCACTTAATCTCCATTCAACTTCTAATCTGCTGATGTCACCTGACCAGCTCAAGACCAAGAATGAGAAACGGAACTAAGATTCTGGGCAACTGAAGCTGCATATTGCAATAAAAAAAAATTATTTTTAAAGTTGGTCAATCATTTCTATTTCCTGAAGTACTATTTATTTGAAAGCTTTGCTTCTCTGACGCCATGATCACACTAAACCTAAACAAGAGTCTGACAGATTCTGACAAGGCCTTCGGACAGAAGCAACATAAAAGAAACACATTCTTTTACCCAGAAATCCAATTCAAGTTCACTAAGATTAGAACAGTTTCAAAATGCAAGGATAGATGACTATTATTAACATGAGTATTCTTAAAATTCAATGACATATATAAACTGATGGTCAGACTCAATGTACCTGAAGGGCACAGATCTCTACTGCTATGTATGTATGATCGAAATGTTTCGAGTTGTGCTTTAAAAAACATCAGAAATGAATGGTAAGCATTTCCTGCTGTACAATCCCATATACTGCAATGAAAAATCAAAGCCAATAAGAAGTCATTATTACTTTAATTTGGCTTCTAGGTACCTTCTTATTCAAGGCACAATTGCATTTCACAGTGAAAAACACAAAGCCTCTCCAACGTATTCACACACATTTAGAGCAGAATTTGATTTCAACACTCTAATCAATAAATATTTAGCAAAATGTGGTGAATATCACTGATGAGGTAATGGGAGAAAGCTAAAGTAACAGTCTGAATAGTTTTGTGCATCCTGAGTTTTCTTAACTAAGACTTTATTTTTAATTAAAAACAAAATTTACATTTTCAAAAAAGGTTTGCCTCAAAAAAAATATAGCTTCTAAACTATATTAAATTGGACCAAATAAGGATTTTAATTATTATAAAACAAAGCTCAGTACTTCAGGGAACCACCTCCACAAACGTTGAGCCAATTCAGGGGCTGCCAGTAGAATCCTAAAGAGTGATGTCTCCGGTTCATGTGAACACCATCTGCAGTCCACACACACCCCTTGAGGACAATTCAGGCCATAAGGCAGACCATGCTCAGCAGAGCTGCCCCTTCACCACCCCAGTCACCACCCTTAGCCTGACTGGGCAGGCGATGGCTCATAGCCAGGAAGGCTGTCTCCCTCAGGCTTCCCAAAACCAATCAAGGGCATACGCGGCTCAGCCACACTTTTGCACTCATATTCCCGTATGCTTCCGCTTAAATGTACTCATGAAAAATTTTAAGATGGTTTGCTGTCACTCATCCCCTGACCCAGACGGGTTACACAGATCTGGCAGTGGACACACCCTCCAACACAGCATGAAAAGAGCATAGGAAAACCCAGGTCCAGCTAAGCCCTACCTCAAAGTAATTTGGCCTTTGGTTCCTCCTCTGAAAGCAGGTGGATACAAACTGTTTGGCTATAAAATTGTGAATCTATGGAACTGTAGAATAATTAAAGCTTCCAACACTAAACCACAAAGGCAAGTAGTGTCTGTCCACACTGATGGGGCACCACCTGCACCAAGCCCCAGACTCCAGTGCGCTGGGGGCATCAGACATCTGTCATAGTCACAAGGAGCAAGAAGTTCTAGGTTCCCTCACCACTCCCTCCTACGCTCCTCCAGTCTTCAAAAATGCCTTGAAATAACCCACTTTGGGACCCAATTCTTAATCTGTTGCAAAACAATCTGCTTAAAATAGCCTTAATTAAGATGTAAGTCCAAACCATTGCTCTTCCCTTCATAAAAAGGAGAAGATAAGATTACCAGAGGTTGTCATGACTATGCCAGTAACAGATCTATCCCAGAATTATACCACTTAAAGCAGACTGTTAGAAGCCCCCTCAGTGCAGTGGGCAGCACGTCAGTCTCATAATCTCAAGGTCCTGAGTTAAAGCAGACTGTATAGGAACATCTATAGAAACCCGTTACTACTAAAGGGGAAAAAAAAATACTGTACTTAAAAAAATTAGAAGCCAGTTTACCATTAGAGAGAGTTTTGATTTGAGATATAAAGAACATATTCCTCTCCAAAACTGAGTTTCCTCTGATACAAAAGTATTTGCCTTCTGGAGAAGATATGGTTTGCACCGTCCAACAGGTGTGCTCTGAAGGCCCCCACTGAAATATATTGCATCATAGATGAGGGGAAAGACTTGGTTAATTTCTCTTATCAAAAGCTAGTCTTCAGGACATCCTGTCCAACTTGGCTCCCAGGGGCCCAAGGGTTCTTCTCAGAGATTGTTCTTAGAGACCCCCAAACCTGCAGCCCAAGCCCAGGAGCCACCTGTGCATCTTCGCCACGTCGCCAGGCTGTCAGGAGCATGCGTCTCTCATAGACTGGTCTCCTCACACACTCTGACGGGGATGTTATAGTGCCGATCGTCCTCAGCAATGAGCGTTACCACTGGCCAGTCCTTGGGTGGGTCGGTGGGGTAGACTGTGATGAATTCTTCCGTGTTGTACTTGGAGAGCCGGTACACCTGGATGGTGTGGCGCACAGCATAGGCAAGAAGGAACATTTCAACCTGGGAAGAAGAGCAAACGGGTATTCTGAGGAAGATCACACTGAAAAACGTGGCTTAACACCATGTTCCATCCATTATCCCACAGTGCACAGCAATGGTGAAGCCACAACCTTTTTTCTTCCTGCTTTGGGCCCAGCCCCAATCCTTTTCGATTTAAATAAAAAAAAAAAAAAGCCGATAATCAAGAATGGATCATATGTCTGATAAGGATCCTGTATCCAGAATAAAGAACTTTTACAACAATTAACAAAACAAAAAACCAAATAACCAGCTTAAAAATTAGGCAAAGGATCTGAACAGACACCTCTCTCCAAAGAAGATATACAAGTGACCAAGAAAGCACATGAAAAGATGCTCAACGTTGTGAGTCATTAGGGAAATCCAAATCCAACTACAATGAGATAGTACTTCACACCCACTAGAATGACTATAACCAAAAAGATGATAATGGGGAATGGCTGCTTAATGAGCACAGGATTTTCTTTGGGGGTGACATGTTTTAGAACTTCATATAGGTGGTGGTCACCAGCAGTGTACTAAATGTCAATGAGATGTACACTTTAAAATGGTCAATTTTAAATTATATGAACTTCACCCCAATACAAAAAGTCAGAAGTGTTGGTGAAGATATGGTGAAACAGGACACTGATACATTGCTGGTGAGAATGTAAAATGGTGCAGCTGCTTTGCAAATAGTCTGGCAGTTCCTCAAAATGTTAAAGCAATTCCACTCCTCGGTGTATACCCAAGAGAACTACAAACATATGTTCACATAAAAAAAATTATACATGAATGTTCATAGCAGGGTTATTCACAGAACTAAAAAGTGGAAACAATCCAAATACCCATCAAACTATTGAACAGATGAATAAAATGTGATCCATCCATACAATGGGATATTACTTATCAATAAAAAGGAATGAAGTACTAATACATGGTGCAATATGGATGAAATCTTAAAAACATTATGCTAAATCAAATAAGCCATAAACAAAAGACCACATATTATATGATTCCATTCATATGAAATGTCCAGCATAGGCAAATCCATTGAGACAGAAAGTAGATTAGTGGCTGCCTAGGGTTAGAAAAAAGACAAAGTGGTTACTAATGGGCATGAGGTTTCTTTTGACAAAATGCTCTAAAATTAGACTGTAGTGATGGCTGCAAAACTTTAAAAGAGTGAACTTTATGGTATATGTATTTCAAAAAAGAAACTGAAAATTTCTTATTGAAAAAAAAAAAAAAGAATGGACTCACCATCACAGCAGACCTTATAGGGTCTCGGAAAAGACTAACTTTAGTCTAATATGCAAACCATCCTCTATAAGCCTTTTGACTGCAAGGTACTTGCTATGGTTCAGGAGACATAAGTAACCCACATTATGAGTACAGGTAATTTTTGAAAATAACTATCATCAGCCCTGCCTGACCCAGCAGTGACCATCAGTCTACACTCCTTCCTACGCACTTGGCAATAACAGAAGAAGAGACCTCACATTCCAGGACAGCTCAGAATGGAACCTAACTCAGCTCTCTAATCCTTGCAGTATATCTGTCATGGCACTTGGGCCTTTTTAGAAAAAAGCAGGCACAAGAGTCAATTATGTAAGTAGGAGGGTGGCACTTTGATGAACAGCCTTAATGCTACTTTAGCGGTTGGCTATTCCACTAAAAAAAACCTCATTAAGACTTTTTAGGAAAATGAACACATCAAAGATAGCACAAGGTGTGGTGACTCAACTATACTGGCTTAGAGATAGTACTGCACTGGGTTTCTGTGTAAAACTCCACACTTAACAAATCTGTAAAAGATCCAAAAGCAGGCTGAACTCTACTGGCTAAGGTGACTCCATTTCTCTTTTTAATGCAGCTACAGCTGCCAAGATTAAACAAGACCCTTTGAATGGCTCTTCCAGGTACTTCACTTATTTGTAGCCTCCCAGAGCCAAGAGTACTAATCCCATCCACCCCTCTGAAGAATAAAGCCCAGGCTGAGATAACGGTGGTGACTGTAAAGTATGTCCACAATTCTTTGGTACCCCTCATTCAAAAAGGTGGAGCCAAATTCCCCTCCTCTTGAGAGTGGAATGCATCAAGTAACTTGTTTCTAAAAAGTAGAAAACAATCTAACAGTGTGTGACATCCTAGATTAGGTCATAAAAGGCATTTTGGCTTCTTTCTTGCTCTCTGCTTAGATCACTCTGAGAAGCCACCTGCCATGTTGTAAGGACACTCAAGCAGCCCTGTGGAGGCCTATGTGTGAAGAACTGAACCCTCCTACTAACTACCAGTAAGGAACTGAAGCCTCCTGCCCACAGCCACATGAGTGAACAACACTGGAAGTAGATCTTCCAGCCCCAGTCAAGCCTTCAGATGACTGCAGCCCTGAACATACAACTGCAGCCTCATGAGATCCTGAGCCAGAACCATCCAACTAAGCTGTCCCTGAATTTCTGACCTACAAAAACTGTGACATCAAGTTTGATCAGTAAAGCTGCTTTATTTTGGGGTAATACATGCTCAAAAGCACAACTTACCTGTTCAAGACCACCAGTGTGTCCCACCTGGTTGAGGTGGTTCCTCAGAAGCTGTCCTGGGTCATTTGATGTGTCCCGAGCAAACAGAAGCACAGAGAAAAATGGTACTTCCTTTCCTTTCTCTTTATCATTATATAGTTCAATGGCTCTGTTTAGCATTAGAAATTTTACAGCTTCATAGAGGCTATATTCCTCCGCCTCGTTTGTGAATAGTTCATCACAAGCTATCTGTCTTGCTTCAGCAGTTCTCATTTCAGCCAAGCCTGCCCACTACAATAAGAAAGTTATGTAATAATTAGAATTTTTGTTCTAAAAATCCCTGGTATAGTATCATACTATGAGCACAAAATTATTTTTTAAAAGTGACCATGGGTCACTTACCAATGCTCACAACATTCAGGTTTCCAGATTAACAAATGGTACACTTTAAAGCACACAAACTCCTTATTCAGCTTTTTCTCCCATTAATTTGAAAGAAAAATACAATGCAATAAGAAGCACCAAGGCTGTGGAAATTTTGACTCCCTTAACTTCCCAGGCAATGAGATTGAACCAGCCAATCAGAGACACTTATGGAAGAGCTAACACATGTGTGTGAAGCCTGTGTGTGAAGCTGTGAAGGGCAGCTACAATTACAAGGGGCTTACAGGAGGGTTAGCACCCAGAAACACAAAGCCAACCCTCCTAAATGGAAGAGAGGCAAGGAAGGGCGTAGGGGCTCCTGAATAATAATTTACTAAACTTATCCCTCTAACCTCAAAAATATATATGAACTTCAAATGAATAAATCCATTCAGGAAACTCTTGACTCCGGATTAAGAATAAAGTAATGTGTTAGGTATTCAGTGAATATAGACAAACTCTTTAAAAAAGAAAACCTATAAATATATGTGCTTTTAAGTTACAGTGAATGAGAATAAGAGACGCCAACATAAATACCATTCCTTATGAATCAACAATAACTAGTGCCCCTCTCAAACACCATTATGGATTTTAAATACAAGAGTGAATTCAATGGTAATGACTGCATACAATTCCCTCTAATATTTGGGCTGAAGGCTGGTACATGCTTGTCTGTATCTCATATTTTCCAAACTAGACCAAGTTGCCAATCATGGACATGGCTCTAGAGTCAGTCGGGATGGAATCAAGGCTTCTCCACAGAGCAGCTGTGGTGGTTTTTGCAGGGCATTTAACTGAGCTCCTGGCCTTAGTTTCCTCACCTAAAAAACAGTGATGACCACAGCGACACCACCTTCATAGTTGTGAGAATTAAATAACACATGAAATTTTAGTGTGGAGCCTGGCATAGAAGTGTTAGTAATGCCGGCTCAGATTATTAGTAATTTTAACCTTATTGCAAATTGGCACCACTCAAGCATTCCCAAAAATGAGGGTCTAATTATAGTAGAAAAAACTAATAAAGCAGAAATAGCAATTTCACAAGACCTTAAAAAAATGAAAACGAAATTGTGACCTGTGGTTGCACTGAAGGGCCCTCTCGTTCACTCCCACAGGGCTACAGCCCTGCCGTCAGCCTTCCACTAACCCAAGGACTGGGGAACACAAAAATCCTGCATTCTAGTCCAACAGGTAACAAGAATGGAATTTCCCTCTTCCCTTCTTTTGCTCCCATTTCTTTATAGTAGAAGAAAGATAAAACTACTGGACTTCCTTTGACAGTATATTTTCCAGTAAACATTTCTTATCTTTCTAAGCAAAAACTAGGTTCCAAGAAGTCAGGGCCCTCAGTTCACTAATTCAATAAAGCACTAAATGAACACCTATTATGTGCCAGACCTGCTGCTAGACACAGGGTGTCAAGGAATGCACAGGACAGTCTCTCGTGGAGCTGAAAGTCTAATGGGAGCAGCAGACCATATGTGAGTACAGAAATCACTGCTTGAAGTACGTGCTAGGAAGGACCTTGAAAAGTCCATGTTTGACCCCTCTCTACTTGACCACCCTCCACCGACACCCTGGCGCAAGTGACAGGCCCTCAATCAGGGTTCTTGGTGAGAAGGGCTCCAAGCTGCTCAATGAAAGCAAGCTAGGGGTCATGTAAGCCAGTGTGCAGGCAGGACATCCAACCCAGAGGAGACAGTGGAAAGCCACAGAAAGGTAGAATTTCAAAGACCAAATCAATAGGAATCAGAAGACCAAGTTCTCCCTACAATTCTGTTTCAGAAAAACTCTCAGGACAGTTTTCTAAAGACAAGTTACTAAATCTACTAACTGGAAAATCACGGAGAAAGAAAATAAGTCTGATAAATATGGGCAGAATCTTAAAACATGAGCATAATTGGAAAGAATTTAATAAATTACTAATGATATAAGAAATAGGAACCAAATTATATTCTTGAAACATAAATATGACTTGGAACAAAGACTATATTTGTTAAGGTTTCCTTTTAAGAAAGTCAAACACTTCATTATTTGATACCCTAGTACATGGCATCTGCTCTAAGAATATATAATGTTGGTACTTCTCATTTTACTAAAGCCCTCGTGGGAAGAGTTGGAATTCATTTAAAACCATTTTGCCTAAAAATCAGCCAAGAGCATTTGAAAATCCACTGAGTGAAGACTAAAAACTGGTCTTCTGGGGCAAGCAAGAACGAGAGCTTCACCCTTATCAGACAGGACACTACAGGTTCCAAACCTTCTTCCTCAGCAGAGTAAGGGACTCTTTAATTTTATCAACCAGGTCCTCATTCTTCCCATCAAATTTCAGTCCAAGTTTCCATTGCTTGATCCAGTTGTATTTGCTTATGAGTTTTTCTGGTAACTACAACATCGAGAAACAAAGAGATAAAGAAGTGTTAACATTCCAAGAAATCCACCACACAATCCAAGCTGTAAGAAACCACAAAGTCTATAAAACCTACCTTTGTTTCCAGAATTAATTCTGCAAATCTGTGATGTGGGCTTAGGATGGAGGACCTAAATCTAGAAGTCAGGAACTTAGAAAGTACCACCCTGAGGAGGGCTGCTGGAGTGAAATGGTGCTTTTGGTTGAGCCAAAGCACAATCTGCCTTGCAGGACTCCAACCACGGTCAGGACATTCCACAGCAGGCCATGCCCACAGCACGTCCTCACACCAACCACCTTCAGGCTATGGGACTCACTGCAGCCTCTCAACCACCACCTAACACATGGCTCGGGACAGTGCTTCTGAGCATGTGAGAAGGTCCAGGGTGAAGCCAAACCTGCTCCTTTCCCAATAAGAAAAATAAAACCTAGTTTCTGTCATTTAAAAAATCCACCAAAAAAAGGTAGAAAAAGTTTGGTTAAATAATGTTAACACATATACTCAAGTTTTAACATTCAGAGAAATGATACTATGTCTAGTTTAACTATCTAATCGATATATTAGGATAAAACATACAATTGAAAATCAGAGGCAGGGGTTAAGGGAGCTGTGCTCACTTAGTTCATGAAAGAAGTGACAGCTGAACTACATTGCTAGTTTCCATTTTTTTTTATTCCTGGAGTATTTGTTACTTTGTTTCCTTCTAGTTATCAACAGAATCTGCAGTTTGAAAGGCAAGCTGAGGCACAGCCTGACTGATGACAGCATGGGAAGTAAGACTCTTCCAACAGTCTTGGGTGTGTCAGGAGAAAAATCCTAGAATTAGGCTGGGCACAGGTGTGTCACTTCACTGCTATAAAATTTAGAAAGGAAAAAAAGTTCACCTCCAAGTCAACAGATCATTAAAGAATAATTAAATCCTACAATATCCTATGAGGAACCTGACCTTGTTTAGCAGTTATTAATACAGTTCTGCCAGTACAGGCGACATAGCAAGACCCCATTTCTATTAAAAAAAAAAAGTTTAAAAATTCACTGGGCACAGTGGCATGTGCCTGTATTCCCAGCTACTCAGGAGGCTGAGGCAGGAGGATCACTTGAGCCCAGGAGTTTGAGGTTACAGTTAGCTATAACTGCACCACTGCACTTCAGCCTGAGCAACAGAGCAAGACCTCATCCCCAAAAAATTAAAAACTTTATATAGTAAGAAAGAAATGAATAAAAATAAATACATAAAATAAAATAAATACAGTTTTAAATGAGGCCAAATCTTCCATTCAACTGGAATGTAAGACTAAAAGACCCTTTCATAAATAGTAATTCTGGTTGTACCTTCTCAACCTAGAGCAATCGTGTGAACTAAGGTGGTTTCTACAAAACACAGAACCACGATTGGGATGTAAATTACTTTTCACTGTGACCACAGTGATGGCGAACTACATCACTCACTAAGGGTGGAGAGGGACTTCTCCTCCTCATCTTACTAGAATAACAAATGACCACCCACCTAAAGGCTGCACCAGCCCACTCCGTGCCCACACTGCCCTGCGTTTCGGCAACATGTGGCAGTTCTGCAGCAAAACCTTCAATTCAGTCTCTCAGATTTATCACAAGAACCTCACATGCCCTCAAGTGGCAACAAGCTAAAATTACAATTGGGCACAAAGAACTACAAATGTGCAGAAAATAGTGGCTACACAGATGTGAGCTGGGAAATGAGGTGAAGGGAAGCCCAGAAGACCGGCTGAGCATCTGGGGACATGATACAGTTATCTAAAAAGTAGGTACAGTACTCAACTGAATTACTCAGGAGACCCTGAAGACCTAACTACACAGAGAGAAACAATTGTTTCTGATTCCCTTCACACACTGGTCAAACAGTTCAGGGTTGTAGACTTCCAGGAAATGCAGAAATCCTTAAGACAATTTTAAAAAATGAAGCATGAAAAAAGCCATCAGGAAAGAATGAAGTCAAATTTATTCAGAAGAAAAAAGTGAATACAACTTCAAACGCTTTCAGAGGTCACAGCACATGGAACACACGTAAATAACCTTTGTTTTCCACTAAGCACAAACTGGACTTCTATTAGAATAAAGAAAATTTAAGCAAGAAACCAGATTTAAACAAGAAACAGTGATTGGAAATATTCAAGAATAAAGTAGGTAATTAGCTTAGGTGTCATTTTGTTTGTGACTAAACTATAAAACAGCCTGTTTTCTTTAGCATATGCCGGTAATTCTTGATACCACAACAGAAAGCAAATAATAAAAATGTGTCATCCCCAAAACTTACAAAAAAATTTTGATACACAGTCTATCTCACTCTAAGCAAACACTGTCATAGTCTAACCAGTTCAGAGACATTATAAAATGTAACGAACTTGGAAACCAAAGGACCCCTGCTCTAAAGGGTACCCCCCTCAGGAACCAAAGTGTTGTCCCACATTTGAGAGCCAGGCTAGGCCATCTCCATAGCTGGGGTGAGGGTCAGATGATCTGGCTGCAGCCAAACACGGAGACTGGGATCTGGGCAGAAATGGGAACAACAAACAGGACACCTGGGCAGGATGACAGGAGGTGAGGGACAGCCGAACTGTCAGAGGGGCAAATAAGGACAAAGCTCTGCCTCACAGGCAGGGAACAGAGCAAGGCCAGCAAAGCTGAGCAGCAGCAGAAAGGAAGCCCGGGTCTTCTTCACCGAGCATAGATTAAGGGGAGGGTCACTCAGTCTAGCTTTCCCAGCTCCCTTTAATACCCTAAAACCAAATGATGTTCTAAAAGACAGAGAAGACAGCAACATGCCACAGAGAACATCTCTCAATCTGCAAACAGAAGCAGATAAAGCTAGCTAAAGGTTCCACCCCTGATTTATTTCAGTCACACTGCAAGAAACGCTCACTCAACAAAGCCCTTGTCAGAGTGGACCTTCCAAGGGAAGGGCTGTGGGGCCAGGGGGGCCAGAGTGAGAACAGGAAGGGAAAGGCATCCACAGGAGGGTCTGCGGGCCACCTGGTAGATTTGCACAACCAGAGTAAGCTTATGGGTCCCTTCCTTCCTTCACTGGCCCCTCAAACACAAAGCATGTGCTGAATTTGAATTTGTCATCCAATCATGTCTCAGACGTGATACCACAAAACGAACTGGGTAAAGCAAGTTTTCAAACTATGTTAAATTGCTGAGGGCTGGAACAGCAACACAAGGACAAGTCCTCTGGCTGGATGACAGCAAGGAAAGAACAAAGACGTTCTTCAGCTAACATTCAGATCCAACGTTTAATAAACATAAATATCAAACCCACAGGTAGGTACACTGTGTTTTCCCTCTCTGACAGAGGCCTCTTGGCATTCAATTAAAGTTAGATGACAAAAACCAAACCAAGTGACCAACTAATTAAATTATGCTCCCAGAAAAATATAATAGCTGATACACATAGAAAAGGAAAGAAACTGGAAAGAACACTTAAGAATTTTAAAACTATTTTCACATTACTCAAATTAAGTCAGAAAAACCACCTTAAAACCCCATCACTCACACATGCAACATATTGTAACAGTGATTAGAGTTTGAATGTAATCTACCCAGACTATTTTTAATATGGCAGATAATCTTACCCAATATATCCTGCTAGCAAAAAAAAAGGGGGAGGGAGACATTGTACTTAACTTTTTTAAAAGCAATTTTATACTTTAATTAATTAATTAGGACACTATTTACCCCAGATTCTCAGAAAGTATAAAAATACAAATTTAGTGTCAAGTAAGTCCATAAATCCAAATAGCTCCTTAAAGGTAAAGCCTCAAAAGGAAAATTTTGCCTAAAATTGAGGAAGATATTATGTCACTATCCAGAAATACAGATTTGTAGATTAATATAATATAGCCACAGTTGCCAGCGCAGCCTCCTGAGTAGCTAAGAACATAGGTATACACCACCAAATTCTAGAAATTGTGTCATATATATCTACAGTTGTCAAGCACAGAAGTTAAAATAAGGCGAAGCAAAAACAGTGAAATCATTGTTTGCTTCTCTAGTTGGGTCTTATATCCAACCATAGGAATGCTTTCGCCAACTGACAATTCTGAAATACTTTACTAATAAATGGCATCATTTACAAAAGAAAAAACAGCTTAGTATATCCATTTCTCTTGCCTCTATATGAAAGAAATAAGCTAATACTGAAAAATCGGCTTAAGATGGCATGCATCTTTGCTTAGAAGAAAATATCTTTCCCAGATGTTGGTTTTGGTTTTTTTTTTTTTTTTAATAAACTCCCCAATACAAGGGGTCTCCTTATGTTGCCCAGGCTGGACTTGAACTCCTGGCTCAAGTGATCCTCCCACCCCAGCCTCCTGAGTAGCTAACACTACAGGCGCCACCACACTTGGCTCCAGATGTCATTTTGACAGCTGATATAGGTGTGCTGATTTTATGCTGGTGTATTAAACAATCATGGAACAGATGGGGAGTATCCTTCACCCATCAATCCTGGTTTTGCCCTTCTGAGCGTGTGATCTCTCATCCACCTAAAAGACCTCTAGCTTAGTCAACAACAAGTTCCTCTAAAAGTCTTCTTTATTCTAGGAAAACACCCCAGTTCCTTCAATGGCTCCCAGAATGTGAAGAAGCATCCTGGCCACATTTCCATCTGCTGAGGATACTTTATCAGGCACCGAGCTTGAGATGGCCTCTGACCAGCCCAGTTCAAGGTGGGGCTGTCACTGCCTAATTCTTAGAATCATTCCTTTTAAAACGCAGCCAGGTTGGTCTTTTTGCTTAATATCAAAAAAAATAAAAATAAAAATAATAAAAATAAAATGCAGCTAGGGCTTTGTGATCATTGCTAGCCATCGCATTTCATGCAGGCTCACAGTGGGCTTGCATAATTAAAATCCTAACATCTTTTTCTTTCTTTTCATAAATTGCTATAAGGTCAATCTCCCACAGCTAGCATTTCTGGGTTTTGGATTTTTTAAATTTAAGCACAAGACTTTCAATTTTCTTCCAGTTAATGTCATATTGTCATTTTTTTTTTAATTTAAAAATATTTTGTTGGTAAAAAAATGCTAATGATCATCTGGGCCTTCAGCAAGTTGTAATCTTTTTGCTGGTGGAGGGTCTTGCTTTGATGTTGATGGCTGCTAAATGAACAGGGTGGTGGCTGTTGAAGATTGGGTGGCTGTGGCCATTTCTTTTTTTGCAATTCAACTTTTATTTTAGATACAGAAGGTACATGTGCAGATTTGTTATATGGGTATATTGCTGTCTCTGACCAATCATTCCTGACCAAAAAATCTTTCAGGATAGTCTATCACCCACCTGACTATATGACTTTATCCGTGTCAGGACATGCAGACACATGACTTTCCAGTGCATGTCTGCCATGTTGTACATTTAAAACGCTAAAGAGGGCCAGGCCTGGGACAGGCTGAATCTCAGCTCCTCAGGAAGCCCCTCTCCATGTGACAGTAATCATCTCTCTTCTAGTGTTGCTGTTCTGCCACCTACTAAGCCAATCCTCACACTTAGCCAAAAGTACTAATTTATTGAATTATAGCTAAAAACTAAAGAAATGTGTATTCTAAAACCCTAGCAGGTTCTCAAATAGTAACATATACAGCCTACTTAAAATAAACACCAAAATTGAAATCGAACTGTTCCTAAGTGCTTTATACAAACATCTGCTCTCTAATTCAACTAAATTGTTCATATAAATTTTATCATTTTTCTCTTCTAGGAAACACCAATTATTTTTGGTCATTTAACTATGTGAAATCACCCCAGCCGCACAAAACTGAATAAACGCACATGCTGACATCATACTGCAGACGACACTAGAAGGTAGCATGGACAGAAAGGGAAAGTTTTCTCACAAAAATTGTTTGAAACATTTTGAACTCAAACCTGCAGCAGCAGCGTACCAGCATGAGCTCCGGGTCCTGCAGCCAGGGCGGCAGCCCCACAGCCTGGCTCATAGCCTGGAACAGCGTGGCCCTCAGTGCACAGTAATTATCACCACGGACTCGCCGTATGGAGGTGAACTTCTGAGAAACCTCTTCATAGCCCTGGGAAAAGGTATGAAAGAATTCAAAATGGTCGTTACTGACTTGAGATAGCAGAGAAAGTTTCATTCCTGTGGAAAAAGCTTGGCCTGGGATCACTGGGAGGATGCCCAAAGTTGGAGTTTTATGTCCCTTTCTAAGCAATTGTTTTAACACTTACTCACTGGCAAACAACATTTTGAAGGGTTTACTCTGTTTCAAATGACCCTAAACTCTTTAAAAAAAAAAAAAAAGGCAAGAAAAAAGAGAGCTAAACTAAGTTTATATTTTCCTACTAAAAAAATATAGAAAAACCCCAAGTTTCCAAAACACAAAGGGGGGCGGGGGTGCTTTGTGTATGTGCATGTATATATAAAAGTCTATATGCCAGGAGATGGCTGAATAATTCTGTTAGGCTTCTTTTTTTGAGATGCAGTTTCGCTCTCGTTGCCCAGGCTGGAGTGCAGTGGCGCAATCTCGGCTCACTGCAACCTCGGCCTCCCGGGTTCAAGCAATTCTCCTGCCTCAGCCTCCTGAGTAACTGGGATTACAGGTATGTGCCACCAAGCCCAGCTAATTTTTTGTATTTTTAGTAGTGACAGGATTTCATCATGTTGGTCAGGCTGGTCTTGAACTCCTGACCTCAGATGATCCACCTGCTTCTGCCTCCCAAAGTGCAGGGATTACAGGCGTGAGCCACCGTGCCCCGCCTTCTTTTCTTAAGTGAAGTGTCACTCTTGCTCAGTCTGGAAGTGAAACAAGGAAATGAAAATATTCAATGACATGCTTAGGCACTCAAAAACAGCCATCCAATGGACCATTCTGAAACGTACCCTGAAAAGACACCAAAAAATCCTAGTGAGTCTGGTCCCCCAGCAGGCATGATGATGCCTGGCTTCTCCAGCTAGACACATGCACAGTCCTTGAGACTGACTGAACTGCCCACCATCTCCCTGACCCTGGGTCGAGTCAGCCCCTTAACTCATCCAACTTTTCCTTGACAGTCACTCAAGACCCACTTCCTACCCTGCACTCACACAAAGAAAGAAGTGTTACCCTCATCGTGGAGTGGACGCAATGCAGACCACCTCTGTCCTGTGTGTCCAGGTACTAGAACCTCATTACTAGCTGTTTTCAAGGTTCAAGTCATAGGATGATGTTTTAAGTGAATATAAAAGTACTTTTTTCCCCCAATAACAACATTTTGAGGGTTGCATTTTTATTTAGTGGTCCAACCACTGTAACACATAAGGTTCCATCAGGCAGAATCACACCTACTAATAATTATGTACTTCTTGCCTATGGTAAACCTCAATTACCCCAGAATACTTATGCAAATCCAACTGCAGTTGTACCTTTCCAAATCCATAAATTACTCAGGCTATTTCAGAATAAAATTAAATCTGAATTTGTAGAAACTTACTTCCAAAAGAATATTCGAAAACAAAAACAGACAATTAGGCCAATAAGGACTAAAATAGAATGGAGGTGAAAGCTGTTTTCAGGCATCTGAGATACTCTAATTACTGCCATGGGTCCTGATGGGCTAGAGGTTGGAAAATCTGCAAGTGACCAACAGCATATTTAGCAAAAATATAAATGTTCTTAACCTCTGGCAGGAACTAAGAATTCCAGGTTTTTCATAATTGAGTTCTCTAACCAACGCCTAAAACACAAAGCATCTACATATCGGACTTGCAGAGAACTATCATCTGCTCTCAGAGCTTTACAAGTGGCAGCTAGATTTTTCTAAGGTCAGCCCATGGGCAGCTGAGGTACATGCTGAAAGATGAGCAATCATTTTCTATAAAAACGAGCTCTGAGGAAAAGACTAAATATTCAAATATTTAAAAATTTAAAATCCTAACCAAAAAAATGTTAAAGATATTTCTATTAAATATGACAGTCAGTATCTCTAATATATACGAAGTGCATTCAAATTCATAATGTAAATAATCCCAAGAGAAAAATGAGCAAAAGATAAACCCAGAGGTTTCAAGAGGTCATGGAAGTCTTAGGTTAAATCTGCTATTTGACTGTTTTTGAGCAATTCACATGGTTCACCCTACTGATAATACTGGATTTGGTATACATCTGAGGGTAGAGCCCACAGGGTCTGCTGCTTGATCAGCTGTGTGGTGTATGTAGGCCATGGTGTCTGAGCTGAGTAATGAACCGGACCAAACAGTCACAGCAGGACCACATCATATGAATCTCCAATGTCATCCCACAGCCTTGGAGACTATCTTGAAGGGAGCAGTTCCTGATTCCCCTGTGTAGGGAGTCCAAGAAGGTTCTAGGCCCCAGGACCAGAGGGTGTGTAAGCAAACCCAATGTGCTGTGGAAAGCAGAAGTGTGGAATCGGCCTGAGGCATCCCTGAGGCTTTTATTTTAAAACACCAGACCAAAAAGGACATTCCCAAATGGCCCCAAGAGGACAACCAACAGCTGGCCCAACTCTGAACAGCAGTCATTTACGTGTTTTTCAAAGAAATTGCGTCACTGAATAACTGATGCTGATTCTATATTAATACTGTGACTTAAAACAAAACCCTTATCTTTGGAGTCTATTTCCTTATCTCTAAAATTAGAACACCAATAATAACGTCTATAGCAGTCATTTTAACTAATGTCTAAAAATATCAAATGACATATTAAACAACTTATGATAGACTATTTGAAAGACCTGAAATATGTGCACCTCTGTGTCATACCATTTTCATACACGTTGCTTTCTGTGTATTTCCTCTCCATTCTTTTTTGCAGTAGTCCATGATATCCATTTCAGGAGCTACGCTTAATCTCGGTTCTGTTAAAGAATTTAAAAAAAAAAAAAGCAAATAATAAATCAAAGCATAATCAGAATACTGCTTCAGTTGGGGGTTACCCTTCACTCTTCATTTTCATTCTTCACATCAAAAAACCCAGAATTCAACCACTGCCTACCCGCTGGTCCAGACCACCATCACCTCACCCCTAGATAACCATGGGGGTCTCCCAATGGGTGTCACTTGTCACCACACTCTCCAGACCATTATCCACATGATAGCTAGCCAGGATGATCTAAACGTGAATCAGATGGTATCAATTACTCCTGGGCTCAGAGAGCTCCAGGGGCTCCTGCCTCATGGCCTTATTCCTCATATAGTCCCCCTCTCTGCCTCTCTGGTCTCTGCTCCTACCATTCCCCACACTGAGTGGGCTCCAGCCCCAGCTACAGCCTCCCAATACTCTCCAAAACACCTGGCTTGCTCTTCCCCGCACCTGCAGAGCTGCTCCCTCCCTCCATGCAGGCCTCTGCTCCAGGGTCAGCTGGCACCTTGTATCACAGTATCACGTACACTTTTGCTCTCTATTCCTCTTATACCATTTGGTTTTTCTTCTTAGCACTCATCAACACCTGAAATATTTTTCTGTACCACTCACCCACCACCCCCCACACACACCCATACAAAAATACAGTAAAACACGAGCTCCTTGAGGGCAGGGACTTTGTTTTGTTTCTCAGTTGTGTTGTGTCCTCAGCATCTGGAGCTGCACTGACACACAGGTGCTCATGAATACTTTTCTAATCAAATTACAGACGCGACAGTCTGAACTATGAGAAAACACTTCTAACAATGAGTAATCAGTTTTTTATAACCATTATACAAAGAAATAACATCTACTATAACAAAAATTACATTTAATTATCTTAATGTATTTATGTCCTACCCTGATCCCAAAAAGCTAAAAGTAGTCGATAATAAACCAGAAACTAACAGAACTCTCCATGTTTGTTAATCCACAGACCTCACCTGACTCTAACAACACATCCCCCAAAATTAAAAATAAAACTCACCATCAGACAAATGTTATAGTGAAAAAAAAATGGCCTTTATATTTTCCCTAGTTTAATATATATGGTTTGGGGTTTGATTTTGTGGTATGTGCATATACACGCACATGCACATATTAGCGTGAGTGTTTTAGGAAGAAAAGGAGGTAAATTCTCAGGCACATCTTGACTTCCTTTTTAAATTACTGAAGACGTAGATGCTAGCAATGATTTTAGAATGCAGAAGTACCTTACAACATATTTACTCCTGAGCAAGTTGTACATAAAATAAAAATGTTTTATTAAACTAAATTCAACAAATATTTACTGAGTGTCTAAAATGTACCAAATATTGAGCTAGGAACTGGGGATAAAAGGTGATGAAGACAGGATTCTATCCTCAAGGGGCTTATGGACTGCTGGAGGAGAAAAGACAACAAGCACTTATAAACCAGGGTGTGATGGGTGCCAGGACGATTAGGAGCACAAAAGAGGCCCTAAATCCTCCTTGCAGTTTAGGTAAATTTAAAAAAAAAAATTGTTTAAGTAAACTCTTAAGAACTGCTGATTTTTAATAATCTCACTGTGAATTCTTTTACAAAGAAAAGTAACTTTTTACATACAAGAGAAAATAATACATATACAGATAACATAGACATATTTATCTGTGGCACACATCAGGATTCACTTAAAAGTGAAGCAGACTCCTGAGGTATAATATACAGGGACCACAAAGACCAATGCTGCACAGCCAATCCTTAAAGAATCTTCATTTTTTTTAATTCGAGAAATATTTTTTTGCGTGTCTACTTAGTGGATGGAAGCATTCTCATGTAGCTGTCTTTCCATTCCCCTGCCCAAAAGGGAAGAAATGCGAATGTCCAGAGTCAGGACACTTATTGGTCCACATTTTTCCTCCAGGTAGGGTTACGAGCCTGAACAGAAAGCACATGTCCAGCTCAGAAAGGGACTCCTGGGAAGGAAATCTACCTTCCTGCTCTCCTCCCTGCAGTCCTCATTCCTGTGCACACCAAGACAAGACCTGGACAGGGTGGGGCAAGCCCAGCACCCCATGACTGAGGGGAGGAGGCACAAGCCTCACACAGGCCAAGAGATCAAGCCACAGGCCACAGCCAAGTGCTGAATCAGAGGCCTACGTAGCGTAGTGAGGGTTGGGAAAATGGGTACTGGCACAGCTGGCAGCATCAAATACCTGAATTCCCATTCTGCTGTGGTCCTCTGAGGAGGACTCCAATGGCTACTACATGCCAGGTACCAGGCTAGGAGCTGGAGATGCAGGACAAGGCAGTACCTGACCTCGAGCAGCTTACGGAGTTCAAAAGCAACTTTCTTTAGTTGCAAACTACACAGACGCTGCTGTTTTCAAAAAAGGACATTTCTAATGGCAAAAAAATAAAAAATAGAAAAATAGGGAAGTTGAAAACCAGAGTGGTAAGCCGCAAGTTGAAATAACCAAGAGGCTTCATCTTTAACCACCACATGGGTGACAAAGACAAGAATCAGACCCTCAGAAGGCGGGAAGTTAAAACTGAAACCCCTCCGGAAAGCAGGGACTCTCAAACAGGGTGGAATAGGACAGGAATCTCAATCTTTGTCTGTAACGGGCCAGACAGGAAATAAGTTAAGGCTTGGAGAGCCATAAGGTTTCTGTCACAGCTACTCAACTTTACTATGCACGAAAGCCACCACAGACAATATGTAAACTAATATGTTTCAAAAAATCTTTATCAACAAAACCAGGTGGCAAGTCAGATTTGGCCTGGAAACCATAGTTTGCTGACTCTCAGGCAAGGTGGAAAAAAATCTTTTCACTAACAGAGAGGATAAGAAAACTTTTTGCCTCAGCCTGGGCTCTGAGAGGGTAACAAATGTTATTTCAAGAAGGACAATGAACCCAGAAGGTCTGAGATGATGTGAGAAGTGTAAAGGGATCCATTTCACTCTCAGACTAAAGCTAGGAGTTACAAGACCCACCATAAAGCTTGATTGCCCGTGTGGGGTACAATGCCAGACAGAAGAGAATCACAACCGAGAGCCTACAGGGTGAAGGACTGTCAGCGGTAACAAACACCAGCTGAATACACACTTTCTTCTTAGGAATCTGACTAATGAGGACACTGCACCCTACATGAAATTTTGAACAACCACAGAGTAGAGGCTGAGCATTCTTGAAGTTTCATGGAAGACTGGAATGGTGCGGCCCCGCAACACATCACTACAAAGAATATCTCCTGTGGCTACCACAGTGAAGAGTTCACCAATTGCTTGAGGGGGGCTCAAGAAGTATTATAAAAACCACACTGTGTGTCATTTGTTCCTAATCACACATGACAATGCTTTTGTTCACCAAAAACAGAAGCCAGTTCTCAAAACAAAAGAGCACAGACAAGGGTCTTCTAAGGTTCATGGAAAATGAGTTTTATGAAAAAGCTATGGACGGATTTCAGTTTTTTTGGCACCATAATGAACTCATACTAACTTGCTATAACATGTATGAACAGGATCTAGTCTAAGGCACTAAGAAGGATAAGACATCAGCTTGAAAAGAGCCCCTATTAGAGTAACATGAGTTCTGCTAAAATTAAAGCAAGAAAAAACATCAAACAACGGCAAGAATTTCAATGAGAAATCATTAGGCATCCACCTTACAGTCCTGATCTGGCTCCTTCTGACTTCCTTTTGTTTCCTAATCTTAAGAAGCCTTTAAAGGACACACATTTTTCTTCAGCTAATAATGCAAAAAAGACTGCTGCATTCACATTGTTAAATTCCCAGGCCTGTCAGTTCTTTAGGGATGAGTCCAACAAATGGCTGGTATCATCATTTAAAAGTGGCTTGAAACTGATGGAGCTTATGTTGAGAAATAAGGTTTATATTTTTTTTTTTTTTTTTTTTGAGACAAGGTCTCACTGTTACCCAGGTTGGAGTGCAGTAATGCGATCACGGCTCACTACATCCTCAAACTCCCAGGCTCAAGCGATCCTCCCACCTCCGCCTCCTGAGTAGCTGGCACCACAAACGTACACCACCACGCCCGATTAATTTTTGTGTTTTTTGTAGACACAAGGTCTCCTTGTTTGCCCAGGCCGGTCTCGAACTCCTGGACTCAAGCAATCCGCCCGCCTCGGCCTCCCCAAGTGCTGGGATTACGGGCATGATCCACCACACCCAGCCTTCTATCTTTCAATTCCATTTTTCCACAACCTTTTTGAAGTCTCCTTATACATTACACAGGTAATGAAAGAGAAAATGCCACTTGTGATTATTCACGGGATATCCCAAAATCAGAGTAACCCTATGCAGCTCCTGCATGAGGCCACTCAGGGAACTAAGGATGTACGTCACATGCAACTTTGCCAGCCAAGTCTCCACGGACCAGCAGAGGGGTCCAGGAGTAACACCTCACTCCGGCAGCAGCGGGTCCTGGTTGGGGTAAGATCAGGCAAGACAAGAAAAACACAGACATGAAATCACAAAACGATGAGACTCTGTGCTACTGATCCCATCACTGTCTTTCTTATTACTTAATCACATTCATATGGCCATCTGCATGCAAAGATGTGCACAGCCAGTTTCTCAGTTAAGTCTTTCCATTTGAAATGAAAAATGCACTTCAAATCTGAACTCTCCCTCTAAGAATATAAGGAAATCAAGAACTGAGAGAGGACGGTGTCAAGAGATTAAACAAAACAATCCTCATAGGTGTGAAAAACGATATGAATGTAAAGAATGCAGAGAGAATGCTTGCATCAAAATTTAAAAACCTCAGGAAACAGTCTCTAACATACTTCAGCAAAACAATCAATGTAGATAAGACCATATACATAAGAATATTTTATTGATATTTTATGAAAATGGATATATGGATTTAACTGCATTTTCTGCTATAAACAATAAGAACTCTATAAATAAAACAATTCCAAACATACCTGATGCCCCTCTTTCATGTATAAGCAATTCTTTCTCCTTTTCTATTTCATCTGCAGCACGGTACATGTCCTCCTCACTGAAATTACACCAAAGCAGACATTTTCAAACACTTGTTGCACTGACATTTTCCGTCCTATTATACAGCTGCTTACAAATGCATAATATACTAAGGGTTTAACTTTTTTCACTTTACATGATGATAATCTAATAAAATATGAGTCTTCTATCTTAAGAATAAAGATGCTTATGTTTCTATCTCACCACTTTCTTCTACTTCAGAATTTCTTACTTAAATAAGACAAGTTACATCACTTCATTTGCTAGGTAGCTTTGAAGGCATTTTAATTGTAATGCCTATTAGTGCCTCAACTATATATCTAGACAGCATAGCATGCATCTTATTAGTGAAGCTCCTGAACTGATTCTGTCAAGTTCCAAGAATGGAGATAGTGCTGATAAAAATATTTATATAGGAATGCAGGCCCCATTGCCGACCTTTGTAACGTGTCACAAGCAAACCTGACAATAGCTACCTTAAAAACAAGAAGAGACCATCAGTCATTACAAATCGCCAAAGCTAAAAAACCTCCTCGAAATCCTCCTGCTTCCTGACCCCACAATCAACCAGCCACCCATGCAGCTGTTACATAGGTTCCCACTGTCCGCTACTACCGACTTCTTACTCAGAGCTTCCTAGTCTCTAGTACTTTAGTTAACTAGCAAGAGCCCACTAAGTACTACAAAGGGAAAAAATCCACTAGATGCTAGACAAAGATGAAGAATGGGACTTCTGGTTTGAAGATGCACCCCTTTTCCCCCAAGATTCACCCCAAAATGACAATAAAGGGAAACAGAAACCCAAATTCTATCTTTCATGAAACCAGAAGACAGGTGAAAGTCCAAAGAGCTGGAAAGCAGATGGAGTGGTAAATGACACAGGACAGGGAAGCCAAGGCTGGTAGATGGGCATCCGTGGCAGGCAAGCCAGAAAACCTGGCAGAACCCCAGAAAGGCTCAGGAACTGGAGGCATCAAGTCCTTCAGGAGGCATGAGTAACACACTGAGCAGAAAACAAGGAGACTAGCTGACCTTCACATAAGCAATGATCAGACCCCCGATTCCCCATACTCCTGCCTCATGAGCGCATACCCCATCCTCACACAAGGCTGCAGACCCAATGGAACACAGGAAGGAGGAGGTGCCAGGCTAAAAAAAAAAAATATTCAGTGAATGACTGAGATACCCTTACCCCCAATTCCCTCATCACCCCAGCTCCTGGTATATGGCCTAGTACAGCTGGGGGAAAGAGGAAGGAGTCAGACGGCAAGAGACAGATGAAGAAGGGGTACTGGGAGGGCCAGACTGAGGAAGGAAGTCTCACATGTCCCCACTAAAACCTTTCAATGGTTCCCAAACACTCAGGGAACCAATGTCAAAATTAGGACCTCACCCACCACTCCAGCCTGCATCCCATTATTTCCCTATGCATTACTCACACTTCAGTCCAAACGCCTGACCAACATTATCGTGTGCCCATACATCTGTGATTTGCTCAGATGTTCCCTCTTCCTGAACGGCCCGCAACTCCTGACCTGCCCCCTGCCAAACACATCACGATACACACCATGTGGGTAAGCCCTCTGCATGCAGAGTGCAATGATTGGAGTGGGGACCCAGGAATTAGACTGCCAGGGTTTATTTAACTAGTCCTCATTCTGATCCTCATTAGCTGTATGTATAACTATGACTAGAGTAACTACACCTCTCGGCATCTAGATTTAACCACCTGTCAAAAGGGCAGTAAGAGTATTCACCTTAAAGGGCTTTTTTAAGAAACAGATACATGGAAAATAATTAGCACTCAAAATTAAGTAAGCTATTCTTATTCTCATTTTATATCCACTGTTGCAAAGTATTAATGAACAATCTGACCAATTATCAATTTTTATTTCTTTCTCTCTAAATGTGTAACTGTGTGTATTTTAACGTTGTGAGGGTAAGGGAACAAGTATCAGAAAAAGGTACTTTCCATGTGCTTTTGCTTCCAGTGAGATTTCAAGTAAAAAGTGTGATGTCATCCTTAGAGCCCATGCCAGAGGTAAAAACAAACAGAAACCTGATTCATGGGGACCATACATCAAAGGCCTAAAATCAAAAGTGACCAAATGTGTTCATTCTTCTCTCAATAATTTAACAACATCTTTCAGCCTCTTTCCTGGCTTTATAAAATAAGGGACAAATCCAATCCTGTAAAACAGACATTTAAGCAAAGCACTTTCATAGTATCATTATCAGAGGCATATATCTTTGGGCAAGCCACTTCCCCACGGCCTCAGTTTTCTCATCTTCAAAATGAGAAGACTGGAAGAGGCCGTGTAAGCTACATGGTTCCTCTTCCAGTTCTTTAGTCTAAGTCTACGAAAACTGTACTTCGAGCAAAATCTGTGGCTATACTACATGCACATTTGGCTCCACTTTTGTTCTCTTTTTAATCTACAAAATAACCAAAATCCAACATCAATGCCCAGAGGAGGTTCTCTAAACAAGCAACTCTCCATCCCACAAGTACAAATTCCTACAAAGGCCAACAGGAAAGGAAAGGAAACAAACAGCAGAACAAACAGGAGAACTAAATGCAAAGGGAAGCTGAACGGGAAATTACTGGAAATAAAGAGCAGAGATTCAGGATATATGAAAAAAGCAAAGCAGAAATGGAAGAATAAGAGAAACAGAGTATAATCAAATTGCTTTAACCACAACTGAATTTCACTCAGATCCTGTGCTCAAACATCTGCTAACTTCATGGCCACCAAGGACATTCAGAAAATGTAATACAGCCTTTACTAAAGTCCATCATTAAAATAAAAATAATCCTGCTTAAAGCCAGGAGTTCAATACCAGCCTGGGCATAAAGCAAGACCCCGCCTCTACAAAAAAAAAAAAAAAAAATTAATTGGACATGCTGGCACTCACCTGTAATCCCTCCTAGAGAGGAGGCTGAGGAGAGAGGATCACTTAAGCCTAGGAGTTGGAGGCTGCAGTGAGCTATGATCACACCACTGCACTCCTGCCCAGGCAATAGAGTGAGACCCTGTCACTAAAAAAAATTAGTTAATTAATTTTTAAAAAATAATCCCGAAGAATAAGTTTTAGGTTTGAGCAATGAAGCGCAATCAATATATTCAGGAAGGAGGACATTTCGCAGGCAGAATGAAATAGTTACCCGTCTAATAGAAAGATAAGCAAACAGAAAGAGAAGAAGAAACAGAGCCAAAAAATAATTATTTTATTTTAAAAATACTTCACTCAATAAACTTTTGCTTTAATTTTTTAAATATTAAAATAATAAAGCTGAAAACAATGACACAATGAAATGATACTAAAGGCCAGGAATCTGGAACAGGTAGAGGTTAAGTTTACGTTTTTGTTATGGGATGGGAAGATAATAAAACAATGAGGAAAAGGGATTTGGCAACCTTTTGTGTGTCAAGTTGGGGTGGCGGTGGAGAGGTATCCACTCTGACACAAAAGAAACCACTGAAGCTCAATGACTCAGGTCATCACCAGATGACACATTCTTTGTGTGGTAAAGAAAAGTTAAGCCAAAGTCTAAATGACTTGATTTTCTGGCAGTCAACCTCAATTCCACAGTTAAAATTTGTTAAAGGATACAAATAAAGGATAAAACTACAGCTGGATAGAAGGAGTAAGTTCTAGTGTTCTATACCATTGTAGGATAACTACAGTTAATAATCTACTATATAGATTCAAATAGCTAGAAGGATATTAGGTGTTCCCAAAACAAAGAAATGATAAATGTTTGAGATGATGGACATGCTAATTACCCTGATGACTATAGTTATGTGTACCAAAACATCACTATGTGCCCCATAAATATGTACAACTTAAAAATAATTAAGCCGATTTAAAAAATTATATATGTTTGTTTTTTGAGAAAGGGTCTCACTCTGTTGCCCAGACTAGACTACAGCTGTGCAACCACAGCTCACTGCAGCTTCGACCTCCTGGGCTCAAGCAGTCTTCCCACCTCAGGCTCAAGTAGCTGAGACCACAGGCATGCACCACCACATCTGGCTAATTTTTAAAATTTGTTATAGAGTCAGGGTCTCACTATGTTGTCCAGGATGGTCTCAAAGTCCTGGGCTCAAGAGATCCTCCCACCTTGATCTCCCAAAGAGCTGGGATTACAAGTGTGAGCCACCGTGCTCAGCCTAAATTTTAAAACCAAATGCTAACAATTCCTAGTTAGAAAATACTTAGTTTTGCACTATGGCATTATTTTAAAGTGTATATTTTCAAGTTCCTATTAAACAATATTTACCTATTTTCTTTTTTTGAGACAGAGTTTCGCTCTTATTGCATAGGCTGGAGTGCAACGGCGCAGTCTCGGCTCACTGCAACCTCTGCCTCCCAGGTTCAAGCAATTCTCCTGCCTCAGACTCCTGAGTAACTGGGATTACAGGCATCTGCCACCACACCCAGCTAATATTTTTATTTTTAGTGGAGACAGGGTTTCACCACATTGGCCAGGCTGGTCGTGAACTCCTGACTCTGAGGTGATCTGCCTGCCTCAGCCTCCAAAAGTGCTGGGATTACAGGTGTGAGCCACCGCGCCCGGCCTATTTACCTATTTTCTCTTAACCTAGAGATAAAATATTTTATTTTTGATATTAAGGCAACATATCCAACTAAGCTATATAACGTTGCATACTAAATTATAACTGGTACCACTTGTTCTGTTCAAAGACCTGCATACCAACCAATTTTTGAAAACTTATTTTAAACATGCTTACTGTACAGACACAAAATTATACTATTCCCAAGAGCAAAAGCTGTGAGTTAAAAGCAGAGCTTAGTGAAGCCGAAGGCATTTCTGTGAAGCCAGTTTTTCAATTTTTGATTCAAATAAATACGTACAGAAAAAAAATCAATTCTAATGTATATGCAAAGCTAACAAGACAGAATTTTAATCACTCACCATTATGAACCTTTTAAAAGTTGTTCCCCTTAGTCGTCTATAAGAACTAAGTATGGCTTTTTTTAATTCAACTCTCTGGACTTGAACCCTGCAGTTCATACTTAACTTAGCCTCTCCTATGAGACTAATGGCAACACTAAGGCAATGTTGGTGAGACAGTGTCAACCAATATTACACTAACACACCTTCCCACACAGGCACAGGAAAAGCAAAGACCACTCAACCCAGCCTTTCTTCACCACTTTGCGGTTCAGAGATGGGTGAACAACACATCAAATACAGGAAAGTACCGGCACCCAGGCCAAAATTCCACCCCTCTTCTGCAAGTGGACTTTCCACGACTGGCTCATGCTACTCCATGTGACTCCCAGAGGTATCCGGGGTCAATGCAGCCACTCTCAATAAGGTTTGATTCTTAGAGACATCCCAGCTCTGGGCCTCAAAGCAGGCTCTTCATGAGGTTGGGAGAAAGTGGACTTTATCCCTACTCCGAACTGTAGCAGCATCTGGGGGTGGGGTGGGGCAGAAAATACATCCACAAGAACAACAGTGTGCCACTTTTTTTGTTCACAGCCCCTCTGAGAATTCAGATTTCATCAGAACCTAAGCCCAGAAACATACATAAAATTGCTTTCAATTTCAGAGGGGTTCACCGACAGTATGCCTCCACAGATTCAAACCCTGTCTCACCCTCGGACAGGCAGAGAAGGGCCATGGAGTAGTCTCCTCTCAATTCCCTAAGCATTTCTGGCCTAGCCAGCAACCATGTGCCAGGACCAGATCAGCAGGAGTCAGATATTGGGGGTGGAGTGAGCAGGGGATAGAGCATAGGAGAGCAGCAGAGGGAGCTTGAAGGTAAACTAATCTGGTCTGACAAAAGAGTTCTTCAAATATGACCTTAAGTTATGTTTCAAACCATCCTTAGGACTTGTCCAGGAGATGTGAGCCAACCACAGCTCTCAAATGAGCTGATGGGTGTATGGAAAAAAGGAAGGAAGGGAGGGAGGGAAAGAAAAACTGCAATGAGATATACAAAGTAGTTCATCACTGGGCACTGTGGCTCACGCCTGTAATCCCAGGACTTCAGGAAGCTGCGGCAAGAGGATTGCTTGAGCCCAAGAGGTAGAGACCGGCCTGGGCCACATAGTGAGACTCTGTCTCTACAAAAAGTAAAAAAAAATTAGCTGGGTATGGTGGCGTGCACCTGTTGCCCCAGCTACTTAGGAGGCTGAGGTGGGAGGATCGCTTGAGCCCAGAAGGTTGAGGCTACAGTGAGCCATGATTGTCACCGCACTCCAAACTGGGCAACAGAGAGCGACCCTGTCTCACAAAACAAGAAAACAAAGTAGCTTATCCATGTGGTTAATGTTTCTTTTCCCCCACTTCTCTCACGTGTGAAATGCGATGAGCTTAGTGGAAAGGAATCAAGAGTAACCTAGTGTGCTACCTAGGAAATAAGCCATCTCTTTCTCTACTCGTCACCACAGCCTTCAGAGTCACATCCCGAATGTCTAATTCAGCTGCAGAAGTTGGGCTATGATTTGTATTTATAATTACTGTCCACTGAATGTATTAAAAATGACTCTATAGGATATCTCAAAACTTCTACAGTCTTACAGTGCTCACACTTCCAAGTGTAAACATTTTAAATAATTCCTCTGCATAGCAAACCCAACTATCTGGGCGGAAAGAAAGGCCTTGGCTCCAATGACAAAAAAACACAGACTAAAAATGCACATTACACTATTTAAGTTGATACTCAACTATTAAGCTGTATATATCATCATGCAGGAATTGACATGAATACCTTATATTGGAAGCTTTGTTTATATGACAACTGTAGTAGTTTCTCTAGCCCGTGAGAAAATACCATAGAGAAACAGCCCACTACCCAGATACTGCCGAGTCAGAAAGATGGAAAAAGGCTAGAAAGTCCAAAACTTGAGACATGATGTTTAAAAGGTGACATCTTAAACTCACCTCTCTTGTTCTGCCCCATCTTATGAGAGGTGAAAGAGAATGAGATAATCAAACACAACAAAAATAAGGAAAAAACAAAATTAAGCTGCTAAAAACCACACACACAAACCGGAACATCTACTGGGAAACAAACTTGGGAAGCAAACCAAGGGGGGAAAAAAAAGTGAAGTTGGCTGTCACTATAAATCATGTCTCTCTGCCTGGTTTTGCTGAGGAAGCCCAGAAGAGGTAGGGGGAGGTTCCCATTGATGCATCAGGGTCTCTCCAGCCAAGCTACACTTTAAAAATCTGTGAATGTGTAAAATGACGAACCTAGGCTAGTTTTTTTTTTTACATTCCTTTCAGCTGTAAGTCTATATAGTTCTACTAGCAGCAGACAGAAGACGCACCTGTGCCACAAAAACTTTTCAAGAAAGAGCACTCTTCCTATCATTGTCTGTTTTCACAGGTGTTCTGAATGAGAATCATATCCACCAGAAAACTTGCCAAATAACTACATATACTTCTGAGAACATGGTCTGGCTTCAAAGTTTCTGCATTGCTCAGGAGGCATGACACAGCTGGGGCTGAGGGGCAGCACGTGAGACAGGGCATTAAATTAAGCGCACTGTTCTCACCACCAGGGTAGAAGGCAGGCAAAGCAGCGATTAGGAACCAGCACGGGCCCGTGGAGCAGGGCTTGGGGGCAAGAGACCCTCTATTTAACCCTCCGCAGAGTCTGAGGTTAAGTCTCTGATATGATTTGGATATTTCTCCCCTCCAATCTCATGCTAAAAGGTAATCCCGCTGACTTTCAATCTTATTTTCCAGTGGCCATTAACCCATTAAGTGTGAATAACACCATCCCAAGGGGGTTCTCAACAAATGAGAATGTCTAAGTACTATGCAAATATGTTATTATAACACAATATCTACCTAACAGGCCTCCAAAGGACCCCTTTTTAGGAATTTTTTTTTCAAAAGTTCTAGCAGTGCTTTTTGCATTTAAACACATCTTAAACTTAACTTTCCAGCCAGTTAAAATATCTGTCAAACTGGCTGTGTGTGCTTTCATAATTTCTTAAATTCCAAGGGCATTTATAGGTGCCTAAAACTTGAAAGTGTAGAAAAGTTTCACTCGAGTTTCTATTCTGCTTCCACGCGTACCCCCAGACCCTTGCAGAAATTAGGAACTCTTCCCAAATCGTCTTCTTCACAGTACAGTAAGAAATTGCTCTAACCAGCACTGACTTTCCTTTTCAAAAGGAAAAGCGGGAAGGCATACTAGTCAGGCCGTTAAAGGGTCAGAGAGAATGGGTCAGATTCTCTTCGGGTCCAAAGTCTGTCCAACAGGTGGGACGTCGCCTCCAAGAACAAGTCGCGCAGCTCCGTTCTCCGGCGGCTGCAGCAGGGACGACCTCACTTCCTCCCTGTGCCAGGGTGAAGGAAAGATCTAGCGGGAACCAGTAATAAAATACATCACTTCTCGGGTTTGCTTCCCAAGTTTCTGGAACTTTCTTTAACTTCAGACATACAGATATCAGAAATGAGACGGGAGGGGAGTCACTGTGTGACCAGAATTGTGAGGGGCCCTGGGGTTAAAAATCTGCACTCGGACACTGGGAAAACTGTCTGCCAATTCCTCCTTGTCGCCAACGGCCTCACTCAGAATTGGAGACGCCCAGGGACCCTCCGCTGACGACTCCCCACCCCAGCCCGGCTTCCGGAGGGGACCGAGCCCGCCGCCCATGGCCCGCGCCCCGCACCCCGCGCCCCGCGGACTCACTGCTCGGCCGGGCACTGCATCTCGGGCCGCGGCTGCCCGCTGGCCGCCGCCTTCCCGCCCTCCCGCGCCGCGGCCGCCGCCTCCCGCGCCGGCGTCTCGGCGCAGCTCGCGCCTGGCCACGCTTCGGGCTGGGGCATAGTCCCCCGACTCATGCGGTCGCTCGCGGCCGAAGGGGTTCAGCCGGCTCCGAACGATCCGGAGCCCCTCCCGTCGGGGTGCCAGGCAGTGGCCGCAGCCTCTCAGCCGCCGGGGCGGTTTCCGAGGGTCCGCAGAGCGCTTCCGCGCGCGTCACCGTGGCCCGCCCCACGGCCTCTGACCCTGCGCGAGGAGGTGCGGCCGGAGGCTGAGGGGCCCGGACGCGGCGCATGCGCATACACGTGTGCGGGCTGAGGCGCCGGGGCCTGGAGAGGGAACCGGGCGCTGTGGCTGCTGCGCTTGCTCTGTCCCCGGACGCCGCTGGCTTGCTTCCCTTGTCAGCTGTGTGGGGACTGGCAGAGGGTGTGAGAGCGGGAAACGGCCGGACGAGCGGCGGGGAGCGTCCTGGGTGAGGAGGAGGAAGTCTGGTCTTAGGTGTGAAGGATGCTGACGCGTTCCGGCGCCTCGCGGTGTCACTCTCGGCTTCTGAGCGTTGCCCTACGCCGCAGCGGGTTTTCCTCAGCTGTGAAGCGCGGCTGCGTCCTGCCCGGGCTTCCCCCCGCCGGGACGGTTCCAACGCCCGAGCCCAGCGGGCCAGGCTAGTTGTTCCGGGGCTGGGAGTTACGGCACCGGGGTTGGGGCGGAGAAGACGAACTAGTTCAACTCGACCCGGTTAAGCAAGCGCAGCAGTGTGTGTTCTTGGATCATAGTATTTCATGTAAACATTTTGATTTAAGAGAAACAAAAGGGAAAATATTAACCGTTTTCAAGCATCCAAAGGCGAAATGCTTCATCTCTGGGATGGAGTAGAGGAGTAGCATCTGCGGTTGAGTTGCAGTCGTGGGTGCAAGAAGCAGCGCTGAAGCAGAGTGCAGCCCCGGAATAGGGCGGGATGGAATGGCCTGGGCAGTTCAGAAACCCGCGAGGAGTCCAGGGCGGAACAGGTAGGGAGCAGGGGATTGTATTGAAAGATGAAACTGAAAGAGTGGTAGTGGAGACCAGATCATGAAAAGCCGTATTAGGCTAACTGTGGCGCTTATGCTTAATCCTCATTGACAGATCTTGAGATCATTTTGAAAAATCACTTTGTCTTCAGTTTGGTAAAAGTTTGGAGAAGGGCAGGACTTGGAAGACCAGCTTAGGGAGACTAAATAGTAGTGACCTCCAAGGGAGAAACTGGACAGAAAGAATATTTATATTTAGTGCCACAGAACTCCGGGGGTATTGTTTTCTCCTTTAATTTTACTTGAAAAAGTAACAAATGCACATGCTAAAAAATTCAGAGTGTACAAAAGAATATACAAAGACTATTAAGGTGTGGGATTGTAGAGGGTTGAATAGGGTCCCCCAAAATTCACGTCCACCTAGACCCTCACGATATTAACTGACTTGGAAATAGGGTTTTTGCAGATGTAATTGGTTAAGATGAGGTCATGCTGGTATAGAATGAGCCCTAAATCGAATGGTTGGCGCCCTTAGAAGAGGACACATAGATAAATGAGCACAGAGGGAAGAAGGCCATTTGGAGATAGAAGCAGGGATTGGAGTGATGCAACTGGAAGCCAAGAAACGCCGCAGAATGTCAGGAGCCAGCAGAACCTAAGAAAAGGCAAAGGATTATTCCAAAGTGCCTTCCGAAGAAGCTTGGCCCTGCCAAAAACCTGATTTCAGACTTCTAGCCCCCAAAACTGCAAGAGAATAAATTTTGTTGTTTCAAGACACACAGTTTGTGGTCCTTTGTCATGACCACCCCAGGAAACTCATATAGGGATCAAGGTGGAAAGGTTATAAATTCTGTCAGGCCAAATTTATTGATATGGACCCACCAGAGATTCTGGATTCAATGTTTTATCTCAGAGGCTTAGAAAAAGCTCTAATGCTATGTTTAATCGCTGAGTATGTCTTTTCCAATTATGCATGTCAAACTAGGAAAATAACCACAGGATGGGTTTGGGGACCCACTGAGCCCACCGTGAGAAGGATCTGAGTGAAAACTCCATTGATCGTTTAACCTCCATCCACCCAGAAGGGCCTATGCTAAATGAAGTTGAAGCGACAGAACTGCCTAGGTATCTGTAGAGAAAGGTATCCACAGGCTTGGGGAGATTGGAATATTAGAGTGGATTTATCATTTAAGACCTGCTTACCCACCCCAGGAGGGTCCAGAGGACATACCTTTCACCATGACTAAGAAGTAAATTTGTGAGGAGAATCCTAGCATCCTTGAAGAGATCTGTGGCTGCTCTTCTCTTTAGTCATACATATCTTACAGTGGAAACTGCTACCATCAAACTAGGATTCCTAAGTGTCCCCCCAGGGTGGCACTTAATTGCCAAAAAGTAGGTGGGCATGATTACTATAATTACCAGCAGAGCTAAAACAATATTGTCTTACTTACGGAGATATGTGCTGTTGGCTAGTTATTCGTTGTGTCTTTAGGAAACATATCCTAACTTGCATCACCAAAACAGTCACAATCTCTCAATCAATTCCCAGACTTGAGCCGGTTTACACTCTCAGAACTCTGAATGAAGGAGAGGCTGGATCCTCTTGAGGAAGGACTCTGCTACATTGCCAGAAATGTAGATTGTTATTTCCCCCGAAGAGACCAATAGCCATCTACCAGGGTAACTGTGCATTGGGGGAAGAGAAATAATCAGATTTGTCAGGGATTACTACACAGTGGCTCTGACCTGATACTAATCTGGGGAAACCAAAAGCTTTACTCGGCCTACCAGTCAGAGTAGAGGCTTAATGGAGGTCGAGTGATCAATGGAGTTTCAGCTCAGGTTCATCTCTCATTAGACCCGTTGAGTCCCTGGACCCATCCTGTGCTTCTATTTCCCCAGTTCCAGAATGCATAATTAAAAGGTACATACTTGGCCGGGCACGGTGGCTCATACCTGTATTACCAGCACTTTGGGAGGCCGAGGAGGGCAGATCACAAGGTCAGTAGTTCAAGACCAGCCTGGCCAACATGGTGAAACCCCGTTTCTACTAAAAATACAACAACAACAACAACAACAAATAGCTGGGCGTGGTGGCAGACACCTGTAATCCCAGCTACTCGGGAGGCTGAGGCAGGAAAATCGTTTGAACCTGGGAGGCAGAGGTTGCGGTGAGCCGAGATCTCACCATTGCGCTCCAGCCTGGGCGACAGAGCAAGACTCTGTCTCAAAAACAAACAAACAGAGATAGGCTCAACAGCTGGAAGAATCCCCATGTTGGTTCCCTGACCTGTAAAGACTTGTAACGGGAAGGGCCAAGTGGAAGCCACTAGAACTGCTTATACCTATGAGAATAGCAAACTAAAAGCAATGCCACATTCTTGGAGAGATAGTAAAGATAAGTGCCACTGTCAAAGACTTGAAAGTTGCAGAGGTGGTGATAACCACTACATTTCTTTTCCCCTCGCCTATTTGGCATGTGCAAAACAGAAATAGATCTTGGAAAATGACAATAGATTCTTATAAACCTAATTACGTGGTGACTCCAGTTGCACTGCCATTTAGATGCTTCATTACTTGAGAAAATCAACACATCTCCTAGTACTTGGTATGCAGCTGTTAATCAGGCACATGCTTTTTCCCTCTATACCTATTAGAAAATACCATCAGAAGGAATTTACCTTCAACTGGCAAGACCACTATACAACTTCCTGTCCCACTACAGGGCTATATCAACCTTTTAGCCCTATGTCATAATTTAGTCTTCCCCTTCCAAAGAACTTCGTACTGGTCCATTACATTGATGATATTATGCCGATTACTCATGGTGAGCAGGAAGTAGCAATTACTCTAGACATATTGGTAAAATATTTACATGTCTGAAGACAGGAAATAAGTGTCACAAAACATCTGGGGCCCTCCACCTCATGAAATTCCTAGGAGACCAGTATAGGACATGTCAAGATATCACTTGTAAGCTGAAGAATAAGTTGTTGCATTTGGCCCCTTATACAACCAAAAAAAAAAAAAACACACACACACACCACAATACCTAGTAGGAGAAGAGAAGGCTCTACAACAGGTCCAGGCTATTGGGCAAGTTGCTCTGCCATTTGGGCCATATGATCCAGCAGATCTGATGGTACTTAAAGTGTCAATGGCCGACTTAAATTGAGAGGCCACGCACAGTGGCTCACATCTGTAATCCCAGCACTTTAGGAGGCCAAGGGGGGAGGATCACTTTAGCCCAGGAGTTTGAGACCAGCTCCACCTCCACAAAAAAAAAAAAAATGTAATTAGCCAGGTGTGGTAGTGCATACCTGTAGTTGTAGTCTGTCCTAACTGCTTGCAAGGCTGAGGCGGGATCCCTTGAGCCCAGGAATTCAAGTTAGAGTGAGCTATGATCATGCCTCTGCACGCCAGCTTAGGCAACAGAGCAAGGCCCTTTCTCCCAAAAGATAAGTAAACACTGTTTAGAATTTTGGCAAGCAACCATAGGTGAATCACAGTACAAACCCTTAGGATTTTGGAGCAAATCTCTGTCATTGTGGGTAACTACTTTTAAGGAACAACTTTTGGTTTGCTACTGGATCTTAGAAACTGAAAACTTAAAAACAGGCCACCAAGTTAATACGTGACCTGAGCTCAGTGATAAATCATGTTGATGGCATGTAACCTTCATATGATCAGATGAAAATGGCATTGTACTTCTGTGGTTTTCCTCCCCCAAACCCACAACCCCAGTCCAATTAGAAAAAAAAAAAAATTAGACAATTCCATTAGAGGGGCATCCTACAAAATACTTTACCAGTACTCTTAAAACTGTCAAGGTCATCAAAAACAAGAAATGTATGAGAAACTCACAGCGAAGAGGAGAGATGGCAACTAAATGTAATTATGGTATCCTGGGTGGGATCCTGTAACAACAACAAAAAAAAGACATTAGGTTAAACAAGGAAATCTGAATAAACCATGGACTTTAGTTAATATATCAGTACTAGTTCATTAATTGTAACAAATGAAGTGGTTCACTTTGGGTGTAATCCCAGCACTTTGGGTGGCTGAGGCAGGAGGACTGCTTGAGCCCAGGAGTTCAAGATCAGCCTAGGCAACATGGTGAAACCCTATCTCTACAAAGACAAAAATTAGCCAGGTGTGGTGGTGTGCACCTGTGGTCCCAGCTACTCAGGAGGCTGAGGTGGGAAGACTTCTTGAGCCTGGGAGGTTGAGGCAGCAGTGAGCCATGATCGCACCACTGCACTCCAGCCTGGGTGACAGAATGAGACCCTGTCTCACACACACAAAAAAAAAAGTAACAAACTTACCATAATAACGTAAGATGTTAGTAATACAGGAAGTTGGATGCAGAGTATACAGGAACTCTGCACTATCTTCTCAATTTTTCTGTAAATCTAAAACTGTTCTAAAAAATAAGGTCTCTATTTTTTTTAATCAAAAATAAAACCCAGGTGGGGTGCGGTGGCTCACGCCTATAATCCCAGCACTTTGGGAGGCCTAGGCGGGTGGATCACGTGAGATCAGGAGTGCGAGACCAGTCTAGCCAACATGGTAAAAACCCATCTCTACCAAAAAATACAAAAATTAGCCCGGTGTGGTGGCATAAACCTGTAGTCCCAGCTACTCAGGAGACTGAGGTAGCAGAATCACTTGAACCTCGGAGGTAGAGGCTTCACTGAGCTGAGATCGTGCCACTGTACTCCATCCTGAGCGACAGAGTGACACCCTGTCTCCAAATAAATAAATAAATAAACTCAAACCATCATATCATAAAGTGTTAAACCAAGACCTTCCAAAATAAGAATATCCAGTCATTGTTCTAACTTTGTACTTTAATTTAAAAAATTCAGTGTTGTCCATGCATGGTGGCTCATGCCTGTAATCCCAGCACTTTGGGAGGCCAAGGCAGGTGGATCACTTGAGGTCAGGAGTTTGAAACCAGCCTGGGCAACATGGTAAAACCCTGTCGCTACTGAAAATACAAAAACTAGCTGGGCATTGTCGTGATCACCTGTAATCCCAGCTACTCGAGAGGCTGAGGCAGGTGAATCGCATGAACCTGGGAGGTGGAGGTTGCAGTGAGCCGAGATTGCTCCACTGTACTCCAACCTGAGCAACAGAGTGACACTCCGTCTCAAAAAAAAAAAATTAAAAATTAAATGTTAAATCATTCTGTCTTTATCTTTTAAAATTTCTATTGTGTGTATGTTTCTGGTGTACATAATAAATACAGAGATGCAGCGTGAGTTTTTAATATATTCATATTTGGGATATGCTAATTTTTACTGATATTACAGAACAAAATGCTTAGAGGGATGTATATGTGTATTAAATAAATAAGTCAAAGACTAGGGTTTCTTTTTTTTTCCTTTTTTCTTTTTTCTTTTTTGAAATAGCGTCTCACTCTGTCTCCCAGGCCGGAGTGCGGTGGCTTGATCTCAGCTCACTGCAACCTCTGCCTCCCCGGTTCAAGCAATTCTCCTGCCTCAGCCTCCCAAGTAGCTGGGACTACAGGCGCCCGACACCACGCCCAACTAATTTTTTTTTTTTTTTTTTTTTGTATTTTTAGTAGAGACAGGGTTTCACCATGTTGGTCAGGCTTGTCTCCAACTCCTGACCTCAAGTGATCTGTCCGCTACGGCCTCCCAAAGTGTTGAGATTACAAGCATGAGCCGCCACGCCCGGCCAAACACTAGGGTTTCTTAGAGACAGTCATGAGAATAAAGCCCATGAACTGTGATATAACAGCCTATGCTTATGTCAAGATAAATAAATAACATAAAAACCCATAAGCTTAAGTAAAAGTCTATGTAATCACTTACAGACAATGCGTCAGTTTTCAGTTTCTTCTTAGAATCAAACATTAGATAAATACGGTATTGTAATTTGCAAATATTTGGTAACTTACATTTTCAATCAATCACCTTGAATTTATATATCTGCTTCAGTGGCCATGCCTAGAATATTTAATATGTGAAAGATTCCACATTCCTTTTCACTGAATGCTGTAGTCCTTACTTGTAATAACTGTTCCCAAAGAACAATGCTAAGCCATTACAGTGTTCTTATTTTTAAAAATTTTCTTTAAGGAGCTTAACACAAGTTGGATGCATATTCCCCCTTTTCAATACCATAAACTCATAATTTACAGTCAGGTTAAAATACCCTATATTTTTATACTCTCTGGAATTTCCCAGTGCCACAGCAATAAAAATTAGATTTGAAGTGTATTCTGTACATCAATCTCTAAAGTACAGGAAAGGTACTTTTTAGTTTATTCTAGTTTTATAGGTTCATGGACTGTAACCAAGCTTTGGAAGAAACTATTGTCAGTTTCACTTAGAAATTAACTACTCTAGGAATACTCAAGTATTAATTTTAAAGACTCATTCAAAATGCCTCTTGATTATTGAATGCCCATTTCTGTATTTTTTATTTTTTTCATTTTACTTTAAGTTCTGGGATACATGTGCAGAGCATGCAGGTTTGTTACATAGGTATACATGTGCCATGGTGGTTTCCTGCACCTGTCAACCCGTCATCTGTGTTTTAATTGAATGCCCCTTTTTAAAAAACAGAATTAGAGGGGGAAAAAAATCCTACTATGCTTTTGTAGTTTTGAAGCTAAAGGAAATAACTTTATAGAGAAAAAATAGAGGAAATCGCTCAATAGAAAAAATATCTTGCTGTAAAATTAGTTTACCTGGAAACCCCCAAAACTTTCCCCAGGAGTTTTTATTGGGAGAAGTATGGGTCATAATGAAATTTATTTTATCATGAAAATGAAACCATTTTATATATAAGGAGGAGAGAGAATGATGCCATTATAATTCACAGACTTGGAGTTCTGGAAAATATTAAATCAGTCATTTGCCTCTAGCTAAACAGAATTTCACCCTTAAGAATCATCCAGGCAGATGATAATCTTAATTTTTTTGGAGAGCTTCTGAAATGGAATTCCATACTCTTGGTAGCTTAGTTTCTGCTATAGATTGAATTACTGAATTGTGTCTCCCCAAAATTCATATGTTGAAGTCCTAACCCCCAATGTGACTATATTTGGAGATAGGGCCTACAAGGATTAAAGGTTAAATGAGGTCAAAATAAAGATTAAATGAGGTCAAAAGGGTTGGGCCCTAATATGAAGGGGCTGGTGTCCTTGTAAGAAGAAGAGACACCAGAGCTCACTGTGTGAGGACACAGCAAGAAGACAGCCATCTGAAAACCAGGAAGAAAGCCATTACCAGAAACTGAATCAGCTGGCACCTCAATCTTACTTTCCAGCCTCCGGTACTGTGAGAAAATATCTGTTATTTAAGCCATCTAGTCTTGGTATCTTGGTCTGCTAGGGCCAGGTAATTCCCTACAGAGTAATTCCCTACACTTACCTTTTAGGACAAGCATATGGGTTTCTTTGGAAAGGAAGCCCATCATTCATGTCACATAGTGGAACTTAAAAAGAGCTAGAGGGACAAATCATAGATGTTTCCTAAGAAAATAAAGGTAAGGAAGAGACCCTTTGTCACTTACAGGAAACCTTCACCTCCTCAAGTAGTCTGATGTTAGGTTGATGATTCTCTCACAGCCTGACCTTGTCTCCATGGTAGTCACAAGGAAAAGCATCACCCTACTGTGATGGTTAATATTTAGTGTTAACTTGATTGGATTGAAGGATGCAAAGTATTGTTCCTGGGTGTGTCTGTGAGGGTGTTTGTTGCCAAAGGAGATTAACATTTGAGTCAGTGGACTGGGAAAGGCAGAGCCACCCTCAAATCTAGGTGGCTAGAATAAAAAAAGCTAGAATAAAAGCAGGCAGAAGAACATGAAAAAAAGCTAAAATAAAAGCAGGCAGAAGAACGTGAAAAGACTAGACTGGTTTAGTCTTCTGACCTACATCTTTCTCCTGTGCTGGATGCTTCCTGCCCTCAAACATTGGACTCCAAGTTCTTCAGCTTTGGGACTCAGACTGGCTTCCTTGCTCCTCAGCTTGCAGACAGCCTATTGTGGGACGTCACCTTGTGATCATGTGGGTCAATACTCCTTAATAAACTCCCCTTTATATATACATCAATCCTATTAGTTTTGTCTCTTTAGAGAACCATAACTAATATACCTACTATTACCAAAAACTCTACTTGTGAGAAGGTAGGCTGTCAACCTTATCTTTAAAAATCATACCAGGATATTACTGGCAAAGTCACAAGGGCTTTCTGGATCTTCTGCTAATATTTTGTCTCACACATTTTTCTTTTGTCTTGGTCCAGAACTTAGGAATAAGAATGTATAGAATTTCATCACTATTGCATCATTCCTATAGACCTTGGCAGCCAGAATCCATCTTAAAATAGTGGTCTTCAAACTGAGGCACCTGTATCTCCTGAGGTGCAGCAACACCAATTTTATACAGCTGTGCAGCAAAGGCCCTGGAGTAGAAGATACTCTTTACAGGTGCGTGAGGGCGTAAATAGGCCTGTGCTCCCTTCTAACCACTTCCTTCATGTTTACCATATCCCTGCTTAACGAAATAACAAAAATAAAAGGTTCTCAGCCATACCAAACCTTTCTACAGTGTGTGCCTCAAGAGCTACATTGTCCAATACAGTAGCCAGTAGGCAAGAGTGCCTCCTGAGCACTTGAAATGTAGCTGGTCAGAATTAAGATTTGCTGTTTGTGAAAAACACAGGATTTTAAGGACTTAGTACACCCCCTAAAAAGAACGTAAAATAATCACATAATTTTTTTTGAGACAGGGTCTCACTCTGTTGCCCAAGCTGGAGTGCAATGGAATGATCATAGCTCACTGCAGTCTCGACCTCCCAGACTTAAGTGATCCTCCCATCTCAGCCTCCCAAGTAGCTGGGACTACAGGTGCACAGCACCATGCCCAGCTAATTTTTTATATTTGTAGAGAGAGGGTTTCACTATGTTGTCCAGGATGGTCTCAAACTCCTGGGCTCAAGCGATCCTCCTGCCTCGGCCTCACAAAGTACTGGGATTACAGGCATGAACCACCACACCCAGCCTATAATTTTAAAATATTGATTAGATGTTGGCAAAATTTTGGAAATACTGCATTATATAAGATACTAATTTCAACTGTTGCTTTTAGCTTTTTTAATATGGCTACTAGAAAATCTTAAGTTACGTATGATGCAGCTCACATTATATTTCTATTGCATGGTGGTGTTCTAGAGCTTCAAATCAGATGGACAACTTAAATACTTCTTTCAGAGAAGCCTACAATAAGGCACCGGAAACTTGCATTTGGTTTCTTTCTTTCATGTCTTTCCTTTTCTTCCCTTAAGAGTGGGTATTTTGATATTTAAGTGGAGTATTTTTGCCAGTATGTTAACTCAGATGTATCATAGAGTGGGTTAGTAAGGGTGATGCAGTGTAGCAAACAGAAAACTAGCTATGTGACCTTGGGCAAGTATTTAACTTCTCTGAGACTCAACTTTTAAGCTTTTAGTTTCCCTAAAAGATGACTTGCTCCTGAGGGAGTCTTGGAAGAACAAAGCAGAGAGTATTGGTAAAAAGTATTGGTGGCATCTTATGTCATCAAGGTGACAGACTCATGGCAAAGCTCTCTGCCTTACCTAATGTTCACCTTAGAATGAAGATTTAAAGTGGGATGGCTGCCTTACTGTACATCCCAGAAATGGAAAAGGAGATCTACTCTTAATAATTAGATAATCATTCCTTTGAAATTCAGGTGATTTCTAATTCCTTGCTTTGAACAAATTTGAGGGACAGCCTAAAGTTATTAGCTGATGATTAAAAATAATATTTCATGAGATTACTATGATATTTTTGCCATGCAATTCAGAAGCTCAAGGATTTGATTTTGTGATAACAAAACTATTTCCACCTATTTATAAGGACAGTGTTTCATAGTGTTTATAAAATCCAAAAATAGGAATAGAATTGAAATTAAATCCTATGTCTTTCTAACAGTAAATCGTATTCATCAATAGATCTGGAGTACAGTGGTGCAGTCATAGCTCACTGCAGCCTCAAACTCCTGGGCTCAAGCAATCCTCCCGCCTCAGCCTCCTGAGTAGCTGAGGCTACAGGCACATGCTACCACACCCAGCTAATTTTTTTTATAAAGACAGAGTCTCACCATGTTGTCCAAGCTGGTCTTGAATTCCTGGTTTCAAGTAATTCCCCTGCCTTGGCTTCCCAAAGTGCTGGGATGGCAGGCATGAGCAACCATGCCCAGCTTTCATCAATAGATTTTGAAAGAGATGTTTATAATCAAATTTTACTAAGTATATGTAACAATTGCCAACAATTAAATATGCTGTTTTGATCAGATTTTTATGGCTGTTACAATGAAACTTTCAAGTAAATTTAAGTAATAAAAGACCTTCAAACATAAAAATATATGGCATTAAGTAGAATTCTGCGAATGGGAAACAGAAAGGAAATTCAATAAGAAAAAGGAATGATGGCTTTTTCGCAACGGGTTTGCCACCAGAACACAGGTGTCATGAAAACTACCCCTAAAAGCCAAAATGGGAAAGGAAAAGACTCATATCAACATTGTCGTCATTGGACACGTAGATTCAGGCAAGTCCACCACTACTGGCCATCTGATCTATAAATGCAGTAGCATCGACAAAAGAACCATTGAAAAATTTGAGAAGGAGGCTGCTGAGATGGGAAAGGGCTCCTTCAAGTATGCCTGGGTCTTGGATAAACTGAAAGCTGAGCGTGAACATGGTATCACCATTGATATCTCCTTGTGGAAATTTGAGACCAGCAAGTACTATGTGACTATCATTGATGCTCCAGGACACAGAGACTTCATCAAAAACATGGTTACAGGGACATCTCAGGCTGACTGTGCTGTCCTGATTGTTGCTGCTGGTGTTGGTGAATTTGAAGCTGGTATCTCTAAGAATGGGCAGACCTGAGAGCATGCCCTTCTGGCTTACACACTGGGTGTGAAACAACTAATTGTTGGTGTTAACAAAATGGATTCCACTGAGCCACCCTACAGCCAGAAGAGATATGAGGAAATTGTTAAGGAAGTCAGCACTTACATTAAGAAAATTGGCTACAACCCCGACACAGTAGCATTTGTGCCAATTTCTGGTTGGAATGGTAACAACATGCTGGAGCCAAGTGCTAACATGCCTTGGTTCAAGGGATGGAAAGTCACCCGTAAGGATGGCAATGCCAGTGGAACCATGCTGCTTGAGGCTCTGGACTGCATCCTACCACCAACTCGTCCAACTGACAAGCCCTTGCGCCTGCCTCTCCAGGATGTCTACAAAATTGGTGGTATTGGTAGTGTTCCTGTTGGCCAAGTGGAGACTGGTGTTCTCAAACCCGGTATGGTGGTCACCTTTGCTCCAGTCAATGTTACAACAGAAGAAAAATCTGTCAAAATGCACCATGAAGCTTTGGGTGAAGCTCTTCCTGGGGACAATGTGGGCTTCAATGTCAAGAATGTGTCTGTCAAGGATGTTCGTCGTGGCAACGTTGCTGGTGACAGCAAAAATGACCCACCAATGGAAGCAGCTGGCTTCACTGCTCAGGTGATTATCCTGAACCATCCAGGCCGAATAAGCGCTGGCTATGCCCCTGTATTGGATTGCCACACGGCTCATATTGCATGCAAGTTTGCTGAGCTGAAGGAAAAGATTGATCGCCGTTCTGGTAAAAAGCTGGAAGATGGCCCTAAATTCTTGAAGTCTGGTGATGCTGCCATTGTTGATATGGTTCCTGGCAAGCCCATGTGTGTTGAGAGCTTCTCAGACTATCCACCTTTGGGTCGCTTTGCTGTTCGTGATATGAGACACACAGTTGCAGTGGGTGTCATCAAAGCAGTGGACAAGAAGGCTGCTGGAGCTGGCAAGGTCACCAACTCTGCCCAGAAAGCTCAGAAGGCTAAATGAATATTATCCCTAATACCTGCCACCCCACTCTTAATCAGTGGTGATAGAACGGTCTCAGAACTGTTTGTTTCAATTGGCCATTTAAGTTTAGTAGTAAAAGACTGGTCAATGATAACAATGCATCGTAAAACCTTCAGAAGGAAAGGAGAATGTTTTGTGGACCACTTTGGTTTTCTTTTTTGCATGTGGCAGTTTTAAGTTATTAGTTTTTAAAATCAGTACTTTTTAATGGAAACAACTTGACCAAAAATTTGTCACAGAATTTTGAGACCCATTAAAAAAGTTTAATGAGAAAAAAAAAGAAAAAGGAATGATGTAAAATTATAGTTTTTTATGAATGATAATGAATTTCTAATGTGTTAGATTCTATCGGAAATAAGTCATGATTATTTTAAAATATCTATAATACAATGGAAATTATATCCTTTAAAACTAAGTTTCTAATAGAAAATTTTATTTTATTTTATATATAATGTACATATTTTGGGGGACATGTGATAATACATTCATATAGTAAAGATCAACTTAGTGTAATTGGGATGTCCATCACCTTAAATATTTGTCTTTTTTAATGCTAGAAACATTCAAATTCTCTTTTAGCTATTTTGGACTGTACAATATAGATTATTGTAACTACTGATCTATCAAACACTATGTCTTATTTCTTCCATCAAACTATATATTTTTACCCATTAATCAACATTTCTTCATCCCTCCTCCTCCCTACTCTTCTCAACCTCTAGTAATCACCAGTCTACTCTCATGAGATCCACTTTTTTTGGTCTCCCACATATGATTGAGAACATGAAATGTGTGGCTTTCTGTGCTTGACTTATTTCAGTTAGCATAATGACCTCCAGTTTTTTTTCATGTTGCTGCAAATGACAGGATTTCATTCTTTTTTGTGGCTGAATAACATTCTATTGTGTATATATATCACTTTCTTTCTTTTTTCTTTCTTTCTTTTTTTCTGTCTGTCTCTCTGTCTCTCATTCTCTCTTTCTTTCTTTCTTTTGACAGGGTCTCATTTATGTTACCCAGGCTGCTGGTCTTGAACTCCTGGCCTCAAGTGATTTTCCTCCCTCAGCCTCCAGAGTAGCTGGGAACACAGGCACGCACCACCACGCCCAGCTAATTTTTTATGTTTTGTAGAGACGAGGTCTCCTTGTGTTGCCCAGGCTGGTCTCGAACTCTTCACTTTGTTGATTGTTTCCTTTGCCGTGCAGAAGCTTTTTAGTTTTATGTAATCCCATTCTGTTTTTGCTTTGGTTGCCTGTGCTTTTGAGGTCTTACACAAAAAAATCTTTGTCCAGACCAATGTCCTGGAGCATTTCCCCATTTTTTTCTTCTAGTAGTTTTCATAGTTTCAGGTCTTAGATGTAAGTCTTTACTCTATTTTGATTTTATTTCTGTATGTGGTAAGAGGGATCTAGTTTTATTCTTCTGCATATGGTTATTCCGTTTTCCCATTACCATTTATTGAAGAGACACTCCTTTCCCAATTGTACATTCTTAGCACCTGTACCAAAAATGAGTTGACTGTAAATGTATGCATTTATATCTGGGTTCTCTCTTCTGTTTCACTGGTCTATGTGTCTGTTTTCATGCCAGTAGCATGCTGATTTTGATTACTGTCATTCTGTAGCATATTTTGAAATCAAGCAATGTGATGCCTCCAGCTTTGTTCAGCTTTGTTCTTCCTTTTTTTTTTTTTTTTTTTTCTTAAGTGTCTTGTTCTGCTACCCAGGCTGGAGTGCGGTGGCATAGTTTACTACAGCCTTAAAGTCCAGGGCTCAGACGATCCTCTTGGCTTAGCCTCCTGAGTAGTTAGGACTACAGGCACATGCTACCATGCCCAGCTAATTTTCTTTTTAATTTCTTGTAGTGACAGAGTCTCACTGTGTTGCCCAGGCTGGTCTCAGACTACTAGCCTCAAGCAAATCCTACTGTCTTGGCCTCTCAAAGCACTAGGATTACAGGCATGAACCACTGTGCTTGGCCAGCTTTTCTTCTTATAAGGACATACAGTTGTCCCTCAGTATCCATGGGGGATTGATTCCAGGACCCCTCATGAATACCAAAATCTAAGGATGTTCAGTTCCTCATATAAAGTGGTGTAGCATTTGCATATAACCTATGCATATCCTCCCATATAGTTTAAATCATCTCTAGATTACTTATAATACCTAATGTAGTGTAAATGTTATGTAAATAGTTGTTAAGCTTTTTATTTGTATTTCTTTTTATTGTATTTTTTTAATTATTTTTTTCTGAATTAAAAAAAAATCTTCAGTTGGTTGAATCCACAGATGTAGAACCGGCAGATACAGAGAGCTGACTGTAATCCCACTGGATTAGTGTCCTACCCTTATGATCTCATTTAACCTTAACTGCTTTTCCTTAGAGGCCTAATCTCCAAATACAGTCACATTGGGGGTTAGAGCTTCAACATATGAATGGTGGGGGAGGGGCACAAACATTCAGTCCATAATATTTATTGATCTGTATATACCTTATTCTTAACCCAGTGTATAGTATACACTGCTCCTTAATAAATTTTTGTTACATGATTTAATATTAATTCCTTATGTCAGTATTATAATGACCATATAGTATGGCAGAGAAAAAAATAGCTATGTAACCTTAGCCAAGTTATTTAACATTTCTGAGCCTCAGTTTCTTTGATGCAAAATCTGGATAGTACCTGCTGTCTTATAAATATGAGGATTAGAAGGGAGGTGTGTCAAAGGTCCAGAACAGTGCTTGTGAAATTATCACTATATCTAACACTTGCTTAGCACTTTATAGTTTATGAAGCACTTTCCATACACCATCCCACTGAGTTAAGACCTGAACTGGTCAGAGCACCAAGCCTAGTGTTATTTCCACTGTACAGAATGATCTAAGACCTCATGGAACATGTTAATTTTAAGTAACCTTAGACTTCACTAGGTCATAATTTCTGTTTTATCCAACAAAGTAACTTACTGAATTGGTCTGGTCCTTGGGGTAGTCAAGAGGCCAGAATAAGAAATCTTCCTGGTAGAGAGAGAAAACTGTTAGGTGTTTTAATAGCTATTCTCCTGCAAAATTAATCAGCTACTTGCAATTTCCTTACATTATTTTTCATATAATTTAGTCAAAGCTTTGTGGATAAACCCAATCATGGACACTAGGTGGTACCACAAGACCTTGCCCTGAGCCAGTTCCTGTCAGCCCGATAGCTCTTCCCCACCATTACAGCCTAGTTTTTTAGCAGTCTGGAATGAAGAAAACATAGAGAAATCTTCCTTTTCTGTGTAGAAAGAATCTATAAAGAAGTTTTCTTTCTAAGGGATTGATTTCCTACTGTGAATAGTATGTAGAGGAATAAGGCTCTCACAACAAACTACAGCCAGGAGAGTTGAACTGAGTCCAAATGCTGCTACTTAACAGCTGGCTTTCTTGGAGAAAGTATATTTCCTGTCCTGTGTGCATCTCTCTGGATTACTGGGAGGACCAAATGAAGTTGCATGTGAGAACTGCCAAGTACTACAGTTAAAAACACTGATTCGGGCCGGGCGCGGTGGCTCACGCCTGTAATCCCAGCACTTTGGGAGGCCGAGGCAGGCGGATCACGAGGTCAGGAGATCAAGACCATCCTGGCTAACACGGTGAAAACCCGTCTCTACTAAAAATACAAAAAATCAGCCGGGCGTGGTGGTGGGCGCCTGTAGTCCCAGCTACTTGGGAGGCTGAGGCAGGAGAATGGTGTGAACCCAGAAGGTGGAGCTTGCAGTGAGCCGAGATTGCGCCACTGCACTCCAGCCTGGGCGACAGAGCGAGACTCCGTCTCAAAAAAAAAAAAAAAAATTCAAATTAAAAAAACAAACAAAAACACTGATTCAGCTGGGCACAGTGGCTCATGCTTGTAATCCCAGCACTTTGGGAGGCCGAGGTGGGCGGATCACGAGGTCAGGAGTTCAAGACCAGCCTGGCCAATATGGTGAAACCCCGTCTCTACTAAAATATATATATATATATATATATATATATATATATATATATATATATATATATATGAAAAAACTAGCTGGGTATGGTTCCAAACCAGCCTGGCCAATATGGTGAAACCCCATCTCTACTAAAAATATATATATATATACAAAAAAAACTAGCTGGGCATGGTTCCAGACCAGCCTGGCCAATATGATGAAACCCTGTCTCTACTAAAAAATGTATATATATACAAAAAAACTAGCTGGGCATTGGACTACTAGCGCGCGCCTGTAGTCCCAGCTACTCGGGAGGGTGAGGCAGGAAAAACTCTTGAACCCGGGAGGAGGAGGTTGCAGTAAGCCGAGATTGCACCACTGCACGGCACTCCAGCCTGGGCAATACAGGGAGACTCCGCCTCAGAAAACAACAACAACAACAACAAAAAACACTGATTCTTCCTGCCTCCAAAACTCTCCTCTTTGTGGGAGGCCCCACCCTTGGACCATCTGTGGGCCCCTCTGCTGCCTTGGTCCCTGCCTACTTTTCAAGATCACTCTCAAACATTTATAAAGGACTTCAGCAACAGATCTATTAATTTCAACATTCACTCAAACAACTGAAACAATCCGTAACGTCCACACCACTAGCTTTAACTTCTCTTCATCAGCTTAGTCCAGTGGCTACACTCTAGAGCTTGTCATCATCCAGAAGTGGACCAATACCCTTAAAATAGTCAACTTTGGATTCCACTCTCCGTCAGGTCACCTCTCCTTTCATCTCTCCCATTTGTTCATCAATTGCATTGTGACTTGCAGCTCCTTTGCTCCTTCCCTTTCTCCCTGTTTGTCAGCCCCCCTCTCTGCACACACCCCTGTACCCTCTTGCCTTTGCTGGTTACGGTAAGCAGCTACTCTCGTGAACACCTACAACTCTCTCACCTCTTTGTCCTAAGTGCCACCATCCCTCTATCCCTCAACCCTGGACTAGTTCGGCCGTTTGTTTGAGGGAATGTGGATTATTGAACTGTAAGTGCACGGCATAGAATTGAATTGCTACTCTGCAGCAACTGGCTGTGCAATTCTGAGCAGGTTATTAATCCTCTGAGCATCAGTCTTGGGTATGTAGAAGGAAGAGAACATCTACCTATAGGAGAATTAAGAGAGGTAACAAGTAAAAAGAGATTTTTTGAAGTGTATGTTTATGCTTTTACCTTTTACATCATCCATATGTGACCTTTTCTCAGTGATCCAGAGGTCTCTGGAGAGCCAGGAGGTGAATGTGTAGGCTAGGATTATTAAAGTAAAAATATACAAAAAGTTAGTATAGTTTACTTCTAATATAGGTAAGAAACAATGCGAAAGGAAGAAAAGACTTTGAGACTCAAAAGTAAAGTTCTGATCTGTAAGGCTTACAGATTATGCCAGAAAATAGTTTGGAAAGAGAATAGGGGAAAACCCACCACAATCAGAGAGGATAATGAGGACCAAGGATGAGGAGACTGAGCAGGGCACACCACAAAGAAAATGGGCAGGGAGAGGAGAGGAACTGGGCTTGTCCCTTTTCAAGAGTCCATCATGAATAGAAGCCCAAGAAACCAAGGTAGATCCCTTGACCCCCCAACAGTGAGGATGTGGAAGGACAATCCACAGCAGATATTTGTGTCATCCTCAAACCAACTACTGTCCTCATTAAAACACCACAAGACTATTATTAGCCCCATTTTACTGAATAGGAAAGTAAGTGGCAGAGAGGATTTTAACCCAGGCAGCTGGCTTCAACAGCCATGTTCTTAAGCGCCATACCACGCTACCTCTTGATAAGCATCAATTCTCTATCCCCACCTCCAACTCCTCCTCTATTAAAAGCCAGGATGAAGGAGCACAGTTAGAAAAATTAGGCTACTGTGTGCTTCATGCTATTACTATTTAAAGCCTAAACTCAGCTGGGCTTTCGGTTCTGCGCCATCATCTTATGTTCTTGCCCTGCTCCCTTCCGCAAGTCCTGCAGTGGGTCTCTGAAGCCCTCATCGTTCAATGCCCTCTTGACTTTATGCAGTGAATTTGCCTGTGAGTCATAGAGAAAATCAGTGCCATTGAGGGCGAACTCTTAGCTTTTCTCTTTCCCCCAACTAAATTATCTTCAAGGGCGCTGTCTTAACCTCCTTTCCAGCCAGTTTCTGAGGAAGAGCTGTCTTTCCTATTTCAGACCATCCCCCCTCTTTCCCTTTTACATCCTCCAGGGTTTCCACTGAGTGCCTCTTTTTCCAGTATCTTCAGCCTCTCTCTCTCTCTGCTAAATTCTCCCAGCATAAACAAAGTCTTTTCTTCCTTTCACATTGTTTCTATCCGTAATTGTCCTAGACGTCAGAAACTGCCAAGCACCAGTCCCTGAACCCGTCCTAAGTAGTGCTGAAATTTCACTAATTTATGAAGAAAAAAGAGAAAAATCATAATGGAATTTTTCATTAAGCTAAAGTAATTAAAATGATTTTCCTTTGTTCTGACATTATGGCCTTTTTTTTTTCACTTTTAAAATATTTTTTATACTGCCTTTTGGAAGTGTGAAGACTTTGCAGAGAAAAGAAAAAAACCTCTTTGCCATGTTAAGCCATTGGGATTTGGGGCTTCTCTGTTACCGTGTATGACCTAGCCCAGAAGCTCACAAGCATTTTAGTCTCAGAACATCCCTACATTATTTATACTCTTAAAATTATTAAGGACTTGTAGTAACTGTATGTTTTACATTTCTGTATCCTTTGTATGCTTTGGTGTCTGGGGCCTTGCTGACCAGGCAGAGGCTACCCCTCCCAGAGGTAGCTAATTATTCCTAGAGATGGAAAACAATTATCCTGTGACCACACTTGTATATGCAAACCATCCAATCAAAAGCCAATACCCCCAGCTGTTCCCTTTCTCAGACTCTCACAGGGCTACTCAACTTCAGAGCACTATTCCCCTGTCTTAATCACCTGAGGGCAAGGTACCAGACCACTCTGAGACAACCCTGGAGCCCGCTGAAATTATTCAAATTAGCTGATTCTAAGCCTGCTTACCCTTTCTCACCCATTCCTGAATGCACACATCACAATCAAGGCTCTTGCCCATGTTTTCCCCTCATTCCTGCCTCCCAGGTGACCCTGGTGCTTCCTTGTGTGGCCCTGAATGCTGTGGTGTGTGCTCCTTCCTTTTGGGAACTGTGAGTAACAAACTATCATCTCCTGATCTATTGGCCTCACTATACCTGAATGATAATAAAACCTGCATTTTAAAACAGGACCTTAATGTGTTTTTGTTTATGTGGGTTCTACATATTGATATTTATTGGATTATTATTAAAATTGGGGAAATTTTTAATAGATACTAATTTTTAAAAAAATAACTCATGTCACGTTACCATAAGTAACTTTTTTATATTGAAAACCTGTATTTTCCAAAACTGAAAAGTGGTGAGAAAAGTAACATTGTTTCAACTTCTGCAAATCTCTTTAATATCTGCCTTAATAGAATGAAGCTAGATTTTTCAGGTCTGCTTCTGTATTCAAACAGCTGCAATATCACACTCTGGAAAACTCCACAATATATTCATGAGAGATTGAGAGTGAATAAGACAAATAACATTTAGTATTATTAAGAAATTGGTTTTGACCTCATAGATCCACTGAAGGATTGCCAGACCACATTTAAGATTTTCTTGGCCAGGTGTGGTAGCTCACGCCTGTAATCCTAGCACTTTGGGAGGCTGAGACGGGCAGATCACCTGAGGCCAGGAGTTCGAGACCAGCCTGGATAACATGGTGAAACCCCATTTCTACTAAAAATACAAAAAATTAGCCAGGCGTGGTGGCGCACACCTATAATCCCAGCTACTCAGGAGGCTGAGGCAGGAGAATGACTTGAACCCGGGAGGCGGAGGTTGCAGTGAATCAAGATTGCGCCATTGCACTCTACCTTGGGCAACAAAAGCAAAACTCCGTCTCAAAAAAAAAAAAAATTATTTTCCAGTGGTTAAATTCCTGGAAACAAGCAACCTCCCAAGATTGAACTAGGAAGAAATTAAATCCCGGAATATTAAAATAACTTAAAGAGTGTAATTGGATTGCTTGTAACTCAAAGAATAAATGCTTGAGGGGATGGATATCCCATTCCCCATGATGTACTTATTTCACATTGCATGCCTGTATCAAAACATCTCATGTATCCCATAAATATAGACACCTACTATGTACCCACACAAATTTTAAAAATAAAGACGGAAAAAAAACCCCCAAACATACCAATAATGAGTAACAAGATTGAATCAGTAATAAAAAATCTCCCCCAACCCCAGAAAAGCCCAAAACCAGATGGATTCACCATCTGGTTTTGGGCTTTTTTTGTGGGGGTAAGATTTTTATTAACTGAGCCAAATTCTACCAAACACACAAAGATAGATACCAAGAGGAGTTAATACCAATCTTCATGAAACTATTCCATAAAAGGAGGAAAGAATTCTCCCTAACTCATTCTATGAGGCCAGTATCACTCTGATATGAAGAAACGGACAAGGACACAATAAGAAAAAGAACTATAGACCAATATCCCTGATGAAATTAGATGCAAAAAAAAAAAAAAACCCCTCAACAAAATACCAGCAAATCGAATCCAACAGCACAGCAAAAAGATAATACACCAGGATTACATAGAATTTATCCCAGGGATGCAGGGATGGTTCAAACATATGCAAATCAATAAATGTGATACATCACATATACAAATGGACAAATACCAAATGATCATCTCAATAGATACAGAAAAAGCATTTGATAAAATTCAACATCCCTTCATGATAAAAATCCTCAACAAACTAGGCATAGAAGGAGCATACCTCACCTTAATAAAGGCAGTATATAACAAACCTACAGCCAGCATCGTACTTAACAGGGAAAACTTGAAAGCATTCCCTCCAAGAACTGGAACAAGACAGGGATATCCTCTTTCACCAAATCTTATTCAATATAGTACTGTAAGTCGTTGCCAGAGCAGTCAGGCAAGAGAAACAAAAGGCATCCAATTTGGAAAAGAGGAAGTCAAATTATTCCTATTGGCTGATGATATGGTTTTTGTTTTGTTTTGTTTTTTCTTTTTGAGATGGAGTCTCACCTGTCACCCACGCTGGAGTGCAGTGGTGCGATCTCGACTCACTGCAACCTCCGCCTCCCAGGCTCAAGCGATTCTCCTGCCTCAGCCTCTCAAGTAGCTGGGATTACAGGCACCAGCCACAATGCCTGGCTAATTTTTGTATATTTAGGAGAGACAGGATTTCACCATGTTGGCCAGGCTGGTCTCAAACTCCTGACCTCAGGTGATCCACTGGTCTCAGCCTCCCAAAGTGCTGGGATTACAGGTGTAAGCCACCACATCTGGCCTGATGATATGATTTTATATCTGGAAAACCCTAAAGACTTCACCAAAAAACCTCTTAGATTTGATAAATGAATTCAGTAAAGCTTCAGGGTACAAAATTAATGTACAGAAATCAGTAGTGTTTGTCTACATCAGTGATTTAGCTGAGGACCAAGTTAAGGAGGCAATTCTATTTACAACAGCTACAAACAAAATAAAATACCTAGGAATATGTTTAACAAGTGAGGTGAATAATTTCTATAAGGAGAACTACAAAATACTGATAAATGAAATTGTAGATGACACAAACAAATGGAAAAATATCCCATGCTCATGGATTAGAAGAATCAATATCATTAAAATGACTGTACCACCTAGCTAGCATGGTGAAACCCTTTCTCTACAAAAAATACAAAAAATTAGCCAGGTGTGGTGGTGGGCACCTGTAGTCCCAGCTACTTGGAGGCTGAGGCAGGAGAATAGTGTGAACCCAGGAGGCGGAGCTTGCAGTGATCCCAGATTGCGCCACTGCACTCTGGCCTGGGCGACAGAGCGAGACTCTGTCTCAGAAAAAAAAAAAAAAAAAAAGACTGTATTGCCCAATGCAATCTATAGATTCACTGCAATCCCTATCAAAAACATACATTTTTCACAGAATTAGAAAAAACTAAAAAAAATAAAATAAATAAAAAACTATCCTAAAATTCATATGGAATCTAAAAAGAGCCTGAACAGCCAAGGCAATCCTAAGCAAAAAGAACAAAGCTGGTCCAGGTGTGGTGGTTCACTCCTATAATCCCAGCACTTTGGAAGGCCAAGGTGGGCAGATCACCTGACGTCAGGAGTTCAAGACCAGCCTGGCCAACTAACATGGTGAAACCCCGTCTCCACTAAAAATACAAAAACTAGCTGAGTGTGGCCAAACGTGGTGGCTCACAGCTGTAATCCCAGGACTTTTTGGGAGGCCGAGGCAAGAGGATCACCTGAGGTCAGGAGTTTGAGATCAACCTGGCCAACATGGTGAAACCTCGTCTCTACTAAAAATAAAAAAAAAATAAAATAAATAAAAAAAAAAAAATTAGCCAGCTGTGACAGCAGCCCTGGCAACGAGTGAGACTCCATCTCAAAAAAAAAAGCTGGAGGCATGACATTACCTGACTTCAAATTATATAACAAGGCTATAGTAACAAAAACAGCATGGTGTGGTATAAAAAATAAACACATAGATCAATGGAGCAGAATAGATAACCCAGAAATAAAGCCACATACTTACAAGCAACTGATCTTTGACAAAGTCAACAAAAATATACGCTGGGGAAAGGACACGCTATTCACTAACTGGTGCTGAGAAAACTGGATAGCCATATATAGAAGAATGAAACTGGAGCCATACATCTCACCATATGCAAAAATTAGTAACTCAAGTTGGATTCAAGACCCAAACACAAGAGCAGAAACTAAAAATCCTAGAAGAAAGTAACCCCATTAAAAAATAGGCAAAGGGCCGCACCGGCTCTAGGCTGTCCGTGCCGCATTGCTTCCTTTTCCTCTACTGCAGCAGCTATGGCAGTGGTGAAGACCCTAAACCCCAAGGCTGAGGTGGCCCGAATGGAGGTGGCGCTAGCGGTCAACATCAGCATAATGCAGGGTCTGCAGGACGTGCTGGGAACCAACCTGGGGCCCAAGGGCACAATGAATATGCTTGTTTCTGGCGCTGGAGACATCAAGCTTACTAAAAAGATGGCAATGTGCTGCTTCACGAAATGCAAATTCAACACACAACAGCTTCCTTAATAGCAAAGGTAGCAACAGCCCAGGATGATATAACTGGTGATAGTACAACTTCCAATGTCCTAATCATTGAAAAGCTACTGAAACAGGCGGATCTCTACATTTCTGAAGGCCTTCATCTCAGAATAATTACTGAAGGATTTGAAGCTGCAAAGGAAAAGGCCCTTCGGTTGTTGGAAGAAGTCAAAGTAAGGAAAGAGATGGACAGGGAAACACTTATAAATGTGGCCAGAACATCTCTTCATACTAAAGTTCATGCTGAACTTGCAGATGCCTTAACAGAGGCTGTAGTGGACTCCATTTTGGCCATTAAAAGACAAGATGAACCTATTGATCTCTTCATGGTTGTGATCATGGAGATGAAACATAAATCTGAAACTGATACAAGCTTAATCAGAGGGCTTGTTTTGGACCACGGAGCATGGCATCCTGATATGAAGAAAAGGGTGGAGGATGTATACATTCTCAAGCGTAACGTGTCATTAGAATATGAAAAAACATAAGTGAATTCTGGCTTTTTTTTTTACAAGACTGCAGAAATGAGAGAAAAACTCATAAAAGCTGAAAGAAAATTCACTGAAGATAAGAGTTAAAAAATAGAACTGAAAAGGAAAGTCTGTGGTGATTCAGATAAAGGATTTGTTGCTATTAATCAAGAGGGAATTGACCCCCTTTCCTTAGATGCTCTTGCAAAAGAACACATAGTCACTCTTCACAGAGCTAAAAGGAGAAATATCGAGGGGCTGACTCTTGCTTCTGGTGAGGTAGCCCTGAATTCTTTTGAAAACCTAAATCCTGACTGCTTGGGACATGCAGGACTTGTATATAAATATATATTGGGAGAAGAGAAGTTCACCTTTATTGAGAAATGTAACAATACTCGCTCTGTCACATTATTAAACAAAGGACCAAATAAGTACACACTCACTCAGCTCAAAAGATGCAGTAAGGGATGGCTTGAGGGCTGTCAAAAATCCTATTGATGAGGGCTGTGTGTTTCCAGGTGCTGGTGCTGTGGAAGTAGCAATGGCAGAAGCCCTGATTAAATATAAGCCCAGTGTAAAGGGCAGGGCACAGCTTGGAGTCCAAGCATTTGCTGATGTATTGCTCATTATTCCAAAGGTTCTTGATCAGAACTCTGGTTTTGACCTTCAGGAAACATTAGTTAAAATTCAAGCAGAATGTTCAGAATCAGGTCAGCTTGTGGGTGTGGACCTGGACACAGGTGAGCCAATGGTAGCAGCAGAAGTAGGCATATGGGATAACTATTGTGTAAAGAAACAGCTTCTTCACTCCTGCACTGTGATTGCCACCAACATTCTCTTGGTTGATGAGATCATGCAAGCTGGAATGTTTTCTCTGAAAGGTTGAATTGAAGCTTCCCCTCTATCTGAATCCTGAAGACTCTGCAAAGTGATCGGGAGGAATACAGCTGTGGAATTTTTGTCCAAGCTTCAGATGATTTTCAGAGGAATTTTCCCATATGAAAAAAGGAGAGAACACTGGCATCAGTTGAAATTCAGAAGTTCTGAAATTATAATTACAGTATATTTTTTAATTGCACTGAAGTGTACACACATAAAGCAGGTCTTTTACCCAGTGAACAGGATATTTTGATTTAGTGGCAGTGACATAAAATTCCTGTTAGATAAACATGTTACCTACCTTGTTATGAAATATTCCTTGAAAAAAAAATGGGCAAAGGACAGGAACAGACATTTCTCAAAAGCAGACATGCAAGTGACCAACAAGCATATGAAAAAATGCTCAACATCACTAATCATCAGAGAAATGCAAATTAAAATCATAATGAGATACCATCTTATGCCACCCAGAATGGCTATCATTAAAATGTCAGAAAACGAAAGATGTTGGCAAAGATGTGGAGAAAAGGGAATGTTTTACGCATTGTTGGTGGGAATGTAAATTAGCACAACCTTTATGGAAAACAATATGGAGATTTCTCAAAGAACTAAAATAGAACTACCATTTCACCCAGCAATCTCACCAGTAGGTATATACCTGAAGGGACAGAAATCAACATATCAAAAAGATACTTGCACTCACATGTTTATCACAGCATTATTCACAATAGCAAAGATATATACTTAAACTAAGTGTCCATCAGCCGAAGATTGGATCAAGAATATGTGATGTTTGTATATATATACACACACACACTCATCATGGAATACTACTCTGCCATAAAAAAGAATGAAGTCATATCTTTTGCAGCAACATGGATAGAACTGGAGGACATTATCCTAACTGAAATAACTCAGAAAGTCAAATATTGCATGTTCTCACTTATAAGTGGGAGCTAAACAGTAGGAACATATGGACACACAGAGTAGAATAATAGACACTGAAGACTGCACGAGGTGGGAGTGTGGGAGGCGAATGAGGGTTGTTAAATCACCTATTGAGCACAGTGTTCACTATTCAGATGATGGGTACACTAAAAACCCAGACTTCACTACTATGCAAAATCTGTACTTTTGTCCCCTAAATATATTTTTAAAAATTTTTTAAAGATTGTCTTCTTTGGCTGGGCATGGTGGCTCACGCCTGTAATCCCAGCACTTTGGGAGGCCAAGGCAGGTGGATCACCTGAGGTCGGGAGTTCGAGACCAGCCTTACCAACATGGAGAAACCCCGTCTCTAATAAAAATACAAAGTTAGCCAGGCGTGGTGGCACATGCCTGTAATCCCAGCTACTCGGGAGGCTGAGACAGGAGAATTGCTTGAACCTGGGAGGCAGAGGTTGCAGTGAGCCGAGATCGTGCCATTGCACTCCAGCCTGGGCAACAAGAGTGAAACTCTGTCTCAAAAAAAAAAAAAAAATAGTCTTCTTCATTTTTTGAATGGTCATAATCTTAATGCAGGTCCTCTAGAAAACAGAGCATTATACTTTGAGAGGTGAAAACCCAGAACAAAGAGTGAGAGAAAAGAGATTTGAGGCAAGGAAAAGAGCTGGAGCAAAGTGACACAATGTGCTACTGTGTTGGCTATCACTTCATACAAAACTTCAAAAAACACACAGATATGGCAGGTCATTCAGCCACGTGCTGCCTAGCACATGAGAATTCTCCAGAAGGGCTGCAAGGAAGAACTGCATCTCAGAGTTTCCATGGGAGGGAGAATCTTGCTGCCTGCCTCCCTCTGTTTCCTAGTTCCTATTAATCAAGGATCTCCCCACAGAAAGCTAACTCATCGACATTTTTGAGTAGTTTCATCAAGCCCTTCAGCAGCCACTCAGGAGGCCAAACTCAATTCTGCATGGTGTATGCAGTGTTTCATCCAAGCCCAGAGTTGGGGCGTGATGCAGTACATAGGGCATATGAATTGGAAAAGAAGTCAGATTATCCCTTTTCAAGCCTGGGCATTCTACTCGGATTTCAGCCAGCCTGACAAAGATGGTAGAGAAGGCTCGGTCTGGGAAGTGGGTGAAACCTTCAGAAGGAAAGAGAGGCTGGGCACAGTGGTTCATGCCTATAATCCTAGCACTTTGGGAAGCCAAGGCAGGAGGATTGCTTGAGCCCAGGAGTTTCAGATCCGCCTGGGCAACATGGCAAGACCCTGACTCTACCAAAAATTTAAAAACTTTAAAAGGCTGCAAGGCGGTGGAGGGAAACAGTCTGAAAGTGTCTAACACTGTAACTGACATTTGTATAATGCTCAGAACTACTGCTCTAAGTACAGAGGTGGCTCTCCTAAAGTGGTAACATTTCTTGAAAGGAATATAATCTACGAAGATCATTGGGAGAGTACATTTTAATAGTCATATAAATAATCACATTTTACATGAAATATAATGAACATATGTAGTAACTGAATAACATAATTTATCCAACTTGAACCTTGACAGATGAGTCTTAGCCTATCGCAACTAGTCTTAGCCTATAACAAATATGATGCAACGGATAGTATGCTTGATATTCATTGTATCCATCTCTCAATGCTATTTAATACACTGTATTATTCAGACTCCAGTTTGCTTAAAAATCAGTTGGAGTGAATTATACTACAGTTTGTTTTGCTAATGAAATATGTAAAAGCTTTCAAATCACTGTGAAAAGAATGAAAACTCGAGATACATTCATAATGGCAGTCAATTGAGAGATAGCTCTTCCAGATAATGTTTCACTAAAGTTAACACTGGAAAATGGCTTGAGATGGAAGCTGGCATGGGTTTTGCTTATTACAAGACCATTTTGTACTTGTTATTTTGAAGAACAAAAAGTATGAGCTCTACTAGTTAATACTCAAAAACAAGGAAAATCATTGCTTCCTGCTAACGGTCTTAAATATTGAACTATGGAACATCTTTGTTTCCATTGAATCTCTCTTGAGATTTCAAATTACTTATTCCTGTTGTATTCATTGTGACTTTCAAGGTTTATCACATGACTTGCCATGGGTGTGTGTATGTGTGTGTTTAAAGAGTAGTTATTTCAAGTGGCTTGTGGAAGAGCAGAAATCCTCAGCAAACAATATCAAAACGGTGTCAACAATTGAGAATGTATATATAAGTTGTCACCTTTAAAGCAAACTGGAGTCTTTCAGCTGAACAAGACAAAATATATTAGGCATGGCTGCAGGAATAGCATTCCCCAAGGCCTTACCAGAGGTAAAGCATTACCTACAAATCCCATGAAGTGGAGGCAGATAATGGAGAATGTACTTCTAATGGCCAGAAGTCACACCAAACTCTTTCTCATGCAGCTCTCTAAGATCCACACAGTTTATCATGTCCCCTTGATTCAAAATTCATTCTTTTGCTGATACCTAAACACCCATGACTTTCAAATATTAATCTCCAACCCCAGCGTCTCTACAAGTTCCAGACCATATATTCACAGTGGGACCTCAAAATCATCATGACTCAAAAAGAATCTATCACCTATCCTTGCAAGTCTACCTTCCTTTCTATATTTTCTATTTTAGTTGATCATACTGCAAACCACTCTCTTAAGCTAGTCATTTCATGCATCCCTTCAAAAATATTTTTTCATATAGTAGGCCCTGAGGATACAACAGTAAACAAAGCAAAATCCCTTTCCTCAGGGACCTTACATTCCAGTGAAATAGACAATAAATTGTGTGTGTGTGTATGTGTGTGTCAAGTTCAGTGGAAAAAAATGAAGGAGAATAAAGGGGTAGTGACTGACAGATATTCTGTTTGTTGTTGTTGTTTTTACTTTGAGTTCCGGGATACATGTGCAGAACTCACAGGTTTGTTACATAGGTGTGTATGTGTGCTGTGGCGGTTTGTCACATGGGGTGTGTGTGCTGTGGTGGTTTGTCACATAGGTGTGTGTGTGTGCTGTGGTGGTTTGTCACATAGGTGTGTGTGTGTGCTGTGGTGGTTTGTCACATAGGGGTGTGTGTGTGCTGTGGCGGTTTGTCACATAGGGGTATGTGCACTGTGGCAGTTTGTCACATAGGTGTGTGTGTGTGCTGTGGTGGTTTGTCACATAGGTGTGTGTGTGCTGTGGTGGTTTATTACATAGGGGTGTGTGCACTGTGGTGGTTTATTACATAGGTGTGTGTGTGCGCTGTGGTGGTTTATTACATAGGTGTGTGTGCTGTGGCGGTTTGTTACATAGGTGTGTGTGCTGTAGTGGTTTATTACATAGGTGTGTGTGTGTGCTGTGGTGGTTTATTACATAGGGGTGTGTGTGCTGTGGTGGTTTGCTGCACCTACTGACCTATCCTCTAAGTTCTCTCCCCTCCCTGCCCCCCAGATTTTCTGTTTTACATAGATTATCAGAGAAGGCCTCAGACATTCCAGATTTGTATTTCATTCTTCTTTCTTCTTTGCCTCCCATGTCCAACTGATCACTCAACCCTCTCATTTTATCTCATTCTATCTCTCATAATTCCAACTGAAGTCATTCTTTTAAATTCAAATGACTATTCCCCATTCACTGTCAGTAATGCTCTTCACAATTTGGTCCAGACTATCTTTTTTTATTTTTATTATGATTATTATTATTTTTTTGAGACAGAGTCTTGCTCTGTCAGCCAGGCCAGGTTGGAGTAGAGTGGCACGATCTCAGTTCACTGCAACCTCCACCTCCAGTCTCAAGCAATTCTCCTGCCTCAGCCTCCCAAGTAGCTGGGACTACAGGTGTGTGCCATCATGCCTGGCTAATTTTTGTATTTTTAGTAGAGACAAGGTTTCACCATGTTGGCCAGGCTGATCTCGAACTCCTGACCTCAGGTAATCCTCCTGCCTCGGCCTCCCAAAATGCCAGGCTACATTTTAAACTCTTAACTTCTACCACTCCCCAGTTGCCTATGATGATTTTTTTTTTACATCTCCATTGGTTCCCAATGCAGATTGGTGTAAAACTGCTTTATTAGTATTTGTTTTTCATTAGGCTCCTATTATAATGTGATCTCCTCTTGAGTAGACTGTATCATTCATCTTTACATCCCCACATCTAGCCCAGTCCCTCGCATGCAGTAAGTAACAAGTAAATGTTTGCTTGCTTCATTTGAAATTAATAAAAATTTATTGAAGTTTATTTCCTCCTTGTTCTTTGCGGTTTTTTGTTTTTGTTTTTGTTTGAGACAGAGTCTCGCTCTGTTGCCAGCCTGGAGTGCAGTGGCATAATCTCAGCTCACTGCAGTCTCTGCCCCTCAGGTTCAAACGGTTCTCCTGCCTCAGCCTCCTGAGTAACTGGGACTACAGGCACGCGCTACCAAGCCCAACTAATTTTTGTATTTTTAGTAGAGACGGGGTTTCACCATGTTGGCCAGGATGGTCTCCATCTCTTGACCTCGTGATCTGCCCGCCTCCGTGTCCCAAAGTGCTGATTACAGGTGTGAGCCACCATGCCTGGCCTATGTCCTCCTTTTTCTTTCAATGAAAGTTAGCTCTGTAAAAATTTCAGAGTGTCTTTATGACTATTTCCCTTGGAGACATCCTAGCAGTGTGAAGTTATGGAGACCACTCAGCTGATAGGAATTTTTTTCCCCAGGTGTCATCATAATTGCTAGTGAGTTTCCCAAAAGCTTTGTGAAGTCCAGGTAAACATGGTCAGCTGTGTGCCTGCTCTAAGATCTTTGACAAATAAGAGACGAAGGCTGGCAGAGCCCATGTTTCTGAAATGCTCTCATATCTGAAATAATGTATGGCAGGGTAATGACAAAGGTAGCAACTAAAGAAACCTTTTAAACCTGCCTTTCTCTTACCCCGTTATATAAAGGTTTTTGTAGAAGACTGTCAATTCTCATAACCCAGCAGTTAATAATGGTTAAACTAACAAAACACATAAAGCAAAACAAAAGCAAAAACTGTCATTCTGGTGATACCACCAGAGAAAAGCTCAAGGCCAGCTTTATTTAATCCTTCATGTAGCATCCTCAAGAGACAGAAAATTAGACCAGGTGCAGTGGCTCACGCCTGTAATCCCAGCACTTTGGGAGGCTGAGGCGGGTGGATCATTTGAGGTCAGGAGTTTGAGACCAGCCTGGCCAACATGGTGAAACCCCATCTCTACTAAACTACAAAAATTAGCCAGGCATGGTGGCGGGCACCTGTAGTCCCAGCTACTCAGGAGGCTAAGGCAGGAGAATCGCTTGAACCTGGGAGGTGGAGGTTGCAGTGAGCCGAGATTGTGCTACTGCATTCCAGTCTGGGCGACAGAGCAAGACTCTGTCTCAAAAAAAAAAAAGAAAAGAAAAGAAAAAAAGAGAGAAAATTAGAGCAGCAGTTCAATTATCTTCTAGTGATATCAAAAATAGAACTCAGGTATTCTGACTTCCACTATGTATTTATTTTAAAAAATAAACCTACCCAGAATTATTTGGATAAAATATAAAAAGTACTTCAGATGATGCTGTTTTGACTGTAATAAACTAGGGCAAAATAATTTAAAGTTTTAAATACTGAATGGGAATTTCAGATCTTTGTAAATGAAATGGTCCATGAACTATTATATCACTATCATTTCTGTCTAATAAAGTAACCATTTGAAAATCATTTCTGTCTAATAACCATTTGGAAAATATTACCCTTTTGAACAAATTAAAATCTTAATTTTAAATGTTTAAGGCTGGGCACGGTGGCTTATGCCTGTAATCCCAGCACTTTGGGAGGCTGAGGAAGGTGGATCACTTGAGGTCAGGAGTTCAAGACCAGCCTGGCCAACAAGGTGAAACCCCGTCTCCACTAAAAATACAAAAATTAGCCAGGTGTGGTGCTGTGTACCTGTAGTCCCAGCTACTTGGGAGGCTGAGGTAGGAGGATCACCTAAGCCTGGGACGTCGAGACTGCAGTGAGCTGTGATCATGCCACTGCACTGTATAACCTGGGCAACAGAGGGAGACTCCATCAAAAAACAAAACAAAAAAAAGAAGTTTAAATAATTCTTCAATTACATTGATACCAATTTTTGTTTTTAACAGGAAGAACATTCCCTTAAGCCCATAGTAGAGAACAGCCAGTATAGGGGAGATATATTTTCAACTCAGCACTACGAGAATTAGAAGATATTTTTCAATTTAATGTAGGTGCTGGGTAAATACTGTATGGGAACGTTTTAAGAGAATAAATCTGACCTTGGTTAACTCACTAGTGTTTTTTTAATTCTGCTTTTCACTAAGGGGGAAAAGCTTTTGCAGAAGGTAATAGTTTACATTTTAAAAATAATTTAATTTCTATCTGTGTGAAAGGAATACATTTTCTTACCAAGTAACAGATTTTGAAAACAGGAGCTTAATACCTGTTAGGATAGGAAACAGTTCTGTGCTTCCATTTACTTTTTTTCTGGCTATCATTTCCAAGCAGAGTTTGTTTTATTGAGAAGAAAGTAGGCTCAAGATAATAAGACAGGTGCAGCACTGGGGGCATGGCTCTTCTGCAGGTACAGATGTCACTTATGCTGTGTCATCCAGTTTCATAAACAAGTATTTTGCCAGAGAGAAACTAAGAGTTTTATTTCATATGGTATTTCCCAATGATTATGTAGTGAAATGACTTCCCTGTTTCATAATGAGCTACTCAGAGCATAGATATTGAAATTCTCACTATGTTAATATTAATGAACCCTTGAAGAGTTGCTGAGGAAAGGATTGGGAAGAATCAGAGAAAGATTGCCTTTGAAAATAGTCCTTTACACAATGAAGAAAGTGAAAAGACGACCCACAGAACGGGAGAAAACATTTGCAAATCATATACTAATAAAGGACTTGTATCAGAATACATAAATAACTCTTTTACCTCAACAGTAAAAAGAAAAATAACCCAACTTTTAAAACATGGGCAAAGAGGCTGGGCATGGTGGCTCATGCCTGTAATCCCAGCACTTTGGGAGGCTGAGGCAGGCTGATCATCTGAGGTCAGGATTTCAAGAACAGCCTGGCTAACATGGTGAAACCCCATCTCTACTTAAAATACAAAAATTAGCTGGGTAGTGGCACATGCCTGTAATCCCAGCTACTCAAGAGGCTGAGGCAGGAAAATCACTTGAACCCAGGAGGCGGGGTGGTTGCAGTGAGCTGAGATCGTGCCACTGAACTACAACCTGGGTAACAAAGTGAGACTCCATCTGATATGGTTTGGCTGTGTCCCCACCCAAGTGTCATCTCAAATTGTAGCTCTCGTAATTCCCACATGTTGTGGGAGGGACCTGGTGGGAGATAATTGAATCATGGGGGTGGTCTCTCTCATACTGTTCTCGTGGTAGTGAATAAATCTCACAAGATCTGATGGTTTTATAAGAGTTGCGCCTTTCACTTGGCTCTCATTTTTCCTTTTGCCTGCCGCCATGTAAGATGTGCCTTTCACCTTCTGCCATAATTGTGAGGCCCACCCCAGCCAAGTGGAACTGAGTCCATTAAACCTCTTTTTCTCTATAAATTACCCAGTCTTGGGGATGTCTTTACCAGCAGCATGAAAATGGACAAATATACTGTCTCAAAAAGGTGGGCAAATAATTCAAATAGACATTTCTCCAAAGAAGATAACAAGTGGCCAATAACTATATGAAAAAACACTCAACATTATTAGTTATCAGGAATATGTAACTGCAAATCAAAACCATAATGAGATACAACTTCACACCCACTAGAATGACTACAATTAAGAACACAGACAATAACAAATGTTGGAGAGGATGGAGAGAAATTAGAAGCCTTATACATGTGAGAATGTAAAATAATGCCACTGCTTTGGAAAAGTATCTGCAGTTCCTCAAAATGTTAAACAAAGAAATGCTATAGCCCAGCAATTCCACTCCTAGATGTATACCCAAGAGACCTGAAAACATCCCCATACAAAAAACTTATACATGGATGCTCACAGCAACATTATTTGTAATAGCCAAAAATAGAAACAACTGAATATCCATCAACTGATGAATAGATAAATAAAATGTAGTATATCAGTTGGACATGGTGGCTCATGCCTCTAATCCCATCACTTTGGGAGCCTGAGGCAGGTGGATCACTTCAGTCCAGGAGTTCAATTCCAGACTGACCCACATGGCAAAACCTCATTGCTACAAAAAATTAGCCGGGTGTGGTGGTGCATGCCTGTAGTCCCAGCTACCTGGGAGGCTGAAGTGAGAGGATCATTTGAGCGCAAAGGTGAGGCTGCAGTGAGCCATGATTGCACCACTGTACTCCAGCCTGGGTGGTGGAGTGAGATCCTGTCTCAAAACAAACAAAACAGGTCCAAACAATGTACTATTATTTGTCAATAAAAAGAAATGAAGTACTGATGCATATTACTACATGGATAATCCTTGGAAACATTATGCTACCTGAAAGAAGCCAGTCATGAAGGACCGTATAGTGTATGATTCCCATCTATATGAAGTGTTCAGAATAGGCAAATCTATAAAGACAAAGTAAATTTGTGGTTGCTGGAGGCTGAGGGTTTGGGGAATGGGGAGCAACTGCTAGTGGATACAGAGCTTTATTTGATGGTAATAAAAATGTTCCAAATTTAGATCGTGGTGAAGGTTCCACAACTTTGTGAATATATTACAATCCACTGAATTATACATTTTAAAAGGTGAATTTAATGATATGTAAATAACTCAATAAAGCTATTTTTAAAATCAATCTTTGAATGCTTAAAAAGGAGAACTTGATAACATTACATTAATTTTTATTAATATTGTTGTCGTTGGTAACAGAGGCCCAGGAGAAAATATGAACAAAAATTGGTGAAGGCCATCATCAGACCTAGCAGTTGCATCCTGTTCAGCACCACAGACAGCTCCCTCGCAAATGCCATCCTTTCAAAAGGTACCATACAGAAGACAGCTACTGAGATTCTGCAGATTTTCTAAAAGTGACATTTCTATTACACATTTCTTCTTTTCAGCACTGTCATATGTAATGGTATGCATTATTGCATTCATGTGTACATTTTGTGATATATCATCAATCTGCTACACTACCCCATTAATCCATTCATTCAATAAAATACATTGTTATGTGCCAGATACTCTTAGACAAGTCACTTACCCCATTAGCTTCATTTCCTTACCCAAAACTTGTGGATCATTATACATGTTTGATAAACTAGGAAAGTATTTGTGAAATAATCCATATCGTTTGTATTCATTTGAACACATTATCCCATTGCATTATTACGAAATTTATTTTATTCTGGGAACACAGAACATCCTGTTACATTAGAAGCCTAGATGAGTGTTCTGGATATACTCAGGCTTAGGATTCATTCATTTAAGTTTTCATAGTAAGAATGGCCTTTTAAAGAATAAATTTTATTGCATATATTTAAGGTGTACAACATGTTCTAAGATACATATAGTACAATAGTTACTATAGTCAAGCAAATTAACATATGAATCATCTCATATAGTTACCCCCCACCCCACCCCCCATTTTTTCTGGCAAGAGTTCCTGAAATCTACACTTTAAGAAAAATCCTAATTACAGTATTATTAACTATGGTCCTATTGTACATCCTACATATCTGGTACTTTTTAGCCTGTGACCTACATCTCCCCATTTGTACTCCACCACACCCCTGATAACTGCCACTTTATTTACTGTGTATTTGACTGGTTTTTTTAGATTTCACGTATGAGATCATGCAGTATTTTTCTGTGTCTGGCTTATTTCACTTAGCATAATGTCCTCCAGATTCATCCATGTTGTGGCAAATGCCAGGATTTCCTTTTTTAAGGCTGAATAATCTCTCTGTGTGTGTGTGTGTGTGTGTGTGTGTGTGTCTGTGTGTGTGATTTATTTGCTCACCTATCAATGGACACCTTGGTTGTTTCCTTATCTTGGCTATTGTGACTAATGCTGCAATGAACACAACAGTGCAGATATATAAACTTAACTGAACTCCTGCCAGAAAAAATGGGGGATGGGGTTGGGGTAACTATATGAAATGATTCATATGTTAATTTGCTTGACTGCAGTAACTATTTTACTGTATTTGTCTCAGAACATGTTGTACACCTTAAATATATGCAATAAAATTTATTTTTTAGAAGGCCATTCTTACCATGAAAACTAAACTAATGCTGCAATGAACACAACAGTGCAGATATATTTATGAGGTGGTGAGTTCATCTCCTTTGGGTATATATCCAGAAGAGGAATTGTTCGGTTATATGATAGTTCTATTTTTAATTTAGGAACCTCCATACTATTTTCCACAGTGGCTTCATCAATCTATATTCCCACCACCATTGTACCAGGGGTCCCTTCTCTCTGCATTTTCTCCAACATTTATCTCTTGCCTTTTTGATAATAGCCATCCTAATAAGTATGAGGTGATATTTCACAGTGATTTGATTTGCATTTCCCTGATGATTGGTGATGCTGAGCATCTTTTCGTATACCTGCCCTTCTTGAGCATGCTTCAGATGGGTGCAAATTCCCGAGACAGCTGTGGATCTGGCCTGGAAATGGGCCCATTTTTAAGGATGATGAAAGAATTGCAAGCTATGTATCTAATCCATCACCTTCCTAAATTCAGTCCAATGTTGAAGTTCAACACAAAATTGCAGATACATGTCCCTACATATATTTCTATATGATCAGTCTTGTCATAACAGGATTTGTCTGTAAGGAGGATTCCCCACATAACACTGTTGTAAAATAATTCTGTATTTCTTCAAAACAAGAAATTGTATAGAAAAGTCCCAGAAGTGTTTGAACAGTGAAATTGTGTCAAATCATGTAGTCTCTTCGATCCTCACATTCTCCTCCATATGACTGGGGTAGGCAGGTCGACAAGACAATCTACAAAGATCTAACTCAATGCGTGTGGTTCAGTTTCGTTGTTTTTATTACTCTCATTCTTCCTCAGATGGCTCAGATTTAGTTGCCATTTACCTATCTTGCTCATATTTAAATATCAAAAGAACTAGCACAGGATGCCCACTTCTGCCAAATTCCATACAACCAGATGCTGCTTCTTCAGGAAGAAAAACAATAATTATTGATATTTAAAGGGCACAGGGTGAAAGGCACACACTTGACCTCTCAATGTCCATTATTTCCTTTGCTGTGGCTTAAGAAAGAACACTGTGTAAGAAGTCAGAGCATACGTCCGTGGGAGTCCTGGGATTCAGTATCACAAAAGCTGTAAACAGTAGTAAATAGCACTTGTCTTCCTGAAGAAGGAAAGCACATCATTCTGAGAAGGTGCAAACAGGAGCCCTTAACATTTTGGAAGGCTGGAAGATGGATCTTGAGTCCAAATGTTTCAAAAAGCAAGGCTTTCCATTTCCACTCCATAACCAATTTTTTAATCCTTACCTTTTATTTCAGTGATGAATTTATTATTTTCTTAAACTCTAAGCCTATCTGAAAGATCGCTGTTCTCCTTTTGCAGTGCACAGAATCTCAGCAGTCTGCACATCTTTCCTTTAATGACTTCCCCCAACTTGCCCATTTGCTATATCTTCCTCTGAGGCTCAAACATGCCATTTCATCTCACATCACTCAGCAACATTTATTATATGTTAGTAAAATTTCCCAATTTTACTAATGTATTAATTTTTTTTTCTGGTTTGAGGCCCACATCAGAAAACAATTATTTTATACTATAGTAACACTTGAGAGATGGAAAATGAAATGAGAATTTATTTAAAAAGTACCTAATACCTAAAACTATCTATATATAAGCCATCAACACAAATTACTATATCAACTTCCTTCAAGATAAAAACAAACCATAATATGTCTATTACATTGGACTTAGGACCATAAATTCAATTCCCACAGATTCATAGCATGAAAGCATTTGCAAGCCATGCCTTCTTCAATTTGGGAACCAGACTCAGGAATGCAACTGGATCGTGTGCTACAGGTAGACACTCAGCACTGTGCACGTTTTTCTCTGTGGTTTCTCTTCTGCTTTGCAGTACTAAGAAAGGTGTATCTTGGGCACACCCAGATTTTTCTTCTCGGGAAATAACCTTCCCCCTCTGCAATCTTGGTGGGACTGTACTTACAGGTAGCAGCCCTCCTGCTACTGAAACCCTAAGGGGTCCTGAGCACCTCCCAGTAGGTCCTGCCCTATCTACAGAACAAACGTGATGAGTCCAGTGCCGTCTTCCAGAGCTTTGACATCTGAGCCATTGTAAATTTGGAAGACTGGAATTCATTCATGTCAGTGGCAGCAACCTGCCCAGAATTCTCCAGCAATAGGTCATTCCTGGAGTTGCTGCTTCCCTGCTGGAGTTGCCTGAATTCATCTTCCCAATAATTTTTTTTTTCAGTCAGTCAAAGTCAGTTCCTGCTGCTTACAACCAAAGAGCCCTGACCAATTCATTTCTCACTTCCAGTGGAGTATCTCGCCATGTTTAATGACTACTTACAGGAGCCAGTGTTGTGTGCCAATAGCAGCTAAAATGCTAAAGCATTTTTAACAGGCCAGAGAATTATTACACAAAGAGTCTCTGCCTTCTCTCCAGAAAACTAAGAGATTCAAAGAACACTATAAAACACTACATAAAAGGAATTTGGGTCATAATTTTCTGTATCTTCAAACCTCATATTTTTAGTTTTAATTTTAATAAAATATAATATTATTGAAACTATTCTGAAGTTCTAGAATATAAGACTAAAATTAGCCACAACCCCATCCTAAGTCAATTCAATGTTTTCACATGTTCATGTCAAGTTCTACTCCTGGTCTATGTTCTGAACTCATTTTTAGTATTAGCCATATTGTCACAGAGATATTATAGTTAACACTTTTGGGTAACATTTTCTCATGCATGTTTCCATTTTGCCGGTCTCCTTTATTTTTTCCTTCCCCTCCCTATCCCACCACCCATAGATAATGCTAGCAGTCCAATGTTTCTCCTCCTACACTTTCTCCATTCTCAAGCTATTGTGTATGTATATATGTACATATGTATATATATGTACACACATACATATATACAGAGATATATAGGTATGCTTAAGTTTTAGTTGTTGCTTTCTAAACATTGAATCAAAATGGAATCATACTCTATACATAACTGCATATTGCTTTTTTCACTTCACAATACATTATAAAATTCTCGCCGGTCAGCTGGATCAAATTCATTCATTTTAATTTGAGGATTTATATAATTTACACTTAACGATATGGTTGAGATTAGATCTACCATCTTGCTATTTGTTCTCTATTCACCTCATCTGTTCTTTGTTCATTTCTTCCCTTATTTCCTGCTATTTGTTAGCTATACGTCTACATTTTAGTTTTCAGTGGTTGTGCCAATGTTTATAATACATATCCCTAACTTACCAAGCCTACTTTAAATAATAATATTTAAATGTTATAATTTTATAACAGTAGACTTCCATTTTTCCCTATTCATCTTTTTTTTTTTTTTTTTTTTTTTTTAGATGAAGTCTCACTCCATTGCCAGGCTGGAGTGCAGTGGCGCGATCTTGGCTCTCGGCTCACTGCAACCTCCACCTCCCAAGTTCAACTGATTCTCCTGCTTCAGCCTCCCAAGTAGCTGGGACTACAGGCATGTACCACCACGCCCAGCTAATTTTTGTATTTTTAATACAGACAGGGTTTCACCATGTTGGCCAGGATGGTCTCTATCTCTTGATCTCATGATCCGCCCACCTCAGCCTCCCAAAGTGCTGGGATTACAGGCATGAGCTACCATGCTTGGCCTCATCTTTTGTGCTATTGTTATCCCACATTTTATTTCAGCATAAGTAATGAACCCCATTATGCATTTGTTAATTTTGCTTTATATAGTCAATTACTTTTTTATTTTTTGAGATGGAGTCTTGCTCTCTCGCCCAGGCTGGAGTGCAATGGCATGATCTTGGCTCACTGCAACCTCCGCCTCCCGGGTTCAAGCCATTCTCCTGCCTCGGCCTCCCGAGCAGCTGGGATTACAGGCATGCGCCATCACACCCGGCTACTTTTTGTATTTTTGGCAGAGACAGGGTTTCAGCATGTTGGCCAGGCTGGTCTTGAACTCCTGACCTCAGGTGATCTGCCCGCCTCAGCCTCCCAAAGTGCTGGGGTTACAGGCATGAGCCACCAAACCTAGCCAGTCAATTACTTTTAAAATACATTTTTAAATAAGAATGAAATACATTTATACTTAGCATTCCTTATGCTCTCCATCCCTTTGCATAGATCTAAGTTTCCATCTGGTTTTATTTTTCTTCTGCCTAAAGAACTTTCCTTAATATTACATATAGTGCAGATCTGGTGGTAACAAAGTCTCTCAGCTTTTGTCTTTAAAAGTCTTTTTTTTAATTTATTTATTATTATTATTTTGAGACAGAGTTCTACTCTCTTGCCCAAACTGGAGTGCAGTGGTGTGATCTCGGCTTACTGCAACCTCCACCTCCTGGGTTCAAGTGATTCTCCTGCCTCAGCCTTCTGAGTAGCTGCGAGTACAGCCATGCACCACCAGGCCTGGCTAATTCTTGTATTTTTAGTAGAGATGGGGTTTGGCCATGTTGGCCGCTGGTCTCAAACTCATGACCTCCGGTGATCTGCCCACCTCGGACTCCCAAAGTGCTAGGATTACAAGCATGAGCCACCGCGCCCAGCCTAAAAGCCTTTATTTTATCTTAAGGTGAAATTTTATTTTAATAGATGGGGTCTCACTATGTTGCCCAGGCTGAAATGCAATGGCTATTCACAGGCACAATCATAGCACACTATAACCCTGAACTTCTAGACTTAAGTGATCCTCCTGCTTCAGCCACCACCATGCCCAGCCTAGGGTAAACATTTTAAAGGATGTTTTGCTAGATGTGGAATTCTACATTGACCCCAAAAAATGTTTTATTCAGTAAAGGTGTCATACCATTATCTTCTGATTTGCATCATTTCTAAAAAGAAATCTGTCTCATTCTTATCTTTGTTCTTCTGTATCTCATATGCTTTTTTTCCTCTGGCTGATTTTAAGATTTATCACTGTTTCTCAGCGATTTGGGTATGATGTGGTTCAATGTGATGTTTTTGTGTTTATCCTACTTGAGTTTTATGAAAGTTCTTGAATCTGTGTGTTCATCATAGTTTTCATCAAATTTGAATTTTTTTCAGCCATTATTTCTTCAATGTTTTTGTGTTTTGTTTTTGTTTTTGAGACAGGATCTTACCCTGTCATGTAGGCTGGAGTGCAGTGATGCAATCACGGCTCGCTGTAGCCTCAAACTCCAGGGCTCAAGTATTCCTCCTGCCTCAGCCTCCCGAGTAGCTGGGACTACAGGCATAAGCCATCATGCTCAGCTATTTTTTTTTTTTCAGTAGAGATGAGGTCCCGGTATGTTACCCAGGCTAGTCTCAAACTCCTGAGCTCAAGGTATACTCCCACCTCAGCCTCCCAAAGTGTTGGGATTACAGGCATGAGCCATGGCACCCGGCCTCCTTCCTGCCCCCGACCCCCCGGCCAAACAAACACTTTACTGGGACTGCAATTACATGAATAATTACCCCCAAGTAACTGACGCCCCATTTTTTTCCATTGCTTTTCTGTTTCACTTTGAATAGTTTCTATTGCTACAACTTCAAGTTCATTGAGCTTTTGTTTTTCCATAAAGAAGATGCAGTTAATCCCATCCAATGTATTTTTCATTTCAGATATTGTATTTTTCACCTCTAGAATTTCCATTTGGTTTTTAAATATCTTCACTATCTCTCCTGATTATATTTTAACGATATTTAAACACATCGAGCATATATGTAATAGCCATTTCAAAGTCCTTGCCTACTAATTCCATTGTCTGCCATTGTTGGGTCTTTTCCTATTGACTGTTTTTGTTTTTTTGTTTTTTTTTTACTCTAGGTTATGGGTCACATTTTCCTGCTTCTTGGCATGTCTAGTAATTTTTTATTGGCTGGTGGACATTGAGTTAAGTATCTGAACTTTGCCATGTTCCCTTAAAGAATGGCTTCGTTAGAAGACAGTTAAGTTACTGGAAAATCAGATTTGTTTGATCCTTTCATGGCTTCTTTTTAAACGTGTTTAGGGTAGGTTTGAAGTAGCCTCTATTCTGGGATAGTTTAGCTCTACTACTAAGGCATGGGATGACCCTTCTGGTTCTCTTGAAAAGTCACTTTGGAAGCCAATTCTCTTGAAAGGATAATATGGAAGTTCCCTGGCTCGATCTTGACAAAATACTCATAAAAGTCTACCTCCACTATAATAAAGCTCAAAACAAAGAGTTGTTGTAAAGGACTGTGGATATAAGATTGGCTGCAGTTACACAGAATGAACAAAAGTGTGATGAGATGAATACTGAGAAATGTTTAGGATGCTCCTGTAAAGTAGCTATCAGAGGGTCACTCATTAATCACAAAGTTTGTATTTTAGTATGATACTTAATTCTCTCTATATACAAATATTTAACAGCCTTTTAGTCTGCCACATAGATGATGATGATCTTCCTGGTCCCTGTTGGGATACAGTGATACCAAAGATCAGATTAATCTAACTATGTACCTCCATAGGACCATCAGCCTACACAGAGGAGCTGTGGGAAACAATGAACAGTTTGTTAGAATTTTTAAGAGGTTGTCCCTCATCATTATGTGTCTTTGCTTACATTCTGGGACTTTATAAACCTCTTTAAGTGCATTATGTGGAGAGGTCCCTTTCCAGTTCATATTTGAAAATGCCTACTTTGTCTCATCCATCTGAAAATGTCTGGTTACAATATTTCATCACTGCCCCTTGTTTAACACAATAACTGACTTTGGAAGTCCAATTATCTACAGATAGTTTAGGAGTAAGGTAAGGAAATGGCTTTGGAACCATTTGAAATTACTTCACCATATTTATTTACTTCCTCTTTCCTGAGCTAGAGTAACTATGGGTACAGCACCAACAGTATCTGTCCTATAAGGTACTTGCTCCTTCCCACAGTTATTTAATGTGGAGACTGAGGTTATTAGAATGAAACTGCAAGTCCGTCTGCTTTTGATACTGTCTTTCCATAGCACTGTTCAACATTACTCGTTCTACTAGGTATTGCTGATCATTAGCTTGTAAGAAATATTTTCTCTTTTCTGAATTTATTTTTAAAACAAAGCAAAACAAAAAAACTAGAACTCTCCCCTTGGCTTGGTTTAGTTCCATTGTTAACCTCTGGAATGTAGATAAATTTAATGTCTCCAACACACATTGATCCAGAAATATATTTTGTGGCATTATCCATTTATAATACCAAACTACCTTTTCTGATATTCACTATGAAGCCCTACTAAGATTTCTTGTTTTTATTTACTTCAATGTCTAGAAAGCCACAAATGCAACTCTGACTAGTAAGAACAGCCACCAGGTTTACCTTTTTAAGGGTCTGGGCACTCTGTTCTGTTCCCTGGCCCCAGGATGTACCTTAACAAATATAATATCCTGTAGAAGTCATAATAGGATTGGGGGGAAATATTTCATTACAGTAAACATAAAACTAGCCGTGATAGAGCTGCTGGGAATTCTGTGCATGTAGCTTCAGACCATGAGATTTGACCTTCGTGCTTATGCTTAAGAGCGGAGGAGCTAATTTCTCACTGCCAGTAAGAATTTACTACTCATGGCACAAAGAGAACAACAAATTAAGGAAGTCATCATGGAACTCAAAGGAAGCTAACAATGACAGATCCAGCATCTGCACCATTAAGTTCAGGTACTGGAGCCAGAATGCTTTGCAAACAGAGCTAACCAGCTGCCGCTAAAAGTGGGGCTGAAAACGTACCTAGTTTCAGGTTTAGAGGACAAAAGGAACTTAAACCATTTCCATCAAAATACTGGAGTAATGCTCACAGAGCTTTTTTTTTCTGAATTTTAAAAACAGCACAGGAACGAGTATGTTTTCAGCTATTTAAACAAACCAAAAACAACAAACCTGCCCATGAAGGGAATTATTCTGGGCATCTGTAACTTTTTGTTCTATCTTCTACTACTTCATACGAGCAACCTTGCATGACTGCTACCCTAAGATTTGTGTCACCAAGCAGTTGTCTTTGTTCCTCTCAAATGAACTGATTAAGATTTTTATGAGTGAGGATTCTAGTTGGATAACTGCCAATTTTAGTTATGCACTGATCTGAACAGGCTTCATCTGCCATCATGAAAGGGGAAAGGTGAGAAGCCTAACATGTATTAGATGTGGTCCTGCTCGGGCATTTTCCAGAAACTGTGGTTCTGCTCTGGGGGCTCCCTTTCCCCACACTGTGGCTACAGACGATTGTCTAGAGATGGGCAGGTAGTTCAAGGGCCATAGTGCCATAGAATCTTAGCCAATCAGATTTTGCTTCTCAGGAATCTGAACTAGTGAACTAAGGTGCAGTTCTGCTCAGTAGTAGAAGCAACTTCACATTCCAGGGATGAGGAGTGGGGACAGAGGTAGAGAAAGACAGAGAAAGACAAAGAAACACAAAGTGAGGCGAAAGAAGAGATAAATGTACAGCATAAGGCATAGCAATCTTCAGATGTGAGACCTCATGGATCAGCAGAAATGCAGCTGGTAACCTTAATTCTTGACTTTACAGGTTTCAGGCAACTTCCAGTGAGGACTGGCTATACTTCCTGCCCTGGTGGTGTGTGGGATTCTCCCTATCCAACTCACTTAAGAAGTTTTCTACCCTCACAACCTAAAGTGCTTCAACAGAACCCAAAGAATATTAGAAGTTATTTCTTGCTTTTTTTTAGACGGAGTCTCACTCTGTTGACCAGGCTGGAGTGCAGTGGTGCAATCTCAGCTCACTGCAACCTCTGCCTCCTGGGTTCAAGCAATTCTCCTGCCTCAGCCTCCTGAGTAGCTGGGACTACAGGAATGCACTAGCTAAATTTCTTGCATTTCTAACAAGATAGACTTAGGCTTAGGCAATATTTCCTACTAATTGTGTGTGTGTGTGTGTGTGTGTGTGTGTGTGTGTGTGTGTGTGTGTGTGCGTATTTTTTTTTTTTTTTTTGAGATGGAGTTTCGTTCTTGTAACCCAGGCTGGAGTGCAGTGGCGCGATCTTGGCTCACTGCAACCTCCGCCTCCGGGGATCAAGTGATTCTCCTGCCTCAGCCTTCCAAGTAGCTGGGATTACAGGCACTCGCCACACACCATGCCTGGCTAATTTTTGTATTTTTAGTAGAGACATAGTTTCACCATGTTGGCCAGGCTTGTCTCGATCTCCTGACCTCAGGTGATCCGGCCACCTCGGCCTCCCAGAGTGTTGGGATTACAGGCGTGAGCCACCATGTCCGGACTAATTACATTAATAAAACAAACTTAAGATCATAAACATTTGTCATTCACAATAAAAATACACACAGAATTGGAATTCATGAATTTGCTCAAAGCTCTTCTTAGTGTAGACATTTAACCTGGGCCTCCTCTTCAGCCACACCATACTTGAGGCCTGCAAATGCCAAGCAAGCTGTTTGTCTTTTAGAGAGTGTCAAAACTGTTAGGAAACCAACAACCTGGTTATGTCCAGGTTAATACAGAGTTTGGTGGAGAAGAGACCATCCAATGCCTCCTGCTGTTTAAGAACTCCCTCCAATCCCACTTGGCATCAAAAGGAAGTTTCCTCTCTGTTAGTGGTATGCCCCTAGGGCCCTCAATTTTTTCTGGTTTCAGTTGTGCATGTTGGCCGCGTGCCTGTGTTTCCAATATGATAATTATTTGAATGGACTTGAGTGTCCCTGCCATGGCTCTGCTAATCCAGGCCACCCATGCCTCTGCTCTTGCTTCCTATTTGCTACACCAGCTCAACTGTACATTGCGCCTCCAACCTGGAATCTGCATGGAGGCTCCACTGAGCCCAGAAAGGGCAGCTGGCAGGTCAGGGTGAGGCCTCTTCCACAGGCAGTGGAACACGGTGTGTGCATTCCCAGGACATCTTTTTTTTTTTTTTTTTTTTCTTCAGTTGAGACGGAGTCTCACTCTGTTGGCAGGCTGGAGTGCAGTGGCGTAATCTCAGCTCACTGCAACCTCCGCCTCCGGGGTCAAGCAATTCTTCTGCCTCAGCCTCCCAAGTAGCTGTGATTACAAGCACCTGCCACCATGCCCGGCTAATTTTCTGTATTTTTAGTAGAGATGAGGTTTCACCATGTTGGCCAGGCTGGTTTCAAACACCTCACCTCAAGTGATCTGCCCGCCTCGGCCTCCCAGTGTGCTGGGATTACAAGTGTGAGCCACCACGCCCAGGCCCCAGGACATCTCAAGGTTCTCCATTCTTAGGATCTGTGATCCCACTAAATAACATTCTTTCACAGGCATATCAGTCCAACAACCTGTTTCTAGGTGAACTTGATGGCCCTGGTTAATTTCAACCTCACTAGGGATACACTGTTAGCAAAACTTGGTTTGACTCGTGTCCATTCTATAGGCCACCCTGACTTGATGAATATGTCAGCATATGCTTCTGTCCCCTGACTACATCTAAAAATTCCTGGATCAATAAAAAGAAATTTCCAGGGAACATAATCACAGTTAGATTCTTTGCCTCTTTGAGAAATAACAGCTGAGCTTGGCTCTCATCATCAACTTGCAATTTGGAATTCCTCTGACATTTATACGAGCAATGTTCTGGTCATAATGATATGATACCCACATCTGTTCCCACAAGGAACTTGAAATCCAGTAAAGAAATAAAATGTGATGCTTTTTCTGAAGCACAAAGAAATGTGAACTCAGGTAGGTTCTTGCCAATTTTTTCTGAGGGACTGGAGAAATCCATGAATGTCTTCTCAAAACAGTATCCTCTTCCTGCAATGTGCACCTCGGCAGTGGGACTATCTGGCTGATCCAGGGACCTCCTGCCAATACAGCCCTTTATGAAAATCAGGAAAAGGCATCCCCACTGGCGCAGGGCTTGGCCAGTAGGCTAAGCCTTATTGGTAGAAAAAGACAATCCTTCCCTTGGGGCAGTTGATACCTCAAGCCCTCCATGGCTTGGAGAGAAGATCGCAGCTTCATTCACCTCCTCAGTCGAGGATCACTAAGCAAGATGCGTGTGCAGAAGCCCACATGGTGGCCCTAGTTCCAACAGTAATAGCGAAAACCCAAAATCACTGCCCTCCTGCTCTAGGCAAAATCTCAGCCACCAAATAACAGAATCTGTTGAATCTTGCCTGAAACTCGTATTTTAGTGCTACTAAAGTGTAGAAGTCTTTATTACCACACTGCAAGATTAAGTACAGAAATTGAAAGTGTTTAGAAACTTTTATAACAATCTAATCTTGGTGCTATATTTTTATCGTATTTATAAAACTACCAATCTGCAAAGGATTAGAATTTTTAAAACTCATCCTTTCCCATGGATAGTTTAAAAAGCACTGTTTTATAATGTTTCAAAAGGAAAAAGCTACTTTATTACCTGCTTTAAAAAGAGGATCTGTGGTGTGTCCTTCTGTATAGTACAAAGAAGAGCACGTCGTTTCAGTTTGCTTGTAAAGACATACAGGAGGAATGGTCTCAACTGCCACTACTAATCTAACTGGTCTCACAAGCAGATTGGAGCACTTCATTGTTACCCTGTGAAATACACACCAAATGGAAAAATTAATTTTACTTACTTAACCATTTGCTGATAGATGAGTTAACCATAGATCAAATATACTCTGGGGCTGAGTCTTCCTTTTAATGTTTATCTACGGCTAAAGGTAGCTTTTCATAACAGATGTAAATATTTGTTCTACTTACCCACAATGATACCAAGATGTTACAACAAACGCCACTTTCACCAGGCGTCCCCTCATCTCTGGCCCTTTTTATTTAAGGGAGTCACAGATGTGCCTACTAGGAATCACATTACACTGAAACTTCCACCACACTCAAGCAGCTTTTCTGGTCCTCTCCTTCGTCATCAGTCTGTACCAGCTGCTTCTCCTCACCTTGCCCTGGGGTTCTTTCCATGAATCTCTTAGTCCAGCAGAAAAGCCGGCACCCAAAGGAAGTCCAGGTACATGCTGGGAGGCGGACGAAGCCATGACCTGGCATGGACTTGAAGCAGTTCCCAAGTTGTTTCCCAGAGTCTGTCTTTGGGGATGGCAGCGATGACAAGAAATGGGGCCAGGAGTGTCTCAGCCATTTTTGTTTGGCCCAGTAAGTTTGCTGACAAATGATAAGGCACAATGGGGTAAAGTCACAAACCATCCTTAAAGCATTCCATTGTCACTGATTGGTGCCTCATGCACCTTTTCAAACTTGTGAACAAGCAAAACAAACTCATGATTGCTGACACCTTGATGTTTCTGTTTTAAATTTATACTCGTGTGGAAATGGGTTTTACAGCCCATCTAGACTACGATGAAAATACTTAAAACATGTACTTCTTTATTCAAGGATATTCTCTTGACTAAACTTCCCAAGAATCATTACACATAAATGAGTGACTCTCACTGGTCTGGTGGCAGCAAAATGACTTAACAATCTAAGACCTGATGGTACTGACTATAAGGACCAATATGTCAATTACATACAGAAATTTGATTTTTTTAAACAGAACGAGACACCAGCTAGGATTATAACTTTAGCATTCTATAGCAGTCTGCTCACACAGCCCTTCTCCATGCTGGCTCTTGGGCCACACTGTTCCCACATGGAGCTTGAGTCTCCTCCAACACATTCCATGAGCTTCAAGTGCAGAGACATGGTGTACACTTCGGGCTGTTCTACAGAGCACTCCAGAACATAGGTGGCTGAATACCTGAGTGAGTGTTTTTCTGTCCACTTATAAACCATGTTGATATTAAGCATAAATATAATCCAAATGAGCTTTCATTTTCTTGGCCTAAAGGAATATGATGGGATTAAAACAAAAGTGAATTAAGCAAAGATCCACTATTCTGAACAAATAACATAGAAGTGATTGAACAATTTGGACCCACTAAATTTTGTGTCTAGCTGTAAAATGGACATTGTGATAAAAACAGGATTTGAAGGAAAATGAATAGCTAATTTGTCAATTAAATAATTAAAACTTTTAAAAAGTGAATGGCTATAGAGAAAAGTATACCCATATATAGTCAATAAGTTAATTAAATAATGTTCAACTACGACAAGCAACCCTATAGACAGTTAAAGTTTCAGATCCATGAAAAGACATATGATATATATATACTTTTTTCTGTTTTACACATTAACTGGTCTTATTAAGCAGTGTGAAAAACATTCTTGCAAACAGAATCATACAGCTTTAGAAATTTGCTATTTAAGAGAAAATTATTGCTAATTCTGAAAATTACTGTCAACCCTTTATTCATGCTTGCATATATTTTCACATATTGGGTTAGTTATCAGTTTAAAACAGTTACGTACTTTGATGTGGAATTCCAACATTTCCAGAGCATTCAAAAAAGTCAGCTTGGACAGAATTAAAATTGTCTTTCCTTGGTCTCACTAAAATAGGAGAAACTCATCTGATTGAGAACAAATATTTCCATCCAATACCCATTTGCAGAAAAGTCCTGGGAAAATTAACGTTAATGCCCCCTGATCCGGGCTGCTCTTCTCTCATGGAGGTTGAGCCCATCCTCCACCAGCTTAGTCTGGAGGTCTCCGGTCCCCTAGAGAGGGCCCTGGGGACTTTCACCTGACTCTCCCTTGGGTGGAAATGACTTTGGTTCAAGACCATGAAGACATTCAAGAAATTCAAGTCACCAGGGTGGCTCTGAATTAATAGTTTCTTGGGGACTTTTCAATGATAATATTCTAAATTGAGCCCAGAAGCCACCCATAGTTATCATTTTACTTTGGAGATAAAACACGATTTTCCTGATCCATTTAACTCCCTCTTAGGTTGTACTAACTAACCTAACTCTCTCCTCCTGACTCCCTCTTAGGTTGTACTTCTCCACTGAGGCTCTTTTAAGCCCAGAGGAAATACTCAGATTAGAAGAGGTATGATGAAAAGATAGCATGAAAAGGAAAAGGAATCCAGATACCAGGTAGGGAATTAAAGTTGCCTGCTTTGAAAAAAAGTCAGTCTTGGAGATTTTAAAAAGTTCTGAGGGTGGATGGTGGTGAGGGTTGCACAACAATGTGAATATGCTTAATGTCACTGTCACTTAAAAATTGTTAAGGCCGGGCGCAGTGGCTCACGCCCGTAATCCCAGCACTTTGGGACGCCGAGGCGGGCGGATCGCCCAAGGTCAGGAGTTCAGATCAGCCTGGCTAAATGGTGAAACTCCATTTCTACTAAAAACACAAAAAATTAGTCGAGCGTAGTGGTGGGCACCTGTAATCCCGGCTACTCGGGAGGCTGAGGCAGGAGAATCGCTTGAACCCGGGAGGTAAAGGTTGCAGTGAGCCGAGATTGTGCCACTGCACTCCAGCCTGAGCAAAAAGAGTGAAACTCTGTCTCAAAAAAAAAATTGTTAAAATATAAACTATATGTTATGTGTATTTTACCACAGTAAAAGTCAGCCTTGTACTAATATTCATACAACCCCTCAGTATGGACACGTAAGGCCAAAATTTGAGAGAGAAACTTATCCTAAAATCAAAAAACGACGAGGGCATTATGTTTCCATTTTTGCTACAGTTCTCTCACCATTTAAAACACATACGGTTAGAAAGACATTTAAATGTTGGCATCACCCAGGAAGCTCACCTCAAATTTATTGTTGACATTTAAAAGTGGTGCTAATTTACATGCAGCTCCTTCTGGCTACTTAATTTGTTATATTCATTATACAACTGAATAAAAACAAACAAAACAACACAACACCTCATACCTCCTCCCTAAAAACCTGTTTTGACATCTTCCCAAAATATAGCAACTATCTAAATGTCTTACTTTTTACTTTCACCGGATTGAAATCTTTTTCGCAACTTGGTTCTCCAAAGAATTCTTGCCCCCCGCCCACAACACAACATGATGGGTTGACTGAGGTCACAGAGCTACAGGCTGCCAATCCTGGTGAAAAAATTTTTCCTTTCAGTCCTGGATTGATGTGGAAATAATTACACTGGTAAGGAGATCCAAGGTGAGTGGTAATACACAAATGTCAGGTACGCTTCTGGACAGCTCAAGTGGAGCCAAAATTTTGGAGCAACAATTCTATAAGTATCAGCCACAGCAGCCCATGGCAGGCTGTCACCAGAAAGGGTAATGTTCACGCTTTCTTGGTTACAGTAACACATCAGGGGGATATCTTCTAACACTGTCAGTTAAATGACAGGGGTTATACAAAACCATAGATGTTTCCAAACAGGCAGGGACTGTAGAGGTCAATGAAGAACTCTTATTTGTGTGGCTGAGCTCATTAATCTTCAACCAGAAAACAAAATGACTGTGGGAACAAAGTACCATCAGACATGGTTCATGTAGTACACACGACTGATCATCCCCATTGCAAAAGAATATGAATGTTAATTTCAGACATGACAGCATTTGACACACTCCCTTTTAATTTATTGCAGAAATAATATGAACATCTGGGAAAATGTTAGTGCTAAATATCTCGTGAAGTAAGTCATTCTTAGAAAGGGATTTGTGACTTTGAAGTAATATATGAACATCTGGGAAAATGTTAGTGCTAAATATCTCGTGAAGTAAGTCATTCTTAGAAAGGGATTTGTGACTTTGAAGTAATATATAATTAACAAGATTTTAAAAATTATTCTTATGTACTGAAACTCAAAACAGACTAGCAAAGTACCTCCAAAAAAAAAACTATCAAATTAAACTAGAAAAGTATTTCCAAAATAAAGATGACCAAAAACTAGCCTGAGAATACTAGTTTTCTGTTGCTACAACACATTACCACAAACTTAGTGGCTTAAACACAAATCTATTATCTTACAGTTCTGCAGATTAGAGGTCCAACACAGGCTTCACTGGGCTAAAATCAAGGTGTTGGCAGGGCTGTGCTCCTTCTGGAGGCTATGGGGAAGTTTCTGTTTCCTTTCCAGTCTCAATTCTACAGGCTGCCTGCAACTCCCTGGCTTATGGCCCCTTCCTCCATCTTCAAAGCCAGCAATGGTGCATCTCTCTCTAACCGTTCTTCCATATTTCACATTCCCCTCTGACTCTGACACTCTTCCAATTCTCTCTTCCACTTTTAAGAACCATTCTGATTACACTGCGTCCACCTGGAGAATCCAGAAAAATCTCCCTATTTCAGCATCAGTGGATTAGCATCTCAGTTCCACCTGCAACCTTAATTCTCCTTTCCCATTTAACCCATTTAGCCCTTTACGGCTCTGAGGATTCAGACACAGACATCTTTGGGGAGCACAGGGCATTATTCTGCCTACCATAATGAGATTCCACACATTAAATACACATTAAATGTACCACAGTTTAATATTTTTGTGATAGTTCAATAACTGTCATTGGCTTTAATCTACAGAATTTTTAAAAATCTAAATAAAACTATTAAGCTGGCCAGATAAAATAGTAACAAAAAAAGTAAAGAGATATAAAACAAACTGTACAGTATTACAAAGTAGTGGTTCTCTGTATATGTGTATATATGTATATATAAAACTATACACAGATACATGTGTGTATATAAACATACATATGTATATATACACACATATACTTAATTTCAAAGTTAACCAAATGGTTATCAAAAATTAATATACAACAAAGATTCCTGGGAAGGTAATGCTTATATAAAATAAGGCCATGTTTCTAAAAATCCCCCAAACTAGTCCAAGGTAAGATTTTTAATGAAGAACATAAAGGTTAAAGAAATTCTTTCTCTCCAGGTTAGCTGTTTTTCCCTACTTGTTTTCTTCTTGCTTTTTCCTGTTGTTGTCCATATTAAACTTCTTTGTGCTCTTAAAGGCCTGCCATCATGTGAAGTGGCCACGCCCCTTATGGACAAAGTCAAGCCACCAACTCCCAAATGTATCAGTGCAGCTGCTTCAGAGGAAATCACTGAAAAATAAAGAAAAACCATCCATGCATGGCTGCATCCAGTGTACCTGTAATCCTGAAGAAAAGGTCCTAATTCCTTCCATGCTGAAATGCTAGCTTTGGTTTCAGAGAGAGACTTTATTGCAACTGTGACCACCGTCACTGGTGAGCACTGCTGTTCGGCCCCCAGCGGACTTAAAAGACTGGAATGTGGTAGTGGCGGTCGTTCTCGGTCAGCAGGGAGATCTCCGGCCAGTCCCTGAGAGGCTCCTCTGGGTAGCAGACTTCAAAGTCTCTGGAGTTAAACTTGAACAGTCTGAACACTTTTATCTTTACTTCAAGGGAGTATCCAAGTATAAACATATCAATCTGTGGATGAGATGAAAGACAGGTCACAGATCCACACTTGCAAATTCCTGCCTCCCACCACGGTGGGGGGAAGTGTTCCTCTGCAGTTTATGAAATAATCTGCTTGTTGACAGACCCACCCATACACCACTGAGTGGGCACAGAGTTCAGAACAAATGCTCATTGTGTGGAAGGAAGGGGACGAGCATAGGAACAACTCTGTAGACTAGCATGTAAAAATCACAGGAAAAAGCTACTTGAAAAAAAATTAGTGAAAAAAGAAAACAACACTCATGATAAAAACTACATTATTTTCCAATCAGTTTTATATCATTCAATCAGTTTTATATCATTTTATATCCATTTGTTTAAAAATGTCAGATAATTTTGTTCGCCCTCTAGGAAAGCAAAACAAAAAAGAAACTCTTTTCTAGAGGGATAAAAGCATTTTCATTTTCTGGCTTTAGAAAGTTTCAATTAATTTCTATTTATCTGCAATAGGTAACCAAATGCTTTCCCAAAATTATCTCATTTTCCACCTGGACTTTTTCCTGGTGAACATCTACGTGAGAGAACCTGTTGGCATCTGGGAAGCAGCGTGAGAGGTCAGAAAGGCCCCCAGAATTGGTGCTCTCTGGCTAGAGGTCTGAGGAGACACAAAGCAGCCAGCACAGAATAATGCATTTATTAGTCTTCTTTTCCTCATTTGAGGGGCGATAATATCAATCAACCACCTCTGTGCAATTGCTTATATCACCACTGAAAAGTCAACCCCAGACACCTCTGTGTTCAAATAGTGCCATAGCATCCTTGATCAAATACAAGCAGTTCTTCCGCCCCGGTTACCTGCTCTAGTCCACATGTGTCGCCTACAGAATTCAGGTGATTCATCATGAAGCTCAAAGGATCAGAGGATGTCTCCCTGGAAAACAGGAGTCTAAAAAGACTGGGAATGACCTTTTTAGTCTTCATTTGTTCATAAACTTCAGTGACTTGATACAGCATGATGAACTTTAAAGCTTCATAAAGTTTATATTCCAGAATGGCATCTGAAAAAAGCGTGTTGCACATACTTCCTCTCTTGTGATAATCTCTAATTCCATTAAATTCAGTCCACTAAAAACAGATGTAAAAGTGAAATTCAGAAGGATAAAGGTGAAGACATATACCATTCCATAATTTTTAATGTGTTTATAAAATAAACCAAAGATTAATAGAAAAAAGTGGAACTTTAACTCTTCACTTTATATCTTTCGGCACTGTTTGATTTTTTTTAACCATAAAAGTATACTGCAGTAGACTGAACATGTCTCCACCAACTTCCTATGTTGAAACCCTAATCCCAAGGTGATGGTATTAGAGGGTGTGTCCTTTGGGAGGTGATTAGGTCCTGACGGTGGAGCCCTCATGAATGGACCTGGTACTCTTATAAGAAGAGGCCAAAGAGCTAGCTAGTTCTCCTTCCACTATGTGAAGACACACCAAGAAGACAGCTGTCTATAAAACAGGAAGAGGGCTCTCACCAAAAACCCCACTGTGCTGGCACCCTGATCTCTGACTTCCAATCTCCAGAACTGTGAAAAATCAATCTTTATGGGTTAAGCCACCCAATTTATGGTATTTTGTTATAGAAGCCTAAGCTGACCATAAAACGTTTACAATAAGAAATTAGTTTAGATAAAATATTTTTTTCAAAAAGTATCACCTACTAGTTAAATACAAAGCAAGTCAGTTTTCCAAAACTGCTTAGGACGGATGGGTTACACAAAGGATATTCCACAGAATAGTGCTAGCGTGCTTTAACATTCACCGTGTATTCTGCACAGTTTAAAGCTCTCTGTGTATTACGTCATTGAATCCTCACAATAATGGTACAGGATATACACTATTGATGTTTCTCTTTAATACATAAGAAAACTATGGACCAGAAAGGTTATTTCCCAAGGTAACCCAGCTAGTGGTAGGCTCAGGATTCATTTCGATCATCCAAAATCTGTGTCATTATTGAAAGACAGGAAGAAGTCTTAGTCAAATTATTACATCTGTGCCATTACCAAGTTATGAATGGGGTGCATTCCAGGAGAGCACTTCTGAGCACCTTGCCTGGAACTTGCACCACATTTTTCTGGGGAAACAAAGGTACATGATTGGTAAGGTTTGCAGGCCGGCCCATAGAAGCCCCCGACCCTATAGGGCCTAATTATCGTGTAGAACAATGTTGCTCTCATTCACTTCTTGAAGGAGAAGGAAGGATAAGGAGGGAAATCATCAGTTACTAGAAGCATTTCTGCTTGCACTTCTTACTTTCCTAACATGAAGCAATGTCCCTGACATCAGAGAAAACTGGCTCTATCTGGGATATGTGCTTTTATTCCTAGTCTTTTTATTTCCCCCACAAACACTTACCTGTGTTTTCAATAATTCCACATATTTCCGTAGTTTTCCAAACACATTCGAGCCTGTATACTTCTCAGGACCAAAACTGTATTGCTGAATCCAATTACAACCTTGTGAAAACAGCAGTTTTTCAGGAAGCTTGAAAAGGAAGTAGATGCCAACTATGATTAGCATATGAACGTTTATTACACACAATTTGCTGTATAGCACAGCACACAACATTATCTTTTTTTTTTTTCGAGATGGAATCTCACTCTGTTGCCCAGGCTGGAGTGCAGTGGCGTGATCTCGGCTTACTGCAACCTCCACCTCCCAGGTCCAAGCGTTTCTGCTGCCTCAGCCTCCTGAGTAGCTAGGACTACAGGCATGAGCCACCACGCCCAGCTAATTTTTTGTATTTTTAGTAGAGAGGGGGTTGCACCATGTTGGTCAGGCTGGTCTCAAACTCCTGACCTCAAGCAATCTGCCCACCTTGGCCTCCCAAAGTGCTGGGATTACAGGTGTGAGCCACAGCACCCGGCCCAAACTTACCTCATTTAGCAATCTTTATTTTAAAAGACTATAGCAACAGTTAAGTATATTGCCTTCTTTTAGATTTGTGCCTTAGGTTATTTTTACATCATATTCTTACAATTTCACAAGTGATGAAAACATAGAATTGTGTCCATAGAAACAATCTTTTTTGTTAAAATAGTTACCAAATTTACTATATGTAGCCCTTTAGAAATTATTTTTAACCAAATGATGTTAGGGCAGTATATTACATCAGGGAACAGGTGGATTTTAGAATGATGCACTCTGTGGCTCACACCTGGCTGTCACTCACCAGCTGAGAGATTACTTAACCGGCATGGATTACTTAACTTCTTAGCCTCATCCTCCATTGTAACATACCAATAATACTGTGCATTTTATAGGACTCTTGTTAGGATTAAATAAGATTATGGTGTATGTAAGAGTCTAATCCATCATAGGTATCCAATACATTTTCCCATCCTACTCAGTTTGCTGAGCCTGGGAATCTCCGTTGTGGTTGTTTTGTTTTGTTTTCTTTTTTAAAGACAAGGTCTCACTTAATATAGTTTGTCTGTGTCCCCACCCAAATCTCATCTTGAATTCCCATGTGTTGTGGGAGGGACCTGGTGGGAGGTAACTGAATCGTGGGGGCAAGTCTTTTTCCTGTGCTGGTCTCATGATAGTCAATAAGTCTCACAAGATCTGATGGTTTTAAAAAGAAGCGTTCCCATGCACAGGCTTTCTCTTTTTGCCTGCCACCAACCACATAAAATGTGACTTGCTCCTCTGACTTCCGTCATGATTGTGAGGCTTCCCCAGCCACATGGATCTGTCCCTAAGTCCAGTTAAACCTCTTTCTTTTGTAAATTGCTCAGTCTCAGTTATGTCTTTATCAGCAGTGTGAAAACAGACTTATACAGTAAACTGGTACCAGGACTGGGGTGCTGCTGAAAAGATACCCAAAAACGTGAAAGCGACTTTGGAATTGGGTAACAAGCAGAGGTTGGAACAATTTGGAGTGCTCAGAAGAGGACAGGAAAACGTGGAAAAGTTTGGAACTCCCTAGAGACTTGTTGAATGGCTTTGACCAAAATGCTGATAATGATATGGATAATGAAATCCAGGCTGAGGTAGTCTCAGGTGGAGATGAGGAACTTGGAAACTGGAGCAAAGATGACTCTTGTTATGTTTTAATGAAGAGACTGGTGGCATTTTGCCCCTGCTCTAGAGATTTACGGAACTCTGAACTTGAGAGAGATGATTTAGAGTATCTGGTGAAAGAAATTTCTAAGCAGCAAAGCATTCAGAAGTGATTTGGATGCTGTTAAAGGCATTCAGTTTTGAAAGAGAAACAGAGCGTAAAAGTTCAGAAAATGTGCAGCCTCACAATGCTATAGGAAAGAAAATCTCATTTTCTGAGGAGAAATACAAGCTGGCTGCAGATATTTGCGTAACTAATGAGAAGCCAAATGTTAATCACCAAGACAATGAGGAAAATGTCTCCAGGACATGTCAGAAACCTTTACAGCAGCACCCGCACCGCCCCCCACCCACCCGCCCCATTACAGGCCCAGAGACCTAGGAGCAAAAAGCAGTTCCATGGGCCAGGCACAGGGTCCCTCTGCTGTGTACAGTCTGGGGACTTGGTGCTCTGCATCCCAGCCACTCCAGCCATGACTAAAAGGGGCCAAGCAAGGTATAGCTAGGGCCATGCCTTCAGAGGGTGCAAGCCCCAAGCCTTACCAGCTTCCACGTGGTGTTGGGCCTGTGGGTACACAGAAGTCAAGAACTGAGGGTTGGGAACCTCCACCCAGGTTTCAGAGGATATACAGAAATGCCTTGATGTCCAGGCAGAAGTTTGCTGCAGGGGCAGGGCACTCATAGAGAACCTCTGCTAGGGCAGCGTGAAAGGGAAATGTGGGGTGGGAGCCCCCACACTGAGACCCCATCCCCACTGGGGTGCTGCCTAGTGGAGCTGTGAGAAGAGGGCCACCGTTCCCCAGTCCCCAGAATGGTAGATCCACCAACACCTTGCACCATGCACCTGGGAAAGCCACAGGCACTTGACACTAGCCTGTGAAAGCAGCCAGGAGGGAGGCTGTACCCTGCAAAGCCACAGGGGCGGAGCTGCCCAAGACCATGGGAACCCACCTCTTGCATCAGTGTGACCTGGATATGAGACAGAATCAAAGGAGATCATTTTGGAGCTTTAAGATTTGACTGCCCTGCTGGATTTTGGACTTGCATGGCCTGTAGTCCCTTTGTTTAGGCCAATTTCTCCCATTTGGAATGGCTGTATTTACCCAGTATCCCCACTGCATCTAGGTAGTAACTAAACTGCTTTTGATTACAGGCTCATAGGTAGAAGGGACTTGCCTTGTTTTGGATGAGACTGTACTGTGAACTTTTGAGTTAATGCTGAAATGAGTTAAGACTTTGGGGGACTGCTGGGAAGGCATGATTGGTTTTGAAATGTGAAGATGTGAGATTTGGGAGGGGCCAGGGGTGGAATAATATGGTTTGGCCGTGTCCCCACCCAAGTATCATCTTGATTGTCTTTATCAGCAGCATGAAAACAGACTAATACACACTCTATCACCCAGGCTGGAGTACAGTGGTGCAATCATAGCTCAGTGTAACCTTAAACTCCTAGGGTCAAGCAATCCTCCCATCATAGTCTCCCAAGTAACTATGACCATAGGCATGACCACCATGTCTGGCTACATTTTTTTATTTTTTGGCAAGATGGAGTCTTGCTCTGTTGCCCAGGCTGGTCTTAAACTACTGGCCTCCAGAGATACTCCCAACTTGGCCTCCCAAAGTGCTGGGATTACAGGCATAAGCCACGGCTCCTGGCCTCTGTTGTATTTTTATATCTTTGTCCTCAGCAATTAGCAACCGGGCTAGCACATTGCATATATTTGACAAGCATTTGCTAGATGAAATGGAACTAACAGAAACAAGTTTAAATAAAAGATATTAAGAAAATTGAACACACACACACATACACACACATATATTTTATATTTCTTTGCACCTCTATCCTTAAATGTAGTTCCTATATTAGACATACTGCATTTAAAATAAAAACTCAGGTTACTTATCAAGAATGCACTGCCTTACATTGTTAAGAAAATCGGAAGCCACAGACTGGAGAAAATATCTGTAAATCATATATCTGACAAAGCACTGTATTCAGAATAAAGAACTCTCAAGACTCAATAATTTAAAAAAAAAAACATAAAAAATGAGCAAAAGATTTGAATAGCCATTTCTCCAAGAAGATAACAGGGATGACAAATAAGCACATGAAAAATGCTCAACATCATTACTCATTGGGGAATGCACACTAAAAGCACAATGATACCAATTCACAACTATTAGAATGGCTAAAAACAAAAACCTGACAATATCAAGTGCTGATGAGAATGTGGAACAACTGAAACATTGCTTATACATTGTTGGTGGGAATACAAAATGGCTGGGCCACTTTGGAACGCAGCTTGGCAGTTTCTTATGAAGTTAAACATGCACCTAGCATACAAGCAGGCAGTCTCACTCCTAGCTACTTACCCCCTCAATATGAAACCTATTGTTCATACAAAATCCTGTATGAGACTATTTATAACCACTTTATTTATAGTTGCCCCAAACTAAAAACAATCCAGATGGCCTTCAACTGGTGAATGGATAAACAAACTGTAGTACATTCATGTAAAGGAATACCACTCAACAATAAAAAAGGATGAAATACAAATTCACAGACACATTCAATTGGACATGCATTATGCTAAGTGAAAGAAACCAGATTCAAAAAGCTACATACTGAATGATTCCATTTATATGACATTCTGGAAAAAGCAAAACTATAGGGACAGAAAATAGATCAGTGGTTTCCAGGGGCTGGGGTAGGAGGAGGATGGACTACCAAAGTATACAAGAGAATCTTTGGGGTGGTCACAAACTATGCACTTATTAAAACTCTCATTAACTATAGAGTAAAAAAGTGAATTTTGCTTGATCACCTTACTTATCAAAGAACAGATGCCCCTCAAGAAAAGATGGTGGCATTAAAAACAAACACAGATAATGACTATCTTCTGAGATGGTTTATTTGCAACTGACATGAGAGACAGAGGACTGGATTAAATGGCCTCTTAAAATTCCTCTGGCCAGACATGATGGCTCACACCTATAATCCCAGCACTCTAGGAGGAGGAAGTGGACAGATTGCTTGAGCCCAGAAGTTCAAGACCAGCCTGGGCAACACGGAAAACCCTGTCTCTACAAAAAAATACAGAAATTACATGGGCGTGGTGGCATGCACCTGTGGTCCCAGCTACTCAGGAGGCTGAGATAGGAGAATCACTTGAGCCCAGAAGGTCAAGGCTGCACTGAGCCATGATCACCCCACTGCACTCAATCCTGGGTGACAGTGAGATCTTGTCTCAAAAAAACAAAAAAACTCTTCAATCTCATGGTCATCTGAGTACAAAGCCCCCAAAGACTAGGAGCCTGAGTTGCAGTTATTGTCAACATGACATTTCCCACATTTCCAGGGGGAAGACATACCTTAACAATGTCCTTTTCTTTCATCCATGATGGAAAAGAGATGCCCTGGCTGAATATCTGAAATAACACTGATCTGAGAGCATCATAGTTATCTCTTCTTACTTGTCGAACACATTTAATGTGATGCCGCCAAAATAGCTCCTCATAAGCCTAATACAATAAAAAGAGAAAGTTGTTTATTAATTCCACTGGACAAGAAAATAAAGTGAATTCACTGTATTTTCAGTGAGGTGTTCCCCCCAACTAAAGTGGACAACAGAAACAATGACAAATTACGAATATGACTGCATGTAATTTTAAAGTGACTCTCATTTGTACAGGTGTATTTTAGATGATAAATCCTGGAAGCAGAGCCAGGGAAGGTCACCTTGCGCAGATAAGGGATGCGACCTAATCACAGTGAAAAACTCTGTATACTTTTAGGACCATGCTAAGTACTTTATATGTACTCCCTCCACCCTTTTTTGCTTTTGCTAGTGGCAAGATTGGGCAGCACTGCTGGGGATATTTACCAAGATTGGTCCAATAAAAATTCTAAAAATCCTCAAAATATTTTACATCAGGGTGCCTGATCTTTTCAAAGACAGTCTCCACTGCACATGCGGATGTTTAATAGGCCTGGCCAGGAGGGTGATGAAAAGGCACAATGCCTGAGTTTCCTGCAATTACAGACCTCATCGACCTGAGCCCTTGAGGGCACGAGCTCCAGGTAAAAGCCCAAAGCCAAGGTCTAACAGCCATTTGGCTTTTGAGTTAGAGCCACAGTTGTTACTTGACTCACATTTTGGTACTGATGGATCTCTGGATTTAGTAAAGCAGAAGGGAATGTTTGTTTCCTGATTTTGACAGACAAATTCTATTTCTCCCATACCCTCTAAAAACAGACACACCTTCCTCATCAGCTTGTTACGGGGTGTCTCTCCTTTCCATTCTCTTGCACAATAACTGAGTAAATCAACCTCTGCCTCCACACTGAGGTTCCCTGGACCAAATAAAAAATAAAAAGCTGTTAATTTTCCCTTTCTTCTCCCTTCTTGAACCCTCTCTGCACCTTAAAAATAAAGAAATAAATGAATGAAAATATTTACTTTTGAATTTTCTCTGCAGATATCCAATCCACCTGAAAGATAAAAGGGAACAATAATATCAGAATTCTGCTTTGAATAGTAAAGATATATTTGAAATTTAAGGATGATACAGTGACCTACCATTTCAGCTTGTGCCCTGAATATAAATGTAGCCTCCGGAAGTAGCAGATGGCAGCCACCAGAAATGAAACTGCCAACATCACAAAGCCTTTTGCCATTCTCCAGACAGTGTCTAAGGCTTGGCTTGTAGCTAGCATCCAGGAGTGAACTTGGTCACTTCCTATGAAAATTACAAAAAAAAAAAAAAAAAAGCACATCACAATTACACAAGTTTGCTTTAAGAGAAAAAAAATGCAGAGAGAGATTGCATAATTTTACCTGCAAAGTATCTATCACTGATTTACATAAATATTTTTAAAGTATTTAAAAATTCAATCCAAAAATTAAAGAAATTTTTAATTTCTTTATGGTTCTCCCATAATCAGCATCATATACAAGACCATCTTTGTTCCACAAAATTAAGAAGAATAAAGAGTATGGGCTTCAGAATCTCTCAGACTTGAACTCAAAACCTGCCTCTACTATTTGATGTGTGACTATGGCAACATAACTCCTCTTCTGAATTTTCTTGACTGTACAATGAGTGTGAAAACACTGACTTGGCTAGGGAAAGATGGAACAAAATTTTTAAGCACTAGCACAATGCCTGCCACACACTTGGTTCTTGCTGAATATCTGAATTGGATCCCATACACAATTACAGGGATTCAATCCAGACCCAAATACACTGCAGGCAGTCAAACCAGGTGACGTCTAGCGATGCCTCCAGAGACGCCTCTGTATTCGTCCATTCTCATGCTGCTAATAAAGACATACCCGAGACTGGGTAATTTATAAAGGAAAGAGGTTTAATTGACTCACAGTTCAGCATGGCTGAGGATGTCTCAGGAAACTTACAATCATGGCAGAAGGGGAAGCAAACACATCCTTCTTCATATGGCAGCAGGTAGGAGAAGTGCCAAGCAAAAGGGGGGAAAGCCCCTTATAAAACCCATCAGATCTCGTGAGAACTCACTAGCATGAGAACAACATGAGGGTAACCAGCCCCATGATTCAATTACCTCCCACTGGGTCCCTCCTATGACACTTGGGGATTATATAATTCAAGATGAGATTTGTGTAGGGACAGAGCCAAACCATATCAGTCTCCAATATCCACTTCTGCCCATTTATATATTTTTGAAACATTACAGGCCATAACATATGGCATCACTTTAGCAGCACAGAGCAAGTAACTCAGACAGCAGGCACATAGATATCATTTCCAGAAAGTAGACCACTTAAAAGGAGTCATGAGATCTATTTAGTGATGCTGCATATGATATACACTGTGATTCCTGATTTGACAAAAGAGAAAACTAACAGGCCTAGAGAGTTCAAACAGTGCACTTGTAATATTTTGCTATGTTCAGTAGATTCCTTATGTTTGAGCACATAAAATGCTGAAGTACAAATGAGAAAGAGGACTTTGAATAATGACCAAACTTCTGGGGTTCATTGCAAAATAATTTCCTCCACAGTACATAATTTAGTAAAATTCCAGTGATTAACTACAGTAAAAGACTCATCAATGTAGAATCTAAAATTTTGACATTTTTTATCATCTGGATATTTGATGTGATATTTACACTTATAAAGAAATAATTTGCCAGCAAATAAAGAAAAAAACACTAGCAATTTTTTTTTTTTTTTTTGAGATGAAATCTCGTTCTTGTTGCCCAGGATGGAGTAGCAATGGCGTGATCTTGGCTCACCGTAACCTCTGCCTCCCGGGTTCAAGTGCTTCTCCTGTCTCAGCCTCCCCAGTTGCTGGGATTACAGGCATGCACCACCATGCCCGACTAGTTTTTTACTTTTAGTAGAGATGGGGTTTCTCCATGCTGGTCAGGCTGGTCTCGAGCTCCCAACCACAGGCAACCTGCCCACCTCAGCCTCCCAAAGTGCTGGGATTACAGGCGTGAGCCATGGCGCCCGGCCAACACTAGCAAATTTTAAAGATACATTTACAATTACTTAAAAGGATATTTTCAAAAACAAGTGCTTATCTGTTTAGAACAGTTAATTAGCTATTCAAATCATTATATATTTATTCTTACCTAGACATTTAGTAAAACTTTTTATGAAAGCTTAAAAATGTAATGCTATATGGCCTTTTACGTCTATAATTTAGATTTTTATTAATTCAGCTTGATTTTTCAACTTTAAAAATTCTGACACATGCAAATATTTTTAGTGAAGCTTTAAATTCATGGAAGAACTAGAATTTTACACACGTGATACATACTTTCTTTTACTGTAGGTACAAATGTTTTTTAGAAAAATGGACTATAACATGATTTTAGTTTTTTCCTCATTATAAAAGTTGGACATCTTCTCATATCAGCACACATAAATCTACATTATTCTTTTTAATAATGCATAATATTTCAGTATAAACTGTCCTAAATGTAAGCATTGCCTTTTTTTGAGACAGGGTCTTGTGCCGTTGCCCAGGCTGGAGCATGGAGCACAGTGGCATGATCACAGCTCACTGCAACCTCAAACTCTTAGATTCAAGCCATCCTCCCGCCTCAGCCTAACACTGCCTTATTGATAAACACTTGGATCATTTCCCATTTCTCACTTTTACAAACAATGCTGTGGCAAATATGCTTTTCTAACAGTCCTTGTGGTAGATTTTTAATAGGATAATTTCAAGAAAAGAAAATTCTAGGTCACAGGGTGTGCACATTTTCAGTTTTGACAGACACTGCCACAGACTCTCATCACATACACGAGAGCACCTACTTCCCTAAACCCCAGTACTGGTGTGATTTCTCACTTTAGGCTCCATTTACGAGGAAAGCTCTCCTGTATACCGGCTGTTCATATCTCTTCTTCTCTGAAGGCCTTTTGAAAGCATCTGCCTATTTCCCACAGGGTGGTGCTCACTTGTGGGTGGACGTGAAGGGCTTGCAGTCACTGAAGTGGGGATGGCTGCTGCCCCCTCCACGGACACATGCTCTCGTTTGTCGCAGGCTCCACCTAACCTGCTGCAGTTACAACCCAGGAACCTACCAGTTGGCAGTTACCAACTAGCCCCTGTGGAATTTGAGGTGAGACCCTGAAGCTGGGCCATCTCTCTTGAGCACAGGGCCTCTCTTGTAGCTCCCAGGCCTCCATGGGGACCCGCTACAGACCATGGCTCTCCCCACTCACATATACTCTTCCTACCACATGCCCTTACCCTCAAATCTCAACCCCACCTACAATCCAAGAGATTGTGATATGATCAACTCGTCAGAAAAAAAACCTAGAACACATGCCTGTACTCCTGGTCTCCCTCTACCCAATGTGTCCACATTGTTTTGTCAAGTAACTCCAGCCAAGAAGGGCCAGGGAGCCTATTCACGGGGGTGCTGGTGAGGGTACCAGAGAACCATCTGGAGGTGGATGGGAGGGTACTCTGTAGGACTTGTGAAGTCACATGGAAGCAGGCCATGGCCATATAGCCATGTATAGGATCTATACGAGCTGCTCACTGATGACATTAGGAGTGGGGCTTCTGTATCAAAGGAGAAATGCGTTTTAGTAGGAAAGAGTATGACTTCACCAATAGCTACAATAGCTACAGTTTAAGCTTTTATTATGTGCCAGCCCCTATGTTAAGTGTTCTACAGGAATTAATTCATTTACTCCTGTGACCATGCCATGGAGCAGGCAGTAAGAAGTCTCTAGAGTCTAACAACATGGTCCCCATGCTGGCCCTGCATACTGCAGCATGTGATATGGCGCAAGTGATTTCCCCTCCCTAAGCCTCAGTTTCTGAATCTAGGAATGAAGACAGCACACAGTAGAGCCTGGTGCACAGTGAGTGCTCAGTGCATGGTCACTCTTACTATCATCACTGCATCACAACACAGGAGGCACAGCAGGATCCACCTCTCAGGGCTGCTGTGAGACTGAAAGTAAATGTTGGGAAAGCACCTGGCACCATACCTGACACACACCATAAGTACCCAATAAACACGAATTATTGTTTTTATTGTTATTACTCTAGTAACCCTTATTTTGCAGAGAAAACTTTGAGGGGGAAAAAATTAAATAATTGCCCAGTGGGACTCGGCCAGTAAGTAGAAGAGCCAGAATTCAAAAACAGGAGCAATGTGATATACTATGGTATGAATGTGTCTCCAATGTGTCCCACATGTTAGTTTTATGTGTTGGAAACTTAATCACAAAATTCATATGATGATTGGAGGTGGGGCCTTTGGGAAATAATTAGGATTAGATAAGGCCATCAGCATGGGGCCCCCATGACAGGACTGGTGGCTGACCTGCATGCTAATACCCTCTCACCACGTGACACCCTCCACCACATTACAATGCAGCAAGAAGGCCCTCACCAGATCTGGTGCCTGCCGTGCTCTTGGACTCCCCAGTCCCCAGAACTGCAGGAAATAAACTTGTTTTCCTTATAAATCACCCAGTCTGTGGTATTCTGTTATAACAACAGAAAATGAACAAAAACATGATGCCAGAAGTTGCCTCCTTTACCACTTGGCTGTCCTGCTTCTGAATTAGGGAACCGAGGAAATCTTCAAATTAATATTGCTATAGCAAGTAAATTAAGACTCTTTAAAATGAAAATTTTTAAAAATTTATCCTTCCTGGGCTAATAACTGAATTACAACTAAAAAATGATACAGAAGAAAACACCGTAATGAGACATCTTGCAAAACAGTGTCATAATGACAGTTCTGATGACCTCCAGCATCAAATCTCATTTCCCCGAATACAACTGAGATAAAATTGTGGATATCAGAAGGTTCATAGGGGTCCCCCTTCCACCAGCCTGCCAAGGAGAATTCTGCAGTCCCTGGCCCAGCTTTCCCGCCTCATCCCTGGAGAGGGATGCCTGTGGAAGGCTTGGTGATTGGGACTCAGAGAAACAGGAAGGGAGAAAAGGTTTCACCTCCACGAATTCAGTCATTCTACATAAAAAAAGAACAAAAAGGAGTGTGTTGGGAGGGGAGCAAGTTTTGGCAAAAAGAATCTCCAGAAAGCCCACAAGGGGACTTCCAGGACAGTAGGAGCCTCAGGTCCACAGTGAAGTTTCACAAGTCCACAAGGAAGTTGCAAGGGGAAGCGGAAAAGAGCAGTGTTGCCAGAAATTATGGATTTGATCCTCTTTAATGCCTGTGAAGATACACAAAAACATGAAATTTCTTTTCAATATTTTTGGGCTGAACCACTTGGGTGGTGGCTGAAATGAGACCATACATACAGCACAATGCATGTCTGTTATATTGCAAAGTGTATTACCTAGGTCTCATACATCCCCCTAGTCATCAGCATTAATGCATGTTGGGACCCCGACCCACACAAGCAGAAGTAATGCTTCAGCAGTGAACATGTCCTAGAGGAATTACACCAGGACCTCCTGAAATCAACAATGTGAATATCAGAAACTAAAATCTGATCTGTGATCACTCAAACTATATATGGCAGATGAGACTGTTGGTCAGAACTACAAAAAAAAAAAAAAAAAAAAAAAAAAAAGCACCGTTTTTGGTGGTAAAATTCTACTTACTGTTTTTTTTTTCCATTCTCTACAATATACCAAAGCTGAAGTAATTCAAACATTAAAACAGGAAACCAAATACACACACACACATACCCCAAAACCCTGAAAACAAAACTAAAAGACACTGAAGAGCCGGAAACCAAGTGATCGTGCAAACAGCAGTTCTACCCCAGGAGCCTGAGGCTCCTACTGTCCTGGACATCACAGTCTCTCTATCTCATGGAAACTCAGCAGCGTCTGGTTTGCCTCAAACTTCCAGAATCTGTACTATCTCTACTTCCTCATGGGCCAGCTGCATAGTCCTCAACCTTGTCTACTTCCTCTCCTGATCTTATTCATGGTATATACAATATCAGTACCTCCACACTTTCTCTCTACACACAGACTCTGTCACCTGCATCTAGCCCACTGACTTTCTCCTGAAGCAGAGGTGGTCTTTCCAGGGCTACTGAGCAGGCCAGGGAGCGGGGACATCAACTCTGAGCTGGGAGGACATAAAGGCAATTTAATTTAGATGTCTGAGGTAGCAGAGAAAGTGAAGAAATATACATACAGTGAAATCATCTGGCTAAAAGAACTTAAGGTAGAAGTACTACATTTAATAAACACAACAGGTATTTCTATCTGCTTCAATGTCCTATTATGGTTAGTTAGCAGACGATGGAAGACAGAGTGGTGAAGAGAGGCTGATGGAATAGGAAGGAACTCAAGGGAGGGGTGAGAAAGGACACTCTGTGGCAAGAGAGGTAGGAAGATGGGGGTGGGTGAGCAAGCAGAGGACACAGACTCCTGAGGTGCTGGGGAAACTTCACACTTTTCTGAGCTGTGCCATGGAACCCTGCTCCCTTTGAAAAGGTGAATATGGCTTTTAGGTCATTTGTAATCAAGGGCAGGAAGTGCTGCACAGAGGAATAAACTGAAGCCAATGGAACAGTCAGATAGGGACGGGCTGGGAAGAGCTGCCCGCTCCCTTCCCCAGACCCCTCACCAGTTCCTCACACTTCTTCCCCCCTGGGCTGGATGCCAGGCAGGGAGGCAGTGAAGTGCAAGACACGCTCCCTGCCCACAGGGACCCCCTGGCCTGGGGACACAGTGTCCTCCTGTCAGCTGGTTGGGTGAGCACCTCCATTCCCCAGTAGGTCACCTCTCTCACAGGCTTTTAGTTTCTCCTTAGGCCTCAGTGTGACTGCAGGGAAAGGCTGGGAGCCTTCAGTGTGGGAACTGATTGTTTAATTCTGAGAAACTCAGCTCAAGAATAAAGCAAAATATTGTACATTAGTCTAAACAAATAAATTAAGCACTACACAAACAGAAGGAAAAACACACAGAACAAATCCTGTTAGGCCATCAAGTTTTCTAAATAATTTGGAGCACATGGAGATTCAAGAGATTTCTAGAAGTTAGCACAGCAGTGTGAAAGAGTAAGTTTAAATTGTGTTGGTTCTTGCAAAATCATAGATTAGTTGGTTGTTTTTCTACCAGTTACGGGGGAGATATTCAGAAAAAAAACACCCTCTTAATAAATCCTTAAACTCAAAGGACCATCTGAACTTTTGTATTTCAGGTATTAATTCTGCTCAATACGAAATGACAGTCTTCCACTTAGTAGAATACAATAACCAACAACTACGAGATCAATATCACTGAGAAAGAGAACCACCAAGTGGGAGGATTTTATCTTGAAAGTCATGACCACTAAGACATTCAACTGTAGGCTGTCATGCAACCCACTTATGCTGTCAGCACCATCCCCCCAGGATGGGGCACACTGCCCCCAAGGCGCCCACTAAACTGAAAGTATCAATAAATATGACAGGAAGCTGCTCCTGGCCAAACACTGAGAGGATTGTGTGTGTGTTTTCTTTAATAACATCACAGCTGAGAGTCGGGCACATCTCTTGACTGGGCACATCTTCTAGAGATGTTGAATGCAACCCATCATTTTAAAGGTAAGTTTCATTTTCTCATCACTGCATTTTAAAAATCCACCCAACTATAAAACCACAAAAGCTATAGATGAGATAGGCTACTACTAAAGAGGAAGTTGTAATTCCTTCCCCGTGGAGTCACAGAACTCCAGCACTGCCACTGCTTTATCCAACCACACAGGCCTCCTCAGCCTGGGAGAGACAACTCATTCGACAAAAATGAGCAAAGGACTCTTGTCTTCATTCTGTCATTTTCTAGCTAGAGGACTAATCACTTAGCCTTGATGACCCCAAGAAGGTACTCCAATGGCCGAAAAGTGGTGATAGCACAGGGTTGGAACAAAATTAAACAAAAAAGCACTATCTGAATATAAACCATTTGGCTACCATCTCCCACCATCTGTCATCCAACCACTGCTTACATACCTCTCAGCTGGCAACTCGCTCCATCCTGTGGGAGTCCATTTCCTTTTTCCCTTTTTTGGACTGTTTCTCTCTTTATTGATCAACTTTGATCATTATTCTACGAACACAGATTAAGCTCCTCCCGCAGGCCAGGCACAGTGTCAAGAGCTGATGCTACAATTATAAATGCAACCGACTGGATTCTCCTGGCAGGGACTAACAGACAGACTCCTAGTGGGAACAGAGCACCACTGAGGCAACGCTCCAGAGGAAAGGAATGCAGGTCCACAAGCACTGTAAGAAGGGAATCCGAGCTAAATGAGGTTGGAGAATGCTTCCCTAGGACATGAGACTGAGCTGAGATCCAAGGCTGGACAGGAGCTTGCAAGGCAAGGAAAGTGAGGGGAGGCTGGAGAAGCCTGAAGGTCCCGTTCAAGAGGCTGATGTTTAACTGAAGAGCAAGGGAAGGCTCTGAGAGTTTTAAGCAAGAGACTGAGGTGTTCAGATCTGTAACCACTCTGGAATCTATTGCTTGGGGTTATGAAGAACAAGTCTGATTCCTCTTCCATATGACGACCTTTTACATTTCTCATGGGATTGCAGAATGCTTTGGGCTAAAGGCAGAATTCTACTTGTTTTTTAGGCTTCCCAGAGTGCTCCCTCAGCAATATGTCCACACTGCAGGCTAGTTCAGTGTATTCATGACTGTTTCCCACTAACACCTCTAAGGCAAATGCTGAATCTTAATTCACTGTGGATCTGGTCATCTGATGAGCTCTAACAGGAATGCTTCATTTTTTGAGGTGAAGAAACTGAAGCACAGAAAACAAGTAGAAGTCTGAACTTGAACGCCCAGGTTTTGATGTAGAGCTGTGCCCTCTGAACTAACCACTGTACATTACTGCCTTCCCCTGAGTAATTCTCTTCGAAGTTCTATCATTTCCATCATTTCCACTCTGCATCTTTCTCTCTTATAGTTTAGACAGCTCCTGTTTTCTCAACCAGTCCCTACATGATATCTTTGGGGAGTCTCTTCGTGGTCCTGGTCAGTCTTCTCTAAACTCATTCCACAGTTAATGTGAGACCCCAGGTCAAACACAATGTCCTGGGTGTGATCCCCAGGACAGAATTCAACAAGGTGACCACCTTCTTCATTCTACATCAGGGGTAAGTCTTCTGAAAAGGGTCAGAGAGTACATATTTTAGGTCTCATCGGCCATGTGGTCTCTGTCTCAACTACTCAGCTCTGCCCTTACACAGGGAAAGCAGCCGCAGACAATACACACAGGGCTCCGATCCAATAAAGCTTTATATATGGACACTGAAATTTATATTCCATCTAATTTTCACATGTCAGGAAGTAGTATTCTTTTTATTTTTTTCCCAACCATTTAAAAATGGGAAAACCACTCTGAGGTCATAGGCCATGTAAAAACAAACAGCAGGCCAGATATGACCCATGGGCTGTGGCTTGCTGACCCTGTTTTAGATGATACATTCACAGCAATGCAGCCTGTGATTGTACTGCACAGCTACAAACAAACAACCCAAAAGCTACTGACTCACATTCAACCTGCTGTCAGCTTAAAGCCCTTTGGACCTGTGCTGGGGTGTGTCTCCCCATCTTCTGAAGGGAAGAGAGGGCCAGGGGTTTCACTCACTCTCAAGTTTCCCGGTGGAGAGGCCTTCCTGGAGGTGGGGTTCTGGCTCCCCTACTACCGCCTTTACTCCTTCCTGAAGGTGAGAGATTGATCTGAGTGGCAGATTTTTTTAAAACGGCATGCCCAGCTCAGCCCCTTTCACCCCACAGACCTGCCCGCACAGAAGGAATCCTTGGGCCTGCCCTCTCCTTGGGAGGGAGGCCTAGAACTTTAGGACAGAGTTCAGCTTGGGCACTGCTAGCAAGCCCAACTGGCCACACAACTAAGACACATGGATTTTATGTCACTGAGCTGACTTAGAAAAATATATTTTTAATCTCTGACATCTGTATCTACCTTTCAGTCCAGAACATGGGAAGGGAAACAAAGGGTTATCCAGATCATGTGGGCCAGTTCTGGGATCTTTAGACCCAGGCAGGACCTGACATTTATCTCTGCTAGATTTCATTACTGATTTGGCTCACTGCTTTGACCTGCCAGGGCTTTGGTGGCATGTGGTCTGGTTCAACTCTCAGGCCTTTTGCCCTGGGGGTGACTTTTCCATTACTCATAATCATTTGGGCAGGCACCATCACTAATAGTTACTAATCCTTTTGATTGGTCTCCCTTCCCCAGTTCTGTTTTCTACTCCACAGCCAGTGTGGGTTTGTTTTTTAAACATTCGATGGATGTATCATCTCCTGTGCAAAACTCTTTACAGTGCAAAACTCTTTACAATGTAAAACTCTTTCCATGGCTTTTCTCATTTGTAGGAAAGACCCACATCCTGCTAGCCACTGATGTCAGCTGGAAAGGACCCTAACAAATTGTCAGAAAGGTAAAAAATGGTCATTACCTATGGTAGCATCCTAGCCAGAGACCTCAGGAGCTGGTTCTTCTGTAACCAAGAATACTAGTGACAGTCAGTGGCTTATAAAGCCACAATTCACCCCATAACCTCTCACCCATCCCCTGGGAACAACTGAGAAGTCAAGATTTGCCCCCCTGGGTTCAGTGTGATCTTGCTGATGGGACCACACTGCCGAAGCCTCCTTGGCCACCTCCCCGCCCTAAGTCTTTAACCCCTGTCTCCTATCATGGACTCATATACCTTTACATGGGCCTATAGATCTGCTCTCCTAAACGGAGACCAGTGGCTTCAAAAATAACCTCATCAAACTTTATAGAACATTGCTACTCAAAGTCCACAGGACAGCAACATCAATACCATCTGGGACTTCTTAGAACTATAGTTTCTCAAACCCCTTGGAAACATAATCTGCATTCCATCAAGACCCCCAGGACCCTGGCCCTGGCTCCAGTGGATTTTCAGATTTATTAGGCTGGGGCCCAGGTATCTTTTTTAAGCTCCCCAGTAATTCCAACATTGCCAGTGTTGAGAAATCCTGCTATAGAGTAATAGCATCCCCTACCCTTAGCTGCTTCTGTTATCTCAAATACATCATCAGATGCCAATCAATTTCCAAAGTTACCATTAGGAGAAATCAGGCCAGATAAAGAAAAATCTTACTGGTCAAGTAATCCAACTAAAAGTAAGTGGTGTGTCTGTTTTGTGCCCGTTTCCCTTTGGCCAAAGTAAGCGGTTACTTTTACTAGTCACAGCTGTTGTTTTTCTATGGCTGGAAGCTATGCCTATCTAAAAAGGAACTTTTCTGAAAAAAAAAATTTTTTTTTCAGATTGAGTCTCACTCTGTCGCCCAGGCTGGAGTGCAGTGGCATGATCCGCAACCTCTGCCTCCAAAGTTCAAGTGAGTCTCCTGCCTCAGCCTCCCAATAGTTGGGATTGCAGGCACCTGCCACCACACCTGGCTAATTTTTGTATTTTCAGTAGAAATGGGGGTTTTACCATGTTGGCCAGGCTGGTCTCGAACCCCTGACTTCAAGTGATCCACCCACCTCGGCCTCCCAAAGTGCTGGGATTACAGGCATGAGCCACCGTGCTTGGTCAACTTCTCTGAAATTAATAAAGAAAGGAACCTGACCATTACCCTGGCCTCCAGGGAAGGTGGCCAACTCCTCCTGGTTTGCCTGGGACTCTCCCAGTTTTAGCACTGAAAGCCCCACATACTGGCACATCTCTCAGTCCAGGCAAGCTGGGACAGTTGGTTACCCATGCCCAGTCCCCACCATGGTCTGACCCTGACCCCTCCCTCTTCTTTCACCTCCTCCCCTTGCTCCAATATGAGGAGTGCCTTCACTTCCTCCTAGAGCTCACGCCTGCCTCCCTACCTTGCTTTGCCTGTACTCTTCCCTCTGTCTGAAACATTCTTCCTTCTAACCATGCCCTAGTTCATTCCACTCATCCTCCAGCTCTCAGCTCAAACATCACTTCTCTGTTTCCAACCCCCAGGCTTGAGCAAATCCCTGTTTTCCTCTCTCATAGCACACGGTGTCCTTTTCACAGCACTTGTCACAGTTTACACAATTGTGTTTGTGTTTGATTAGCGTCTGTCTCCCTGCGTAGACAGTAAATGCCTTAAGGACTGGGACTGACTCTGTTTTCACTCTGCTTTCTGAGTGCCTAAGTACACAATAGAGAGTTAATATATATTTCTTGAATGAACGAAATGAATCATGTAATCAGGATCCCGTCCATGTGTCTCCATGAGAGAGACTGCCAGCTTCCCCCAGGGTCCGTTCTCTCCTCCCATCGAGATTAAGCCCTGAGTTTGGGCTGGGCACATGGCTACTCAGATAAAGGCTCATTCCATCGTCCCTGGGTGCTGGGTACTGCTGTGTGAGTGAATTCTGGCCAAGAAGTTGTTGAATGTGCAACTTTCAAAAGGGCTTATTAAGAGGGGTGTGTTCCTTGCCCTTTTTCCTCCCTATTAGCTGGAATGTAAATGTGATGGCTGATGCTCCAGCAGCCATCTTGTACCCAAAAGTGACAGTAAGCATTGAAGCCAGGCATAGTGGAGAAACAAAGTGGAAGGAGCCTGGGGCCCTGACACCGTGGAGATCATCCCAGCCCTGGGGAGCTACCTCTCTTTGATGTGAGAGAAATAAATGTATTCACCTATTTGGGGCTGTTCTGTTACTCCACCACACTTACGCTAACTAAGAGCCTCTATCCTGGTGGTCTCTTCTGACTTTTAATATGTATGTCAGAAATAATGAACCACCAGTGTGTTTTCTCTTCCCTTAATTACACCATGTAAATATAAAGCAGGAAGTGAGAATGTGAAGTGGTCATCTAGTAGGATGGTTTCAAGGTAGTGAAATGAGGAGGGAACTGAGGGAGTCAGGAACTCAGGGTCCAGTCCTAGACAGCTGAGCCATCTGGACCTCAGCTTCCTCCCCTGTGAGCAAACATAAGGAAGCCAGGCCATTAACTGCCATTTCCCTTCATTCTCCAAAGGCCTCCTTATTTTAATATGTTTCAGAGTTATGTTGGAGGAATAGTCACGTTGGGGCCAGGATTGGAAATAGTTGTGAAATAACTGACATTCAACTAAACTCAAAACATTACTCAAAGCTTGCACCACAGAAAAGATGCCCTAAGTGTGTATGGAAGATACATAAGATCTTGACAAACGCCAGCAAATACCCCGACCCTTGGAAGTTCATGCTGGGTCCTACAGATCTATTAAACCCGTCGACCCAAAGGCTAGTTCTAATAAAGAGCCTTATCCACAAGGGCCTCCATGGTGGTAATCAGCTTCAAAAAGGCTGCTAAATGGGGAGGAAAAAGGAATATCAAGGAGACTGGGAGGGAAAGGGAGATGTAATAGGCTCCAAAATTCAAAATTCAAACAAATGAATCAATTACATATGGGAGAAGATGCAGCAAAGTGTGAAGAACAAGACAGTACAAGGTAGGTCACCAAGCACAGACTCTGCAAGTCCTCTATCATGACAGTCAACGAACCAAAATTGAGTCTAACAAATATTTAATACTTAAAAAACAAAAATAGAGGGATATACCATGGATAAAACTGATCTAATAAGCTCTCTCTTGATTCAACGGATTTTTCTTTAGATCTCCTAGGAAGGAATCAATATGCCCAAGCCTTGCACTGCTTCAGGTACAAAACTGTGGGACCCAACATGTATATTAATCATTTCATTGGCTATGTTTCCATTTCAAGCTGAGCAGCCAACCTAACCTTAGCTACAAACCAAACTCCAAGTTCATTTTGTAAACGCCAAGTAAAATGACAAATTGCTGATCTCATCCACTGACATGAGTGCCACCAGCCCTTCCTATCTAGACGGTGACTGGTTACATTCAGCCCATGCTGGCACTGGCTTGCCATCTCTTCCACTTCCCCTTCCTATCAGCCATTCTGCTTGCTCCGCAGCATTTCGACCTGTCCACGTGGTGCATTCGGAAGACACACAGCACCCAGTCTTTCTTAACTCTAGAGAGTTCACAAGCAAGTTGAGGCCTTCTCGTCACAGGTCAAAAAATACAACCCCAAAGTATCAGGTGTTATTTTAAGACCTAGGGACAGATTCTCTCATTACCAGGCAAGAAGGAATTTAGTTCACTTCTCTTAAACTTGGAGACTAAATGCTACAGAGAACAGCCTATGCCCTGGCTTAGAGGACAGACACAGACTGTTCAAAGTACACGCTCCGATGAGCTTCCACCATCATCAGCTCCACTGCCCACCTCCATTCCTGAGTCATTTGGAACTGGTTTGTACCCACCGAGGCTGTCCCAAGCCTAGAAAGAGATGAGAGCTCATCTCCACCGTGGTGGGTACAGGACAGGGAGGTATGCTTTTTTTTTTTTTTTTGAAACAGTGAACGCTTGATGTTTAATGAGATTTTCACTTCTGATTTGAGGGAAGAGTCTCTTGAGAATGACTTCCAACTACATTATCATTCCCTCTCCTAGAAGACTAACCCTAATATTCATTAACAACCAATAATATGGCAAGAGGAGAAAGAGCTGAGGTATTTATCACTCCCACTGTTAGAAGACTCACCCTAATATTCATTAATAACCAATAATATGGCAAGAGGAGAAAGAGCTGAGGTATTTTAGGTAACTTTGTGTCTATCCAGGAATTCTACAGACTTGATGTCATAGTAACATGGTTAAATCAACAACAAAAGATTTACTATTAAATTCTTAATTTAGAGATTCATCAAGCATAGCATTTTATGTGCTACAGTTTCTGGGATTTTTGTTTATTACCTAGGAATCCCAGCAACAGTACTAACAGGCAACAGGCTTTTGTCTCCTAGAAATGAACATAAACATTTTATCATCCTCTTAATTTAAACATGAGGCCACCTGTCTATTCTGGCTCCAATTAAATGGGAAAGTAGAAAAATGGACTATTACTAGCATAAAAGGTTACTGGAAAAATGAGAACATATACAAAAACTTTCTGTTGATTTATTTAGAAGCACCATTTAAATCTTCTTCCAATAAATTAATTACAAATCAGATAAATGTGTATGCAACCTCATTTTGAAAACAGATTGTCTTACCAAGTAGCTGAACATGTACCAGAGGACGCACATGGACAGAAGAGAATGGAAGGATTTACTAACCAAACATATTAATCCAATAATTCCTCTAAAAATTAAGTAGAGACTTTAATAGCCACGTATGGGGAACCACTAAGCTAGGAAGTTTTAGCCCAGTAATAAAAACTTTTTCATAATCTCTCTCCTCCTGTACCCAGACCTGCAAGAGTTGTCTCAAACAATAACAACAGTATACAAATGTTAACCCAATCTTAATTCAGAACAGCTTAAATGTAATAAGGTAACCTTGGAAACTATGGAGAGCTCTCAGGTAGAAGCTAGAACTCTGTTTCACGTGACAGAAGCAGACAGATTGTTAAGAATCTGTTATGAGTGGAGTCCCATGCCAGGGCTTACCCTGGCCACCACTTACTAGCGGAAGCCTTGAGCAAATTCTGTAGCCGTTGTGAGCATCACAGAGTGGTGATTGTAAAGATTATATAACACTATCTATGGTCAGTGTCTCCGCATCTAGCACCCTAAAGAAAATCCAAATGCCAACTGTTTTTGTGACAGGGACAAGCACTGGGTGCTACAGGCACATAGGAGAGCACACCACTCCAGGCCAGGGAGCCAGCCAAGGCCTCCCAGATGAAGCTAAGTCTACCCTGAGACCCGAGCCAGAGAAAAGGTCATTTTCAAGTTAATAATTATGCCCAGTCAAGACTTTCTACTGAGATAAAATACTTGGAACCAAAAAAGTTACATTCTATTTGATATTTATTCATCTCATAGAAATGTAACAGTAGAAGTATAATAGGACAAATGGGTGGCAAAACAACAACAACAACAAAATCAACTATGGACCATTTGGTTTTAAGCATTCTATTGTGGGTGCCTTTAACTGCAATGCTTTTTTTCCCCCACAGCCCTCAAACTATTTTTTAAAGAAGGGAAATATTTCTCTCGACAGTTACAACTAGCAGCTGCTAGTTGTAACTAGCAGCTCTCAGGCCTCTTTTCCTTGGCACACACTTTCTACCACCAGCGCCCCCTCTACTCCTCCTTCTCCTCCTAGAGAGTAAAGACCTTGAAGGCACTTGTTCTAGAATAAGGTCACAATTCTCAGCACACTTTCGGCAGTCCATGCGGAGGGAATGTTTGCGCCCACACTTCTCATCGCTCCTTTTGCCACCCGACCAATCACTGGGTTATTAACAGTTCCATCTGCCTACTCACCTTTTGATCACAGAAGTTCCACCAGGTAAATTCACCTGCCTGTCTAGTGATTACCTGCCACTGCCCATGGGAACACGCCAAAGCCTGCTTATGGTGGCTCAGAAACATCTGCTTCATACATACAGTTGTGCCTACTTGAATGGCTTTGGATTAACAAAATCCAGGATATCGAGGAATGTATCTTTCATTTAGCAGACACATCTACATAGGAGGTGGGTAACCTTGTACAAGTTTGTGTGTGACTTGGTTTCTTCAAATAAGGTTAAAAAATAACAGCTACTTCATAGTAGAAGGTAATATTAATAATAGTAGTGGCAGCTAACATTTGAGTGCTTACTCAGAACCACAACCAACCAGTTCTAAGCATTTTCCATGTAATAAATGAACTAAGACACAAGAAGCACCAAAAAACATTAGCCATTACCATTATTTTTACATTTTTGATTTAGCATTAAACTCTTTCCTCCAAACAAAACCTTACCTAGAACAGCAAAAAACAACAAAACAAACATAAAAGTATACAGAAACAAAAAAGCAGAGCAACTCCAAGTATAGCTGGAGTGGGTGCGCCGTTCCACACTGGGCATTCCTATTCCCCCAACACCAGCCCCTAAGAACCTCCAATGAGTCCTGTGGTTCCTGAAATCATGGCTGAAATGTGAATGTTACCACTGAACAGATGGACAGTGGTGGAGAGAACCACAGCAGAGCTGAGCCAATCAAGACAGTTAATGGCCCGAGTCTGGACAGATGTGGGAAGAGCAAGGAAGAGTGTGGGGTGCACACATTCTTCCTGCAAACACAGTGGTTTGCCTAAGGTGTGCTGGCGACTGTGAGCTTATTCCACTCTATGACCACTTCTCCCTGCCTTCCTAATAGATGACAGCATCTTCTCTGGGCACTCCACTAAGTGATCTTCCAATGTTTCTTCGATGCATCTAACATTCTGATTCAGACAGTCTTTCCGATAATATTATGCAGAGATGCTTAGTCCATGATTTTCAATATCCTAACATACCCTAACACTTTAAAGAAGAAATAGTAAAAATCAAACAAAAAAACCCTCTTCTATGGGTTTTCTTCTGTTGTCTGGTTTTACTGTCAAGTGTTACTTGCTGTTATTTCGAATGCTAAAAAAGTTGTCCCTATACTAGCTTTGACAACTGATTTTAAAACTGGTTTTATTTTTGTTTTGCCAAACACCACTGGCAAAGAAGGGAAACTATGCTTGTAAGTCATCAGAAGTTATGTTTTGGAGAAAAAAGTTTTCCATAATCTGATCCTTGAATCACATTCTTCCTCTGCTGCACACCAACTGCAGATCCCACAATTGGAGCAGAGGAAAGAATCTCTCCCTGGGCTCGCAGCGCTGGCATGCATTGAATTTGGTGCAAAGAAAGGAAAAATTCCGGGTGATGATGTTAAGCCTGGAGAAGGCACCTTTCTGCCTCCTAAACCAGCCTTTCCAGCTGTGCTCCTGCCTCTATTTCCAATTTTTGTTTCTCTGCCAAACTAAGGCAGGGAGGAGAAAAGAAAATAACATAACAAAAAGTTCAAATGAATACACCCATAGGAAATATGTGGCTAATTTTATAATAACCCAAGGTGCAGAAAGGTTGAAAAAAATGAGTTCATTCTCCAAACTTTTGAGAGTGGGAGGTAGGACAGAGTTCTTCTCCACTGGGAGGGGCTGCCTGGATCAGCTAACTGGAGGCTCTCATTTTATGGATGAGGACACATCAGAATGATGTCCTCTGACTCCCAGAAAGGTGGTGTTTCCACTGCACCCAACAGTTTGCTCTGTGAATTAAAAGCTCATGCTGGGACCAAAAACAGCAATTCATAAACAATCCCCGCACCTGCCAATTTGCCATAATCACTGCAGTTCCTGCAGCCCAAACTGTGTGTTTGGGAAACGGAATCCTCCCAAAATCCACTAGTGGGCTCCAGACAAATATAGACACAGGAATGTGTTCCTTCAAAACCAAGCAGCAGCTATGCTCATCTTTCTCGGGGCTGGTTAGGAAGACATCCTTTGTGGACTTCAGAGGGGGAGAGGACCCCGCTACCGAGCCAGCGGGTGGAGACGTCGAGACCCAGCACCTGACTGAACTCCCAGGCTGTGCTGCTGCCCTTGTTGGGTGATTTTTTTTTTTTTTTTTTTTTTTTTTTTTGGACAGAGCCTTGCTCTGTCGCCCTGGCTGAGAGCGCAGTGGTGCAATCTCGGCTCACTGCAACCTCCGCCCGCCGGGTTCAAGCAATTCTCCGGCCTCAGCCTTCCGAGTAGCTGGGACTACAGCTACTCGCCACTATGCCCGGATAATTTTTTGTATTTTTAGTAGAGACAGGGTTTCACTATGCTGGCCAGGGTTTCGCTATGCTGGCTAGGCTGGTCTCGAACTCCTGACCTCGTGATCCGCCAGCCTCGGCCTCCCAAAGTGTTGGGATTACAGGCGTGAACCACCGCGCCCGGCCCCGTCTGGGTGAATTTTTTTTCAGCCAGAGTATTCTGTGTTGTTAGCAAGTCTCGACTGCCGCGAAGGTGTGCGCCACATCCTCTGCCAGCAGGGCGCGAAACGCAACTCCCTCCGTCAGCGAGTCGAGCTCCCCGAGAGGACACGGGGCCCCGCGGGTCCACGCGCCCCGGGCTCGCTCCCAGGCGCAGGGCGCGACCTCCGCCGCTGCCTGGGCTCCCCGCGCGGCTCTGAGGGGACCCCGACCCCAAAGACCGGCATTCTTCCAGGAACCTGCGTTTCCTGCCCGGGCAGGCGACCTAAGCAGCTTGGCCTCCCTTATTCAAATGCTACCCCGTCCCCGACAGCGGCTCGACCCCCGAGAGGGGGTGCAGCCCCGCCCCACTCCCGCCCGGCTCAGGGGCGCGCTCCAGCTCCCGGGCTCCAGGATTCCCAGCCCCCACCAGGCAGCGAAGGTGGCCGCCGAGGAGGGCGCGTCCCTGGCTGCCTGCGACCCCGCCCGCCCTGACGGTCCCTGCTCGCGCCCCCCGCCCCGCCCCGCCCGGCCCCGCCCGGCCCCAGGCTCACCTGCGGCGGGAGCGCCAGACCGCTCCCGCTCCCTTGCCCGCGTGGGGCTCCTTGGCGCCGCCATGGCGGCGGCGCTGCGGACGGGCGCTGGGCCTCGGCCCGTGGTCTGCGGTGGTCTGTCAGACGCGACGGCCGCCCGCCGGCGCCCGGGCTCGCTTCCCTGAGGCGGGCTGGGGAGGGCGGGGGAGGCGTAGGGCGGGGATGGGCACCGACTGACGCGCCGGGCAGCCAATCAGAGGCCGGGGAGGGGGAGGAGCGGGCCCTAGAGGGGCGGGGCCTCCGCACGCTGTCGGGGCCGCGGGCCCCAGAAGTGCGGAGGCGTCCGAGGCTCGGCAGCGGTGCGGGAAGCTACTCCTGGGGTCCAGGCGCGTTCCTGAGGCTGCTCCCCGGGAAACATCTTGGGAATTCCACTTGGGCGGATCCGGCGACCTCCTTGGCACTTTTCATCGAAGGCCCGTTGATTGGGAAGCACAATCGCGGAGGGCCGGCTGATGAGGGCGAGGAGCCAGTGCGGTTTCCCCACCGCGGGCAGGTTGCTGCGCGATGCTGCTCTGTTACTGCCGGGGTGGGCGAGCCTGGAGTCCAGATGCAGCTGTCGGCCCAGGGCCTGTTCGCTTGACTGGGGAGATTTTCTAATCTTTCTTCCCCCGCTGGGTCAGCAGAACGGGGTTACACTTACTGAGAACTCACAGTTTACTTTGGGAGCGCGAATATGTGCATTATTGACAAAACTGTCCTCTTATAGAATGATTTATCCAAAGGAAAAAATATGGGGAGTAGTTTACAGTAGAATAAACAGCCCAAAAATGAAAAGGCGCTCACCTTGTTGTTCTCCCCGCACTCTGCCGGTCAGATGGGCCTTTTCCAGAAGACAAAGGAAGAAAATGAAAATCCTGTTGAGCACTTCCTTTTTCTCCAATATACACAGTTCCAGAGACAAACTGACTGCATGGGAAATGTTTTGGCATCTTTTGAAAGAGAAGTTCCATAACTAAAAAAAGATGTGAGAAACAGCCTGGAATCTTGTGTGGCTTCAGTAGCCTCAGGGCAATGTCCACAAGTAATTGGATCGCTTTCCTCCCTTCGCCTAGTCTCAGAACACAGGTCTTTGGCCACTCCAGTGAGATTCTTTATCCCAGCAACAACAGTTAACTTAATGCCAAGCATTTACTGACAGCTGGCATCCAGCCACATGCTTTGATATATGGCTTTTACATGCATTGCTTCATTTAATCCTCACTTGCCCATGAGGTAGGCACTGTTATTATCTCCAATTTACAGACCAGGAAACTGAGGTTCAGGAAGTGCTAGTGCATAGTTTGAACCTAAGTCTGAACCCTCAACCACCCGACCATTCTTCAATGCATGATTCACAGAAGATAATAAAAATGTTCCCAAACTCTACTGCATGTTTAGAAAATAATCCCTTTTATCTAAATCAGATCTTTGACATTGATGGGTAGTTTTCTACAACCATAAACCATCGCTTGCGTGTATAGAGCCACGTTACTCATACAAAATAAATGACTTAAAATTGTTGCGCCTAATTAACCTAAACAAGGGTATGAGCAGTGACAAGTACAAATTGTCTATTCTACAAACTAGAAATACCAGGACTAATTTCTTGCGGTATAATAAAACAAAATTTACTTAGTCCTTTAACCACAAAACAAATTAGCCAGTTCCCCTTCCCTCCTCCCACAAGATAATATTTATGAATACAGCTGTTTGTACTTGGCCTAAAATCCTGTCAATTAATTCACATTTAGGATTTTGGTTGCCTGTAATGTTCATTGTTACTCCAAAAGCTGAATGAGAGGCCTCTTAGTGTGGTACTTAACGACCAAACTTTGGAGCCAGACTGCCTAGTGTGCCTTCATACAAGCCATATGGTCTTACATAAGTTAGTTAATCTTTTTGTGCCTGTTTCCTTATCTGTAAAATGGAGCGCCTAAGAGTATCTACCCCATGGGATTTTTATGGGGGTTAAATTACTAAATATGTGCAAAACTCTTACAATACTTGGCACATAAACATCATATAAAGACGTATATACATGGAGATTTCTAATTGGCTTTCTGGTGATTACATGAGTGATTACATGTCTGCACAATTACGAAGTTATTTTTTAAAAATACCTAGTTCATGAGCTCTTTGAGGGCAGGAACTCTGACCTAGAATCCCTAGAACCTAGCTCAGAGCTTAAATATGTATGAATGGGTAACTTGAGAGTGTGGTGTGATGCCAGCTGAAAGTCATGCTGAACAAAGACCCCTGCAGCAACAGTCTCAGCTGAAATGTGGACGCAAATCATCATACTTGCCAAAACATCCACCTTAGAACTACCAGAAACAGGCAGTGCCTAGCGTTGTGCCCAAAAGCCACCTGATTGTGACTCTGGAAAGCTCAGAGTGATTTAAACTACGGACAATGGTTACTCCAGCTAGTTGCATGAGGGTTGTGGTATGACCCAAATCAGAAGAAAGAAAAACTGGCCAGTATTTCCCAGCAAATATTTAATTGGAGTTTTTGTTTTTATGAGGTTTTCTTGACCATTTGAACTCTGAAAATGGAATGTGAACATTCAGAGCCTTTTAAGGTTCACATTGCAAAATGCATTTTTGGGGGGGGGGGACAGAGTCTTGCTCTGTCGCCCAGGCTGGAGTACAGTGGCACTATCTCAGCTCACTGCAACCTCCGCCCCAGGTTCAAGCGGTTCTCCTGTCTCAGCCTCCAGAGCAGCCGGAATTACAGGTTTCTACCACCATGCCCAGCTAATTTTTGTATTTTTAGTAGAGGCAGGATTTCACCATGTTGGCCAGGCTGGTCTCGAACTCCTGAACTCAGGTGATCTGCCCACCTCGGCCTCCCAAAGTGCTAGGGTTACAGGTGTGAGCCACCATGCCCAGCCCATTTTAACCATTTTTTAAAGTACAGTTTAGTGGCAGCCTGAAGGTCCCAGTGTGGGGATAGACAGAAGCCCCTGCCAGTGCCCGCTGGAAGCTTCAGGGCTCTTTGCGCTACTTCTGTGCCTGCTGTGCCGGCCCCCTTCTTCAGAGTTCTCCTATTTCTCCCTGTTTAGGCTTCACACCTTGCCCCTCACCATTCCAGCCTTGTCCCACTTAATTTCTTAGCGTTGCCTGTGAAATGTCAACTTATCTTGGCCTCACGCCACTTGCAGTATTTGTTCACCTTCACACTGGGATGCTGGAAGTGTGGCATCTCACCCATGCCCTGGACTGGCATGTAGCAGGGTGGTCCACACTTCTACAGCCTCTGCTCATCCAAGAAGAAGATCATACTGTGTCCGGAATTGGCAGGTTCTTGGTCTCACTGACTTCAAGAATGAAGCCACGGACCTTCGCGGTGACTGTTAACAGTTCTTAAAGATGGTATGTCTGGAATTTGTTCCTTCTGATGTTTGACGTGTTCGGAGTTTCTTTCTTCTGGTGGGTTCGTGGTCTCGCTGGCTTCAGGAGTCAAGCTGCAGACCTTTGCAGTGATTGTTATAGCTCTTAAGGCACTGCGTCCAGAATTATCCATTTCTTCTGGGGGGTTCGTGATTTCACTGGCCTCAGGAGTGAGGCTACAGACCTTCCCAGTGACTGTTACAACTCATAAAAGCAGTGTGGACCTAAAGAGTGAGCAGCAGCAAGATTTACCGCAAAAAGCAAAAGAACAACACTTCCACAGTGCTGAACACGACCCAAGCAGCTTACCAGTACAGGTTGGGCAGCCTGCTTTAATTCCCTTATCGGACTCCACCCACATCCTGCTGATTGGCCCATTTTACAGAGAGCTGATTGGTCCATTTTATAGAGCACTGATTGGTCCGTTTTACAGAGAGCTGATCGGTCTGTTTTGACAGGGTGCTAATTGGTGCATTTACAATCCCTGAGCTAGACACAGAATGCTGATTGGTGTATTTACAATTCTCTAGCTAGACCTAAAAGTTCACCAAGTCCCCACTAGATTAACTAGACACAGAGCACTGATTGGTGTGTTTACAAACCTTGAGCTAACACAGGGTGCTGACTGGTGTGTTTACAATCCTTTAGCTAGACACAAAAGTTCTCCAAGTCCCCACTAGGTTAGCTAGACAGAGAACACTGATTGGTGCGTTTACCAACCTTGAGCTGGACACAGAGTGCTGATTAGTGCATTTACAATCCCTGAGCTAGACACAGAGTGCTGATTGGTGCATAGACAATCCTCCAGATATAAAAGTTCTCCAAGTCTCCAGCAGACTGAGGAGCCTAGTTGGCTTCCCTAGTGAATCCTGAGCTCTGGCCGTGGGCGGAGCTGCCTGCCAGTTCCAAGTAGCAAGCCGGCACTCCTCAGCTCTTGAGCAGTCGATGGGACCCAGCGCCGCGGACAGGGGACGGCGCCCCTTGTGGGAGACTCCAGCCGCTGGGGAGCCCATGTGTGGCAGGGTTGGGGCATGGTGGGCTGCAGGTCCCAAGCCCTGCCCCCATGGGTAGGCGGCTGAGGTCCCCGGGGAATTCAAGCGTGGCGCGGGCAGCCCGCGGTGCTGGGGAATCCCACGCACCCTCCGCAGCTGCTGGTGCTAAGCCCCTCACTCCCAGGGCCGGCGGGGCTGGCGGCGCTGGCCGGCCGCTCCGAGTGCGGGGCCGCTGAGCCTGCATCCACCCAGAACTAGCGTGCAGCCCCAGTTCCTGCTGGTGCCTTTCCCTCCACACCTCCGGCAAGCAGAAGGAGTCAGCTCCGGCCTCTGCCAGCCCAGAGAGGGGCTCCCACAGTGCAGCGGCAGGCTGAAGGCCTCCTCAAGCGCGGCCAGAGTGGGCACCAAGGCTGAGAAGGCGCCGAGAGCGAGGGAAGGCTGCCGGCACGCTGTCACCTCTCAATACGTGGCCTTTCAAAAATCGCTGGGTTCTAGCTGGGCACGGTGGTTCACGCCTATAATCCCAGCACTTTGGGAGGCCAAGGTGGGTGGATCACCTGAAGTCAGGAGTTTAAGACCAGCCTGGCCAGCATGGTGAATCCCAGCTATTCTGGAGGCAGAAGAACAAGAATTGCTTGAACCTGGGAGGCAGAGGTTGCAGTGAGCCAAGACTGTGCCACTGCACTCCAGCCTGGGCGACAGAGTGAGACCCTGTCTCAGAAAAAGAAAAACAAAAAATCAGAGTTCCTGGGAGGTGATTTTTTTTAGGGGTTGGTTTCCAAGTGGCCCTGGAAGCTGGGTTCAAATCGTAGAATGTCATTTATTAGCTGGATGACCTGGAGCAAGATACTTTAAACCCTTTTTGCTTCCATGTCCTTACTTATATATTAGGAATAATAATAGTACTTACCTAAAATGGGGCTTGTAGAGTTGATTCAATAACAGCATGTAGAGGCTGGCCCTTTGTAAGTGCTCAGTTAAGTGCTGTCATTGGCACCTATTGACGTCTATATACTGTCCTCTATTAGAAAAGTTGACGCTGACTGATTTTGGTATTAAAGTTTTTGTAGTTATTCAGGGGCTTCGTGTGAATAAGAAGCAGTGTATGCTTAGATACAATGCAAGAAGGAAGTGGAAAGATAAGGATTTCTCACATTCTAACTTTTATGGATATCGACAATGACGGCGTAATGTTTTAAAGACAATGGATGGTCAAATACCCTGCATAGCTGGGCAAGGTGGCTCAAACCTGTAATCCCAGCTACTCAGAAGTCTGCCACAGGAGGATCACTTGAGTCCAGGAGTTCGAGGTCACCTTGGGTGGTACAGTCAGACCCTATCTCCAAAAAAAAAATTAAAATTATCCAGGCATGGTGGCATGCATCTGTAGTCCTAGGTACTTGGAAAGCTCAGATAGGAGGATCACTTGAAGCCAAGAGTTTGAGACCAGCTTGTGCAATACAGCCAGGTCCTATCCCTAAACAAGAATTTAAAAACTAGCCAGCAGCCTGGTCAACATAGCAAGACCCTGTCTCTATGGAAACTAAAAAACCTTAAATAGGCATGGTGGCAGGGACCTGTAGTACCAGCTACTCAGAAGGCTGAGGCAGAAGGATTACTTGAGCCCAGGAGTTTGAGGCTGCAGTGAGCTATGATCATGCCACTGCACTCTGGTCTGGGCAATAGAGTAAGACCTTGTCTCTAAAAGTAAAAATAATAATAAAAAATTAAGACATTTTTCTAAAGAAATTATGTAAATGGATAAGGAGCACATAAAAAGATGTTCAACACCTCTAATCATTAAAGAAATGCAAGTTAAAACCACAATGAGATACCACTTCACACCCATTAGAATGGCTACTATAAAAACAAAAAACAACAACAAAAAAGAAAATGGCAAGTGTTAGAGAGGATGTGGACAAATTGGAACCCTCACTCATAGATTGAGAATGTTTTCCACTGTGAAAAACAGTATAGTGGCTCCTCAAAAAGTTAAATGTAGAATAACCATATGATCTGGTACTCCAGCCTGGGCGACAGAGGGAGACTCTGTCTCAAACAAACAAACAAATAAAAATAAATAAATATGCTTTGAATTTTATTAATAATAAAATAACTGTAAAATGTGTTTTGAATGTGTACCATAATCTTAGTCAACTAAATTACAACACTGTCCTCTTAGTCATTCACACCTCAGTGCCACCCAACCTTGGCACTTTCTAAGAGCAGATGTTGACTGGAGGAGTGCCAAGAGGGCTTAGGAGCTGCCAGAGGGATTGAGGAGGTCAGCTTAGAGCCATAAAGGGAACTGAAAGATGTGGGGGTGGTGTGTGTGGAAAAGAACTTCATGATTTTGAGTAGGTCCAGACCAGAACTTAGCATTTCCTTAATTTTTCAAAAATAATTTTAGCAAATTAGATGGCTTCGCTCCTTCTCACATTCTTGACACCTATACTGCCTGCAGTTTGCATAGAGCTGTGCTCACTCACCACCTCTGACCTTTGACCTTGTGTTTGCACTGCCTGGGCTGTGCTTTTTTCTCCCCTTACCTGGCTGGCTCCCATTGGTCCTTCCTCAACCTGCTCTCCTTGGGGAGGCAATTCTGGACCACCCAAGACAAGCTGGAGTTCACAAGCTGGCTTCTCTGCCCTCCCAGCTCTGCCCACTATTCTCACTGCACCTAGTGCCCTGCACCTAGTACTCTGAGACATAACTTGTTCAAATTCTTGGCCGAGCATGGTGGCTTATGCCTGTAATCCCAGCACTTGGTGAGGCCAAGGCAGGCTGATCACTTGAGATCAGGAGTTTGAGACCAGCCTGGCCAACATGGTGAAACCCCATCTCTACTAAAAATACAAAAATTAGCTGGGATTGGTGGCGGGTGCCTGTAATCCCAGCTACTTGGGAGGCTGAGGTGGGAGAATTGCTTTAACCTGGGAGGCGGATGTTGCAGTGAGCCGAGATTGTACCACTGCACTCCAGCCTGGGTGACAGGCTGAGACTCTGTCTCAAAAAAAATTAAAATTAAAAACAAAAATACTCCATGCTTGACTGTGAGCTCCTAGAGGGCAAGGACAAAGATCTCAGCCTCCCTGGGTGTTCTGCACAATGCTTGGTAGCCATTTAATGAGTGCTTGCTGAACCAGGAATGAGGTCTCTTCAAGGTCCCACTGCCCACTTTCCTCCTCCTCACCGTGCTCTTGAGTCTGCAAATACATTCCTTGGCTTCCTTTACAAGTGGACTCGGTACACAGACATCCTTGTCAACAAATTCGCCTTCTGAAGGATGACACTTCCTCTTTCATGCTTGGTAGGCTTGTTAAGATTTCAGGGACAGCAGGACCCTTGCCAAATGAAATGTACAAATGAAAAGACAATTTTGCCAAATAATCTGACAACTAAGTAAAAATACATGGAGAGATACAATCTCTAAAATCTTTTGGTTACTTTACTGGGCTTGCAGCTCCAGTTAACCAACAAAACAAATTTCTTATGTTTTTGTCAAAGCAGAACAAGCAGCAGTCTTTCTGGCTTTGCCACCCCCACCCCACCCATTTTTAAAAATAAAGCCAAGAGTGGGAAAGAAAACCAGATTGCTCTTTTTTCTCTGAGTTGTCTATTTGTTTGTTTATTTTTTATTTTTATTTTTATTTTTATTTTTATTTTTATTTTTGAGATGGAGTCTCACTCTGTCCCCCAGGCTGGAGTACAGTGGTGTGATCTCAGCTCACTGCAAGCTCCGCCTCCTGGGTTCACGCCATTCTCCTGCCTCAGCCTCCCAAGTAACTGGGACTACAGGTGCCCACCACCACGCCTGGCTAATTTTTGTATTTTTAGTAGAGACAGGGTTTCACTGGGTTAGCCAGGATGGTCTCGATCTCTTGACCTCATAATCTGCCCGCCTCGGCCTCCCAAAGTTCTGGGATTACAGGCATGAGCCACTGTGCCTGGCCTGTTTGTTTATTTTTTGTAGTGACTGAGTCTCACTATGTTACCCAGACTGGTCTTGAACTTCTAGCCTCAAGAGATCCTCCTGCCTCAGCCTCCAGAATCACTGAGATTAGAGATGTGACCCTCTGCACCCAGTTAAACTCATTTATTTTTGAGGATCCCAGGGGCTGGCACTCTTCATTAGTTGACTGCTTTTCTAGTCTAAAATTTTGCTTCAGGTTTGATCTGTGAAAGACAGCTGGCTGAGGAGAGTAAATCTTGGAAACGATTAGTTCTGGCCCTCCACCATCAACTACTTGAAGGACAGTGGAAAATCACTTATCCTATGGGGGCCTCCATTTCTTTATCTGTAAAAAGAATAGAATGTCCTGGATGATTTCTCAGACTCCGTCTAATCCAACAATTACGATTCTGAGATGAACATTTTCTCAAACAGGTTGCTTTAAAAACTTGTGGTGCATTTAAATGAATAAGTACCAAGCAACAATGAAAACTCACAGTCTCAAAAATATTGAGTAACACTGTGCTATGGTCTGAACATTGGTGTCCTCGCTCCCGTAATTCATATGTTGAAACTTCATCTCCAATGCAATAGTGTTAAGGGGTGGGGTATTTGGGAAATGATTAGGTCATAAGCGCTCTGCCCTCATGAGTGGGACTCAGTCTTTAAGAGGTTGAAGAGAGTGGCCTAGTCCCTTCAGCCCTTTTTGCCATGTGAGGACACAGCAACAAGGCTCTATCTATGAAGCAGAGAGTGGGCCTTCACTGGACACCAAATCTACTAACACCTTGATCTTGGACTTCCCAGCCTCCAGAACTGTGAGAGATATTTTCCTATTATTTATAAATTGCCCCATCTGAGGTATTTTGTTATAGCAGCCTGAACAGACTGAGACACATTGGAAAGACATTTTGTTTGTTTCCTTTTAAGAAGAAATGCTATTTTCTTCCATTAGTATTGCTGCTGTGTAAACAACAGGGACTTCTGCAGCCTTTGGTCATTATGAGGAAAAGAGTCTGCCTGATGAGGAAATGTGCATGGAGGAAGTAGAAACAAGAGATGGGGAAATGGCCTTGGTACATTGTTTGAGCTCCTGGATTTAGCCATACCTGAAGCAGTATTACTCTTTCAGTTGCAACTGACATAATACTAATATAGTGTAAGCAGACAAATTTCATACAAAAATATTTCTGTACAAAAAAACTTGGAAGAATAAGCCCCTAAATATTAATTATTATCTATGGGTAATGGGGTAAAAGGCTACTTTTGCTTTCTTCTGCATACTTTTCAGCATTTTCCAAACTTTCCCAAATTATTTACTACTGGCCTAATTTTTAAATGTTATTTTAATGCGCTGTCCCCTAAGAAACTGTGGGAACTTTGCTGTGTTGTAGAGAATCCTGCCTCCTCTGGTTTGACCCTTTTCACTGAGTAACAGTTAAGATTTCATACACTATTGTATCTTGTGAAGTGGGTCTTTGTTCAGCCCCTAAATGCTATAATGGTGTTGGCAAACTTTCTGTAAAGGGCCAGGTTGTAAATATTTGAGGCTTTGCAGGCCATATACTGTCTGTGACAAGCAGTCAACTTTGCTGTTGTTGTGGCACAAAAGTAGTTGTAGATAATTTGTAAATGAATGAACATGGCTAAGTAAAGTTTGTAAATGAATGAACATAACTAAGTAAAGTTTATTCCTAACTTTACTTAGGAATACTGAAATTAATTTTTTTTTGAGACACGGTCTTGCTTTGTTGCCTAGGCTGGAGTGCAGTGGTGTGATCATAGCTCACTGCACCCTCAAACTCCTGGGCTCAAGCAGTCTTCATGCCTCAGCTTCTGTAGTAGCTGGGATTATAGGCATAAGTCACTGTGCCCAGCTTAATTCTAATTTTATATAATGTTCACATGTCATCAGATATTCTTCTTCTTTTTCAACCATTTATAAAAGTAAAAACAATTCTTAGCTCATGAGCCATACAAGGGCAGATGCCAGGCCACATTTTGTCCTCTAGCCATAGTTTGCTAAGTCCTATTCTATACTACTAGGATGTCTCATTGTATCAGCCATCACTGCATTTCAAATTTCCATGACCTTCTGGGTTGAGTCTCCAACAGGAAATCAGGCATGGTTTTTCAGCAAGCCTCATGGACTTGGGGGTTGTTTATGATGTCTGTGTCTCCTCTGGATTTGTGCTTCCTTTTACTGAGATGCTTATAGGATCTTCCTCTTTTTCAACCTTTATATTAGAGTTAGCATCCCTATACCTTTGCTCAAGACAGCAGCCATAGTCAATTCTCAAAGTTGTCAAAGCCCTATTTTGGCATCTAAGGTTGAATATTCCTATTTTGAAGAACTTTAAAGGATGTTTTGTTAATTGCTGCCAGACTGGCTTTCTTCTCTATAATGACCCCTAGGTGAGAGAAGTTTATTGCTCTGCCAAAAATATTAAGTAAATGACAAGTCAATGACAATTTACATTTTTAGAAAATATTCGATTTCAGAATACTTTTGAAGTTTCATTTTAAGAAGGAAAAGAAGAGTGAAAGAGTTTATTTTGGTTGCTATCTTGTGTCAGTTAATAATGTTTTCAGCTCTGACTTTTTACTTTTATTTTTCGAGACAGGGTCTGGCCCTGTTGCCCAGGCTGGAGTGCAATGGTGCGATCTCCGCTCACTGCAGCCTCAACCTCTTAGGCTCAAGCAATCCTCCTGCCTCAGCCTTCCAAGTAGCAGAGACTACAGGTGTGCACCACCATACCCATCTAATTTTTGTATTTTTTGTAGAGATGGGAGTCCCACTATGTTGCCTAGGCTGGTTTCAGACTCCTGAGCTCAAGTGATCCACTTGCCTGGGCCTCCCAAAATGCCGGAATTACAGGAGTGAGCAACCACACCCAGCCCATTTTCAGTTATGACTAACAACAAACTTAAATTAAGGTGGATAAACAAATATGGGTTTCAGGTCACAGAAAGTCAAGAGGCAGGCATTCTGGCGTTGCTCCTGCTTTTCAACCCTGTGACTCTTGGTCCTTCCAACATGATGGCTGTTGAAGCCAGGGAAGGAAGAAGGGGAAGAGTCAGCATTGGCTACATGCATCCTTCCATCAGATAGAGCAAATTCCTTCCCAAAAGCCCTCAGCAGACAACTGATTAAGTAACATTACACAGAATGGTATCATGTGACTATTCGGGCTGCAAGGGAAGATGAAAAAGCAGCATTTAGCTTTTTCAGGCTCCATGGTGGTAGGTGGGGGTGGAAGCTGGCAATAGAGAAGGGAGTTAGGAAGAGTTGTGGGGTTGATATAACATTTATATGATACTGAATAAAATTCCGATGTCACACAAAGCTTTTTTACCCTATACCATGGAATGCACAGACTTCATCTGTCTTGCTGACTGTCCAGCTCCTGGCACGTTGCAGTCACTCAATAAATATTTGCTGATTGAATGAATGAGTGAGTCAATGACAAGATCCCTGGGAAACTCATTGTTGACATTATCAGGTCATGATGTGACCTACCCTTTCTAGGACAATGCACTAACAAAGAGTCCTTTGGTTCACTCAGCTCCCTCCTGCTTTCAGCTATGGTTTAATGCTGCACCATATGACAGCATGCCCTTACACACAGCCCCACCAGTGGTCTCTGCCCCATGGCTTAAACCAGGGGTGTCCAAACTTTTGGCTTCCCTGGGCCACATTGCGAGAAGAATTGTCTTGGGCCACACATAAAATATACTAACACTAACGATAGCTCATGAGCTAAAAACAAAATTGCAAAAAAAAAATCTCATAATGTTTAAGAAAGTTTATGAATTTGTGTTAGGCCGCATTCCAAGCCATTGTGGCCCATGGGCCATGAGTTGGACAAACTTAGTTTAAACCCTTGTGAAATGCCACCTGTTCCCTAGTGCCTTTCTGGGGGGTTAAGAGGAGATGCACTGCTTCCATCACGTTGCCCAGTTCAGAATGAAGCTTATTTAGTGGCTACCTAGAGCCAGAAATCATGAGATGTATTAAGATCATAAGATGAACATAAGATGCACTAAAATCATAAGATGTATTAAGAAGATAAAGATAAAGGTAGGGAGGTGCAGAACAAATATTCATTTAGCCTTTCCTATGTTCCAGACACCATGCTGGAGATTATATGTGATTATTCAAAATTACTGAAGAGGAAGAAAAAGCTCACACAATGAACTGTGAGTCTTTTAGAAACATCATAAGTTAAATAAAACAAGATTAGGAAAATGTTTAATTACCAAATACTAAAAACTGGTAGAAAATGCTTAACAGTGCATTAAGAGTGCATTAATTACCTTTTCTACCCTAAATGACCAAAGCAATTAAAAAAGAAGGACATGGAAAGTCAAAGAAGAAACATCAGTAGGAAAAAAAATTGCGACACATTTTTGGATGAGAGAAGATAGAGAAAGAGTAACTGAGCAGAGAGAGAAAGCTTCCTCACTGAAGTGGCCACTATAGAGAAAACCAACAAGAAGAATAGCTAATAATAATCATGATAATATTTATTGGATGGTTATTATATTCCTGGCACTTCTCAATGCTTAATATGCATCATCTCATTTAATCTGTGAGATATAGATAAGTTTATTGTCTCCATTTTATAGATGAGGAAACCAAGGTACAGAGTTGTAATAGAATGCTTTGAAATGGACCCATTAGAAAACAAGAAAGAGGCCAGGCATGGAGGCTCATGCCTGTAATTCCAGCACTTTGGGAGGCCAAGACAGGCAGATTACTGAGGTTAGGAGTTTGAGACCAGCCTGACCAACATGGTGAAACCCTGTCTCTACTAAAAATACAAAAATTACCAGGGCATGGTGGCATGCGCCTATAGTCCCAGCTACTCGGAAGGCTGAGGTTGGAGGATCGCTTGAACTTGGGAGGTGGGGGTTGCAGTGAGCCAAGATGTCACCACTGCATTCCAGCCTGGGCAACAGAGCCAGATTCTGTCAAAAAAAAAAGAAAAAAGAAAAAGAGAGAGAGAAAGAGAGAAAGAAAGAAAGAGAAAGAAAGAAAGGAAAGAAAGAGAGAGAGAAAGAAAGAAAGAAAGAAAGAAAGAAAGAAAGAAAGAAAGAAAGAAAAGGAAGGAAGGGAAAGGAAAGGAAAGGAGAAAAGAAAAAAAACAAGAATGAGTTCTTAAAAATTAAAAATGTGTTAATTCAACTGAAGCCTTTAACAACGCCTGGCCCATCCACAGTAAAAATTTAATCAATATTAACTATTGTATTGGACCATTTACTTTCTGGTTCCACTTTTATTTTCCATCATTGTTTTGTGACCTATGCCTACTGTGAGTTGGACAAGCTTCCAACAAAACAACTTCCATCATTTTTTTGTGACCTATGCCTACATCTAAATCAGAGCAGCCCTCATATTACAGTCTTTTATTGGACAGAGGGTAGGACCTTAGAATCTTCAATTCTATTACAAACTTGAATCTAGATCCTTCCTTTGAAAGGAATTAACACTGAGGCAATGAAGCCAATTAATTTTCCTAAGGTCATGCAACAACTCAGTAGGTGCAACCAAGAGTAGAACCCTGGCCCTCTGGTTCCCAAGAGAATGGCCCTCTATCTGTCTTTTCTTCGTCCAGCCCTGAAGTGGCCATGCAGGGGGAGTCTGTTCAGCCTCTTTCTTTCAGGGAATGCCCACCTCTCCCTAGTTCCATGTCTTCTTACAGGGGATGCCAGTCATGGGTTCACCAGAGCACCCCTATTTCTTCTGGTCAAGAAGGGGTCACTGATCCACACAGGGCCAATTGGATCCTTCCCTGGGGTTGGAATATGGATGTTAGAAGACAGAAGTTATGGCTGGGCATGGTGGCTCATGCTTGTAATCCCAGCACTTTGGGAGCCCAAGGTGGGTGGATCTCTTGGGGTCAGGAGTTTGAGACCAGCCTGGCCTACATGGTGAAACCTCGTCTCTACTAAAAATACAAAAATTAGCATGATATAGTTTGGCTCTGTGTCCCCACCCAAATCTCATCTTGAATTATACTCCCATAATTCCCACATATTGTGGGAGGGACCAGTGGGATATAATTTGAATCATGGGGGCAGTTTCCCCCACATTGTTCTTGTGGTAGTGAATAAGTCTCACAAGATCTGATGGTTTTATTGAGGGTTTTCACTTTTGCATCTTCCTCATTTTTCTCTTGCCACCACCATGTAAGAAGTGCCTTTCAGCTCCCACCATGATTCTGAGGCCTCCCCAGCCATGTGGAACTGTAAGTCCAATTAAGCCTCTTTTTCTTCCCAGTCTCAGGTAAGTCTTTATCAGCAGCATGAAAATGGACTAATACAGTAAATCGGTACTAGTAGAGTGGGGCATTGCTGAAAAGATATCCGAAAATGTGGAATCAACTTTGGAACTGGGTAACAGACAGAAGTTGAAACACCTTGGAGGCCTCAGAAGAAGACAGGAAGAGGTGCGAAAGTTTGGAACCTCCTAGAGATTTGTTGAATGGCTTTGACAAAAATGCTGACAGTGATATGAACAATAAGGTCCAGGCTGAGGTGATTTCAGATGGAGATGAGGAACTTGTTGGGAACTGGAGCAAAGGTGACTCTTCTTATGTTTTAGCAAAGAGACGGGCGGCATTTTGCCCCTGCCCTAGAGATTTGTGGAACTTTCAACTAGAGAGAGATGATTTAGGGTATCTGGCAGAAGAAGTTTCTAAGCAGAAAAGCATTCAGGAGGCAATTTGGGTGCTGTTAAAAGCATTCCATTTTAAAAGGGAAACAGACCATAAAAGTTCAGAACATCTGCAGCCTGATGATGCAGTAGAAAAGAAAAACTCATTTTTTGAGGAGAAATTCAAGCTGGCTGCATAATTTTCATAAGTAACAAGGAGCAGAAGGTTAATCCCTAAAGCATTGGGGAAAATGTCTCCAGGGCATCTCATAGGTCTTCATGGCAGCCCCTCCCATCACAGACCCAGAAGCCCAGGAGGAAAAAATGGTTTCGTGGGCTGGGCCCAGGGTCCCCATGCTGTGTGCAGCCTAGAGACTTGGTGCCCTGTGTCCCAGCCACTCCAGCCATTGTTAAAAGGGGCCAAGGTACAGCTTGGCCCATGATTCCAGAGGGTGCAAGCCCCCAACCTTGACAGCCTCCATGTGGTGTTGAGCCTGCAGGTGCACAGAAGTCAAACATTGAAGTTTGGAAAGCTCCACCTAGATTTCAGAAGATGTATGCAAATGCCTGGATGCCCAGGCAAAAGTTTGCTGCAGGGGCAGGGCCTTCATGGAGAACCTCAGCTAGGGCAGTGCAGAAGGGAAATGTGGGGTCAGAGCCCCCACACAGAGTCCCTACTGCGGCACCACCTAATGGAGATGTGAGAAGAGGGTCACCGTCCTCCAGACTCCAGAATGGTAGATCCACCAACAGCTTGCACAGTGAACCTGGAAATGCAACAGACATTCAACGCCAGCCCATGAAAGCAGCCAGGAGGGGGGCTATACCCTGTGAAGCCACAGGGGCAGAGCTGCCCAAGACTATGGGAACCAATCTTTTGCATCAGCATGACCTGGATGTGAGACATGGAGTCAAAGGAGATCATATTGGAGCTTTAAAATTGACAGCCCTGCTGGATTTTGGACTTTCATAGGCCCTGTAACCCCTTTGTTTTGGTCAATTTCTCCCATTTGGAATGGCTGTATTTACCCAATACCTGTACCCCCCATTGTATCTAGTAAGTAACTAACTTGTTTTTGATTTTACAGGCTCATAGATGAAAGGGACTGGACTTGTCTCAGATAAGACTTTGGACTGTAGACTTTTGGGTTAATGCTGAAATAAGACTTTGGGGGACTGCTGGGAAGGAATGATTGGTTTTGAAATGTGAGGACATGAGATTTGAAGGGTCCAAGGTTGAAATGATATGGTTTGGCTCTGTGTCCCCACCCAAATCTCATCTTGAATTGTACTCCCATAATTCCTTTGTGTTGTGGGAGGGACCCAGTGGGAGGTAATTGAATCATGGGGGCAGTTTCCCCCTTACTGTTCTCATGGTAATGAATAAGTCTCATGATATCTGATGGTTTTATCGGGGTTTCCGCTTTTGCATCTTCCTCATTTTCCTCGTGCCACCACCATGTAAGAAGTGACTTTCACCTCCCTCCATGATTCTGAGGCCTCCCCAGTCATGTGGAACTGTAAGTTCAATTAAATCTTTTTTTCTTCCCAGTCTCAGGTATGTCTTTGTCCACAGGGTGAAAACAGAGTAATACATAGTGGGACATGGTTGAATCCAGGAGGCAGAGGTTGCAGTGAGCCAAGATCACGCCACTGCACTCTAGTCTTGGTGACAGAGCAAGACTCAGTCTAAAAAAAAAAAAAAAAAAAGAAGTGAGAAGTCACTTTTCACTGGGGTTGCTAGTTAGGGAGAATGTTTGGCCAAAATGGCCACAGCCATCCTATTGTGTTTAGTGTGACACCAGGCAGACCCAGGTAATGAAGAGAGAGAGACAGAGAACCTTGATAATGCACAGAGGATGGACAAAGGGAGTCCACAGAAGACAGTGGCGCAATTGGTACAGGAAACCAGAAGAGTCTGGAAGGGAGGGCTTCAGGGAGAAAAATAAAGTTGATTATTTATTAATACATTTGAGCATTTGGAAAATAATATCCTGGGTACCCGGTAGAGCTGATGACACACTTGGGAAAAAAATTAAATATGGGTACATAGAAAACTCAACATGGCAACAAAATGAGACAATGAACTCCAGGAAGAACAAACCGTTGTACAAAAAGGGAAACATTACATTACGCTTCTTGGCTCACCAATGGACAATATTGACATAGTCATAATAAGGTTAAAAAACTTGTGACATACTACATTGGTCAGATGAAAGGAGACAAACATGTGGGAAGGGAAGAGTAACAGAGACAAATTTTCATCTATTGTAATAGGAAGTCAAAAGATACTGTTTAAAATGATACGGAATAGGGCTGGGTGCGGTGCCTCATGCCTGCAATCCCAGCACTTTGGGAGGCAAAGACAGACGATCACTGAGGTCAGGAATTCAAGACCAGCCTGACTGACATGGTGAAACCCCATCTCTACTAAAAATACAAAAAATAGCCGGTGTGGTGGTGCATGCCTGTAATCCCAGCTACTCGGGAGCCTGAAGCAGGAGAATCGCTTGAATCTGGGAGGCAGAGGTTGCAGTGAACTTAGATCACGCCATTGCACTCCAGCCTGGGTGACACACCGAGACACCATCTCAAAACAAAATAAATAATTAAATAAATAAAATAATTATTTTTAAATGATAAGAAATTGGGTATATTATGTAGAAATACGAAAAGAAATACCATAAGAACTAGGTAAAACAGGTGAAATCTTAGAGCAAGAAGCTCAGGGGTTTTCTTGTTATAAGCTTTTTAAAAATGATGTGGTTTTAAAAATCATATGAACTATTATTTTATATGTATAAAATTATGTATATATAAATATTGGCATATATAAAAATTTCAAAAAGTATGTATTTTGAAAAAACATAACAGATAATTAGGAGTGGCCTCCATGACGTTAAGAATAAATCAATTATTTTATTCCTCCGTTAAAATTAGTCAGCAGATAAGCATAAGAACCAAAATATGCCTCCCTCGAGCACCAGGCTCTGCAAATACAGTGAAACTTAATGATACAGAGGAAAGAAAAGGCAAGAAATAAAGCACTTTTATTAAAAGCCACTTATTTGCAGCTTCATAGAAATGCAAGGAGAGGTCTTTATGGCGAGGGTGGCCCTGGAACTTCCAACTGATGAGGAGGCAGCCTGGGAGGTGGCCGAGGCAGATGTCAGCCTCATACCCTATACATCATGTTCAGAGCAGGGCTGAGACCTCATTACATAAAAATTTAAACATCTTTAAAATAATGACCATGAATGTGAGTGCATAAATCTACACCAGGGAAAACAGTTTCCATTTTGAAGGAACTTGATATTCTCAAGTCTTTTTTCCTTGCCACCATTTCCCATAACCCTTTATCATCCCAGCCCTCTAGAGTCCTGCTAGTAATGCAAGGGACATTTGTAATGCTATCAGCTCAGCCCTGAAGGCCAAGAGCATATTCTCGAGTTGCTTGAACCCTCAGAGAGGACTGCCACTTGCCTTTCTACTGAGGCTGAACTCCAGAATCATGCGGGCATTAGGACATGGGAACTCACTGGTCTAGGGCACCGTGTCTCACTACACCAGGAGGAGAATCCAATGAGGGCAAATGATTTGAATGAGAATTGCAGAATCCACACTGTGGAGTGTTGCTTATATAGTAATGTGGAAATTAGGACCATGCAGATACTAGTGACAGAATCCCAGTTGGAACTAGTCTAGGTTAAAAAGACAATGGATTGATTCGATTAACTGGAAAGTCCAAGGGGTAGCTCTGGCTCCAAACATAATTGTTTCCCAAAGTTCAGACAATGTCATGTCATTACTCTTGCAGTCTCTGTCTCTCAACACATCTAGGTTCCTGTGATCCTTAGCACACACACTCTCAAAAAAAGAAGATTCTCTCTCCAAGCAACCATGGTAATCTCCAAGAAAGGATTGTGGTCCCCCATTAAACATCACATACACACGCACACACACACACACACACACACACACACACACACACACACACACAATTCTGAACTAATCATTGCATATACCATTGTATGAAGCTAGCCTGGATCGTGAACCCAGAAGAGGAGAGTGGTGGGCCCTGCATTTGACAACTCACCCATCAACAATTCCCAAGTGGACAGCCCAGTTTGTTACCAGAAGAAAGAGGGAGGTATCACAGGCAGGCAGAAACTACAGAAATCCATGTAGTCCTAAAAAATATAACTTAAGCATACTTATGAAGTCAGCATAATTACATGTTTAATAGAGTGTTATTCTTGTATTAAGTAATAATTACTCCTTACTAGACAATCAGTGAAATCCATGGCCAGGAACACACCTCTATCCTGGGTCTGTTCAGATTGTCATCTTTTGTCATTCTGACCTGGTGGCGTTTTCTGATTTCCTAGTCATTCTCACACAACCATGTTCCAGGCCATCTACAGAGCTCTCTCCTACCAATACTGTGGCCTGAGATTTCTCAGTTTCTCTGTCTGCAATTGCTTGAAGTACATATTTTAGGGCCTCATTTGCTGTATTTCTGTAACTCTTGTTCTACCTATTCTATGAGCTTTCACAAAAAACCTTACAGAGATCAGAATATAGGAAAGCTGGCTTTTACCAAATATTTTAATGAATGATTTTGTTTGTTTTTGGTATTGAGGCCATTGGTTTTCTTAGCAGGCAAGTAGATCCTGTGATTTCTCACTTATTTTCTTGGACCCATGGCGCATTTCCAATGGTGCAACACTATCTCCCATCCCAATGCCATTCTACGATGCCACCTTGCCATCTCCCCTCCATCCCCCCAGCAAGAAGTGTAGTCTAATCCCACTTCTTTCATCTGGGTGGGCTGGTGACTATGTTGACAATACACACAGTATTGAGGAAGTGATGCCATGTGACTTCTGAGGCTGTCATAAAAGGTGATACGGTTTCACCTTGTTTTCTGGAATACTGGCACTTGGGTTGCTGAGCCATATTGTAAGAAGTCTGACCAACCTGCAGCTAGCATGCTGGGAGTAGGCTGGGGTTACTTGGAGAGGCTCATGTAAGCACTCCAGTTAGTAGGCCTTAGTCTTTGGAAACTACCCCTGCCACCCCGACCATGCCATGTGCCAGACACCTTCCTATAGTCTGAATATTTGTGTCTGTCCCCAATCCATGTTGAAACCTAACCCTCAAAGCGATGGTATTAAGGGGCTGGCCCTTTGGGAGGTGACTAGGTCATGGAGTGGGGAGCCCTCATGAATGGGACTGTGCTCCTATAAAGGAAGCCAGAGGGAGCTTCTTTGCCCCTTCTACCTTCTTATTGCCTCAGTTTCTAACTCCACAAAATGGGGATAATAGCAATACCTACTTATAGGATAGTTGGGAGTTAACTTACATAAACTTATGACTGGCACATGATCATCATTCAACTGTGTAATTGTTAGCTGTTTTTACTATAAACAAGTCCTATGTTTTACATTTTGAAGCCTTTCCTGGCTCTTGATAACTCAGATATTGCTGCTAAATCTAAAGGAATTGGTTTAAATTTAAGGCTAAATGTTAGAGTAGTGAGGGTGTGGCCCTGGTTTCCATCCTATAGGTGTGAGGTCATGAGGCTTCAGGGACACTTTATGCCCTCCCAGATGCTGCCACTGAAGTCTGCAGTCTGTAGTATCAATGCTTGGATCCTTTTAGAGCATTGGAATGGACTCAAATCACGCACGTTTCCATTCAATAATCTCAAAAAACAGTTACACAGAAACAATCTCAATATTTAAATTGGTGCCACATACCATAAAGCAAGGCTCAAAGAAGTCCAGACCCTTGACCCTTGAGGGAGGTGAGGTTGCCCAACCGACATCCTCCCATTCCCCATGCCACACTCCTGTGCCCATCTCCCCTCTTAGCTCACAAAATCAATACCCTGGCCCTGCTTCTTTTCTTTTTTGAGACGGAGTTTCGCTCTTGTTGCCCAGGCTGGAGTGCAATGGCGTGATCTCGGCTCACTGCAACCTCCAGTGCCTGGGTTCAAGAAATTCTCCTGCCTCAGGCTCCTGAGTAGCTGGGATTATAGGCATGCGCCACCAGGCCCAGCTAATTTTGTATTTTTAGTAGAGATGGGGTTTCTCCATGTTGGTCAGGCTGGTCTCGAACTCCCGACCTCAGGTGAGCCGCCCACCTTGGCCTCCCAAAGTGCTGGGATGACAGGCGTGAACCACCAAGCCGGGCTGCCCTGCTTCTTTTCAACCTTCCTACGTTTAAATTAGATCATTGCTTCCTTATCCCATGTGTTTCTCACCAGCTCACATTTCACAGAAGTTTTAGGATGCAAGAGACATCAGTCTCAGCTACTGGGGAGACTGAGAGTGGGTGACAGCAACCTCACCCCCGACACGGGCACTCCTGAGCAGATTGTGAATGAGGAGGGTGTAGAATCTAGGCTTCATGTGGTTTCTACTCTAAGGTGGCAGCGTGAACTTCTATCTTCTGGTAAGTAAGTCTGTCCACGCCCATTCCGGATTATACTTTACAGTTCGTTCCTCTCCTCATTGCCACCTTTGCAGCACGAAGCTATTGTTCTGGCCCCGACCATCTGCTGTTTTCCAAGGGAACAGCTTGGGCAAACAAAAGAGATAGCAGGTGGGGCAGGAAAAGAGACCTAATTACCCCCCTAACAGAAAACACAGGGCAAAGATGAAGGACTTCAGGCTGGGTTTATAATAGGATAAGAGCGTTGCTGATGGGAGGGAGCAGGGGCGACAGGGGTCTCTCCCTGTAGGGCCGACAGGAAACCAGAGAGGAACTGAATTTACCACACTGGGCACGGTTGGCTCTAACTGGTTTGCTCTGAAGCAAAGTCTTATAAAACATTTCAGCAATGACAAAAAGAGAAGAAAAACAGTGTACGTTTTGGAGTATTACTATGTCCTGTTGCCGAATATCCTAGTTATGCACAAAGGTTTTTTTTTTTTTTCTTTCTTTGCTTCCAAAAAAAACAAAAAAAGACAACTAACTGTCAGTGACCATAGAAATTCAACTTTGTTTTGGGGGTGGATTTCGGGCTTGTTTTGGCAAACTGGGCACAATCCCAGAAGTCCCTCCTATGGCTGCCTCCTCCAGTCAGTTGGAGCCCTCTATGTACAAAGACAAAACTCACAGCATCCACTTGCACAGGAGGAAATGTATTCTAAAGGCCTCTTTTCTTTTTGAAGATCTGCCTCCAAACCTCAACAGGTGAAAAGAATGAGAACCATCGTGATTGTACTAAGTTTGAAAACTACAATCAGAGGATTTTTTTTTTTTTTTGGTGGAAATCCACTCATGCAGCTTGAAAGGTCAGAGGTAAATGGGCAACTTCTGTAACTTACAGACTTTCAATGTAACAGGCAGAGTCCGGGTACCACGTAATGCCTCATGTGGTTAGAATTTCCTCAGAGAGACGCACAGACCTTCCACTTCAGCTAGGGCTGCCTTTTTTTTTTTTTTTTTTTTTTGAGACGGAGTCTCGCTCTGTCACCCAGGCTGGAGCACAGTGACGTGATCTCGGCTCACTGCAACCTCCACCTCCCAGACTCAAGCGATTCTCCTGCCTCAGCCTCCTGAGTAGCTGGGATTACAGGCACATGCCACCACAGCCAGCTAATTTTTTATATTTTTAGTAGAGATGGGGTTTCCGCCATGTTGGCTAGGCTGGTCTCGAACTCCTGACCTCAAGTGACCCGCCCACCTCGGCCTCCCAAAGTGCTGAGATTACAGACATAAGCCACCGTGCCCAGCATCTAGGGCTGCCATCTTTGATCTCTGCTGGGGAAGAGAAAGAAAGAGGAGAGGCTCCAGGTCTTCAATCCTAGGCAAGGAGAGGGGCGGGGTCCCGACACATGAGTGTCCCCTCTCCTTCCCCCAAGCCAGCGTTACACAACTGCAGTTGGTCAGAATATATTCAGCAGTTGAAGGGGAAAGGGGATCTTTAAGTGTAAACTGAGGCTGGTATACAGGAAAAGGAGTGAGGAGACCAGCCCCATCTTGGAAATGATGGGGGTTTTGTGAGCCCACTGTGTCCATAACCAGTGATGGCATTTGTGATAGCTGCCTGGCCTTCTGCTGCTCCAGCTGCTCCCTTAAATACCCAAGGTGGAAAGGAACAGATGTGAGGGAAGGAGGGTCCTAAAAGGAGTCTGCCATGTTAACTTAAAAAACGACATCTATAAATTTAGAAAGAAGAGGAGACTATATTTATCTTTCTCTCTCTCTCTCTCTCTTTTTTTTTTTATCTTGAGACAGAATCTCATTCTGTTGCCCAGGCTGGAGTCTGGCAGTGGTGCAATCTCGGCTCACTGCAACCTCCGCCTCCTTGGTTCAAGCAATTCTCATGCCTTTGCCTCCCAAGAAGCTGGGACTACAGGTGTGCACCACCACACCTGGCTAATTTTTGTGGTTTTTTTGGTACAGACAGGGTTTCACCATGTTGGCCAAGCTGGTCTCGAACTCCTGACCTCAAGTGATTCACCTGCGTTGGCCTCCCAAAGTGCTGGGATTACAGACATGAGCCACCACGCCTGGCCAGAGACTGTGTTTCTGTATTTCTTATAAGGGGTTACAGCCTGCAAGGTGGCCATCCCACAGGCTAGGAAGCACAGCGTTGGGCCAAGACCAGAGACAGGTACTTTCAAGGAGGAGGGGTTGGGGTAGGAGCTTTATGCTGAACAAGTTGGCTAACCATACATATTCAATGGGAGCTATGAATATTCATGACGGTGGTCCTGGCATATGTGTATTGAACAAACATGCATGTAACAGATGGCCCATGTTCACTTGGTGGTGGAGACTTAACATTTAAACATATTACAATTAGTCTGTGTACGTCAAAAGGTCTTTTCAGGACATGAAGATGTGCAAGAACACCATATCTGTAACCCAGCTAGGACCAGTCATGTCGGTGGTCTCTTATCAGATGAAAGTTTCTGAAATCAGTCTCTTGCTCAATCAAAACTGGAGTTCTGGCTGGTGGAACAGGAGTCAGTCAGTCAGCGTCTCTGAACTGAGGAGCTGTGATTATTCTAATGTTGCTTATCTCGAGGCTGGTGCTTGTTTAGCTGCTAGAAAAAAAGAAAAACCTTGGAGCAGTTAGAACATAGTTGACTGTTTAAGTGTAGGGGTGCGTGACTTAACCCTTGCCTGGCATGGCCTTAGGTCCTGTTCATAATTTGGAATCTTATTCTTACAAAGAGTCTGTTCAGTCGTCCTTATTGTTAGCAGTGGCAAATCCATATGGCCACCTCAATTCTTGCTTCCTCAGAAGAAGGAATTCCACCGAGGAGCATAAGGCAGAGTGAGAGACAGAGGCAAGTTTTAGAGCAGGAGTGAATGTTTATTAAAATGTTTTAGAACAGTAACAAAAGGAAGTAAAGTACACTTGGAGGAGGGCCAAGCAGGCAACTTGAGAGATTCAAATGCGACTTTGACTTGGGGTTTTTTATGTTGGCATGCTTCCAGGGTCTTGAGTCCCTTCTCCTCTGATTCTTCCCTTGGGGTGGGCTGTCTGCATGCACAGTGACCTGCTAGCACTTGGGAGGGGCCGCATGTGCTGTGTGTAGTACACAGGCTCCCTTGAGGCATTCTTCCCTTACCAGCCAAATGTCCCTAGAAAATCATATACCAGCCGGGCATTTTGGGAGGCCAAGGTGGGCAGATCACCAGGTCAAGAGATCGACACCAGCCTGGCCAACATGGTGAAACCCCTTCTCCACTAAAAAATACAAAAATTAGCTGGACATGCATCGTGTGTGCCTGTTGTCCCAGCTACTCGGGAGGCTGAGGCAGGAGAATCACTTGAACCAGGGAGGCGGAGGTTCCAGTGAGCCGAGATCACGCCACTGCACCCCAGCCTGGTGACAGAGGGAGACTCCGTCTCAAAAAAAAAAAAAGAAAAAAAAAAAGAAAGTCGTATACCAGTTAAACTCCGCCATTGTGCCTTTAGTGCATATACTTGAGCCCACTTGCCCAACTCCTGTGATCTTATCTGAAAGCTGCTGATCACCAGCTTCAGATGTTTTCCATTTATTGGGATACTGCCTTTCTCTGGCACTGGCTGTGACCAAATATTATTTTAGAGAGATAGTTTAACAACTACCTTACCATCACCTGATGGTTGCCTGACATTCCTGGTGGGGGCAGGGGCCCCTTCTGCCTTGCTTATGTCTGACTGACTACCTACTGTAACATTATGATTATTTATTTATTTATTCTTGAGACAGAGTCTCACTCCATCGCCCAGGCTGGAGTGCAATGGTGCAATCTTGGCTCACTGCAGCCTCCGCCTCCCAGGGTCAAGTGATTCTCCTGCCTCAGCCTCCCAAGTAGCTGGGATTACAAGTGCCCGCCACCACACCCAGCTAATTTTTGTATTTTTAGTAGAGATGGGGTTTCACCATGTTGGCCAGGCTGGTCTTGAACTCTTGACCTTAAGTGATCCACCTGCCTCGGCCTGCCAAAGTGCTGGGATTACAGGTGTGAGCCACCACACCCAGTCCCCAAAATATATTTCTTTGACATACTTTGAAATGGCTCTGCAAAGCTTTCTCTTGTGGGGAAAAATCTACATTCTGTAGAGGATCCCCTTCCCTTTCCAGGTCCTTTTTCTGATCCAGGAGAGAATTAACTAAGAGTGTGGCACCTTTTTAAGTCTGATAAGAAACATTTTACAATCTATTCTCTTGGAAGCCTGCTACCTTCATGTGCATAATAAAACCTTGGTGTCTACATCTTTTTATCTTAACCCAGACACTCCCTTTTATTGACTCCAGGTCTTTAGATAAAATCTTTGAACCAATTGCCAGTCAGGAAATCTTGTAATCCACCTATGACATGGAAGCTCCTCCCCCACCCTCTCCCCACCCCCCGCTTCCCCCACTTTGAGTTATCCCACCTTCCTGGACCGAGCCAGTCTTCATCTTATGTGTATTGATTGATGTCTTATGTCTCCCTAAAATGTATAAAACCAAGTTGTAGCCCAACTACCTTGGGCACACTTTCTCAGGACTTCCTGAGACTGTGTCATTGACATGTCCTTAACCTTGGCAAAATAAACTTCCACATTGATTGGGACCTGTCTGGGATACTTCTTGGTTTACGACACCCATGATGGATCCGTTCCTGTGCCCTTCGGGTGTCTGGGTACATCCTCAGCACCGCCTTTCAGTGTCAAGGAAACCCCAGCTGGATAGCCTTAAAGCAGCTTTAATGCTGCAGACTTTGAAGGCACCCCACAAGGACTGGCCCTCTGTTTTACAAAGTCTTCCAGTCTAAGTGCTTCCCAAACTGGAATCATTTGGGGGTTGGGCAAGCTTTGGAAAACCAAAACCAGATTCCAGCCCCAGAGATTCTAAGGTAGAGATTGGAGTGGTACCAGGGTTTCTGTGGTTTTAAGTTTCTAGGTTATTGTGATAGGCAGATTCTCTGTTTAGAAAGTGTGAACCAGACCGGGCACGGTGGCTCACACCTGTAATCCCAGCACTTTGGGAGGCCAAGGTGGGTGGATCACGTGGTCAGGAGATCGAGATCACCCTGGCTAACACAGTGAAACCCCATCTCTACTAAAAATACAAAAAATTAGCCAGGCGTGGTGGCGGGCACCTATAGTCCCAGCTGCTCAGGAGGCTGAGGCAGGAGAATGACATGAACCCGGGAGCCGGAGCTTGCAGTGAGCCGAGATCGCGCCACTGCCCTCCAGCCTGGGCAACAGAGCGAGACTCCGTCTCAAAAAAAAAAAAAAAAGAAAGAAAGAAAGAGTGAACCAAAGGTTAGTTGTAATTCATATTCTTTAGGCTTATTTTTCAGGCAGCTTCAGATTAATGGCTAGGGTGGGGTGGGGTAAATGTCTATCAGGTGACTAATCCTTTTGAGATGGCCAACACTTCTGAGAGGATCATATCAATATTAATAAAGATGTACACACAAGCTGGCCTGTGAAAGGAGGATGAACAAACCAGAAAACTCAAATTTACCACATCACACAGGCTATTTCCCTCACAACTACTATAGATCTGCCATCCCCCTGAGGATTATAATTTACTCATCAACACAACAATGAAATTCAATGAAAAACCTTCATAAATATACATTCTTTTTCATTGACCAGAAGTTACAGACATAACATGCAACAAATAAGACAGTACAGTATCCTCAAAAAGAAGATTTTATTAAGTTGGGATATGGCATTTGGGTATAATTTCATTCTCATAAATAAGAGTATTTATGTTCAGGAGATTTAAAATCAATTTTTTAGGGGCTGATATTCCTCTTAAAAAGGTAAGATTGTTTACACAGATGCTTGTGGAGTTTGTCATACCAGCTGTATTAGTCTGTTTTCACACTGCTGATAAAGACGTACCCAAGACTAGGTAATTTATAAAGGAAAAGAGATTTGATGGACTCACAGTTCCATGTGGCTGGGGATGCCTCACAATCATGGCAGAAGGCGAAAGGCACATTTTATATGGCAGCTGTCAAAGAGAGAATGAGAACCAGGTGAAAGGGGTTTCCCCTTATAAAACCATCAGATCTCATGAGACTTATTCTCCACCACAAGAATAGTATGGGGGAAACCGTCCCCATGATTCAATTATCTCCCACAGGGTCCCTCCCGAAACATGTGGGAATTATGACAGCTACAATTCAAGATGAGATTTGGGTGGAACACAGCCAAACCATATCACCAGTCAAGATGATGAGAACACAACTGTTTTTGAAAAGCAAAATCCACACAATAAAGAACAAAATCATGTATCCAACATTGTGCTGGATGTTACTTTTCAAAAAGTGAGAGTTCATAAAAATCAATTTAATTTTGATTAATTTTGATTATGGGGGCTAAAGAGACCCCGTTCCCTTCCCCCTTAACAGACAAGAGAGTATGGATAGCTGCACTGCCCAAATTTAAGATCACACTGAATTAGGACAAAGGAATTTTTTTAACTGAACTTGCTGTTTGTTCTTGGTTTTTTCAGTAATATCCTCCTTAATTTTCACATTGGCTAAATGAATTTTCAAATACAGATATGTGAGTGTAAATATTCTAGGCAAATATATCGGAAAAAAAAAAGCAGGCAGGCACTGCCCATCTTGAACCCGCTTCTAATAGAATGCATCTTTTAGACTTTGTATTGGCTACGCTGCAGGAGCAGCATCATGTGAGGGCAGAATTTTAAGACCAAGTTTGGGTAATTCACCTCTTCTTTCCAGTTTCTTTGTGAACTTGGTCACCATCTCCAGCCCAGTACAGTACAAGCCCTCTCGTGAGTGACTTACTGGAATAGCCAGTGCTCTCATTCCTTTTAAGACACACAGATGCTGCTCACAGTGTGCCACACACTCGCACTGGCTTGCCACCCTCCAGAACACCAGGCACTTCTGTCCCTACCAAAGGAGTTGAGTCACACACTTCCCAACGGTCAGCATCAGTTCTGATTATCGTAATTTTATAATTAATTTTTTTTGATGGAGTCTTCTTGAGCTGTTGCCCAGGCTGCGGTGCAGTGGCGCCATCTTGGCTCACTGCAGCCTCCACCTCCTGGGTTCAAGCAATTCTCCTGTCTCAGCCTCATGAGTAGATGGGACTACAGGCACCCGCCACCATGCCTGGCTAATTTTTGTATTTTTGGTAGAGATGGAGTTTCACCATGCTCGTCTCGAACTCCTGATCTCAAGTGATCCGCCCACCTCAGCCTCCCAAAGTGTTGAGATTACAGGCATGAGCTACTGTGCCCAGCCTATAATTCGATATTACAGAGCCACTGAAAGGTGATTACAAAAAAAGAGTTGCTTCTATGGCAATTAAGTTGGATGCTGTTGCTACAAATGAATGAGTCAATTAACAGGGCTATTAATCTGGGATGGTAAAGGCAATGGGATGAAGGGTTGGAGGGGAGAGTCCAACAAATCTATAATGATGCTATACTTAGACTGCTTGATAAATTCAGATTCTGCTGAAAGTCTGAAAATGGAAGACAGTGCATTTCAGGTGTGGCTATTTGGGAACAGTGATTTAGAAGTCCAATTAGCAGACCCAGGTGCAAAGAAAGGCCTTTGGTCTCACGTCACAAAATGGGAGAATAAATAGATATTTACATTAGTTAATGTAAAATGTATAAGCCACGGATACATCTTTCTTTGTTTCAATTCCATGCTTTAACTAGCTTTTACAATAGAAAATGGCTACTCTTGTAATTCTGTCTTAGTCCATTTAGGCCCCTATAATAGAATACCCAGACTGGGTGGCTCATGAACAAACATTTATTTGCCAAGTTCTGGAAGCTTGAAAGTCCAAGATCAAAGCATCAGCACGTTTGGTGCCTGTTGAGGGCCCACTTCATGGTTCATAGACAGCCATCTTCCCTGTGTCCTCATGTGGCAGAAGGGGTGAGGGAGCTCTCTGGGGCTTCTTTTATAAAGGCACTAATCCCATTCACAAGGGCTCCATCCTCATGACCTAATTACCTCCCCAAATCCCAATCTCCTAATAGCATCAAATGGGAATTGGGTTTCAACATACAGATTTTTTGGGGACCCAAACATTCATTGAAGAGCAGGTTCCAAGACTCTTCTCTAGCTCTGTTCTCACCTGATCTCCTGTTTGGTATTTCCAACACCACTAAGACCACCTCAAAGCTAACTCACTATGGGTTTGAATGGGAGGCAGATAGTATTAATAGTTGCCCTTTTACAATCAGACAGACATGGCTTCTATCCAGGTTTCATCATTCCCAGTTGCATGGCTGTGGGCCATTTACTCACTTCTCTAAATCTCAACTTCTTCATCAGGACAGTGAGAGTAATAACGGTTCCTACTTCATTGTATTCTTGTGAAAACTAAATGAAATGGTGTGAGTAGTGTTCAGAAGTGCCCAGCACCCTGTAAGTGCCTAATATATGTCAGTTATAAAAATAATGAACTACTAATTCATATTAAAAATATTATCTCCATGAGGTCAAGAGATTGAGACCATACTAGTCAATATGGTGAAACCCTGTATCTACTAAAAATACAAAAATTAGCTGGGCATGGTGGTGCACACCTGTAGTCCCAGCTACTTGGGAGGCTGAGGCAGGAGAATTGCTTGAACCCGGGAGGCGGAGGTTGCAGTGAGCCAAGATCGCGCCACTGCACTCCAGCCTGGCAATAGAGTGAGACTCCATCTCAAAAAAAAAGATCTTTAATTATTAATAATCCAATGACCTATTATAAAGTATTATTATCAATAATCCCAATAATCATTGATTATTGTTTATTAATATTATTATACATATAACCAAATGTGCATGTCAGGAACTAAGAAGGGTCTGAGATTTTATGCTACTTGCAAGCTAACAAATTAGTCTGCCTTAGTTTCATAGATGCTGGCAGAAGACACAATGCTCCTGGGTCAGAGACAAAGGACTTTATTATTCACAGCACTGCAGGAACTATGAGCTTTATGTTCACGCTGGTTCTTGTCCCTCCTAGTCTCATGGGGATGATGATGGCAGGGCCAGGTGGATGTCATATACACAGTAGATCTATGTCATAGCTGAAGGACTTTGAGCTTGAAAAACCTTGATTTTTATGAGGGGACTGCTAACAAATCTGCCCAACCTTTGCTCCAGCGGAAGATGTTATCTTTATAAGCCTGGTCAGGAAAAAATTTGCCTTCTGACACAATAGGAAACACTATCTTTATTTTCCAAAGCTGTTCACTATACCAACATGCCAGAAAAGATTATTCAAGATAAAAGCTATCATGAAACATGTAGAAACACCATAGGATGCAGCCACCCAACAATGTACAGGCTGTGTTTGTCATCTTGGTCTCAAAGACATTGTCCTAAGCCTTGTGGTAACTGTGGCATGTTGTGTAGTGAAGTATGTAGGCAAATAACTGGAATGTGATCTCCTTATCACACATGCAATGCTTTCCACAACATGCCTTTCACCTGTCTCTCCAGCCTACCCACCTGAAATGCACTCTCAGTGTTTCCAATTCTTTTATGTACACACCCCATTTCAGCTTGATGAAACCTTATGCAGCCCTTCAAACTCACTTATATGCTACCTCCTTCATGAAGACCTCTCTGATAGCCCCACTGCAACCAGATATTCTTTTCCATCACTGCACCTCCAAATCACTTTGTATCTCTCTTAAGACTCTTACTTTGCATTCATTGTGGTTTATTATCTGTACCTTATGCCCTTTCTTCAAGAGTTTATACACTCCTTTAAGGATAGCAACATGTAGATGCTTGGGGTCCAAGTTTTGTTCAGGGGCTCTGTAATATCAAGGTTTTGGGATGGCATCTGTCATTCTTTTGGGTTCTCCTCCTTAGCTGCACAATGGCTTACAGAGCATTAGGTATCAAGTCCTCCCCTAAGAGACCTCAGGCAAGAAAGATTATGTAGAGTTAAAAATTGTTCTGTTCATAATATTTCCTTATGATAGAGACTCTCTCCCCAAAACTCAAAACAGTGAGTTTGCCTCCAGTGTTCTCTCTCACCTGCTGTTGAAGACTTTTAGAAACTATTTACCACAGAACCATTTAAATTTTCTTTGAACCCAGAAATATTTAGCAAAATACCTGGTACTATAGGTGGCCAACAATACAATTACTATACTGCATTTACTTGCAAACAAAAAGAGCATAAGAAGAGATACAAGGATACCTCATTTTATTATGCTTTGCTTTATTACACTTCTCAGCTAGTTCTTTTTTTTTTTTCTTTTTTTACAAATTGAAGGTTTGTGGAAACCCTGCATCAAGTCTCTTGGCACACATTTTTCCAATAGCGTTTGCTCTCTTCATGTCTTCTCTGTGTCACATTTTAGTAATACTTGCAGTATTTTTAATTATCCCATTATTACTTTATATGTTAAAATAAGACTGCCCTGTTCTTATTTTATGGTCATGTTATGGTCATCTGTGATCAGTGATCTTTGATATTACTTACTATTGTGATTATTTTGGGGACACCATGAACCATACTTACATAGGATGGCGAACCTAATAAATGCTGTATGTGTTTAACTGCTCCACTGACCAGCCATTTCCCTGTCTCCCTCCCTCTCCTTGGGCCTCCTTATTCCCTAAGACATGACAATGTTGAAATTAGACCAGTTAGTAACCCCGCAATGGCCTCTAACTGTTCAAGAAAAAGGAACAGTCACACGTCTCTCACTTTAAATCAAAAGCTAGAGATGATTGAGCTTAGTGAAAAAGGCATGGCGAGAGCCAAGGTCAGTCAAAAGCTGAGTTAAACCAAAAGCTAGATCTCTTGTGCCAAATAGCCAAGTTGTGAATGCAAAGGAAAAATTCTTGAAGGAAATTAAAAGTGCGACTCCAGTGAACACACAAATGATGAGAAAGTGAAAGAGCCTTATTGCTGATGTGGAGGAAGTTTGAGTGGTCTGGATAGAAGATCAAACCAGCCACAACATTCCCTTGAGACAAAGCCTAGTCCAGAGCAAAGCCCTAAATGAAGAGCAAAGCCTTCTATGAAGGCTGAGAGAGGCGAGCAAGCAGCAGAAGGAAAGTTGGAAGCTAGCAGAGGTTGATTCATGAGGTTTAAGGAAAACAATCTGTCTCCATAACATAAAAGTGCAAGGAGACACAGCAAGTGCTGATGTCGAAGCTGCAGCAAGTTATTCAGAAGACCAAGCTAAGATCACTGGTGGATGTGGCTACACTAAGCAGCAGATTTTCAATACAGATGAAACAGCCTTCTATTGGAAGAAGATGCCATCTAGGACTTTCATAGCTAGACAGAAGTCAGTGCCTGGCTTCAAAGCTTCAAAGGGCAGGCTGATTTTTTTGTTGGGGACTAATGCAGCTGGTGACTTGAAGTTAAAATCAATGCTCATTTACCATTCTGAAAATCCTGGAGTCCTTAAGAATTATACTAAATTAACTCTGCTATGCTCTAGAAATGGAACAACAAAGCCTAGCTGACAGCATATCGGCTTACAGCATGAACATTTTAAGCCAACTGTTTAGACCTGCTTGGAAAAAAAAAATTCTTTCAAAATATTACTGCTCATTGACAAGGCACCTGGTCACCCAAGAATTCTGATGGAGATGCACAGGGAGGTGAGGGTTGCATCCATTCTGCAGACCATAGATCAAGGAGTAATTTCAACTTTGAAGTCTTATTATATAAGAAATACATTTTGTAACACTATAGCTGCCACAGATAGTGATTCCTCTAATGGTTTTCGGCAAAGTAAATTGAAAATCTCTGAAAGCATTCATTACTTTAGATGTCATTAAGAACATCCCTGATTCATGGGAAGAAGTTAAAATATAAATATTAACAAGAGTTTGGAGGAAATTGATTTCAACCCTCAGGGATGATTTTGAGGGTTTCAAGACTCCACTGAAGGAAAGAACTGCAGATATGGTGGGAACAGCAAGAGCACTAGAATTAGAAACAGAGCTTGAAGATGGGGCAAAACTGCTGCAATCTCATAAAATTTGAAGGATGAGGGTTATGGACTAACAAAGAAAGTGACTTTTTTTTCTTTTTCTTTTTCTTTTTCTTTTTTTTTTTTTCAGACAGAGTCTCGATCAGTCTCCCAGGCTAGAGTGCAGTGGCCTGATCTTGGCTCACTGCAACATCCGCCGCCTGGGTTCAGGCAATTCTCCTGCCTCAGCCTCCCAAGTAGCTGGGACTACAGGCGTTCACCACCACGCCTGGCTAATTTTTGTATTTTTAGTAGAGACGGGGTTTCACCATATTGGCCAGGCTTGTCTCGAACTCCTGACCTTGTGATCCGCCCACCTCGGCCTCCCAAAGTGCTGAGATTACAGGCGTGAGCCACCGCGCCCGGCCAGAAAGTGACTTTTTTGAGATGGAATCTACTCCCTATGAAGATTCTGTGAACATTATTGAAATGACAATAAATGAGTTAGATTATTACATAGACTTAGTTGATAAAGCAGCAGCAGCAGGGTTTGAGAGGATTGACTCCAGTTTTGAAAGAAGTTCTGCTGTGGGTAAAACTAGTAGCACTGCATACTACAAAGAAATCTTCCCTAAAAGGAAGAGTCCATTGATGTGACAAACTTCATTGTTGTCTTATTTTAAGAAATTGCCACAGTCACCCCAGCCTTCAGCAACCACCACCCTGATGAGTCAGCAGCTATTGGCATCAAGGCAAGACCCTTCACCAGCAAAAAGATCATGACCCACTGAAGGCTCAGATAATTGTTAGCATTTTTTAGCAATAAAGGATTTTTAATCAAGGTATGTACATCTTTTTTTTTTTTTTTATTTTTTGAGATGGAGTCTCTCTGTCACCAGGCTGTAGTACAGTGGTGCGATCTCGGCTCACTGCAATGTCCAACTCCTGGGTTTAAGCAATTCTCCTGTATCAGCCTCCCAGATAGCTGGGACTGCAGGCACATACCACCACGTCCAGCTAATTTTTGTATTTTTAGTAGAGATGGAGTTTCACCATGTTGGCCAGGCTTGTGTTGATCTCTTGACCTCGTGATCTGTCTGCCTTGGCCTCCCAAAGTGCTGGGATTACAGGCGTGAGCCACCATGCCTGGCCGGTATGTACATCTTTTTAGACATAATGATATTGCACATTTAACAGACTGCAGTATAATATAAACATAACTTTTATATGCACTGGGAAATTTTAAAAAATTGTGACTCACTGTATTGTGATATTCACCTTACTGTGGTGTTCTGGAACCAGACCTGCAATATCTACAAGATATATCTGTATTTTTAAAAAGTCATTGAAATTCCAAAGCTGGAGAGTTTAATCTTGGCTGCAGTGGTCAGTCTAGAATAAAGTAAGTAGCATTTGAGATATGCCTTGAAGAAAGAGTTAGAATTCAGTTGTTTGCACAGGTGAGGTGAGGGTTATAGGCATTCCTCCAGGAAGAAGGGAGAAGTATTACCCCCAGTCTAATGCTGTCACCTGAACACCTCAAGCCTTTGTTTACTGGGATCTCTCCTCCAAAAGCTCCTGTGGCTTGCTGAGTTGTAATATTTAGACGTCTGCTGAGACATCACCCGCTCAGAGAAATCTTGCCCAATCATCCTATCTAAAATAACCCCACCCCACTGCCATTTCTTACCCCCTTACCCTACTTACAATCACCTGAACCATATTTTCTTATTCATTTGCCCATAGTCTCAAAATACAATGATTCTTTGTATCCATTTGCTAGGGCTTCCATAACAAAATACCACAGTGTGGGTGCATAAACAATGTAAACTTATTTTCTCCAGTTCTGGAGGCTGGAAGTCCAAGATCAAGGCATCAGCAGGGCTGGTTTCTCCTGGGGCCTCTCTCCTGGGCTTGCAGGTGGCAGCCTTCTGGCTGTGTCTTCACCTGGCCTTTCCTCTGTGTGAGCACACCCCTGGTGTCTCTCCGTGTCCTTATCTTCTCTTCTTGTAAGGACACCAGTCATATTGGATTAGGGCCCAACTTAATAGCCTCATTTTCACACAATCACCACTTTAAAGGGCCCATCTCCACATAGTCCCATTGGAGGTACTGGGAGTTAAGGCCTCAACATATGAATTTGGGGGGATGCAATTCAGCCCAGAACACTCTTCTTTCATCTTTCCAAATATATTATCATCTCCCCTGCAGGGATATGGGCCACACAGGGACAGGGATTTGGTCTCTCTCATTGCTGAATCTCCAGTGCCTAGAACAGGGTCCAACACCCACCCCCTGCCACCCCCCCCACACACACACACACGCACACACTAGGCACTCAATGCATATTTGTTGAAGGACTAAACAGTGAATTAAAGGGATCCAGGTTCTTCTCATTTGACTACAAATGGTGAATCTAGCTTAATACTGGAACTTCCCCGCTCATGTCCAGATCTGCCTGATGTGTGTGGAGTGGTGCTGGCATGTGTTGCTGATGGCTCTGGTCCCTGCCTCTTGCTTTGGGTTGGACATTTCTGCATTCTGCAGCCTCCTGCCCTACTCATCTGGTGGCCCACTGCTCTGTCAGCCCTCAGTGTCCTCCCATGGTGGCATGCAAAAGAGCCTGGGCTGATGTATGTGTCCCTCAGGGTTGGTGCAGTCCCCAAGAACTTTCCGTCTGAATGCTTCCTTCTGCTCTCCCTAGGCTGAACCTGGAAAGCCAGAAACAAGCTTTCTGCTCAGGGATTGCCTTCCCCACCTTTCTGGCATACTTCGGAGTTTCTATTCATCCTGATGCCCCTGGGGATTTGACCTTAACAAGCAATGAAGTCTCTCTCCTTCCCCTTCTATCTGTTGGGACTTCCCTCACAGCAGATCCTCCTTGTTCCCTGCTTCAGCCTCACAGCATGCTCTCGGTAGAGGAGAGGCTACCAGAAGAGAAGGAGGAGGAGGAGGAAGGGGAGGAGGATGTGGATTAAGAGAAACAGGAGGAGGAGAAAGAGGAGTGGAAGAAGGGGAAGGAAAAGAGGAAGCGCAAGAAGGGGAAGGAGGGAGGGGCAGAGGGGGAGGAACATCAAGAGGAAAATTCTTCAGTAGGCATTTCAAAAATTGCTTCCTTGTTTCATCACGATGATGGAAACTTTCCTAATTGGGAGAGAGAAGTTGGTAAGGAAGAAGTGCAAGAGCCCTGAGCTACTTCTGTATCTTCCTCTTGTGGACCCAGGAAGGTTTCACGGGCAGCTCAAGCAGGGAGATCAGGCACCATCAGCCATTCTGACCACCCCAGTATTAGGGAAATTATGAATGTCCCACTTCCAACACCTGGAAGCATCAGCCACTGACCAGCTATGGCCCTCAGTCACCCGAGACCCAGAATAAGGCATGGAATTCCACCATGAACCATGTGTGTTTAAATGAGAAGGGAAGTCACTGAATCCAGATCTTTCTTTCTCAGCTAATGATCAGAAGTAAGTTTTGTGTGAAGCTTCAACAACTGTAAATAGTAAAGCATCATTGCTCTGACCTCAACCTGCTCTGAACTCTTCTTCTAATTAGATGTCTCTGGTTTATTCCTGTGGCCAAAGCAAGATCTCTCTCCAGATTTTCTAGGGTATTCTCCACCTTCAGCCTCCTGGCAAGTGTCCCACCAAAAGAAAATTGAAAAGTATTATGTAATGTTATCTTTGTTGAATGTCCTCTTTGAGGGGCTGCTGCCATTGATAGGCAGTAGCAGTACAAGGAGAAGCTCATGGTGCTGTTCGTACCTTTCCAAGTGTCCCTACCTAACTTATCTAGACGGCCATTGCTATAGATAGCAATTTATTGTGCTATTATAGATAGCATTTTATTATGCTATAAAATGTCTGTAAAAGGGGGAAAATAATAAAATTTCTAGCTATGAATGAGCGTCCCTACCATCTTTAGGGATGCTCATTCATAGCTTAACAATTTGTATGTGATGGGAAAATGCATTTGTAATTTTATATAATATTATAGCCCACAGAACACTGGGTATATAGCAATGAAAGTTGACTTCTTTGCCCCTGCTGTTGAGAGGATGCTTAAAAGTGTTACCCAGAATATGACACAAAATAGCCCAATGGGAGAGCCATTTTCTGCACAAACATTAAAGAGAAAGTGGTCCTGCAAACCCGTGTGGTCCTAGGCACACAGAAGAAGGTACAAACAGGACTAGAATAGAGTCTGTCTTTTTCTGGGCACACTGGTTATCATCAGCCTTCCAGGTTGATTTCTAACAGGACCCACTAAATCACTTGTGCAAGTTATTGTTTACGCATGTGTGTGAACTACTCAGGATTCTTGCAGCTGTGAGTGAGAGAGACATAGAGACATAACTCAGACTGGCATAAACTAAAACAAAAAGGGAATTTATCAGCTCCTGTTACTACCACGTCTGGGTTACTTCTGGCTTTAGACGGAGGTGGATCTAGAATTTGAACTGTGTTATCGCCACCCCCATCCCTCCCTCTTTAGCTCTCTCCTTCTCTCTCTCTGTTTTTCTCCACTTCACATCTCACATGTCTCTTCTTGGCCTCAGTTTTCAAATAGTTGGGGACTCTCCATATGGCTGCTCTAGACTCAATTCCCCTGGTTTAGCAACTGCATAGAAAGAACTGTGCCTATTAGCTCTGGTACAGAAATCCCAGGAAGAGGCAGGCCTATTTCAGTTTCCATACGTATCCTGTGGTTGCAAAGATAGAATACCCTCATTGGCTAGGACTGGGTCACCCAGGTGGAGAAGGGAGCTCTAGTCACATGGAGTAGGCTTCCCATAGTAATGAAGGGTTCTGTTTCTAGAATAAGTAGAGATGGCACACTGGGCAAACAGGGACAACATACTCACTACAAATGTCTATATAAAATTATTTGTTTACAATTCTAGGTTCTGGGTACAGATAGTCTCAGCTAATCTATTTTGTTTGTTTTCTTATTTATTTATGTGCTTTATGAAGACTCCATTGAGAAACTGTTATTTTAAAATATGCATCAGGGAAATCCTCAAAGATGGCTGACTAGCAGTGCCCAGTGCTTGTCTCCTCCACAAAGAAAGAACAAAACAAATTAGCCAGGTGTGGTGGTATGCACCTGTAATCCCAGCTACTTGGGAGGCTGAGGCAGGAGAATCTCTGGCAACTGGAAGGCAGAGGTTGCAGTCAACCAAGATCATGCCACTGCACTGCAGCCTGGGAGACAGAGAGAGACTCCATCTCAAAAAAAAAAAAAAAAAAAAAAAAAAAAAAAAAGAAAGAAAGAAAGACCAAAACAACAAATAAATAACTGCACTTTGAGTAGAGTGTCTAAGGGAGAATCCTGGAATTCATCAAGGAAGTGACAAAAACTGTCTGAAACACAGAAAGTTGGGATGGTAGAAGCATAGAGAGGGAAGCAAAGCACTCAGCCAGGATTGACTCAGAGTCAAGAGGGACTCCCTATTGCACAAAGGTAAGTGAGAGTTACCCAGCAGTCCTCAATACCAACATGAATGGTTAAAATCCTAGCTACAGGAGAGCACCACAGTCCTCACAGTCCCTGAGCCCAGCAGAATGAGCTGCCTGGAGTCCATGAGGCTGCATTGCTCTAAGAAGGAACTCATGCTACGTCCCTCCCACTCCCTGAGACCCAAGATGCCATTTTGAGAACAGATCTATGCTAGACTGCATCATGTCCTGGGGCCTAATAACCCCTGTATCTCCACATACCTGGGGTCCCACTGTTATCCCACCATGCTCACACAAAGTGTTGTGGTGCTACAACCACAGCTAGACACAGTGGTATAGCCATGTCTGCCACCGGAGACCATGCACACCACAAGGAACAGGAGGTCTAGCACAGCAGGAAGGCCACCCCTGAGATGTGGGGAGCCAATATATGTGCTCATCAGGGCCTGAGAACCAGCTTCCTGGTGATCCCACACCCTCAACCAGCAGAGCTGCCACATATACTCCCAGGGCAGGGACCAGCATACCTGGCACCTGCCACAACCAGCGACCCTGTCCCTTTGACTGGCAGAGCAGAACTACCCAGGGAACAGGTACTGCCCTACCCAGCACTAACTGTTGCTGGCAACATCACCCCCATGACCAGCAGAGCTGCCACACCTGGTGCATGTTCCCCTAGATTCTGAGAACTAGCTTGCCCAGCAGTCCCCATCTCCAGTAAAAACACACTACTGCCACCACAAACATCTGCAGTCTAGGCCAGTGAGACCACACACCAGTGATTGATTACAGCAGTGGAAATCACATGGAGACAATGCTACTGCACTACCAGAACAAAAGCCAAAGGGAGGGATGAGAGTTGTGATAACACAGTTCAAACACTAGATCCAGGCCTATAGAAAGCTGGAAGTAACCCAGACCTGGTAGTAACAAGAGCTGATAAATTCCCTTTTTGTTTTTGTTTATTCCAGTCTGAGTCTCTATGTCTCTCTCACTCACAGCCAACGCTATAGGACACATCTATAGGAAAAAGTCTTTCCCTATGGAAGCTACTCCCTTAAACTAGAAGAGGTGACTGTTCCACCAGATGCACAGATATCAACATAAGGACCCAAGAAACACAAAGAAGCAAAAACAAAACAAAACAAAACAAAAAACACACAAACAAATGAAACGAAACACAACACTTCCAAATGAACATAATAATTCTCCTGTTACAGACCCTAAAGAAAAGAAAATCTATGAAATACTAAGAAGAACTTGAAAATAATGATCTTTAGGAAACTCAGTAAGAGATAAGAGAATACAGAATAACAATTCAACAAAATCAGAAAAACAATTTCTAAACTGAAAGAGAAATTCAACAAAGATGGAGATACCATTAAAAAGAATCAAACATAAATTTTGAAGCTGATGAATTCAATGGATAAAATGAAAAATACAATCCAAAGCTTCAACAGACTAGATCAAGCAAAGGAGTTTTAGAACTCAAAGATAGTCTTTTGAAATAACCCAGTCAGAAAAAAGGAAAGAAAGAAAAAGAAAAGAAAAAAGAATGAAGAAAGCCTATGGGGCTTAAGGGATACCATTAAGCAAATTAATATTTGGAGTACAGGAATTACAGAAGAGGAGATGGAAACAGGCATAGAAGACCTAATTAATGAAATAATAGCTGAAAACTTCTCAAGTCGTGGGAGAGATATGGACATCCAGATCCAGAAAATTCAACAGTCTCTAAATAGATTCCACCCAAAAAGGTCCTCTCTAAGGTACGTTATAGTGAAACCGCCAAAAGTCAAAGCAAAACAGAATACTAAAAAGAGCAAGGGAAATATGTTAAGTCACATGTAAGGGGCTCTCTATTAGACTAACAACAGATTTGTCAGCAGAAACCTTATAGGCTAGAAGAGAATAGGATGATATATTCAAAATACTGAAAGAAAAAAATCTGCCATGCAAGAATATTATACCCAACAAATCTATCCTTTAGATATGAAGAAATGAAGTCTTTCACAGACAAGCAAAAACTGAGGGAATTCATCACCACTAGACTGGCTTTATAAGAAATCTTTAAGGGAGGCCTACATCTGGAAGTGAAAGGACAATTACTACCAGGACAAAAATATAAAACTATAAAACTCATTGTAGACCAGAGATACAAAACAACCAGAACACAATTCATAAAATGAAAAGAGTACATCTTCACTTATCAGTAATAACTCTGAGTGTAAATGGATTAAATTCCCCAATTAAAAAGATATAGACTGGATGAATGCATTAAAAAAAAAAAGACCCAATTATATCCTGCCTATAAGAAACTCACTTCACCTCTAAGGATACACAGAGACTGAAAGTAAAGACATGGAAAAAGATAATCTACAGAAACAGAAACAAAAAGGGAGAAGGACTAGCTATGCTTATATCAGATAAAATGAGATAAAATGGACTTTAAGTAAAAAATTGTTATAAAGAAAAAGATGGTGTTGGTTCGGCTCCATGTCCCCACTCAAATCTCATGTTGAATGTTGAATTATAATTCCCAATGCTGGAGGTGACGCCTGGTGGGAGGTAATAGGATCATGGGGGTGGTTTCTGATAGTTTAGCACCATCCCACTGGTGCTGTTTCGTGATAGAGTTCTCGAGAAATCTGGTTGTTTAAAAGTGTGTAGCACCTCCTCCTTAGCTCTTTTCCTCCTTCTCTAGCCATATAAGATGCGGATCCTTCCTCTTTGCCTTCTGCCATGATTGTAGGTTTCCTGAGGCCTCCCCAGCCATGCTTCCTGTTTAGCCTGCAGAACTGTAAGTCAATTAAACCTCTTTTCTTTATAAATTACCTCAGGTAGTTTTTTATAGCAATGTGAGAATGGACTAATACAGCTGATCATTATGTAATGAAAATAGATCAATACAGCAAGAAGATATAACAATTATAAATATATATGCATCCAACACTGGAACACCCAGATATATAAACCAAATATTATTAGACCTCAAGGGAGTAATACATTCCAATATAATAATCGTTGCAGACTTCAACATCCCACTCATCATTGAACAGATCATCTAGATAGAAAATCAACAAAGAAACATCAGATTTATTCAAGACTAGCCTGGCTAACATGGTGAAACCCCGTCTCTACTAAAAATACAAAAATTAGCTGGGCGTGGTGGTGTGTGCCTGTAGTCCCAGCTACTCCGGAGGCTGAGGCAGGAGAATTGCTTCAACCCAGGAGGTGGAGGTTGCAGTGAACCGAGATTGTGCCACTGCACTCCAGCCTGGGTGACAGAGCAAGACTCCATTACAAAAAAAAAAAAAAAAAAAAAGGAAGAAAGAAACATCAGATTTAATTTGCACTATAGACTCAAATGGCCCTAACAGACATTTACAGAACTTTTCATCCAACAGCTGCAGAATAAACATTTTCTCATTAGCACACAGAATATTCTCCAGGATAGACTTCATGTTAGAGTACAACACAAGTCTCAACAAAGTTTAAAATATTGAAATCATATCAAGTATCTTTTCTGCCCACAGTGAGATAAAACTATAAATTAAGAACAAGAGGAATTTTGCAAATGGTACAAATACATGAAATTTAAACAACATGCTTCTGAAAAACCAATTGTTCAACGAATAAATTAAGACAGAAATTTAGGCCAGGCACAGTGGCTCACACCTATAATCCCAGCACTTTGGGAGGCCTAGGCAGGTGGATCACCTGAGGTCAGCAGTTTGAGACCAGCCTGGCCAGCATGGTGAAACCCCATCTTTACTAGAAATACAAAAATTAGCTGGGCATGGTGGCACTTCCCTGTAATCCCAGCTACTCAGGAGGCTGAGGCAGGACAGTCTCTTGAACCCAGGAGTTGGAGGTTGCAGTGAGCTGAGATGGCGCTACTGTACTCTAGCCTGGGTGATAGAGCAAGACCCCATCTCAAAAAAAAAAAAATCAAAAAAATTTTCAGACAAATGAAAACAGAAACACAACATACCCAAATCTATGGAATACAGCAAAAGTAGTACTAATGGAAGGTTTATAGCAATACATGTCTACATTGAAATATAAAGATTTCAAATAAACAACCTACTAATGCACCTTAAGGAACTAGAAAAGCAAAAAACAAACTGAACCCAAAATTAGTAGAAGAAAAGAAATAATAAAGATCTGAGCAGAGATAAATAAAGACTAAAAAAGTACAAAAGATCAATGAAATAAAGTTTGTTTTTGAAAAGATAAAATCAACAAACCATTAATTAGAATAACTAAATGAAAAAGAGAGAAGACCCAAATAAATAAAATCGGAAATAAAAAGGAGACATTACAACTGATACCAGAGAATACAAAGGATTATTAGAGACTTTATGAGCAACTATACACCAACAAATTGGAAAACCTAGAGGAAATGGGTAAATTCCTGGATACATACAACCTACCAAAATTCAACTGGGGATCGGGTGCAGTGGCTCACACCTGTAATCCCAACACTTTAGGAGGCCAAGGTGGGTGGATTACTTGAGGTCAGAGTTCGAGACCAGCCTGCCCAACATGGTGAAACCCTGTCTCTACTAACAAAAATTAGTCAGGTGTGGTGGCACACGCCTGTAGTCCCAGCTACCTGGGAGGCTGAGGCATGAGAATCGCTTGAACCTGGGAGGCGGAGGTTGCAGTGAGCTGAGATTGCACCACTGCACTCCAGCCTGGGTGACAGACTGAGACTCCATCTCAAAAATAAGAAAGAGAGAAGAAGAAAGAAAGAAAGGAAGAGAGAGAGAGAAAGGAAGGAAGGAAGGAAGGAAGGGAAGAGAAAGAGAGAGAGAAAGAAAGAGAGAAAAAGAAAGAAAGAGAAAGAAAGAAAGAAGATTCAACTGGGAAGAGACAAAGCCTCAACAAGTCTATAATGAGTAAGAAGATTGAACGAGTAAGAAAAAGTCTCCCAAAAAAGACAAACCCAGGACTAGATGGTTTCAATGTTGTATTCTACCAAGTTTTTAAAGAAAAAATAACACCAATTCTTAAATTTTTCAAAAACATTGAAGGAAGGAATTCTTCCAGACTCATTGTATGAGACCAGCATCACCCTGGTACCAAAACTAGACAAAGACATAACAAAAAAGAAAACTACAGGTCAATAATACTGATGAACACAGGTGCAAAAATCTTCAACAAAATATCAGCACACTGAATCCAATAGCACATCAACAACATTATACACCAAGATCAAGTGGGATTAATCCAAGGGATGCAAGGATGGTTCAACATATACAAACCCATAAACATGACACATCACATCAGTAGAATGAAGAACCAAAATCATATGATCATCTCAACAGATACAGAAAAATCACTTGATAAAATTCAACATCCCTTCAGGATAAAACTCTCAACAAATTAGTTATAGAAAGAACATACCTCAACACAATAAGGGCCATATGTGACTAATCTACAGCTAACATTATACTGAATGGGGAAAAATTGAACGCTTTTCCTCTAAACTGGAACAATACAACTGGATGCTCATTTTCACCACTCTTACTCCACATAGTACTAGAAGTCCTAGACAGAGCAATTAGACAAGAGAAAGAAATAAACGGCATCTGAATTGGAAAGGAGGAAATTGTCCTTCTTTGCAGATGACATAACCTTATATTCAGAGAAACCTAAAGGCTCTACCAAAAAAACTCTTACATCTAACAAATTCAGTAAAGTTTGTTGAGTCTAAGAGTGTTTTTGGTGGAGCCTTTAGGTTTTTAGGGTATGAAATCAGTATTACCTAACATTAAGAAAAATTAGTAATGTTTCTATACGCCAATAATGAACTAGCTGAAAAATAAATCAAGAATGCAATCCTGGCTGGACGCGGTGGCTCACGCCTGTAATCCCAGCACTTTGGGAGGCCGAGGCGGGTGGATCACAAGGTCAGGAGATCGAGACCATCCTGGCTAACACGGTGAAACCCCCATCTCTACTAAAAAAATACAAAAAATTAGCTGGGCGTGGTAGCAGGCACCTGTAGTCCCAGTTACTCGGGAGGCTGAGGCAGGAGAATGGCGTGAACCCAGGAGGTGGAGCCTGCAGTGAGCCGAGATTGTGCCATTGCACTCCAGCCTGGGCGACAGAGTGAGACTCCGTCTAAAAAAAAAAAAAAAAAAGACAAACTTTTCATATATAGTATAATAAGCAGAATAAATCCATAAAGCTGAGAATAGGAAATATCATGTAGAGAAAAATCAAAGAAACCAGCAACTAGTTTTGTTGTTGTTGTTGTTTTTTTTTGAGATGGACTCTTGCTCTGTTGCCCAGGATGGAGTGCAGTGGCACAATCTCGGCTCACTGCAACCTCCGCCTCCGGGTTCAAGCAAATTCTCCTGCCTCAGCCCCCACTAGTAGCTGGGATTACAGGTGCGCACCACTATGCCCCGCTAATTTTTGTATTTTTAGTAGAGACAAGGTTTTGCTCTGTTAGCCAGGCTTGTCTGGAACTCCTGACCTCAGGTGATCCACCCGCCTTGGCCTCCCAAAGTGCTGGGATTACAGGCTTGATCCACCACACCTGGCCTAGATTCTTGTTTCTAAACACCAGTCTTCAATAATAGGAATCAGGGCTCCTTGGAGAAAAGCTGATTCTAGGGCTGGGGAGGGAAAAATATATGATGGAGCATATATCTTTGGAGCATCTTGTAGTACCAGGAAGCAAGGAAGTGCTCAAAAGCAAAAGAATGGGCACGTGCCAAAGGGAGGCAGAAGCCAGCCAGAAAGAGCTCTGCATGAACAAAGCTGGGACAATCTGAGCAGCAAATTAGGGTATGTTCAATGGCAATACAATAAGCAGTCACTATAATTATATTGACCAACATTTTATGTATTTATTTGTAGAGACAGTGTCTCACTCTGTTGTCCAGGAGTGCAGGGGCACAATCTTAGCTCACTGCAGCCTTAAACTCCTGGGCTCAAGTGATCCTCCCTCCTTAGCCTCCCAAAGTGTTGGGATTACAGGTATGAACCACCACTCCTGGCCATAAATATTAACATTTTAAAACACATGGAAATAATTTACATTGAGTGAGAAAAAATAAACCAGGTTTCCAAACTGTACATCTATCTGTATAAATATACATATGATTAATAGGGAATGGTCATAAATATTCAAAATGTCAAGTGTGGTCATGTTACTGGCAGAATTATTTCCTGGTTTCCATAATGTTGTATTCTTTTTGCATAGTTTTTACCAAGATTAACATGCAAATAATCACCCTCTAATGTCTTTTAAAACTATAGATTTTCTTGTTGGAGATTTGCTTAAGACACATTTATCTATAATTTCTTCACACTGCAAACTTCAGAGTCTAAATTTATGTCTCTCCATATGACATTCCAAGGAACCCCAACAGTCTTTAGTATCACCTCTGAAAACTGCCATCCTTATAATTGTACAGATGGGCACCACTCCACTTTATTGCTTTTATTTTTTAGAGATGGGGTCTTACTATGTTGCCCAGGCTAGCCTTAAACTCTGGGCTCAAGTGATCCTCCCATCTCAGCCTCCCAGGAAGCTGAAACTGTAGGCACATGCCAGCACACCGGGTGTTGCTCCACTTTGAGGGTGTAGTTTTTTATCATAAAGAATCTTTGGGCCGGGTGCAGTGGCTCACACCTGTAATCCCAGCACTTTGGGAGGCCGAGGTGGGCGGATCACCTGAGGTCAGGAGTTCGAGACCAGCCTGGCCAACACGGCAAAATCCCGTCTCTACTAAAGATACAAAAAACATTAGGCGGGCATAGTGGTGGGTGCCTGTAATCCCAGCTACTTGGGAGGCTGAGGCAGGAGAATCACTTGAACTCGGAGGCGGAGGTTGCAGTGAGCTGAGATCCTGCCACCGCACTCCAGCCTGGGTGACAAGAGCAAAATATCATCTCAAAAAAAAAAAAAAAAAAAAAGAAGACGACTCTTTGGAAGTGAAAACAAGCATGTGGTAGGAACCAGGTAAGCAGCTGTGCTTGAACCAGACTCCAGAGCATGGGGAGGGGAATATGAGCCATGGTGTCGTGTTCTGGAGACAGCTGGGTGTGCCAGGCACAGCAAGGAAACGTTCTCTTCGAACTTCCCCAGTGAGAGGATAATATAACCCTGAGATTTCCCTTCTATGTCAAATGCCAGGAAAGGAAAGCCACATGAGCTATCTTGTTGACATTAGTACGTGAGGACAAGTCCTGTCTGGATATGTTAAGGGGAACGCGTTGTAAATAACCCAATCTGTGAACTTTGGGGCTTGGCTGGCCCAAGCTTCCCCCGTGTTATGCTTGGTGAGTTTGGCTTTTAAACCAGCAGCACACCACAGGAAATGCAAATAAGCCTTTTAAAAATCCACTGGGACAAAGGAGATCTCTAACTTACAACCTTCCCAGAGCTAGATATTTAACATTCTGAGCACATTTTACCAGAGAAATAATGTTGTGGCCAGCCACTGGGACCCAAGGAACCCACAGACGTCTACTTACCCCACCTGGAGCTGAACGCAGGCCATGGGGTGTCCTTGCCATGGAAAAGGCCAGTAAGGAAACAGGAGAGTAATAAAACAGGACAACTCATCTTTGTCTCTTTCTCTGAAATCCGCATGTTTGAAGAACGATGCGATGAATTAATGGAGAAAGTAAATGGCAGAAGTAAACGGCAAAACATTTTTTCTTTTACAGTTCTGAAGGGAATTTGTGTGCCCTTGCAAGGACTTTAGTAACCAAATCACCTATTCTTTACAAAGTGTACTCTCACTTGAAGGAAGGCATGTGTGCTGTATGCATATGGATATAGTTGTATAGATAATATACAGCTGCCCACACACACTCAGCTGCAATAAATGCTGCTCTTGATTTTCTAAATCATATGACTAATTTGGTCCACCCCTGTATTAGTCTGTTCTCATGCTGCTAATAAAGACAGACCCGAGGCCGAGCGCAGTGGCTCACACCTGTAATCCCAGCACTTTGGGAGGCCGAGGCGGGTCTCAATCATGAGGTCACGAGATTGAGACCATCCTGGCTAACACGGTGAAACCCCATCTCTACTAAAAATACAGAAAATTAGCCAGGAGTGGTGGTGGGCACCTGCAGTCCCAGCTACTCAGGAGGCTGAGGCAGGAGAATGGTGTGAACCCGGGAGGCAGAGCTTGCAGTGAGCTGAGATTGCACCACTGCACTCCAGCCTGGGCGACAGAGCGAGACTCCGTCTCAAAAAAAAAAAAAAAAAAAAGAGACATACCCGAGACTGGGTAATATATATTAAAAAAAAAAAAAGGTTTAATAGACTCATAGTTCCACATGGCTGGGGAGGCCTCACAATCATGGCCGAAGATGAATGAGGAGCAAAGTCACATCTTACATAGTGGCAGGCAAGAGAGCTTGTGCAGGGGAACTACCCTTTATAAAACCATCAGATCTCATGAGACTTATTCACAAGAACTGTGTGGGAGAAACCGCCCCCATGATTCAGTTATCTCCACCTGGCCCCACCTTTGACACGTGGGGATTATTACAATTCAAGGTGAGATTTTGGTGGGGACACAGCCAAACCATATCAACCCCTATAAGAGAAATGGCAAGAAAATCTCAGTCATGAGGAAAGATGTCTCCCTGCACTCCCAGGTTGTTACATAGAAATGCCTTGAACTGGCCAGGCGTGGTGGCTCACGCCTATAATCCCAGCACTTTGGGAGGCCGAGGCGGGCAGAGCACGAGGTCAGGAGATAGAGACCATCTTGGCTAACACGGTGAAACCCCATCTCTACTAAAAAAAAAAAAAATACAAAAAATTAGCCAGGCATGGTGGCAGGCGCCTGTAGTCCCAGCTACTTGGGAGGCTGAGGCAGGAGAATGGCGTGAACCCGGGAGGCGGAGCTTGCAGTGAGCGGAGATTGCGCTACCACACTCCAGCCTGGGCGACCGAGCAAGACTCCCTCTCAAAAAAAAAAAAAAAAAAAAAAAAAAAAAAAGAAATGCCTTGAACTAATGCTAAGAACTATAGGCAGAGTTTCTGGCATTCCCTGAAGGTAATACGAGTAGCAGTTGTTCCTTCCCAGGGTTGGATAGTGAACATGGTGTGCATATTTTATAGAGAAATCACGTTGAGGCCAGCCATTGGGTTCCAGGCTGACACTACGTGCCTGACAGTTTTAAAGAGGTTAAGGATGGAGCTTAACCTTAGAGATAGAGTTGCTCCATCTCTAAGGAGGTGGAGAGGCCCCTGGCTAGGCCAGGATCTTCATCCCACCCTCCCCTGTCCTCTGCTGACTGGATCAGGAATCTCCTGACTCAAGGGCAACCAGTGATGTGGCCAGATGTGAACAGATGTGAGGCTTCAACCACATTCTCTTGCTCTTGGAAACTTTAACATGGGAAATGTCGGGAGACTGAGGCAGTTAGAGGTGGGGCAGCAGCTTCTCCAACAAGCTTGAAGGTCTGGGAGTAAGCCAATAGAATTTGTGCAGCTAAGATTGGGTGACCAACCTGTGGAAAAGAAAAGCCCACGGGCAGAATAGGGGGCCTCAGGAAATTGCGTCAGCTGCAGAGTCCCAGAGAGGAGGTCCCAAGGTCTCACTGCTCAGGCCTTAGAGCTGCCAGGGGTTCCAGGCAGGTTCTAATTCCAGTCTCCACCTGGCCCATCTCCATAGATTACCAGGCAGTGCTGCCATGCTGGAGCCCTCGTTGCATGGGAAGACTTGACTTCCCTGCATGCAAAAGCATGTGGCTCACACAATCCCAGGTGTGGCCTTTGTTGAGACTGGGAGGGACCACAGGCCAGGTAGCCTGAGGCTGGGCTGAGCTCATTCTGTTCTTTAGTGGAAAGGTCTCAAGCTGAACTCAAGAATACAACCTACAGGGCCGGGGTGATGTCTTGGTTTTTGTTCCATTTTTAATGTGGTATGAGGATAAAAGAAAAAAAAAAACTCAACTAAAACAAGTGCTATGAAAGCTCATGGAGATGTTCCAGAGATCTCCTTTATTAAAAACAGGAAGCATTTTCAAGGATTTTTCAAGAAGGCTTTGTCCAGATAAAAGCTGGGTTTCAAAAACATCACCTTCGTTGGAAGAGTTTCCATCCACCTTCGTTGGAAGAGTTTCCCTAAGGACTAGCGGCTTGTGTGTGGGAAATGACGCCCCACCCCTTTTCTTCTCTAAAGTGCACACTTCAAACAGCATTCGGCCAAGCACCGTGGATTTGCAGACAGACCTGGCAATGTCTGTAGAGTGCCGCTGGGCATCAGGAACCCGGGAGCCGTTCTGCACAAATGCCAGTTATTCCCAGTTTACAGGTTAGTAGGGTGACCAGTTGTTCCAGTTTGCCCTGAACTGAAAGGTTTCCGGGGCATTAAAACTGACAAAGTACCAAAGAAAGTAGGATGAATTGATCACCCTAACATGAGACGGAGACAGGAATGACTTTCTCCCTTTCCTCTTGTCTGTTCCATCCGCTCGACCCACCTGTATGACTTGATCAAGAACACTGATGCCCCTTTTGACATCCTGGTCTCTCAATTCCTTCACTGTCTTAACTCTAAGAAACTTCCTCTGCCAGATTACACCTTGCTGCTAGTGGGACTTCCTGACAAATAAGAACACAAAGCTCCAATTCTAATTGATAAATGAGATATTTCAACATTAGATGTTTTAATTTGATTATGCACTTGGCTTTCATTTTCAAACATTTAATAGCAACTTGATCACCAGTTCTAGAGAGAAGGGATAGAGAAAGAGAAGGGGTAAGAAGCCTTTTGCTGTGTTTTGGGAGTGAATGCCAGCATCTTATGATTAACTTCCAAGGTCCTGGCTGTCTGTATATTCTGGTAACATCATTCTTGAGAGTCTTGTCCCTGGCTAAAGACCTCAATTTGCTCCCAAGTTGTTGCTGTCATTTATGGATTAAAAACTCCTTCCTCTTGTAAGACATTGTTCGATGTGCTGTGTACAAGTCTTCAGGTTTGTTTATCATTCAAGACTAACAGAGCGTGGCGTGTTTACCTCACTTGAAGAAACATGGCTTTACAGAGACAGGACAAAGGGAGAGGGGCTCCAAGTCCATCCTGACTCACCTCTGCTCCCACAAACTCTGACTTTGTTCTATTTCTAACCCCTGTTTAAAAAAAAAAATCTCAACGATTTATCCCCAGACGTGTACACTAGGGATGCTTTGTGTTATGCCCAGCTAACTAACTTTCCACCCTTAGCTTTGTCTTTTATTTTTTTTTTGGCAGAGTTTTGCTCTTTTGCCCAGGCTGGAGAGCAATGGCATGATCTCGGCTCACCGCAACCTCCACCTCCCGGATTCAAGTGATTCTCCTGCCTCAGCCTACCAAGTAGCTGGGATTACAGATATGCGCCACCAGGCCCAGCTAATTTTGTATTTTTTAGTAAAGACAGGGTTTCACCATGTTGGTCAGGCTGGTCTTGAACTCCTGACGTCAAGTGATCCATCAGCCTGGGCCTCCCAGAGTGCTGGGACTACAGGCGTGAACTTCTGCACCCGGCGGTCTTTGTCATTTTTAAAACTGCATTGCCAAAAGTAAGCTTTCATCTTTGTGTTTCTTTTTGATGATAATGACCTGATCCTGAGTCTTGTGAGACAGAGCAACATAAATGCCAGTGGAGTTGCCTTTCACCCACATTGCGCCTTTCTGAGGCTTTAATAAGCATACGCATCACCTGCAGATCTTGATAAAATGCAGATTCTGATTCACTAGGTCTGGGGTGAGTCTGGCATCTGTATTTTTTTTTCAGGTTGAAATACATTTTATTTCTTTATTTACTGTAGATATGCGCGGACAGAAATACAAGGTCATGAATGAAGTAATGAAAAGATCAAATGCAGATGGATCCTTTTGTGTGTGGCCCTCTTCCATCTCCATGGGTTTGATGGATGATAGGTCTCCTGCAGTCTGAAATCCTAAATTCTTTTTCACCACATTGATTTTTACACTGACCACTAAGCTTTCTGCAGGTATCCTATGGGTTAGAGACAGCACAGTGGGGCTGGGTACGGTGGCTCACACCTGCGGATCACCTGAGGTCAGGAGTTTGAGACCAGCCTGACCAACATTGAGAAACCCCGTCTCTACTAAAAATACAAAATTAGCCGAGTGTGGTGGCGCATGCCTGTAATCCCAGCTACTCAGGAGGCCGAGGCAGGAGAATCGCTTGGACCTGGGAGGTGGAGGTTGCAGTGAGCCGAGATCGTGCCATTGCACTCCAGCCTGGGCAACAAAGAGTGAAACTCCATCTCAACAACAACAACAACAAAAAGTCAGCACAGTGATCTTTACTTCAGTTGAAAGAAGAAAACAATGGCTGGAATTAATAATCTAGGTAGGAAATGATCTTCTGCATCTTTAACAAGCTCCACAGGGAGGCCGATGCTGCTGGTCCAGGGACCACATTCTGGGCAGGGGAAGGAGTAGAGGATGACAGATGTCTAGGATTGGGGGGGCAGGGTGGGGGGCAGGATGATGTTAACAGTCAAATTCTTCATAAGACTCCAATAGAATAAAACACCTATAATCACTCTTTAGGCCATAGATTCTACAACCCATGAGCTTCCATTTGTTCACCAATTCACGGGATTAATTATATGTCATTATGAAGGTTAAATAAAAAATAAACATTTGAACTCCTTCCCTACATTCAGGGTTCCATACAAACTGTCTTGTGCTCTGCCTTAAAAAAATTATTTATCCTAGTGATTTTTCCAATCCATGCAGAGAGATGACTTTACTGATTTGATAAATAAATAGTACAGTATTTCCTTGTGTGAATGTACCTTGATTTATTTAACTGATCCTATCTGAGTGATCTTTTAGTTTGTTTTTGATTTACCTTTGGAGGTTTTCATTAGCATTATCAGTGTCCAATCAGTGACAGCCTGGGCTCATCGGGCCCTCTTATCTAGGAAGCATAAGGAACACTTGAGTATTGGCCTAGTGCTGGGATCACACAAATCAATGCTAATCTAGTCAGCTGGTACAAACCATACATCTCCCAAGAGGAAGTTAATGAAAAAAAATAGAACAAATATTCTTAAAGTAATAGTGATATCACTTTCTGAACAAGCTTATGGCTTCAGCCCTCTCTCTCTCTCCACTGCCTACCACTCTCTCTGCCTTCTTTCTTAACAGGAAAGTTTAACCATCCCTGGCTTCAACATCCTGATGGTTCACTGACCTATAGCTGCAGCCCAGGCCTTTCTTCCAAGTGGCAGTCATTTGCAGGGTGATGTTAATTCTAGGATCTTCTTCCAAGCAATCATGACTTCTTTAAATTCTAATACAACCTGGGCTGGGCACAGTGGCTCATGCCTGTAATCCCAGCACTTTGGGAGGCTGAGGCAGGTGGATCACTTGAGGTCAAGAGTTCGAGACCAGCCTGACCAATATGGCGAAACCCTGACTCTACTAAAAATACAAAAAATTACCCAGGCGTGGTGGCGGGTGCCTATAATCCCAGCTACTCAGGAGGTTGAGGCAGGAGAATGGCTTGAACCCAGGAGGCAGAGGTGGCAGTGAGCCAAGATCATGCCACTGCACTCCAGCCTGGGCAACAGAGACTCTGTCTCTAAAAATAAATAAATAAATTTTAATACAACCCGGAAAAAAACAAAGACAAATTATGCTGTCCCATTGGGTTGTCTGTCCTTGTATCAACACCATGTCCTGATGACTGAAAGTTTATAATAGGTCTTGATAACTGTTTATATAATTGCTTCCAGCTTCATTGTTCTTCAAGATTGCTTTGGCTTTTCATGCTCTTTGCATTTCTGTTCAATTTTAGAATCAGCTTGCCAATTTCCACAAGAAATCCTGTGAGGGTTTTGACTGCAATTGTGTTGAGTCTGTAGGTGAATTTAAGGAGATTTGACATCTTTATAACATCGAGCCATTCAATCTATGAACACAGTATTTCCCTCCATTTATTTAATACTTTAAAAATTTCTCGGCCGGGCACGGTGGCTCACGCCTGTAATCCCAGCACTTTGGGAGGCCGAGGCGGGCGAATCACGAGGTCAGGAGATGGAGACCATCCTGGCTAACACGGTGAAACCCCGTCTCTACTAAGAATACAAAAAATTAGCCGGGCGCAGTGGCGGGCGCCTGTAGTCCCAGCTACTCGGGAGGCTGAGGCAGGAGAATGGCGTGAACCCGGGAGGCGGAGCTTGCAGTGAGCCGAGTTCGTGCCACTGCACTCCAGCCTGGGCGACAGAGCGAGACTCCGTCTCAAAAAAAAAAAAAAACAAAACAAAACAAAAAATTTCTCAGCTGGGCATAGTGGCTCACGTCTGTAATCCCAGCACTTTGGGAGACTGAAGCGGGCAGATCACGAGGTCAGGAGTTTGAGACCAGCCTGGCCAACACAGTGAAATCCTGTCTCTACTAAAAATAGAAAAAATTAGCCAGGCATGGTGGCACGCACCTGTAATCCCAGCTACTTGGGAGGCTGAGGCAGAAGAATTGCTTGAACATGGGAGGCGGAGGTTGCAGTGAGTGGAGATCGTGCCATTGCACTCCAGCCTGGGCAACAGTGTGAGATTCCATCTCAAAAAAAAAACAATTTTTGTTTTCAACAACATGTTGTAGTTTTTAGTGAAGAGCTCTTACACTTTTGTTAGATTACACTTTATGTTTTTGTTATATTTTCCTAGGTATTTTATTTCTTAAAAACATTATTAGAATTGAGCCAGTTTTCTTTTATGAAGTACCCTAGCTACTACTCCCAAAAGCATTGCCTTCACGATTATCATTTTTATTGACTTAAAACATGTTTTGGTTAAAATGAGCAATATATTCCTTAGTTTGGGCTTACCCTCCTTGAAACACAACTGCCTTGGAACACCAGGAATCACTGACAGAGAAGATATTTCATGATATTTCCTTAGCCTCAATTTCTCAGTCCTTCTTAGAAATTATTCTATAGGCCGGGCGCAGTGACTCACGCCTATAATCCCAGCACTTTGGGAGGCCGAGGCACGCAGATCACGAGGTCAAGAGATCGAGACCATCCTGGCCAACATGGTGAAACCTCGTCTCCACTAAAATAGAAAAATTAGCTGGGTGTGGTGGCGTGAGCCTGTAGTACCAGCTACTCAGGAGGCTGAGGCAGGAGAATCACTTGAACCCAGGAGGCGGAGGTTACAGTGAGCCGAGATCATGCCACTGCACTCCAGCCTGGGCGACAGAGTGAGACTCCATCTCAAAAAGAGAAAAAAAAATTATTCTATAGAAACATCTTTAGATTTGCCTGGCAAGCAAACTTGGCAGCACTTTGGGATGTGAGGAGCAAATAGGAAATCAATGCTAGGGAGTTGGAAATTCTTGCCCAGAGTTAGGACATTAATGCCACTGTCCCCAACGTCAAGCCCAGGATCTGTCTGTTCGGATCATGGAGCAGAGCTCAATCACTGTGACTATTGCTGGGTGATTATTGCTGGGTGGAGCGAGCAAAAATTTCCCCCTGGGGTGAGACGAGGCTAGAAAAGAGTAGGTGCAGGAGACTTCTAATGGATGAAAACTTATTTCCAGGTCTGTTTTAGAAACTGAAGCTATTTGCTCAAGCTTTTTTTTCTTGGAATTAATTTGCTTATATTCCAGGCATTGTCTTCACTCATGGCCTGGATAATATCAGTCATTTAACTAAGAGATGACTGCCAGCCTTCCTGGCAAAAGACCAAAAGCCAACTAAAGTTGATGCTAGGACAGATTGGTTCTCCTGAATGCCATGTCAAAGGGAAGGGCAGTGGTATGTATTAAAATGCATATGGATCCCACTGCAAGGAGATGGTCTTTTCCATTTGGTGTTATGGATCTTAAATTTTTAAAATTAATAAACCCATGCTCTTATTTCCCAGCACCTGCAAAACAATGACTAGCTCTATAAAAAATCTTTTTTCAAACATGGCGATTTTTAAAGCAAACATTTAAGAATTTTAGATTACTCATAGAAACAAGTAACAAACAGGCCGGGTGTGGTGGCTCACGGATGTAATCCCAGCACTTTGGGAGGCCGAGGCGGGCGGATCACCTGAGGTCAGGAGGTTGAGACCAGCCTGGCCAACATGGTGAAACCCCGTCTTTACTAAAAATACAAAAATTAGCCAGGTGTGGTGGTGTGCACCTGTAATCCCAGCTACTTGGGAGGCTGAGGCAGGAGAATCTCTTGAACCCGGGTGGTGGAGGTTGCAGTGAGCCAAGATCTTGCCATTGTACTCCAGCCTGGGTGACAGAGTGAGACTCCATCTCAAAAAAAAAAAAAAGTAATAAAACGCAAACACAAATACAACATTCAAAGCTGGTATCCTCATTAAAGACAACCTACAGAACCACTGTGCCTGCAGGATCAACATGTGATACATGGCTGGGGCTGCTCTGACTCTTGGAAGGCAGTTTCAGGAGGTTTACTGGCAGGGTTAGGACGAGTACAAGACCCATGATTCTTCCACCTCAGCAGAGCACAGCAGATCCCAACTTCTAAGCTGGGTTGTGGTCCCAAGGGAAACTGGGAGCTGTGAACAAACTGTCCTGTTCAAGCAATGTTATAGGGATGGGGGAGATTTTCCCAGAGGTCTATAGCCGCTGAAGTCAAAGGACCTGGAATTCCCTTTCTAGCCAGCTAGGGGGAGGTGGGTGGAAGTCTTTGTGAACCACAGGTTTGAACTCAGCCTGCTGAAGTTTGGCTTCTTTTTCCATTGAAAAAGTTTGTCTTGGCTGGGCTTTGCTGGCGTTGGGTCTGAAATAGGCCTCCGGGTGTGAAGTGCAAGGGATCACGGAGGGGTGGGTTGCAGCCTGGGGCAGAGGCTGGTTTGCGCTGGCACAGAGAGAGCAGAGGCCCCGCAGCTCCTGGGGACAGACACCCTGTGCTGGACTCATACTGGGCTAGCCATGGGAAGAAGGATGAGGCAGGAAGGAACTGGGGTTGAACAAGGAGCTGCTGTGGGCTTTAAGGTGAGCCCCAGGGGGAAGGAGAGGGAGGCTATGCCTGCTGTGCCAGTCCTGGCAGCCCTTTGTGGAGTTTTCATCAGTTTCGGGAAGCTTGGAGAGAGAGGGCCGCTCCCAGAACTAAGATGAAAGTGGCCTAGAACTGTATCTGGGTAACAATTACAGGCACAGAGGATCATTCCATTTAGTAGAATTCCCTGACTTTGCATCGTGAAGAGCTTTGGAGTGTCGTCTGTTTCTACTTTTGCTTGCTATTTCTGGGATCCAATATGCTCACGCTTGCATTATTTTTTTCTAAAAAGAGATTTTATTTGTTTATTTATTTATTTATATTTTTTTGAGATGGCATCTCGCTCTGTCGCCTATGCTGGAGTGCAGTGGCGCCATCTTGACTCACTGCAACCTCCGCCTTCCGGGATCAAGCGATTCTCCTGCCTGAGCCTCTTGAGTAGCTGGGATTACAGGTGTCTGCCACCATGCCCGGCTAATTTTTGTATTTTTAGTAGAGACGAGGTTTCACCATATTGGCCAGGCTGGTCTCGAACTCCTGACCTCAAGTGATCTGCCTGCCTCAGCCTCCCAAATTGCTGAGATTACAGGTGTGAGCCACTGTGCCTGGACAAGACTATTTTTTAGAGCAGCAAAATTGAGCAGAATATACAGAGAATTTCCAAATGCTCCCTGCCCTCTCCCCGACATGCACGGCCTCCCCCATGGTCGACATGCAACACCAGAGAGGCACATTTATTACAATCAATAAACCTACGTTAACACACAATTATCACTCAAAGTTCATAGCTTACATTAGGGTTCACTCTTGGTGTTGTACATTCTATGGTTTTTGACAAATGTATAATGACAAATGGACAAATGTACAATGTTAAGCATAATCATCATTATAGTATCTTACAGAGTAGCTTCACCGTCCTGAAAATCCTGTCCTCTGTCCATTCACCCTTCCATCCCCCCAGCCCAGGCAATCACTGACCCCTATACTATCCCCACAGTGTTGCTTTTCCCAGAGTGTCATATAGTTGGAATCATACAATATGTAGGCTTATCAGATTGCTTTTTTTTCTTAGTAAGTTTCCTTCCTTGTTAGCTCATCTCTTTTGTTTGTTTGTTTTTAAGACAGTGTCTCACTCTGTCGCCCAGGCTGGAGTGCAGTGGCACGATCTTAGCTCACTGCAGCCTCCACCTCCTGGGTTCAAGTGATTCTCCTGCCTCAGCCTCCTGAGTAGTTGGGACCACAGGCGCGTGCAACCACACCCAGTTAATTTTTGTATTTTTAGTAGAGACGGGGTTTCACCATTTTGGCCAGGCTAGTCTCAAACTCCTAACCTGAGGTGATCCACCCATCTTGGCCTCCCAAAGTGTCGGGATTATAGGTGTGTGCCACTGCGCCTGGACTTGACGCTGATTTCTTTTTAGTGCCAAATAATATTTCATTGTCTGGAGTCTGGATGTACTACAGTTGATTTATTCATTTACTCACTGAAGGACATCTTGGTTGCTTCTAAGTTTTGGCAACTAGAATAAAGTCTATAAACATTCATGTGCAGGTTGTGTGGACATAAGCTTTCAGCTCCTTTGGGTAAATACTAAGGAGGGTGATTGCTGGATTGTACGGTAAGAGTATGTTTAGTTTGGTAGGAAACTGCCAAACTGTCTTCCAAAGTGACGGTACCCTTTTGCATTTCCACCAGCAATGGATGAGAGTGCCCATGGCTCCACATTCTCACCAGCATCTGGTGGTATCAGGGTTCTGGATGCGGTTATTCTAATAGGTGTCATACTTGCATCTGTCTGCTCTTTCCTGTTTTCCTGGTGTCCCTCAGATGCACTCTGCGAACCTCTCCCTGCCGTAGAGGCTGAAATCTGAGGGCTTCATCAAGGGACTCTCCTGTCCTCTGGCTTTTGGTTGGAATTGGCCAATGGGAGCACCAGCAGGAGGAAGGAGGGAGGGACGGAGGGAGGGAGGAAGGGAGGATTATAAAATGTATTGCCCTCAGCACATGGGAGGAGCCAACCCTGATATCCCTGTCCATACCTTTCAATGGCCCTTTCTAAAACTCTCAACTTCCCCAAGGTGAGTGGGCCATCTGTTTCCAAAAGGACCCTGATTGACAGGTGGCAATCCCTGCACCCCTCACCCCCACCATCCAAGAAAGGATTTTGTATATTATTAACTAACTTTTGGTGTTTGGCCAGTTGGTACATTCCTCCATATGGTCATTTTAAAATTTCATTTCTAACAGTGGACTCCATTCATTCATTCACTTTAAAAATATGGAATGAAATGCATTTCCCTTTGGCAGCAGTGGGTATTCAGATGTATGTATCTGTGTGTTGGGAACTGAGCACAGAGGCAGAGCAGGAATTATTGTCTTCTATCCCTGATGGGGTCAGCCTGCCCTGTCTCTGTTGGGTCGCCCATGGCCCCTGACCACCTGAAAGAATCCGGGGCAGACAACAGATGAAGAGCTCTGCCCCAGGTGGATGAAAGGACAGGACTGAAGGAGTCCAGGTGGACAAAAGGAGTTTCTGGGAAATCTGTGGAGCTCAGGCTGAGTGCCCAGGAAGGATGTCACGGGGTCTCAAGAAGGGCAGAGGAACCCACAAGAAGAGACCTTATTGATTATGCACTAACATTTGCTGCTTGGCCATCGGTACATTCCTCTGTAGGCTCCTTTAAAACCTCCTTTCAGCCAGCTTGGTGGCTCACATCTGTAATCCCAGCACTTTGGGAGGCCGAGGCAGGTGGATCACTTGAGGTCAGGACTTTGAGACCAGCCTGGCCAACATGTTGAAACCCCATCTCTACGAAAAATACAAAAATTAGCTGGCCGTGGTGGCAGGCGCTTGTAATTCCAGCTACTTCGGAAGGTGAGGCAGGAGAATTGCTTGAACCCAGGAGGCAGAGGTTGCAGTGAGCCAAGATTGTGCCACTGCACTCCAGCCTGGGTGACAGAGCAAGACTCCCTCTCAAAAAAAAACAAAAAAAACAAAAAAAACAAAAAAAAACCAACCAAACAAAAAAGTTCTCCTTTCATACTATGGGCTTCTTGAAGCTGTGAGGGAGTCATTATCTATTGGGCAAGAGGTGCTGGGAAGAGTGATAAGTATGACAAGCAAGATTCCTGCCCTCATGGAGCTTATAGTCTAGGAGGGACACAGACAGGAAACTAGCAAGCCACAAATGCATCACTGAAAGTAGGGAATGCAACTCAGGTAAAGAGGGGGATTGTCAGAGAGACTAAAGGGGCGCTCCTTGGGGGTGAGGAGTCGGGGGGGCCTTTGTTTCAAGGACATTTGAGGATAAGGAACATCGAAGGATAAGGAGGCGGTTGGGTCAAGACTGGGGGTGCAGGGTGTCTGGGTAGACAGGGGATCACGTGGAGAGGAGACAGCAGTGTAAAGTGGATGACTGAGGAGAGAACACATGGGGCGGGGCAGGCACAGCACAGCCACATCCTCAGGGCCTCGCTGGGGTCCTCGCAGCCACGCTGGGCCCCATGAGGTTTAGGCAGAAAGGGACGTGATCTAGTTTCCCCTTTCTCATGCTGACCCTGCTGCTGAGTGGGTAACGGAGTGAAAATGTGCAGAAGTGGGAGAAGGGAGCCCAGTCAGAGGCTTCTGCAGACACGTGGGGCCCTGGAGTGTGGAGGTGTGGGGAAGGGGTCGTTTTGAAGGTGGACCTAGAGCTGGATGAAAGGCAGAAGGTAGGGGAGAGGCAAGACGATGGCTACTAAATTTCTGGCCCAGCATCTGGGTAAATGGCTGCCCTCTGGGAATCAGGAGAGTAGCATTTGGGACATCCATGTAGAGCAGGTAGTGACCTGGAGCACAGGAGCGTGTGCTAGAGCCATCGAGTTAGGAACTGTTGGCACAGAGATGGCTTGGGAGGCCCCAGAAGATATCCACAGCCAAGTCCCTGGAACCCGTGAAGGTTACTTACCTTCTGTGGCAAGAAAGAGTCTGTGGATGTGTGTAAGGATCTCGAGACAGGGAGATGACACTGGACTATCCGGCTAGGCCCTAAATGTCATCACAAGTGTCCTTAGAGGAGGGAGTCAGAGGGGGATTTAACACAGAAGACAATGTGAAGAGGAACAGAGGGAGACTGAAGATGCTGGCCTTGAAGACTGACCTGATGTGGCCACAGGGCAAGGAGCCACAGCAGCTACCGGGCACTGGAAGAGGAAGGGAGTTGGGGGCCATGGCTGTGCAGACACCTTGCTTTCTGCCTCCTGATACTGATTTTGGGTACTGACCTCCACATCTGTTAGGGAGTTTCTTTTGTTTTAAGCCACCACATTTGTGGTGATTTGTAACAATTCCACAGGCAACTAATGCAAATACAAAGGCACCAGACCAGCTGAGGTCACCTAGGGAAGGAGCTCATGTTGTTAGAGAAGGCGACCAAGGGTTTCTGCCTAAGGAATTCCCAGGGGAGAAGAGGTCTCAAAGAAATATAGAGTGCTCCAGAGAGTACCGGAAAGTGAATCAACACCGGTGCAGTTGCAGTTCTTTTTTTTTTTTTTTTTTTTTTCGAGACAGAGTCTCACTCTATTGCCTAGGCTGGAGTGCAGTGGTGCAATCTTGGCTCACGGCAACCTCTGCCTCCTAGGTTCAAGTGATTCTCGTGCCTCAGCCTCCAAGTAGCTGGGATTACAGGCGCCCGCCACCATGCCCAGCTAATTTTTATATTTTTAGTAGAGACGGGGTTTCACCATGTTGGCCAGGCTGGCCTCAAACTCCTGACCTCAGGTGATCCGCCCGCCTCAGTCTCCCAAGTGCTGGGATTACAGGCATGAGCCACCATGCCCAGTCACACCTGCACCGTTCTAAGGCCTCCTCTTATGTCTGTTTCCTATTTTGTGCATTTGGCCCTAAAATTGAGAAAGGAAATCAAGGAACACTGACCTTCTCACGCCTTTGGATTACCCCCTGTGATAACTGCTTGGGAGAGCTTAGTGCTGGAGGTAATTTTCATGTTTGCAAAAAAAAAGTGATACTTTGCATCTTTTCTCTTTTGGTGTAAACATTTAAAAATAAATATGGAAACCAGGTCATTAGCATATCTTAACAATCCAGCAGTGTAGGCAATTCTCAAATTATCAACAGGGCGTGTCTCGGAAGCCTGTTTTAATGCCACTTGTTCTGACATACACTTTCCTGTAGAGGCACATTAATAGAAGATAAATGTAGTCATAAAGACCAGTGGAACAGAATAGATTGCCCAGAAATAAAGCCACACACCTACAACCATCTGATCTTTGACAAAATTGACAAAAACAAGCAATGGGGAAGGACTCCCTGTTCAATAAATGGTGCTGGGATAATAAGCTCGCCATATGCAGAAGATTGAAACTGGACCCCTTCCTTACAGCATATACAAAAATTAACTCAAGATGGATTTAAGACCCAAATGTAAAACCTAAAACTATAAAAACTCTGGGAGACAACCTAGAAAATGCCATTCTGATCACAGGAACTGGCAAAGATTTCATGACAAAGATGCCAAAAGCAATGGCAACAAAAGCAAAAACTGACAAATGGGATTTAATTAAACTAAAGAGTTTCTGCACAGCAAAAGAAACTATCAACAGAGTAAACAGACAACCTACACAATGGAAGAAAATATTTGCAAACTATACAGATATTTGCAAACTGTGCTAATATACAGCAGACCTGGCAAAGGTCTAATAAATATCCAGAATCTATAAGGAAATTAAACAAATGTACAAACCAAAACCAAACGATGTCATTAAAAAGTGGGCAAAAGACAGAATACTTTTCAAAAGAAGGCATATATGCGGCCAATAAGCATATGAAAAAATGCTCAATATCACTAATCATTAGAGAAATGCAAATTAAAACCACAATGAGATACTATCTCACACCAGTCAGAATAGCCATTATTAAAAAGTCAATAAATAGTCTGGGCATGGTGGCTCATGCTTGTAATCCCAGCACTTTGGGAGGCCGAGGTGGGCAGATTGCCTGAGGTCAGGAGTTCGAGACCAGCCTGGCCAACATGGTGAAACCCCATCTCTACTAAAAATACAAAAATTAGCCGGGTGTGGTGGCACACGCCTGTAGTCCCAGCTACTCAGGAGGCTGAGGCAGGAGAATCGCTTCAACCCAGGAAGTGGAGGTTGCAGGGAGCTGAGATCGCACCACTGCATTCCAGCCTGGGCGACAGAGCGAGACTGCGTCTCAAAAAAAAAAAAAAAAAAAAATCAAGACTATACTTTCAGGGATCATTTCTATAGTTTGTTACTAGAGAAGTTTCTCTGAACGTGTAGAGCACCGATTTGGTGGGACTGTAAACTAGTTCAACCATTGTGGAAGTCAGTGTGGTGATTCCTCAGGGATCTAGAGCTAGAAATACCATTTGACCCAGCCATCCCATTACTGGGTATATACCCAAATGACTATAAATCATGCTGCTATAAAGACACATGCACACGTATGTTTATTGCGGCATTATTCACAATAGCAAAGACTTGGAACCAATCCAAATGTCCAACAATGATAGACTGGATTAAGAAAATGTGGCACATATACACCATGGAATACTATGCAGCCATAAAAAATGATAAGTTCATGTCCTTTGTAGGGACATGGATGAAACTGGAAACCATCATTCTCAGTAAACTATCACAAGAACAAAAAACCAAACACCGCATATTCTCACTCATAGGTGGGAATTGAACAATGAGATCACATGGACACAGGAAGGGGAATATCACACTCTGGGGACTGTGGTGGGGAGGGGGGAGTGGGGAGGGATAGCATTGGGAGATATACCTAATGCTAGATGACGAGTTAGTGGGTGCAGCGCACCAGCATGGCACATGTATACATATGTAACTAACCTGCACAATGTGCACATGTACCCTAAAACTTAAAGTATAATAAAAAAAAAAAAAGAAAATCTTTGGGGTGAATGAAATTGCCCATGGATTAACTGGAGTGATAAGAACTGGGGATCAGTTAGAGGAAAATAAAACCACAAACTATTAAAAAAAAAATGTTTATAGCATAGTCATAGAAAAAAATACTAGCTATTAAATAAGCTAGTTAAATGGTGCTACAGCATCTACATGGATACATCTTTCAAATGGAATGCTAAGTAATAAAAAGCAAGTTGCCGAAGTTAGATGGCAAGCTACACGAGTTGTTGTTAAATGATTATAAATATATGTGTATATATATGTGTGTGTGTGTGTGTGTGTGTGTGTGTGTGTGTGTGTGTGTGTGTGTGTATATTTGGGAGGGAGTCTCGCTGTTGTTGCCCAGGCTGGAGTGCAATAAAACATCGAAAATTCTGCCATATTAAAATAAAAATATCAATATTATTAAAGAGAACAGAAAAGAAATCAATAAATAACAGGTGCTGGTGAGGTTGTGGAGACAAGGGAACATTTATACGCTGTTGGTGGGAGTGTAAATTAGTCTAAATTAGTTCAAACACTGTGGAAAGCAGTTTGGCGATTCCTCAAATAACTAAAAAACAGAACTACCACTCGAAGCAGCAACCCCATTTACTGGGTGTTTACCCAGAGGAATATAAATTGTTCTACCATAAAGACACATGCACGTGAATGTTCACTCCAGCACTATTCACAATAGCAAAGACATGGACTCAAGCTAAATGCCCACCAATGACAGATTGGATAAAGATAATATGGTACATATATACCATGGAATACTATGCAGCCGTAAAAAACAATAAGATCGTGTCTTTTGCAGGAACGTGGGTGGAGCTGGAGGCCATATTCTTTGCAAACTAACCCAGGAACAGAAAACCAAATACCGCATGTTCTCACTTATAAGTGGGAGCAAAATAATGAGAGCCAATGGGCACAAAGAGGGAATTTGAACAAACACTGGGGCCTACTTGAGGGAGAAGGGTGGGAGGAGGGAGAGGATCAGGAAAAATAACTATTGGGTACTATGCTTAGTACCTGGGAGGCGAAATGGTCTGTACAACAAACCCCACCTGACACGAGTTTGCCTGTATTAACAAACCTGCACATGAATCCCTGAACCTAAACTAAAAGTTTAAAAATGTAATCATAAAGAAATGGATGGATTGCATAAAGCTGAGTAAAAGAGGTTTCTAACCTTCAAAAATGGAGCAGACAGGCATATGTTTTCTATTAAATATGCAGTAATTATAAACGAGGCAACTAGTTTTAAAGCCTCTACTCTTCTTGGACTTTCACAAGAGACTTTGCCTTGCAAACCATCTAACTTTCCCAGAGCAGGAAAATGCTCTGGGAATCTCAGCAGTCCCGAATGCAAGCCCCTGAACTTCAATAGGATGGCGGACACATCCTGAAAGAGAAACCCTGGTACAATTTTTGAATTGTAAATAAGAAATGGCCAATGGAGAAAGATATTCGTGGAAGCAAATGTTCTGTTGCTTCAAATTACATGAGAATTATGCTGTCCTCTGCCACCATTTGCCGTTGCCAGAGCAATTGACACCTGGACCTAACCTGAGCTCACTGCCTGGAAAGCCTGCTCTCTCTTTGCTTTCTCTGGTTCTTTCAGAACTTCTGTTAGACAATTCATTGAATCCCATCTTTCAGAAGTTATTTGGGTCCATTCTTTTCCCCTCTGGCCTTTGCATCCCCTCTGATCCTACCTCATGGACCGCTCTGCAATGAGTGGCTAGGGCCTGCCCAGGCCACTGGCTCTTGGTAGCCTGGCCAGTTTCTTACTTACCATCTGTCATCAGTTACCTTTTTCTGGATATTCTGGTTCGGTTACTGTGGAATAGTAGAAGAATATTACTACTGGTAGTTAAGTAAGACGTCGGCAAGAAATGAATCTGCAGAAAATGTACAAGACAGTGAAATGTGCAAAGAGCTTACATTCTGACAGTTATTGGTTGTGTAGGTTCCCCTTTCTATAACTGATACAATTGATCTCTTTTGAAAATAAGATCAAGCAGTTGTTTTATACCTATCTCAGGAAACCAACGTCACATAATCCTAAAACTAGCAAATAGAAAAAGAAGCACCGATACTGGATTTCTGCTTCTGGGAAATGGAGCAGACATATTCTCTCCTATTCCTCCCACTACCTACAAGAAACAGCTTGATGTTACCTATGAAACAAACATAAGAAGACTCTGCAAGATGAAGACAGCAGATCCGTGTGGGGCTTCAGGGATGAGGAATCCCAAGGATGGTGGGTTCCCTGGGATTTCTTTTTGCCTCATGTATCCCAGACATGGAGCTAAAGAAGCCAGCAATGTGGAAATGCCATAGCTGCAGACAAAAAAGGTCCCAACAAAACCTTGCTCTCTTCAGACAAGAGCACAGGAAAGGGGCAGCCTGCAGGACAGAAAACCTTTAGACATTAACTGCTCTTCTCCAGCCACTCATCACAGAAAAAACAGTGGCTCCCACCTTCACCCCGCCAGCAAAGACTAGTGCAGAGCCCAGACTTCCACCCTCACCCAGCTGTAATGGGGCACCTCTGCCAACGTGGTGTTAGAGAAGCCCAAATGGGGGAAGCAGAACTTTCACCTCTGCTGAACAGTAACAAGACTCTCCATCCTCTTTGCTATTGGAGGGATCGTAGTTTCAGAAAGGACGAGCTGATCTTTCTCTTCTGCATGTAGTAAGCCATAAAGATTCCTCTGGGAGGGGAACAGTCACCATGCCAGAGCAAGAAAATAGCCCTTATCAATAGAGGCTTGGAATTGGAGGCTGCAAGGAACCTGAATAAACATACTTAATGAAGTAACCGTTACCTTCCACCTGTCTTATACCCATACCCCTCCACGTATATCTCCCAGTGACTCCCCTAGAAAATTTATTGCCTCTACCAGATTTTCTTTTTGAGACAGGGTCTTGCTCTGTCACCCAGGCTGGAGCACAGTGGTGCAATCCTAGTTCACCACAGCCTTCAAGATCTGCCACTGCACTCCAGCTCAGGCGACAGAGCAAGACTCCATCTCAGGAAAAAAAAAAAAAAAAAAAAAAAAAAAGCCTGGGCATGGTGGCCATGCCTGAAATCCCAGCACTTTGGTATGCCAAGGTGGGTGGATCACCTGAGGTCAGGAGGTTAAGATAGCTTACTATAGCCTTGAGCACCTGGGCTCAAGTGATCCTCCCACCTCAGCCTCCCAAGAAGCTAGGAACAAGACATGTGCCAACACACAGCTTATATATATATATATATATATTTAGAGATAGGGTCTTGCTATGTTGCTCAGGCTGGTCTCGGACTCCTGGCCTCAAGTCATCCTCTTGCCTCAACCTCCCAAAGTGCTGGACTTACAGGCATGAGTCACGATGCCCAGCCCAGATTTTCTTTATCCTGTCTGTCATTTCTTCTCAAATTTATCATTCTTTGTCTAAAAAGTATAAAAGCATCTTGCTTTGGCCATATCTTTGGACTTAACTCTCTTGCAAAGGTCCTCACATATATGTAAAACTAATAAAATTTGTATACTTTTGTCTTGTTAATCTTCCTGGTGTCAATGTGGTTTCTAGAGCCAGCTGAAGAGTTCACTAACAGCTAAAAGGAGAGGGAGGATTGGAGGTAATCTCTGCCTCCCCTACAACTGTCAGAATTTTATACCCAGCAAAATATATCCTTCAAAAATGAAGGGGGAGTCAAGATGCTCTCAGAGGAAGGAACACTAAGAGAATTTGTTGCTAGGAGGACTGCCTTAAAAGAATGACTAGAGTAAGTTCTCTAAGTAGAAAGGAAAGGATAAAGGAATCAATCTCAGAAAATCAGGACGAGAGAACAATGGAAAGAGGAAATGTATGGGTAAATACATTTTCTTTTTCCTCTTTAGTTTTCTAAATTAAGTTTGATGGTTGAGGTGAAAACATACAACACTGTGTCATGTGTTTCTAAATGTATGTGGAGAAAATACAAATGCTCCTTAACTTATGATGGGGTTACATCCCGGTAAACACAGTATGTCAAAAACATTATAAGTTGAAAATGCATTTAATGCTCCAATAAACCCTTTGCAAAAAATACTAAGTTGGCCGGGTGCGGTGGCTCATGCCTGTAATCCCAGCACTTTGGGAGGCCAAGGTGGGAGGATCACCTGAGGTCAGGAGTTTGAGACCAGCCTGGCTAAAATGGTGAAACCCTGTTTCACTAAAAATACAAAAAAATTAGCTGGGCGTGGTGGTGCACACCTTTAATCCCAGCTACTGGGGAGGCTAAGGCATGAGAATCACTTGAACCCGGGAGGCAGAGGCTGAGTGAGCTTAGATTGTGCCACTGCGCTCCAGCCTGGGTGACAAGAGCAAGACTCTATCTCTAAAAAAAAAAAAAAAAGAAAAGAAAAAAAAGAAAAAGGAAAATCCAAAAGAGTCTACAAAAAATACTCAGAACTAGTAATTCAGTTCAGCAAATATGTGGGATAAGAGATGAGCATTCAAAAATCAACTGTATTCTGTATTTCTATATAGTAGCAATAAATGCATGAACACCAAAATTCAAAATAAATATTTATAATTGTTTAAAAGAAGAAGTACTTAGGCAGAATTCTAATAAAACATATACAATATATGAACTTGTAGAACTACTGATGAAAGAAATCAAAGGAAATATGAATAAATGGAGACATACCATATTCATGGATTGGAAGGGTCAACATAGTAAAGATGTCAGGTCTCCCCAGATGGATACACAGATTTAATACAATGCATATAAAAATCTCAGAAAGATATTTTGTAGATATAAATAAGGCTATTGTAAAATTTATAAAGGCAAAGGAACTAGATTAGCAGAAACAATTTTGAAAAAAAATAAAGTAGGGGGATGTCTACTTGCTTTCAAGACTTACTATATAGCTACAGTGTGTGTGTGATATTGGTGGAGGGATAAATAGATCAATGGAACAGAGTAGAGAAACCAGGAATAGGCCTACATAAATAGTCCCAGCTGATTTTTGACAAAATATAAAAAGGAAGCTTTTTTTTTTGAGATGGAGTCTTGCTCTGTCACCCAGGCTGGAGTGCAGTGGAGCACTCTCGGCTCACTGCAACCTCCACCTCCCCGGTTCAAGCGATTCTTCTGCCTCAGCCTCCCGCGTAGCTGGGACTACAGGCATGCACCACTATGGCCGGCTAATTTTTTGTATTTTTAGTAGAGATGGGGTTTTACCGTGTTAGCCAGGATGGTCTCAATCTCCTGACTTCATGATCCGCCCACCTTGGCTTCCCAAAGTGCTGGGATTACAGGCGTGAGCCACCGCAGCCAGCCAAAAGGAAGCTTTTTTAAAACAAATGTTGCTGTAACAATTGGACATCCATATGCAAACAACAAAACCCTCAGCCTAAACCTTACACTTTATATAAAAATTAGCTCAAAATGAATCATAGACTGAAGTGTAAAACGTGAAACTTAAAAACTGTTAGGAAAAGCAGCTTAGGGAAAAAATCTTAAATATACAACTAGGTAGAGTTCTTAGACTTGACACCAAAAGCTTGATCCATAAAAGGCAAAAGTATTAAATTGGACTTCATCAAAATTTTTCTCTGTGAAAGATCCTGTTAAGATGAAGAAAAGACACACTACAGAGTAGGAGAGAACATCTGCAAACCATATCTCTGACAAAGGACTAGTATCTAGAATATGTAACAAACACTCAGAACTCAACAAGTAAAAACCAAACAATCCAACAAGAAAATGGGCCAAAGATGTGATGAGACATTTCAGGGAAGAGAATATAAAGATGTGCATATAAGTACATGAAAAGAGATTCAACATCATTCGCCAACAGGGAAATACAAATTAAAACCACAATAAGATATCACTTCACGCTTGTCAGTTTGGCCACATTAAAAAAGTGACACCACCAAATGCTGGTAAGGAGACAAAGAAACTGGATTACTCATACGTTGCTGGTGGGAATGTGAAATGATACAGTCTAGAACAGGGGTCCCCAACCCCAGGCCATGGACCAGTACTGATCCGTAAAAATTACTGGTCGGCAGTCTGTTAGGAACCAGGCCACACAGCAGGAGGGGAGCGGCAGGCGATGAGTGAAGCTTCTTCTGTATTTACAGCCACTCCCTATTGCTTGTATTACTGCCTGAGCTCCGCCTCCTGTCAGATCAGCCTGGGCGTTAGAATCTCATAGGAATGCGAACCCTACTGTGAACTGTGTATGCGAGGGATCCAGGTTGCACGCTCATGAGAATCTAATGCCTGATAATGTGAGGTGGGACAGTTTCATCCCGAAACCATCCCCCACTCCTTCCCCATCCATGGAAAAACTGTCTTCCACAAAACTGGTTGGTCCCTGGCGCCAAAAAGGTTGGGGACCACGGGTCTGGGAAACAGTTTGGCAGCACCTTAAAACATGTAATATGTGACTACAATATGATCTTCCAATTGTCTTATCCCAGAGAAATGAAAACTTAACGTTCATATGAAAATCTGTACAATGAATGTTCATGCAAACTATTTCTTAACAACCCAAAGCTAAAAAAAACCTCAGATGTCCTTCAATGGGTGAATGGTTCAGTTGTGGCCCATCCACACTGTGAACTACTACTCAGTAATAAAAAGAAAAAAAAAACTCTTGATACAACAATCTGGATTAATTTCCAGATAATGATGCTCGTAGAAAACACCTGTTTCAAAAGGCTACATACTGTATGATTTCGTTTAAATAACATTCTCAACGTGCCAAAGTTATAGAAATGGAGCACATGTAAGTGGTTGGCAGAGGTTAAAGAAGGGTGTGGTGGCAGAAGGGAAGTAAGTGTGGCCATAAAAGGGCAACAGGAGGGTCCCAGTAGTCGTGGAAATATTCTGCTTCTTGACAGTGTTACTGTCAGTATCCTGGTTGTGATGATGTACGATCGTGTATGTTATCACAGGCAAAGGGTACATTTCTTTTTTTTTTTTTTGAGATGGAGTTTTGCTCTTCTTGCCCAGGCTGGAGTGCAGTGGCGCGATCTTGGCTCACTGCAACCTCCGCCTCCTGGGTTCAAGCAATTCTCCTGCCTCAGTCCCCTGAGTAGCTGGAATTACAGGTACGTACTACCACGCCCGGCTAATTTTTTGTATTTTTAGTAGAGACAGAGTTTCTCCATGTTGGTCAGGCTGGTCTTGAACTCCTAACCTCAGGTGATCTGCCTACCTTGGCCTCCCAAAATACTGGGATTACAGGAGTGAGCCACCACACCCAGCCTAAGAGTACATTTCATAACAATTGGATGTGAATCTACAATGGCCTCAAAATAAAAGGTACAACCTACTTTAAAAAAGCATGTAATATATGAGTTTTACTTAAAAGGCAAACATATCTATGAATGGTAGAAATCAGAACAGTGATTACCTTGGGAGGGAGAGATTGACTGGGAAGGGGTGAGACAGACCCTCCTGGGGGAGGATTATGGATAACAGAAACGTTTTATAGTTTGCTTTGGGTGGCGATCACAGGTATATACATGTATAAAAATTTATTGACGTATGTATTTTCTGTAAGTTAAATTTCACATAAATAAATATAATATGGCCGGGCACGGTGGCTCACAGCCTGTAATCCCAGCACTTTGGGAGGCCAAGGCAGGCAGATCACGAGGTCAGGAGATCGAGACCATCCTGGTTACTGTGAAACCCCATCTCTACTAAAAAAAAATACAAAAAATTAGCCAGGTACGGTGGCAGATGCCCGTAGTCCCAGCTACTCGGGAGGCTGAGGCAGGAGAATGGCATGAACCCCGGAGGCGGAGCTTGCAGTGAGCCGAGATCACGCCACTGCACTCCAGCCTGGGTGACAGAGTGAGACTCGGTCTCAAAAAAAAAAAAAAAAAAAAAAAAAAAAAAAATATATATATATATATATATATATATATATATATATATATATATATATGGAGAATTGATTAGTTCCAAGAATTACTCCTTTCTCTACAATTGTCTCAAAAATGTACAGGAGAAAGGATCTTTTCCCCTAGTGGTCTAAGATGGTCTAATATTTGTAGTTATAAACAAGGCTATTCCAAAATTCATAAAGGCAAAGGAACTAGATTAGCAGCAACAATTTGGAAAAAAAATAAAGTGCGGGGGGATGTCTAGTTGCTTTCAAGACTTACTGTATAGCTACAGTAATCGAAGACCTAATCTAATCTAATAGATTATTGCTTCCTCCAAGATGAGTTTCATAATTCTGCTAAAACACTGATTTCCCTGACTTGTTAGGGCTAAAGAAAATCCGAGTATTTAAAATACTAGAATAACTTGCAGAATGTAAATTATCTTGGTATCTGAGAAAACAAAATCTAACGATCACGACAGACCAAACATCTGAGGCTCTTTCACTGGGCACAGTGAGTTCTGCTAATCTTACAGGCAGAACCACTCCATCGAGTCATTCAGCAAGTGTCCCATTTAAAGGACACCACCACACACCCCTCGCCTCCTTCGTGTTGCTCAGGTGTGGCACTGTGGTGGGCCAGGTAACTCCCCCGGGGCAGGATGCTGTGCTGGGCAGGTAGATTAGAACCAACCTTGAATTTCCGCCCCCTCCAGAGCCCACCGAGCCATAGGTACCGCTGGGACTTGGGCGGGCACACACCTCAGGGAGTTAGCTTCCCATGTCCTGACTTAGAGACTGCACAAGTGTCCTTTCACGTCAGCCTTCTATTCAGGACTTCAGCAAACAGATGAGAAAGAATACCTGTTCCTGATGGTGTGCTGAACAATGAAAGTCATCAGCCCAGAAGGAAAGCCAGAAAGAATCAAGAGAGAAGATACGGTCATTGGAAAAAATAAGCTACTGTCAGCAGGGTGGCAGAGCTGTGGAAGCCACTTGGCTGCAAGTCTCCCTGGACTGGGTGGGCCCAGGGCCGAGGCCGAGGCAGGGCCACCACTGGGGAGTCTTCTCCCAGGTGCAGGATCTTTGGTTTATTCTTAACCAAATGAAACTGTTTCATTTTCTTGAATCTATCTGGACATTACCTTTGCTTTTCTGAGGCCAGGATGAACGAGCTCTTCCCTCGCTTAATTCTCTGTTCATCAGGCAACAGGGTGCCTTAGCTATTCTAACCAGGACAAGCTACAGCCTTGCTGTGCACGGTCAGTCAACATTCTGGCACATACCAGGGTCTCGAGTGTGGTGTCTGTGAACCAGTCTGCAGGAGGCTGAGCAACTCCCATTTCTGAGTGTGTACAGAGGGTTCTCAATCCAGTACATTCTGCCACCTCCCGCCCACGAGAAGTCTCTGCATCAGTCTCTCCCTCAGCCATCTGTCTTTCCGATTCAACAGTGACCAATTTAAATAAAAAGCCTAACACAAAAATCAGGCAAATATGTTTAATTTTTTAAAATAACTGATGGCAAAATAAAATATTTACATCACATCATACTGTGTAAACATGTAAGGTCTCTGTACAAAGAAATATACATGCAAAATAATGTAAAAATTTAACTGAAATAATAAAAGAAACAATACACAAATAAAAATTATGAGGTTACGAATACACATCCAGTTTCGAATCCAATTTCTTTTAAAAAGTTTCTGTACAATTTTACAAGAAGAAACAAACAAAAACCCAACAAAAGAATAAATAAAATACATTGGAAGCTGCAAAGCTTAACTACGCCAGTTTATGGCTCAAGACCCAGGTGTCTGGCTGGCTTGGGAAGCGGGCTGGTCTCCTTTGTAGTGCAGTTCACACGAGAAAGATAAAAAGACATCCAGAAAACTTCGAGGGTGCCCAGAAACCCAGCCTCCTTGAGTTGAAAGGACTCCCCACACCAGTGCGAATGCTGCCACAGTGACTCGGGCATTGGGTACCAGCCGCGGGGCGGCCAGTGCTTAATCGGCTTTTATTTCTTACCAAAAGCTCAAAACCCAGCCAATTTTTATATAGAAAGTTGAACGTCAAAAAGTCTAAAAAGTAGTAAATGTCCAGACTGATTTTGGGAAAAAAAATAATACTTTGGCATTCTGAATAATAGCATAATAAATTTTAAAACATTACCCTATTATCCAGTTTTATATTCAGAGTATGAAATCACTTTTTGCAGTCCTCAAAACCAACAAATTTCACGAAAAGTCTCTTTGAACCGATGGCACAGGGCTACGACCCTACCCACCCACCCGCCAACCCCAACACACACACAAAACCATAAAGCTCACCATACGAAGTATGTGCTTTTTCTATGTATTTATTACAGGTACAACAGAGGTCTTCATAAATAGTTGCATAAAATGTTAAAGCCACAACATTGCACATGATATGAAGTAAAACCAAAAAACCCCCAATGAGTGCATTTACAGTATTTTCATCTGACTGTGTACTGCTCAACAATCTGATTGACGGCTTGGGGCAGGAACAGGGGGAGGGGCAGTGGGGCAGGACCCAACCTGATGTCTTCATTTGATGGGCAGACCCTCGGACCCCCAGAGGAAGCCCCAGGTGGTGGGTGGGGGGTGGGTAGGGGAGGCAGGTGGGAAAATGACAGACCGAAGGCAGGAACAGTCTTATATACAAGTAAGGCCTACATTTCATCAGAGCAAAACGATTCATTCTATTTTATGCAAAAGTTTGAGGTTGAATGCACGTTTCAGAAGCCACGTCGGGCGTGAGATGCACACAGACGAGGCGCCTGGAAGCTCAGAGCCGAGTGGTCTCTGAGCCCTAGACAAGGCCATGGGAGTGGCCGCCACCTAGGTGCGTCTTCCCCAGAGATGCACAGTATCTTTGTTCGTTAACACCAGTGGTTGAACATAGGCATTTTGTTTCCTTGAATAAATCTTGAAAACGTTAAATTTGCAAAATTCTATTCATGTTTGTTTAAAAAAGTATCTTTTTATTTTTTTGCAGAAACCTGAATAAAATACTGTGATACAGCAATGCGACCTCTGCCTTGGGCAGAGTGTAAGTGACGGTCCTCCACCCCAGCGCAGCTTGCAGCTCTGTGTCCAAGCACTGCTGAGCACAGCTCACTTGGAATGCAATTTCACACGATGAACATACCGGCAGCTGATCAGTTATGTTTGCTTGTTTTCTCTTGAAAATTCAGATTAACAGCTGATTGGCAGGTGAAAGAGAATGAGAAAGAACTTCTGGATAGGTCAAACTCTAGGCAGAAGCCTGCTCTGCAGAAAGTTTTTAATGCTACGGATAGGTCGAACATCATTCTGGTGTTTGCGCCGCTCAATGAAGGAAGTCAGTCTGGACGTGTCGAGGACGCCCGTGCTTCTGCCGTTGCCGGCCTGCAGCCACTGCTCCTGGAGGGCCAGCGCAGCCGAGGGACGCTTGGCGGGGTCCTCCTGCAGGAGGAAGCACACGAACTCCTTGGCCTTCTGGCTCACTCCTTTAAAGTAGTCATCTGGGAAGCTAAAGTCTAAGCGGCAAATGTTCAGGCAGGTCTCTTCCACACTGTCATCCAGGAAGGGGGACACGCCACTAAGAAGTACGTATGTGAGCACTCCAACACTCCACGTATCCGAGGTCAGGGAGACAGGGTTCCCGAGGATGATTTCAGGGGCTGCGAATTCAGGGTTCCCCAGTAACTGGTGGATGTAGTAGGTCGTGTTGAGCTGAACAGCATCTCCAAAGTCAGCCAGTTTGATGGTTGGCTTGGCTAAACTCTCATCCACCAGGATATTCTCAGGCTGGAAATCAGAATACGACTGTCATTTTCAGACCATCCAATCTTAAGCTTACTTGTGATGATGGGCGGGACTCTATGGTGAGGTGGAAGGAATCTAGGATGTCAACTAGGACAAGCCATGCATGTGCAAAGCAGGCCGGACCACTCAGCTGGCAGCCGAGGGTGAGGAGGAAGAGATGACACAGCGGAGCTGGGACCCAGATCCACACAGGGCAGCTCTCTTTGGAGATCTAAGTGCCAAGTAGCCTAATGAAACCAGGCTGCTTTATGAAGCTGGGTGTTCATTTTCCCTCCCAGCACCAAGGGGAATGCTCTCTTTCCTGCCTAAGCTACCACTGCACCTGCCACACCCACCGGGCAAAACTCATGGGGACTTTCTGAAAGTCGTGGAAGGCTGGGAGGGCTCCGGCGTTTTACCCAGTGTGCTCCTGACCGTGTGCATCACTGAACGCAAACGCTTAGAAAGAGAGATTAGCAATCAGTGTCTGCGCTGCCCCACCCACCCTTTTTGTCCCTAGTCACTTGGGGGCTCCTGGCCTGGCTTCAGAGGGGGCTCTGTGTCCCGCATGGCCAAGCCGGTGTGCTCAGACCCCCCTTCACCTGCCCGGGGCCTCACCAACCTTTAGGTCCAGGTGTGCTATCCTGCAGTTGTGCAGGTACCGGACAGCTTCCAGAACCTCCCCCAGGTGCGCCCTGATCTTCCCTTCAGTGAGGCTTCCCCATCGCACCACGCAGTCCAGGAGGCGACCCTGGTCAGCCCTAAAGAGGCAGGAACGGGTGACTGTTATGATGCAATTTGCTTTGAAGACCTCTTTGGGCTAGTAAGAAGTAAACATGTCGGACCTGTCACCTGTTATGAATGTGTCATCGGGATCTCAGGGCCATGCCTCTAAGGCGTGACTAGACAAGGAGGGGGATTTTGTAAAGCTCTGTTGGGAAGATGCGAGTGGGGTACAGGGTGTCTCCATCTTAAGAGGGAAGCCGGTGGTAGAGCGGCACAGTCAAGGGTCCAAACCCGCCTGTTGCGGGGGATGGCGTGGCCCGGCTGCCGGCAGTACCAGGTGCAGCAGGCATCCTGCGGTATCTGCTGAAGGAAGGCAAGTAGCTCATGCTTCTCGGAGCTGTAGTTTCCTCACCTGTAGAATGGGCCACGGGTAGACTCACCAAGATCATGTAACCACAGGCTGGGCAGGAGGTGACACACTGAGTGCTCAGTGTTGGACTCAGAAGGCTTCCTCCTCTGAAACTACTGTTCATGCTAAAAAAACACTTACCCAGCACTGCCAAGTGCCAGGGGCTCAACGCCTTCTAACAACTCATTTAATCCTTATGACTCTCTGTGAAGTGGGCCTTAGTGTACCCATTTGATACATGAGGAAACTCAGGCACAGAGAAAGCATGAAACGTTCCCAAGGTCCCACAGCTCCAGAGTGGAGAAGCCAGGATTGGACTGAGGTGGTCTGGCCCCCACCTCTCTCAACACCGGCCTATGCTGCTCTCTCTGCAAAACAGAAATCTGTAGGAAGATCAGCTGCCTGTCTAGCAATGGGGAGTCGCCGGTGAGAACAGGAGTAATCTGTCATGAAAACGGATCCTATTAACAGGATGGTGAGGCCAAACCATTTTGTTTCCCAGAAATGACAGCTGAAAGCACTGAAATGTCAGTCCAGAAACGAAGGCCTTTAGGAGATTTGTGACAAGCACTCAAGCCACAGTTTTGTTAAAACTCCCCAGGGAAGGTGAGCAGTGGCCATTGGTCACCAGCGTCTGGAGCCAGAAAGGAGACCTCCCGGGTCCTGAGGCTCCCAGGCCAGGCCTCGGCTTGGATGTCGGCTCGGCTCTTCCACACACATCGCCCCATCTCGGCCCCACGACAACCCTCCAAAGCCAGTGTGACTTTTAAGGACACCAGGGTGAGAAATGAGCCGATGAGAGGGAGGGCGGGGACTGAGGCCAGGCGAGGCCAGTGGACCGCCTCTCCATACACACTGCTCAGCCTCACTGCGCCCCACCGTCTGCCCTTCTGCCATGAGATGTGCTTTCTATTCTTGAAAGAGGGGCTGGAAGCACGTCCCCATGTGCTGGGGGAGGTTCTAGCTGTGCAGCCATGGGTGGGAGGCCTTCCTGAGACACCCATGGCATATGGGCGGCCCGAGGAAGCTGGTAAGGCTGCATGTGGGGCCATGTGGGACGCTGTGGCAGCCTTGCCCTAGGAAGGGTATGGGGAGGCATTTATAGTTTCTTTAAGAAAAAAATGACATTAACTACAACATCAGGTACAGGGCCTGGAGGGAGTTCCTGCCGGTGAGGGGCCCTGAGCTTGAGTCTGCCCCTACATGACCCCATGGGGGCGCCCTGCTAATCCTATCCTTCCCACTGAAGAAGCTATGCAAACTTCCCAAACGGTGGCAAAAGGTTTTACCCTTCCCCATGGAAAAGCAGCTGTAAATGCAAGTAAATGTATAAAATGACTCCCCCTAAAAAGGAGGAATCGACATTTTTCAAAGCTAAATGCACAGATGTTTGGGGTGGATGAATCCATGGGGGTCGTCCCTGCCTTGCAGGAGGTTGGGTAGCATCCCTGGCCTCCGGCCGCTCCCTGCTGGACTCACCCCCAGCCTGAGCTCTCCTGACATTTCCACGAGAACCCACCCCTAGATGAGAACCGCTCCTGTGGGACGCAGGTTTCAAACTCTTTTCTTGACGTGACTGAATTATTTTCTGATCTTACACAGGAGCCCAGTAAGTACAACGGGGACCAGAGGGGCAGCTCTGGTTGGTGTGCCCGCGCCCCCTCTGCGGAGGACATTCTGCGGGGAGGTGCGTCTTACCCTCCCATCCAACTGGCCTTCACTTGGCAGGAGGCCTGAGGGGCACCCCGCTGATCCGGGGTGAGCTGGCCCTGCACAGGCTTGGGGTATCAGGTCAGCCTCCAACCACTAATGGGGGCTTGGGTTCAGCACCAGAGACAGCCTGGCCTCACGGGACCTTCAGAAAAGGGGTGGGGCGGGGGGGTGCGTCTCCGGGTTGGCTAAGCATGTCAGGTGTTCCATCCCAGCAGTGACTGCCCTTCATCAGGCAACCGCCCTGTGGAAGACCACACTGCTTTCTGCCATTACTGGAAGGCTTGAAAACTGCGGGCTCTGACAGTGAAGATGTTTTTTAGTTCTGTAAATTCTACAAACCCAACTTCTATCCTTCTTAGAGAACAAACAGGAACAACAAAACCCCCTGAGGTGGAGGCAGAGGGCTGGGCAGAGGGAAGGCCAGGTGTGTACGCACATTTCTAAGACCAGGATGTAGCTGGTGGGGGTCTCAAAGGTGTCGAGGAGGCCGACAAGCAGGGGGTGCTGGAGGCTCTGCAGGATGCCAAGCTCATGGGTGACCTGGTCGCGCTTCATCAACTTCTTGTTCACAAACTTAGTGGCCACTGCTCGCTTGGTTCCTTTCTGATCACATTTCTTAACGACAGAGAATCTGCCCCTGTAAAATATGTCAGGGGGACCATCTGCAGAGGCTGCTGAGGTCTGGCACCGAGAAAGACTCTGTTATCCTAAATGGACTGGCTGTGTGGTGGCCCAGCCCTGTCCAGAGGCCCTGCTCTCCCGGCCACTCCACGGAGGGGCTGTGGTGCCATGGCTGTCCCCCAAATCTGCCCTTGTCCCCGCAGCCATGCAGTTCTGCTGGTCCTTCCTCCCAGGCAGCCTTGGTCTCCTCACGTCGGTGGCTGCTTTCCCAGCACTGAGTGTGGGGGAAGTGACAGGGGAAGACCTCTGAGCCTTGGCCTTGCCAGGCGACTCCCTTCTGCTTCCCACGACGAGCAGAAGCTGGGATGGCTGCTCACGCCTCCCGTCAGCCACCTTTCCCTGCACGTTTGAAAGGTGCGTCTGCTGTGGTCACTGCCTCAGCCTCGCCCCTGTGGGGGTGTGTGGGGCAGGCACGAGGACCCTGGAGCTGCCCCTGATGACCCACTCCTGGGGACTGGCCACACCTCAACGCGATCTGGACGAGGCCTTGGACCTCAGGTGGGGGCCTGGGCTGGGGGCCTGAGGTGGGTGAGTGCATTCTGCACATGTGAGGACCAGAGACGCGCCTGTGGCGGGCAGACTGTGTGGTTAAAGGCCACGGTTTTGCTACTTCTGTCACTCGGAGGCGGGGGCTATTCGTCCCCTTGAATCACGGCTGCCTGGGGCTGGCTCTGGCCCACAGGATGTGGAGGACGTTGGTCGTTCTGAGGCTGGGCCTTCAGAGGCCTTGACGCTCCTGCTCCTGCTGTTCTGGGATGCCACTGCCCTCACGTGGGGGAGCCCAGGGTGAAAGTTGATGTGGAAAGAGGCCAGTGTCCCAGATAACGCCTCTGACACGCATGGGGCATGGTGCACCAGCTGACCAGGCCAGGAGAGGCCAACAGAATAATGGTCCCATCTGCCCACTGCACTGGAAGAAGGCACATGTCACCACTGTCCTAAGACAGCATGTGCTGGTGTGACTTTTTATGCAGCCACAGACAGCTGACAGAGACAGCAACAGGAGCCATGTGACTAGTTATGACCTCAGGAATGAACGCCAGAGGGTGCTGCTGGCTGGAGTTTCTGGGGGAGTTCTTACCAAGGGACAAAGGACAGCTGTCATGCTCCTCTGACCTTGCTCTTCCTGCCACATGGGACACAACACCTGAATGTGTGTGCTGTGTGGCCCTGGAGGCAGAGCCAAGAGAAGCCGGGCTGTCTGATGGCACTGCTGGGCCGCCCCTGACTCGGCTGCCCCTCATGAAGAGAAAGAACCCCTTTGATGGGGAAACCTCTCTCTTAAGTTTGTGCAAGAGGACCCCGATACCCCATCTAATTTTACTGTCACTCCTTGAAGTCTCCACGCACGAATGAAACGTGAAGGGCACAAGAGGATTAAGAACTACAAGAAGCGTTTGAAAGACTCCTGAACTCTCCCAAGGACGGCACAGAGCTACCACTATTCCACATGCATAGAGGGAAGCAATTTCTCCCCACTGAGGGGTGACTGGTGGCATTCGGCCCTCTCTGCTGGAACCCGAGTGGAAAACGGCTTCCTTACTTCCCCAGTGTTTAGCGTCTAAAGGCAATGAGAGTTACGATTCAAATGCAAGACACACAGCTTCCAACTGCTGGCAAGATAACACTGCTTAGCTTTATTCCTGCACTCTCTGGTATGTCTTCCCCATGCTCTGCTCTTTCAGAAGGCATTCTGGGTTGTGCATCATACCTGCCAAGCTCAGCCACTTCACTGTAGAAGGAGTCAAAGTTGTCTTTCCAGGTCACCATGATCCCATCCATCCCTGGACCTGCAAGAAGAACAGCACCTGCCTGAGCTTGTTTCCCATGGAGCTTCTTGGGTAAGAAGGCTATCGCCACGCACTGTCCCTCACAGCAGCTGCGCGTGGCCACCGGGCACCTGCCACACGGCTCATGCGAGTGGAGATGTGGTGGCTGCATAAAGGACACACAGACACTGGGGCTTAGTGTGAAGGAAGAATGCAAAATAGTTCACTAATAATTTTTCAAATATTGATTTCATGTTGAAATCTAATACTTTGGATGTATTTCATTAAATTAAATACATGTTAGTAAAAACTGCTTTTATTTTTATTTTTAAAATGTGTTTACTAGAAAAATCTAAACTTGCATATGTGGCCTCTTTTTGCTTCTATTGGACAGCACTGCTACAGATGGTCCTCCCCGTTCACCTGGCCGCACCACCTCGAGGCTAAGTTGCTCTCTCCTCCCCACGCCTCCTTTCACAGCCGTGAGAGATCAAGAGTCCACAGTATTTACTTAACGTCCACAGGGTTTTACATGGTTAATGAATCATAAATACACTACAAAGAGGATTTTATTATAAAAGTGCCAACTATAAATCACCTGTTAGTAATGAACCCTGTGTACATGTCCACAGGAACAGAAAGCATCCTTTCAAGAGTCTTCCTGTGAAAAGAAGCACTAAGTGGGGGAGCCCCACGTGGCCCCGCTGCCAGGCAGCCCCTGGGAAGCACAGCTGCCACTGTGATTCTAGGCCTCCACGGGAGCCTGGCCCTCCCGACCCCACTCATCCAGCCTCCTCTCCCCACTTAGTTTCCTCTCCCCTCTTTCGGCCCGCTCACCTGACCTGCAGTCCAGCCCAGGCCGAGCATCTGCCCATCCCTATCTTCACGTGGGCTTCCTCACCTCTCCCCAGGTTGTCACTGGGAATGCGTTTCCTTAAACCATGTCCAATCCAAGCTGACTTGTCTAATCGGGCTCCCTGGGGTGGTGGCCACCTCCTCCATGTGCCTTCCCTGACTCACTCATGGCTGGAAATCATCTCCTCACATAGCAGTGGGCAGTCCTGGTGGGTGCCATGTGCTGCCAGCTAGCACTGTTGTCACAGGAGTACTGCTGACTGCTACATGACTACAAGTGAACCCGTGTCTGATCCACCTCTGCAGCCTCCCAAAAACCAGAAGAATGCCTGGCACACACAAAGCCTCAAATCTTCACTGAAGGACACACAAGAAGCAATAATTTCACATCAATCACTTAAACCACAGGCTACGTTTTATTCTGCAGTCTTTTTTTTGTTAATGCTGGCACATTTGCACCCCTTTAAAGTGCTTTATAAATGGTAAGGCTAATTCTGACCTTGCAGGTGAAGGAGTACTGAGAGAGAAGCATTAATAAAAATAAAATTATTTCACTAGGCAGATTTGAAGCATCTACCAACTCACATTAAGAAATATTGGACTATTATTTACATAAAAATATTTTTTCTTCTTTTTTTAACTGAAAGGGCTTGGGTTTTTTTTTCTTTTTTTTAAATAAACATTTTTATTTGAGCATTACATATATACAGAAAAGTGGACCAAACATAAATGGCGACTCTGTGACCACCAACCAGACCCAGAGACAGAGCATCATAGTGGGCAGGTGCTCCCTGGCTCCTCTAAAACACACCTTTCTTTTTCTCTGTGCTTTTTTTTTTGTTTTTTTGTTTTTTTGAGGCAGAGTCTTGCTCTGTCACCCAGGATGGAGCGCAGTGGTGCAATCTCGGCTCACTGCAATTTCAACATCCCAGGTGGCAAGTGATCCCCCCACCTCAGCCTCCAGAGTAGTTGGGACCACACGCGCACACCACCACACCCAGCTAATTTTTTGTATTTTTGTAGAGATGGTGTTTTGCCATGTTGCTGGTCTCTAACTCCTGGGCTCAAGCCATGGCTACCTGCCTCGGCCTCCCAAAGTGCTGGGATTACAGGCATGAGCCACTGCACCTGGCCCCCTTTTCTCATGAACAGAAGCCTCGGCCCTGGCTGGTGGGATGACAGGGCTCTCTTTGGATGATTCTCTTGGACACAGTTTGGGGGCCTGCACGTGTCCTCAGGGTGCAGGGCCAATGCCTCCAGCCTCGGGACTCCCCTCTCACAGCCCAGACTCTGACCAGCTCCCTGCCTTGAGCCAGAGCTGGACTGAGAATAAGGCTTTGTTTCCTAAGCATCTGAGAACTGGGGCTCTGCAAGGCAGCCAGGGCCAGACAGAATGAGGGCGCACATCCCAGACAGCTCGTGGGTGCAGGAATAGCCTCAGGCAGACAGGAGTGGAGCCAAGGGTAGATTTAAAACAAAACACAAAATTACTGATGCCTGCAAACAAAGTGGCTTCTCTCAGAGAACAATTTGGAAATGGTTAAGATCATCTTGGAATAGTCCACATAAGATAATTCTTCTGAAGACCTTTAGGGGTGCAGCTGAATTTGTGTGATAGAAGTAACTACACACTTGGATTATTTTCCCATTTGCATTTCCAGGGTATGAATAGTCTTTTTTTTTTTGAGACAGAGTCTTGCTCTGTCACCCAGGCTGGAGTGCAGTGGCATGATCTCGGCTCACTGCAACCTCTGCCTCCTGGGTTCAAGTGATTCTCCTGCCTCAGCCTCACGAGTAGCTGGCACTACAGGCGCGTGCCACCACGCCGGCTAATTTTTTGTTATTTTTAGCAGAGATGGGGTTTCACTGTGTTAGCCACAATGGTCTCGATCTCCTGACCTCGTGATCCACCCACCTCGGCCTCCCAAAGCGCTGGGATTACAGGTGTGAGCCACTATGCCCAGCTGAATAGTATACCTTTCTAAAGTCCTTTAGCTTTTGCTAGTGATTAAAAAAAAAAAAAAAATTACCTGTGTAATTTCTGTGTTATTTACAAATTAGAAAATCTTTACTTTTTATTGTTTACTGCCAAATTCTAGACTTTTAAATTTCTTGTTCCATGATCCAAAAAATCAGAACATGTCTTCTGATTTAATGTTGTTAAAAACAGGAAATTAAGATATCTGGGACAAAAGTTCTAAGACAAATTCTGCTTATTGTCTACACACGGGGTGCTCCAGGACTCAATTTATCTTTCATCTGGGGTTTTATTTGTCCTCTGGAGGCACCTCCATTTGTGGCGCAGCCCAGTACTGCATGGCCGGCCTTCTGCAAGATGGCAGCAGAGAACAGTCCACACCTTTCTCAGCAGCTATCTACATCAGGCAACTACAGGACGTTTTGAAAGAGCCTAAGATATTGGTTCTGCCCCAGGGAGCTTGTGGTTTAGCTGAGGAGAGAGAAGAAGCTCTTCACACTGGAGCAAGCAGGCGCCATGGCAGATGCCTCCTAGCCAGACGCTCTGGACAAGCTACTGAGCCGCCCTGGGCCTGGCTCCTCCTGGATGGGGTGAGGAGGGCGCACATTCACCCAGAAGGGTTGCTGTTAGGGTCTCAGACAGGCACAGGGCCTGCACAGGCCCGGGACTCACCCACATCTCCTTTCCTGCTTTTCCCATGCACATTCTACATGAGACCAACCTAGACCAGATCCAGATTCAGCTGGGTAGCTGGATATGAGTGTTTTGAGTACTAGGAGCACGGAAAGCACCCTGCTCCAACTCAGAGGCTGGTCGTGGGGGGCCCTGGTACCCCATGGTGGGCAGCTAGAGGCCTTCACCAGGCAGGCCCCCATCCTCCTCCCAGCAACAGGAGCTCCGGTGTCTCCCCCGACCTTACATAAGGTGCTGAGAAGTCACTCTCCTGTGACATCCTAGACACTCTGGTCTGCTACTTACAACTGTCTTTTGAAGCCCCACAAATGACTTATTGTTCTATCTTTCAGGCCATTTGGAGTGTAAGGGCAGACTCAGGACTTAAGGAGACTCCTGAAAGACGTGCCCCACTGGGTCACGTAGAATCCTCGTTGCACAGTGCTTACCTAGGACCCTCAGGCTGGCCGACGATGAGGCTGAACCCATGTCATTGACAGCGATGCACGTGTAGATGCCGTCATCTTCCGTGGTCACGCCCACAATCTTCAGAGTGGCCTCTCCCAGGTCACTGCGGCACAGATGGGAACACACTGCGCGTCAGAAAAGCTGGGCCCGTGGCCATCAGCGCTGGCCTCCTCCTTCAGGATCAAGGGAAGGCAGGAGCTCAAGTGCTGATGAGGAGCTGTACACCCAGGCGTGAAATGGGCTCTCACGGAAGAAGTGGAGTGCCGAAGGCGGCCAAAGAAATCCATCCGTGAAGGAGGAATTTCCAGTTGCCAAGTGACAAGATGGTGCTCCCAGCCAGCGAAACCCACCAGGAGTGGGCCTCCCTCACCTGTAGGAGATGCTGTAGTGACCATCGTTGTTCAAGGTGTTGTGTTCAGGGCCCTTCCAGGTAATTGAGGCTTTGGGGCGGCCACAGACTCGACATCTAAGAACAACGGTCTCCCCTGTCTCACACGTGACCTCACTCAATGGAATGACGAATTCTGGGGGAACTGCACGGGAAAGGAGTCGGTAAAGGCCCATCAGCCCTGGCTCCTCCTCCACACCCACCCACATGTCCCCGACAGATTGATAGGACCTAACCCGCTATGCACGCCTAGAGCGCCACGGAAAACTCATTTCCAGAGGCCACACTCAAGTGCTCTGAAACATGCCCCACAGGTCTAGAATCATCTCTAGGACTAGAAGAAAAAGAACAGAACTCACCGTCATAAATGTAGTTGGGATTGAGAAGCTGAAATGGAAACAGCAAACAAGCATTAACTGAAATGAGCTACTTTAGGGTGTATTCCTTTCATTCCAGGGCTACAATTATTGTTGAAAGATTTGTAGAAACTGACTTGCCTGGGCATCAATCAAAACAGACCACATTTTCGCTGCACTCAAAAGCTTCATGTCACACTAATTTGGGTGGGTCTTTTTCTTCCTACCCACAAACACAAAAACACTGCTTAGATGTGTGTTTTTCTCATGCTACAGGCTGAGTCCAGCTGGTCCTCAGACGCCTTCCTAATGCAGAGCCGCCAACGCCCTGGCCCCTGGCGCTCAGAGTCCCTTTCAGGAGATACCTTCTTTTTCTCCAGGCAACCCCCGCCGCAGGTGTCAGGCAATCTGATTATAGGACTAAAGCTGACTGAAGTTGTCCCCAAGGGGATCTGTCACAGCCAGAGAGCCCATATGCACCCCCACATCTAGCCACTTCCCCTTGGCTCTAAGGCAGGAACACTGAAGGAAGCCTGAGCCATAGCTTCTCTGCACCTTCGCTGCTTCTGAGAACCTAGTCTCTGTGCTTCATTTGCAAACCTAACCATATTCTTTAGAAGCCACATGTGCACCTGTGGAAGTGTGCAGGGGTCTACCTGGTTCCTTGTAGGAAGCACCCATCCCTGTGCTGGCCAGCATAGTGCCCCTAACAAGACCCTACAGGACACGCAGGGCACGGGGCTGGTGGGTGGGAGGGAGGTCATAAGCAAGCCCAGCTTCAGGTCTGCAGAGTCTCTGCCCTCCCTGATCCTTTCTCTCATGCTGGGATGACACGGACTCCTGAAGACCCCCGAACACACCTTCACAGATACCTTGTTGCTGAGTCCTTCCCGTGACTTCCGATAACCGTTCTCTAACTTGCCTTCCCTTTTGCCGTCTTTATCTTTTTTCTCAGATTTTTTCCTTAAACGGAGTGCTGTGTGCCAAGATGTTGACTTCCTAGGGGAAATGAACACACTGTGGGTATTATGCCTTTCCAACATTCACCAAGTGCTGCCTGGAAGCGTTAAAGAAAAGCTGAATATTCAACGTATGTGTGTGCAGGGGGATGGGAAATCCTCTACGAACTGTGACCTCTGTTAGAGAAAACATTCCTTTTTTTTAAGAACCAGGAGATAAAACCAACAATCTCTTAAAGTTTGAGGATGAAAATATAAAGGTGCCTGTGATAAATGATTTTATGTGTAACTTGACTGGGTCACAGGATGCCTAGATATTTGTTCAAACATTATTCTGGGTATTCCTGTGAGGGTGTTTCTGAATAAGATGAACATTTTGATGGGTCCAGTAAAGGCATCTGCCCTTTCTAAGGTGAGTGGCCCTCATCCAATCAGCCGAAGGCCTTAAGGGAACACAAAAAGTCTGGTCTCCCAAGCAAGAGGGCGTTCTCTAGCAGACTGTCTTCAGGCTCAGCCTGCACCACGTGCTCTCCGGGGTCTGAAGCCTGCTGGTCCACATGCAGATTTGGACTTGCCAGTCTCCCTAACTATGTGAGGCAATTTCTCATCATAAATCCACTTCTAGACAGGCATACCTTTTAGAGGTCCTGGGGACTTGGTTCCAGACTACCACAACAAAGTGAGCCACATCAAGTTTTGGTTTCTTAGTGCATATAAAAGTTATGTTTATACTATACTAGAGTCTATTATGTGTGCAATAGTATTATGTCTAAAAAATGTACATACCTTAATTAAAAACAGTTTATTTGCTAAAAAAATGCTATCATCCGCACCATCAGTGAATTGTACTGTTTTTGCTAGTGGAGGGTCTTGTCTTGATGCTGATGGCTGCTGACTGATCAAGGTGGTAGTTGCTGAAGGCTGGAGTGGGTGTGGCAATTTCTTTCTCTGAGACGGAGTCTCGCTCAGTCACCCAGGCTGGAGTGCAGTGGCGCGAACTCGGCTCACTGCAAGCTCCACCTTGTGGGTTCAAGCTATTCTCCTGCCTCAGCCTCCCAAGTAGCTGGGACTACAGGCGCCTGCCACTACGCTCAGCTAATTTTTTTGTATTTTTAGTAGAGATGGGGTTTCACTGTTAGCCAGGATGGTCTCGATCTCTTGACCTCGTGATCCACCCGTCTTGGCCTCCCAAAGTGCTGGGATTACAGGCGTGAGCCACCGCGCCTGGCCTTTTTTTTTTTTTTTCTAGTAGAGACGGGGTTTCACTATGTTGGCCAGGCTGGTTGTGAACTCTGACCTTATGGTCCACCCGCCTCAGCCTCCAAACGTTCTGGGATTACAGGCGTGAGCCACTATGCCTGGCCTGGCTGTGGCAATTTCTTAAAGTAAGACAACAAGAAATTTGCCACCACTCCCCTTGTTACAAAAGACTTCCCTGCAGCATGTGACACTGATAGCATTATACCCAGAGTAGAACTTCTTTGGAAATTGGAATCAATCCTTTCAAACCCTGCTGTTGCACTGTCAACTACGTTTATGTAATATTCTAAATTCTTTGCCAATATTTCAACAGTGTTCATAGCCTTTTCACCAGGAGTACACTCCATCTCAAGAGACCACTTTCTTTGCGCACCCCTAAGAAGCAGCTCCACATCTGTTCAAGTTTGATGAGGAGATTGCAGCTCTTCAGCCACATTTTCAGGCTCCATTTCTGATCCTATTTTTCTTGCTGTTTCTGCCACATCTGAGTTATTTCCTTCACTGAAGTCTTAAAACCTTCAAAGTCATCCATGAGGGTTGAAATCAACTTCTTCCAAACCACTGTTAATTAATGTTAACATTCTGACCTTCTCCCATGATTCATGAGTGTTCTTCATGACATCTGGAATGGTGAATCCTCTCCACAAGGTTTTCAATTTACTTTGCCCAGATCCACTGGAGGCATCACTGCCTATGGTAGCTATGGCATTACAAAATGTATTTATGTATTTCTTTTTCTTTTTTTGAGACAGAGTCTCGCTCTGCTGCCCAGGCTGGAGTGCAGTGGCATGATCTAAGCTCTATGCAACCTCCGCCTCCCGGGTTCAAGCAATTCTCCTGTCTCAGCCTCCCAAGTAGCTGGGACCACAGACACATGCCACCATGCCCAGCGAATTTTTGTATTTTTAATAGAGCCTGGGTTTCACCATACTTGTCAGGCTGGTCTCGAACTCCTGACCTCAGGTGATCCACCCGCCTTGGCTTCCCAAAGTGCTGGGATGCTGGACGTCAGCCACCATGCCCAGCCCAAAATGTATTTCTTAAATAAGACTTGAAAGTCCAAATTACTCCTTGATCCGTGGGCTGTAGCATGGATATTGTCTTAGCAGGCAAGAAAACAACACGAATCTCCTTGCACATCTCCATCGGAGCTCTTGGGTGACCAGGTGCATTTTCAAAGAACAGTAATATTTTGAAAGAATTTTTGTTTTCTGAGCAGTACGTGTCGACACTGGCCTTAAAATACTCAGTAAACCGTGTTGTAAATACATGGTGTACAGATGTGCTGTCAGCCAGGCTTTGTTGTTCCATTTCTAGAGCACAGGCAGAGTAGATACCTCTACCACAGCAGGCATTCCAGGGGGATGAAGAGTTGTAAAAACTGCCATCAAATTCAGTAAAATAATACTCAGTGCAGCAAAACCGGCTTCATGTTTCTTAACTGAATTAACCTTTTGGTATATAAGGTGTGATGATAATTAGCATGGTTCTTAAGGACCCCAGGATTTTCAGAAGGGTAAATGTGCACTGGATTCAACTTAAAGCCACCAGCTGCAGTAGCCCCTAACCCTTTTATTTTACAGGATTAGCTTTCCTTAAACTTCATGAATCAACTAGTTTGCTAGTTTGCAACTTTTCTTCTGCAGCTTCCTCATCTCTCTCAGCCTTTATAGAACTGGAGAGAGATGGGGCCTTGTTCTGGGTTGGGCTTTGGCTTAAGGCAAGGTTGTGGCTGGTTTGATCTTCTATCCAGACCACTCAAACTTTCTCTGTCTCAGCAAAGGCTGTTTTGCCTTCTTACTATTTGTGTGTTTAGTGGGGTAGCACTTTTATTTCCTTTGCATTTACAATTTAGCTAACTGTTCGGTGCAAGAGGCGCTTAGCTTTCGGCCTATATCCACTTTTGACATGCCTTCCTCACTAAGCTTCTGGCTTTTGATTTAAAGTGAGAGACATGTGACTCTTCCACTTGAACATTTAGGGGCCACTGTAGAGTTATTAACTGGTCTAATTTCGATATTGTTGTGTCTCAGGCAGGCCTGAGGAGAGGGAGACACATGGGGGAATGGACAGTTGGTGGAGCAGTTAGAACACACGTTTATTATGTTTGGCATCTTGTATGTGTGCAGTTCATTGTTCCTCAAAACAATTATAATGGTAATATCAGACATCACTAACTACATATCACCGTAACAAATACAATAACAAAATGCATGAAATATTTGAGAATCACCAAAATGTGACACAAATACAGAGTGTGAGCATACGTTGTTGGACAAATGGCACCGAGAGACTTGCTTGACATAGGGTTGCCACAAAACTCGTGTAAAAAAGGCAATGTCTTCAAAGCACATTAAAGCAAAGTACAAAACAACCCGAGGTGTGCCTGTGTCTATGCCAACATCTCCGCACGCTCCCTACTGGTCCTGCTCCTCTGAAGGACCCTGACTAATATGCGGCCTAAGAATGTATGTCAAAGAAACAAAGATAGGGGATATTTTCCCCTTAGGTTTCTTAAAACAAACAAACAAACAAACAAACAAACAAAACAACACTTTCTTGAGTTATGACTAACACAAAAATGTCAAATGGGATTCCTCAACAGTGTGCTAGAACAGACTATTTCTAAATGCAGATTATTCAAAGACCCTGTGAGTCTGAGTGTGTGAGATGGAAGGCCACCCATCCTCCCATGTGCTGAGAGCTGAGCCTGTTCTGACACACCAGCGCAGATCTCCCTTCCACATGCTTACCCCGTCTGAGGTCGTGTGCCTCACGGGTGCTGTGCCCCCTCCCTCTGCTGCCTGCCAGGACGCCGTTACTGTCATGCACTCACTTGAGAGTCCCGTCCGGGTTCTCCACGATGACTGCACTGGTGTGGCCCAGGACAAAGCCTGGAATCCAGCCCTCAGCTGCGGGGCACTGGTCAGTGGCGGCTCGGAACACCAGAAACATGTTCTGCTGGTTGCTGGCCAGAATTTGAACGACCTCTCCTTGGTAGACGTTGATCTCATCCTCCTTCACTGCCGTGTAATCGTGTGTCACCAACATGGTGGAGATGTTGCTACTGCTGCTGCTTTCACTCTGCAGAGGGACAGATGAAGACAGAGAAAGGCAGGGAGGAACTGAAACGAGACCTGATCACATGAAATCCCTTGTCAGTGTGCCCCATGGCACCATGACCCCGTGCAGGGCTCACCAGGCAAGCACCGAGAAATTTTCAACATTTCCTTTACCCTCTGGCTAACTGTGTGCATCTATTTCAATAACTGAAAATGTAATTTCTCTAGAAAGCAGTTTAGGGACGCTCTTAAAAACTTCACTGCAATAATGACTCTTTGGTTTTGGAAGCTCGTTCCACTGTGGTCTTCCTTGCACCCTCACGGGAACATTTTAGTCCTCCTGCTGACGCCACGTTAGGTTACTCCTAAGCAAACATAGCCACATCACTGTGAATCTCATTATCAGTTAAAAAAAGGTATTAGAATTGATGCAAAATTAATCTTCATTTCACTGACAGATTAGATAACAGAGAAGTCCCTAAATCTTCCAGATAGAATGTTCATTGGGAATGCATACTCTAGAATCATGCTAAGTTGCTGACATGCCTAATCATTTCTACTTCGTCTCTTCAAAAAGAAGAACATGGAACCCCTGAACGTAAATCGATCACTATTCTGCTCATATGGAGGGCGACTCTGCCTCCAGCAATACGAACTTGCTAGGTGTCCCTCTTATGAACTTGCATGACTCAAGTGTCCCCAAGGCTCTGCTGCCATGGGAACACATCACAAAGCATCCCAGTGCCGCTCGCCCCAGGTGCTGTGACTCAAGCTTTGGGAACGGATTCTGGTGTCGGATGCGTACCCCCACCCTCATACCACTGCCCCTGTGGGACCCGATCTCTTCAGTCACAGGGCTGACATGCAGCAGGAACTCAACATATGGTGAGTGACTCGGTCAGTGAGGCAGGATTGCAACAGCAAGACAGAGATTTCTTAAGGCCCTACCCAGGCCACACACAGAGTGGTGTTAGCTCCTGAGGAGAAGAAACACAAACGGCAGTGTTTGTCCCACTCTCATCTAGCGCGTGGCCTATGGTTCTGGGTGGAGAAGAAATGCAGATCCCCTGCCAACGCCTGAAGCTGCATCTTGCCCAAGTCCCCTCTATCGAGTTAGGATGTGAGAAACGGCATCTGGTGCCTCGTTCCCGCGAACTTGTGCTCAAAGGCTTCCACTGAGGGTACTGTCGGGATGTTCGTGGGTTCCCAAGGCTCCAAAGGCGCTAGCTTCTGCTGGGCTCTCCGACGCCCTGGGCAGATCCTGGGTCAGTGCAGATGCAATTAGTCAGACAACCCTGCTCTACCGCCTCTCAGCCCTGGTCTAGTGAGCCAGTATCAGTACACGCTGGAGCAGGTGGCGGACTGCTGTAGCTGGCCAAAAGGACCAGAGGGAAGAGACCTCTGGCCCTCCTCCACGAGGTCAAGCCTGAGAAAGCCAACAAGCCAGCCACTAGAAATTCCAGGTGCCAGGGCTATCAATCTAGATCTGTGGTGCATACTTAAAACATGGCGGTGCCGCCCAGCTCCTGTTCCTTGTCTCTGCCGTGGAGGAGTCTGCTTCCTGTTCTTGTCCCTGTGGGTGCCCACTGTTTGCCTGTGGCTCTTCAGCAAAAAAGCATGCTGTACAGGGAAGGCTTTGGCTTGTGCATACTCATTTATGCATTATACTTTTAGCATGGACTTTAGTATTCTGACTTATATGGCAATGCCCAAGAGTACTGAGATTACAAAGCTAAATTTCCAAGAATATGTAAACAAAAAACAACTTCTGCAGCACAGCTGCTTTTGGTAATATACCAGGCTACAATCTCATAATTAGAGTATTTTGCTACTACAATCGTAACTATTAGTATTTTCTGGGCATCTCCTATGTACTAGGCATTTCAAGTCTATCCTGCTTAATTCTCACCACCAACCCACCAGTGGGCATGGTTATCAGTCTCTCAGAGTGGAAGGTCAGTGAGCTGGCACTGGCCACCTGGCCTGTGCAAGAAAGGCAGGGCTGGAGTGACTCCAGTGTGCATGCACTTTTATTGCTGCTCAATAAAGCAGGACAAAAGGCCAGACCACAGAGCCGCACGAAGGACTGGTGCAGCCATGGTTTGGGGTGATCCACATCCATGTCACTCCTGCTGTCAGCAGAGGTTTGCAGAAGCTGCTCATCTAAAGGGGGAAGAGGGAGCCGGGCTGTGGGCTGGGCACAGCTGCTTGACTGTGACCACAGACAGCTTGACAGAAGTGATCAAGGAGGAAGGAGGCCTTTGCAGATCTCCAGGGGGACAGAAGTGCAAATACGTGGGGGCTTTTTGAGACGGAGTCTCCCTCTGTCATCCAGGCTGGAGTGCAATGGCACGATCTCGGCTCACTGCAACCACTGCCTCCTGGGTTCAAGCAATTCTCCTGCCTCAGCCTCCCAAGTAGCTGGGACTACAGGTGCGTGCCACCATGCTCAGCTAATTTTATTTTTAGTAGAGACGGGGTTTCACCATGCTGGCCTCGAACTCCTGACCTTGTGATCTGCCCGTCTCGGCCTCCCAAAGCGCTGGGATTACAGGTGTGAGACATCATGCCCAGCCTAGAGGGCATTTTTAAAGCCCCATTTTGGAGTTCTGGAGTCTTCCTAGGCCTTTAGGGCATTTCTGTAAGGCATCTTGACTTGTCTGAAATCCTGTTCAGCAGGTTCCCTTTCCAGGTTCCCTGCCACATGAGAACAAGTAGGAAGAGAAAGAGAGAAAGCAAAAGCAACTTTCCCAACCTAAAGCTCGCGGGAACACGTGCCACTTGCAGATTGCGCCTTGGCCTCAGAGACAGCATTCAGGATGGAGCCAGGGTGTGGCCATTTTTCATGTCTTCTCATGAATGTCCAGAGAAGACTGGCATTGGCTCCTGTCTTGGAGCAGTTGAAGTGTTAATTTTGAAACACAGACTCTGAAATCTCCTCTCGTGCTGAATGGGAATGTGTCCAGGCTATGATGAGCTCTAGATGCTAACTGGCAGATTCAGTGAGGGTCACAGCTATAAGGCCACACCTGGATACTGAGTATCCAACTAAGTGCTGACAGGTATAGCCCGTCACTGGGTTGACTGCATCTCCCCACCACCCCACACTGGACTCAAATCTATGCTCACCCGCCTAGCATACCTGCCTACCTAGCATGTCCAACCTAACTGAAAGGCCACCTTGCTCTGGAGGACACAGTACGGTGGCCATGACAGTGGATGCCTACCCGGCCACTTCAACTGTAAATAAATGTATCAAGACCCATTTGTTAATTTCTTCCCCAATTAAAGTTTAACAAAATACATAACAAAAAATAGTAGGAAAGGATAAGACCAAGTCAAACCAATTAAGGCATTAATAAGTCCAGAGGAAAGAGAAAGACATGCAAAAGCTAGATTTTTTTTTAATATAAAGAGAGACACAGACCCTTTTAGAGAAATGTATTTAAAAATTTATAAAGCGTTCAAACATACACTCATTAGAACAGTTCTATTCACTCACGCATGCCTTCAGGAAAGTGTTACGGGCCAGGCCATCTGCCCTGTAGGAAACAGGTGGGTAGGACAGTGAGGAAGCAGGAAACAGAGGGAAAACCCACCACAGCAACCCTTGTGCTTGAGACGGCAGCATGAGTGACGGGCCAAACGAGGCCAGAGCCCAGCAGGCCGCAGGGACCGGCCCCAGCCTGCACTGCAGAGCCGCCTCGCCAGGTGCCCAGAGCAGTCTCTGTCTTCCAGAGCAACACGGTGACGTAAAGCGTTCCCAGTGGACAGATTCTTTCCCCCCATTTTTTCATCTTAGTTTGCTTTGAGTTGCTGTTGGAAGTTTTCTTGAGGGAATGGTCTTCCCCAGCAGATGAGTCAAAAATGCCGCAAAGATAATTTAAGGCATAAAAGAGCAAAACCAAGCGATGAGCAAAAAGCTTAAAGTGTACAGGTTTCAATTTAAACAGGAGGTAGAGAGCAGGGAAAAGGAACCCTCCAAAAAATAGGTGCGTGAGGAAGGCAGAGGTTAAAAAAGAAAGTTCCAAGAAGATATTCTGCTGGTTGGAAATGGAAGAAACCAAAAGACGCTGCGTTGAGAAGGTTAATGATCGGCTTGCTCTTATTAGAAGACACGAACAAAGCAAGGAGTAGTTAGTAGCGCCGTGGGCCGGCCCGCAGGAGGGTTAGCCTGGTCCCAGGTAGAGGCCGCAACGGGCCGCGGAGAGCGCTGGGCAGCTGAGTTAGTGAGAACAGCCGCGGTGGCGTTTAGAGCTGGCGGGACAGAGGCAGGGGGGCGGGAGGGCGCGGGCCCCCCGACGCGCTTACCCCGTTGCTCTGGGTGGACTGCACGGACTGCTCGCTGGCCGAGGAGCACGTGCTCATGCGGTCAGTATCCTTGCCAGGGGCCGCGTGGCGGGGTGTCTGCCGCTGGAGGGAGTCGCTGTCCCCCGGGAAGGTGAAGGAGCCGGGTCGGCTGGCGGGGGAGGCGGGGATGGAGCTCCAGAAGGAGCCCCCCTTCTGCAGGGGGCTGCTGGGGGGGAAGGGCTCCTTGCCGAGAGGAGAAGGGACCGCGCTGGAGAGCGGCGAGTTCAGCGGCGACGCGGCCCCGGTCCGGGGCTTCCCAAGCGGCAGGGTGCCCAGGCTAGCACGCGCGTCCTTGGCGGGGGCGTCTGGGCTCGACCCCGAGGCGTTCGCGGCGCATTTCCTGGGGCTCTCCAGCACCTTCATCTTGGGGATCGGCTCCGCTTCTCGCTCGGACCCCTCGGCGTCCGCGCCGGGGGGCCGCCTGCTGGGCGCGCTGGGGCCGGCCTCGGGGGCCGCGCCAGGGGGAGGCAGGGAGGGCCCGGGGGTGGACGTACCTGACATCTTGTCTGCCTCTGCCTGGCTCGAGGCTGCAGAGGAGACCAGCACGGGGGGGTGGTGTCGGACAGGCTGGGGGATCCGGGAGGGCCGGCTCCTGCTCGTGCTGGGGGCGCCGCCGCAGCTGCTGGGGCCGCCACTGTGGCCGCTGCCGCCACTGGGGGCCCCGCCGCCGCCGCTGCCCCCACCCCCGCCGCTGCCCCCACTGCCGCCGCCGCCCCCGCTGTGGTTCCTCTGGTACTCGATTGGCGATGTCAAGGCTGTAAGACAAGACAGCGGGAGAGACTGGGTCAGGGCGCCAAGGAGCACGCCGCGGGGTGAGGGAGGAACAGGGCCCACCCTGGGATGGGTCATGGGGCAGACCCCGTGCAGGGGCGCAGAGCAACCCCACCCATCAGGAGAGCTAGAAGAGGCCCCTGCTTGCCAAGGTATTGGGATGCCGGCTGAGTGCAGTGGGTGGAAGGGGCCGCATTCCTCAGCACATCCCGGACTAAGACCAAGGCAACAGATTTGACTAGAACTCCTCCAGCTACCAACTGGCTTCCGCAAAGGTCTTTCCTAAACCAGAGTCCTGGGGTGAAAAAGAAACCCTGGGGCTGCCGTGGAGGCGGTTTCATAGGCCACCTCTGCTCTGCAGGCTGAACACAGCCCCGAGGGAAGCTAAGGGGCTCCTAGAGGCCCCTGGAGCGGGAGGCTGTCCCATCTCTTGACTTGGGTGCCTGAGTTTTCTTACATCTTCATTGTAGAAAAACATAGAAATCAGGCCAAAATAACATGTATGGAAACATGCACAAACTCTTGAAGTGTTAAAGCCTTTGAAAAATACGACAAGCAGATGCAGCCCCCCAGCCCCAGCCCCAGGCAAGTGTGAGCAAGCGTTGAGGAGCCAGAGGCAGTCTACAAACTCTGTGCTGGCCACAGCCTCTTCCAGGACTAAGGGGTGTGCAAGAAGCAGGTGAAAGGGTCCCAAGCTCCCACCCCATGAGCGATCTCCTTTAATCCTCTGGGATAGGTATTACTAGTTACTCAACTGAGTGGGTGTCAAGTAAACTCTGACATCACAGACCATGCGTGCAATCTGGGGGCAGTTCATTCTATTTTAAAGACAATGATGAAAATTTAGAGCATTCTCAATTCCAAGCTATGGATTGGAACTCAATGCACCACATAAGAACACCACATTAAACCTCTTCGCACCTGAGGAACTGTGCCTCCCTATCCTCAAGCGCCCACCCCTAGCTGCAGATGTAAATGATTATCAGCTTGCAAGCAGGATGGAAACTTGGAGTTAACACCCAGGCAGCACATAACACTTGGCTAAAAATGCCATGAGGCTTGAGATTTTCCACTGAGTGCCTATGTTCCTGGCTCTTGAACGTCACGCAAGGTGTAGAGGTGGCTTTCTTGTGACAGAGAACATTACAACATCCTATTGAGCTCGAGCAGGCATAGATGCAGACCGTGAATACGAACATGAAGCAAAGAACCCAGAAGACACAGATGACATGGGCACATAGCTTCGGACTGAATTCTCAAAGTTCTTTGCTGATCACCAAATTAAAAGCCAGTGTTGAAGCCAACAGTTGCAAAGAGATCAAATACATTAAGAGGCAATGGAAGGGTAGCGTGGCCACGCCCACTGTGTTCTGCAGCATCTCTGCAATCCCTCAAGTCACGGAAGCAGGGAAGTACTGAACCGTCTCTTTTTTTTTTTGAGACAGAGTTTCACTCTTGTTGCCCAGGCTGTAGTGCAATGGTGTGATCTCAGCTCACCACAATCTCCGCCTCCTGGGTTCAAGTGATTCTCCTGCCTCAGCCTCCTGAGTAGCTGGGATTACAGGCATGCACCACCACGCCCGGCTAATTTTTTTGTATTTTTAGTAGAGACAGGGTTTCTCCATGTTGGTCAGGCTGGTCTCAAACTCCTGACCTCAGGTGATCTGCCCAACTTGGCCTCCCAAAGTGCTGGGATTATAGGCTTGAGCCACCATGCTTGGTCCCGTCTCTTATTTTTTTAATGGGGAAAGGAGGTGTGCGTGTGCAAGGCCCTCGTGAATGTCTCTGGCCAATGCCATCTCGTGTTCTCGCAAACTCCTCTTCCTAGGACTGGGCCCTGGTACATGTTATGTGTGGGACAGTGTAGCTGTGAGGGGCACAGACCAAGAGCCAGATGGCCACTCTGCGTCCTGACTCTGCCCTCAACAACTTGTGGGACTCGAGGCAAATTACTCAGCCACTCAGTGCCCCAGCTTTCTCATCTGTAAAGCGGGAATAATAATAGTACTGGCCACACAGGGTGGTTGTGAAGATGAAATAAAGCAATATCTAGGCAGTGCCTGAAGAGTGGTGAGTGCTAAGTTCTGTCATTACTATGGATATGAATGGGAGAGGGAAGATAAATACAAGTGAGTACACGAGGAAAGAAAGCACACGTCTAGTAACAGAACACACATTACCATTTAAAAAATTGCGCTGGTTTTCTAAAATTTGGTTGATTTCATGGATCCAAGTTTGCCGGACACTTGGACTAGATGAATGCAAAATGAAGGTCTCTACCACGTCACCCGTCCTCGATGTCAGAGCAAATTTACAGGGATCATTTTCCACATTTTCCTCCAGGCAAAGGCAACTCACCTTAAAAAAAAAAAAAAAAATTATTCATAATAGCTAACAGGTGGAAAGGAAGCAAACCATGTGTCCACTGACCGATGAATGGACAAAGAAAATGTGGGCTATGTGGACAGTTTTTCAGCCTTAACGAGGAAAGAAATTCCGACACACAATACGACATGGATGAACCTTGAAGACGTTATGCTAAGTGAAATATGCCAGTCTCAAAATACAACTATTGTTATGATTCCACTTACAGGAAGTCCTTAGAGTAGTCAAATGTGGGGATAGGAAGTAGAGTGGAGGTTGCCAGGGGCTTGGGGGTGGGGAAGTGGGGAGTTACTGTTTAATGGGTACAGGGCTTTAGCTCTGCAAGATGAAGAGTTGTGAAGACAGATGATGGTGATGGCTGCAAAACATGAATGTTCTTAATCCCACGGAGCTAGGTAATTAAAGATGGAACATTTATGTTATGTGTATTTTACCACAACAAAAAATTAAAGCACATCGATCCCCACTGGCCAAGTGCAAAGTGAAGTTCATCCTACCTCAATCCTGAAACAAGCACTTTTCAGTTGAACTGCCATTTTTACTGCCTCAGAAAACATCTGAAGCTTTTTAATGCCTCTTAACTCAGGTACATGGGGAATACAAGGCTGTTAAACTAATAGTTTGAACTAACAGCCTGAACAATTAACTAGAAATATGGGTCTGGGATTACCTGTTTCCCAAACCCCTCTATGATGCCTCAGTATTTATCCTTACTTACTTCCCAGGGAGTAAATGACACCATTAACCAAATCTCAAATATCAGTAAAACCTATGTTATAAAGGTGTATGTGATATCATGATTAAAATATGTCAAATAATTTTATAAAAATATGTAAAAAATATATACAAAATTCCTACAGTGCTGGAGTGATTTTCTGCCAAAAGACTTGTGAGAAGAATGGGTAGGCAGTTCTCAGGGGATGTGTCCAGTGCAGGGGATGGATGAGTGCAGTTCTCAGGGGATGGGTGCAGTGCAGGGGATGGATGAGTGCAGTGCAGGGGATGGATGAGTGCAGTGCCCGGGATGGATGAGTGCAGTTCTCAGGGGATAGGTGCAGTGCAGGGGATGGGTGCAGTTCTCAGGGGATAGGTGCAGTGCAGGGGATGGGTGCAGTTCTCAGGGGATGGGTGCAGTGCAGGGGATGGGTGATGCAGTGCAGGGGATGGGTGTAGTTCAGACGATGGCTGCAGTCCAAGGGATGGGTGCAGCTCAGCGTATGGGTGCAGTTCAGCGTATGGGTGCACAGTTCAGGGCATGGGTGCACAGTTCAGATGATGGCTGCCGTCCAGGGGATGGGCGCACAGTTCAGGGGATGGGAGGCTCAAGTGTAGTGGTGAGCCCAGAGAGTCTGTGCCTGACATGGCCTCAGGGTGAGGGGCCTCAAAAGGTGGAGTCTGGAGGGGCAGGCGGGTGGTGGGAGGTGCAAGGGCCCGCAGCCCAGCCTCATGCAGAGGCAGCCTCCTTCTCCAGCTGTTTGGCTCCAGGGCCCTCCTAGGTGCTGGTGGGCAGAGGCCCCCAGCCTGGCATCTGTGCCCATGGACAGACCCACCCCGGGTTTAGGCAAATGGAGGCTGCTGGGGACAGCCAACAAAAGCCTGAACGGAGAGTCGGATGGGGGAGTACGCAATGTTCTGCCTGTGTGCTGTGAGGCCCGCAGGTGTGCAGGGTCTGAGAGTTCCCTGTCCCTGATGGCGTAGGGCAGGAGGCCCTACCAAAGGGAAGTACATCTCCCTTCTGACCTCAGGGTCTGCACAGCTGCAGAGCCAGGAGGACCCTGGCGGGGGCATGTATCTCCCAGGAGTCATCTGCTGGGACCTCAGGCCTGCCCTCTGCTGTTCTCTACCTCACCCTTGGTTTGTCCCTTTTACAGACTTGAGGGCCATTTGCAATTATTTTCTTTGTCCCTCTGTCTTCCTTTCCTATTAGAGGATAAGCTACATCAGGGCAGGGAGGGCATCCAGCTGGGCCATTCCTGGAGCCCTCACGCCTGTTGCTGAGTGCTCAGTACCTCCTTGGTGAGTGGAGGAAGAGAAGAAGACACCGAGTGAACTTTTTCTCTGATCATAGAGCAACCCCCCAAATCCGTGCTATCAAATTTAAACCAGTTTTCCTCGGTCCTAGAGAAGGGGGTGCATAAACACTACCCATGACCAGTTCTCATCATGGTAAGAATGAATGGCTGTGGTCACACAGAGGTGTGTACAAGACATCAGCCACTCAAGAACACAGACAGTAAAAAGAGAAATGGGGTGAATTCAAGGCTCTGAAATATACTAGAAAATTCTCAAATACTTAAACCAAGCATCAGGGTATGTCATCATTAAAAGGAAACAGTGTATCGGTGTGATGGGTACATGCGCTGGCACAGAGAAATCACACAGAGACACACATTACCTTGATACTGTTCTTAAACAGGAATCCCGGCATGGAGAAGCCCTTCTTTTTATCAAGTGGCTCGCTGAATATGACGATCTGCTCAAAGAGGAAGATGCGCCTCTCTCTGCAGCGAGGCAGAAGTCCTGCATCTTGGTCTGTGACCAAGAATGTGTCCTGCAAGAGCAGTTTACCCTGGGCAACGATTTTCCCCTAAAACAAGAAATAAAGGGGGAAAAGGAAGGGGAGAAGAAAACATTGCCTTCTAAGTTATCTGAAGCTGTTTTCTTTAGATTTCCTCCCATAGAATAATGTATTTTTCTTTTATTAATCTATGGAGTTTAATTTTTTTTTCTTTTACTGTTCTTGGCTCTAAACAGAATAATTATCTAAATAAAACTCTTGCCAACATTTGTATAGACCTCTGGCGCCTCAATTACAGTCACAGATTAAAAGTGGAATTTTAAATGTCTGGTTTATACTAGAACAGTGGTTCTCAAAGTGTGGTCCCTGGGTTGCCAGCAGGAACTCATCAGGCATGCACAGGAGTTTTCAGAAGCCCTCCAACGGCCTCTGTGTGTGCGTCAGAGAGAACCATAGCACTAGAACTTTCAATGCTAATTCTCTAGCAAAATAAAAACTTCTCCTGCCTCCTTAACTCCGTAGTCAAATTTTTAAAAGAAGATTCTGGTTCTGAATTCATCTTGAGGATATGTAATAGGTAATATGTAATATGAATAGTCTAGCAACTCATGCAAACATATCTTAAACTAATGAGGAAGTATCAAGTCCCAGAGATGAGAGAGTGGGGACCTCCGAGGTCCTACTACATCCATAGCTAACCATGGTCTTAAGTGCTGAGGAAAGGAAACTCAGCTCTTACAGTACTGGGCCCAAGAGACAAAGCCCGGTCCTGCTTGTTTCTGCCATGAGACACTGGGCTTTGAGCACAGGCAAGTCCCAAAAAAGCAAACCAAATGCACCAAAAACAAACAAAAAAAGGAAATAAAATATCAATCAGATTGAGGTAAAGTGAGAGAAGCCAGAAAACCAAGTGTGAAAAGGATCAGCTTTCTCTATGTGGAGAGAAATAATCCAAGACAAAAGAAAGAGATGAAGGCAGAGGTGCTCTCTTAAAAAACAAGAGCCGCATTACGTCGAATCCTTGCAGCCGCCCCACGTTCATCATGTCGTTGCACCGCCTGGGTACTATGCACATGACTTCCACAGCTCTCTGTGGGAGGGGAGAGAGAAGAGTGAAAGCTCAAGTTCCTCTAGGGAAAATCTGACGTGCTCACCCTCCGACCTGATGAAGTTCTGTTCTTCCTCCCCACCCTCTAGTGTGCAGGGCTTATGGAGATGCACTGGAGAGACTCTGTCACCCACTGCTTTGACCCCCTCCCAGGGCCAGACCACTGTTAGGAGACACTTGGGGATTAGGAAAAGAGGCTGGTGGGGATTTGGGTGCGCACAGCCGCTGATGCACGTACCTCTAATTCTGATGTATCCAGGCTGGCCTTTTTGGAATACTTGAGGAAGTCCTGCAAGGGAGATGGAGAGGACATGATAATGGTGACAAAGACAACAGCAGCTGACCTTTCATTTTTTTTTTTAAGAGACAGGGTCTCACTATGTTACTCAAGCTGGTCTTGAACTCCTGGCCTCAAGTGATCCTCTTGCTTTGGCCTCCTGAGTAGCTGGGACTACAGGAATGAGACACTGCACACAAGCTAACCTTTTTGGCCACTCACACTGGCCAGACATTGGGGTTCAGCACTTTAGTTCTGAAAGAATTTTTTTTTTTTAAATAGACAAGCTCTCACTATGTTGTCCAGGCTGGAGTGTAGTGGCTATTCAAAGGAGCAATCATAGCTCACTGCAGCCTCCAACTCCTGGCCTCAAGCTATCCTCCTGCCTCAGCCTCCCAAGTAGCCGGGGCTACAGGTGTGTACCACCACACCTGTCTGGTGCTTTAGTTCTACTTTATCATATTATTCTCTCAGTAACACAACAAAAAGGCATTCCTATGTAGATTTCAAGCTGCAGTACACAGAGTCAGACCAGATCTATCCAATTGTTCCTGTTTAATCCAAGACAAGCTCTTTGTCTCTCTCTAGATCCAGGTCCTAGGTGTTGTACATGAAGGAATATCAATACACTTGAAGTCTCTTTTATCACGGAAAAACACGTGACTCTGCCTTCGGTTATGCTTAAGAATTTAACTCAATCAAGGGCTAGTGTTAAGCCAACAGAGAGGAATACAAAAGGATTCCAAATTTACTTTTATCCAAGGTTCCAAGAAGATTAGAAAATAATTAAAGTTGACAGAGCAGAAGAAAAATCATTAGCATTCCAAGGTCTGTGGTGGGGGAAAAAAAATTCACTTTTACTGATATTTTCATTCTGAACTCGATGTAAATAAAAAATTGAGAAAACTGTTTGAAGTGTTTTCTTAAATTTTTAAGGATTAACTTATCAGAAATAATATACTTGTTACACAGATGATTCCCGTCCTACCAAATCCTTCTTTCCCCAACTGAGTCTTATTTTCTCAGCAAACTCACTCCTGACACCAGAGTTTGTCCCGCCACCTTCTCACCTTCAGTAACAGCTGATACTTCATGATTCTCTGCACTGGTTTGATCAACAGATCTGTGAGCTGTAACCTGTGGCCAAGACGCTGCTTTAAGTCCTGCAGTTTTAAGAGAGAGAAAAGATCGTATGGGCTGTTCATTAAAGCGCAATTTTTTAGTCTTTGTAATTGTCAGAAAGACTACAACATTGGCAGTAAAAGTAACGAGGAAAAAAAGCACTAGACTAACTAGAGCTTTGCTAGCTCACAGAATTTCCAAGTTTTACACTTTCACCTGAGTTGTTTTTCAAAGCAGTCTTTTATGCTTGTTTAAAGGCATTTTTTCAATTGCATTCTTTTATTCATATAAATATATATATTATTTTTAGGCTACAAGTTTAGATCATAATTATTCTGACTTTGTAAGGAGACTTAAGTGTAACACTTATAAAAACTCTTATTTTTAACAATGACTGCAGTCTTCTGAGTGCCAGGGGTGTGACCACAGACTAAATTCATACTCATTTCTCTGATTTACAGGAAAGAAAGAAAGGTTCAGAAGTCTTATCACTCAGGCTAATTTTCTTTGGAAATTAGTCTCCTGGGAAACCAATGATACTTTCATTTTTAGAAATAAGTTGGAACAAAAGATTCAGAAATACTTTCTGTTTGTATCTTAGGTCTTACCTCAAAAAAGGTATCAATGTATTCTGAGACAATGTGCTCAGACTTTGGTTTATTTTGACAATAAACTATGTACATGTGCAACCTTCTCTCCTAGGAATAAAAAAGGCAAACAGTTGGGTTATAACAATGGGAAATTCGATTAGAATACAAGAGTACCCGCACATTTCAGCACATTCATAAAGGGAATCATCTTAAAACCAAGCTGCATAGCTAAGGCTCTCGGGAGTAAATTCCAGATTCAGGATGTAGATCAGCATTCTACGGTGTGGCTCCAAAACCAGTCCTTCCCCCATCACTCTCCATACACACCAAACCCTTCACTTTACAGTACCAAATACCAACAAACACCATAGGTAGCAAAAGAACATTTTTGTTTGTTTGTTTTTTAAAGAGATAAGGTCTCACTCTGTTGCCCAGGCAGGAGGGCAGTGGTGTGATCATGGCTCACGGAAGCCTTAAACTTCCGGGCTCAAGCGATCCTCCCACCTCAGCCTCTGAGTAGCTAGGATTACAGATGTGCGTCACCATGCCCGGCTAATTTTTAATTTTTTTTTTTTTTTTTTTGTAGGGATGGAGTCCTGCTTTTTCACCCAGCCTGGTCTCAAAACTAGCCTCAGCAACCCTCCTGCCTTGGCCGCCCAAAGTGTTGGGATTACAGGCATGAGCCACCACACCTGGCCGAAACACCCTTCTTAATATTAAACAAAGAATTACTGCCATCACTCCAAACCCTGCCAACAGTCCTAGTAAGCCTGGTTGGTTTTAGTAGAGAAGAAGCTCTTTAATCTCAAATCCTAAAGGCAGAAGAAAAAAAATGTAGACAATGAGCCTTTCCATAAATCAGTGATCCTCAAAGTATAGTGTGCAGACCCCCAGGGCCCCCTGAGTCCTTTCAGTGGCTCCATTTGGTCAGAACTATTTTCTAAATACCACTAAGATGTTAGTTGTCCTTTTCGTTGTGCTGACATCTGTGCTGATGTGCAAAACCAATGGTGGGTGAAATTGCTGGCACCTTGGCAAAAACTCTTCACTGCCACAAATTTATAGTAAAAAACAAAACAAAACTGGTTTCACTTAAGAATGTCCTGGATGAGTAAACATTATTCTTTTTATTAAAACTCAACCAGGGAGTATATACCTTTTTAACATTCTTGTGACAAGATGATGTCCACATAACACTTTAATTGCACTTGATAAATGTCTCAAGAAAAAGCACTTATGTAACCGAGTTGTGAGTGGAACTAACCACTTTTTTTTATGGACCACCATTTTTACTTGGAAGAATGATTGACACAAACTGTAATTATTTACTCTTGGGTATCTGCTAGACATTTTCTTGAACATGAACAAAATAAGCCTGTCATTTCAAGGCAAACAACTGGCAGTGTTTGTTAGTGAAAATTACAGCTTTCAAGCAAAAAATTAAAATTTTGGAAATATGTATCTGCCACTCTGAACTTCACAACACTTAAAGACTTCAAAGAGATTGGTGGTCAAGTTCAAAAACTGGATTTTTGGATACTGTGTAATGAAACGTGTCAACCTCTGGAAGATCTGCCTAAGTCTGTGACCTGGTATCTTCCAGTGGACTGATGCCTGATGTCACAGGACCGCGCATGGCTGCAGGAGCCTCGAAGCCCAATAGTTCAATGTATTTAATGTCACAGCAAGGGAGAAGTTTATGGGTAGGTTTTCAGATTCCGTATTGCAACTAACCTTTAAGAAATGATCAGCTGTCAAATTTTTGGTATAGTGTCTAAGAAAACTACGTAATTATCTGAAAAGGCTATTAAAATACTCATCCTTTTCTAACTATATGTGTGTGAAGATGGATTTGTTTGGATACTTGAACCAAAAAACACAGCAATGAGTTGGATGCAGAAGCAGATATAAAAATCCAGCTGTCTTTTACTTAGCAAGACATTAAAGAGACCGGCAAAAATGCAAAAACTCCTGTCACTAACTTCTAAAAATATACCATGATTTTTCCCAAAAAACAAAAAACTTTAATGTTAATACGCGTATTTTCGATATCCACACTATTCGGCTGTTATGTTAAACCCACTGCAGGTACAGTTACATCTCCACTCAACAATACCTGCCTGTTCACAGACACCCCAGATACTGTTCAGGCCTGGCTCTGGTCTTCTCTCACCAACCTGTACTGTTGCTAGCCAAATAGCCAGCTTCAGCCAGGTGACTGGGAAAGCAGGTAACTCATGTTGAAGAAGGGATTTTAATTCCAACTCATTAACACCATGCAGTTTGATTTTATCTTAAACATACGCACTTACGTAAAGTATAAGTGAGTTCTCCTTTAATCTGACAAACCAGTGACTAAGGATGACACCATCAGAACAGGATATAAGCAATGCTATTGTGCTTACGTGTTTAACAAAAAGGGATCCTAGTTTTTCTGGATCTTCAAGGCACTTCTCTAACTCTCCTAAAAAAAAGCTGGAAAGAAAGGAGAAAATATTAGAACTATTTCCAGTGTGGCCTTCTAATTTTAGATTTACGTTTACATTTTTTCTTTTTCTTTTTTTCTTTTTTTTTTTGAGAGAGTGTCACTCTATCACCTAGGCTGGAGTGCAGTGGTGTGATCTTGGTTCACTGCAACCTCCGCCTCCTGGGTTCAAGCAATTCTCCTGCCTCAGCCTCCCAAGTAGCTGGGGTTATAGGCGTGCACCACTATGCCTAGCTAATTTTTTGGCATTTTTAGCAGATACAAGGTTTCACCATGTTGGCCAGGCTGGTCTCAAACTCCTGACCTCAAGTGATCCGCCTGCCTCAGCCTCCCAATGTGCTGGGATTACAGGCGTGAGCCACCGTGCCTGGCCAGGTTTACATTTTCAATAGTCTGTTCTGACATGAGCAACTGTGAAGTGTGAAGTATATATTTAACAAATATATGGAAACTTAACAAGTATAAGGAAAACCTTTTGTTAAGCTACAAAGCATAAAGGAATACAAAGGCACAGAAGATGAGGCACGACTGTATATCCCTTGGATGGTGACCTTCCTGGTCTTTGGATAACAAACATTCTCATCTCTGTTCAAGGACACAAGTGCTAATATCCTAGGCTGAATAATGAGTGAAAAATAGATGTTTCAAAGTACTTGGACATTTTTTATTTCTGAAAACTTGGTCTTTATACCTGCAAATTTCATATTCATTCTAAGATAATTTTTAGAGACTCAAATTGGACAGCAGATATACAAAACTAAATATGTTACCTGTGCCAGCTTTATGAAGTTTTCTCAAATGTTATCAAAATCAACTTCTAGGTTATAAACATCAGCTCCCTTTAAGATTAAAATTAGGTATCATCACAGTGACAAAATAGCTGTAGGACAACAATGTTCATTGTTTTCTGGGCTGTAGTTGTCTTTTAAGATATATGTCCACCTTAGTTATCACTTAAATATATTTTTATATATGTTAATATTTGGTATTACATTAACTCATAAACCACCATGCCAATTAATGTTGTACTAAGGGATTTACTAACCCCGCTGCGGCAGACAGCATCTCTAGATGCAGTGTCTGTCTGGTCATCCCAGAAACACTGTGTCATTTTCAGCTTCCCTTCACAGCCTTAAAAACTAGCCTTGGAAGCAGGAGACTAAATCATAATACAAAATATCCCTTTTTGAATTGGTTTCACTGTAGTTGTTCAGTAAGTCTACAGCACAGAGCTATAAACTGGAGTGCTGTTTCTAAAGTTTACCAATCATTTATCTGTAAATCCAAATAAATTAGACATCACAGGGGATATGAAAATAAAGACCTCTCTGACCTGGGTTCAAAGGTTTTACATTCTATTAGGAGGGAGAAGTACAGAAATAACAACACTACTTGATACATGCCACGGTAGTTCCTCCTCATATCTGTCCAGTATCTCATAGTTTAAAAGAGCATATTCCCATCTGCTTCTGCAGAAGAGAAGGAGTCTGACGGGGAACACCCAGGCCTAATGGAGAAGCAAGTATTGGAGCTCAGCTTCAGAGAGAGGCCAGAGCTTTGGAGGTGATGACATCGTGCTCCACCTGAGCAGAGGGAGGAGCAGTTGCATCAAGACAGGAGAGCAGAAGGCCCGGCCAGGTAACCGGAGCAGACAGTGCATCTGGAACATTCCACTGGAAGACCAGTGGCCAGCATTAAGCAATCCTCAGATGATTAAGGATTTTTAAAGTTTAAGCGAAGTGATCTAAAGGGACAGGTATGTTGACAAGCTCTGGTAGCCAAGGTGAGCTACGTAGCACCAGCCCCCAGATGGATCGCCTCCTGATTAGGATAGGTGTGGGGAATGTAGTGGGATCAGAGTTGAATTTCATGGGCAATCGTGTCTACTTTTTCCATTAAAATTGAATTGGGCCAGGCGTGGTGGCTCATGCCTGTAATCCCAGCACTTTGGGAGGCTGAGGTGGGAAGACTGCTTGAGCCCAGGAGTTCAAGACCAGCTTAGGCAACACAGCAAGCCCGGGTTTGTCTACGAAAACCAAAAAAGTTAGCTGCACATGGTGCTGCGTGCCTGTAGGCCCAGCTACTAGAGATGCTGAGAGATGCTGAGGTGGGAGGATCACTTGAACCCAGGAGTTCAAGGCTGCAGTGAGCTATGATCGCACTATTACACTCCAGTTTGGTGACAGAGCGAGACCCTGTCTCTAAAAAATAAAAAGAACATAAAATAATTGGACAAATCAGTGTCTTCAAGGTCCTCTAATGATAACTTGTATTTATTCTAAAGATGGCTGCAATTCTAGTTAGAAATACTTATTGAGGCTTATTCTATGCAGATGTTGTTTTAAGCACTCTGTAAAAGTATTAACTCAGTCACTCTTCACGAAAAACCCACGAGGTAAAAGTATTAACTCAGTCACTCTTCACAAAAAACCCACATTATAATGTGGGTGTGCAGATGAAGAATGGAAGTGTACAGGAGGGAGGCCGAGGGCTCGGGGTCAGGACCAGGCCAGCAGCTCCGGCAGCTGGCTCCACGCTGGTGCTTCCAGCTACTCCCTTCCACAGACTCTCGACATGGACCAGCATGAAGAAGAGACAAGACTCTCTCCGTGCCACCAAATGCTACTGCAGAACTCCTGAGTACATCAATATCTCCTTTGCACCAGCTCCCTCCAGGAGGCTACACAGGTAATACAATGAACAGAATAAATTCCCTTTGGCCTGGCCTGCCTTGGTTTAGCAAGTGTGGGTGCTTTGCACACCATCGGGCACAATGCATGTTTACGTACTCTCTGTGCCAGTCGTAAATCTGATGGATGTTGCCGAACACAATTTTGTCTTTTCCTTTCATGTCATCAGGAACACCATCTTCTTTCATAAGTGCCATGTAGCCCTACAATTAAACAGTTATGATAAGTGTATTTCATGGAATATGTCTGAATCAACTAGTGGCTTATTGATTAATAGTCACAGAGGGCAAAATGGACACATGCACTGTCTTGTAACCAGTTCTTTGTCTAAAAACAAACAAAAAAACCCGATATGAAAAGTATCCTTAACTGATACTTGGAATATACCTATTACATTCATTGCTGTAATTTTCTTTCCCTGGACTGTTCAGCATTCACAGATCAAAAATCTTCTAAGGAATTAAAGAAGTTTAAATAAATGTAAATGGTTTCATTAAAACAGTTTGTAAATATTAAATATTTGGTCAGAATCATATCTCCTGTTTTCAGCATTTATCTCTTAGAAACAGAAAGATTTTCTTTTCTTTTTGGATTATTTGTGTAATCGGTTAAATAAGGGTTTAACAATATTCTTTTTATAAACTGATTTTTAAACAACAGTTGATTGAATATGCTGCTAAATTGTGGCTTAAAATTTCTATTTAAGTCTGTACAAGAACCTCTTAAGTACTCAGGTTGCTTATCTCATTGTGAACAATGACTGCAGACAAATCAAGCATGTTAAATCTTTTGTGTTACGCAATTAACTGTAATAGCTGGTACTTTTAATGGGATGTGTAACCAAAAAGTATTGTCCTGTACAAATCTGCAAAGATGAAAGAATACACATAAAATTTTATACCACAAAAATAGCTTTTTGATGAGTTGAGTTTCTTAATCTGACTAATCCCCGAATTGACTGGCAGGGATTAGCCTAGAGATGGCTCTCGATCCAGTACAAAAGGCAGTGGTTTGCTATGGCTACAGTGCTTGGCAACTTCTGGTCAATGGAAATGGCAATGTGTTCTGTACAAAACTATCAGTAAATGACCTGGTGCAGCCACAGTACAGGCTCTGAACCTGGGTGGATTCAGGATGGAACCGAACCCACAGCTGGGCCACACTGACTTTTTCAACCAGTAAGGTCTTCATTTCTGTAGTGATACAATTAGGGCAAGATTCCTGTCTACTAACTACAGTATACTTACTTAGTATCATTTAATAATAATATCAAATTATTTATAATAATTGTAAATTTCAATTGTTAAAAAAGATTATGTCAAGATACACTATGCGAAAAAGAAGCATTTACAACTGAATATGGATGGTAAAGACAATTGGCTAAACTTAATTTTTCGGAAATACATCGCTGGTCATTTTTTATTTTGGGTCAAAAATGTTTTTAAAGCTTTTGAGAGGTGTTCAACTGTCTAAAACGATACTACTTTTGACAACTCTTGGAACTGATACGAAGATACTAAATTTCTGGCAATACACACCTCAACCACATAGCCAAGGTCCCGCACATAGTCACGCTCTGTCTCCACTAGTTCTTGCAAAACGTAGCTGGAGAGAAAAAATAGTGTTTATCATGCAAACTGTTTTCTAAATGAATTTTTTTGTACCTTTGCTCCTGGTCAGGACGGACTCCTTCCAGGACTGAATAGTAATGTATCAAATTTGTACATTTAGGTGTTAAATTCTGGAGAGTCCCAAATCACTTACAGGTTCAAGTGGGTGACCCACGAGAGCTCTGGAGGTCAAAAGACACTTAGGCACAGTGCATGAGGGCAATCAGGGTGAATTTACCCTTCTGGATTCTGATCACATACAGGGACAACAATGAAGCTTAGACATAACTTTCTGACAAAGCCATGATAGTAAAGGAAGTGGCTTTTAAAAAATGATTAAGTCATTTTAACCTTCACTGGCTATACAAGAAAAACTTTTAAATCAGATGTTTAAACCTTGTGTCTAATCACATCACTCACAAGTATTTCTGTTTGTTACATTCAGTAACCGTTTAAGGCCACTCAGATAACAGAAGACAATCATTTGATCAGTATAGCAAACAACCTCAATTGGCCTGAAAAGGTTCATCCATGTGTTGTTCAGTCATTCATTCAACCAACATCAACCTGGCACCTCTCATGTGCCAAACACCGTCGGAGGTGCTGGGATACAGTGCTGAATAAAACACCCAGTCTCTGCCGTTTCGTAGTTTACGTTTTTTTTTTTTTTCCTTCTCCAAAGGCAAGTTTAAACCTTTTGTAACATTTTTCAGGACTCTTTTCACCATATGCTGCTTTACTGGCATTGAGAAACCAGTAAAGTATGTTCAAAGAATATTCAAGTTTTGGGGACTGGTTCTAATTTTATATTACTTTTTCTTTCACAATCACATGTACAATAAAAAGTCTAGGAGTTTCTCACCAGATGTGGCAGAAGACATTTTTGCCTTGCATCATTCTTACTTATGAAGTATCATATACAAATAAAACAAGAAACTGCGGCTATGGAATACTGTGCCCTTATTAGGTCCTGAGTCTTTTACATACGTGCAGTTACTTAATGAGAGGCCCTGGAGCTTCTCATCTCGGTAATTCAGAGCTGAATCTCAGTCACATTTTTGAAGGCAACAAAGACAGGACGGAACCCAGAGAACAATAAGAATGAAAACATTTCTGTCTTACTGTCTTCTCTTTAAAGAGCTGGATTTCCTTTCTTCCATCTCATCAATGGGCGAGGAGGAAGAGAGAAGGGAATTATCCGAAGGGTTGAAGGAAGGGCTGCTACTATCTCCCTGGTCAACAAGGAGTGAGCTGGGGCGATCCTCCAGTGCCTGGAAGAAATTGACATAATCAACAACACTTACTGCCCACAGCCCATGATTGGCTAAAACTAAGACAAGAAAATACCCAAAGTCAGAAAATACAGAAAATGTATTTGTGAAATTATAAAATCTTTGTTTGTGAAATTATAGCATTTAATAACACAAAAAACCCAACTATTAATAAAAAAATAGAGTCAAAGGAGGTGGAGAAAAGAGAAAAGTTGGAATGAAAAGGATAGTGAATTTACATACATTAATATATTCTATTTCTTGTTATCAAATAAGTAGAAATGTTATACTTGCTTATGTCAGAGTACTGCACCCATTTTTGGACATATCACACATATTTAATATCTAGCAATTTTCTTACTGGTTATATTCCTGCCAAATGAGCTGCTGGGATGTGCGTGGGTCAGGCCAGTGTGGCACCTGGACATGGTACCTGCATTCCCTGTTGGTGGACTATGTAGCAACATCAGCAATCCAACAAACTTGGTTTGTTTCCTGATTATCCTATTAGAGCTTTGACTCATACTTCAATGCATACAAATCACTCAGGTAAAATTAATCTCCATCTAGCAACTTCCATTCTATCCCTCTATACAAAATAGTAATCGTGCTTGTCTTAATTACTTCTGCAATACATTCTTTCCCCCACTGGCTTTTGGTTTCTATAGGTGATTGTTTTCATTGCTGTATCCCCAGTAGAACCTCATGCAAATCTTTGCAAGTGTTCAGCAAATCTGTAAGTTGAATATTGGTGACTTCTCTCCTTGGATTAATGTGACAATGACTGGTGACTGATTGCTTTCAATTTGGTACATATTAATCTCGTTGTTTTACCTGGATTCACAGAACACGTAAGATTTATAGTTCTTTTAACATTCCCAAAGCAACAAACTGGATATATAGATATGATTGAACTGGAAAAAAATGTGATGAATTTATTCTAGGTTTGAACAGCACAATACAAAATGCAAAAACAATACCTCACTTAAAACATTTGGTATTAATAAACTAAAATCTCTAATACTTGTTCTATTTTCTCCTCTTAACAGTAACAGACTGAATCTGATTTCATTGTTAAGCAGAGCTTTGAGGACACAAAGCATGTACTGTACAAGCAATCTTGTTAAAACCCATGGAGCTATAAAAAACACACCAACTGCTGATCTTATTTTTGAAAAACAGGACATTAAGTTAGTTAAGGAACAGAGTTTGATCTGAAAAATAAATGCACTCTTTTAAATAAATAGCCATTGAGCTTTGCTGGAAGCAAACATTTTGCTGTGAGCAGCAGAGCTTGTTTCACGCTCATCAGATCACATCTGTTTTTGAGAGCGAAGGGAGGACGTTCTGCACCCCCCATCCCCCACCTGGACAGCTGAAGCCTGTTAGATTGAATTCTGTTCATTTGAACAGTGAGAAAAAAGAAAGAAAAGAAAGAGAAAGGCTCCAGATGCCCCTGATGCTGCAGACGGCAGGGAGGTAAAGTCACGGACTTCATCAGTGTCCATGGGGACCTGTCTTCCAGCTTTCTCGACCTGCAACAATGGAGTCTCCAGGCCCCTCGGCTGCCTGTCCTAGATCTGATCTTTCCTGACAAGATGGGCTGCCGAAAGGGTGCACACACCCTGAAGCGGTGCAGTTGTGGCTAGACGTCCTTATCGCCTTCATGAGGCCCATTTGCCTCTTCCACAAATGTGTGTGAGAAGGCTGTCACCAGCATAAGGCTGTCTCAAAACTGCAGCCACTGGGACTTCACAGATTTTGGATGAATTATTTGTGAAACTCTCTGGGTTTGGTTGTTTTTTGTGTCCTTCTCCTCTCTTTCTTACATGAAGATAGGTCTATAGAAATATTCTACCTCTTATGAGATTAATTTTGATAAATTATATTTTCTTAGAAAGCTGCCCATTTCATTCAGGTTTCATTTTAAATTTACTATCAAAGAGATGAACAAAATAATGTCTTATGATTGCTTGAATTTCCTCAGTTTTTTCCTCTCTTATAATTTCTTAATTTTGGGAATTTGTGTTTTCTATTTGCTTGACATGGTTACCTAATGCCTATATTTAAAGAATAAATTTTAGGTTTTATTATGCTACTGTTTTCCAGCTCATTAATTTCTGCTTTTATCTCTATGAATTCATTCCTTCTGCTTTTCTTTGGATTATTTTGTTGTTTTTCTAACATCTTGAGTTAGATGTGATTTCATTTATTTTCATTCTTTCTTGTTTCTCCCTTTATATTTTGATTAGTGAAGAGAAGAAAACCCCAAAGTCAAGTTCACACAATCACTGTGGCGGCAGGGAACTATTACTCTATTGCCGACATGCAGGAAAAATGCACAGCCTTTAAAATAACCAGCTGCATCAAGAACGTGGAGGTAAGCCAGACGAATGAATCCAGGGAACAGTTTTCAGGGTGGCTTTTATTTTTCGAGTCAAATCCTCAGGTTTTAGGTTTAGGTAGGTTCAGTTCCTTAAACATCATACTGTGTAACGGCTGAACATCTTCTCTCCTCTCCTCCCTAACCCAATAAACACATACAGAGCTTCTGAAGAATAAACAATGCAGTGTTCAAATCCAATTATGAATGTGTGACAGCCTCAGAAATCACCCACAAGAAAACACATGTGGATGCTTAAGGATCTACTGCAGAGTCAGTATAAGTTTAGGATATTACAATGATGCATTAGTGTTTTCTAACAAAAAGTAGTTCCCATGTGACGTTAGAGCATTAGTGACAGGAAACTAACACAGGGTGATGCTTCTCTTGAACCAGAAAAAGAGGGGAGAATTTAGATCGCATTCCCTGGCAGAATGAAGACGGGATGAACCTATCACATAAAGTACAAACATGGTTCTCCCAAGGGAGGGGAAGGCACCAGTGAACACCCATGTGGATGAAACCTGGTTGAGAGCTCCCATGTGTAGCTGAAAGACAGTCTCCGAGGCTGAAGGACTTGCCTGGTGGAACTCACCGTAAGGAGACTGTGAACCCAAGTCTGTCTGACTCCAAAACCTATGCCTTTCCTATGCCAACAGCTTTATGCCCACTGAAGTGAGCAGAAACAACTCAGTTTCACCGAGTAAACCGAGAAAGTTTAATTCTTCAGAATTGAAAAAGGAGATTAACACAGTAAGAGTCAAAACTGACCATGCCACAGACCACCTCTCCATTTGGAAGTCCACGTGAATTAATTACAAATGAATCATAGACCACATAAAATGCAATACAATTTAAACAGCTGCAGAATAGTGGCCAGATCTGCCTCACAGCATTCCCTGGGAAACCATTTCGGCTATTTGGTAAGAATGATTTTAATGGTCATTTAACTGACGTGTATAAATGGCTTTTAAAAAAAAGTTTAAGGATGCTTAAAAACTCACTGGATACAATTTAAGCACCCTTCATTTAGACACTTTTATCAACTTGTCTTTTAAAGAGATACCAAGGATGTAGCTGAACTCAGTACATACTGGCATGGTTCCAAGCTCCTTTTTTTGTTTTTTTGATATAGGGTCTCACTCTGTCACTCAGGCTGAGTGCAGTGGTACAATCTCAGCTCACTGCAGCCTTAACCTCCTGGGCTCAGGTGATCCTCCCACCTCAGCCTCCCGATAGCTGGGACTACCGGTGCATGCTACCACACCCAGCTGATTTTTGTATTTTTTTGTAGAGATGCGGTCTCGTGTTTCCCAGGCTGGTCTCGAACTCCTGGGCTCAAGCAATATGCCTGCCTTGGCCTCCTAAAGTGCTAGGATTACAGGCATGAACCACCACACCCGGCCTGATTCCAAAATCTTAACCAGTGGAGTCCGAATTCGTGAGTTATCTACCACGCCCTAGCAAGCTTCCTGTTCAAAGTTCACTGGGTCTTCTCCGGAACACCACACGATTACCTGGGGAGAAATTTCTAGCTATGGCAGGGTGACACGTCAGTCCAAATTTTTCTTTATATAATTCCCATTTGACTCAGTCAACCAGTTTCATTAGAGGTTGTCTGTGGATGAAGGAAGAAATGGGAATGATATATCTGGTACCTAGTTAATGCCCAAATGCAGGAAGAGAAACTTCTAACTTTAAAGAAGTATACTCTGATTTAGCAATTCCAGTGTTGAAAATTCACCTGACAAATATAATCACAAACATGTAATGGATGTTCAGAGAAATATGGGAAACAAGTATGTATTAGGAATATATTTAAATAAATTATAGCATAATCTTGTCTCTGACCCTTAGTGGCTAGTCAAGTTTTTAAATGTTCTGTGTGCCTCAATTTCCTTATCTGTAAAATGGGATAACAATAGCGCATAACAACCTCATAGGGTTGTTGTGGGAAGTATATAAATTAATACATGCTCAGCACTTAGAACAGCGCCTGGCTTAGAATAAGTGCTCAGCGGTATTATTATCACAGAATCCATGTAGAGGAATACTATACAGTTATTAAATAAAGGAAAGAGGTAATCTGTATGTACTGACATGAGAAGATCCTTAAGATGTGTTAATTATTAGAGTCTTAAAAATTGAATGAATCCATTTGGAAAGAAAACGCACGCACATATATATATTTGCACCAGCAAGGAAAACGTCTGGAGGGAAACGTATCGGAACTATTCGCAGTGGTTACCTCTGGAGAACGGATTGCTGAGACAGACTGAGGGCTTTTACTTTGGGAGGAGCTGCTTTTAAAAGACGTTGTCTTTATAGGGATAGTAGGATTTACCAGTCTAAAAAGTTGTTACCATTGGTGGTTTTTCCACTTCCCAGTTAGGAAAACTACAAAAACAGAAATTAATTGATTTGAATCAGTTAGAAGCAACACATGCCTGTCTTAACTTCAAAGAACCAACATTTAATTTGGGGCTTTTATCAAATGAACCCACGTTGGCCAACTGGCAACAAAGAGATCACTAAGAAAATAAAGCCCTTATATAATAATGCAAACCCTTCTCTCTCACACATTGTAAACCCAAATGAAAGATCTCAGGGGTTGCAAAACAAAACTGAGAGTCTAACTGTGGGTACCACTGACCCTGGCACATCTTCAGACAGACTGGAGCTGACCACATTTGCAGTGACTGCAGGCAAGGTATGCAGTGAGGTTTGCCCCCAGCTTCTAGGAGGGAACTTGTAAGTCCTTGGAATGTTCTGCTTGATGAGAATGTCTGTTTACCTGGGGGCCTGGGACCAAGGCAAATAGTCTATGCTAGCAATGTGACAGTGTCTTGATCTCTGGAGGGGCAGGAGACTACCTAAGGTCAGCCACACAGAGCAGTCAGCCATATGTGTCTGAGCCCAAACAGACACTCAACACCAAGGCTCGGGTGAGCTGCTGTGGTTGGCAATCCTCTGTCTGCCTGACTCCACTGGGAGAGCATGGCTGGCAGCTTGAACCAGGCACTCCCTGAGACCTGCCCTATGCAGTTCTTCCTTTGCCTATTTTGATCTGTGTCCTTTCATGGGAATACGCTGCAAATGTGGGAATAATGGCTTTCCTGAGTTCTCTGAGTCCTTCAAATCAGTGAACCCGAGGGTGGTCATGGGGACTCCTGAGATGTGCCATAAGCCACAGCCACATTCTGCAGCCCAGAGCAATACAAAGACAAGGGCAAATCCATCTGCAAGTAGCAACACAGAGCAGCTTCCAAAAGTCAGACTTTCTCTGGGAGGCCTCACCATCTTGCTTTTCACGAGTTCCTCAATTGCACTGACGAGCTCGGCTGCACTCGGTGTTTCGGAGCTGGTGGGGCGGACTAATAACCGAGAAGAGGCCTACGGAAGAAATTAAGAAAAGGAGGGGGTGCGGCAAGGGCTCACATTAGTAACTGGTCAGACAGTAAATTCCCCTGCAAGCTCCATCTCTTTTTAAAGTAATTCCAGACAAAAAGACCACAAGTTTGTCTTTGTTTACATTTATTTAAAGTCATCCTTTTGAATTTACAATATTCTGACAAGAAACATTAAATAAAACCTGTCTGAGATACATGTGGGAAGCAGACAGTGTCTGATTTGAATCGCAGTCATGTAACATCATAGCGTTTTTTTCAAAGAGGTGACTAGGCAAGGGAACGTTCTAACCGTAACTTTCGCAAGTGCTGACAAGGCTCTGGGCTAGGGAGAAGGAATAGAGAATCTGACCTACAGCAGAATGAGAGGCTTAGGGTCTAGTGAGAGAATCCTGGAATAATCAGGAAACAAAACAGGATACTAAGAAATGGCTTTACTGTGTTTATGGGATTAAGAAAAAAAAGAAACGAGGAAGAGGAAAGGAGCGGGGTGCGGTGACCAGACAGGGAAGGAGGGGGACAAGCTCACCATTTTCTGTGCCATCCATTTCCCCATGATTAGTGCAGAGTACAGAAGAGCTGAGGCCTCACAAGCTATCAGATGCCACTTATGGCTAGAATCGAGGGCGTAAAGGGGTTGACAGGAAATCTGGGGGAGGGGCTACTAAGTTCGAGTTTCAGTAATTAGCAAACACGATGTGTTTGCAGATTACTTGAGCCGTTAATTAACTGGGAACTAGAAGGGGCGTAATATGAACCTTGCTTCATATTAAGGACAGCGGCGAGGCATGCGACCCACAGCGGGCTGTCCTGGCCATGCGTGTCTCACAGCAGACAGATACAGGCTCATACACTCACAACAAGGCTTTTACACGTGTGGGTCAAAATATGCACTTTGCAAAACAAATGTTGGTTTGGTCTAATGACACTTGGAATATGGGGTGAAGAAAACAAAGAAAAAAATTCAAACGGAAAGGTAAGGAAATTGAGCCAAAACAGACACAGAACACAAATCAACATAATGCTGCAGTGAAAGTTTACAAAAAGAGAAAACAGAACAAAACAAAAAATTAGTCACGAGATTATATACTGTGTGGGAAAATCACTACAGATTTTTGTAAATGAAGAACTGCTACTGATAATACTCAACGAGGTAACATAGTAACCAATAAGTGATTCTAGCAAACAGAAGGATACAGTGCAGGTCACTCTTTAAATGGAGAAAAATCCTCCCTTATGGGTGAGTAAGTCAACAAGGCCCAGCCCCTCAATGTTTGGATAACCACCCAGATTTAAGAAATGCCAGTTTTCTGCTTTTCAAAAAGGCATGGCTTAGCGTATTACAAAATAGCTTAGGAAATATCACAGAAACCACACAGCCCCATGTCCTAGCCAGGTAGCCCGTGCACTGGGTGGGGTAGGGGGCTGTGGTCCTCTCACCTCAGGCTCCCTGTTCCTTCTCCCCTACACATGGTGGGGAGCCTGAACCTCAGATGCACACAAAACTCCAGGACTCCAACCTGTGCTCAGTCCTGCAGCTCACAGCCATCATTGCAGGCCCCACAGCACCCTTACAGTGTGTTGGTCTCGTGTTAAAAAGGGAGGAGGGAGTAGCTTTCCACCAACAAGGGGTGGTGGACAGGTCTGCCTTGGGTTAAGAGGAGTGCATGATTTGACTTGGCCTCACAGCTGCTAAGCACCGGCTGAGGCCAATCCCAGGTCGTAAAATAGAGGGTGATTAATCTGGCAAGTGACTGTGCAAGTACTGACAAGGGAGTCAGGGAAGGAAAAAGGGAAGCATGGGGGAAGATGTTGATAAAGTTATCTGTTTTACTCAGAAAACTTAGTTACTGCCAAAAAAAAAAAAAAAGCATCACCAGTAATGACTTCATAGCATGATTTTGAGGGGCACAATAGGGCCAGAATGCTAGAGGATGTGCAAGCCACACTGAGCAGGTTTCCTTTCTGCTATTTTATTTTTTAGGGCTCTACAATTGGGCTGACAAAATAATTTTAGACTACGTAAGAACTCAAGAAAACAAATGACTTTCATGGCTTGAAGCTCCTGCATAGACCCAAAGAGCTTTCAACTGATTCTTACACTTTGACAACTATGCCTGCACTCTAGCGTAGGGATCCTACAAACTAATGTCTGGCATGTTGGAAAAAGTAACTGGACAGTGATGTAACCTCATCTCAAACCAGAAACCTGCCTGCAAAAACCTCACAGAGGGGAGATGGCCAACTCTTCATTTAGTGATGCCTTCAGACAGACCTGCATGGGATATCTCTGATTGTTCTCTCAGGGATTCTAGTCAATACATTAGGAAACTTTAAAATTACTTTAGAAGTGGCAATTACTGAAGCATCATTAAAAATGCATTGAGCCACATGTGTAGGAAAAACTGCACCCGCTGGCCTACTGCTATTCTAAATGGCTTTGTTACTCATACTTTTGGGGTACAACCAGGCTGACGCTGCCTGAAAGAGCACTGCATTGCCCTTTTCCACATCTTGGGGCCTCCTGTCTCCTGAAATGAGGCTGGTGTGGAGCAGCTACCGAGCGTGCCCTGCCCCTGCACGGCAGGCATGGATTCCCCAGCCCTCTTCCCCCTTTACCTTGTCATCCTGTGAGTCTGGCTGGAGGAGGCTGTGCTGCTGGATGGCCATGGGTGGCGGCAGGGGCACGGCGTCGGCCCCCTCCTCGCCTTCCTCTTCTCCACAGCTCTGCATCCCCGAGGAGGAGGATTTGGAGAGAGTACCGCTGCTCAGGCCCTCGTTCCGGCCTCTCTGAAATCCAATCAAGATTTGCTCATTATATTCCAGGCCAGTTCACAAACATGGACCAAGGGTTACTTGGAGAAGCAAGGTGGGGACAGAGACTGGGATGGCAGAAATCAGGAACAAAGCTGTTCTCGACCTCGATGGTAACTTTTCCTCTCTTCCTGCTACCCAATAGCTTTGCTTGTCAACTTGGATGACAGAATGGCCACTGAATGTGTCATGTGTCATATAAAGGGACTGCCAATGTGATCTGTTAGGCTCTGAACACAGCTCATCTTTGAGAAGCCAATTTTTAAAAAGGTTCAAAAATCTGAACTACAACCCTCATGTTGATTTAGTTCCTTTGGTCCAGCTGATTTCACTTTGGGTATCTTGCTATAGAAAAGTTCACTGAAATAATAAGGGCATAAAAAATATAATCCAAGATGCATTTTAAGCACTGGATTTGAGTATTCTTTTCCTCTATTCTCACTTTTAGAAACAAATTTCAGTTTTAGTTTTCCTAAGAGGACAGAGGTTTATCAAGAACGTACATAATACATCCCAACCCCCACACTGCAACAAAATCTCATGGCAAAAATATGCCCAGGAAAAAAACAGCAGAAAACAGCTATCTGCCAATAAATCAAATAACACAAATCTCATCCCCACTCTCTGCCTTTTCTTCTTCGAACCTGTGTGAGACTTGAGTCGGGGGTCGATCCAAGTTAATTAAAAACTCTGAGGACCCCTCATTGACACCACCAGTGCTGAAGGCCATCTCCAGCATCCTGAAGGAATTCTGTTTCTTGCAATGTAATTTAAAGCCTCCCTTGTCAATAGGACATAAAAAATCTCTGGCTGACCTACATGCACTTATCTTTGGTGACATGGGAATAACCCAATGTTTACTACTGGGTCAACAAAGTAAATTAACTGGTTATTTTCTACTCAAGACAAGCTGTAAGTATAATAAATATTGGGGAAAAACAATTGGAAAGTGCAAACACTCCACAAGTCCTTCCAAATTTCCAATTTGAGCTTTCTCTGCAAAATGCTGCCACAATGATCAGCTCAGAGACTGCCTAAATCTTCTGCAGTCTACACAGAGCCTCTGGCTTTGCCTCATGGTGGAGTGGGGAGGAGAGGGTCCAGAAGCCACAGTCTGGTCTCCCTCCTGGCCCAGGCCTGGGGGCTGACTGGGCCTGGGGCGCATGGTGGTCTGTTTTGTTTGTTTGTTTGTTTTTAATCAGAAGCCACACGTGGTCCTGAATGTGCTTACTGGGTTCAATTTTCTTTCAAGTGTCCCCACTAAATCTCAGTCTGCTAAGCAGAGACTTGAATGGTAATTTCTGAGTAAGTGCGGAAAACAGAACCAAACCAGTTTACTCATAAGATAAGCAACTATTCTTGCAGCAAAAGCCCAGCGGGCCCCGCCGCGCCGGCCCCAACCAGCGGGCAGAGCCTCACCTCCTCGACCGTCTCGTCCTGCGGGGTGGCCGCACTGTCGTCGGAGTCCTTCTGCGAGCCGGCGTCAGCGCTCTTGCGGACCTCGCGGCTCTTCTTGTGCTTGTGCGCCAGCTTCTTCACGTGCCCGTCGGCCTTGCCGCTGCTGAGCCGCCGCACGGGGCTGGTGAGCCACTTGCGCAGGGTGTTGCCCGGCCGCTTGGGGCCCGGCGAGCTCTGGGCCCCGATCATGTGGGGCTGGAGGGAAGCCACGGATGCGGGTGGACTGGCGTCATTGCTGGAGACGGAGAGCGAGTCTGCCAGGGAGAGAGAGGGAGTGTCACTGACTCGCACAGACCCTCCGGTGGGAAGGCCATGCCATTAGCCCGCAGGCTGCAGGGAAGCCAGTGGGCTTGGATACCTCGTCAGCGGGCTTTGCCTACGGGGTGTGAGATGACAGGGGCTGATGCTTTACACGCACTCTCTTCTCAAATGTGTAGCAAACCTGAGTTCTGCTAGAGATGATCATTCTCAAGATGCACTGTCCTCTCCAAAATCACCCATGTCACCAATTCTGAAGACCAGTATCGTTATCAGCCAGATTTAAGATGTCATTCATCACATAAAATACTGTGGACATTGGTACTGCAGACAATGGAGGACAGAATTTAAAAATCATTTTCACCCATTTTCTTGACAAAAGCCAAGAAAGAAGAATGAATTTAAAGGAAATTTTGAGAAGTTTTAGCTATGCCAACTGACATGCTTACTGTAAGCTAATCCTGTCGCAGAAGTGCATTAGTTTGATTCTCTACCAGTGAACAAAAGCAGAATTGTGTAATTATTATGGATAAAATGACAGTGATTTGTCCTGGTGAGACTCTGACCAGCAGCAGCCTCTGGGAGACCAGCATCCAGGACAAAGCCGATGACTGGAAAGCAGCAGAGCTGGTGGGGCTCTCGGAGGAGCGGCCCTCAGCCTCTTTCCTGTTCACGGCCAGGCCACGGCGGCACACCGGGACTTTGCTCACAGCCTTGACAAACTTACCGCATGTGCCGAAGTAAATATCAGCAACAATGAACAAAAACGCCACCACATTTTAAAAAGAAATGTGAGGGGCCGGGTGCGGTGGCTCACACCTGTAATCCCAGCACTTTGGGAGGCCGAGGAAGGCAGATCACGAGGTCAGGAGATCGAGACTATCCTGGCTAACATGGTGAAACCCCATCTCTACTAAAAATACAAAAAATTAGCCGGGTGTGGTGGTGGGCGCCTATAGTCCCAGCTACTCAGGAGGCTGAGGCAGGAGAATGGTGTGAACCCAGGAGGCGGAGCTTGCGGTGGGCCAAGATCACGCCATCGCACTCCAGCCTGAACGACAGAGCGAAACTCCATCCCCAAAAAAAGAAAAAAGAAAAAAAAGAAAAGAAATGTGAGGAGGAGAAGCCTTCCTCAAATAACCAAAATGCTCTATAGAAAATATATCCAAGTCAGCTTCTCATTGGATCTCAAAAATCAAATATAGTCAATCTGGAGTGGATGACATTTCAAGAGAAAAAAGAAAAAAAAAATCCAATTTTTCTTTGTTTTGTTTTTCAGATGGAGTCTTGCTCTGTCACCCAGGCTGGAGTGCTGTGGCACAATCTCAGCTCACTGCAATCTCTGCCTCCCGGGTTCAAGAGTCTCCTGTCTCAGCCTCCCAAGTAACTGGAACTACAGACGACTGCCACCATACCCAGCTAATTTTTGTATTCAAAAATCTGAAATTTGGGTGACAGGAGACACTCAGCCAATCCATGGACTTGTGTGACGTCTACTGTACAACTCGCACACCAGTGAGCGTGAAAGCTGCTGGGCCCCTTCCTGAGCTCTTGGCTCAGGGGCTCCACCACGGTGGCATGGAATGAAGTGACCAACTTTAGAAAGCAGAACGGTGACAATGGTGATCATTCACTGTGCTTGCTGTCTTCTCAAGTCAAGTAATCTTGTGAGCTACTCCTTTGCACAGATACCTGTAGGGGCTGCACTGCCTCTCTGGCTCTGGACGCCCTTCCCTGCTGCAGGTGAACCCTGTGATTACAGGAGCAGAGTTGGCAGCGGTTTCCCACCAAGTGCTTCCGACGCTGGGACTAGACAGCACACGCCCGTCTCACTGCTGTCCCGTTCCTTCCTTCGCCCAAGACACAGATTAGTGAAGAGTCCAGAAACAGATGATGCGTTTTAGGCATGAATGATCTAGATTTTTCTCAGAGGCAAACTCTGGTTCAGAACCCATTGATATCTGTTAAAGAATGATAACCCTTTCCCCTGGGTATGTGTGTCTATATTATGTTTGTGTACATATATGTATATATATTTTCTCATATATTTACTCTATTTTTAAACAAGAGTTACTAAAACATTTCCCTATCAGTCTCACTTTCCTTCGGTGCAGTCTGGAAGGAGGTAGGAAAAGAATGAAATCCATTCCCAGGGACTTTCTCAGGTGCTGATTTAAGATAAAATGCAAATGAGGTAGACACAGTTCCTAGCCTCAGGAAGGACAAAGAGAAGGGGAGGGTTTGGATAATCTAGATGTCAGATGACAATCTATTCAACGAATATTTTTTAAAGTACCAACTGCTAGCAGAACCCTGCACTGCTCACAGCAGGTGGAGCAGGTGGCAGATTTCAGAGTCACTTACTGTGCTGTGACTTGGAGCCAAGCCCCCGATTTCCCACTGGACAGAGATAAGGAACACCTAGTTTCTTCATCCATGTGACTCACCACACAGTGGTATTTGGATCACAAAATTATCCTGTACTACAGGTGAGGTACAAACCCTGTTAGGGCTGAGAAGGGGCAACAGGAGGAGGAACCATGGAAGGGTCCCTGAAGGAGATGGCACTGAAGCTGGCCTTTGAGGGAGGTGGGCACAGGTAATCTAAGCACTGGGTCAGGAGAATGAATAAAAGCTCCAGGAAGGCAGGGGCCTCATCTGTCTGGGACCTGAGGTACTTCCAGGGCTCTGCACAGTGCCTGGCATACAGTAGGCACACAAGTATTACATGGAAACATCAGAAATCAACAGTCTAAAGAAACAGCAAGCTGACCCACAGCTCATATTTTAAGGACAGTCTTTTGTTTGACATAGATTCACAACTGCAAAAGACAAGGAACTATGAGTGTGGCTCGTGGGGAGGTCGGGAGACACCCCGGATGCCTGAGATGTGGTGAGGTGTCACCATGGAGCTCTGCTGTGCCTTGGATAAACTGATGGAGGAAAAAAAAAAAAAAAGACCCAGGCCCACTTATTTTAGTAAAATGAAATCAAGTACAGGTCTTAACATCCATAAGCAGAACACTTACACATCACAACTAGTAGGACCTCAGCCAATATATCAACCTCACATTTTTGGGCCTGTAAGTTAGAACTTGGGGGGAGTTGGCATAGGAGTGGTATGAAGCCTAAGTGACACCTACCAAGTATTCTGACCTGGTCCCTCTGTCCACCCAGACTTGCAGGGCTGCAGAGAAGCAGGCGTACTCTCGGAAAAGGGTGTGCAGGGCAGGCAGGGACGCAGGGCAGCCCTGAAGCACACAGACCTCCCTACTGTTCAGCAGATCCAGCGGCCTCTGCACGCATGAGAGAAGGAACCACAGTCAATTAATAATGCTTTGTGGCACCCAGCTGGCGTTACAAGGATGATTCCCAGGACACTTAGCCTTGCCTGGGAAAGGAGCTAGTTGTTGTAAAAATGGTTCAAGAAGAAAAGGAAATTAAATACGTCATTCCCCAGCTTCTCTCTGTGGGCTCAGCTGCAAGGGATTTGGTTCTTTGCACTTTGGGAAGCTGGTTCGAAAGAGATTTCCTGCTTACCTGGCAAGTTAAGCATTAAAAATGTGGCTATGGCCTAAATGGTCCCTCCTAGTACCGGGGGGTGGAGGGGAGGGGAGGTCAGGGCTGCCCAAGGTGGGAGCTCATCGGTGCCACAGAATAAATGCAAAGGACTGGGTGACAACTGCCATTGATGAGAAGCAGCAGTTCTTGCCCCGAGTTCCTACTTATTGAATGACAGAAGTGACATTCTTTCATTTTGCCGGACTTATGACTTAGAAAAATGTTAGCAGTGATCATAAACTATAAGAAAAATTTTGTGGAATTTAAAAAATTTTACCTTGAGAAAAATTTTGTTTCAGAAGTCTGCAAATGTAGAGGGACAATAATGACCCCTTCTCTTTAACAAGAATGCTCAATTCTTCACGCTATTTGACTCTCTCTGGTGGGGAAAAAACTTTTTTTCTTTTCACAGTAGAAATTCCTTTGGCCTAAATCAATGGAATGTAACAGCCCATGTCTATGCTCTTTGCTGGGTTGTGATACAATATACACATTAGGAGTTAAAAAAGCTTTAAAAGTCTTTAAACTTAATACCATCATTAACAGAATGAAATAACATATTATTTTTAGCTATCTGAAGAATATAGACTTTGCCCACTAAATCAGCTACTTTGATGCGAATTTTAAATTAAATCCCATGTCCTAATGGTATCTTGAGTAGAATTAAGGTCTCCAAAGTTACTGGGCACAGGATAAGGATATATCACACCATAAACACAGAGCTCTAGAATTCTGAAGTCTCCATGGGAAGACCTTAAATTAGTTTCGTGCACACAGTTGCCTTTCCCCAGAAGAGGTCCTGATGGCTGTGAACACAGCAGCATGAGGCCCCCTGCCCAGACACCCACACTGTGCAGGCATGCTCCTGTCCTTTTGGCACTGTGTCCTTACTTTTTTGCTCAGGATTTGATTGTGGATGGCTCAAACCCATAACAAGAGCAGCCCTCTCAAAGAGAGCCCTGTGATCAGAGCCCTGTGTAATCAGCTCATGATCACACTGAGAGGTGACAACATGCTGGCGGCCCTCGCTCGCTCTCAGCACCGCCTCGACTTCTGCTCTGGCCACGCTTGAGGAGCCCTTCAGCCCGCCGCTGCACTGTGGGAGCCCCTCTCTGAGCTGGCTGAGGCTGGAGGGCTCCCTCTGCTTGCAGAGAGATGTGGTGGGAGAGGCACAGGCGGGAACTGGGGCTGTGTGCGGTGCTCGCAGGCTAGCGCCTGCAAGAGTTCCAGGTGGGCGTGTGCTCGGTGGGCCCTGCACTCCTAGTGGCCAGCCAGCGCCACCAGCCCCAGGCAGCGAGGGGCTTAGCACCTGGGCCAGCAGCTGCAGAGGGTGTGCCGGGTCCCCCAGCACTGCCGGCCCACCCGCACCGCGCTCCAATTCTCGCCAGGCCTCAGCCACCTCCCCGTGGGGCAGGGCTTGGGACCTTCAGCCCGCCATGCCCAAGCCCCACTGCGGTGGGCTCCCGCGCAGCCTGAGCCTCCGCAGCGCCCGGTCCCATCGACTGCCCAAGGGCTGAGGAGTGCAGGTGTGCAGTGCGGGACTGGTGGGCAGCTCCGCCTGTGGCCCTGGTGCAGGATCCACTAGGCAAAGCCAGCTGGGCTCCTGAGTCGGGTGGGGACTTGGAGAACTTTTATGTCTAGCTGGAGGATTGTAAATGTACCAATCAGCACTCTGTGTCTAGCTCAGGGTTCATGGATGCACCAATCAGCACTCTGTATCTAACTAATCTGGTGGGGAGTTGGAGAACATTTATGTTTAGCTAAAGGATTGTAAATACACCAATCAGCACTCTGTGTCTAGCTCAAGGTTTGTAAATGCACCAATCAGCACTCTGTGTCTAGCTAATCTAGTGGGGCCTTGGAGAACTTTTATGTCTAGCTAAAGGATTGTAAATACACCAATCCACTCTGTGTCTAGCTCAAGGTTTGTAAATGCACCAATCGCTGCTCTGTGTCTAGTTAATCTAGTGGGGACTTGGAGAACTTTTACGTCTAGCTAGAGGACTGTAAATACACCAATCAGCACTCTGCGTCTAGCTCAGGGATTGTAAACGCACCAATCAGCACCCTGTCAAAATGGACCAATCAGCTCTCTGTAAAATGGGCCAATCGGCTCTCTGCAAAATGCACCAATCAGCAGGATGTGGGTGGGGTCAGATAATGGAATAAAAGCAGGCTGCCCAAGCCAGCAGCGGCAACCCACTTGGGTCCCCTTCCACACTGTGGAAGCTTTATCTTTGCAATAAATCTTGCTGCTACTCACTCTTTGGGTCTGCACTGCCTTTATGAGCTGTAACACTCACCGCGAAGGTCTGCAGCTTCACTCCTGAGGCCAGCGAGACCACAAACCCACAGGGACGAATGAACAACTCTGGACAGGAGGTACAAACAACTCCAGACGTGCCACCTTAAGAGCTTTAACACTCACCGCGAAGGTCTGCAGCTTCACTGCTGAAGCCAGTGAGCCCACGAACCCACCAGAAGGAAGAAACTCCGAACACGTCTGAACATCAGAAGGAACAAACTCCGGACACACCATCTTTAAAAACTGTAACACTCACCACGATGATCCGCGGCTTCATTCTTGAAGTCAGTGAGACCAAGAACCCACCAATTTCGGACACAACATTTTCCTAGCTGGGCAACTGTGAAGGCAGGAAGCCAACCATGATCTTAGACTCCAGGGCACCATGTCTGGTTGTTTCCAACTACATACCCAGCTGCCAGCAGGCAGCGTGGCATACACCTGGAGCTTAATGAGTATACACTGAATAAATGACAAACAGGTGAGCCAACAAACCAGCTGCAAGCTATTATTTCTCAGCCTATGCATACTGACTGATAAGTCAACCACTATGAATGGTGATGTCCTGAGTTACTGGTATATCCTGATCAGTTTTGAAGTGAACACAAGTAACATCTAATTTTAGTCAAGTTCATGAGTTTGTGAATTATTTATTCAAAGATGATAATTCAAAGCAAATAAGGCATCCCTTCTAGCGACTCATCTCTCACTTGTGTTACTGCTTTGCTGTCTCAGAAGGCAGAGTCCAGACTAAGTGTACGTGAACACTGCCTGTCATGTAAAGCAGTGTCAGGGTGGGGGCTCAGGACAGAACTGACCTGAGAAATACCATGAAAGATCAATCTGGGCCGGGCACGGTGGCTCACGCCTGTAATCCCAGCACTTTGGGAGGCCGATGTAGGTGGATCACTTGAGGTCAGGAGTTCGAGACCAGCCTGGCCAACATGATGAAACCCTGTTTCTACTAAAATTACAAAAATTAGTTGGCATGGTGGCGCATGCCTGTAGTCCCAGCTACTCGGGAAGCTGAGGCAGGAGAATCGCTTGAACCCAGGAGGCAGAGGTTGCAGTGAGCCAGGATTGTGCCACCGCACTCCAGTCTGGGTGAGTGAGACCCTGTCTCAAAAAAAAAAAAAAAAGACGCATCTATTATGCAAAGAAACAGTTACTCATCTCTTGCCTTTCCCTCAACTCCTATCACCTTGGAAGAAAAAAAGTCAACTAACTCTCAGTCCTGCTTTTTCACCCCATCGCTAACTTTCTCATCAGCAAGAATGCCTTCAGTTCCCACTAGGCCTGGTTTGGGAATGTGCTTCCCCCTTTCCAGCCTGGGGAAACCCGCTGATCCAAGGCCCAGATGGATGATCCATAAGGGATGTCAGAAAGAATGCTGGACTTGTCAAAGGGCCTGAGTGAACCTGGCACTCCCACTACACAGCAAACATTCTGGCATGTGAGTTTCCACATCTCACAGGGTTGTAATAGGATTAAATGAAATAATGGGAACAAACAAACTTCATAAACTGTTAAGTGCTGTTTATAAATGTAGGATGGCTGAGGCATAAAGGACTCCATGATAGCACAGAACTCACTACATTGTATTTACATCAACTGTGAGTACCCAGAAAATGAGAATTAGGTTTCATCACAATTAGATTTGTAACTGCAGGCCTAACATGGCGTCTAGGATGTACTAAAAATCACTTTTAATATGAAGGATGAATGAAGCAATCTAGATGAATTACTTCAATTCTATTTCTATTTTTAAAATAGAACAAAGTAAACTTGAGCACAAGATACTATCAGCACATCGCAGTCACTTAAAAAGATGTTCAGCTGTGCGCATGAGAAAGCCATCTGTGATCTGCTTGAAGCACCAAGAGAAAGTCAATTCAAGTTCATTCCTTCTTATTTTGAGGAGGGAAAAATCCTTACATAGATGGCTTCCTTGCTGAAATAAGAGTTCAAAAAAAGTCCATGCTAGATTTCTTTTTAAATAAAAAAAGAAAAAAAAGGTAAAGAAAGAAGAGAAAGCAGAAGTGCTGACATTCAGCCCCACGCAGGAGAGAGTTTCACCATGTGAACACACAAAACACGGGGACTGCCGGGAGAAGAGAGGCTGTTTTCTAGGCCCAGTCTGTAAATTTGGGACATCTGTGATTAATAAAAACCTTAAAAAAAAAGTTTTTTTTAAAAAAAGGAGGGAAAGGACCATATCCTGCTGGTCGCAGACCAAGGAGGATCATGTTTCACTTTAACCCTCTCTTTATTTTCACAATGGTAAAAAAGTCTTAAAGACTTCTGAGTGTTCTAGAGTAACAACTGCATTGCTGAGCAGAGTAGTAAGCCGAACTAAAAACTTCAGCCTCTGAATTTGAAAAGGTTTCACCCAAATCTCTGCATGTCTTCCATTTCTCAGTCTCACCAGCATGGAAGCACCAGGAGAAGTGGCTTTTGCTGCCTTGTGTGTGCTGTATATCTGGAGTTTAAAGTCTGCCTGGCACATGCAGGTGTTCAATAGGTATTTGCCTGGTGTGGTCTTTACAGATGAGTGGACACTCAAGGCCACCGGGCCGGGGTTCCACTAACACCCCTGCCACCTGCTGGGTGTGGGTTCTTATGAGTCAATGACCCCCTTTTTGCTTCAGTTTCTTGATGTGTAAAATGACAGTGATTCCTCTAGCCTTTACCAGGCTGCTGGGGGGAAAAGGTATGAAAAAGGTCTTTGGAAACTTATAGCCTAACACAGTATGAGGGAATACTCACACTGATGTGTAGGAAAAAGCTGCAGAAGGCTGAGGAAGAAAGCAGGATGAAGCAGAGCGGCGAGACGACGAATCTAAGGACAAGCGCCCCAGGCCCAGAGTGGGAAGAAGAGCTGGGGCTGTGAAGGCCGGGCCTCCTTGGACAGCCAGGGTCACAAACCCCACAAGGTCACCAAGCCTCTGCTGTGACTGGCAGCCCTCATGCCACATAATGTCAGCCAAACATGCACACATGTGGGTCTGCTGCTGATTGACAACCAGGGCGTTTCTGATGAGACAGGGCCACCACACGGATGCCCTGCTCAACAGCAGGAGAGTTCCGGTGAACATCTGTCTTGCATTGCGAATTCTCCACGCTGTCTCCCCCAAAGGATTTTAGCTAGCTTATGTTAAAGACAGATATTCCCATCTTACTGTCCATTGTAGGTGTTCAAAAATATCTGTCAAATGAACAATGAAATGATGTCTTGATAAAAACTAACCAGGATACAGCACAACTCAGAGGCAAGTTCTTGAAGCAAAGGGCTAGTTTAAAATTCTAGTTGTAAGGATTTAAAGAAATGTTCACTTAGCAGTTATTGCTATGTGCTGATGAAAGCTAATTCAAAGACACTTTGCAGCAACTGCTTCTAATGTCTGAAAATAACTCCATCAGACTATTTGAAAAGAGGGCAGTCCCGGTGTAATCAGGTATAACCGGCCTATAGCAATTTCTCAAACTTCTGTCTTGTCAAGAATTTGATGCAGTAAATCACATTTTTATTCAGGAAGTTCTTCCACCATACAAGGGAGGTTGTAAGGCAAATGTGAAAATCAGATCTATAAATTACTTAAAAAGAATAATCAAATTCTTAGCTTATGACTGTTGACGGTGTTGGTTCAAATGTTCTAGAGCAAAATTTCTGAGTAAATGATTGTCATCTCTACACTTTCAAACTGGATTTGAATTCCATGCTTCTGGAATCAAGGTGGCCTTTTTTTTTTTTTTTTTGAATAAAGAAAAGACCACAGTGCACTAGAAATTCTCTCACAGATCACATAAAAACTGAGTTAATCTGTAAGTTAATCCTCTGGATGCAACTTCCAGGGACTGCATCTTCTCTGCATCTTACATAGTGATTATAATCATCCCCTGGGCAATGCATATTAAATTAAAATGATGATGATGAGACAAAGCTGGGGTATTACTTGGGAAATCTTAAGCAACTGACTTGCCCAGTAATACAGTTACCCTTTTGGTGGTTCGGAATATACAAGTATTTTTAAAACATTTCTCCAAACTTAAATCTATATTCTATTTGTGAGCAAGTATCTGGAGAGGTTTCTTGGCTGACTTCTATGTGTTCATTCCAGTTACCTTGCTCTTACATATGTTTCGTGTATCGTCTGTGAGTACTAGTGAGTCTTAATTTGTTCCTCTGGAAAAGAAAGATTCATCAGGGGTTGAAACACCAGATTTAGAATGGACACTGCGTCCCCAGGGGTTCTCTGCTTCTCTGCACATACCTGGGTTCCAGGGCTTTATTCTGGGCTGCAACTGTTTGTTATGCTGTCATGTCAGCATGGGAAATCTTTACAACAGCCAGAGAAGCACTGAGCGTGAGTCTGGAGAATGGCAATGACTGAAAATGTGGCAAAAGACTATTAAAAGCAAATTTTACATATTGCACAGTGGGTCCTAAATGCAAAAATATGAACTCTGTCTTTGCTTTCAAATATGAATTGAACACAGAAAACATGAAGGACAAAGTTAAATTCCCCAGGTTTTTTTTTTCTTAAATAATCCCAAGATTCAACCAGAGGCCCAACACAGCACTGCCACGGCTCATGCTATAATGAAGAACACATGGTCTTTGCCGCCTGAGAAGGGCCAACACTTCCACCGTTCCCTGCACAGCCCCCTCCCACAAATTCAGTGGGGAGCTTTCACCAGCAGACACCTCCAGGTGACCCTGAATGCCAGAACACAATGTAATCACTGGCATCAATTAAAACCAACCCAGTGAAAAACAACTGCTCTTCTTTGTGAATTACGAAAATGAGAACACACAGCGGTCTCCCCATTTTGGGCCAGTCTTCATGAGTCATGTCATGAAAAGAGAATGGCCTCATCACCACTCAAGAGTGAGGAGTCCTAGAGATATGAGGCCGGCCGCGTCGATCTCACCAAACAGAACAAGCCAACGGAAGTCACACGTACACACTGGCTCTTACACTCTTATTCTCAGCGTCGTTTCTGAAAACACTGAAAACATTACATAAGCATTGGAAAATGTAGCTATGTAGACAAATGCAAGACTTTGAGCATCATTTTTCCTCTCAAGCTGATTCTTGGAAGGGGAATGCTAATCTATCAGCATTTCCGGTCAGGAAACCATTTCATTTTAAAGGTCTTTCTTTTTATTTTCACCACTGAAATTTCCAATAAAGAAACGTGAAGAAATTAAATGTAAATGAAAACAGATGGTAAGATCCTTTGCTTGGTTAATCAGATGCACAGGATCTCACATATTGCCAAAGTGAAAGTGTAAAACACCTCAGAAATAAAATAAATGAAGAAAGAGTCCAATTACTGATAGTGGATAACAGTAAAAATGGGCTAGTGTGGATCAACGTAAGGAATTAAAACAAGGCTAGAGACTGGAGTTATACATGTCCTGAACGGAACAGGACCTGGCTGGCCTGAGGCTCAGGAATGCTTTAGAAACACGTGGTCTGCAGCTGGTGGACAGTTGATCACCAGGCTGTTGGCTTCCAGGAAAAGATGAGCCTATAGCTGTTCTGCCTTGTGACCAGCAGCCGAGCAACAAGAGGCCAACATAGGAATCAAGTGGTGGTTGTTGGGCTAGTCTTAGTGAGTCACGTCTTGAAAGAAAATGGCCTCATCACCACCCAGAGTGAGAAGCCCTAGAGATAGGAGGCTGGCCGCGTCGATCTCACCAAACAGAACATGCCAGTGCCAACGGAAGCCGCCTCCAAGGGACTTTCTCTGCTTCCCACTACACTGCCTCCCAGCAGAGATGGGGCCGAGAGGGCGTCTTCATCCCACCGGCCGTGGAAGCAGTCTGTTCTGCCTGCCTCATCTCCCATTTCCTTCCAGAGGTGAGATGGGGTGAACCAGGCAGACTCAGATTGATGGCTCACCTGGCAGATGGCCACACATTGTTAAAAACCACGATGTCATAAAAAATCACTAGGTTGTAAAAAAGTCTTTTTTAACCCAACTCTGTAGGCCGAGGCTTACTTTTTAATGTGATCTTTCTCTACTCTGGACAAATACTGACTTGACTGGAGGAGAATGTCTAGGCCATATTGCTGTCTTGAAATGATAGGGCCATTTTCACTGCTTTTTAAGTGAGCCAGCCCCTAAAAATATATTTTTTGGGAAGATGAACAGTATGCTTTTTCTGTAACCAAAAGTCTAAGCTATAACAAAAGGAAAAAATCCCCAAGGAACTATCTTACCAGTGATTACTGGGAGGGGACTTGGACTCATTCCTGACTTTTACACAAGAACAAAAGCAGACAGCCTTGCTGGGTGAAAGAGAGACACTTAAAAAAAAATTCCATATAAATGAAACCAGAAAGACACACACACATCCTGCCAGCTGAAGACATCCATGCCCAGCAGCTTTCCGCCCCGCTCCTAATGCGCAGTCCACATGGCTCTTTAGCACTGGCTGGGGGTAGTGGACCTTGGAAAGGTGATGTCGCATCAGCCCTCGTGGGGAAAGTTCTCCAGCCAGGGAGTGGCCCCACTGCCCGCATCGAGCCCCAATGTGGCACTGTTCCAGGGTCCTCTTTTCAGTCTGACAGCAGAGGTCAGGGGAGATCCGGTTCCCTGCACCTCTCCTGCATGACAGAACAACAGGCATAAGGCCACGTCTAGGCCTGCTGTGAGACAACCCACGCTCTGATGGAGGCTGAGGGCGAGGATGCAGCATGTGACCCCATATTCCCCCAGCCCCCGCCCCAGGCAGGCAAGGAGCGGAGCGACAGCCTGCTGCGGCACTCTGGGCTCTGGTCTGTTTAAATGCTCAGAAAGCAAGAACTTCTGAATGCTCCTCTAGTTGTGTGGCTTTTTCAGATGTTTCTGATCCTCTGTGTCCCCAAAAAGTCAAATGGCTGTTCTTTTCACAAAATTACCCAAGATTCGTATTACTCATACAAAGAAAGATTATTAAAAACAAAACAACACAAAACAAATTCAGCATGCGTATGAGACTATTATTTTGTGTACTGCTGACTGAGGGATACTGAAGTTCTCCCTGTTATAAAATAATGGGTTCTTGATTCTTAATTTCTCTATATGGGAAGTTATTCCCAAGGCAATAAAGTACTTATTATTGTCCTGAATAGACAACCATCATGTAAGGAAACATAAAGTTAATTTTGGGGGAAATAAGCAGTCCCACGGTGCTCACGCACCCTTCTGTCCATCTGAGTCTGCCTTCCAGAGGTGCTCACCCAGTTAAGAAACATGAATGTTGAACCCATGGGCATAATAGTTCTTGACATTAAACACAGAATGTTAGAAATGAAAGATCTAATCTTACGTGAAGAAGGCATATGGAAGTGTATTCTTCATAATGAATATTTATTTTTGGCTAATGTCTTCCTATGATTTGTTGAAAAAAAAATGAAATCACTTTGGCTGCTTTGTTAAAGAGGATACCAAAGACGTTGGGGGCAGGGGGCTATACGCAGATTTTTTTAAAAAGTTGAAACATGTCTTTAAATGAAGCAGGTGGCACAAAAAGACTCTCCCAGGCAAAATGGTTTTAAAAATTGTGCAATTAGTGGTTTAAACTATATGACTGATTTATTTCAGGAGGTGAATGATTTCTCTTCATTCATGTATACATTTATTATTATTTTAAAAAATTTATACCAGATTCAGAATGCTAGCATGGGAACATCTTTTACCTACATTCAAGAAAATTTACTATAAACCATGCTGACTTATACATGCTTTCACAGAGCCACATGACAACATACTAATTTTAATACAGCATTAAGGGGAAAAAACATGGCTTTGGAGTATTCTGCAATCAGCCTGCCAACTACTATCTCTCTTTATTTATTTATTTATGGGACAGTCTCGCTGTGTCACCCAGGCTGGAGTGCAGTGGCTTGATCTTGGCTCACTGTGACCTCCGCCTCCTGGGTTCAAGTGATTCTCCTGCCTTAGCCTCCCGAGCAGCTGGAATTATAGGTGCCCGCCACCACACCCGACTAATATTTTTGTATTTTAGTAGAGACAGGTTTTCACCATGTTGGCCAGCCTGGTCTTGAACTCCTGACCTCAAGTGATCTGCCCACCTCGGCCTCCCAAAGTACTGGGATTACAGGCGTGAGCCACCACTCCCAGCCACTTTACACTGTCTACAGCAAAGGTTAGCTAAAGTTTCAGAGTTTCAAGGGATGGAATATTAGCTTAGAAAGAGCTACAGCTATGTAGAATGAGGAACCAGAAGATTATTTCCCCCCAATAAACCACAAAGCAAATATCTAGTACATTATATTATACAGTCCCTGGTTAATTCAAAAACAAAGAAACAAAAGCTGTAACCAATTAGGAATTCCTTTTACAATTATATTTGAGTAACTCCCCCATCAAAAGGAGAATGCTGCTCAACTAAAGCTAATAAGCACTTGGAAACAGGATGAAGACATGTCGCACAGACTGGAGGAGGTAAAGCGCCCCCAGGTGCATGCACCCCGCAGGTACCATCTACTCCCAAGCACACAAAGCATTACGGGATGCAACACCAAGACCTGAACTAATTTGATTTTATGACATCTTGTCCCCCTCTCTTCCCCCTGCCCACCCACATGCACTGAATGGCAGTGCATTTTATTTTTCAAATCACCATTTTGTCATTTATTGAGGGCTGTCTCCCACTTTTTTGGGATATCACATACTAAAACCACCACAACAATAAAGGCCAAAGACCAAAAGAAAAGAGGGCTGGAGCAACTGCTTTTGGAGTTCTCCGTGTATCCCACACGGCGTTCAAACGCTGTCTCTCCCCTGCTGCCAGTGCCTCGGGAGAAGGCGGCTTTCTAAGAATGTTCCGCACCTTCCTGTTGTTAAATCTTCCTGTGAGGAACTCTTCCCTGCCTGTCAAGCCTCGGAGTGATCACAGTGAGGATAGAGGAAGGGAGCGAGGGAGGGAGGGAGGGCTGGAGTTATTCCAGGCAGGAACAAAGCAAGCGCGGAGATGGAGACAAAGGGAATGAAAGGAGCGCCTCTGCTAAGAACACCAATTAACAGCACGGATCTTGTCCTTGGCTGAATCAGTGCCCGTGGTGTGATGAAAGGCACGGCCACAGACCGGAGGCGACAGTGGGAAATAAGCAGACCGCCCCTGCGTGGGGCTGGGGCTCAGAGTGCCTGTGGTGGGCACTGTGCTGTCTTTCTTTTTAACTGGAGAGAGACAAAGGGAAAAACATTCCATGTTCAGTTCCTGTGTCATAATAAGCACATCCCCTTTTTATTATGGAAGAGTTCCTTACTCAACTGCACGCCTGCTTCTGTGCCCTTGGGCCACTTCTTACCATAATCCATCAGCTTTCAAAGATAAAAGAGGAAGGGGAAGTTGCCTTAGGGCTAATATATTTTGTCTCAGAAGTTTTTCAAAGGCTGTATCCTTAGACAGAAGAATAATTCTAGTCTTCTCATGTTGATAGGTACAGGTCCATTTCACTACAGAAGGAATTGTTGATTTTAACAAGAAGTAGTAATAGCAAGGTTTCTCAACTGCGCATCTGAGAAACTGGACAATGGATATGATTGAGATGGTTTCTTATAGTCAAATATTAAAAGTATCAACAAAAGAAGCGTCATTTTACATATAAACAGACTAGAAGATGTGTCCAATGTGATTAGTGGCTGCCTAAGGGTGCTATGTTCCCTTCTGCTGCTCGCTCTGTCTGGGAGTTTTCCACTTAGCACATATAGTTTCAGAGAAACTAGATATTTGGCGGGGGGTATGTGGTTTGCTCATATTTGTATGGTTTTATATGAGAATTGCAAAAAATTAATAGGAGCATCTTTATGGCTGCCCAGCCCCCACTGCCACTCCTTGGAGACAGGAAGAGGAAATGAGGAAGACTCCATGGATGAATTCCATGGCTTGTTACCCAGCTCCCAGGCCGACTCACTCTGTTTATGGACTTGCTCACGTGCCCCTGAGGCCAACTTTGAGCACCTGGAGGAAATTTTTCAGAATGAAAAGCTATAAATTTGTGTTCCCCCAAAATCTAGCTGAAGAGATATACTTAGAAAGAGCACATACCGAAGACAGATTACAGTTAAACGAGGAGGTGCCTGCTCCTTGTCTAGAAACAAGAAAAGAATTCCAAAACTAGGAAAAGCCACTTTGCCTGAAGGCTCCTAACCTGGGACCTGTGGGTTTCTTGGGCACTTTTGGGGGGAGGTTTCAGTCTAATTTTAATATTAACTTCAAAAACATTCTAATATTTCAAGATTTTATATTCACTCTAAAAAAGGCTATAATACCAAATGACTTCAAGTTTCTTTGCTTCTTGGCTAAAAATATATACAAATTCAATGTGTAACTCTCTTTTTTTGTGTTTAACATGGAAGCAAGGGAACAAAATTATTTTAAAAATGCAGTTTGCTTAAAATGAAATAGAACCTTCCATGTAGATTTTGGAGAGCATAATAACCATAATAGCGAGCATTCTCTATCTTTTTTTGTTTGTTTGTTTTAAACACATGAGGAAACTGCAGCTCAGCGAGATTATCAAGAACTTGTAAGATCACACAGGTCGGGGTGAGCAGGGACAAACTGGCTTCTACAGCAACACACCATTCCCACTATCCTATAATGCACATCCTGTCTTAAACCATTCACTTAAAGATACTTAAAGGGCAAAAAACGATTTGAGATAGAATTTAGTTTGCACAGCAATTTGTGTGAAACAATCAGTCTTCACAGTTGAAACAATCCAACATTGTGACAAGTACTTCTGTGGTTTTTGTTTATTCATGTGAAACTGAATATTCCATGTACTGACAGCTTTAATTTGAGGCAGTACTGTTCATCCACTTGGATACTTTCAGAATAGGTTCATATTATGTATTTCTTCAGCAAAGGAATTTCTTTATCCTATATTTAGTCTTTGGAATGTTTCCCTTTAATTTATAAAAACAAAAATTGCAGTGGTGAGAATCCATATTCCTAACCAAAACAGAAAGAAAGAAAAAAAAAAGACTTCAAGAGAATTCAAGAATTATAAAGCACACAGTTCACTTTGTGTAAGAGTCTGTTCAGTGTTAAGGAGAGTCACCAGATTATGTTTTTCCTGAGCTTGAGTCAGGGGAATACGTATAGCACTGGAATAGATTCCATCTGTCCTATAAAAGGGAATACTGATTTCAGAATGAGAACCAACCCAATAGTTCCACTCTCTTATCCGTAGAGCTAGGCTCTCCCATTGGAAACGTCATAAAAGAAGATTTACAGTTCTTCTTGACCTTACCTTCTCTTATTTTCTTAACAATGGCTTAGCAGTAAAACTCTCCCAGCTCATGTCTGTGTAAGTTATTGACGATGGCAATGTCAGCAAATAAAACAGGCTTCTGCGCAGATTACTCCAAGCAAGACTGGTTCACATTTGGACAGGGGGATGCCCCAATGAACTTCAGGAAGTAGGAAAACTGCCTTTTCCCAAAGTACTCTAACACATGAAGCGCCAGACTGCTTGCAGGTGTAAGACGGGCTTTGCAATCACACTCGGTGATTTCATGGGCACTGTAAAGTTACTTTGGGATTTATTTCTTGGATATTACCCAGAATCATTCTTCCTTTTAAAATGTGATGCATATGTATTTGCCCATAATCAATTTAATAGGTAAAATCAGAATATTAAAACATCACTCTGATATAACAGCATTCAGGAAATTGTCTTGAAATTACTATAAGGGTTAGAAAAGGATGGGCAGGCACTTTCTACGCGCGCGCATATGCACGGATTTCGCTTTTTCTTATCTATCCTTTGTGGTGAAGTGATCATTTTTTGTTCAGGAAATTCCACAGGGGTCATCAATTTTTCTTACGAATTTTTCCTAGCTTAAAAATTCTGAGGTGACAGCTTGAAGAACACCACCTAGAGCTTCTTAATAGTTTAAGAATTACCAACAAAAATATAGAGAGAGAAACAAAAAATGTAACAGCACAATTATCCTCTAGTACTTTAAAAAGCGAATTTAATAATGTCCCTTGAGAAGAATTCTGAAGGAATCAAAATACCACTAAGATTCAAAAATTCCCGCTACAGAAAGAATGCTATGTCTTAAGATCCATTACTCTTTAGAAAAATTGTTCATTAAAATATTTTGTTCTAAACTTTGGGGATGTTTATGATATCCTGAGGGGCGTGCTCTATTGTTACTCCCACTTTGCAGACAAAGAAAGAGAAGTTCAGAGAGAGAAGGTAATTTACTCAAGATTCAGAGCTAGCTAGCGGCTGAGGCATCAAATCAGACTTTTCATGTGACCAGTTGTTCTCTGCACTGCACAGAAATTACTACATTAAATTAGGAGAGCAGATGCATCATCTACTTTAACCCACCCAGTGCAGGAATTCCTAGCGCACAGGTCCCCGAGGGACCTACCCAGCTTGCACACCTGCAGACAGGGAGGTCACCATCTTCGAGTGGTAAAACAATCAGCATAAATATGACAAAAAGAACCTAGGGTCAAAGACTTTTTAAAGGTTTCGTGAACAAAAATACAAGGAGTATTATTGAAAATGATGTTGAGAACCACACATGCAACATTCACGCAGCCAACTCTTACCTCCTAGTATTCCATGAACAAATGGGTAGAGTTAAGCAGCGCCACTTCCCCTTCAGATGCCCAATACATATTTTCTGTGCCCCCCTTTTGATCCGACACCCTACCCCCTTTCTTTGGGGGATCCCTGCACCCCGAAAGACCCTTCTCCATAGAGCTCTTAATGAACTGGAAGTGCCCCGTTAAGTCTCAGCAAATCCCCTTGGCTCTCTGCGTCTTGCCACCCACTTCCGAAGCATATACGCGGATAACGGCTGGCAAGAAAGTGAAGGCAAACACTGAAAGTGACCCAGGCCAAGACCCAAATTCTGGTAGAGAGCATTCCTGCTGGCATGCAGGTGGCACCCTGTGAGAGACTCCTTTTTTCGGCTGTATGGTCTGGACAGACAGCTGTCAAAGGTTACTGAAACAAAGCTGGCCTCTGGAACAGGGCAGCATTCCATGGGCATCTGCAGACCCAACTCCCCTCACCTTGTCTCTTTTGTATCCTGTTGCCTTTTCCTCAAAGTGAAGCTTACCGACCTCTCAAATAACCTTTGCAGGAATCACATCTTCACGTCTTTTCCCTAGTTCTGCAGATAAAGCCAGAATCTGGCACAGACACTCCCTTGAATACAATGGCAATGTTGGAAGCATCCCTCTCCCCAGCTAACTTTGTATTATCTTATCATATGGCTGTAGTTCTCATGGAGAGCCAGAGTCTAAATATGTTAGGACATGTTGTTTTCTCTAGTCTGAAAAACTCCAAACAAAATTAAACCTGAAACAGACATAAAGCCAGCTAAAATCATAAGGCAATTTGTAGCACAGATTACTTTACACTGTTTATATGCCATTTATAAGAAAAAGGGATAATAAAAAGCAGTCCCCAGATATTAAAAAGGTCTTACAACACACAATGGATGTGCAGTGCTCTGTTCCCAGTTGCTCCTCACATTCCCAGTGCCCCCCCCCCCATAAACCATCTCCCAGACACAGCCCCCTCCCAAGGTGGTCACCACGGAACACGTTTCAGGTTCCAAGCACAAAACATTTCTGTTTTAAAGCACATGTCAATCACTGCGCAGCCACTGGAAAGAAAGCAGGCAGAGAGAAAGCAGCGCCAGCCCGAGCATCTGCAGAGAGCTTGTGTACCTAGGTCGAGGATCCAGTACTTGCAGGTGCCCGGCTGCCCGCCGCTGCAGTAGGCTGAACTGACAGAGGACAGCGAGTCCAGCGTGTCCACTGGCTTCAATCCGTTGGGCATGGTGACCGGAGCCGACTGGAGGCTAAAGGTGCAGAACCCCTATCCTACCTCTCCCTCCACAGCAGCTAGAGCCACCCGCTTGGCAGCAAAAGCAGAGACCAGCCAAACAGACACTCAGACACAGACTGGGACGCGACAGGGACAGGCACACAGACTGGCAGTGTGTAGCTCGGCCGGCGCCAGCCCACGGCCCGGCCCAGCGCGCGCCTCTCCCTCGCTGGCGTCTGAGCGCGCGCGCGCTGCAGTTGGGTTTCACAAGTGGGAATACCCAGACGCGGTGGATTTCATTCTACCACACTGACTCTAATTGGAGCTCAAGGAAATTCTTCAGGCACCCTGGAAACCAGATGTCTCTCCCTGCCTGCACTAGCCAGAGCTGCAATTTCCTTACTCAGTGAAATGTGAAGTGACAGTTGCCCTCCCCACGCAGGCCGTTCTGAATGGCTTCCCTGACTTGGGCTTTGTGTACATCTGGAGGGAGGTCCGCCCTGAGACTCACACACCAAACAGCACCTCCTGATGTGACTTGATAAAAAAAAGAAATGTAATGCGGCCTAATAGCCAACTGGTTACATCACTGTGCTGTAATGCCGCTCCTCACTTATTAAAAACATATCTTCATTCTTCCTCACAGGAAGCAGCCAGAGAACTGAAAATGTAAATTCTTGCATGCGAACTATAAGGAGTTTTTAGGAAAGCGTATCTTAGAAGTTCTTTCTTGTCTTCCTTGGAAATTGGATCTTTTCCTTAGCCGAGAAACATTCTTACTCTCTCTTTGAAAGTTTCCATATGTTCGCTCCCTTGTCCCACACCACACAATGGCTTCAGAGGAGAATGTCCAGTGCGTGGGAACTGCCGGGTCTGACTTCCAGCTTCTGTGGTGTGTGTGCGCTCCCCTGTTCCTCGGTGCCCTCCACACTAGACCTGGATGCCCTTGCCTTGGTCTGACGAAAAGTCACCTGGAATATTCGCCACATATCTCAACCTGTAGTGTGGCTCTGAGCTGCTTACAATTTCTTTGAGGAAGTGTTCTTTGTTGAACCTTAAGAAAACATGTACTATCTTGAATTCTTTATATTAATAATTCTTCTCATGTCTGCTTTATCTAACTTGACAGTATAAACAATTTTATTTGTGCTGTTTTTTATGGCTTTGCTAAGAAGAATGTTGCCTTTTTTTACTTCCTCAGTTAAAAAAAAGTTAAAATTTTGGTTTTCTCCCCACCTCCACATTTGTTGCATAATAAAATTTTAAAATCCTCAAAGGAAAAAGAATGTGAAAACAGCACAGACTTCTAGTTTCTTTCTGAGTTTAAGACAATTAACTGCTATAAAAATCAAGATGCTATATCCAGGGCACCCAGAGAAAACTGTCTCAGGTGCTGCAACGGCTCTCTCACAAACTGCTGCAGAGGGGAGTCTGGCATTTATGGGCCCACGTTAGGCTTCATATTCTTCTTAAAACACCAAAAGCAAAGCGTACGGTTGTTTTTCCCTTTAAACGGTCCCGTGATAGATCCAGATGGTGTACTTATGCCAGGACCCAGCGAGAGGCAGAGTTCTGCACAGAGCACGTTTTATGTAAGAGAAGACAACTTTATTGCCAAATAAATAACCTCCTCTTTTGTTAGCAAAAAGCACTAAAAATTATGACCTAAAGGAAATCAAGTTAATTGACATTCTAAGGTTTCAGTTACTACAACCGTTATTAAAAAGTTGACTTTGTCCCTTTCCAAAATACGGACTGCCAACATGGGCCATTAATTTAAAAACTAAAAAAGAGCTGTCAGGGAATTTAATTACTTTATGTGTAATATAAGTTCTCTATGAAAGAAAAGAGGATTAAGCTTAAAAATGAGTACAATAATTTTGGCTAAAGATGTATGGGAAATTTCCCTAGGGACTGATCACTTCAAATCTCAAGTTTGGGCCGGGCGCGGTGGCTCATGCCTGTAATCCCAACATGGGATTTGGGAGGCTGAGGCAGGTGGATCATGAGGTCAGGAGTTCGAGACCAGCCTGGCCAACATGGTGAAACCCCATCTCTACTAAAAATACAAAAATTAGCTAGGCATGGTGGCACATGCTTATAATCCCAGCTGCTCAGGAGGCTGAGGCAGGAGAATCGCTTGAACCCAGGAGGTGGAGGATGCAGTGAGCTGAGATTGTGCCATTGCACTCTAGCCTAGGTGACAGACTCCATCTCAAACAAACAAACAAAAACAAAAAAACCCCTCAAGTTCACATCTGTCAGAGGTGTAGCATCGCAGAGATGAGGGAGTGAGGAAGGAAGACGCCTTCTGGGTCCCCTCCCTCCTTCCAGTCATGTAGGTGAGAGACTGCGGAGCGTGTCAGATGGGACAGGGCATTTTATACAGTAAGTAAAGAGAAATTATCTCAATTAAAGGCACGCCCTGAAGGGCGACAACCTGAGCCACTAGACAGAAACGTGGAAACCAGCGGAAATGCAGAGGTGAGTAAATGACCGATGGGAGAGGAGGCGAGGCAAAAGGAAAGGAAGGAAGTCCAAACCACTGGCAAAATTTCCCTGGAAATAAGTTTTGACGCCAAGCCCTATTTCTACCATGGTGGCATGGCCAGGGATCTGGTCTGAGAATCTGAACAGACTCGGTTCAGGAGAAGACGACACAGGGGTTAGTGACCTCAACAGACCGTGGGAAGAAACCCTGGTTCAAAACCATGGCCGTGAGGGTGGGAAGGAGAAGGGGGTGAAAACAGGTGGGTGACTTGGTTAACTGGGAACAAATTACAGAAGCGACAATGTGATGTAACCAGAAAGGAAACTGGAAGCTACTGAAAGGCTTGAGAAAGGGGACAATGAGGTTAAAGCTTTGAGTCTTAAACCTCATTTGATCTGCTGAATGAGTCTATCTGCCGTGTGAGAACATTAGCAAGTAAGTAAAGGGGGTCAGGAAATAATGACAGAAGCCTGAATTGTCAATGAACAGGACCTAGAAAAGGAATGAAACAGTGAGAGAGGTTTAGTGCAGATGGAGTTGAATTTTGCAAAGAAAGGAGAGATATGTGAAAATGGAGCGAATGGGGTGGGTCAGAGACAAACGTCACAGGCACTTGGCGGAAGAGAACACGTGTAATGTAGAAATTTAACGGAGTTTGTGAAGGAAAACAAGAACTTCTGTTTTTTGGTATTTTTGATAATTTTTGACATTTTACTTTGATGGGTGGACACACAATTTAAAATGTCACAGAGAGAACAGAAGATCCATCAAGATAGTGCTGCTTTAAGGACATAACGTTTGTCTCTGAGGACCAAAGCCAGAGATGCTGGGAAGGAACAAAAGGGTGATATCTATGTCAAGCAAATTGGGCACTGACTCTTAACATCATGGCCATATTTCACATCCCCCCAAACCAAATCATTACAATCTACCAGGATGGTGGGGTTACGGGCTGAACTGTGTATTCCCCAATTCCTATGCTGATGTTCCAAGCCCTGGACCTTGGAATGCGACTGTGCTTTGAGGCGGAAATTTAAAGAGGTGAAAGAGTTAAAATGAGGTCCTTGGGGGGGGTGGTCCTCATCCAATGTGCCTGGTGTCCTCACGGGAAGAGGAGATGAGGGCACAGACATGCACAGAAGAAAGTTCTTGCTTCTGCAAGCCAAGAAGAGAGGCCTCAGGAGAAACCTACTCTGCTGACACCCTGATCTCTAACTCTCAGTCTCCAGAAAATAAATTTCTGTTGTTTGAACCAAGCAGTGTGTGGTACTTTGTTACAGTTGCCCCAGGCACAGCTCATCAGGGCATGAGTGTGTGAGGGGTACTATACTCCAAATGGAATATAAATACGCAGAAACCAATGAACCCAGCTGAACAACACCACCCCGAGGTGGGTGGGGAAGAAAACAACTAACCTAACTTTGAAAAACAGCTTTTTGATTGTATACTGTAAAACCAAAGGAAAAAAAATCTGTAAGTTTCTTCCATGAGTATGGGTTAGCAATTCTGAAACTACTATAGTGAGAATGGGTGGAGCTGAGTCTTACAGTCATAATTAGTAAAAAATTCAATTTCCAAACAGGAGAGGGAAAAAAAGAACTTTTAGAATACAATGGAACAAATAATCACATTCCAGAGAATGAAATCCAAGTGTCTTACTATCAAAGAAAGAGGTTACAAATGAGGAAAGGAAGAAGGTTAGAATACAGCCTTTGTTGATAGATTGCAGTTGGACACTTCAGTATGATGTAAAGTCATACACACACATACAGGAGCCTAGTGGAGCTGTGAGAAGAGGGCCACCACCCTCCAGACCCGCAGAATGGCAGACCCACTGACACAGCTTGCACCGTGAGCCTGGAAAAGCTGCAAACAATGCCAGTCCGTGAAAGCAACCAGGAGGGAGGCTTTGCCCTGCCAAGCCACAGGGGCAGAGCTGTCCAAGACCACGGGAACTCACCTCTTATATCAGCGTGACCTGGATGTGAGACATGGAGTCAAAGGAGATCATTTCTGAGTTTTAAGATTTGACTGCTCTGCTGGATTTCAGACTTGCATGGGGTCTGTAGCCCCTTTGTTTTGGCCCATTTCTTCCATTTGGAATGGCTGTATTTACCCAATATCTATACCCCCATCGTATCTAGGAAGTAACTAACCTGCTTTTGATTTTACAGGCTCATAGGTGGAAGGGACTTGCCTTGTTTCGGATGGGACTTTTGACTGTGGACTTTTGAGTTATTGCTGAAATAAGACTTTGGGGGACTGTTTGGAAAGTATGATTGCTTTTGAAAGGTGATGACATGAGATTTGGGAGGGACCAGGGGTGGAATGATACGGTTTGGCTGTGTCCCCACCCAAATCTCATCTTGAATTCCCACGTGTTGTGGGAGGGACCTGGTGGGAAGTAATTGAATCACGGGGGCAAGTTTTTCCCGTGCTGTTCTTGTGACAGTGAATAAGTCTCATAAGACCTGACGGTTTTACAAAGAGGAGTTCCCCTACACAAGCTCTCTCCGCTTTGCCTGCTGCCATCCATGTAAGATGTGACTTGTTCCTCCTTGCCTTCCATCAAGATTGTGAGGCCTCCCCAGTCACATGGAACTGTAAGTCCAATAAACCTCTTTCTTTTGTAAATTGCCTAGTCTCAGCAGTGTGAAAACAGATGAATACAAGAAGAGATGGAGATGGGGGCAGGGGAGGATGGAGGAGGGGAAACAGAAAATACAGATGTTTATGTACGCATGGGTTGCTACACACACATCTGCTAAGAGGGCCTGAAGCCATGGCAACACACAGCAATGAGCATACCTAGCACCCAAACCTTAGTTTCTAAGACCATTCTCCAACAAAACAGACCACGAGGGCTTCTTGGAGAAATGGCTGACTCCAGGACTGTGGCAGGCAAAATACAATATGAGCCCGGTACATCCTATAGTGCCAGAAAGTAAAGGAGTGCTCTAAAACAAGTTGGGAGCATGTCAGAAGTTCACAGACAGGGCTCCTGATAGCCACAGCTGGAACAATCTAAGAAGAAAACAATGACAGCACTGGGTTATGATCCACACAATAAGTATCCAGGACTCCAACTGATATAACTAAAGAATGGAATAAATTAAACAAGAGGCAGAGGGACAGCTCTTATAGAAGAATTCCAACTGATAAATTCAGAAGGAATGAGGAAACTATGAAATACCATTAGGTAAGCACTACAGTGTTGTAGGCAAGAACTACTGAGGGATGCCAAAATTAGAGGGTAAAGGTAGGATGAGAAACAGAGTATTGCACAGTTCAAAAATATTTCCCCACAAGGTATTTATTAATTACAAAGAGAAAAACAGTAACTTTACAGTGGTGGAAACGCTGCAGATGCTACTGAGACAGCGAGGTGAAAGGGGGTCCCTGGAAACACTCCAACCAGCCTGTGCATCAGGGTGGAGCCTCGGGAAGTCTGCACCCTTTGCAGCGGGGAGGAGCCCAGCTTCTCCTCTTCCCGTGTGGAACCTGGGATTCAAACTGCGGGTGCTCTAGCAGGGAGTCCGGCCTCGTGGAGGATCCTTGTTTCCCCCTTTTTTTCCCTTTTCACCCAATAAAACCCTGCTTTGCTCAGCCTTCAAACCATCTGCAAGCCTAAATTTTCGTGGCCGTGGGATGGACGAGGACCCCGTCTTTAGCTGAACTAAGGAAAAGTCCTGGGACACTACTTTAGCCAGGTGACCAAGGTCCACACACCGGCAGGGAGACGTCTCAGGATACCCTGTACCCCTGATGTGATGCACGGAGAAGGGCACAATAGCATCAGTGCTGTTCTTGCCCAACATGCATGAGCTAAATTTAAGAGAAAACACTGCTTTATTTACTATTAGATAAACTCAAATTGGGAGGCATCTTATGACAGAAAGGACCAGTATGCCTTAAAATTGTCAAGGTCATGAAGAAGAAAAAAGACTGAAGAGCTGCTACACATTGGAGGAAATTATTAGGTCGGTGCAAAAGTAATTGTGCCTTTTGCCATTGAAATGGCAAAAACTGCAATTACTTTTGCCATCAACCTAAATAAATACAATGTGGATTCTTAATTGGATATTAAGCCAGAAAGAGGACATGAAAGCAAAATCCAGGATAAGGCCCAGGGCTTAGTTAAGAGCACTGCAGTCGGGTTCATGCCTGATTTTCATCACCGTATGTGAGATGTTACTATTGGGGGAGCTGGGTACAGGGTGTACAGAAATTCTCTGAACTATTTTTGTCACTTTTCTGTAGGTCCAAAATTATTTCATAATAGTTAAAAAAAAAAACAAAACAAAACTGAGTGTTGTGTTATTTAAATGCAAATAGCTAAAGAAACTGAGAGTATGAAAAAGTTACCAGAAAAAAGTAGGTAAATCAGAGATCTTTGTAGAAAAAGAAACTTATCAGACAAATTAAAGATCTGTAAATAAAGGGGTTTATGATTATCGAAAAAATGTACTGAAGGAACACAATACAAAATGTATTTTTCCGCATACTTTTGTGGGGCAAAAGAATGAACAAAATTACAATAGTCAATCTTATTTTCGTGAAAATAAAAGTATTTTTATTTAGATTAGTTGAAAAGCAGCTCATATGGTCATGGTCAAAGTTAATGCCCACGAAATTTACTTTTTATGTAGCCTTCTCTTGTAATAATCATTTCTCAAATATTTAAAATTTGGACTTCAATTTCAAGTGTCTGTTATTAATCTGCCCATAAAAAATGAGACAAGTCATTTCTGCCAAAAGGAGTCTAAAACAAAAGCAGTAAAAAGGATCAATACACAAATGGTGCTTTAAAAATGAAGACTAGAAATATACTTAAGGCTAAAATTAAGATGAGCCAAAGGACCTGAAGTCTTTCTATTGAAATTATGATGCTTTTTGAGTAAACATATATTTATAATTAAGCAATTAATATAGAATGAAAAGATCCTTAAAATCAAAATCAAAATACTGGATATATAAAACAACATTGGCTGAATTCTGAGATTAGATCTTGAATGATATAATGATTGGGAATATTATAATTTCCTCTAAAAATCAGAAGTGTTTTCTGAGACTTGATTAATACTGATAAAATTTCAGTATTCTACCTTGAAGTCAGTCCTCAAACCCCAATTATTAAAAGGAGCACACAGCTCTGCAGCTGAGGATGCTGGGCCCCTGAAATGTCATACCATTTTTTTAAAGTAGTAATTCTGGACTGTTTTCCTTTCGCCACCTCCCCGGCCCTCGTTTTCTTCCCCGTGCGTTTCCGCTCTGCACAATATGTCCACAGTGCTGGCTTCAAGCACAGCTGCACCACCAGGATTGAGTCTCTCAGGTTCCATGCACAAAGATACTCCTGTTCAGAGGAAGTTTTCTCCGGTTTCTTTACCCCATAGATAATACCTCCTGCTCTGGAGGGAAAGGGATGACGAAACCCCTGCTTCTTAGGGCTCCATTCAGCACAGGAGTTCCTGCTGCTTTCTAGCACAGTTGCCAATCCACAAAAGCACCTTTATGGAGGCATTCAAACTCTTCATGTGGGTGCCAAGAATTCGATAGGCTCCTTTTCATTGCTTTATTTACTATCTTTTCACAAACTATGTGAGTTTTTCTCTTTCTTTAACAAACCAAACATTCAAATACCCCTTTTTTACATTTCACTTTAACTATGTGACATTCTCTGTTTGCACCAGCATTGTGGATTATTTACAGAACTGCAACGTGATATGGTAACCTCACAAATCGTGTTTCTCAAAAAAGTAACAAAAACAACAGTGCTCAAAAAATTAAGAGCCACGTAGCTAACCCTTGACTGCCAACATGTGCTTTTGATGTCCCAGTTCTCTTAAACTTCAGAGAATGAGAGATATAGGGCTAAAATTCACAGGGTGGATGGTGGCGGGGAGCTGACAGGAAGTTGAATTCTTCAGCTCCTTTAAGGAAGAGCAAAGGAGAACAAGCAGCTGATTTTGATTTAGGGAAGGGGGCAGAATAATAGTTTTGGGGCAAAAATCTTTTACTCCTGGATGCAAACTGATAAAGAAAAAATGGCTTTTCCTCTGTGATTGCTTTTTCCATTTATTCACTCATACATAACATGCTCATTGTGAGTAAAGTTCTGTAATCAACTAGGGGAGTAGGAAGAGGAGAAATCTGGCCCCCAAAGATGAAAAAAAGATTTCCATTAAGATGACTTCTCTGGGCAGTGGAATGCATTTGGAATTATTAGATCATAATTCAAACTGGAAATCTGAAACTTGATCTTTTTCATAGAGACGAATTGTTGGAGGGCCCATGGCCTCTCAAGAATGGGCAAAGCCAGAGTGCAGCGAACTCAGGACACCAGGTTCTAGAATTAGCTCTTCCATAAACGATGTCTGGCCTTGGGCAACTGAGTTTGTCTCTACGGGCTTCAGCTTCCTCCCTGCACCAAAGGTTTCTTCCAACGTGCACAGACAGCAGTATGTACAGCGGCTATCTTAAGTCTGACTGCTGCTTTTGAAAATCTCACTTTACGTCCCCTGCTATGTTTGGTTACGTGATTTTTCTGTGCTTCCCTTTTCCTACCCTAAAATGGGGATGATAATGGTGTATGTCTACGTTGTCATGAGGGTATCTTGACGGTGGAACATAGAGAACAGCACTGTGGCTGGTAATGGCAAGTCCGCACCCCGTGCTCTCTGTTACTACTGTTAATTTCTTAAGGCTCCAATGGCCCCCTTGCTATGGGCTGAAGTATGTCCCCCTAAAATCCATGTTGAAGTTCAAATCCCCAGTATCTCAGAATGTGACTGTATTTGGAAACAAGGTCTTTTAAGGAGGTGATTAAATTAAAATGAGGCTCTTAGGGTGGGTGCTGATCCAACCTGACTGGTGTTCTTACAGAAAAGGAAATAGGGAGATAGACAGCTATACGGAGAATCAGCAAGAGGGTGGCCATCTGCAAGCCAAGGACAGAGGCCCCAGATGAAGCCGACCCTGCTGACTCCTTCTAGACTTCTTCTGGCTTGCAGAACTGTGAGAGAATAAATGTCTGTTGTTTAATCCCCCAGGCTCTGGGATTTTGCTATGGCAGCCAGCAGATGAATACACCCTTCTCCCCCTTCTGTTAATAATCTTCTCCATGATCCAGGACTGAAATGATCTAAATGTTTTTGAGACAGTAGGAAACACATCTATATCTAAGAACAGAACTTTAATATTCTTCCCCTCTAGCATTCAAATTCTACAGACTCCTGAAAAGGGGTGGGGGAGAGAATAGATGAGATTGAACACACAGGGCTTCATTTCTTGACAAAAATAATAAAGAATTCCAGAGCCGCTGTGCAATGCAGCCAAGGCAAACGAGCCTGTTTACTGTCCTCTCGAATGTTTGAAAGGACCTTCAAATAATAAACACTTTGGGGGCCCTGTCCTACATTTGGCTAGAAAGGTTTCGGGAAGATGATGCCCCCCTGAAGAGTCTGCGATGTGGAATGACCAATTGCCTGAAGTCTGAGGTGTTCCAGCCACTGCTGGTCAGACCACGATGAAGCAGGGCAGACCCTGAACAAGTCTCAGAAGCCCCAGGCAGCCAGCCCAGCATGAGCCACACAGAACCCCAGAAAGGGGCGTGAGGACGTTCTCCTGGGAGAGGTGGCCACAGGGGCAAGAGCTCAAAGGGTAGCCTCCTACTCCCATGCCTTTTTCTGTCCCCTTCAAAACTCTTCCACAGTGTCAGGAAGGAAGGAAGTTAGATTTGGGAGAGCTTTAAAAACTGTCTTATTCAAAATTCAGGCCAGGCGCAGTGGCTCATGCCTGTAATCCCAGCACTTTGGGAAGTCAAGGAAGGCGGATCACCTGAGGTCAGGAGTTCAAGACCCGCCTGGCCAACATAGTGAAACTCCGCCTCTATTTAAAATATAAAAATTAGTCGGGGTGGCGGGTGCCTGAGGTCCCAGCTACTCAGGAGGCTGAGGCAGGAGAATCCCTTGAACTCGGGAGGCGGAGATTGCAGTGAGCCGGGATCATGCCACTGCACTCCAGCCTGGGTGACAGAGCAAGACTCTGTCTCAGTAAATAAATAAATAAATAAATAAATAAATAAAGTAAAATAAAACGAAATTCACTGTGAAATGTTTGTGGTAAGAAACTGAATCCTTCAGAAAAAGCGGAGATTATACGGAGACTCCAAGGCCCACTAGGAGAGCCATCAACAGCCCAGACTTGTGAATGTATCTCTTGCAACTGCATAGCTTGGATTCACGAAGAACTTTGCAAGGATGGAAGGCGTATGGGGCACCATGAAAGCTATTTTATATACATACTGAGGGAAGGGAAGTTACTTGCTCTTTGGAAATCACTGCCATTTATTTGTTATGTGGAGAATCCCTAAAATAAAAGTGCAAAAATGTTGATGAAAGATGATTTACATAAATATTTCATTGCATGCTCTTGTAATTCTGTGGGAAAACATCCATCCAAACCTCACCTCCCAGATAGGTCACACAGAGACTCAAGATATAATTTATATGAATGGATTTAAAGTGGCCCATTCAAAAAGGAAATTTTTTTTTTTTTTTGCTATTTGGGTAAAAAAATTTAAAAAAAACACGCAAATATCATTACATGCAGTTTTATATTGATTTTTTCCCTATAAATACATTTAACCTATCAATTCTACGTCTAGAATTCTATCTTCCAGACACACCTGCACATGGACCAAATGATACACATGTGAGGGTATCTCCCGCAGCGCTGTATATATCAGTGAACAAACTGATCCCAGCCCGATGTCCCTGCACAGTGCACAAGTTAATCACTAAGGCACACGCACACATGAAGTACTACACATCTAAAAAAATGAAGCAGGTCTCTAGGTACTGGAATGGGGTCAAGGGATAAAAGCCAGGGGCAAAACATACCACCACTCATGTCAGCAAAAGGAGGGAGAAATGCTTATCTATTCACTTATTTACATATGCCTAACAAACACTGGAAGCACAAGCTAGAGATGAATAAAAATGGTTATGTGTACCTGGCACGTGGGGTTGTGGGAACAAGACTTCTCAGTTTATACCGCTTCATGTCTTGTTTTCTGAACCATGTAAAATACCTAAACATAACTTGTAAGTCTTAAAATTTTTCTTTCTCTTATTTAGAAAAAAGTTCTCCATATGGGTGGGGTGTGTGAAAGTGTAGGTAAAAGTTTTGTGCCTATGTGCATTTTCTGGAATAGGTACCAGAGCTCCCATAAGATTTGTTCAGGGACACATGACAAAGACTTCCAAGGCCTCCTGCTTCTAAATCAGCCAGAACGATTTAAGGCATTTTCCCTTCTCTTTGCATTTTCAGCTCAGCTATCAGGATCTGTAAAACATTCTGTGCATGGGAAAGTCAGCCCAAGGAGTACAATATAATCACAAAATCTCATCTCACGCTTCTCTGAACAGAGAAAGGAACATAAGGCAAGAGCCAAGCCACACTCGGGTCTGTTTGGCACACACTTCTCAATCAGCACCTGGCTGCTGTGTTATCAGGTGTCCTCAGAGCCATGAGCTGCTAAACACTATCAGAAAACAAGTTCAGACCCACCCTGCGGAATTACATGATTGTTCCCCTCCAGGAACACCACTTACTCATTTTCAAGACACTTAATGAAAAACAGCAAGCTGGACTTTTAAACCATCTCTTACCCAACACATCATCTCTCTGTAATTTTTCACAGCTTCTGCAAATGCTAACTAGAGTGAACAAATTTAAAAGGGAACCCCGTTTGTGTACTAAGTAGCAAAGTCTGATGTCTAGGAAATGTCAGAAAGGAGGCAGTAAAGGAAGTCCAGTCTCCAGAGAGTGAGAGGCAGGAGAGGACGTGGCGGCCTGGTACCTGTGCAGCCCTGCTTGGCCCATGAGTCACCCCCTCAGGGCCCGTCTCATTTTTCCCACGAGCTCCTCGCTGATTTTACTGCTTCCCCTAAACACTAGGCATGGCCATTTAAAGCAAGTGTGGGAAGACCGTTTCTCATTGTTTATGACTCTGCTATATATATAATTTTGTGATGATCTAATATGGATACTGTCAATACCTGCTCGTGGATTTTTCCTGTTTTAATAAACACTTTAATGTAAAGTTGGAACACGAAAATACCTCAAACATGAAGCACTCAACAGAGTAATGGCCCACTTGTGTGGCTCCATAATTATACGCTATGTAGAAAACACTCCTTAATCACAGGTCTCAGACTGATCTCTCAGTCTTGGCTGCACGGTGCTCAGGAAAGGGACAGCGTCTTTGTTTTAAAATTCTTGGTGTAACTCCATGTTCTTTGGTCTTTCTTCCCACAGGAATTGACATTAGCAGCTGTTCAAACAGAATACAACTGCTCTTTTCCAAGCTAATTAAAAAAAAACCTGTATATAGATTTCTCAGTATATTATTTTTAAGAATGTGTGGGCAGAAAAGGGTTTGAAATATCTAGGCATTAATGTGCTTGGGGTGTGTTTTCTGATAACAGTGGCAATTTGGCATGAATCAAATGTTTAAATATACCTGAATCACGATATTTTCGAGTAAACTTTTTAATGTCACTAAACTCTTCTTAATACCCTACATTTTTGGAAGACTTATTAGGTCACGGAAATGTTATAAGCAGTTTCAGTCTCATATGACTCTGAGGAGACTCAGATTCACCTTTGCGGCAGATCCTTTCATGACCCGGGAAAGACCACATTTGGGGTGAACAAATTTAAACCAAGTCCTCTGAAAAACACCTGGAGAAATGCTAGAGGCCTCAGAAGGGCGAGCTCCGGGTTTGGTCACAGAGGCTTCTGCAAAGGTAGAGAAGAACCTTGGTCTCTGCAAAGCTGGAGTTTTTGGGTGGTGAGGCGACAGGGACTTTCTCTGCTCAGTGTGTGGCTGGCTCTTGTGTTGGTGGCTATATGTGTTGTTGCTCAAGAAGGTGGGTCTGTGGCATGAATCCAACTCAAGTCAGAGTAGGCACCAAAAAGGCACCCAGGCTCGGCTTCCCTGGCTCAGCCTGGACCGTCGGCAGGTCATTTCAGACTACACGACCCCCACCAAAGAACTGGCTGACATGGGACCTCTCCATCCTGACGTGACTGCCCCGGTGAGAATCCAGGACAAGGCCGCGGCCCTGTGGGTAGAGGTGAGGCTCCCCTCCAAGGAGGGCATCCCTCTGTCAACTGCCCTGGGTGGGCCAGTGAAGGGCTTCTCTGTCCGGGCACCTTGGAAAGTGGTTGGAGGGGTGAGGTCGTCTCTGGTAACTGGTTGTATTCTGAGCAGGGAAACAGCACCGGCGTATCCCCCGTGCTGGGGTTGGCTGGGAACACGAGCAGTGAGGCTTGGGCTGGGGGTTCCTGAGAGTGGACATACCTGGCAACCTGGAGTCTTCTCTTCCATCATCTGCAAACTCTGTGAATGTCTCATCTGTGCCATGGGGGGTGAAGGGGACATAGGAGCTAAGGGGAGAGACCTGGCCTCCTCCAATCTGCACAGGGGGAAGGATGGTGGTGGGGCCACTGGCCAACAGGCTAAGCCGTGACCTCACCAGGCCAGAGGTTTAGATGAGGAGCTGCAGAAAGGGGTGGGGTGAGGAGGCAGTCCTGGAGGGAGGACAACAGGGGCACATAGGCACGGTCATCTGGGTGTTGATGGAAACACACCCTGGCTTTGCAGTCACACAGTGCTTACCCCAGTGGTCACCTGTTAGAATGTGATGTAGATGAAGCTCCCAACCTCCAGGCATAGGGCCTGGCACATTCATTCATTCATTTAAAGAAGTGACAAGTGATTCTGAGGAGTAACCCTGGTAAAAAAGCTGTGTACATTTCTAGGAACTCTGAGTAACGGTCCCAGCAAATAAATAAATCTATATAAAGTGCATACCTTTAAAGTTACGAAACAAACAAAAAAAACCCAGAACTCGACAACAAGATTACAAATGAACTGCACTCACTTCCCCATGACCGTCTGTGCTGAGAGTCTCCCACTGAGCAGTTCCGCCATGTTTACAGGGCTCAGTTTAAAGCTCCCCCCGCAACCCCCTGCTCAAGGCCCATCTCCTCCGCTTCTCGCTGGCTCTCAGTGCCGGCCATCTGCGGAGACTCGCTGCTTTCTCTACCGAGCCTACTGTTTAAAACACCTGTGTTGTCTGCATTTCCTCTATCCCATTTTTAAGTTCAACAGTATATCTGCAATCATCATTCCTGTTACAATCTGTTTAAGGTGCTTTCAGTGAGTTCCTGGACAGTTCCTTGTGGGTCTTCAGCGTTCCTTGGAGTTCATCTAACTGGACTTTTTCAGCTGCCCTGATGGGAGCCTCTGTGTGGAAATACTTGCTAACTAGACCAAGATTTATTCTGCTCTCTCCTCCCTTCCATGAGCTCACTGAATACATTTATTTTTCCCATGAGGATTTGTATTTGTATTTGATGAAATGAGATGGGGACTATTAGGTAGGGGTGAGTGAGAGGGAAAAAAGCCCCTATGTTACCTGATGTACAGCTCCAAGAGAAGGTGTATAGGTGTGCGTGTGTGTGCACGTGTGTGTGTGTACATGTGCGTCTATGAGACGAAAGGTCTTGTTGGACATGTGAGGAAGCTGAATTTTATTCTCTGACCAAGAGAAAGTCGCCGAAGAAATTTAAGCAAGAGAGTATGGTAACATTTATGTTTTAGGTGAAACGAAAAAGGGCAAGAAGTGAGGTCAGGTGATCAGGTGGTAAGAGTAACGGTGGAAATGAAAAGAGAACATACTTGAAATATATTATTGAGATAAAGTTAACAAAACTGAGTGGGCAGCCTCAAAAAATTAAAAATAGAACTACCATATGTCTTAGTCCACTCCTGCTGCTATAATAAAATACCTTAAACTGGATAACTTATAAAACACAGAAATTTATTGCTGACAGTTTTCGAGGCTGGGAAGTCTGAGATCCAGGCGCTGGCAGAGTTAGTATTTGAAGAGGGCCTGCTCCTCAAAGACGGTGCCTTCTGTGCCCTCACATGGCGGAAGGACAAAAGGGCTCCCTGGGCCTCTTTTGTAAGGGTAGTAATCCCATTCTCAAGGGCTCTGCCCTCATGATCTAATTACCACCCCACAGTCCACCTCTTAATACCATCACATTGGGGGTTAGATTTCAACATACGGATTTTGGAAGGATGCAAACATTCAGACAACAGTACCATATGATCCATCAATTGCATTTCTGGGTATACACCCAGAAGGACTGAAAGGAGGGACTTGAAGAGATTACTTGTACATCCATGTTCATAGCAGCATTATTCACAAGAGTCAAAAGGCAGAAGCAACCCAAGTGCCCATCAGCAGATGAATGTTGAACTCAATGTGGCATCTGCATACAAGGGGATGCTATTCAGCCTTAAAAAGAAAGGAAATTCTGACAAAAGTCAGAACACGGAATCTTCTACAAGAAATACACAGTCCCAAAAGGACAAGACTACATGACTTTCTACTCACATGAGGCACCTACAACAGTCAAACTCATGGAGACAGAAAGGAAAGGGGCAGTGCCAGGGGCTGGGAGGAGAGAGCGGAGGGTTTTGTTCCATGGGCACAGAGGTTCAGTTCTGTAAGATGGAAAAAAGAATTCTAGAGGTGAATGGTAATGACGGCTGCATAACAATGTGAAGGTACTTAATGCCACTGATCTGTAGACTTAAGAATGGTTAAGATGATACATTTTCTTATGTGGAGTTTACCAGTTTTTAAAAACTGTGGTGGGCAGTGGAGAGACCCTCACGTGCGTTGGCCATGTTCTTGGGTGAACAAGTGGGGAGATGGTGGGAGAGGGAATCTGAATACTTCAGATTTGAAAAAGTTGCTAAGACAGTCAAGTGGAAAAGTAAACTATTCGGGTGGACAAGAAAACCCTTGGGAGAGAGCTTGGAGAGAAGCAAGGAGAGCTTGGAGAAAAGCAGGGTGGACCCACAGAAAAGTCAACATTTCGGACAGTTCCGAATGAAAATATGTCTCTTTCTCATTTTTAACTTGAGTTAGAAAAAATGCCCCATTTGATTAATAGCAATCATGTATCACTACACTTACGAAAGACAGTCCCTGCGTCTTAACTACTGCAGCCAGTCTGGTCAAGCCTGAGAGCTGATCTTGGTAGTGCCCACTGGAGTTGTGGTAAACTATGGGGGACTGTTTTTGGCACAGATTTTACCACAGTAAAACGTAGCATCCTGAGTTAAAGCCCCTGGGTTTAGAGGCTCAAGTCACCCACAAGCAAAAGGTTTTATTTCTCATGTTTTTTTTCCCCTTAATTTTCTCATTCACTGCAGATGACTCATACTCTGAACTTCTTCGAAATAAAATGCAGGTACTGAACCATACTTTTTCTCTATCCAAAGGAGAAAAAACTTTAAAATTGTGAATGACTTTTAGAGTGGTAAAGGTTAATTTTTATAAGTGGGTGTTTTCTTCTAGACATATTTGAAAGCACAAGCAAAAAGGCCACCTGTCATCACATGATGGGTTGGTGTAAGGAAACGGCAGTTTTGAATCGGCCTTTGCTCATAAAGCCTTCTAAGAACCCTGAACTCAGAATGTCAGAGCTGGCAAGGCCCTGGGAGGCCTTCTGCGCCCGCCCCATCTCAGGCCTCCTGACAGGAAGAACGCATCCTGCAAGCTCACCACTCACTCCTCCCTTGCCACCAAAAGGTCTCTTCTTAAAGCCCATTTCATTTTATTTATTTATTTATTTTTTAGAGATGAGGTCTCACTCTGTTGTCCAGGCTGGAGTGCAGTGGTTTGATCATAGCTCACTGTAGTCTCAAACTCCTGGTTAAAGCCTTATTTCAGCAAAAAAAAAAAAAAAAAAAAAAAATTCCATGGGGTCTGAGAGGGGCCTTCCAGATTCAACTTCGAATGGCCAAGGCTCTGGGCAGCAGTAGTGCGGGACACAGGCCCTGGGGTGGTTTTCCACATGTCCTGAGTGGGGAGTGTGACGGAAGGCCCTCCCCAGGACAGGGTACGAACTCCTGTCCCACCCTCAAAACACTATCAGTCAAAAAGATTCATGCCGGGCACTCCAGAAATGCATCCGGCAGAGAGTGAGAGACGCTCATTTGCCCAGGTTTGTGACAACACTATTTTGCTTTTTCCTGGCTACTTTTCCTTCCGATCACACTGGAGCTAAATCCCCAGGGACCATTGTGTAGGGCGACTCTTGGTTGGGAAGAAAGGGAAAAGGTGAAAAAAGCAGGGCAGCGTAGGGCAAAGAGGATGTTTTGAACTGGCCTCACTGGAAATATACACATTCTTGACATTTCTGTTTACTTCCTGTGACCAAGACTGTCAATAAATACATAAAAGTGACCAGTTTTACAAGTTGAGACAATGGGAAGGAAAGAGAACTTGGATTTACTGAGCCATCAACAATGGTGACGTGACACCGATTTCAACAGTGAGCCCACGTACTACACACTCAAGTGGAAGAGAGTGAAGCGAGGTGAGTGGGCCTCAGCCCAGAATGCAGAAGAGACTCGCTGGGGGCACAGACACAGCCTCCAGGCCTAGGCCCCAGCCCCAGAGCCTCTGAGGTAACGGCAGACAGCATAAACGACAAACACAAGTAAGACTGCTGGAGCACAAGGGTTTGCTGAACCCTTATTCAATCCTGCTATGCCCGGCGTCTGTTTAATTCATGACCAAGATGCTGAGACGGAGGAAGGACAGCCAGAGCAAGAGCAGAAGGAGCCATCAGACACGAAGGCTGGCCGGCCCAAAGGACACCGGGACATGCAAGCTTCCAAAGCAAACTTCGTCCACAAAACAGACGGCATTTTTTAAAGAGACTGGGTCTCGCTATGATACCCAGGCTGGTTTTGAAATGCTGGCCTCAAGCGATCCTCCCACCTCAGCCTCTTGAGCAGCTGTGATGACAGGTGTGTGCCACCGCACCTGGCCACAAGATAGCATTTCTCAATGGAATGATGTTCACAGCAGAGTCTTGTTTCAGACACAAAATTATCTCCTTGAAAAACAAATTGTGTAATTGAATTTCTTGTTCATTTAAAATAAGCTGTATTTTTATCCTCTCCCAAATCATTTTAAGGATATATAGCCGATAAAATAAATCTGGTCTTCATAAATTCCATGGATTCTCAGTGTCCGACAGACTTCCAAGTCTAGCCCAGCTTCAAAACCACCACGTGAACCTGAGCACGGCTCATCATGATCCCGGACCCTTCTTGGCTGATCTGAGTAATTAGACTCATTGCAATCCTTAAAACAGCTTATTATTCTCAAGCAAATAAATAGTCATTTGACCTTAATAGGCATGTTTTTTACATTTGACATAAAAATGTGAAAGTTGGATCAGGGTGTTATGAAAAAATTACTGAGGCACTGAGGTTGTGAAAATGTAGAGAAACTAGAACTGAATGAAGGTGCTCCTTCCTCCTGCCTAGAAGGTCAGAGCAGTAAGAGTCAGAGACATATAAGAAACTAACTTTAATAGCAAGCAACAAGAGGCAAATCTGTAAAGCCAGTTCCATACCGTCCCTGAGTTCTGAAGCGAGGGTGAGGCAAGGCAGCCTGAACATCTGATACTGGAGGGGGTCTTACCCAGCTGCCAGAATGATGCATGCCATGGTGTGCAAAGAGGGGCCATGTTTAACTCGCTCGCTGCATATCCTTCAAGCCTGAACAGCTCTTATACTGAAAAGAGGCTCAAAAGGAGAGAGTGGATGGGCAGAGGCATGTGGATGGCTGGCATGGGCAGGCCGGCACATGCCAATGTCTTTCCAGTCGTGGGGGCAGCACCCCTCTTCACACACAGGGCAGGAGAAGGGGGAGGACTGTGGGGCTGAGCAGAGGCAAGCCTGGGTCTCTGCTTCCCAGGGGACAGAGGCCTCCTGCTCCTGCAGTTCCTATGTCTTTTGTTGGACTCCACGTCTAAATCCTCATCCCTTGTTGCCCGACTTTTTGATGATGGCCTCTGTCTCCTAGACAGATTCTGGTCAAGCTGCCTGGTTTCCTGGACGTGGACATGGTCAGGACCTCACCCACGCCCTACCGCTTCCTATCCTTGTGGTTGAAGACGCCCTCCGTTTCCATGTTACTTCTGACCCACATCTGCTGTCTGTTGCTGGGCAGCTCCTAACACTGCAAGGGAACAAACAATCCTTTTTTTTTTTTTTTTTTTTTTTCAGATGGAGTCTTGCTCTGTTGCCCAGGCTGGAGTGCAATGGTGCGATCTCTGCTCCCTACAACCTCTGCCTCCTGGGTCCAAGCGATTTTCCTGCCTCAGCCTCCCGAGTAGCTGGGATTACAGGCGTCTGCCGCCACACCCAGCTAATTTTTCCTATTTTTAGTAGAGACGGGGTTTCACCATGTTGGTCAGGCTGGTCCGAACTTTTGACCTCAGGTAATCCACCCGCCTCAGCTTCCCAAAGTGCTGGGATTAGAGGCGTGAGTCACCGTGCCTGGCCAGGAACAATCTTATGAGTTTCCTTGCATTACAGGAAAAAATAAAATAAAATAAAATAAATAAATAATTAAATAAGGGAAAAAAGAAAAAAATGGATACAGTTCTGAGCCCCTAACCACTGGCTGGCATAAGTTCACAGCAGGTCTTGCTCATTAAGAAACACCTTCTTGGTAAAAATAGGGCATTAGAGGGTTTGTGAGGGGCAGAGTGACTTTCCAGGTACAAGAATATCGGAGAGTATTATAGGGAAAAACAAAATGGTACAACGTAGCAACATTCAAAAACCCAACCTCCACCAGAAGTTTTCCGGACAAAGCCAAGTGTGATGAATGCCTAGTTCTTTCGCCTTGGCTAGCCTGCAATTGCGAACACCAGGAAGTAAGAACACACCACAGGAAAGGCACATGCGGAAGAAATCCTTCAGAACAAGTGTTATTTGAGGCATGCTTAAGTTCACCAGGGCCCCTCTGCAGAACAGACTAATTTCAGGAAAAGTTGTACTTTATTTTCAACTCAAATTCAAGGACTTATATTGATGCAACTGAATATATTGAATGCAAAGCATTCTGGCAACAGGCTAAAAGCCAGCATGGCTCAGATCTCTAAATGCAAAGGCACCACGAGGGGAAGCCCACCGCTGTTCCAAATGCATGGGCAGCTTCACCAGAAATGGAAGTGGACACCTTTGGCTTTTGGCCAAAGTCTGAAAATCCTCTGCCTTTCTCTTCAGATTTCTGGAGAAACAACAGCCTAATTCTTCCTGTTTCTTACCAAAGTGACAGTAAACTCACATTTAGGTCCTGAGAAATCCGGAACATGGCTTGGCCTATAATTAATCAGGAGAGCTAATCAGTAGCTGTTTTCTCTTGCAGCTTCATTAGCTCCCTGGAATGACTAACCCTCTGGAGCCAGGGGATGGCCTCCAGGAGGTATCATGTCACACAGAAGAAGGCACAGATGATAAAGGAAGGAAGCAACTGGAATGTTCCAAAATCAGTGTTCTTCTCTAAACTGATGTCGTATCTCACTACACCACCCTGGAAGTGAGGAGATCACTCATTATTTCTGAGTCGTGGGTGAAATCCTCATTTCCTCTTCAGGTGCTGATGGACTGGAAATGCCCGGACAGTCAGTGACCATGTGCTGAAGGCACAGCTGACAAGGAAGCTCATGCACATTAACAGGCAGGAGAGGCGCGGAGACAGAGCGCTCCAGGGCCACTTCCAGTAGGCGTCTGCCACCCATGCCCCACTGATTCCTACCTTTGTGGTTGAAGATGCCCTCCATTTCCATGCTACTTCTGGAGTGGGCGATGCACAGTGAGCCACAGGGGACCAGGCCTTCTGCCGCTGGGGAGCGGTCAGTGGTCCGCACCAGACACCAGTCAGGCTTGTCATGCGGCCGCTCCAGAACTTCCACGGTCTGGCCCCGTCGGATGGTCAGCTCGTTGCTGTTGCAAGCGGTGAAGTCATGGATCACCACTGTCAGCTCACAGCCACCAGAGAGCTGGGGGGAACAGAGGAAGAGAGGACAGGTCAGCCAGTGTGAGCCACGGTGCCTTCAGGTACAGCTGGGAAGTCCTCCAGGTGGGTTCCTGCCACCCTGCCCCGGAGTGAGCTGAGTGCTCCGAGGTTGTGTGATCACTGCACTCTCCGTATGAAAATATGATTTTTCATAAGAGCTTCCAAATTTCTTGAACCTGAGACATTCTATTTCCTTCCTCACAAAGTGGTATTATATATACACTCATTTTTTAACTTACAGCAGACTAAAAAAAACTCTGCTTGAAGGCTATCTGGGGGATTATCATGAAATATGGTGATAAAATGAGATAAAGTTCTGTTCCAAATTTCTGTTCTGACCCAGTGTTGGGCGTTCCATGCTTTGGAATATGTGGGCTCTTTAAGCATCCCTTGGGTCAGGAAAGAGGCAGCCACAAGAATGGGACTGAACAGGCAATGGGCTATGACCCTGAAACCGAAGCAAAGCACACCTGCCTCTCTTCAGAATCCTTCAAGCGCCTCCTCCTGCTTGTCCAGGGCTCCCCTTGGTGTGGCTCCTGAGGCCCTCTGCCCTCTGCCCTCAGATTCCTTCTAGGCTCCCCCACTCCAGGCCTCAACACGCAACAGGCACCACAGGCTCTGCAGACATCGGCTCGTTTCCCAGAGGTCCTGGATTTTCTGGCCTTCTGTTCCTCCAGCCTGACGTTCCTTTCCCTCCTTCTCTCCTTTTACCATGCTCACTCTCACCTAGGCCTACTGAAACTCTTCCGGTCCTTCAAAGCTCATCCATAAACTCTCTAACAACACACACCCCATGGCCTCTGCCGGTAAAACAAGTGCATGGTCTTCTCATGACTGTCTGCTTCAGATGGCCTGAGCCCTGGTGTGTGTTCCCTTAGACAGTAAACTCCGTGGGGACAGGGCTCATGCGCTCATTAACATCCCTCCTATCTAAGAATCTTTTCATTTTTTTTTCTACATAAGAATCCCGAGAGCAGCTCCTGGTCTCTGGACTGTCCCAGGTTCTGTCTCTGCTGCTTCTCCACTGTCCCCCTGCAGGGACTCTTCAACCACACCTTCAAGCTGACTCCTCCCGAGCAAAGTAAGCATCCCAACCGCAGACTACTTTCGATCCCTGCTGGGCAACTGGATGCTTCCCTGTCCCCGCAATGCAGAGTCTAGGACATGACTCATCATACCCTCCCACCCCCTAAATCTCTTTTTCTTCCGGTGTTGTCTTTTGGGTAACAGTATCACCATCAAGTCACTCAAGCTAAAAAACCCCACTCTTTTCCCTCCAAATGCTGTCGAGCAGATGTTGGGCGGCTCTCCGATCACTTCCTTTCTCTGCACTCCCATACCAATCACTTCACTGGGTCCCGCTGGGGCTCCTGAGCTTCCTCCCTCACAGACTCCAGGTTCTCCTTCCAAGCCATCTAAACACCGCTGGCAGGAGACCTTCTAAAAACACGTCATCCTCTTATGCAAAACCCTCACACACAAAGGCCTTAGCATAGGAGGCAAAGGTCCCCCCCCAGCGGCCAGAAGCACCTCCCTCCTCCTCCTGAGGGTCCTGCCTGTAAGTAGCCCATACCATCCCTCTTGCTGAAAGCCCCCACGTCCCCTCTATTCTAAGCTCCCCACTGGCTCCGAGAGGTCCCTCTCGTGCCTGTCCTCCATGGCACTTCAATTCTGAAGTGAGCCACAGCTGGAGTTACACGTGTGTGTGTCTGCCTTCATCACCAGAAGCAGGCTCACCCTACTCTTCTGTGAACTTTCCATCCCTGGACTGGGAGGGCGGAGATGGGGCTGGGCACAGTCACCCTGAGTCCCCCAGTGCCAGTGGTGGTAGGCATGTGACTTACAGAAGCTGTTAGGAGTGGGGCTCCTCCTCAGCCTGCCTCGCACTGTGCTCCGCATCCAGCTAGCGTTCAAATATTTGTGAAATGAAAAAGAAAAGATACATATGCTCTAAAAATGAAGGCACTGCATTTGAAAACCCAAAACGAAGCCTGGATTTTCCTCACTGGCTTCAGGAGCTCACTCTGCCTGTGCTTAGCCTGCAGACGCTCAGCTCTCCCCTGTCACCTCTTGCTAAAGGGCAGTAGCCCAGACAAACCACAGGGACACAAGAGTGTGCTGCGGGCTATGGGGCTGGCTGTGGGAGTGAGAGAAGGGAGGAGGAAATGGCCCAGCCTCCTGCTGGGAAACATTCCTGTTGGGAGTCCCCTGAGCACAAGCCCACACCCAGAGACCCAGGAGCCCGCACATCCTCCGACGGCTCACACTCCCGCTGTGTTCTGGGGCTGCCCCCTTGTGCTGAGGACCTCTGGGAGCCTCTGCCATGCTCTGTGCTGTTGATTATCCTCCTGTTGTAGGAACCTATCTTTTAAGAGAAAGTTCAGATATTCAGAATAAGAAACACATGTCCACTAGACAACCACAAAGACCAAAACAAAACCAAACTCTTCTACCATGAAGCACAGTATCGACAAAGTGAATCAGCTTTGCTAGGCCACAAGGAAAATTTTCATAAATCCCCTTCTCAATCTTACAAACTTCTCCGTGGAAAACCCATGTTAAATTTTACAGGTCTCTGAACAGTCAAAGATGCTAATGTTAAAAGCTCAAAGGCAGAGGCCCAGCCTGGAAAAGAACTCTCCTTGTAGAACCACACTCATGGAGTGGTTAGTCCCGTGACTTAGAGCTGGGGTGCTTCCTGTTCCGGGAACACAGGACCGGTCTGCAGGCCCCGAAGGAGGGTACAGATTGCCATGGCCCCTTGGACCTGCCCTTCCCAGGCCTCTGGGTCTGGCTAGAGCTCCCCAGTGATGCCACCCGCTGCTTCACTGAGCGCACGTGAGAAGCTCCCAGCAGAAACCCACTGGGCTTCCCTGACATTCTTCTAGCAGCCCCCACTCCCAGATGCTGGGAAGTGCACTGTCTCATCACCTGCCCTCTGGCTGCCTCATTCTCCAGAGTCTTATTAATTTTCCAGACGGCTCAAAGCCATGGGCTGCGGGTGGGGGAAGGGTGGGAAGGGGAGAGAGGGGCTGCCGAGGAAGGAGGATTAAGCTAGACTTTATTTCTGGCACTGATTTTTTAGGCCCTTAAAGAGTAATCAAAAACTATTGGAAACATCTGTGTACTTGACAGCACATAAGAAATAAAAATCAAGGATGTTCTGCCAAAGAATCATATACAAAGTTAAAATTCCTTTTTAAAGGCTTTTGAGAACTTGTTAAGAAAATCCAACAACAGAATATTTCAAAGGGCACTACAATTATTTTAAAAATCTTCCCATCTCCCAGTAAATCAACTGGCTTTACCGAAAAAGAGAGGCCCCATAGGGGAGGATTAAATGGGTGTTTTCTAGCCCAGAGAAGAGCTGTCCTGGGGATGCACCTCAATGCTCACATTTGAATATTTTTAACTTCTTGCTGCAAAACATCTTTGAAACCAGGTTTGCTAATTAAAAAAAAAAACTTTTCTGTGTACAAAAGACTTGTGATAACTATTTTGAGGAAGCAGTGCAAATCATTACTGCTTTTTAAGAAAAATTAAATTCCGAACTAGAAAACATTCAGCCACTATCTCGTATGTTACGTCTGACGGAGGTCTTGGCTTTCAGAGAATTTCTACCCTCAGTTGAAAGAGTTACCATTTTATTTATCTAGTTTAAAAATTCCCTTTTCTTTCTAACCATATTTTGTGCAAGTTCTCACAGTATCTTCGTTGCTTCTATATATTTAATGGATTTCTATCATGGGCTCCCACCTCATGCATTGAATTTAGGATTGCAATTTGTGAAAATCTCACTTTCCATGACTCACATTAACACTTGTGAGATTCATATCAGAAGACAGATTTTTTTAAACCTTTCAACTTTTCACTATTAAAAATATGAATGTGGTGACTAACAAGCATGACAACAAAACAGCCTTAATTGGACCAGGGGCCAGGGACCCACCACCGATGTGCCTCCTCCAAAGACTACACCCACGTCCCTCTTTAGGCCCAGACATATGGACAATTAGCAAAATCAAATCGGTTCCTTTCCTGAATTCTTTCCAGAATGACTGAAAATAAACAACTTACTGTGTTTCACCCGAGAGAATGAAATACTCATCTCTGGTTGCAAGCATGTGAACCTTCAACAATTACCACATAGAACAGAATTCTACTTTTCATGTTCTCCAAAGAAACCATGTCCTATCACTGTCTCGCACGAACGCAGTTAATGGCTGTAACTAACAAGAGCTGTGGCTGGGGACTTCTCACACTGTGAGTTGTCACGTCTTCCTTTGCTCCTCAGAACACCCCCGCCCCGGACACAACAATGAGGCATGTATGGCTCAAGAACATATGGCTCTCGATAGACGGCGGCAATACCTGGTTTGAATTACCAAGCTCTGCGCTGAGTTCTGGGGCAGGCTCTGCCTGAGGAAGAGGGGGCTCTCTCGGACTGCTGTGGTGGGTGATGCAGTCAGTCGTCGCTGCAAACAATTCTACTTAAAGAACAAGAGTCTAATGTGGTAAAGATCAATTGCAGGTGGGTTCTGACCAATTTTCTGAGAGCAATTCAAAAGCAAAAGGAGAATGTGGCCTAATAAAAGCCATTTTCCCCTAAAGAACAAAGTGTATTAACTCCCGTGAACCGTCACAGCCTACAGCCCACTACAGTTCAGTCATTCAGAAACCTCACAAAAGGGTCTTGTGGTTCCGTGAAGGTTTCACACAGAGTAGGCCAAAAAATGATTACTTGGTTAAAGGGAATTAGAGAGTACAGTGCTATTGCTAGCAATGGTTACAAAAAAGGGTAACTATAGGCAGCCAGAACAACTTCCCTAATCAATGCTATTATGCCCCAGGCTCTCACCCACCCAAGCTTCTCCACAGGGCAACTTCACGGAGACTGGGGCTGATCAGCAGCTGTTCTAACATGAACAACAGGCCCTCCGTGCTCACGCCAACACCCAGGCTGCTTTACATAAGGTCAAATTCCAAGAAGCAGCGTTCACTAAAATCTGCCACTTAGAGTTTAAAAGAGGAGGACAGTTGTGATAGGCTCCGATACACTAGGGGTACAGAAAGAAACCTGTGAGGACATAAAAATGGTGAAGACGGGAAACTTTACGTTACATTTTTTTTAACCACAATTAAAGAAAAAAAAATCGGTGAGAAAAAACGTTTTCAAAACCAGCAGCTTACCATACTCAACACTATCTGGAAAAGAAGGAGTGAGGACAGTGTTTGAGGATGCCAGTCCCTCTACTGTCTACTCACATGCTCACACACTGCTTTTCTGATGTGAAAATTGATCTTGGAAGACTTGAGTGTGTTATGTTATATACATGAATTGGAATGAAATAGTGGATGAAAAACGGCTGCATTTAAAAGATACAACTAAAAAGGTTAGGCAAACCAGAGACATGGCAGCTCCCTCGCATTAGGCTTCAAGGGTTCACAGAAGCTCACCTGGACCAACGTTGTATTCTTGCTTTTAGCATATCCCAATGAGAAATGCCGGAGGTGCTGTGCAGGCCCTACAGGCGGCCCTGTGGCGTGGCAGGTAAACGCTTTTTGGCTATGAAGTGGAAAAGGGAACGAGCGCGGGGAAGAAGCAAACAGTTGAAAAACACCTGCCTCACTTAGTGCACTCCCCTAGGCTCTGGAAAGCAAGAAACTTCTTAGGACCATTTAACCCAAAGAAACCTGTTGGCTGTATTTCCTGAGTGACCAAAGCAATCTTTTATTGAGGAAGCTTAATTTGAAATACCTCTTTTTGTCTTTCATGGAGGGACAATGATCTGAGATCTAACGTTAACTAGCTGACCTCAACCAGCTTATGTTAACTAGCTGACTGGGCCCTCACCAGGAAGAGCAATCAGAATAAATACCTGCTTCGAGTCTGAATCATAACTTTATCACCGTCTCCAACTGTAACTTCGATCATGTTGTGTAAAATTTACATTAAATAGCACTTTTCAGTGCTCTACTATTTTACAAACACTTAATTTGTAACATTTCTAACCAAACTTAAAAAAAATCTGTCTTTTCTTAGAACTGAGGCTTTCTACTTCTGCCTGGGGGATTTTGTTTTTCTGATTGGGTAACTGAAATGATCAAAGATGACATTCAGTTTGTGGTTTTATGAGAGAACTTAAAAAACTCATCTAAAAAAATACTACAAAAAGCCACATCACTTAGAAAAACAGAAAACAAAGATGAGTAAAAGAAGGAAGCAGACGTCACACGGAACCCATCACTCAGAGCTCGCCAGGGGAGTGGGGCTCTGTCTCCTTCATTCATTCTTGTGCGCTGAATGCCTATCACGGGGTTGGCACACAGTGGGTGGCCAATACATATCTGAGAATAAATGAACCCACCCTTTGAATACTAGGTCACTGTATACGCATGCAGCTAGGATGAAAGATGAACAGCTGGAAAGGTGCTTTACGCAAGACTCTCCCCCTTCTGCAGTAATTGTGCCCATTCCACACACAGAATTTTGCAGTTGAGCCACCACAATTCATCAGGCCAGGCACTGAAGTAAAACATTTCATTCTTAGGACAGCTTCCAGATCCTAACAAGTACAATACAATCAACAGCTAAATCCACTGTAGCCCCAAGAGTGTGCAGATGGAGGAAGGGGAGGCTGAAATTGACAGTAACCTGCAACAGCAGCAATGCCGGCCAATAGCCCGAGTGAGGCAGGAGGAAGCCATCTGTATAACGGAGACACAGAAACTGAATATTTATTCAGTGCTTAGAACATGCTAGTCACTGATCTAAATATATTATATGTGAGCACTACTATCATTCCCATTTACAGATGAGGAAACTGAGGTTCAGAGTGGTGAGGTGACTTGCCCAAGACCACCAGCTGCTGAGGCAGAGGCCAGAGGTTTGCTGGTGGGTACATCCTCGCTTTTGATTGCCTGCTCTTAGGTGTGTTGTATATGCTATGCCACTGCCAGGTACACTCTGAGCAGAGGAAGGTCAACTGCGGTTGGGAGTGCTCTTTATAAAGGACGTTAAAATAAGCACCATCCTGTGGAAAAGGCTTCTGAATTAAATGACTCAATTTCATGCTTACATGGGGCAAGCTTATCTGAGGTCCTGGGAAACTCAGAGCCCTGAGCTGGCCAGGAGGCAGAGAGCATCCTCTCTGAGCAGCTCCAGCCAGAGGGGAGGGTGTGGGACACCTCTGTGCCTGGCCGAGCAGCCCTACGCCTTCCATGCAGTGAATAGAGGCAGAACGCAGGACTGCAAGACAACCTCGGGAGGCTGAACACAACCATCATTAGATAGATATACACCCTTACCCAAGATGGTGAATTAGGCCATATTTCAAAATGTATTGGCATTAACTACTTTACATACTACCTCGACGCTGCAATTTATGTAAGTCCAACCAAGTTCCTGGAGTGTAGAATGTCACTTGACAGAAAGAGCTGATTGCTTTTCTAAATTTTAAAATACACGGAACCTTGGCTGGGCATGGTGGCTCACGCCTGTAATCCTACCACTTTGGGAGGCCGAGGCAGGTGGATCACCTGGGGTCAGGAGTTCGAGACCAGCCTGGCCAACATGGCAAAACCCCATCTCTACTAAAAATACAGAAATTAGCTGGGTGTGGTGGTACTTGCCTATAATCTCAGCTACAAGGGGGGCTGAGGCAGGAGAATCACTTGAACCTGGGAGGCGGAGGTTGCAGTGAGCAAAGGTCATGCCACTGTACTCCAGCCTGGGAGACAGAGCAAGACTCCATCTCAAAAAAAAAAAAAAAAGAAAGAAAAAAAACAACACGTAGAACCTCATGTCTCCGACACGGTGCTAAGGCTTCATTAAGAATAACTGAAACTGGCTGGATGCAATGGGGCTCAGGACAATAATCCCAGCGTTTTGAGAGGCTGAGGTGGGAGGATTGCTTGAGGTCAGGAGTTTGAGGCCAGCCTGGGAAACACAGTTCGATACTGTCTCTACAAAAATAAAAAATAAAAAACTAGCCAGGCATAGTAGTGTACACTTATGGTCCTAGCTACCTGGGGGGCCAGGCAAGGATCACTTGAGCTTAGGAGTTCAAGACTACAGTGAGCTCTGATCACACCACTGCACTCCAGCGTGGGCGACAAAGTGAGATCCTGCCTCAGGAATTTTAAAAAAAGAGTGACTGAAACCAGTTATGTTTTTAAATATGTGAATCCATATATTCATGTTATAAGCTTGGGAAGGGGGTTCCACATGAAGTTATCAGTCTCAACGGAATTTCTCACTCATTAGAAATAAGAAACATACGGCTTAAGATTCGAAAGACAGCTCACACCTGGGCCCTGCTGGCTCGGGCCGGCTTTTCCACAGGATACCTCACCTCGCCTCGGCCATTTTTCCATGTTGGCCTCAAGATGCTTTGTTCTACAATACAGTTTGAGTTCCATGTTTTCTATTTTCTTTGTAATATGGCTTTTAGTTTAATGATTATAAATCACAGACTAATAAGGAAGAAACAGGGAAAAAATTTTTAAAGATGTGTCTTTAGTAAAAATACTGAGCTCCAAATTCAGCTCTTGCATGAAATAATAAGGCCTGGAAAATGACAGATGATTAAATGCATGTTCCGTGTCTGGCTGTGGCCCTCTGCTGCTGGGAGGCCTTGCAGAGGGCCTGGATCTCCTGCAGTGCCCCAGGCCCGGCTCAGCGCTCTCCTCCCTACCGCAGGGAGATGCACTCAGGACAGATGAGATAAGAATCTGGAAAGCGCTTGATTTCTTTGGAATCCAAATTATATTTTCATAAGATCATTGTATCAGGTTAAGTACCATGGAGATCAGCAAAAATCAGTACTAAATTCACTTCTGGAACAAAAAGAAGGCATATTTTAAAACTGATGTTTTCAAAGTAGGAAATGTGCTGCTGGGGCCTGTGGCTCATGGCCGTGGCCTGGCTAACCCCGCTCTGCTGACCGTGCTCCCTGGAAAGAGGGCGTCTCCAGGGCCCCTCCTTCAGACTCTCCCTAAACCTTGTGTGCCTCATCTGAGAATTACTAACAGCCCTGGCAGATAACTTTTGCCTTCAGAATTCTCCAAGAGGCCGAGTCAAAAACATCCCCCCACCCAGTTTCTGAAATGAAACCAAATTCCATGATAACAACTAATAACAGACATCATAAATTAAGTCGAACAGGCAGAACGTCGTTAAGTGATTTCCCTTGCCAGATCCATCTGCCTGCGTTATCAGAGGCTGCTTAAACTTAAACTACGTAGGGCAGAAAGAACTTCGAGACTCAGGAAAATTACCGTCACCGGAGATGGGGTTGCTGGTTAAGCCTAGTTTAGAGGGACAGTGCATTTTGCAGACTGACTAGGGAAAGGATGGAGTCCTTGATTTTCAAAATGTGTTCTTGAGTCATCTAATGACCCTCAACTGTTCTACTGGAGAGGCATAAGGAGGGAGATGGCTAAGAGAAAACCTCACAGAAGCAGAGCACACACAAACACAGGCACACGTGGGCAGCAAACATGCACCTTCTTGTTTGTAAGGCCGCATGGGTACGTCCTCTCCAAATTCCAAATTCTGACTTATTGGCAAGTCTCATACGCCGTTTAATCCCAAATGCAGGTCTCCAGAACAGAGTAAGACACCCGCTGTGGTTCTGTTCTCACAACACGACATTTCATCCTTTCTGTGCTTTAGAGCCTACTAAGGACCGATGCTCTCAGCAAGTGGCATTAAGAAAATTCACCAGGTCTGTTTAAGAAACTGAGTCTGGAGTGTCATTCCTTCAAGATGGTTAACAACCATGAGAATACCAGGGTGAGTGTCGCTGCGTGGCAGGCTGCCGTCCTCAGTAAGAAAGAGCCTCCCAGGAGCGGGGCTGGAGAGGCAATGGTGGAACTGGCAGGAGAGACCCTTCAGGGATTTCTTCTTTTTTTTTTTGAGATGGAGTCTCGCTCTGTCGCCCAGGTGGGAGTGCAGTGGCCTGATCTTGGCTCACTGCAAGCTCCGCCTCCCGGGTTCATGCCATTCTCCTGCCTCAGCCTCCCGAGTAGCTGGGACTTACAGGCACCCACCACCACGCTCGGCTAATTTTTTATATTTTTAGTAGAGACGGGGTTTCACCATGTTAGCCAGGATGGTCTCGATCGCCTGACCTCGTGATCTGCCCACCTTGGCCTCCCTAAGTGCTGGGATTACAGGCGTGAGCCACAGCGTGCTCAGCCGACCCTTCAGGGATTTCTGAGCTCAGGAGTGAAGTTTAGGGACAACACATCAGATGAGGTCAAGAGAAACTGGTGAATCATCTTCACAGATAGAGTATCTCATAGGGAGTTTTCTTAACATTTTCATACCCTAGTGGACTGCTAGGGTAAAATTTGCTTTTTTTTTCTTCTTTTTTTTGGCAAACCTATACTGTTCTGGTAGTGATTTATTCTTCCTCTTTCGTTAGATACAAATATAATTTGCTGTATTCCCAGTTCACATAAGCCCTCCCTAATATGCTATAACAGATATGAAGTCGTGCTAATTTCACTACTCCTAACTCCAGGATAGAGACTTATTTCTGTTCAAGCCGCTGGGGAATCCCAATCAGCCACGCGCCTTAGGGGCCAGGGCTGTGCTGGGGCTGAGAGGAGGTGGGTACCAGCCAAGGAATTCTCCACACCCAGGAGATAAGTCGTGGCACCAGCAACTCTGTCGGGAATAATGAACTGGAGACTCCAGAGCCCCTTCCTGGATAGAGGGGTCATTTCCAGACTCCCAGGCACCCATTTATCCGTAAACTACCCGAGGAAACAAGTTATCCTTGCCTCTTAGACCAACTTCCAAAAAAGGAACCCTCCAAAGCTAACTTTTCCACTTAGCTCTTTAGCAATTTCATTCAAAAAATTTACTTTTTTTTTTTTAAAAAAGAATAAACTTTTGAACTCATGTCTAGGGGAAATCCAGAGCAGACCCCTAGGAGTTTATCTTAAGAATGGGAATTTGGGGCTTGACGGTGATCTCAAATGGTCTGGAAATGCCCTGAATGCGGGCCACTTTCCCACACACTTGAGCAACCATGATTCAACTTTCCTTTCAGGTGGCAGCCTCATGGAAATTCACCAGATAATCCCCTTGATTACTTTATTAAAAAGTAAAATAAAATAAAAAATTTATCAATATTACTCTAACAAAGTGTTTCCAAGCTCAAACTTTATTTCTTTAACCTCAATGGCCATAGGTGGGGTCTCGGAGAGAAATGCTATCAGGCATCAGATGCCTGAACATGTTATTTATCTTATTTCTTTTTACTACATGCCAAGAAATATTTGCTGAATGCCAATACATAAGGCCTTGAACAAAATAAAATGAGAAATTCTTTTTATTCTCTGGTCTTGTCATTCTAACCACTCCAAGTCCTAGGATCTATTATTTAGTGAACCCAAAAAGTATAATGAGAAAAAAATCTAATCACTTAAACTAGGATATTGAAAATGGAATCACTGCAGCAGAGCAGTATTTTAAATCTACTGACTCCCGTCCTTGAAACTAGAACATTAAGTATCATGAATCCTCCTACAAAACCAAGTGAGAAAAGGCCAGTCTGGGACTAAAAGATGTGCCACGGAAATAACCTTCCAAATATTGGACTCTGTCATCTGTCTGAATCAATTCCCAAGGACGGTGAGGTCAGGGCATTGTTCCTTCCTACCAATGAGTGGGCTGCGGAAATGATGTGCAGAGAACAGACTCCCGGGTCTCATGATGGGGACAAAGGTCTCATGAAATGAGGTCTGACTTGCGTTGGAGAATGAGAAGCTCAGCAATTCTGGGCTCATAAATAAACCCCCTATTTACTGTCAATTTTTTTAAAAAGAATTCAGTCTAGCATTCTAGTAACGTAACAGAACACACTAGTCTTGGCAGGAACAGAAGACTTCATTAAGATCAATGTTCCCCACTGGCTGACAGAGAACATTTTGTCTTTTGTCCATCACGTAAACCCAGGATTCCAAATTCTACTAGCAATTTACTTTGTGGGATGTTTGGATTGTATCAGACAAAATCATGAGATACTCTAGGCTGCTTCTGAAGAAGGTACACCTATACAAACTTTTTTGATAAAAATCAGATCTAGCTCACAGTGGTCATCACTGTTGCCAATTCCAGGGCAGGTTTTCTATGTTCTGCTGCACACTATGGTTCTGAGAGGGCATCTCAGGGCCACAGCCCCCATTTCCAACAGAGCAGCTCCGCTTCTACACTGCCATGAGTTCTTACTATTTTACATTGCCTTGGCATCACTATGAACCCAGAGAAGCTGGACTTTCTCATAACAGGAGCATCTTCTCCCAGGCCTTCAATGTGGTAGGTCCTGATCTCTGCTTCACAGAACTTCCTTCTGGTGACCATTTCTCTAAGGGATAGCCATATAAGACCTGCTTAACTGGCCCTGCTGACACTTACACCTCATGTGGACTGTGCAGATATGCCAGAGTGACAACTTCCTAGTCACAGCATGACCTTCTGAAACTCGTGTCTACTTGCTCTAAGCCCACTCATTGAGACGCCCTGTGCCAAACCTGTTTGGATAATGTCCTAGACACAATGAAGGGCCTGGCCCAAGGACTCCTCTCTCCCCACATGCTCCCTGTCCTCCAGGGATGCCGTGTGATCCCCAGAACCTGTAAGCAACACTCTTTATTTCCATCTTGTGTCCCTCCTAGTCGCTGGAAGGGTGCTGTCCATCTTAAAGATCCTAAATTAAAACATACGCTGGTGTTCTGTGTAGGATTTTATTTTAAATGATAGGTTCTTCTGCTTAGGAATAAGATTAAAAAGTCTAAGTATGCTGCCCTCGAATGTCCAGTAACACCCTTGGCACTGGCAAAGGGCAGGATGGAAAGAGTTGAATGATTTCTCCTGAATCCTCAGGGTTCAAGTCTTCTCACCCCAATCCCCCAAGTCTCTGCCCCACCACGGGATCCTGGCACTACTCCTGGCACGTATCAACTGCTTGAAAATGTTGATGACAAACTGTGAGTAACAGAAAGTAGGGGGCTGCTTTGACCAGAGACTGGCCACATTCCCCTCCGCACACAAAGTGCTGGCGGTGACTCACCTTATCGCTGTCCAGCGTGTTCTGAGACGTCCGTGAGGCAATGGAAATCGTATCAGGCTGGCTGCTGCCGTCTCCTTGGCTGTCCAGATCCTCTCCATCCCTGGCGGTGCAAAGAAACTTTTAGTTCCTGATGCTGCTGAGCTGGCAGTCACTGGAGAAGCAACTGATTTGTTTAATGAGGTGCATATCAGCCTTCGTGAGTGCCTGCTACTGCCAGGATGCGGACAATGGTTAAGGCACCCTTCACCGAGCACAGGCTTTCTGCTAGGCACTGTGCTGAGTGTTTAAAACATATCATCCTGTTGGATTCCCATCACCATAAAATATAGTTGATATGATCGTTGCCATTTTAAAAATGAGAAAACAACAACATCTCGATGCTTTATAACTTATCCAAGGTCATGTGCATGAGTTAGACATGTGCCCTGTATGGTGCTCGGGGTGAGAAAGGCAAAACAATGAGAGGTTTGCACACAGCCCTTCGTTTACTCTAAGCCAATAGAGGCTCTTATCTCTGACAAAGCAGTTTCATTACTAAGAATGATGTTATCCACAAATGGCAGTTTAAAAAACGTATTCCTCAAATGTTTGAGAGAAAGGATTTTTGAAGCAGGGTGAGCTAACACCGCCTCGCCCCTCCCTCCCACATCCACAAACCTCCAGAGGCGCCCAGACACACACCTCCTTCCCTTCTGTCTTGTGGCGGGAGCGGTCTTAGGGATGTGAATGGGCTCCTTCAGGGCTCCCTTCAGGTGGATCGTCCGCTCCTGGATGACTTCGCGGATATGCTTTATCCAGTCCTGCTTGTTCTCTATGCTGGAAGCCTTAACAAGGTGTTAGCGTTGCTTAGGATACGGAACGGCCCTTTCCAGACCTTGCACTAACCACACCCAGGTTTCCTGCATTCCTTGAGTTTCTATTTTCAAAATGACTTTTTAGCAGAAAAGCAACCACATCCGATGTTTAATATGCTACCAAATAAATGACTATTTAAAAATATGTTTTCATCAAAACCCTTTTTGTTTTATAGCACGTATATTACTCCAGATCTCTGACTATTGCAATAATCCATCATTCTCCAGCCCCAAGACCTTTTAAGCAGCCCTGGGCAAATAAACCAACACAGCCACCCTCACTGCCACCAAAACGCCTCTGAGGCTATTGAGGCAAACACTGCGCACTGGTCAGTAGGGGGCATACTGCCAGCAGGAAACTGAACAAATCCCCACAGCCTTGCGGCCTCCTTTGCTGGACTCAGGGAACAGCGGCGCAGCTGCCACCACCTCCAGCCCCCTGTGCCTAGCCGAGGGCTTCTCGCATGCTGTCATCCACTCCCATAAGGACTCTGCGGGTGGGAGACTCCTGCAGCCCCGTCTTATAAATGAGCAACTGAGGTGTGGACAGAAGAAATGTGCCCAACGTTCCAAGCTCACCAACTGCCAATCCCCGATGGCAGATTCACCTTGACTCCATTACAACTCTCAAGAAATGTCCTCTGAGAACCACACAGACTAGATTCTCAGCAAGCACCTGCAGACTGAGCACGCACGACATCACTTGATCCAGACTTTTTTTTTTTTTTAACTCTGCCTCAAAGGAGGTTTTTTTTTTTCTTTCTGCATGTTCTGGGCCTTCCTAACAGCTTTCTAATTTCCTCACAGAAAATATCAATCTCCTATGATATAAGCATAATTCCCTGCAGTTATAATTAACCTAACTGTCATAACTCATCGTAGATGAGGTCACAAAATGGGGAGCACCCAGCATTTCTCACTGTGTATCCTGTTTTTGAAAACAGAAAATCAAAGCCCATGTTGGGAAAGGAAATTAAAATTGATCATCCTCTTTCTACAGAAACCGTTTTAACCAGAGGACCTGTCTTTAACATTACTAACAGGTAGTGACAGGGAAAAGAAATGATGGGTAAAGGCAGCCTCTTGCTCCCTCTTCTCCGGAGTGACATAGGACAGCAGGAAAACCAATGTCTTCTGGCGAGGGGGCAGGAAGGAGGCAGGGTGACCGGGGAAAGGCGGGGGGAAGTAAGGGACTCGGGAGAAGAAACTTTTCTAAAAACTACAAATTGGTTGGAATTTAAATGCCTGATAAAAGTATTTGGAAGGTCAACTAAAGAGAAGTACCTGCAAAAGAACATCTGGCAGAGTTTGGAAACAACTGAGGAAAACTGTTAATATGGTTCAGAAATAAAGAAAATTCTCATATGAATTGATCGTTACACTTAGAGAGTAATTCTCCTAACCTTAAAGAAATTAAACGAGGAAAAAAGATGTCAGTTTTTCAGAAATAGTAAGAGAAAGGTAACTGAGGTAAAGTACTAAATACCAAGGTCCTACCTGGCTAAGAGAGGGGATAGTTCATTTCATAATCTGGGTAGTCGCAATCTGCTTAAGACTTAAAAATAAAATTCTCTTTTCCAGACTAGAGAAGTGAAAATAACCAAAATTTTGTTTTACAACTATGAGGACATCATCATCGCCACTACCACCATTCCCATCACGTTCTCTACCACCATAAGCACACACACCAGCAGCACGATACCTCTACTTCTACCACTGCCTACACCCTCACCACCACAACCTGCACCCTCACCACCACAAGCTGCACCCTCACAACCTACACCCTCACCACCACAACCTACACCCTCACCACAACCTACACCCTCACCACCACAACCTGCACCCTCACCACCACCTGTACCCTCACCACAACCTACACCCTCACCACCACCACCTGCACCCTCACCACCACAACCTGCACCCTCACAACCTACACCCTCACCACAACCTACACCCTCACCACCACAACCTGCACCCTCACCACAACCTGCGCCCTCACAACCTACGCCCTCACCACAACCTGTACCCTCACCACAACCTGCACCCTCACCACAACCTGCACCCTCACCACCACAACCCACCACAACCTGCACCCTCACCACCACAACCTGTACCCTCACCACCACAACCTGTACCCTCACCACAACCTGCACCCTCACCACCATCTCCAACCTTACTACCATTAAAATCTAAAGTATCTCCATCTATGCTCTCACCACACCATCTAGACCAACAAAATCTGTACCCTCACCATCAACACCTAAACCCTCACCACCATCTACACTACCACTGCCTGCACTAGCACTACCACCGCCTGTACTACCACTGCCACCAAATTCTACACGATGACCTCCATCTACAACCTCACCACCATCACCACCAAAGTCTATGCCACCACCATCTATACCCTCATCACCACCATCTACACCACTGCCACCATCTGTACCCATACCCCCATCACCAAATCTATACCACTACCTTCCTCTACACCCTTACCCTCTCACCACCATCTATACCACCGTGACCACCAAAATCCATACCACCACCATCTCCACCCTCACTGCCATCTAAACTTTCACCGCCATCACCACCACCACAGCGTCTCCACCACCTCCACCTACATCATCATTACACTACCATTCCCATCATCACCATCGCCTGCCTCTCTACACCAACACCATGCAGCAATCCCTGAAATTAATGAGAACATCGTTTCCTTTACTTTCTCCTTGGAAGTCAGAAAGGTATTACCCAAAATTCCCTAGAAAACTTGTACCTGGCGAAGCCTGACAAATAAGAAGAGTCTTATTTGTCAACTGTACCATGAGCATTTACAACATCCTAAATGAAAGTCCAGATCTGGCTAAAGTATCTGTCACTATTTTTTGGAAGCACCTTTTGGCATCTACCACTGTAGCTAGTCTGGATAAGCGGTTTATATAAGTTGCAAGTTTCCAGGTTTTGAGTATACCTTAAAATGTTAGACCTTAGGAAGAAAATACAGTTATTTAAATTTAGCTATCGGTGCAAATGATATCAAATAGGGCTTTATGCCAGTACTAGCCAGAACACATTGGGCTGGTAATCACATATTCACTGCAAAACAACCCACTATCACATATGAACAAAAATCTTATGAACACAATGGCTTCCACTGAAGAACACGCTCTAGAAGGCTGACATACAGGGGAGTAACTCATAGTCACTGAAAATACCAAAGAGATGAAAAAGCATGCAAGAGACACAAGGGGTGACATGCAGGTTCATACACCAGAGTCCCATTACACTCTGGCTCATCTCCCAATATTCGATAAGCCTTAGCTCCACCGTCCCCCAAACATCCCAAAGCCGCTGATGGCATTTCCAGATGGCTCCAAAAGTTCCATCTGTATTTTCTCAAACACAGAGGAGGAAAATACATAAGACAACCTTAGAGCTCTTGACCATTCCCAGGAGAGGTTAGTATAATCAAAACAGAGTTCAAATCAAATATTCCAAGATATTTTCCTCCCCCAAAGACTATATACCCTAAAGCATCCCTAGTGGTTTTGAATTTTAAATCATAACAGTATCAAACCCTGTCACTAATAATCATTCCTCTTTCCCTCCGTCTCCAAACTATTAAGCCACAGAGCTGAGGACTCTGTAAGGACTGTGGGTACGGTTGGCCTCGACTTCCTGTCGCAGGTCCTCAAACACGCACCAGGTGACTTTTTCCTTTCGAAACAGGTCAAGTGCGCAATCAGAGTTTTTGGTCAGTATCTCATTCCTCCTGTACCCTGACTTCCTGCATCTCTTATAGAGTCAATGAATTCAAAGACTGGAAGAATGGGAGAAATATAAACAGACCTTGCTTCATTTGCCCTTTCAGGAGTCAAGTGAAAGTTTAACTCAAATTGTTTCATCACCAGAACACCAAACTGAATTTATTCCACTATTCTTTTTGTGGTAGTCACCAATCTGAATAGAACACACACACACAAACAACAACAACAAATAATAATAAAATAATATGAAAACAACGGAAAAGCAAGCATGGATGGCCACAGTAAATGTTTCAAACAACACATTCCCAGCTTCAAATGAACGTACCTTAAGGACAATTTTATTATCTGAAGTTGGTGTTCTCCCCACCCACAGTGCAAATTTGCAAGGGTCTCCTTCAACATGTTCTGTGACACCCAACTCTGAGGTCTGGATAAAAAGACAATTATATAATTAGGTGACAGTAAAATTCTAGAAGGATGCAGAACAGAGACCAAGGAAACAGGTTTTGGTTACTTGTGGCCATGTTAGGTTATAAGAACGTCGCTAGTGATCTCAGCTGTCATGTGAGTTATAATGAGGACATTGTGTTCTTAGGCTACAGGTGACTGGTTTCATCCTTCGCTTCCTGTGAGCGTCTCTTACTGGAGACCCCAGTGCAGGTCAACGAGCAAAAAATTCAGGGGAAGGAAACCAACATGTGAAAATCCTACTATCTGACAATCAAGATTTGACTATTTGCAATCTTACAAGCAACAAACTGCAAAATGAGTCTTTCCTGGTTGCAAAAGGGCTGCCACCATGTTCTCTTCAGTATTAATGACGCAGCTTCCCAGAGGGCAAATGATGTTTTAACAGCTTATTTTCCAATTTCTTTATCAATAGCATTAGCTTTTAGTATTTCATCAATAATTTTAATGGCTAAGAGGCAAAATCCCTCTGTAATATATGCAGAACATGGAAGCATGCAGAGAAAGGTCAATAGCTTCAGCCCCTCCCCCACAGTCAAGGTCCCCCGATGCATTCTCCACCCCAGCAAAGGAAGTGATTCATCATCCAGAGCTCCAGAGGTAGCCTCTGAGGGAATCTTAACTTCTAAAAGATAAATTAAGTGAAGACGTATTGGCTGCTAAAACAGATGAGCTTGGTCTCTAAAGAGAGACTAAAGCCAGCTAATGAAATTACTAGCCAGCAATGTTGCATTTTTTTCTTTCCAGTCAGAATGTGACCTAAAATGATGTCACGCAAGCTGTGATCCAAAAGACGATCTCAAACAGGACACAAGCCAAACAAAATGGTATGAAAACCATCATTTGGAACCTGTGAATTCCAGATTATTACTCAGATGATTTCCATACTCGGAGACATTTTATTACTCGAAGAATTTCATTATATATGGACATCACAAAAAGTATGATGTGTAAGTTGTCCAAATTGCAAACATCTACCAGTATTTATAAGAGATCTGCTGTAAAGAAACCCACCTTCTTGGCATTTTCTATTCTTTTCTTGATGATGATTCCTCCTTAGTGCAACCCAATCGTCCCTTCTGCCTGGCCCTGCCCAGCGACCCTGCATGAATAAGCCTCTGAGAAACGGCCCACTAAATTAGATGGAAGTACACTGGATCCAGAGACGATGCTGCCCTTGGGGAGGCTGGTAAGGCTAGCTAGTGGTCACAAAATGGCAGCAGGTATGTTGCTCTTGCCAAGAAGTACAATGACAGGTTACGAATTAAAATGCATCACCGGATCTGCCAAGCACTCAGGGGCAGCTGTCTCCACATAGCTGCGGCTGTGGATCTTTCAGACTGTACTTTGGCTTAAGTATATTTTCTCTAATAATGACATTTCACTGTTATAAACAACCATAAATTTACTCATGCATTTATATTTCATACATTTATTTTTAAATGTGAGCCACCCAGTAAGGCTGTTTCCATATACTCCAATGTTTATGGTTGAAAAATTAGTTATAATAAGAACTTAGTCATAGATATGATTATTTTATTTATAAAGCTAGTTAAGCACACCGGAGATAAATGATTTCACTTATGAAATGTTTTCTTATCCTGCAGTTATATGATACGGGATTTAAGAAGAGCAAGTTTCCTAAGTCTATAAACTCCAGAGCACCCTCTAGTGGACTTGAGGGTGGGAAATAATTTCACTGAAGATGAAAACCCTACCACAATTCAGACTTGAACATTTCAGGACAGATTGGGAGGTTAAACTGAAGACAATGAACAATTCTTCTCTACCTACAAAAAGACTGCAATTGTGGTACCTTTAGACTTACAATTCTGAACGCCTATACTTACAAACAATTTGCTTTTATAAAGGTACTTGCTTCTCCCACTGGAATCTTTCACTTCTTTACTAAATACTAAGGACATTTCAAAAAGGAAGAGATGCCGTTCTCGACCCTTTCGAATTAAGGTTTTTGGGTCCCACACTTGGAAGGATTCCTGTAGGATGAGTTCTCCCTGAGACTCAATGTTTTCATCAAACCCTACAACATGAAAAAAGGGAGGCAAATCAATTTAAAAGAAAAATAAAAACTGATGCACAAGAAAGCATTATTAGTATTTTCAACATTTTAAAAATGCCCATCGACCAACCCCAGATAAGAGTTTCCCATCTGATCCTGACTCGACGCCACTGACCCATCCTACAGAGGATAATTCTTCCTAACACACCACTTTACATATATTTTCCTTTGTTCAAAAACATTCTGCGATTCCTCATGGCTTTATTCTTTGAGTTCTATCCCTCTGGTGGGCCTCTGCAACAGTTGAGATCTGGTTCCACCCTCTACTTCTCTTCAGCCCTCTCCTGCAGCATCCCACCACAGAAAGCTCCTCCTCTGAAACAGTTCCGACTCTCCTCTAAGCCCCCACCTACTTCCCAGCCTCCGTCTTGATTCTCTCTGCTTCCTCAGCCCAGAGCATCCTTCCCAGACATTCTGCTCAGGTCCAGCCTTTCTTCAAGGACCTGTCCTGGTCTTGCTTCTTGGAGAAGTCCCTGGCTGCCCATGCTTGGTGCACCCTCCCTCCTCTGAATGTGACATTCTGCATGTGAATCAGTCGTGCTCTGGACTTCACTACTGCTCCTCTCTTCATGGAAGTGGCCTACTTTATCACCTGGTTATGAAGCCACCAGGGCTTAGTAAAGCCAGCCCTAGGGCAGAGGCTGCCCATTACCTCCTGACTTCCACTCTCTTTTTACTCTCACAGTAGAAGCTCCCACTAGGGCTGCTCAAAATAAGCACTCCATCCCCCAGCCCCATGAACAGTTAAAAGCAGCTCGGGTACCTACGCTCTGGGCAAGAGAGCAAAGTAGCGGGTACCACTGCTAGTGTCTGCCCATCTGGAGTTTCCTCCCTGACCTTCTTTCCCACTTCCTGCTAAATGGAATGTTGGCATGGTCTTGAAACACCCTGGACCTAGCCAGCCAGAAAAACAACTAGAATGGAGAGAAACTAGCTGGAACACAGCCTGAGTCCTGGATGACATCATGAAGGGTGGCCATACCAGATCAGCATTTTATATCAGAGAAAGAAAAATCTGTTTTGCCTGGCCTCTGAGTTTTGGGTCTTATTACCCACAGTGGCACCTATGTTCAGTGTTACCCATAAAGACACAGGCTAGCAAAAGCATTTGGGGCAGGATTAAAACTTATTCTGTGTAGCCTGGCAAGAACCAAGCTTTGCACAACAGGAAGAGCTTTCTTAAACAGAGGCATTTATGGAAATTATAATTGCTCTAATTTTGAAACATATTTATCTAATTTTCTCTTTACCATGTTACACAAGGAAATATCTGGTGCCTACTATGTTCCAGGCTATAGCAAGTGATGCAATGGATACAGAGGTGGGGAAGCAACACATTCTTTTAAGGATTTTACAGTCCTGGGGTTTGATCCATGCATACACCCACCTACCCATCCATCTAACAGGGAGAACAGGTGGCCTGCAGCAAGCGACACAAAGTGCTATTGGAGTCCAGAGTGTGGAGAGGCTGTTTTCCAGTGAAGGGACCAGAAAAGGCTTTCAATGAGTATAGAAGCATTTTATGTGGTCCTTAAGAAAAGCAATGACACTGATTCTTTAAGAAATGTTCTTAACCACTAACATAGAGACATAAAGCGGGGATTTTTAGGGTTCAGGAAATCCATTTACAAACAGTGTCATTAGAAACTGCATAGATGCACACTGGGGTATGGAGGGTCCTTTACCTTCCAGCATGCTGAGGTGCATGGCGTCATTGGCTCGCTTCGGCACGCTGAGCATCACCTCCAGGCCATCTTTAATCTCTCCCTTTCCTTCCTCACAGCACGTCAGCAGCTCCTGCAAAGATAAACAACAGAAACTAGGTAAAGACTGCAGAATGCTCTGCCAATAAGACCTTGGCAGAAACAGTTTATGAAAGCCCATGGCTTTCAAGATAAAAGCAGAATGTGGTCAACTGGGCATATGTTCTCACAGAAATAAACTACTACCTCTTTATTCAATGGATGGCAGGGTTTGTCCTGTTCTAATCAGAGTAAGCCAGATGTATTCACAGTTTAAGATGAAATTAGTATACCTGTTAACAATCAAGCCTCAAAAATGATAAACAGAGGCCGGGTGTGGTGGCTCACGCCTGTAATCCCAGCACTTCGGGAGGCTGAGGTGGGTGAATCACTTGAGGTCAGGAGTTCGAGACCAGCCTGGCCAACATGGTAAAACTCCATCTCTACTTTAAAAAAAAAAATTAGCTGGGCATGGTGGCATGCGCCTGTAATCCCAGCTACTTGGGAGACTGAGGGAGGAGAATCACATGAACCTGGGAGGTGGAGGCTGCAGTGAGCCAAGATTGTGCCACTGCACTCCAGCCTGGGGGACAGAGCAAGACCCTGTCTCAAAAAAAAAAAAAAAAAAAGATAAATAGAAATATTTAATTATTATGTAACACACGATCAGCTACTGGTTACAGCTGACCGCCATGCCAGGTCCAACTGTGCGTTTACCACACAATCCCAGCGTGACTCTGCACCCTGGAGCTATGAATGCAACGTCCCATCTAAACCGGACCAGCCAATCCACGCAGCAGAAACAGTAACACCGCATGAGTACTTACAGTCAAATGCATTTCCTTTTTGCGTAGGATGTTTAGAAAAGCTCTAATGGTTGAATTACATCTCTCTGGGGAGCCCTATGTGTGTGATTACATTGCAAAGCCATTTAGAGAAACATCCGTTATTAAATGAATGATAACAGGAACAGTAAGTTCACCTTCTGGTGGGCTCCAAGATACTTTTTTTTTTTTTTTTTTTAAGCGGAGTCTCGCTCTGTCGCCCAGGCTGGAGTGCAATGGCGTGATCTCAGCTCACTGCAAGCTCTGCCTCCCAGGTTCATGCCATTCTCCTGCCTCAGCCTCCCGAGCAGCTGGGACTATAGGCGCCTGCCACCATGCCCGGCTAATATTTTTGAATTTTTAGTAGAGACGGGGTTTCACCGTGTTAGCCAGGATGGTCTCCATCTCCTGACGTCGTGATCCGCCTGCCTCGGCCTCCCAAAGTGCTGGGATTACAGCCAAGATACTTTCTTATTGGTGTATTAATAATTACTACCAGTCAGTAATAGCAATAGCAGTGTTTTGTGTCTTGGTAGTCAACAAAAGAGAGGTATGACACTGCAGCCAGCACTGGTCTCCCAGTGGCTACTTGAGAGGAACTCAGCTGCCTGATGGGCACCTTCCCTCATCACCAGATGGTGTTTACCTGTGATTCTAAGCAGCATGGCAAACACTGCTCACAAATGCAGCATACTGAGCCTACTAACTGATAACTGGCAGAAAACCTTCCTTGTTGGGGAGCTCAAGGGAGCTTATCACTGTTCTCCTGAAGAACCTCTGGCAGAGTAAGGCGAGGTTTACAAATTTAAGCACCAGTTTAGCAGAACTACATGCTGAAAACAAAATCCTTACATCTTGAGGACACCGAAAGGTAAATTGCCTTTGTAGAATTAGAAAGCAAAGGACAAATTTGAATATGAACAAATTCGCCTCCTGACTTATTTTGCATTCATAGTAACTATATATTTCTGCGGGAATGGTCACATAATCACTTAACGGCATTTTGATATAAAAGTACAGGAGAGCTTTTCCAATTGAAAAATCCCATAATAGTATCACTTTCACAAAACGATGTAGCTACTTATTACTGTCTGTAGATTTTTCTTGCTAACAAAAAGGGTAAAGAACAGTTTCAGCATTTGTAACTCCATCTTCTAAATTTCTTTTATATCTAGACAGATTACATAATAACTTCCCGTTGTCGAGCCTAGGGCAGTCCCTGGAACATGGCAGGATTCATAGAATACCATCACTGGGATGAACGCATGTTTCTACATTTTAATGCTTAATAACATTCACCAGCTGAGAAAATGGTATGCTGAACATTACCAGACAAAATCTGTCAATTTTTAGGTAGTCAAGAAAATGTGTATTGATGATATATAATATAAAAATAAAATACATTTTGTGACAACTCTTAGCACAAATTCTAAGTTTTGTTTACCTTTCTATTGTCAAGACTAATCACTATTGTTTTCTTAAATGTGATTTTAACTATAGTCATTCACAACTAATAAAAAGCAGAGGTCAGCCTGACTCCAATACTTGCGGTCTGTATGGACAAGGTGTGCCGCGAGGGGTGTGACATCAGGGACAAGCAACAAGACAGAGGAAGCCTCCTGGGCATGGGTTCTCCGTGGCTTCAGTGGAAGCCCTGGGCATCAGCCAGATCTGTGTTCTGAGCTGAGCCTGTTAACGTGTTTGAGTGGTGATTCTGGGCACACTCCTTACAGTCTACAGTCTGAGGCTAGTTTTCATGCCTGCAGACTAGCATTGTTGGGAGGTTAACATATGCAGAGCGTACCAAAGTGGACCATGCCTGGCCCGCAGTCAGCAAGCCACAGCTGGGAACTAAGGGTACTAAAATATCAAGAACTGATGATTTCTCATTTTATGTTTAGGGTCAGTCAGTGCAGTTCAGACGCATAATCATGACACACACTCTCATTTAACTCCTGCAATGAGAAATTGGGCAGGTCAATAAATACTAATGAATTAAAAAGTAAAATTAATTGACTAGGTGTTTCAAAGAATTCAGGGTAATTATATAAATATATAGTAAATGTCAAAATAATACATAATTCATAAAGTTTCACAGGCTGAAGACGCATTATACATACTTTTAAAAGGAGCTGATACTTCGTTATTCGCTGAACTGGTTTAATAAGGTAGGAAGAAATGGAATTGGCTAATCCATGTCGCTGCTGTATCTCCTGTATTAAAACCAAACAAGAAACAAGAGTTATCATAGGGCTACACTATTAAATCATGGCCATAAAACACATTACTTTTCCAAATACTGTACCTGACAACTGTTTAATCATGCTGAAATAATAAAGTTTCCTTTTCCTAAGAGGCTTTTAAATTATTAACACAAACTTCTTTGCTTCTAAAATGTTACTTCTGGAGAGGAAGGGGTACTTTGGAGCAGGAGGATCTACCTTACTGTTCAATCGCACTTTTAATGCCATGATTTGCACTTTGCATTTTGTAATTATGTCCTTTACATGCAATGATCTGTATTGCATGTAAAGGCTGTATTCCTTTACAACTGGTTGTATTCCTTGCTGTATTCCTTGCTGTGAAGACAGGCCCTGTCTGTGCTACTCACCACTTTACACTAGCACCTAGGACAGAGCTTAGAGTTAAATGAGCACCATATAGATGTTCAATAATGCTTGTTACTGGTAAGAAGCATAATCAAAGGTTATCAGATAGCCTGGAGAAGAGAGGAAGCTGTAGAAGAAAGCCTCTAAAAAAATAAACCAACTGTACAAGGAATACTGAAAGCATATAAATTGTGAAATCTCTCAGGCATGATTTCTCTTATTCTTGAAGACATGTTTTAGGGCATAAGGGTTTAAGTTCTGGGATACATGCGCAGAATGTGCAGGTTTCTTACACAGGTGTACATGTGCCATGGTGGTTTGCTGCACCCATCAACCCGTTGTGTACATTAGGTATTTCTTCTAATGCTATCCCTCTCCTAGACCCCCACCCCCCGACAGGCCCCAGTGTGTGATGTTCCCCTCCCTGTGTAATGTGTTCTCATTATTCAACTCCCACTTATGAGTAAGAACATGTGGTGTTTGGTTTTCTGTTCTTGAGTTAGTTTGCTGAGAATGATGGTTTCCAGCTTCATCTATGTCCCTGCAAAGAACATGAACCCATCCTTTTTTTTTTCTTTCTTTCTTTTTGAGATGGAGTCTCGCTCTGTCGCCCAGACTGGAATGCAGTGGTGTGATCTCAGTTCACTGCGAGCTCCGCCTCCCAGGTTTATGCCATTCTCCTGCCTCAGCCTCCCAAGTAGCTGGGATACAGGTGCCTGCCACCACGCTCGGCTAATTTTTTTGTATTTTTAGTAGTGATGGGGTTTCACCATGTTAGCCAGGATGGTGTCGATCTCCTGACCTCATGATCCACCTGCCTTGGCCTCCCAAAGTGCTGGGATTACAGGCGTGAGCCGCTGTGCCCGGCCCAAACTCATCCTTTTTTATGATTGCATAGTATTCCATGGTGTATATGTGCCACATTTTCTTTATCCAGTCTATCATTGATGGGCATTTGGGTTGGTTCCAACTCTTTGCTATTGTGAACAGTGCCGCAATAAACATGTGTGTGCATGTGTCTTTATAGTAGAATGATTTATAATCCTTTGGGTGTATACCCAGTAATGGGACTGCTGGGTTAAATGGCATTTCTGGTTCTAGATCCTTGAGGAATCGCCACACTGTCTTCCACAATGGTTGAACTAATTTACACTCCCACCAACAGTGCAAAAGCATTCCTATTTCTCCACAGCCTCACCACCATCTGTTGTTTCCTGACTTTTTAATGATCGCCATTCTAACTGGTGTGAGATAGTATCTCATTGTGGTTGATCTGCATTCTCTAATGACCAGTGATGATGAGTTTTTCATATGTTTGTTGGCTGCATAAATGTCTTCTTTTGAAAAGTGTCTGTTTATATCCTTCGCCCACTTTTTGATAGGTTTTTTTTTTCTTGTAAATTTGTTTAAGTTCATTGTAGATTCTGGATATTAGCCCTTTGTCAGATGGCTAGACTGCAAAAATTTCCTCCCATTCTGTTGGTTGCCTGTTCACTCTGATGATAGTTTCTTTTGCTGGGGCATAAGGGTTTCTAAAATGGCTTTGATTCCAAACATTAAATGTGCTATGTGCCCTCACTGTTTAAGTGAAATACTTAATACTAAAATATTTCTAACTCCATATACAGGTGCTGAATTTTGTCTGATGGCAAAGACCTAGAATCATGTGAAATATTAACAAGAAAAGGCCACTCTGGCCTGGGAGAAGGCTTCCTATTAACAAAGGCAGTGATGTGTAATGTGTAATGTAATGGTCAGGAGAATGACAATTAAAACAGGGTCATCTACAGGTAGGGCTTCATCTCAAAGACAGAAATTGAAAAGTTTATTCTACTTCCCCAGACTTTCAGATAAGAGCTGATGATCCCACCTGCCCATGCACAAGTGTAAAGACAGAAAACAAGTCCAACATCCTCACAACCTTATGCACCAAACTATGCACACTATTCAATAGCACCTTATCCTTCAATCAAAATGTATTGGCACATATTTGACCAAGTTTTGGAAACCCAGAAAGCACTCTGTGTATCACGTTCTAAAGCTCCATCCCTTTTGTGCTGAATAAGCCGCTGCAACAGCTTTCAAAACACAGATGACCTGTATCTACGTTTACTCCAATGAGAACACACTTAGTTAACCTTCTAATTATCCTAGTTGTTATGGCACTATTTGTAAAACTTTACTGGTAGGTTGTTTTTGAAAATTCATAACATCATGAAATTAAAATAGGAAAAATAAAAAGATTCACATTTATTTTTGTTTTACTGAGGGGGAAAAGAAGCTTAATAGTTTATGCCTTCTGTATACAGTATTACAGGTGAAAAAATGTATTGAATATAAATAGTAATGATATTATAAATGATTGAATATAAATAATAACATATACACACACACAAACATACATCTATGTATTACAATCTGAGTTCCTTACAGATATAAGGCTTCCAGTATTTGTGTAGGATCTTTTAAAAACAGAAGACAATAGAAGAATAGCCCAATAGACATGATAGACAAAATGATAGACAAAAATGATAGACAAAAATGAAAACATTGTACTATCAATTAGGTGAAAGTTATGAGTAATGCCGCATTTTATGTACACAACTTGGAAAATTATGGTCTCTTTAGGAATCTATTACTTACGTCAAAATAGGACCCTGCATGTTCCAATATCAGCTGAGTAGAATCAGGCTTATTTTTGCAATATGTGACATACATCTGAAACTTGTCTGCCTGTAAGCCAAAAAAAAAAGATCTCATTTAAATCATAACAAGTCAACGCATGATAAACTTTCATATAGAAAAGAAGCAGTATGGATAACGGAAATTTAAGCCTCGAGTTGAAGAGACTCTATTTTAAAAAGAAAGCTACTGAAATAAGAAACACATCGTTCTGACAGCATGCAGCTGCAGCAGCCTCCCCGACCCCGGCACGTCGGGCTGAGCACCTGTCCTCTCTTTCCACAGTCACGTGTGCAGAGCTGGCTGTGGGCTTTGGACAGCATGACCGCACGTTCACCTGTCTGCCTCCCCTCTAGACTGGACGATCCCCCAGAAGGACTGGGAACTCACCTATCAGCAAATCCCCAGGGTCAAGCGGAGGCCTGGCACACTAAATATTCTATTTCAAACCATCACCAGGGCCAATAAAAAAACTCACTCCACAAAAACAATTAGTTGAAGTATGCAATTCTTTGAGGTAAAGTCTATTTCTCTGCAAGCATGGATATGAGCAGAAGATGGTGACTTAAAGGAAATGAAGACCATCCCTCCTAACTTCCTTCAACGTCACCTAATAGCTGGGAGAGAACAAATGGTTGAGGTTTCATTACCCAGGTAACAAAACAATGTCCAACATCCTCTGGCAACTGTTCATATTTTTCCAGCTCCTTTAGGAATATGCTGCAAAGAATAAAAATGGTATCATATTACGAAGGTGTTTTAAAACATTTTACTAGTGAGATATGCCAGAAACTGAGAAATCTGTGCCCCCTAAAGAATGAACAAAACATGTAGCTCTTAACTAGGGTAAGTTATTGTGACTTTCAAACAGCTAGCCAGTTTCGCCTTCAAATGCTTTCTAACAAATTTATTTCTGGGCAAGCGCTAGTGTGTTCACTGAGGATATACTTCGAAGACGTAAATATTTGGCTGAAGACCCATTTGGTCTTTTCTGCCTTCTGCTGAGGGGTGAGGGGACTGCGCTCTTGCTGACCCCAGCATCATCTCATCACAGGCCACCTAAAGGAGCTTCTGCTGCCGCCGCTTTAACAATATTAAAAGAGAATCATGTACCTCCTGTGGCCAATGGAAAATGCATCTTATTTTGGTCAGAATACACTTCTGTTGCTTCTTCAGTTCCTATCTCTTACTATAAGAGAGCAAACAGCATAGGCCTGCAGTCCCAAGGGGGCTCCACTGTCTCTCAACCCTCAGAAGTAAGTCACAGGGCACCTGACGGCTCGGCTTCAGAGAAATTAAGCTTCCTATAAAAATATTTTCATAGTTTTCCTGATCTTATTTCTGTAGAAGATAAGTACAAACATAAAGTTGAGTCTGTATTAAAAGAATTTCTAGAATGTCAGTCTTTTTGGAGAAAGACTGATAGGCTTCATTCAAATGGAAACAAAATCACTGAAATCTGCTTAATTCAATGGGAATGGTTCATTTCTTGTGATGAAACTTCAGCACACGGATTTCAAGCGTAACTGCTCCCAAAGAAAAAGCCACTCACTTATTATGAAATTCGTAGATTTCTTGCATGTTTCCAAAGATGATGAGCTCTTTGTTTACAATGCCAGGTGGAATCTCTTCCACGCCACTGGTCATTTCCCACAGGTACGTCTGGCCGAGAGGGAAACAGGGATTAGACACAAATAATCACCACATTTTCAAGAAACAGCTGTTTCTGACATCTGTAAACACACAGAGTTAATGTATAAGTGAAAGTATAACTAAGGACTGGACCCTTTTACAAAACATAAAAAACCCTTCTAAAAAAGGCCCTCAGTTGCTGTTAATACTTGAGAGGAGTTCCTATACTTTTCAACTCTAAAATTATTCCCAGCTTCAAATTTTGGAATTAACCTACTCCACAAGTACAACCAATATTCCTGATACCACTGAGTATTAGTTGCCAGTCATAATTAGTAGGCACATTTCTCTGAAGCTGCTGTACAATTCTATACAAAGAGAGTGTCAGCCAGGCCATCATGTGATAAACAGAATGAGAGGATTAATGCTGTATCATCTCTGTAATGAGTGAAAAACAAACCTAGAACTCTACAGAAGTGCAGAAACATGAAACCGGCTGTTGAAGCATACTTTACATTTTAAAAAATGACAGAAAAAAATTGTGATTATTCTAAGCACTACCAACAGGTAAGAATAAAATAGCAAGCTTATGCTCAATCTAAATAAACAAGCAAAAAAAAAAAAAACTTACTTACATCCATACATTCCCGGAGGTCTCTTACATAAGCCTTTTCAGTTTGAATGAGCTCAGCCATTATGAACCTTAAAGAGAGGAAGACAGTGAGGAGTACAGTCAAGGTGCAGCTTACTTCACTATCTACTTTTATGGATTTATGAAATAACAGAGTGGGTATAAAAGTATTAGTCTTAGATTGATCATTTTGGAGAGGTGAATCACAAATAGAACAGTATCCACCCGCTAATTCAAAGGGGAAAAAAAGATTTCTGCACACACTTTATTGAGGTACCGACAGATCAGGGTTTCTCAACCTGGCACTGTGGACATTTGGGGCCAGGTAACTCTGCTGTGGGGCTGCCCTCTGCACTGGAGAGTGCTCAGCAGCTTCCCACTAGAGGCCAACAGCACTCCCTCCCCCTCCCCACTGTGACAACCAAAGTGTCCCCTCACATTGGGGACGAAACTGCCAATTAAGAACCACTGGATTAGAGCACTCTTTTTTATTTATATATAGTTTACTAACTGGCAACTTTTACACAACTAAATTTGTTTTAGGTGTGATAAAAACTATTAATTTCCTCTCCTTAGTGTCACTATCTATTAATGACAATTCATCAACTCCACATGAAACACAGGCACAGGGATAAAAACTAGATGCTGTTTCTGAACCAGGTGATAAGAGGACAGTGAACCCAGCGAAGTCTGTGCTGACACAACTAAGTCCACCCAGAGCAACAAAAAGCCTGGGTGCCATGTGACTTCAAAGCACACACAGAAGCATGTCTGTCCAAACGACATTCTCTTCACTTTTCCAGTGAATCCTGGTAGATTCTGAAAGACTGGCTTACTCTTTCCTGCGGGCAGATTTCCGCTTCTCTTCATTAAGTTCATGAGCAGCATCTCGAAGTTTCACCTCTGAGCCAGGGATACTGGCTGGAATGATATCTAGCTGGAGACTTTTACTCTGTGGAATAACAGAGCCAATGAACTCAGTTAATTAAATCAGCAGAGAGGGCGTTATGAAGAAGACCATAATTTATTCAGTTTGCACAAGGCCATTTACCGATTTGTTGGAATCTGAAGAAATCCCCAGGGCTTTTTCCAAAGAAGTCCTGTACTTCTCCATCCGCAGAGAGAAATCTCTGTACCTCTTATCCACAGCAGTAACACATTTTTTTATCTCTGCCGCATGGGCATGCCCTTTTTCACAAAAGCCATCAGCCAGCTGTATCAATAGCTTCACTCTCTCTTTGGTTTGCTGCAAAAAACAACAGGAAAGTATTGTGAGGCAAATGAATCCGACTGCCAGAAACCTGAAACACAGTGGCGACTTGCCTCCAACTCTGAGCTCTGAACAGGAAAACCGGCTGATGGTAGAAACTGAGACCAAAGCCCCAGGTCCACCCACTCCATCTCCCGGATTCCTGACCAGCTATCTCTCCTCAGCTCTTCTACAATGAATGGCATTTTTATGACCTCAAAGAATAAACTTAGACTATTTTTCAGCAACGTCTTCATCTAGGAGGTGCTTAGTAAAAATGTGTAGAATGGATGCATGAAGGAATGTATGCGAAGAACGCAGTCTTCACAATGCTGCTACTCTCCTCAAAGCCGCTGAGCAAAGACAGCTCCTGGCTCTATGCATGTTTACTCTTTGTGCCCAACTGGACCCACAGCTCTTTCGGGGCAAGCAGTCATCTGACTTTTCGGTTTTCCTGAAGCATGTGTGGCCACGGCTGTCCCCACAGCAGGCACTCAACAAAATTCCTCATGAAGCTCCTCTGTGTCGTGTTGATTGCTTTAACTCTCAGAAAATGTGAAGGAAAATTCACTAGTCAGGAAATCATCTATATAGAGGTACTGTAAATTTTGTTTCCCTGTTTGAGAGCTCTCTCTAAGTTATTCTATTTTGTATGTACACAGAAAAGATCTTTCATTAAGTTAAGCATAGTTTATTATTTTTCACAGAGATACACGGACAACCATACAACAAGTTATATATACCATCTGGCAACCTCACTCAACTCTGACTTCTCAACAGCTCTCTCTCTTCACATCCATTTCGATGGTTATTACTATTAGGCTTCCTTTGTTATAGTGTTTTCAAATAAGTGAGTTACTCCTCTTCTATGGAACCTGCTATTCTCTGTTAAGCTTTAACTAGAAAATCTTTTTAACACATATTCAGGAAACTGACTTTAAAAATCCCCAAAAGAAAGAAGGTCGGAGTTCAAAACCCAGATAAATGATCTTAGCTTGTAAAATCAAAGTTCTCAGCCATAATTCACTGGGTAACCTGTGAAGTCAGCCGTCAAGATCCTCCAGACTCTACACAAATAACCCCAACACTCCAGCCAGCCCCTAGCCACCCAACAGCACCCCCGTCCCCCAGCTGTGGCTCACCAACTCACCCCTCCAGGCCAGCACCCTCCTTGGGGCCTCTGCACTGGTGCTTCTGCCTGGAAAGCCACTCCCCCAGATATCCCTATGGCTCCTTCATGTCTCTACTCAAATAAACGCCACTCTCTTAGCGGGCCCTGCCTGGACCCCCTTAAACTGCAGCTTGCCTCCCTGCCTATTCTTCTGCTCTGCTGCTTCCCATAGCATGCATGGCCTTCTGACAGAGGGTGCAAGTGATTTTTTACAATCGTCGTCTGTCCTTCTCCTGTGAGTACGTCACCTTCACAGCCCAGAAATCTTTGCTTATTTCACTAACATCTCTTACATTGCCACAAGGGCCATCTGTGGAGGGCACTGTAAACTACCTGTATGTCTATCTTTAAGGGGTTAAGAAAGCTACTGAGTGTTTTAAGTGATGGGGACACAGAAGTGAAGATAAAAAGATAATGCAGCTTACCAAAATTAAACAAGAATTATTGAGCAACTGAATGGTGTGATAAAAACTAAGTACCATAAATCTGCTAACCTATGAACTTTAAAAATATCTCAGTATATTTTTACTTGCATTGGTATTTTTAAAATACATTTACAGGATTCAAAATTCCAAAGATAAAAAAGATACAAAGTAAAAACTCTTCTCACCCCACCTTCCACTGTCACCAGTTCCAATTACCAGCTTCTTGCTATCACTTCAGAGACATTTTATGTGCATGTACAAGCAAGTGCGCAAATGTACATAAGTATTTTTCTCTCTCATATTTCTTACACATGTACTTGCATACAACACACACTGCTCTGTATTAGCATTTTCTACTGAACACATCCTAGTTGTCTTTTCTGATCAGAACTAAAGTCCTCGCCTGTGTTTAGTTAGAGCTGGGTAATATTTCACTATATGGATGTGAACTGTGTGGATGCACATAAGTTAATGTCTCTCCACCAATAGGTCTCCGTGTTGTTTCCAAATTCCGTCTACCACGGCAACAATGCAAGAAATCCATCAGTTGCATGACCGGTGGTTAGACACGTGCCTGAGTGCTGCTGCCGTAACACACATTGTGAGACCTGGAACTACTGGGGCAGACAGGAAGTGCAGTGTGAGCAGGCAGGAGTGTGAGGGGGCAGGAAGATGCCACCAGAGGCCTCTGAGGGGCTGCCCTGCTCCACTCCCCCAGCAACGGAGCCTCGTCCACGCAGCATGGGGTCCACCTTTTTGATCTCGGCTAATCCACTGGGTGAAATGAACTCAGTGTGGTTTTGATGTATGCTTTTCTTATATTAAGTAAAGTTGATGATCTCATGGTGAAAGCCATTTATTCCCTTGCTATGACACATGTTTAATATCTTTTGTCCATTTTCTTGGTCTTTTTTTTCCTTATTGATTTGTAAAAGTTCTTTCTTACTGGGAAATCAGTCCTTTGTGGGATGAGCTGCCTATATATCTTCTCTATTTGATTTTTAACTTTAGATGTTCCTTATGGTGGACTGTCTTGTGTAAAGTTTTACATTTTTTGTGTAGGTGAATTTATTAACCTTTTCTTTCATGGGTTTGGATTTTGTGTCATTTAGACAAATTTCTCCATACGAGGATATAAAAAATATCCTGTTATTTCTTCTGGTACTATTAGGTACCACTGCTGATATTTAAATCTTCTTCTGGTATTTATCTCGGTATCAAGGTGAGATATAAATCCAACTTAATTTTTTTTCCAAAGCCATTTACCTTGGAAAACATCATTAAAAAAAATTCTCACATCTTTTAAAGTGAGATATTATAAGGATTTTCATTCTTATTCTATTTGTTATCTCTCGAGATCGTTACAGTGCTTAAAAAGCACGTAAACATTTTAACTGAACAACTTCATCTGTAGGCATAATCGAGGAACTGGAGAAAAATAAAGGCAAATTGAAGTCTTAAGTCCACAAGCTCAAGAGAGCTTTGCTCATCATGTTCTTAGACAGAAATTCAATGGTGTTAGACACTTTCTAACAAAGTAAGGCATTTGGCATTGCGGACGCTGGTGATCAGGACCACAGGAAGCCCTATGGGAAGAAGGCTGTGGCGTCAGTAAGGCAATGGCTTCCGGACCTCAGTGTGTGCAAAAATCAAGTGGTGAGCTGTTCAAATGCTCATCCGCGGGCCTCACTCCAAGAGAGCCTATGTCACTAGGTTTGGAGTGAGGACAGAAATCTCTCTTAAATAAACACCCACAACCTGGATGCAGGTGGTGCCTGCAAGACCCGTGGAGAAATGACTGCACTGAGAGCTGCAAAGGGACCGAGCCGAGTCTCAGTGAGCCGGGGATGGGAGACTCTTGTTTAGCCTTCCAGCTTCATTTCCAACAACACTAAAAATGTTATAACATTGTAACAAGTGCACCGAAAGACTTTCCTTTCAGAGCTAAGAATTCTCTATACAGTAAAAGCAAAATGGTTTCTTACAAGATTCTAAGATCGGGTGACAGAAGGCAAGTGAGGGAGCCTCAGCTCATGATGAAAAATCAAAGGACATCTCCAAACACCAAAGCAGGTGTTTTCTGATTAAGGGAAAGGCAGTCAGAAACCAAAGAAAAAGATGGCTAAGAAAAGGAAAGGTGAGGGGTGTTCTTTTCAAAATCTACCAGTTCCTCCTGGTATAACCAATTCAATAAACCCAACAAAAGAAACAGTTCTACATATCTGAGGATCAGAAAGGTCATATATCACTCACAATTTTAGACATTTCTTATAAAATACAAGAATAAAAATAAGCCTGTCATTGCCCAATCTTTCAATAACCACACATCAAACTTGAGGAAAAGGAGTATTCAGGAATGGAAAAATTTTTTCATATACACTTTATTAGTGGAGCAGGCCACCATGTTACTCAATTCCAAATAGTCATGTGCACATCACATCCCCCATGCATGGCCCCTGGAGCTGGGCAGTGAGCAGGCTGTCTGGCCATACACAATGGCCTGCAGAGTGGAGCAGAGGTGAAAGATGGCAAATCTTAAATCTAGCTTTGAGTGTGGTATGTGATGTTAGGCATTTTCTTAATACCTTTATAATCAAACAATATTCAAATAAGCAAACATAGCTTGGGACTTTAGGCGCACACACCACCATGCCCAACTAATTTAAAAAAATTCTTTTTGTAGAGACAGGATCTTGTCATCTTGCCCAAGCTGGTCTCAAACTCCTGGCCTCAAGCGATCCTCCCACCTCAGCCTCCCTTGAGCTCAGGAGTTTGAAGAGGATCCCTTGAGCTCAGAAGTTTGAGGATGCACTGAGCCATTATGGTGCCACTGCATTCCAGCCTGGCTAACAGAGCAAGATCCCATGTCTAACACACACACAGACACACACACGCCCCTAAATACGGATCATATAATGTGCATAACTATTATGTAATATCTAAATGTTAACAAAAAGTGAAAACTGTCCAGCCAGGTGTGTATGTGGAGGAGGAAAAGCCATGATCCCTCCCTGCAGGGGAGGGTGGGGCGGCCCTCCTTAGAGCTCATTGTGCCTCTGGGGGCAGCTACTGTCCCGTGGTCCTGCGCCCTGCCCTCCCCCAGTGCTCACCACACCCCCACCCTGGACCGGGTCTTCTTGCTGCGCCCCCCATGCCTGGTGTCTCTGCAGCCCTGCTTGCCTGTGTGAGCCTCCAGGATAGGAGCCATGGAAAAGGAGAGAGCCCAGCACCTCAGGGCCGAGGGAAAGGAGAGCTTTGGGGACCAGGAGCAGAGGGTGGCAAAGAAGAGCAGGAGGAGTCAGTAACAGTAACAGAAAACATAAACATGGACAAATAAATATAATACAAAGTAGCTGTCCTGTCTCTACATGATTGAAAAATTCCTGTTATGTTTTCAAAGCCAGGGTAGGGGCCACAGGAGATAACCAATCTTGCTACTTTATAGAAACACTTCTTTTTAACCAAAAATATTATCCCACTTATCATTTATTTCCCACTCTTATACATTTGAAATAATTGTCAGATTTTTCCAAAAACTCGAAATCTGTCATCAACAATAGAGGCACTTCAGAAAATACTACAAAGGACGTATACTCAGACTTTGAAAAACAACAACCCCACAGGTTGTAATGGTGACTTGAAAAGAGCCTCAAAACTGTTGTGAGTTCTTGGAAGGACTCAGCCTCTGCAGGTATAAGCCTTAATTGGGACAACATTCAGGTCAATATGCAGATTCTTATATTTTTCCTCAAAAAGCCATATTTACTCACACATATGGCATATGCCATAAAGATAATTCAATTTCATAATTTTATTTTTATTTTCAGGAGAAAAATGAAAATGTCTCAAGTTTTAGACACCTCTGAACAAGCACTAACAGAGGCGATGACACAGACTCTGCCAACCATAAAACACAGACAACTGCAGGCTGAACTGAGCGTGAGCAACACGACTGTAACAGTTTTCACCATCTAAAGGCGGTGAAACACCCCCAGGTGTAGGAAAGAAAACACCCCAAGAATACATAAAGGTCAACTTGGGGACACCAAATAGTGTTTCATAAAAATAGCAAGTCCTCAGAAAACATCTTAGAGAAGTAAACAGGAAGGGGAAAGTGTAGAAGGGAATAATGGGAAGGACAAGGAAGAAAAGGAGAGAGATGGCCGTATTCACAGACATCAGAGGGACAAAGGACACAGATGAAGGGAGGAGGTGGAGGACACGGAGGGACACACGTGAACGGAAGGAGGAAGCATCCTCCAGTTAATGTGGAACAGCCCACTGGGTCATCCTTTTCTCCAGTCTCATGAGGTATTTCTTTACGATATTTTTGAAGACTCGCTTTCGACTCAGAGGCCACTATACAAAGTACACTCTGAACCCACCTTTGCAGTTATCTGGAACTCCTCGTGCTCTTTCAGGAGCTCCTGGGTGTGCTGTATACTGGAGCCCGTGGAGGTGTGTGTGGAAAGGTAGAACTCGCCGTTGTCATGGATCCATTCCAAAGCCTGGAAGGGGAAGGAATGAATGGAGTCAGAGGGCTACACGTTCCTGAGAGGAGCCCAAAGCCCCGAGCACCGCATTTAAAGGTCAAATCACAAACCAAAGCTGGCAGCATCGAGAAGCATTCCCTCCCAGAGAGGCAAGTTTCTTAAATAAAACTGAAGTCTGACCACAATTACAAAATTTTTAAGAAGGACATTCTAGATGGTTATAACGGTATCACTTATGTCGCAACAATAAAAATTTGAGTTTCTTAGTATTCCATGGTGTATATGTGCCACATTTTCTTTATCCAGTCTATTGTTGATGGGCATTTGGGTTGGTTCCAAGTCTTTGCTATTGTGAATAGTGTTTCAATAAACATACGTGTGCATGGGTTTATAGTAGAATGATTTATAATTCTTTGGGTATATACCCAATAATGGGATTGCTAGGTCAAATGGTATTTCTGGTTCTAGATCCTTGAGGAACTGCCATACTGTCGTAATGAACTAATTTACACTCCCACACACACAAAAAAAATTAGTTTGAGTTTCTTGTAACCATGAACCTAAAGGCATAATGAAAGTACAATGAAAGAAACCACTACTATGAGCCTTTTTCAGGAAGGGACTAGAGTGGAGAGAGAGGGGAGGCAGCCGCCCTGGGGAGCACCCTGGAGCAGAGGGGCAAGGGGACATGGCCAGGGCAGCAGTGGGAAGCGGGATGGGATACGACAGGATGGGGCTGAGAAACCCAGAGGTCTGCGCCTCCTGGACCTGGTGCAGGAGCGAGCAGCCAGGAGCGAGGAGCGAAGGAGGAGGCGGGGTGTGGGGAAGAGGGAACTGAGAACACCACACCTAGTTGTTTCTAACAACAAGTAAGACAAGAGGGACACGGAGACAGGGAACCGAGAGTGCAGTTCTGCTTCTCATAAAGTCACTGTGGAGTGATGTCAAGGATGTAACTTGGATTTGTGAATCCGGAGACCAGAAATGGAGGCCCGGGCTGGGAGACAGCACACAGAAAAGACAGAAGAGGAAAGAGAGATAAGAACAAGCCAAAAATGAGCACCAAGAAAGGTAATGACTAGAGTGGGAGATAGGAAGGAGAGCAGCGAGGCCTGGGGTGGGTGGCCAGCAGGCGGGAGGGGCCTGCGCCAAGGCAAGATCAGCAAGAGCCCTGGAGGCCAGTCTGCGAAAGCACTGGGTATCCGCTGCATATTGTGACAGTGAACAGAAGCAGAACGGCTGGAAGGCAGACGGGGCACCACCTGCAACAGCATGCACTTCAGGATTTTATTTTCGGTGAATAAGCGGACTTTAGGAAAATGCAACAATACATTCCATTATCTTTCTCTGCCAACAGAATTACGTACAATTTTGCTTTTCTATAGCTGAGGGATTGTCTTTCAAGAGAGATAATAAAGTTATGTGAGAAAAGAACCTGAAACCATCTCTAATTAGAAATCTAACCAGGCCTCCGATGATCTTAAATATGGTTAAACTGTCTAATAAAATGTTAAGAGAGTATAATTTACTAAACGTGACTGCATGCCAGCTGGCTGTTGGGAACATGCTGGCTACACCTGGAACGTCACCAGGAGGAGAGAAGGACCAAGGTGGGGCGCCAGAACCAAGGCCTAGGAACCCAGTTCATCTAACTCTGGGAACTGAGCAGTTCTGAGCATGGGCTGCGTCCTTCGAGACTTACATTTTTCAGATTGGAACAAAAGCTGTTCCTTAAGTGGGAAACCTCTGCTAAGAAAGTTAATTTTTCTTCAGCTAAAAAGCATGTATCCAATGCCTGCTCTGGATCAGCTGCATATGAGGTTGCAAGCTGGATTCAGAAAATGGGTCCGTGTCGTGGTCAGAATGTGGGTCAACACCAACTGTCATCACAGAATTGCCCTGGGGGACTTTAAGGCACCCAGACCAGGGCCAGGCCACACACAGACGCTGGGGGAATCACCTTCTCCCCTGTGCTTCCCTCCAGACCCCCCAAATTCTGGATGAAAGTTTACGGATTCTTAAGCTACCATTAAGGCAAAACAGAAATGACAAGAATCTTAATATTTAAGACGGGGTCAGATTTTACAATAAAATGATCTTCTTCCATGACTGATGATACAGGCAGAAGTACTTCATCCCAAAATGACTTAAGAAGGGGATACTCCAAATGTACCCCCTTGATACATCAACACTTTTTGACTATACTAAATTATTAGAAATTCTGGGCCAGGTGCAGTGGCTCATGCCTGTAATCCCAGCACTTTGGGAGGCCAAGGTAGGCAGATCACCTGAGGTCAGGAGTTCAAGACCAGGCTGGCCAACATGGTGAAACCTCATCTCCACTGAAAATATAAAAATTACCCAGGCGTGGTGGTGGACGCCTGTAATCACAGCTACTTGGGAGGCTGAGGCAGGAGAATCGCTTGAACCTGGGAGACAGAGGTTGCAGTGAGCTGAGACCGTGCCATTGCACTCCAGCCTGGACAACAAGAGCAAAACTCTGTCTCAAAAAAAAAAAAAAAAAAAAGAAACAGAAAAAGAAAGATATTCTGTCACATTTCCTACTTAATTTTAACTTGATTAATCGGAAAAATAAAAACTTTGTCTTGAAAATATAAATACATCAATATAAAAAAAATCCATCATATTTACCTAAGTACAGAACCAAGATTCCCCAATAATTTTTAAATAATCCTTGTCATTATTACTTGTACTTTGCTGTCTTAGAGATGAGGTAAAGACAGTAGGGGAAGGCACACTTGCTGAGGGTCAAAATCACTGAGTGACATGCTTTTACCAGGCTGTGGGGTTTTCTTTTTATAACAAACTTAACTAGAAGGCTATACTGTTTGTCATTAGAAAGTGGTTTTCAAGATGGCGGAAATGTCAAGCTCAGCCTCTCTGTGGAGACAGGTGTGAGCACAGGAGTTTGGGGGGAGGCTGGGCACCAGGTGTGCACTGACCTGCTTGGCACTCCTCTCAAAGACCACGTACTGCTGACACTGGTCCAGCCGTCTCTTCCTCATGGTCCAGTAATGCAATACCCTGTTCTCCCGTTGGAAGAGTTCATTCAAGATATCTGAGAGAAAAAAGAAAATGATGTAGGTTGGTGCTTGCAATCAATTAAAACACCCGCGAAATTCCATTCATTTTTATTTAGACTTTTATGCAAACGCCATGGCAAGACAGCACGATAAATAAAGAATCGCACGGCTTTCCTGTCTCAGTGAGCATGTCGACCAGACCTCTTCTCACTCTCACCTCCATTTGACCATCTTACGATAAAGAGACCACTGGAAATTTAAGGTCAGTCTGTAATACCTCCGGCTGGATGGATCTGTGGGATATGTGTATTTTGTAATATGAATTCGACATAATGCACAATTTTATAATATGCAATTCGACAATGGCTGAAAAAAAATCAGCATTTTTTTCAAGACTATTAAAACCTTGTGTAGATGGAGTTTCATACAGATTAAAGGTTGTGTCAAAACAGTGGAGTAATAATCAACAAGGGTGGATTAAAAAAAAAAGAAAAACCAAGCCGGGCGCGGTGGCTCACACCTGTAATCCTAGTACTTTGGGAGGCTGAGGCGGATGGGTGGATCACCTGAGGTCAGGAGTCTGAGACCAGCCTGGCCAACATAGCGAAACTCTGTCTCTACTAAAAATACAAAAATTAGCAGGGCATGGTGGCAGGTGCCTGTAGTCCCAGCTACTTGGGAGGCTGAGGCAGGAGACTTGCTTGAACCTGGGAGGCAGAGGTTGCAGTGAGCCAAGATCACGTCATTGCACTCCAGCCTAGGCGACAGGGCAAGACTCCGTCTAAAAAAAAAAACAACAAAAAAAAATACAAAACCATAATCCCTTAGGAGAGGAAAGGACATGAAGTGGGGAAGTAGAGAAGCATGAACCTATAAAGGCAAGAAAAAAAAACCAAACCTCATGACACAAACATTTAAAATGTCATAACCAAACAAGAACCACCAAAAACTGGTGCACAGACAAAAAATTTTTAAGCATTGGGAACATATGACATAGAATAGTCAACAGAAAAACGATGAACAATTCTTTAGAAGAATGAGCAAAGCCTATAAATATGAAGTTCACAATTTAAAAAATACAGTCACACTAAATATACAGGAACACATTTAACCTCAAACAATGAGACCATCTTTCACTGCTCTCCTGGTAGACGGGTAAGATCCAGTGTTGGAAAGAGTAAGGGAACAGGTAATCATGATCCTCTATTATGGAGGGAGAAAAACTGAGTATGATGACCCCAGGGAATGACACTGAAAAGGTGCACGCATTCCTTTGAACTGGGAATTTAACTTTCAGATGAACAGTGCTTACATAACTATTCAAAACTGTTTGTACAAAGATGCTGGAACACTGAAGCGCTGGTTAGAACAGTGGAAAATAGGCAGCAATGTATGACCCATCAATTGAGGGACAGGTCAAATTAACTTCAGAAATGCTATACTGGGTATTAAAAAGAACAGCAGATCTTTAAATTCTGACACAGAAAGATGACTAAGATATATTATTAAGTGAAAGATGCAAGTTGCAAGGTAATATAGTCCCATTTTTGTAACAAATTAAAAAGTGGGATGGGTGAGTGAAATATACATTTGTATTTCTCTACATATTTACATTTACATGCACAGACAGGTTGCACAAAAGTCTTGACAGTGGTTACCAGTAGCTAAGGAATTAGCTAACATATGTATTTGTACACTTTTTGAGTTTTTGACACTAAGTCTGTTTTGCTCTAGAAGTTTATGAAACAAACAAAAAACTTAAGAAAAAAATTCCCAAGACTGAAACTGCAAATCAAATAAAGGGTTCCCGGTAACTTTACTACACTGGAAAACCATTAATATAGTAAGTTTTCCACAAATACTTACTGAGTTCCTAGCAGGCTGTACTTTGTGATAAGTAAGAACAGAAGAGCAGCATTTACATCCAGCCTAACAACAGACTCTCTCAATACTACCTCCAAAATGAACCCCAAATTTATTGACTTTTCTCCACCTCTACCATTATCACCCTAAATACCACCATATTCTTATGGTGACAATATGATGTCATCATTTTTGATGACAATAAAAAGTGCCTTTAGACACTGCCAACTATCCCCCAGGGACCAGTGGTCATGCTGTTATTTTTACTCCACTGAAGAGGTAAACTAGTATAGTGAGATAAATTAAAACTTTGAAATCTGAAGTCTGCTAAAAAATTAAGCTATCACTTACATGAAAATATTGCACATGAAAATGAATATGAGATAACGCATTTTTTCTAGTCTCTCATATCCACAGTCTCTGCCTGAGCCAGTATTAATTTTGGGCAAGTGAGCAGCAAACAGTGCTAAGCGCCCTCTTGGATATGGGGCTTCCTCAAGCTCCTGGGGGTCCTCTGACCACGTGGTCTGAGACTCCTCCTTGCCTGTGCCTTGGGGTTAGACTGTCTTTTCTGCCACCATTACTCTTACAGGAACTTAGAGCACTGACTCGAGCATAAATAAACCTTTCACCCCCAAGTAGGCTCTGAGGGAAACAGAACACTTCTATTTTAATTCTTCACAGCATCCAAAATTAGGATATACAACAGCAAAGGCATAATGAAGATCTAACGAGGGAATAAACGAAACACAGTCTCCCTCTCACACAAAAACGTGTGTCAAACTAGTGCAACCTAAAAAGGACCACAGTATCTTCAATCAGAAAAGATAGGACACAACCAACAAATAAAAGCAATATTGAGATATGGGTGAACTTATTTCTACAGGAAATGAGCCAAGTAAACCAATTATCAATGCAAATAACTTGCTGGCCCAGAAGACTTATTCATATAGAAAAATGGTTGCTTTTGTGAGTTGCACACTTTTCCAGAAGAAAAAGCCCATCAATAAATATGTTTTACTGATAGAACTTAGAGAATTATAGTGGTGTAACAAAATTATTTTGTGACAACTAATAGATGAATCAGATGAGCAGACAGTAGAATGTAATGTAGAAAGTTTTTGCCAATCATATTGTTTTGAAAAGTGTGAGATGAATCATTTGCTAACTGATTATCACAATTTTTTTTCCTATAAAACTAAACTTAGGCTGTGTAGCCCTGGTCAAAATTACTTGCTTTGTGCCTTAGTTTCTTTATCCACTTTCCTTCCACATCAATCCTATTACAATTTAGTATACATTTTCCCAGACCTTTTTCTAAACACTTACACACACACACACACACAACATGGTTTTACAGGTTTTTACACTCAAATGATATAACCTATATATTATTATTTTTCAATTTGTTTTTATTAACTATGCCTTAGGTATACAAAATTAATAATACTTTACAGTGATAAAATTGGGATGTATTTTCTCTATTTGAGCTTTTAAAAATACTTTGCCTATAGATAACTCTGGTTTTCCCTTTCCCTCTATTTTTTACTTTAACAAAATAGCCAATGTCAGTAAATATCATCCTGAATTTGCATTTTCTCCCTGTTTATATTCTTCAACTTATTCAATAAATTATCAACCTATTCAATATAATATCAGCCTATAAATTTGTTTAATCTTTTTATTATTAAACTAAGATCATTAGTAAGGACTTCATTAACATGAAACGGACATTTAAAATGAAACTGAAGTTGAGAGTTCAGAACACAACGTGCAGGCTCCTTTTGTCTCTTGCCAGGCATGCACTGGGCCACCCCTGGAGACTCCCAGCTCTACTCACTTTTCACTTGCTGTTCGGGAGCTTTGATGTGCGTCACCATTCCTGGCATGTTCACGCTGTTCCTGTGCAGGTATTTCAGGAAGACGTCTGCATTCCTCCGAGCAAGGGTGCAAGCCTAAAAAACAATGGAGAGCAATGTGTTGCTAATTTGACTTCTACAAACGTGTATTTGGAGCACACATCACTGGACTCTAACATATGTCTTTACCTAAAATATTTATCTGGCCACCTTCTGGTTTAGAAAATGCATAGGATAAAACCTAATTCAATTAAAAAAAAAATCTCTCTCTCCTGAAGCCCTCGCTCTGATGACACCTGCTGCTACATTCTGCCCTATAGAGAGGCCCATGGGGCAGGAAACAGAGGGCAGCCCCTGGCTTATGGTCACGGAGGAAGGGAAGCCCTGTCTCCGTCCAGTCTAGAGAGGTTTGCACACCTGACCTGACCCTGGATCACAGCCTAAGGAGCGACCTTGAGCTGCAGAACTCAGCTGGGCTGTGCCTGGATTTCTACATAGGGTAGACAGTAAACACTTTCAGTTTTGGCGGGGGTCATACAGTCTGTTTCTCCGTCACAACTACTCAAACAAACAACAGATGAAAGCAGCCACAGGTGACAGGTAAACTGTATCAATGTGGCCCAACTTAGCCCTCAGTTCAGAATTTGCCAACCCTGGTTGAAACTTTGTTATGTGATGTTATTGTGGTAACTGACAATATGTGTTTATGTTTATGCAGCAGGATAAACCAAAGCAGTTTCATTCACATATTTTAAAATAAGGGTTTTAGATAAAAGAATACAAATATAAAATCAAAGAAGGTAAGGAAAAACCCTTTAATTATATGTGAATTGGAAACATCTTGTGCATTTCCTGTCTTGGGTCTGGAATTAATCTTTTCTTCAAGGAGCTCTATCTCCTTCTAGTGTTAAATGGTATTTAGAGCCCACAGTCTAGTCATTCGGGATGATCAGGGCTTTGGGGTTGGTCACTGTTTCCAGACTTTTTCAGTAGATGGAGCGAGGCTACCTTTTTTTCAATTAAGAGAAAAACACATCATGAGTCTCTAATGATTCGTGTGAAATTTCAAGTTGTCTGATATGGCCTGGCTCTGTGTTCCCACCCAAATGTCATCTTGAATTGTAATCCGAATTGTAATCTCCACATGTCAGGGGGAGAAACCTCGTGGGAGGTGACTGAATCATGGGGGTGGTCCCCCATGCTGTTCTCGTGCAGCAAGTGAGCTCTCACAAGATGTGATGGTTTTGTGAGGGGCTTTTCCCTGCCTCACCCTGTACTTCTCTCATTCTTCTACTTCCTGCGCCATGTGAAGAAGGACGTGTTTGCTTCCCCTTCTGCAGTGACTGTAAGTTTTCTGAGGCCTCCCCTGTCCTATGGAACTGTGAGTCAACTAAACCTCTTTCTTTTATAAATTACCCATTCTCAGGTATTTCTTCATAGCGCATGAGAATGGACTAATACGCTGTCAAACCAAACAACAAGGAAGACGCTGAAGACTACGAGGGTGATGGCTAAGGACAGCTAAGCAACCTGCCTTGAAAGGGCTCCTATGGATACGATGAGCTGCGTGTTAAAAGATAAATGACAGTGACTGCTTTGAAACACACCAAATATATTTAAATCCATGATGATACTAAAAAAAAGTCATATGTAGAAGTTGCTATAGCAACAATTCATTATCCTGAAAATGGCAAATAAAAAGGATCAAGCAAGCATTTACTCTGCCTTTTCTGGACAAACTCTATTTTAGAATAACCAAATAGCTGAGAGGGAATAATTCTAGCTAATCGAGGCCAAAGGAAATGATAGAATTAGAGTATTACCATTTTGCAATTCCTAAAAAACAGTTATTACCACTGGGTACTAACACCATTAGCTGAAAGGCTGATGGGAAGTACAGAGGGATGAACTGCACTCACCATACTTGAACCACTGATCAATCTTCTTACCAATCACAGAGACAAAAGAGAGAACCAGACATTATGTGTCTCCTGAGTAACTCCATAAGAAGTACAAGCACCACTGGCAAGGTTTTCCAAGCTCGCCTGCACTCTCTCTCTCTCTCTCACACCCCCACCTCTCTTTCTTCCCCCACCATCGCCCCCCCCACCCCGCCTTTCAAACCAGCTCTGATCAAGGCTCACAACCTAACAAAAATCTACAAATTGTGGATGGTGCTAAATGACCCCACAGGATGTAATTACCAATCTGGAATGGGGGAAATGCCTCAATCTGAGGAATGTATTTCTTCAATTAATAAATAGTAATGAAAGGAGGGAATATTGTTTAGATTAAAAGTGATTCAAAAGACATACCCAACCAAATCAATATGTGGACCCTGTTTGAATTTTAATTAAAACCATGTATAAAAAGCCTATAAAGGCCAGGTGTGGAGGTTCACACCTGTAATCCCAATATTTTGGGAGGCCAAGGTGGGAGGATCACTTGAGCCCAGGAGTTTGAGACCAGGCTGGGCAACATAAGGAGACTCCATTACTACAAAAAAATACAAAAATTAGCCAGGTGTGGTGGCAAGTGCCTGTAGTCCTAGCTCCTAGGGGGGCGGAGGTGGGACGATCACTTAAGCCCAGGAGTCTAAAGCTGCAGTGAACTATGATCACACCAGTGCACTCCAGCTTGGTTGACAAGGCAAGACCCTGTCTCAAAAAAAAAAAAGACATTTACAGAACAATCAAAAAAATTTTAACAATGCTGGATTTCAGATAATATTAAAGAATTACTATAATTTTAAAGATATGATAATGGTATTTTATTTGTATTTCTGAAAGGGAGAATTTAATGTTTAAATTCACAAATAAAATGATATATCTAGAATTTTAAATAATCCACTGAAGGTAGATATATGCCCATATATTGATAATCAGAAAAGCTGGGTGAGGAGTAAAATAGGAGGAGAATCCATTCTCTCTCCTTTTGTACATATCTTCAAATTCCCATAATAAAAAGGTACTTAAATATCCTATACACAAACACCACAAAATTCTAGTTGAACAAAGGGATCCAAAAAGGCTTGTGATAACAGATGCTCCTTGACTTATCCTGATAAACCCATTGTAAGTCAAAAAAATCATAAGTCAAAAATGAGTTTATTGCACCTAATCTACTCAACATCACAGTTTAACTTAGCCTAGTTACCTTAAAAGTGCTTGGTTTAAGCCTACAGTTACCCTGGCCTGCAGTTGGGCAAAATCATCTAGAACAAAACCTATTTTATAATCCCATGTTGACTATCCCATGTAATTTATTGAATGCTGCACTGAAAGTGAAAATCAATGGTTGTATAGCATTTGACGTACAGGTTCTACTGAATGCACAGCGTACTGACACCAACAAGTTCAAAAATCACAAGTCAAACCATCGTAACTTGAGGACCGCCTGTATTTTTGTTTTGTAATTTTACCTAAATAGCTATCTTAATTATATGAACTAAGTGGCATTCATTTTTCTTTCATACTAAACAGATCCTGGACAAAGAGGGGAAAATTCTAATGATTCCACCTCGAAATCCTAACAGCGGTCAGCATTTGGTAAACTTAAGCAGTAGGGACATGTTGGGGGCAGGGGCTTTAAAAAGGTGTTGACGTAGTTATAACGAATGACCGTGGAAACTGTGATGGTTTTTTCACCCCGGGAGCTTGCTTAAAAAGAAAATCACTGTGGTGGGAGCACAAAGTAAGTTACCAGATATAATTTCCAAAGAGTTACAATTTATCCTCCCAGACTAAACAATAACTCTGTCAGATGACGGACTTCAGAAAAAAACACAGAAAGTGTTAAGTGTAACAGGAAAGTGGTCAGAGAGGTGAGAACGCTGAAGCAATGAGAAGGTAAGGAGGAAAAGTGACCACCACCCCTACTTTTAATGGGTCTGTGTGGTGATAACAAGCAGAGCCTCAGAAATTCTGTAAGGGCCCAAGAATGCAACACAGAACATTCAGCACCAAATGTTGCAAAATGTTTCAACTACTTTGAAAAATTTAACTGTTCCAAAGCACATCTGTGACTATGTATGACTAAATGTGACATTTATAAAAATATGACAGAGCACTATAGTCCCAGCTACTAGAGAGGCTAAAGTGGGAGGACCGCTTAAGCCCAGGAAGTTCAAGTCTTCAGAGAGTTGTGATTGCACTACTGCACTCCAGCCTGGGTGACAGAGTGAGATCCTTTCTCTGAATTAAAAAAAAAAAAGAAAAGAAAAAGTAGTCTTGAAAAATTCCTCATTAAAGCTTCTCAGAGAGAAAACTCCCAGCCTGGTCTGCATGTGACACATTTCTCTTGTCGGAAGCGTTTCCTGAGTAGGTATCAGCGACTGCCACCACAAGCCGTGTGGTGCTCGCACTGTGTCTACTCCATGCCGTGCTTACACCTCTTCTGAGATGCAATCTTCATTCCCTATGAAGGGAATGAGGAGGCTGAGTCTCCAAAGGAAGATTATTTTAAGCTCTAGGTATTGTTTTTCATCAAATCAATCAATCAATCAATCAATCACTCTGTCTCCAGCATCACCTGGTATTGTGACTTCCAACCAATCCTTATTCATACAGATTTTTAGCTATTTCCCTGTGAAAACTAGAAAGACAAGGCAATCGCACATGAAAAGGATTTTAAGGTTTTCTTTCTTCAGCTGACTTCTCACTGATGCGACACTGCCCGTTACATTCCACAGCAGGCAAGAGGTGTGGGGCAGGCTCCCTTGGGAAGTGATGACTGTGCCACGCGCGGCTGGCAGGCAGGAAGCCTCTGATGGGTGCACTGTCCCGCAGTGCTGCCCCTACCTTCAGGAATGCCTCCTTCTGCTCCAGGTGCTTGCTGATCATGGGCGTCACGTGGTCCGTCTCAGAGTTTGGGCCCAGCTTATCTGCCCCGCCACACCAGTCTTCTTCTCTCTTGTACTCCTGTTCCAGGCTCTCGAGGACGCTGCAGACCTGTGAGCAGGAAAAGTTTGAGGCTCAGACTTGGCATCTGCCGCTGCCGACTGGTATCCCTGGAAAGCCCTTTCAGTCGGGCTCTGGGGATGAAGATGCTGTCAGGAGGATCAAGACCATAAGAAGGAGCCATGGGCTCTACCTGGCTGGAGAACAACTACAGGGTCAAAAGCAGGCAGACTTTTCAGAGCGAGAACAAAACCAAAGCAAATATCCTGTCTCTCTCTAATGTGCTTCCGGTCCTATGTTTAAATGACAAGAGAGGTGTCTTCTCAGCTACTTTCTAGCTTATTACCTTTGACATCTAAGGTACACAGGAATAATTTTAACTCCAGAATGCCTTTTCCCTGCTTGACTGGCAACTGATTGTTTCAATAACGATGAACATGTTAACAATGATTGAGTTGTCCAATAAATTAAGCTCAAAATAAAGTATCAGTGGTGAGTTCAAGGAAGGGAACCTCTCCCCTGACCTGCTCTGAGGTTTTGTAGAAAGCGACAGAGGCGTTGACGAGCTTGAGGCGATCTTCCATCTTGAGCATGAGCTGCTGCCAGTGAGACGCCACCTTCTCGGCACAGTCCCGGATCATGTCCATGTCGTAGTGGTTGGCCTGTAGCATGGCTTCTGCCTTCTGCTGCACCTGCAGCGCGCTCTGATGTGTTTTCTAGAGACAGAGAACAAAAGGGAAGGCTTATTTGTCAGTGTCCCCACTGACTAGAAAGGAACCAGGATGGCTACAGTTACTCTGTTCTTCATGATTTTGTGGAAATACCTTCAGTTAATACTCACTAGGATGCTTCTAAAAGCACAGCAGACAGTTTAGCAAAAAAGGTTTTATGCCGAGAAACAACTAGATCTATGTTTACATTAGCTAATGAAGGATGAAATTCATCAGGACCTCCCAGAATGGGTCTCGGTTGTAGGGTTCTTAGTCTGAGAAATAGCAGGAAAGACCCTTAACAGCCAAAGAAGTGGTTGAAATGTTCCAAGTTTATTATTCCTGTTGATCCTTCTCATAATAGCTGCTGGAAGCAAACGAACAAGCAGAGAAAAGGTGGCCACAGTGAATGCTTTTTATTTTCACTTGCAACTTAAACTCTGGACTCCAGTGAAAAGTTTTCAAGAACTATTGATTTTAAAAAGGAAAGAAAAATCAAAAAGCTAAGAATGAAACAACTGTGTTCTCTGGAGGTCCATGCCATCTGATAAGTCTATGCAAATGGCATGGCAAATGCAGCAGGATTTTGCTCAGCTGTCTTCACTAGAAGAGCCAGGATGGGCTGAGAGGTAAGCTTCTCTCCAATGAGGCCGTAGAGCCAAGGGAGGGTGTGGTCAGGGAGAGCACAGGTCTCTAAGGACACAGATTTTTTTTAAACAATAGCAAAACCTCTCATTTCACCTGAAAAAGTACAAATGATCCCATAAAACACTATATACAATATATTCTAATCCTTTACCCAGACACAGTGATTTATTACCTGCAATTTAATTACTAGAAATCCCTTGGCACAGTATACAGATGCCCAGAGTTCGCACCTCAGGAAGAGGTGTTAATGCGTGTCCAATGGCACCAAACAGTTGACAATAAATTAATCCAGGGAATAAATTAGTGGCAACTTCTATAGCTTTCTTCTCTGGCTGACAACATGTATGTGAGCAGAACAGGAGATAACATTGCTGTAATCAAATGTTCTTTTTCCTTTGACATTACCTCACCACTACCAATCAGAACCATGACCCATGTGCCCTACCCATACCAAAAAATAAAAATAATTAGTCCACATGCTGACAGTGAATTGGATCAGGCCTGGAATTGGCCTGAGTCATTTTGCGACAGTTCTGGCATGGCAGTGACCCTTGTCAAGGTGAACAAGGCTGCTTTTAAGCAGGAATCTGAGGAGTTCTGCTGTCGGCATCGTTTACTGACTGATAGTGAATTCATGATATACACCTGGTCTTGCTGAGCTCTCTGCTTGGTTGAGGTTGGTAACATAGCAGAAATGTGCTTAAGAGACCAGCAAGATTAGAAAACCTCAGCTGAGACTGCAACGTGGGCTCTTTGGTTCTGAGCCATTCCAGATCAGAGAAAGTGCATCTTGCCAGGGCTCCTACAACAGGAGAACAACAGGAACCCCCTGGCCTCCGAGACCTTTGGGATCCTTGCAGCGAGGCTGCCTGGCTGGGATGCAGATCCTCACCTCACCGTGGCACCACACTGTTTCCCTTTCCTGCAATCAGCTGCAGACTTAGAAGCGTTGCCAATTTGGGTCCTCTGAGTCGTCTTTACCAAGCCAGCCCCATGTGGTTCCCATGGTCAGTGCCATGTTGGGGGATTCAGGATGTTTGTCCTGAGGAATGAAAGAGCCAACACACAGACAGGCCCAGCGCCCTTACCTCAATGGCATGCTGGAACTGCTCGTGCTCTCGCTGGAGCTGCTCTGCCTCTTGTAATGAGCTGGCTGTGATAAGTCCGGCATTTAACATGGACTCTCCGTTGCGGATCCAACCCAGCACCTGAAACATTACACAGGACAACTCCAAGCAGTGGACTTTCCAGAGAATCCTGTGGACCACCAGGTGTGAGATACAAGCGTGCAAGATAGTCCAGTTGCTCCTGGCAGGTACGAGGCACTGATGCCTTCGTCATCCTAAAATCCAGGCAACAGCCTGATGTTCTTCCATGGTACCTGACTGCAAGTGCTGCATCTTTTTAATTAGTTCTGTTATTTTTAGTAGCAAATGGGAAATGGAAAGGTGGAGGGTCCAGTGGATTGTTGATAATTAGTCCACAAGTCAAAACAGATTATGGGCCATATTTTAGAAAACCTACTGACACCAGGAATTCCCTGATAATCAAGAAAAGTATTTTTCATTCCTTTCCAGCATTTTTAGGACTGAAAAATTGGCAAATGCTTGAAAAGGGCGAACTAATTTATTTCACGAACTCTTTTTCCAACTTAACTGCAGTGTTGAATGGCATAATAACCAAGGTATGAATAACACTGTGCTACAATGATCAGGTTCAAACCATGAGCTTCTCAACTGCACACACACTCAGAGGAAGTAAATTCTGACAGTGGAAAGCATAGATTGTGGGAGGTCTTCTGGATAGTTAGGTGTGGCAGTGACCTCAAGTAACCTATATAATACCTATTGCCCTCTCGTTTACTTAGCACAGAAGTACTTTTATTGTCTAAGCCCTCTCCCAAAGTTGGGGCTTTACTTAGAAAAACTCCAACTAAGTAAAACCCCAACTTTGAGAGAGGGCTTAAACAATAAAACCACTTCTGTGTCTGGGGTTTTCTAAGTAAAACCCCAACTTTGGAAGAGGGCTTAAACAATAAAACCACTTCTCAGCTCCTATTACAGCTTGGCTACAGTAATGTACAAGTCTAGCCAATGAAAGCAAAGCAGGAGTCTCTGGGGAAGTTTGCGAAAATATTTCTTTTCTGATAGAGGGACTGCCTCTTTCTCATTATGCGTTCCCCTTCCTGATAATTTGGGATATGGAGGTGATGGCTGGAGTTACAACAGCCACTTGGCAACCAGAAGGGAAAGGCCAGCCATCACCAAGATCTCAGCCTAATGTATCATGGGACCACTAAATGCAGACCAGCAATCTTCTTCTACATCCTGACTTGTCACATGGGAAAAACACCTGTTCAAAGCCACTATTTTTCAGTCTCTGTTATAGGCAAAGGTGAATCCTAAGGGATACATTTATTTATTCCGTTATTTCTTAAATAAACTGTTTTGTGTTTTGGCAAGAAGGAGTGCTTTGTTAGCAGGTCACAACACTTATTTATATGTAAAAATACCCACACTACAGATGGCATGTGGGAGACTGAAAGGTGCTCTTTTCAACAGTTCTGACTGAAGAGTCTACCTGTTCTGATGTGAGTACCACCTACTTCTGCACCACCTCCTGCTCATGGTCCAGAGGCATCTTAAGTCCCCTCCAACCAAACTTACTTTCTGTTTGCTTTCTCTGCATCTTTCAGGGCACCATAAGCTTTTCTCTCCCTCCATCAAGCCAGTTAATAAAATGTCATATCCATGCACAGAATCCCACTGGCATTGAGCCAAAAGCAATCCCTTCCCCATGTCCCATTTTCACTTTGTCATGCCATCAGGATGTGGTATTACAGTATCCTGATAACAAAAGAAATGCCCCAGGCATCTGGAGTCTGAGAAACAATCCAGATCCTAACAGTACTGGGCAGAAAAAGTCATATAAGAAGCAATATGCTCAGGGTTTCAAGCAAGAGACAGACTATCAATACTGAAAGAAGCCAAGGGCTGTTACCTTTCAAGTGCTGCCTGTGCTGGGTGAACAGCCAGCCAGCTGTCCTGGCCACTGGCTCCCTTTTCACACATTAGGGATGGCTGTAATCGGGGGGCGGGGGTGTGTGTATGTGCGCATTATCTTACATATCAGGAAAGCTGTGTTCTGAGCAGGCACAATCCTTCCCAATGCTACAGGTCAGAATTTCCAGGAAGTCGATGAGATATCAAGCATCTGTAGCACAGCCTCCCCAAGCATCCAGTCGTTTGCTCACCTGTTTCACTTCTGCCTGCAGGTGGCGCAGCTGCACGCACTGCTCCAGGTGTTTCCGATGCTGCTCTGCGGCTAAATCCAATTCCTGCTGTTTTTCATGAAGAAACTCCAGCAGGTCCTGGACCCGAGTTGCCATGTCTACATCTCTATCACACAGCAGCTCCACGCCTGTGGACATTAAAGGGAGACCCTAGAATTCAGCTAGCACTTCAACCTTCTGTTCTCAAAGGGTGGATGGCACAAAATCTGCTTTTGTGAATGATCTGCCCAGCTGGCGGCCAAGCCATTATGCTGAAGGGCAAGTTCAAGGAGGGCAACGTGTGTCAAAGGATGTATAGGCAATCAATCCACATCCACATCCCATCCGTTTCTACTCCCACACTGATAACTAGGAAAGTGTGGCATTCTTTACAAATGAGCGAATTTCAGGGTTTTTTTTGTTGTTATCCTCATTACTTGCAGTTTCCTCTTTGGTAAGCATTTAATTTGTGTAAAATGAATAATGCAGTATGCAGGTTGTTGCTAAGTTTCTAATACATTTCTGAACCTATAGTGACATCTGCTGGTAAAACATAAACTAAAAAAATAAAGAATGTGAAAATGTTTTCCTGGGATTTATAGTTCATTTACAGAGATACAACATATCATTGTGTAGAATTAAAGTTCATGATACTTAAAATAGTATGTGAGAATATCATGGGTGAGTACTCTAACCATGTTAAATGTGACTGTATTACATAAAAATGCAAACGTTCTTTTAAAGAACAGGTATCTATAATACCTTTATCATAGGAACTAACAAAATTTGCAGTCATCCCACTGAAATAAGCCGAATTGCCATGACGACATGAAGAAATCACAACGGACACAGATGGAGTGAGCCCTCTTACCAGAGGCCTGGACCTCATTGACATACTGCAGAAGATCTTGCCCTTGGTGGATGACGTCAAAAGTCAAGTTGTTCATGGTCAAGGCTTTGTCTGCATGGTGCTGGAGGCGCTGCTCTGCAATCGTGAGATCTTCTGTGTCGAAGTCATTCATTTGCTGAGAAAGCTCATCATTCCAAGACTCGAGGTCTGAGATAATCTGAAAGAAGGTATTTAAGATCAAGACAAAAAATATATATATGCAGCCACTTCTCACTCTGTACCAAGTAAGGAAGGAAGAGATGTCTCTCTGCCAAAGGACAGAGATGTCAAACACTTAAGATGCATGAGTTTGGTGGTATACAAATCACACCTCAATAAAGCTGTTTAAACAAATTAAACATAAATAAATAAATGGACACAGAAGCCAGATGAAGGGGTTCCCAATGGCCAAAGATACCGAAAGAGAAGATAAATAATTTTTCTCTTTGGGTATCCAAAGAGAAAAATTACCAAAACTGTGTAAAATATATCGTATATACAAAAATCCAGTAATATTCCTAATGGTGTTCAAAAATAGTAAGAGAAGCTAAAAGTCAAAAAGAAAGAAAAGTATTTGGTCTCCACTAGAAGTAGACAGTAAATCGGCTGGGGGTGGTGGCTCACACCTATAATCCCAGCACTTTGGGAGGCCAAGGTGGGTGGATCACTTAAGGTCAGGAGTTCAAGAACAGCTTGGCCAACATGGCAAAACCCCATCTCTACCAAAAAATACAAAAATTAGCTGGGCGTGGTGGCATGCGCCTGTAGTCCCAGCTACTTGGGAGGCTGAGGTAGGAGGATCGCTTGAACCTGGGAGGCAGAGGTTGCAGTAAGCTGAGATGGCACCATTACACTCCAGCATGGGCAAGAGTGAGACCCTGTCTCAAAAAAAAAAAAAAAAGTAGATAGAAAACCTATCATTATCCTAAATATTGGTACTTAATTAAAAGATAAAAGAACATTTCATAATGAAGAATTCCTCTTTATAGATGAATCTAGGTATTAAATGCAGAAAGAATAATAAAATTGAAAATTGTTTTCACATTCTCATAAGCAATGATCATCAGCGCATAGTAAACTGTCGTGAGAAAAAGGCTGAGGGGATTTAACCACAGAAGGCTCAGCATAATGGTGCCTGAACCGGCCTCAGGGTCCCGAGGGAAGTGGGATTAGACAGGCCCAGCCTTCGCACGGGGAACTACGATGCACCACCTTGCAAAGACTCGTGCACAAAAACAGAACCAGAATCAGGTCTTTGCATCTAACTTCTAAGTTTAGAGGAAACGCCAGGGAAACTAAAAGTTACACAATCTAAAATAATACAAGTGACCAAACACTGAATGTGGGATCTGGTTCCTTTGACAACCAATCTAGTTATTTCAGCAAATGATGGCATGAAAAGAAGAGGAGGAGGAGGACAAAGGAGAGACAATTCTAGATTAAGAAACTGACCATTAAACACAAGAGCCAACCTCACGCGCCTCCTAATTGAGGCACCCACATCAATCTGAACACGCTGGGAGTCGATGACAATAAGAAATGACTGTCAAATTGGGGAGATGTTTAGTTGATTGAGGGGATGTAAGAAAATGGCCTCATCTTTTAGAAAAACCATTAGGAGTGAAAGAATAAACTGGCAATGATTTTCTCTAAAATACTATAGCACAGCCATAACCAAAGAAGCTTAACTAGTCTGGCAAAATCATGCTGAATTTGTGGGACAGGCACACGGTAGTTCCACTGTACTGTCCTCTGTGCTTCTGTATAGCTTTGAAGACATTCATTCATTCAGAGATGGAGTTCCACTCTTGTCACCCAGGCTGGAGTGCAATGGTGCAATCTCCCCTCATGGCAACCTTTGCCTCTGGGGTTCAAGCAATTCTCCTGTCTCAGTCTCCCAAGTAGCTGGGAGTACAGGTGCATGCCACCACACCTAATTTTTGTATTTTTAGTAGAGATGGGGTTTCATCATGTTGACCAGGCTGGTCTCGAACTCCTGACCTCAGGTGATCTGCCCACCTTGGCCTCCCAAAGTGCTAGGATTACAGGCATGAGCCACCATGTCTGGCCATAATAAGCTTTAAAAAGATTATAAAATCTAAAAAGCAGGAAAAGCTTCTTGCGAGAGATGATGACACCACCCACTTCAGTGGAGTGACATTTTCCGTGGATCCTATGCACGTTCTCCACAGGAGGACTGTCCACACTGGACCTCCATCCACTTCTGAGATGGAGACGCTACTCCAATTGAAACACAAGAGATATGAGGGACTTAAAATAAATTAACCGGGTAACAGATCAATTCTACCATCGACATAACTCCATACTCCTATGGGCCGTCAGATGTGGCATCTTCCTGGATAACAGAGGAAACCTGGCCAAAGCCTGAACTGCTCAGATTTTCATTTTTCAGGATTAAAGAGAACAGAGGTTCTCAGGCTGTGATCTTCTAACAGCTTCTGAACCATATCTGAAGCTGGCCGGAGACTGGGCTGCAGGTACAGCTTCCTCTGCTCAGGATGAGCTCTCCCAGGCTGTGGCACGCTGGCTCTAACTAGGGCACTTGTAATTTCGTGGCTTTGTTGGGGGAAAAATGTATGTTTTTGTTTCCTAATCTGGTTCAATGAAAGCGGAAGTACTTTCATATACTTACGATAAATACAATTTTTTAAATATTAAAAAATTTTTTCTCTTTATAGTATTAAGATAAATGAATCGATTTTTTTTTTCAAGTATCAAAATGTCCTGGAAGAAAAACTGCAACTAATGCTTCTGGTTGGTTTGTGTTTCCTAGTTGAAAATATTCAATATGCAGCTAAGTTTTACAAAAGCGAGTCCTTTGAAGTCAGAGAGGAAAGTGGGCGTGGCTGGCCTCCCGTTTATTCTGTGCTGCTACCTTGGGAAGGACACGGCAGGACCTCACGGGGCAGAGGCCGGCGTGCAGGTGCCTCTTCTCCACATGGCTCCATGTGGATCTCAATGTCAAGACTTTGAGCGCATCTGAGCAGGTTTCACCACGCCACGTGTTTAGGGTTTGACTCCTTTCTTGTTATTCACTAATGATGAGAATGAGCAGAGCCAAGAAGGTCTGTTGTTGTTAACGAAAACAGTGCCGGAGACTTAGACAAGTGGCCAAGCAAAGGCATCCAGGAGAGTCCTGCGCAGGGCTGGTCTGGCCCTTGCACCACAAACCAAAACCACTCCCCAGGGCAGGCCTATAGACAGGCCCAGGGGAAGCCACATGGCCCACTATGGGCAGAAGGTCCCTCCTGTACCGAGGTGACTGAGGGCAGGCTACGCACAGCCCCGCCATCCCCAGCCCGAGTGCCAAGGACTGCTGATGAATTCTAAGCCAGAGACAAGAAATAAATATTGAGAGGGTGTGCTCTACAGGTGTCCAACACAGAGGACCCACAGGGCAGCCCAGAGGTATGTGGAGGAGGCCTTCGGGCTGTCACAGCCACCAGCTGTAAGAAGCGGCCAGACTCCAGGAGAGCAGGCTCACCGCTGAGGGGAGCTTAGGCTCCTTTCGTCACGTTCCCAGGTAAATTCGCGCTCATGCGATTGGACTGACTTCTGCTCGCATGGTATCAAAAAAGAGAGCTCCTCCTAAGCACAGAACCCAGAACCACTCTCTTTTTGTTGAAGAAAGATAAAAGACACCTGTAAGTTCTTTCTCCTGTTCACATATAAGGTGCAAAAGTCCACGTTTAGGTAAGAATCATGGATAATCTAAGAACACCTCTTTGGGGGGGAAATTGTGTTTTTTGTTACCTAAAATGCTACGACCACAAGTCAGGATTATTCCCACTCTAGAAGAGAGAAGGGCAAGAGAGAGAAAGATGGAAAGAGAAAGGGAGGAAGCAAGGAAGAGAAAAGGTAGGAGAGAGAGAAGGTGGAGAGAGAGAGAAAAGGGGAGAGTGAGGACAGGAGGAGAGTGGGAAGGATGAGAAGACGACAGGGAGGAAGAGAGGAAGACTTGCTGCCTGAAGCTGATGCCTGTGCCTAAGCTGAGGACAAGGGAGTGCTGTGTGCAACCCAATCAAGGTTTAAACACCCCAAGGCCGAGAGAAAGCTGTGCTAGCTTCCTTCTGTTCCGCTCAGCGCTTGCTGTGCTCTGCTCCTGCCACGCGAGCTGCCCGCTCTATAGTTTCCAACATTAGGGTCCAGGGCTGAGCATACCCCAGCCTCCCAGGGATGATCCAGTTCCAGCCTCCAGGGACCCTCTCTCCCTCCCACACCCCCTCCTGGTGCAGAGGGTGGGGGTGTGGGTGAGGACACAGGACCTCAGCAGGGCAGAGACAAGAGGGCGCCGGTGCTGTGGAGGAAGCCAAGGGCTCCCACAGGCAGGCAGGCGCCAGCCGCGGGACACTCACGTCGATGGCGTCCCTCTCGAAGATGCGCAGCTGCAGGAAGAGCTCCAGCTTGATCTTGCGCTCCTGGAAGAGCTCCTCCATCTGCGACTGCGCCTCGTCCAGCTGCTGCAGCACCGTCTCGATGTGGTTGATGGAGCTGTTGTGGGGGGTCTTGTTACTGGAGATGGCGGAGTCCCTGCGAGAGCACACAGAGGAAAGGAACTGGATGAGAAAGTCACACATTGTTAGACACCAGATCCGGCCACGCAAATCTTCAGGGGAAGAAAGCTGGCAGGAAGCTGCACTGCTTGTCTCAGAAAATGGAACAGGCTGCTCTCCTGCAAAACAATATTAGGCTTCCTCCTCGGGGCAATCCTGCTGAATCTGAGGATACACTGAAGAATTTCTCTGGCATTTTCTGAAATCACTTGGTAAGAAGGCTAATAATTATAGAAAATTACTTTAGAGTTGTATTTTTAGCCACTTTTCTTCTTAAGTAAAAAATGGATGATACCTGGTTAGTATAAATGACAGAGTCATATTGGACACGAGAGGTTAACCTTTAATGCAATCAATTAAGCCTTTATTAAGTAACTGCTGCCTGCCTCTCTCAGCAAAGTGAACATCACGTAAAGTTATCAGTCAACGATTTGATAAATTTTCCTGAGTGATACAGTAGGGGGTTGAATGGTCCCCCTGACCCAATAAAAAAAATTTGCTTCCAGAGGAAACAAAACCAATCCTGGCTCTGCCTCCATATCCTGCTTTGAAGAGCACTTGGGGGTGGGCGTCCGCCCCATGCAGGCCTGACTGAATCTGGACGTTGGGAGGTGAACACTGCTGTGCTCTAGATCAGCCTGAGGGCACAATCCTCGGAAGCTCACATTAATCTGGTTTATAAAGAAGTGTCAATAATTACCAGTTGGATGTTAAGAGAAAATATTAAAATTAAATTATGTGGTTTATTAGTCGATGTTATAATAAAAACTATTATGAAGTTAAACTGTAAGGAGGGAGAGAAGGGAGGGGAAAGGAAAACAGAGAAGAGAGCCGTTTCTCTCTCCTTTGCCTTCACAGACACTACTAGCTCTGCACTCAGCTGGACAGAGAAGCAGAGCTGACCACTCACAAGAGTAAAAGGGGAAGGGGAGTCACAGGCAGGGTTTCAGAATCTGTTTGGACCAGGAGAGGGGTGAGGCCCACCTGAGCTGCTGGATGAGGTCCTCCCCTTCCTTGATCACGTTGACAGTCACCTGCAGGGTGGTCTGCTGCTGCTGGCCGAAGCGCTTGATGAGGTCCTGCACGGCCTCCACCGACTCGGCATACACGTCGTCCAGCAGCTCCTTCTGCAGCTCCTCCAGCCACGTCCACAGCTGGGGAAGGGGAGAGGCGCGTGAGGCCGGCCGGCCTGGCTGCACCACCAGGTGGGCCGCCCGGTGTCCAAGGGGCCCCAGTGGAGACGGTGTGTGACTTGCCCTGGGAGGGGACTGGTGACAGACCACTCCCGGAGGGAAGGAAGGAAGGACGGGAGGGAGGGGCATCCAGTCCCACTGCCAGCGGAACACATGCACAACAAAAGCGGCATGCCACCGCCGCAGGGAGGAAAATAAACAGGCGAATGGCAGGCAGCACTGTCACAAAAGAGAAAAAGGAAAGGGAAGGGAAGCTGCTCTTTCCCATTCTCCCGAGGCTCAATCCAGACTGCAGTGGAAATAAGAAAAGACCCTCAGTTCGCAGAAACATCTGCTGATATGTCTCGGGCTCTTACTTAGCAGGTGGACACTTGTATTTCAATTTTTCATTATTAAACCACCGATTTCCCCCGGAAGCACACAGAAGGAAGTGCACAATGTGATGAAAGGAATTCACCACCGAGCCTGGCCAGGGACCAGGGTGTGGAGCTAGGGAGGTGACGGCACTAGCCCAGGCCCCACAGTCAGGCTGCCAAAAGTTCGGGCCTTCGACGGAAAGAGTGTGCATGCTGAAAAGACGCAGACACCTCCACTGCCACCACCATAAAACAGGCTGCTGGAGACCTAGATGAGTAAAGACACCCTGGAATGAGAGTGGCAAGAACGACTTTGGGCCAGGTGGGAGCCGGGGAGCAGAGCCTACTTCCTGAAAGTCCATTAACTCCTGCAGATCTCTGGGGTACTATTCATGGAACTGAAAAAAACAATTAATTACATTAAATGGGCCCTGGTGGCTTGGCAGTGGTTTGTATGTAGAGAAAATGCTTTCAGCCTCCTCAGGGACTAAGAGTCAGCTCATGCATCTTCTGTATGTCTAGTGGGGACAGCCGGCTCAGCTGGCGAGATGGGGCAAGTCGGGACCTCCCGCTTGATACCCTGTGCAACGCCTGCTGCCTCAAGACTCATAAGTCAAAACCGCACTTGCAGAAAGAAATTGTGTGTGCATGTGGTCTTCTGTTTCCAAGCCAAGCTTTTTACAAAACGGCTTTACTGAGGACTAACTGACATACTATAAGCTGCACAAATGTAAAGTGTCCAATGTGAGTTCTGACATTTGTCTATACCCAGTTCACCGTGAGCCTCTCCCTCACCTCAAAGCTGGCTGATGCCCTCTGTCATGCTCCCTCCCTGGCACTCACCTGCTCTCAGCCAATGGAGATTACCTTGCATTTTCTAAAATAATTTCTAGAACTGGAATGGGACAGTATGTACTCTTTTTTTTTTCTGTCCAGCTTCTTTCATTCAGCATAATTACCCTGAGATTTATCCATACTACTGTGTGTATCAAGGGTTCATTCCTTTCCACTGTCGAATAGCCGTCCCTGCATGTGTGAAACCACAATTGATCCCTTCACCTGCTGGTGGGCATCTCGGTTATTTCCAGTTTGGAGCCACTACAAATAAAGCTGCTGTAAACATTTGGGCACAACCTCTGTATGAACTTATGATTTCCTTTCTTTTAGATAAATACCTAGGTGTAGAATGGCTGGATCATATGGCAGGTGTATGCTTAACTTAAGAAACGGCCAAGCTTTTCCAAAGTGGTGTATCATTTTTACCTTCCCACCAGCAGCGTATGAGAGTTTCAATTCCTCCACTTCCTCACCAATAACTGATGTGGTCAGTCTTTTTAACTTAAGCCATTCTAAATGAGTGGTATATCTCACTATGGTTTCAATTTCTAATTCCCTAATTACTAATGAAGGCAAATCCAAGCTAAGCTTTTAAGTGTTCTTTTGCTGTCAAACATATCTTCAAAAACACACTATTACCAGATGACTTTGTTTCTCTGAAATATGCATAGGGAAACTGACTTCCATTTTTAACATAGAAAATCTTAGTATCAATTCCATACTACAATTTGTTCACTGAGCAATATTTACATACATAAAATATACTTTTATTGTTATTTGCAGGTCAGTACACATTTAAAATATAGCAGGCCAATTTTAAAATAAGAAAAGTGCTGGCAAAGAAGTTATTTTTCAATCCTGTTACCCAGGGTCCTAAGAATTAATTTTACTGAAAATATTAAAAGTAAATAAAACATTTGTTAACTTTTCTCATATTATCTACCTATTTTTTGTGTCTAAGTTATCAAATTTCATACAGTTCAAGAATTTTAATCAATGGAGTTTTAGAGATAAGCTAGTTCAAAATTTTCATTTTATAGATTAAGGAAGAGAAGCCCCAGGTGATGAAGTACTATGCCCAAAAGCTGGTATCAGAAAGAATACTCAGCCACAGTTGGCATCAATATTGAATTCCACATGAAAATGCCACGCACCAATTCATCAAATTTGAACTGATGCTCTGTACCATCTATAAAGGGTTTATAATCAATAAGATGCTTTCTTGTTCTTTTGTTTTCCTCTAAATTCTCATGAACATGGCAGTTGCATTTATAAATAGGAAAGATCATAGCATGAAGGACTCTTCCAATTTGCACTAACATTTCCCATGAAAAACATTCCAAGTTGCCAAGTCACATGGCATAGTAGTAACAGTATTATAAGATTTAGAGTAAGGCGATCTGGATTTAGGAAATGCTTTACAAAGCATTAGCTGTGTGACCTAAGAGATCACTTAAATTTCTCAGAGACTCAGTTTGCTAAAACAGGGAACCTAGGAATATCAATGCCACCTAAAGGCGTCGCTACGAGGAGCAGATGAAAGAGGACACAGCAGAGGGCTTCACGTCAACAGCAACACTCTGGACAAAATTATTACCCTGGTTATAAGGATGGACTTAAATTAACTGAATAGGCAAGATTTGCTCTAACAAACCAAGTATGTGCCAACTTGGCTGCGCTGAGCTATAACTAACCATTTACCAGAACAAGGCTGTAATGTTTCATGGAAGAGTCAAAATATTTAATCAAAAACATCCATGACATTATCCAATCCATGGACATTTCTACTTAAGATGGTAACCTGCCTTCCACATGCAGGTGGTGGGGTGGGGTGGGCAACTGGCCACACACAGAGGGTGCCCACTCACTCCCAAAGCAAACCCTTTGAGTCGCACGGAGCCACTGCAGCCTCCCACCTTCCAATTCCTCTCCTCAGTTGGACACTGATGAAAAAGCGGTGCTGTGCAACTGCACTGATTCTGCTTACAAAGAAAATAAACCATTTATTTCACTCCTTTCTCTCAAAAATCTCAACTGTATCTTCTGCCTGAATACATTTGCTTCACTGAAGCTGCCCTCACCCTTGTCACTGTCCAATGGGACCTAGGAAATGGAGTATTCCCGGGTCCCCTGCCTGTGATAACTATAGTACTAATCAATGGACAAAAAATGGAGAACACTTAAGGAATCAACAGGGGACTCTGCATAGTTAGCTTATTATTCTGTGCCACTGCCAAGACGCTACCAACGGTGCTGCCTCTGCACTTTATGTTCAAACTTGGAGCAGAAGTGAATGATTTAAGCAAATGTACATCTGAAAAAGGTCCTCAGAAAACAGTTGACACTCTACAATCCTGCAGCCCATTGCTCTTCTCTCACTCCAATCAAATTGGAAGAAATGTAGCTGAAAATAAAGGTAAAGGAGCCAACTCTGACCCAAATATTGAACCTGCAACGCAGCAGGAGGGCGTCCGGGTCACTTGGTGACAAGCTGCCCTTCTGGGCACTGAGAAACCAGGTCCCCTGCTGGCAGGAGCCAATGGAGGCCTCTGGCTGTAGCCGCACTCCCCTTTAGCTAGGTTCTTATGCCACTAATAGAAATTAGTATCTCTTCTTTTAAATCTGTTGAGAAAACAAAAACGCTTTTTAAAAAAAAAGCCTACTAGAAAAACAGCAAAATCAGCAAAACAGAACAAAATTAATCAAGACAGCAGAAGAGAATCCACATACCCTGGACAGGACACACCTCGTAACAGGGCCCTGAAATACAGGTGTCCCAACCACCCTCCCAGCCCTGCTCAGACAGTAGGGGTCAGGCCCCCAGCACCGCTGGGCCCTCTCCCTGAAGCCCTGCCAGCCGAAGCTCGGGGATGTCTGGGCCCTGAACTGGGAGATCAGCAGCCTGTCCCCTGACTCACTGTGAGGCCTCACTCAAGGACCCAACTCGTGGTACAGGAAGTGGGGCAGGCTGGCCATTTGGGTGGGGACCTCTGCAAAATTCCTCTTCTCCAGCAAATACTACCAAAAATAACACTTAAGATACAAAACGATTTTACCAAGTCTCATTTTTATACTCTGGTGAAGAGAAGATGAAAAATGACTCGGAACTGGCTGGATGCACGATACATAGCTGTGCTTCTATGCAACTCCACTGCAACAGCCTAAGAGTTACTATTAGTGCTTCTTCCATAAACGATCATTCAAATCAAACACTTCTCATAGGAGGTAACAGACAATAATGACTAAGAGTGTAGGTTGCAAAGCCAGACTGCTTGCGTTCAAGCACTGACTTAACACTTCCTAGGGTGTAACTTTGACAAGTTACCTGGATCCAGCTCTGTTTTCTCATCTATAAAATGGGCATGGTAATAATGCCTGCCTCAAAAAGTTGCTTGGGGCTGGGTGTGGTGGCTCACACCTGTATTTCCCAGCACTCAGAGGTCGAGGCGGGCAGATCACCTGAGGTCAGGAGTTTGAGACCAGCCTGGCTAATATAGTGAAACCCTGTCTCTACTAAAAATACAAAAAAATAGCTGGGCGTAGTGGCACACACATGTAGTCCCAGCTACTTGGGAGGCTGAGGCAGGAGAATCACTTGAATTGGGAGGCAGAGGGTGCAGTGAACTGAGATCATGCCACTGCACTCCAGCCTGGGCGACTCAGTCTCAAAAAAAAAAAAAAAAAAGTTGCTTAGAAGTTTCAATGAGAAGACAATGCAGAGTGAAGAAATAAGTAAATGCTAGCCACTGTTACTGTTTTTGTTCTAAGAAAAACTCTTCTAATAATAAGAAAGATCACAGTTTTAAAATCTTCCTTCTCTAGATATTTTTCAAAACACATTTGGGTTCCTACCAATTGTTCAAAATATGTCACTTGGTCTAGTAAACTTAACATCATCCCACATTTAAATCTTTTTACTCCTAAAAATAGTACAGTATGAGGAAAACGTGCTAGAATTAGTCTGTTAGAGTCTATAGAAATCACTTCCTCTCAATTCTAGGGGAAGCGCCATGAATCTTTAGGGGTCAAACGTTTTCCCTTCCACCTGGTAGTTAAAAAAAAAAACCCAAAAACTAGCGTATTCCCCGCAACATGCTGGATATTTTACCGCACACTGGATGTGCTCATCCTCCCACTGGCCGGTGAAACCAGCGTGGGTACTGAGGAGACCGTGAAGGAACTGATCCTGGGATCATGACATTAAAAAAGGACCAAACTAAATGAGGCAGAAGGAGCAAGGCTACATTTTAACCATTTAAAATATTTGCCCCTTCGGAATTTTTCTGTCTGGTCCTACAGGAAATATTCTCATTCAATTTGGAGAAAAAAGTCTTAGATAAAGGTCACTTCTAATATCGACTGGGGATGAATGGGCGCACATCATAATGAAACATCACTCAAGGAAAGTCTGTTTTTAAGTTTTTAAAATGGTGTATATGATGCCTAAAATATCCCTGAATAAAGCAATGAGAAAAAACCTCTAGGATGCCTATAAAATTCTTACCATAAACTCCTAAGAGAAAAAATTGTACTTCTGGGCATGCTGCAAATTTATAATAAAAAGATAAATCTTTGCCCAGCAGCAAGAGAGTTGTGTCCTATGGAAGTTCACAGCAGTCTGGATTCTACTGAGAAACAGAAGCAGGTCTGGCAGCCACAGGGTTAGGCAAGGCTGCCCCCTGGAGGCCATCAGAGCTATTGCTGGCCATCTCTAGTGCTGAGAGGTGCCCAGGGGATCTGCAGGCCAGAGGGCTGGGTGGAAGAGGACCTGAACTCAGCCCACAAGTGGGCTGCAGGTGTGTACAGGGCCTGGCTCATGGACCAGGATCCACACAGAAGGATGACTAGGAAGGGACATGGAGTTCTGTGGTGAAAACCCGAGTGATTAAGATGTGGGAAGCCTCCCACAAGCCTCTATGGGCCCCACAGCTCTGCTGGAAGAAATCCCCTTGAAATGCTAGCTTTTGAGATGAAAAGGCCCCTCCTCACTACCTGGAAAGGGAGACCCCGCCACAGAGGATGCCTAGAGGACCTGGCTGGGGTGGTGGACCCTCGGAAAGGACCAAGCCTCCAGTTAAGTCGAAAGTAGGATCAGGGCCCTAAGCTGGGAATTGTTCCAGCTGCAACCTCTCTGTGCTCCCCAGTGGGGTACAAGCTGATGCAGTTTGAACCCAGGCTAAAATCGGTGTCCGTCTGGAGGTGGGGTATGGAAGGAGTGGCCCAACACATCTCCTGGGGTCCTTATCCTATGTGTGGCCTTGGGAAATTCTTGGAGCACTCTATCTTCAGTTTTCTCCTGTATGTAATGAAAGCATTTTACTACATGCATCTTCTCTAACTGGGAAGCCGGAGTGAGAATCCACGTGTGAAGTATTCAACTTCTATAAGCACTTGGTGAACAGAAGCTGTTGCCATTGGTATCTGTTTCCCTACTCTTGTTTTTGACAAAGACAATCATCTGGGTACTTGTGGGAATGGGCGAGCCATAGGGCCAGCAGGGGAAGTAGGAAAGCCACAGCTTCCCAGAGCTGCTGCAAGTCAGAAGCAGAAGTAGGAGTTTCAATGGCAACTTGCAGGTGGAATCTCAGAGGACAACCACTATGCACATAAAATGTGACACAGTTTCAGGTATAAAAACCAGGGATAAAAACGGAACTGCCTCATCCCCGTGCAGCATGTTCCTCTGTCTGAAATGACGAACTGTACTGTGGGTCCACATGCCTGCTGCCCTGATAAGAAAGAGTATGAGTTCGGGAAGCACCTTTTCATTCTTGGGTAGGTGGAGTAAAAGATCCCTTAATACAGGGGTCACCAGTGTGTGGGCTGCGGACCAGTACTGATCTGTGGCTTGTTAGGAGCTGGGCTGCACAGTGGGAGGTGAGCAGCAGGCAAGTGGGCATTAACACCTGAGTTCAGCCTCCTGTCAGATCAGCAGCGGCATTAGATTCTCACAGGACTGTGAACCCTACTGTGAATTGTGCATGCGAGGAATCCAGGTTGTGCACTCCTTATGGGATGAGAATCTAACTAACGCCTGATGATCTGAGGCAGATCAGTTTCACCCTAAAACCATCCCTGCCCCCACCAACACCGCTGGTCTGTGGAAAAATCGTCTTCCACAAAACCGGTCCCTGGGGACTGCCGCCTTAATATGATCAAAGAAAATTTATGAAGGATGTATGGGGTGGAGGTGGGGAGGAACAGAGGGCAAACCAAAGTTAGCATCATGAAGTAATTATCCATGCAAATGTATTACATGTAAGAAAGGAGGAAAAAGCAGAAGAAACACAGGGGCATATTCAGGGCAGCTATGCACGTTAAGATGGGACAGTGCGTGGACACTCCAGCACCAGAGGGTAGACGCCCTGCAGAGGTGCGAGACTGAGTACAGATAAGGCACAGGGGATGTGGCGATGACACCCAAGTAGGATAGAAGATGGATGTGACTAACCTGGGGCCAAAGCTCACAGACAGAACACCATGGACTTAAACTAACCAAACAGTATCAAGTCTAAAAGAAGAATTTGACTTTGGGATTTTTTTATTTTCCTTCCATTGCCCAACATCCCCGCAAGGTAAGACACTCTCTTCAACAAAAGTTATTACCCAGGGGTGTCAAGTTTGGGAAATGCTGCTCCCCCACCCTCAGGTCATTTGGAGAGCAGCCACAGTCTCTCACTGCGGTTGGCCAAAGCGTAATTCCTCTTCGACGTGGCAAGTCTTCAAATACCTGCAGATCGTGCCCATGTTCCCACAGCCTGCCTGCCTTTCCTTAGGGTGACATTTTATTTCTTGAACTCTGTGGGCAGAGCATGACCTGGAGCTCCTTTGACACAAGCTCACTCTCCTCCCAACACTCTCCCCTTTCAGAATATAGTATGCAGTCATAAAAAAGAAAGATTGTGTCCTCTGCAACAACATAGACAGAGCTGGAGGCCTTTATCCTTAGCAAACTAATGCATGAACAGAAAACCAACTACCCATGTTCTCACTTACAAGTGGGAGCTAAACAATAAGAATACATGGACACAAAGAGAGGAACAACAGACACTAGGACCTACTTGAAGGTGGAGGCTGGGAGGAGGAAAAGGATCAGAAAAAATTCCTATTGGGTACTATGCTTAGTACCTTGGTGAAGAAATAATCTGTACACCAACCCCCTGTGACATGAGTTTATCTATATAACAAGCCTGCACATGTACCCCTGAATCTAAAATAAAAGTTAAAAATAAACATTTTTTTAAAAGATGGATTTTGGTTTATATTAAATGGAGAAAGGTAAAAGTTCACCTCGTATGTTGAAAGCAAAAGATAGAAAACAGGATTGGCTTCTTCAAGGGCTCATCTTGTAGAACTGCCACTTGGAAACTTCCTGGTAATGTACTAAAGACAGCAGTCGCCACGACTGTCAATTCCTAAGGGAAGAGCACAGCTTAACCTTGGGCCCTGCGGCTTCAGTGGGATTCCAAAAGGTTTAATGAAATGACTCCTCTAAAATAGTCTGAAAGTAAAAGTCTTTAACACTTCAAAAAAAGAGCAAGGAAAGAGATATGGAATAATAGGGTAAAACACACACATGCTCACATGTGTGCACACACATGCAGGAAAAACACACATGCTCATGTGCGTGCACACACATATACACACAGGAAAAACATGCTCACATGTGTACACACATAAACACACAGGAAAAACACATGCTCATGTGTGTGCACACATATACACACAGGAAAAGCACACATGCTCACGTGCATACACACCCACAAACACGCAGGAAAAACATGCTCATGTGCGTGCACACACATACACACAGGAAAAACACACATGCTCACGTGCATACACATAAACACGCAGGAAAAACATGCTCATGTGCGTGCACACACATATACACACAGGAAAAACACACATGCTCACGTGCGTACACACAAACATGCAGGAAAAACACACATGCTCACGTGCGTACACATAAATAAACACGCAGGAAAAACATGCTCATGTGCGTGCGCACACATATACACACAGGAAAAACACACATGCTCATGTGCATACACACAAACATGCAGGAAAAACACATGCTCACGTGCGTACACATAAATAAACACGCAGGAAAAACATGCTCCTGTGCGTGCGCACACATATACACACAGGAAAAACACACATGCTCACGGGCATACACACACAAACATGCAGGAAAAACACACATGCTCATGTGCATACACATATACAGGAAAAACACATGCTCACGTGCGTACACACACATAAACACGCAGGAAAAACACATGCTCACGGGCGTACACACACAAACATGCAGGAAAAACACGTGCTCATGTGCGTACACACATAGAGGAAAAACACACATGCTCATGTGCGTACACACACAGGAAAAACACACATGCTCGTGTGCGTACACACACATAAATATGCAGGAAAAACATGCTCATGTGCGTACGCACACATATACACACAGGAAAAACAGGTTCACATGCATGTTTGTGTACACACATGCAGGAAAAGCACACATGCTGATGTGCATGCACATGCATATACACGCAGGAAAAACACAGCCTCACGTACATGCGCACGTACATACAGACGCACGCGCACACAAGCAGGAAAATGGAAATGGCATTTTCCTTGCCAAGGAGATGTTTTTAGTAGAAATAAATAGAACTGTGGCCACTTCTTACTGAAAATTAAACATAAGCATGACTCCCCAGAAATGGTATTTCATCAATTGTTGAGCACTAAGAAGTCTAAAGAGTGTATAAATAACCAGTGTAATCTGTTCGAGGATATTATAACTATAGCTTCCAGGGCATGTTCTTACCAGATGATCATTCTGGAATATATCCTGTTTTTATTACTCTCACACTCCTCAAGTCAGTTTTGCCCAGTGTGGACACATTAAATTGATCTGATATTCATTAAGCAAAACAAAACGACATAGGGGCTGGACAACTGAACACAATACCCACGTGATCCAAACAGCAGCCAGAAAGCAAGACGACGGCTTCCCTTGGTCACCACAGTGGAAGGAGTTATTTGGGGGCATGACAGCATTGTGGACTCAATCAAATAACACATGTAAGCTCATTTCTTCATTAAACACATGCTGTTGCCACCTATGTGATTCTTACTCTGTACTGATTCAAAACACTCATATATTAAAACTGATTAATGAAACTTTCTGTGATTGATTTGGTGCTGAGATCTGTTGGGATCTGAATTCTAGCACCTGACGTATCTGACAGGCCCTTGTCTAGATTTGATACACACACCTTCCAAACCAATTCAACCACTCACAGGCTTTCTGCATGAGAACAGACAACTGCAACATGACGCTAGAAACTCCCTCCAGCACTGCTGACGTCATCCACTCACCAACCTCTGCACTGACAGTCTCACTTGCAAAGCTTTTAATGCAGCAACAATTATTTCAGCTGTGGCACTAAGCCTGTCCTTGCTATACGCTGGAAATTTGCCCATTTTTAAGAAAAATAGTGCTTAACACAGCAAAGTAGTTTTCCGGATGCCTGAATTGGGATGAGCAGTCTCTCCAGATGTCACATACAGACATAACAGTCCTGAATAGGTTACGTGGAGTCAGTTAAAAGGCAAGACTGCACTCTTCTCCCCTACAGGCGGTGACACCAGGGATTAAACTAGTCTGTTCTGCAGGACCTCAGGTCCACCTGAGATGACTGGTCCATCATCACCCACCACTACCTTTGTCAGTCAGCACGTCTGATCTAACTGTGGCTCCAGACTGGACGTGACTTCCTTACTGACCTGTGGGGTATGAGGACTGTCTTACTATCAGAAGCTTGCCTCCTGACATCTTCTACCTGGAGATCAGTGTGGGAGGATGAGGAGAGTTTTGGTCTCGTGCTAGCACCCTTGGTTGATTCTTTTATTATAGCCATTCAACAGTCTAATTCTAGTAACTAAGAGATAGCCCATACTTTCCTTTCTTGTCTACAAATTAAATGTTGAAAGGCCTGGTCAAATGCCTGCCCACTAATTCCACCACATGTCCTTCCTCAAGCCAGAAACCTAGTAGAGAACAAAATAAAGTTAACACATTATAACTTGTTCATTCACTTTTCCTGACCAGCGGTTTAAAAACTGTCTCTAGAACTCTGCCTAGGATTAACCTCACTCTGAGTAATGCATGAAATCCACCTTCTTTAAAAAGCACAAGTGCGTTTTCAGCTTCTGGCATCAGCCCACTTTCCCACAGTTGCTTGGACTGATATGCTCAATATGGTGATATAATTATCAAGTTCTTTTGGTACCCAGGGATCTAATATGTCCTAGAACAGAGGCTTGAACGCGCTTAGATTAAATAAGTCTTTCCTTACAAAGCCTTCACCATTTGGGGCTTTTGCTTCTTCTGGCCTATGTCTGGAGAGTGCTCCCCTCGAGGAGACCAAGAGGCAAAGTGAGAGACGATGGGGTCCACTTTCTGCTTGTCATTCATCAACATCACAGCTCTCAAGCAGAAAGCTCAACTCTTCCTTGATCTTCTGGTTCTGAATTTTGTACCTCAACAAATGGAAGGGAAAACAAACAAATGATAACAAAACCCAAAAAGCCTTACCAGTCTCTCCAAGCCTGGCTTATCTGGAGCTTTTAAGCTGTCCTGGCAAAACTCTAGCTAATACATTGTTGGCCAATCTCTCTACCTATTCAATAAGAACAACGAAGATCAGTACAAATGTGTCAGAAATACATACGAAAATACAAACAGGTAAGTTTACCTCTTTCCTCACCAAAGACTTGTGGTTCTTTGATAATAAAATATTTAGTTTATGAAGCTGAGTATCAAAATAAGAAATAGAGAATCATAAAATGCCCTTTAAAACAGAAATTTAACAAGTAAACAGGGCTGGGCACAGTGGCTCATGTCTATAATCCCAGCACTTAGGGAAGCTGAGGTGGGTGGATCACTTGAGGTCAGGAGTCTGAGGCCAGCCTGGCCAACGTGGTGAAACCCTGTCTCTACTAAAATGGTGGCACACGCCTGTAATCCCAGCTACTTGGGAGGCTGAGGCAGGAGAACTGCTTGAACCTGGGAGACAGAGGTTGCAGTGAGCCAAGATCACACCACTGCACTCCAGCCTGGGCGACAGAGTGAGACTATGTCTCAAAAAAAACAGGGCTATTCATGTACGCCTATTTCCAATTGGGCATTTTAAGGCCTTAACACTTCATCTCTTGACCTTGTGTTGAAGTGCCTCACCTTTCACATTACATTAATCAAGTCCTACTGACAAACAGCTAATTAAAGCAGACATTTACAACCCTCCATTTACAAATGACCCTCAGCAAGAAACTATAAAATCGGAAGTCAGTGAACAGTCTTATATTTTCAATCAATCCCTACTGAAAAACTGCGTTACAAATGAAGATAATATATTGTCAATTCCTTCACCCGATAGTCATCTACTCGGTGACTATGATGTGTCAGGTATATCAGCGCTGCATGATCTTCCACAATAACTGCTAAGCTCTCTGTTGGCATAAAACTTTTCTTTACTTGAAAATAGTGATCCGATGTTAACAAATAAAAATTGTATAAATTTAAACCACAATTTTACATCATCTTACAGCGTTTTAAGTTATTCTGATAAAAGGACTTTCCTTTCAGATAATATTATAATATCACTCTCTTCCCACTGGCCAGTACAAATGCTTTATACATGTTTATTTGGAGGGAAAAAAAATCACTTATTTCTGTTGAAACTTTAGCTGGGATCTAAGATCTAAATACTTTGTACTTAGTGATGTGTACAAAATGATTTTTGCCAATATGAAGGGAACCATGGGTAAGGGTTCTTCCCAGCAGTCTACTCTGCTCTGAGGGCCAGCAGCTGGAGATGGACAGAGTTGTGTATATCCCACGAAAGGCTTTTGGTTTTGATGTTAAGAACAGGATCAGAGTGAGGTTATTACTCAGAGGAAGACAGGAAGTAGATTAAGCAGTTACTGTTGCTCAAAGATTAATGAGGTAGAGACAACATTATACCTAGATATTTGTATCTTTGCCCCTTACTTTAAAGTCTGTATTATTTTATCTATATCGATGTTACAATCGGGGTCAAGACAGGAAAAAAGAACACTGGCCAGCAGTTACTCTAAGAAAAGCATTCTGAGGTGCTTTCCACGTGTAATTTAATTTGTCTCACATTCCTTAGAGATTGTATTATCCTATATTGTAGCTAAGGAAGTTGAGGTACTACACAGTAACTTATCCCAGATCACTCAGCAAATTTAGGGGGTGTGTTTGTTATACTATATTTTCTCAATTATTTCAATAAAGATTATATTTTTATAGAAAGACATAATTGACTAGATCTATTTTTTTTGGATATTCCCACCAATGGGAAGACCACCTGTTTTTTAAAATCAGTATGCCACGCTAGATACTGCAGTCTATGTAAAGACATAATGCTATGCCAGCAGGTGCCAAGTGATGCCAAGGTCAAATCTAATGCTCAGTCACACAGGGGCTGATGATGCAGTTGACAGTTCTAGGCTGTTAGTTTCCTCTTGCTTTCACCGGCTGGTGGACATATTTAATTACTCATTTGTACCCATGTCAGAAAAATAAAGAAATCAAATGTGTAAAAGCATATAGAGAGAATTTAATGCACTAAAGAGTGCAGTTAAATAATTCATATTAAACAAAAATTACTGAGGCTTGATCATATACAGTGAACTTTCTACTCTAAAATATCACATACTGGATTTTAACCATTCTCATTGACAAGCTTAAAGCAATCCTGGACTTGTAAGATGTTGAAAAGCTGAAGATCACTCATACATTTCTGGTGGTAATGTACCATGGTACACTCATTCTGGAAAACAGTTTGGCAGTGTCTTTTAAAAACTAAACGTGTGCTTACCAAAGGACCCAGCAAACGCACTCCTGGGCATTTATTCCAAAGAAATGAAAACCATGTTCACGCAAAAACCCAGACAGGATTGTTCATAATTTCTGTGTATTTCCCTGTAATAGCCAAAAACTGAAAATAACTCGAATGTCCCCAATGGACAAACAGTTAAATAAACTGTGATATATCCAGACCATGAAATACTACTCAGCAATAAAGAGGAAGGAACTACTACGGATACATGCAACAAAGTGGGTGTATCAAAGGAATTATGCTGAGTTAAAAAAAAAAAAAGCCATCTCAAAAAGTTACATGCTGCATGACTCCATTTATGTAACATTTTAGAAATAACAAAATAATAGAAGCAGAGAAGAACAGATAAGTGGTTGCCAGGGGTTAGAGATGGAGCAGGGGTTAGATATCACTGAAGGAAGCCAGTGCAGGGAACCCTTTGATTATGGGAAAATTCTGTTATGGTTCTGTATCTTGAAAGTGATGGTGATTACACAAATCTATACACGATACAATTGCACAGGACTAAACCCACACACACACATGGGCACACATACATATCTAAACCTCGCGGAAAGTGAATAAGCCTTGTGGGCTGCAGCAAAGTCAGTGTCCTGGTTTGATTGTGTGCTGAGGTTATGCAAGATGCTACCGCTGTGGGAGGCTTGGTGAAGATGCACAGGACCTCCTTGTCCATTTCTCTCTCTTTTTTTTTTTTGCAACTTTCTGTGATTCTATAATTACTTCAAAATAAAAAGTAAAAAGAAAAGCTAGGGAGTATGTTTAAAGATATGACATCTTTGGAGGTACAAACGGTCCTCAACCTAAGATGGTTTGATTTTGATTTTTCAACTTGACGATGGACTTATTTGGGCATAACTCCATCATACATGTAAGTTGAGGAGCATATGGACTTACAACGGTTCAACCTGTGAATTTTCATCTTTGCGATAGTATTAGTGCATTTTCAACAATAGATTTATTGGCGTGTAATCCCCTAAGTTAAGAAGCATGTGTGTATATGTGGGGTGGAAACAGGAATGAAAGAAACAAAAAACAAATCATTTTAGAGAATAAAGGCAGACGACTCATCAACAAAAATACTTCCAGGAAGGCCAAAAGGCAATGCTTGGAAGCTGGGAACCAAATTTTAGACAACTTTGCACAAGAGATATAAGGCATCTGGAGGAATCCAGGGCGCACGAGAGACTGGGATAATTCAGAAAATGACTGTGTTCTGTGGCTGCAGAGAGTCATTTCCATGTAGAGCAAAAAGCCGCACCTCCCATGGGAAAGCCCCCAAGGAGGAAGTGAGGCCTGCTTAGTGACAGGCTCTGCACTGGAACCACTGATAATCAGAGCACCCATCGGAGGGCAGCTAGTCTACACAATGAGCACTGTGGACCTTTAGTCAGTTTTCCTGTTTAGTTTAAACACCAGATGCCCGATGCAGTCTCCAGCTCTGCAAGGGAAAGAAGGAAAAGAAATCTGGGCCCTCTAAGCAGTGGGTGCTTGAGAGAAAACTGGGTATGTTTTCAATATACTCCTGGAGCAAACTCAGTGAGGACCTGAGGGTCAGAGGAGAGGCAGCTCCGAGAGCCTCACACACCAAGAAGCCAGAGAGTACCTGCTTCCCAGGAACCCTCCCCCGGCCCCAGTGCAAGAAGCCTGGCAGCTCTGGCTTTCTCCCTCTTTTCCCCTCGCAGAGCTGAGCAATGGTCCCAGCACAAAGAAAACTGGATGCTCAATTGTTAGGCATAAAGACAGAGCCAGGCTGGTGTCTGCAACAAAACATCTCCAGGTGGCTGGGAGGCCTTTGTTTTTGACTTCTGAATAAAATGAAAGGTTCCTCTTTTCCCAGCCATTACTCTAAACAAAAACTTGTCCCAGTTCCGTGTGTAAGTTTGCAGAACTAGAACCAAGAGGCTTCCTTTACTTAAACACAGCAAGAATCACAGCCCAATTCAAGTGGGAATGATTTTTCCTGGGAAACCTTGGCTTCTGAGAACAAAAATCAATGCAATGGAACTGAATCAATTCCAGAAACAAACTCTGGCTGAGAGCTCAATGTCACCACCTGATTGCCTCAAATAACCCACACATTTCAAAGGTAATTATTAGTTAACTCAGGACCTAATTTTGAGAATGAAGTTGAATGAATATGAATGAATGAAAATAGTTATGCTTTTGCTGTATTCGAAAATGGAAATCTCATTCAATCACTAAATCTATCATTAAATCTCAGAATAATATGCTAGAAATAGACATCATTTATTTCACAGGCTTTCACTGAGTATCTGCCAATTCCAGGAGGCAGACTAGTTAGTGGAAACACAAAGGTAAGTGAGACATGGTCCTGGGCTTCAAGGAACTTAAAGGCTACCAAGAGAAACAAACAAATGTCTAAAATGTAGGAGACACACAAAAGCAGAAGCATGTTCTTTTGGTCATTCATTTAGGTATCACCTCCTTGCACATTACCATTGCCTTCAGAGACCCTTTGGAATGAATGAGTGAAAAGAGTGAATGAACAAATAAACAGTGAAAAATGCATTCAAAAGGAAAGGAGGACAAACAACAAAGGACAAACAGCAGGAGCATTATCAACAGCACTGATGTGAATAAATGCCATACACAGGACTGAAGGGACTGCATACTGCAGGGGGACTAAGAGTGGATGACAACGTGTAGGAGGAGAAAGATCCTCCCCAAATCAAACCCAAACTTATGTCAGGCCAATCAACATTCCTTTCAAATACTTAAAAAACAAAACAGAAACAGAACAAAGCACCAGGCTACAGGCATTCTGAAAGGAGGCTACGAACCTCAGGATTCTTTTTAGAGAAAACAGCATCTTGGAATACTTCCGAATCTGGGCTTGAGGGGCAAATGGGCTGAAATTTCTATCAACCACCTGCTGCATTCTACCCCGAGGTAGAAAATATTTGTCCCCTAGGTAAAATGCATCCCCTTTTCTCTCTTCTCAGGAACAAGTGTCTATTCTGTCCTCTGGGGTAAAAGAATCAGAGTACAGAGGTCTCAGTTTTTGGAGTCTAAGAGCCTGGTCTTCAACAACACTTCCGGCAGCCACCTTCTTCCAGCGGTTTCTTAAAGAGATTCCTGAGCTAATGCTCAGTAAACATCACCTTGACTTTGCACCTTTTTAAAGTGAGTTGTTATGACCTCATGTTTGTATTACTTGTTCATCAGAGGGCCAGGAATTTATTGCAAAAAGAGACGGTGACAACTATACTCCAGATAAAGTGAGGACGAGAGCCACTGTGGAACACCTGGCAGCAAGGAAGACTAACTTCTGTCACGAGAGCCTTTAGCAACTTCTAAAAAAGCTTCATGAATTTGCCTAAATGAAAAAGACAAGCTACTTTTTCTTTCTTTTTTTTTTTTTTTCCCAGACGGAGTCTTGCTCTGTTGCCCAGGCTGGAGTGCAGTGGCACAATCTCGGCTCACTGCAAGCTCTGCCTCCCAGGTTCATGCCATTCTCCTGCCTCAGCCTCCCAAGTAGCTGGGACTACAGGCGCCCGCCACCACGCCCGGCTAATTTTTTTGTATTTTTAGTAGAGACGGGGTTTCATCGTATGTTAGCCAGGATGGTCTCGATCTCCTGACCTCGTGATCCAACCGCCTCAGCCTCCCAAAGTGCTGGGATTACAGGCGTGAATCACCGCGCCCAGTCAAGACAAGCTACTTTTTCTATCTTCCTCTATGCAATTTTTAATTGTATGATCTGCTTAAGAAGAACAGACTCAGACAATGTGTATCTTTTAGCAATTTTTCGTTCATCTGATATGTAAATACATTTAGTGACTTTATGCAAACACCTAGCAAATTAGCATGATTTCCTCTTCTAGGCCCATCTAGCTTTTCATTTTAAACTAATTAAACTTGTTCTAAGCTTATCTTAGTTTTCATTCAATAACCAGCTTCAAAATACGATGACTGAAGAAACCATTCTTTCCTGCATGGAACCTACCAAGGATTCCTGGGAGTTTCAGGGCTTTTGTACAGCACAGAGAAAGAACTGAGGGAAATTCTCAGGCTGGTCAGGGAAAGACAAATCTACTGAAGAAACGGGCAGCATTCCAGCCTGCGGGCAGCGTCCTTGAATGCCAATCACACGGGCACACGTGTGTCCTGCTATGCCCTCCCTAACTGGGCCCCGATCCCTCCTTGGTCCCAGGTTACGTGAGGTGCACACAAGTAAGACGGAGCAGGTCGAGGAAAACATGCCAGTTTCTCTGCTACTAAGATGGCCTTTCATAGACTGCACTAAAAATCCTGCAGTCATAAAAGTGAACCACTTAGTCCTTAAAACTGATTTAAGGTCTCCTTAGTCTACAAACTCATACATACTAGAAATTCCTATTGTGTAAGTCAATGAAAACAAAATGTATTTTTACTTTTAAATAATTTCCAAACCTAGTGACAATACGGACTCCGTGGTCTTATAAGTGGATGCTCTTATTAGAAGATTGTTCCTTAAAAATGCTGCTATTACAAAAGCCAATGAGCCCAAACGAAGCCTCTGGACAAGAGCTTTGTTTCTGTGTTTGAGACAGTGTCTTGCTCTGTCGCCCAGGCTGGAGTGCAATGGTGTGATCTCGGCTCATTGCAACTTTCACCTTCTGAGCTCAAGTGACCCTCCTGCCTCAGCCTCCCAAGTAGATGGGACTACAGGTGCCACCACACCCGGCTATTTTTTTAAAAAATTATTTGTAGGTAACAGCTTTTGAAAAAGCACTTTCCTTCCAGTTATCCTTTAGTGTCTGGTTTCTGAAAACCACTGCCAGGTTGAAAAGGTGACTTAAATGACAAATACTGCTTGGTGGGAAGAGTCTTCTGTCCTATAAGGAAGCTAGATCCTTACCTCAGACTGCTAAGCTGCTATAGAATATGGCCAGGCATGCCACACAAACACCAGCTCCAATCACCTGGCTCTGGAACGTGCCACAGATGCAAGGCCCTCTGCCCTCTGCCCCTTCCTCTCGATTTGGCCTCTCAGCCACTCCCAGCTGCCTGACACTCTTCCTGCCTCTCCCTTATGGCATCTACGGCATCCAGGGCAACTGTGGTCACTGGGCCCCGAATGAGGAACCTGCAGACTGGACATCCCTGCCCAGGCCCCTGCCCTCAGAAGGGTCCAGGCTGCTGTGCTCCTGGCCCATGTTCTGTCAATGTCACAGCTTAGTGAACTGTGCCACAACCTGTTTTCATACACAGATCACCTTAACCCTCTCTTTCTCTCTCAGCTACAGTGTAAAAACATGTAAAGTAACACACAATCACACGCATGACAACTGCCGTTAACAGGTGCATGTAGAGGGAGCTCTAGAAGGTGCAAGGGAGAACGGCTAACCACGCCCATCCTTGTCTCAAAGGTGCCAGAAAGTCCTGGATCAGGGGATACTGTGTTGAGTGGGAGGGGCCCTGGAAGAGGAGGACACAGCACAAGACAGTCTGCAAGGAAAAACGTGGTCTATGTTGTGAGGATGCAGAGGTATCAGGCTGCTCCCCACATACAAGAAGAACCACTGGTAGTTTAAAAGCAGAGGTACAGCCTAGTCAAATTTCTATTTCAGAAAAATTACTCTGGTAGCGGTGCCACAGGGAGGCTGGGACAAAGAGCTAGCAGAGGCTGGAGGGCAGCAAGAGACAAGCTCGGTTCAAAATGAGTGGGAAACTTAGTCTAGAGGCACGTGCAGCAATGACTAGGAACTGCCACAGAACAATGTCCACTTAATGTGTCTCCTCAAAAAAATTGCCTCTTTGTAAGAATTTTCAAGAGCAATTTCAGTGATGGCATTCTGAGGAGCAGGAAAAGAAGTTAGCTGTGCCAGTTTCTATCCTGATGACCATCTCAGGACCAAGAAGCACCAGCCCCTTGGCAGAAAGGATCGAGAGAGCCAGCTGCCAGCCCAGGGCAGGACTGAGTGCAAACCCCAGGGGTCCCAGTGGTTTGCTGTGTACTCTCCTCCACTCCTTCACAGCTTCACAGGGTTTCAGAGGGAAGCCTGCAGTCCAAACATTCCAGCAACAAATGACCCGACTGAGGACTAACTGTCCAAGATCTCAGAGCTGGCAGTGCCGTTCTTTTCCTTTAAAGGAACTGGTGGGTCTCCGAGCACTGATGCCTTGAAATGAGGCAAGTCAGGCCTCGCCCTCCCCTCTTTCCCCAGTAGTCCTACTCTTCCAGATCCTTTTTCCCATCCTATGACCACAAGCTTCCATGTGCATAGTCCCCAGTTACCCAGAAGGGCCCCTCATTTCCAATTCATCAAGAGCTGCATCTGAATAAGTTACGATCCTCTGTGAAGGTCCTCGGTGACGCAGGGAATTTTCTTTTTTACACAGAAGTAAGGTGTGGTAAGTTGACATCCCTACTCAATTTGTAGTCACCCTGAATATGAACTTTTATTTTAAATTCTTTTTTCCTCAAAAGCTACATAGTAGTTTCTTTCATGTAACTTTATATGATTTCTACCAAGAATAACATATATGCAAGGTATAATGAGTACCTACCTATTTTTCACACACCAAATAACATTATTTCTTGTCATGAGATGAGCTGATTAACAGGTGCATGCCTATGACATTAGCTTTAATATTATTCGTACCAGGTTGGCTCTGGCACATTTAAACTCAATATTAGGTAACACTCACGTTTACTAGCATCTGAGAGAAGTCTCGTAAAATCCAGAGGCAAACACGTTGGCAGCCATGTGACAGGTTCACACCAAGGAAGGAAACCCAACAGCTCTGACCAACAACGCGCAGGTCCCCTACTTATAGAAATGGACGTTCTCTGTCTCTCCCAACCCTCATGGGTCCTCTCTTTATGGAAAGCCCCAGCAAAGGCAGCCATGCACTCACAAAACAAGGAAAGCCAGCACAAGCCCGGCTTTTCCCTGTCCACGCAGACACACTCAGCACTAATGGGCTACATCTTACAACTTGCCACCTTTGTCCACTTTCTCACATTATGACTAAATTTAGGTTCCTCCAAAAGAGTTCAAAGACCCTTTCAAGCACAGATCATATTTTGGTCTCCTGGCACCTTACCTCTTTCACATGGGTGTGAAAGGACACTGACATGTCCAGTAGGATCTTTCGCTGCTCAACACGCCGAACGAAATCTTGAATCCGGTCTTCCAGCTGATGGGCAGCCTGATAAATCTCTTCGGGGTCACATTCCCCAGTCTGAGCCAGCTGTTCTGCTGCTTCCAGTAATTTATCCGCATTGGTGTATGTGTTCTGCACAAGAGAACATCCCAGAGAAACAGAAGGTAAATGAAAAGCAGACCAGCCAGGCTGGGCGCCATAATATATAGCAACACAGTCAATTTGTGATATTTTTGATCACTTACATGAATCAAACAGAAAAATATGATGGGGAGAGATGATTTTAGGAATTCTATGCAGAATCCCTTTCCCGCTGTTGTTTTAGATTGTTAAACTTTGAACCCCATATCAAAACCCTTGTATTGAAGGTAGCGATGGACTATCTGCAGGCAATTGCTGGCTGTCTTGTGACTCAGAGCTTTCAGATTTTTGCCAAAGTGGAGTAAGGAGACAGCCCCCAGCAACAAATGCCTGCTTCAGTTTTTTTTTCCAGTTTTATCACCAAGCAGAGAGTTCCAGTCTATGTCTTTCCGTATGATACAATACTTTACAATAATTCTCGAAGTACAAGTTAAAGGTTAAATTCCAAACAAACATAAGTTGCTATCCCTTTTCACACATTTCTACTTGTTGGTAATTCTGTGCTCATCTTCTTTCTACTTAAGGCTATATATTTTTTATTTTTCTGTTTTGTTTTCCAGCTTGCATGACAGTCTCACTCTATGGCCCAGGCTGGAGTGCAGTGGTGTGATCACAGCTCACTGCAGCCTTGAACTCCTGGGCTCAAGCAATCCTCCCACCTTAGCCTTCCAAGTAGCTGGAACCACAGACATGCGCTACCATGCCCAGCTAAATGTTGTATTTTTAGGAGAGACAGGGGTTTGCAATGTTGCCCAGGCTGGTCTCGAACTCCTGGGCTCAGATAATCCTCTCGTCTTGGCCTCCCAAAGTACCGGGATTACAGGCGTGAACCACTTTGCCTGGCCACATTTTTTGAGAAAAAGGAAATAATAACTATAATGGCTCTAAAATAGCCAGAGTTTTAAAGAGCTCAAAGTGTAAACACATGTCTAAAATACTCTAAAAATCACCTTAATTCCTAATAATCTGAGGCTGTAAGTGGGTTCCTCCAACAGGAAGGCATGCGAGAGCCCTGATGCTGTTACAGGAAGCTGCTGCAGAGGGGTCCACGGGTAGGAGGGGAGCCCCAGGAGAGGCTGGGGGATGCCAGGACAGGAAAGGAACGGAGCTCAGGCCTTCTAAGAAGGCCCGGGAAGTCAGCTTTTGGTTTCCCTTGAGAAACAAGGTGAATCCTTATCCTTCTCAGAGATGTAAGATGAGCAGGGAAGGCGTTTCATCAGTGAGGGTCTGAGCAGGATGTGAGGGCGTCATGTGGGGAGGGGTGGCCTCCAAGTTGGGAGACTGGTTACATTAGCAGAATGGAATTACACAAGTAAGCCAATACCTGAGGGATAATGGGAGCCAGGTTTCTCTATTTGAGAAAAGGGAGTTATAAATATAGCGAAGGAGAAAACTTGAGTGAACTCTTGGCATTGGGCTGGAATTGGAGCTATTCGCATGAATACATGGTTTTTAACAGACAGATGTGAATGCGCATATGTACACACACACACACACACACACAGGAGACAGATCTAAAAAGCAGCTTTCACCTATGGAACAATTCCTGACTGCTTTCCAGGGCTTCTCTCATCCAGGCCCTCCCCTCCTATGGCTGCCACCTGTGCCTCTAGGCACAAGAGTGGGCACTCCTGTGACCATGGTCAGCCATGAGCACCAACGGCTCTGCTGTGGAGGGTCTGCATGCACTCTTGCCTACAAAGGTTCTCTAGCCATCAGAGGCCGCACCTGCAGGTGGCTTCCTTCCAGGGAAGAAGGCTTGGAAGTCCCTGCTTACCCCCGGCTGAGCGTCACCTCGGAACCCCTGTGTCTCCATCTCTATCATGGGCACAACGGGGCCTCCATGCTGAATGAAGCTAACGGTGTAGCAAGCTGTACAGAGAACCCAGAGTGCCACAGACGCACATTTCTAAAGAGCTGAATCCTGTTTTCCTATGATCACCACTACAGTTTTAGAATCGTGGACTTCTCATATTTGGTAAGTGGATCTAAAGATGACAGAGCCTCCCAACAGCCAAGTATTACGTTTCTGAAAGCCTTCCCACCTCTATTCCAACAAGTAAAGATATTTTTTAAAATGTCCCAAAGAAACAAGTGCATTTCTGAATGATCTGAGACGTGAAACAGCCATCATTTATTTCCCTTTTAATCTTGTGCTTGAAGAACATGAGGCAGCACAAAAGGTGCCAGGGCTGGTGGGGCCTGTGTCAGCACTCGTGCCTCTGAAACCCCTGGCCAGGTTTTCCCGGGAACGAAACCTTCCCTGGGTCCTTCTGCAACTGGAGAACAGAGATTTCCTTGTGCTAGCATCAACCATACTCATCAGAAATGCTACCTTTATGGCACTTAACACTGTGCCTCACAAAAGCGGCAGGACATTACCTGATGTATCCAGGCAGGATACTACCTGATTTCCCATTTCACAGGCGAGGAAATCGAGGCACAGAGGGGTACAGTAACTTGTCCACCAAGTCAGTCAGCAGAGCTGGGATTGTTAAAACAACCAGTACCTAAGCCACAGTTCCTCACACAAGGGGAAACTGAGACACTGGACTAAAGTGGGAAGGATATCAGAGTCAGGGAGCATTTGAGAGACTGGGCTTCTCCTGTCCAACTCCTACTATCCTGTTCCTGAGGCATCTCATGCTAGACCCGTTTTCTGATCTGTGGTGTGTGGGTCATCCCTGCCATGGGGATTAAAAGGAACAAGGTAAGGCCAGGCCAGGGTGGGGGCCTAACTGGTGTCCTCTTTTTCTTGAGAACTTGGTAGGACTCAAGCAGACAAAAAGAGCCACTAGAAGGCAAAGGTGCATGAGACTTTGCTCTTCCTGCAATCCTTGGCTGCAGGGCTGTTTCTCACTGAAGATGACCAGGGGCTGTACTTAGAATTCAATGGAAAATAAGGGATTTGGGGAACTTAGAACAGATAGGAAAAAGAAGGAAATGAGCATTTGAGGCCTAAATACTTTCATTATATTTGCTTGGTTTAAAAGACAACAAAGTCTGCATATTGAAAACCTCCAAGGTATTTTATTAATACAGAAATGTAATCAGAAGAATGATGGGCCAGGACACCTACAGTGCAAATTAAAAGCCCCAGATAACTTAAATTATCACCTAAAAGGCACACAAATTCCCAGGGATCGTCTTTTCATCCGTGAAGGGAAAACACGGCATCCCAAGAGACAAGCTCACCGCCCCTGCAACATGTGTGCACAGGACAGAGTAAGCAGCACCACAAACACTAACTAACAATGGACCCAAGAAGTGCTGTGGATTTCTCTGGACACAGCAAAACACAGACAACTATCTATGTCTCTCACCATTTGACCGGACATACACTGTTGTGTAGTGTGGGAGTGGGAGGGTTTTAGCGAGGTGAAGTGGCCCGCGGGTGATACAACTCCAACATGCTCTGGTGCTGCTTTCCAGTGCTGCTGAGGATTGCAGGAAGAGCCAAGTCTCATTATTTTCCACTGGATTCCAAATACAGCCTCTGGCCGTCTTTAGTAAGAACTGGTCCTGCAGCTGAAGACTGCAGGAAGGGCAAAGTCGCAGGCGCATTTGCCTTCTAGCGGCTCTTGTCCCAAAACGTAAACACAAGGCTAGTACTCACCAAAAGATCTGAATAATCTGAATGATCGTACTGTTCTAGGCAAAGACAGCACCAGAAGCGCCTGCTGGGTGTCAGGCATTTCTACATGTATTCTCATCACAGCCACTCGGTGAAGGTAGGTGTTAGGTATCATTTTACAGCGAGGAAAACCGAGGCTCCGAGAGATGAAGTTTTCCACTGTCTTGCAATCAGAAAGCAGTGGAGTCATATTGGTAAATTTTAGAAGTATTTTTAATAAGGAAAAATTAGCAGATGAGAAGATTTGGTACCCTGTAAATACGTGCCAGTCTAAAGGAAATGCTTGATAGCAAATAATTTGCCCTGAATTTTCCACTAGTAATTTATTTTAAAAGATTAAAAACAATACATCTTATATTAGGAACCAAACTTACTGCAAAGCAACAGCCTATTTTGTACATATGCATGCTCTAACGGCTGTCACAAATCAGAATTTAGAGCATGCTACACGTGGGGACATTCTGTATGTCCATGTGTTATGGAGGCAGTTATCCTCCTTGCAAAAGATGAATGAGTTAAGTAATGACCAGGGAGTCACTGGTCTGCTTTTCTTTTAAAAATCAAGAATGAATTCAAGGTCTCCTGCTTTCCTAAATGACAAACTCTTTTATCCAAGAAGACAAGATAATTACGTGGCACATACGAAAAGCTGTTGACAGAAATGGCTTCCTGGATAATAACTTTGTGACAGGTTACATCTCTGAAAGATAATTTGAATCCAGGGGGATAGGCAGAAAAGAGCGAGGGTGGTTTAAGAATTCACAGAGCAGGTACTTAGGAAGGATGCTATGCCAAAGGTTTACTAATGATAGTAAAGATACCTTCTGTGCTCTCAAAACCAGATTCTTCCTTGAACCTGAGTTTTCTGGGCTTTACTGGCTGTTTTAATCATAACTTTTAAAATCTAAAACAGGAACATTAACATGAAAGAGTATCTTCCTGACAGTTATTTGCAAAAAGCTTCGCATGAAAAGTATTTTTTATTTCTTTTTTTACACTAGCCCATGAAAATGCACGATGGCTATTCACACCACACATACACATCAATTAGCATGGATTCATTCAACAGGATAGAGCTACTCACAATCACTGTACAAAATTAAGGAATGGACCTTCAAATTAGTCACGAGGAAGTTCTTGACTCTGCAAAACTGCATGCAAAATGGATCCAAGTGCTTCCTGAGGTGACTGCAGCCGTGTCTAAAACAAATTCTGAAACCCAGGGCCCCTGCAGCTAGGTCTTGTGTCTGCAGAAGTTACACTGTATGACTCGCTTCCACCACCTAAACATGAGGTTCGAATTTTGGGTTCCTCCTTCTCAGAACACCAGAACTGTTCTATATAATAAATCTGTATTTAGTACATTTTTAAATGAATTCAACCATAACATTTCACCACTTCCTTTCTGAATCTCTGCTGTGTTACTTCATCAAGCCACAACTCACTAGTTTAAAGAAGTTGACTATAAGAAAAATCTTATTAAATAAATTACTGGGCTTATTTTTCAGATCAGAAAGTTAACCTTAGAAAGGTTAAGCGACTTGTCCAAAGTCAGGCGGCCAGTGCTCAAACCCCACAAATCCCAAATTCGGAACACACTGGACTCCCGGCTCCTGTTTCCTAAGCCCACACATTTAAAGAAATGCAAACAGAACAAGTAAGGCTTAGCCTACTACTATAGAAACGCAGAAGGAACTGTTATTTCCTGATTATAAACTGGAATTTCACAAAGTAGTCAAAAGGCACTGGTATAATAAACAAGACAAAAACACCCAAGCCACATTTCTGTTCCAAGAACATCGTATTTTGGAAAGGGTCAACTTACCAAATCATGTTTCTGCCGAGGCAATGACAACTTCACTCTGAAATCGGAGCCTTTACCTCATCTGAGGTGTCAAACACATCGAGCTAATGCTAACTTATCTCAAATGTGGTTAAAACTGTAATCCAAAATCAACCACACGGGTATTTATGGGATAAAATAATAGAAGCCATTGTTTTACCTGTGCCACTTCTTCAAAATCTTCATGACGTTTCTGCAATGCTCTGGCCCGATGAAGAGATTTCCCCACACCTGTATGTTTGCTCAGAAATGCTTCTCCGTGGTTCTCGATCCAGTCTAGCACCTACAATGAAATACAGGTACATATGCCATAAAAACAATGTCCTGCCATGTTCAATGTTTAAGGTTATCCAATGAAGACCCCTTCTGTTGTCAAAACTCTGTAAGAAACAAGAAGCAAACGAGAAAAAAAAAAATGGGAAGAAGTAATTGGATACTAATTTAACACACTCGATAATTACAAGCTGATAATTACATCAGCTTTCCCAGCAGGACTTTAATCATCTCTTACATTAAAAGTGTAAATCTTTCTATGTATAAACGTTGCATGCAATAATGATTAAATTAAATCTCAACTTATCTATGCACCACTGGGCCACCAAACTGACTGGGTATTGTATAAGACAGTGATTAGGAAGTCACACAGGGCCAATTTAACTTAGCAATTTTATAAGGCTTAAAGCTACACTACTAAGGCAATTCAAGTTTAACTACAGAGTCATTTTTTTTCCATCTCTTCTTTAGAAGACTCAAACACATGAAGTAAAACCTAACACTTACATGCCTCAGTCTTGAGCTTGGATAATTTATTCTTTAAACTAAGATGCTGCAAAAGCTAATAAGCATTTCATGAATTTAATTACTTAAAAGTTCTTGCTAGGTGAAATCCACCACACTAAAGAAAAAGTAAAAGCAAAGCAGTATAATCTGATGTTTTAAACTTCGTAGTTGGAACTGAGTAGTTCATTGGGTCTCATACTTAAATCACAAAACGCTGACAATATCTAACAAACTAGAGTTGAGCTGTGAACAATATGGGTTTGAAATACACAGGTCCACTTTTATGTGGTTTTAAAAAATAAGTACAGTCGGCTCTCCGTACAGAAGGGTTCCGCATCCACAACCAAATGTGGACTGAAACTACAGTATTTGCAGAACGTGAAGCCCACATATACAGAGGACCAAATGCAGGACTTAGGCACCCATAGATTTTGGTATATGTGGGCGATCATGCAGACACTGAGGGACAACTGCATTTACGCTTTATCAAATGCCCACTTTGTCCTCTTTGATGGATAGGAGATAACCAGCAAAAAACTAAGTCAGTGATGTCTTTAGCTAAAAACTAAAAACTTTAATAAAAGATTTTAAATATTTAAACATATTTGTTAACGCACAGCTATAGTATTGAAGGTTCACTCATACTTCGCATGTTGTAACTCTGGTGCTCTCTTTGTCCATTCAGCCTGCTCTAACAAAACACCTTAGACTGAGTAATTTATAAACAACAGAAATGTAGGGCTTCATAGTCTGGACACTATGAAGTCCCAGATCAAGGAGCCAGGAGACTCAGTGACTGGTGAAGGCTTGTTCCTCGTTGAAGGTACCTTCTATGTGTCCTCACATGGAGGAAGGGGCAAACAAGCTCTCTCAGGCCTCTTTTATAAGGGCACTAATGCTATTCACAAGGGTGAAGCCCTCATGGCCTAATTCCCTCCCGGAAACCCCACCTCTTCTGAAGTATATTTCAACATGAATTTGGGGGGACACAAACATTCAGACGATGCAGATCAAAAAGACCTTGGACTAAAGAACAAATAGGCACACACAGCAAAGACAGTGGTCTAGGGGGCAATCTGGGAAGCCAACCAGCCATGGCTCTGCTAATGGCAAAATAAAAGGGGCTTAGCTTGTGGTTCCTTACCCTTGATCAACTGTACTGTAGAGAGATCAGCCATGTTCATAGACATAGGGGAAAAAAAGCAGCAGCTGGTGAGGATCAGAGCCTGACATGTTCTTCATTGCTCCAAACCACTGACCTTCACACCTGAGGGCCTGGCAGAGGGTCCTTTCTGCTCAGGGTCTAGCAAAGTTAGTATTACAGGTAAATTGCAGACCTTAACAAACCTCTCGTGGTCCTCTGTACAGACCCTTCTAGAACTGGCAGGCACTGAAATCAGACGTGTGGGAGGTGTGGGGTGGGGGTGGAGGCCGAGCCTGGTCTCATTTCCACCCCTCCATTTCCAGCCCCCCTATACAGAGACATAGAATTTAGCTGTGTGCTCTTGGGCAAGTTCCTTATTCCTTCTCAGCTTCAGGTTCCTTACCTGCCCAGTGGTGACAGTCACAGGTAGTTGTCAGCATTCGATGACCTCTATGTCAAGCATCTTAATGCCAGTGTGGCAAATGGCATCCCCGCCTATAACCAGAACTCATGGCAAGCTTCCATCTCATTTCAAGCTCCTGACGGCACAGGCTGTACATATTCCATTTTAACTAATGTATTCGGTACATTATTTTAACTAGAGTATTGAGTGCATTGTTTTAACTAGCGTATTGAGCACATTATTTTAACTCCTGTATTGAGCGCATTGTTTTAACTCACTATTGAGCACACTAGTGTATTCAGCACATTGTTTTAAATAGCATATTGGGTGCATTGTTTTAACTAGTGCATTGAGTGCACATTACTTTAACGAGTGCATTGTTTTAACAAGCGTATTCAGTGCATTGTTTTAACTAGTGTATTGAGCACATTGTTTTAACTAGCGTATTGAGCTCATTGTTTTAAGTAGTGCATTGTTTTAACTTGCACATTGTTTTAACGTATTGAGTGCACATTACTTTAACTCATGTATTGAGCGCATTGTTTTAACTCGTGTATTGAGTGCTTTGTTTTAACTAGCGTATTGGGCGTGCACTTTAACTTGTGGATTGAGCGCATTGTTTTAACTAGTGTATTGACTGCATTGTTTTAACTAGTGTATTGAGCACATTATTTTAACTCATGCATTGAGTATATTATTTTAACTCATGTATTTAGTACATTATTTTTCTTTCTTGGGATTAAAAAGAGAGTCCTATAAGGTATTGCTACATTCACCACCTGATTTCCAGGCAAAGCGTTGCTGAGTTGTTTGTCCCACAGTCTTTTATATTATAAAACACAGGTCCATTCCACGGCTAAAGAAATGTCTCAAGGACAACTTCTGGACCTCTCGGCCTTCAGAATGGATACATTTAATGGAATGTGCTCCTGGGCATGAGGCCAAACCATGCAAAAGAGAAGTATCAAATATTTCTAGCTTGAAAAGAATTTAGAGGTACATAAGTAACACCTCTGCTACAGTTCACCTGCCTGTAAGATCTACAGGAGGGCTAAGGAGACTTTTTTAAAATTATATAATATATTCAGTATATTACTCAACTTACGTAAAGAGAAAAATTAAGTCACCAATAAGCAGCAAACCTGATGATTATTGGAAAGTCCATAGAGACTTGAAATAAGGGCACAATTTCAAAAAATAAAAGATAAACATTATTTGGTAGAAAGGGCCAGAGGAAGCAAAATACAACATTTTTAAATTAATAAAAATTTGTTTCTGGCCAGGCGCGGTGGCTCACACCTATAATCCCAGCACTTTGGGAGGCCAAGGTGGGCAGATCACCTGAGGTCAGGAGTTTGAGACCCGCCTGGTCAACATGGTGAAACCCTGTCTCTACTAAAAATACAAAATTAGCCGGGCGTGGTGGTGCACACCTGTAATCCCAGCTACTTGGGAGGCTGAGGCAGGAGAATCGCTTGAACCTGGGAGGCAGAGATTGCAGTGAGCTGAGATCATGCCATTGCACTCCAGCCTGGGCTACAACAGCAAAACTCCATCTCAACAACAACAACAACAAAATAAAAATAAAAAAGAAATTTGTTTCCAAGTATTTTAGGAAGTTTTAAGTTGGAAATAAAAGCTGCTATAAACCAACCACTCAGGATTATAATGGGCATTTTTCTTTTAACAGTGATTCCTGCTCCCTCTCCCTCTCCCTCTCCCTCCCCCTCCCCCTCCCCTTCCCCACGGTCTCCCTCTCTTTCCACGGTCTCTCTCTCATGCGGAGCCGAAGCTGGACTGTACTGCTGCCAACTCGGCTCACTGCAACCTCCCTGCCTGATTCTCCTGCCTCAGCCTGCCGAGTGCCTGCGATTGCAGGCACACGCCGCCACGCCTGACTGGTTTTGGTGGAGACGGGGTTTCACTGTGTTGGCGGGGCCGGTCTCCAGCCCCTAACCCCGAGTGATCCGCCAGCCTCAGCCTCCCGAGGTGCCGGGATTGCAGACGGAGTCTCGTTCACTCAGTGCTCAATGGTGCCCAGGCTGGAGTGCAGTGGCGTGATCTCGGCTCGCTACAACCTCCACCTCCCAGCCGCCTGCCTTGGCCTCCCAAAGTGCCGAGATTGCAGCCTCTGCCTGGCCGCCACCCCGTCTGGGAAGTGAGGAGTGTCTCTGCCTGGCCGCCCATCGTCTGGGATGTGAGGAGCCCCTCTGCCTGGCTGCCCAGTCTGGAAAGTGAGGAGCGTCTCCGCCCGGCCGCCATCCCATCTGGGAAGTGAGGAGCGCCTCTTCCCGGCTGCCATCACATCTAGAAAGTGAGGAGCGTCTCTGCCCAGCCGCCCATTGTCTGAGATGTGGGGAGCGCCTCTGCCCTGCCGCCCCATCTGGGATGTGAGGAGCACCTCTGCCCGGCCGCGACCCTGTCTGGGAGGTGAGGAGCGTCTCTGCCTGGCTGCCCCGTCTGAGAAGTGAGGAGACCCCCTGCCTGGCAACCACCCCGTCTGAGAAGTGAGGAGCCCCTCTGCCCAGCAGCCGCCCCATCTGAGAAGTGAGGAGCCTCTCCGCCCGGCAGCCACCCCATCTGGGAAGTGAGAAGCGTCTCCGCCCGGCAGCCACCCCGTCCGGGAGGTAGGGGGGTCAGCCCCCTGCCCAGCCAGCCGCCCCGTCCGGGAGGGAGGTGGGGGGGTCAGCCCCCCACCCGGGAGGGAGGTGGGGGGGGGTCAGCCCCCCCACCCGGCCAGCCACCCCATCCGGGAGGTGAGGGGCGCCTCTGCCCGGCCGCCCCTACTGGGAAGTGAGGAGCCCCTCTGCCCAGCCAGCCGCCCCGTCCGGTAGGGAGGTGGGGGGGTCAGCCCCCTGCCCGGCCAGCCGCCCCGTCCGGGAGGTGAGGGGCGCCTCTGCCCGGCTGCCCCTACTGGGAAGTGAGGAGCCCCTCTGCCCGGCCACCACCCCGTCTGGGAGGTGTACCCAACAGCTCATTGAGAACAGGCCAGGATGACAATGGCGGCTTTGTGGAATAGAAAGGCGGGAAAGGTGGGGAAAAGATTGAGAAATCGGATGGTTGCCGTGTCTGTGTAGAAAGAAGTAGACATGGGAGACTTTTCATTTTGTTCTGTACTAAGAAAAATTCTTCTGCCTTGGGATCCTGTTGATCTGTGACCTTACCCCCAACCCTGTGCTCTCTGAAACATGTGCTGTGTCCACTCAGGGTTAAATGGATTAAGGGTGGTGCAAGATGTGCTTTGTTAAACAGATGCTTGAAGGCAGCATGCTCGTTAAGAGTCATCACCACTCCCTAATCTCAAGTACCCAGGGACACAAACACTGCGGAAGGCCGCAGGGTCCTCTGCCTAGGAAAACCAGAGACCTTTGTTCACTTGTTTATCTGCTGACCTTCCCTCCACTATTGTCCCATGACCCTGCCAAATCCCCCTCTGTGAGAAACACCCAAGAATTATCAATAAAAAATAAATTAAAAAAAAAAAAAGAAGAAAACACTTTGGTAGAAAATAAAAAGATCTGTTTTGGGTAACAGTGATTCCTTCAGACAGAAATGTAAATACCAGGTGAAATTGTATTTCCAATAAACATGAAAATAATTCAAAGGAATATGTACAAATTCCAATAATAATTTCCACTTTTAAAATAATAATAAATAATTGCAGACAGCTATGAAATCCAGCTAATATTCAAAACCAAACTCCCCATGAGGCTGTTGATTCTAAGTATGGGTAGATTACTCAGATTACCCAGTGATCCTGAGTCAATATACCTGGTCTAAGTAACATTTTAAAGACACGCTTGTGAAATCTTCCCATTTAAAACATACTAAGATAAGCAAATTACAGGCCTTTATCTATCCAGTCCAGCCAGCTGCACCTCCGCCCCCTTCCCAGACAGTCCTGTTATCTGTTTGCTCTGTGTCCTCAACTCCACAGACAATAAGGCTGGCCTGGGGCTTGCTGCTTCCCTTCCAGATGAAAAACACAAAAGCTGATCCCTTCCCATGGCTACTCTGCACAGAGGCAGAAGAGTAAAGCTGGAGACCACCACCTTCCTCTCTGTTCAGAGGGTGTGGTGTGGGCTCATTCCTCAGTACACCAGTGCCCTCTAATGGACAAAACAACAGTCCCAAGGTCACGGTTGTTCCAAAGTGGACCGCCCACACTTGAAACAGCTACCATCGCTCAGCACCTAAGTCAAATGTCAGAGGGCAGAAAGCTGTTCAGAATGTTTAGCTTAACTCCCTGTTTGTAATGAAAAGGAAACCAAGGTCCTAATTGCAAGACTGAACGTGATGGTGGCATGATTACGGTCATTTGACTAGCAATCATCTCGCTATCTGAGCACCTGCTGTGGAAGCAGCCCCTGACCTAAGGCTGTGTGTGCGGTGAGCCATCCATCCTCACAGTGAGCCAGGGGTAGGGCGATCCCTATCCTCTTACAGATGAAGACACAGGCAGGGCCCGTGGAAGCAGCCCCTGACCTAAGGCTGTGTGTGCGGTGAGCCATCCATCCTCACAGTGAGCCAGTGGTAGGGCGATCCCTATCCTCTTACAGATGAAGACACAGGCAGGGCCCTCTGTGACTTTATGGGAAAGCCTGAGTGTGCACTAGAAGCCAGGATGCCTGCCTCAGGGCTCATCCTCCCGTCTACACTGCTTCTGCCCTGACATACAGGTGAGATGAAAAAGGAAAGAGCTCTGCTTTTGTTTCAGAATGGTTCAGGCTATTGGGTAAGTAACCTCTTAGGAAATGACGCTGTCACAACGCTCAGCAAAACTGAGTTAGGGTAAATCAGCGAATAGTTACCAACCCTTGATTAGATGCGACAGGAACTGGCCACAGGTAATGCTTCCTGAGGCCCGCTGCAGAGTTCTGGCATCCTGTATAACCTATTTGTAAAATTATTTTCTGTGGTAGGTCCCTACTATCTAATACTCAGTATTTGTGGTCTTGTAGAGTATTTACGGATTCCTCTTTCTCAGTAATTACTATTTAAAAATTTGTTTAAAAATTTCTCTCTCTCTCTTTCTCTCTCTGCTGTGGTTTGTTTGGCCCCGCCAAGTCCCACACTGCAATATGATATCCAGTGTCGGAAGTGGGACCTACTGGGAGGTGTTCCAGTCATGGGGGCAGATCCCTCATCAGTGCCCTGATACCACCTCAAGGGAGGGAGTGAGTCTAACTCTTAGTTCCTGCAAGAGCTCATTGCTGAAAAGAGCCCAGCACCTCCCTCCTTTTTCTCTTGCTTCTCTCTCGCTGTGTGTTCTGTACACGCAGCTCTGGCTCCCCTTTGCCTTCCATGCTGAGTGGAAGCAGCCTGAGGCCTCCTCAGAAGCACATGCTGGTGCCATGCTTCTTGTACAGCCTGCAGAACCGTGAGCCAAATAAACCTGTTTTCTTTAGAAATTACCCAGACTCAGGTATTCCTTTATAGCAACACAGACTAAGAAACACATACTAAACCCTCATCAAACAGGAGAGTATTTCAAAGCCTACCTCACAACAACATACGATGTGAAAACCAATGTAAATGATATTTTCCCTTTGAAATGCAGAGGTGTTGATTGCAAATACTTCCTAGAATGGTTTTCTATCATGGTCATGCATCGCACCATTGCCATCAGCTCCATTTATTGAATGACTGTTCTATGCTCTGCTTGGGAGGGCAATACAGTTCCATGATCTCAACCACAGAAAGCTCTGAAATTCCAAATATTTTTCAAAACTTGGTTCTAAAAATTCATCCGTCAATAAAACCTAACCTGAGGGTACTTACATAGTCTTTACCGAGTACTTAATAAGTGCAAGTCCTTGAACATTCAGCTATAGAAATAGCCATGCATTTGATTATGGGGGGCTGTCCAGATGCCACTAGAAGTGTTAGTATTGTACACTGTGTTACTTTTCTAATCTTTGAGAAATTCCGAATTCTGAATCACAAATAAAAGCTACAAATAAAAAGAGAGCAGACTTTTATCATTATTTCTATTAATCAAGAAATTGAGGCTCGGATAAGTAACCTGCCCAAGAAAAGAGATTCAAATGGAGGTCTTCTCAACTCCAAGCTCACTACATTCCACTTCAGTTTGTAAATACTGTCTTTAAAATATTTCTAAAACTAGAGTTTCATCTCTAGAATTGCTACTTGAAAAACTACATAATACATCTGACATAAAGCAACCAAGAACATACTAAGCTAGTTTGTTTTTACAGGTAATTCTGGATCCAAAGAGCACACAGAGAAAATAGATAATCATCTGTCAACTGCAGCCACTGTTCTCAAGATACAATACATAATGAATTCGTGTGTTTTAAGTCAAAACAATGAGAACCCCTTCTAAGTCACATCTTACGCACACAAAAATGAAAATAAGCTCCTCTGATTCTATAATCCATTTAAAGAATACAAGAAACAAATGAAAAGCAAAGGTAAATCTAAAATACTCTGAATTTGTTCTTTTTTATACAAAGTCAGATTTTTTTTCCAGTTGCAAAATAAAGATTTCCTCCCTGCCAGCCCACATTCTCTATAAAACCAAAATTAACAACCTGGTTCCATTTATTTTAGTTACTCAGTCACTGTCTTTTATTTAAATCGCTGGGGAAACTGATAGAGAAATGAACATATTACATTCTGAGCTTTCTGGACTATCAAATCAATGGTATTTTAGGGATATACAACAAAAGATGACTCATTGACTAAGCAACATCATTTCAGATCGGTTAAACCAAAGTAGGTGGCCATAAAGGAAGACTTTCACGTAGATAATGTTAATTTTTATTAAAGGCTGGTGTTTGGCAGTGCTGTAAGGATAGTCAATATTATGCTACTAATGAAATTTACTTACAAAGTAAAAATCACAAATGAAGGAATCCTTCTGAGTTTAAATTACTGGAATTCATATACTCATCCTGCGTTAGTCTAGCTCACACTTTCTTTCCTAGTGCTCTGGCGTACTTTACTCATGAAATCACTGGTCTTATTTTTCCCTCTCCCACGGAGGCCAAGCTCAGGAAGACCCCAGACCGCATTATTCACCCCCAGCTGTCTAATCACCATGCGGCGAAGCAAGGGAGGCCTGAGATAGCTGAGTGGGCTGGAGAGTGGTCATGGGAGCTCCTTTTCCCTTTCCATTGATTCCCTCCTAAAGGACTAAACTCCTATCTCTCTCTCTCTGTTCTTAAGCGGCTGTTTTCCTTCATGGTCACGGGCAATTGCAGCTTCTAGGAAAGCCTGTTCCCTGTGACTAAAAGCACCACTCAAAGATTCTTTCTTCAGTATCACGTTGATTTTACTCTTTGCTTAGCTTAGAAGGTAGGCATCCTCCTCAGACCCAGAGAGGTGACACAGAAAAAACACCAAGAGGTTCTCGGTGCTTCTGCCAAGCCATTCGACTTTTCCAAGGCTTGCTTTTATTACCTGGAAAATGAGGGGGCTCCAGCTTCAAATTCTATTGGGTGTGAGACTACTTTTAAAAGTGAAATAAAACAGACACAGAATTCAACACACATTTGTGGGCTTTGGGGACCAGGGGAAGAATGGGAACTTTTGAGGTCTAGCATTCACCACGGACTGACATTGAAGATGTTTTAGATGAGGGGTGTGTGGGAGGGAGCCAGCCCTTTCCCCAGCCTTTGTCCTCTCACTGTTAAATCTGCAGCTCCATCCTGGCTGTGGTTCCTATGATGGCTGGATTCCAGTCCCACCTCCTCTGTGCTCACTACTGCAGAAGGTTAATTAGGAGCTGGCTCCAGACCCACCAGGAAGATCAGCAGGTGGCCTCTACCTGCGCCCAGTAGTTCCCAATCCAAAACCAAGCCTGTGCCTCCACTCAGCACTCCCTAATTCTAATAGAGAACTCAGAGAAGATGGCAATCCTGTAGCCATTCTAATTAAGAGACACAATCAAAACTGCGAGTGCTGGAGTGTAAACAGAAGCAAGTGTTAAACAGCTAGGGATATATGATTCTGACGACTGGAATCAGAAAACTCCCTCCTGACTCAATGAACAGATGACAAGGGAGTTCAGGAACTCAAACTTCACTTAAAAGCTAGGTCTAGTGTAGGTGATGCTAAACCTAGAGCTCCTGAGTCAGGCTTCCTGCAGAGCTGGCTTTTGCAGGCCGAAGAAATAGGCTGGGGCCTGAGGCAAATCTGTGAAATTACTTCTCTATAATAGACCTGGGATGTGTTGCTTTGCCTCTTAGGCATATGCCAACTTCCCTCCTCCAGCTGGAATTCAGCATAAAAGACCCTCATTTTGCATTCAAATGACCAAAATCCTCATGAGAGATCTCACACTTCCAAAATTCCCATGCACTGAAATTATCACTTCCTTCCTTGGACACCCCTAGTTCCCCAACATCAATCAAAGATTCCATTCCTTCAGGCAGATCTCCCAGATATAAGACCAACCCTCCCCCATTTTAAAAGAAATGAAGCAACTTTTAACCCCAAAGAATCTTTAATTAGCAAAATTGGGGAATTCCTTAAATTCCTTCAACTATTCATTCATTCAACAAATACTGACATCTGCTCTTCCAGACACTTGGGAAACACCAGTGAATGAAACACTGATGGCTGTCTCTGTGGTCCTCACGTTCTTACTCTCCAAGACTTACTCACCCATGACTTGCAGGGGCGTTGTATTAGTCTGTGCTCACGCTGCTAATAAAGACGTATCCAAGACTAGGTAATTTACAAAGGAAAAACATTTAATGGAGTCACAGATCAGCATGGCTAGGGAGGCCTAACAATCATGGTGGAAGGCAAAGGAGAAGCAAAGGCATGTCTTACATGGCAGCAGGCAAGAGGGCTTGTGTAGGGGAACTCCCATTTATAAAACCATCAGATTTCACAAGACTTATTCACTATCACGAGAACAGTACAGGGAAGACCCGCCCCCATGATTCAATTACCTCTCACTGGGTCCCTCCCATGACAAGTGGGAATTATGGGAACTATAATTCAAGATGAGATTTGGGTGGGGTCACAGCCAAACCATATCAGGAGTCCACATGGGAACCTAACCAGGTTCCTGGCCTTTAGGTTCACTCCTGCTATCCACCCTCCACTGCCTACAGCATCAAGTTAAAAGGCACAGAATAGGAGATCCTTCGGGCTTTGAACTCTATGAGGTGAAATGGGTAAAGTTCAATGGGCCAGCTGTGAGCATGCAGAGAGGAAAGACACATACATGGCAGTGAGCACCCACAAAGCACCAAGATGAGCTTGGTGCTGTTCAGAAGTCACACACAGCCCTTGCACCATGCACTGGCATTCGGCGCAGGTAAGCATGAGCTCCTTCAACAGGGGCCCAAAACCCTCATCGTGGGGGCCACGCTTTCTGTGCCTGACCCCATGTTACCCTGCTGGCACCAGCCCCACCTCATACCTCCCCATCCACACTAGGCACTTGCCGCTCCTTGGATGGGTCCTGCCTCTTCTGTCCTACTCTTGCTGGAATTCCCATTGCCCACTCCTCAATCTACTGACCTTCTCCTCATCCTTCAAACAGCTGCTCAAACTCCACCTCTTCCACGAAGATATTCCTAGTAGCCCTCAATATGATAGCTGCTACTTGCCCCTCTACTATAGGACCTTTCATTTTTCCTTGTGCATTAGACCCTTGACGTTTGAGAAGAATTCAGAAAAAGCTCTCAGGAACACCCAAATTTGCACAAATCACTGAAGTGTAGATATGCCCCATCAAAATGTGTATGCTGCAAGGCAATCAGACACCACAGAAGAGGTCGCAAGTTTCATTCACCCCTCACTCCTGATAGCACCTTGACAAGGAGGATTCAAATTTATGCCTTAGCAAATTATACTCCACAATAACCAAAGACATGAGTGTTGCAGATGAGCCTGGCACAGTCAAATTTAGTAGACTACAAAACTATCTGCTAAAAATAATATGCTCTTATCAGATTATAAATTCCTTGAGAAAAGGAACTTGGACCCTGTCAACATATTTATCCCTGAAACTTTCAGAGCATCGCACATTCAATTAAGGTATTTTGGAAAGAGAAAAAAAGAATAAAGACTGGACAAGAAGAATTTAGAGTGGACTAGGTTTGCCTGATCATTTTTAAAAGAATATTAATTAAAAAATGGTCCAACATGGCCCTGGAGGGTCCTGCCAAGAGACACTTGGAAGGGGGTGGCGCTCACACATGAAGGGCTGCGGGGGAAACGGGGGTTTTGCAGAAGGCATCCCTGCTGAGGGGCTTCCTCTAGGGGACTCAGTAGGCTTCAGGAAAGCAAACCTATGGGGCCACTCACTGCTCCTGACATGCTAGAGTAACTGAATCTCAACAATCCAAGAAGAGCCACGCCAGCCGAACAGCTGAGGCAGAAAAACAAGTCTGATGGCATCCTCTTTGGACTACTACTACCCATCTGAACAGGTAAAGCAAAAATGAGTTACCTTCCTAGAGAAAACTAAAGCATACTCTAAACTAGAAAACAGTGTGTAGCAGTAACACAGCTATTCATTTATTCATTCATTCAACCAAACCTTCGCTGAGAGTTACTCTGATAATAAACATAAGGCAATGGAGAGATGTATATTATCTGATCATTAGGAAATGTGATAAAAAATTTCCATTTTCTTTTTAAGTGAACAATGGCAAAGGCAGCCAGCATGTGCATCTGGGAAAGTCCTCAGCAGGTCTTCCCAATTCCCCGCCCAGCTCTAAATTGGAAGCACGGTAAGTGTGCTACACACAGCAGCTTCAACCACCTTTCCCGCCACGCCTGACTACCATCCAAAATGCCTTCTACACAGAAGTTATGAATTGGCCCCCGTTTATTAAGAGGGGAAAAAATTAACCTTGAAACCAAAATTAACCATGTTTTACAAACCAAACTCCCTCTGTCATCCTTCCCCATTCAGTTCCTCAGGGCCCACTAATAGACATATTTGCTCCTTCAAATATTTTTCAACAGACAAGCATTTACTCCTCTGGGGTTACTTTCATAAAACTGTAATCATTCCATGCCTCGCCTATTGTTCAGTAACTTGCTCTTCCTTTTTCTCAATGTACTTACAGGTGCTTTTGCATCACTCAAAACAATCAAATGAAAACCAATGTCGTGTCTCTAACTGGCTTACTATGTTTTTATGGATTTCGGTTACTACTGTCTTTACAAATTTATCTTCTGCTGGTAACGTCCTTCTAAAGTACTACTATTTTTCTTTCATTTATTCTTGACTTGCCTCTCCTACTCTATGCTTAATATGGCAAAAACTTCCCTATGTGTCATTAATTCCTTGAGTTTCAGAAACACGTTTTTGGTTTTGACATCCTATTGTCGCAGTATTTACTTTGATTAATCTTACCAGCCTCACTCTTTACCTCACAAGTCAAAGCCTACAGAGCAATTTCCTGTTCACACAACAAGTCCAGACCATTCCAGATCATTCATCAACAAAAATATTTACCTTAATAAGCAATATCTATTTTCTATAGATTGCTAACAGGACCATATATGCATTATGTGTATTGCAAAAAACACTTTCTCCTGCTGACATCCAAGCCAATATGCTGTTTGAGAGGGGGAAAAAAGCTAGCTTAAAGAACTGGCCTCATAATTATAATTACCTTTCTACATGTTTGCTGTTTTTAAATTCAAGCACATTAAGTATTTGGCACCAAATTAGATGGCCAGATTCAGCCTATTCCCAAGGGCTTCCTTACCTTGTGCCCTTTTCTAACCTAAGCATGAGGTGAGAGAAAGAAGAGCCATGAGAAATGGGGCGTGGGGGGAAAGGAGGGGGTGCCCTTGCTGCTGCTGCCTCGGAAGAGTTAATGAGGCCCCCTATTGGGAAGTGCATCAGTCCACGGATGTGGAATTATGCTCAACCTAAGGGATACAAGGAATGTGGGGAATTTTTCAACAATTAGATTTAAACTCCAACATTTCATGGTTTGTAGAAGTTTTTGGACAATTCAAAAACACAATTATTCATGATTTCATTCCCACAATGTCTGTCCTCTCAATCCCTCTTCACCACTGGCTCCAGCCTCTTCTTTCCTGCACTGTATTCTTTCTCTGGCAATTATCTTCTTGGACTAAAACAACATTGCTAAGAAGCATGAATAATAACAAAATGATCATTTCTGAAGCACTCTGTATATGTAACCTTCAGAGAACTCAAAAAATAAAATTAGAATCAAAGCACGGTATATGAAAATTAAAAATTACAGGGCCATTCAGTCTTTTTTTTTTTTTTGAGATGGAGTCTTGCTCTGTCACCCAGGATGAAGTGGAGTTGTGTGATCTTGGTTCACTGCAACCTCCGCCTCCTGGGTTCAAGCAATTCTCCTGCCTCAGCCTTCCAAATAGCTGGGATTACAGGCATGCGCCACCACACCTGGCTAATTTTTGTATTCTGAGTAGAGACACGGTTTCACCATGTTGGGCAGGCTCGTCTTGAATTCCTGACCTCAGGTGATCCACCCCCCTCGGCCTCCTAAAGTGCTGGGATTACAGGCGTGAGCTACCTCGCCTGGCCTGATTTTTGTATTTTTAATAGAGACAGGGTTTCACCATGTTGGCCAGGCTGGTCTCAAACTCCTGGCGTCAAGCGATCTGCCACCTCAGCCTCCCAAAGTGCTGGGATTATAGGCGTGAGCCACCGCACCTGGCCCATTCAACGTCTTTTGAATTTCCCAGATTCACATGAAGTGAAGAATGATGAGAATGATGGTGAATGACATACAGAGAATCTCAGTCTCATCAGAACACAGGGCGACTCTCCAAATTCCCAGCCCATTCAGCAGAAAACTCACTCACCTTCACATGACACTCAGGGAGATGGAAACCTGAGATCCTGAGAGTGGCTCTACTGCAGGCTTATCACGGCGGTTCCCAGCCAACTTCCTGAGGCCATGGGCTACCCTGCATACTCCAGGATTCCTCCTCCCCAGAGGTGACACCTCATTCATTCCCTTGTCTTTCCCTCTATTTGGGGGCAAGGACATGGCTATCATCTTATTTATCCCTAAAGCTATGTCATATTTTACTCCCATAGCTTTAATCCTTAAAACTCTTATTCTATAATAAGGAAGCAAAACAATGGGGAACTGGACTTATTCTTATTTTTGTTTCTCTAAAACAAAAGAGATGTCAACCGCTTAGAAATGAATAGTCATAAAAGTCTACTTTTCGTCAACAAGATAACTAATTATAATGCACCTACTGTGCACCATGGACTGCACTACCTACCACGTGGGAAGTGAAGCATGACCACCTCACTGTTTACACAGTTGGAAAAGCAGACAAGTGTTAGCTAAATTATAACAATACACTGGTGTGAGCACACCAGCATTATTGTCACAAATAAATATAAATGAGAATGATCCAATTCTAGAAGAAAACTTCCCAGTGTAGGCCCCACATCCTCTCCTGGGTTCTGTGCACAGGAGCTACTGGCTGACAGCAGCCTGAACACGCGTTCTTAAGCCCAGTTTTCACTTACATTCAACAAAAAAGCTCCTCTCCTTATCTTCTAGTCATCACTCCTTAAGCACAGATCTTCCCAATATGATGATGTATTCCAACTCTACTCAACACAAGCCATTTCCCATGCAGAAGGGCATGAGGCGAAACTGACCTGCTGAACGTCCTGCTGGAAAACACACAGCTGCAGCCTCTGATGCAGCCGGACCTTGCGGTGTTGCCAGATGTTCTCAAGCTGCCGCTGGTGGTGCAGCACCTCGTGGATGACATCCAGGACATGGTGCACGGCCTTGGAGTAGTTGGCAGAGGCTGTCAGGGAATCGGAGCTGCCGGGAGTCAAGGGCCGCTGGAGCTTGTCAAGGAGCGACTTCCCATCTTGGCTCACCTGCCCACAAAAGAAATGAGTGATTCTTCACGATCTGAGGTTTGGCCTAGGCTGTGCCACAGATGCTGTCCTTGGATACATGTGTGTGCACATACGGGCACACACGTACATGTACACACATTACACACATGCCCAGACATTCATTCACACACCACAGTTTTACTCAGAGGCAGTTTTATATAGGATAAAATTTAAAACAATCCATCAGCTATCCAATGACATCACAAAGCCAAATGATGCAAAACACCAGGTGAAAATAAAAGAACATTAATTACTACAAAACACTATAGTAGATACTACTCAAAGAATAAGCATACTATTTGTCTTAAATGCCATAAATCAACTAACAGAAACTGCATTCCTGGGATATCTGCAAATTAAAATTTAAAAGTCATAATTTTATCTTGAGACATGTTAGAGAGAATACAGCAGATCATCACAATGGAACAAAATTGTTCCTTAAAGCCTCAGTTAAAACAAAAAAATCAATCTAGCACTAGGCATAGAATATGTACTTAAACTTTCTGACATAGCTGGAGAGCAATTTAACTTCACAAAAGAAAATTTAAAATGCCATTCTATTTGGTTCATTAACTTTAAAAAGTAGTTTTAATTAAAATGCCATCAAGTGCTATATTACAGCAATTTATTCTCAAACTACAATTAAATGAAAGTATTCGGGTTAATCAAAGGAATAAGAAAAGGTGAGGGTGCAATTTAGAAAGAAAAGCATTACGTATTTTTCCTACTTAAAAGTGATTCATAAGACTTACGAGTAATTAATTACGCCAGATGTTATTGGGGAAAAAAAAAAGTGACAATCAGACAACACAAAGTGTGTGTGAGATGCATAAGGTAACCAGGTGTGGGATGCAGGTGTCTTTAGTAGGTAGGGCCTCTTCACATGATCCTTCAGCTTAGATACTTCCAAATCTAAAAACCTCTTTGGGTTTCTAGTAAGCAGGCCGGGCGTGGTGTCTCATGCCTACAATCCCAGCACTTTGGGAGGCCGAGGCAGGCGGATCACAAGGTCAAGAGATCAAGACCATCCTGGCCAACATGGTGAAACCCCGTCTCTACTAAAAATACAAAAATTAGCTGGGCGTGGTGGTGGGCACCTGTAGTCCCAGCTACTCGGGAGGCTGAGGCAGGAGAATGGCTTGACCCCAGGAGATGAAAGTTGCAGTGAGACGAGATTGTGTGCCACTGCACTCCAGCCTGGGCGACAGAGTGAGACTCCATCTCAAAACAAAAAAGAGGAGCAAGTTCAGGGGCACTTTTAACAGACACAAGCCCAGTTTAGAAGAAACCCTTAGAATAAAAAAGAGCACACAGGGAATAGGTAAATGGGAAAAGCTAACACTGAGAGCCTTTAAACCAAAACCTGGTGGCAAGTGACCCTGCAGAATTTCCTAATTGCTTCCTTTAATCCTCTTCTAACTGCAGTTGTGCCAGATTGTAACACGTTTACTTTTCAATACCTGAATTTGAGACGCTGGAAATGCTGATTATTCCTTACGAAGGCTTCAGGGTTTAAAATTCACTTAATACAGCCTAACAGCAAAACTTGGGAGGAAATCAGCTCAGCTGACATAACCAAAGATAATAAAGGAAAAACCAACCAAGTTAACTGCTGAATCAGTGTCAGTTAAAACAAAAATGGAAAATTTAAAGAGTCTTCTCAAGCAGGGTCTCACTTGTGCCCAGAAGTCACTGAAATTGGTGTGGACATTGTTGATGCAATGATTTTGAAGAGAGGAGGCACCATGATTGATTTGGGTGGTGGATTCAGAGAAGCAGGGTACTCTGAAATGAGCAGGATATTAGCACATGGTGAAGAAATGTCCTGCTTTTTGTGATCATCTAAGCAAGGCTGTTTTTAACACATAAATACACGGTTTTTCTCTTTTGCCCAGGTTTAACACCACTGATCTTTCCACAAATCCAACAACCATGTTAATCAAAGAAAGACAGTGTTTGGTTTTCTTTGGAACTTTACAAGAGCTGTTTTCCCTTTCAAAATATCACATGACCACAATAAAACCATTCTCAATACTTGCATCACCAAGATGCCACATGACCAGGCTACAGTTGTAGCTGCTATATTCACAATAGTTTTATATATATGACCAGCATCTGAATATCTAATTTTTTCACCTACAATAGATGTATTTAGGCATTTATAGACTGAAAAACATTTTATCATAAATCACCTTTGTCTCCAACTTACAATGTAGCATATAATTTTTATGTACACATATAAATTATATGCAAAGGTAGATTAAACTACGTATGCATTTTAGTTCAGGATCATAAAGCAGGTGTCATAAAATTTGTGTTATATCATTGGAGTGCTGCATCTCTTAGAACTGAGAGCTACTGCTCCAAGTCATACATTTCACATGGTGTTAACCCTAAAAAGAATTCCTTACAAATATTTCCTCTACATTTTACTCCTTGCAATACTGTTGGAAAATGTACACCAGAGCCTATGATTTGGTGAACATGTGCCAGAAACTGACAGCTGCCTCCCCAAAGTCCACTTGCCCCTCCTTGATAGCCAAACCCCTACAGTCAGAAACAGCAACACTCCAGCTGCAGTGCCACATTTCCCAGCCTTGCTTACATATATGAGTGGCCAATATACAAAAGTAAAAAATGTTGAATGGGAATTCCAGGAAAGCTGTTTAGGGGCTAAGCTGGCAGGTATGCTCATCCCCTTGTCCCTTCCTCCTCCTTGCCACCAAGAACTTGAATGAGATGGCTGGAGCTTTAGCAGTTATTGATGACTCTGAGGCAATCTTAAGAACAGCAGCCTACCTGCTAAAAAAGGCAACACAGAAAGACAGAAGGATCCAGAGATCCTCTTACTAATAGAGCTACCACACTAGCCCTGGAATGACAGCCTTTGGATTTCTTTTACACAGGGAGAAAGCCAATTTCCATCTTAAGCCATTGTTTTGCAACTTAAACCACCAATGCAAAAGGACAAGATGAGTTCCCAGCCCTCAGCAAGTTTCCAAAACTCATCCCTGTGACACCATTAATATTCTTCTACTGAGAATGGAGTACTCTAAGCAACAACATTCCATGCAATCTTTCTTTCCTTGAGTATCTCTGCAACTGTTTAACAGATCTCCATGCCAGAGATCATGACTGGATTTCAAAGGACACACTTGCTCATGGCAGTGGAGGGGTAGTGGGAAATGTCTGCTGAGGAAGTCAATACACAAATACCTTAACATAAAACAACTCATTAAGGAAAGCTCCACCTTCTGAGAATTCATAAGCAGGGATTAATGTGTCTGTTGGTCCCACCACTGGTACTGTCATTTACTGATAGTGACAGCGGCAGTAAAGACCCTGGGCGAGAAAACACCTCTTGTACCCACTTTAAAACCAGACAGCATGGAACTCCAAATCCATGTTCAAAAACAGCATTTCGCCAATAAACCTTTCCAAATATGATTCTATATTATTTCAGTACAAGTTTTGTAGATTTGGCAATTAAAAAGTATGATTTAAGCACATAAAGGATGGCATATATAGTTTTCACTTTTGGCAAAATGTCTTAGTCTTTGTAATTACAGTAATATTATGTGGAAACAATATGCTACAATTTTATGAAGACTGCTGTTCTGTTGTATAGAGATAATAATTTTTAAATGGTACAGAATAACCAGGAGAAAATTAATGAAAGAAGAGACTGTATAGAGCAGACAAAAAAATTCATATAAAATGTAAGTGCTAAAACAAGTAATGTAAGTTTATGGCACGTAGTGTAGTTCTACAGTTTCTTAACTACGGAACCAGGTGAGTGCATTTACTTCAGTTATACATTTTGTTTAAAACGCTGTTTTTAGCTTCCAGGCACTGAAACTCTGAGCCACAAAGAGACAACAGCTGCAAAAAGAAAATCCACCTTATTAAATAGCAGGACTTTCCTATAATAATTTTTGAACCAATCAGATCAGCTCATTTTTCAGTCTGCTCTTTGTTTTTCTTGGAATACACAGCTGGGGAACTTGAAGGGCAATCAAAGTTACATGTTACAAAGATTAACATTTTATAAAGAGAAACTAAAATGCTCTGATATCCAAATGAGTTCAGAAAAATGCAAGTACTAACTAAAGCAGAAAAAGTAATTAAAGGTAAGTTTAAAATTTTACCATATCAAAGATATGTTTGTTCCTAATATTTAAAAGGTAGTGTAACTATTTAAAATGTAGAACAATGGGCTGCTTCTTGAATATTTACTGTTCATCAGAACTGCACATAGACTTGTAACTTGGATTTCTGCATGTCACCCTTAAAAAGAGCCATAAAACTTCAGAGATTTGCCTATTCTTGTTTCTGGTACTGGGATCTCTATACGTTTCCTGTAAAATCAGATAAGGGCTGAGCGTTTCCGGCAGGAATATTCTTCACCTGCACAAGGGATGAACGTGGCTCTGACCTAAGGAAAGACAATAGCATCTAGACATTCTTGCTTACCACTGCAAAAGCAGCAACTGCCCAAAGACCAAATAAAGATGAGTGACAGCATATCAATTAGGTCCAAACGCAGTGTTTTAGATCTAAAAAGTGCTAGAAAATGGCATTCCCAAGATACAACAAAAACAGGCAAAATACACCAAGACATTTAGCCTGTAATAAAGAAAGTGTTCCTTCAAAACTTTTATGAAATGAATTGCACTATTTCTGCTGACTCAAAGCCAACACTGTCTTAATTCTTTTTCAGGCTTAGCTCGCCACGGCCTGCAAAGCACAGACCTCCACACGAAGCCTGGGAATGATTTCACTCTCCTCTCCAACTCTTGCTGAACTTATTCTCATATCAAGGTTCTAATAAAGCAGAAAAGAATGAAAAGGGGTCAGCAGGTAACCACCCAGCTTATTCTGCAGCAACAGTTGACATTCCTTGGCCAAACAATTGAACCCTTCTGAGTAAGGAGGTTCCAATCTGTCTTCAGATGGCTACATAAGATGCGCCTACCAACAGTGCAGGTCAATTACCTCCTGAAAGGTCATGTGTGTTCCCAACGACAGATACTTTCCCATGCTTCAGGGAGAACACAGAGAAAGCTGGTTCCTTCTCCAGGCAAAGTTCTTATTGGATGGACCTCCAAATCATGATTTCTATTTCTTTCAGCTATTCAGTTTCTTATTCAAAACCAGATCAGTTTACCTTGGTTTGACTCTCTGACACCTGTAAACCTGGGATTATCAGAAAGGAAAAACCAAAATAAGACCAAAACAGGAAACGTCTGGAGCAGCCCAGTTGGCGTGAGTCAGTTCCATGTGCCTGACATGCGTGTTCCATAGGCTGCACCTGGGCTCTACTTTTGTTGCTCTTATATTTCAAGTGCTTGCAAGGCCTCAAGCTGAGTTTGGGGTGAGAAGAAGACAGCTGTCATATGGGCTGTTGGCTCTGATACTATGGCAGATGCTGACTACAGCACTGCATGTCGCTACAGCAACACTGCGATCTTTAATGAGGCTTTATACAACTGTGATAGAAGTGACAGCTGGGCGCGGTGGCTCACGCCTGTAATCTCAGCACTTTGGGAGGCCGAGGTGGGCGGATCACTTGAAGTCAGGAGTTCAAGACCAACCTGGCCAACATGGCAAAACTCTGTCTCTACTAAAAATATAAAAATTAGCCGGGCCTGGTGGCATACACCTGTAATCCCAGCTGCTCAGGAGGCTAAGGCACAAGAATTGCTTGAACCCAGGAGGCAGAGGTTGCAGTGAGCCTAAATCGCACCACTGCATTCCAGCCTGGGCAACAGAAGAAGACTCCACTCCGCCAAAAAAGAAGTGACTCTACCGCAAGGGAACTGAGCTTCCACACACGTCACGGAGAGGTGGTTTTTTGGTTTTAAGAAGTTTCCTATCCAGGTGACTCATTTTGCTGTGTGTTTTCATCTTAGGCTAATAGCACTGACCCTGCCATCACCCACTGATACAGTGCCTTTAAACAGGAGCTCAACCAGCTTTGCAGGCAGTAAATCAGTCATTCCCATGAGGCCCTGTTGAGGCACACACTAAGTTGGCACATTTGTTAAACTGAGAAATGGATGCAGAATCTAAGCCCTGAAGTCACATGAGATCCAGCAGGCCAACGCCCCATGGCACTTCGCCTTGCTTGTGCTCCGTGGCTGCAGCAGTGGCCCTTTGGTGGATGTGTGGCTGCTTACTATGCAGTCTCACCTTGCAATCCAAACACCTGGCATTGAGGCTTGTGAGGCAACACAGGCACACTGAGATGAAAATCATTTTTATAAATTCAGTTTGTTGAAAAACTGGTAGCTGAGTTGGCTTACTTAAAATGTTAAAAATGACTACAACTTATCTCCAACGTTTACACTGCTTCACTCTCTTGTGATCAACTGAAGCCAACAAGATTAGCTCAGACCTGGCAAGCTGAAGCAAGTGAGTGTTCAGGAGGCCCAGGTGCATTCCTGTTGCTAAAGCACAAACAGGAGTGACAAGGGCAGGTCTAATTAAAGCACAGCAGAGCAGGTGCTTGCGTCTTGGAGGAAAAATGCTGGGAAAGTTTCCGAAAGCAAATTTATATGATCAGAGACTAGAAACTATAAAACCTGTTCAAAGAAAAAAAATTGTAGAGAAAATGAAGAGAGGAGGAGAGAAGAAAGGGAATAAGGAAGGACAGGAAGAGAGAGGCAAGGAAAAGGAAATAAAAAAAGCAAAGCAAGCCCTGCTTATAAGTACTCCTAACCCCACATGACCTGGCATCCAGTTCAATGTCTAGCACTTAGCAGGGGCTCCATATCTGTGAGATGGACACCTCCTCAGCAGACCCCCAGCTCTTCAGAGCAAGCTCAGGAGTGCTGCTCAGCATGTGATCTGTGTACCATTGGCATCAGTCACTGCAGCACTAGGGAAGGCCTCTGAAAATGGAGATTCACTATCTCTGGGGTAGAGTACTGCTGCATTTTAAACCAAGACACTCAAGTCTGCAAACCACTGATTTAGGAATATAAAATAAAAATCACTTACAAAACAAAAGCAGTCCTTCCCTTCCCACCTTCCTGACACCTTCCCTCTTGGCATGAAGAAAATGAGGAAGTGAGGGGTGGAGGTGCCAAAAGAGGTGTCCCTGTGCCAGGTTAAGGGAGTGGGTGGTAGGAGTTGGAGGTGGAGAACCCAGACAGAATGGTTGGGAAATGGAGCAAATACACCAAGTGAACAAGTAAGTTAATACATTAAGGAAAATAGAAGCCAGGTTTCTTGCTGCCTGAGAATAGATTAACAAACTTAGAAAGGGAAAGGATGGAAAGAACCCTGAGGTATTGGATTCGAAATGTACAAACACATGTATTTTTAATACAGATAGACACAGATAGATACAGCAGTAATTTTATATGGATGTGTATGTGCATGTGTAGATAAATGTGTGGATGGGTGGGTGGGTGGATAAGTGGTGGGTAGATAGATAAATGAATGAGTGGCTGGGTGACTGCGTGGGTGGATGGATGGTTGGGTGATGAGGTGGAGATGGACAGTTGGGTGACTGGGTGTATGGATAGGTGGTTGGGTGATTGGGTGGATGGACAGATGGACTAGACAGATGTGGATGGGTGGTTGGGTGACTGAGTCAATGGATGGGCAACTGAGTGATATGGCAGATGAATGGATATGGGTAGATGGGTAGACTGATAATTGTAGGTGGATGGCTGTAGGATGGGTGGTTGGGTGGTTGGCTGGATAGATGAATGGATGGGTAATTGGATGGATGGATGGATGGATGGATGGACAAATGAATGGGTGGTTGGGTGATTAGGAGAATGAATGGATGGATGGATGGATGGATGATGAATGGGTGGCTGGGTGACTGGTTGGATGAATGGATGAATGAACGCATTAATGAATGAATGATTGGATAAATGGACAGATGAATGGGTGGTTGGGTGACTAGGTGGATGGATGGATAAATGGATGGAGGTTGGGAGGGTGGATGGATGGACGGATGGGTGGCTGGGTAATTGGTTGGATGGAAGAATGGATGGGTGATTGGATAAATAGAGGGATGGATGGTTGGATGGAAGGATGGATGGTTGGATGGAAGAATGGATGGGTGACTGAATGGATGGATGGATGGATGGACAGATGAATGGGTGGTTGGGTGTGTGGGTGGATGGATGGATCGATATAGATGGATGAATGGATGAGTGGTTGGGTGATTGGGTAGATGGATGGGTGGTCGGGTGGATGAACAACGGGTGGTTAGGTGGACAGATGGATGCAGAGATAGACGGATGGGTGAATGGATGGCATTCATATGTTTCCTAAGTCTGTCTGCTAAGAGGGTCTAGAAGCAGTGACACCTCACAAACAAACAAAACTCTGAGAACCCAGGTCTTTAAAATTCTAAACACCATACAATACTGTAAGGAACCATCCCACTTAGTGAGACGAGTGATCCCAGGGTAGGCAGGGAAAGTACAAAATGAGCTGGGAACAAGTGCTCAAAGGACAATAAGGACATATCAAAAAGACACAGAAAAAAGCTCCTGCTGGCCAAGTCTGAACAATTTAGGAATCAAAAGAGTATCAAATTATAACCGACTGATATAGTAAGATCTCATACCTTCATACTGATATAAACAAACAAAAGAGAAAGGAAATACAGCTCATTCTTATGGTAGAAAGCCATCTAATAAATACAGAAGGAATAATGGAAATAGGTGATCATCATCACAGTGGTGGCTGCTATGGGCAGAAATCCTCAGTGGAAACTACGGCTGTGAGAAGTCTGATGAGAAACAGAGACTGGTATTCTATTAGAGTAGCTGCCCACAAAATGTGCAGCAAAGACTAATTTTTTAAATGGTGACTGTGCATTGGAGAAACCCTGCAGACACCAATCTGACCAAGTGGCCAAGATGAACACTACTCATAGCCGGAGAGGTCAGTATCCTCTGTCCACTGTGATGACACCCAGAGAAGGACATGCACTGCCAAAAAGGCACAGCCTGAGTCAGCCCACGAGAACTGGGGGGCAACCAGAAGTAGAGGGCCATCTAAAGAATGAAAGGCCTGTACTCTTTAAGTATGTCAAAGACATAAAGGCAGAGAAAGACTAAAGAACGTTCCATTTTAAAGGAGACTGATTGATAAGACATGGCAATTAAATGTAGCGCACATTGCTGGACAGTGCCCCAGACCAGAAGAGAAAGGGGCATCATTGGAACACTTGGGGAAATAGGATCAGTGGCTGTGGAGATGATGGTCATGTTGTATCAATGGTGCTTTGCTGACTGGAGAGAGAGGCAGTGGGGAGAGAGGGTGGAGCAATGTAGTGAAATTCTACAACTTGGAAAATCTTGGTCGAGGCAATGTGGGAGTTCTCTGTGCTATTCTACCACTTTCCTGTAGCCCTGAAACTATTTCAAAATGTAAATAATTTAAGAGGCAAAATAATTCATTCTGTTCTACTGAAAATCCTTTCAGTTCATCCAGTTCAAATTACTGTCTCCTTGAGTTTACAGCTCAGTTGCAAACATGTTCTTAGGCTAAAATTCCATCTAAGACCTCAGTTTGAGAGGCTGTTTAACTTCCTATCAAATTATTTTGAGATACTGGTACCAATGTAAATCAAATAAAACTATACCACAGGTAAACATAAGTTCCTGTGTCAAGATGCCCCATTTTTATAGAATGCACTGGTAACAATTAGGAGATTCTGTATTTAACGAAAACTGCCGAGAGCAACAAGCAGACTGAAAGAGCCAGCTTGGCTGGAGGATGACACTGGCTGGGTCAAGGTGACTCTGATTTAAGTTATGCACAAAGACTGTATTCCCAGGGTCTGCCAATCACCTGGTAAATGAAGGCTATTCAATCCCATCTTGGTTTGGCAAGCTGGCTGCAAGCCCACCACTGCATTCAAAGAACAGCTCCAAAGCAAGAGATTCATATAAGCAGATGAGTGGAGGCCTCATTACATGTGTGAGTAACAGGGTCATTCGCTTTCTGTGTTATAGGTCAAAATTAGACAATGCATAGAGATGGCACATCACGGGAAAGAACTTGATGGTTTTTAGAAGTGACATAATCCTCATGAGCCAATGTGATTAAAAAAATTATAAATGTGTTCAATTTTCAGTTTTACTATAGAAAAGGCTATCACTTATTTAAATAGTTTCTAACAGACTAGACAACCAAATTAGTTAAGAAACATTGGTGCAAAATTAAGAAACAATACAGAGTTGACTTTCTTAATTCCATAGCCAACACGAAATGCTACTTGAAAAAACTGTATCTTATTAGGCAAAGGTGGCTAGAGAAACAAATACCAACTGACACGGGAAAGAGAAGGACTGCCCACATTCTGAAGCAAATATACAGTTAGACATCACGTGGTATCAGGGACACATTTTGAGAAATGAATCATTAGGCAATTTCGTCCTTGTGTGGACATCACAATGTAGACTTTCACAAAGCTAGACGATGCAGCCTACTGCACACCTAGGCTATAGGAAGCAGCCCACTGCTCCAGGCTACAAACCTGTACAGCATGTTACTGTACTGAATACTGTAGGCAACTGTACCACAATGCTAAGTATTTGTGTATCTAAACATAGAAAAAGTACAGTAAAATACAATATTATAATCTTATAGGACCACTGTCTTATTTGCAGTCCATCATTGACCAAAACATCTTTATGAGACACAAAACTGAAGCAGCAAATCACATGTCCATTTAATTCGCTCATGGACACTAGGATGTCAAGACAGCCAGGCCCAAGGATATGAGAGTGACAGCTGGGCAGTGAAGCACAACAGGAAATATCAGAATGAAATGCAAATGGCCACTTTCTTCCCAACAACTTAGACAAGTTTGGATGTGTTTGGATCAAGATTTAGATTTAAACACAGAAAGCATTTATTAAACATCTACACTGTCCAGCACTCTTCCAGGTGCTGTGAAACTCTTACAGAAGCCTTGCGATAATCTTTCATATTAAGATAGAACACTGTAGATATAGATGCTTCTTACTCAGGGAGAAAACCTTGCAGAAAAGTAAGGACACAGAATTCCTCTCTACGCCCCTCGCCTTCACCTCCAGGAACGTAACTATTATCACAAAGGTAGGCTGGTCTCAAGGGCCAGATGAACAAGGCATGGGCAAGGGTGGTACTCGTCAACCCATCTAAAGTTGCATCATCAAGCAGCTACCACGTGGTATGGCACAGAGGCCGCAGAGGGTGGTGACTGAGAACATGCAGCCTGCCTGCCTGGGCTAACCCTGCTCCACTAGCTGCTGACCTGGCGCAGTCATTTATCTCTGTGACTCATTTTCTTCATTTGTAACAGCAGGGACAGATACAGTATGTGAGCATTAAGTCAGTCATTACATAAAGTCCTTACAACACAGTCTGGCATAGAAGGTGGCAGAAAATAAAACAGGGATTCACTAAGTAAATAACGTAATACACCCTAAAGTAATAAAGAAAATGTTACACTTAGATTTCTAAAATAGACACATGTGTGCCTTGCAATCTAGCCCATCTTCTCTAAAAGGTTTCATTTGGGAAGATTAAATTGAGTTTGACTAGACTGAAGAGCACACAAAATACACATTTCTTAAATACATGTAGAAAAAAAGACTAGGTTTTCCTTGACTGTAGCAGCTGAGCATATAAGCGCTCTATCGGAAAGGCTACTGCCTGCACACCATTCTGCTTCCCCTACTGCCCCACCCCACCCCCCACACACGCAGGGGTTCAAATGCTAAACAATTAAACTGCAGTCTAACTCGAAATCTATAAACTTTTTCTGGGCTACCCAAAACTTTTTTTTTTCTAGCTTCCGGTGTACTATGATGCAAAAATGATGCTGCTTTGCAATGTAAGTAAAATTGGCCACTTACCTCAGAATAAGCAAGAGTGATATGTTCATATATTCCCTGGTGGTGATGAATGGCATCTTCTAGGTCCTGCAGCTCTGAGGGAAGGTCTACCTCACCGCAAGCTTTACACCATGAATCCACGTTGCTCATATACTTGGAAGGTTAAAAAAAGATTATTTCTATCAATGACAATTTATATTGAGAAGTGGACATTTTTTAACATGGTTTTGAAAATTAGGGGACTTGAGGGAGATCCTACGAATTTAACATGGTTGACTCTCCATCTCAAATGGCATCCTCAACTCACATGAGACTCCTGGACTCCAATCCCAGAGTGAGTTCCAGCAGGACTGGGGTGAGTCCGAGGAATCTGCATTTCAGATGAATGCCTCAACTGACTGCTGCCCAGGTCTGGGTGTGCCCCTAGAGCAATGCAACCCTGTTTTGGGCATTCTAGTAAATTCTCCCAGTCCACCTTTGAATCCACGTTTCTAACTGCCCTGCACTCCTAGCAAGGGAGGACAGAAAGATGACTCCTCCACGTGCCCCTTAACTAGGGCTCAACAGCAGGATGCTCCTTCTCCTTGCAGCTACACGTCAGCCTTACTCCTTTCCTTTTACATTGAGATGTAATGAAAAAGTTCCAGTATCTAAAAATCATTTATCTGAAATAAGGAAGAGCAGCCAGTCCATTCCGCTACTGTTTCAAAGGAAATTGATACCAGAATTAAAAGGAGACCAAGAAAAAGGGGCCTGAACTTCTCTGTGAATCTTAGGAAAGGCTTAAGGAGGCAGGGGCATCATTCCCATCCTTCCCAATTTGCACGGAAATGAGAAAAGCCTGAGCCATGCGAACAGCCCTGAGGCTGCCATCCCAACCCTGGCTCAATCTCCTCCACTGCCACCCTCCATCTCTAGGATCATCAACAGTCCTGCAGCAGCCATCCCAATCCTGGCTCAATCTCCTCCACTGCCACCCTCCATCTCCAGGATCATCAATTCCTGCAGCTGCCATCCCAATCCTGGTTCAATCTCCTCCACTGCCACCCTCCATCTCCACGATCATCAACAGTCCTGTGGCAGCCATCCCAATCCTGGCTCAATCTCCTCCACTGCCACCCTCCATCTCCAGGATCATCAACAGTCCTGCAGCAGCCATCCCAATCCTGGCTCAATCTCCTCCACTGCCACCCTCCATCTCCAGGATCATCAATTCCTGCAGCAGCCATCCCAATCCTGGTTCAATCTCCTCCACTGCCACCCTCCATCTCCAGGATCATCAACAGTCCTGCAGCAGCCATCCCAATCCTGGCTCAATCTCCTCCACTGCCACCCTCCATCTCCAGGATCATCAATTCCTGCGGCAGACATCCCAATCCTGGCTCAATCTCCTCCACTGCCACCCTCCATCTCCAGGATCATCAATTCCTGCAGCAGCCATCCCAGTCCCGGCTCAATCTCCTCCACTGCCACCCTCCATCTCCAGGATCATCAACAGTCCTGCGGCAGCCATCCCAATCCTGGCTCAATCTCCTCCACTGCCACCCTCCATCTCCAGGATCATCAACAGTCCTGCGGCAGCCATCCCAACCCTGGCTCAATCTCCTCCACTGACACCCTCCATCTCCAGGATCATCAACAGCTGAGAAATCACTGCCAAATTTCCTAGGGAGATCCTATCGAAATCCATCACAGTTAAGAGTGAAAGGCAAGTGCGGAAGGCCCAATTAAAAAAGCTAATTCAATTAAGCCAAACAGACATCAACACATTTCCCTCGGTTTTAACCTCTTTACTCCTGTTCCTCACACATCTTTTAACTTAGCAGGGAATGCAGAGGAAATGCATTTTGAAATGCAATACTCGACTGACCAGAAAGAAATGTGCTATAATTCCCTTAAAATATAGTAAGAACAAACTCCCAGTTTATTTTTAGGACATTAAAATAGACAAGTCACCCAAATAATAACTGTTTATGGAAATCCTTTTATTGTTGAGTGCAGAAAAATATCTATGCAGACCTTAGGGCTTGAATCCAATTCATATGGCATTAAGTGTCAACTGAGTATTTCTTGGGTGTCATGTTCTATAAATGTCAATTTGGTCAGGTCAGATGATTGTCAGTATTTTTGAGCTCTATTTCACTCTATCATCTTCCCGTATTGCATTTAATACCAATTATTAAATTATTGTGTTTTTCAAACACAAATTGATTGAGGTTAACCATCATCATTAATAAATCATCAGGTCTAAGTCAGCAATTAAGCGCTCCTGGACAATGGCCACTGCAGAACACCCAAAACCAAGAGGAGTTGCAACGTATTCTTAAGATCAAAATGCTTCTGACAGAACATGGTGGAAACACATTTCAGTTATATAATACTTCATAATGTAATGAACAGAAGCATCAGATTAACATATCACTGTATCAAAATCATTAAAGTATACTGGACTCCAATTTTTGAAGCAACAACCAATAAAGAAAAAACATTCAAGAAGTTTTACATATTCCTGTAATTAGAACTAACTTATAATTTCTTAAAGTATCCTGAGAGGGCACTGATTATACTTCTCTGAAAACATATAGCCAGGGAAGGATGGTGTGCTACATGAAAACCTTGTGGACAAAGGATTCTGCCCTTTTTCTGGGTTAATAACAGCCCATGATAGAAATAATCCTAGCCATGGTTTTACAGAGGGTTTTGCACAGCATCATTTTTCTGTTCTTTATTTCTAAGACACAACCCTAGACTCCACAGACCAAGCTCTAGGCCTGATTGTTTTCCGAAAGGCTGAACGCCCACAGGGTCTGAAACCAACAGCACCAGCACAGCAATCCCCATTCCGAGATGCATGGAACAGGGAACAGGGTGTCAACAGATACTCCACAAAGAAAAAGCATCCTGAGGTCAAGTTTGGTGTCGAAATTCAACAGGCACCTTCATAACAGAACCTCTTAGAAAAGCTTCTAATATGACAATGATATCATACGAGGGGGGACCTGGTACTTCCCTCACTCTGATACACATACACACACATATGTGCTACCATCCTGAGTAACCCAGGTTGGGACTGCAGTGCTGGGGGAACATGTCTAGCACAGAGCCTGACACTTAGGAGATGAGGACAGAAGGTGGCTACTGCAGTCTAATGAGATCAGAGCAGCTGGCTTAGTATCTGATGCTTTAAGTGCTCCCTAGATCAAAATACGTGAACACAAAGCATCCGGGGGACTGGGGGTAAAGGCAGGAGAGTGCGAGAGAATGAAATGTTGCTCTGTCAATTCAGATCAGGAGCCTGCTTCAGATCTGGGGATCCTGAAGCTGAGCAGAATGGTCGTATTAAGAAAGTGTTGCTGAATAAATGATGAAGGAAGCCTGGATCACCCAGTTTGCAAAACAGAGGCAAGCAGAGGAGGGGAGCAGTGCAGCTGGCTTAGTATCTGATGCTTTAAGTGCTCCCTAGATCAAAATACGTGAACACAAAGCATCCGGGGGACTGGGGGTAAAGGCAGGAGAGTGCGAGAGAATGAAATGTTGCTCTGTCAATTCAGATCAGGAGCCTGCTTCAGATCTGGGGATCCTGAAGCTGAGCAGAATGGTCGTATTAAGAAAGTGTTGCTGAATAAATGATGAAGGAAGCCTGGATCACCCAGTTTGCAAAACAGAGGCAAGCAGAGGAGGGGAGCAGTGATTCACATACATAGCTTTAAGAGGAGAACTTGGATAAATAATTAACAGATTGCTTTTCCTAAGCATTTACTCTACTACTCTCTGTCTGCTGGGAGGGGGGGGGGCCCTCCAATCTGGGAGCCACTCATTTCTTCTGCCTATTCTGGGCCCCACCAACCAGAGCTGGGATCCTTGAAGCTAGTGAACTGCACTCCCATCCATCTCTCACCCCCGCCACCTCTTGACGGAGCCTCAGCTGAGCACAGGCACTAAGCCGGACTTAGGAGACAAAGGGACGGAAATTTCCTAGATTTAGAACTTGCATCTATGTCATGTTTATAATAAATGTTAATTCTAAAAATACTTATGGGAAGTGAACTTTTATAAGAATATTAATGCAAGTGTGAAACAGTTTGTTATTATGTCAGGAACTGAAAGACCTAGCCATAGACCTCAGCGAAAGTTCTAGCTTGGGAAACATGGCCAAATCGCTCCCCATACAGATTATCAGGACAATAATATTACAGTCCCATCTACTCCACCGGGCTGATTTAAGGATGAAATGAGATTTCATGTTAAAGGGTTCTCTAAATATTAAAGAACTATACAAACACTGTTACTTTATTTTTGGTTATTATCAAAGTACAGAAGGCCTAAAGTCATAGATAAATTAAGGTGATCGGATGTGTGGTTCACTCTGCAGGTAAGCCTCTGCAAGCACTACCCGAGTGGATAGAAATGTGTATCTGTGCTGTCAATTACAGCAGCCACTGGCCACATGTTGCTCCCGATACAGTGAATAAGCAACTACATTTTAATTTAATTCTATTTTTTAAAATGATGTTATCATCTTGTTATTTAACTCTGAGTAGCTTCAATAGCCACACATGGTGACAGGCCATCACAATGGGCAGTGCAGCTTGAGGTCACAGTAAAAAGATATTTTAAGCTGTAGCAAAATCAAGTCACTTTGTTTTATAAAAATGTTAATTCTAATGGTATCTGCTGTGAAAGCGTCTTAATATAAAGGGTCTGTCCTGTGGATATACCACATGACCAAGACAAGCGAAGGCTGGAGCCCCTAAGCAACATCTACCAGTAACAACATTAACACTGTGGTTGTGTGTCCACATATTTGCAAACGGATACTGAGATCCCACACCTTCACTGGAGATGACACAAAACAGACTGGCTGACACATCTATGGAAGTTATAGCATCTATGAAACATCATTCTCATCTAGCTTTAACTTCAGAGTTATGTTTATAAAGCCACAGCAAATGCTAGCACACCACCACCCATGGAGAGAGAGGGCAGGGCTGGACGGTGCAGCTAAGAGCTGTAATCCTTACAGAGAAGGCGGCTGCCGTTAGTAAGCTCATTAACCATGGAGTCATATATTTGAGCCTTATGTCCCCCTAATCAGATTTAAATTCCACATGAACACTCTGGATGTGATTCAAAGAGGTGACTATGATGGAAACTTAACTTAGGATGTCCAAGCTTCTGGTCCTTTCCAGACTGAGTTTATGAAAACAGGTTGAGCATAACTAGAAGGCAAATCATTTAAAACGAGGGAACAATGTTGACCTAGTCTTGGGATTGCTCTCTTGGGAAAAGAAAACTGCTTTAGTGAGGAGCATCAGAATTTCAAGGATCTTACTTTTCTTCAGTGAGGGGGACGAGACACAACACATTTTTACTTGCAAGTAAGGACTGTCTTTCTGAAGACGTCCTAATCTCCCATCTGTGCATTTCAGTTGTCTACGTGCAGGCCTTGCTGCTTCGTTAAGGTCTGGAATACACGCTGGGCCCCTTCTTCATTAGGCTACTGTCCCTTCACTCCTATTTGGCTTCTTCTCTGGCCACCGTACATGCACTGAGACTTCAGGCGCCCTTACAGTTCATGCAGGGTCCCATGAAATTCTGTTCAATAATGTGTTCACCTAGTTTCATTTCCTTCAAATCCATAAATTACACTCATTCATTTTATCCAGATGAGAATACCCCAGGCTCTTTCAATTTTGCTGTATGTTTAAAATTTTTTATAATAAAACACTGGAAGGAAAATGCCCCATGACACCCATGTTTCTAGATTATTTTCAGAAAGGTCACAGTGGCAATTAATCTCTGGGTTTATTTACAATTCTGAATCTCATCATGTTTATGAAAGATGTTCTCTGTATGTTATGCTTCAGCCTGACATTCACCCACGCAGCTTATCCTGCTTCAAATTCATTCATATCACCTTACTGCCAAATGATCGAGTGTATTGCTACTTTGTACAACGATAAGGATCGGAGATGGCTATAGGGTCATGAAGATGGTTTTATTTACGCTGAAGCAGTTCCTGTTACTTTAAAAAGTTGTTTTTGTGTGTGGGCTTTTGTCTATCTTTTATCACAAAATTAGTCAAATGCAAAAAGTTAGAAAGTAGAAAAATCCTTAACATTGAAACTCTCAGCTTTTACATGGTGCTATGAAGGTTTGTTTCTCTTTATAAATCACTCGGCTTCCTCTCTTGCTTTATACTTTAAAGGTTTCTAGAGTTGAGATCACTGCTAATTAGTCTCTTGTGCAACATTCTGACTGCCCTGCCAAAATCCTAGGCAAGTTGGGGCCTCTATCTTCCTTTACTGACTTCTTCACTCTTCAACAGAGACTGTTTCTAGATGAAAGAGATACTATTTCCTTTTTAAGAAGCATCCGTGCAAATGCCTGAATCCAGTCTTTCCCCCAAAAATTAACCCTGAGGAAGATATACTGATACTTTTCCTTTTTAAATTAAGCAACCGTTTTCCTCTACCCCATATATGTGTCTTCCTGGTGGTTAAAAGTTCCTATGCCCTTTCTCCACATCCTGAAAAGGTACTCACTGTGCTGCTCACCTTCCGATAATAAAGTCTGAGTCATGAGCAAATCCCTTTCATTTTGCTACTTTCAGAGCGTTCGTTTAAGCAAGTTTGCTTAAATGGAGGTATGGGGAGTGTTGGGGGCATATATTACCCATTACTTCTTAAACTAGAAATTTTGACACAACACATCTGTCAACAAATGAAGCCAAAGTCAGATGCCATGTAGCTAAGTGTATAATTATGAAAGACACTGTCAACTGTGTACCCAAAAAAGCCATTTTCCTCCCTCACCCTTGCTGGCAGCACCTCCCTAAGGAGGCTAAACACCAGATCCACCCTTTCCCCCACCCCTTGCAGCAAGGCATGGATGTGCACCCCAAGACTAGCTGAGGGGAAATGTGCTGGGGGCGGGGCCTCTGGAAATAATGTTTCCCTTATAAAGTGGCAGGCAAAGACAGCTACAGCCATCCCTGCGGAGGGTGAGCACTGTGGCTGAGGAGGAGCTGGTGCGTGGAGCTGAGGTGTGCTGCCCTGACTGTGAGGGGAGGCCCAGCAAGCCTGAGGGCAGCAGACACCACCCCTCCATAGCCGTGCAGCTAGAGGTGCCTTCGCCTTAGAACTTCGCAGTTTGTGAGAAAACTAAACCCTTGACATCTGCACCACGGATGGGCGTTCCGTTCCTTGCTACCAAACCATCCCAATTGGAGTAATAAAGCACTATCAACAAGGAATAAGAGCAAAGAAGGAGCCAGGAGAGGAGGGGAAGAGAAGAGCAGCTGCCACTTCTTAGTGCTTACTGTGCCGGGCACTGTGTAGGGCACCTAGCATCACATTTACATCAACAGTCCACTCAAGCAGGTACTTTTATTTCTACTTTACAAATGAAAAAACAAAACAGAGAGGCTAAGTCACTTGCCTAAGGTTACGCAGCAAGGACTAAAAGAGCTGGAATTTAAACTCAGGGCCAAGTGACTTCAGAGCTCACATGCGGAGCTCACAGTATGTGCTACACAAGAGTGTTTGCACACACACCAACATTCATGGAGGAAGAACTATTCTGGTTACCACCTCGTGGGCTGGGGGTTCGAGGCACTGACCTTTTCGGCCTTCTGGTGGAAAATGGAGGACATGTCCAGCAAGGTGCTCCGCTCATCCAGGGCTGCCGCAAACGCCTTCCACTCCTGCTCCAGCTGACTCGCGATCTGCCTGATCTGCTGCGAGGCATAGTGGCCAGACTCCACCAGACGATTGGCCACCGACATGATGCGGTTTATATTTACATACACGTTCTGGAAAGTGGGCAGGAAAAGAGGGCTCCTTAGGGGAGAGCAAATAGGAGGCTCCCTTCTAAGAAGCCCAGATGCCACCTGCTGAAACACAGGCTTCTACCAGTGATCACCTCTCTCCCAGGAGCGTCACCGGATATATATAATATTATACATATTTGCTCTCTAGATTTCCATAAACTTGAAGTATTGGTTTCCATTTCTATTTTTAAAACTGTAAAATTACAAATCAACTAGCTGAAAGGCATAATTGTTCAGCACAAAGCAATCAAATACACAAGTGGGTGCACACACATATACTATTACTCACTTCTTGGCTTCAAATACTGAACAGGGTCCAGATGGCAAGCCTGCTGCCAGGCAGTCACAGAGAACTGAGGGACCCAGCGCTCTGGTTTTTAACCAGAACCCAGAAACCCAAAAACACGTACCTAGCAACCAAAGGCTATTTGTGTGAAAGCAAGCTCTCCTTTCTACATATGCCCAAGTCATTTTTGGGTGCCAACAGAAAATATTCTGTAAATAGATCCACCTTCTCCCAGGAATATGAATTGCAGTAAAAACACAACAACGCTATGCTCAAATTTTAAATAAAGCTTTTCTACTCTGTCAAAATTCCTATCTTCAAGTCTATCAGTTTATTGCGAAAATAGGGATTTTAAAAACCCACCCTTTTTGCAGAACAAGCTCTCATATGGAGTTTCCCTTTCCACCTCCAAAGTTCTTTAAGGCTCAGTATCGCAGGGTGTGGTGTGGTGCGGGATTCAGACCTTCAGCAAACCCGAAGTTGCTGTTGTTCATGTATTTTTTATTTTTTTCACTGTTACCACATCACTCCTTCCCATGGGTCCCCCAAAATCGTAGATGCCTCTTTGGCTCCTCTCAATGTTGTCCCAATCTGGTTTCCTGATCTGTCCAAACTTCCCTACGTTTTTCCCCCTTCTCTCACTTCCCACACAACCCCTCTGAGCCAATCTCCCACTGCCTCGAACAGGGACCCCACAACAGCCTCCTTCCTGTCTCTTGCTGCCTGCAGACCACCCAAGTAAGCGGCTGAAAGAACTCACTTGTTCATTATTTCTTTGTATCTTCTTTCATTCATCCTTTCCCTCTATTTCTGACCCAAACCAGAACTTGGTGGAGTTGCCTCTGTCTGGGATTAGAGCCACAGGACTCCAGCCTCAGGGTTACATCTCCGGGCTGCATCTGAAGGCTAGCATCAGCTAACAGACATCGCATGTCTGGAGTCGCAGAAAGAGGCTGCAACAGTCAAGCCATGCTCAACATGCTCAACAGAGGTGACCTCTCTGGCTCGTGTGGCATTAACGCTCTAACTGGCATCTGGTAAATTAAAAGCAAGGCCTCCCATTCCCAAGTGCATTCTTTCTCTCTTTTCCTCCCTCCTAGTAAAGTGACAAGAAACTAGATTTGCTAATTTTGCTTTCTCTATATCCTTAAAAGAGAAAAACCAGTCCGACAGGTCTGTTAGGAAAAGCACAAGATGCACTCTGTCAGGATCTGGAGAAGAGATGTCTCTTTGGATGGCTCTATTGTGACAACCACTGACCATACCTACCCATTCCTAGATTGTAACAGCTTCCTGTATCACTTTTATATAAAAACAGACTTTACTAGTCTATGTATGATGCTTTTTCCATCTCTCCATCACTTCTAGCACACATAAACGAGTACGGTGGCATACAGCCTAAATCTACAGCCTGGACATCAATATGGTAATGTGCAATTCCCTAAATTAAAAGTACCTACACCTACAGGCTTATCATCATAGTTTTTATAAATATCTGTTATAGTAGAACATGCATAATTGTTGGTATCCCTTAATATGCTTTCTTTAAAAGCTGTTAACTTGGCATATTGGTATTTAGTATCCTTATTTTGTCAGAAATTGTTCAAAACACTATAGCGAGCAGAAGGGGCTGAAGGTTAAATACCCTTGCCCTGCATTATTAAATGCCACAGATACTAGGGATTCGTGGAGGTATTCAACATAAGGAGCAGGCTTGGTCCAGAAAGCTCCCCAGCAGGCATCACCTTCATGGCATCGAGCTACCTGCATGCGTTGTATTACAAGTTTAACTTAGAAAAGTAACAGAAGTATATTGTAGAAAATTAGAAAATATATTCGACCCCCCCCCCCCAAAAAAAAATAGCTGTAACTCATACTTTTAAGTTTCTTACCTGCTTTAACTGCATCTTTAATTATATTGATAACATCACTGGTAAGAATTAACATTTATACAGTACTTACTACATGTCAAGCAGTATGGTTTGCATTTTACATATACATGTAATACCATGGAAGGCAGGTATTAACCCCAGTTTACAGATTAGGAAACTGACGCTCGAAGAAGTTAAACAGCCTTCCCAAGGTCGCATGGCAAATAAGAAAGTCAGAATTAAAAGCTTCTACGTCCACAACCCATTTTCCTGTCTTCTACACTATGGTTCCTATTCCCTTGAGTCCTAAATCTGCCACTAATAATGCTGAAGAAAGGGGGAAGAGAGAATATATTTTTCTGTTCATTTCTAGCACATATTTTAGTATTTCTAGTTTTTAAAGTATGTGGCATAGCAGACTGGTCTCTTGCCAAAAGTTTCAGAAAATTCTAAAAAAACTGACAGTAATTTCTTACAAACAAATTTTTATCTATGCCCAGGTTTGACGATTCGAACCAGAAATTCTCTTACTTTAAATTCTAGAACAGATGTAAAACTTTGATGGCATTTATTACTAAAAATTATATTGCAAAATCTTATCTTTGAAACTACCTAAATTGTAGCACCTAGTTGACTGTATTTTAATTAAATGGCATCTTTCTGAATTAACTTAAACAAAAACCCTGTCTTCATATTGCTTTATTTGTATTTTTCTTTTTGAGACAAGGTCTTGCTCTGTCACCCAAGCTGGAATGCAGTGGCGTGATCATAACTCACTGTTGCCTGCAACTCCTGGGCTCAAGCAATCCTCCAGCCTCAGCCTCCCAAATAGCTGGGACTACAGGTGTGCACCACCACACTTGGCTAATTTTTTAATTATTTTTTTTTTTTAGAGATGGGCTCTTGCTGTGTTGCCCAGGCTGGTTCATATTGCTTTAATGCTCTGCAACAAACGTTACAAGGTTTAAGAGTGGACAATCCTCACAAGGCTGGCTTAAAGTCCAAACCAAAACTCCTTGTCCCTGAAGAGGAAATTTCTAGAAGCTTCACAGAGTACAGAGGCAAGCAAATGTCCTATAGAACGTACAGTTTTAGTAACATTAACTATAAAACTGTAACAGAAGTGCTACTCAAAATTCAGTGTTTTGGTTTGGTTTTGGTTTCTGTGATGTAGTCCTACAGTCACCCCCTATCTGGCCTCTAAGATCCTGACAGTCACGACAGCCAAGGGTAGCAGACGCAACAACCTTAAAGAGGGCCAGGGGATCCCAGGCAAGGCTGAGGGCCAGATCCCAGTCCTCCAGCTCAGCTCGGAAGGAAATCTCATGCCTCAGGAGAACTAGCGAGTGCCCTGAGGTCAGCAGCAGGCTTGCTCCTTTCGCTGTCATGAACAGCAGCCAGCAAACTGACAGCGCTCCGTCTGGGGGACTCACTGTGCCTCCCAGCAGCTTTGCTGGGGCCCCCGTGGGCTCCTATGAAGTGCAGCACAGGAACCAGCATCCCAAGTGTCTGTGCTGAACTAGCCAAGTCATTGGTTCAAGTTTCACTGGTTCGTCTGTTTGCTTGTTTTCATTTTTGTTTAAAACTTAAAATATGGGATACTGAGACAATGGAACCCTAGGGAACACCCTCCATGTGAAGGTCAGCTGCTACAATCAACAGCCACTCCGAAGGCCCCTTGAAAGCCCCAGCACACAATTTGCCAAATGCCTCCCATTTGCTAAAACACTGTCACATGCCAGCGTCCAGCTGTTCCGAGTGTCTTACCATACAGTTCATGGCAAAGTGATTGTGCTGCGTCTGAAGCTCCATGGCATGAGGGTGGCTGGTCCCAATCTCCGTGTAGCTGTTTAGAAACAGGCCTTTGTTGTGTGTGATCCAGTCAAACATCTACCGGAAGGAAAAAGACAACCCGCAATCACTCCAGAAAGAGAAATTACTGACACAGGCCCACAGATGGGGCAGTACCAAGAAAGGGCAACTTCCTTCCTTGGACAACTTCAAGCGCTGTCTGATTCTCTCAGAAGAGTCTTTACTTCGAAGAACAAGTCAGCAGTTCTGAACTTGCAGGACCTACCAGAAAATCTTATCTGATGTGTTCCTCTTACAGAGAAGGAATTAAGAAGCAGATAAGTAAAGAGAGTTACTCTAATCCCCCAGGCTGATTAAAAACTCTGATCCTCTGACTCTCAGCCCAGTCTCCCTGCCACGCTGAACTACTTAATTTGCCACAGTGAGCTTCAATTAAAGACCCGTTAGGGTGAAATTAGGAACTTATGGGTCTCTGGATGGGTTCTGCTGTGCCCACAGGTTACTGACAGAAATATCAATGACTAAAAGATTCCACTGTTTGATCAAGAAGTACATAGACACCTGTGCAGATTGCAAAAACATAAAATTTACTATAAAAAAGGTGGGAAAAACTAACTATGACATCTCCCTTAAGGTTCAATATAGATGTTACTTGGACAAGGATGTCAATTAAGACATTTGCAATGAAAACATTTAAGAAAATATAGATGACTATCATCAATTAGCATTGCTACCATGACTTGAACCAGAATCCCAGTGACAGTAACCTGGTCTTCCAGTAATTGAAAAGAAGGTATTCCAGTCTCTTAGACAAGGTGCTACTTAAAACAAAAGAACACTGACAGATACGTTAAAAGCTTTAGTAATAAAAACACTGGATTATCACCTTTTGAAAAGTCCTTTTACATCCAAGAATTCTAATGTGGCTTTTTACTTTACAAAATATTCTCCTGTCCATGTAATATAAAATTCAATGAGCTCAAATAAAACTCAATGATTAATTCACCCATGTTCATGGCTTGCAACACATACCTATGGGTAAGTGCCCAGTTTCCACATTGCTAAGATTCAATTAGCCAGTAATTGATAAGGATTCACTTTGACCAGTTGGTCTGCCTGGTGCATAAGAATAAAACATGAGACTAGAGGTGATTACCGACTATATTACCCAGAAACTGTTACTTTTAACACATTACTCATCTTGATTTTAAAAAACATACTCAATAGATTGGAATGGTGTTTTGTCAATAACATAACCCTGTGAAATTTTCACTTTTTTTTTTTTTTTTTTTTAAGACGGAGTCTCACTCTGTCGCCCAGGCTGAAATGCAATGGCACGATCTTGGCTCACTGCAACCTCTGCCTCATGGGTTCAAGCGATTCTCCTGCCTCAGCCTCCTAAGTAGCTGGGATTACAGGCGCGTGCCACCACACCCGGCTAATTTTCGTATTTTTATTAGAGACGGGGTTTCACTATGTTGGCCAGACTGGTCTCAATCTCCTGACCTCAGGTGATCAGCCCACCTCGGCCTCCCAAAGGGCTGGGATTACAGGCGTGAGCACGGCCGAAATGTTCACTCTTTTAAGTGAAAATATCATTCCTATCTTACAGGCATCCTAGACCAAAGAATAAGTAATTTGAACTCAAAATTTCTAAAACAGCACTGTATTGCACAACGAGTAAAACCGGAAAACAGATTTCAGTGCCATTTCTGAAATGACTCTCGCTGGTTTAGAGCACACACGGTGAGTATAGGCTTACCATTCTCCACCTTTTCTCTTTCCTTCCACCCGAACCCACCAGCGCTGGCTTCCCCCATGTCCACTGAGGCATTAGCCTCCCCCGTCTTTACCTTCTCAGCATCCTGTTCAAACAGCCTCAGCTGGAAGCACTGGTCCAGCTTCAGCTTCCTCACATGCCACATCTGGTGCAGATGCTGCCGTGTCGAGTGCAGCCGGTCCAGCATGGTGGACACCTTGGGCAAGAGGTTCTGCAGGTCCGCATTGCCTGAGCCTGAGTTCTTTTTGGGAAAGCTTTCACTGCTCTGTATCCTCTGAAGCAGCTTCTGTCCCTCCAAATCGAGGTCCTCGATGGGGGCCTTAATCACCTTCTTCTTCAGCTGAGAATGTTCCTCGATCATATTCCGAGCCCCCTCTAAATCCTGAGGCAGCTCCTTCTTAGCTAGGATGTCCTGAAGTTCCTCCAGCCGAGACAGCATGTGGGTGGCATTGCTAATGTAGTCTTCAAAAGCAACTCTGATTTCAATCCATTCTTCGTGGTTGTATTCCAGGCAGCCATCAAACTCAGGAGTTAGCTGAGAAGGATCAACTACTTTGGTAAGGCCTTCTAAAGAGACCATATTTGTCTTAAGGGAAAAAAAATCACGTATAAGAAGATGAACCAATTTTATATAGTTTTAACATAATGCAATTTGCAATGCTCAGTCACAGGTTTTCAAAGTTAAAGTAATCTATTTATAGAAAACATAACATACCTGGTTCTGGCCCCATAAAAATAAATGTAGATGAAAGAAGCATTATCAGTACAATGAAAGACAAATCCATTATAGCAACACATATATGTCAGCTGGAATACCTAAAATTGTAGAATCGTGTATTTCATGAGAGCTAAAGAAATGAGATTTCTTTCCAAGAAGATGGAGATTAACCCACTATAACAGACACATTAAACTAGGAAACAGGTTAAATTGCAAGTTCAGAGCAAACAATTCAGAAATTTCACTTACATCAATGCATTCTTCTCCCCATTCTTTTTCATCCATGCCAGAAACTCTGTGGAGGTTTTCTACTACTTGCTATTACACAAACGTCTTGCTCAAGGGCATCAAAACCCTTTTAAGTGTAACATCACTCTAAATTCAATTACGTGTGGGCTGCCTATTAAACGATGAATGCTGCTCCAACCAGACCACCCTATCATTCATCTTGCCTAAGCCTAACCCCACTGCCCATCAAATAACAGATGATGGGATATGAATGAATTTATAAAAATTTAGAAAATATTCAAGAGTTGGCAAGAAAGCTGGCAGAGGCTCATTTGACAGAGCTAAGGACAGAGGCAATGTTTTATTCATTGCAATAATCTGCTGTGATTCTGAACAGTCCTAGAGTTGTATATAATCTGTACTACATTGCAATTTAACAGTGACAAAGTTTTAGTCAATTACAGTCTAAGCAAGAAATCTTTATATTTATTTATTATTTTTTTTTTTTTGAGATGGAGTCTTGCTCTGTCACCCAGGCTGGAGTGCAGTGGCGCAGTCTCAGCTCACTGCAACCTCTGCCTCCCAGGTTCAAGTGATCTCCTGCCTCAGCCTCCCGAGTAGCTGGGACTACAGGTGCCCACCACCACGCCAGGCTAATTCTTTTGTATTTTTAGTAGAGACGGGGTTTCACCATGTTGGTCACGCTGGTTTCAAATTCCTGATCTCAAATGATCCACCCACTTCAGCCTCCCAAAGTGCTGGGATTACAGGCATGAGACATCGCACACGACCTTTTTTTTAAAAAAGGAAAAAAAGGGTCATGCTCTGTCTTCCAGACTGGAGTGTGGCGATGATTACATGCTGTAAGCTTAAATTCCTGGGCTCAAGCCATCCTCCCATCTTAAGCCTCTTGAGTAGCTGGAATTACACGTGTGCCACCACACCTGGTGATTTTTTTTTTTTTTTTTTTTGAGACAGGGTTTTGCTCTTGTTGCCCATGCTGCAGTGCAGTGGTGCAACCTCAGCTCACTGCAACCTACACCTTCCGATTTCAAGTGATTCTCCTGCCTCAGCCTCCCGAGTAGCTGGGATTACAGGTGACTTACACCACGCTCAGCTAATTTTTGTATTTTTAGTAGAGATGGAGTTTCACCATGTTGGCCAGGTTGTCTCGAACTCCTGACCTTGTGATCCGCCCGCCTCGGCCTTCCAAAGTGCTGGGATTACAGGCATGAGCCACCGCGCCCGGCCACACCTGGCTAATTTTTAAAACAAAATATAGAGACAGGCTCTTGCTAAGTTTCTCAGGCTGGGCTCGAACTCCCAGCCTCAAGCAGTCCTCCTCCCTTAGAATCTCAAAGTGCTGGGATCACAGGCATGAGCCACTGTGCCTGGCCTCGGCAAGAAATCTTAACCTCACCTTATCATGATGTGAAGCAGATTAATATTAATATGCCTCAAGGAAAACATGGAGGGGGATGATTAAATGCAAAGACAAAGGTGAAGGAGAAAGAGTTGTGACCTAGAACCAAAAGAGAAAACAAGAAGGGCTGGTCCGGCGTGCTGGTTGGCAAAAGAAACAGCAGAAGGCAGCAGAGGTAGAAAGAGGGATGACTCCTGATCCAGCACTTATGCCTACAATCCTACCATAGGCCCATTCTTCTCTCGTTTGCTGGACTTTTTTTTTTTGAGGCGGAATCTCGCTCTGTTGCCCAGGCTGGAGTGCAGCGGCACAATCTCAGCTCACTGCAAGCTCTGCCTCCCAGGTTCACGCCATTCTCCTGCCTCAGCCTCCCAAGTAGCTGGGACTACAGGTGCCTGCCACCACGCCCGGCTAATTTTTTGTATTTTAGTAGAGATGGGGTTTCACCATGTTAGCCAGGATGGTCTCAATCTCCTGACCTCGTGGTCCGCCCGCCTCGGCCTCCCAAAGTGCTAGGATTACAGGCGTGAGCCACCAAGCCCGGCCCTGCTGGACTTTTAATAATCTCCACAGAGGCAATCACTGGGGGAGAGAGAGAGGCTGGTAACAATGTAACAAGTTCCATAGAAAAACTGGTGCCTTTAAGAGCCCTGAGGGAGAGATCAAAACTGGACTGGAAAAACCTGTATGAATTGTATTGCCAGACCATTATTTTTACTTAAAACACTTATAATTAAATACAATGCACTTTCAATTCTGCATCAAGAAAATAATTAACACCCAATAAACTGTCCTCCAAAATTACTTCCTATTCTCTATGAAGATAAAGGCTTACTGGGTTCATCTTTCTGATGGAGTGTAGTAAACCTGAGTAGTTTCAAATTTAAAACTAAGTTCATATTTTGGATAGAAAAATGAGTACTATGGAAAGAATTTAAAAATCCAAGTAATACACCTGTGCAAACACTTTGAAAAGTATAGCATTATAACCTGAAGATTAAGGATTAACACTGTCTGATGTTTAATATTATTGCTGTTTACCTTAAAATACATGAATACATCCACTGAAACCTAATGTTTGAGCAGATTTGCCAGAGGAAGCAATCTATTCAACCAAAAAGTATTTCTTATTAGAAAATATTAAAATCTTATTCCAAATGGAGCAAGAATCAAGTTTCATGCTGGCAGGAAGACTTTCCTCCCATAATCATCTCATTAAACTAACTGCACCGAAGGCCTTGTCAGAACCTTGGTAGCTTAAGGAGAGGAGGTTACAGTGGGAAGCAAAATAAGTAGTGGGCTGAGGGTTTTGTCTTGTTTTTACCACTGAAAGACGGCAATCTTCCATGCCTAACTGAATTCAGGACTCTGCACAGTTTTTAACACACTATCTCCATTTTCAGAAATCAGAGGCCTAATACATGCATTCTCTCCATTATCCATGACAGGATGAAACTTAGGGACTCTGAAGTTGGGCATTTCTCCCTAACATTCCCTCATCTCCAGGGCTGAGGCAAGGAGAATGAATCTGTAACCGTGCAAAGCCACAGTGCTGCCTGGTAAAGCTGTTTGTCAAGTGAAATATAAGGCAGCCAGCAAGCTTCTCTGCCAAGGCCTCACAACTCAACAGCCCATCACCCAACCCAAGGGAACTGAAACCTAAGCCCATGTGGGTAAAACAATCCACTCGGATGATGAACGCAGCTCTGTTGTTTCATGCAATAACTAATTTTACGTATCACATGTTCGTAAGATATGCAGCTCCTGTTTAATATGTGGTTTAAAAAAAAAATCTCTCATTAGCCTCAATAGCTTTTAGTAAACCACACCAACTTGTTTAGTGGGTCTAGCCACACAGGGGAAGTTACCTCAAATTCAAATTTAGAACTGCCAAAATTAGTCCTCTGTTTCTGCCAGAAGTTGTCTGGCTTGATGATCAGGGCCACATGGATGCAGCAGGGGAAGGACTCCTGCAGGATCTTCAGCAGGGGCTTGATGGAGTCCCACTTGGACCCACGCATGTCCACGATCACCGTGAAGCCACGCTTGCAGACCTCCTCGCTGCAGAGAAAGAAAACATGGCTGAAGACGGGTTACATCTCTTGCCACTCTGTCTGGTCAGAGTCCCACTGGGTGCCACAGACCCAGCTTCCCTCCCCTGCTGGACACGTGCGGAGGCAGGGGAAGGAGCACACTGTGCTCAGCTCCTTCTCGTCCCTCCCTTGTACCATAAAGGAAGAGACCCAGGCTATACACGCTTCATGTTCAACCTGCAAAACCTGTTAAGATTTCAATTTTGTATTAATGGTTTTGCATCCCGTCTTCTTTTCAGGAAAACAACGGTCACCATGCCCATTTCTCCTGACTTTGGTGCATTAACTGATTACATGAACTCCTCCAGTCACTCCTGCGAGCAAAGGTCTCCAGGGAGCATCGGGTGAGTACAAAACCCTGACAGCCTGCAAAACCCAGACTGGGGACAGTCTGAGACCTGTGGACGGCAGTTACCCCAGGACTCCCAGCACCCCAGGTGCTGAAAATGACCCCCCACTAGCATGGCTGGCAATGATGAGAACTTTCTTATGTTCCATTTTATTCCCTTTACCCTATCCCTGGCCCTGAAGCTATCTCAGTGGTTTTCCATACCATCCACCCGTCCCTGGGAGTTCTTGGCACCCTTCTGGCAGGCTCTGTGGTTTTAATCTAGTTCCACAACTGTACTAAGCCTTTATGTGGTAGCAACGCTGGCTTAACACTGCTGGCCTCTGACACACGTCAAGGCAGTGCTGGGAGTCACTATGTTCTTCCTCTCCACATTATTGCACTTAAAAAAAAAAAGTGCCAGCTTCTAATTGTATTAAATCTCAACCACTGACTACATGGGAAACACATACAATGCAAATCTGCAATAAAGAATGAGCAACAAGAGTTAAGGTGTCCTTAAACACAGGTTAAAAAAATACTTAGTCGCACTTGGTTACAACTTCAGTGATAGAAGCTTCCGAATGGCCCTACAGTAAGGAACAACTGCAACCCTCACTGTTACACAGGGGTCTCTGACAGTCTATGCAGGCTGCTGATGCCTGCACCAGACAGTAACCAGGTAACGACTGCCTACAAGGTCTTTTTTGGAAATATACCTAGGACCTTATGGTACTCAATACGCATATGTGGTTTTCCCCAAACATAAATGTACCTTAGGGTAGAAAAGACATTTGACATTTTTCTGCTTTGGATAATTACCCCCCCCCCCCCAAAAAAACTAGTCTAAATTAAAAACCTGGAAAACTAATTGCTATCATTAAGTAATGCAAATAAAATTAATTCAAAATTAAAACCAATTTCATGCTCTTACATAGGCTCACTCCCCTAACCCTGCCCTCCTTCCCCCTCCCAACTAACTCACACTCACACACCCCATTCCCTTCTATATCTTGATTCAGACTATCAGACTAACTAGCTTTCCACGTTTTACAAATGCAAAGTACATATGACATCTACATCAGTAAGAGGGTGTATCACATCAACACCCCAAAAAAATGCCTGTATGGTTACAGCCCAGCAGTAGGACCCAATCAGAAGGCGGCTCACAGTCAGAGGAGCACAGTGTCTAAAGCCAGGAGGAGAAAACAGATCCAGCAGCCTAGTTTATCACCCAAATGCTGAAAACTGATTAGGAACGATGTGATGAACTTCTAATAACTATCTCATAGGGATGTAAATTGAAATGATTTCAAATACTCCTCATGCCATCACTTTTCCTCCACATCCCAATTAGGTCGTGGGTTACAATCCGGGTAACATCACGGGCAGAAACATCACCTGTTTTCTGACCTCCTTCATGAAACCTAGAGGCAAATGGGACTCCCAGAAACATCTCCTAAAGTCTCCTGTCATGGAAATTAAGCATTCTAGACTTCCTTGGGCTCTAATGGGGTTTGCAATCCCTCGAGATTCCATTCCACAGAAACTCCAGGGCCCTGGAGGCACTGGGGTGAGGGCAGCCTAAGCAGGAAGAGGCAGGTGCCCGGAGGCCAAGAGCTCTGCAAAGGAAGCCTGCTGTCCAGTAAGGCATTCTACTCCAGATTCACATATTCTGCTGCCGTACACCAAAGACAGGAGATTGTAAAACGGTGGCAATATGTTTTATTTGTTTTACTAGTTGCTGTTTGGTAGACCGCACTGTAACCATCAGTCTTCACCATATCAAGATAAATTCCCTTGAAGCCTGTCTTTCTCCTAACATGGCCTTACACAGTATGCACATGAACTACAAAGCCCCTCTACTTGAAAGAAGCTTAAAAGGAATCCTGAATGACTCCAGGCTTAACAACAGGAATAAGCGGGAGAACAACAAAACCAAAAGCTACGCTGAGCTTGCACAGTTTACAGAAGGATTAACTATTCGCCTTCCTCCGTGGTCAAACTGCTCCCACCCAGCGGCTTCCTAAGTAATGAAAATGGCAAATGGACTGGGCTGGGAGTGCACAGCATTTCAATCCATCTATTTTTATCAAGTTAAAAGCCAGTCATCATTAAGACAGCAGTGACTTGTAAACATCCCCAAACCTGGGTCCTATTTATGAGCACCTAATAAACAGCTGCCTACTGGAGAAGGGCCCCCAAGCCCTTCCACCACCTAAGAGACACTGTTCTTTGGGAAATGTGACTTATTAACCAGTTATTTTAGCATTTTTACCAAAGAGCCTCATGTTTATCTGTGAGATAAAGAAAGTTTACATAAAAATAAGGTCCCCTTTCAACACAGGTCCCTAAAAAAGAGAAACTCTACTTGTTTCGTTCCTAGAGGAAGAAAGTATCTTCTTATGTGAGTATTTATGAATGAATCAATTAAAAATCTTCGTATCATTTCATTAGTGGACAACAAGGAGTAAGAGTGGTTTATCTGTTAATATTTAGCAACCAAAAATCATTCTAAAGAAGGCAGAATGTTCTAGAACATAATTAGTATTAAATACAGTTCAAGTAATAAAAGCAACAGCCACCGAGAGACATTCTAAGATTAATGTCACTGTGCAGGACTTGCAATGACAGCAGCAAGAACTGCTGCTGCTTCTTATTTCTCCTACACACGTTTAGTGGAAAGTTTCATTGCAAATGAATCTTATGAACTCACCTTGTTACTACAATTGTTTGTTTGTTTGTTTGTTTGTTTAAAAAAAAAAAGGGCAGGGAGGGGCGACCCCAGCAATAATACTCAAATCACTCACAGCTGCTCAGGTCACGTTCCTGTTGAACTGTGCCGGACCCAGACAATCTAGAAAGCATGCAGAAGAAAACAATGTGATCTGCCTCTATAAATCATGTCAAAAGGAAAGTAATTGAAGGAAAATAGAAGGGTGAATATGAAATCAGAAAATTATTGCACTATATCTCAGCAAGCTACTGCATGTCAAGCACCATGCAAGATTGCAGGAATAATCTTACTCGATACTCACAATGATCCCAAAATGTACAGGTCATTATCACATTTTCAGATCAGGAAAGCAATGAAAGTGAAGTCATGTGTCCCAGGTCACAGTCAGTCTGATTCTGAGGCCCATGTTCTCCCTTCACATATGACACCAGCCCTGTGACTGTCTAACTGAGGAATGGCCGAAGGGCTGCCTTCAAATCTGGGAAGCACGAGGAAGCACTGGACACAGCAAAAGGTCTCACAGGCCCCAAGACATACACACAAATGTACAGCTGGGTAGAAACGCCTTGTGTTCATACCACTCTACTACAACAAACCATCAGACTTACAAACTACACATAAGCAAAATCACAAGTCCAAAGAAATTCACACACCAGTAATTTGCTGATGATTTTTACAGATTGGTAAAATCTGTATCACATAATTTGTTTGGTTAAAACCAAACAGCGCTCCTGCTGCTATACACTCACTAGGGGTAGCACCTGCAGGACCCTGGGAGAGAGGGCCCAGAGAGGACTCACTTTGTGGCCACTTCTTTCAATTTGGACTACTCTGAAATCTTTCTCCATTATCACTCGGCAAATGCGTCATTTACATGTTAATCCACCTCTCTTATTTGCTCATTAATCAAGGACAAGCAAAATGGCATTTCTTGTCACTTGGGACTGCAGTTAATGCAAACGCAAACCTAGGTACTGACATGAAGAGACTGTTCAGTGGCCGGAGGGTCATCCTACACACTCAAGTATTTTTGAATGACATGATGTGATCTTTGGGATTTGTTATAAAATACACCAGGTGAATAATTAGAGAAAAACAAGATTGGCAAAATCTGATAAACGCTGAAGCTGGGTGAAGGGTATATGTGTGTTCATGATATTATTCACTCCACTTTTGTGTATTCTCACAATTTCCCACAAAAAAGAGGTTTTTTTTTTAAAGTGGGTCATCCAGATTATCCAAAATGTGCTTGAACCAATTTCTATATCAATTAAATGAATAATTTTTAATATTTACTATTAACATAGGTTTCAAGACCAAAAAGCAAGTTGTCAAAGTTACCACTATATAGTATTCAAATTCACAAGAGTGAATATCAAATTCAACTTCAGTTTTTATTAAACTATATGACAAGTATCATTTTGATTGGCAGTTATTTTTTTTTTAACCCTGCCCTTTGTATTTCTTTTTCCATCATTATCACAGACTTGGCACATAGTCAAAGCTTAGTAAGTAGTAGTTTACACTCTATTTTTATTTATAAATGATAGTGAGTATAAATAACTTCTAGACTACTTTCCAACTCTAAGATTTCAACAGGCCAGCTGCCTAAGAAATACCAGAAGAAGAAAGGGAAAACTTACTCCAGATAAGTAGGGCTCACTTAGTCACTGATGCCACACAGTGATAGTTTTCTCATAAAGGATACTCTGACAGAAAACCCAAGAACCTCCCCAGCAAGTAAAACTATCAAGACCAAAAGCTGATTGCCATCAGCCACAGCCAGCCCTGTTAGGGAGGGGCATGGCTGCCTTGTCCCGCTGGTGTCAACCTACACAGGTTGAGTGCTGTGAACCACGTGCTGTGGTAGATCTATTACCTTTACCACAACCCTTGAAACCCATTATGCTGTTACCATCTTACATCATTCTCTTGTAACATGTTCCTTAAGGTTACTATCTAGCCAGCCCATATTATGGCCGAGTTTTCTCTCACACATCCTCATTTAGTCTCTTAGGAAACACCTCCTCTCACTCTACCATGGCCGCCACTGATGCCCTTCAGTATGTGCCTTTCTAGAATAAAAGAGACATCTGAGGACTCACCCCTTCCTCATAGATAGGCACCCCTCCAACCTGCAACACACACCAAATCTCCTATTCCAGGCATGACTGTATCCTTAGATTATATCAGCATGGTATTATATTTTCCAGAATATAACTGGAACAATTAAATGGAGATATTAATTGGTGTGACCTGGCTCTGTGTCCCCACCCAAATCTCATGTTGAACTGTAATCCCCAATGTTGGAGGTAGGCCTGGTGGGTGGTAATTGGATCACAGGGCGGGGGGAGTTCTAATGGTTTAGCACCATCCCCCTAGTGCTGTCCCCTGATGGAGTTCTCAAGAGATCTGGTTGTTTAAAAGTGTGTGGCACCTGACCCCCTACCTCCACCCTCTTCCTCCTGCTCCAATCATGTGAGGATGTGCCTGCTTCCCCTTTGCCTTCTGCCATGATCGTAAGTTTCCTGAGGGCTCCCTAGCCATTAAATCAATTAAACCTCTTTTCTTTATAAATTACCCAGTCCCAAACGTTTCTTAATAGCAGTGTGAGAAAGGGAGGAAATTTCCTCCACCAGTTGTCAGCTAGATCTACAAATAAAACTCGAGTAATACATTTCCAGAGCAGAAACAGATTCTAAATTCCTCAAGTACACACACAGGCCAGCTCCTAGTAACTCACGACTCCCCACTTGCGGACTCTCCAGAAAACACAACATTGCTTGCTCTTGGTGTTCTTTGGCATCTATGCTAAAAATTCCCATTACCAATGGAGTCTCAATTTTGATAGAGATTCCCAAATCTACGCCCAATATATAGCTAATAAGGATTTTTAATGCCCCACAAACTTCGTGCTACGTATCAACAGACTATTTTTAAAGAACTAACGTTTGCCAAGTAGGCAGAAATGCATTATCAAAAGCAGCACCCAATTCTGATCACCCAGGCCTCTGTGTCACGGTATTAGAATCATCAACAATGGCTTTCTAACTCAGGCACCACATCCTGAAATCCCAGCTGAGTATCCCAGATCCACTGTCAACACACGAAGCTCTTACCTACCTTCATGTCCCTGCTCCCCAAAGGGCTTTACACTAGACAATAATGGTCACAAAATGGTAATAAGGAGAAAGATAATGACTTTCATTTTATACTACTTTGCCTGGAATGCAGGCTACGATTTAGCTGATTTCTAACGAGTATAGCGCCACATCTCTTGTAAATGTGACATCAGTGACAACCACAAGCCACACAGAACTTACCTGGGAATACAGGCTAGATAGGAAATGAGTCTCCTGAGATCCTCCTGTCGTATTCTGTCATGATTGCTGCGGGCCGGAAACGTTAAAATGGGACCTCCACGTTTATCTCTACCACCTAAAAAACAAACATTAGGAATACACTTAGACACAAGATAAGACAGAAATCCTATGTTATCATCCATTCACTCTGTCAAAATTATTCCTAAAGCAACTACACAAATTTGCACAGGGCAGAAGTCCTTGTTTCACCTGAGGCACAGTGAGGACATGTCATCCCTTCAGGGGATCTGGGAGAAAATGTCTGAGCTCTGCAGGCCACATGGAAGGTACTACATATGGCCTTGTCTTTTTCTTCCAATGTTTTGGGGAAAACTCCTTTCTTCAGTTTTTATGTTTTGGGCAGAAAAAAAAGTTGTCACGTCCATGTGTTTCACTCACCTCAGACAACCACCTCCCTCACAGCTGCCCTCTATGCCAGTCTCCCCCACATTTTTCCCCATTGCCCTGCATTCAAAGTTCTTTCTTTCCTATCAAGAAGATGTGTCTAAGTCTTGAAAGGAAAGCGAAAGGAACATTCTCCAAGCTATGCTGATGACTTTATAATCTGCGACGGACGGCACCTGACCCTCACTGGTCCAGCTTTGCCAGTCTCTCACACAGAACCACACACATGCATGTGAGAGAACCACATGAGAATTTTAAAGCTAATTAGCTTAAGGATTTTAGAAAAATTCTATCACACACTAAGAGTACAAATCTCAGAGTATGTGACTTTGACAGACAGGCAGGCAGAACGATTTCTTGTTAACATATACAATCCTAATGAAGTCAGCTTGGTATCACTAAACGCTTATGGTAAAATTGTCACATTTATTTTATTACTTCCATCGGGGTTGTCAGGAAAATAGAGGAAGAAAATTTAGCCTTCTCAAGTGGATCCTTCATTTAGTTTTAGAACTCTAATGATCTCTCTTCGGGAGACCTCAAAATTCAAGTCACAATACAAAACTCTTCATTATTTTCTGTGCACCAAAAATCATCATCTAAAATTAGAAAGAAAGCAAACAAATAAAAAAAAACCCAGAAGATTCTTTCCTTTTAGAACAGCCAAAAAGCATACAGCAGAAGATGATGGTATTTTAAAAACATATTTTACCAATATGGTTTTCATAACTTCATGGAATTACGTACTCATTCTAAATAATAATGAAACTTCATTTTGATTGGGAATACTTAAAGCAATCCACATGTATTGTTCAGTCATGTAATCTAGAAAAGCCTTAAATTATTTCTAAATCCAATAATTTAGGTATTATATGGGAGCAACAATCATAGGTAACAACAGATCCAGGTAGGGTATCACATGCTCTACATACACTTTCTGATGTGATTTTACAATGACTCTGTTGAGAGGTTTTATCATTCCAGTCTTATAAAGATACTGAGGCTCCAAAAGCTTAAATAAAGATGAAGGAACTATACAACACTGTCATCGCTAGGTCTTCGCCCAGACAAAAGAAAACTGTGTGATCTTTCGAACTACTGGCTTTACTTCTTTTTTAGTAGTAAAAATGTCACAGAGATAACTAAATAACGGGTTCCTGGTCCTTTGAGGGGGCTAACATTTATGAATGAAAAGTACTATTAAACATGAGAAGCAGTACTGCTCATTATCAACTGATATTCTGAAACATCTGATATGATTTTTAGGGTAACATCAATAGCTCTAATTTTTTGGAATACCTCTTATCCCCAAGATAAGACAGATTAACAATTTCAATATTTTTCGCTTCCCAATACCTTTCATGCTTTTCAAAAGAGTCAATCTCCTTGACTGAAATTATCATAGATCAACACATATTATAGAAACTTGAATTATTAAAAATACAGTACATATTATTTAAATTAAAACATTCCCCTCACTTTGGGTAAAGAGAAAGCTAGCATCTAACATTTTTTCTCGACCACAGTTGTGAATTTTTAAAATGTGTTTGAAATGCAGCATAATGTTTGATTCCATAGGGACCCACATGACACTCTCCTCCCTCCTGGGTCACCGTAGCTCACAAGTCAAGCAAGGCATGCTCCACCACGGGTGTGAGAAGTAGAATCCAAAATCTGCCAATCTAAGAAAGTTGCATGGGAAGTCAGTAGTGTGCACAATGCGCACGGCCATTCTGATCACCCCAGACCTGAGAACCAAAGGCAGCTCTGTGCAGAAGTTTCGACAGCCCCTACTACACTTTTCCAACTTTCAACTACAAAGATTTCTCCCAGGCTGGTAGCACTAGTGAGCAGTATCCTAAGACTTGCTACCAAGTTCATCAGCTTAGGCACTGAGTCATGTCCTAAGAAAAGCTTATAGACACCTGAATCTGAATTTTAAGATAGAGGAAAAATTTTCACTTTTCCTTTTCCTAGAAAAGAACTTCAGAAAATTCACTGGGATATTTTTACAATTTTATCAAAAATCATTTGTGAAGTAAGAATCTTTTCCCATGCTAATCTCCCTGCTAAGGGTGCACCTTCCAATAGATGGTATAACACAGTTAATGATCACTTTCTGCTGACTCCTCCTCAGGGAGGTATGAAGAAAAAATCTTAGAAAGGATGAAGCATAGTTCAGAGGAACATGGTCGCTAAACCTCAAGGAGCTTAAAATCAACTACACAGGTGTCTGTTTAATTCTATTCCCCAAGATTTAGGTTAGTTTCCAACATCACAGGAAGTACCCAAATGAAAATAGCATCTGAGTATAACACAGAAAAGTCACACATGCAAAGTTCTGTTCCCATTCCTAAACTAGTAAAAATAACAGCACTGCAGTTCATAAAAACTTCACCTATTAGATACACTCATATGTGTGTGTGTTATCAACCCTAAGCCACATGGTGAGGCAGGCGGGACAGATGTCAGCCTCATTTTATAGATAGGAAATCAATGCCTTAGTTTCTACAATGAAATGAAAAAGACAGGAAATGCTGCCAGCATCACAGGATGTCTATGTATGGAAGCTTTTCATGTCTGTAACCAAACAACAGCTCATTGATTATCTGCTTATCCAAATGCTGCCTTAGTCAAAAAGCAAAAAACAAAAACAAAAACAAACCAGTTTTTGTTTATAATGATGGTGTTTTACCTTCAGTTCACATAAACATGCATCCTCTCCTATAACTAATCTTATTTCTCTAAGGCACTTCTTACCTTCTAGGAAATGGTACAATTTACATATTCTTTTTGTCTATCTGTCTCCTCCACTAGAACATAAGCTCCATGAGGGCAAACATCTTTGTTTCATTCGCTGATTTAAGAATACACAATGCTCTCCATGCCCAGTGAGACTGGCATTTGCTGAATGGATTATTTTTCCATATTCCACACAACATTAACTAAAAATACCTCCTATCAGGTATCAGTTAGCAGCAATGCCTGATGGATATCCTGTGGATGCTAAGGGAACTGAGGTTTATTTTAATAATAGAAAGAAGGCTGAAAGGGTCCTACACTATAGCTATACATGTCTGTGTGACACTTATTTCCTCAAACCCTGAGACCTCATTTCCCTCTTCTTAAAACTCCAGGAGACTTGGTCTCTTGAGCAATGTGGCCCAGGATGACCACAGAAACAGCTAGATTCACAATCACCTCTTTCTCTTTAAATGAATTAGAAGCTCACCTTTCACTTATTTAGAAAGAACTTGCAAGAAAGCCACGCTTGCTTTGAGGAGTAAAATGTAAATTTCAACGAACCAACTGTATCTTTCTCTCCATAGCGCTTGTTTCAATTGAAATGATTCTTCAGCCGCTGTCCAACCTCCCACTCCCAACTCCCAAGGAACAGTCTAACTCACACTGACAATAAAAAGCAGCCTTTGCCAAGGAAATCTCTGAAAGACACAGTTTGTGAAAAAGAGAAATGATGGCTAACGTCTATTAAGTGTGCCATAAAATAATACAACTCTGTTAAAAGGATGCCCACGGGGCTCCTGCTCTAACAGCAGCCAAGGCGAGCACCTCGCCAGCCCTGCACCTTCTAGGCTCACCTCTTGCTGCCTGGTCCTGAGAACCAGGAATTGGCTCATGGAGTATTTCTACTGAAGGCTGAGAAGACTCGGCAGCCTGCATGAAAAGTCCCGCCAGTTCCTGCACTCTCAGTCAGTCCCTGCCAGCTCCCACTATGCTAGGATGCTAACAAGAATATTCAAGATGAATGGAAGGTTCCCCTTCTCTTCCGGGGAAATGCAGTACTCTGCAAAACTGGACCATGAAGAACTAAGGTACCAGCAAACCTTAAGGCATCAAATCCCACATTCCTGTCAATATCCCCAACTTGATAAGAGTGAGTGTTCACTGCACCCCAAAAAGCGATTCTAAAAGAAAAAAAAAACAAATGTCCATCAATGGGCATCTGACTGAATTAACTATATATATACACATATGTGTGTGTGTATATATATATATGTATGTATATGTATGTATATATGTATATATAGACACACATATATATAAACATACATATAGACATATATATATAAACACATATATATATAAATATATAAATATATATATATACACATAGAGACAGAGTTGTGTTTTAGTCTGGTATATATATATATTTGTGTATTACTCTGTTACACAAAACAGAGTAATACACAACTGTAAAAAGCAATGAGAACTCTATTATGTGCTGCTATATACTGATCTCCAGAATATTCTTTGAAATAAAACAAGCAAAGATAGAAAATGAGGCCTATTACGTTTTTGTTTATCTCGGGGAGAAGAAGATGAAAACAGAAGGGAAAATCAATAGAATTGCTCATATTTTAAAAGCAGAAGGATTAAACCAAAAACTTAAAAAAAAAAGTTTTCCTATAGGGGAGGCACAGGGTGGAGAAAGCAAACACAAAAACTAGATTTTTTTTTAACCATACCTTAACTTTTAACTATTTTTTAGTTATTACTGTGGAATTATGCTAAGTTTTACTTAAAATTGAAGCAAGTTGGGGTTTTTAAGTCTCACAAATGTAAAGCAAAATAAAACAAATGATTCCAGGTTTCAAGCTGATGGCATATCCACATGGAGAGGAACTGTTTCGTGTGACTTTAAAATACAGTAGTAGGTCTGTAGATTTCTAATAGCATACATCCTCAGGACCAAGACAACAAGAAAAATACTAAATTACATTTGGTAGTCATATACTGTGTAATACCATTAGCATTACAAAGTAAGTAAGTAATTATGTCCACATAAGAACTAACATTTTTAGATTCATGAAACAGATATCCACAAATATATAATTGAAAAAGTAAAATGAAATATCTATAATCCTAAATTTGAACTATGATTTTTAATATAAAGTCACGATATCATTTCTCACTAAAATGCGTGTGTGTGTTTTCCCCCAGATTTGTCCACTAAAGAGACACAAAAACGACAACCCACCCGGTGGATATGCCTAGCAACCTGTATTGTTTCCCACTAAAAGGAACCAGGGCTCTTTAGAGAAATGGCTGATTCCAGACCTGAGGCAGGAATTATACAAGATGGTCCTGAAACATCTTGTCACATCAGCAAACAAAACTTAGGAGCCAATTTGAAGAGGCTCCCATTGGCCAAAGATGGGACAATTTTAACTTCATAAGAGAGAAAATGTGTAATGAATCAAAACATCATATATATTTAAAATCATGCATTTGAAATAAGTCTTTACTGGGGGAAAAAACAAACAAACAAACAATGGTCCTTTTTCAATAGCCTGAAAACTGGTTACGGACAGGAACCAATCACTTATGCTACTTCTCCTGTAAGAACTCTTTCTCAGGACAATCAAGTAAGTGGTGATGGGACATCTCTCTTTACGGGATATCCAAGTTAATAAATGAAAAAGAAAGGACATAAGTAGAATATCACCATCTTGCAACTCTTAAATACTAGATCTAAGCCATAATCATCAATGAACACCATAAAAATAAGACAAGACTCTCCTAATAAAACTCCCTATGAAACTAAACAATCACACCCATTAAGTATTTTTGCCACCTTCCCTGCCAGATCAAAGCTCGGTCTAATCAAGCCTCAAGACCTAACTCCTAGTCTGCAAGAAATATGGGGGAAGTGAAACATGTTAAATGACCACCCAGTGATACAACCAGCAAAATCTACACTATAGGAAAATCCACAGGAAGACACCTGGATTCCTCGCTTCCTAAAACATCAGGAGGTAAGACACAAAGAACCTACAGGTTAAAAGAGCCTTACCAGACATCTCAACCAGCGGCAATGCATATGAGACAAGCATAAAAATTTGAATACCTATCGGGTTTTTTGGGGGGATATGAAATAATTACCTTCAATTTTTAGGTCTGTCATTGGTATTGCAGCGGTTTTTTATAACATTTACATTTAAGAGATAAATACTAAATATTTATAAATAAAATAATATCTGTAATTTACTTCAAAATTATCCAGAGTGAACGGAAGACTAAGTGGAAATATAGATGAAACAAGTTGCTGAAGTGGGCTACGAATTCGTACAAATTCACTATACTATTTTCTTTCCTTTTGATGTTAAAATGTTCCATAATAAACAGTTAAAAAAGAATGTGTTCTTAATTCTGGTGGTTGTCGTGTGAGATTTTCTAAGGCTCAAACCCTAGTGGCATAGGAACCACACTAACAGTTGACATTATATGTAAGATGCCATTAGGCGCAAACTCCATTAAATATAAACTACAGGGCATTTTTACGAGGTTTGGTAGTCTTGTGAGGGCTGCGTCCTCCATGGGCAGAAGAGGAATGCTGCGTCCTCATATGGCTGAAGGGCAAGGGTAAAGCCTCTTTATAAGGGCCTTAATCCCACACAAGGGAGGAGCCCTCATGGCCTAATTGCCTCTTAAAGGTCCCACCTCTTAATAGCATCACACTGGCAACATCTGAATTTTGGAGGTGATCCATCAAACCACAGCACCGTCCTCTGACTTCAAACACAAAGTCAGTAAGACATTTAACCTCACTGAGTTCATCCTAAGTGAAGGAAGTAGTACATTCTATCTTACTTAAGTGCAATCAGCATTACTTTTTAGAAGACCTAGACACTAAGGATCGGAAATATTCAAGTTCAAGAAATTATCACTGGGTTTATCACTGGGTTTTTAGAGATCTTGACCTAGTAAGTATCTTTTAAAATCACTCATCTTTTGGTCTACTTTTACAAAGCCCCTGCCATTTTATTTAGATTTAACTATTAAAAGCCATTCACATGGACAGCTTTTACAAAGGTACCATAATATTCCCTAATATTTTTTAAAATGGGGTCAGAGCAGAAAGTAAATTAGTGATTGCCAGTGCTGGGGGCTTGGGGGTGGATATGGGGTTCCTGGGAGGTGATGAAAAGGTTCTGGAATTAGTGGTAACAGTTGCACAACCTGGTGATACACTAAAATCCACTGAATCACACGTTTTAAAAAGGTGGATTTTAGAGTATGTGAATTAGATTTCAATAAAAAAGAAACAAAAAAATGAGTTAGAGATAAATTTTATTTTGTAAAGTTTACTCATTCTTCGTAATTTTCAAAAAATGTAATACAACACAAGTAGTCAATTTCTACTTAATTTTATGGGTTTTTTTTCCCTCCTAAAGGACATAACGATAAGCCTAAAACAAAGAGCAATGAGCTCATGCTAATCAGCTTTGCCAGTTCTGGTCATAAATTAGGAATACTGTAAAAGTGAGGTGACACCTACTAACGTCATTTTGCTAACACTGCTGGAAGCTCTACCATCGCTAATATTTTAAACAGTTCCTACTAATCTGTGGTAAAAGCAAAACTTCCCACCCTACCAAAAATATCCAACTTTATGTAACCCTGCAGAATTTAAGTATTTATTAAACATTTAAGACAAACTCTGAGAGACTGCCGATTTTGTTTCTTTGATTAAAAGGTAAACAGTTTTAGTGTTGACTGTAAACTATATAAAAATGTCAGCCGATAATATATTCTGTATTAACTGCCTAATAAAAGCATGAATACAAATAAAACCCACCAATCTTAACCTTCCACCTTTCTTCACATGTCCATCTCCACGTACTAATGAAAGAAGAAAATGGAACAAAACGTTCAGAAACACAAGAGGGGTCGGGGGAGCAGGTGCTGTTATCACAGACCCAGACTTTAAAAATAAAAAACTGATAAACACATGAACTCAGCTTTAAGCCTTCCTTACAGATACCTCTAATTTTTATAAGTAGAGTCTTTCAATTACTCTGTTTGTAAACTACAAAATCAGGGGTTCGCAAAGCTGGCATGAGTCCTTACAATGCAGTTTGTCAGTAAATGATTAGAGAAGAGCAAATAAATGCTACTTTTAAAACTCAGTGTATTGTAAGCCAGTATTTGTTTTTCACCATGTATTTCCAACAATTTAAAGCACCTTCTTTTCATGAACTCCTTACACTCTTCTGTGAACCTTCCAAATACATAATGAATTAGATTTACTCCCACAAAATCAAACCATATTAACAGGGACCAAGAAATATTACTGAACATGAAGCAAAACAAGATTAGCAAAAACACCATAGGAAGCTGCATCTTAAATATATAGCAGTATCACATGTCCAAAGGACAGAAAAACTTATAAAAGCAGCTAGCAGTGTTATATATTAAAAATGATATGTGTTCAAGAGGATACACACATCAGCACAGAATGCCTATTTAAGAAAGATAAAAATTCTCAAGGGAAATTCATCTAAAAGCATGTGACGACAATCTACAGATGTACTTCCTGATAGGGCAGAAAAATCTTGCAAATCTTTGTTTGGTAACAAGTGAACTGGTGTCCAAAAGGTATAATACCCAAGGGCTGTTCTGTTTATGTGAGAGGGAGGCCCCAAGAAGACAGTCCAAAACGGCCTAACGCTGACTATGTGCAGAAGAAAGGGCAGTTAGGTGCCCCCAAGCCCAAGGGACTGGCCCAGAGTCTGTCTGCAGGCGGGCCAGGGCCTCAAAGACTGGGTCTACAGGGAAACAGACTCAGCTGGTAAAATCACCAGGGCTTCATCGTCCATGACATGGGTCCTAGTTACTCCATGACCAGAGAGCCACAAAGGAGCAGATCTCAAGGAGAAGCAGGCGTCCTTGCCTCCCAAAAGACAAGGCAACAGAGGCAGGTACAGAGTACGAGAAACAAAAGTGAGAAATTCAGGACCCATCTACATACCATCACATTCCCACCACCTTTGTTGAAATGATCGGATTTTTAAAATCAGTTTTTTTACTTAACTGATTGGGGCAGAACAGCTGAATTTTTGTTGAATGGCAGAAACAAATGTATTTTCATCACCAACACTAACTAACTTATCATGTGCCTCCTAGCTGGAAGAAAATGCTTTGGGCACTAATTTCTCAGAAACAGTGCTACAAGAATAAAGCAGTTCAAAATTCATAGAAATGCCAATGTTTTTATATGTTGTGGCAGGTGAGTTCATTTATTACGTCAGACTCTGAAATTGTGTCAGAGCAGTTGGATAGAGCAGAGTTGAAAGTTAAACTTTACCTGAAAGGTATGCAACTTTTTCCTTCAAAATTGGTAAAACATCCATAGCTTTCATTTCATCGTTTTTTCGAAACCCTGAAATACAGAAGGAGAAAATAAAATTACTGGGTTGCCAGAGTGACAGTTAATTCCTTAACCATTCTATCCAATGCCAACACAGCAGCTTTATCCACATCCATTAAATCAACTTAAGAAACATGATCATAGCACAACATTTAAATTCCATGTCTGTGATCACAAAACTGTCTTCTATTTTAATGTTGAATAATGATTTGCACACAGACCCAGAGGCTCATGTCCCCAAAAGGCTCGCTCTCAGTCATTTCTAGCAATAACAACTTGGTCCCAAAAGGAGACAGGATATGAAATCAGTCCAGATTATTTACCAAATCTTAATTTTTATGTAGATTAATGTACATAAATCTTTGCTGGTACAAAGAAAACAGCAACACTGCTTTATAAAAATTGCTGCTTGTGACATCCTAAAACCTCTAGGGGGAGCTCAATGCCTCATTCCATCAGATTTCAGGGTCTGGTTAAAAATACACAGTGGCAAGGCGGAGAGAGGGGATTATAAATAGCTGGGGCCTGGCTTTCTCCTTCCAGGCTTTCTGGGTCATGCCCCCTGGAGGAATGTCAATGGCTAATGTGGTCATACGGCCCAGTGCCACTCCAGCTTCAGAGGTGGCCAAGGTCCCTCTTCTCACTAAAAACCAACTCTGCCCCTACTCCCAATATCTTAGAAGGCCCAGTGGGAATATTGTAGAAAAGGAGCATGCAATAGGCAAGTTAGGCCAAAATCCATCTAAGCAAAAGGAATTCTTGCAGCCCAAAAATATCTAGCCCAGCTCACCAGGGTGAATGCCTACGTGGGAATTTGGGGTCCAAAATGTCCATACTCATCATAATAACTGGATATTTCTCTCGGCAATCTCTAACAGAGGTAATCTAGGTTCAGGGATGCCTACCAAAACTAGTAACTAACATTGTTAGCAGAACAATCTCTAGGAAAAAACAAAACACCACTTCCCCACCCCCATTTGTGTTTGTTTTTGCCAAAATAGTACAAGAAAAGCATCGCAAATGCTAGCATGGTAATACAACCACAGCAAGATGTAGACTTGGAATTAGAAGGCAAGGAAAGTACTGAAGTCAAGGAGTGAACATTTCACTTTTGGTGTCCTGAGCAGCAACTCCCGGGCAAGCCCTGCTACAGGGAACATTTATAAAAAACGACTCTCTCCAGGCACTAGAGAATGACAAAAGCTGGGAGAGACACCTGGAAAAGGAAATGACCCTGGGTACACAACCCATCATTAGGGCTGTTAGCCTGAGGGCAGGGCCCCATCTAAGCAATGTGGAGCTTTTAAAACAAAAACCAGGTGAATTCCAAGCAGCCCTGCTAAGGATTAAAGATCTAAATCAAAATTTGAGTTGCTGCCCACTGCAAACACAGAGAATGTGTAGTGTGGGTCAGGCCAAATTACATGCCTGCTAAAGCAGGCAAACAAGCAGCAACAAAATCAACATCTTCGGGAGGAATATAGCAGAATTCAGTCTCTACAACATTATCATTCATAGAAACAAAGAATGAATAAATCAGCGGTGTGATCTGATTTCTTAATGTAAATCGCTCCTGTCCATAGAATACGTCCACGTGTATAATGAACCCAGTTTAATGAGATTTAACTATGACACTGACAATTACCACAGACTTCACAGCAAACACATCCGGCTGAGGACCATGAGGTCCTAGGAAGGCTGCGTGGAACTATTCAGCCAGTTATGGGTAGATTTGACCGAGCTGGGGCCTCCACAGCACCAGGCCATTTTCCTTTCCAATGCACCATGCTTTGTGCTGGCAACCCACCGAGCTTTGAAAACAGTGGCTATTTATAAAAGGCAAAACATCTGAGCCAAGAGTTCTGCAATTTCATCCTCAGGTTCCTTCAAAACTCTTGAATGGATGCAATCTAGTCAGCAATTCACTGCCAGTCACCGTAACTCACTGAATGTGTCTACAAAGACTGACTTCATCTGCCGTGGCTGCCGTGGACACAGATGGCACTGGGGCAACTGCAAGGCAAAGAGGACTAAGGCTCCCCAGCGACCCTCAAAGAGACAAGCTGACAAACACCTATAAAACAAGGCAGATTATGAAATGTTCATAGGCAGCACGAAGTGCTATGGGACCCAGGCAAATGAGGAGGGGACAGATCACATGATAGACAAATACTAGGAAGGAGTAAGCGACAGCTGTAGATCCCTATCTACAGGTATTTGAAGGGAGGATTCCCCTTCTGTTGCTCAGATGAGAAAACGCATGCTTCCTACCATTCCCACGTCCACACCCACACGTCATGGCCAGGACACAGCAAAGCCCTCAGACAGAGAAATGTCACCACCAACTACAGCCCTGGCTCCGACACTAGAGAGACAGAGCCCCACTTGTGAGTCACACAGCCATCACCAAGAAGAATGTCCTGATCCCAATGCTGATATCCCAATAGAGGGCTGTGTGACCTGAGTCATCATTCCAAAGCATTTTTGACAATTACTGCTAACTTTCTGAATCACACCTATTTACTGATACCCACAATGGAGTGGAAGATGGAAGTGAGGGCTGTCATATTCCAGGCCATCTCACAGGAGGAATAGCATATTGATTTGAAAGTAGGGTGCAGAAAACAGAACTCAATAAATGTCTCAATTTCCTATGTCCCACTATGAGTCATGGACTCCCTCCCATGTGACCTTTCATTTCTCAGAGCTGTAGTTATGTTAACCTATTGGTCCCTCAGTTTCCCCCCAAATTAAGGAAGACTCAGTCTTTCTAGAGGAAGAAAAGTACATGAATTAATGAGAAACTTATGTGAAAAGGTGCTTCACTTTTATTGCGATGTAGGTACATGCCCACGCATAGACCAGAATATAAATTCTAACCAGTTTAACTATATTTTTGTAGATTGTCACTGAAAAAGAGTTAATTTTAAACCATCAATTAATACTTCGAAAACAGAAAATATAAAAAGGGCAAAAATATAAAACTAACCACACAAAGAAACTTGAGTTTGTGGTTATTGTGGTGACTGGTCACTTAGGTATTATTTTAGATCTCATTTCCATTTAAAAAAAAAAAAACCAATAAGCAAAGGACTCAGGAAGCATGTATAAATACTAAAACCAGATTAAATATATCATATGTAACTTTCAATAAAAAGCAGGAAGAACCCAACCATGAAAGTTCCTCAGATCAAAAAGGCAGGCTGTGTTCCATGCCCTGAAGAGCTATTTAGGAAAACAGTGTGGAACTATAAAAACGTTCTAAAAAATTAAAAATAAGTGGCTTCTCTGCTATTCCACAGATTCTAGATTACACAGCAGATAAGACTCAACTCCTAATGCTTTCTTCATTCATGCATTAAAGGATCTAACTGTGGTTCTCAAACTTACTGAACAACAGCAAATATAGGCTGCCCTCGGTGGCCGCCCCCTGGAAGCACATACTTCTCATCATCAACAGAGAGGTTCAGGAACAGCAAATACCACCGCAGAGAGGCCCTGATAGGATCCCAGACCTTATCTTTGTACCAAAGACCAGGCGTCAGCAACATTTCTACTTCTCAGTGCCACCAGGGGGGTTTGTCCATGCTACTTAAATAGGTGGAAGGGCGTGCCACAAAGAGAAATTTGGTAAAATTAGGATTAACAGAAAGCCTAGACAAAGAAGAGCAACTTGAGAGGAGATAACCAGAGGGTAAATGGCCCAAATTGGGGGACATTAAGTTGTACCCATTTTTTGAATTATATAATTTTTAAGTTATATAGAGCCCATATTAAACTGTGCAGAAAAGACAGACTGGATTCCATCACAGTTTGAGGCATATTTTGCTACTATCTGAAATACAGCAACCATTATGGACTCTAATGAAAAGCTAGCTTCATGAAACAGTGAAACAGCAAGAACGGAGTCAGTCGAGGCTTATCTCTAGGTGCAGAAGATGTTTCCCAGGGGAGTCCTTAAAGGCAGGCAACAAATATGCTTCTGAACCAAGTCTACAATGACTATGTTCAGAATGTTTACACTAATATTTGTTGAATGCTACTGAGGAAAACAGGCTTAGGTTAAAAAATCAGATTTTATAGTTGTTAACTAAATATAAATATATATAGGTGGTGCTTGATGATTTTCTTTCTGGTTTCAAGCCAACACACAAAAAACTGCCTTTCCCTAAAACAAATTGGAATGTTTAGAGATTTTAACATACTCATTTTAAAATAACTACAAGTTTCAGCATACTACTTGCCAAAATTAATTCTGTTACCACCTTTTAAATTACTATTTGGTTCGACAGCATGTCAGAGTGAGCATAAATGTTAAATCTGCACCCCCAAATCACTTCTATTCCTTAATAATAAACATTATACTGTTCATCAAATGAATAGTTGCCTCTTTTTCTCTAGATCAGCCAATTTGCCAGAGGACATGTCTGTTTTGCTCCCTGCTGTATCCTAGATACCTAAGATAGGGCCAGGCAAAGGGCATTCATCAGATGTGGGTTGGCTGGGTAGAAAGACGGATGAAGGGGGAGGCCGAGGCAGGCAGATTGCCTGAACTCAGGAGTTTGAGGCCAGCCTGGGCAGAATGGTGAAACCCCATCTCTACTAAAATACGAAAAAATATTAGCCAGGAGCAGTGGTGCACACCTGTAGTCCCAGCTACTCGGGAGGCTGAGAAAGAATCACTTGGACCCAGGAGGCGAAGGGTGCAGTGAGCCGAGATCATGCCACTGCATACCTGGACGGCAGAGCGAGACTCTGTCTCCAAAAAAAAGAAAAAAAAAAGAAAAGGAAAAGAAAGATGGATGGATGAATGAAGGAATCAATCAATCAATGAACTCAACCAACAAATAAATATATTTCTACAGCATCTTGCCCCTGAACCCCTACCCAAGAACCCCAAAATTCCTTAGTACTTTCTATTTTTGTTTTGTGAAATGTTAGGTATAGTTTAGCCTTCAATCATAGTATGATTTATATTCATAAGATGGAAAATTAATCTCTCTGCCCTAACAAGGAATATTCTGCAAGTTATCATTCAACAGTGAAATATCTTTCCACTGAATCAACAGTCTGGAACTTCAACTATCTAATACCCCACTGACCAAATCAATTACTCATCTTTCATCCTGAAACCCTGCAAAGAGATGCTGCACTGAGACAAATACCTTTCTAAGCTAGTCACTGATGACCAGAATGCTCGCTCACTTGGTCACTTCTGTGGCATTAAATTTAAGACAACAATAACAAATAGTCCAGGAACAACAAGCCCCTCTCCGATTTATTTATAATAAAAAGCACCCTAGAAATATTTTCACAATGAGCAAAAGCTTTTATATAGCATATTATGTTAAAAATGGTATTTTTACATAATTGGCAGAAAGATGAATCAAATGAATCAAATTTAAAAATTTTTTAAGTAAAACATAGGTTTTATTATTTTTTTAATCCTGTATTTCTCCCAGGACTACTGGCAGATACTAGTAATCTGAAATTTTACCTAATCTTCAAATTAAACTAGTCAAATGAGTTTTCCAGTAAAAACTGTTAGAAGAAACACAGTTATTCCTTGACCATTTGAGCTGTTGAACAAAATGAACTGATGCGGTTCTAAACTGGCTGCGTCTCCTCCTTTAAAAGCAGCCAAGCCCACAAGACAAGCTGTGCTCCTCACCCATTCTCAGGGGTTTCATTTGCCTGTCAGCTATTCCGAGTTAGTGTTTACTAAATGGGAAAATAATCTGCGGGAAGAGATTGGAAAAAAAAAAAAAAGAATCCTACATACTTAACAAAACACAGGTTGCAGCAGTAACAAAAATGTTAATAAATAAGCCAGTATTTTTAAACAACCAGAAAAAGAAGGTTAAATAGTAAACTGGAGCTTCCTGTAAGTACTGGGTCTTAGTGGTAATTACCGAATTTTACTCATTAGTTAATTTGGGGGGAACTTCGCGCGCGCACGCCTGCACACAAAGAGAAGAGTGATAAATCTGCATCAGTTTGGCAGGCACCGCCCTCGCTCCGCAAGCGCACGCGCAGAGGGAGGTGACGTCACCCTCTCCGGGCCGGCCACTTCTCTGCGGAGCCCGCAGGATTATACTCTCAGCACAGGGAGCGGCCGCACGTGGCTGCCTTGATGTTTGTGCTATCAAGGGTTTTAGCTGTGCACGCATCTAGAAGTGATGCATAGGAAGGAGGCATTTTAACAAGCCTAGATCCCCTAATGAACATGTTAAAGGGTGGGGGGAAGACACAAGGTTATAACCCTCACTTTTTCTAATATGTAAAAAAAAAAAAAATCAAAACATAATACAATGCTTATATTATTTTTTTAACATAAATATATCAAAATCCACACTTATAAAATGCATATAAAATGAATTAAGACTTATGGACATGTTCACAGACAAGACCACACAAGAATATGGATGGGTTTCATAATACAGCATTACAATTTTTACCTATAACCTTTATGGTTATAACTGTTGGACTGGCTAATTTACCCCTTCACATAATTTTAGAAGCAACAGCCTATAACAGCATACCTCAAAGAAAGAAAGTAGTTTATTTTTTATTAATTCAAGGGAGTTAAAGAAATTTCAACTTAAAATAGTTCTATTTAATATAAAATACAAAAGAAAACCAAAATAATCAAAAAGACCATAACAAAAAAAAGTTTAAACAAATATATATATTTTTAATGTAAATGAAGCAATCTGTAGAACTCTTAAGGTTTGATGTTTTAATTATGTATTAATTGTGCAATGGAAGTTAATTTAAAAGCATCACAGACCAATGGAAGGGAATATTTTGATAGTCAAGAAGTAGTAGTATTATAAAGGGACTCTATTTCTTACAGTCTCATAAGTCAAAAAAGAAACCATGTGCCCAGGTGTGCCGTTCATGTTTGGATCCCCAGGGACAAGCACAGAGCTATGCACAGAGAAAACTGATCCTGTTTGCCTAATGCCAGAATAAAGAACACATTCGTCTACCTGTCTGTGCATGTCCCTGTAAAGCCTGTCAGGGATGCCTCTGAGGCTGTATTCTGGAACTGGAGTTACCCCACCCTTATCTACATATATACATCCCCTTACCCATACACACACACATACATGCACATATAGGGTTCTGTGATGCTGTCCTGCCCCAAAGACTTGCTTTACCGAAGTGTCTCAGAAAAGCCATTTAGAAATTTAGTGTGTATCAAATGAACCAGAGGGACAAAACTACTACAATTTGATCATCATATCAAGTGGTTTGATACACATCAGATCAAGAAGGTTGAGTGCTAAAAGAAACCCTATTCAATCATTGTATCAATCTGCTCACGAATTTTAACACTCTTACTCTTCTTCAGACAAAGAAAAAGAAAAAACTCAATTATCCCATGTGTTTTAATGCAAAAGAAAATCATATTCTGTAAAAGGCTTCAGAAAATAAAGCTATAATTCTACTCCTTTTCCTCTATTATCTTTTTGATTACTACATAAGGAACTGGGGCCAGAGGGGCTCTCAACCACAGAGAAGTGATATAAACTAATTATCTGAAAACCTCTCTCAGTGCACATGGACTAGCTCTGCATGGAGTTGGGGGTGCTCATATACAAAGTGTAATCTAGAGCCTTTGTTGACCTTAGCCTGTTTGGGAAAGAAAGCAACACATATGAGTTGTCAGTTCTGTGGTACAGATATTCGGTATGGAAAAATCAGGGCCAGAGGGATGAGAATAGGAGAAGATGTCCTATCAAATAAAAGATCTGTGTGAAGTGTGGAAGAAGTAGTCCAAAACCGGGCACACTGGAAAACAGAGAGCACTCCAGCCAGAGCAAGCAGCATCAATAGATGTAGACAAACAAAAACACAAAACATTCATGGAAGAGAAGAAAGCAGGAGTGGGGTGGGCTATTATAGTGGGTTTTGACTGATAGGTAGGAAACTGTCCATCACTGGAACAAAGAAGTGCCATGAAGAAGAGGCACCCACATGCCTATAGGATAGCCATGCCCCCCTGAACATCCAACCCTGCCTCATGCTCATGCCCACAAACCTGCTCCCCACAGTGTAGGTCCCAGCACAGTACCTGCCTCATAAACCATCGACCTCGTGGCCAAACCAGGAACCAGGCTTCTCCCTGCCCTCCATCCTCTCTCCCATCCCCTACCTCCATGAAACAAGGAGTTGTAGGGACTCCACAGTCCCATGAAGCACCCCTGTCTCTGCCAGCAATGCCCTCATGTGCTATTCCAGCGATCTCCTAATAGATGTTCTTAATTCCCTCGAATGCATTCTGCCACTCTCCCTAGCATGTTTCTCAAACAAATATCTCATCATTTTACTCCCCTAAAATTCTTCAATGGTTTCTTGGTGCCCGCAACTACAGTCCCTCATGATCTGATGTATGCTGCCTCCACAACCTCATTGGTTCACCATTACCATCTCCCCAGGCTCACTCCAGGAACTGCAATTACCTGCAGGGAAGCCACACCTCCCCCTCACCACTGTACCTCCACACACATGCCTTCCTCTCCCCGCCCCCAACACACACCTCTTCTTCACCTGCCCCCAGTCTGGAGTCCCCACTGCTCAACTAGACACCGCCAAGATGCACTCCCACAACACCCCAAATCCTTATCGCACTGCAGGGGAAATATCAAAAGACTTCTCGGTGTTCCTATTAGCAGCTGGGCTCCTAAAGGAAAGGGGCTATGCTGAGTCCCACTGCATGGCAGTCTCACTGAGCAGACTGCCATGGCGCAGAGCATGAACTTAACACCCAGCTAGTTAAACCTCAAGATAGCAAACACGTGGTACTCTACAATTCGCAGTTCTGGGCAGAGTATCCATCTAGGCACAGAGCAATAGCGACAGCTCCAACGCATGCAACCGGCTATAAAAACTCCTTTGAAAAGCTAAAGTGACTCCATTCATTCTCTGTCTAGTATATTTGGTGACTGATTAGTACATAAAATTACATTTACATATAATCAATCTATATTTTAAAGGAGAAAAGGGTTTTTACCTTAAGTTTTTACAAAGTAATTTAGAAGTTATCTGCCCAAACCAAAGAAACAAACCAATCTTCTCTGATGGAAAGAGGAGACTCTGCTTTGGAAGAAGTGAACTGGGAGGCTTGTCGTTCCAGCGCCTCCACAACCAAAGGAAACGCAAGCCTTCAGGGAAGTGGTGTCTAAGCAGGAAACACAGAGCCTCACAGCTCTGCTTCTCTGCAGTCAGTGGGCTTTTCCCCCAAGAATTTAACGTGACACTGAAATGTTTTCATTATGAGATTTTGTAAACAGACCAAGCATGACGGAAGCAGCAAGCCAAGTCAACTCTACACACCTCAAAGCTGAGCATCCGCCTTTGTTCTTCTGAATGTTAGCCCACACTGCTGTCTCAGGTCCCTCAGCCTCATAAGGCTGGCTGGAGGCAGCCTACTGAGGGCTCATGTGACTCCATTTGCTGCCACATTAACTGAACACAAGTTAAGCCTCTGTGAGGCCTCCCAGCACAAACTGTAACTCCTCAGAACACCTGTACTACTTTACCCACTAAATCCTGCCTGGGACTCACTGTGAGTACGAAGGGTACACAACAAACACTATACAACAGGTAGGCCAAGCCAAAGCGTTCCAGACAGTCTATACATTTCCAGAAGAAAAAGGAACTGAATTCCTAGCACTGAACCACGATTTGGGTTTAAAATTTGGCTTATTCTAGCTTATCTCCCCATGAGTAGCCTCTACCCCAGCCTTACCTCTGCCGGCCCTAAAACTCAAAGGTTCTGATTCTGAATGAATGTTTCCTCCACAGATAAACAAAAAAGGGTTTAAGGAGGGGGTAGGTGCAGGTACTAGTCACTGAAGCCACAATCCTCATCCAGGGGCCTTGCTCACCAACAAATGCCTACCAATCCCCTCTACTCCAGTATTCTGTGTTGATTCATTTTCCAGCCCTGGGGAAAACATACACCAAAGCTGAGTGTCTGAACAAGCTATCAATTAATCTGAGTGACCAGTAATTATGTTGAATTTAAAATACAGTATCAGAGTTACTAAATTACACATATAAAATACCAAAGTTTCCCTAATGTACTCCACAAAGTTAAGATACTTTAGGTCCATGCCCACTGCAAAAATCCCATTAATTCATTTACTCCTATTAATATATAATATAAAGTAAATGCCACAAACAAACATCAGAATTTTTAACTTAAGGTTTGAAAAGTTATTTCCACTTCAGTAAGCATGGATTTGATTCTAACATGAAACTCAGTACAAAAATAAATCTCTAATAACATCAAAGAATTTGGCAAAACTTTCTGCCAGTCAGTCCCTTGATAAAGCTTAGAATTGTGTTTAATCGCTTGGCATTCATAAAATACATATTTATGCATGGTACTCTCTTAAACCCCAGAGATTTTTCCCCTAAATGGCATGTTCCTGATTTTAAGAAGCTTACACTCTAAAACAAAATAAAACACACATTAGACAAACCAGTAGCCTTAACTGTGTAAACAGTAAGAGCTGACAAATATGTCTTCCAAAATACACTGTTATGTGTAAAGAGATATAGATACTGTTATTATTAATTAGACAAATCCATTTAAAAGTGTTACTTTTCATTGAAATGCTTTATTATCACTGACACTAAAAATAAGTCCTTAACATAAAAAAGGTGTTCCAGACCATTCTGAAAGGGTTGGAAACGCTTGCTGTAGAGATTAGAAACACAAAGCACATTAGTGAATAATAATGTAAGTAACATGTTCGAAGATTAATACTGTGATGTTCTAATATTAGAAACCCGTATTATAGCTCACATATAAACTGCCTTGCCTAAGTTACTTCAGTTAATCTACTTTGCTTTGACAGCTTTGTTCCTTCTTCTCTGAATGTAATTTGCAATACATCTGATGCTCTGAGGATTCAGCCCATCAGAAGCCAGCCAAGTCCTGCTCTTTAGATGTTTATTGACCTGCAGAGGCCAGACAGCCTTGTAGCAGTCTAAGAACCCCCGTAAGAGCAATCCTGTTACTGTTACGACAACTCAAAAAAAAAAAAAAACAAAACCTGGCACTTTGTAACTTGTTTTTAGGCTGAATTCAGCATGCAATCTACAGTTAATTTGGAAGTTTTCTTCCAGATCCTTCTATTTGTTGTAAAAAGATTTGACTGCTCAACAAGTATGTTAACCCAGAGGCCATACCTGTCCAACTGTCTCAGGATTATACTGATGCTGGCAACCACTGGCTTTTGCTCATATTGACTCAGGTGCTGCTGTCCTGCCCTACACCCTCTTTTCCCAAGCAGAAAAAGAATTCTGGTAGATAGGCCCCTATCATTTACCCTCCTACTGAATTGCTAATGAGAAATTTAAGAAATTACAAAGAGGGTTGAGAAAAGTAATGCATCTGCTAACGCAGAAAACAAAGAGAAAAGAGAAATTCATTTCAATTCTTCTCCTCCTACCCCTTTCCCCTCAAATTACCTTCTGCATACAGACAAAAGCTGAGTGGTGGGTTTTTGTTTTTTTTTAATTCTGGTTAAAAATGTGTTTATTAAGCCAAATAATCTAAATATACTGATGGGAAAACAAATTTTGACACAGAAACAGATTTGCTGTGATGGACTCACCTCTCTCTTGGCATCTGTATACATATTCAAACACATTCACTGGTCAACAGAACGATGCAAACACACACACTAAGACCGAAAGTGACCACTGGAGGCGTGAGGACCCTCCGGGACCTGGCAGAGGGAAGCCTCAGGAGGAAATCACTGCTTGGAGACGCAAGTGAGCTTGAGGAAACGACCAGCTCACTTGTGGCCTGGTGGCGTCTCCTCCCTTGGATTACCTCAGGGGAGGTTGGTACTTAGGAACTCGAAGGCAGCACAGGCTCAGAGGACTGCGCATCAGTGCCCTGCAGCCCACCACCCAGCAGGACTGCAGCCCTCATCTGCTTCCACTGTCTTGAAATGACACGGCACAGCTAATCCAGTGATCACAAAAAGTTCCCACAGAAGCAGCTCCAACTGTGTGACCATCTCACTCATTATCCCCCTGGGCCACTGCTGTGGAGCAGGAGGCCGGGATGGCTAGAGGCAACTGGGCTGGTGCTGGGGCCACAGGGCCTCCTCCTGCTTGCTACTGGGGGGCCCTCAATAAATACTGGGGAGGTAGAAGGTGAGAGGCAGACGAAGCTCTTCCGCAGTTTTATATCTTTAGACACCTGCCCTGCAGTGCCCAATCTGAGTGGGGTAAGATCCTAAAAGACTCTGCAAAGCTGAACGTCTTGTAGGCTGGGGAATCTGTTTTCCTTTTTCCAGTCTCCTAATTGCTACACTCCTGACAGGACATCTCAGTATCTTATCTACTAGAAAGCACAGGGAACATCGTTTTCCAAATTAAACTCAGTATAGTAATAAAAACGGCAGGGCAGTAAGGACATTTAAATAAGGTGTGTGGCACTCCCTCACCGGCCAACTCTCTGCACCTACAGCATCATTCCAGTACCCTGCAGGGAGACCTCAGGGTGCCTGCTGCCCCAGGAGCTGGGATCCAGCAGAGGAAATGACACAGGGTTACAAGCAGCCACCTTAAAAGGGAGCTACACACATGGGGATGAGGTGTGGAGAGGATTCAGGAGCACGCTCGCTGTGGGGACAGGCAAAGCTGCACTTCACTAGCATTACAAGTGTTAAGTACATCGGCTGCAAACCACAATGGTGCCACAACTCAAAACGAAATTTTGTGTCAACAGTTACTTAGGTGTCTAGTTAGGAGCCTGGGCTTGCCACCTCCCAGGGGGGGTGACTGTGGGCAGATACCTGTGAAATGGACAGCCTGAGAATCACAGCTCACAGAACTCACTAACAAATGCTATCAGTAGCAGTTGTAACAGTATTAAAGTATTAATATCTGAAACTTAGCTGTACAAGTTTGGTAAGTGCTTTAAATAACTGAATTTTGGGAATTTTTGCCCATTTACCTAAAATTATTGTATTCTATTAAGATAGACATCTTTACTTAAAACTAAAAGAACAGACTGAGACATGTAATTATTGTTAAAAGCCACTAACAAATAGACATATTTTTTAAAATCCACACAATCATAGTAAATTCACCTGACTATAAATAATTTCTCCATAACTTCTCCCAGGTGGACTATAAATAATTTAAGGAACTATAAGGCAATGGGAAAGTCAGGCCACTCGGGAAGATCTTTCCCACGCCCCGTCTGTCCCCCTTCCCCACCCCACAAGCACCTGAGCACTCTTAGGGTCCTGCTCAGCCTTGCTCCTGGCTGTGAAAAGGGCCAGCCAGAATACAACCAGAAATGGAAACACATGAGCCAAAAAAACCACGTGAGCAAATTTTTTTTTTTTTTTCCTGGAAGAGACTACTAACTACCTCTCTCCCAAATGGTGACAACAAAAGCTTCGATAACCTGTCTATCTTTCTGCATCTTGTTACTTGTGCTAAGAATTCCGTGTCTCCCTTGAAGGATGGAGGTGGGACAGATGAGAGTGAATGCTATCACAACGCATTGCAGCTGGGGCCTCACACTTGCTAGTGGCCCCTGGATCTGGTGGAGGTGCCTGCGGGAGCCTGTCTGGTGTCCAGAGGGCAAGAGGGCAGAAAGCCGCGACTGGACAACAGGAGGTCGCCAGAGGCACAGACAGACCTCATTCTCCTCCCATCTTCGGCTTCCACCTTTGGGCTCCCTTTTCAATAGGCAGACATCTCTCATTTTAACAGATGATCAAAAATAAACAGGATCTTCCCACTCTACTTTGACACAGAGGCAAACACCACAGGGAACAGTGACTGGACACACAGACAAAGATGCCAGCCTTTGTACACACACTGCCCTTGGTGCCACACCCTTGGCCCACTATGCTAAAGGCTGAACTCATTTGTTTAAAGTAATGAAAAGCCACACTAAGTTTTCCTTCTTTATTCTTGCAAAAGCCAGGCCAGATGGTTTTGTGAAAGCTCACAGTACGATATCATCAGTCAACTCTGCGACCAAAACACTTTAACACCTTCAAAACCTCCAAACAGGAGGAGGACGGGCGGTTGCCATTATAGTAAATAACTTCTAAGGGGCCTGGTGGTTTTAAATATTCAATTACTCACTTTATGGTAAAACAAAAAGGCTTTTTAATCAATCCTTCTAATTCTTTCAGCTACTAAAATGAAAGTCTCAGCAAAATAGTCCCCAGACTTGGAAGAGAATTGGTGTGACCTGTAAGAAGGTGTGTATATTTATTACATATGTTTGAAACCACTATCCGGTTTAAGAACCAGAACACTGACACTCCCCTAGAAGCCTTCCCCACGCCCCTCCCTGATTGCACACACCTCCCTGGCTCTAGACATAACCACTATGCGGACTTTCTGCATAACCATTTGATATAGTTTGGATGTTTTGTTCCCTCCAAATCTCGTGTTGAAATGTGACTTCCCATGCTGGAGGTGGGGCGTGGTGGGAGGTGTTTGAGTCATGGGGGTGGATCCCTCATGAATGTCTTGGTGCTGTCTTTGTGAGTTCTCACTTGGTTCATGTGAAACCTGGTTGTTTCAAAGAGAGTAGCACCTCCCACTTCTCTCTCTTCTCTTTCACCATGTGAGACACTAGTTCCCCCTTCACCTTCAGCCACAAGTGGAAGCTTCCTGAGGCCCTCACCAAAAGCAGATCCTGGCACAGTGCTTCCTACACAGCCTGCAGAACAATGAGCCAAAATAAACCTCTTTTCCTTATAAATTACACAGTCTCCAATATTTCTTTATAGCAACAAAAGAACAGACTAGTATGTCATTCAGTCCTTATTTTTCTTTACAGTTTTGCCATTTACAAACCTAATCTATTAGTATACAATATATTGCTGTGTTGCTTATTTTTGAGCTTTATATAAATGCAATCATGCTACAGGCTGAACACCTCTAATCAGAAAATCAGAAATGCTCCAAATTCCTAAAGTCTTTGAACACCAACATGACTCTACCACAAGTGGAAAATTCCACACCTGACCTAATGTGACAGGTCTCAATCAAAGCACATCAAAACTTTATGTACAAAATTATTTAAAATATTGTATAAAATTACCTTCAGGTTATGTGTATAAGGTATATACAAAACACAAATGAATTCTGTGTTTGGTCTTGAGTCTCATCCTCGAGATGTCTCATTTTGTATATGCAAATATTCCAAAATCCAAAAATATCTGAAATCCAAAACACTTCTGGTGCCCAGCATTTCAGAGGAGGGACGCTGGAACTGTACTTGCGTTCTCCCATGACTTGCCTCCAGTTTGCATGACTCATCTACATTGATGTGCTTGCTGAGTTTTATTTAATACAATTTCATTGTTGCATAGTGTTCCATTTGATGACTACAACTTGAACTTATTTTGGCAATCTTGTAAGTGAACATTTGTTTTGTCTCTCATTTTTGCTATTACAAATAATGCTGCCATGAACAGCCCCATCCACTACCCGAGAACCCACGGCCAGTGGATCTCTACGCCTAGAAATATGTCAGGGTTAAATGGCTGGCTTACCGTTTACGCACTTTCCCAAGTTTATGAATTAATATTAAACTGTTTTCCCAAAGGGTTGTATTCCACATCCTCTTTAAAGCTTGTATTGTCCGTCAGACCAGTCTATGTATTTAAGGATGCAACCATTTGCTGCTACCTTTTACCAAGTGAGTTGAAGAATACAGAAACAGGCATATTAGTGGACAAGAGATTAATCTGAAATCAATTTTGGATTCTAAGCTCTCTGAACCAATAAAACAATAAACTAGATTTTCATATTTTGCTTTAAAACCGTGAGACTAAAAGAACAGGATACCCCATTGTTTCCCTTTCTGTTTATGTCTCAACTGAATTCCTCTAATAGTTCCTCCCATTTAAGATTCCCTACGAGTAAGTGCCAAAAAGGAACTGCTGGGGAGACCTGCCCATAAACTCAGTCTCCAACCTCCAAGTGGTCTGGGTTCCAAAACTTTGTTAAGAAGACTGCTGTTTCTCAATTTAAAAATATATTTTCCCATAGAAATAATGCTACAGGTTGGTATGAGGGTCCGAGAGGAGCCCACCAAAGCCTATTTCATATACAATAACCCACTTATGCTACTGGTGTGGTTGGAGAAGAAACAGGAGGAGGAGGGTGGAGACCAAAAACCTTCCTGCCTTTCTCGCGGGAGAACAGAGCCAAGACCAACGGTAGAAAGATGGCCTGGCCATCCACAGGACTCCCCACTTCCTGTATCCTTCCTTTCCAGGCGCCTCACATGGCACATTGCTGGAATGCACTAACCAGACAAGGCGATCATGGTCCTCCATGCAGCAAGCAGTTTCTGAGGGTTTGAAGCCCAAGACTCCTTTATACCTCTTAAAAACTACTGAGGATCCTGGAGTTTGAGACCAACCTGGCCAACATGGTGAAACCCCGTCTCTACTAAAAATACAAAAATTAGCCGGGCGCCTGTAATCCCAGCTACTCGGGAGGTTGAGGCAGGGGAATTGCTTGAACCTGGGAGGCGGAGGCTGCAGTGAGCCGATATCATGCCATCGCACTCCAGCCTGGGTGACAAAGCAAGACTCCGTCTCAGGCGGGGGGGGGGGGGGAGAACTATTGAGGACTCCAAGGAGCTTTTGCATTATGTGGGTTCTATTTATTACTTACTTTACTATTCTGTCCACCTAATATCTAGATATCTCAGATATATGGGTATTTACCATATTAGAAATTAAATCTGAGAGAAATTTTTGAAATAATTTCTTCAAAATAATTAATTCATTACATATAAACATAAAATACTTTTTCCAAAAAAAAAAATCAGAAAGAAGGCCGGCGCTGTTTCACACTTTTGAGACTTCCTTTAATGTGTGGTTTAAGAGAACTCATCTTAAATCTCACTTACGTTTCTGTCTTTAATCTGTTGTGATGTCACATGTCAGGTAGCCTCTGGAAGACTTCAGCATACACTTTGGAGAGAATGAGAGTGAGAAATAGCTAAGACTTTATTTCCCTGTTGTGAAAATAGTTTTAACTCAGAGATTCCCTACAAAGGTCTTAGGGAGCCCAAGGGGTCCCTGGGACCACACTTTGAGAATTGCCACTTTAAGGGCATAGTCTTCAAACACTTTTGATCAAGAATCCCATCACTGGCCAGGCACGGGAGTTCATGCCCGTAATCAATCCCAGCACTCTGAGAGGCCAAGGCGGGCAGATCACCTGAGCTCAGGAGTTCAAGACGAGCCTGGGCAGCATGGCGAAACCCTGTCTCCACAAAAAAAAAAAAATCAGCCAGGACCTGTGGTCCCAGCTCCTCAGGAGGCTGAGGCAGGAGGATCACTTGAGCCCAGGAGGCAGAGGGTGCAGCGCACCAAGATCATGCCACTGCACTCCAACCTGGGTGACAGGGAGAGAGATGTCTCAAAAATAAATACATAAATAAAATCCTATCACTAAAGAATTTCACTACATACCCTCAATCCTAAATTACACACGTACTATTCTGTACTAGTAAAGTATGTATGCAGTAACACATACCCCTAAATAGGCATTTAAAAATAAGCCATAAATAAGTATTTCTTAAAAGATTTTTCTATTCTTCCCATACCCAGAAGACCGTGGTGCACGTGGCAAGTGCAGCGCTCCTGTCCTCTTTGAAATCAGCATTTCCTTTTCTTGAGCAGAGTTTGTCTTGACTACTGCTGGAGTAACAGTGATATGATCAGAGTCACTTGCATCAGTGGCTAAAAACTGTGCTGACACAGAAGGTATTTCCCTGGTTAAATGAATGGCTAATTGTAATTTTGGGGCCAGGCTGCCCCAGTGAGGCGAAATGATAGCAGTGTGCATGGCGGTACTGCAGTCCAGGAGCCCCAAGTATACAAGCCAGTCTTGCTGGGTGTGCCCTGGGGTCAGCTCCCCCATGGTTTGCCTGCTTCCACTCCCCTCAACCTCTCCCCCAATGAATGGCACCTAGGGAGGCAGGAAGGCTGCACAACCTTGTCCCTCTGCTCTCCTGGAGTGAGCTGCAGAAAGCTCGGGGCCAGGCTGCTTCAAAGGGATGATGCCCTCTGGTTTAAAAATAAAAATCTGTATTCCTGGTTTATACACAAGTAACCCCATTTAAAGGGAGTAATTCGGATCTAGAAAGGTCAGTTTGAAAGGAGATGTCTCAGGGATGGTTTTAATTGTTTCCTGGGCTCTCCTGCAATCTTTTGTTCTTTTTATGAGAAGCAGCAACAGAAAGCACAGGTACCATTTAAAAAGGACACAGATGAAGTCCCTCGGGGATACAGGTAAGACCTGTTGTAGAATGTGAGTTTAACCTGCTGGGGCATTCCTGCCACTCTGACATCCCGTGGCAGGCCAGTTACAAGGGCTGCCTCTCAGTGGGCCCCTAACAGTAAACGTGGTTGAGCAGCCACCCTGAAAATCACCAAGAAGGTGGCAAGCCTGCAGGCAGGAAGTCTAGTATGGTGGCCAGGTGCTCGGTGAGGCCACAGCTGGATAGAGAGTGAGCAAGGAATCGATGTAGAATTATCAGGAAGGAAAAGCAACTGGATCTATCAACAGACATGGCACGTAAAGCAAAGGCCTTGACATACTGAAGTCTCTGCAAAGAGTCTTACATAAAAGATGCTTAATTTTTAATGAGACAAAATCTTGAACAAGGCAAAAAATTGTCAGGAGTGAGTTTACAGTAAGAAAGTAACCTTTTCCTTCTGTAAACAAGTATAAACAAAGCCAAACTGATTGTTTCAATGTCATATTTTACAGCATCTGGTTAAGGAGGTACCACAGCTTGGGAAGGGCTTTTTTTTTTTTTTTTTTTTAAAGTTGCCTCTTTCAAAACCATCTGGTAAGGCTCTGCTGTCATTTCAAAAGTTGGTCAAATGTAGTCACATCCAGTCACCTTTACCTCAGCCTCCTCTCAGGTTGTAGAGAGAAAACAGATGCAGTCTTTCTCAAATAATCTGTTCCTGATCCCATGGCTTCTGTTGACACCTGCTTCATCTGTTACTTAAGCCACCCCCATCCTCACACCTTCCCTCTGCAGGTGAATTCAAGGCCCCAATTGTTCCCACCTCCCAGGGTAGCTTCGAGGTCAGCAAGGGTGAAGGCTCAATAAACGAAAAGACGCCCCACCTCTTCTCCCCCTGCACCCAGTCAGTGAGGAGCCTATGCTGTCCAGAGGGAGAAAGAGGGGCCTTTTCAAAGAGGCTGCCCAGCCTCTGGTGCCCCAAGGCTGCAGGTGGCTGTGGAGAGGGAGGAACAGATGCACAGGCCCAGCGCCAAGGTGGCAGCACCAACAAGTGTTCCTTGCCATCTCCAGTTCACTCCATCTCCAAATTCTCCAAAGACCATGGTAGTTTAAGAATCTCGGATTTGGGTGCTATGATTTTTAATTATACAGGAGTTAGGCTCTGTCAGGTTACGTGCTGCCCATGAGTGCTGATCAAAATCAGTAGGGACACAGTTTAACTGAGAGTCCCTAGAGGCATAGGGCCGGAAGCCTGGGCCATTCCATTGTGTTCCTAAGAGGTTCTAATAATACAATCAAGACAGTTTCACTTTTAAAATCATCAACTATAAAATCAAGGAAACCTTGTAATTTCTTGTATCTGACATGTAGTAGCACCTGATCACCATAATACCAACCCCAAGAGCAGAAAGCTGTCCTGGCCTCATCAAGCCTCAGTGGCTGAGGGCTCACACCCCCCACCCCAAATCTCATGTTTTCTTTAAAGAAAAAAATAATGGGGATCAAATTCAAAGGGTTCCCCTCGCCCCCTCCTCTGTCTTCTGTGTGTTCCCTTTTCTGACATGGAAGGGCCTGAGCAAATCATTTCACCTCTCCTGGCCGCAGCTTCCTCCTCTGTTAAGCCATGTATTTCAAAAGGCTGCTGGAGAATTCAGTGAGAAAATGCGTGTAAAGTGTTTAATTCACCTGAGCAAATCTGGGCACAATTCATGGCAGCTATTAAATCAAACTGCCCTCAATCAAACAGGATGCAGTGGTGACCACGGAGAAAGGCACAACCAAAAACAGCACCATCGGAGGATTCAGTTTTCCTTGAAAAGGATGTGCTTCTATGTACACACAGCTGAACACAGTACAGCCTCTCCATCCCTCTCGAGTGTCCAGGCTCGGGTGCTCTCAGAACTCATGGGAAAGCAGGGGAAGGGAGGGAAAAGCCCAAGCTTTGAGCTTTTCACTCCCCTAATAAATAGGCAAATGGTTACTATTGGCAACAGAGCATCTCCTCCCCCAGTGCTAATTTGTGGGCATACGGAGAGGCTCCATAGCGCTGTACAAGAGGCTACTCTGGTCATTTTTCTGCATAAAAGCTCCCACTGCAGTTCAGCTGTAAAGCCAGCCACACACTACCCTCATTAACAGGCCTACCCAGGTGAGGGACAGCCCTGGCCAGGGAGAGCAGGCATGCAAGGAAAACGCAATTTAATTACAAACGCACAGTCGCTCTGAGCCGATAAACTGCTGGCAGCGCAGAGGTGGCTCAGAGGTATCGTCAAGACAGTGACGGCATGCTGGCCACGTGGCCGGCAGCTAAAGGGATTACATCATCTCCTTTGTGCAAAGATGAACTGTGGGAGGAGCAACTGCTCACTGGCTTAAGCACCTCACAGGGCTGCGCTACAGAGGGCTGCAGTTTCTGTCGGTGTAAATTGCCCTTATTTCTCCTTTGTGTCAAAAATAAAACATGCTCCAAAAGATGAGACAATCAAGCAGCCTGGACTTCTCTAACAAATTCCTATTTGTCATTTCCCTGTGCCTTTTCCAGCACACTGTTTAACAGGATAATTGCTAAAGTGGAAAGGGGGAAAATTGGTCTTTTTATGAACTTGGTATGAAAATCAGCAGAACATGCATTCTCATTCCAGATCACTGCAGCTTTCCATTCTGAGGGTGGGTGATTTATACTTTGTCTCCATGTTCTCTCCCACCATCAAATGAAGCTGCTCTGGGTGTCAGGCAGCTTGAGGATGCAGGTTTTTAAACCAATCCTCATGCAGGGCTATCTGGGTCCAGAATGCTGTTCTGCTCATTTTTACATAATTCTATTAAACCAGGAAGGCAGGCATCAGCTCAGAATGACGTTATCACCAAGAAACCTGCTCACAAAATGTGTCCTGCAAGTAAACATGCCTGCCCTTTACAGCTGCTCTCAATCTCACCATCCAACAAGGTATTTATGCCAAGGGGTCGGACCAGCTGCTTAACCTCAACACATGCAAATTAAACTTACATAAAGGAACAAATGAAGCCTGAACCACATGAACCCATTCTCCATTGGCAATTCCCCCCTCGAAAGTCCAGAAAGTTCAGCTATCTTTCAAGCTGAAGTAATGATGGTGCCTCCCTCCCTCCCCCACTCCACTCACTCTGTAAACTGGCATTTGCCTGGAGTGATGGGTAGTAACAAATGGGTAAGCCTAACCATGGGCGGGCTCTCATCAGCTTCCTACCAACAATCTCCCGCACCACAGAATTTCAGGATGGCTCTGGAACTCAGAAATCAACTAAATCAGAAATCATTTTCAACCTTTCCAAATCTGTTTTACCAACAAGACTCCATTTCTATTTCTCTTGTACATTTCCACTGTTTTCCTTCATAGGAGAAGCCATGCATCTACCTCTGAAAAACCGACAAGTCAGCCTGCCTCCAGCCAAGGTGAGCACTGCCAAGACTGCCCGTCTATTCTCAGCCTATGGGCACCTCAGGCAGGAACTATGTACATCTAGCTCACCTGGACCCCTGTGTTGAGCAAGTACCTCACCTGGACAGAAGCTCAGCAAATCTTTTTTGAGGGCTCTCAGTCTGGTGAGAGAGATCACCACCTTCAGGAAGTCAGCCAGGCTTGGAATCAAACCCCAGAAGTACCACGTCCAAGTTAATACACTCCTTACAGCTTTGGAGCCATTGCCCATCAAATGGGGATCAGAATTTCTTATTGGTGGGCTTGCTCTGAGGATTACAGGAGAAGTCTGTAAAGCACTGAGCACCACTGTAGCACACACCAACAGTGTCCACCAATGTCAGCTCTGATGACCTGTTCCAAAGCACAGCCCAGGGTAGCAGTTCCTGACAGCGAGGGAGGATGAACAAGATAGGTGGGCAGCACTTGGGGGCCCTGTGTGGACAGCGCTTGCAAGGGGCTCCCCTCAGGAAACTGACTGCCAGGCCCTGAGCTGCCTTCTGTTCCAGGCAGGCCTTGTCCCCCTCACCTATGGCAGCAGGTGCAGGGACACTGCCTGGGGCCCCGGGTGTATTTAATCCACACAGTCAACATAAAATTAACCATTCAAGTAATGAATGGATCAAATCACTTTATTTTACTTTCCTAATCTACTCAATGTCACTTTAAATTGGCAGTGGATGTTACTAAAATGCATTCAACACACTTCGCAAGAGCAACTGTCTGAACAAAAGGGTATGCTATAAGATTTCAGTTACCTAATGCCTAAGGTTTGACATTCCATTTGTAATTTTTTAAGTGGGAAGGTAATAACATTAAAGAATGATTCCTTCAAAATCTAATTTTGATTATTTTAACTTGGTGCATTACCAAGTTCTAACTCTATGATTTCCTAATATACCATGAGGTACAAGACCCATTGAAACATCCCACACTCATAAGCTAATAACCCCAGCTGCAAAGAAGGGGCAGTGGTCTACATTTCTTTTCTTTTTTTTTTTTTTTTTTGAGACGGAGTCTCGCTCTGTTGCCCAGGGTGGAGTGCAGTGGCGCAATCTCGGCTCACTGCAACCTCCACCTCCCGGGTTCAAGCCATTCTTCTGCCTCAGCCTCCCAAGTAGCTGGGACTACAGGCACACGCCACTGTGCCCAGCTAATTTTTGTATGTTTAGTAGAGATGGGGTTTCATCATATTGGCCAGGCTGGTCTTGAACTCCTGACCTCGTGATCTGCCTGTCTCGGCCTCTCAAAGTGCTGGGATTACAGCTGTGAGCCACCGTGCCCCGCCTAGTGGTCTATATTTCTTCTGCTTCCCTCTCTATATTTAATTTATATATCTAAGCCCATGTATTCCAACTTATCAACTTTATTGTCAAAATAGCATGCTCTTCTTAGCACAGACTATAACATCCTAAAACAAAATTAACACCTATTTTAAGTGCAATATAATGCAAAATCTTATATGACATATACCAATCAAATATGTATGTGTCCTACAAGGAATCTACCATAAAATTCAGTAAAGTTTCCCAAACAGAGTTCAAATGATCAAGAGTTTCTTCAACATCACTTCAAGTCTTGAGTTAATCTAAAAGAACACATTCCTTAAAAGACTTTTATATCTTACCATAATAGGATATACGAATTAGTAAGACTTCATTTAAAGCTGAAACCCTCATTTAAAAGTATATTTCTACATTTGGAAATAACTGAAATGCATATTAACATGTTTCATAGTTCAGGCTAATCTTCCCCTAATTCTGAAGTTTACATCCACACATCACAACAATGGATTACAGCATCCAATACCCAGTTGTGACAGTGACAGGACATTTCCATGTCTTGACTTGGCCCAGGCTCCAGCCGAGGGCAGCAGAGGGAAGGGACCACACAGGCTAACACCAACGCGAAGAAAGCACACGAGGCTCACTGAGGGGCCACCAGGCCTGCACAATGCAGGTGCCAGCCCTTGCTCAGCGGGCTGAGCTGTGCAGAAGGGGGGGGTGGGGGGTGGACAGACAGCGGTGGCCTGCTACCTGTAGTTTGGGAGGACACACATTGCTGGTGTGGACAGAGAAACACCAAGAAGCGAGGCCAGGAGGACTGCCTGCAAGGCAAAGGGACTCAGTGAGCAGGGTGGAGAGGGGAGCACCTCCAGGGTGCACTCTGAAGGGGAGTTGTGAAGGTGGCCAGGAGTGGGCACCACCGTGCCAAGGAACATTCCAGGAGGTGGTGTGGGGGGTGTCTCCGAAGAATCCGAGAGACAGGTGCAGAGACAGAAGCAGAGCACAACAGAATGGCAGGGAATGGCTGAGTCAAAAGAGTGTTACCCTTTTCCTTCTTCCTTGTCCCTAGCCCCCAGATGGAGAAGCCACAGGGAACAGGAGGCGAGGGGTGACTGGAGAGGGAAACAGAAGAAATACAGCCCCTTCCCCGAGGCTGGCCCACAGAAAGGGGGCAGGCCTCCGCTGGGAAGAAGAGGGCTTCCAGTGGGTGAAAGAGTGACATTCCAATTGAGACTGGCTTGGGCTCTTAATGCCTACAGCACTGACTGTTCCAATATCCAAAAGAGAAGTGACAGCCACAGGGTCTGCCTGAGAAGCGACCAAGAGCAGAGACAGACAGGGAAAGTGAAGCCCATTCCTGGCTGCGCTTTCCAAGTTCCAGTAAAGAGGTTATGTGACTTTATTCATGGACTTGGTATTTTAAAATATTAACAAAGTTCCACAAACACATGTACCTCCCAGCCCTCAATGATGTTCCCCCTAGTTTAACGGCTAGTTCCCCAGAGTTCCCCCTAGTTTAACGGCTAGTAAATCAAGTTTTAAATTTAAGAAAAATGAAGTAGCAGAAATTTAATACTGTTGATCTTATAATTATGTTTTATTTTCTATCTTTAAAAAGCATTATTTTGAACTTTCACCTTCTGATTTAAATTGTTTCAAAGGATACAACGAAACTGTAACTGTTTATCAGATAGAAGAAATGGTTTAAGGTGAGAGGGGAAGTAAAATTTATCAGGGATTTAAGTAAATCAAGGGAATGGATAATGAGTGTTTTTCCCCTTATATCATTAACCGGGAGTTACTCCCAGAATAATAAGCAATGTTGAATGTACACTCTAACCTAGGAGGCTTCAATCTTGTCCTAAATGGAATAGACATCAAAAATATTCAACACCCTAATAGGCTTCTAATTCCATTGCCTGTGTCATTTACCTGGAATGGACATCACCTGGCAAACTGCGCTTTAGGAAGGTCAAATTCCTGGCCGGAAATGGTGGCAGCACACCAGGGGTCACCAGCTATTCTGGATCTGTGGCACTGGCCAGAATATCTACGCCTGCCCTTCATTTGCCCCGTGTTCTTCTCAGGGACCTCTGTGTGCACAGGTGGAGACAGCCTTACAATCAGTCCACTCGGTGCAAAAACGGTCAAGAAGAGTGTGTCTATTGCAAAGGCCACTCATCTGCAGACAAGACTCTCCACGCCGAGGCATCTCCAATTCAGTAGCGCAGAACTGTCACCAGCTTGGTCTGACATACACTATCTTTAAGCAATGACAAGCACAGCTCTCAAGAAACCAAGTTTTTTGTTAGCAGCTGCCTCAAAAATAATATAAGCCTTTCTTTTCTTCATCTACAAGTGGAGGAGGGCAATGAAGAGAACTGCAAGCACTCCCCTGAATAAGAAACTTTGTGGTTGCAGAAAGACTGAACCATTTGAAAACCGTACACTGATCCTATCACACACATTCAAGAAGAATGTTCCAGTTGAAATAAGAAACTTCAGTGAAAGAGAGCTCAGATTTCTAGGGTTTACTAATGGAGAAACTGTGCCAGCATTTTCAACAGGTGCAAAGGAGCTTTTACAATAACCTAATTTAAATACTAGGGACAAATGGATATACCATAGAACGGCGAGTGGATGTTCAAAGTTGAGAACAGTGAAACCCTTACAGAGGAACAATATTAGAGAAGCTGATCACAGCAAATGCTATCTTTTCATTGACTCAAAAGACTCACTGGCTTTTCCCAAGTCTGTCAGTAATATTTTACTGTTTGCTGTAGAGAATTGTGGATGCATAGCTCCCGATGTTCAAGTACTTAACTCGGAGCTGCATCCCCCTGGGCCTGTCTCAGACTCTCTTTTCCTGGGGCTATACCTCCCCTAGCTGCCCTTGCAGCCCATCCCCTCTGCCTATGCCTCTCACAGACCCCAAACCTCATTTACCCTGTGCTCCCTGCTCCAGCAACTGCAGCCTCCCTGTATGAGCCTGACCCAATCCTCACTGATGCCACCTGAATACACCAAGGACCCGCTGCAATCCAGGCTGACGGCAAGGAGTGGAACGTGGAGTTCCCAGGTGCTGCTTCTTGCCGCTGTGGGCTATGGTGAGGAGTCAAACATGGTCCCATAAGCTCAGCAGAATTTCAAATTTATTTTAATGATTAATGCTTATTTTCTCTGACATTCTTAGTACTGCAGTTCAGCAACATTATAGGACAAGACAATTTCTAGGGCTGGCCTGAGAGCCCAGCCATACAGATAACAATTCTACAGAAAAATCATATTCTAGAATGTAAATAACCAATTTGGAAAAATTGGCCATAAGGTGCTTGTAAGTATTCTACATACTACTATGAAAACCCAGTATCTTTAATAGTCTCAAAAGAAAGCATCTGATTTCTACATTCTCTATAGCTTCAAAGATAGCCTCTTCCATGATATGTGCCCCATTTACAGCAGACAATGCCAAACCATCAATCAGAAATCCTATGCATTTCTATATTAAATATCATAAATTAAACAGGAAATTACAACTTCGAAGTGCATTCCCCAAATTGGCAACTTCAAATGCAAAATATAATACAACATTGTAAATATCTTTGTGAAAAACAGATTATAATTTTAAGTTATTAAGATCTACCTTCATGAACCTAAAAGATCAATCCCTATGTTAAAGTGTACTACCCAAAGACCTCATAATGTTCCATGATGTTTTACTTTCCTTATTTTAAGCAACGCACCCAAAGTGTAAAATGCTAAATTGCCTCCCCTTGGTCAGCAGCGGCTGAGCTGCACAGCCAAGCAGGTCCTGGCTGCAGGACCTGAGTCACTCCTCCCTAAGAGGAGCCCTTCTGCCAGGCATGGCCCTGCATATGGCGCTGTTATTGTACTAGCTAGTTTGCTGAACAGCAAGTGGTAGGCTCCTATGAGGCCTTTGCTATTTTTCTAGAAATACCCTCTCTTTGATGAATTAAAAGCTCTAGGCTATTGGCATGCCTATACCAAAAATGGATCATACTAGACAAAAACTCATGAAAAATGTACACAATTAAAGAAAAAATGCCAACACAGAAAGTCAATATGGTCTTTTAATGCACCTAATTATTTCTATCCCATATGTTTTCCTTATAAATATATGAGGAAAACAAATGCTGGGGAAAAACTAGTTTGGCTTATATCCTCCTATGGAATAATTTTTTTTAATCCAGAATATTACATTCATTATAAGATATTATGTTTTGTCATTATGACCTCTATTTGACATACACCTTTCCAAAAATCGTTTTCTAATTATTTGAAGAGACTCTCATAATAAAAGTTACCTAATGGTATAAAAGTTACCTAATGGTTATAATTAACAGATACATGGAAACTTAATTTAAGTACCATAGACATAAAGATCAGCCAAGGACTCTAAGCTAGAAACAACTGAATTGGGAGGAGGGGTGGAATTTTACTTGCATTAAGGAATATAATCTTTAATCAAATTTAAATCTAACTTTAAAAAAAAAAACATTTCATGTCTAAGTTGCGAGCAAAACATTGAGAGAAAAGGCAGGGTACACACGAATGGAGAGGGAGGGGGGAGTAACAGCAGAGGCAGGGACCAGGACATGGACACACCCAAAATCCCAGGCGCCGGAGAGGGGACACAGAAGCAGCAGGAAAGAGCCATAGCAGTAGTGGGAGTGCCCGGAATTCTTCACTGGCTTCAACACAAGACTGAGCTCCTCCTGAGCTCTTCACACTGAGGGGCCTGATAAAGTCTCCAACCAAGCCCTGCCGTCTTTGCAGATGTGGCTGTGAGAGAAGAGACTCCCTGGCTGGGCCGCCAACCACTGCATGTGTCTGTTCCCTCTGCCCGAGCAAGGTATCCCAAAGCTCACCTGCAATTTACCTTCCGGAGTAGAGAGGGATTTAGAGAAGGCAGGGCCTGTGTTTCCCATTTCTGGTTTATCCTCCAACAATGCAGAGTAGAGTGGGAATATAAGAGCTGGCTGACTTTGAGCAATCAAATAATAGATCAAAAGGCCCGAATAGCCTGAACAACACAGTGAGACCTCATCTCTGTAAAAAAATGTTTTAAAAGATTAGGCAGGCATGGTGGCACGCCTGCAGTCCCAGCTACTCGGGAGGCTGAGGTGGGAGGACTGCTTGGGCACAGCAGGCGGAGGCTACGATGACCCATGATCCTGCCACCGTACTCCAGCCTGGGCGACACAGTGAGACCTTGTCTCAAAAGGGGGCAGTGGGGAGCATGTTACCATCTTCTCCTCCTGACAGTCATTTGTGAACCAGTATGGATACAAAACCAGAACTCCTTTATGCCTGGTAGGCAACACTATTTTCTTCTTGTGAGGATCCCCAAAGAAAAAAGTCTATCAATTTTAATAATATTTTAATCACAAGAATTGACAAGAGCCCTGATTTGTATAAGATTGGTATCTTTTGTGTTTCACATAAATGATCTTTATTCTGCACTCAGATTTGTAGGTTAAGATGATTTAGCATGTCTTTATTATACACATATAATATATACATTCATATCTGAGGCCACAGTAAAGAAATGGAGAAAAGAGCTTTCTGTTAGTCAATGGAAAACATGAAGTAGAGCTGCAGTAGTCCAGAGGCTAAGAGCACAGGAGCAAGGCCTCCCTGCTTGGATTCCAGGCCTGTCTCTGCCACTTGGCAGGTATGTGGCCTTGGATAAGTTACTTTTCCATATCTCTGTCTCCACATCTGTAAAATAATATGCACATCTACTAGCACTGTAGTAAGGATGAGAGTTGATACAGGCAACAGTTTTGACCAGTGCCCGGCACATGGCAAACACCATTAGTGACTATGATCAGTGTAATTAATATTTACAGTGTCGTTGGAATAATATAATTTACTTTTAACTTCAAAAATCATAGCACTCAAGTGTATTGAACTGCTACAAAAAAAAAATGTTCTAAGCTTGCAATGGAATATAATTTGTCCCACATCTTTGGCACCGACAGGCTGTACTGCTAATCTAACTGGTATATCCTAACATGTAAACCTAGAAGCAAATCCAATTATAGAGTGTCTGGGGGAAGACAGAAGAAACAAGAACCCAAAGTGAACAAATCCATGTTTGAATTGCTACTGTTTTGCCTTCTTGAAAATTGTGCTATTTTAAATAACATAAAATATGAAGCATCCTAAAATCAGAGTTTTAGAGCTGACAATGCCTCTATCTCCACAACAATATAAAATTTAGCCTATAGTAGGAATCAAGTTTCAATTCAATAAAGGGTTTTAAGAACATTTTTAAAGCACATGTTTTAGTCTTAAGCAGAAACCAACAGCTTACTCTATTACTCCCTTCTCAGACCACTCCCATAGCATCTGATAACGAAAAGCTTAATTCACTAGCTTGCTTTACTACGTACAAATTATATGATCTTACCAAACAATTACTAACAGATTACAGAAACTTCTACCTAACCCATAATTTCTACCTCATTTCCCCAAATCAGTGTATTCAATTTCCTATTATGAAATCATCAGGCAGATTCATGATACTCATAGGACACAATAACTATAAATTTGAATATATATGAAGAAGGCCCCCCAAAATGTCTATACTTGTAGTTCATATGGGAAAAAAGGTATTTGGAAAACATCCTTCTTTGAAGAAAACTCATTGTTTTAGCAAGTCTTCACCAAAAACAAAGTCAGTAGGATTTTAAAAGCCTTAATTCTAACACTGATAAATAAAAAAGAGAATCAAAGTGGCATTTTTGTTTCTTTCAACGTATTGACATATAATGCTATTTCCCTAAAAAACCTCACCAGTATTTTAATGACTCATTCTAGGGACCCAAGAACTTCTCTTAAAAACTTATTTCACGGTTCAAAAGAAAATAATGTAAACTTCAATCTTTTACCATATTAATTCCAAAACAGGTTTTGCCAATAATTTTAATGAATACCATCTCAATAGTTAAAAAAGGGGTGGGGGGGAACACCCAAATTTCATATCCTTTCAAATATAAACCAATTAGTAGATTTGCAAAATGTTATCGAATATTGACAATTGAGGTCTTGTTTAGAACTTTTCACCTTCAGTGAAATGTAAGTAGTCCGTCTTGTCTGAAAATCTACAGAAGGATGCCATCTCTCTGGAGAAGGCAGCAAGTCTTCTGATGTCAGACTCACACCCCATGGAATGATACCCACTCCCTGCAGCTGAAAGGGTTTTGGAAAGTGGCTGACTGGTTAACAGATGCTTGGCTTAGATTTCATCCCAAATATGTTTTTAATGCTGATAATGCTTAAATGCAACTGTTCACCACAAGGGAAAGAGGAGAAGAATGAAAATCTGCTGTGATGTAAAAGAACGGGAAAACAGCTTCAGGGTAACAGCTTAGCTCAAATTTTACAGTGATTTTCACAGACATAAGAATATCGGTCCTTCCCAATCTTTTCACCACTGAGAACCCCCTTTTCTTCCTTTATCCCCACTGAGAAGCTCATGATTTGAAAGAAATCTCCCTACCAAATTGCATTTAGTAGATAATAACTGACTCCATTTTCAGAAATAGTTTATGTTAAAATAAACCAATGTGAGCACACTGTGTTCATAAAAGGAAATAAACTTCAGGCTTCACTTAGTTTCTGAAGCCTCATTCCACAAACCTGTATGAGTCCCTTTAACTCTTTTTATTACTATTTGAAAACTTATTAGTCACAGACTAGACATAAAATCAGAAACTGAGGTTGCAAAGGAAGGAAAGTCAGGCAAAAGCTAATTTAGGAAAGAACCGCTGAAGAGACAGGGAAACCTGGGGGATGATCTACATGAGAAAACCAGGGTACCCTGAAACAACTTCTAAATTATGTACGAATACTTTTAAATCAAGAAAATACTCCTCCTCCTCCCATGGCAGTTCCCTCCCATGAAAAGCATCCTTCGTTAAAGGCATCTCAAACTTCATGAAGCCTTTCCTAGTGATCAAAAACAAATGTTCTCCTTTCAGATCCTACACAGTTCCCTACCCATTCTTCATTGCTGAAGTGAATTTTGCACCTCTGTTCTAAATCTCATAGTCATTCATGTTCCTGTATTATCCCTCCATGCAACGAGAACGCAGACAATAGTGGAAAGAATGTGGGTTTTTAGAGTTGGCTCAAGCTGATCAGAATTCAGTTCTGCAACTAGGTGACCTTGGGCAGGCTGTTAACACTCCATGCCTCAGAATCCCTACCTGTAAAGTGGGGCAGCAGCATCTGATGAGGTCAGCGAGGATCAAACAGGGAATCAGTACCCAGGGGAGTGCCCAGTGAATACAAGTCATTACGTGAACGACACCTCTAGGGGTTTGTGAGGGTGGGGAGATGAACGCTGTTTCTCCCATGTTGCTGTGCTTGCGTATTTCTGTTAGTAAAGAGACCAAGGAAACAAGAAAGCTGGCACTGCAGATTTGATTCACTGCATTTAATTCTTATTGTATACATTTCAACTAAGTATAGAAGGAAGAATAACTACATTTTCAAGAACACTTACATAAGAACTAAGAATGGGGGGGAGGGGAGGTTGAGTCCTTACTGCTAACTAGGATAGAAATAATTTTTAGACTTCCTATCAAAAAGAAGTATTTTAGCATAACAGGTCAGAATACCACTTATATATTCTGAAATTATTCCTGGTATTTTAATATTTGAATTTTTCAATATTCTGAACTCTGTTGACTACATATATAAAACACCCTGGGCACATCTCAAGCCTAGAGCCAACAATCTTAGGTTATACATCACCTCTTACCATCGTGTATGGAAAAATAAGTCCAACAGCACAAGCCTCATCAGCGTCACCATTCGCTGCAGTGATACAAGCTGGCATCTCCCTTAATCCTACGAAGTACCTGTTTTTATACTTATTTTCCATGAGAAAATGGAGATTTGCAAGGATTAATTAACCTGCACAGTTAACAAGGCAGCCAGCCGGGTGGCAAAGATGTGGGATGTAAATCAGGTTCGTCTTAGCTCTGCACAACACTCTTTAAGACCAAGTGGAAAACATTTTAGTTGCACCCCCCACCAGGGCCTTTCCAAACTTTTCTCTTTAAAAAGAACCATCCAATAGGATCCTACATTGTAAGATTTTAACTTAAAGTAGCACTTTATGAATTATTTAAAGAAAAAAAGATGAAATATGAAAAGTTACATTAACACTGAATTCTCTTTAATATCGTCTGCTATTAAATGTGCATGGAACATAAAGGAGAAAGATTCATACCCCTTATCTCCTCGGGTGTCCCATGCACCAGCGGCAGGAATCCATGACAGGTGGTGCACGGGGCCCACAGGGACCCAGGAGGGCCCACATGGGCTGGTGGAGCCCTGGAGGCTGCGAATGCTCTGGCACAAAGATGGGACAGCAGATATTTGGCTTCGAGTTTACTTAACACCATACCGTGCAGGAGGGAAAAAACCCTAGCACTGACAGTATAAATGTTTTAAAATAATGAGCAAATTAATGACCACATTCAAATCAGCATCAAAGAAAACAATGGAATGCTTCTCTTCACTTAGCTGCAGGAAGTCCCTCCCAGCATGCAGTAGTCAGTTCACCTCCAGGACCCTATCCCTCCAAAAACAAAATCTCTGTGCATTTTTCTAACTTTTATTCCTACTAAAATCAACTACACGTACACTGTTTCGAGAGAACTGACATAAACTTTACTTTCTCATGTGTAAAGTTCACTATCTCTAACTTCATCTAAATATTATAATCACTTAAATTCACAAAAAGTAAAAAGGAAAATTCCTACATGTTCTGGTGGATAACAGGCAGGATATGGGCAGTGACTACAAGCTGCTCAGAATAACATTCTTAAGGTAAATTTGTCCAACAAAGAGTAATAATGCTAAATGTTAGAGGAAAGAAGAAAATTTGATGAGTCATGAATTCTACCTCAAATAGTAGCAACCTCCAAATTAAAACCAAGCAAGCAGTTTTGGGCTCAGCTGGTAACCGTTTCTCTTTTCAAAACCTAGCTATCAAAGCTTGATCAATATTATTGGCGAACTAAGAATCTATCAATCAAAAGATCTACTTAGAGGTAGAGAAAGTGGCTGAGCCTGGGCGTTAAGGCATTTTAAACACCATGCTGGTCAATGTAGAGGGTTTTATGCCTCATATTCAATTGTATTCACATTCACTTCAATCTGTGTCAAGGCTACAACTGTTGATTTCCACCCAACAACTGCTGTCCGCAGCAGGTGTGAGCACGCCACATGTGCCCAAACATCTCCACCGTGCCACCAAAGCAAGCAGACACACATGCCAAGTCATCCTGCCTTCACGAATCCGGATTCTCTGGTGTTCAAGGCAACATGCAAGCCATTTCTTACAGGCCCCATCACACGACACTCACAACAGCCCCACAATATCACTGTCCCCTGTACTTCTTCATCACTGTACTGACAATCGCATTAACACCAAGTTACATGTTGAATGTCCCAAATCCAAAAGTCCAAAATCTAAAATGCTCCAAAGTCTGAAATATTTTGAGTGCCGACAGGACACTTAAGAGAAAATGTTCACTGGAGCATTTCAGATTTCTGATGTTCAGATCTGGGATACTCAACAGGGAGTATTTGCACATATTTCAAAATCTAAAAGAAAATCTAAAAGAAAAATCTGAAATTCACAACCCCTGTGGTCCCAAGCATTTTGGATAAGTGATACTCAACCTGTACTACCAAAGCAAAATAACTCCTGCTTCCTTTAAAGGGGAGAATAACTCTCTAATGCTGACAAGCAGGCAGGTCCCATTCCTCTCTCAGCGGCTTACAAAGGTGCACCAGGTTATCACAGAGTGTAACAGGAGAGGCTGAGAAGCTTCCCTGTGGATACCTCTCTCAGGTTATAAAAACAGGTTGTTTCATAGGCAAAGCCACTGAGACAGAAAGTCGCCTGGTAGTTGCTTGGGACTGGAAGGAATGGGGAGGCTGGAGGGGTGAAGGGTAAGGGCTGTGGGGTTTCTTTCTGGCGATGATGGGTGCACAACTCTGTAGGTGAATATACTAAAAGCCACAGAACTGTATATCTTAAATGGGGAAATTGTATGCTATGTGAATTATACTTCAATAAAGCTGCTACACAAAACAGGTTATTTGGAAATGTTATTATACTAAGACATTCCACACAAAAGAGTAATTGGTTATTTAAAACATATATATTGAATGAGGGAGAAACCATTTTGGGTAGATAAGGTATGATTACTTCTTCTCTCCTAAAACCACACAAAGTTTTGGTATATACAATAGTAACTAAAATGGTAACAATGTTTAATACCTTGGTGAAGTATTCCTCTAGAAAAATAAGTGCATATATCCTAAGTAAATCATTTCTGAACCCAAGAGTTACGTTTGGTGTACTGAGAAGAAAGATAGTTATTTAAGTATTCATTACCTTCAGTATGGCAAGTAGTTTACTGTAAGACTAAGCCCTGAAAAAGGAACGTTTAAGATTTAATAACCAGGACAATTTTTTCATAAAATGTTTTTATCACTGTATAGAAAAAATGAAAACACTAAAATTTTTAACACATTTGAAGAAAATACCGTTAATCATATTTTTCCTTTCTGGGGACCTCTGATGTTCTGGGGGTGGGGTGGGGAGGCTTTATTTTACTGCATCCTCACAGGCCAAACCACAATTCCAGGTAATTTGGACTTTCACTCTGAGAAATCAACAGTGCAGTAACACAAGCTTGGTTTCTACCACAAACAAATTATTTGTTAAGTAGGTGATCTATTTAACCAACTATGTGAGTTGGTTGAATCTACAATTATAAGTTTTATGTTTCATCGAAAACGTACAGTTTTATAGGGCTGGGGCATGGTGGCTCACACCTGTAATCCAGGCACTTTGGGAGGCCAAAATGGAAGGAGATTGCTTGAGGCCAGGAGTTCGAGACCAGCCTGGTCAACACAGTGAGACCCCAACTCTAATAAAAAAAATTTTTTTTAATTAAAAATTAAAATGTACAGTTTCATCAGTGAAACCACAAAAAGCCTATATCCCCTATCCATAAACTTGTGACAACTTTCCCATGAACTGTTTCCCAAATGCATGCTTGTGGATTTGAATGGGTGTAAGGGCACCCTAGATCTCATCTGTCTAGCGTAGTTCCATTCTGTGTCCAATGCAACCACCTGCAGACCTAGCAGAACAACCAAAATTCTACCATTAAAAGCTAGTAGTTGTAACTGTAACAACAAACATTTTATATAGACCTTTGCAGTTTTCAAACTATTTTCCCAAGCCTTATTAACTCACTTCATGCCTAAACCCATCCTGTATGACAGACATATTTATTGTCTACACTTTAGAAACCAGAGACTCCAGTGTCAAACATGAAACTAGAAGACTTACTAGAGAAAATACAGCCAGGAAGCAATCATCAAACCCAGGTCTTCTGACTTCATGCTATTTACTGTACTCAACCCAGAGCCTAAATTTTTGTTTGGATCTCATTAATTTTATTTCTGGAATTTATATTAGTTTGTATTAATGAAGTTGACTATTATAATGCTTAGAATATACTTCTGAAGTATTAAAAAAATCTGAAAAGAAATATTTCATAAATAGCAAAATATACTTCCTAGGTTTCCCTTATATTTTGAATAAGTTATGCCAGGATGGGTAGGGTAACAAGTTTTTACTTTGGTTTGTTTTCTATAGATGCCATTTTTTCTCTTAATTCCCTAAGTCAGGGTTTCCTCAAAGAGAACAAATGTTCTTAAAGCTTCTGCTAATATTTAGATCAAAATTTCCAAATTACTGGACTATAATTTAGGGCAAAGTAGAACACCTGTTATATAAATAAAATAACATTTTAAAAGAAAAAATAATACATTTTAACTTAAAACAATTTTTCCTTAACATTCTGGACTAAAGACATTCCTTGAAAATAATCTAGTTTTGTAGATTAGATGAAAATTTTAAAATAAGTCATTTCAGAACTTTTTGCAAATAAAGTACTTTTTAAATGTTCCACACCTCTGTGAAATGATCTGACGTGGCAATTTAGGCATTTCTCTTAATTGACATATTTGCTTCTGTGAAATAGGCTAATACATTTTGCATCACAATCCGCAATCATTAAGGCATTACAAGGCTTCCCTTTACTTGTATGTGTAATGTAGGAACAGAAACAATTTTCACTATTTTATTCCTTTACTATACCAAATATGAATTTTTTAATATTGCTTCTGTAAGTACAGATCACAGAACATTTCCCCCAACTCAACTGTGGTGTAAACCTTCCCTCACACAGGTATCTACTGAGATTGCAAAACCTGCTCACGGGGCTGCCTCCAGCAAACATCAGACTTCTGACTAGCATTATTAGCCCATCTCTCAACAACAGGGAATGTTAAAAATGCCAGGGCAGCTACCACCCCACCCACAGATTAGCAAAAGCAGGAGCATTTCCTCAACTCACTGGTCTTGCCACAAGCTTCTAAGGTCTCTACTGCCTGGCACCCCTACCCACTGCCCAGCTTGTCCAACTATCACCACTGAACTGTACTTTTTTATCCTCTGCCATTCATTCTACCTCTGAAACTACCACTATCTCCCTATGGGCCTAAAGTAGTCAACATTGTCTTTGTACAGGAACCTCATTGGCAATAATAATGACAAGAAGTAAATATTTTAGACGTCTCTGGTATAGGATAAAAAAGCTTAACCAAGGCCAGACATGGTGGCTCATGCCTATCTCAGCACCTCGGGAGGCCTGAGTGAGAGGATCACTTGAGGCCAGGAGTTTGAGACTAGCCTGGGCAACAGTGAGACCCTGTCTCCACACACACATACAAAAATTTTAATTAGCTGGTTGTGGTGGTATGCACCTGCAATCCCAGCTACTCAGGAGGCTGAGGTGAAAGAATCACTTGAACCCAGGATTTCAAGTCTGCAGTGAGCTCTAATTGTGCTACTCCACTTTAATCTGGGTGACAAAGTGAGACTCAAAACAAACAAAAAACAAAACACACAAACAAAAAACACAAAACCAAAACAAAACAAAAAATAGCCTGGGCAACATAGGGAGATCTCATATCTACAAAAAAAATTTTTAATTAGCCAGGCGTGGTGGTGCATGCCCGGAATCCCATGCCTGTAGGAGGCTGAGGCAGGAGGATCACTTTAGATTCAGTGTGCCACTGTGAAATAATAAGAGATACATGTTTTGGTATGTATTAATAAGATAATAATAAGAGAAGGAAGAAAGGAAGGAAAAATATTTACTAAAGGAGAAGGGAGGACAGTTACATGATTCCTTTTTTTTTCTTTTGAGAGAGAGTCTCATTCTGTCACCCAGGCTGGAATGCAGTGGTGCCATATTAGCTCACTGCAACCTCTGCCTCCCAGGCTCAAGCAGTCCTCCCACTTCAGCCTCCCAAGTAGCTGGGACTACAGACACACACCACCACACCGGGCTAATTTTTTTTTTTTTTTTTTAAGAGACGGGGTCTCGCCATGTTGCCTAGGCTGGTCTCGAACTCCTGGGCTCAAGTGATCCACTTGCCTTGGCTTCCCGAAGTGCTGGGATTAAAACCGTGAGCCACTGTACCCATGATTCTTTAAGACCCTTCAGCAGCCCATCATTCCAAGATGATATGGTCTTATCCCCTGAACTAGGTATCTGACCTCAATCATAGCTGAGTCCCAGACTTCCAATGAACCTTACACCCCACCACTCCCCCAGTGATCCTTCATGTTGATGCACAATCACTCACACACCCTCGCATGAGCCCAGCACTTCCCACCCTCAACCATGCTTTGATCAACTGCAGTCTGGTTCCACTGTGGCCATGGAGCTTGTTTAGTTACATGTATTCCCACAGGGCCTGCCCTGGCACCCCCAGCTCCAAGTGTAGTGGGTCCTGGATACCAGCTGATCCTCTAACATACAGAAAAACATATTAGGAACTCCTTGTTTTAAATATTTTTATCCTTTTTCAAATGCCAATATCATGTATTTTTACAATATGCGTGTACATTAAGTAAACACATATATTAAAAATATATACTCAATTCTTTTCTAACTTAATGGGCAATTTTTTAAGTTTGTCATCCATAGCTCAAAGGATACACACCTCGCTATTAGAGCCTCTCTCAATATCTACTCTGTGTGTATTTAGCATAAAACATGGTGGACAAAAGTATGAACATCCATTCATTTATTCATTTAATAAATATGTACATCCACCAGGTGTCATGTGCAGCAATGATGGCAGACAATTCCTGCTCTTGCGGAGCTTAGAGTCCAGGACACCAGACAAACAGAGCAACAAACACCATAAACGTAACCAAGTATAAAGCTGAGCGTTATAGAGGTCAAGGAGTGGGGGTGCTGTAAGCTGGTGCAGGGGCCAGAAAAATGCCTGTCTGCAACAGTGACACCTAAGACCACCAAAGATGAAACTTAAATGATGATTAGAATTTAATGGGAGGGGTTGGGGGGAGTGGTATGGAAGGTGTATTCATTGAAGGCAGAAGGAACGGAGGCTATGGCAGGAGGGCATGCCTCACTCAAGGAACCGGGAGAAGCCCCCATATGGCAGAAATATGCTATCAAGAACAGTGGCAAAAACACAAACTCTGCCCCTACCAGCTATATGACCTTAGGCAACCACAGGTCTCTCATCTTCAGTCTCCAGCATTAAAAATGAAGATAACGAGACCTACCCTCCATGGGCTGTCATAAAGATTAAGTGAGATAACATAGTATGCTTTTATCACAGGGCTGTGGCTGCTGTTATAATTAAGTCCTTATGTTCTCCAGTAGACTTTAACACCTTTAAGACCAGAATCTTTGCCTGAATGATCTTCTACATATAGATTCCCAAAGAGTATTTGTTTTATTCCCCTCAAATGGCCTATGATAGTATGAGAAAACAATCAGAAAAAAAAAAAAATCAGTCACTGGCTTATGCCTATGTAAGACTCTCCAAGGAAATACAAGAAATCCCCAAGATCAGAAAGGTTCACCTATTATGAGTCTACAATAAAATACATAACTTTCTATAACTTTGAATAAAAGTTTTAAGTAACTGTGTCATCATGACACATTTTATTCTTGCATACTTTATATGTTCTAATCACATTATTAAATAATACTTTATATGTTCTAATCACATTATTAAATGAACTCATAAAGGTGAGAATGAGGCTGAGAAACGACTCTATGCTTCCAAGGCAGAGAAGATGGAAGTGGCAGCCCCTAGCAATGAACGTGCTAAGGAGAGCAAAGAAGGCCCAGAGAGAGGTGTTAACAAGAGGTTTTCAACTTGATTCCAAAGAAAGGTTTTCTCTCTTCATTGACAGCCTGGAGGGTCCAAGAATAAAATGTATATTTCCTCTGGTTTGGGAAAATTAAGTAGTGATTATGACTCATTACTACTCAATGTGAAATCCATAAAAGTGAGTGGCCAACATCTGTTGAAAAAGCCAAAACTGCTTCATAAAATATAACCTTAACTCTTGTTTCAGACACAACAGTAGTAACACCCCCTCCACTTTCAACACAAGCTTTAATACTAAAATCCACCAACCATCAGAGGGTCTGGCCTAAAGATGGAAAAATGGATGCGGTAGGTGCCATTATTTTAAAATGGACTTTTTCGGCAACACTGAGTATAACGGGGTCACAAGAGGATCGAGAGGGTTGTTAAAGCAAAGTAAATTCCTAAACCTTTGGATTGTTAAAAGAGCAAACAAAGACAAGAATTCTTTTTCCTGTCTTTGTAATGTCTACCATTTAAAGAACTAAACACAAGAACTAGGTATTGGCAAGTAATCAGCAGGCACTAACTTGCAAATTTAATCCTCCAACACCCCTATGTGAAAGGTACTAACAGTAGCCCCATTCGCAGAAGATAGATGTGCAGGGGCCATAACTCCATCACTTTCCAGCTCAAAAAACAATCAATAAGCAAGTAAGTGATATTAGAAACAGTACACTACACATTTCCAGTGCTTTAATTACAACTGGTATAAATTATTTTCAACACACCTTACAAAACGATTAAGACTCACCAATATGTTGAAACAGCAAGATGAGAAAATTTACCCTAGAGAATGATACAAAGGAGAAATGACCAAATAAAATGGGGCCGTATTAGGGGAGGGGGGCAAAAAGGAAGAAATGAATATATATGTATATGAGAAGACATTCATGGAAAACAAGTCAGAAATTCTGAGGAAGCACAGGAGAGAGTTCAGCTGCTTTTATCATCCCTCTGTGGTTCCTCTGCACTATGAGAGCACAGGAAAGTATGATTCCCACATGTAACCACTCTCCCCAGATCCTCACCTGCATGCTCCTTTGTTTCATTTTATATTTGGAAATCTGTGGGGGTATCTGCAGTTGTCACAATGACGGGGGGCAGACATTGTGTGTGACAGCCTCCCCTCATCACCCAACACACACACACACACACACACACACACACAAACATCTTGCCTGACTTTCCAATTTCCAGACATTCTCCAGTAAGTAAAAATCCTGAGCATAGACCCAACTCCATTTCACACATTTGTGGGCACAGGTTTTATACACAACATTTTTCAGGAGAGGAACTATCACATAAGTGGAGGAAATCTCTACTTCAGTTTAGAAGTGTACCAAAAACTGTCCACCGCTTCAGAAAATCATGTCACTAGTGGCAAAGTGGCTCATAATATATGAGTTGCCAATAGGACCCCTCTAAGGACCTCCCGTGCAGGGGGATTCTACGTGCAAGCGCTGGCAAACGTTACATCTTCTGGAGTTCAAAGTGTGATCTGCAGACTGGTCACAAGTCCTTCATTAGGATCTCCTGGTGCTTAGAGAAGGAGTTTGCACCTCTTTCTTTTTTCACAGCAAGACTGACTCAAAGAAGGCAGCTGTTGAGTGGTTTAGAGATGACATTCTCATAGCAGACCTGCATTTCGGTACCACTGTTTTAGCAGTCATACCTAAGCATTCCTACATTTAAATAAGTATTTATAAATGATATTTCCTTTCATTTCTTCTTTGTGAGTTAAAGCGCTATTTTCGTGTTTTCAGCATGTGTTAATCACACTTCAGGACACTACAATGAGCGTTACACAATGTATCATAAATAGGGGAGCTTGGTCCAACAGAGTCAACACTGCTATCACCAAAGAGAAGAACCACCTGGACCCAGCCTTGAACGTTGTCTTCCTAATGGTACAGGGAAACCTATCAAAAAAGGCATTATTACCTGGGCTATTCCAACATGGTCAAATTACATAACACCAACTCTAAATTAAACTCCTAGGACAGATTCTAGAGACTGCTCATGTTTAACAGTTTCACTGACTAGTAGTAGAGAAAAAAGATCCCCTCTCCTCCAGGCCTTACAACAGTACTGCAGGTGGCAAAGGAGGGCCTGCAGGCCAACTCTCATCTGTCAGCATTTGTAAATGAAGTTTCACTGGAAGGCAGCCATGCCATCTTATGTGTACTGTGTCCATGCTACTAGGTGGCCGCCATCCCACTACAACTGCAGAGCTCAGTAGCTGAGACAGAGACTAAAGTATTTATCCGGCTATTTACAGAAAGTTTCCCAACTCCTGTTCTAGATCAGACATACCCTGGTGTGTTTTAGTTGTATCTTAAACCTATTTTTAATTTTAAATAAATCTATATATATCATAAACAATATTACAAATGTAAATGCTATGAGGGATGTTTGAGATAAGCAGGATAGTCTGAGCTTCAATAAATACTCCTAAATTTTAGTCTCTTTCATTTTATGAACACATACCTAAAATTCTCTGCCTAATTTTGTTTATCACAGTCTGAGATCAGGATGGCTTGACTCTATGAATTATAATTTGGTATATTCTTTTTTCTTTTCTTTTTTTTTTTTGAGATGGAGTCTCACTCTGTCACCCAGGCTGGAGTGCAGTGGCATGATCTCAGCTCACTGCAACCTCCGCCTCTCGGGTTCAAGTGATTCTCCGGCTTCAGCCTATTCAAACAACCTTAATAACAGAAAGCCTTTTTTTCTAACAAGTAAGGTTCTAAAAAGCCAAAATAGTCCAATAAGTACAAGTGGTGATAAAGCAGATATCAATTTCATTCCAAAAAACTTAGTCAAAATGATATGATTTGTGCCTATACAAATTATCTGCTTAAATCCACATGTGGCCTCCCTGATAGAATCTGCTACTCTAAAAGTTCAGAGAATTGCATCCAAAACACGAGATGGGCTACTGAGTGACTTTCAGTCCTCAACAGCTTTTGCGCCCAGGAAATTCAGTCATGTGCTGCTGCAGTTATGCTGTGCACTTTCTGTGTGACATTCTCAAGCCATTTGTCCTCTGATTCCTAATACGCACTCTGAAATGCATGACGTGCTTTTGTCAACCACAGGCTCACATGTTTGCGGCTGTTCCCCCGGCAGGGAACAGTCTCCAACTCTGGATGGTTTTTTCTTTGTCACAGGTACCAGGGATTGATTTCTGTCCATTCTGTGCCCCATAAAACACATCAGAATTGGAGCTCCGGGTGTGGAACACTGCATTAAAATACACAAATATCATTTCCCCCAAGCCTAACCAGGCAGTAATAAAAACAAACCTGTTTTTCTTTTTTCCTTTATTGGAGGTGGAGGTACAGTTTCCTCCACTAGGAAATCGGACATGAGAAACCCTGAACAGGCCCAGCTCCCTGGCCTCCTCTCCACACAGGCCCCCACACCCTCCCTCTGAATCCCCCCAAAAGCTCAGACACAAATGCTCATAGGCATCTATTAATGGAATACTTGGCTAAGCATTAATGATGAGCTGTCCTCATTGTGAATATCAAATATACAACAAGTATGATATTAGCAAAACTAGATTCTAATTTTACTCATAAGAGACTTTTTCATTACACTGAAGAGCTAACATTCTTATACCATAACCTTTCCATTGAGACTAAAGAACAATGCTAAAGTTGTTTCCCTAAATTTTATATCTAAATTAGTAAACAACCTAAGAGTTAAGAGTCCATATCAGATTACTTAAACCCTCCCAATGCAATTGCATCATATCTAATACAACATAATCTGCCTACTTGTACTTAGTGAAAAACACTCTGGGGCTCTACATGTGTCTCCTAAACTCAGGTCTTCCTTCCTAACCAAATTCCTCAAAGGGTGGTATCTTTTATTTGCCATGTCCTACAAATCTTAGAGGAACAAAGTTCTGAGAACACGATAGATAACTAAGAAAGTACTCCCCAGCAGACTGCATTAAATAAAAAACTGGAGTATGCCACTTAGTAAAACAGATCGTCAGTATGACAACCACAAATGAGGTGGTCCATGAGAAGTCCAGAGTTACACTGTAACCAACAAGCTACCCAAGGATTCAATTTCCCACGCACAAAAGGAGGTCCCTGTCCTTTATCACAAACATCGAGTTTTTCCACTTTCTCTTCCTGCTATGACTAACAGAAATATCCTCATTTTAACCTTCCAAGTGGTGGCCTTGGAGTGAGGTCCCTTAGCATTTGTGATACAACGGCTGGCATCTGTGCACTTCCTGAAGGCCATCAAGGGTAGAATGACCAAATGCTTGAAATACCTCAAGGACTGTGGGTGCGGAACAAGACAAACCTGGCTGACAAACTGAGTTGTTAAGATAACACAGCGTTTCCTATTTCCGCATGTTTTCCCCAAAGCTGTCTCATGTGCCTCAACTCTCCACGTCCCAGCAGTTGTGAGTTTATGAAAAGCTTTCCTATGATGTTTTTCCCTGTTTGGAGGACGCTTGTCTTCGGATTGTGTTCCTCCCTCCTGGACTCCTACTTTAAGCACAGGGCAATGCAAAAGCCAGAGAGCTGCAGAAACCACTTTCCTCCCCTTCTTCTGACTTCCTGGCCATCGGCCACTTGTGCCCTCCACATCTCCGAACCCTGGGAAGATATGGAAACACTCTACCCAGCACCTCCACTTCAGGGTGGAGCCTTTCAGGGTGCTGGGTTAGCAAGGCAATTGACTAAACAGGTTAGTCACATAAGTGAAGACGTAATGCTTCACCAAGCTTCGGGGACAATGTTAAACTATAACGTTGTGATTATTAGAAATTCCATGTCTTACAGCCTCTTATAAATGCATAATTTGGAATAAAACAATATTGTGCAAAAGAAAACTACTTTTATAAAAACCCTTCTATCTAGCTACCCTTAGTTTCAAAAATAATGTTCAGATTCCTGGTTTACTAAAACTTGAGGCTCCGTAAGTAAAATTATTCTGTTTGTCGTCCACGCTCCACTCCACTCTCAGGGTAAGTCTTGTCCACAACCAGAAAGCTGCATGAAACTGGCAACACCCTGGTTTTCAACCTCCACAAGGTCTTCTAAAAACACAGCTGCACTAGCAGGGCTCGCAAGGCTGTGGGGTTCTACAGAAAAAAGGACTTGAAGTTCCCTCCTTCTAACCTGGTGACACCAATCAGACAGGCAGTTGGGAACATCAACATCATCATCATCATCATCAAATAACCTAAGTGGGAGGACTGGAATCTTCCATGCTGGTCCCATGAAGACCCACCCATCAGGAGGAGCCCATCTCATCTGCACTGTGTATGCTCAGCCCACCTCCTTGCCTCTCCTGTGTGAGCTCCGGCATTAACCAGGTGCCTCCCTGAAGTCACTTACGGTCCCTCCAACCTCCCACCCTCACTCAGTCAAATGCACAGGAAGCAGGAAGGAAAGGAGCAGGAAGCATCAGCCCTGCCATGGCGGAACTCAAAGCTGACTTTTAATTTATTTCCCTTTCTTTCCTTCCTCCCTTGCTTTCATTCATTAGTTCAACCTGCAAGTATCTAACACAGTGGCAGGCAGAATTCTTAGATAGCCCTAGGACATCTGCCCACCCCCGTTGTTATGCCCCTTGTATCATCCTTTTGGGCTTGGAGGTGGGGGGGTGGGAGCAGTGAATATGATGGGGTAGCATGCCTGTGATTAGGTTACTAATGAGCTGACTCTGTGTTCATCAAAAGGGAGACTTCCCTGGTGGGCCTGACTCATCAAGGGAAGCCTTTAAAAGCAGGTGCAGTGTCAGAGAGATGACCTTCTGGCCTCAGAAGAGCAAACTGCCATAAAGTGCAGCAGGCCATGTGGCAAGGACCTGAGAGTGGCCTCCAGGAAAGAGTGACCCCTGCCAACAGCCAGCAAGAACCCTGGGACCTCAGTCCTACAACCACAGTGAAGTGGATTCTGCCAACACCCTGAATGGACCTGAACAGGACCCCAAGCTTCAGATGGAAATGCAGTCCCAATGGCCTTGTGAGACCCTGAACAGAGAATCCAACTACCAGACACCTGACCTACAGAAACGGTGGAGTAAGAAATGAGTGTTTTAAGCTGCTATGTTTGTGGTAATTTGTTAGGCAAAAATAATACAAGCACCTAGATTATTTTCGGGTTCCACAGATTTAACTCCACCTGCTTTTTACTTTTTTTCTCAGAAGTATACCAAATCTCCTCCCTCCTGTCTGCACCACTCACCTCACCCCAATCCATAAAACAGACAATTAATGTTTCTGATCAGCGTGTTACAGCCAATAACTCTACACTGATTCTCTACGATTCAGATAAACTTGAGGGAAGGCTATGTTTTAGGGCTGTAGGGTCCTGTCACAAGCAGCACACCATCTCCATCAGGCTTCCTAAAATGACAGAAACTGCTCAGGAGTTCTACATCAGACATGAGGTAGTGCGACCCCTTTCATTCTCAGGAACAAGGAAGGAAGGCTCAGGGAGGTGAAGTAGTCAAAGACCAAACAGCCTTTAATTTTTACACGTGATACTAAAAACACCTATTGCGTATTTAACATAATGTCACATATCTTAACCTACGCATTCTGGTATCCTACTTTTTTCTCTTTCATTTAAAAATTGGTGGTATGTCCTGTTTCTCAGTTCTTCGTTATTCTCTCATGTCTATAATTCAACTTCCATGCCTAGATCCATTAGGGTTAAGTCCTCCAAAAACAACTAACAACAATCATTTCTGGCAACTGAACTATATTTTAGCCACTGAGTCCTTCCACTTTGCCTTTTCTGTGAAGCTTTATTTACTAACATTTGTTTTGGATGCCTGCAAGCAACTTAGGACTATCCCTTGTAACTCATTCATGAAAGCAAACAACCATCCAGCCTTCCCCAAGCTAGTCTCCATGCTTTAAAATATATATAAAGTAAGTGTCTAAGATGGTGCTAATATTACAGACTATGTCACCTTCAGTGAATCTTCTAGTATATTCTTTCTTCACTTAATTCTGTGCTCACCAAGAACCTCAGACTTAACTACATCTTCTCAGCTAAGAGTTCTTCCTTACTCCAAGAGTAACCTAAATTTGAAAACAGCTTATAACTTATATTGTAAACTATTTTAGAATTAAAATTATTAAAAATTATTTTTAAAAGACAAATGCAGGAATTTCTACTTAAACAGTATGTATAAGATTAACCTGCAGATGAGGTAGGGTTCTCGCTTCATATACTTTCTGAAAACAAACAAAATAATAATAATATAATAATAATGTGTTCTTCCATTAAAAGAATCAAGAAATGAAAAATGGATAAACACCGTAACATTAAATAAAATTAAACATAAAATTCTCAAAATAAAACATGATTTGGTAGCATATACCAAAAACTATGGCTGCAATCTCTGCTTGAAAAACATTTACTTTTATTAATACTATTTTCAGGCCAAATGTGGGTTCTGTCTCTAACTATGTACCTCCTGGATATCAAGACAAGCATAACAAATGTAATCACTTGTGAATCCAAGTCAAGACTTTGGGGATATCAAACACTGAATATCAGTAAAATGTAACAGTAAGACAATATGTACCTCTATAATCCGACTTAGATTAAGACTAAAATTCGATAGGAATTTGAGCCTAAAATATTGCACATTTACAAAGAGAGGAAGCACATGTGCCAAAGGGAGATGATGACCTTCAAATGAAAAACAAAGTGCCTGTTTAGGGCCACAGAATGCACAGCTGCACACAGCAGCCCTGCTTCCCGGAAACTTGGCCATTTCCTCTTGTTCTCGCAAATCTCACTGGACGTGGCTTCCCACCTACACACCATCAGAAGGGGTTTTGAAAGTAAATCCTTCTCCGTTTCTTTAGGTAATAAGATTAACCTGAAGCCAAGCAGGGTCACCTAGGCTAGTTGCTCCACCGCCCCGTTCCCAATGCTTGCCTTGGTGAATAGGACACAGAGGACATGGCTGTGATGCAACTTGCACCAGCCTCCTATGGGGAAGGAGGGCCTGCTCCTGGAGGAGCCCTCAAAGTGCACGCTGAGATCTGCTGTGACCCACACAAAATCTGAACTGAACTGCAGGGTGCCAACGAATGATTCTGTTTACATCGTTTCTCTGGGGGAACTCAAAAGACGTGCATACATTTTGTTGACCCATTCAGTATCTCTGTCAAGGTAAGAAACAGGAAATACTATTTTTCCAAAAGATAGAATCACAGAATTTAAAATCTGGAAGAACTCTCAGGGATAGACGCTGTCACATAACCCTCTGCCACTGCCCAAGATTCCAAAGCTGGGGCAGAGCTGGGACAACTCATAAGCAGCAGACACGGCTACCTGTCCTCTTACTTGCCCCTGTGTCAGCTGCACTCATGGAAGGAGGAGGTCTCAAAGGCTATCCCAGAGACAAAAGGCTTCATGCCCAGGATTCCAACACTATCATTTTTCAACAATCCTATTTATTTTTGATCCGGGAGACGCCCTCAATCAGGAACTTACATCGTCCACACTGCACGCCATCTGATTCTCTCCAAGTAGGAAGGGCAAGAGGAACGGCAGCCTCGTGCTGCCCTACCAAGCCCGCGCCTTAACATCTCTGCGATGTTAGAAGTCACCAAGTCTAATCAACTGGGGCTTCAGGATTCTTATCTGGAAACGGGGAAAAGTGGGAGGGAGAGGAGGTGCCCCTCAGAGAATTGTTACAAGGTTTAAAACTTCACATGTATTTCTTAAAAGGTGGTCCCATAAACACCTGCATCAGAACCCTGTGGAACAGTTACTCAAAATGCAGGTTCCAAAGCTCCGCCCCAAAGATACTGAGAAAAGAGGTCTGGAAGGGGCTGCATTTTACTGTTTCCAAGACAATGCTTAGGTCAAGTTAAAAGCTTCCCAGCTTCTTTTATTCTTAGTGTTTGTCTCAGAGCAGATGATTTACTGGCTGGGGGTCTGAGCTAAGGATTCAAAACAATACAAAATGAGGTTGCGATGAAAGGGAACTAAGACATCATCTAACCTACTGGGTTTCAAACTTTTGTGACCTTAACCCACATTAAGAAATACCTTTTACAATACAACTCAATACGCTTGTGGGTTTGGTTCCAGACAACTGCAATAAAGCGAGTCACACAACTTTCTTGGTTTCCTAGTGCATATAAAAATTATGTTTACACTATACGTTACACAGTACATTTATCCTATACTGTAGTATATTAAATGTGTGGTAGTATTTGTCTTTAAAAATGAACACACCTTAATTTAAAAATACTTTATTGCTAAAAAAAAAAAAAAAAAAAAGTGCTAACATCATCTGAGCCTTCAGAGAGTCATAATCTTTTTGCTGGTGGAGGGTCTTGCCACGATGTGGATGGCTGCTGACTGCTCAGGGTGGTGGCTGCTTGAAGGCTGGGGTGGCTGCGGCAATTTCTTAAAATAAGACAGTGATGCAGCTGCATCTATCGACTCTTCCTGTGATGAAAAACTTCTCTGTAGCATGTGATGCTGTTTGACAGCATTTTATCCACAGCAGAACTTCTTTCGAAATTAGAGTCAAGCTTCTCAAACCCTGCCGCTGCTTTATCAACTAAGTTTGTGGCACATTGGAAATCCTTTGTTGTCATTTCAACCAAGTTCACAGCATCTTCACCAAGTGTAGATTCCATCTCAAAAAACCACTCTTTGCTCATTCATGAGAAGCAACTCTTCATCCCTGAGGAGTTTAATCACGAGACTGCAGTAATTCAGTCCCATCTTCAGGCTCCACTTCTAGCTCTAGTTCTCTTGCCATTTCCACCATATTTGTAGTTACTTCTTCCACTGAAGTGCTGAACCCTTCGAAGTCATCCATGAGACTGGAATCAACTTCTTCGGAACTCCTGTTTATGCTATTTTGACCTCCTCCCATGAATCACAAATGTTCCTCATGACATCTAGAATGGTGACCTTTCCAGAAGGTTTCCAGTGTACTGTGTCCAGATCTACCAGAGGAATCACTATCTATGGCAGCTACAGCCTTACAAAATGTATTTTGTAAATGATAAGACTTGGAAGTCAAAATTACTTTTTGATCCATGGGCTGCAGTACGGATGTTGTGTTAGCCGGCATGAAACCAACATTAATCTTCTTATACATCTACACAAGAGCTCTTGGGTGACTAGGTGTATTGTCAACGAGCATCAGTATTTTGGGGAAAAAAAAATCTTTTTTCCTGAGCAATAGGTCTCAAGAGAGGGCTTAAAACAGTAAACCATGCTGTCAACAGACGGGCTATCATCCAGGCTTTGTTGTTCCATGTACAGAGCATAGGCAGAGTAGATTCAGCATAATTCCTAAGGTCTCTAGCAATTTCAGAATGGTCAATGAGCATTGGCTTCAACAAAGTCCCCAGCTGCATTAGCCCCCAACAAGAAAGTCGCCTGTCCTCTGAAGTTTTAAAACCAGATGTTGATTTCTCCTCTCTAGCTGTGAAAGTCCTAGATGGCATCTTCTTCCAATAGAAGGCTGTTTTGCCTACACTGAAAATCTGATCTTAGGAAGGTCTTCTGGAGAACTTGCTGCAGCTTCCACATCAGCAGTTGCTGCTTCATCCTGCACTTTTGTTATGGAGATGGCTTCCTTCCTTCAATCTCAGGATTTAACCTCTGCTAGCTTCCAACTTTTCTTCTGCAGCTTCCTCACCTCTATCAGAATTTGCTGAGGCCTTGCTCTGGATTAGGCTTTGCCTAAAGGGAATGCTGTGGCTGGCTGGATCTTCTATCCAGACCACTAAAACTTTCTCCATGTCAGCAATAGGCTGTTTTGATTTCTTATCATTTGTGTGTTCACTGGAGTAGCACTTTTAATTTCCTTCACATTCACAACTTGGCTGTTTGGCACAAGAGGCCTAGCTTTTGGCCTGTCTCAGCTTTCAACATGCCTTCTTCACTAGGTTTAATCATTTCTAGCTTTTGATTTAACATGAGAGATGTGCAAACGTTATTTTCACTTGAACACTTAGAGGCCATGGTTGGATTTATTAACTGGCCTAATTTCAATATTGTTGTGTCTCAAAAATAGGAGGCCTGAGGAGAGGGAGAGAGGCGGGGTAACAGCTGGTCAATGGAGCAGTCAGAACACACACACTTACTGATTAAGTTTGCCACCATATACAGGTGTGGTCCATACTGCTGCAAAACAATTACGCTAAAAACATCAAAGATCACTGACCAGAGATCACCATAACATGTAACAATGAAAATGTTTGAAATACTGTGAGAATTACCAAAATTTGATACAGAGATACAAAGCAAGGACATGCTGTTGGAAAAATGTCATGGATACACTTACTCAACACAGGGTTGCCAGAAACCTTCAATTTGTTAAAAAAAAAAAAAAAAAAAAAAAAAAAAAAGAAGAGGAAGAAGAAAAAAACCCCCACAGTATCTGTACAATAGAACAAAGTGCAAAAAAAAAAAAAAGTATGCCTGTACATGAACACTTGTGTTATATATACTGACTTTAGAGACTCACAAAATCACTCTTGATATGTGCAATGAACTCTGGTATTTCTGTACTATTTTAGGGCATCTTTTAGTTAAAAAAAAAAAAAAACTGCTGGACGCCACATGCTGCTTGAAAAATACTGATCTATTTTACCTCCTCCAGAAATGGTTCTTTAATGTTAGTCCTCACGTAAAGATCCTGGAGTAAAAGTGAACCCTGAACCCTATCCCAAAGATTCTGATGCCTCAGGTGGTGCTGAGGATTCTGCGTTTTCACGGGTATTCCAGGTGACACTAATGCAGGTGATTCCTCATCACAGCAGAAGACCCGGCCCAGGTTGCCACCCGCAGTACTGTCCTATTAATACGGGATTGGTGGTAAAGACACTGTACTAAAACTGGGAATCCACAAACCTGGAGGGTCCCCTACGACTCCGGCCAGAAACAGCCTAAGGCTTTGATAGAGCCATCCAAACATGCGGGCAGCATTCCCACACGGGTTGGTAAGACAGGCACACTTTAGAAAGCAGCAGATCTTTTTTCAGCACGAAATAGGACACAAAGACTCTCTGGCTGAGTATTTTCAACAAGGAAAGCAAGGTTTGCAGAGGCAGAAGTACAGGGCAAGGATCTAAATGGAGTTTTCCTACTCCACTGTGGGCAGGGGGTAAGGAAAACAATTATCTGGTCAGGCTTTTGCGGAGTAAACAAAAAAAAAAATTATAGAAAAAGAAAGCAAATCATCCTCCTCCCTCTCCACTTCACATACACACACAAAGCACTTGGCCTTAAACTTAGTTTCTTATGCCACTGGCTCTGCTAAAGTCTAGTAGTACTTCTCCATCTCACAAACATTCACCAATGTCACACCACCACACTGGCCTCGTCATAGTTCTATAAACTGAGCTACCAGATTTCACCTTGACCAAGTCTCTGACAGCATCAGAAACCGAGGCACTTGTCCTAAATCTTGTAAACTAAACAAGAAGGCGCAGAGCAACAGCTTCCCTAGCTCAGTAAGAGCCGGAGAAGGGTTGCTGCTGGCACTGCCAGCGGCACAGGGATCCCACTTCCACATCCCAGTCCTCTTCAGAGGAGTTTACTGCTATTGGAAAGTTCACAGCCTTTGGAAATTCCCAAAGCCGGAGAAGGGTTGCTGCCGGCACTGCCAGCAGCACAAGGATCCCACTTCCACATCCCAGTCCTCTTCAGAGGCGTTTACTGTTATTGGAAAGTCCACAGCCTTTGGCAATTGTCATCTGCCATGTTTCAACCAGGAATTGGTGCCCCATCTAATGCAGGAGGGCAGTGGCCGCGGAACCCCCACAGCAGCCGGGTACTGCCCTGGCTGCACAGGCTGTGCGACCCTCACCTGCCCCACTGGGCTTCTTGTGAGGAGCACATGAACCACAGAAGCCACAGCTCTGTGGGGAGGGGCCCCTGCTCCAGCCCCACTGCGCAGCCTCCCCCAGGGCCCACCTGCTCCTTAAGACTTGCCTGAGACTTTCTTTTCAGTTACAAACTACTCTTATTATGTTGTTGGGTTTTGAGGGTTTTTTGTTTTGTTTCTATTTCAACATCAATTTCACAGTAGAGTTGACTCTTAGAGACTCAGCTCAGGTCCTTAGATGCTAACTGTTGGAAAAGTTAAGATTTTTTTCAAATTAAATGACATAAACATTGCGACTATTTCTTCTGTGCTCTTAATATCAGTCTTCTATGTGGGTTATCATGATTTCATAGTAAAATTAAGAAAATTACTTTAGCAATCATTAGACACTCACTCTGTCCAGGCACCACCCTAAGCTCTTTAAACCGACGACTTCACTAATTCATCCTAATAACCTGCCAAAGGGGGTCCGGGCAGGTCTGTGCCACTTAACTGCTTACTGACACAGATGACAAAGTGCAGAGATGAAAACATGCCCTTGTGCTGAATCTTACTTACTTTGCAAAAGTTGCATTTTAAAATCCAACCTGTTTTGGGAAGGTAAACGAGACTCTCCCCCCAACACACACATGAACTATAGTTATACTAAAAATCATTAATAAGACTTTTATTTATTTAATCAGAAAAGCAGAGTCTTCTTTCAAAAAGTTACTGAATGTTTTTAAATGCTTGATTTCAACCATGTATGTTATTCTTTTACTATTTTCTCAAACTTTGGACTGATTAGTACTGGCAATACGGTGTAAAAGACAGAGACACTTTCCTATAACCTTATGCAATCTTTATGCAAGCCATGTGTCAGGCTGGGAATGCCCACACACACTGCCCCACACGTGCTGCGACAGTCACACACCAGAGGCCCTGACACCGGGAACCAAGTGCCAGGACAGCCACAAAGGGCTGCAGCAAGTGCCACACACACTTCTAGAATGATACTCACATTCACATAGCTGCCCAGGACTTACCTTAGCCATTTTCTCATTAATTTAGTCAGGTATGCCCTTGTCATCATTGATCAAGACAATCTTCCTATAAATCAGAAATCTAATTTTAATAACTGAGTGTGCCTGTGACTGAGCAGGCTGCAGCTGTCGTGGCTGGCATGGGAAAGCCCCAGAATCCTAATTCCCCACCTTCTTATACTTCATACCTGGGTTCGTGGGGGACAGCACGAGGGAGAAGAAAAGCTTTATGGTCATTTCAATGCAACAACTCTCACTCTCCTGGGGACTAGTGCCAGGAATGAGGGCAAGAAAGGGGCCCAGAAAGAAGCTGCAGGTGTAGGGATAGCATTTCCTTTCTGTGAACTCTCCTGGTAATGGTTTAACAGGACAGAGTTAGGACACCTCAGAGAGTCGACCTGAATGGCCTGCGTATAATGACCACATGCTGTACAGTGGCTCTCAGGACACTGTAGGTTCTGTTGTTCTGTTCATTCCTGGCTCCAGGTATGCTTAGTAACAAACATCCTTTAGCAAACAGTGGGAGGAATGAAGTATGTAAAAGACCGGTGATCAGAGAACTCGGTGACGCATGGGGCATCGTGCTGGAGGAGGAATGCATGATCTGGGCCTCTGTTCACATACCAGACCACTCGGCCCTGCCGTCTTAAGCTGGGCTGTTCCCAGCACGCCTCCTCGCCCTGTAGGAGATTTCTAAGAGGTGGCATAGCAGTTAAGAGCCTGGCTCTGGCCAGGCTGCTGGATTCCAATGTTAGTTCCCCTTCCTAACGATGAGACCTTGGTCTGGCTATCTACCATATGAAGCTATTACAAGGATTTGATGCAGCAAGGCAAATAGGCCAGTCATGGAAAACAGGAAAAACAACTGTACCGACCAGGTTCAGGACCCTTGGAGGCAGTTTCCCTGGAATCACTGAATCATGTTAAACGATAAACATGCTTTTATAACACTGCTCCCATCCTGGCACATGCCAAATGGAATGACATTGGCAATAATACGATACACAGAGTCTTTAAAAACCAAGAGGTAGGACTCCAATCCACTGTACAGATGTTTATGGTATGCACTGAAATACGACACCTTGATGTCAGTATTATGAGAACAGACCACAAGTTATTTCTAAGACACAATCAACTCAATGACCATTCAGCTCTTTTGGAATGGTTGGACATGCAACACCAACTCCAACAATCCAAGAAGGTGAAGCAAATACAAACAAGAAGAGAAAAACCACCTTGCTGTTTGAAACACCACATCTTTTTTCAAATAGGTGTATAAATAAATGGGCAGGCAAAACTAACAACAATGGTTGGACAAGTGTGAATTCTATGGCTGGCTCTGAGACAAATTCAACTCTAATACAGCCAAACCCATTCATAAACTACCTAAGAGAAAACAGAATCTGCAGCATTTCCAGATCATAAAGCTAGTGCTACGGGCAAACTCAAAGAACTCTTGAACTTATGGAAGGAAAGATGTCTGTGCAGGCTTGCTACTATCATGAAAAGAATGAGTCCCCATCACAATCTGAGGAGTCAACCCTTGTTAAGCTCTTGCTGTGAGCCAAGCTTTGCATGGATTATCTCACTGAATCCTCACAAGAACGCTAAGAAGTAGATACCATGATTACCCCTAATTTACAGACAAGGAAACTGACGCACAGAGAAGGCAAGCAGCATGGCTAAGATCAAACGGCTTGATTAAGTGGAGGGGATGGAATTCAAATTTGATTCCAGAACACGAGTTCTTAATCGCTAAAGAAAATTTTTAAAATAACCAAATCAACATAAATAAGTCACCGACTCTCAAAACTAGCTTCTATTGTCAAAATTCAGTTGTCTATTTAGAAGAACAAAAACTAGTTTAATGGTTTCTCGATTTTTAGGCACTTTGGAGTAGCAGAACTTAACCCAGGCCATTGGAGAAATTGCAAATAGATTTGTACATACAAGTAAGATCTCACACTTCATGGAATCACTGGATCTTGGAGCTAAAAGATCTCAAACTTTGTGGAATCATCAAATCTTGGAGCTAAAGAAACTTAAGGAATCATTTAGTCTAAAGCCATTTTATGGATGAAAAACCAAAGTTTGCAGAAGTTCTCAAGGCCATATATAAAAGAAGGTTGGTCTGAATAAAGAAAGCTGAAGGAAAAAAATCAAGTTTTTATCACTAGCATATTCACTAATAAGATGTAAAATCATAATAAAACTGTGATAGGTTTCCAGATCACAATAAGGTTTGTCATTATACACCAATAAACACTAACAGTGTGCATTGGCAGACACGAATAACAAAGTCACTACAAAAGAACGTTTGTGAAAGAAATGTAGTAGAAGCAACTGCCACAATTCAACCATCTCTTAATTAGCATCATATAAAAAACGATGCATGCTTTTAGTTAGGTTTGTTATGGTTTTCTTTTTCTTTCACCTAAAACAGTTGTGAAGAAGATAAGCTCCAAATCATCTTTATCAGTACAGAAGTAGAGAAAATCTAGGCTGCTTTTTTTGGTCTAAATTCATTTCTCCATTCTTATTATTGAACTAGACAGTCTAGCCTCCTTTTTAAATTACACATGGTAAACACCAAATACAGAAAAGATTTACTTTTCATACAAAATAAATTTCTCATCATTTTACTTTCTTCCTCCAAGTCAAGTTTTTAAAGGCACTTCATTCAACACAATTTTTTTAAACTGTAAAAGGAAAAAATAACATCATAACTACTGATTTGAAATCAATGAGTTCAAATGACTTAAGGTAGGATGTGTTTCATTACCTAAGGTGTTTATTTCACCTTTGTCAGAAATAAATAGAACACACACTTGTCTACACACGTACATTGACTGATGTCACAGACAAATCAATGAGGTCCTGTATCATCAAAGTGAAATATAACACTCGGTTTCATTCATCCATTAAAAAATAATTAGGTAAACTGAAGTGACAATGAAATTGATTTCTGATTCGTATTATAATAGGTCTGCACCCATTCTGCTATGTTCTTTCAAACTTTGTGGTGAGCTACGGTAGATGCTAATAACATCCGGTAGATTTTAAATAACAGAGTTTTTTCCCCTAACCTTTGCAAAAAACTGTGTTTGTCAGACTAACCTGTATTTCCAAACTGAGATGACCCTGCATCCTTTCAGAAAACAGGTGGTAAGGAAACACCTACTGAGTTCTCAATACTGGAGTCTGAGTTTTTCAGTGTGTGGTCAAACATCTGTGAGTCTTGGACAAACAGCCTCGGTTCTCTGCCTGTGAAGAGAGGAATTCTCCAGCGGCCCTCCCTAGGTGACCCATGGCATCCCCTTCCATGGGGCCTGAAGGGCTCTGTCTCTAACCATGAACACCATGGCTTATGGATCTGTCAGGGTAGCAGAGAGCAACTGATGCCACCAATTTCAGCCTTCAAGATGGCCAGTCAACCCAGCCCTTCTCTAGGTTTCCACCTGTGTGTAATTTAAAGAATAAGGAATCTGATTGATTTCCAGCAGGAGCCCATGACAGTAAACTCAAGCAGTGACAGCCCTGACTGCGGCTTGCCTGACTGCATGAAGCTCTCTTTCTCAAGGGGATCACTTGTAGTCAGGTAAGATAATTTTTAACTAAGTCAGTTAAAGCAGAGAGTCATTAGAAAGCACACATTAAATATGGTTTTCTTTCATCCTCCCGCTCAATACAGGCACATTGCTGAGTGCCACTTGAACAGCCCCGTCCCTCGCTGTCAGTCTCCTGCCCTGGGCCAGTACCATGGTCTTTTTGTGAATGAAGGATGAATCCCTGGACAGAAGCTCTTCATTGTCTTACCTGAATAAACCCTAATACTCCAATTCTGGCATTCATCCTTATTAAACTGGAGTTAGAATACAGACACACTCTGAAAGAAACTAAGGTCAGAATGCTCATAGATGTTTACAAAATTTTCCCTGACTTTACAGTTCTCTCCTGTGCTTAATGTGACAGCTTATTTTAAACATATCATCTTTAACAAGTCATCCCAAATCATTCAGTTTAGCCTTTATAGAAATACTTTTCCCACTCATATCTGAAAATACTCAGAAAATATTTAATTAAATTACATGTTGATAGTAAAGGTGTACTTGGCATAAATGGGTTAGAAACAAGCACAGCTAACTTGTGCATCAGCTTAGTATCTAACTGGTGAGTCAGGCATGTGAAAGTAGCCTGCTCGCCTCTGCTAGCAGCTAATTATCAGGTTAATACATATATATAGTGCATATATTATAAATAATTTTATATATATATTAATATAGTATAGTGTCATTTATATATACCAATATTAGTTTACATATATTAACCTGATAATTTAGAAATAAATAACTTTTGAGAGAGAAGAGGGGAAGAAGAGTGAAAAGAAAAGAGGAGGGAGGAGAAGCAGGAAAAAAATTGTACTTTCCTTCTCCTTCATTCCAACCAAAGAAATCCTTCTGCGCTCTAAGTGCAAAGCAGACTTGTTTCCCTCCCAACCCCAGTGTTTGCAAGGTTGTTTGTAAAGAGCACACAAACCTCTAGGAGCAGGAAGAACCTCACACCTGCTCTGAATTCCCCTAGTGTACTTTGTCCGTGTTGTTCAACAGCAACTGAACTCTTCTTGGTCAGAAACAAGAAATTACAAATCAGATCCGGCCATGAGTCTTAACTAACCGTACAGTGTTTTCATCAGGCAAACATGAAGAAAGTACAGGCTACCCTATTTGGTCTCCTGATTGCTAGAAAATAAATGAACAAGTATGAGTACTATACAAATATAAGTCATGAGAACCACTTTCTCAAAAGTTGATGCAAAGCAAATTCAATGTGTAAATTACAAAATTAAGCAATAAAGTGCCAAACCCTAACTTCCTGGCTATAATCAATCAGTAGACCTGATGTACACTGGTCAGGATAGGGTAATTTGCTTTGTTCTCCATTTTGGGGATGGGGGGGACATAGCTCTTTCCTTTTTCTTCAATAATGCCAACAATTCTTACCCACCCACCACAGTCCTTCCTCAGGCACTTCTGCTATTTTTACTGGCACAGGTTAACATTTAAACTTCAGACACTTTATTTTAGGCGTCTGAAATTTAAAACACCCTACATGCCTGAGACATCTGAGGTTCAATGAAAGCAGCATCTGCACGTTTGAGCAGGTATGTGAGTCTGGAGGGAGAGTTGGGGTGGAAACAAGGTTCACAGAAGTTGGCTGGAGTTCCCCGAAGGTTCCAGAGGAGCCCTGGGGAGCTGCACTGGGGTGTGACGTCAGAGGGAGCCACCAGCCCAGGCACCAAATCAACATACTTGGGCGAGCTGGAAATTTTTCTGGTCCTCAGAAACCCGCCTGTTGGTCCTTATAGTGATGGAAGCTGTCCATGCCACCTGTTTATAATTCTATCCTTCCTGAGTACTCTACAAACTATAAATAACACATTTTAACCATTAAACCATCAATTTGCCTTTTTTTTTTCTTTTTAGGACAATGTCTCACTCTGTCGCCCAGGCTGCAGTGCAGTGACAGGATCATAGTTAACTGTAGCCTCAAACTCCCAAGCTCAAGTGATCCTCCAACCTCAGCCTCCCAAGTAGCTGGGACCACAGGTGCATGCCACCACGCCTGGTTTTTTTGTTTGTTTGTTTTTGTTTTTTTGGGTTTTTTTTTGGAGAGATGGGGTCTCACCACTGTGTTGCCTAGGCTGGTCTTGAACTCCGGGGCTCAAGTGATCCTTCTACTCTGGCCTCTCAAAGTTGATGGGATTACAGATGTGAGCCATGGCATCTGTCCCCACTAATTTACTTTAATCTACTATATTTCTCTTTATACTTTTTATTTCATTGATAATTTTTTCTTCATAGTACTATTTGATCAGAATACTAAAAAGATTGCCACATTCTGTTTCTTAAGAACAAACTGTTGCTCTCTGTATGCAGATCTAGCCAAGAGAAAACATATGTGACAAAAAGATTGTTCTTATTAATTTCTAAAGAACAGATCTTAAATTTACAAAAAAAAAAACCAACTGAGTGTGCTCAGGAAAGCTCTATATATACACTTCAACTGGTAGATTCTTGTTTTAATATATACCTTCAAGCACACATGGCAAAATATTTTATTGTTTCATATTTTAAATTATTGTATGTTTTATTATACGTTAATTCACAGCAGGGGCAAATTTATAGTAATGACTGCTTATGTCAGTCCATTTAAAGTTAGCCAGCCATTTAAATATATGAGCTTTATGCCAGGTTTGCTTATAAACAAGTCTAAATTACTCATTCATATTATGCATTTTGCCAGCCCAAATTATTATATGTTAACAGCTAAGCTTTTTACATCAAATCTTTGAGATGATGATTCTTTCTGAGATACTAGAAACCCAACTCTCTGATTCTCCTCTTTTTTGAGGAAATGATTTTGGCAGTTGTTAAATATATGAATCGTTGATCTAACTATAACTTACTGTTCTAATTGGAAAGTCAGAAGAAGGTAAAGTCAAAAGGCCTAAAAATAATGTGACTTTTATTATGATTATTATTTGCAGTTGGCACGGCTTCAAGTGGTCTCCAGTAAACCTCAGCAATTCCCCAAAATGTCAAGGAAATAGACCTAAGTTATCTAGGGGCTCATGGCAAACTTACAAGGGCAGGAGTGGGGAAGATGGAAAGAAGGGAAGGGAGAAAGAGGACAGAGAGGAGAAGGGTGAAAGGAGGAAGGGAGTGGAGGGTAGGACAAGATAAGGACGGATGGACTTTTTGAATATGTGTCATCCTCTGACATCCACTTCATTTCTGCTGAATTCAAATTTTAATTTTAACTGTACGTAGAACTACTGGACAATAAGGCTGAATAGAGTAAGCTGCACTTTAAAAACATACCGCTACAATAACTGATGAAAAAATAAGGGTGATATCTATGATTCATGTTGAAATAAAAATTTATTTCCTTTTTCTTTCATGGTTTTTCCCCAAAACAATCATAAAACCACAACAACAACAAAAATTAAAAAAAAAAAAACACTTTCAAAAGTGGTTTGAAAGGAGATTTAGAAGAAACAAATGCTGCAAAATAACCTCCTCTCAACTGCTCCACAGATCTGGAAAAGAGAGACCTCTAAATGGGCTCTGACAGATGCTCCCATAAGTTAAAGGGCACCTGGACAGCAAGAAGCTAAACGCAGGCCACAAAATCGCTGGCTGCAAATAGGTCCCCATGGGGATCACAGCAGAGGGTGCGGAGCCTGGGGAAAGCTGGACACCCCTACTCTTGGCTGGGGTCGCTGGACAATTACCTCGGTGACCTCAGACAAGCCAAAGCTTCCCTAGACTCAGTTTCTACATCTGTCAACAAGGAAGCTGTCCTCAAAAGTAACCAGTGGTTTAATTTCATGCCATTTCACACTTCCAACCTTCTACACAGAACTTCCCCGTTCATCTACCATCTACTTGTATTCCTTCAAAACTCAACCAAAGGGGCCGACCGCTCCTCCATCTGACTCCCCCTGACCCCACCTGGGGCGCCATACCCTGCACTCGCTGCCCTAGTTGTGGCCCCAGCTGGGCTCCTCCAGCAACCAGGGCTCCCATGGCACCAGGACCCCACTTGGTCCACGCTGCAAGCTGGATGCTAGGCCCGCACACAGGGAGCTCAGCACACAGGGAGAGGGGGAGCAGCCAACACCCTGGGGACCCCATTCTGGGGGGCTGCAATGCTCTGCCACTGCCTCTGTCCCTCTGTGCAGAAGCCCTCCTAAATTCCTCTCACCAGAAGATCTGAGTCTGATAAAAAATCTCCCGACAATTTAAAAATACTGCCTTGAGGGCCAATACTGTCAATTTTGTTGAATCTTTTCTTTCTTAGAGTACATTTTAAAGCACTTAATTAAAAAAAAAAAGTGTGCTGCACAACCTCAAACAACACAGAGTTCCTCTAGACCACGGAGCTCAACTAACAACGGCTGCTCGAGAGATCCAGCTAACAGGGTGTCTGTGGCAGCACCCCCAAGGCCACACAGAAGAGTCAACTCAAGTGACCCACTATCAACCACTGGTTTAACCCAGTACGATACAAGCATGGAAGAGTAAGCAATCATTTTAAAAATAATGACATTACACTAAACTATTTACAGGAGAAAGAATATATTAGTAACTGGGACTTGCCTCAAAGTAATTGAGGGAATAGAGACATGACACGTGACAGGCCACAGATGGTGACTGCTGAAGAGCTCACGGGTGGCATCACCCATTCTTTCTACTTCTATGTATGTCTAAAACGTTCCAATATGAATTTTAAGAAATGATGGCAAATATAGTTCCTGACATAAAGGATGTTCACAATATGGTCTTTACAACGTCATGAGGTATTTTAAGGTATAATTTACATACCATAAAATTTACTCATTTTAGCAGATAGGGCTCTATGGTCATAACATGAGAATGGGACCTACTGGCTCTGAGACCTGTAAGTTACCGGCACTAGCCCTCAGTTTCCTCTTCTGGAAAACAGGAATGTAATCTACCTCTTAGGACTAGATGAAACAGAAAATGGCAAACTGCGACCTGTCGAACAAATTCTGGTGCACTATTTTAAAAATATTCACCCATTTTACACGGACTGTAGTAAGTTTATAATTGCACAACCAGCATCACAATCCAGTTTTACAACATCACAATCCAGTTTTACAAACAAACTTTATAACAGAGTTTAACTGAGAATAGGATGATTCGAAAATGAGGCAACCCTTAGAACCAGCAGAGGGTTCAGAGTTCCACTTCAGGTAGGCAACACTTATGAACAGAAAATAGAAGTGAGGTACAGAAACAGCTCAACTGGTTAAAGCTCAGCCTTTGCCTTATTTGAACAACGTCTGATGAACTGGCCACTTGTGACTAACTGAAGCCCAGCTGCTGTGATTGGCTGAGAGTCAGCTATTTGTTACAAAAGTATACTCTTCAGTTAGACTTTATGTTAGTTTACATACTAAGTTAGATTACAGTTGCTTACATAAGGACTCAAAGCACAGAGACATCTTTCAGGCTTTAGTTTGGTTTAACACTTTCTTCGCTCTGAAATGTTTCCTTGTGACTCTTTCCAGTCAATCCTCTCACTGGCCCATACCCCAAGGCAACCACTGAAATGCTTTTTTGCCTAATTTTGCTTTTTCTGGAAATTTCATAGAAATGGCATCATGCAATATGTCGTATTTTGTGTCTGGCTTCTTTCACTTAGCATGCAGTCACTGAGGTTCACTCAGGTTGTGGCATGTGTCAGAAATTTGTTCCTTATTGCTGAGGAGTATTTAACCGTCTGGATATGATGATGATATACCACATCTTGTTTATCCATTCCAGTTGGTGGACATTTAGATCATTTCATTTTTGGCTATTATGAGTAATACTGCTGTACATTCGTAGAAAAGTCTTTGTGCGGACGTGTTTTCATTTATTTAGAAGGAGATACACAGGAGTGAAACTGCTGGTTCAAATGATAAGCCTATGTTTAAACTTTTAAGAAACTGCAAACTGTTTTCCAAACTGACTGTACAACCTTATATTCCCAATTTATGAGGGTTCTAGTTTCTCCACACCCTCATCAACACTTGGCAATGTCAATCTTTTTTATTATAGCTGTTCTAAGTGAGTAGTGGTATTTCATTGTGATTTAAATTTGTATTTTCCTAGTGACTAATGATATTGAACATCTTCTGATGTGTTTATTTGCCCTTCTTTGTTGAGTGTCTATTTAAATCTTGTGCTCAATTTTTAATTTGATTTTGTTCTTTTTATTGTGTTATGAAAGTTCTGCATATATTCTGGATTAAAAATCCTTTATTGGATATATGATTTACAAATATTTTGTCTTGGTCTGTGGCTTGTATTTTCTCTCTCTCTCTCTCTCTCTCTCTCTGAGACAAGGTCTTGCTCTATTGCCCAGGGTGGAGTTGAGTACAGTGGCACGATCACAGCTCACTGTAACCTTGAACTGCTGGGCTAAAGCAATCCTCCCACTTGAGCCTACCAAGCAGCTAGGACTACAGGTGCATGCCACCATGCCTGGCTCCGTGTGTGTGTGTGTGTGTGTGTGTGTGTGTGTGTGTGTGTAGAGAGACAGTCTTGCTATGCTACCTGGCTGTGTGTGTGTGTGTGTGTGTGTGTGTGTGTGTGTGTGTGTGTAGAGACAGTCTTGCTATGTTGCCCAGGCTGGTCCTGAACTCCTAGCCTCAAGCCAACCTCCCACCTCAGCCTCTCAAAGTGCTGGGATTACAGGTGTGAGCCACCATACCCAGACCATTTCCTTAAAGGTATATTTTGAAAAGCAAAACTGAATATAAAAAAGTTTAAACTATAGACTTTTTTCTTATGTTGTTCATACTTTCTGTATCTTAACAAATCTTTGTTTAATCCAAGATCACAAAGATTCTCTAAGTTTTATAGTTTTAAATTTAGATTTGTGATCCATTTTTATACATCCTTTGACAGAGAAAAAACCAGTGATAAAACCGCATTGCAAAATGACCCAAACATATGTAACATGATTATATATGCTTATATGGAGTTACAGGTACACAAACAAATAAAAAGAGAAAAGCCTAACTGGACGTGCACCAAAACAGCAGTAGGTACTTATATCCTAGAAAGTTTTATTCTCTTTTTTGGCAGTACACGGAAATAGCATATAATGAAGTGGCTCTAAAATACTACACACCAATCTGTACTGTCTCACCCAGATAATGAATATGTACTTCAGTCATACACAGGTAACACACAGGCACCATCGAAATGGAATGACAAATTTCAGGAGCAAGGCAGCAACTGTCAGGTTAGGCACATGCCAGAACAGAAGGGCAGCGGGACCTGAGAAAGAGGCTGCTGGGACCTCAGAGGCTTACTGGGAGAAAGAGGTTGAGTTAAACTTTCAAGGATAAGAAACATCTGGAGAATCCGACCACAAGTTGAGTTCAGAGGATGCAAAGTCCTCAAGACAAGAGCAAGAATCTAGAGGAATTAAGCAGTATGCTTAGTTTTTTTAAAAGAAGTTTCTTTTTCCAAAAAAGTACATTTTAGACCAGGTGCAGTGGCTCATGCCTATAATCCCAACATTTTGGGAGGCCTAGGCAAGTGGACTGCTTGAGACCAGTAGTTCAAGACCAGCCAGGGCAACATAGTGAGACCCATCTCTACCACAAATACAAAAAATTAGCCAGGTGTGGTGGTGCGATGCCATGGTCCCAGATACACAGGAGGCTGAGGTGGAAGGATCACTTGTGCCGGGAGGAAGAGGGTGCAGTGAGCTGAGATTGCGCCACTGCACTCCAGTCTGGGTGACAGAGTGAGAAACCATCTCAAAAATAAAAATAAATAAAAATTACATTTTAAAATGAAAAATATTTGGCCGGGCACAGTGGCTCATACCTGTAATCCCAACGCTTTAGGAGACTGAGGCAGGCAGATCACCTGAGAGGTCAGAAGTTTGAGACCAGCCTGGCCAACATGGTGAAACCCCTTCTCTACTAAAATACAAAAATTAGCTGGGTGTGGTGGCACAGGCCTGTAATTCCAGCTATTCGGGAGGCTGAGGCATGAGAATCGCTTAAACATAGCAGGCAGAAGTTGTAGTGAGCAGAGAGCGTGCCACTGCACTCCAGCCTGGGTGACAGCATGAGACTCTGTCTCTAAATAAATAAATAAATTGAAAAACATTTGTATAAAAGTATTTGTATGCGTATAATGTTTTCATTAGTAAGAAACCAACTGGTATCTTCTGAAACACTAATAATTCTTATATTTTGTGCTAATAACACAGTAGCCAGATAATAAAAATTAATGTTATTATGAAGTATGATATGTAACTTTCATGAACTAAATTTAATTGTAACTACAGCTGGATAATTCCTATTTTTGCCAGGGGTTTTTATCCTGTCCCTGGCCAAGGAACTTCAGATACAAGATAGACCTTCATTTTGAATCTAACGTAATGAACAGTGTATTGACTTGTAACATTACTTCAAATGCTGAGGGACTACTGTTCACTGTTTCAGGTACTTCTGAATGAAACTGTTAGCTGCTACATTATGGGGACAATTATTTTATCCTTTGTTCTTATTTTCTTCTTTTCTCTAGATCACATGTTCTATTTTCCAAAGAATTTGCAATCCACAAAAGCAACAGCCCAGGAAGCATGCGGTGGATGTGCTGAGTAACTCCACCTCCCTGGCGCTGAGGCCAGAAAGCAGACACTTCCTGCAGCTGCAGTTACACAACGATGTTCTGTGGATTTTTCTGGCAATAGTTAATGATTTAAGACAATAAAATTCTGTGCCCTCCTGAATCTGTGGGCACTTCCCTTTGCACCACAAATATTGGCCTCTGTCTCTACTGCAGCCACGGTGGAAACAGAGAGCAGGAAAAAGAGCTTGGAAGAGGAACCCTGAAGAAGGGGTGACCTCACGCATCCCAGACTTCTACACGGCTAGAAACACCCCTGACTAATATTATTACTAAAGTGTATACATGGTGGCAGGCCCTGTTCTAGGCTCTTTACAAATATTAAATCACTGAATCATCAGAACAGCCCTGTGAATGAGTACTATTGTTATCTGCATTTTACAGTGAGGAAACTGAGGCAAAGAGGGGAAGGCACTTGCCCAGGTCAGGGTCACTGCTCTAAGCTCCTATATCCTTAGGTTAACTCTCCATGTTACACTGTATCTGTTACTTCATCTCTGTTCCCCAAAATCTGAATAGCATTTTAATGAGAGACAGGGTTCAGGACTTCATAGGATAATATACAATAGTCTTATTTTGGGCTATACCTTCCTCAAATCCTTTGTTTCTTGAAATCTCTACTTAATTAGCTATTGTTCCACCATACTTAAGTACACATTCCCGTAAGACCTAGAGACCAACACTGACCATAAAATGTTAGTATGTGGTCCACTCACTCAACCACGGGTGCCAGGACCTTGCTTGTCCCTAAGCTGCCCACGATCATAAACACAGACCAAGACAACCTGCAGAACAAAAAAGGAGTAAGTTCACACACTTCCTCCTCCGTGACCATCGACCAAGGAAAAGAACTCCCCTTTCTCTCTGGCATCCATGAGGCTGGCAGTGCAGAACTCCTTCCCCGGGCACCCTCCACTCCTCTCCCAAATTACCTCTGCAGTAAAAAGACAGGCTGGTGCTTTCAAAATCAGTATTTTATTGTGAGGTCAAGCAGAAATGTACTAGCAGCACAACCACAGATGACACTTGTTTGGCTTAAAACAAGACACACAACTCAAAACAAGCATTTCCCAAGAAATAAAAAGCATAAGCAGCTTTTAAAACGTCTAGGCTATTGACAGACTCAAGTACTTTTATCAAGGTCTAGAAACATTTGAGACATCCATCAGGATCCTGAAAAGAGCAGTTCAATTCTTCCTACATTTGTTGCTTTACTTAAAAGTACCAGGCATCTTCTGAGGTGCAACGTAACGATAAGAGAAAAAAAGGAAAAAGCTACCAGGTTTGAGTGCACAATCAACAAGAGCTCACTTTCCTTCTTCAATTTTACACGCTATTCTGGCTGTGTTTCTCTAATAAGCCATCAGCCCACCCCCACCCCTTTCCCTGGTCTGCTGAGAAAAGGACTAGGCTTTGTACAGCTTCAGCACCTAACAAGGGGCAGGTGACTGCCAGCGGAGCGAAGCCCCCTTGTACAGAGTACAGGAAAGGGTCAGTCACAGATGCCCGTCAAGGGCTCCATTCCCATGCTTGAGGGCACTGAACGCCACACTGGACAGTTACTACAAACATTTTTTAAAAGACTGTTTCTTAGAATTTGTTACTTTTTATTCTAACAATATAAAAAGGTCATTTCCATAAAACTCACAGGTGAACATAAGATCTCTGTCTTAATATGCTTGTTTCATTATTAAGTACAAAACCAGAAATATCTGACCAGGAAACATGGTCTGTAAAAAAAGAAAATTACCTTCCTACTTGATTCTAAAAATACTGTGAGAATGATGATGATGTTTTGTAAGGCTTTTGTAGTCCTTGGGGGGAAATGTTTCTGGACACAAGGAATGAAGCTGTTTTACTTTAAAGATACCAAAAAGCAATCACCTTGGGATGCTGCAGACTTATTCCATAGGAACACTGCCAGGACTCAACGCCTTCTGGAATCTCTCTTTTCAAATTGCCTATTATAGGACATTCTTTGGAAAAATCCTTAATGCAGTAAGCCATTATTTTTTAAGAACAGATTAGAGTTTGGGAAATAACTATTCAGTGCCAAATATACATAAACAGAATAATCAAACTTGTTTACTCCATTTTTTAAAAAGTTACGAATATAACCTGATGTATCAGCTATCTAATTACTACAAAATGAACCACCACAAAACTTATCATGGCTCAAATGATAATAGCTTATCATTTCTCATGACTGTAGGTTGACTGAGTGGATCTTAAAAATTATAAATAAAAGCATAAATAAAAATTATAAATGACCGGAATGGTGTATTAGGCCTTTTCACATGGCTGATAAAGACATACACGAGACTGGGTAATTTATAAAGAAAAAGAGGTTTAATGGACTCACAGCTCCACGTGGCTGGAGAGGCCTCACAGTTATGGCGGAAGGTGAAAGGCATGTCTCACTGCAGGGAGAGTGAGGCCCCATTGTACAGAGTACAGGAAAGGGTCAGTCACAGACGTCTTGGCAGCAGACGAGATAATGAGAGCCAAGCAAAAGGGGAAACTCCTTATAAAATCATCAGATCTCATGACACTTATTCACAACCACGAGAACAGTATGGGGTAAACCACCCCGAAGATTCAATTATCTTCCACCAAGTCCCTCTCACAACATGTGGGAATTATGAGAGCTACAATTAAAGATGAGATTTGGGTTTGGACACAGTCAAAGCATATCAAATGGAGATACTGGTAATCACAACATGAGCTACAGTATTCAAAATCACTTCAACTTGCTCATAGTAGGTCAGGAGTGTCCAATCTTTTGGCTTCCCTGGGGCCACACTGGAAGAAGAGGAATTGTCTTGGCCCACACATAAAATACACCAATACTAACGATAGCTGATGAGCAAAAAAAAAAAAAATCACAAAAATATTCAAAATGTTTTAAGAAAGTTTATGAATTTGTGTTGGTCCATGGGTTGGACAAGCCTGGTACGGGTCCTTAGAACTGCCTAGCAATGCTGGGTTATCTATATGCTATATGCTGTTTTCACAAGTTCATAACAGAACTTTTATTTTCACCTTTTATCTTTTTTTTTTTTTAAGTTATACTTTAAGTTTTAGGGTACATGTGCACAACGTGCAGGTTTGTTACATATGTATACATGTGCCATGTTGGTGTGCTGCGCCCATTAACTCGTCATTTACATTAGGTATATCTCCTAATGCTATCCCTCCCCCCTCCCCACACCCCACAACAGGCCCCGGTGTGTGATGTTCCCCTTTGTGTGTCCATGTGTTCTCATTGTTCAATTCCCACCTATGAGTGAGAACACGCAATTTTCACCTTTTTTCTTGAAACTGTCAAAGCCAAGTAAACGTGACTGCCATTCAGAGGTCCACCTATTTCTTGGGGCCCAGATTTTTAATCATTTCTGTATTTTTGCTTTTATATAAATGTAGGCCTGTGACTCACAGACAACTTAGTTTTAAAAAGATGAACAATTTATTCAGAGTTAACAAATGAGCAGAACAAATTCATTAATATTTCCAAGTAAATCTGACTAAGTGAAGTAATTTTTATAATCTCTCCTTTGATCCAGATACAGGATCATCTTAGAACACAGCTTGCCTCCTACCCACCAGGAAAAGCTTCTGTTATCAGAATAACTACACGTAATCCTCAAAGTTAACAATCAATGCTGCCAAATGCTCTTAAAACCACAAGATATGACCTTAGCAAAGCATTTCAGTAAATAATGCTACGTATTTATCTGTAATTAACTTAGTGTTGGAATTCCTACTCAAAAGTGTGTTTTAATTTTTTTTAAAAAGCTGCTATAACCAAGGTGTGATTTTAACTCATGTCGTACTTTATATATAAGGTAAAACAAGAAGCAGAATCTTCTTAAATTACTCTAAAAAATAGATGAGAATGTTTTATGTTTTATTTACTTTTTATTTTTTGAGATGGAGTTTCGCTCTTGTTGCCCAGGCTGGAGTGCAATGACGCGATCTCGGCTCACTGCAACCTCTGCCTCCCCGGTTCAAGCGATTCTCCTGCCTCAGCCTCCCGAGTAGCTGGGATTACAGGAACGTGGCACCATGCCCGGCTAAAATTTTTGTGTTTTTAGTAGAGACGGAGTTTCTCCATGTTGGTCAGGCTGGTCTCAAACTCCCGACCTCAGGTGAACTGCCTGTCTCAGCCTCCCAAAGTGCTGGGTTACAGGCGTGAGCCACCACGCCCAGCCGAGAATGTTTTATTTTTATATACTGTTATTTTTTAAAGAAAAATGATTTTTCTAAATCATTTAAACATGAAAATGGAATTTTTGGCCAACTTTGAAAACAGCAAAAACTCAGCTGTTTAACAAAAGAGAAGAAAAATTAACCCACTAAGCCGGTGATTTGTTTATATGCTTACGCTAAACAACAGCAGTAACCACATCAAAGCAGAAGCTAAGAGTAGGAGTCGTATATTTCCATAAGTAGCTTTATTCTGCACTGCAAACCAAAACAACATCAACGACTCCCTCCCTTACTGCACTTATATCTACCTTCACCAGCCACTCTACAGTTGTTAGGTCCTTTAATCTCTACTTGCAGGTTCAGTCCACCAATTTCAAGGTCAATCCAGGTCCAATGGGGGAAAATGCTAAACCCGATCCATTTATTCAACAAGTTATATACTGAATACTTACAATGCACCATCATGTATTAGACCCTGGGAGCACAGATGTGAATGACATTCAGTCCCTGCCTCCAAAAAGCATGCCTGTCTTACAGGGGAGACCAAAATTAAACATGTAATCAGCACAATTAGGATTCTGTTCAAGCGACAAGCGCAATTACAGACAAAGGACAGGATGGTGGAAAGCATCTGGGGGGACTTACATCATGGGCGCGGGCAGGAAGCCTTCTGTCTTGAGCAGGTGGCACTTAAGCACAACCTCAGGGTGGGGATTCACGGGGAAGGGAAGGGCCCTGAGAAGGATGGAGGCATATAATGGATGGCAGGGAGCAGAGGGGCAGGGCACGGCCACCTGGCTGAATGGCACAGTAGGCCAAGCCCCTAGTACATAATGCCTGGCACCCAGAGGACACTGCTGTCCTGGCTGGTTCTCTCACTCTCTTGCAGCGCAGAAGCCCAAGTATGAACCGCTGTCTAGTTGCCAGGACACTAAGATCTCACAACCCTAGTATAGTCACTAGAGAACCAGCTGACGCTACTTCAGCCAGGCCTCCTAATCATAACCGTTGGCCTTGAACACTCCACATAGAGAATGCCGTCTATGTTCTCTCTTTTAAGTCTGTCTCGGCTCATTCTAACAGACCTGGCCCTGACCTCTCCTCCCCAACTCCCTGTCTTGGAATAGGTACAGCCTTACGTCCAACTGAAGAAACCATGGTCTGGCAATGGTCGGACCCAGGACAAGATAAATCTCAAGATGCCACCTGGAAATTAGGCTTGCTTCAAGGCCAGCAAAGCTTTGGTAGTAAATGCCATCATTCTATAAATCCCCTGCTTTAGGATAAAAGGGGAGGGGGAAAGAAAGAGGAGAGGGGCAGGGAACAGAAAAAGGAGATGGTCATTAGGATGCAGAATGCCACAGGCCCAAGAAGCTTCTCTGTCATCCTCTCCATAAGCCCACTGACACCGGGAGCAGAGCTGATCCTTAGTACCAACACTTTCTTCTTAGTACAAAAAGCTGGAACTTGTTTTACTGTTTGAAGGCAGCACATCCTTAAAATTTTCCAAGAACTAATAAGCTTAAGTCATTCAACAAAGAATATTTTCTTGAAAGCAAGATAACACAGCTTTGTGGCTTTTGAAAGAAAGCTACCATTCAAAAAATTATTTAGCAGTTCTGCATTAATAATCCAAAACCTCATGGTCCTGAATTTTTTTAAGCAAGGCAAATTCCATTAATATAAATACCTCACAACTGCCTTTAATGGAATCTAGAAATATGAATACTTAACACTTTGAGTTGCAGTTTTAGGGAGGTACTTTTTTTTTTTTTTTTTTTGAGTCCCACTCTGTCGCCCAGGCTGGAATGCAGCAGGTTCAAGCAATTCTCCCACCTCAGCCTCCCAAGTAGCTGGGATTACAGGCACCTGCCATCATGCCCGGCTAATTTTTGTATTTTTGTAGAGACAGGGTTTCACCACGTTGGTCAGACTGGTCTTACACTCCCGACCTCAGGTGATTTGCCCACCTCAGCCTTCCAAAGTGCTGGGATTATAGGCGTGAGCCACCGCACCCGGCCCAAGAGGTACTTTTAAGATAAGATTTTTCCATTGTTTTTAACAAACTCCAAGAAAATACATGCCTGGAAACGAACTATCTAGCTACTATCTACAAGGAATTGAGTCAGACTGACAGAATAATTTTTAAAACTCTCTCTGGGGCAAGTACTTCCCAAGGCCATTTTGATTCTGGAGGTGCTCTCAGGTGATGGCTATAAGCAAAAGTGGCCCTTGAAGTTCAGCCCCTACAGTCACTATGGACTTGACTGGGCAACATCAAGGGGCTCAAGAGGGTCTAAGAATGAGGCTCAGGTTTACAGAACCCAGTCAGAGTCTAATGCAAAGGCCCTCACACCTTCAGTACAATGTTAGCAAGGAAATCATCCAAGCAATGTTGCCAACCCAACTTCTTTCAATGCCCCAAATTCCCATCATTGCAGTTCCATATTAAGGTTTTCTTGTTGGTTCCAGAAGGTCTCAGTGAAATGTAATTATGTTAAATGAGAAAGTTAACACACATGTTAAATGAAAAGGTTGGACCAGATGATCTGAAATCTCTGCTCTTCAACCTCTAAAACTCTGATTGTATACTTAGTACAATTAAATGTTAGGCAGAGAGCAGGGCACAAGGGAACAGAAGATTGGGCAAAGATGCTTCACCACATCAACAAGAATACAGACAGCAGAGAGAGGGAAATGGGCATGATACAGTGGCAGGTGAAAAACATCACATCACAAGATAGAATGTACAGTATAAACCAATTTTTATAAAATACATGCTATATGAAATCATTTGTATTTATGGCTAAAACTCTATATATTTCAAAAACCTTAACAGTAAGAGTGGTAGGACTGTAGTGACTTATCTTCTTCTGTTTTCTAAATTTCTATGATGCATATTGTTGGTAGATAATTCTCCGTGGGTCTCTTGCAATTCTGTACATGATTTAAGCAGAGGCAATGACTATCTTTGTTCTGGACTATCATTACAAGGATATTTTTATAGTGAATAGACTTAGAGAATAGTGTCTTCCTCCAGAGCAAAGGGCAGGTATGCTTACAGACTTGGAAGACAGAGACAGCATCTCCCTTAAGAACAAAAAGCAGGCATGCTTGCAGTCCAGTATAAGAGATTCGGGTACCTTATATTCAGGGTTCCTTTCCTGCAATGCAACCCACTGTGTGTGCACAACTGGCCTTCTGCAAGTCGCTCTGTGAGAATCAGGGCTTGAAGAACGGGTGCAAAAAACAAATGCTGGTATCATGACTACTGTTACCACTGTGAATAATAAAGTCCTCTGTCTGACCCAGGAGTCTCATGTCTTTTGCCAGCAAACTAAGGCAGGTTAACCTAGCTTGCAAATAGAGTAAAGAAGCTCAGACCCTTCATAGTTCTTGGCAAATAAATACTACTGTTGCCATATGAGATGCTTATAATTGGCTAGAGACAGTTTTGACTGCTTGCAACCAAAAGCCCTGACTAATGATATGACTGCTTTAAAAATCAGAATATTTAAAAATAAGAAGAAGAAAAGAAAAAAGAGGGATACAGATCAAAAGAAGACCCATCTCCACAAGATAGCCTGGACAGGGTAAAGAGCATTCTCATTTTTCCTGCACTCCTGCTGTGAGAAAGGCTCTGCGACTGGGGCTGAGGACGGAGCTGGGGATAAGACAGACAGGAAGCACTTCGATACACACTTTATGTAATTACCACCACAGCAGGCACAACAAATCAGTATCTGGTGCTCAGAGGGGAGGACAGCCCAGGGGACTCACAGCAAGTCACAGGGGCGGGGAAAGCTTCCTTGGCAATCTACAGATAGCACTTAGTCGTGCCCAAGTAGATTTTTTTCTTCTGGCAGGCATGTCTTGATTCCAGAGAAAGTTCACAAGTTCAAACAGCACAAATTTATCAGGCCTCCATTCTTTCAATCCAACGATGTTTTTTACAAGTATAGAATAACAGTGTAATTACACATTGAACACCAGGCAGTAATCACAGCGCTTCATAACTATGGTCTACCAAGAAATCAATTTAGACTCACTTGAAGTTGTTAATCATCCAGCATGGCCAAATGGCCTTTGATAATTTTCGGATATAAAATTTTGGAACATGACTCATCAAATGGCATATGCAAATTTCAGCTAAAGGATCTTTAAAACTTCATTCAGTATCTGGTCATTAGAAGGCAGTTAACAAACAAAACATTATTAAGAATTTTCTAAGAACACTGGACTCAGAGCCAGAACATCTATCTGCTCAACTAACTCTGTGACTTTGGGCAAGTAACCTAACCTCACAGGCACCAGGTGCCTCATCTGTCTTAAGAAACGGGGAGAGCACAGGTTATAATGACTTCCCAACTTCTAAAGGTAGAATAATTATTTCAAGTCATGAGATCAGTATTTAGTGACAGTGCTCCATTTCACATATGATGTGTGCTGGAAAACATGAATGCTCTCAAATGACAGGTGCAAAACACAAGATAATCTCAGTCAGTCTTAGAGGTACGTGATTTCCACCACTCACAACAAATCTTTTTTTTTTTTTTCTTTTTTGAGACGGAGTCTGGCTCTGTTGCCCAGGCTGGAGTGCAGCGGCGTGATCTCAGCTCACTGCAACCTCCACCTCCTGGATTCAGGCGATTCTCCTGCCTCAGCCTCCCGAGTAGCTGGGATTACAGGAGCACGCCACCACGCCCAGCTAATTTTTGTATTTTTAGTAGAGAGGGGGTTTTCACCATGTTGGCCAGGCCGGTCTCAAACTCCTGGTCTCAGGTGATCCACCCCGTCTCAGCCTCCCAAAGTTCTGGAATTACAGACATGAGCCACCATGCCTAGCCTCACAACAAATCTTTGCAATGTTTTTAAAAAGCCTTTCTTCCTTGATATAAATAATACATGTGCTAGATGGCTGATTTTTTTCCAGAAAAACAAATTAGAATAACCAGTAATCCCACAACCCAAAGGCAACCATCATAAACATTTAAATAATGCTCAGTTTTTAAAATTTATACAAATACAGATATGGAGAAAAAGCTGGATAAAATCTAGTAAAACAATCCACAACTGCGCCTCTCCCCACCCCCACACTGAAAGAGAACAGACAAAAAAAATAAGCAAGGGCTTGGAAAAAGACAGGACCAGGCACAGCCTGAACTGTCCCCGCTGGCCAGCCTGGAACAATCGGAGCAATCCAGTCAATCATGATAATAACAGATCACAATCAGCAGAATCAAATAAGGACCCATGAGCCTGTTCTGAATAATTAAGTCAATGAGAAGGGAAAGCTCTTCCTTACAGTAGGACTTAAACTACAAAAGTGGAATAAGCGGAAGAATTTAAAAATTACCATTTGACGAACACCACACTAACAACTGGTTCAGGCAAAAATCATGAATGAGTACAAAATTAATGGGTAAAAGTGTGATGAGGAATAAGATATTTACATACTTTCACAGAGAATCTCAAGACACTTCATTACAAAGAAAAAAGTTATCAATTTGACAATGGAGTTGGCGGACACCATCTTAACTATGTGACCAAAGTTTATGTCATCACCCATAGGACAGGCATATCAACACCTTGCCTGACAAAATGCACAGACAGCACAATACCACCTTTCAGTAGTATTCCCACCCACATCACAAGGAAATACCACACAAATCCAAATCAAGGGTCGTTCAGCAAACTTGCTATAATTAACTAGATTGTATTCTTCAAAACTGTGAAGGTCCTGACTGACAGACTGAATAGCTCTTCCAGACTAAAAAAGACTAAAGAGGGCTGCAATTAAATGCAACGTGTGCTCCTGGAATGGATACTGCACGAAATAGAGAACATTAATGGGCAACTGGCAAGATCTGAATAAAGTCTGTAAATTAGATAACAGCATTGAATGAATGTGGTATTCCCAATTTTCATCATTTTACTTCCAGAAGAGAATGTCCTTGGTTTAAAAAAAAAAAAAAAAACACTGAAATATTTAAAGGTAAAAGAAGTATTATGTCTGCCTTAATTATCAATGTTTCAGAAAAAAAAGTTTATCTAGGTGATACATGTACAAATACAGAAAGAAGGGTATAAGTGGTATAACAAACGGCAAAATATTAACATGTAAGATATCTGGGTAAAAGGTATATAGAAATCTTTGTGTAATTTTTGTAACCATTTTTAAGTCTGAAATTGTTTCAAAATTAAAAGACGTATGCATATATGTGTGTATGTGGTTACCTTTCTGTAAAAATAAATACAGACCTAAATCATTATCTACAAAGGCTATACACTATTCCTCTATTAAACATACCACAAAGTAGCATTACCAACTTTGCCACTGGCAATGACTAAATATTCAGAGATATGCCTCTGTATACTGTTTATTTCAGCAGAATTCCTGGAATAACATCCCTCCCTTGAAACATGGATTTCACTGAATTTCAAAAGCTAAGTTACTAGCTAGATATCTAGAGATATCTAGCAACCTAACATTTAACTTAAAAACAAATCAAGTCCTCAAATCCTTCACCCTTCTCCACCTCTTCACCTAATGGAGCACCTGTATAACAATAAAGAAAGAAAACAATTATTATAAAACCTTTTATACTGCCAACAAGAGATCACATAATACGAGCCTTATGTACTTTATTTCCATTTAAAAACTTTACAGAGAAAAAGAGAGCAGAAATACAAAAGAAAACAATCTACTCCCACCTGCTTACATATTTAGACATCAAGTTGTAAGAGAAAATAATATGAATCCGATCAATGTATAAAACTACATGCCATGAAGTAGTAAAAAGACAGCTCTTTTTTTAAAGGAACTTCTATAGGTAGACAGGTACCGAGTAATGGGTACAATTTGACAATGCAGGGATGTTCAACATTTGAGTGGACAGAAGCTATGTCTATGTCCCCGAACCTGAAGAAGACTCACTGCATGGAGGGTTTGGACAGGCCAGGACAACTGCTGATGGGATGAGCTTCCTTGCTGAGAATACTGAAAAACCACCGGGAAGATAAGACAGACTACTGAGTCTAGTGAAAGGAGCAGGTAAGGACTTCAGGGCAGAGTCTGTACCAGGCACACGAACACACAGTAAACGGTCACTGTTATCTACAGTAAGGTCAGCATCCTCATCATCATTGCCATCATGTGTAATATTTTTGGAGGCTATAAGAATGTATGTAAGGTCTTATTCTCCAGTTTCGCGTAAATTAGTCACATAAATGTATCTGGAAATAATCAAAGGAAGTGTTCAATGAGATACTCTCTGACAGCTGACTTTGCAGAGACCTAAAAAACAAAAATGGACATGAACTGTTTGAACATTTGCCAACCACATGGCTGCCTAACTGGTTACAAAACATTTTCTAGAGGACATATAGTGACTTACCCCTTGTTTTTGACCCTAAGAATGAGATGACGGAATGATTCCATTACTTGAAAACACTATTTTGAACATAAAAAACTAGCCAGCTTCAGAATACACACCAGCACTTCAATAAAAGGAAACAGGTTAATGTTTATGTTTTCATATTTTTAAAGTAAAACTAAACAGAAAATATGGTCAATTTATTAGTTACAAGGAGATAAAATTAAATTCCACTGATCCTCAAATAAGCATTTAAATTTAGTAAAATATCCTTGCAGTATTTTATCTGTATATGTGTGCCCACAGGTACGTTTTTCCTTAAAAAAATGAATACAAATAATAATACTGCTTTTTAATTGCCTGCTTTACTTATTTATAGTGAATATCCTTTTGTGTCACGATATATTGCTTCAGTATTACTCTACTACACATATTTTAATAACTGCATCACACAATAAATATTAATTCAAAATTGTTACTACCAGAAACTGCATGGCAACACAGATTTTCAGACAATCTTCCAAATCTGAACTCTCATAATTACAGTAATTATCAACATATCTGAGTTTCTTCCCAGCAGGGTCTCCACTTCATTCCAGCCAACAAGAGAACGCTTTCTAAAATATCGTTTTCCAAATTTCATAAGCTGTTAAGAACAATGCCATATATGGCATTTTTCCTTTACTATAATCACTCTTATTATCTTCAAAGTAAACTATGACTTGCAAAGTAACCATTTCTAACTTGTAAATCATCATAAAAATTAATAGACACCAAAGATTTAAGAATTTTTTATTTTAAGGGCAGTCCAAATTCAACTCTGAGGCTACGTAATGTCTACACAGAATTTTAATACAATAGCAACCCAGAGTAAGTTAGTGAGTTAATGTACTCCACTTATTAAGCAGACCTTCCTCTCTTGTATTCTTGACTTGTAAATGTTCAAAGACATTTGTTTAGGGAGTAAGTAGGGTCCCATTATATTCTTTTTATCAACTGCCTTATAGGCACCTGTTATCCCAGCATACTGATATTATTAATAGCATTCCCTCTCATTCTTAAAAATATGGTGAGAGGCTGAAGTGGGAGGATCACTTGAGCCCAGGGACTCGAGACCAACCTGGGCAATATAGTGAGACCTTGTCTCTACAAAAAATTTAAAGAATTACCTGGGCATGCATCCACTACAGGTGGACATACACCTGTAGTCCCAGCTACTCAGGAGGCTGAGGTGGGAGGATCACTTAAGCCCAGGAGGTAGAAGTTGCAGTGGGCCAAGATTACACCTCTGCATCCCACCCTGGGCGACAGAGCAAGACTCTGTTCTTGGGGAAAAAAAGAAGAAGAAGAAAAAAAAAGGGAATAAAGTAAGAGTTTGTAAAATAAATAATTTGGAAACCTCCTTGGTGTCCAAGAAGTTGCTGGGGGCACTTCTTTTATACTGAAATGAGATAATGTATATATGGCTCAATGCAATCTGTATTATTGTCATCATTATTGCCATTGCCATTACTAATGCTAGATATATTCTTCTTTACAACACAATCAATGCAACTACATTATCTCCTGGATATTAGATACATGATTCTTTCTGAATTCCTTTTATTTTTCTTCACATCTTTGATATGCCAACATCTCCTACTAATTTGTTTGGTATAAAAAAGAAAAATAGAAAACATGAAACAATAAATGAGCCATTTAGAGTTGTTATTGAATACAAAAAGGTTAATCAACAAAATCAGAGTTTTATGGTGAAGGAGCAGAGCCACTAGGTTCAGGAAGACAATTTATTAAGAACCACAAGAACTCTTTACTAATAATTATCTTTTCCAGTCTGCAATTTTCCTGACTGGCTGTGGCTTACTTCTCTAAGTTCTGATTACTGTCAACTTCAGTATCAGAATTAACTTCCCTATTCACTTTACCTATGATTTTAATCTTCTCTAAGAAAATATCATAAATTACATTCCATATGTTAATGATGAAAATAAGTGGACAGTTTGCTGTGCCCATTCTAAAAACAAGAATAAAAGATGTACTACTACTACCACTTTTTTTTTTTTTTTTTAAGAAACAGGGTCTTGCTCTGTCACCCAGGCTGGAGTGTATGGAGGGACATAACTGGGACTAAAGGCATGTGCCACCACGGCCAGCTAAATGTTTTCATTTTTTTGTAGCGATAGAGTCTAGCTATGCTACCCAGGCTGGTCTTAAACTCCTGACCCCAAGCAATCCTCCTGCCTCAGCCTCCCAAAGCACTAGGATTACAAGTGCAGCCACTGTGCCTGGCCTTTACTTCTTATTAATTCCTAGAAAAATCACTTAAATGCTTGTGAATATAGAATGCTACGTACACATACACGTTTATATATACATGCTCCAACTAGGTCAAATTGGTCTTTTTGAGACAAAGCATCAGAACTTTAATATACCAGCCTTGACCCACTAGGTAGGAACCAGACCCAGCCATGCAATGAACAGGGGCTGCTGGTCAACATAGTGCCAGCCACATGTCCCATGTCCCTCCCACTGAGGCCTGCGGGTCACAGCAGAGGCTGTGGTATTCCTCCTGCCGCTGCCCCTTTGGAGAACACGCTGCGCTAGTTATTAATTATATATGCATATCAATCTCAGGGGGGGCCGTCATTACCTAATGCATGAGGGAAATCAGAGAAGTGCTTGTGTGGATACAAACTGATTAAATGGCTATCCGTTATCTGGCTTTCTTTTTAAAAGCCACAGGTGTCAGATGAAGGGGTGTGTGTGTAAATTTGTCCTGAGATACTTCTGAGGTGATCAGAACAGCCATTCACTTCTTTTTGAGGTGGATTTTTTTTTAATTTAGTCAGCTCTTTTAAGACAGGACAGCATGGTATTTGCAAAGGACCAGAAGCTCTACAAGTCACTGCCCCAGTCATATGAGTCTGTCTTTAAGTGAATAAGGGGCAGTCGGAGAAGACAACTTAAAGCATTCTTTATACAGGCATTTCATGAGCCTGAATCATTTAAACAGGGCAGGAACGGCCACAAGCATGACGCTTCCACGGCACCAAATGCACTCTCCTCAGACTGACTCAGATTTCTGCACTCTCCTCAGACTGACTCAGATTTCTTTACAGGAATAGACTTATCTCGCACACACATATTTTGTAAATGATCTCTTATGCACAAAGGGGTTCACCAAAAATAGTTTTCAGTATCTGCATATGTGGTTGATTTTTCTGGATTTTTTCTTTTCTTTTTCAGATTGTCTGAGTTTGCTGTTAGCTCTGTCATCACCTCAGCCTTCCTTGCACAGACTCCTGGCTCACTGAATGGCTGTGCCGCTAGCTGCACTGCCTGCCCCTGTAGTCCACCCTCTTGCCTGGCACCGCACAAGCAGTGGCCAGTGGGGATTGAGGAAGCAATTCCTTTGGAATAGATTTCTCTCCCTCTATTCAAAAACTAGTAGCCTCTACTAGATGGAACCTGTAACTTTCCATCTCTACAGACCCACTTACAATCTCCTGTGCAAACCAGCTCTGTTGACTGAAAAAAGGTCAACTGTCTGTGCCAGATATGAATGATCTTCTGAAGATATGCCGGGCATGGTACCTCACACCTGTAATCCCAGCACTTTGGGAAGGCCAGGCGAGAGGAATGCTTGAGCCCAGGAGTTTGAGACCTGCCTGGACAACACAGCAAGACCCCATCTCTACAAAAAATAAAAAATTAGCTGGGCATGGTGGGATGCGCCTATAGTTCCAGCTCCTGTGGAGGCTGAGACAGGTTGAGCCCAGGATGCAAAGGCTGCAGTAAGTTACCATCAGGCCACTGCACTCCAGCCTGGGCAACACAGCAAGACCTCACCCCATCTTGAAAAAAAAAAAGTTAAAATAAAACGAAGACATTCAGAACAGCAGCTCCTCAGCTCTCAGCAATCCCAAATGAGCTACAGACCTTTTTAAGGCTTAGACAGGCAGAAACAGTACTAAATACGTTTCTAAGTGCATGAAAATAAACGACACTCACGTGTGAATTTATCCAGTGCCTTGGTCATATATGTACAACCTAAGATGAGAATTATCCAACACATTCTCCCAGGCCACACATTTACTTTATGATAAAAAGGAACTGCTGTTATTTGTATTTGGGGGGATTAACCCTTCTTTCCACCCTCCTCAATCCAATTCTACAGAAATACTAGGTGTTTCAAAGGTGATGAAAATTTCAAAAACATCTCACTTGTATTTAGGCTAGTGATTTCATCCAAAATTTGATAATAAATATAGCATTCAAGGTATTAAGTACTTCATCAAACCACGGGGACAGGAGCATCAAAGTGTTACACGTATTCAAAAGTGGACAAATGCTCCAAGTACAGGACAGTCAGGTACCAATATCCTCACTAAAGCTTAGGCTTAGTGTAGTATAACATATAGATACATTTTTACAATACTATTACAATATTTTAAAGCTCAAATACTAAAAATAGAAATAAATACAATTAAAAAGCAATGTGATTCCTTAACGCTTATACCAAACTGGCAATTTGTATGAGTTTTTCAAGAGAGAGCCATGGCCAAACCTGTAACATCTGTGGTAAAAACTCAAGACCAACATTTAAGAATTACTCACGGAAAAACATTTTCACTACAATGAACCAAAGCTCAACTGCTAAAAACATAGTTAATGTGCACACAAGTGTATGGGCTTCTGAAAGTATTCATATTCTAGTATTTCAACTTGAACTACATCACCATATTCTCCCCACCCAAAAGTTCCCAGGCTAAAAGGCAAGAAACTACACTAAAAACCATGGAATTCGATGCGCGGGACAAACCTGGAAATTAATGAAGAATTATAGTGGGAAAGCTGAAAAGCATCAATGGGTCAAAGAGGAAAACTGTACAGAACCAAAACTTATGATTGGCATCTTATCTTTCTCCTGGTCTTTTACAATCTTTATTTGTAAGGTTATCAGCAACAGTGCAGGGGAAAACAATGAAAATAAGGAAAGAAAAATCATTCAAAAATAGAAACACTTTGCATAACTTTAGTATGTATAAGGCATTGAAAATAAACCCACGGGGCTAATTTCATCAGTCACATAAAAGAAAAATTGTGTTAAATTATACTCATGTCTAGTATATGATTTAGTTAACAACAGTTATAGCGAAGTGGTTAAGAGAATGGGCCAAGAACTAGGTTCAAACCACCCCATCCCTTAACTAACTCTGTACTTTGGGCTAATTAACCAATCTCTCTGTACCTCAGCTTCCTCATCTGTAAAATGGAGAAAATATTACATTTATTAAATAATACAGGCAATGAGAACAATACAGGGCAGCATTGGCACTCAAGGACAGTTAGCTGGCATCATAATTATTCTAAGATCACTTGAAAACCACATCACAAAATATTCAGCCCAGAACTCCAACAAGTACATGATTTGTCCTTTCCACAAAAAATGGTTTTCAAAATTTTAATTTTAGGTAAACTGGCAGATGTGACAAATAAAACACCAGTGGATATTATAAAATCTGTGTTCACTATTCAAAAGTTACAGCTCATCTTGAAGATGTTCTAGTCTAACTCCTCGGCTGGCAAGGAGAAAAGCAAAGACATCCGGGTTTCCCATCAGCAAATTTAATACAGCAGGGTCTGCTTCTAACGCAATAAAGACTGGCTCGGTGACAGAACAAATAAAAACTTCAGTGACAAAACACATTTATCCCCATAAGAAAGCCCTTTCTCCTATTATGTTAATAATTCCTTCCTCCCCTCCCATATGTCTCATTTTGTCATTGTTTTGTAAACACATACATTACTTTAATAATGAGGAAACTCCACAGAACGCAACACCTAAATAACAATAATCACTTAAAGTACTTCACATAAAATAAACATTCATATCACCTTTTACTTAATTGGACTTTTATGTGGCATCTACTTAAAAATTCACACGTCAAATCTTGTTAGAAATATTCGCTTTTGCTCTTAAGTTCAAAAATCTACAAACAGAAGAAATAGAACTTACTTAGATTAAATAGGATGGCCTGTGGCTGTTAGATCCACTCCTTGGCACAATGGTTTTCAAAAACAGAGTCAAAGGTACTGACTGAGAGTCAATTATGGGGCAGATGTCATGTTAAGGACTGCAGGGAATAAAAATAAACAAAGCCCACAACACAGATGTTTACAATTTCTCGGTAATACAGAAAGACTGGCAATTCTCTCTGTACCTTAAGAGTCCCAGCCATCAAAAACACAAAACAAAACAACAGAAAGCATCTAGCAACTTCTGCTTTTCCGTAAAAATCCTTATCTCCCGTTAACTGTTGGCTGGGCATTACATCTGTAGTCCTTGTTAATGCTATATACTACATTTTGAAACAGTGGAGTGGGGAAAAAATATAATACATTTTAGTACTTATCAACTTTTTGCAGTTGACACTATAATTAGACACGTAAGAGAGACCAGAACCGACATTCCCTAAAATACTAGCATCAGGTTCTGGTTCATCGCTTTAGGCTGCCTTGGACAAGTAACTTCTTCATCACACGACTTCTCCACATTTACATATCTTGGTATTACCAAGCCCTCACGCCCTATCTAATTTGCACAAATATTACTAAACATTAATATAACATTATCCACCATGGGAACAGGATATTGGTTCACACTAGCATGACAAAATCATGTGGCATTGTGCCCAAGAGTCTCAATCATTAGAAATTGATCACTAGCCGGGCGTGGTGGCTCATGCCTTTAATCCCAGCATTTTGGGAGGCCGAGACAGGTGGATCACCTTAAGTCAGGAGTACGAGACCAGCCTAGCCAACATGGTGAAACCTCATCTCTACTAAAAATACAAAAATCAGCCAGGCGTGGTGGCATGCACCTATAATCCCAACTACTTAGGAGGCTGAGGCAAGAGAATCGCTTGAACCAGTGGGGCAGAGGCTGCAGTGAGCCAAGACCGCACCACCGCACTCCAGCCTGGGCAACAGAGTGAGACTACACCTCAAAAAAAAAAAGAAAAAAAAAGAAAGAAGGAAATTGGTCACTAATGTGCAAATGACAGGCCGACTCATTCAGAAATGAATGCAAGAAACCCCGTGCCTCTGTGCAGGTAAGGCTGTCTGTCCCTGCCCACCCACCACAGCAACTCAAAGAAGGCAGCAACCAGAAAGGTTCCATCGGGGCCTTTCACTTCCATTTCCAATGAGTCCAAATTTAGACCGTGCTCTGGAACAAAGTGGAAAAACTATCTTGAAGCATGTTTTTGGAGTTCTTTAATATCCACTGGATGACTCACAGTTATGCATCATAGAGGCCAGGTACTTTTATTTCTATAAAAGGAATATGTTTGAGAGTTGGGAAGGCCAGCCTGGAGCTCAAAAGCCTGGTGATCAGGCCAGAAAAACAAGGGAGAAACTGGCTGTCTCCAGCTCAGGCAAAGTGGTTTTAAGGACCAAAAGCTGGTTTAAAATGTCACACTTGAGTTTGCAATTTATTTTCCAGCATAGTCCCATGAATCTAGTCAACATCTAAATACTACTCAGTAGTGCTAATTGGGTGTACCTCTTAAAAGTCTGTTTAACAAGCTATTCAAAACACTCTGGTCCCCAGCTGCCTAGGAAAATATTCTGAAAACATTTACTAGGGCACAACTAGGAATCGGCCTTTTGCACAGTTCTTCACTGGCGGAGGTACTCAAAATTGCAAAACAGTCTTCTCCAATTGGAAGATGAAAAACTCCACACTCCTCACCCCACCCCATGTCCACCACCCATAACTAGACTGTCCCTGGGTAAGATCTGAGAAGCTCCAGTGAGTCACCAAGGACTCACATTTGTCCATTTCACTTTACAAATGAGAGAAATCAACCCGTCTGTAAGAGGGGCAAGCCAAGTCTGAATGTCACTCACCCACCACGTTCCTAGCAACTTGGCCTTTTTTCCCTCTGTCTTCTCCCAATCATTTTCACTCATCCTTCAGCCCCTCCCCACCCTTTCCTAGGCATTTGGCCTGAGAAGAGCTGCCCCAGTTTCTCCCTGCTCTTCAGCCAGGAGCCATCTCTGCCTAAGTGCAGGCAGGGGCAGGTGGCAAGGGATCCAGCCAGCTCCAGTGCGTGTGTGGCCAGTCTGGGCCTGGGAGCCTGCTCAGAGCCAGCAGACGTGCTGTGGCTGCCATGTTTAACAACTATGCTGGGCACGTTTTTCATCACAGCTATGCAAAGGGTGCCCACCCCAGTTAGGCCCAGGAAGAACTGTGCTATTCATGTTTTTAAGTATTCACCATTCAGTCTGCATCAGGAGTTTTCAGGATTCAATTTGGGTGAAAGAAAATAGGACCAAGTGCTTCTGTAATCCTCCAGAACTTTCACTGTTCTGGTTTCAAGGGTGAGAACACCCACTATTAGCCTTTAGAAGAAACAAGAAGGAAAGGAGAGAGAGAATGGTGGTGGGGGGCGGGGAAGGGGGGCAAATTTTATGGGGGAAGTGGAAAGGCCCAGATGTTCAGGATTGAAAATCACTGAAAATAACTAAAATGCCTTTGAGATGTGGCAGTCCACATAAGTTTTAGGGAAATCCTAAAACTGTCCATGAGTCATGGACGACTGAGATGGACCCAAATAAGGAGGTATTGGTGACGTCCACCCAAGCCTGGCACCAAGTATGCTGCTCCAAGGAGGAGCCCGATTTTGGGTTAGGAGTGAGAACACTCAACGTGATTAATGAGCAGTAGGACTGCCCTCGTGCATTAGATTAGAGTACAGACGCAGGAGGGAAGCACAGCAGTGGCTGTAGGGCGCCAACCCCGCAACCGCACTGGACCCAAGAGGCGTCCACGCTCACACCCACTAACCTAACTTCATTTTTTTTCTGAAACACCAAGAACTAACTACATAGGCTATGTACTGGAAAGAAACATACTAGAACAAGTGTTTTACATTAAGACTTTGCATCAGGAGCATTTAAAAGATGCTGAGATGCGCTCTTTCCTCTAAGAATATGTGGTGTTCATATGAAGACATAAACAATTAGCAAGGGAAATTAGACTCATCCATAGCAATGAAGTCCTGAATTACACTAGAGGCTAATATAAAGAAAATGCAAACACTTTTCCAGTCCACTGGAGCTTTATAGTTTGCTCAGTATTATTTTCTAAAAACATATGTTCAAAGTCTCAATAACATTGCCAAGTGCCTTTAGTAGAGTGCAGGGCACGTTGCAGAAGGGAAGCTGTGATCCCATGGCTGTACAGAGGCCATGGGACAAGGTGGCCTTGCAGCCTTGGGACACATCACTGCAGCAGCTTCCCACTGTGATTGTGCTGAGAGGATACACAAACAGCGCACAGTGCTCTCTTCGGCTCTCAAAACAGAACTGCTGTTGCTAAGCTGAGCAGCAAAGCTCTTTTAAAAAAACATTTCTAAATCCCCACAGGATGATTTCTGCAAGGCGTTTCGTTACTAGCCGGCTGGATTTTTAACAGACATGGCACCCAACCATCCAAACACACAGCATTCTCTGTCATGGCTGCTCATCTGGCCTAGGAGCTCTGAGGTCAAGGTCCATCAACAGTCCTCCTAGAGAAACCCTGGAGCCACACATCAGAGAGCCAAAATAAGAACTGTATTTTTTAAAGTCTGGGATACATCCTTACCTTAGAAGCCATGTCCTCTTGGGTAATTTATTAATCTTTTTAAAAAAATGGTTACCACGAAAATAAAATCAAAGTAAAACAGTCACTATCTGCCAAAGGTTAACAGTTGGCAGTGTCCCTCAGGATCCCAGAACACCAACAAACAACCTCTAGATATCCCAAATGGGCAGTGAGGAGCAGCCAGCATGCTGTAACTGCGGCCGCGTGCCTTCCCTCCTCAGCAAACGGGAGGGGCAGAAACAGCACAGAAAGTTTTGTTCCAGTTTTTGATCCAAGTCTGAAACCAAACCCATTATGGAGGGGGAAAAAAATGAGACTCTGATGGTTAAATAGCAATGTTAAATTCTTTTCTGTTTTTTTCTCTTTTTAATTACTTAGAGTTTCTTTAGGGCTTTTCTTGGGGGGGAAGGGAGGAGTTTATTGTTTTCAATTTTAGTCAAAGAAAGTAATACTTTATTTGTTTACATTTTTAGGGGATGCAATAATTATTCTGAAAGAGTACTTTAACAAACTGATCCCTTTTAAGCATCTTTTAAAACAAGTCTCCAAGGACATATTTTTTCATTATGTAAACATACATATGTTTACTGCATACTTACTATTACAGGAAGGGGAGAGAAAAGCCCCCGCTTACATCACAATCTTGCTGATGGAGAGAAGTCACAAAAAAATGACTCCCAAGGGCACAACATACGTCCCACAGAACTGCAGTTCAGAGACTTTCAACAGAGGGGAACAAGGGAAAGCCTCACTAAGGTTGTAGCTTCTGTAAAAGTCCAGGCCACCGGGAACAAACCTAGCTGTGATAAGGAGTTAGCCCCAGGAGGCCAGGAGGAACAGGCCTTCTGAACCCTAACGAAGACCCCACCTCCCCAGCTCATGGAGCAGCTGGCTCCATCCTAGAGATGCACTGTTGTCTACCTGGTGCTGCCCAGAGGCCTGCGGAAAAGGATGGGGCCCTGGCCCAGCTCAGAGGAAAGGGAGCACAAAGGATGATGCGCTACGGCCAGGCCTGCAGGCAGGGGCACGCAAATGCCTGTAGCTGCCACCCTTGCTCTAGAACAAAGTGCACGGCAAAGTGGGGGGTGGGGGGGTCTCCACTGTATTTGGTCCAATTTTCCTTAGGAAATCTCTGGAAAATCAGAGAAGGATTTTTAAAAATCATCAGAACTCCAAATTCATACCTAGGGAGCACTTCACCTGTCAGGAGAAATTAAGGGAATTCTTAAGGGCTAGTGAATGTTCCAACAGATAATGTCTTAGAAAGAAAAGCAAATCATGAGATTTAATCAGAGAAAAAGTACAGCAAGTGTAATAATTAATGGCATTTTCTTACAGACCAAGCTCCTACATGTAAATTTCTCACTAATTTTTAACACTTCAGTTATCAACAAAATTAAGGCATAGAATTGATACTGTCATTGAATCATGTATGTATTACCACAAGATTTTTAGCTATGTCTATGGACAAGAAGAAACTTGCATTGTATTTGATAAGGCAATCATTTCTAAAACTTTGCTATTCCACCTACACTCTGACAACAATTTCTATCAGATATAAATTTGTCCCAAGGTAGAAGCATCTCTAAAGAGTGAGCCAAAGACTAACATTAAGACCCAGGGAACCAAGATGCTCTCTCAGCTAAGAGGGAACCAACAAGGAGTAACAGGCGGTTCTACCAAATAGGAGGACGTGCACTCTCTCTCCCTGAGCCTCACAGCAGAGCCGGGGTCCTTCCCACTTCCCAGAGGAGCCTGCTCCTGAGGAATAACACAGAGAAGTCTCGTTTATCAAATCTTCAGGCCACACAGCTCAGAGACATCATTACTGTGTTGGATGAAAAGAAAAAAAAATGCCCTTCCAAGATTTGAACAGGAAGAACCAAAAGTAATAACATGAAATTCAATGATATGTGGGAAGTGGTGTTCACATTCAAAATATTAATTTCTTAAATACAAGTCAGGGAGGATGGGGGATGGGGAGAAGGAGATTAAAAACAGAGGACTGAATATTCTGGAGAGTTCTATGAGGTCAGACCTAGAATTTCAGACCCACATCAGCCCGGAGTGTAGAAACTACCAGAAAAGGAACAGTGAGGGCAAATGGGGATGCAAAAGAGCCCAAGCCGGGAGAGGCGTGGCCACCATGCGGTCTTCAGACTTTCTCTTCTTTCTCCTGCCATCCATTCAAGACTCTGAACTTGGCCTCAATCCTCTAATCCACCTTTACAGACCCCTGACATTGGTCTGTAAGTCAAGCAGGGGGCAGCCAGCGTTTTCAGGACAGTGAAATGGCCCTCAAAGGATTTCTGCAGTGCAGCTGCCTGGGGGCAACCGCAGACACAGGTCCTGTGTGAGTGGTCCCACGTGCCATCTCACAGACTACGCCCCCCAGAAATGCTCCACATCCACTCACAGGCCTGCCCACGACCATCTGCAATCTGGCACAAAGGCCATCACAGATTCTGAGATTGGGCAGGCCACAGAATGGCTGTGAAGTTCTAACAGACAGTGCCAGGGACCCCCCAGGCAGGAAACAACAGATGACTGTGACAGATAACTAGTTCTACAGATTTGTCTGGGCTCGGGTGAAGTAGACCACCACAATTTTAGTTTCAACAAACACCAAAAACTTCAGAGAAGTACTAACAAAATTTCAAGCAGGCCAGTATCTGAAAGGACATTTCCTTTTCACGGTTCTCTAATACCCTTTAAGGCATCCAAGAATAATATGGTATTTGTAGAAATTCTATATCCCTTAAATAAGATGTCGTTTATTTTTTTAAGTCTGCAGTGTTAGCTGTATGTCCTACAAAAAGGTAAGAGCCTAAGAAATACAGCTAATAGAAGAATGAAACCAAAAAAAAATACATTGTAGTATTCCATTGTTATTTTTTTATAATCCATATAATGGAAACAAGGAAAATTCTAAATGTGAATGTTTATGAACACAATTTTCTTGCATGTTCTTTATACCTTAACTTTTTTCTGAAGGATTTCCCTAGACAAAATTAAATATTTTAGTATATACAGAAAATAAGACAACTCAAATCATAAATTTCAAAAGAAAATTAAAACTGCCTACCTACCTATATTTCTTTTTTTTTTTTTTTGTGGGGGCACTGGGGGGACATGGGACCACTCACTCTGTCACCCAGGCTGAAGTACAGTGATGAAATCAGAGCTCACTGCAGCTTCAAACTCCTGGGCTCAAGAGATCCTCCTGCCTCAGCCTCCTGAGTAGCTAGGACTGCAACTGCGTGCCACCACGCCCAGCTTTTTATTTTTTTGTAGAGATAGGATCTTGCTATGTTGCCCAGACTAGTCTCAAATTCCTGGCCTCAAGCGATCTTCCCACCTCAGCCTCTCAACTCGCTGGGATGACAGGCATGAGCCACTGTGTCTGGCCTATATTTTCATATGCAAAGATCAGACACTTCTAACAACATGGTCTGCCTTTTTTATTTAAGTTAAAAATGTGATTCTTACAAAGGAACAATTTAGGTTATATTCTTTAGAAGGCAAACAATCCTTATTTATTTAAGAATACTAACAGCTTTCATTTCAAACAATACTAAGTCTTAGCATAGTTTTATAAAAAGTTGTAAAGTCAGTTATCTTCTTTTGTCCCATTCCCTTCAAAATAATCTTTTTTAATCCAATGAGAATAGGAAGCTCCAGGCAACATCTAATGATCGGTTTGGAAATTCAGGCCACAGACTGAAAATATCAGCATGTAACCAGCTTTTGATCCAGGTTACTTTAAGAGGTTGTGCCAGAAAACTAGGGAATATAACGCATAGGCTTTACCACATCTATATTACAGTTAATCTTTTTTTTTTTTTTTTTTTTTTTTTTTGAGACAGGAGTCCTGCTCTGTCACCCAGGCTGGAGTGCAGTGGTGCGATCTCAGCTCACTGCAACCTCCACCTCCTGGGTTCAAGCGATTCTCCAGCCTCAGCCTCCCGAGTGGCTGGGATTATAGGCGCGTGCCACCACGCCCAGCTAATGATTTTGTATTTTTTAGTAGAGACGAGGTTTCTACTGGCCATGTTGGCCCGGCTGGTCTCAAACTCCTGACTTCAGGTGATCCACCCACCTCAGCCTCCCAGAGTGCTGGGATTACACACCTGAGCCACCATGCCCAGACAGTTAATCATTAATTTAGCCAATACATGTTCAAAAATCAAATGAACTTAAAATATGTGTAAAATTCCAGATTGAGGCTGGGTGTGGTGGCTCATGCCTTTAATTCCAGCACGCTGGGAGGATGGCTTGAGCCCAGGAGTTCGAGATCAGCCTGGGCAAAACAGTGAAACTGCACCGCTACCAAAAAAAAAAAAAAAAAAAAAAAATTAAAAACTGAGCTGGGCTTTGTGATGCATGCCTGGCTGAGGCAGGAGGATCACTTCAGCCTGGGAGCTCAAGGCTGCAGTGAGCCATGATTGTGCCACTGCTCCAAATTGGGCAACAGAGTGAGACCCTGTCCCAAAAAAGAAAAAAAAAAATCCAGATTTTAAGGAAAAAAAAAGGCTTTGTTGATTTATTTAAATCTTTATATTACTGAAGAATTCTGAGGGCAGAACAAGTGAAAAGAATACATTTTTATTTTAAAATAGTTTTAAAATTGTAATGTAGTATTACAGAGTAATTAAGAACAAATACAAAACAATTCCTCTAACTTCACCATATGTTTGAGTCTAGCATATGGTAAAGAAGTCACAGGGTACCTAACTGCTAAACAGGATTTCTCTCTCCATTCTGAGACACCAGACCCACAAAGGTGGGGGGTGGGGCCAAAGCGGGGTGGGTGGCAGGACAGGACACCGATGTGCTGGCCGGGAGCAGCAGGGGACTATGACCAAAACTCTTCCCTCACTCCAAACGGGAAGGCAGTGACAAAGGCTTTCTCACCACCCTCCAGTCCCGGCTTCTGCGGGGGTGGGGGGAGTACAAAGACCCCCTTCTGAGCTCTTGGTAAAGAAGGGTAGGACACAAGCCAGGTCCTGGGGGCTGACAAATCCTGATTCATGGCTCAAGTCACACTTAGCTCACACACAAAATGAGCGATTCAGCCACTCCAGGCTATGGGGAGGAGGCTTCTTCAAATGTGCTGTAGGTCTGTTTTCAAACAGACCACCACTGACAGGAGGTGCTGACTCAGCAGCACCCCTGTGACCACTCTCCTTGGCCAACTGTCCATGCCTTTATGTATCCTGGACTGAGTCAAACATCATCTTATCCAAGTTAGGGGTGAGCCACAAAAAATGACCATTGGGAGTCATAAATATCTTCACATGACTCTCACCCTCTACATACTGAATTATGAAACTGTGGTCAGTCAGTAGGTTGAGTCATCACACATCCTAGCTTGACAGACACAGTCTCAGTTTACCCCTACTGTTCTAGAATAATTATTGGTAACACCCTCTTTCACCCTCAACACCATCTCTGTTTAGACAATTACATGGTCAGCTTATCAAGAAATGTGAAGATATCAAAGCATCAATATTTGACAGCAACACCTGTCACCTTTCTAATACCAGGCAGGCACAAGGCTTTTTATCCACACCATAAGAGGGTTCCTAACATGTGGCCAGAACACAAGATTAACAGCCTACGTCTCTCACATTGAATCTGTGCAAACATCTCTATGCCAGTAAATTTGAATATTATTCATTTTCTCCTCTTTTTTAATTGACAGCATTCCTGTGTCGACAACCATCAGCTACAAATGACCTCTCTTAAAAATCCTTGTGGTGTAGGACCACACGTACAACTCTGTTTCTACTGCTTGTTTGGCAAATCCAAAGTAATAAAGGCCAAATGGAATCTCTGCCCTAGCAGACTATTTTTAGGGAAGAATGGTTAAGAGAAGTGGCAAAATGAATTACTCCACAAACAAGGAAAACCATGAATACAAGAGTATTTGTTAAAAGCAAACACAAAAGCCAAACACATGACAAACAGTAACTGTAATATTAAATTAAATGAATAAATATAAAATAATCAAGTAAAATAAAAAAGTAGACAATGTTGATAAAATACTTGCAGTGCATTAGAAGCAGAGCCAAGCCACGGTATGGTGAGGACCGATTTTGCTTTTCTGTTTAATAAAGGGCCTGTGAAAATTCCAGAGAAAGTCTTCATTAGCATGAAGATGCAAAGCAGCCCCTCCTTCCTGCAGTCCATATACTCAGCCCTCAAGACAGGCAGAAGGGAAACTCCTAGGCACCCAAGCCCAGGAACTGATGAGAAGTGGGAGACCTCTGGGCAGGAGACAGGAGGAGCGGTTCTTCCTCTCCAAGGGGTCCTGGGCTCTGGGACCCAGCGAGGGATGGAAGCCAGTCAGTCCGGCAATATTCTCTCTCTACCCTGTTAGCTTTTTTTGTTGTTGTTGTTCTTAAATTTCCTATCTGGTCATAAACCACAGGCAGCAGGCTTAAAAGTACAAGAATCCTGGGCTATCCTTGAAGACGCCCAGGTTCCAGAACAGGAGCTCCAGCAAGGATGGTACAAACCTAGGATGATGCGTTTCAGAGCAGTCAGATACCAAGAATCATCATGAAATTCACACAAGTGCCAGAAGTGCATGCCACTAAAAAGACCTCTATGTTTGAAAATCCCCATAAGAAGATTTTCATAACATCTGCTCATATCCCGGTGATTACCAAAAAAATTTAAAAGTGCCCTTTAAACTTGTGAAATATAAGCCACTAAAAGCAAAACTTAAAAGTGGCGGCTTATAAGAGTTTTCTCACGTATGTAACATAAATAATAATCTGTTTTCAACACTCGAGTGAATTCCAGAATAAATCACCTGCCCTCCTGGGGCATAACTGTATGCTCACCACTGTCAACCCATGAGTGCCCTGGGTGCTCAAACCTCAGGGCAGAGTCCATGGAACCCAATTACAGTATGTAAAGCTGGACACACAGTGTTTGAAAACAGGTTGTTTGTGCTTACCTAAGAATATTCTTATAAAAACTAAATGTAATGGTCAAGTGTTTCATTTCTAAAATGAATCTATTATAATATTATCAACCCTGTAATATGTGCATAAAATATTTAATGGCCATAAAGAAAAGTTAAAACCACATTTTCAAGTGCCTATGACTTAAACAAGAAAAATTAAATGTTTTGGCTCTTTCCATTTACTTAACAGTAAGCAAAAAACGTTACTTTTGAAAAGTTCGTGTTTCTAAATTTTAAAATCATCTTTAAAAGAATGAACTGAGGCTGGGCATGGTGGCTCTCGCCTCTAATCCCAGCACTTTGGGAGGCCAAGTGGGTAGGAGTTCAAGACCGGCCAAGGCAACTTGGTTGGTGAAACTCCACCGCTACAAAAAAATACAAAAAATTAGTCAGGTGTGGTGGCACACGGCTGTAATCCCAGGTACTCGGGAGGCTGAGGTAGGAGGACTGCCTGAGCCCAGAAAATCGAGGCTGCAGTGAGCAGTGATTGTGCCTCCAGCCTAGGCAACAGAGCAAGACTCTGTCTGTTTTTTTTTTTTTTTTTTGAGACAGAGTCTCGCTGTGTCACCCAGGCTGGGGTGCGGTGGCACGATCTCGGCTCACTGTAAGCTCCGCCTCCCGGGTTCATGCCATTCTCCTGCCTCGGCCTCCTGAGTAGCTGGGACTACAGGCGCCCGCCACCATGTCCGGCTAATTTTTTTATTTTTAGTAGAGATGGGGTTTCACCGTGTTAGCCAGGATGATCTCGATCTCCTGACCTCGTGATCCACCCGCCTCAGCTTCCCAAAGTGCTGGGATTACAGGTGTGAGCCACCAAGCCCAGCCTGACTCTGTCTTTAAAAAAAGAATGAACTGAATTTGTTTTTAACAGAGACAGGGTGGGTCTCACTTTGTTGCCCAGGCTGGCCTTGAACTCCTCCTTGACTCAAGTGATCGTCCCACCTCAGCTTCCCAAAGTGCTGGAATTACAGACATAGCCCACCCTGCCTGGCTTTTCTAAGGAATTAGCATACAATGTATTTTTAAATAAGAATTATGGTTGATATTTGGTATTCTCAAATGCATTAACCTTCAGATATTCTTCACAAATCAGTATTGATGCAAAGGAAATACTTTTACTGTAACATGACACTTTGTGAACTTTTCTTTCATAAGGTGTATCTCCCCAACCCAGGACATTAGCAGTCTAGGTATCCCGTCTATTTTCATGACTCGCACAGATTTTGCGGAGCTCTTACTAAATGCATGTATAGTATTCTATGCTAGAAATAGGCTACATTATTGTACAGGGGAGTTTCCCAAATATTTGTGTAATTTTCAATGTGACTAGTTTTAAATAAAACTAGTTTTATTTAAAATGCCCAGGTAGATATAAGTAAGCTTTATTCTGAGTCTCATCATTTCTAACATTGAGAAACACAAGCTTGCAAAATATATGGTGCTTCCCCATCTGGGGTTATGTTCCCAGATCTAGTTTTGTATCTAGACATATCTCTAACTTTCAAAACTATAATAATCTAGAATCTTTAGCTCCAAAGAATGTATAATTTACGCAGCAAAAAGCAAACAAAAAATGGAATCTATTACTAGATATTAAAACATTAAAGGAAGTAGGAATTGTTGAAAGGGACAAAGAAGTTCTAAGTAAGGAGTGGAAAAAACCGGAAATGAATTAGAAAACGCCTTTTAGAAAGCATTTGAATCCTGCACATGTATACCCTATGTAACAAACCTGCACATTCTGCACATGTATCCCAAAACTTTAAGAAAAAAAGAAAAATTTAAATCCTGACAGCCATAAAGAGAAAACTGTAATCTCAATTCCAACCAGCAATTTTGGGGGAGTAGTATATTTCTAACTAGTGGCAATCTGGTGAAACTTATGAAGCTCTTCTCAGAACACTGTTTTTAAGTGCATAGAGAGACTTAAACAGAAAACCAATTATATCTAAAAAAAAAGTAATGATCATCAAAAGATTTTAAAGTAATATGTGCATCTTTACCACACATTAAATGAAAAGATCTAGCAGTCATTCTAGTAACTTCTATAGTTTTGAAGTGATAAGCATGAACAACATTTTGAGAGATCTGTAATAATTAATGTCGATTAAAAATATCTGCAGTATCCACAGGTGAAAAGTCACAGATACTACTAGAACTACATTCACAATTGAAAGAAATACTGAATTTTATTGGAGATCCACGAAAATAAAGATATAATTCATTTATTTCCTACCAAAATTCATAGGTCTCGACTGTAGACTAAAATCCCTGACTCTAGATACTATTATTTATTTGGCGATCTGACCTCTACCTATGGAGGGAATGTCACAAAAAGTGATCAAAGAACATCTTCTTAACTGGGGCCATAAACTCTGTGGCAGAATCTTCTCTGGGGCAAGGGTTCAGGCCCGCAGCCTTGTGTGTGTTGTATACGTCCCTGACGACTGCTGACCAGATGGCCTGACCCATCACGTGACCATCAGAAATGTGAAACTTTTCAGGGTTGCTCATCAATCCTGTCTTGAACTAGGAAGGTGAGAGGAAGTTGACTGGGTAGAGAGAGAGGCAGGCGGGCATAAAGCCCACCCCTAGGGAGAAACAGGAAACAGAAACAAACTTGGAGCAGCTTTGCTGGGGCTTGCCTGTTCCCACTCGCAGCAGTTCCTCTTGGGGTGAGGTGGGGTAATACCACCTTCCCTCGGGTTAGCTCAGAGGATTCTTTACTCTGAAAATAAATTTCCTTTTTTGCTCCAGCAACCAAAAGTGCCTTAACTAAGTTAGGCTCTGAAAGCCTAGGGCAAACTCTGCATGCTCCTGCTCAACATGGAGACTGTTAACAACCACAGCAACAGAAGGTTATAGCCACACGGGTGGAAGGCAACTAGCGCTCATTTCTCCATAAATCAGCAGCTCTATAAAGTGGATCTCTCTAAACAGTACACAAAGAATCTATACTTTAGTGACCTCACATGTCAGCAGACATATTTCTCTGTCTTACTTTCCTACAACAGCCTTGCGTAAATGGACTTGCAGCCGCTGGTGCTCACTGCTGGCCATTTGGGCAGCATTACTGGGTATTTCAAGAGAACAGCCAAGACATACAGACAGCATGTGGCTCTACATTTATACAAACTACTACAGGAGAGTAACAGTCACAGAGACAGACGCTTCTAATTTACATGTGGAAAACAAAGCAAACCTCTGTGCTCTTCTATCAGTGTTACTGCTTTTAATTAGCAATAAGCAAACATAGAAAACCAAAATTACATTATCAGCCTAAGTGGGTGAAGTCAGTCTCTTAATCTGTCCTAAGCGTAGAGCTCTTCGATTCTGCTCTTACTGAAATGAAGGGTGCCCCCAATCCTTATCTAATTATTCCTGATTGCCTGTAGCCTCCTAGGAAAAACAAAAAACAAAACAAAACAAAAAACAGTGGGCTTATTGCTTCTGTAAATGAAGACAAGGTGATTTTTATTAGCGGCTCACAGAACACTTAAGAACATTACCAGGCCAGGCGCGGTGACTCACACCTGTAATCCCAGCACTTTGGGAAGCTGAGGCGGGCGGATCACCTGAGGTCAGGAGTTGGAGACGAGCCTGACCAACATGGTGAAAGCCTGTCTCTACTGAAAATAGAAAAACTTAGCCGGACATGGTGGTGCATGCCTGCAGTCCCAGCTACTCGGGAGGCTGAGGCAGGAGAATTGCTTGAACCTGGGAGGTGAAGGTTGTAATTAGCCTAGATCTCGCCACTGCACTCCAGCCTGTGTCTCTGTCTCAAAAAAATAAATCCTCCCTCCCGCCAAAAAAAAAAAAAAGAACATACAATGTGAGCATCTGAGATGGCTGTTCAGTAACTTATACTCCTGGACCTCCTAGAGGCTGAGGGGAAGGGGAGGAAGAGGTCTGACCACCCCAACCGTCACATTTCTCATATTACCCATGCCTAGTGATCAACAACTCACTGGTGATCCCCATTCTACAACTCATTTGTTTAACTGAATCCAAGGGTCTTGAAACAGCCTTCCACCTCTAACTCCGCACTTCACTGCATAGCCACAACACTCCGGTTTGATATCATCCCCCCTGTTATTGTGACCAAATGTGTTTCTGCCTGGTTAGAGTTGTTGTGGTTTAATCAACTGTTGTTAACCTGTCCCACTCCATTAAGCCAGTTCTTCAACAGAAGGGGCTTTATTCTGTGTGCCTGGTCAACACTCTGACTGCCACTTGAAAGAGACTGTCACTCAGAAGACAGGAGCCACTGCTTCTGAGATGAGTCTGCCTGTCACTACTGTCTGTGACACTGTTTAGTTATTTTGGAACTTTAGTCAATTTCAACCAAGACACTAGATTTGTTCAGGCATTTCTACTAAGTCTGCTGCACTTCCTGCTTCTCAGGGGCAAGTACTGCTTGGCTATTCAGTTACAGAGGTATTTTTAAGCCCAAAATCTGCCCTCAAGACAAATTAAAACAAAAATATGCACAATCTTTCTAAAACCTAACTGACATCGACTTCAAGCAAAAGTAACTCACAGCTTAGTAATGCTGCAGTGCTTATTAGTGTCCTAATGAATATAAAAGAGAGAAAGAGAGAGAACAGATTGGCAAAAAGTTAACAGTGAATTGAAGGAAAGGGTATTCAGATGCTCAAGGCACTACTCAACTTATCTGCAGGTGTATGTAATTCTTTTCAAAACATAAGTTAGAGGCATGGGATTATGACACCTTGCATACAAGCATATCTTCGCTCACTTTTGCAAAATGGAAAACAGAGTGTGTATACATAATCTTCTATAACTACAGAACTTGGCCACATAAGCACTCAGCAGTATTTCACAACCCAAACTGGCTGAAAAGGCTACTCTAGGTCCACATATCTACTAACCACCGACCATCCCCCCACCCCGCTCCTCCCTGCCGTCTCTTTCTTGCTTTTTAATTTTATAACCAGGAAGAAGCTTAAGACTGAATAATACCCAGCAACAGCAACTAAGTAGTCCTTAAACACAGTCCAGTTTCAGATACTCTATTACTTAACAGTTTCTTAAAAAATTAATTCTGAAGCAACCTACCCACACCTCTGTGGGTGATATCCATCTGTACCTCCACCGGTGATAAGACTACATAAGAACAGTGTTTGGCTAAACTGTACCTTTATCCTTCATTAGCCCAAATAATTTACAGCTATCTAATTTTGACGTCCGGCTCATCAGCTTATGGTCTACATTCAAATGTTATAAAGTTTAGTTAGCCAGCATTACCTTATATGGTGCAATTTTAAAGTCTTTCAAACACTGAAAAACATAGATTTACATTCCTGCAGTTTTGGTCAAAAGCAGTGATTATTTACTGTGACCAAAGGCCGACTTAGTCAACAGGTTTTTCTCATAATGGCATGATATTTTTGGCAAACTATTATAAAATATTTTGTTTCTTCTATAACAATGTAATAACTCATTGCGTGTACAGTTCTTTGTGGTCATGCAAACTGAAGTGACAAACTAAATGATTTATTTTCTTGGGCAAGTCAGGTTCAGCTGGATCCTCTGAATGTTCTTGGTATCTTTAATACTCTAGAATTGTAACAATTTCCAAATGTTCACCCAAAATATCTTCATGATACTTTATTTTAGGGCAAGGAATATAATTTAAGATCTGGAATGCTAAAACAGAGTCAAGTTTCAGTAATTTTTCATTATTTATACATTGTTAATATTCCATCTTCATTTCATCTAACACTGAAATTGTATATTAAGTTAAAAACAAATATGTACTTATATTTTATTCTAGTATTTTCTATGTAAATAGTTAAATAAAGTGATAAAGATAGTTCCCTAGATGTAATATTATCTTTCAAGAGAATATATTACATCTCGAGCCAGGCACAGAGGTTCACTCCTGTAATCCCAGCACTTTGAGAAGCGAAGGCGAGAGGATCACTGAAGTCAGGAGTTCCAGACCACGCTGGCCAACATGGTGAAACCCCGTCTCGACTAAAGTACAAAAATTAGCCAGGCATGGTGGAGCACGCCTGTAATCCCAGCTACTCGGGAGGCTGAGGCAGGAGAATCACCTGAACCCAGGAGGTGGACGTTGCAGTGAGCCAAGATTGCACCACTGCACTCCAGGCTGGGCGACAAAGCCAGACTTCTCCAAAAAAAAAAAAAAAGAGAGAGAGAAGCTTTACTTTTAGTGACTGTTTAGCACATAGCAGGTTCTCAGCCAATGTTCAATGCATGAATAAGAATCAAAGATTGTTTTAAATAAAAGTTAAACTGAAGGGTGGAGGGTTCAAGCAACTAAAGATTACCAAAAGCAAATGTACAACAATTTTAAACAAAACCAAACCTTTCTAACTACAGTATATACAAACTACTACAATCTCTCCATTGAATTTTTTAATTAAGAAAGAAAAAAGCTAGATATTATCTATATTATAAAGCTCTCACAAAGAACTTTATTAGTCTCTTTTATATGTCTAGTAGGAAACTTACCAAAAAAGAAAAAAAGACTTTCCAAACATGTTATAACAAAAATCGCTGGTTTGGATAAAATACAGAAAACGCATCCCAGGATTACAGATGAGCTCCATCAGTCAATTCCCTCGGTGCCTGCCAAGCAGCCTGACTTCAGATCTTCTTTCACCTTTTCCCTCTCCCTCTCCCTCTCCCCAACTTCACTGGCTTTCCATTAAATCACCTGAACCCTGCTTTTCTAAAAGACTGTCTCCTTTGCCTATGAAAACTAGCTACCACTTGTTTTTAGTAATAAAGCCTTTCTAAAATGCTTTGCCTAATTACCACATCACTCTACAGATGGTCACAACACAACTGTATGTTTCAAGTACAATCAACTTACAGATATTCTCAAGCTAATCCCAAAATGCCATTAAGTGCTTATCACTTTAATTTTCCAAAGGTAGATTTGAATCTATCAGTGGGTGATCCGTTTTTTTAAGAACTGACAGTGAATCCAACATGAAAAACCATAATTAAGAGGTTTAAAACAATTTTATTACCACCGCTGCACAAAGTAAGGGTCAACAAGTTACACTTCATGTCACACACATGTGTTTGATGAATAACAACTCAAGCGGTTCAGGTGAATAAAGTAAAGAACACCAAAGGCTTGACAATCACAAGAGAAACCAACGTCTAAGAATTTATGAAACTGGGCAAGTTATTTCCTGGGACTCAATGGTAAAGACACAGCAGTAATCCAAATTTTCCATCTTTGAAATTTTCCATCTTTCAGTCAATATTAGTAATACCTGGGTCAAAGGGGAGAGTTAGGCATACCAATTAATGATCATCAGAAATGACATAGTCCTACGAAAGCAAAGAAAATTTAGAGACACTTTCTTAAAAATACGACTCTTGGTACTGTTGAAGAAAACTGTATGCGGAAGAACGTGATGTAAAAATAAAAATGGGGAACCTTCCATCTAAAAAAGAGAAAAGTAAAAAAAAAAAAAAAAAAAAGGCAGTTTTATTGCCCATTAAAAAAGAATATAATGGAGTTGAACATAAGTAGACCAGGATGTCTCAAATTTCCCTTTAATTCTGTCCAACACAAAGAACGAGAAACCTAAACCATGCATTCACCTCAAATAACCCAATTAAAAAGCAAAAATCAAACAGCAGTAGTCAAAAAACTAATCCCCTAAGTAGAGGCTCCATGTGCAAAGTCCAGATTGCAGGTAGGACAGTCGGCAAGGCCTCCCTGTTTCACAGCTCTCTTCCCAACCCATGGACAAAGACTACGGTCTGCTGCCAGGAGCGGAATGCCAGATAGACCTTGGGTTTCTCAGTGACACTTCCAAAGACACATTTGCACTTCAACACTTTTTCCAAAAAGCAAGCTGAAACATGTATTGGTAATTAAAATGAGAAGATGGCCACATAGATGGACATATAGTAACAAAAACTGAAATGTTTAAACCACAAATGATAGTATAACTCACAAACCATGGCACTCACCAAGTCAAAGAAGTCAAATAAAGCCAGACCAACTGAATGCTAGCTAAAAAGGGCGGAACTCAGAATCAGAAGAAACAGGAAGAAGACATGCACCACAAACACAGCACTAGAAAACAGCACCCAGAGCCATACAAGTCATTCTGCTGCAGACAAACAATAAATTGGACATCAATCCTCCTGAAAATCAACTACAGTACAAGGAGAAATGAACCGATTTATATCAGGCTGTGTAAGTCTCATTCTGTTGGCCAATAGCCAGATCCACTTGGGAATCTCCTATTTTAAAAATATGAGTAATGTACTTGGAGAGAGCCTATTTAGTTCACCTACGTGGGACCTCCCTATTTGGGGGATTTCAGGGTAAACTTCTTCAAGTGAATGTCTTGCATTAGGCTGTGTGAACAGCACATAAAACTCAGTCATGAATTAAACACGTGGCATATCCAGTTCTCACGGATGATAAGGTCCATGAAATCAGTGAGAGCATTTCACTGATTTCAGGATGACACACTTGAGTGTGAGGCTGTGAGTGTTTACACCTGTGAACACCGCCATTTTTCACAGCTATTCTGGCTTCTCTTCCAATTGTTCTAGAAACTTTTCCAGGGATCCTGCCAGAAATTAGTAACATTCTTAAGGGTACTAATTTCAGACACATGTGAAGAACTATCTTGTAAACCCCATCTTAGCTTCTTCCCTTCCTGATTTGCTATGGCTTAAATACCTCCTCAGTATCACACAATTATCAGATGATTCTGATATATAGATTAAAAAGCACAATTTAAAAAAAAGAGATTTAAGTCAATCTCTACTAAGTAAGAAATGAATGTTCAGTATTTAGGTAAAGCAAGGGTACTTGTTCCACTGGTGGTGGGTCGGGGGGACTAGTGAATGCTGCCAGTAACAGCCCTTCATGGTGCATCCACCCAGAACCACGCTCCTCTTCAAGGGCACCAAGAGCTCCTTAGAGGCCCTTGCCCAGCCTCTGACTCACACCTATCCCCGGATCTTAGTCCTTGTGGCCTGCAAGCTTTCTCTTCATGATGTCTGGGGCAAGTCTCAGTTCTTCCAAGGTAGGCCCCAGAAATCAGCATTTTCTAGTACTAGTATTATCCCAAGCCCGAGCGACAGGGTTAAGATTTAAACAATGGGTATCTTTTCTTAAAATACTTTTTCTTTAACAAGACTGTTTTTGGAATCCTGCTTTATAGAAACAATCTGACCTATTTATGAAAAACTGGGTTGGCCTCATATTGACGTGTGTGATTTCAAACAGCCCTGCAGCCTGCTTTCAGGTTCGTGTAAATAAAGTTTTGACGTTGGGGAGAAGTCCTAAAAATGGAAGTGAAGTATGGAAATGGGGAGACAGGGCAAGACCTGGAACATTCTTAACGGGCTCATGGAACATACTCCTGTAAAAATATACCCAAGAACTTAGCAAATCTTACCAATGCCATCTTCCCCCCAGAGTTACTGTTCCACAGCCTCATCATTAGGAAACAGAAATCAACTCATTAACACATAATAGAAACACCAGAGGCAACTAGATCTTAAATCTCAAAGGAAACCTGATAATGGATGCTTCTTCACCCTCCATTGACTGATCAAACCCAGTGATCGGTCAGAAAATATTAATTAGGGTCCACGGGGAGCCTGGTCAATCTAGAGACCGAGGAATTGTGCAGAAGACATAAGCCCAAGAATGGGCGCTTGAGGACTAATTATTAACAGTGAACAGCAGTTAGATCCACAGCAGCCAAGTGAACACAGCCCAACAAACAGGGGTAGCTGCTTTTGCTGAGACCTCCCTTCTCCACTGCTGCCTATGCCCATATTCCACAGACACGCACACCCACGCACACCTCATCCGTAAGAATCTACCGTCTCCCTTTCTCCTTTTTCCCCTCTCATGAATTTCTACTGGAGAGGACATTACACCATAAAATGGCCCAGCCTCTGGCCCAGTTTTGCTGGCTCAATAGTTACCACGTCCCACCAGCCTCCTGAGACAGGGAAACTGGCCACTGGACTTGGGGATGCAGCAAGCGCTTGTTCTTGCTTTTGGCGAACACTTACTAAGCACTGACTATGTGCTGAGCACTCGGGGCAGAGGGATGAGTAGGAGTTAACCTCAACATGAACTGCAGCTCGGAAAAGAAAACGTCAAGAAGAAATCACATGACACCAGGGCAACTGAGCCAAAGCAATTTTTAAGGAATAATATACCACAATTTAGAAAAAGGGATTAAATTACCCCGAAATTAAGAAGCATCACACTTATTTGCTAAGCCAAATTTATTAAGATCACCATAAAATGCAAATTTTAAATCAGACAAAACTGTGCTTAAAGGGGATTGGGATCAAGCAGTAAGAGAATTAAGTGTCAAGAGACCCCACTAAGTGACGGGATGCCTGAGAGACAGGAAGGGGACATGCAGAAGAAGACAGGCTCAGACCCAGGGCCTTGGGGCAGAAAAGAAGGGGGTGCCCCCCAGGCACGGCTTACCCCCAGCTGAAGTCTGTAGTGAGGTGCTAATGCAGAATCCAACAGACTCTCCACCGGGAGCATCCCCCTAAATTCCTGCCCCACAAATCAGACTCATCTCTGCCTCCAGCACAGTTTAGCAATGGGCAATGGCCATGAGTGACACCGTCACTCTTAAGTGGTCAAAGAAGAATGAGAAACAAGAGAAATGCAGGAGAAAGGAAGAAATGAGAAAAAGAGGAGCTAAAACAGAATGATAAGGAGTCCATTTACAGAAGAAAGGCATTCATTCACTCAGCAGGTCTGGATGCAGTCCATCTGGGCCTAGCGGCCACCTACCATCCCAGGATGGTTGGTGTTCCTACCTCTGGAGGCTGGGAAACCCAGACCCACAAGGCTAAGAATGACACCACCGGTAGAGTTCACTGTGCAGGAGGGCACCTGGGATCCAGGGGCCTTTGTGAAAATGCTTACTTCTGGGCAAATGCAGCTCTGTCTGCGAAGGGCTACATCCCTTCCCAAGGAAAGGTTGAGAATGACCTCAGGATGAGTCACTCTCCTAAACAAAGGAAAGTCCCTTTGAAGGGTCCACAGAGACACAGAGCCTCAGAAAGACAGACAGAGGGTCAACAGGAAGAATAAAATAAAAATACAGCTGCACTATTCACAACAGCAAAGACATGAAGTCAACCCACGTGCCCACCAATGGTAGACTGGATAAAGAAAAGGTGGTACATATACACCATGGAATACTACGCATTGATTAAAAAAGAATGAAATCATGTCTTTTGCAGGAACACGGATGGAACTGGAGGCCATAATCTTAATTAACACAGGAACAGAAAACCAAATACTGCATGTTCTCGCTTATAAGTGGGGGCTAACATTAAGGATGCATGGACGTAAATACAGGAACACTAGACACTGTGGACTACCAGAGGGTGAGGGTGTGGGTTTAAAAACTACGCATCAGGTACTATGCTCACTACCTGGGTGACGGGATCCGTATTCCAAACCTTAGCATCAAGCAATAGTCTCACATAACAAATCTGCTCGTATATCCCCTGTATCTAAAATAAAAGTTGAAATAAAATAAAAACAAAAGTAGAGCTACTGGGAAGGCTTAAAGGGGCAACACGGGTAAGGGGACGGCTTTGATCCATTTGATTTCCCTGAGAGTGCCCTTCCTTCCTTTGTTGAGAGACAGGAGCTCCACAGCCACTGTGCACCCAAGGACCACCTGGCAAGGGCCATCTGTTCTGTGGCCTGTGCCTGTTCCAGACCCAGGGTTCCCAGGGGCCTTACATGCCATTAGTGTTTGTAAAGTAACTAAACAGGCAAAATGACAGCAACACTTCAGGGCATGGGGCCTATATGTGAAGAGCTGAATTGGACTTAGACATGCAGATACTCCAATGATGAAATCCCTCTGGCAAGAGTAACTGACAAGGCAATACTGCAAGGAAAAGACAATCATAATGACATCAGGGGGTCAGGTGACAGGAGCAAAATTTTGACCAAAGGTAAAAGTTTACATTTCCCTACTAATGAGAAATAAGATCATGGAGAACTACTTACTCTTTAAATCCAGTAGGTTGAGAGGCCATTGTTTAAATCTGCCTGAAGCAATCTCAGGAAAACAAGATCCTGAGCGTGGCACAACAGAGCCTTTGTGCCCTCAATGAAAATCGGATTCTTGAACAAATACTACCATCAGTCTCATCTCACTACCATGACATGTGGCTTTACAGAACCAAACACCCTCTCCTGAAGCCATGCAATTCAATACCCAGGTAATCTGATTCCAATTTATTTAAGCTGGAGCTAGCCCATTCTGCTGCAGGACAGTTACCAGGAGGTTGAGCCAACCTTGTCTTGTAGTATGACATGCTCATCAAGGAAATTATAGCTTATTTCCACACTATTTCCCTCACTCCTGTAATGGCTCTAAGCCCTTCTGATAAGACTGTTTTTCAGATGCTTTCTGATATAATTACCTAGCACTTTTATAAAAAATTTTCTAGCATTGACACAGAAGTGTCAAAGAATTTAAGTCACGTGAATGCGTCATCCTGAGGTAAAAATTGCTATATCCAACAGGGTCAGGCTCACAACTGACCTCTCTGTCCCACTGCTGAGTGGCATCAGAAACCCCCATTAGTATAAGCAGTGTAGGCTAGTAAAAAAGGAGTCAAAGAAAGTGCTCACTACTATGAATGTCTGGATTCAGTTAAAACACACATTCACACAAGAGCAACTCAGGAATTATCTGGAGATCGGAAAACTTACTTAATTTCCTACTGTATGACACATAAGAAATGAGGCTCATGAAAATGTATGGAGAGCCTATTTAAGATTCCTGAATACTTCAAGCATGTGAGAATAAAACCATATGAAATAGTTGTGTTAATATATGTCTAACTACAAGTACTTTAAAAATAAGGTAAGCTTTATTAGATTTTTAAATTACACTCACAGGATTATGATTTTGTTAATTTGAAATGTTTTAGGTACGTATCTACTCTGGTCATCTACAACAATGTGCATGTGTGAATGTGCCAGAATCCCAATCAGGATGCAGCTCCCTGCAAGAGGCAATAGTTGTCCTTAATGAAGGATACAATCTTTTAAGACTTACACATCAGACCCAGGCTAGAATAGAGAGACAGAAAAAATTTCAAAGAAGTCTCCTTTTAGAAAATACCCTTTAGTTGGCCAGGCCTGGTGGCTCACACCTATAATCCCAGCACTTTGAGAAGCTGAGGCAGGTGGTTCGAGACCAGCCTGGCCAACATGGTGAAACCCCGTCTCTACTAAAAATACAAAATTCACACCATAGAATACTATGCAGCCATAAAAAAGAATGAGTTCATTTCCTTTTCAGGGACATGGATGAAGTGGGAAGCCATTATTCTTGGCAAACTAACACAGGAACAGAAAACCAAACACCACATGTTCTCACTTATAAGTAAGAGTTGAACAATGAGAAGATATGGGCACAGGGAGGGGAACATCACACACCGGACCAGGGCCTGTCCAGGGATGGGGGGCAAAGGGAGGGAGGGCATAAGGACTAATACCTAATGCATGCAGGGCTTAAAACCTAGACGGTGAGTTGATAGGTGTAACAAACCACCACGGCATGTGTATACCTATGTAACAAACCTGCACGTTCTGCACATGTATCCCAGAACTTAAAGTAAAATTTAAAAAACAAAAAAACAAACAAACAAAAAACAAAAATTAGCCAGGCATGGTGGTACACACCTGTACTCCCAGCTACTCAGGAGGCTGAGGCGGGAGAATCACTTGAACCTGGGAGGTGGAGGCTGCAGTGAGCCAAGATCGTGCCACTGCATGCCAGCCTGGGCAAGAGAGAGAGACACTGTCTCAAAAGAGAAGAAAAAAAAAGAAAATACCCTTTATGTGGTTGATGACATATAAAAACACCTTGGAAGTGATTATGCTGCCTGAATCTACATGATCATATAATACTTGCAAACAGAACTGCACTTGCAAAGGAATACGATTATCATCAAGCCAGGATATAAAAATGATCCCTGACCAGTGCTATCAAAATAATAAGGAAGACAGGCTTATTATTCTATATATCCAGGGAACTGAGGGTAACAGATTATACAAGCAAAGTTAAGGAAGCCACTCCTAAAATGCTTTCACATACCACACTGTGTATGTGGCATATCTAATACCCATTTTAGATCTTACTCAATATGAACTCTGCCATTTTTATAGGTAAAAGAACAAAGTAAAAACTGATACCTTCAATGTTCTCAAGTGTCAGTACAAAGAATATGGGCTAGAAGAGTGTTAAATTACAAGCCATCTGTTCTGATAATTTACGACATGATTTCTCTAATCTCCTTCAACACTACACAACATCTCTATGGCAACACAGTGACTTCAAATGAGAGTTTGAAGGGCCAATTGTGCCTTCAGTATGTTCACAGAGCAGGAAGCTCCTCCACGAGCCAGGATCTTCTCCTTCACGGAGCACATCATCATAAAGGGACTGCATTCATTTTCTCCACTCTCTCCAGATATATGAATGGAATGATTCTGCAACTGCACTTACACCTTACTCCAAATTGGCCGTGATTCCATAACCCACAACTAATACTGTGCCTTGGCATAACTCGGTGGTTCCTAACCCTAGCTGTGCGTCTAAATTCCCAGTAGAGACCAGGCATGGCGGTTCACACCTGGAATCCCAGCACTTCAGGAGGCCAAGACAGGCAGATGGCTGGAGTCCAGGAGGTTGAGACCTGCCTGGCCTCCATGGCAAGACCCCATTTCTACAAAAAACTAGCCAGGCATAGTGGTATGCACCTGCAATCCCAGCTACTCAGGAGGCTAAGGTGGGTGGATCGCCTGAGCCCAGAAGGTGAAGGCTGCAGTAAGCCATAATCACACCACTGAACTCTAGCCTGGGTGACAGAGTGAGACGCTGTCTCAAAACAAACTACAAGTAGAGTTTTTTCAAAATACATATTCTAGGGGCCTAATCTAGAACCACTAAATCAGAATCTCTAGGGATTCTGTATTTTTAAAGGAAACTTTCCAGGTAATTATGCTAAAATCTGAGTTAAGGAACCACAGGCATAAATCACAAGCATCTACTGCACTTCTACCTGGGGACTGCTCTGGGCCGGCACTGGGGTCAGAGGTCCCAGCAACTCAAACTCACAAGTGAAGGAGCAATTATAACCCAAAGGAACCAGTTCAGAATCCAGTTCTCACAAAGTGCCATGCCAACACCAATGGGCCTCAAGAGGCTGGGACAGGATGGTCAAGTGCAGTTTTCCAAAGGAAAGGATGTTTGAGCTGAGTTAGGAAGGGAAACCAGGAAGAGGAGGGAACAGCAAACACAAAGAGGTACAGGTACAAGAGCACAAGACACACAGGCCAACAGGGGCAAGAAGTCCAAGTTTCCCAGGAGGTCCACCCAGCTACAAAGGACAGGCTGATCTGCAACTAAGAAATGTGTGTTTGAGCCAGGCGTGATAGCTCACACCTGTAATCCCAGCACTTTGGAAGGCCAAGGTGTATCACTGGAGGTCAGGAGTTCAAGACCAGCCTGGCCAACATGGTGAAACCCCATCTCTACAAAAATACAAAAATTAGCTGGGTGTGGTAGCGCATGCCTGTAATCCCAGTTACAAGGAGACTAAGGCAGGAGAATCGCTTGAACCCAGGAGGCGGAAGACAGAGTGAGTCAAAATCACACCGCTGCACTCCAGCCTGGGCGACAGAGCGAGACTCCATCTCAAAAAAAATAATAAATGTATGTTTGGGCATCACATGTGGCCTTGGTTACAAAGTGCCATCCTAGACCATGCAAACAAAAAGAGAAGCTTCAGTGGGAGAAAGGGACTAGTCAGGAAGGAGATCTGAGAATAATTCTGCACTGGTCTTCACCAAATTCCTCACCTGTAACACAAGTAAAATAGGCTGTGTACCAGTAAATGTGTGATAAATGGGAGCTAACACATGATGTCTTTTTAAGAGCATCTCAAATTTCATTTTCACCTTGAGGGCAATTTCAATTAGGTAGACTTGAGCTAGTTGATCATCGTTTATAATTTTAATTTCTACATTATTCCCCAGCACATTTTTAAAAGAGGCCAAAAGAGAGAATCTGCCTAATCATCTTGCCTCTTTAGACTATCAACTCCCACTGGACAGAGTATTATTTTTGTCTTCTCCAGCTGTATGGCACCTGGCATGTTGACGTTGTTCAAGGGATAAACAGCTCATTCATTACACAGTGTCATGTATATTAAATAATGTCCATAACGTCCTTTGAAGATGAAAACCACTTCAAGCGCTGAGTAATTCTGAGCTAGGCATTTGAAACTGGGAAACAAAGATGACAGTCCAAACATCATGAAAAGGTCACCCCCCGGTGGGAGGCACTGCACTAAGAGACTCTTGTTCTGACAGACCTCTGGTCCCTTTGCAGGCATTCTACCCAGCAGACCAACCCCAACCTGCTCTACGTGTTCTTAATGTATATAACTGGCGAGAAGGTTTCAAAACACCACAAAGAACAACAGTCCTTAGAGGCCCATTTCTTTCAGGGACTGTGCCCAAAATAAATTTCAAAGCCACACAAATTCTTCTTTCTGCGGTGTCTCTTTTTTAATTGAGTTGGAATACTCTGTATGAAGTGTCAACTCAATTCTAAAACAGGCACAATGAAAATTATTGCAACAGAGCATATGCGCTTTTATGCAAATTAATGCCGTTTCTGTTTTAGAGTCTAACAACATACTCTATGTCTCGGTCTATATGCTGGTGAGCAGAGGTGACTCCAATATTCAAGAATATAAAGCTCGGCCGGACGCGGTGGCTCACGCCTGTAATCCCAGCACTTTGGGAGGCCGAGGCGGGCAGATCAGGAAGTCAAGAGATGGAGACCATCCTGGCAAACATGGTAAAACCCTGTCTCTACTAAAAATACAAAAATAAATGAGCTGGGTGTGGTGGCGCATGCCTGTAATCCCAGCTACTCGGGAGGCTGAGGCAGGAGTATCGCTCAGGAGATGGAGGTTGCAGTGAGCCGAGGTCGTGCCACTGCACTCCAGCCTGGCGACAGAGCAAGACTCCATCTCAAAAAAAAGAGAAAAAAATATATAAAGCTCACACTAGCAGAAAAACAATGACACCGATTTTTAATGTTAATATCACTTTCAGGAGAAGCATAGCAGAAAGTTGCCTCTCCCTTCAACTTTCCCAGAATGTTTAAAAAACAATAAAAGCTAAAGCATCATCAGTTTCCACTTTTTCAGCTATGCTTTTCACTATCTCAAAAGACACCACCAGGACTGAAACAATCTACAGGGAAGCAAAGTCTCTCTCTCTCTCTTTTTTTTTTTTTTTTTGACTGCGATTTCCTGAAAAGTTAACCCAGGTTTTTCCACAAAATTTCCAAATATGCCATCAAATCACAACTGAAACCTGGTCAAATCTTATCCACAATCCCCTCCTTCAAATAGAGGTGATTTCACTTTTTCTAACACCAAAAAAAGGGAGAGGGGGAGTGGGAGTAGAAAAAACTGAGTCAAATTCCTCCATAAGAGACGCACGTCAGAGTAGGAGACACCAGCACAGGCGGATTCCACCTCCGGCAGAACCCACTGTGCGCGTGGTAACCTTGTCCCTATAGCCACCTGAGCTGGGGCAAGTTAAAAAACCTCTCTGAGTTCCATTTCCTCAGGTATAATGTTATCACTGCCTACTTTGTAAGGGGTAGGAAAATTAAGTGGCTTATACATAGTAAACACTCAATAACTGAAGCTATTTCAAAATCTGAAATGTATCACAAATTTAGCCATGACTTTTTGTTCTTTATTTTTATTTATTTATTTAAGAGACAGGGTGTCATCGCTCTGTTGCCCAGGCTAGAGTGCAGTAGCACAATCATGGCTCACTAGAGCCTCAAACTCCTGGGCTCAAGCAATCCTCCCACCTCATCCTCTTGAACAGCTGGGACTACAGGTGCACGCCACCAAGCCCAGCGAATTTTAAATTTTTGGTAGATACTGAATCTCACTATGTTGCCCAGGCTGGTCTCAAACTGCTGGGCTCAAGAGATTCTCCCACCTTGGCCTCCCAAAATGCTGGGATTACAGGCAGAAATCACCGTTTCCAGCCTCATCACTATCTAATTCCAAAACATCTCCATTAGCTCAAAAACTTTCCTCAGAATGTTTGACCTATTAGCAGTCATTCTCACTACCCCTAGTCATGACTTTTTACTCCCAGATTTTTTTTTTTTTTTGAGGCGGAGTCTCACTCTGCTGCCAGGCTGTAATGCAGTGGCGTGATCTCAGTTCACTGCACCCTCTGCCTCCCGGGTTCAAGCGCTTCTTCTGCCTCAGCCTCTCCAGTAGCTGGGACTACAGGCGCGCACCACCACGCTCAGCTAATTTTCGTATTTTTAGTAGAGACAGGGTTTCACCATGTTGGCCAGGATGGTCTCGATCTCTTGACCTCGTGATCCGCATGCTTCGGGCTCCTAAAGTGCTGGGATTACAGGTGTGAGCCACAGCGCCCGGCCTATTCCCAGTTTTCTAATATCAAAAGCCCTTCTCCATTAAAATATTAATAAGCAAATTATGATTTTTTTCTTGCTAAAATGTGTAATCATAGAAAGGGTTGCTAGAAATACAGAGGCCAAATTTTCCAGAACACAATCTAACAAGCATGAGGATGTTTATGGGCAGTACAGAACATAATATATGAAACTGAGACTGTCTCCCCAAGTCAGGGACATAATATCCATGTCATCATTTAATGTAGAAAAACACAGAACAGGCTGGGTGCAGTGGCTCATGTGTATAATCTCAAACCTTTGGGAGACTGAGGCAGGTGGATCGCTTGAGCCCAGGAGTTCAGGACCAGCCTGGGCAACATGGCGAAACCCCATCTCTACAAAAAAAGATACAAAAATTAGCTGGGTGTCGTGGCACATGCTCAAAGTCTCAGCTACTTAGGAGACTGAGGCAGGATCACTTGAGCCCAGAAGATGGAGGCTGCAGTGAGCCGAGATCATACCACTGCACTCCAGCCTGGGCAAGAACAAGACCCTGTCTCGAAAGAAAGAGAGAAAGAGAGAGACAGGGAGAGAGAGGGAGACAGGGAGAGAGAGGGAGACAGGGAGAGAGAGGGAGACAGGGAGAGAGAGGGAGACAGGGAGAGAGAGGGAGACAGGGAGAGAGAGGGAGACAGGGAGAGAGAGGGAGACAGGGAGAGAGAGGGAGAGGGAGACAGGGAGAGAGAGGGAGACACAGGGAGGGAGGCGGGGAGGGGGAGAGAAAGAGAGAGAGAAAAGAAAAATACAGAACAGCAAATGAAATCCTAAGATCTCACCCACCATTCCATGATTTCTGGGACTGAGTGCACATAAACTCAGTTCCCAGAAATCCCGCACTGAGGCAGAAACATAGCTGCTTTGAATTTACTGCAGGTGGTTTCTGGGAAGAAATATTTAGTCAATGAAGGGCAGTAAGCAACAGTCTTTCAAGTCATGACTCACAGCTTACTCCAACACATGAACTCAGCTTCTTCTCCTCGTTGTAGAATGTACTGGATCCCTGAGAAAGGTCCGCTCGACCCATCCTCCTCTACACACCCATTCTCACTGGCTCAACACTTTCCTTTTTATTTCTTCTCTTTGGCAATTTGTACATTGAGATGAAGATGACAAACTGTTTTTCCCACAACAGGTGTCCTTTTTATAAACTGTATGAAATTAATCTCCCTTTCTTTTCTGGCGACTCCTGATTTTTCAATTTTGTGCTCCGACATCACCAGAAAGTAAGCTGTTGATGGAGTCTGGCAGCTCTTTTCTTAAACATGCCCCTGGGGAACTGCAGAGCATTACTTCATCTGTTTTGTTTGGATGACTAACTGACAAGGCACTGAGCTGAACAGAAGCTGACCACTAACTGCTGATTTGAACAGTTTAAACTTGGGGGTGGAGGTTCATTTATCACCGTGGTGTGGGTTAGCATTCTCAAATTACTTTCTGCATATTCTAGGATTGAGTGAATAAGTAAAGACACGGAGGATAAAAGGAGCCAGGTTTTTCACTGTCAGAGAAGGGAATTACAAATACGGAAGAGGAAAGACTAAAATGCACCCTGTGGTACTGTATTGGAATTGGACACACTGAGTCTAAACATATGGTTTTTATCACCGAGAGGTGCAGAAAGAGATCTCAATCACGTGTGCATATGTGTAATTAATGTCTACGTGTATGCGTACATACACACACATACACGCATACACTTCTTAGCTCTGTCTACTGAGAGGCCCTAAAAGCAAGGACAACTCTGTAGCAATGAGCACGCTTAGTGCCTAGATCGTGTTTCTAAATACCATTCACTACTAAAATGAACCATTTCTCCAAGGGCTCCTTGGAGAAATGGCTGATCCCAGCCCTGGGGCAAGGAAAGCACAAGGTGCACCTGGAACAGTTTATTGTGCCAGAGAGTAAGAAAGTGCTCCAAAAAAATGATGGAGACAGGTCACAAAAGATAAAAGAGCCAGGATGAAGGGGCTCCCACTAGCCAAATCTTAGATAATTAGAGCATCAAACTAAGTGACAGCAAAGGATCATAGCTCATTGCATAAAACAGGAATTTCTGAGGCCATACTTATATAAATAAATAAGTGGAAGATAAGGAAAGCTCTTCCTTACAGTACAAAGTCAACTAAATACAAAAGGAATTACAAAGTTAGAAAAAAAAATCAACATTTTGCAACCATCATATTAATAACTGATTCAGGTGAAGATCATCAACGGATGCTACAACTAGCAAATGAAAGAAGGGAGAGGAACAGCCTCAGATTATCTCCCCACAAAATGCTAACTAATGACAAAGGGACAAATAGGGTGGAGAGACCTGCAAGTCATCACCTCAACCAAGTGATCAAAGTGCTCATCACCACAGTGGGACAGTGGATATCACATGTTCCCAGACACGATGCTCCAAAAAGGATGCAGCCCTTCTGCCAAAAATGCACAGCCTGAATTTAGTCATGAGAATCAGGCAACCCAAACTGGGAAGTAGTCTTTAAAATAACCACCATGTAATCGTCAAAACTATCAGGGTAACAAGGGAGACAGGCTGAGGAGATGTTCCAAATTCAAGGAAACCGAAGAGATACAACAAACTAAACGTAACATGGTCCTGAATGAGATCCTGGACCATAATTTTTTTAACTGCCAAAAGGACAATCCTGAGACAATTGGTAAAAAGGTGTTAAAGTTAGTGATTTAGATCATGATATCGTATCAAAACTAATTTCCTGATTATGATCACTATGTAAGAGCATGTCCTCACTCTTAGAAAATATGCACTGAACCATTTAGAGGTAAGGGACATCATCATATTTGTAACCTACTCTCAAATGGTTCAGAAACAAGGTAACATGTAAATTAGCTATATCCAGAAAGAGAAGCAGAGGAAGACAAAGCAGAAGTGGTGAAATACTTACAACTGGGGATCTGAAGCTGTTCTTGCTTCTTTGAGCATGATGAGTTCTGCCTTCTCAAAGTAAGTTTACTCCCCCCCAAAATAACTTTAGATGTAATCCACAATACATGGACCAACTAAATGACCAAAAACTACAAAGCAAAATCACAATTCAACTAAGTTAATTCAGACCTGAGCTTTGTATCACCTTTATTAGTTTAAAATAAAAGATATACTACAATAGCAGGTCAAAAGCAACCCAGGGTCTTAAAGGCCAATCCTTTTAATCCTAGAAATCTTCAAACGGAAAGAATTACATAAAAATGTAAAAGCTTGAAAGTTTTAGAAACTCCTAGGGCAAACTAGGAGGAAGTGACTTGTAAATGTTTAGAGCACAATCTACCTTCTGATTATACAGTGTCTGCCTTCAAGAGACCAGCATTTCAATCATCCTGACTGAAATATTAAAACTCCAAAGTAAACGTGGAGTCACACAGAAAAACAAAGCATATTCCCAGTGTGGAAATGATGCTAGAAAACAACAGCTCAGAAGTTTTATGTGGGCATAAACCTGAGCAAGCATCCCATAAAATCATGCCATTGACTGTGAGGGGACCACATGAGGTGTGGCTGATGAGAACGCAACCCACACACAGAGCAGCCTAGGACACGTGCCTGAGACAGTGGGAAGGAAATGACCCTGCTTCCCCTGACTAAATATCATCTACGTGCACATTTTGATGAAAAACAGCAAAAAAATGAGTGGCTGCAACGAAACAGCTATATATAGCAAAACCAGGAGTGACCACAACCATTTTATAAAACCAACCCCAAAAAAGCAGCTCAGTGGTGCCCTCCTGCCCCTCTCACTCCCCGGCCCTGTTCCTTTCCTAAGTTAGAAAGGAAGCCCTGGTAGTGTTCTAATGTGTCACACACAGCAAGGGCTGGGAAACCTCCCTCCCTGGCCAGCCTCTCCCCGCCCTTCCCGTACTCCCCGCCCCCACATTAACGGCCAGAGATTTCCTATCCAACACTTGAGTCCAAGTCCAGACAGCCAACAAAACAGAGGGCCAAGATTTCAATCAGGATTTCTCCCCAGACTGTGAGCCGGGGGAGCCTGTAAAACTCAACAGAGCCAACATGCCTCCACTGGAAAGCTGGGACTGCTAGAGTTATTTACGTAAAAGGTAACATCAGTTTTAATTAGGTGAGAAGAGGAAAGGCACAGAAACTAAATTACAGGGCCCAAACCAACATGGGAAAAATACTTGCTATAGACTGGAATCTTTCACTCAAGTTTTATTTGGTGTGAGACTTGTAAATTATAGCTTTGATCCTTAACACACGAGTATACACAAATTCAATTCTCGGGATTTTAAAATGAAAATCCAGGAGGCTGTGGGATGCTGTATAGAGGAGGGGTCATGTCTACTCTCTCCTTCCATGAGAGGGAAGGGGCATGGAGGGGGCTTTGTAATCTGCCAGCCCTGGGCTTAAATTCCAATTCACGCCCTCACAAACAGAGTCAAATGGGGCAGGCAGGTCGCTTGCCCTCCCAGAAGCAGACATCCTCATCCACAACCCAGGAATGGCATCCACCTGCTGAAGGAGGGGGAGCTGCTTCTATCCAAGGAAAAGTATATAAAACACTCTGCACAGTGCCTGGCAAAGTACAGGCCCTTGGATGGTAAAACCAGTGGTGGCAATACAGAGATAACAGTGAAGAGGAAGATTTTACCAGGTTTTCTTAGAGAACAGGATGGGACTTACAGCTCTGGGAGAAAAAGAAATATACACAGTATCTTAAATCTCATCCTATGACATTGCAAGCAGGTTACGACTTTGCAGATGTGCTTATTTTACTTTCCTATGGAGCACAATTCCAAAGGTGCTATCTCATCCCGCGTGACAGGGGTCCCGGCCTCTCTTGCTGCTCCCTGGCAGCTGCTGTTAAAGATTTAGAGGATAGCAAGGGTGTGGCAAGCATGGCCAGGGGCAGGCTGTTGCAAGGCTGCCATCCTACTTTCCAAAGCCTCCATCGTCCACTCTGCAGGTTATCAGCGAAAATCTGTGTGATTCCACCTCAATCTTGCATGCCTTTCGAAGGCTTCCAGCTCTTTGGTTCAGTGGGCAGCTTCCATCTTACAAACAGGCTGAACCTTATGAGAATTCAGACTCCAGCAGAGTTGAGGCTGGCCCTAATAAACAATACCCATGAGGTATGAGAGAAAGGCCTAACAATGAATCCTGCAAATTCTGCAATTAAACATTGGAAAAGTAATATGTATACCAACCAACTAACAAAATTTACCTACTAACAACATTCTGGCACTAAATGACTCTACAGTGAAGCCCCTGCCATGAAGAGCTGCTCTCCTATGGGCAACCCATCAGGATGCACTGATCTGAATTGGCACGTGAGTAAAAGGTACAGCCTGAAACCATCAAATTAGCACCCGTTCTCCAGGCTCCTGGACCCAAGACATATTAGGGTAAGTGCAACAAAATTTAGATGGAGGTGAAGTGACTCTTAAAAAGCGTGAAATACGGGCGCAGTGGCTCACGCCTGTAATCCCAGCACTTTGGGAGCCCAAGATGGGTGGATCATGAGGTCAGGAGTTCAAGACCAGCCTGGCCAAGATGGTGAAACCCCGTCTCTACTAAAAATACAAAAAAATTAGCTGGGCATGGTGGCGGGTGCCTGTAATCCCAGCTACTTGGGAGGCTAAGGCGGAGAACTGCTTGAACCCGGGAGGCAGAGGTTGCCGTGAGCCAAGATTGCGCCATTGCACTCCAGCCTGGGTGACAGAGCGAGACTCCATCTCAAAACAAACAAACAAACAAACAAAAAAACTGAAATACATCCTGCCCCCGTGCGATCTGGGTTTGTTTTGTTTTGTTTTGTTTTTCGAGCTAGTAATGCTCCCTTGCATGCCAGCTTTCATCACTCTGGTACTGAAAAGGGCAGTGAAGGCTGGGAAGAATTTCTCATAATCATGAATTTAAATTTTTTAAAAAGCTACCTACAAATGAGAAATCTATTTGTTTACTATTAGACTAATGAGGGATTTATTCCAGTTATTTAGATGTCAAAATATTGGGCAATTTAAACTTTAGAGATTTTATTGTGTGAAGCTAGTTAGGTGGAAATATTTATAACACTCCAGTCAAAGCATTGTTTTTCAATATTTGTGTGGTTCAGCTTCAGAATAAAAAATAGAGGAATTGTAGCTCTCGGTCCTTATCATTTAAAACTTAAGCTAATAAAGTTATCTAAAAAACAACAGAATTTTTATGCTATTCCTGCAGGCCCTGGCATATCTGTCATGCAGAACAAGGATGAACTTAAAAAGTAAACACAAATAAGAAAATGCAAAACTTTCAGAATGCAAATGCCAAAGAGTGCCCTCTCACAGGTATCAGTGGCATCCTTCAATGGCAGCAGCAAAAAAGAATCATTGTGAACTTGAAAAAGTGGATGGGTCAATGCAAGAGGAAGCAAAGCAAAATGAATAAACAATGGAGATCAATTTATACACACACTGTTTTGGCCAACATCTTAACGACTTCTCATATGCACATCATTTTCAAATCACAATCTAAACATTTCGCCTGAAAGCATTCATGTCATTTATACATGTCACTTCATATATACTAGGAAACACGAGTTCTTTGAAAATAGATTTCAAGTATTAGTCTCCGATATATTCATTCATTCTTGCACTGAAACCACCTATTCCACAGAAATCCAAAGAGGGGTATTTTATGACTTTCCAAGAGATATACCTACATACATACATACACACACACACACACACACACACAATGAAAAAACAGGCACCAACAAACCCCATTTAAAAATATTTTAGGATTATACGTGTAAATTTGAACTGTGTTTTTCTCAAGTTCATGCATAGTTTTATGGTTATGAGTCTTAAAAGTAGGTGGGGCTAACACTTCATAAATTCATTTATTAATTGTCAATACCGTGAAATAGGTAGCTGTCAATTATATACAAGAATGCCTAAGAACAGAGGGCAAATGACCTCCTATAGTTACTCATGTAGGAACGAAGCCCTCCAGATGAAACTAAACTTCTTCTTTCGCACCAGGAACTGTGAGGCGCTGAAGATCATCCTGCATGGGCCACTTGTCATCTTCAATCTGGACAGCAGCACAAATCACGGGAGTGGGAAATTTTGAAGCAGCAAAAATGGTAACTGTCTATAGCTAAAGATTATTGTCTTTTAAGTCAGATTTGACTTATACACCAGATGGATTTCCAAATTAACACATATTACAGAATCCCAGGAAAGAATCTTTATTTCCCCCTATCTATCTTTACCATTACCCTAGATCACCCCCGGGCAATTATAAGAAGCTAGGTCCTACATAGCAAAGTATGTACACAAGTATTACTATCTTTCAAATCGATATAAAATCTTTCCAAATTAACTCAATTTTGTTCAAGTTTACTTAGGAGAATAATTACTTATATGAGCTTTGGCTTTTGTTGGTATCATTGGTTCTATCTGCATTTCCTCGATTACGAGTGAGGCTGAATATGTATTTTTTGGCCATTCATACTTCTTTTAATTGTTTGCCTATTTTCTTTCTAGATAATGTCTTGTCTTAATTGATTTGAGGGAACCCTTTACTAATTACATATATATAATCCTTTGATTTGTAATAGTTTTTCTCCCAGTTTATTATTGCCCTTTTTTTAATGTCACATTTTAAAATAACATATACAGTTAAACTGTGTGTGTGTGTGTGTTGTGTGCATGTGTGTAAAGGTCTGTGAATTTTAACACATGTAACTGCCACAACCAGAACAAATCAGTTCCCCATCCTTCACCTGCCTCCTGCCCCCTTGTAGCCATACTCCCCCACCCCCTAACTCCTAGCAATCAATGCCCATCTGTTTTCTGTCACTACGGTTCTGTCTTTTTGCCAGTGTCATATAAAGGAACTCATACAGCATGCAGCATTTTGAGACTGTCTTCTTTCACTCAACATTAATGGAATGGCTGTACTATAGTTTGTGATCTATTCACACCTACACAGTTTCAATGCTAACAACAACAGACAGACAGCAAGGGGCCCCTTGGCCTTCCCTGCAGTAAGCCAGTAATGGAGCAGCACCAGCTCCCCCTCCTTTCAGGAAAGGGGTCCACAGAGCAGCCAGGACAAATCTGCTGCCACTCACTGAAATCCCTCCCCAAGAAAAACCTCCTGCAATTCATCCCTGTCCATAGCAGGGCTACAGACTGTGAGAAAACAAGCCTGATCAACTCACGTGGACACCACAAAATCAAAGTACCCTAGACCTAGAATCCAGTCTTTGTGTTGAGTAAGTTTTCATGAAAGCTTTCTCTGTCAGTGTAACTGCTAAAATGCACTCATTGATGACAAAGCCCAAATAGGAAGATGCCTCCAAAACACCAGCTCTAGACTACTCTACAATCCTCCCCCATCAGACAAGAGTAGACATGTGGCTAATGAAAAGAGCCAGTAATCTAAAACTCAAGTATGTTCATCACCAAAACGAGGTTTTACATTTCCACAGCCCCTCTGCCATCAAATGGCACAGGGAGAAATCTCAGAGGTCAATGCCCTCTGCCCCCCGCTCGTAGCCTCACTCTGGTTTGCTCTCTCTTTTCCCACATACAACCTTTCCCGGGGGGCAGGTGATTAGTAATTTGGGTTTCAAGGGGCTTCCTTATGTGGAGAGGGGACAGAAAAGAGGAAATTAAGGTAACAACACAACTATTCAGTAAGCAAATTAAGTGTTTCCATGAGTGAATGAGAAGCGAAAATGAATGTTTATGCACTTGTTAACCATTAAACATGAGAGCAAGATTCCCCATAAGCAAGACTGTCTGCACAGAAGGCTCAGTAACATCAAAAAGCTGGGAGTCCTCACTGGACAGTCTATCCAGGTATCTCTCTTTGAGATTTACGAACTAGCAGGGAGCTGGGCACCTTGGCAGTGAGAGCAAAATCCTGTTCTGCGGGCACAGGGGGAGGAGACCAGGGGTCCAGCAGGAAGCCAGCAGCACATGCAGGGCCCCGCAAGCCTCTGACCACTCCTCTATGCTCCCTTCCCCTCAGTTCAGAGGCACAGCAATAGGAATTCCCAGAACAGCTCCGGCTGAGTAACAGCAGCCAGAATTCCCAAGTGCAAGGGTCACTGGGAAGTCTCCCTGTTCATTCCCTCTCCCAGTGGCCCACTGAACAGCGCGTCAGCAGAACTGGAATAGGACGAAGAGAACCCTGTGGATGCACATCGAACCCGCTTACCCCTTGCTCCAGCTGGGGACCCAGCCTGGTCCCTGCAGCCCATTCATTAAAATGAGGCTGAGAAGATTCAAAAGACAGCATCTCCATCCACCAGGCCAACCACACCATCACCCTTGTCAGTTTGGCCAAGTCTACGCAGCTGAGTACTTGGAGGAAATGGGAGGATGAGGTCAGAGCACGCACTTTCCACCAGAATACACTGGGATTCTCCCGCAAATCCAAGTCTTCACTGTCCAGGGAGTCGCTACTATTTCCTGCCAGTGGCGCTGTTAAAATTTTGTCAAGACAATGCACTTAAGGAAATAAAAGCCAATTCATTATAGAATTGAGGAGGAATGGGGGCGGGGTGTTATCACTGCTTTTTGTAGTAAAACACAGCTCATCCCTATCAATATCAGTGAGTTTACTAGGCAGTAAAGTGTGGCTATTGATTAAGAATTAGACTTTTCTCTGGAATTCTGCCAAGGTTATGAGATTAAAATTTTATTTTCTCGATAGTCAAGTAAATAAACAAAGTAAATATTGAATACAGCTGACTTAGATTATGACAGCTTCAAACACATCTTTCACCTGCAGTTCAGAACAAATCTCAACTTTATCGTAACATTTAAAAGGTCAAAAAAGGCCACTAAAATTACATATTTCTAGGGTAATATTTAGGAAACATATGTAAACCACATGCTTCATTTTGAACACCACCACCGGCTTCATTTAAATCTGGTTAATCATTTAAATGGTGGAAATGGCTTCTTTAAATTTTCATTTGAATCTTAAATAGTTCAATTGCAAAGGGAAAAAATACAATATCCCACATCAATATGTCGGTTTACAAGGTCTCAATGAAAAGCTTCTTTCAGTGATGACTTTACTGCACTTCTTTGATTCCTCGAAAGTCACTTACAGGAATTTTAGAAATCTCCTTGCTTTCCTCTAAAACTGACTGTGCCACCTAAAAAGGAGAAACCAACATTCACTATCAAATTACATTTCCTTCAGTTTCCGTTTTTGAAATATTGAGGGTAACAAGGACCCACTTTGTAATACAATCATTATTGGTGCTCACAAGGACCAAAGCTGCCAGGCTTCTCAATACCAACAGAAGTAGCACAGCCCGCCCCAGGCCAACTACCTAAGCGGCATTCAAGGCATAAATATGAAGAAAAGCTTCTCTCAATACTCCACAAGGAAACCGTCATATCAAAATATATAAAAGTATGTGTGCTTCTCCCTAATAGACTTGATTTTCTTCACCTGTTCCCTGGAAAGACAGGGGCTGCAGGAGGAGTCCAGAGTAAGATTTAATAATGAAAGAAACCAAGCACGACAGGACGTGATGCTTCAGAATAACCACAAACCTTTATTCTCCAGATATTCATTTAACGCCAACCTAAAGCGTGCCAGGCAGGTTAAAAATACTGCATTTATGTAAGCACCTCCACCACACACACACGCTCTCGCAAGGTTAAACAGGGAGCTCTGAAAGAATGATTTATTGCCACGAGAACAGAGCCCCAAAATAGATTGGCAATAAAAATGATTGGTCCCAGTGGGGTTGAGAACTAATGTAAGCAACGTCCTGGCTATGAGAAGCGACCAGGAAAGAGCACCAGGGACCAGGGCCCTGACTCTAACTCTACCCAAGTTCCACTCTGAGGGGCAAGTCATGAAACCTCCCTAAGGCTGATTCCTCATCTGTAAAATAAAATTAAAACAAGGCTAGCTCATTTTTGTGGTGTCTTTTTTTTTTCTTTTTGCTCTTGCATTGAAATTGGTTTTACTGTGCTGAGCTCTGTGCAAAGGAGAAAAGTGAAGTTCGAAATTCACTAACACCTGCAGAAAATCTCTTACTGCTCTTTAACACACAAGCACCAGGACTTGACTCACATTATTACAACTCAATCCACTTGAACACTAATTGGCCTGCCTGCTTCATGCCAGGTCTATAAATAGGTGATCAAAATGATCGTCAAAATGAATAGGGAGTGCCAAGGTCCTGAGCAGAGAACGGAATGACAGCAAAGGAAATGAGACCTTGGGTGAGGTGAACCCTGGGTGGACGCTCAGCAGAGGAGAAGGGCACCAGGGCTCTGGAGCCCTGAACTACCCAAAGAAAAGCAGAGAACAATGATTAGGCACTGAGGACTCAGAGAAAGCCAGAGTCCACAGGGAAAGGGGAACAGCCCCAAGGTCATCTCCCGGACCCCTCTCCAGGGCAGCAGTCCTGTCCCCTGAGCCCAACTCCAAACCCTGCCAGGTGACAGCACCTTTATGTGAGCACTTCCAGTAATGGAGAAATCACAGGACTGTTCACTCTATTTCTGAACTTCCCTTAATTGTTTAAAAGTTCTATTAAAGTCTTCTCTTTCTTTCATCCAACCACTGGTATTAGTTTTCAATCTGTGGCTACAAAGACAAAGCCGAATGCGGGCAACAAGAACGAATTTAAAAAAAGAAAGAAAATCAGGCAGCCATGCAAACAGAGTTTCAGGGCTGAGAAAGGAAAGGCAACCAATGGAAAGCCTTTGTCTAAGTCAGGTTGGCACTTTTAGTACCAGGCGCAAAAACACACCCTGATCTGTCCTCCCCAGTCAATGAGAACCTATTTTCCCATGTTTCTGAGTCTTAGAAAAGAAAGCCAGATTTCTGATGGATTTGACTGCTCCATTCTCCTCAGCTTCCTTGCCTGGTCAGCCCTGACTGTTCAAACCCCACCCCCACACCGACCTATCCAACAGAATGACCCCTCTCTGCCCCCTGCTAGACATCGTTGGCCTAGATGCTAGAGCCAAGATCTAGGTCAGGGACTCAGAGCTGCCCAAAGGAGCTTTCACTTTTAAAAAGACGTTCCAGGCTATCCCTGGAATGGGACGCTGCATCTGATACCTACTTAAGTTCTGCCCTGGCTCCTGATTCTAAGTGAAACAACTAAAAAGTTAAGTTTGTCATTTTGGAGGGCAGAAGAAAGGAACAAGCCAGTGAGACATTACCTGGTTCTGACCCAAACGGAACATGAACAGGAGCCCTGGCGGCGGGGGCAGCACAGGCCTAAGCAAAGCCAAGAGCAGACGACAACTCCTGGAGAGAGCCACGCCAACAGGCAGCAAATCTTCGGTGTCTTTTAGGGAGGGCTCTTAGCGGCAGCAGAAGTGATTTTTGTACTATGCATAATAGAGATGTAAAAAAGCCTGGTCTCACAAACACCAAAAAATCCATCTCCAACGCAGAAGAGCCTTTCTAACAGAGAGGAGCTGAATTCTGCACAGAATCTATTATTCTGTGACAGGTGGTAGAGAGAAAGCTAGACTTAGCTTCAGGGCATGAAGGGAATACGTCCCAGTTCTGCTATTAAGAGGTAAGACGGGGCTGCTCTATCTGGCCAGTCGCACCAAAAAAAAAAAGGGGGGGGCGTAGCTTTCTTTAGAAGGAGCTCATGTTTTCCTAAACCTTTGCTTTCTGCAGGCACTTCTCAAGGAGAGTGAGCACTGGGGAGTAGATTAACCCCAAGCTAACACTGGACAGTCGGCTGTGTCACTCCCAGCCACAACCAATCTGCTAAAATGAATCAAAAATAACCCCGCCTAGCAAAGATCAAGACAACCAAGAGAAGACAGTACTAAACCAGGTATCTACCAGCACTGCTAACTTCTGCCTCTCACCATCGCCCTCCCGCTGCAATTGCTCCTCGTGACCCGGATTGGGGAACTGATCTCACCGAATCTGGGGAGGTGATTTTCAAAGAGGCCACGGAAAAGCGTGAACCGCCGACCTCCCGCGCGTCCCCCAGCGCAGGGCCGCTCCCCCGGCCCGTCGGTGTCCCCAGCCCGGCCGTCCTCCCCGAGGCCGCCACCAGCACCCCCGCCCGCCTCTCCAGGCCCGGACCTGGCCCGCCCTCCTCCGCTCTCCAACCCGGAGTCTGCATCCTCCCTGCCCCGTGCCCGGCCCGCTAAGGACTGCGCTCTGGGCTGCGGGCCCCGAGGCCGCCGCCGCCGCCTCCTCCTCCTCCTGCTGCTGCTCAGCCGACGCGCGAGCAGACCGGACTGGGCGCGGGGACGCGGGACGCGGGGACGCGGGTCCGGCTCGCGCGGGATCTGGGCCGGAGCGGGAGGAGGCGCCGCCGCTGGGGTACCGGGGACGCCCTGTCACGCCCCCTGCGCAGCAAACCCGGTGCCCCTCCCGCGGACCGGTCGCCACCCGCGCCTCTCCCGCGGCCACCCCCTCTGCGCCGGGGTGGACTCGGGGCCACCTGGCACTGCCTCCACCTCCACGCCACCCACACAGTGCCCCGCGAGCCCCAGCCCCGCGCCGCCCCCCCGGGGCCACGTTCCCAGCTGACCCTCCCGGGTCGTCCCCGGAGACAATGGCTCACCGCGCCTCCCGGTCCTCCGAGCTTCAGCTCGGCCACCGTCCCCACTCCCTGGGCAGTGAGTGCCGTGACTGCCCCGTTTCACAGAAGTGTAGACCAAGGCCGGGGAGATGACAGGCTAGAGGGCCAAGCAAAGAAACCCGGCTGCTAATGGGGTCGAGGAGGGTCCAGATACAAATCAGCCAGAGACAGGCACAGATCAAAGACCAATTTCCCGTCCCGGACCGGCCCCGGCTCAGTCCGCTCGGCCTCCGGGGTAAGAGCCTCCGCCCACGCCATCTCCGCCGCCGCCTCCTCGGTCCTCCAGCGAAAGAGACAAAGAGCCGGCGCCCCAACCCGCGAAGCCGCGGCTGCCGGGAGCAGCAGACCGGGGGATTCTGCTCTAAAACGAAGGGCGGGCGCAGGGAGGGCGAGGTGGTGGCATTCGGGCCAAGCTGCCGCGCGCCCGGCTGCGCGGGCAGCGGGACACGCGGATGTGAGGCGGGCAGCCCCGGCGCATGGAAGCAGTGGTCCCAGGCGAGAGCGTGCGGGCCCCGACGGACGGACGGGCGGGCACCAGCGCGCGGTGGCCGGAGCTCGGCAGCTCCGCGGCGGGTCGGCCGAGCGCTTGGGGCAGCGCCGCTGGGCGGGCCGGCCGCAGTTGCACTCACCGGATCGGAAGAAGGCCGCGATGTCGGCCAGGTCCTTGGCCGCCTCCTCTGCCCCCTCGCCGGCACCGCCCCCGCAGCCCGAGCCAGCCGCGCTGGCCGCCGCGGCGGGGCCGGAGGACGCGGCGGGGGCGGCGGCGCCGCCGCTGCTGCCGCTCATGGCTGCGGCGGCGCCCGCGGCCGCGCCCGCCTCGGGCCCCGCGCCCCTAGCGCCGCGTGCCGCCCGCTCCGCGCCGGGCCTGGCGGCGCCGAGCACCCAGCTGCCCGCGCCCGGCGCGCGGACGCAGAGCCCCGGGGCGGCGGGGGGCGGCGGCGGCGGCTCGGCCCAAGGAGCGCGCCCACATAGACGAGGACTCCGCCCGGTAGCCGCGAGCTGGCCGAGGGGCGGAGGCGCGGAGCCACGGCCTCCCGGGCGCCGGCCGGAGCGCGGGCAGCAGCACGCGCCTCCCGGACACGCAGTCGCGAGGGCGGGGGCCCGTGGCCGGCGAGAGCTCCGGGATCACGGGCGCCGGCGGCTGCCGCGAGCCTCCATCTTGATTTCAATGGGGAAGGAAGGAGGGGGGAGGGGGAAATCACGGCCGAGGGAACCCGGGTGAAAGGAAAAGGGAGAACAGGGAACGGAGAGGAAGGAAAAAAAAGAGGGGCTTCGGTAATTTCCGGCGAACTTCGTCAAGGGCCGAGCCTGGGCTCGGCGGTGGGCGGAGCCTGGGGGAGGGGCGGGGCCGCGTTGGGCGGATGGGCTCCCGCAGGGCCGGCGGGGAGGCTGCAGGAACGTTCGGTTTGGTTCGGTCTGCTTCCCCGGGGCAGCTCCAAGCCTTGGAAGGCGCAGGAAAGCTCTGACCAGCCGGGGCGGACCTTCCCAGGCCCGGCATTGCGCCCCCAACCGGGGCGCTGGCTCCTGCACCGGTGCGCGGTCCCCTGAGCGCCGAGGCGTTTCGTCGTCTAGCCCGCAAGGCGGGGTGACGCGGGCCGGGGCGGGTGCCTCCCTAGTGGGCTCAGCGCTGGCCCTGGCTCGGGGAGGCGGCTTCTTAATAGTTGTTGAGTGAACATAGAGGGCCCGAAAACAGGTTATCTGCTCCAGTCCCGGAGGCCACGGTACTCCTAAGGGTACAAAGCTCTCCTGTAAAATGGGATTCCTCTCGGTGTATCCCCGTCTCCCAGGGGACTTTCGGCTGCTGAACCTCGGGTTCACGGTTTCTCAGTCCTTACTCCGCCAGAATGAATGGGGAAGACGACGGGGTCTGGGGAGGCCAAAAGAAATGTTCCTTTGCGGAAGATCCATGTCAAATCAGCGCTGGACGAATATTCTAGTTCAAAACGCCTATGCCCCGGCTACGAGGAGAGTGAAAGGATCCAGTGCCGGGGGAAACAGGCAGAAGCAAGAGAGATGAAAAACAACTGGGTGATGAAACCACCACACGAGTATACTGGAAATAGACAAATGTAAATGGTGGATGGTGGCCATCAAATCTTCACTGCTGGAGTGGAGGTTACAGCCAGGAAGAGGCTAGAGTGATCCTTGTGGTACAGGGTTAGAGTTGGAGACATCGGTATGGACTCATGTTTGGGGTCTACATCTATATTATATATTCATAATGTATATAATGGGTCTGTACAGAGATTTGTAGATAAAGGGTCGTACACATACTTGTATCTCTTTGCTTTGTCAGCTGAGTGGGCCTAGACACAACACTCTGTAGCGACGAATACACCTAGCGCTCTGATCTTGCTTCTAACACCATTCTCCAATAAAAGGAGCCAGAGCTCCTTGAGGAAATGACTGATTCTAGGACTGGGACGGGAAATATTCAAGGTGTGCCTGGAGCACCTTGTGCCAAAAGGTAGGTAATTTGCTCCCCCCATGAAAAAAATTTTTTAATTGACATCAGCAGTGGTGGGGGTACCTCAAAGGGACACAGGAGCTAATTGAAAGCGCTCGCAGTGGCCAAAGCTGAAACGATTTGAGCAAGAAAATAAAGCAGAATGTGATTATAACCAAAAGTATAAAATAAATTATCCATGAGTCCATAGTGATGAAAATAAATGATTAAGCAAATGAGTGGGATTAAGTAATATATAATATAGTATTTTTAAAATTAAGTAAATCAATGGGATTAAGTAAATACATTGGGAACAATTCTAAATAATTTATGTAGATACTGTGCCCTCCATGAAATGGAGGAGCCCTCTCCTAAACTGTGGCCTGCACATAGTAACTTCCTTCCAAAGAATACAAAATGGAAAGGAGGGGCAAAAGAGTAAGTTTACAGTGGAGAAATGTGACAAATACTACCTCAGCCAGGTGATCAAGGTGAACAGCAGAAGCAAGAAGGCGTGTTGATACTATGTACCCTTGATATGATGTGATGAGACCAGCATTTTACCTTTGTGGTCTTCCTCTCGAAAACCCATAACTCCGATCCAATCATGTGAACAACAGTAGATGAATCCCAGCTGAGGGACATTCTAGAAACAAACCAGGCCAGTACTCCCCCAAACTGCCCAGGTCATCCAAAATAAGGAAAGTCTGTATAATTGTCACAGCCAAGAGGAGCCTGAGGAGACAGGATGACTAAATGGAATATAGTGTTCTTGATGGGATCCTGGAACCACAAAAGAACATTAGGTAAAAACTAAGAAAATCTGAAAAACATATGGACTTTAATCAATAGTGATAAACCAACATTGCTTCTTTAATTGTGAGAAATGTACCATATGAGTAAAAGATGCTAATAATAAAAGAAACTTGGTGTGGGGTATATGAGAACTCTGTACTGTCTTCACAAATTTTCTGTAAATGTCAATCTATCCTAAAATAAAAGTTTATTTTAAAAGTTACTGAAGAATTGCATGGGCAGTGTATCCCAAAAAATAATGCAGTAGGTCCAAAATTCACAGGCCATCAGCTCACATGTGCTGACAACATTCCTTTGATTTTTCCCCTCAGTTAATTTGAGTCTCCAGCTCCCACTGGCCCTATGGCAGAAAGCTTAGTTTTAGTTTAGGGAAAACTCAATCTCTTGGGGTTTTCTTTGTCAATTAGATGTTCTTCCCTCCCCCTATCTTCTCCCCAAGATTGTAGCCAAGCTCTCAAGGCTTTCGCTCCAGGTGGCAACAGAGAGGTACCTGGTCCTTGATCATCATGGATTTATGCTGGCATGGGTGTATAGCTGTGTCCCTCCACCCTGGCATCCTGCCTGGATTGCAGGAATTGCTCAGGCCTTGCCTTCTGCTGTTACTTCTCTCCCAACCATGGGAACTCCAGAGGTCAGCTGGCAGTCAGTGCCACTCCTGAGCTATTCCCAGCCACCCAGGGAAATAATCAGCTGCTCACTGGAGTGCTCAGACCTCCCCACAACCACCAGCAAGGTTCCCTTCCCAGCCAGCCTCAGAAAACAAGACTAGGGCCAGGCATGGTGGCTCCCGCCTGTAATCCCAGCACTTTGGGAGGCCAAGGCGGGCAGATCACGAGGTCAGGAGATGGAGACTTCCCGGCCAACATGGTGTCTCTACTAAAAATAGAAAAATTAGCTGGGTGTAGTGGCGCGTGCCTGTAATCCCAGCTACTTGGGAGGCTGAGGCAGGAGAATCGCTTGAACTCGGGAGGCGGAGGTTGCAGTGAGCCGAGATCGCACCACTGCACTCCAGCCTGCAGACAGAGCAAGACTCCGTCTCAAAAAAAAAAAAAAATTGGGCAGGCGTGGTGGCGGACGCCTGCAGTCCCAGCACTTTGGGAGGCGGAGGCGGGCAGATCATGAGGTCAGGAGATTGAGACCTTCCTGGCTAACACGGTGAAACCTCGTCTCTACTAAAAAATACAAAAAATTAGCCGGGCCTGGTGGTGGGCGCCTGTAGTCCCAGCTGCTCCGGAGGCTGAGGCAGGAGAATGGCGTGAACCCGGGAGGCAGAGCTTGCAGTGAGCCAAGATCTCGCCACTGCTCTCCAGCCTGGGCAACAGAGCGAGACTCCGTCTCAAAAAGGAAAAAAAGAAAGAAAGAAAACTAGACTAAGATCTGTGCTCTCCAATCCCGCAAGCCTATCTGGGTACAAGCTCTTTTCTCAGAGGCTCATTAGGGTTTGACACTATCCATCTCCTTTCCCCCAAATTGAAGAATATTTATCTCATCTCCAGAAAGAAAATCTCACTCCAGTTTCGTCATGCTTTCTTCCAAATCTGTTGGTTTTTTTGACATAAAGTTTGTGTTCCAGTGGAAACTCAGCTCCTAATATTCAACAATTTTTCCCCCCAATTATTCCTTCTGCCATGGATTCCAAAGTGTCTCTTAAAATTCAGAAACCAAGTGCCAACTTATTTTTTTCTCTTTGCATCCATCCCATTATAACCCTACCGTGTGGATAGTGAATACAGAGCTCCTCTCTGCTGCCAAAATGGTGGAGAAAGGTCGAGAATTTGAAAAAGTCAAAACTGCTTAGGAGAGAGGGGCAGACTGGATGAAATGCAGCCACAGAAAGATTGGCAATACCTTAGTGGTGGTGCCTGGGAAGTGACAACTGGAAAAGCCTGACTTGTGTTGGAGAATTCTTGGGTGGAGGCAAGTTCTGGGGATGGGAGTTGGCCTGAAAGGGAATGTGGCTGAGTGGTAATGACGGCTAAGGGTGTTGGGAATCGCCATGTCTGGGGAATGGTGTGGATTTGGGCAAAATGAGCTCTCTAGGGTTGGGACTCAGATATTGACCAATTCTGTCTCTGGGAGAGTCAGTTCCAAGAACACCATATAGAAGATTTGTGTCTGAATGTGGGACTTGCTTGCAGGCTCACCCAGATTGCAGTAAGAGAAAGAGGCTGCACACAGGTTTTTCCCTTCTGCTATCTGAGCATGTGGAGGGAGGATCTAAACAGGGTTTCGTGACAGCTGCTGTTGATCCTGCACAACCTTCAAAATTCAGCTCAAATTTCATCGCCTCTGGTGAACCTCTGAAGCCCTATTCACAGGCATGGGGCCTCGAGAATTGTCAGCTGGTCATCAGGGTGGATTGGTAAAGAGTCTTTTGGGCTCTTCCCACCAGTGGTTTTTCCACTCATTGGAATAGCTCTGAATATACAAATCAAGCAGAGGACTGGGTGAGAGGTAGAAGAGGGAATTAGGAGGAATGTGCCTAGGAAAGAACCAGGGGATGGAATTTGGGAGCATTTGAGGTGTGTGTGTGTGCATGCGTGTATGTGCGTGTGTGTGTGTGTACACATGCTTTTGCTTCCGAAGATGTTGGGTTGGAATTGATGAAGATCTTGATCTGGTAGCAGGAAAACCCAGCAATTCAGGGGAAAAAAAGATAAAGGTAGATTTGGCTTTGAAGTGAGCTGAAATTTGGAAGTTGCGAGGAAGGTTTTATTATTACTAGTATATAAATGAGAGATGTATAGGAGAAGTGACAATATCTGTATTTGCTGCCTTGGCTTCCAATTGATCCATTTTCCAGGCTTGTTGCTTAAAAACAGCTGACTTGTTGTTCTTGGCCAGTAATTCAAAGAATTCCAAATTGAGCCTCTAGCCTGAAATCTGCAGAATCTGAAATTCTACCTGGTAAGATTCATTCATTCTGATCCTGGCCAACTGTTGGTCTTCCAGATTTCTCTTTAAAGGATAAATACTCCTGGGAATGCTAACACCTTAAGCCTTTATCACTTAATACCTCATAGAGAAGATTAGTGGATTAGCCGAGAATTGGTCCAAAGTAATGAGGGATAAAAGAAAGAAAAGAGTGATGGAAGGCACCAATAAAAAAAGTACTGGTGGGGCACAGTGGCTCATGCCTATAATCTCAACACTTTGAGAGGGCAAGAGGATAGCTTGAGGCCAGGAGTTCAAGGCTGCAGTGAGCTCTGATTGAACCATTGCACTTCAGCTAGGGTGACAGAGTGAGACCCCATCTCAAAAAAAAAAAAAAAAAAAAAAGCAAAAAGCACTGACTTTGCTTGTGCTTAGAGCTGGTCTTACTGCTTCTGTCTAGTGTAGAACCTGAGCAAGGTCTTCCCTAGTGCATTTGCAACAGTAATGAGGGTTTTTATATTTGAGGTTCACTGATTACTTACTGAAGGGCTCCCATTGCATAGAGGAAGCCATCTAAAGACTCTATGTCCAGTTTTAGACTGTTCTAGAAGCCTTGATTTATTCATGCTGTAAACATGTTCTGAGCCCCTACTATATGGAAGATGCTCTTTTAAGCACTAGTGAACAAAACCAGCCAACATTCTTGCCCTCATAGAACTTACTTTGTCATAGGGTGGGATGGGTATGACAGACAATAAGCAAATAAGTAAAATGCATCGTGGCCAAATGACAATAAGTGCAATGGAGAAGAATAAGACAGGAAAAGGGGTGAAGTCTGAGGGACGAAGCAGTGCAACATTTGATGCAACATTTGAGCAAAGATCGGAAAGAGATAAGACAATGAGGGTGTACATCTGTGCCAAGCATGGTGGCTCACGCCTGTAATCCCAGCACTTTGGGAGGCCGAGGCAGGTGGATCACCAGAGGTCAGGAGTCCGAGACCAGCCTGGCTAACATGGTGAAACTCCATCCTTACTAAAAATACAAAAATTAGCCGGGTGTGGTGGGACGTGTTTGTAATCCCAGCTACTTGGGAGGCTGAGGCAGGAGAATTGCTTAAACCTGGGAAGTGGAGGTTGCAGTGGGCCGAGATCATGCCACTGTAGTCCAGCCTGGGCAACAGAGCAAGACTCTGTCTCAAAAAAAAAAAAAAAGTGTACATCTAGGGGAAGAGGACTTAAGGGAGGTGAAACAGCAAATGCAAAGGCCCTGAGCAGGAGCATGCGTTGCTGCTATTTGGAGAATATAGGGGATGCCACTGTAGCTTGGGGAGTTTGGGTGTGGGGGATGAACAGTGGATCTGGTTGGTGAGGTACAGGAATCTCAGCAGGTGCTCTGTAAGGACTCTGCCTTTTCAAAAGAATGTGGTTGCAGATGTGCATTGTTGTATGGGAAGATTCTAAGTGATTTTAGGTTGAAAGTAGATTATGTGGACTCATTAGAATGTTTGGGGATAAAGCAGAAGTTTGTAAAAAGTTTTGTAAAAGATGGCGATGGGGCTTTCTCTAGAAACCAGCTACTGTCATCTCCCAGGGGAGAAGTCTTGGTAAGATGCTCAAGAACCACCACACGAAGTGATGGGACCCCTGCCCAGGGCTGGGAGAGCAGGGATACCCCCTGCGGAGGTAACACCAAGGCAGTGGGAATTGGCCCCATCATTGCTGATCACCCCGCAGCCAACCCAACTGGGTCTGCAACCACACCCCAGAGGACTTCTTCCCTCACAAGGTGAGGGGACCTGTCCACGGACCTCCCTCCTCCTGCCACCACCCTGCCAGGTCTCAGGGACCAAGAGAAGAGAATGCAGGCACAGCTCGAAAATCACTTCTTAGAAAGCACCTCCTCTCCAGCCTATTTTTGCTTTCTGTTTATTTATCCTCTGGCCTCAGGGCAAAATCATGGCTGCAAAAAGCAACAAAGAAACCCGGTGAGTGGATTGGATTTGTTTTCAAAACCAGTGCAGTTAACTGCCTTCTTCTAGAGACACAAGGGTAGATATTGTCATGGAGGGAAAAGAAGCCCCAAGAAGAAGCGGTTTTCAGTCCCAGCTCTGACACCAACTAGCTATGTGATCCTGGGCAAGTGAACTGGAACTAGAGAAGTGAATCTTGCCTGTCTGGCCCCTACCTTCAGGAAAGCCAAGTTCCCAAAGAAAATCACACTTGCAGTCATTAGTTATATCACATAACTCTCATCTGCCTCCTCCTCCATCCCTGCCTCCCTTCATCAAGAGGTAAGAAAGCACCTCAAGACTGAACTCAACACTGAAAGGAGTGGAGCAACTGGGCAGCAGGGGAAGTGTGGGGGTGGTGAGAATGGGCATGGGGAGCAGGGAGACGGGGCACTGCCCTTGTTCTAACCTGGGTATTAGTCCAGTCTCACACTGCTGTGAAGAAATATCCTAGACTGGGTAATTTATAAAGGAAAGAGGTTTAATTGACTCAAAGTTCCACAGGGCTGGGGAGGCCTCAGGAAACTTACAATCATGGCAGAAGGGGAAGCAAACATGTCCTTCTTCACAAGGCAGTAGGAGAGAGAAGAATGAGAGCCAAGAGAAGGGGGAAGCACCTTATAAAATCATCAGATCTCGTGAGAACTTACTATCAAGAGAATAGCATGGGGGAAACCACCCCCTTGATTCAATTACCTCCCACTAGTTTCCTCCCATCAGAGGTAGGAATTATGGGAACTGCAATTCAAGATGAGATCTGGGTGGGGACACAGCCAAACTATATCAGTACCCATCCCCTTTGCTTACCTCCTTCTAATCACCTCCCTTTTTCTGAGATCATCTGGGGGTTCTATAGCTATAAGCACCTCACTGGAAAGGAGATCAGTTCCGGGGAATGGTTCCAGGCCACAGACTCTTACTGAACAAATGGCTGTGGCTTCAGAGCAGAGTTGGGGAGAGGGCAGAGAGCTCCTCCTCACATCCTGGGACAGAGTTCATGTAGCTCACAGTTGGCAGGGTGGAGACAGCTAGTGAGCCATCACCTTTGCTTCTCAAGGATAGCCCATGGGCCAGCTGAGGGCAAGCTGGGAAGGGGGAGTCATGGACCAAGAGCAACTTAAAGGGGGCAATGAATGTGACCATGACCAACCGTTTGGATAGCCCTGCTCCTAGCCCTGATTGCCTTGCACACTGTTGATTTGCCAAATTTCAGCATCACTTGAATTCTTTACTTTTCTGTGTTTCTATAAATACAATTAAAGATTCTTTAAAGTGCAATGGGCATATCTAGGAGTAATTGCAGGGATTAATACCTGCCCCCACTCTATGCATCACAACCCTCCCTGCACCCCCACTCTCTCCCTCTCCCAAAAACACCACTAGCTGCACTTCTATCTCTGGACAAGCAAGGTGACCTCAGCTAGCCTGAGGCAACTGTGGGGCTAAGCTAAGAATGCCACTCAGGTCTTGAGTGAGGCACCATGCAAAGTCAGATCAGGGAAGAAAGGTGCCTAGGCCCCTGTCCTTGTACTCTGCTCCCTGCTGGACCCTGGGGAGGGTCCCTGAGGGGTCACGCTAGAGAAAGCCATGCTTATGGGGCTCGTGGAGGGGCAGCAGTGGCACATCTGGATGGCTGCCCATAGCACAGTCTTAACTGGAACCCAGGAGCATGTACAGGTGCTCAGTCCCTTCCTTATATTCCTAAAATCCAAAAGTTCTCAAAACCAACATTTTTTGTAACACTTTCGGTGTCAAAAACTGACAATATCACCTGAGGTCATATACACTTTATCCCATTTAGGTTGAATCATAGTATTTTTGCAGCAGATACATTGAAGAGTGTCTATGAACTTCAGAAAGGGTCAGAATTCTGAAATCCGTCAGGCTCCTAAAGTCTTGAATAGGGAAATGTAGACATAAAGCTTGTGTATAAATGGCCAATAAGTACATGAAAGGATACTCGGCGTTACTAGCCACCTGGGCAATGCAAACCAAGCCAGCATGAGATACCACTTCACCCCCACTGGAATGGCTAAAATAAAGACAACCAACAGCAAGTGACAAGGCTGTAGAGAGCCTGAAACCCTCATTCATTACTGGCAGGAATGTAAAACAGTACAGCCACTTTAGAAAACAGTTTGGAAGTTCTCCAAAAGTTAAACATAGAGTTAGCATATGACCTAGCTTATCCACTCATTGGTATTTATTCAAGAGAAATGAAAACATACATATGTCCATACAAAAACCTTTGTACACAAATGTTCTTTTTGTTTTTGTTTTTGTTTTTTTGAGGTGGGATCTCACTCTGTCACCCAGGCTGGAGTGAAGTGGCACAATCATGGCTCATGGCAGCCTTGAACTCCTGGGCTCAATTTCTCCTCCCACCTCTCCTGAGTAGCTGGGACTACAGGCACGCACCACCACACACAGCTAATTTTTTGTATACTTTTTTTTTTTTTTTTTGTAGAGATGGAGTTTCACTACGTTACGTAGGCTGGTCTCAAACTGCTGGGTTCAAAGAAATCCGCCCACCTCGAGCCCCTAAAGTGCTGGGATTATAGGTGTGAGCCACTGTGTCCAGCCACAAATGTTCTTGGTAGCATTATTCATAATAGCCAAAAAAATGGAAATGACTCAAATGTCATTCTGCTGATGATTGTATAAAGAAAATGTTGTATATTCATATAATGGAATATTATTCAATCATAAAAAGGATAAAGAATTGATACATCTACAACTTGAATGAACCATTAAAACATTGTGCTAAGTGAAAGAAGCCAGATACAAAAGGTCACATCATGTATGATTTTGTTTATATGAAGTATCTAAAATAAGGAAATCCATAGAGGTAGAAAGTAGATTGGTGGTTGCCAGAAGCTGGCAAAGGGAGGAAAGGAGAGTGACACTAAATCAGACCTTCTTTTATGGGAAATAAAAATGTTGTAAGATTAGATTGTGGTGGCTCACGCCTGTAATCCCAGCACTTTGGGAGGCCAAGGAAGGTGGATCACTTGAGGTCAGGAGTTTGAAACCAGCCTGGCCAACATGGTGAAACCCCGTCTCTACTAAAAATACAAAAATTAGCCAGGCATGGTGGCAGGCGCCTGTAATTCCAGCTACTTGGGAGGCTGAGGCAGGAGAATCGCTTGAACCTGGGAGGCAGAGTTTGCAGTGAGCCGAGATCATGCCACTGCATTCCAGCCTGGGCAGCAGAACAAGACTCTATCTCAAAAAAGGAATAGATTGTGGTGACAGCTGCACAACCCTGTGAATATTCCAAAATGTGAACTGTACACTTTAAATGAGTGAATTATATGGCATATAAATTATATTTCACAAAAACTGTATAAACGTATATCTATAAAGGTCCAGATTAATAGATTACAGCTCTGGCTAATTCAAAATAAAGCAGTAGAATGTCAGGGAATCTCAGAACATTCTCAGGCCCAAAAATAAATGATAAAAAGGTCAAACTGGCCAGAAACAGACTGCCACAGTAGTACAGGCTCTCACACGGGATTCCTCCCAGTAGCCAAAATAATACACCAACAGCCAAACAACCATAAGCCTCTCCATCCTCAACTGCCAGGCCTCACGGAGTCAGCTGAAAAATCTCCCTTGGTAGATGCTGTCCTTGTTCAGCTGCAATGTAGGGTGCTATCCTTCCAACAGCCAGAAAGGGTGAAAGGATCTTTTACGTGCTTTCCTAAAGGAGAGATATGTGCCAGTTGTATCCACTGAGCTCTGCAGCCTTATGCAGGTTGTGCAGCTGGCAGTTAACATTCACTCTTCAGCCCGGTGCCGAAGAAGTTGCAGAATGGCAGGAGAGGATTGTAACAAAACCTGAGGAAGCATGGGCGTTGCTGGAGATTGTGGACTGTGAGGCTAATAAACAGCTAGGGATGTCTCTTGATGCAGTGGTTTTGTCCTGACAACACAGAGCTTGCAAGAGAGGAAACCAGGGGAATGAATACTGACCTCTCTCTCCTCCCACTATCACTTCTTCTGCTGGCGTCTCCCACTAGTGGCACCACCAGGAGTCAGAGAGGAAGGGAGCCTGTGAATGGGTCCACAGCGGTCATCCTCCTGAGGACACAGCGAGGTGGAGGAAGGCAGAGAGCAGATACAGTGGGCTAAAGGAGGACATCCAGTGCAATCATGAAATGGCTCCAGCATTTGGGGGTAATAAATCAGTCAACAGACACTCAACACCTCTCTGAGCATGACACTGTGCACGGAGCTATAAGTGACAAGACATAGTTGGAAAGATAAGACCCAGTCACTTGGCGAGACAATTATGATTACAAAACAGAATATACATTCAAATGAGTAGAAGACACAATAAATGTCAAAAAAACTCAGAGAGGGGGAAACCCTTCTTGCACTGGGGTGATGAAGGAAGAACTCCTAGGTCAGAATTGTATTGCTTTTGGCCAAAGACCAAGACTCACAGTACAAAGAATAAGTACAATGTGATCTTTTAAATAAACTTGGAGATAAGCTATCTGTGTGGAATAGAGAACGTGGACTTCTGAGCATAGACATCAGTAAACATTTAGGCAGAGTTTCATAAAGAATGCATTAGGCTGGACGTGGTGGCTCATGCCTATAATCCCAGCACTTTGGGAAACCGAGGTGGGCGGATTACCTGAGGTCAGGAGTTCAAGACCAGCCTGGACAACATGGTGAAACCTCGTCTCTACTGAAAATACAAAAATTAGCCGGGCATCGTGACACACGCCTGTAGTCCTGGAAGGCTGAGGCAGGAGAATCACTTGAACCCGGGGGTGGAGGTTGCAGTGAGCCAAAATCATGCCACTCCATTCCAGCCTGGACAACAGAGCGAGATGCTGTCTCAAAATTAGAAAAAAAAATGCATTAGATCAATCTATGGCTGTGTCATTTTACCTTACACACCCTTCAAATATATGCCTTTGGGCCAGGTATGGTGGCTCATGCCTGCAATCCCAGCACTTTGGGAGGCCAAAGTCAGAGCATCCATTGAGCCCAGGAGTTTGAGACCAGCCTGGGCAACACGGCAAGATCCCATCTCTACAAAACTGAAAAGAATTAGCCAAGTGTAGTGGTGTGCTTCTATAGTCCTAGCAACTCAGGAGGCTGAGGTGGGTGGATTTCATGAGCCTGGGAGGTTGAGGCTGGAATGAGCCAAGATCATGCCACTGTACTCCAGCCTGGGTGACAGAGTGAGACTCTGTCTCAAAAACAAACAAACAAACAACCTATGGCAAAGGACTTTGGTTTTCTTGAAGAGGTAACATAACACTGTGGTTCTGAGCAAGACTCTGGTGATTGAGTGTCTGAATGCTGGCTCTGCTACTCTCTAGATATGCATCCTTGGGAAAGTTACTTCATCCCTCTGTGCCTCAGTCTCCTTATCTGTAACATGGAGATAAAAAATAGTGGTTACCTGACAGTGCTGTTGTGGGGACTGAAAAAACTCATGTAAACTAAGGATTTACAACGTGCTGCACTTTCTAATGTATGATATTGATTAATATTATCTTGCTATTATTATTACTTGAATTGGCTACTCAAAATCATCCCAGCAAACTTCTGCCAGGGTTCCAAACACAGAGCTGACAGTAAGGTCATGCAGGGTGAGGGGTACCACCATTGTCCCTTTTCTCTTTCAGTACTGAATGTGGCGGGAAAAGAGACTATTTATAGGAAGATCGGATTGTCTAGTTCCATGATCGGATTTAATTAGCTTTTACTACCTGGAGATTTGAAAGAGCTAACTAAATTTGAGACTAGAGCCTATTTGGATATCACCTGCAAGGTTCCAACTGTGTGTTTCCAAAGTCTGCTTTATAGAACTAATTCCACGGGAAGTTAATAACTGTTATTGTTCTAAAGTTCTGTGCTGAAATAAGTTTGAACAACTCAGGGCTAAAATGAATGAAATAAATTCCTTTTAAGCAGATATGCGTTTTGCATCCTCAAGAAGGGAATATATGCTGCAGCATTTCCTGAATTTATTGGACTATTTAAGCCTGGCTTTTCACTGAATGTTGAGAGACTGGAAGGGACTTGGAGAATAGTGGCCTGCAAGGTTGGAAAAGAGGTTAAAACAAAAACCCTTAGAAGCTGAGTTATTGGACAGCATCAAAGAGGAGACATGGAATGATCTCAATCTTGAAGTATTGTAGACAAGAATGGAGAATAGGCCTGACAGTAGAGCACCATGCTAAATGCAGAAGCGCACATGTGGAGAAGGCAGCGAGTTCAGGTCTGGACCTGACAATCCTGGGAAAGACAAATAGGGGCAACACTGGGGGAGGTCTTGACTGCCGGGTCAGTAACTTTAAAACTCCAATAGGTGGTGGGGAGCCACTGCTTGTGAGATGAGCAGTAAAACAACATAATGAAAATGCTGAATTGGGGAAAATTAGCCTGGCCAATGTGCGCAATGTGGATTGAAGCAAGAGACCGATGACGGGGAGAAAAATGAAGCAGCTATTTCTGTGTTCCAGATCAGAGCTTCCAACTGGTATGCCTAGTTGGACTGCAAGCAGGTCAACTTAATTGGATCCTTGCACCTACCAGTGCAGCCTGGGGCAGGCGTCGGGGGGTATGGAGTGGACACAGCCATTTGCCTCCAGCCTGGATAAGCCCAGTGGGCTGAATAAATCATGTCATTTCCTTTGTGTGCCATGACATGAGCAAGGCTGTGGAGCACTAGTCTAGTTGTAAAGGCCTGTGTAGGCCAATGATGGTAGCAATGCAAAGAAAGAATGACTGGTGGAGATGCCATAAGAAGTGAATGCCAGCAATTGACTCTCCCCACAGAAGGAGAAAACAGGCATCCACATTGTCATCCAATGGCTGGAATACCAGTTCTCAAACCCAGGAATAAGAAGAGGAAAAACAGGGATGACAGCTGGAAACCTGCAACTTCTCACAAAAAGGAGTCCCCAAAAAGAGGGGATCAAGTCAACTTTCAGGGTTCAGGAAAAGCCTCTAACATCTGCTCACTGTTGGCAGGTGAAATGCATCCGGATAACACTTCTCTTTGGCTGTGAACACATGACCTCTCTCATGTTACGATATCCTTCACACAATAGCCAGCAGTTGCATCTTTCTGTGTGGGAGATATTACTCCATCTCTCTTCCATCCTGCTCTTCAGTACAAAGACTCTTTTCTGAGAAGAAACTCAGGAAAATACCTCCCACCTGCAGAGGGAAGCTCCAGCTGTGTCCTTTAGCATGACACTTCTCTGCTCAGCTCTTTCTAGTTCTTCACAACCGTGGAGAATCAAGGCAAGGAACTAGTGTCTATTGCTTGAAATATGTCGTGATTTTTCCCTGGTGGTAGGACAGGCATTTGATACCATTCTAAAGCCATGTTCTTTCACTCATTCACTTCCCTCCATTCCAGTCCCCACGTTGGTAATATCTTCTTGGGCCCCTGGTTGTCTTGCATTTCTGTCTCTTCTACTCTCTCTGACATAATCTAATTGGCACCCCCTGATGGTTCTCTTTCCTGAGATAGGCAGAATGAAGGAGAAGTCAATGGTAAGGTGAAGGTGAGACTATTGAACCACAGGGAAGCAAAAGTCACACATTGCTGGGCCTCCTCAATCTGGGACTCTAGAAACTCCCCTAGACAGAGCATGTCCAGATTATACTACTCTTCAGTGCTACAGGAATAATGAAGATTTAACTTTAGGTGCTCTGCCTTTATTGGGACTCATCTGCATTTGAGGATGCTGGCCTCATGTTATTTAGTTTTCCTTTATTAAATAAAGACCCATGCATTAGCTGTTTTAAGCTTTGGTAGTAGAAAAGTTTGTCTCTCCTGACAGATGGCTATGCTTTTATGAGCGAATGCAAACTATGTAATTCACCATATTTCTTTTTATACCTTGGAAGTCAAGATGCTCAGAATTAAGTATGTGCTTTTTTGCATCAGTTTTACAATAATCTATTTCCCTTTGTTATGTGCCTTTTATTCTTTTATCCCTATTTTTAAGGTTTTTACTTCTCTGTTTATCTTTTTGCCTTGAGTTCTTTTCTGAAGGTTGAGATGGATGGATGGATGGATGGATGGATGGATGGATGTTTGGATGGAGGGATGGGTGGATGGATGGATGGATGTTTGGATGGAGGGATGGATGGATGGGTGGATGTATGGGTCGGTGGTTAGATGATATACAGACAGATGGATAGACAGACACACCAAGTGGACTAAATTGTGAAGGGAAAGACAGATTGCAGCACAGTTCCTCTCCTGATCTTTCTTTATGCCATGGGCTTACCTTGTCTTTCAAGCATCTAGGGCTTTCCATGTTTATCAAAATCTTGACAGGCTGTGCAGCATAGTAACTAAGAGTATGGCTCTGGAATCTCAATCAGGTTCAAATTCCAACTTAGCTACTGTATCTGTGTAAATACAAGAACTTTCCCCTCAGCTTCCTCATCTGAGAAATGAGGATAACAGCATTTCCTACCTCATACAGTTATTCTGAGATTTCAATTAGACAACATGTGCAAATAGTATTTTGGGCAGAGCACCGGTTTAAAAGAATTTGGAATGCTGCATTGTTGCAGTGAGTTAACTGGCCAGTGAAAGGTGATATTCATGACCATGTGACGTCATTTGTCTCCACAGGTGCCTGAGACTAGGGAAATCTGGGGAGAATCTCTCATGGAGGTAGGATAGAGGGTATCTGTCTCTCAGGGAAGGGCTGTTCCTCTGGGCCTTCCCCATGCTGCAGGTGCACCCTAACCATCCCTCCTTTGACCTCAAGCCCAAGGAACTTCCCAAAGGACAGGTTGGATTGTGCCACTCTTCTCAAAAACCTTTGATTCATTTCTTGCCCTTTAAAATGGTCATGGCTAGGCGTGATGGCTCACGCCTGTAATCCCAGCACTTTGGGAGGCTGAGATGGGAGGATCACTTGAGGTCAGGAGTTCAAGACCAGCCTGACAAACATGGTGAAACCCATCTCTACTAAGAATACAAAAATTAGCCGGGCATCGTGGCAGGTGCCTGTAATCCCAGCTACTTGGGAGGCTGAAGCAGGAGAATCACTTGAACCCAGGAGGCGGAGGTTGCAGTGAGCCAAGATCACGCCCAACCTGGGCAACAGAGCGACACTCCATCTCAAAAAATAAATAAAATAAAATAAAATAAAATAAAATGATCTTCATACTCCTCAGTGTGGACATGAAAGATCCTCCTGGCTAATGCCCTGTACCTCAGAATCTCTTGAGGACCTTTATTTGAAGCCTGCTTCAAGCAGAATGGCTGAGGTTGTCCCCAGGGACCCTACAGTTGTAAGGATTTGAGTCACACCTGGTGTAGGATCTGGGCAGAAACATCCCTTGAATGCCCTGACCCAGGCAGGTGGGGACCTCATCCACTTACATATATAGGTCCTGTGGGGACAGCCAAGGAGCACCCCAGTCCCACAGTCTTCCACCAATGCTGTGCCCACCATGGGGCCTTTGTTCTTGATGGTCTGAGATGAGCACCCCTCCCTCCCCAACTCCATGCAAGTTTTCTCATTACTCTATTCAGAATCACTTTCCGTTATAATCTAATCAGATTTTTAAGTGACCGACTTTCCCACTAGCTATTTGAGAACTGGGACTAGCCCGTTTATTTTTTATGCCCTTTACTGTATCTGGCATAATACTTTGCAGAGTTAGTCAATGTTCAATAAATGTCTGTTGAAATTGCAAAATCTGGTTTTTCTCATTTATTTTTAAGTAGGAAGGTTAGTCGAGTGATTGCTTCCCTCAAGATGGCTTACACTTTTCCTCCAATTATTTTCCTCCAATTATGCAACAGAATGTCTTAAATAGGTTTCCCACATGAGCAGGCACAGGAGTTTAGAGCCATGGGAACCACACCAGTGGGGAGTGCATCTCTGCAAGCCACATGCCTTTCCTAACGTTCCCCTCCGAAGAGAAAGGAAAGAGCAAAGTCAAATCTACCAAACCAAGACTTTGTAGCGGTTGGGTTTCATCCAGCTGAACCAGTCCGCTTGTCTAAGCATCTCTTTTCTTTGCCCCTGGTTATTGCCTCCGAACCAGCAGCCAAAAATATAGGATGGGGGAAAACCTGACCCAGAGAGCAAAACTGGAGCATTACAGCCTTTGGAGGGAAAAAGCCTTCTGCTGTAGTTGCATCTGTTGTTTTCTGTCTCTCTGTGAAAGGTCAAGATTTATCAGGCATCAGCTCAATTGATCAACAGATACTCGTTGAGCCCTATGTGCTAGGGACTATGTTAATGATTTTCTGCAGTGGATCATAATCCCCATTTTAGTAGTATTTATCTCTTTAAACATTTGTGCCTATTGTAAAAAACTTCTTTGTCAGGCGCAGTGGCTCACACCTGTAATCTCAGCACTTTGGGAGGTCGAGGCGGGCGGATCACCTGAGGTCAGGAGTTGGAGGCCAGCCTGGCCAACATGGTGAAACCCCGTCTCTACTAAAAATACAAAAATTAGCCAGGCATGGTGGTGGGCACCTGAAATCCCAGCTAATTCGGAGGATGAGGCAGGAGAATTGCTTGAACCTGGGAGGCAGAGTTTGCCGTGAGCTGAGATTGCACCACTGCGCTCCAGCCTGGGCGACAAGAGTGAGACTCCGTCTCAAAAAAAAAAATAAAAAAATAAAAAAAAAAGAAAAAATAAAAAGAAAAAAACTTCCTCAAGGTCAGTGAGGAATCGCCTTACTTACATGAAATGCAGCTTCTATGTAAGTAAGGTGATTTACTTACCTAGTGATTTACATGGTTTCAAGGAATGTGGCTTGCAGGGATGCACAGCCACATCGTGCATCCGTTCCCACGGCTCTAAACCTCTTTAATGCCTACAGTGATGGGTTCTGCTGGTGCTCACCAGTGCCCATTTTTCTCCTCTTCAAAGGCCCACAGACTACACCGTATTTCCTTGCAGTCAGGTGGGGCCATGTGACTATATTATGTTCCTTGTGATATGTACACCCATGTGTGAGCCTCTATTCTCCTTCCCCATCCACATCAGCCTTGAAGCCCAGATGAACTAGCTTGGAGCTGCAAGATGGAACACAGCTACCCATCCTGCAATAGACATGACATGAGTAAAATAGACTTTTACTTTTGTTAAGCCACTGAAATTTGGGGGGTCTGTTTGTCGGCACAGTGTTTAGATTAGCACATGGTCTTTCTTTAATTTAGTGGGGGGTTTGGTTTGCTTGTTTGTTTGTTTGGTTTAAATTCTTTCTAAAGGCTCAGTGTCCTCCTTGTCTCTTTTTTTTTTTTTTTGAGATGGAGTTTCACTCTGTTGCCCAGGCTGGAGTGCAATGGCATGATCTCGGCTCACCACAACCTCTGCCTCCCGGGTTCAAGCGATTCTCCTGCCTCAGCCTCCCGAGTAGCTGGGATTACAGGCATGCACCACCATGCCTGGCTAATTTTGTATTTTCAGGAGAGATGGGGATTCTCCATGTTAGTCAGGCTGGTCTCGAACTCCCAATCTCAGGTGATCCACCCACTTCGGCCTCCTAAAGTGCCGGAATTACAGGTGTGAGCCACCACGCCCGGACTCCTTCTCCATTTTTTTTGAGTGTGATGCAATGAATCATCTTGAGCAGAAACTCACATGCTTAGGCCCCACTGCTGTCTCTCAACTCTCCTCCAACATTCTGTGAACTGACCCCGGGTCGTTTCCTTGTTAGTCTACTGGCACCAGGTCCCACAAAACACATTTTCATGGCTTTATTTCATGTGTCTTTCCCTAGGAAGTTAATCAGGACCTTATTTCAGCTCCTCAAGCCTGGATTACCCTAACATATGCTAATGAAATGAAATTAAACTTTGCAGACGGTAGCTCTAACCCCTTGGAGTAGTTGTCATAACAGCACTTCTTGTGAGCGCTCTATGGCCTGGTTGTCTCTATGCCTCGCCTCCCATTCTCTCTCTAGCCTGCTGCAGTCTGGCTTCTCCCACTACCACTCCAGGGAGTTTACTACCAGCAGCATCAACTAACAGACACTCTCCAGTCCTTGATTTTCTTGTGTGGATGGGAGAGGTGAGAGAGACGCTTGTTCTCTAATCCCAGTGTCTCTCCTTCCATGTGGGTTGAATTACCTGATTGGTGGCTTTGGGAGGAGGAACTGGGCAGGTACAGTCTTGCCTCTCCCTCTTTTCCTCTTGGAAGCAGCTGCTGTGGGGAGCTGGCATTCTGCCCTTCTCTTCCTCCAGGCCCCCCAGTGAGGAGGCCTTGCAGGGTTCCAGCACTACCTGTGCTTCAGCAAGGAAGGAGTCCAGGTTTCGCAACTGGAGAGTTCGTTACTGCCGCATACCTCCACCATAGTCTTCGTGATCAATTTCATCAGTAATGAAGGGGTGGCCAGTTCTCCAATGGCCTACTCCTGTATTTATCTCATAATCAGCTCAGAGTGCAATTAGGGAAACCGGAAAGATTTGTGGAGCCCCCACAAACTTCAGTATGGTTTACCAACCTCCTTTCTCTTGGCTTGTGACGCTAAACCTTGGTTTTCTTCCTAACATTCCCTAGTCTTCAGAGATGTTTGTCTCCTCTCCCTACAACCATTCCTTACATCGCAGTGCTTCTTGTAGTTCTAGTAATTCTAGACACCATCTCTTGTCACTGTTAACAGAAATTTGTAGGAGATTCCATCCATGCCTAGGATTTCTTTTTCCATATAGATGCTAGTGACCCTCGGCCTGCATCTTTAAGGCAGGAATCACTCCTGACCTTCAGACACACATGGTAGCTGCTTAGTGGACAACTGAAACAAAACTCGAATCAACGTATCCAAAACTGAATTTTTTTTTTGTCATCCTTCCCCACTCCTTTCCCCCCAAAACCTCCATTTCAATGAATGCCATGGTCATCCACCCAGACTTCTGGCCACCATCCCACCCCCTCCCTCAGCTATACCTCCTACATCCAGTCCATCATCTAATTCTCTTGATTTTACCACTTGAATACATTTATTTGATCTGTTTAAATCTTTCCATCCCCACATATTACCGTCACTTTCACCTGAGTTACTACAACACTCAAAAGTGTTACTCTTCCCTTCGAGTTAGCCCTCCAATTTCTTCACCATGCTCCTATGATTGTGATCTTTCCTAGGTGCTTTTTTTTTTTTATCCCGATTAGAGTCCCTCAGTAAGTCCTTACTGATAGTCTTGATCTTCAATGTAGCCGACAACATCAGGTCCACATTTTCCTTTTTTTTGGAAATGGAATCTCACTCCATCACCCAGGCTGGAGTGCAGTGGTGCAATCTCTGCTCACTGAAACCTCCACCTCCTAGGTTCAAGTGATTCTCCTGCCTCAGTCTCCCAAGTAGCTGGGATTACAGGAGCATGCCACCAAGCCCAGTTAATTTTTTTTTTTTGAGATGGAGTCTTGCTCTTGTCACCCAGGCTGCAGTGCAATGGTGCAGTCTTGGCTCACTGCAACCTCTCCCTCCTGAGTTCAAGCGATTCTCCTGCCTCAGCCTCCTGAGTAGCTGGGAATACAGACGCCTGCCACAACACCTGGCTAATTTTTTTATTTTTAGCAGAGACAGGGTTTCACTATGTTGGCCAGACTGGTCTTGAACTCCTGACCTCAGGTGATCACCCACCTCAGCCTCCCAAAGTGCTGGGATTACAGGTGTGAGCCACCGTCCTCAGCCAATTTTTGTATTTTTTAGTGGACATGGGGTTTCACCAGGTTGGCCAGGCTGGGCTCGAACTGCTGACATCAGGTGATCCGCTTGCCTTGGCCTCCCAAGGGCTGGGATTACAGGCATGAGCCACTGGGCCCGGCCCCCCACGCTTTCCATCACACCAAACTATTTACACTCTGGCCCTTTATGCATGTGTTTTCCTCTGCAGCCCCCATGCCCTTCACAACCGAGTTACAGGAGACTTTCTCCTGAAGCTCCCGTCATCCCTTAAATTGTGTACAATAAGTTTCGTAGATGTGCGGATAGACTCCTGTATTTAACTCTACCCTGCTCCCATCACAGTGTATTATAACATCGTCTGCACTTGTGCGTATCTCTTCACAGGACTGTATATTTGTGGTGGACTCTGTGTTGCACCATCCCCAAGCTTCCCTTCATGAAAGATTTGTTGCTCCAGCTGCCGGGAGCACTATAACCTTCAGCTGTCACCCTCCTCAGGAATGACCTCATTCTGCCCAAGGTCATGCCCACTCCTGGGGTACACATATACAGATTGATTTGAGAGTATAAAGGCCTGGCCATCTCAGCCAAACTCAGGATGATTCTGATAGGCTATTCCAAGTCTGCCTTGGAGCTGACAAATATCCTAAGATCTTTCATGTTACTAAAAGATGAACAGATGGACGGGGCCATTCACTCCTATGTTAAAGGTCACTCTCTCTGCAATCGTAATACATGAAGATAGAAATGAAGGAACTAGTTGTATTGCAACAATCATAATGGGACACTTAAATTAGGTAAATTGAACCTGCACTAAGCTATACCCTTGTGAGATAATAGAAACCTGTTCTATTTCACAGCATGCTAGTTTCAGAGCAAGGAAAGAGTTTCTGCTCAGTGTTGTTTTGCCTTGTGTCTGTGACTGGTCTAGGGCCAGCTTACATCTATTTCATTTAAAGACTCTAATGGACTTTGGTGAACTGACAGCATTTTTCCCCCCAGAGATCTGTAGGTAATGATTATACCCAGAACACTATAATTTAATGATATAACAGATGTTGGCATATTAAAGAGTAATAATCTGATTTGAATTCAGGTCTTTGTCAAAAGTAATAAAGGATGTGCATGGTGGCTCACACCTGCAATCCCAGTGCTTTGGGAGGCTGAGGTGTGATGACGAGGTCAGGAGTTCAAGACAAGCCTGGGCAACATAATGAGAGCCCATCTCTTTAATAATAATAATAATAACTGGGTGTGGTGGTGCATGCCTGTAGTCCTAGCTACTTGGGAAGACCCTTAAGGTCAGGAGTTGTAGGTTACATGAGCTATGGTCATCACACCACTGCACACTCTGGCCTAGGCAACAGAGCAAGACCATGTCTCTAAAAAATAAAAATAAAAAAGCACATAGGTAATGTTTCCCAGGACAGAGAGGAAGCTTCGTGTCTTAGTGTACCGGGGCATGGTTTCACCTTCTTCACAGTTCTCTCATTGAAGATATAGTCTGAGTATTTCCTATCTGAAGTAAATACTTTTGGTGGCAATATGACAATATGTCTGATTATTGTCAAAAGAAGAAATATGGTAGAAATGCAGAACTTTCAGGAAAAAAACTACAATTAACAAATTGTGATAGAGGCCTATTTAGCTGTTACTGGTCACTGTCGCTTGGTAATCTTGTTGCAGACATGGGAAAAATTTTCACTTTCAAGATGGAGCATAAAACATGTAACACTGAGCTTGGCACTTCTGTATGAGCATTATTTCTTCCATACCTTCTTTGGTCAAAGAACACCAACACGGTTGAGACTTAATGCCTGTTGAAAACAGCCTAATAGAGAAGGGGAAATTTTCCAACAAGTCCCTCATTGGAAGATCCAGTTCTCGATGGATTTTTTTTTTTTTTTTTTTTTTTTTGAGAAGGAGTCTCACTCTTTTGTCCAGGCTGGAGTTTAGTGGTGCAATCTTAGCTCATTGCAACCTCCACTTCCGGGTTCAAGCAATCCCCCTGCCTCAGCCTCCCAAGGAGCTGGGACTACAGCTGCGCACCACCACGTCCAGCTAGGTTTTTTGTATTTTTAGTAGAGACAGGGTTTTGCCACGTTGGCCAGTCTGGTCTTGAACTCCTGGCCTCAAGTGATCCACCCACATTGAGCTCCCAAAGTGTTAGGATTACAGGTGTGAGCCACTGCACCCAGGATTCTTAATGGATTTGAAGGACCTTGGGGTCTTGGCTCCATCTTGATATATAATAATGGCCGCATGGTAAACTGTTGGGGCTGCATTTCCCACAAGTGACCTCTTGAGGATGCCTTGGCAGAACACTGCCCTGGCAACCTCGGGCACTGGGCACATCCCAACCTCCACTGTTGTCTGGGCCCTCCCTGGATGGGGATATGCACAGGGACAGGGCTCAGGTGTGGCAGTCTCTGAACTGCCTGGTGCTCCCACAGGCGGGCTGGTCCCAGATTGGCCCCTGAAGCTGCCCATCTTGGCCTCGAGTGCTGGGAGGGTTGTGGTGGGAGGAAAGAAGAGCACTTAGGAGGCTCTGGAGCAGCAGCCATTTGCTGTGATTTCACCAGACCGTGACTTCTAGATATCAGCTGCATGTCAAGGCACCTTCTGAGACCCTTCCATGCTAAATGTCATTGTGGTTTTGCAGTTTGTTATATTCTGAATGCCCAGCTCTGACCCAAACCCTTCACAGCACACACCAGCCCATTGCTGTGGCCACAAGGAAGCCAGCTTTAGTGTGCCTCCTTCCCCATAGGGTGGTCTTCAGCTTACAGATTAGACTCTCTTATCACAAGGTCCTTTGAGGGTTTCTTTAGCCAATTTCCTTAAAGGAGGTGTTAAGATATGTTAGTCTCAGAATTCCACCCATGGTGGTATAGAAAAGCTTTGTGTGTTAGTGTTTGTTTTAACATTATTTCCCTTGTCTCTTTTTAGGGGGTGCTTTTTAAGGAATCTCCCTCTCCGTCAACCCAGAGTGAAAACACAAAACATTAGGCTGAAGCCACCAAGCGAGAGGTCATTCCCGGTTTTAATCCTGCGGAGTGCTAACTGGACCGTCCTTGATGCCAACATGCAGGCGTGACCCTCTGTCCTGGCGGCCCACTCCAGGGACCATGTCACTTGTCATGTGAAGGCTTTTGATGTGTTGCAGAAACTGCTCAGGGAAAGCTGTAGACGGCAGCTTGGAGATTCTTTTTCTCTTCTAACATACCTGTGATACCCATTTCTCTCCACCAAATGCTTGCTCTCTTCATCCAAACTGCTCTGCATGTCGATGTCAAATATCTGACAAAGAAAATGATAAGGTGTCCAGCTAGAAAGCGTGTGCTCAATTTTGAACAGTTCACAGACTTTTAAAATGTGTTCCTCTTTTTCTAGGCCTTACAAGAGGGAAGATAAAGAAGTCAGACTCTCTGCTTATTCATCCAGTCCGGGAGTGTGTGCAGGTGGCTGTTGGAAAGTTTTCACTACAATTTACTACAGTTTCCAGGGAGTTTCAGACCCATGAGTGTGGGACGTGCAGTAAATGCCAACACCGGGCAGGGAGAAGCCACAGACAGCTAATGGCCCATTGTCTGTGCCTGTCGCGTGGTCTCCTAGGACCAGGCCCTCACTGGAGGGAGCCCTGGCTCTTGGCAGCAGCCCCTCAGCTGCTCCGTCAGCCACTGGCAGCCATTCTGGGGACACAGGCACTTCTGTGTCCCTTCCCTCCCGCTAACTCTGCCACGGGCTAAGCGACTGACCCCGGAATCAGCAGCAGCTTTCAACTTGAGCTTTTGTGATGGAACAATAGTTAACTATGGCTTTCAAAGGAACTCGGAGGCAGCTCCTTTCACAGTGGGATTTCCTTCCTTGTGGGTTTTCCCAGCTGTCTTTGTCTTGGGTCATGTCTAACAGATGTCGGAGGCCTTGGAGAGCCTTCCAAAAAACCAGTGACAACTAGACCTGGGGGGCCTTCCGGGAAAAGTGCCTCAAGGGCCCTTCAGGGGTCAGCTGAAGCCATGGCAGGAATGACATTGGCAAATCACAAGACACCACTCGCCTCTCCCACCTCCCTTATGTCCTTTGCCTCCGAGGGTTGCTGTGGAATGCTCTAGGGGAGATTTAGGAGATTGCTTCGATGATGCTCTCCGGTGGAGATAAAAATCAAATTCCAGGAATCCTTCTTTTAGAGCCCGCCTGGTAAACTTAGAAAGAACTCCTCAAACATGGAAAACACGAAACTGCAGACTATTGGTGTTTTGGAATCAATCTGATAAAACCTGATATATCCAGATCAGAGTCATCCTTCAAAAGGGTTCCTGGGAGTCAGTGTACTCATTCCAATTATGGTTTCACTGCCTCATACATAATTGAAACTCCCCTTTTGGAATTGTTTTCTGAATTAGTCAATTCAACAATTAATAGTGAAAAGGTTGCCAACAAACCAAAGGGCTAATAACAGAGAATGAGTAAAGAATGTCATATTCTATGGTCATTAGAATATTCTTTGCAAAAACTGTGGGACTAAGATAAAACATGAAGTGAGAAAGAAATACATGAGTATACATAAATGCTTTCTAATTTAGAAAAAAATATAAATTAGACACAAAGATTAGACAGGACAAAGATACCCCCAAATGCTAACAGTAGCTTTGGAAAGCCAGTAGAATTATAGGTAATTAATTTACTTTCTTCCATTTTGCAGGTTTTTGGTAGTGTGATTATTTACCCATGTAATGAAAAAATGTGTAATTTTAAAGAAGTCTTCTGAAAATTATCGCCTGGGAAAAAAGGCAATAATTTTCTCCTTTAATAGATCTAGGAGAAAATCAGTCTTATCAATTCATAATTGCAACTTACTTTGGGTGCAAATTCCTATTATGGAATTAATTGCATCTTCTCTGACTTTTGGCTATTTCTAAAAGCCAGATCTCCTTTAGAAACTGGTGAAATTTGCCACCACTGAATATTTCCATGAGGGCATATGCGTTTTTGCCTTTCGTCCAGGGATACATTCCCAGGTCCTAGCATGGTGCTGGACATATAGTAGGACCCAATAAATAATTGCTGAATGGATGAACAGGCTGTAGATGGTATAAGGGGCTAGGATGCAGAACAGAGAATGGAGACCATAGAGTGAAAATGTCAGTCAGAGTATGAAATCCTCAGACAGGTTTAGCAGGTAACAACTGTGATGCATACCACAGGGCTCCCCAGATCCTCCCAGGTTCCCCCCCAACACCTGCCACTCTTCGTGGAGGACTGCCCTCGGACTCTGGGAACTTATTTGTCTGTCAATGAAGAGCAGGGAGTACTAAGGGATTCTTTCCCCCAGGTAGCCCCACACTCCTGAGATACCCTGTGGGATTAGGGTGAAGCTGTCCCTCCTGGGACTTTGCCTAAAATCACACCTTTCCTTGTCTCAGAGTCTGCCTTTGAGAAACATGACCCAAGACAACAATACTGTTATTATTTATTTATTTATTTTTGTGATGGAGTTTCACTCTTGTTGCCCAGGCTGGAGTGCAATGGCATGATCTCGGCTCACTGCAACCTCCGCCTCCCAGGTTCAAGTGATTCTCCTGCCTCAGCCTCCTGAGTAGCTGGAATTATAGGTGCCCGCCTCCATGCCTGCTTAATTTCTGTATTTTTAGTGGAGACGGGGTTTCACCATGTTGGCCAGGCTGGTCTCAAACTCCTGACCTCAAGTGATCCACCCACCTTGGCTTCCCAAAGTGTTGGGATTACAGGCGTGAGCCACCATGCCCAGCCGACAATAATACTTTTAGCAACAGGAAGGCATAGCATTTATGGTCTGTGTTCTGTGCATCAGGCACAGTTGTGATGCCTTAGTGAATTATTTCAGGGGGAGCTCTCAAGGACCTATGGAAGAGGGGCCATTATTATCCCCATTTGCACTTGAGGAAATGGAGGCACAAAGCTTCTAAATAACTGGCCTTTATACATTTAAATACTAGTCCCATCTTGCATGGGACATTTCTGCTCATCTTCCATTGTGATGGATAATTTTATGTGTTAGCTTGGCCGGGTAAAGGGATACCCACAAAACTGATAGAATATAGGTGTGTCAGCCTGGCAAGGTGGCTCACACCTGTAATCCCAGCACTTTGGGTGGCCGAGGCGGGCGGATCATGAGGTCAGGAGATCGAGACCATCCTGGCTAACATGGTGAAACCCCGTCTCTACTAAAGATACAAAAAATTAGCCGGGCATGGTGGTGGGCGCCTGTAGTCCCAGCTACTTGGGAGGCTGAGGCAGGAGAATGGCACGAACCTGGGAGGCAGAGCTTGTATTGAGCCGAGATGGCGCCACTGCACTCCAGCCTAAGGGACAGAGCGAGACTCCATCTCAAAAAAAAAAAAAAAAAAAAAAAAAAAGAATATGGGTGTGTCCCTGAGGTGTTTCTGGAAGAGATCAGCATTCGAATCAGCCAACAGAGTAAGGCAGATCATCCTCACCAATGCAGATGGCATTATTCAATCTGCTGAGGGCCCTGAAGGAACAAAATGCCACAGACAGGATAATTAATCTACTTTTTTGTATTTTCTGTCCTTCTGGAGCTGGCACCTCCATCTTCTCTGGTTTTCAGACTTTGGATTCCTGGTTTTCAGGCCTTCAGACTCACCCTGAATCCCACCCCTGGCTCTCCTGGTTCTCCAGCTTGAGGATGGCAGGCTGTGGGACTTCTAGACCTCCATAATTATGCGAGCCAATTCCCGCAGTCAATCCCCTCTTATTTGTCTATTCTTGTCCTATTGGTTCTGTTTTTCTGGAGAACCCTCACTGACAAGTCCATGAAGGGACTGGAACTCCTCTTGGGGTCCTTTCTTCTGGTGGAAAAGACCAACCCAGAGGGTGGAATGGGTTAGGAGCCCCATGAGGAGCATGGGGGAGTTGCCCAGCCTAGTGTGGACAGAGCAAAATCGAAACTGTCCTCATAGGCTTAGCAAGAATTCTGGACAGAAATAGAGTTGTAATTAAGCATTAGTCAGGCCGCACTGTGGCCCACTTCCTTGTCACTGAGCCATGTAGCGCTAGATACTGATCACCTGCATCCCTGCTGTTCTTCTAGATAGGATTTCTGATGTTAGACTCATAAGGCGTTTGTTTAAGAATTGCCTAAGATGTTTTCCATATCCTGAATTCTGGCAAAAACAACTCACATCACCCAGTTTGAGGACCCCCACAAAGGAATGGAATCAGCATGAGAATAGTTTCTCCACTCCCGGTCCCATGACTTCACCCCCGCAACTCTTGAACCAATTAATGATCCTCACACTTCAGCCCACTCCAAAACCCTTAGAAATCCTAGCCCCAAACTCCTTGGGGGAGACAGATTTGAGGTCTCTTCCCATCTCCTCCTTTGGCAGCCCTACGATTAAACCTCTTTCTCTGCTGTAGCCCAGTGTCTCGGCGTATTGATTTACCCTGCCCATCAGGCAATGAACCTATTACAGTTACAAAAGCAGAATCAGGAAGGGTCAGCAAGAAAGTCCCCACATTTGTGAATGGGAGCAAAAGCAGCAGCATTTAAGAGGCAGCCCAAGGTCTGGCTGCTGAAGACATGCTGGGGAGAAGATGGGAAAGCCTGGCTCCTCCCGCAGAAGCTACATTCTGGTCTTTGTGGACAGCCATGGGCCCACCTCCAGGGAACATCTCTTTTGGTCTTTAAGGAGCCAGAATTGGAGGAAACATGTGACATGCGATGCCTGTTTCCTTTGATAAGATAATTTTGCTGGTAGAAGTGAGATGATTTAACTTGAATCGAGTTATGTTCAAACATTCTTTTGGCTTAACACTCAGACTTTATCCAGTCCATTTTGGTTGAGTTAAGGAGTGGATGAATGTGAATGAAGACAGTTCCCTGAGGGTGAGTGAGATCTTTATCAGCCCAGGCTATCAGAGGAAATGACAGTGGGATGAGAATGGTATTCCTGGAGGTTCGATCCACTTTCATGCATATTCATGGAACACTCGTTGTGTGGAGGTGTTGGGCTGAGTTATGCAGGCAGTGGATGCGAAGGTACAGGGAGGGAAGTAAGAGAGATAAGCCCAAATAGGACTGTGACTCCAAGTAGAAAAGGTGAAATTTGGGAGAGGTGGCAGGCAAGAGTTACAGGGGCTCAAAGAAGAGTGAAGTCACACTCATTTAGCAGGGACATTCATTAGGAAAGGCGATCCAGAGGAATTTGAGTTTGCCATGAAATAAGTAATATTTCAATGGAAGAGGATGTGGGAGTGAAATCCAGTTAGGATGGGAGGATGTGGACATCAAGAAAACTGAATAGGTTGGTGTGGTGGCTCACGCCTGTAATCCCACCACTTTGGGAGACCGAAGTGGGCAGATCACAAGGTCAAGAGATTGAGACCATCCTGGCCAACATGAAACCCTGTCTCTACTAAAAATACAAAAATTAGCTGGGCATGGTGGCGCATGCCTGTAGCCCCAACTACTCGGGAGCCTGAGGCGGGAGAATTGCTTGAACGCTGGAGGCAGAGATTGCAGTGAGCTGAGCTCACACCATTGCACTCCAGCCTGGTGACAGAGCGAGACTCTGTCTCAAACAAAACAAAACAAAACAAAACAAAAACAGAAAAGAGAATAAGGCTAGGGTGAGAAGTCTAAGATGATTGGCACGTGAGTGCTAAAGAGAGGTAGCTGTGGACTTAAAAAAAAGTTTTCATTATCGTGATGAATTTGAACCGATCTGTTTTTATATTTTTGCCTGGTCCTCTTTGAGAGGCTGGAACTGGCTGGAAGTACAAGTAACTGTCGCGAATGTAAATAAAACAGTGGCAGCTTCACCCATGTCCTGGACCCCACGAACTCTCTTATCAATGAGCTAAAATACCTGTTTGAATTAGAATAGCCTTGGAAGGTATTAAAGGATATGAGTTAATAACAGTTCGGGCCCCAAATGTAACCATGCCAACAGTTAAAAACATAAACTGAACATTGTTCTGTGCCCAATTAAACACAGAATAACAGTGTGGAAATGGAAATTTATCCGCAACCGGGTAGCTTATAAGTTGCAGTTTAATTACGAAGCTGAGTGTGGCAGGTCATATTTTCCAAAGATGGCTGCAACAACATCTCCCATCCCACATCCTTTTCAGTAAGATGACCTTCCCACTCACTCATCAGGAGGGGGAATTTATTTCTCCACACCCTGGAATCTGGGTGGGCCAATGGTTGCTTTGATAAATAGGATGCAGTGGAAATATCGTTGTAACAGTTCTGAGCCACGCCTTCACTGGCCTGGCAGCTTCTGCTTCCTGAACTTTGAAACATCCGCTCCTGGGATGCTCCACTGGAGTGAACCACCCTGTGTGAGAAGCTTAAGCCACAGGGAGAGGCTCACGTAGGTTAACAGCCCTTCATGAGCCTGCAGGCCATGTGAATGGGCCTTATAGGACATCCAGCTCAGTTGAGCCTTCAGATGACTTCAGTCTTAGCTGACCTGATATCAGGCTGCAACCACATGGGAGGCTTTGTGCAAGAACCACTTAGCTGAGCCCAGCCAACCTCCAGAACCATGGGAGATAATAACAACAAGTTGTTGTTTAAGCTGTTAAGTTTGCACTCCACAGTAGATACCTGGAACACCAAGATCAGAAGTTGGGTTGTAGGCCAAGGATAGCTGTGAATGCAGGCCCACGGCCATGAAGGGGATGGGGCAGTGAAGTGTGAGTGGTCAGGGGCATCTAACCCCATGACTGGCAAGACACTCTAGTGTGAATGCCCACAGTGCGGGAGTGGGTGAGAGGATGTAAGCCTGAATTCTGGCAGTCGCTAAAGACTGTTTTCTCAATAGCAAAGTGAAAATAAATCCTCATAGGGTGGTTATGAGGATTAAATGAGATAGTGCAAATGAAAACACTTTATAAGCCTTTGTTGGAAGGTATCATAATGATTTCTGGCAGATGGTTGAATGTTAATGATGTTAGTATCTGAAGATCGCACATCCTACAAAGCTTTATTATGAATGTATTTCTCCTTGGATGGGTCTGCTGCTCATTGCAACCCCAAAAACAATTCTTACAACATAGATCCCTTGTGCCTGGGAGTACTGTAAAGTTTTCTATATCCATTCACTCATTCGTTTCTTCATTCATTGAATAATTACTTGAGTGCCTATTACAGGCCAAATAGTGTTTTAGGCACTCAGCGTAGAGCAGTGAACAAAATACAAATTGTCCTTCCCTTCTGGAGTCTGTAGTCTAGATCTTCTAATCATAGTGTTTATAGTATGATGCTGCTTGTTATGAACTATTGGGGCAGTATGGTGTGGTAGTTAATGGTATATGTTTGGGGGTGAGGAGGGGATCAGATAGACCTGAATTTACATCCTGATTCCACTGCTAACCAACGTGAGACTTTGGCAAGTTACTTAAGCTTTCTGTACCTCTGTTTCTTCATCTGTCCAATAAGCATAATAATAATAACAACAACCTACTTCAGAGGCTTGTTATGAGGATTGAATGAGTTAATACAGTGGTCCCCAACCTTTTGGGCACCAGGGACCAGTTTCATGGAAGATAATTTTTCCGAGGTGCCGGGTGGGGTGGGGGAGATGGTTTTTGGGATGAAACTGTTTCACCTTAGATCGTCAGGCATTAGATTCTCATAAGGAGCACACAACCTAGCTTCCTTACATGCACAGTTCACAATAGGGTTCATGCTCCTATGAGAATCTAATGCCACCGCTGATCTGACAGGAGGCAGAGCTCAGGCAGTAATGCTCACTCACCACTGCTCACCTCCTGCTGTGCAGCCTGGTTCGTAACAGGCCACAGACCACTACTGAGTTATTACATGTAGAGGACTTGAAAAAAGGACTTGGAACAATGACCGCCTAGAGAAATCTGTGTCACAACAAATGTTATGTATCATTACCAATGTTAAAAATGTTGTTTATCATTATTACCAATGTTATTCTTTTATTTCAATGAGAAATAATTTTCCTATATTAATTCTTGTTTTATGATCAATAGCACATATTCTATTCTATTCTATTCTTTTGTGGTAACTTTTCCCTTCTTTTCTTTATAGCTTCTTTCTTTCTTCCCTTCTTTTTTTTTGTGCTGTGGAAAGAAGCATTATAGATGATTCATGACATTCATTTATCTGCCAAAGTGATCCATGGGTTGGAAGTTTGAGAAATCTAGTTTAAATTAGCCCTTAATAAAATTGTAATACCATAGATTGTATTAAAGATTGTTTAACCAATATTTGAATCTAAAATAACATTTTTACTTGTATCCCTGAGGATGTAACTCCAAGAAGGTTGAAGGTAAGCAGAAATTCTATGAAAGTGGGTGAGCTGGGACCAGAGGATCCGGAGGACCCTATTCACACTGTCTTCTAAGTGAGAGTGTCTCATGGCCCATGATATAAGAAGGGTCCTCCAGAGTTACATAACGTGCAGGACTTGGTGAACCTGTCTTAGAAAGTCAAGGAAAACAGTACTGACTATGCTTGCTCAAGAATCAAAGACAGTTTTAGAGAAAGTAGAGTCCTAAAACCTATTGAGTTGGCTGTATCAGTGAATAAATAATGAAAAACTCAAGAAAGAGACCTCCTATTAGGTAAAAGAAATCCCAAATTAGGCAATTCTGGGTGGGCATGACATCAACTTGGTCATCAGGTGTATAGGTTCTTTTTATCTTTCTTCTACCCCCCTCAGAGTGTGGCTTTTTTTCTCAAGGTCTATCTCAAGATACAAAATGGCTGCTGGAACGCCAGCCATCATGTCCACATTTCAGGCAGGAAGAAGAAGACGTGGGTGGAACCGTAAAAGAGCTCACCTCATAGCTGAGTCAGCCCTCTTTTAGGAACTTTTCCAGAGGCCCTATCCAACAAGTTCCGCTTACATCTCATTGACCACTTTGGAGTTGAGAAATTGTTGCATTCCTAGGATATCGTGCTTTTTTGAGACAGGCTAGGCTGAAGCCTCTGTGATGACTTTGACTGCTTCGGGGGTGCTGCAGTGAATGCTCTGTGTTGGCTGAGACTTTGCCCCTAAGTTCCTTTGAAGTCAAAACCCATCAAATATAATATAAAATATCTGAAGTACTTAATTATAATGACACTTCAAGTCTTGCAAGTAGGGAATCTTTCTCTGATTTCAAATAAGAATCATAAATATTTAAACAGTCTTTGTCTGCTTCTCCTTCCTTTCTAATTCCCTCCCACCCATCCTCCTACCTCATCCCAAACCTGAATTCCTGGATTAATTTTTAATAGTGATAGTTCCGGGAAGAGAATCTTAGCTTCTGTATTTTTTCTTTTGAAGTTGCTCTATTCCCTGTTAGGTTGCCTCACACATTCCACTCCTGGAATATCAGATGATGTTCTATGAGGGTTGTTTGTATGAATTTTATGTCAGGAAGCCAGAAAAGTTACTGCTGCCTCGGAATGAGCACAGGACTTTTGAGTTTAGATCCTAAGTCAGATCACTTTATTTATTTAATTAGAATTAAATGTATTCCCAACAAGTTTTTAGCTAATGTACAAAATTAAGCATAATTAAAAATAAAAACGTTAGGGCTAAAAATCCCACTCGCTAGATAGATTTTAACAGGGAATTATCTTTCTTTCTCTGACTTATCAAAAGGAAATCACAGTGATGCTTCTTCAGAATAATACTGTGTCGAAATGTCATGACCATTTGCCAAGTGCTTTGAGATCTACCATGAAAAGCGTTACAAACCTCAAGTGTCATTGTTATTAAGCACTGTCATTCTAACACGGCTTTTAGCATTTCCGTCCTATCTCTAATGCAATGGGAGCTGTAGGTGTTATCTTTAGATTCAAGGGACAAGTAACTGACTAATATAATAACACACTCTTGTTGCATACTCCACCCAATAAATAATTGCGGGAGAGATGTATAGGATGTGTGCTAACACATGCAATATTCACCGTGGATGGATTTTGCTTTCTTCCTTGAAGATTCTTCTTACAAGGACTCGTTTAAAAGGTGTCAATGTGGCGGCTGTACGAAGCTTCAAGTCTGGATGGCTGCTTAGAGAGGCTTTCTTCAAGTTGACCTGGTGTTTGCATTGCCTTCTTAGTACATCTCTAAAGGAACTGGGCACAAAAACGATCCTTTTAAGATATCATCTCTTGCTGACACTGCCAAGGAAGTGCAATGAATAGTGTTTGTAGATGAAGATCATCCGAGACGTAACAGATCCAAACACTGGACTCTAGTCTCTGCTTCATCACTAGCTGGCTGTGGTCTCTTGAGAAAGCCACTTTGATCTCTCAAGATTTTAGTTTTCTCATTTATGAAATTGAATGATCTCTTCCAGCGTCATTAATTTTTAAGCTTACAAAGCCCTGAGCTTTACTAATTCTCTGTAAAATCTATCTGCCCCTGTGTGAGAATGGGCGGGGCTACCATTTTCTTCCCTGTGGTGTGACACAGTTTGTTTCATGATGACTGTTCATCATGAACACTTTTGGTTTGTGATCAGCATGACTCAATGATTAACACTGAGTCAAATCAAATCCCATGGTATCTTAAACTTAGTACATAAAAAATGATTGCCATTTGGTAGACCATTACAAAACATTTTTAAAACCTAAATGGTGCTGAGAAGTGGGTGGAGATGGAAGAGAAGTAGGCAGTACAGATGTTTTTCTTTTGAACTAATCTCTGCATCTGGAGGGCAAGACGTCCAGCTTTCCATTACTAGTTCCTGATTCAACAACACAGATTTAACATTCAATCTGTGAATAGATTTTTATGGATTAAAAAAAAATGAGGATGCAAATAGAGTGAGGTCCTTAGAGATTAAAAATGGTCATATGGTTTTGTCTTTGTTATTTGGGCTTAAATTACCGTGCTTTGGTGAGCAGAGATTACTCAGTTTGTAATCAGAGGAAGGAGTTAGCTGAACTCTTGTTTATTTCTGTAACCTAGAAGGCGTTTTCGTAAACACGTGGCTTCTTTAAAATCTCCTGGGCTTCAGAAAGGCCTCGGATTTAGTGGAAGACTTATGGGCACTCCTCCCCCTACTGGGCACGATCTGCAACTGCTTATTTTATGGTCCCTGCTGACCAAGGTGGCGGATGGTGGTGGGGGCGGCGGTGGGGAGCCCTGGTAACAGAAATCTTGAAACTCTAACTGTCGTTCAGGAGTTGGGGAAAATAAAGATAGGGGTGTGTGCGCGTGTGCGTGTGTGTTTTCTACCAGACTGGAATAATAGAACAGATAAAAGGATGGAAGTTAGCAAAGAAGAATGTAACTGAAGGAGAAGTGTTACGTAGGAAAAATCACGAGACTGCAGTTGGAAAACTAGGTTGGAGCTCCCCGTGGAAGAGTTTGCATGACAAACTGCAAAGCAGGGAGCCACTGAAGCTACTTTGGAATACGGGAATTCACCTGTTTTTTACGTACTCAGCTGCCGTGCATTGAGCCCTTCCCACAAGCCAGCCGTTTGCTAAGTGCTGTGGATCAGCAAAGCTAAAATTCACTTGGATCCTGACTTCAAGCAGCTTAGCGTCTAGCAGTTGATATTAGATATGTATATAAGTAACCATAACACAAAATAGAAAGTGGCGTATCGTGTGAAGTAAAAACTGGGAAGCAAGAGGCATTGCTTCCTGCAGGGAATGAGAGCAAAACGTAATAGAAGATTTTCAGGTGAAGGGAAGGTTGATCTTGGCAGTAAGGATGTACTGAAGACTTGAGCAAGAGAAGCCACTTAGAAGCTACCAAGATTTTTTGTATATCATCTTATATTGAACATATGCAATTTTATAATGTAACAATTTAGATTGCTTATATGTATGGAATAATACGTAGAATGCATGTGGATAAACAAATTGTGGTGTATTCATACAATGGAATACCAATTTATGGCCATAAAAAGGAACAAACTACTGACTCGTACAACAACGTGGATGAATGTTCCCCCACGTTATCGTGAGTAAGAGAAACTGGAGGCGAAAGAGGAAAGCCTGTATGTTTCTGTTTGTAGGATGAAATTCTTAGAAATCAGATCGGGGTTGACTAGGGTGTGGTGGTGGGGTGTTGATTGACTGAAAATGTGCACGGGAAACTTTCTAAGGAGATATTCTATGTTTTAAATGGGGCATTGGTTACATGGATATTTGACGGAATTTATCCACTTCCTCTTAAAATTTGTGAATTTTGTTGTGTACATTGTAGCACAGTAAAGTTTATTTAAAAATTAGGAAATGATAAAGCATAAGAAGTAAGTATGGTCAGCAAGGTCCTTAATTTGCAATCGATCATTTCTAAACTATGTTAATTCATGAACTATGTTAAAATAGTTTAGTAAATATACTCACTCTAATAAAGAATTGTGTTTTTATGCACAGCAAAACAAAAAGAGATATGGTGGATAAACTGAGTCGGTTTCACATATTTCCTGAAGGAGTGAATGGAGAGAAGGAAATAAATGAAACATACAAAGAAATAAATGACAATTGGAGAATTTACTAGAATTGGTGAGATACATGGTTCCCCAGATACAGAAAGTACAATAAGCACCAACTAGATAAATAAAAATGTTTATCTCCATTTGTAGATTTAATCTTCCATAGAAAAATAAGAAACAGTGGGAATTTCAGTGGAAATAAAAAAGAAACTGATGAAACTAGAGAACTAGAGACAATTGAGTGGTAATGTGAAGATATGTGAAGATTGATCAATAGTTTCTCCAATCAAAACTTTCAAATGCTTCCTGAATATGCCCAAATTTTATTATTCATGGTACTTTTATTAGAAAATCAGAGTCAGGTTTTCTTGGGTTTGGCTGGGTGCAGAGGCTCACACCTGTAATCCCACCACTTTAAGAGACTGAGGCAGGTGGATCACCTGAGGTCAGGAGCTCAAGACCAGCCTGACCCACATGGTGAAACCCCGTCTCTACTAAAAATACAAAAATTAGCCAGGCGTGGCGGTGCGTCCCTGTAGTGCCAGCTATTTGGGCGGTTGAGGCAGGAGAATCTCTTGAACCTGGGAGGCAGAGGCTGCAGTGAGCTTAGATTGGGCCATTGCACTCCAGCTGGGGCAACAGAGTGAGACTCTGTACCCTCCCCCCAAAAAAAAGAAGAAAAAGAAAAGCAGAATTAGGTTTTCTCTGGTCTCTAAAAAAAGTCACTTTTTCAAATGAAGCTTGAAATAGACTGGAAATTGTAAAGCGAGTTTTAGTAGGTCTGAAGAGCAGTTTGATTTTCCATGTAGGTGAAAATTGAAAGGATATTCCTTGATAGGCAACATTTCCTACAAAATCTTGCTATAGAAATAGATACAGTGGGAGACTTTGTTTTCTTCTGTATAGGAAACATATAGATGGTAAACATTCTATAAACTAGGAAAGTTGTTATAAAAATGAAATTGTGATAAAAGATCACAAGTAGATTTGAAGCTGCTTAAAAATAGATAGGGAACCTTGCCATGGGCTGATGGTAATGGAAATACTTTGCTTTGGACATCTGATTTTATTATTCTATAATCATTTGCATAATATCTGCTTAAGCCATGCATTCATGTGTGTTGCACTCAGATTTAAGGGATAATTTTGTTTGCTATAAATAGACAAGAAAGGAGAATAGGAAGAGATGAAGAAAAAAAAGGCAGAACAATAAAGTCAGGGACACCGTATCTTCTCTTATGCCTGCCTGTGTCTGCATCCTTGTCTTTATTTAGTCCTGCCATTGGCAGGCAGCCCAGAGACCACAGGTTCAGTTATTAAGCAAATTCCTTACCAATGACTCTGAGAAGGGATTTTGGTTGTGTCTAATCTGGAAGAAATGTGGTAATTTCCATCCAACTGTCAAAGCTCTGCTGAGGTTAGGGTGCCCATCAAGGCCATTCAACATTCTAAAAGGGAATCTCTTGCCTCCTTTGCTCTAAAACAATAAGAGTTTCAGGGCACAATCTGCCTTTTTTTTTCTGTTTTTTTTTTTTTTTTTTTGAGATGGTGTTTCGCTCTTGTTGCCTAGGCCTGAGTGCAATGGTGCAATCTCGGCTAGGCACAGTCTTGGCTCACTGCAACCTCAGCCTCCTGGGTTCAAGTGATTCTCCTGCCTCAGCCTCCCAAGTAGCTGGGACTACAGGCAAGCACCACCACACCCAGCTAGTTTTGTATTTTTAGTAGAGACGGGGTTTCTCCATGTTGATCAGGCTGGTCTTGAACTCCCGACCTCAGGTGTTCCACCCACCTCAGCCTCCCAAAGTGTTGGGATTAGAGGCGTGAGCCACTGCGCCTGGCCCAATCTGCCTTTGAACTGATCAAAAGTGTATGGAGTTAATTTCTCTTCCCTGAAAAGAGCAGCTTGTTTCCAGACATGCAACGTGAACCAAGAGGGAGAAGTTCTGAATCCTGTGTGAATGAGCTCCCATAGACTCCATACCATCTCAAATTTTTATTTACTTTTATTTAAGAATTCTCCTTTCATTGCTCATCAGTCAATGGTGTCATTGTAAGAAATTTACATAATTATATTATCTGCTTGGGGATAAGAAGGAAGTGCATAAGCAGTAGGTTCTCCTCCTAAGGGCAAACCCTTAAAAAAGTGTACTTTCCTTAGTAATGTAAAAAATACCCTTGAGTTTATTGAGATCTTGGACCAAAATTTGCAGAAGCATCTTCTCATTAATTCCTATTCAATTTTTTATTGTGTGGGTTGTCCAGTGTCTACTGGTATTAGTGAAGGTGAACAAGTGTCTTTTTTTTTCTTTTTGCATTAAGTGTATATTTTAATTCCTTTAATAACTTTTTCACTATTTTTTGAGTTTTTAAATTGGTTTCTTTAGAGATTACCATATATATCTTATCAGACTCAACTTCAGATTTATGCTAACTTAATTCCAGTTACATATAAAAATATTACTCCTAGCCAAGCACCGTGAATCACGCCTGTAATCTCAGCACTTTGGGAGGCCAAGGTGGGTGGATCACCTGAGGTCAGAAGTTTGAGACCAACCTGGCCAACATGGTGAAACCCTATCTCTACAAAAAATACAAAAATTAGCTGGGCGCAGTGGTGTGCACTGTAATCCCAGTTACTTGGGAGGCTGAGGCAGGAGAATTGCTTGAACCTGGGAGGTGAAGGTCGCAGCAAGCCGGGATCATGCCACTTCTCTCCAGCCTGGGCAACAGAGCCAGATTCCATCTCAAAAAAAAAAAAAAAAAAAAAAATGGTACTCCTATAGAGCTTATATAGCTCCATTACCTCTCCCTTGTTTTGGGGTCATTATTGTTATATATAACAATATCCAACAACTCGATATAAAAACCCAACAATACAGTGCTATAATTGTTACTTTATATAATTATAAGTCTTTCAAAGAAACTGAGAGAAGAAAGAACAAGCATATATTTATAAAGTTTGTTATATTTGCCTTCTTATTTACCAGTTCTGGTTCTTTTCATTTGTTTCTGTGGGTTCAAGATACTGTCATTTCTTTACACCAATCTATCTTTACTTCCACCTACATCCTTTGTGTTGTTATTGTTAAATATATTACATTTCTATATGTTATAGGCCCAACAATACAATTATATATGTAACTGTAGATATAATTTGTTTGTTTGTTTGTTTGTTTGTTTTGAGATGGAGTCTCGCTCTGTTGCCCAGGCTGGAGTGCAGTGGCGCGATCTTGGCTCACTGCAAGCTCCGCCTCCCAGGTTCATGCCATTCTCCTGCCTCAGCCTCCCGAGTAGCTGGGACTACAGGTGTCTGCCACCATGCCCAGCTAATTTTCTGTGTTTTTAGTAGAGACGGGGTTTCACCATGTTAGCCAGGATGATCTCCATCTCCTGACCTCAGGACCCACCCACCTTGGCCTCCCAAAGTGCTGGGATTACAGGTGTGAGCCACCGTGCCTGGCCCTCCTTTTGCTCTTTGAGCATATTTGTAATGACAGTTTTGAGGTCTTTGTCTGTTATGTGTGACATCTAATCTTTTCATAGGCAGTTTCTGTTGCCTGCCCTTTCCCCCTGTGTATGGGTCCCACTTTCCTATTTCTTCACATATAGCATAATTTCTTTTGGAAAACTAGAAATTTTTAGTTAATGTTGGATATAAAATGCTCCAGGAATAAATGCTTGGTGCTGTGAAGTAAAACCGATACTCAGGCAAAAGTTTAATTCTCTCAGCAAGGCAATATACTTCTGCAGAAGGGTGCCACTTGCGTCAATCAAGATCATAAGAGCACAGGGAACAAAGGAGACTAGGGGGTTTTTATATCCTTAACGCAATCCCTACTTCTGTGTCCCTCCCTCATGGGCTGGGGTCGGACCGCACAATCTGAACTGACCCGATTGGCTGCTGGTACATATTTTTCTAATTATAGAATGGGAGGGGGATGTGAGGTACAGAGGTGGAGTGTGTGAGATGTGCAGTTTTGGGGGAATAAGGGGTACAGGTAACGAAGGAAATGGGTGTGAGTTATTGATTAGAGCTGATGGGCAGTGGGTAGGCTGTTTACAGTAACTAGGGGCAAGGAGGAACAGGAAAGTTGAGTTTGAGAACAAAAGACAAGAAAGTTAGCAAGCTAAATTTTTGAAGAGAAACTCAGAGAAATTCATTGTATCTTACAATGTCTTGTAGCAATTCTGGATATTGACTTCTTCCAACTTCAAGGCTTATAGTTGCTGTTTGCTTGTTTATTTGTTTAATGTCTTGGCTGAACCTTTTTTAGTAAAGTCTACTTTCTCTGCAGTGAGAAGTCTTTGATGGCAGAGAGCAGAGCCTTGGTCATATATGTAGTCACCCTGGGCTGGACAGTAGTTTTATCAGGGATCTCTTTGTTATTTCTCCGGATTTCTCAGTTGTCTTCTCTGTTGGTATCACATCCATTTGTTAGATTCCACTAATAGCTGGCTGATTGCTCTCTGTTTTCACAATGCTTTGGGGCATAAATTGCTCCACAGTTGGATCCAATTAAATGTGGATCTCTTTTCAGGGATGGTTTTTGAGGCCAGTCTTTGGAGTTTGTTCTTCCCCCAGGAGTGCTGTTATTAACTGTCTCTTTTCCAGATTTTCTCTGGGAAACTAGCTGGTTCTGGTGTAGCTTTTCTATCTCATGAAGCTACCAGCCTCCTCTTAATTGCTTACCACCAAGACCTCCGTTGTTTTTGAGAGTATCCTTAGGCTTCAACTTCCCCACCGGCTAGTTTTTAAAAAGTCAGTCTATTTGGGGAAAGCTTCAGAGCTCTGTTTTATAGCCTGTCTCTCCTCTTTGGCAAAATCTCTGAACAATGACTCCAGAGCTGACGGCAGGGGCAGTGGTGTGCTCCTGAGTGACCCTCTGCTTTAGGGATGGGCTGCTGGGCCTGGTTGGGGGTGTGAGCCTCTGGTCTTCTGTTTGCCTTTTTGGTGTGGACCTCTGACCCATGAGCAAATTGGGGTGAAGGAGAATGGGACTCTTATGTTCTCAGCCTGCTGCAATTAAGGTAGAGCCTCTGCCCTGCCTATGAAGTGTGGCCTGGTGGAGAAAAGGAGCTCAGGAACTCTCAGCCATGCTTGGAATTCAGGCTCTGTAACAAGACCTGGAGGCAGAATGAGAAATGCTGTTGGCTTAAGCCTCCCAGGGAGACGTTGTAGCAACTGATTGAGAGCTGAGAGTGAGCCCCATCTTCTTGGCCACACCCACCTGGAATACAGCTTCCATCATGCTGAGCAGGACAGAGGGAGTGGAGAGTGACTTCAGTGCCACTGATTCTTGCTGTTCTTACCCAGATTTAGGACATTGAATACTTGGTTCTTCATTTCCTTTGGACAATTTCCTAAGACTTCAAATGACTGGGTTTTAGTTTTGTTTTATATAAGACAAATTTCTTTAGAAATAGGGTCTGGCAGGCCAGGCGTGGTGGCTCAGGCCTGTAATCCCCGCACTTCGGGAGGCCGAGGCAGGAGGATCACCTGAGGTCAGGAGTTCAAGACCAACCTGGCCAACATGGCGAAACCCTGTCTCTACTAAAAATACAAAAATTAGCTGGGTGTGGTTGTGCACACCTATAATCCCAGATACTCAGGAGGCTAAGGCAGGAGAATTGCTTGAACCCAGCAGGCCGAGGTTGTAGTGAGCTGAGATCGCGCCACTGCACTCCAGCCTGGGCAACAAAGCGAGACTCTGTCTCAAAGAAAGAAAGAAAGAAAGAAAGAAATAGAGTCTCACTCTATTGCCCAGGATGGAGTGCAGTGGCATAATCATGGCTCATGGCAGCTCAGCCTCAAACTCCTGGGCTCAAGTGATCCTCCCACTTCAGCTGGGACAACAGACGTATGCCACCGCACCTGCCTTTTTGTTTTTGTTTTTTTGTAGAGTTGGGTTCTTGTTATGTTGCCCAGGCTGGTCACAAACTCCTGACCCCAAGTGATACTCCTGGCTTGGCCTCCCAGAGTGCTGGTATTACAGACATGAGCCACCATGCCCAGCCTGTTTTATTATTATTAATTTTTTTTGAGACGGAGTCTCGCTTTGTTGCCAGGCTGGAGTGCAGTGGCACGATCTGCAACCTCCGCCTCCTGGGTTCAAGTGATTCTCCTGCCTCAGCCTCCCGAGTAGCTGGGACCACAGGCGTGCACAACCACACCCAGCTAATTTTTGTATTTTAGGTAGAGACAGGGTTTCACCCTGTTAGCCAGCATGGTCTCGATCTCCTGACCTCGTGATCCACCCGCCTCGGCCTCCCAAAGTGCTGGGATTATAGGCGTGAGCCACCGCGACTGTTCTAGCCTGTTTTATAAAAAATAATTTTCATGCATTTTGATGGTTGCGCTGGTGATGGCATTCATGATGCTCACATTGTTATTCTGGAAGTGGACTGCCCGACTGTCTTTATAAAATTTGAACATGAAATAACAACAACAGCAACAGTTAAACCTGCCTCTGTGGCATTAATTCTATCACTAAAAACAAGTTGAAGTTGCCTTATTATTCCATATCAAAATTTTGCATTTATTTAGGTCAAATCTTGGCACTTAAAACAATTATATTTGTAAAGAATTACATAACAATTATGAGACAAGTGTAAATCTGACGCCTACAGGTTTATAAAGAAGTTTCATTACAGCATTAACAATTGTAGGTATTTTCACACATTTCTTGAACTATTAAGATAAACAATTTAAAGAAGTAAAATGGTAGTTTTCTTTCAGAATTACTATGTTTGCTTTTCTAGTATGATTTCTTTCTTACTCACTTCGCAAATAACGTACCAAATTCTCTTAAACGGTGGATGCCAGGATATTGTTCGTGAAGAATTAGACAAGGCCGGTCGTGGTGACTCACACCTGTAATCCTAGCACTTTGGGAGGCCGAGATGGGCAGATCACTTGAGGTCAGGAGTTCGAGACCAGCCTGACCGACATGGTGAAACCCTGTCTCCATTAAAAATTAAAAATTAGCCAGGTGTGGTGGTGCACGCTTGTAGGCCCAGCTACCTGGGAAACTGAGGCAGGAGAATCACTTGAACTTGGGAGGCAGAGGTTGTCGTGAGCCAAGATCATGCCACTGCACTCCTGCCTGGGAGACAGAGGGAGACTCTGTTTCAAAAAAAAAAAAAAAAAAAGAGAAAAAGAAAAGAAAAACAACATAGGATTTCAAACTCTGTAGTGCAGGCCCTGTCAAAGGCTTGTCCTGCCTCCTAGACAGGGGATCCCCATCAGCCTTCCTAACAAAGGCTGGCTGATCAACCTCTGGTCCACTTTACATATAGAAGGCTGTTTCTCCTCTTTCTCCTACTGAGCACAGTGCTTTCTTCTTGCACCTTTAAGTGACTCAGTGCTAGGTCTGTCTTCTGAAAAAGTCTAGATCAATTTTATCTTCTAAAGACAAATCTTGATATAGGACTGAGCATGTAATTTTGTGAGTATTCACAAATAAGCCCATTTAAGAGAAAATATATTAATGAGCAGGCTTTCAGCTGCAGTAAACAGCCTCTTTGACAGAATGTGGCTTAAACAGTGAGGTTTATTTAAAAATCTTGTTTTCTAAGAGGTTTGGTAACAGGTGGTTTCAGGGATGCAGCTCGAGGCAGCTTCCCTGTCCTCAAGATTATCACATGACTCATGTACCCCCAAGCATTACTTCCCCCAAAATGAAGTCTAAAATCAGGGAATAGAGAGAGCTAGCTTGCCTGCCTGCCTGCCTGCCTTCCTGCCTTCCTTCCTTCCTTCCTTCCTTCCTTCCTTCTTTCTTTCTTTCCCTCCCTCCTTCCCTCCTTCCTTCCTTCCTTCCTTCCTTCTTTCTTTCCCTCCCTCCCTCCCTCCCTCCCTCCCTCCCTTCGTTCCTTCCTTCCTTCCTTCCTCTCTTTCTTTTCTTTCTTTCTTCTGTCTCTGTTATCCAGCCTGGAATGCACTGGTGTGATCAGAACTCACTGCAGCCTCAAACTCCTAGCCTCAAGCAGTCCTCCCTCCTCAGCATCCCAAAGTACTAGGGTTACAGGTACGCACCACCACATCTGGCCTGGGATCTTCCTTTTTTATCTAGGACTTTTTATCCTGCTAAGAGTTTTAGCAGAAGACTTCTCTTTTGTGTCAATGGCCAGGACTGGAACACCTGCCACTCCTGAATGAATCACTGTCAAAGGTAGATGAGGATATCGTGATGGGTTTGGAGTTAAGGTAATCAATACTCAGCACTTGGGAGAGGCACACTGTTGCCTCTTACCTGGACAAAATTGGGATTTGGCTTGCAGAGACAAGAGGAGAATGGTTGTTGGGTAGCCAACTCACAATGGCTACCACAATAACTTAATCAAAATTTGAAAATCCAAGGCCAGGTGCAGTGACTCACACCTGTAATTCCAGCATTTTGGAAGGCTGAGAGGGGTGGATCACTTCAGCTCAGGAGTTCGAGACCAGCCTGAGCAACATGGTGAAACCCCATCTCTACAAAAAATACAAAAATTAGATGGATGTGGTGATGCACACCTGTAGACTCAGCTATTCAGGAGGCTGAGGTGGGAGGATCACCTGAGCCCAGGAGGTGGAGGCTGCAGTGAGCCGAGATTGCACCACTGTACTCCAGCATGGGTGACAGAACCAGATCCTATCTCAAAAAAAATTGAAAATCAAGTTGTATGACAGGTGGATTTCTTTTTCCTAATAGAGCCTATGCTAAAGTATGTTTTCAAAAAAAAGATCCATTGAGATATATTTTATATACCATAAAACCCATCCATTTATAATGTATCATGTTTTATCATATTCACAGCCATATGGTCATCACTATAACCTAATTTTAGAACATTTCATCACATCAACATTTCTGAAGAGAAACCCCCTATGTATTAACAGTGATTCTCATGTTCATTCCTTCCTCCCTCCCTCAGCCCCAGGCAACCCCTTATCTACTTTCTGTCTATGTGTTGATTCACATAAATGGAATCATATAATTTGTGATCATTTGTAACAGCCTTGTTTCAGTTAGCAAAATGTTTTTCAAGGTTCACTTATATTGTAGCATGTATCACTACTTCATTCTTTTTTTATTGCCAAATAATACTCTATATTAAAAAACCCTCACATTTTTAATCTATTCATCAGCAGATAAGCATTTAGGTTTTTTCCACTTTTGGGGGTTATTATGAATAATCCTGCTGTTAACATTTGTGTGCAAGTTTTTGTGTGAACGTGTTTTCAGTTCCCTTGGATTCCTAGGAATGGAATTGCTAAGTCATATGGTAACTCTGTGTTTAGCAATTTTAGGGATTGCCAAACTATTTTCCAAAACAGCTGCACCATTTTACATGTTCAGCAGCAAATAATGAGGGTTCCAATTTTTCGATATATTCACAAATACTAGTTATTGTCTTTTTTTTTTTTTTTTTTTAACAGAGTCTCACTTCTTTACCCAGGTTGGAGTGCAATGGCATGATCTTGGCTCACTGCAACCTCCGCTTCTTGGGTTCAAGCAATTCTCCTGCCTCAGCCTCCCCAGTAGCTGGGATTACAGGCATGTGCCACCATGCCTGGCTAATTTTTGTATTTTTAGTAGAGACTGGGTTTCACCCTGTTGGCCAGGCTGGTCTTGAACTCCTGACCTCAAGTGATCCATCCACCTCGGCCTCCCAAAGTGCTGGGATTACATGTGTGAGCCACTGTGCCTGGCCTAGTTATTGTCTTTTTAATACTAGTCATCTTACAGGATGTGAAGTGGTATCTCATTGCGGTTTTGATTTGCATTTCTCTTATAACTAATGACTTTAAGAATCCCTTTATGTGTTTGTTGGCCATTTGTATATTTTTTGGGGAAGAAATATTTGTTTAAATCCTTTGCCCATTTAAATTGTTTTATTTGTCTTTTTATTGTCAGTTTCTAAGAATTCTTTATATATTCTGGATAGAAATTCCTTGTCAAATATATGGTTTGAAAATATTTTCTCCCATTCTGTCCATTGTCTTTTCACTTTCTTGATAGTGTCACAAAAGTTTAAAATTTTGATGTAGTCCAATTTATCCATTTTATCTTTTATTGCTTGAGCTTTTGGTTTGTATCTAAGAAGTCATTGCCTAATCCAAGGTCACAAAGATGTATTTCTGTGCTTCCTTTGGAAGTTTTAGAGCTTCAGCTTTCACATTTAGTTCTGATTTATTTTTAATTAATTAGTGTGTGTGGTGTGAGACAGGGATTCAACTTCACTTTCTCGCATGTGAGTATTCAGTTGTCCCAGAGGCAACTGTTGGATAGACTATTCTTTCCATATTGAATTATCTCTTCTAATCTTGGTCAAAAATAAACTGACCATAAATGTAATGATTTATTTCTGGTTCAGTTCTATTCTATGGATCCATATGCCTATCCTTATCCCAGTACAACAATGTCTTTATTACTGTAGCTCTGTTGTAAGCTTTCAAATTACGAAGTGTGTGTCCTCCAACTTTGTTTTTCTTTTTCATCATTGTTTAGCTATTCTGGGTCTCTTGCATTTCCATGTGAATTTTAGGGTTATTTTGTCAATTTCTGCAAAAGATCCAGCTGGGATTTTGACAGGAATTGCATTGAATCTGTGGATCAATTTGGGGAGTACTGTCATCTTAACTGAAAAGTTTTGATCTATGAACATAGGATATTTTTTCATTATTTAGATGTATGGTTAAGTTTTGCACTTCTTTTGTTGAATGTCTTCTTGAGTATTCTTTTTTTTATGCTGTTGTACATAGTCTTCTTGATTTATTTTTGGATTATTCCTTGCTATTGTATAAAAATACAATTGATTTTTGTATATTGATCTTGTATCCTGAGACATTGCTAAACTTATTAGTTCTAATAGTTTTGTAGAGGATCTTTTAAAATTTTCTATATATAAGATCATGTCCTCTGCAAATAGAGAGCATTTTACTTCTTGCTTTCCAATCTGGATGCCTTTTGTTTCTTTTTCTTGCCTAGATGCTCTGGCTAGAACCTCCAGTACAATGTTGAATAGAAACGGTGAGAGCAAAGATCTTTGTCTCATTTCTAGTCTTAGAGGGAAAGTTTTCAGTTTTTTTTTCCATTAAATGTGATGCTAGCTGTGGGATTTTCACAGATAGTCTTTATCAGGTTGAGAAAGTTTCCTTCTATTCATAGTTTGTTGTCAAAGTGCCATTTAGCTGCCTTTTGTAAAATCAAGAAGTAAACAGAGTTAGTTTCCATTTTCCCTTCTCCTCTCCCCATCTTCAATTTTCCATTCAGTTTTAATTTACTTAGAAAATGTTTATTGAGCTTATATTCAATAATAAAGTAATTTTGGCTGGGTGCGGTGGCTCACGCCTGTAATTCCAGCACTTTGGGAGGCCAAAGGCGGGCAGATCACTTGAGGTCAGGAGTTCAAGACCAGCCTGACCAACATGGTAAAACCCTGTCTCCACTAAAAAGACAAAACTTAGCTGGGTATGGTGGTGCACACCTGTAATCCCAGCTACTCAGGAGGCTGAGGCAGGAGAATCACTTGAACCCAGGAGGTGGAGGTTGCAGTGAGCCAAGATTGCGCCAGTGCACTCCAGCCTGGGTGACAGAGCAAGACTGCTCAAATAAACAAAAAACAAAAACAAAAAACAACAACAAAAAAACAAAAAAACCCCAAAACAATAATAGAGTAATTTTAAGAAATTACTCAAGAAATTAGTTGTCTATAGAGTATTCTCTTTCCCCACTGCAGGCACTGTATTTCTCTTTCCTCTCCCCTTCTTTCTCAGTAGTATATGATGAGTTACTAATAATTTATTCTTAGTGTAGAGCTAAATCAAGGTAGTAGCACTGACTGAGGGGAATTGCCTTTCAAACCTTTCTCTAATTGATGTATGAAAGATATTTTCCAGTTAAGGAATTTCAGGCATTAGTAATAATCACTTAGGCTGCCACCTACTCTGGTTAAAGAGAATAAATTGGTATTTGATATGAAGATGCCTTCTGCAAAGCAGTAACATGGAAGCTCTTTTAGCACTGTGTAGAGCAATGTAGCCACTTCAATCTAACGCTCAGTTTCCCATCTGTTTATGTCAGCTAGTTTTTGAAACCATCCTCTTGAACTTTGAGTATGGGTGATGTTCAAACTGGCCGCTAAATAACCAGTGGCATAAACAAGGTTGGCAAACCAGCTTCAATAAATCAGAGAGGTGCTTTATTCCTTTACGTCCAAATTTCTTTCAGAAAGAAGATAATGCCACTTGAGTGAACTCATGAGGAGATTGCTGCTTTGGGAAAGTGAGGGCAGGAAAGACAAGTTGTGCCAGCTCTCTATGGCTGGATGAACCCCCCAGCGAGGGTCACTGGAAGATCTTGCCCCTTCTGGAAATATATGCCTCTATCCTTGCTGGCCAGGAAATGTGGAAGGGGATGAGGTCCCCTCTTCAGTTGGCCCAGATGAGAAGAAGTCGGTTTGAATCTCACTGGGAGCGTGGCAATGGTTGCTCTCTGGAGTTCCAGACACAGTGCCCACCCTAGAACCATGAGGAGGGAAGAGGGGAGGGGCAGCACAGCCATCCTCCAACATTGTGCTTCCTTTCTTACCCCAGGCATCTAGAGGTCTCCTAGGGCACAGATAAGGATAAGACTTCACAGTCACTGCCAGCTAGAGCCGATGAGTTTTAGGGGGTTTGGGGGAGAAAAGTTCTGAAATCACGCTTTCTAGATGTATGTTTGGGAAGCATCAAATCATTCTAGTTAAGTGAATGAGCTATGGAGTAAGACTGCTCAGTTCAAATCCTGAGTCTGCCATCTAAGCCTACTGCCTGGCATCGAGTAAGCGCTCAGAAAAGAACACCTGTTCTTAGACGTGTGGATAAGTCCATCTTGCCTCTTCAAACAAGTGAAGTGCAGTGTCTCACCACTCTTCAATCCCAATTCAAAAAGGGGAAAGAACCTTAAAAATGTTAAGAATATAGGCTTAACCTACACATATCAATAGTATTTCAATGCATTGTTTATTGCAGTGATAAAATGTCTACAAATTTATATTTCATATATATTCCTTTTCAGATAACTTAAGTTTACCACAACAGAACATTATGGATGGTGGTCTGTTATCTATATTACATATGTAACGACTATCTCATATTTTGTGATTTATTGACCATACCAGATTACTTCTACTGAAAAGATTAATTCATGATACCAATTGGTTTGCAACCGGAAATCTGAATTCCAGATGGCATAATGGATTCTACCTCTTAAACACGTTTTTATGACCTCTTTGATGTTGAAGGACTTTGAAATTAATCTGCATAACATTAGTTCCACCGGTTTGTTGATGAATTTTTTCTTATACGTTTTACACCCTTGTGGGATAATTTATGTGTCTTCCGAATTTTTAATGAGACCCTCTTCTTGCTTCATGAGGCAGGCCACAGACGCACATTTGCTGCCTCGCCACTTCTGATATGGTTTACGTCTCATTTAAAGTTTCAACATTTGCTAACTATTATTCCACTTCAATGGTTGTAAAATCAAGTGCTGACTTCTCTTCTTATAAAAATATAAATGACCTGTGTCATACTAGAAAAAACTGGAGGCCATTTAATGGGACCAGACCCTTGTCATGAAGTCAAAATTGCTGCCATTATTCTTTTTTTTTTTTCTTATCTAAGAATAGCTTCTTGCATACGCTGCAAAGACAAATTAAGAATGAGAAGCAATGGGACATCTTTCCTCTTTGGAAATTCCCAGCTCCTGATTCATTGCTTTGTTTCAGGCTTTTGAACAGGGGTCCCTTTTATCCAGTGAAGATGGCAGAAGAACATCTATTTTTCTTGAGAGCATAAGAGGAGACTATGCCATCTATCCCCTGAAAATGAATTACATTTGTTTAATCACTGTTACCAAAGCTTCATTATTATGAAATTAGCTCAAATGTCTGCTTTATTGACATCTTCATGAGCCAGTGGGGGAGTTTTGCATTCTATTCTTTTAGAGTGTTTGTTTTCTCACTCTTCAATTCACACACTTTTTGCCTTGTCTCGTTAATGAGAGTATGAAACAAAAAGAGAATCTTCTGCTTTGTAGACAATATCACCAGAGCTATTTTTAATGTCAGTTTCTGCAAATAATCTGCCTTGCTTGTATGGGAGGGGGAGAAAAACTCAGGCTTTAGAAAATACGGGTATGTTTTAGGGAGTTCACTTTTATGTGTATTTATAGGAGATTTTTAAAGGAGTCAAAAAACCAAGTTCTCATAGTATAAAATTTCCCACACCAGGCATACATGCAACAGCATATTGTTGACTGAGCATTAACTTTATAACATTTCACTTTTTAACATCTTCTTCTTTTTTGCTGTCTGCATCTGACTTGAATGAAAGTTGAGAGCGCTGTCACAAAAGAATTAACAGGGGCCATTTTTTTTTTTTTACCAGAAATTTGCTCAAAGTAGATCTATTAATGATCCAGGAACTGTTGCATAATGGAATTAATAGTTACAAGCCAAGTCGTAACCGTTGTGCTACAATTCTAGATGCTTAGATGTATTTTTTTTTTTTTTTTTGAGACGGAGTTTCACTCTTGTTGCCCAGGCTGGAGTGCAGTGGCGTGATCTTGGCTCACTGCAACCTCTGCCTCCTGGGTTCAAGTGATTCTCCTGCCTCAGTCTCCCAAGTAGCTGGGATTACAGGTGCTCGCTACCACACCCGGCTAATTTTTTGTATTTTTAGTAGAGATGGGGTTTCATCATGTTGGCCAGGCTGGTCTTGAACTCCTGACCTCAGGTGATCCACCTGCCTCAGCCTCCCAAAGTGCTGGGATTATAGGCGTGAGCCACCGCACCCGGCCGCCTAGATGCATTTTTATTATGGGATTTGCTCTTCAGCTAAATGTTACTTTAAAAAAGACTGCTTGGCTGAATATAATTCATTTGTTAGTATAAGAAAAAATGTTTCAATATGTTAGCAAAAACATAACAATATCTTTAGTCATTTGGAAAAATGAACAAACAAACTTACCTTTAGATTTAAATTGGAAAATTTGCTTTGGATGTAAGATTTGAGAACAGGTGTATTTTTCCATCTTGGGTTCTGTGGAAGACTAAAACCAGAGACTCAAAATATCCAGCAGAATTCATTCTCTGCTGTCTTAGGACACAGAGGAGTAAAAACCCTTGCTAGGAAATTCATCCCAATTTTTACAGAATTGATTTTTTCATCTGACATTAGAGACTGGTTATTATTCAAGCAATACCTCCACTCTATGCCACTTAAAATCCATGCATATTGAATATTTTGATAATTATTAAAGTTGAAAAATAGTAGTACCATATGACCAGGATGGTAAACAGAAAAGTTAATTAAATATGCCACGATTATCAACTTACTGTAAAATAAAATAAGACAGATTTGTATTTGATGCTATAATTGCTTTTATTCTATGATTCAGGAAGTATGTTAGGTGTTTATAGGGTCACCAGTCATCATTGTGAATAAGAAGGCTATACATATTTGGAAGTGCTCTTTAATAGAGGAGTGGCATAAGGCACCATGACAACATGGCTTCCTGGCTCCAATTTTTTTTTTTTTTTTGAGACAAGGTCTTGCTCTGTCGCCCAGGCTGGAGTGCAGTGGCGTGATCACAGCTCCCTGCAGCCTCGACCTTCTGAGTTCAAGTGCTCCTCCCACCTAAACCTCCTGAGTAGCTGGTATTACAAGTGTGTGCCATCACACCTGGCTAATTTTTTATTTTTTATTTGTAGAGATGGGGTCTTGCTATGTTGCACAGGCTGGTCTTGAACTCCTGGGTGCAAGTGATGCTCCTGCCTTGGCTTCCCAAAGTGCTGTGATTACAGGTGCGAGCCACCGCTTCTGACTGGCTCCAATTCTTGCTATCTTTGTGATTTCAAACATGTTAGTTGTATCAGTTGTCTATTGCCACTGTAAAGTTTTTGTTTTGTTTTGTTTTGTTTTTTTGTTTGAGACGGAGTTTTGCTCTTATTGCCTAGGCTGGAGTGCAATGGTGCAATCTTGGCTCACTGTAACCTCCACCTCCTGGGTTCAAGTGATTCTCCTGCCTCAGCCTCCCAGGTAGCTGGGATTACGGGCACCTGCCACCACGCCCAGCTAATTTTTTGCCTTTTTAGTAGAGACGGGGTTTCATCATGTTTGGCCAGGCTGGTATCGAACTCCTGACCTCAGGTGATCCACCACCTCGGCCTCCCAAAGTGCTGGGATTACAGGCATGGGCCACTGCGCCCAGCCTGCCACTGTAAAGTTATATAACAAATGACCCCCAAACTCAGTAGCAGCTAATAACATGCATTCATGGGTTGGCTTGTGTTGGTTGATCCAGGCTGGGCTCAGCCGGCCTGGCTTTAAGCTGTTGCTAGGTTCAGGCCTGCTCCACAAGACATGTTTTTCTCTTAACCACGGCAGAAGAACCAAGGGGTAAGCACAACCAAAAAGACAATCACATTTCAAACTTCTCATGCCTGGTCCACTAACATTCCTTCCCCAAATTTAGTCCCATGGCCCTCACCCAACAAATATGGAATAGGGGAAGTATATTTCTCTCATGGAGATTAAGGATGGGGGTGAACATTGACTGAGCAGCCATCTAATTTACGTATTATTATTTGGCCTTTCCAAGCCTCCATTTTTCTCATCAGTAAAATTGGGACAATAGTAATTGCCTCACTGCATTGTGGTGAAAATGCCATGAGATATTGTAGTGTAAAATCTGTAAGGCAGTGGTCATACCAGTAAGAAATCCTGAGGTGGTGCTGTTACTATCATCAAAAGAAATACTGTAGACGTATAGAACAACATGACTGGAGGGGGGTGCTAAGGGATCATTTAATAATTTCAAGTGTTTGGAAGAATTGCCAAAATAGTGCAAAGAACATTAGTATGCATTTTGCCCAGATTGACCAATTGTTAACATTTTGCCACATTTGCTTTTTCTGAACCATTTGAGAGATAGTTGCAGATATCATGTCCCTTTATAAATGCTCCAGAGTATACTCCTAAGAACAAGGAGGGTCTGTTATATAGCCACAGTACAAATATGGGATCCAGGCAATTTAACATTCATACAATATAATTATCTACTGGAGTCTGTGTTTAGATCTCACCAATTGTTTCAATAATTTTGTGGCAACTCATGTCCTCCACCTCTTTTCCCCACCCCACCTCCTTTCCCCACAATCCTGAGCCAAATCGAAAGCTCAAATTGCCTTTAGTGATAATGATTTTTTACTTACCTTTAATCTGGAACAGTTTGTCATCTTTTTTATTCTTCATGTTATCACTTTAAAAAAATTGTAGGCCAGTTATTTGCTAGCTGCCCTTCACTGTCCCTCAGTTTTTTTTGTTTGTTTGTTTTGTTTTGTTTTTTTGAGACGGAATCTCACTCTGTCGCCCAGGCTGGAGGGCAGTGGCGTGATCTCAGCTCACTGCAACCTCCGCCTCCCAGGTTCAAGAGATTCTCCTGCCTCAGCCTCCCAAGTAGCTGGGATTACAGGTGTGTACCACCATGCCTGGCTAATTTTTGTATTTTTAGTAGAGATGGGGTTTCACCATGTTGGCCAGTCTGGTCTTGAACTCCTGACCTCAGGTAATCCACCCACCTCAGCCTCCCAAAGTGCTGGGATTACAGCACGGTCATACCAGTAGGAAATCCTGAGGTGGTGCTGTTACCATCGTCAAAAGAAATATTGTAGACCCATAGAACAACATGACTGGAGGGGGTGCTAAGGCCTCAGTTTGTTTTTTTCTGATGTTTCCTCATGATCTCATTCAGGTTATGCAGTTTGGACAAAACACTGTATGAGTGACATTGTGCTCTTCCCATCATATCACATCTGAAGGCACGGTAGTCATGTCAGTCTGTCCTGTCAACTTTGATCTGTTGATTAGGGTGACATCTTGTCAGGTTTCTTCCCTAGAAATCATTATTTTCTCCTTTGTAATTTATAAGCAATCTGCCGGGAAATACTTTGAGAATATAGAAATATCCTATTGTTTGTCACACACTTACTCTACTTTTCACAGCCATTGATAATTCCTACTTGAATCAATTATTACCAGGATGGTTATAAAAGAGTGATTTTCTACTTCTGTTTTTTTCTACATTTATTAGTTTGCATTTTACTATGAGAAAGCATGTTGGTTTTTTTCTCCCATTTATTTTTAAATCAGTATGGACTTTCCCATTCTTATTTGATTCAATGGATGCCAGGATAGGATGCATTTTTTTTTTTTTTTAAGATGGAGTCTTGCCGTCGCCCAGGCTGGAGTGCAGTGGTACAGTCTCGGCTGACTGCAGCCTGTGCCCTGCAGGTTCCAGCGATTTTCCTGCCTCAGCCTCCCGAGTAGCTGGGACTACAGGCACTCGTCACCACGCCCAGCTAATTTTTGTATTTTTAGTAGAGATGGGGTTTCGCCATGTTGGCCAGGTTGGTCTCAAACTCCTGACCCCAGGTGATCCACCCGCCTCGGTCTCCCAAAGTGCTGGGATTACAGGCATAAGCCACCACGCCTGGCCAGGATGCATTATTTTTGTTATATTTTGATGCTCAAAGTGTCCCTGATTTGGCCAGGTAGGAGCCCCTTTATACAGGATCGTATGTCCTTTTGATCATATCCTTACTTTCCTTACTTTTTGGCAAAACAGGTTGTTGCAGGCTCATGCTGTAGTTTCTTGCTCCAGTCCTGGAATTAGCCATTTCTCCTAGGAGCTCTGGTTTAATACATTCTTTTGCCTTCGGGCTGAATTGTATTAATTTAGATGAAAATGTAGCCCATAAGCTCAATAACTCAGGTTTAATAATATTTTCACGTGCACTCTGAGGAACTGTGGACCCAAACATATTTTACTGACTCTTACATGAGAATTCCAAGTTGATGATATTATAACGTATCATAATTTGGAAAATTGACTGATACACAAAAATTGCATTGTTCATTAATTGACCACCTCAAGCCATTTAAGTGGTATTCATCATAAAAGAAAAGATGTTACCTGCAGATTCCACCTTATACAAAACAGGCACATAATTATCATACACTAGACACTAATTCCTGGAAGCTTTTTTTTTTTCCAGGAAGAAAATTATAAACGAATGGTGAGACATAGAGACCATCAATTCCTGTATTTGCTGTTACCTTTGTACATTAAGAAGATTCCAAAGCCCCTGGCAATGGTCTCTTCAAAAAAATCATAATCAAATAAAATGAAGAATTTGGACATTCTCTTGACTGTTGCAGGAGACGAATGTCATCTGTCCGAATGTAACATGGAAACTTCAGTGAATGTGTTAGAACAGAACTCGTATGAGAGCATCAGCCAGAAACACAATGGGTATGCCTAATCTCTGTCTCTCTTTTTTTTTTGAGATGTAGTTTTGCTCTTGTTGCCCAGGCTGGAGTGCAATGGCGCGATCTCAGCTCACTGCAACCTCCGTCTCCCAGGTTCAAGCGATTCTCCTGCCTCAGCCTCTCAAGTAGCTAGGATTACAGGTGTCCACCACCATGCCTGGCTAATTTTTGTATTTTCAGTAGAGACAGGGTTTCACCATGTTGGCCAGGCTGGTCTCGAACTCCTGACCTTGCGATCTGCCCACCTTGGCCTCCCAAAGTACTGGGATTACAGGTGTGAGCCACCCCGCCTGGCTGGGTATGCCTAATCTCTTAAACCTCCTACTAATGCAGCAGTCTTTTCACCATGCAATCTGCGTAGGAAGTGGGTTAGTCATTTAGGAACTGATGTTTTCTAACTCCTACTTGCCCTCACTTCTAGATTAGTGTTCTGTTTCATTCCCATGGATGTCATGCACAGCACCCCTCTTCATCTCACATTCCTGGGGATGCTGGCTTCTCTAACAAGAGGCTGAGTTTCCCTGGGTTTCTGTAAGGACCTGAACACCTCCAGTAGCAATCCGTGCCCTTTGCTTGTGACTCCAGAGCTCCCAGATAGAAGTGGTTGGATGGAGCCAGGAACAGCAGAGAACTCCGGCCGAGGGGTGACCCACCAGCATCGTTCCACCAGCCTCCAGCGATGGTGGGTGTGGACTTGAACTTCCAACTTCAGTCTGGGCCAAGGGGAGGGCAGTGAGAGGTTCGCATACCCATCATCCCTTCCATGCCCATAAAGGTTCCTAAAATATCATTTGTTAGCCCTAAACTGTATGAGACCCTCCCTCCTAGTGTTCCCCTGTGCAATTGTCACAACATGATTAATCTAATTTGCAGTATTATTTGTTTGCTTGTCTTATCTCCCTGCTCTCTAAATTCTTATGTAAGTACCTTGAGGTCAGGGACATCTCTAGATGATCTTTGTACAAGTCATTGCATGAAGAAAATGCTCAATAAATATTTGTGGGTTTTTTTGTTTGTTTGTTTTGTCTTGTTTTTTGAGACAAGGTCTCACTCTGTTGCCAAGGCCAGAGTGCAGTGGCACAATCATGGCTCACTGCAGCCTCGAACTTCTGGGCTCAAGAGATCTTACCACCTCAGCTTCCTGAGTACCTGGGACTACAGCACAAACCCACCACACCTGGCTAATTTTTTTTTTTCCAAACTTTCTGTAGAGATGGGGTCTCATATGTTGCCCAGGCTGGTCTCTAAGTCCTGGGCTCAAGCAATCCCACATCTTGGCTTCCCAAAGTGTTGGGATTGCAGGCGTGAGCCCCTGCACCCGGCCAATATTTGTGGACTTGAAATTGGATTGTCTCCTTTATCCCTAATATCCAGTTATGCAATATGTTCTTTTGCAATTTTTTTCAAAAACATTCTTACTAACTAGGCAACACTCCAACTTAGACCCTCATTACTCATGACTAATTACATTGCTTTAAGAATGGTGATTAGGCCCTGGTGGTCACCTCAACAAGCAAGTGTATTACACACTCAAGAGTGAGGGATGGTGGCAGGGATCCTTGTGGTGCAATTAGTAATTGTCTGTTCTTAAGAAGTGGGAAGTTTCCACAGGTTCACAGATAGCACCTTTCTGAATCCAACGTCTCATTTATGGTCCTAGAATGTAGTATATTTACTTTATTTATTTATTTATTTTGAGACGGAGCCTTGCTCTGTCACCCAGGCTGGAGTGTAGTGGCACGATCTCAGCTCACTGCAAGCTCTGCCTCCCGGGTTCACGCCATTCTCCTGCCTCAGCCTCCCAAGTAGCTGGGACTACAGGTGCCCACCACCATGCCCGGCTAATTTTTTTTTTGTATTTTTAGTAGAGACGGGGTTTCACCGTGTTAGCCAGGATGGTCTCGATCTCCTGACCTCGTGATCCGCCCGCCTCGGCCTCCCAAAGTGCTGGGATTACAGGCGTGAGCCACTGCACCTGGCTGAATACAGCATACTTACTTATAAATGTTTGATTAGTTTTGTGAAGCCTTTAAGTCCCAAACCCTAAGTGCTTAATACATGCTTACTCATTTAAATAAATGATTAAAATAGGAATTGGAGCTTTTCTTAAAAAGAAATAATGACTGAGTATAAACCAGAAATCTGAAGGCTTTGTTCTCTTATCTCACCATCCTTTGACCCTGTCTTGGCTTTGGCAGCCAGGTTCCAGAGACCGACCATCCTGCTTGGAATCCAAGCTCTGCCACTTTCTGGCCGTGCTGTTTGTGCAAGTTCTCAACCTCTCTCATCCTCTATTTCCTCATCTTTAAAATGGGCATGCATTAGAACAGTTCATTTGACCCATAATGTTGCTGTGAGGTTTATATCAGTCAATATGTATTAAAAGCTCACCACAGAGCTTGGTGCGTGGCAGGCACCAAGGCACAGAGCTCTTGGTGAGGCTACGAGTTGTTCTGTGAGCATCTGTGCCAAGGCTTCCACCAGGAGGTGTCAGCTTTTGGAGACTATTTTGGTTCTTTTCCTAATACTAAAAAGAGCTGAAAGTCTACTGATTGTGGAGGTGGGAAGTGGGGCAAATTAGCCCTTTGGGGCTTGGAAATATTTCTGGGCCGAGGTTATAGGTTTATAAAGTGGAGTTCACTCCCCTTGGGTCTCTGAGTTCCTAGTGGCCATGGCAGGTCCAGCTGCCGCCCCGTCAATGGGCGGGCTGGCTTCTGAGAGGGCATGGGAGTGAGGTGAGTCAGGCTGTGGGGATACTAGCATCAGGGGACCCATGAGGAAGGAAGCCACAGGGGAGGACAATGAGAAGGAAGGAGGACTGAGGTACCAAATGTCAGGCTTTTAGTAGAAGTGGAAGGATGCTGTTAATTGTGATTAGGAGCCTGAGCTTGTAAAGACTTAAGTGTACGTTAAGCAGATGCCAGGGTGTTACTCTACAAGGGCAGCAAGTCTCAGGGATGCTGTAAAAGCTCTTTTAAGGGGCCTCTCCCACCTATTAACATTCTGTAGCCTCCCTTTAGAGAGCCTCGTGACATCTTCCCCTGTGATTTCCAAATGTGAGCTTGCCCATTCATCTCTCAGCGGGTCCTGGGCAGCCAGGTGCAAACTTAAACCCAAGGACCATGAGAGATAACGGCACACAGAGTGGTCCGGGGCTTCCTTTTGGCTAGCAGCCACGCCCTTCTCGTTTCTCCCCTTGAGGCTGGGATGGTTTGCAATCTATGGCCTGCCTGAGGAAACCATTCCTGGGATATTGGAGCCCTAGATATTTGATGAAACCTGAAAGCAGGCTTTGAGGTTTATGAGAGAAGCAACGTCAGTTCTGCAATGAGTGAGTAGCATAGGTTATGTGTGGTCATTTATTGTATTTCCATTCCCATTTTTATATGTGTTTACTTCTCTTTGACCTGTGATGCTTCAGCATATTTCATTTTAGCTACTTGGCTTCCTTGACCTGGAACCAACATCTCCAACACTGTACCAGTAATTAAAATCAAATATTGTCTCTCTTCTGGAAGAAAAAAAGAATCCATGTATTTTTCACTGAGCAAATGGCCACCACATTTACCTTGATACTGCCTGCATTTCAGAACGACTGTTTCCTTCACTTCATGTAATAGGAAGAAAATGAACACTTTACATTCTACAGTGGATTTGAGGAAAGATTTCTGATTTTACAATGCTGAATTGTTAAAACGGCATGGCCCATGAATGATCTCATGTCACTAGTACAAAATGAAAATCTCCGCAGGCAATTGCTTTTCCTAATTCTGTTTGATTTTCTGAGCACAGATACCATTATTCAAAGCACATATGAAATCATGCACCTGGGCATATAAATTTGGCATGGAGTCTCCTATAGGCCTGAGCTTGAAAAAGGTTTTGGGGAATTAGCATTTTCCCAGCAGTAGACTTAATAACCCTAGAGAAGGCTTTGCCAACCCTACTGTCCATCATGGAGCTCGGTTCTTTTAAAATGTCACATCAGGGAATTAGATTTTATTATAAAAATTCTACTCTACTGACAATGAATTTGAAAATTATAATAGACAAAAAACCCTAATCATGTGTTATGAGATGATTTGTAAGGTTTCTGTTAAGTTTCTCTTTTGGGTTTTTCTGTTTGTCTGGCATTGCAAATAAGCAGTACCAGAAACAAACAAACAAACAAAAGTCTTAGCAGTGGCTTGCTGTAGAAAAATAAAATCCAATATGCATGAAATCTAGAGAGGAAAGTTCCTTCCACCATCCTATGCTTGTTCCTATGCATCACTCATTCATTCATTCTTCATTTGGATTTTACTGTCGCTTCCATGAGAGGCACAGTTTCATGGCTTATGATGGTGCGTGTCAGAATCAATGGAAGGACACATTGAACAGCTTTCTCTGGTATTTCCTTTCCTTGTCATTCTAGGATCATATGTTCACATGCCCATGTGCTTGTGGGATCAGTGTCCTCATAGGGGAAATAGGACCTGCAGTGTGCCAGGGGCAGAGGGAGGCAATAGGGGGCTGCAATTGAGCCATGACACTCTGCCATCCAGCTGCGACCCCACACAGGCCAAGGCTGTGATTCCTTCAGGCACTTTGAACCAATACTCAGCTATTGAAGAGGATAGTCAACAGAGTGCTTGAATTTTCTAGAATGATTACCTGAATTACTTGCTTTGAATCACCACTGGAAATTCTAGCTATGTGCCTTTTATGTACTTTCGTACTTATCACCCATCCATCCTCTTGACAAGTGTTGGTTGAGTGTCCACTGTGTGCCAGGCACGTTCTAGGTGCTGGAGATGCAAGAGTGGAAAACAAATCATGGACACAGTCCCCATCCTTATGCTACAGAGATGCTGGGTTAGTGGGAAGAAAGGCAGTAAATAAAGAATAACAAAAATATAAGAATTACAAACTGCAGGAGGACTCTCTGAGAAGAAAAACTGTGTGTGCTTTTAATGACTGTGCCAGGGGAATCTGTTTTAGAATTGTGGGGATAAAAGACAGTCTCTCTAAAGGTGACACTTGTCCTGAGACCTAAAGAATGAGTGGGCATTGGCCAGGCAACGAGTTGGGCACAAGAAGGTTCCAAGTAGACCAAATAGCATGTGGGAAGCAAGTCACAGTGAATAAGGGATAGGGGAGGTCTCCACAAGCAGCCCCTAGCTAGTGGCAGTGAGTGTGGGAGGATAAATGCCCCAGCTCCCTCACCCCTTGAGTCACATAATCTTGTGGCCATCCTACTTCATCTCCTGCAGGACTGAGCTCCAGTTGCCTGCAGGGGTAAACCGCTCATGAACAAACACATCATGCATTGGTTTCCTTCTCTTCTTCATGCCACTCTCACACTCCCCTCCCAGTACTTCCTGGGGTCACTTAGCAAATCAACTACTTGCTTTTGAATCCTTGTCTCCTGGTCTGCTTCTAGGGTAGCCCAAGTTAAATCACTGAATGAGGATGGGGCCAACAGGCAGGCAGAAGTCAGAGCATGGAGGGCTGCAGTTCTCAAAGCATAGACCAGGGAACCCTAGTGTCTCCTGAGACTCTTTCAGGGAGCATGAGAAGTCAAATGTGTTTTTCATAATACTACTAAGATGGTACTTACTTTTTATATCACTTTGACATTTCACTGTCAAAATGCAAAACAGAAGTTAAAATGATGGGGCTTTAGCCCACACCAAGGCTGTACCAGGTGTCATTGTATTCTTTACCACCTGCATTTGCAGAAAAAAAAATCCAGTTTCATTTAAGGATGCTGATGAAGTTGTAAAACAATTACTCATTTATTAAATCTCTTGTCTTGAGTATACTTTAAACAATTTGGATGCATTGAGTGCTTGGCTGCATACCAAACTCCAGCAGTTTTCTCAGGGAAAAGCAGTTGAGTTGTGATTGAGTTGCAAGACTCACTAGCCCTTTCTTCATGGAATACCAGCTTTCCTTGAAAGAGTGATGGCAGACAATTGAACTATGACTATTCAGACTTGGATACCTGCCAGGTATTTTCTCAAAAAATGAACAAAGGGAGCCTGTCTCTTCAAGAAATACAATAGTCATTATTTGTAGCCAATAATACAATTTGAGTTTTCAAATGAAAACTAGAATTTTGGAAAACTTGTATCTGTCATGCCTAACTTGCATAGTTCTCTAATACTTGAAGACTTTTCTGATGAGATGGGGGTGATTTAACGAATGTGATTTTATCGTTTTGATAATGTTGGCTGGGTGCGGTGGCTCACACCTGTAATCCCAGCACTTTAGGAGGCCAAGGCGGGCGGATCACCTGAGGTCCAGAGTTCGAGACCAGCCTGACCAACATGGAGAAACCCCGTCTCTACTAAAAATACAAAATTAGCCAGGCGTGGTGGTGCATGCCTGTAATCCCAGCTACTCCGGAGGCTGAGGCAGGAGAATGGCTTCAACCCGGGAGGCAGAGGTTGCTGTGAGCCAAGATTGTGCCATTGCACTCCAGCCTGGGCAACAAGAGTGAAACTCCGTCTTAAGAAACAAAAAAAAAAAGAATGTAAAAGTGTACCGTGACAACATTTGGAAGATCTGCTTAACTCAGAGATCCAATATTTTCCAAATGACATGATGATAGAAAATCATGTATGTGTGACAGACCCATTCAAAGGACAAGATAATTTCATGGATTTTAATATAATTGAGTCTGAAAAGGTTACTGATATGGTTTCAGATTTCACATTGCAACTAACCTTTGAGAAATGACTATGTGCTGAGATTTGGTGTCATATCAAAAAGGAATATTCACCATTATCTGAAATGCCTATTAAGTATTCCTCTCTTTTCTAACTGTGTATCTGTGAGAAGCCAGGTTTTCTCTAGATGTGCTGACATAATTTATCACAGCAGTTTGAGTGTAGACATGAGAATCCGGTTCTTTTCGGTTAAGTCAGACATGAAGAGATTTGCAAAAATGTAAAATAATGCCAGTCTTTTCACTAAAAATTGTGTGCTTTGAAACATAGAGTTACATTTCATAAATGGGTTATTTGCATCAATAATATTTATGTTAATTATATTTATTTATGTTAATTATGTTAACAAAACAATATGTTTATATTATATATGTTAATTATATTTGTTATATATGTTATATTTGTTATAGATGTTAATTATATTTATGTTAATTATATTAACAAAAGTTTTATTATTGTTTTTAAACAATAAACATTATTAAATTAAAAACTGTTTTATGGCCAGGTGCAGTGGCTTATGTCTGTAATCCCTGCATTTTGGGAGGCCAAGTTAGGTGGATTACTTGAGCCAGGGAGTTCAAGACCAGCCTGGGCAATGTGGTGAAACCCCGTTTCTACAAAAAAATACAAAAATTAGCCGGGTGTGGTGGTGTGCATCTGTAGTCCAAGCTACTTGAGGTTGTGGGGTGGGGATTAGGTGGGAGGATCCCTTGGGCTTGAATTTTGGAGATCGAGCCTACAGTGAGCCATGACTGTGCCACTGCACTCCAGCCTGGGTGACAGAGCAAGATCCTGTCTCAAAAAATCACCCAAAAATTGTTTGATGTCCGGGCGTGGTGGCTCATGACTGTAATCCCAGCACTTTAGGTGGTTGAGGCAGGAGGATCACTTGAGCCCAGGAGGTAGAGGTTGCAGGGAGCCATGGTGCACTCCAGCCTGGGTGACAGAGTGAGACCCTGTCAAAAAAAATTGTTTTATTATTGTTATTTAAAAATGAATTCATAATTAGAAAGAAAATGTTCTCAGTTTAAATTTCTAATATGGTAGATGTTGATAGATATAACTCACATACACAAAAACCCTTTGAAGTCTTAAATATCTTTGATGAGTCTAAACAAGTTTCGAGATTAGAATGTTTGAGAACTGCTGATGTAAAACTTTGAAGATTTCAGGATTTTGGATATTCTCAGGAACGAAATCAGGAGCCCCTGATAAGTTTTAAGAAGGTGAGTTTCAAGTCGAAGGAGATCATAAAGATCATTAACCTTGCATATGTGTTTATGTGGGTGATTAAAATATGTTAATAACTTCTGCAGCTAGGGAAGTCTAGCAGACCCTATTGGGGCATTTCCAATCTGTTCCAACAATCCCTGCTAGACAGAAAAACACCTATACAACCGCGCTTTCCAGCAGATCACACAGAGGTGGGGCTCCATGATACATGAGCTTGCCTTTGTTGGTCTTCAGTTAACTGTGTGCAAATCACTGAGGTGTACAGAAAGCATTCAGTTAGTCACAAGCCACGTAAAAAATACTCACAAGGTACATTGTGGTGTCTGAGCCAGTGGAGATCAGACAAAGTCCTTACCCTTGAAAAGTCCAGGGTCTAAGAAGGGAGAGTAGAATTTGCTTTCTAGAGGGGAATGATTACCATCCTACTTTCCTTCTCATTTGCCTTTGACCTGATAATACTGTATTCTTTTAAAAAAAATTGTATAAATTGCCGGCACGGTGGCTCACGCCTGTAATTTCAGCACTTTGGGAGGCCGAGGTGGGCAGGTCACGAGGTCAGAAGATCGAGATCATCCTGGCTAACACAGTGAAATCCTGTCTCTACTAAAAATACAAAAAATTAGTTGGCGTGGTGGCAGGTGCCTGTAGTCCCAGCTACTAAAGGAGGCTGAGGCAGGAGAATGGTGTGAACCCAGCAGGTGAAAGTTGCAGTGAGCCGAGATCACGCCACTGCACTCCAGCCTGGGCAACAGAGCAAGACTCCAGCTTAAAAAAAAAAATTGTGTAAATGTAAGGGTACAAGTGCAGTTTTGTTACATGGATCTATTGACTAGTGGTGATGTCTGGGCTTTTAGTGAAACCATCACCCAAATAATGTACATTACACCGAGCAAGAAATTTCTCATCCCTCACCTGCCTGATGCCCTCCTGGGTCTCCAGTATATATGATTCTACACTCTGTGTCCGTGAGTACACATTGTTTAGCTCCCACTTATATTATTTATTTATAAAGAAATAATATTTATTTAAATATTTTTAAATTTATGTTAAGTATTTAAATAATTAGTTATTTATAATATTTAAATAAATTTATTTAAATATTTTATTTAAATATTATTTAAATATTTTTATTTAATATTTATTTAAATAATATTTAAATAAATAAATAAAGAGTGGCGTTTTCGCTCTTTTTCTCCAGGCTGGAGTGCGATGGTGCAATCACTAGCTTTGCTTTCTTTACACCTTATAGGTGTTGCTCCCTCAAAATACCCTAATCAACTTTCTTTTTTTGTTGTTGAGATGGAGTCTCGCTGTCGCCCAGGCTGGAGTGCATTGGCGCAATCTCAGCTCACTGTGACCTCTGCCTCCCGGGTTCAAGTGATTCTCTTGCCTCAGCCTCCTGAGTAGTGGGGATTACAGGTGCCTACTACCACACCAGGCTAATTTTTGTATTTTTAGTAGAGATGAGGTTTCACCATGTTGACCAGGCTGGTCTTGAACTCCTGACCTCAGGTAATCCCCCACCTTAGCCTCCCAAAGTGCTGGGATTACAGGCGTGAGCCACCTTGCCCACCAAATATTCTTTAAAATTGTTCCTGACCTTACACTTTGTTCTGGACAGTGGGATCCACTTGAGCCAAAGGAGAGTGAGAAGGAAGATTTAAATGGGAGAAGTGGGGAGGAAAAAGAGAAGATAAAAGAGCAAGGCACTCTAGCTGAAACATCATTTAATTTTTTTAGAGACAGGGTCTCATTCTGTCACCCAGGCTGCAATCACAGCTCACTGCAGCCTTGACCTCCTGGGCTAAAGTGATCCTCCCACCTCAGCCTCCTGACCAGCTGGGACTACAGGCATGCACCACCACACTTAACTAATTTTTTTACAAGATTGTTTTGTAGACATGGAGTCTAACTATGTTGCCCAGGCTGGTCTTGAACTCTTGGCCTCAAGCAATCCTTCCACCTTGGCCTCCCAAAGTGTTGGGATTACAGGCGTGAGCCACCCAGCTTCTAAACAGCATTTCCAATGTACAAAGAGTACATTGTTCAAGTTCCCAAACTTGGCCGGCTGCTCTGACTGGGGGATGGCTTGTGAGTTTAGAACACGGTGTTTCATGAGCTGAGTGGAGGATGTGAGCGCTTGTCTCCCTCAGTGGAGGTCAGCCTGCTGCAGTTCCTCCAGGCAGCAGCAGGAAAAGAGAAGGAATGGTTGTAATATGGTCCGTGTCACACTGAAGCAAATGCTAACTTTCTGGGTTACAGCTCGACTGAGCGACAAAGAATGTGCATCCCAGCGTGAACCCACTACATGCAGAGCTGAATTCCCCGCCACACAAACAGAGCCCTCAGGCCTCTGCGGCACAACCATGTCCTGCCTATTGCCTGGAACGCTTTCTACCTGGAAGGGATCCTCAGCCTTGCCTCCCTTCAGGGGGCTAGGGGGCTCCTCTTGAACAAATCTATCCCTTTCAGCCTTGTGTTTCAAAACTCCTTATAGGAATAAAGTACAGGTTGATTCCTTTTGAACAGACAATAGAATGGGAAGCAAATACATGTACATGAAGCTTGTCCAGCCTGTGGCCTGCAGTCCGCATGACACCCAGGATGGCTTTGAATGTGGCCCAACACAAATTTGTAAGCTTTTTTAAAACATTATGAGACTTTTTTGCGATTTTTTTTAAAGCTCATCAGCTATTGTTACTGTTAGTGTTTTTTGTTGTTGTTGTTTGTTTGTTTTTGTTTTTGTTTTTTTTGAGGCAAAGTCTCACTTTCTTGCCCAGGCTGAAGTGCAGGGCCTGATCTCGGCTTGCTGCAACCTCTGCCTCCCAGGTTCAAGCGATTTTCCTGCCTCAGCCTCCCAAGGAGCTGGGATTGCAGGCACATGTTGCCATGCCCGGCTAATTTTTGTGTTTTTCGTAGAGACGGGGTTTCACCGTGTTGGCCCGGCTGGTCTCAAACTCCTGACCTCAGGTGATCCACCTGCCTGGGCCTCTCAAAGTGTTGGGGCTACAGATGTGAGCCACCGGGCCCAGCCGTGTTAGTGTGTTTTATGTGTGACCCAAGACAGTTCTTTTTCTTCCAATGTGGCCCAGGGAAGCCAAAAGATTCCTTCAATGCACATGTTCCCCAGGAAGGGACGTGGCCAGGGTGCATGAAAGGCAGGACACCCTCCTCCTGGAGAGCTGTTTGTCTTGCAGGGCATGGGCGTCCTGGGGGAAGTTATCCCTGAGAACACAGAACTCAAACATGTCCGTGGGAAGCCGCCCCCTCTAGCTTGCATCTGATGTGGACATGGTCATCCCTGGTGCTTGTTCCTTTTACTCCCTTAGGAGTAGTGCTGAACTTTTGGCATCATCTTGCAGAAGTGGCATCAAAGTGGAAACATGAAACCTCCAGGGTATTTTTCCAAAACGTGTTCTTTTCTCTGTGATCCCCTTGCAAAAGAAGGAAAGTCCTCAAAGAGAGATTTCTGGTTTGACTTTGCCCCTTCATCTCCTCTCCAGGTTTCATTATGTGCAACTCTGCACTTACTTCAGTGGTATCTACTATATAGATAATTTTAGCAAAATGATCTGGTTTTGGACGTTTGCGAAACTTTGCGAACTATTTGGAAGAGTTTCTCCAAAGCTGAATGCATTCCTTCAGCTCAAACTCTAATATTTTGATGTGAATGGATTGTTAAGACAGATAAATGATTCCTTCTCTTTTCTTTTTGCCTGGTTCTCTGAAAATTTCCTCAAAGTGATTTCACCCTCTCTCTTCTCACTAATCCAAAAGCGATTTCACCCGCTCTTTTCTCACTGATCCAAAAGTGATTTCGCCTGCTCTCTTTTCACTAATCCAAAAGCGATTTCACCCGCTCTCTTCTCACTAATCCAAAAGCGATTTCACCTGCTCTCTTCTCACTAATCCAGCCCTGTTGCAGGTCTTCATCACCCTCCGTGTGTCACTTCGACGGCGTCTTCACCCATCCGATCTCCTGGACTGCTCCTGTCTAACCCATCGGCCACAACCGAACGCTGCTCACTTTACCCGCTCCTCCCCTCTCCCTCCCTACACTTTTGGCATCCTGTTGCCTGAGGGACAAAGGCTGAAGCCTCCTGAACATGGAAGTCACAGAGAACACTGTGGATACTCACTAGACTTCACATGCTCCTCTGCACTCCCCTTCTCTCGCATTAGACCGACACCAACTGACCAAGTTCCAGCCAATAGGAGAGAGGCAAAAGTGATGGAAGTCACTTCCACGCTTGGCCCTTAAAACATCCTGTGTTTTCCCCGAGCTCTTTCCTGTCCTGCTGTGGTGACCTTGTAGGCTATATGTGTGTGTCTCCTTAAAAGCTATGTTGAAATCCTAATTCCTCACACCTGTGAGTGTGGCCTTATTTGGAAATAGTCTTCGCAGATATCATCAAGTCAAAATGAGGACATTAGGGTGGGCTCTAAATCTACCGTGACCGATGTCGTTATATGAAGAGAAAAATCTGGACACAGATAGATACAGAGGAGAGAAGGTCGTGTGAAGACGGAGGCAGAGATTGGCATGATGCTGAAAGTCAAGGAACAGCTGGGGCCACCAGAAACCAGATGAGGCAAGAAAAGATCCTACCTAGAAGCTATGGAGGGAGGAGACAGCCTGCGGTCTTAGACTTTTTGTGAGTGAGAAATAAACCTTTACCGGGCTAAGTCACAGAGCTCTAAGAACTTTGTTGTCATTGCAGCACACTCTGGCCCATCCTGATGGAAACAGTAGTGAGTACACTCAGATGTTGGCCCTGCCTACCTTTTCAGCATTTTTTTGCTACCCTGCTCTCAAGTGATATACTTTATGCCTCTGAGATTTGTTGTGGGTTTGTCTTCCTGTCTAGAATGTTCTCTCTTCTCTTAAATTTTTTTTTAAGAGATAAGATCTTGCTTTCTTATCCCAGTTGGAGTATAGTGGTGCAATCATAGTTCACTGTTACCTTGAACTCCTGGGCTCTAGTGATCCTCCTGCTTCAGTCTCCCAAGTAGCTGGGATTACAGGTATATGCTGCCATGCCTGGCTATTTTTTTTTTTTTTTAACTTTTTGTAGGGACGGGGTCTTGCTATGCTGCCTAGGCTGGTTTTGAACTTCTAGCATCAAGCAATCCTCCTGCCTTGGTCTCCCAAACTGCTAGGATTACATGCTCAAGCTACTGCACCTGGCCTCTTCCCTTCTTTTATCAGGAGAAATCACATCCCGTTAAAGCCCACCTCAAGAATCACTTTCTCCAAGAAGCCTTTCTCACTGTCCCTTGTTCTTGTAACATGTTACCTACATTTCTACCTAAGTTAATAGTTACCAGTGACACATGTCAGGATCCGTACACACGTCTGTGTGTACATACCGTGCTAGAAAGTGGGGCCAAGGATAGTACATTTTATTTTTATTGAACATATCTCAAGTTTCTAGCATAATGTTTAATTCATAGAATGAGATTAAACGCTTTCATGAAATTAATTCTAACGGGAACTTTTGCTAGTCTGGCTCTAAGAATGTCCGGGGGGCCCTGCCCAGTGAGGTCTGAGATCTTCCCTTGTCCATTTGCCCTCTGTAATGCCCAGGACATGCCTTGGCCTCCCCTGAGATGGGGATTCATAGCAGTGGTCAGTCCCCGCATTGTGAACACTTTATGAAGTTGGTTTCCTTCAGGAAGGCCTGGTGGAGCTCTGAGATCTTAAGTTCCATGTATACTTACCCGGGCTCAACAAGTGACTGAAAGATCCCTTGTGCCCTGCTTGTGCCCGTGTTGTGTGTGTGCATGTGTGTGTGTGTGTGTATGACCATTTTTGGGGGTCACTAAGGGATTCTGCAGGCCAGAGGTCTGTGATTACTTTTCTTAAGATACCAGTCAGACAACAGTCCAAGAATTCAGATTGGATAATTCTCTTATTTCTTAAAAACTGTTGAAGAATTAAAAATATGCAGAAAAGTACAGATTAGAAACCTAAATCAGTGTACACATGATACATCCAGAATTAACACATGCTGACATTGTTGATTTGGCTTTGTATTTTTTAAAAAATAAGAGACAGATCATTGTGGATAATGTTGAAGTTTCCATTTGTTCCCCTGCACAGTTCCCTGGGCCTGTCCCTGATCCAAAGTCACCACTTTCCTAAATTTGTGTTCTTCCACTTACATAAGTATGTAGTTTTACCTTGTGTTTAAAATGATCTAATATGTTGTATACCTTCCTAAAACTTACTTTTTTAAAAAACCCAAAAAACTCAGCAATTTTATATTTGAGACATATCCACATCGATATGTATGAATTTAGTCCAACCTTGCAACTCCTGGAAAGCATGCTTGCATCCCTTGATGTGTCACAGTTTGTTTATCTGTTTTCCTAGTGATGAGTATTTCAGGTTGTTTTCACTTTTACTGTCACTGCTACTCTGGGTATCCTAGTGCACGCTCCCTTGTATAGGTGCTGGAGAGTTTCTCTAAGGCATATTCCCAGATGCTGAATTGCCTGGTGATTAAACACATACATTTTCAACTTTATAAACAGAGCCCTCTTTTCTGCAGCTGCTGAGCTCACAGATTTCGGCCAAAGGGAGCTGACTTACCCAAGGTCCCTCGTTGGGTACAGCCTGTAGGCCATGGTGGGGAGATGGAAAGGAATACAAAGGCTTGGCCTTATTGTTTCAATTTAGAACAACCTTGAAATGTCATTCCAGCTCCATAGCTCCCCTGGACTGGCTGAAATCTCTGCTGGAAACTGCATTGCAGATCAACAATTCTGTCTGCTCTTGCTTTCTTTACACCTTATAGGTGTTGCTCCCCCAAAATATCCCAATCAACTTTCTTTTTTTTTTTTTGAGACAGACTCTCGCTCTGTCACCCAGGCTGGAGTGCAGTGACGCAATCTCAACTTACTGCAACCTCCGCCTCCTGGGTTCAAGTGATTCTCCTGTCTCAGCCTTCTGAGTAGCTAGGATTACAGGTGCCCACCACCATGCCTGGCTAATTTTTGTATTTTTAGTAGAGACGGGGTTTCACCATCTTGGCCAGGCTGGTCTTGATCTCCTGACCTCAGGTGATCTGCCCGCCTTGGCCTCCCAAAGTGCGGGATTTCATGCGTGAGCCACCATGCCCAGCCTCCCCAGTCAACTTTCTACATGCCAAGGTCTGGCTCAGAGTCTGTTTCAGGAAACTTACCTATGGCACTAGATTGTGTTTTCTAAAGTGCATGTCCTAATTTACCTACACATCAGCAATTCCTCTTTACCCCTATCTTTGCCAACACTTTGTATTGTTAAACTTTTAGATTTTTCCTGTTTCATATCTAATGGATATGACATTGAATTATAGTGTGGTTTATACTTACATTTCCCTAATTACAGATCAGATTCTTAATAATGAAAACAAAACATGCTAGCAAGTGCAAGTTTATTTTGTGGTCCCATTCTCACCCTGATGAGGTTATTGATTGGGCTCCTTTTAGCCACAAGACCCTTTAGGGTGAAAATGGAGATAGAAGATGGGGAAGGTTGCAACTTGTGATCAAAAGGCTTGCCGACTGTGAACCATCTGCTTTTGCTTTGAGAGAAGTCTCCAGTTCTCTGATGCTGTTGCTTTGTGCTCCTGGGTCTCCAGGCTGGTTGGAGAAAAATCCAGTCTAGTGTGTTTGAGTGGGTGATGCTGCCCCCAACATCACTTCAGCTTTTTGCATTGATATGCATAGTTTTGCTTCTCAAGTCACAGGTGACCAGGAGCAAATGACATGGTAAACAAAACAAAACAAGACAAAAACAAAACAAGACAGAACCACACATTTGCTGCCAGGTGATGATCTGGGAAGGGTGATGCCTTTTACCAGGTCAACAGAATGTCTTTCACTGAACTCAACATGTGGAAATGGATTCAGGACAGGAGACATCTCTCAGCCTGGAACAGGTGGTTATGGCTGGGTCTTTAAGGAGGATAGGGTTTTCCAGTAGGAAGTGAATGGTGCTCACTAATCAGCTCTGGACTGAGGTGGGAGATTCTCCTGTGAAGTGTCTTTGGGCACTGACATACCCTGTTTTCAGACTAAAGCTCAGGTGTTCACCTAGACCAATTGATGAAAAAAAAAAAAAAAAAGAAAACCACTATCACTTAAATGTTCCAGTGGGAACAGCCGGCTATTGAACTTGATTTTGGATAAATGAGCTCTGAGTCTCTGGAGTTCTGCCAAGAGATATCCATGCATCAGTATGTGGGGGGAAGTTTTCCTAACAAATTGTTCTAACCCACAGGTCTGATCACATTGCTCCCCTGACTACATGCCTCAAAGGCGTCTCACTCACCAGGGGATAGAGGGAAACTCCCCAGTGTGGCATATAGGATCTTGCATTTCATGACCCCGCATTTGTTGGGCTCCGTATGTGATTTTCTTTATCTTTTCTTTCTGTCTGGAAAATGTGTCCGTTCCCTTCTAAAATCAACCAAATTGTCACTTCCTGTGTACAACTTTCTCAGACATCTTCAGGTGGGATTGGCATCGGCTTCTGTGAGTTCCCTGAGACCCCTGATGTCCATGAGCTAGTCATCATTGCCTGTAATCCTGAGCCGATCACCTGTCTCCATACTTCAGGTTTGGGGTAGTGGGTGGGGACTGTGTCTCCTCATCTTCACGTCCCCAGTGCTGTGCCTGACACAGTAGACAATCAATGAGTTTCTTAAACAAGTCAATGGACAGCTTCTCAGAGACACAGTCTGAAAAGCAAATAAAATTTGTAGTTTGTTTAATGTAGTGGGAAGACTTAAATTGCTTCCTCAGCTGAGAAACTTGGCTGTTAGAAAGAGACTATGTGGGTCACAGTAGTATTCCCTCTGGATGGCTCAGGAAAAAGTCATTTCCATGAAGGAATTCCTTCCCAGAATTTCTTGAAAAATTTGTATAATTTTTAAAAATTCCAAATCTTGATGATAAAATCAGACAAAAATTGAGAAAATGAGAAAAGTGATCATAATTCTCAAGTGAGAATGAAAGCTTAATCAACATGGAGACATTACTGTTTAAAAGAAATCCACTGACATCAAGTCAAAAGTCAGAGCAGGAAGAACTGACAAGTTGGCATGAAGAGTAAGGTGGACTCTATGGTTTGAATGTATCTCCCAAAGTTGATGTGTTGGAAACTTGATCTCCAATTTGGAGGTGTTGGAGAGAAGGACCTTTTAGATGTGTTTAGATCATGAGGACTCTGCCCTCAAGAATGGATTAATGCCATTATTGTGGGAGTGGATTTGTTATTTTTGGAGTGGGTTCCTTATAAAAGGACCAGTTCAGAACCTTTTACTCGCTGTTTTTCTTTCTTTGCCCTTCTGCCTTCTACTGTGTGATGATGCAGCACGAAGGCCCTCATCAGATGTCAGTCCCTTGATCTTGGACTTCCCAACCTTCAGAACCACAAGCCAATCAACTTCTGTTCATTATAAATTACTGCATTGCTAGTATTTTGTTATAGCAGCACAAAATGAGCTAAAAGGGTTGACATTTCCAGAAACTAGGACAAAAGTCCTAGTTTAGGAGAGAAGTGGTCACAATTTAATCAGTCAGTGTTGCTTGTAGCTGTCATGTGTGTGTTCATGGTCCTGTCTCCTGAAAACAGCAAGTCATTTTTGAAACTAAAATAAATACTAATAAGTTCATATGCATAGTGTACTTTATATAAATGCTATGAGTGGGTTACAAGAAAAATTAACTTTGAAACAAAATTCACCCTTACACTGCAATTTTGACACCTGAGAGTGGTGTTGTAAACCTTGCTAGTAGATCTGAATGTAATATTATTCAAACACCTTCCAATAGTGTTTGCTGGTGTCTTTCAGTGATTGAATATTGCTGTAGGTTACAATTCTTTGTGAAACTGACCATGTATTTTCATCATTAAAAAAATAAATGAGCTGGCTGGGCATGGTGGCTCATGCCTGTAATCCCAGCACTTTGGGAGTCTGAGGCAGGTGGATCAGTTGAGATCAGGAGTTCAAGACCTTCCTGGCCAACATGGTGAAACCCCGTCTCTACTAAAAATACAAAAATTAGCCAGGCATGGTGGCACCGCCTGTGATCCCAGCTACTTGAGAGGCTGAGACATGAGAATCGCTTGGACCCGGGAGGTGGAGGTGGCAGTGAGCCGAGACTGCACCACTGCACTCCAGCTTGGGTAACAGAGTGAGACCCAGTCCCAAAAAAAAAAAAAAAAAAATTATGTTGAACTTTTTTTTATTGTAGTCACTCATTGTGATTTTAAAACACACCAACAAAATGTTATGAAAATTATGTAATAGACTGGGTGTGGTGGCTCAATCCTATAATCCCAGTACCTTGGGAGGCTGAGGCAAGAGGATTGCTTGAGCTCAGGAGGTAGAGGCCACAGTGAGCCATAATTGTGCCAGTGTACTCCAACCTGAGTGACAGAGTGAGACTCTTCCTCAAAAAAAAAAAAAAAAGCTATTTAATAGCTTATGCATTTAAGAATGCCTGAAGATTCCTAAGAATTCTTATTTTTCAATCTTGAATCCCAAAGATTAGTATGTGTTGGAAGTTTGGGAACACGGAAGAAGCACTGTCTATTAACATGGGAGACCCTCTATAAGTGGAAAGCCAACCAAGAGAGAAGCCAATGTGCTGGAGCAGAGCCAGGGCATGGGAAGTGCGTCACTTACCGTGGAAGTGGGGCCAAGGCCATCATGATAGAAGGAGGTGATGTTTTCACGTGGATTAGTCTGGGAGGTTCTCCAAAGAAAACCGACTTTGTGCTGGCAAATTATGTTTGCCTTCAGGTACTTTAGGAGAAATCTGCCCCCAGCACTGCTGGGGAAGGCAGAGAGAGGAGAAGGGGCAGAGCTGAACCCAAACCCACTGTTTGAGCTCCCATTTTGGGTAACGCATGTGCCAGGGTCTGTGCCCTCTCTCTGCAGAGCCAGCAGCGTGAGAACTAATGAAGAAGACTCTGAGGGTTTGTAGGACACACGAAGGGGCTGGATCAAAGAGCTTTATTTTCAGACAGGCATAGAGTGTCTTGAGGGGGGATGCTGGGTTTGCAAGGACATAAAAGAGAATGTGCTAACTTGTGCGGCAGGGATGATCTCACCCTCTCTGGAAGTCTAAGCTGTGAGGCCACATATTGGCTTTGTGGGGTTCAAGGGAGTGAGCTGCACCAACAATCTACCCCATTGTAGATTACATGGCAAATCCAAGCCCCGTCCAGCCTGAAAAATCAGATACGAGTATTTGATGGGGAGCAGTTCTGCTTTGGGGTTACATTTTAATTTACCATTTGTCTCAGATGCTAAGATAAAATTCTTGGAGGAAATGTGGCATCCCTTTTCAGAGGGAGACCTCTCACTCAAACCTCTATGCCCTTCTCAGGTTCTTAGAAAAGTGGGAAGATAGAAATGCTATGATGCCAAGGAAGCTATAACACTATTACCACCAAGGAATGGAGAGGAATTTCCCTTGGAGTGGGACACTAGGCAGCCTGTCCTCACAGGCTAGGTGGAGTTAGGTGACATCTGGCTTTGATAGTAAACCCAAAACTCTCCTGAAGACCCAATCATTTACTGTGCATTCCAGATTGCAACTGTTGTAAGAGAGCCCTGGCTCTTGATAAGACAGTATGATTGTTGGAGACTGTGGCTACACATTCTTACACATTAAAGCAGTTGACGGGGATTGAAAAGTAGGTGAGATTTCAATGGCTTGTGGTGATAGCTTGTCTGGAAAGCTCAACAAGTAGCAAGCTATGACCCAAGCCACTCACTCCTCGTGTGTTCCCAGGACCTGCACACTCTCTTCCTCTGTACCTCTCTTCTCTTTCTGTCTCTTTCTTTCTCTTTCCCACCCTCTCTTCTTTTCTACATTTCTCCCTCTATTTATTTTCACATTTATTTATTTATTTATTTATTTATTTATTTAAGACGGAGTCTCACTCTGTCACCCAGGCTGGAGTGCAGTGGCATGATCTTGGCTCACTGCAACCTCCACCTCCTGGGTTCAAGAGATTCTCCTGCCTCAGCCTCATGAGTAGCTGGGATTACAGGCATGTGCTATCATGCCCGGCTAATTTTGTATTTTCAGTAGAGACAGGGTTTCACCATGTTGGTCAGGTTGGTCTCGAACTCCTGACCTCATGATCCGCCCGCCTGGGCCTCTCAAAGTGCTGGGATTACAGGTGTGAGCCACTGCGCCTGGCCCAGGAGGAGCAATATTTGAAAGTGTTACTATCTGCCCTTTGGCAGCCCAATGTTAGTTTGTGGCAGGAAAGGGAAAGTCAGTAGTGGGACCACTCCTGGGAATGAATTATTGGATCTGGAGCAGCACCACCCAACAGAAACAGAATGCAGGCCACATGTGTAACTTCACATCTTCTAGTAGACATATTTAAAGAAGTAAAATAATTTTAATAATAGATTTTTAATTTTAATTACATATACATTTTAATAAATATGTTAGGCACAGGAGGTGCCTCTTGCCTGTAATCTCAACACTTTGGGAGGCTGAGGCAGGAGGATCCCTTGAGCCCAGGAGTTCAAGTTCAGCCTGGGCAATATAGCGAGACTTTGTCTCTAAAAAAAAAATTTTTTAATTAGCCAAGTGTGGTGGCACTTTCCAATAGTACCAGCTACTTGGGAGGCTTAGGTGGGAAGATCATTTGAGCATGGGAGGTTGAGGCTGCAGTAAGCCGAGATTGCACCACTGCACTCCAACCTGGGTGGCAGAGTGATACCCTGTCTCAAAAATAAATAAATAAGATGGGCACGGTGGCTCACGTCTGTAATCCCAGCACTTTGGGAGGCTGAGGTGGGTGGATCATTGAGGTCAGGAGCTTGAGATCAGCCTGGCCAACATGGCGAAACCCTGTCTCTACTAAAAATACAAAAATTGGCCAAATGTGGTGGCACACAATAGTAATCCCAGCAACTTGGGATGCTGAGACCAGAGGATCGCTTGAACTCAGGAGGGAGAGGTTGCAGTGAGCTGAGACAGCGCCACTGCACTCCAGCCTGGGTGATAGAGCAAGACTCCATCTCAATTAAAAAAAAAAGTAAAGTGCCACTGCACTCCAGCCTGGGTGATAGAGCAAGACTCCATCTCAATTAAAAAAAAAAGTAAATATATAATATTTACTCAGGCACACCAAAAATGTTATTTCAGAATAAATATTGTTATTTTTATTATTATTATTTTGAGACAGGGTCATGCTCTGTTGCCAAGGCTGGAGTGCAGTGGCTCGATCACAGCTCACTCCAGCCCTGACCTCCTGGGCTCAAATGATCCTCCTGTCTCAGCCTCCCAAGCAGCTGGGACCACAGGTGTGCACCACCATGCCCAGCTAATCAATACAAAAATTATTAACAAGCCATTTTATATATCTTTTGTACTAAGTGTTTGAAATCTGGAGTGCATTTTACACATTCAGCTCATCTCAATCAGGACTAGCTGTACATCAAGTGCTCAGTAGCTGCATGTGGTTATTGATGACCACATTGCCCAGTGCAGCTTTTGAGCACTCTGCACTGAATCACTCTCTCTAGTCTCTGATCATTCATGTGGAGCACCTAAAGCTGGAAGGTTCAGGGCAATCACCCTGATTCTTGATAACTTACAAATAAGGGGATTGTATAATTTATTAAGCAAACCAAGACACTGTTGAGGGTGAAAGAAAGGGAGCACTCTTAATAACTGTGTGGACAACAGGCATCCACCAGCACTGGACCAGCAGACAGGACAGATGTTATAAAAGGATTCCCATCAGAGGAGGCTCAGGCCATGACCCTGAATACCAAGGTTGTTGTGAGAGTCATCAGGTAGCCCTGGGTAGCCAGTGGGCATCTCAAGAGATGAAAGACACCTGAACAAAGGCATTGACGAGGCATCAAGGGGCACCTAGGCAGAGTACCTGCAATTTAATCCAGGATGAAGGAGACTTGGATCAACCGTGGAGGTACAAAAAAGTGGAGGCAAGCTAAAACTGCAAAATGTGAGATTGATGTCAGACCCAAGAAGAGCTCCCTGGCTCTCAGAAAGCATTTCTGAGACTAGTGTGCTAGTGCCTTCTGGGGGCTTTAAAAGCAGCATAAATTCAGTTCATCCAGGCAAAGAATTACCTGCTGCAAGGAAGGAAGGTAAAGTTGCAGCTGTCTGAGCCCCTTCCAGCTCTAGATCCCAAGATAAGACAAAACTATTGCTTGTAGGAAATGTTCCAAAGATGAAACAAGTTTTAGCTAGAGAAAATTTATTGCAAACATTTGTTAAAGGTTAAAGCACAAACCTTGAGGAAAATGAGGGGGGAAAATCACCCAACATAAATTTTGATGATTATTGGTACTATAGAGAGAAATGATTCTTGTATTTCATTTTCCTAGAGTTTACGATGAAAAACTATGAGAAAGAATCTTCCCAGCAGCTTTTTCTTGCATGTATTTTTTTTAAATAAACTACATCACTCCTTATATTTTAGTCTGACATATCATGAGGTTCAGATTCCCATAATAAGGTTCTACTCTTTTATAACACTCAGATCAGAGGCACGTGGTTAGCTAGCGAGGCACAGTAACGACAATGAGCTGTTTGAGTAGACAGACGGGAATAGAAATCACAGCACCTCCACTTACTACCTGTGCAACAGATCCATTTACTTAACAGCTGTGAGCCTCAGTTTCCTGATATGTAAATGAAGATAATAATATCTATCTCACAGAGTTGGGGTGATTTCATGACAGAAAACTGAAAGCGCTAATTGTAGTGTCTATCAGAAAAGCAGATGCTTAATAAATGGTAGTCACATAGGCTATACAGGAGGTAGTTTCAAGTTATTACTTAATAATAATGATAGTGTATCTGAGAAACCTTCAAGTCTCAGCAAATTCAGTAAACCCAGGTGAACACACACTTAACAAGCATGTACTCTATGCAAGCTATTGTATACCCAGACACCACATTCTTCATTTGTAATGGTGGTTCATGCCTACAAGTGCCTTTTAAGTTCTTGTGGCTTCTTTCTTGCCGTTCAGCTTGGGTTCACAGCATTCCCTCATATCTGAATGTTGGGGAGGGGTGGGGGACAGGGGAAATAAATGATGAAAGCATCTTCAATTGTCAGGGGTGGAGAAGAGACAGGGAAAGGAAGGAGGTAACAATCAAGTCTAAGAGTCAGCTAGTGGGGCCAATCACAAAATATAGTGCAGCAATTCTATGAACAAGCAGAAAAAGGAGTGGGCCTGACTGTGTATGTGAGGGGATACGTGAGCATACAGGAGATATGTTTTCATACCCAGAATAGATATCTTTGAGTGTTATTTACTTTTATTTTTAAATTTACTTTTATTTATTTTTCGAGACGGGGTCTCATTCTATTTTTTTTTTTTTTCTTGAGGCAGAGTTTCACTCTTGTTGCCCAGGATAGAGTGCAATGGCACGATCTCGGCTCTCCACGACCCCTGCCACCCAGGTTCAAGCGATTCTCCTGCCTCAGCCTCTTGAGTAGCTGGGATTACAGGCATGTGCCACCATGCCTGGCTAATTTTGTATTTTTAGTAGAGATGGGGTTTCTCCATGTTGGTTAGGCTGGTCTCGAACTCCTGACCTCAGGTGATCCACCCGCCTCAGGCTCCCAAAGTCCTGAGATTACAGGCTTAGGCCACCGCGTCCGGCCTGGTTCTCTCTGTTTTGCCAAGGCTGGAGTGCAGTGGTGCAATCATAGCTCACTGCAGCTTTGAACTCCTGGGCTCAAGTGATCCTCCCAGCTCAGCCTCCTGAGTAGCTGGGACTACAGGTGTGCACCACCGTGCCTGGCTACTTTTTTATTTTTATTTTGATAGAGACAGCGTTCTCCCTATGTTGCCCAGGCTGGTCTCCAAGTTTTGGGCTGAAACTATCCTCCTGCCTCAGTATCTCAAAGTGCTGGCCTTTAAGTCAACTTTGTTGAGGTATCTACATCTAACATCTAATAAAATGCATCCATTTTAGCAATACACTTTGATGAGTTTTGACAAATGTATGCAAGAATGTAACTGGCACCACAATCAAACTTTAGAGAAATTCCATCATCCCAGAAAGTTCCCTAATATTCCTTTCTCCCAGCTCCAGGCAACCATTGTTCTCCTGTGAGTCACTAGATTAATGTAGCCCCATGGTTCTCAGACTCTGCCAGGGTACTCTGGGATGCTACAGCAAATTCATGGTGTATCATGGATGTTTTAAATTTTTGAGGGAAACACAGATCTGTTGGATGCCGTAGGAACCACTATTTTGATGTTGTTTGGGCCTAATGAGTTAATAAATTGAACTTTTATGTATTTTGTTTGGTTTAGGGGCATCATGAAAAAAAGATTGAAACACTAATAATAACATTTTCACAGCTCATCTATGTTATTGCATGTGCCAGTATATCATTTCTTTATATTTCTGGGGATATATTTTAGTACATGGATATAACACATTTTTTTCTAAAGAAAGCCGCTTGAGCATTTATATACAAATCTTTTGAGTACATATGTTTTCATTTTTCTTGCGTAGATGTATAGAAGCAGAATTTCTGGGTCATATGTTAAGTGTATGTTTCACTTTTAAAGAAAACGCCAAACTATTTTCCAAAGCACAATTTTACAACCCCAGTTGCTCCACTTTTTTGCCAACATGGTACTGCCTGTTACTTTAATTTTAGCCATTCTAGTGGGTGTGTGATGCTAGATCATTGTGCTTTTAATTTGCATTTTCCTCATGACTAATTATGTTGAGAATCCCTTCATGTGCTTGTGGGCCATTTGTGTATCCTCTCTAGTGAAGCTGGTTGAAGTCTTTTGCAAATTGAAAAAAAAATCAAGTGGTTTGTCTTATGATTGAGTTGTAAACATATCTATACTCTCTTAATATAAGTCCATTGTCAGATGTATATGTATCTACTATAGTTTACAACTCAACCATAAGAAGAAAAACCACTAGGTTTTTAAAATAATTTGTTCCTGGTGTATTGTTTGTCTTTTTATGGTCTTAACAGTATCTTTCTTTCAAAGAACAAGAGCTTTCAATTTGATGAAGTCCATTTCATTAATATTTTCTTTCATTGTCCGTGCTTTTCTGTATCCTAATAATTTTTTGTTAATTTCTAAGGTCACAAAGAATTTCTTCTGTTTTTTCCTAGATGTTTTATAGTTTTAGCTCCTACATTGTGGCTTAAGATCCTTTGTGGAGTTAGCTTTTGTGTATGGTGTGAGGTAAATGTGGAGGTTCTCTTTTTTCTTTATGGATATCAGCTGGTTAAGCAGCATTTGTTGAAAAGACAATCACGTTGGCACCTTTGTTGAATATTAATTGATCATATATGTGTGCATCTATTTCTGGGTTTCTTCTTTTCCATTCATCTTATGATTATCCTTTGCCAATACTGCACTGTGTAGATTACTGTAGCTTTATAGTAAGTCTTGCAATCCAGGTAATATAAGTCCTCCAATTTTGTTCTTTTTTCCCCAAAATTGTTTTGGTTTAAATTAAGTCCTTTGCATTTTTATATAAACTGTAGAATCAACATGACATTTCTACAGAAAAGCCTATTGGAATATGATAGACTCTTTCTTGAGCATGAATGAGGCCGTTAGGCCAATCCTCTGGAAGGCTGTGTAAAATTTGGTGGTGATTTAAAGGGTAGTGCCAAGAGAAACATTGCCCACTTCAGCTTTGTTCTGAAAACCACAATTCAGATGCATCTTCTCACGGGGCGCATTGCCCTAGTCCAGTTAAGCAGAAAGGATAGAGTGCAAAACCTGTGATCTTAGCATGACTTATGGAGAGCTGTGGTGACTTTGTGTTTGACAGGGACAAATGGTGAAATTTCCATGGTGTTTGTGAAGTTGGGAGTAATAAAAATAGAATAAAAATAGAATTAAAAGTATTAATTATATTAACCAAAGATAGGCAGAGGTTAAAAGGACGATAATGAAGTTGGAAGACAGTGTTTATGAGATACGAAAAAACTGTGGCTATTGGAGCCAAAATATCGTGGATTCATGTCCTATTTTTTCCACATTCTTCTTATGTGACATTAGAGCAAGTGGATTTTAACGTAGATTTCATAGTTTGCTTTGAGGATTAAACGAGATCTCTCCAGCTGCCTCCTGGATATCATGGGCACTGCTCATTCAATGGGTCCAGAAATAAACCCCTATTTCCCTTCTCAAACCAGCTCCACCTTTGGTGTTTTCCTTCTAAGTGATCTCAGCTGTGATCTCAGCTAACTCTAACACCTAACCCTCACCCTAATTCCCTGCTATCTGCTATAGCAGGTATGTGCCCTTTGAAACAGCCTAGAATCTTTTTTTTGAGACAGAGTCTTCTTGCTCTGTCGGCCAGGCTGGAGTGCAGTGGCGCTATCTCGGCTCACTGCAACCTCTGCCTCCCGGGTTCAAGAGATTCTCAAGCCTCAGCCTCCTGAGTAGCTGGGATTACAGGCGTGCACTGCCATGCCCAGCTAATTTTTGTATTTTTAGTAGAGGCAGGGTTTTGCCATGTTGGCCAGGCTGGTCTCCAACTCCTGGCCTCAAGTGATTGGCCCGCCTTGGCTTCCCAAAGTGCTGGGATTACATGCGTGAGGCACTGCACCCAGCCCTGAAGCAGCTCAGAATCTCTAGAACATCTTCTCCACATTTGATTTTTCCCCCAACATGCAAACCAAAACACAAAAGAAAAGTGGACTGCATTTCCCAGCCTCCCTTGCTGCTAGGATGCAGTCATGTGACCTAGAATCCACCAATCCAACCGATCAGATGCACCAGGGCCTTTTGCTTCTCAGTGGAGCTGGAAAGGGTAGGACCGGGCATCTCCATCTTGTTGACACAGGTGTGAGCAGAGGCAGCCCTGTTCTGGAGTCTCCTTGCTGTTTTCACCAGGGAGTCGTTCCTGGAAACTCAGCCTAGACCTTGATCTACTCTTTCTAACAAAGATTGTCCATACCCCTTTATAACCCTCTTTTTTTCCAAACTAGCTACAGCAGATTCCATTGTTACAGTTCAAAACCCAGACCAATATGCCAGAAGCAATACATACTAAATACCCAAGCCAGAAACTTGGATGCCTAACCATGACCCCTTTCCCTCTCACCACCATAGCCAGTCAGGCGCCAAGTCTTACTGATTCTGCTCCATTCCCCTTCTGAATCTGTCTCTTCCCTCTCCCGTCCTAGCCCTGGTCAAACCACCACTGTCTCTCATCTGGATTTTGGTGATCATTTCTAATGAGTCTCTCCGCTTTTAGTTCCCATATCCCAAGCTTGTCTCCACGCTGTCCAGAGCCACCTTTGAAAAAAGGCAAATCTAATATTAGCATGTTCTTGAATAAGACCCTTCAATGGCTCATTACTGGTCTTAGAGTAAGGTTCAAAATCTTCAACCTGGCCCACCCGACCTCACATCATCTACCTCCTGCCTCTCCCATAGGCCCATCTGTCTCCAGCTACACCGTTCCTAGAATGGGCCAGCCCTTTCCCATCTCAAGTCCTTCATTCACTGTTCCCTACACCTGGAATGTGTCCCATTTCCACTCCAACTCTTCCTGACCCTTTAAATCCTAAATCTTAGCCTCGGTTGTACAATTCAATGAGGCACCACATACTCTTCTGTTGCACAACACTTTTTACAGTTGTTATGAAATGACCGTGTATTTGTTTGGGTAGGCAGAATAGTATAGATTGTAAAGCATGAGTTTTATAGCCAGACTAAACTATAAATTTGTTTCATTTTCTACATGTGTGACTTGGAACAAGTGACTTTGTCTGCCTGTGCCTGTCTCTTCATGTGCAAAATGAGCATAATAAGAGTACTGTACCTATGTCTAAGGACAACTCCTGTTGTGCTTAGAGCAGAGGTTTAGTATGCTTTTCCTGTAAAGGAACAAATGGTAAATACTTTAGGTTTTGTGGGCCTTGTGGTCTCTGTCTCAGTTACTCAGCTCTGCTGCCATAGTGCAAAAGCAAACATGGACGATAATACATAAATGAGTGGATATGGCGGTACTCCAATACTATTTTATTTATAAAAACAGGTGGTGGGCCAGATTTGGCTCATGGCTCATTGTTTGCCAACACCTGACTTAGAATAGTCTTGGCACAAAGCATGTGCTCAGTATATGTTAGCTATTACTATTAATTGTTTTATGGCTTTCTTTCCTGCTAGAATATAAGCTTCCTAAGGGCAGGGACTGTGTGAACCCTGAAAATCTGAGACAGGTCTCAGTTAATTTAGAATGTTTATTTTGCCAAGTTTGAGGACGTGCGCCCGTGGCACAGCCTCAGGAGGTCCTGACAACATGTGCTCAATGTGATCAGAGTATGGTTTGGTTTTATACATCCTAGGGAGATATAAGACATTGATCGGCATATGCAAGATGAACACGGGTTCAGTCTGGAAAGGCAGGACAACTTGTAGGAAAGGCAGGAAGACTTGAAGCAGGGGAGAGGACTTCCAGGAAGTAGGTAGCTAATAGACAAATGGTTGCATGGTTGCATTCTGTGGAGTTTCTGATGAGCCTCTTCAAAGTAGGCAATCAGATATGCATTTATCTCAGTGAGCAGAGGGGTGACTGAGTAGAATGGGAGGCAGGTTGGCCCTAAGAAGTTCCCAGCCTGACTTTTCTCTTTAACTTAGTGATTTGGGGGCTCCTAAATTTATTTTTCTTTCACAACTGTGTCTCTGTTGTTCACTGCTGTATCACCAGGGCCTAGTTCAGTAAGTAGTAAGTAATTCAGGCTCAATAAATGCATGTTTAATGTATGAATATGTCAAGAAGTTAATGCAGAACCCAGGGCACAGCTGGTGCTGAAGAATTGGTTTTCTTCATTTCCTTCTTGCTTAAGAATGGTACTATTGACTTATCTATAATACGGCATATATTTTGAAGGATTTTTTCCTTAGTAGAAATGGTAGACTTGATTTTCTTCACATAGGTTTTCAAGGGCGGAATTTTCCAGTTAAATAACAGGACTTTTCAGTCTCTTTATACTTTCTAAAACAGTATACATTATAATAACAATAGCTAGAACTTATAGGGTGCCTATCAGGTGCCAGGTATTTTGACAAAGCTCTTTCATCTTTACCATAATACTATGAAGCAGAAGAAGAACCCCATTTACAGAAGAAGAAACTGAGGTTAGGGAAGGTTAATTGTTTTGCCAACTAGTAGTCGGCAGAGCTAGATATTGGACCCCAGGTATATTGGATTTGAGTTCCATCCTTTTTCTATGAAGCTACACTGTTCCTCCCACTGCCAGATTGCTTTGCAAAGGGGCCAACGGCAATGTTTCCCTATAGCTCCAAGTTTTCCTATTTCTTCCTAATTCAGTTGGCAAAAATCCATAACAATTCAAATGTTGCAGCTGCTGTGGAAAATAGATTGTAGTTCCTCAATAAGTTAAATGGAGTCACCATATGCTTCAGCAATTCCAGTCCAGGTATACAAAAGAATCAAAATGAGGTGTTCAAACAAAAACTTGTACAAAATATTTATGGCAGCATTATTTACAATAGCCAAAAGGTGGAAATAACCCAAATGTTCATCAACAGCTGAATGGAAAAGAAAATGTTATATATCCATACAATGGAATATTATCTGGCCATAAAAAGGCTAAAGTTCTAATGCAGGTTACAACATGGAGGAACCTGGAAAACACGCCGAGTGAAAGAAGTCAGACACACGCCACGTATTGTTTGATCACATTTATATGAAATATGCAGAAGAGGCGAATCTGTAGAGACGGAAAATAGATTAATGGTAGTTAGGGAACTAGGGGGTGGAGAGTGACTGCTAATGGGGCTTCTTTGTGGGGTGATGAACATGTTCTGGAATTAGAGAGTGATGATGGTTGCACAAGACTTTGAATGCAATAATGCCATTGAGTTGCATGCTTTAAAATGGTAAATTTTATGTTATGTGTGTTTTACCATGACAAAAAAATCCAGAACAAATCTGTAAGATGATAGGCAAGAAATTTTCCAGAAATATCAACATCTAGGTACTCACACAGCCCTTTCTTACGGCTCATCCTACACTCTTTTTCTTTCTTCTTCTTAGGAGAAATATTTATTTCTCTCCCACTTTACACTTAGGCATCCAAAGGCCCATGGACAACCTCCGCCAGGTATGTCGCTTTCCACTTCTTCTGGAACTGAGGGTGTGTTTGCTGCTGATCAGGGCAATGTCTACTTTATCTTCTTGGCTGTCCTCATTAGACTTGCCAAGCACTGTCAGAGAGAAGCAGGCTTTCTGCTGAAACATGAGGCTTTCTCCCAAACACATGGGTTAGTTCTCAAACTCCTGTTCACCTCTTTGCTTGGTTTCCTCTTGTGGCTAAGGGAAAAGGACAGAAGTTCCATGGGCTACTTTCTGAGTCCGCGTCAACCTCCACGACAATCTTTTTCTCTAACCTGGAGTTTCTTTGGCAACCAAGTTAATAGTCCATCACTCACCGCCTTCCACTCTTCAACTTCTTATTAATGCTTGTTCAATTTTGAACAGTTTGTCTAACTTGAAAACAAACTGCAGAAGCTGCACTTTTGTAGTCACTAATTTTTTTTAAAGCTTGGCTTTCTGCCAGGCTTTTTAAAGGGCCCGTACAGATTTCCCCTATGATTGCCTGAAAACGCAGTTAACAACAACCACGAATTGTACCTACTGTGTGTCAGGCAGTATTCTTGGTGTTTTACATATAATCATTCATTGAATCTTCATACCTTCGCGAGGTAGGTATAATTATTATTCCTGTTTTACAGATGAGAACAGTGAGGCACAGGGAGGTCGAGTACCTTGCCCAAGGTCAGCAGACAGTGTCAGTCTTAGACTGTACGTAATTTTTTTCAAATCTGTGTGGAGTGCCTGCATTTTCACAGGATGCTCCTCAAGCGAGGAAGCCATCATCCACAGGGGTGGATTCATAGTGATGGAGTCCAGGTACTGTGGCAGGTTAGTGGGAGAGAGAGTTTTGGGAAGGGGATCTTTCAGGACAACTCTTCACATCCCACCATCTGGGCATTCAGAATACCACAAGTGCAACGTCCCTGTTTTTTTGTTTTCGTTTTTTTTTTTTTTAAGACGGAGTCTCACTCTGTTGCCCAGGCTGGAGTGCAGTGGCATGATCTCGGCTCACTGCAAGCTCCGCCTCCCGGGTTCACACCATTCTCCTGCCTCAGCTTCCCGAGTAGCTGGGACTACAGGCGCCCGCCACCACGCCCGACTAATTTTTTGTATTTTTAGTAGAGACGGGGTTTCACCGTGTTAGCCAGGACGGTCTCGATCTCCTGACCTCATGATCCGCCCGCCTCAGCCTCCCAAAGTGCTGGGATTACAGGCGTATGTCCCTGTTTTGACTGACCTTGGCATATGACAGAGTGGTTTAAGAAGCACAGACTCTGGGCTCAGGCAAAGCTGGGAAAAAATCTTGCCTCCGTGACTTAATCAGTGGGCAAATTACCTTGGAAATTATTTTTTTCCTTCAATTATTTTATATTCAGGGGTACATGTGCAGGTTTGTTACATGAGTATATTGTGTAATGCTAGGGTTTGGGCTTCTATTGACCCCATCAGCCAAATAGTGAACATCATACCCAATAGGTAGGTTTTTAACCCTCCTCCCCCTTCTTTCCTCCCCACTTTTGTAGTCCAGTGTCTATTGTTTTCATCTTTATGTCCATATGCACCCACTCTTTAGTTCCCACTTATAAGTGAGAAGTGGTATTTTATTTTCTGTTTCTGTATTAATTCACTTAGCATAATGGCCTCCAGCTGCACACGTGTTTTGGCAAAGGACATGGTTTCATTCTTTTTTATGGCTGCATAGTACTCCATATTACGTTGGAAATTCTGAAGCCGAGGCTGACTGAGCCAGGAGGGAGTTCTCTGAAGAACTGCATGCCTAGGTAGAATTTTGGATTTGACTAGGATCTCTCAACCTTGGCACTACTGACACTGGGGAACACAGAATTCTTTGTTCAGGGGGGCCGTCCTATGCATTGGGTGATGTTTAGCTGCATCCCTGGCCTCCACTCACTAGATACCAGCAGCACCTCCCAAGTTGTGACAATGAAAAATGTCTCCAGGTGGGATCAAATGTTCCCTGGGGGGCAAAATCGCTCTCAGTTGAGAACCATTAAATTAGATGACCTGAGGCCTCTTCCTATTCCAATATTATTTTATAATTCTGTCAACATGAAGAGCTGTTTTATACAGCATGGCTTCATTTGCATGTAGAGCAATGAGAATTGAGAGTCACCACTCAGATATGCAGAAGGGTAAGCAGATTCCTGGAATTTGTTACATGAGCCTTTTCCTTTCAGTGGAAAAAAATCTCCGTAACAGTCATTCTCTGTTTTCACTCGGAAAAGCAATCTTGCCACTCAAGGTAATTCTGTATTTTCTGTTTAAAGACGAAAGCCTCTTTTGAGTAAATTTCTCAGTCATTTCAAAGTTTGAAGTTCTTATGAAAGTTTCCCACCTTCATGATTTCTCCTCTCATCAGAAGTCCCTGAGTAATCCTTCTCCACCCAGAGAAGTCCCTGGGGCAGGGAGAAGTTTCTGGAACATTGAGGCATTGTCCTCAGGCAGCTGGTCCTCTGAGCTGGCCTGGGAGGAGCAATGTGTCCTCATACTTGGTCTCTTCTGTGGGTGGAACCTCGTCTTACTTTCTCTGCACACTGGGTACTCCCAGGGAGCTTGCGCCCCTGCCCTGCTGCCTGGACACCCAGCCACAACGTCCTTCTGGCTCCCATCCCTGAGCTGTCACCCCTGGCCAATGTGCTCCTCTGCTCCAGTACAGGTGACCCCCAGCAGGCACCCTGAGGGAATTCTCAGTTACTACTTGGCCCTTGCAGGGCTATGGGAAAGTCCCTGGATCTCCACGATGCTTGGTGGGGTGTGAGTGGCTCTCCTGGGCCCTTCTTACTCCACATCTGCACTATTGCTGAAGGCAGCCCATTTCCTTCCCACCTCCCACCCCAACCTTCTGAGGCTGCCTTCTGCCTGGGCTCCAGGAAGGAAGAGTGGCACTGTCTGCCGGGCCTTTGTAGCAGCAGTCTTACCTTTGCAAGTCTGGAGAAAAATGGAAACAGCTGTTTCAGTATTTATGTTGTGTAATGTTAATTGGAAAGTGTTTAGAATTGACTTTGTAACTCCCTATAATGCCCCCCTCCAGCAATCCTTCAAGCCCACGGGATCACAATCCACTGAGCTTACCCCCAGGAATTTACCCTGTCGCTCTTGGGTGTTCACATCCCCCCTTATCCTGCTGAAATTGCACCTTTAGTTGGTTGTAAACACCTCTGTCCCTTCTCTCTCACTTCATTGCACTTGCTTGATACATTAGTCAGGGTCCTCAGTTTAAACAGAACCAATAGAATATATATACAGTGATGGGTTGCTTAATCATGGGGATACTATTATGGGAAATGTGTCGTTAGGCAATTTCATTGTTATGCGAACATCACGGAATGTACTTACACAAACCTAGATGGAATAACTTACTATACACCTAGGCTATGTGGTATAGCCTATTGCTCCTTAGGCTACAAACCTGTACAGCATGTTACTGTACTGAATACCATAGGCAATTGTAACACAATAGTAAGAATTTGTGTATCTAAACACATCTAAACACAGAAAAGGTACGGTAAAAATGCAGTATAAATGATGAAAAATGGTTCACATATACAGAACATGAATGGAGCTTGCAGAACTGGAAGCTGTGCTGGCTGAGTCGGTGAGTGAGTGAGGAATGAATGTGAAGGCCTAGGACATTGCTGTGCATGACTGTAGACTTTATAAACATTGTACACTTAGGCTACACCAAAGTTATTAAAGATTTTCTTTCTTCAATAATAAATTAACGTTAGCTTACTGTAACTTTTTAAATTTATGAACTTTTAGACTTATTTGTAATAACTACTTAGCTTTAAGCAGATTGTACAGCTGTCCAAAAATATTTTTTCTTTATATCCTTATTTTAGAAGAGTTTTTCTATTTTTACAATTTTTAACTTTTTAACTTTTTTTTTTTTTGAGATGGAGTTTCGCCATTTTGCCCAGGCTGGAGTGCAGTGGCACAATCTCGGCTCACTGCAACCTCTGGCTTCTGGTTTCAAGCGATTCTCCTGCATCAGCCTCCCGAGTAGCTGGGATTACAGGCACCCGCCACCACACCCGGCTAATTTTTGTATTTTTAGTAGAGACAGGGTTTCACCATGTTGGCCAGGCTGGTCTCAAACTCTTGACCTCAGGTGATCTGCCTGCCTCGGCCTCCCAAAGGACTGGGATTACAGGTGTGAGCCACCGTGCCTGGCCAAATTTTTTTACTTTTTAAACTTTTTTGTTAAAAACAAAGTCACAAATACACACATTAGCCTAGGCCCACACAGGGTGAGGATCACCAAGGTCACTGTTGATGATATTGTCCCACTGGAAGGTCTTCAGGGGCAGTAACATGCACGGAGCTGTCCTCTCCTGTGATAACAATGTCCTACTGCCTACTCACTGTCTCCATTTGGAAGTCAAATAGTTGTCTCAAATGTAACCTGTTCAAAACTGAGGTACTAGTCTTCCCTCTATATCTGCTCTTCTTGTAGTCTTCCTCATCTCAGTCTCCATCCTTCTCGTTACTGCAACTCCATCCTTCTAGTTACTGAAATAAAAAAATCTTGGAGTATTTCTTTTTCTTTTCTTTTTTTTTTTTTTTTTTTTTTTTGAGACAGAGTCTTGCTCTGTCTTGCTCTGTTACCCAGGCTGGAGTGGAGTGGCATGATCTTGGCTCACTGCAACCTCCACCTCCTGAGCTCAAGCGATTCTCCTGCTTCAGCCTCCTCAGTAGCTGGGATTATAGGCGTGCACCACCACGCCCAGCTAATTTTTGTATTTTTAGTAGAAACGGGGTTTCGCCATGTTGACCAGGCTGATCTCGAACTCCTGACCTCAGGTGATCTGCCCACCTTGGCCTCCCAAAGTGCCGGGATTACAGGCATGAACCATCGCGCCTTTCCAAGTCATTCTTGAGGTCACATTTTTCTCTCCTACCCAGCGTGTGACCCACCAGCAAATATCATCGGTTCTATCTTCATATATATTCAGAATCCAACCACTTCTCCCCACGCCCACTGCTCCCATCCTGACCCGAGGCACCAGCTTCTCCTAGATGACTGCATAGTCTTCTGACTGGGCTCGCCGCTTCCACCTGTCTTCTCCAGTTCAGTCCTAACACATCAGCCTGTGCTCTTGTTAATGGGCTGGTTGGATCATGTCCCTCCTCTGCTCCAAACCCTTTAACAGCTCTCTAGCTCACCTCAGAGTAAATGTCAAATCTCTGTCATGACTCTCTAGCCCTCCTCTTCGTATCTGACCTCATCTTCCACAACTCTGCCTTGTTCACTGGCCTATAGCTACACAGACCCCTTTGCTGTCCTTGAACTCTCCAGGTGTACCCCCACCTCACGGCCTTTGCCCTTGCTGTTCCCTTGGCCTTGAATGCTCTTGCCTCTGTTATCTGCTTGGATCAACTTCTCATCTCCTGCAGGTCTTTCGTCAGGCGTCACTTCTCAGCACCCTGTATGAATTTGAGACTCCTCCCCTGCCTCCTCCTCCCTACTTCCTTGTTATTCTTCCCTGATTTGTTTTTCTCCTTAGTATTTAATATCATCTAATGCATTATAGAGAGCATTTTAATAATTATTACTTTCTTTCTTTCCCTATTGCTGTATTCCTAGCGCTTACAATGGAGACTGACATATAATAGATACTCGACTAATATTTGTTGAATGAACGTGTTCATTTTTAGAAAGTTGGTAAAACTAATATTTAGTAAATTTCAAAAAAAAAATTACAATCAGAGTACAAAATATCAAATAAAGATGTAATATTAGAAAATACAGTGGTTGGCCAGGTGTGGCTTACGCCTGTAATCCCAGCACTTTGGGAGGCTGAGGTGGGCAGATCACGAGGTCAGGAGTTTGAGACCAGCCTGGCCAACATGGTGAAACCTCGTCTCTACTAAAAATACAAAAAAATTAGCTGGGCATGGTGGTGGGTGCCTGTAATCCCAGTTACTCAGGAGGCTGAGGCAGGAGAATCACTTGAAACCGGAAGGCGGAGGTTGTAGTGAGCCGTGATCATGCCACAGCACTCCAGCCTCAGCAACAAGAGCGAAACTCCGTCTCAAAAAAAAAAAAAAAAAAAAAGGGAAAATACAAGGGTTAAACACGGATGCTACTGTAATACAAACGAGAAGCTACAGGCTCTGTGGCTCCTTCCACATCAGCCAGTAGACAGCTGCTCCCTCTCCCAAGTGGAACTCTGAGAAGGACACTCTTGGGCAGCTCCTTCCTTCTGCTGCAGACTCAGATTCCAGCACTTAGAACTGTGCACTTTAGATGGAGAGCTCCACCCTTTTTTTGAGACACAGTCTCACTGTGTCACCCAGGCTGAAAGCAGTGGAGTGATCATGGCTCACTGCAGCCTCGACCTCCCGAGCTCAAGTGATCTTCCCACCTCAGCCTCCCAAGCAGCTGGGACTACAGGCATGAGACACCATGCCTGGCCTTCACTCTTTTGTTAAAAATAAAAATATAATCAACTTTATTGAGAATTAATTTATATATAATAAAAATGCACAAGAAGTATCTAGTTTGATGAATTTTAACAAATGTATCCACTCTAGTAATCACCATTTTAATCAGATAATCAATCAATTTCATCACCCAGAACTGTCCCTTGTTCTCTATGCAGCTAATCATTCCTCCCTCTCACCCAACTAAACCACTGATCTCTATGTTAGTTTTTCCTGTTGTGGAAATTCATAAATGAAACCATACAGTATATATTCCTTGGAGTCTGGATCATTTTGTTTAATATAATGTTTCTGAGATCTGTACATGTGGTTGGGCATATTTGCTTATTTTTATTGTATTCTATTGCACAAATATACCACTATTTGTTTATCCATTCATCTTTTGAGGGACAGTTGTTTCCAGTTTTTGGTTATTATGAGTAAAGTTGCTATGAATGTTTATGTATAAGTCATTTTGTGGACGTATGTTTTCCTTTTTCTTAAGTAAATACCTAGGAGTTTGATCGTACATAAGTATAATATGTTTAACTTCATAATAAACTGCTTTTCAAAGTGACCGTGACGTTTTACACTTCCACCAGCAATGTACAAGAGTTTCAGCTGCTCTGCACCCATGCTAGCACTTGGTATTATCAACCAGTCTTTTTAATTTAGTCATTCTCGTGTGTAGTAGCACTTCACTGTGGATTTAATTTACATTTTTCTGGTGACTAGTGATATTGAACATATTTTCATGTGCTTATTGACAATTTGTATATATTCATTGGTGATGTGTCTGTTTAAATCTTTTGCCTATTTTCTAGTTGCCTTGTTTTCTTAATATTTTTTAATAGTTGTAAGAGTTGTTTGCATTTTTTCAATGCAAAATATTTGTCAGCTGTATATGTTATGAATATTTTCACCCAGTGGTTTGACTTTTCATTTTTGTAGTGGCATTTTTCAAAAAGTGGAAGTTTTAAATTTTAATAAAGCACAGTTTATCTTTTTTTTTTTTTTTTTTTTTTTGAGTTGGAGTCTCACTCGTTGCCCAGGCTGGAGTGCAGTGGCGCAATCTCGGCTCACTGCAAGTTCTACCTCCCGGGTTCATGCCATTCTCCTGCCTCAATCTCCTGAGTAGCTGGGACTATAGGCGCCCGCCACCACGCCTGGCTAACTTTTTGTAATTTTAGTAGAGACGGGGTTTCACCATAGTTAGTGCTTTCTATTACTTGCCTAACGAATCCTTGCCTGCACAAAAGTCATAATATTTTCTCCAAATATTATGGAAAACTAAAAGCCTTAGCTTTTAGTTTTAGATGTATGAATCAATTTTTGTAACTTTCCAGGTGTACCCCCACTTTAGATGTGGTACAAGATGGAGAGTGTACATTTTTTTCTCACTTGGATACTGTGTTTAGTTGTTCCTGTGGTGTTTGTTGAAAAGACTGTCCTTTCTTCATTGAATTACCTTGGAACCCTTGTCAAAAACCATTTGACCCTATAAGTGGTCTCTCTCCTATTTCATTTATTTTTCTGCTGTTATGTGAATACCACACTCTCTTTGATTAGTGTGGCTTTATAGTAAGTCATGAACTAGGTAGCCTAAGTCCTTCAACTTTGTTCTTCTTTATAAAAATTGTTTTGGCAGCCATGGAGATACCCTACTCAGACTCTCTCCTTCAAGGGAATCTGCCATGGAGAGCATGGCTGATTGACAGCCTCCAGAAGCTAACTGTACATCCACCAGGGCATTCATACCAGGCCACTCTTCTCCAGTCTGCTCCCAGCCAATGGCTGATTATGGTGGGGTTATTTTAAACGGGCCATCTTGCCCAAGGCAGGATACTTTTGTATCAGGCTCTTTCTAGTCAGTCCTTCCTTCACTTTCTCCTTTCACAGGTGTCAGACCTGTATCATGGTCTAAATTCTCTCCCTGGCTGCTCCTGCTGCCTCTCCTTTAATTAATTAATTTATTAAAAAAAATTTTTTTTTTGAGATGGAGTTTCACTCTTGTTGCCCAGTCTGGAGTGCAATGGTGTGATCTCGGCTTACTGCACCCTCTGCCTCCCAGGTTCAAGCAATTCTCCTGCCTCAGCCTCCCAGGTAACTGGGATTACAGGTGTCCACCACCATACCCAGCTAACTTTTTGTATTTTTAGTAGAGACGGGGTTTCACCATGTTGGCCAGGCTGGTCTTGAACTGCTGACTTCAGGTGATCCACCCACCTTGGCCAACCAAAGTGTTGGGATTACAGGCATGAGGCACTCTGCCTGGCCTCCTTTTATCTTTCACAGGCAGTTCTTTCAATACATCTCTTGTGCATCAATCTTTTGACATCTGTTTTTGGAAGGTCTCACACTAATACAGTTTCTTACCTGTTCTAAGTCATTTGGATTTCCATGTAAAACTTATAATAAGTTTTACATCAATCTCTAATTTCCAAAAAAGGCTTTTTAGATTTTCACTGGGATTGTGTTGAATCTGTAAATCAATTTGAGGTGAATGAACATCTTAACAATATTGAATCTTTCAATTCATGAACATGGTATACCTCTTAATCTATTTAGATATTCTTTAATGTATCTTAGCCATATTCTGTAGTTTTTGTCATGGAATTAATATCTGTTAAATTTTTCTAATTACTTTATATTTTAGTAGACTACAACCTTTTTTAAGGAGTAGCCAATGAAAATGGGAAGTGATAGCAGTTTGTCTGAGCTTAGTGGTGAAGAAGAGTGGTGGGGTTCTTGTATGTAGGGTGCCTGGGTTGAGGTAGGAAGGTTAATAAAGGGCAGACATAAGAGAGAACTAAGAAATTGAAATAAAGCTGGTGATTCCAGCTGAGTCACCTGAAATAGCATAATTATACCTCAAAACAAAACTATTCCTGGGTATTTTGTCCTTTACACAAAGAGTGATATGCTAGAATACTTAAATACCAACAGTTCTTATTGCAAACACTGCCTCAGATCTATCTGTGGGATGGTGGTCATGGTGAATGTGTCTACCACCCATGCCTCTTATCTCCCAAGGTTTTAATTCCCTTTGTGGGCCTTTGGTTATATTTCCCTTATTCTCTGCTTCCTCTCTCTGTCCAAGTGCCTTCCTCCCAGCCAGTAGGGTTTTTCATGTCTTCCTTAAGCTCTGTGGCTAATGTTTGTAAACATGTTTCCAAGGAAAGTTCTTTTGGAATTCAAAGCAAAATTACTTTTCTATAAGAAATCTGTTTCTTTCCAATTAAAAGTGTTTTATTCACAGACAATTGTGTCTACTGTGTCTTGGGACATTTATATATTGTAACACTTTTATATTTTATTATTTTATGCGACATCCACTTTTTCTCCCCAAAGCAAAAGATGATATTGATCTGAGGAGGAAGAATGGTAGAGCAACAAGAATACTTTTAGAGAAAGAAAATACCACTTTTAACATTAATTGATTTCTTGGGTTTTGAGTTTCTGGGGCCACACAAATAGTGCAAAATTAGAACCTCAAGTCATGAGGATGAGACCATAATTTAAAAATTTTAGGGAAATTATTAATACTCTTTTTCAAGTTCAGGCAAAAACAAGACATTTCCTTACCATCTCCACAGGCTAATGGGTATTTCTTTTTCCTGTACTACCCTAGGGACCTCAGTTCCAATTCCTCACGTGGGACACACCCAAAACCTTCTCTACTGTTCATGTGTGGTAATTAAAACATAAATTCCCTGGTTACAAAAACTTGCCACCTCTCCAATTCCCACAGACCAACCCCAGCATCAGGTCACATTTACCAGGCTGGCTTTCTGTTCCCTTATTGGTTTTGGCCCTGGGGCTATCCCTTGCTTGCTTAGGAGTTTGGCTATGAATTAAAAAGATATTTGTCATATTTTATTCAACATTTCTAATGCTTGATGGTGAGAGGATATTTAGGTTATTTTCCTTGCCATGTTTTCAGAAACAGAGATCTGTCTCTTGTCTCTGCACTCAGGTTCTGATATCCACTTACAGTCCTCCTTGCTTTGGTGATGTATCTGGACCATTCTCCAACTTGAATTTTTGTCTCTCTCTTAGACGTGGATCAGTATTCATCTTTTATCTCTCCTACAACTAACAGCAAGAAGTATTTTGTCACCTTGGCCGGGTGCGATGGCTCACGCCTGTAATCCCAGCACTTTGAGAGGCCGAGGGGGGTGGATCACGAGGTCAGGAGATCGAGACCATCCTGGCTAACACGGTGAAACTCTGTCTCTACTAAAAATACAAACCAAACCAAAACAAAACAAAACAAAAAATTAGCTGGGCATGGTGGCGGGAGCCTGTAGTCTCAGCTACTCGGGAGGCTGAGGCAGGAGAATGGTGTGAATCTGGGAGGTAGAGCTTACAGTGAGCTGAGATCACGCCACTGCACTCCAGCCTGGGTGACAGAGCAAGACTCCATCTCAAAAAAAAAAAAAAAAAAAAGAACTCATATTTTGCATGTGAGGCTCTAGCCTGCCAATTAAGGTGTAGCAGGCTGAATAAATCCCCTCCTCCCCCAAGACATCCCTGGAACCTGTGAAATCCCTGGAACCTGTCACTGTGTTCCTTTTCATGGCAAAGGGACTTTGCGGATGTGATTAAGCTAAGAGTCTTGATATGGGGAGATTATCCTGGATTATTTAGTGAGATTGATGTCATCACAAGGGTCTTTGCAAGACAGATGGATGCAGGAGGAGTCAGAGTGGGAGAGAGAAGGCCATGTGATGATGGAAACAGAGGTGGAAGTGAGGTGCTTTGAAGACGGAGGACAGGGCCACAAGTTAAGGAATACAAGTGTCCTCTAGGAGCCAGAAGGAAAAGGAAAGAGATTCTTGTCTAGAGCCTCCGGAAAGAACACAGAACTGCCAACACCTTAATTTTACTCCAGTGAAATTGATTTTGGACTGTAGGAGAATATATTTATGTTGTGCTAAGCCATGAAATCTGTGGTAACTGGATACAGCAGCCATAAGAAGCTAATGCACAGGGGACGCAGATCAACTAGATGAGGATCTAGCTCCTTGTTCCTTCATGTTAACACCTCCCACTGGTGTAAGGGAGGTGACTGGAAGCTGGAGACCAGCCTGTGGTGCAGGCAGTCCTGGGTTTGGGATGCTTGCAGGGATAGGACACCTGGGTGTGCTTTAGTGCCTTGCTAGAAATGGGTTTGTTGCCAGTTTATCAATCTGAGACTCTAGGAAGTGAAGCCAGGTGAATACTAAGCCAGGAGAGGGGTGAACTGATGTCTCTGTCTGGAGGGCTTCAGTGGGGGCAGTTGCTGGTGGTGATGGAGAGTGATGATCAGTTCAGGGTGGCCAGGGACAGAGAAGTAGAGCAGGTGGAGAGGGGAATTCAGTACTCTGAGGACTGATATTCTAGGGCCTGCCATTAGGAAAAATGTGGGGCCAGGCACGGTGCCTCATGCCTGTAATCCTAGCACTTTGGGAGGCCGAGGTGGGCAGATCACGAGGTCAGAAGATGGAGACCACTGTGGCCAACATGGTGAAACCCTGTCTCTCTTAAAAATACAAAAAAATTAGCCAGGTGTGGTGGCATGCGCTTGTAATCCCAGCTACTCAGGAGGCTGAGGCAGGAGAATCGCTTGAACCCGGGAGGCAGAGGTGGCAGTGAGCCTAGATTGTGCCCCTGCACTCCAAGCGAGGCAACAGAGAGAGATTCTGCCTCAAAAAAAAAAAAAAAAAAGAAAAAGAAAAATATGGTAAGTTACACATAACATAAAATGTATCATTTTAGGTGCTGTAAAGTGAACAGTTCAGTGGCATGAAGTGTATTCACATTGCGGTGTAACCTTCACCTCCATTTATCTCCAGAACATTTTCCTCTTTTCAAACTGAAACTCTGTGCCCATTGAGCACGAATTCCCCATTTCCCCACTTTCCCTAGAAACCCCCATGCTACTTTTTATCTCTATGAATTTGACCTCTCTAGGGACCTCATAGAGTGATTCATACAGTATTTGTATTTTGTGAATGGCTTATTTCACTAAGCACAATGTCTTCAAGGTTATCCATGGGTAGCATGTGTCAGAATTTCATTACTTTTTAAGGCTGAATAATATTCAATTGTACATGTATATACAACATTTTGTGTATATACATACATTCATGTGTTGATGACGTGGATTGTTTCCACCTTTTGGCTGTTGTGAATAATGCTGCTGTGAACATGGTGCACACATATCTGTTTGAGTTCCAGGGCCTTTTTCTTTCCTTTTTCCTTTTTTTGAGTTGGAGTTTGCTCTTGTTGCCCAAGCTGGAGTGCAATGGCCCGGTCTTGGCTCACTGCAACCTCTGCCTCCCAGGTTCAAGCTATTTTCCTACCACAGCCTCCTAAGAAGCTGGAATTACAGGCGCCCGTCACCATGCCCGGCTAATTTTTTTTTGTATTTTTAGTAGAGACGGGGGTTTTACCATGTTGGCCAGTATGGTCTCGAACTCCTGACGTCAGGTGATCCGCCAGCCTCGGCCTCCCAAAGTGCTGGGATTACGGGTGTGAGACACTGTGCCTGGCCCAGGGCATGTCTTTAATGCTTTGCTTCACTAGTTGGGGAGTGAACTCTGAAAGGGGTAGTGTGGGCCTGACATAGGACCACAGTCCCTTATCCAAAACTTGCCACTGGATGTGTTCCAAAATTCAGAATCTTTCTTTCTTTCTTTCCTTCCTTCCTTCCTTCCTTCCTTCCTTCCTTCCTTCCTTCCTTCCTTCTTTCTTTCTTTCATTCTTTCGACAGGGTTTCACTTTGTTGCCCGGGCTGGAGTGCAGTGGCACGACGATGGCTCACTGCAGCCTGCACATCCTGGGCTTAAGTGATCCTCCTGCCTCAACCCCTGGAATGGCTGGGACAATAGACACGTGCCACCATGCTTGGCTAATTTTTACATTTTTTTGTGGAGATGGAGTCTCACTATGTTGCTCAGGCTGGTATTGAACTTCTGGCCTCAAGTGATCCTCCTGCCTCGGCCTCCCAATGTGCTGGGATTACAGGTGTAAGCTGACATGCCCAGCCCAGAATTGTTTTTAGTTTTAGAAAGATAACTCAGTATATACGAGGGATGTGATGTAATATGCACAGCATGATTACAAACGACTACAAATCGCCCCATATCAATTTTAGGTTTGGTTTTGTCACTAAATATATTTGCTGCAAGCTTATTTCCAAATTTTTAGAGCTTTATAAGTGACAGAATTGTGGATAAGGGATTGTGGACATATATCAAAGGTTATCAGTTTGGGGAGATAAGAAAAAAATTTATATTTGTAACCCAATATTTTCCCCTTGTGTATGGTTTATTACTATCAGCCTTTTGATAAAAATTGGTCAATTCATGGAAGAAAGGTAAATTGGAACAACAGATTGACTATTTATTAGTATGACCAAAGGACTTTATGCATACAGTTCTCAAGTCAACAGGAGCTGCTGTGGAGAGGATCAACTTTTGACAAAAGTGATAGGGAGAAAATAAAGCAAATCATGTCAACTATTTGGAAATTAAGATTCAAAGTTGAGGTCCGAGATGGATGCATAACATTCATTAAAGAAAGTTAAGCAGAATTTAAGTTACGGTATTTAGATTAGATGGGTAAGAAAATACATTTGTTTAGATTTAACTACCTAATCAGGGTGATTATACCATTGTATTTATTTATTTATATTTTATTGATTGATTTTTTGAAACAGGGTCTTGTTCTGTCACCAAGGCTGGAGTGCAGTGGTGTAATCAAGGCTCATTGTAGCCCCAACCTCCCAGGCTCAAGCAATCCTCCCACCTCAGCCTCCCAAGTAGCTGGGACTACAGACATGTGCCACCACATCCGGCTAATTTTTAAATTTTTTGTAGAGATGGGGTTTCGCCATGTTGCCAAGGCTTGTCTCAAACTCCTGGGCTCAAGAGATCTGCTTGCCTTGGCCTCCCGAAGTGCTGGGATTATAGGCATGAGCCACTGCGCCCAGCCGGTTATGCCAGTTTAAAGTCCTTATTCTGTGTGAAGCTTTGTGTTACTTTTGTGTTTCAGTACGTTCCCCTACCTAATCCTTATAAAACTCTGTCTAGGTTATGCAATTTGTGGGGCCCAGTGAAAAAAGAAAATGTTGGGCCCCTTGTTCAAATTATTAAGAATTTCAAGATGGCAACAGAAGAGCATTGAACCAAACACACGGCACTTTGCAGCTTTGCAGTGTGAGCCCTGCAAGATGGCACGAGTCAGATGCCGTGAAGCTGGGTGTTATGTCCTCATTTATCACAGGAGGAGACTGAGACACAGAGGAGCTATGTCTTACTCAAGGCCAGACAGCTTGGATGCTGAAGGTGAGCCTTATTGGTCATTGTACCCTGAGTTCATCTCAGGGTAGATGCTCAGTGAATTCTATAGGACAGCAAATTGGGACAATCCAGCACGTGTCAATAAGTATCTAGAACTTTTGTAGCTGTTGTTGCAGCACAAGAGAGAGCAAGGTAAAACCCGACAACATGCACAAATAGTTCATGCGAGTAAATCACTGCAAACATGCAGGAGATCCTTCTCCCGACTCCCCCGCCAGACTTTGTGGGGCATGTTTGTTCATTCCTCTGGGTGGGTGTATTAGTCCGTTCTCACGCTGCTAATAAAGACATACCCAAGACTGGGTAATTTGTAAATAAAGAGGTTTAATTGACTCATAGTTCAGCATGGCTGGGGAGGCTTCAGGAAACTTACAATCATGGTGGAAGATGAAGAGGAAGCAGGCACTTTCTTCACAGGGTGGCAGAAAGAAATGCAAGCAGGGGAAATGCCAGATGCTTATAAAACCATCAGATGGCATGAGACTCATTATCATGAGAACAGCACGGAGGAAACCACCTTCATGATCCAATTACCTCCACTGGGGTTCTGCCCTTGATACATGGGGACTATGGGGATTACAATTCAAAGTGAGATTTGGGTGGGGACACAGAGACAAACCGTATCAGAGGGTAACATGAGCCGTCTAACTTGTGAAGGTGGCTCATTAAACAATGATTTTGCCTAACTGTGGTAAATCAAACTTAATTCTAATTAGTGTCTTCCAAAGAGTAAAAATAGATCTTTAATCGCTCACATTCTTGCTGAGCACAGAGAGGACCGGGGAGCTGGGCTTTCAGAACTTCTTACTTTCAGAACTTTCAGAACTTTCAGAACGTCTTACTCCACATTTTACATATTTCATGCGAAATCTCAGGTCAGTTGCATGGCAGTTGCTGACACGCTGCTGACATGCTTGGACGTGGCTTATTTTTAGAGGCTGTTGTCATGAGAAACTCCATCGCTAATGGCTATAACTGTGCTTGTGCAACTATGACAAAGAACTTCCCCCACAATGCTGTGGCTGGAATGATGCTAGTGAAATTCAGGTGGCAGTTGAAGACAAGAAGATGGAGAACGGCCTGAGATGTGACAAATACTTGCATTCACCACATATGAAATTTGGGATCGGCCTTGGCATAGGATGGCACATGAGGACTTCGGTGTTCTCCCCTCCTCCTGCAGGATTCCAGCGAGATTGGAATGATCATGACAGCTGACACATCCAGCTGAGACTCCTGGCATTGCTCACTGGCCTAACATGAAAACGTTTCTTTTGCCTCCTACTGGCATGGAGGCTGTGGAACAAACACCACTGGGATCACTTAGGGTGCTCCAGGGAAGGTGCCCTAGATGATGGCATGGGGTCTGTCATCTCTCTCCCTGCTGTCCCAACAAGCACAGAGGAAGGAACCAGCAGGTGAGGGGAATCCAGCCTCTTAGGGATGTCACCAAGGCCTCTTAGCTCTTCCCATGCTTCCATTCCACCATCCCCAGCACATTGACTTTCATCCTCAGCTTCAGCCTCTCAAATCCACAAGACATCGTTTTCTCATAAAATTGTGCCCAAATACAGGAAGAGTGTCTTATTTTGGGTTCCCCTAAAAGCAGAGCCTGATATATAATTTGGGAACTGGTCCAGAAGTGGGAGTGAGAAACTGGGGACCGTGAGGCAGGAAGGGAGGAAAAGGCAGCGTAAGGGCTCACTGTGGAGGCAGGTGCCGTGGTCTCTGGGAATCATGCAGAACATGGTCAGAATTTGTTCACCTGAAGGTGATGCTCCTGGAGACTTCTACCAGTGCCCCTGTTCCCCAGCGGCTTGGAGGGTTTTGAATGCAGGTGTTTGGCATGGCAGTGGGGCAGTGCAGGAGAAAACTCAAAGGCAAAAAGTCAAGGTGCTCAATGTGGGCTTGGGGTGGTGCACTGCCGGCTCAAGGTGAGTCTGAGCTCGTGAAGATGCTCTCCATTATGGTGGTCTGAAGTGAAGGTTCAGTACTACGTGCTGCCTCAATACCTGACAGTAGGAGGGTAAGCTCCCCTCCACTCTGCTCCTACAGATAAGGTTCCCTAGCCAAACAATCCTCCTTATCACTGTGACCAGCCACAGTTCCTCCTTATTCTTATCCTGAGTATAGGATTCAGTTCCCTGCCAGACCAGGGAATTATTCAAATAAGCCAAGCGCATCCTCCCATGGGACTCAGGGGGCGCCTCATCCTCTTGATGCTACAAAAACTGCTTCCCACAGCCCCTGCTTATTCACCCTGTTCCCAAGTGCCCTCTGTTCCCTGGGCCCCGCTTAGTGTGGAGTGTGCTGTGTTCTCTTCCACAGGCTGTGAGTATGTGTGATTGATAAACTGCTGGCAGCGCATCTGTCCAGTGTTGGGTGTTGGGAGTTGAGTGCTTAGCTATCCCCATTACCCTGTGGTGGGACTCTCTCCCTCACCAGTGGGGTGTCACGGAAGGAATAAAAATCACTGTGACTCAGAATGTCCATCACCACTGCAGCTGAAATTAAGGTGGGCTAAGGGATTTGATGCCGGGAACTACAGGCATCTCCTGCAAGGGGGGAAGTTGGGGGATTTTTTCTGTTCTTGTGTCTCTTTTTATCAGGGTTGGAGAATCTTTCCCAGAAGCCCCCAGCAGGTGCCTCTCATGTCCCATTGGACAGAACTGGGTCACCTGCCTACCTCGGAACCCATCGCTGGCAAATGACAAGGGCATTAGCGTGACTGAATGGAACTCATCACAGTTCCCTGTGTAGGGGTAGAGCCCCTTTCCATGATCATATTTCTCCTCAAGGCCTGAATGAAACTGGGGTTCTGTTAGTACCAAATAAAGGAGGAACAGCTGTTGTGTGCACAACCAACAGTGTCTATTCTCCAGACAATGGAGAAACCCCTCAAGGCTTTAGAGGACAGAAATAGTGCCATCCCTGATGTGTTCAAACTCTGGTGACAGTAGGAAAAATAGAGAGGCAAGAAACTGGGCAGGCTCACCAATTAGCTACCTGAGCTGAAGACAGTGACCAGAGCAAATAGCAAAGAATATGGGATGTTCCCTGCAATTGTGGTCATCATTTAAATACTGCATTTTATTGGTTCTCAAACTTCAGTGTTCTCAGAATCCCTGGGATTCTGATTCAGAAGGTCTGGGCTGAGGCCCAAGAGGATGTATTTTTAACTCACATCCCCCAGGTGACTCTGAAGCAGTCACTTGGCCCATACCTTGGGTATCACTCCTCCAGTGAGTTAAAAACCCAGGCTGGGACTGTGACAAACACAGCGGCAGCCCCAGCAGGAGTAGAAGGTAGGCTTAACCCTTCCTGAAGTTTACTTGTCCAGCCCCTACTTGGTGCAGAATCCAACACCACTGCAGACCAGTTCCACCGTCTTGAACAGTCATGCCAGGAACCTCCAACAGCTCAGGTGCTGCGGTTTCAATGTCAAACTTCTTACTCAAGTGGGACGACTTCTCCTCTTACCCTGGTGCCTCCTTGTGTATCTGGTGACCCTCATCCTTGGGTTCATCGGATAGCTGTCCCTGCCTTTCATGTGCTGGATTGGTTTTGTTGTACCTTCCTGTGACTGCTGACTTGGCTTGAGCCAAACATCATCCCACACACATGCTTCCTCATTTCTTCTTTTCATTTACTGCGAGCCTACGTGCCAGGCATTGTTCTAGGCTATGGGTTTCTGACGTGGAAAAAAACGGGCAAAGTCTCTACTCTCATGACACATGACATGAGTCACACAGTAAGCAAATCGATACAGAGTGTAATAGGTTGAATGGTGTCTCCCCAAAATATGTCCAAGTTCTAACCCCTGGTACCCGTGAGTGTATCTTATTTGGAGATAGGGTCTTTGCAGATGTATTAAGTTAAAGATCTCAAGATAAGAACATCCTGGTTTTAGGGTGGGCCCTATATCCAATGACTGATGTCCTTAAAAGAGAATAGAGAGGGAGGTTTGAGACAGAGACAGATGGGAGAAGGGGGAGGCAGAGATTGGAGTGATACTGCCTCAAGTCTAGGAACACTTGGATCACCAAAAGCCTGGAGGGGCCAGGAAGGTTTCTCCCCTGGAGCCCTTGGAGGGAGCACAGCCCTGCCGACACCTTGATCTTGGATTTCCAGTCTGCAGAGCTGTGAGACAATACAGTTCTGTTGTCTCTGCTGCCCAGTTTGTCAGAATTTGTGATAAAAGCCCCAGGAAACTTACACACACAGTAAGTCAGCAGTAAAAGCTGGGAAGGAAAACGAGGTAGGTTAGAGGTCGCAGCGGGCTGGCGGGGAAGGAGATGCAGCGTAATTAGGAACACCTGGGTCCTCATCCTGCCTCTGACTCCCCTGACCCCTGCCTCATGGCCTCTTCATATTCGTTCCACCCCGGCTGTGTGCTTAGACCCTGAGTCATGCTCTCGCCTCCCACTCATCTGAAGATGGTAGCTCAGTGGGGACTCTGTTTACTCTCTGGGGAAAGTAAGCAGCTTCCTTGTGGGTAGGAGCAGGGGTCACAAGCTGAGATGAGGACGTGGGTGAGGGGCAACCCAGACAGCAAATGTCCCTTCCTCACAGGCAGCTGCTGCATCGCGGGGATTAGGTGGACATGGCCAGATCTTCTACTTTCTCAAGAGAAGCTAGAAATCTAATAGGAAAAATGTCTGACTCTTTTTTTGTTGTTGTTCATTCACTTAAAAAAATTGAGCTGAAATTAACATAGGATGAAATTAGTTAATTTTTTTTTTTTTTGAGATGGAGTCTCACTCTGTTGCCCAGGCTGGAATGCAGTGGCTGATCTCAGCTCACTGCAACCTCCGCCTCCTGGGTTCAAGGAATTCTCCTGCCTCGGCCTCCTATCTGGGATTATAGGTGTCTGCCACCACGCTCGGCTAACTTTTGTATATTTAGTAGAGATGGGGCTTCACTATGTTGGCCAGGCTGGTCTCGAACTCCTGACCTCAAGTGATCTGCCTGCCTCGGCCTCCCAAAGTGCTGGGATTACAGGCACGAGCCACCGAGCCCAGCCTAAAAGTAATCGTTTTAAAGTGAATGATTCACTGGCATCTGGTACACCAACAAGTTTGTACAACTGCCACCACTATCTAGTTCCAAACATTTTCTTCACTGCAAAAGGAAGCCCCATTCCCATTACATCGGCCACTTCCTATTCTCTCTAAACCCCAGCCATGGTAGCTGCCAATTTGCCTGTTTCTGTGGATTTACCTGTTCTGGATATTTCATATAAATGGGATCAGACCATTAAATATTAACAGCTAACAACAACAAAAGACACCATGTGGACCGAGTGAACTGGCCCCCGGACTTTCTGTTTCTGACCTCCTGCTTGGCCTCTCCTATCAGTGATGGGGTTCACAGGGCAGCTGTCTCTGGCTTGTTGGGATGCCGAGAATGCCAGGTTAGGGCCAGGCTGGGGCCAGGCTGGGAAAGTCTGCCCTGGGGAAGTGGTTTTGGTGGCTGTGCTGTGAATCTGATCTTCTCCCTAAGAGGAAATGGGGCTGCGCCCCCAGGCCTGGAAGGGCAGCCCCTTCCTTGTCTGTGAGAGGGCTCTGAGGGGTAAGAAATGATGCTCCCCTTCTTGATGGTCCCTCTAATGTGCTACTAGGTGAGGGAGAATGCTCTGGAAAGGCACCTAAACAAGAGGCAAGTGCAAGGGTGATAGCGCCAGCGCGGGGCCCAGATCTCATGGCTGCAGAAACCCATGTGCTCAAGGATGCCCCTTTTCTGCCTAGAATTGTGCTCTGCAGAGCAACTTGTCTACAGGTCTGTTGTTTTTCCCCAGGAGAGGTGAGATCACACTCTTCCTTTCAGTTTAAAGCAAGGACAGCATTAGACGTTAGAACTGGAGGCTGCGCTCATTCCTCCTGAGAGAGTTATTCGTTCTTTTTGTAATGGTTCTCGAGCACCTGCTGGGTACCTGGTTGGATAAAAACACATGAACTGCCAGCCTGCAACTGTTAGTACAGGGTGACAAATTAAAAAAAAAAAAATCAGTGTTTCCAAGTGTTAGCAATAAGGAACAACAGGGTCAAAAGTAGGGAAAAAAAGATTTTACCAGGAAGATGGGGAGGGGGAGTCATAAAAAATTCCATGTCCTTCTTCTCACGCCACTGCACAAGGTCCTGGAATTTGTTCTCTGCACAAAAGCAGGGGTGGAGGTGGTTAGGGGAAGGGCTGGAGGGCAGGGCAGGGGGGTGAGTGGAGATCCAGCCCATTTGCTTACTCACCAGGCCCCCAAACAATGGCTGTCAGCAGCTGCTGCCCCAAGTAGGTGCTTTTTCCTAATTCCTTCAACCCGGGGGGCCACCTTTTTCTAATTTGCACAGAAGCGGTGTGAGCTAGGCTCAAGGCTTTGCATATTTCTGCTCTTCAGTTTGTATTTTGGGGTTCAATTTTGCAGTGCCTTTGCTGTTGTTTTTGGAATATAGGTATATATAGAAATGGGATTTATTATCGTTGTAAACAATCCTTCTCCAAGCAGCTTTTAAAAAATATGATTACCTCCCTTCTGGCTGGAATGATCGAGGTGTGGTGCTGCCTAAAGACCAAGCGAAGGATACAGTGACTCACTTAGATTCTTTCCAATGTTTAATTCAATGAATTAGGTTTTCTTTAGAGCCTATGAGTCACTTTCCCTGCTCAGTGACTTGCATGACAGAGCGGTGAGATAACCGGGAAGTTAGGGAGCCAACTGGTAGGTTTAGTGAAGGATTCTAAAGAAATGTAGACCTTTAAAAGACCTGGGAAAAACCCAGGGTCCTGGACAAGAGTCATTTGCGAATGCAGTCCCCAAACAAGGAGAAACATCTTCCAGCAGTCACGTATTTTCACCTTCTCACATTTCACTTTTGTTTAAGAAAAGAGTCTGACATCACCAGCGTGATTTGCCATGTCAGAAATACCGCGGGTGCCTTTGCAAACAGCTGCAGCGTTTGTGCTCTGCTAATTCTGCAGTTTGGGGAACTGTTTTGTCCACTGAGGTTAGAGTAATTGCCTCCCACTCCCTACTTAGCTAGTCTGCATTCCCGGCCTACCCTGTGAGAGGGATCTATAGCAAATGCCATTTTCATCTCAGAATCATCAGAAGGTGAACTTGAATAACGTGATCCCTGTGAGCAAAGCACCTATATATCTGGGTGCTATGAAATGCATGGAAGGATGGTGAAGGAAACAGATGTTATCTTGTTTCCTCTTCAAATTTGGGTTGAACAGTGAAAAAGCTGTTGTGTGTCAAACATGAAAATGGTAAAATGATCAAAAGAATGTCCGTCCTGTCGGCTCAGTCTGCACGGAGAGGACATGTTTCCTTTTTATCAGTGTTTGTAACCTGCAAAGGAAAAATGGTTTTATGGGCAACATTTCGAATTGGTCCATGGATAGGCTATTTGTAAGAAATGCAAAATCACTGTAATTGTTTTTGTGTGTGAATTGCCATGTGCAAGAGGGGAGAGTTTGTTTTCTTGTGACTGGTTGTTAGCCTGGCCATTGGCTATGATTTGTCTGGCATCATGAACAGAAGGAAGCTACAAAATGAACTTGTGGTATATTCTGGTTATCTGTTGCCATGTGTCAAATTACCCCAAAACTGACCGGCTTAAAACAACAGCCATTTTTACTCTTTGTGCTTTTGTGGGTGAGGAGTTTGGGCAGGGCTCAGCTGCTCCGTTGTTCTGTTCCATGTAGTGCTGGCTGAGGTGGTGGTGTTGTATTCAGCTGGCAGATGGACTGGTCTGGAGGGTCCAGGACAGCTTCCCTTGTAAGTCTAGCACCTCAGTGGGGATGGCTGCAAGGCAAGGCTCAGCTGGGATTGCTGACTGTGTGCCAACACTTGGCTCTACAGCACCACAAGCACAGGAGTCCCAGGGAGAGAGCTCCAAGACACCCATGTCAGGCTTCCATAACCTACCCTTACTAGACCCTCAACATTGGGCTTCCATAACCCGCAATTAGCAGACACTCAAAGCAGCTGTTTGAAACCTTTTCCACTACTTTCCCTCAAACCTTCAGCCCTAGCACCTCCTAGCTAGGACATGTCTTTATTCACACCTTCCTGATAAAACATGGGCCATTAGGCATAAACCAAGTGAAATAGAAGAAAACAAAAACCACGTGGGTTCTTGAGCCAAAGGACCCATGTTCAAAAGTCATCATTTATCGTCCTTGAGACCTTGAGCAAATTACCCAACCGCTCTAAGCCTTAGTTGCTGATATGGTCTGGCTGTGTCCCCACCCAAATCTCATCTTGAATTCCCGTATGTTGTGGGAGGGACCCGGTGGGAGGTACTTGAATCATGGGGGCAGGTCTCTTCTGTGCTGTTCTCATGATAGTGAATAAGTCTCACGAGACCTGATGGTTTTAAAAACGGAAATTTCCCTGCAATAGTTCTCTTCTCTTGTCTGCCGCCATGTGAGACGTACCTTTCACCTTCCACCATGATTGTGAGGCCTCCCCAGACAAGTGGAATTGTAAGTCCAGTAAACCTCTTTCTTTTGTAAATTGCCCAGTCTCGGGTATGTCTTTATCGGCAGCGTGAAAACGGGCTAATACAGTTGCCTTATCTGCAAAAAGGGGTTAAAATACCCAAATCATTATTGATTGAATGAGGTATGTATGACAAACACATTTTACAGGCATTAGTAAGTGTAATTTCAAATGTAATTGACTTCATGTACTATTTCTGCCCAACCTGTCTTAATATGGGCTCTTTACCTGCCATTGCCATTTATTAGAACAAATGTAGAACAAATCGCTAAAACTCTCTCTGAGAACCATAATTACTTTCAGAGCTGAAGAGATGACTAAATAAAATGGCGCCTGTGAAAGCCTATGTTGCTGTCAGGTGCATTATAATGATGAATAACAAATCAACAGCATCAGAATTACAATCGGCTCATAATTGCTTTGTATTCTACATGGTCAGAAGTGATCACCCATTTCTCTGCCTGTTGCTTATTTTCACAATGCTCTCAATGTTGGAGATGCTATGGAATGAGGAACAGAGAAAATAAACTTGTTCAAGGGTGAGAACAGACAACAGACATCAGCAATAATTGATGTAGTCTAAGCATATGTGCATAATTCACTATTATAATGAAATAAAACTCAACCAAGTTGATCTGACACATTTAATGATATACATATTTAATGATATCCTTACTTCTACTGCATGGTCATTTGGCATAAAAAGTAAGATTTAATGTAATGTAAATAACTGTAATTAGTATCACTTGGGTGCCACCAAAGCAAATTTGTAATTCATTCTATCTTTTGTTATTTTTTCTAGGATCCATAATTAGTAATGACGTTAACAGTTTTCCCTGATAACACCTACTGTTTAGTTTTTTCGTTCATTAATTTACTTTTCATTCATTCATTCATTCATTCATTCCTTAATTCATCCATCAAATATGTATTGGGTGCCTACTGTATGCCAGGCATGGTTCTAGGTACTGTAGATACAGCTGGTCCTGGGGAGACAGAAAATAAAAGAGCTTATTTCAGTGCACTGTGAACTCTCCCGTGATAGGACGCTTTGGGCACTATAAGGGCGCAAAAAGGGGCACATAATCTAATTTTGAGGTTACAATGAAAACTCACTAGAGGAGAAGATGAGCCTTAAAATATGACTAGAATTTAACCAGGACAAGAGGTTGGGTGAGGGGAAGAACAGCAAAAGAGAGCTTGTCACTGGGCATAGAGATCAAGTGGGGTGTGGCTGGGGAGGAGAGGGAGGAATGAGCTGAGGCCAGCTCAGGAAGGGCCCCACTGGCCACATTAAGTGGCATGAAGCTAATAATAAAGATATTTAAGGGAGCCAGACTTGGTGACTCACTGCGTGTGGGGGCCTAAGGGAGCAGGGGAGCTAAGGAGGCCATCTACACTTTCGAGTTGTGAAACTTGGTAGAGAGGACTGCATTTTACATTTTATTTCATTTTAATTGATTTACATTTAAATAGCAACATGTAACTGGTAGCTACTATATTGGACAGCACAGATTCAGATCCATATACCAACCATCTAGGACGCATCTTCTTGGATGTCTGATACACCACTCACACTCAACGTGCTCACAACAAATATCTTACCCTCAACACGGCTCTTCCTCCTGTCTCAGAGGAATATGGAGGCTTGGAAGTTGAAGAAACTATTTCAGGATTATGAGTGTAGTCAAGGGAATTAAAACTGCAAGAGGTGTAGTAGAAAAGGGTGGAAAAGAACCCAGGGGGTTTAGCAGACAGAAGGCTGTTGGCAAAGACCTTTTCAGTAGAGTAAAAGGGCAGAAGTCAGATTGGGTTAGGAATTAATGACAGATATGGAAGAAGAGACAATAGTGGTGGCAATGCGAATAAAAGCAAATTCAAGGGACACAGGCCAACTGCAAGGCTTGGTCCCAAGATGTGGCATTGAGAGAAAAGTTGAGAAGATTTGGGAGAGGTTTCTCGCTTGGGGGTCCAAAAATGTGTTGATGTGCTCTAGTTGAGTGCAAATAGACAAATGGGCTTCTATGGCACAAATCATCCCTGTGCTGCAGGTGTGGCTGTCTCCCTTTGGTGGGGGTATGAGGAGAGTATAATATAGCTGGTATAAGCTGTAAGCAGACACAGGAAGTAGGGGAGAATCAAGTGGAAAGTGGAGGGGGATGACATGAACTTCAGTTTTGCACTTGTTGGATTTTAGGTGTCTGGGGAATATTGATTGGCACTGTCCATCGGGAAGCTGAATATGCTAGTCTGAGTCTTAGGGTAGAAGTAAGGAATGGACGGATGCATTGGGAGTCCTTTGTATTCAGTGGCAGTTCCAGTTTATCTATAAAGGAGGGCTTTGAGGGCAGCAATCTGGCTGGAAGTAGGGAAAAGGGGCTGCATTTACATAGCTCCTTACATGAGATGAAGAAAATGTCAATTGTCTGCACTGGTGAATGGAGGGGGCACGGAAGTGGACTGTCCCAGCCGCTTGGCTACCATCACTGCTGTCTAGAGGTGCTGCTGAAGCTGCAAAGGTGGAGGACCTCTCTCATAGAGAGAGTGGCTCTGTAATTTGTCATACAACATGAGACACTTTGGGGAGAGAAAGCGGGACAACAGGTGTAGACTAGGACTGTCCTGAGGACACTGGCCTGTAAGGTTACCAGACCCAAGGAGTGATGGTGGAGGGATGGGGGGTGGTGAGCAGGCACTGAGCAGAAGCTGCATTCTAGGGTTGAGGGAAATAATGAGGCTGATGAAGGAGACAATATGCGTAAGGTGATGAAGAACGAGAGGAGAGTAATGTCCCAGGGGTCAAGGTTAAAAGGAGTTGAAAGGAGGTGGTCATGCGTGTGGCCAAGTCTGTGGTGGTCAGGTAGGAAAAGGAGCAAGACAAGTCCCATAGGTTTGTTCTTTAGGAGTCATATAAGGAATGTGTCCTTCACAGAGTTATGAGAGTGGTGCTGGGATTACAGGGGTAAGGAGAGAGCATGGGGGCAGGAGCAAGAGGCTCAATGACAGCCTACTAGGTAGCAGTTTGGTGGAAGATCCGGCAAGGAAGAAGGCATTGATTTCAGGCAGGTGTATGGTAGAACACTGCTCTGGGGAAGTGTCAGTAGGTGCTCCTGGGTAACAGGTATTTGGTAGCAGTGATATGGCATTCCCCTTTTGAAGATTCACAACTCATAATAACCATTATTTATATTAACACGTTAGAAATGACTGCACATTAATTAATATACATAATGTGGCCAGGCGTGGTGGCTCACACTTGTAATCCCAGCACTTTGGGAGGCCAAGGTGGGTGGATCACGAGGTAAGGAGTTCAAGACCAGCCTGATCAATGTGGTGAAACCCCGTCTTTACTAAAAATACAAAAATTAGCTGGGCGTGGTTGTGGACACCTGCAATCTCAGCTACTTGGGAGGCTGAGAGAAAGCAACACTCTGTCTCAAAAATTAAAAAAAAATACATAAACTATGTATATATATACACACACGCACACATAATGTAATGCACATTAACAAATACACAGCATAATAATACTCGTGAACACTTACATAGGGCTTATATTGTGCCAGGCAATGTCTTAAATTCTTTACCCAGAAAAATTAATGAAATCCTTACAATTACCCAAAGATGTAGGTACTCTTATGACTCCCATTTTATCGATGGTGAAACTAAGAGGTTATCACTTGCCTAGGGCTCCCAAGCTGGTGGTGGTGGTGCCAGGATTTGAGTCTCCATCTTTGCATAAACCTGTTTATTCTATAAGGGGTGGAGGGCTGATTCTTGGTGATGTTCAGGACCTTTAACTAAGAAAGACCAGAGGAGAAAGTGACCCAAATCAGAGCAGAAGGAAGGGATTTGGGGCTGAAGGAAGGGCTGCTGCTGGAGTGGCAGCCCACAGTGTCTCCTTCTCACTGAAGGTGACATCCACGGTGAGGAGAGAGCAGGGTAGGAGTGGAGGTGGGGAGCTGAGACAAGTGGGAAGGTTTGTAACAGCTGCAGAGAGGAATGGAAAGGAAATCATGGAGTGATTAGGAAAATGATTGTCAAGAAGCATTCAGAACCCAGCTGTGAGACGGAAAGCATGAATTTGTGGTGGAATCACTCAGCTCAGTTAAAATTTCTTGCCATCAGCATTTAGGCAGTTACGAAGCAGAATATGTTGTCTTGACCCCAACTTTTTGCTCTATCTATGCTTTGGGGGTGATAGGTATGATTGCTCCGTTAGTTTTTTGGGCCCACTAGACTCCTTCCCCTTCCTTCTGACTAATAAGACTGTGTTCAGCTCTCTGCTCCCATCCCAAAGACTTGAGACAAAAGAGAAATCTGAGCTGTCACGATGTGAATTTCCTACTTAGGACCTCATCTGCAGAGTCCAGGTCAAACCTGGTGACTCTGAAGAACTAGGGGTCCAAAGTGCCATCAGGGAGAAAAAGAGGATGGGGGGAAGGAGAACAAAGAGCCTCACACAGCACCCTAATTGTCCTCTCTATGCCAGGTACCAGAGGGCACCCCATACAATCACCATTCAGGGTCAAATGCTGTGCCAGTGTTCCATCCAGGGACATCTAAGGGAGCCCCCAGTCACTGATTTGGAGGCAAGTTGAGCTAAATCATTCTCCCTGCCCCAAATAGAGAAATATCACAGGCTCCAGCATGGGGGAGACAGAACAGACAGAAGGGCCCTCTGTGGCCAGCTGAGGTTCCAGTAGAAGGGTAGAGTAGGAGGTAGCACCTACAGAGAAATGGAAGCCATTTTAGGGGCAGTAAGAAATTAATGTCAGATCCTTTTGGGGTCCATATGGTTTTAGGCATGCTGCTGATCAGGTCGCAGAGGATAAGTAAGGTTCGTGCGGAGGAAGAGAAATTTCTGCAAATAATAGGGGCTCTGCAACAAGAAAGGGACATCTGAGGACCGATCAGACTGACACCAGAGCCCTGTGGGGTGCAGAGCAGCACCAGGCAGAACCAGGATGAATCAGGGCAAGGAAAAATCTGGCTGGACCAGAACAGAAACATGATCTTACCTCCACAGGGTTCCTCGTGGAGAAGGCAGAAATGACTAACTCTAAGTCCACTTCCTCTTCCTCTGTGTCATTATCGTTTCGGTGTCTAATTATGTTTAATCAACCATATTGTAAACTACCTTTAGTTTTCATCCTGTGGTGTGAATTCAGTCATTCTGACCAAACCTATAAGTATTGTTAAGGATAATTTTCTGAATGGGGTGGCTCCCTCCTATCTATCAAATTCAAAGGTTTAATTCCCACAGTGGGAGAAACTGGGACACCTGTTGCTGCTAGAAAAGGTTACTAGTGTTAGACTTACGTCTGTTGGGGGTGTTATCTCCCAGATAGTTTACATTCAAGAACGTGTTTAACTTAACCTTAAGTCACATGGAATGTGTTTCCTCCTCTCTCTTTTACAACTTTACGGATACTTATATTTCAAATATGATACAATATACCCATGTAAAGTGCACAGTCCAAGGATTTTTGAGTATATTCATACAATTGTGCAGCTGTCACCACAATCTAATTTTTCGAAAATTTTTTTTTTTTTGGAGACAGGGTTTCACTCCCATCGCCCAGGCGGAAGTGCAATGGCATGATCTCGGCTCACTGCAACTTCTGCCTCCTGGGCTCACGTGATTCTCCTGCCTCAGACTCCCAAGTAGCTGAGATACGCCACCACATCTGGCTAATTTTCATATTTTTTGTAGAGACAAGGTTTTGCCATGCTGCCCAGGCTGGTCTCAAACTCATGGGCTCAAGTGATCCTCCTGCCTCAGCCTCCCAAAGTGCTGGGATTACAGGCATGAGCCACTGTGCCAGGCCAAATATTACAATATTTTTAGTATCCCAGAAAGGAACCTCTTTTCATTAGCAGTCACTCTCTATCTGCCCCCCTCCCTTACCCTAGGAAACCATTAATGTACTTTCTGTTTCTGTGGATTTGTCTACCCTGGAGAATCCACATAAACTGAATCATACAATATGTGGTATTTTGTGACTGGCTTCTTTCCCTCAGCATTGTGTTTTTAAAGTTCATCCATGTTGTAGTATGTATCAGTACTTCATTCCTTTTTGTTGCCAAGTAATATTCCATCACATGAACAAATCGTTTTTTGTTTCTCCATTCATCAGTTGGGTTGATAACATGGTATTTCCATACAGTGGAATATTATTCAGCAATTTAGATTATATTTCCACATTTTGCCTTATGAATAATGCTGCTATAAACACTACATCCAAGTTTTTGTTTGAATGTATTATTTTAATTTCTCTTGGGTCTATACTTAAAAGAGTAGAATAGCTAGGTCACATGATAACTCTATGTTTAGTATTTTGGGGAACTACTAGACTGCTTGCCAAAGTTGATGTACACATTTTACATTTCCACCGGCAATGAATGAGGGTTCTAATTTCTCTACATCCTTACCCACACTTGTTGTCTGTCTTTTATTTCAGCCGTCCTAGTGGGTGTAAAGTGTTGTCTCCTCGTGGTTCTGATTTGCATTTCACTAATGACTAATGATGTTGAGCATCTTTTCATGTGTCCTCTCCTCTCTCTTTACCTTCCCTCCTCCTATACAGGTTTCTGGAGAGACTTCAATGTACATAGCATGGGGACAAAATCATGTCCTCCATGATTTTCCAATATTGTCTCATTATTGGCAGCATAAAAACAGACTAATACATTCTCCTTCTAGTGACTTCAAGGTCTGGAAAAGGACAGGACCTGCAGCGGGGCTCCACAGGCAGGGGGTGTAGCAGGCTAAATGTAAAAAGGAGGTGAGATGTCCAGAAAGGAGAGATGGTAACTGGGCAACCCAACAACTGCAAGGGTTGGCTATGGCTTTCCTAGTTGGCTAATGACCATAATACTTGACTTGAATGGGGAAGGGTCTTGGAAAGTACCCCTAGAATGAGTGGGGAGATGCTAATGAACTTCCCACACTTTATACTCTTAAACTCTGCCAAAAGGAGGAAAGAATGTGGAGAGGATGAGTCTCTCACAAAACTGATTGATATATTGTTGAATGGTAATGTCATCTGCCATTAACTTCTTGCTGCAGAATGACCAAAGTGACAACATTGTGGGTGCTAATCCAAGTGGCATTTGTTGTTTGTAATTGGGCTTAGCATTCATATATGATCTTCCATCTATCACAGTTCTTGCACTTGATCAACCATCTGTGCTTCCCAGAGTTTTAAATCACATCTTGTTAAAATATGCACACCCAAAGTAGCTCGAACATTAACCCTCTTCACGGCATCCCCTATTGTGGTACAGCTCTAAGCAAACTGAAATAATGCTACATTACACTGAGAACACAGTACCTTCTCGTACATCCTAGTACCTTCGGCCCGTGGAGTCTGGAAAACAGATATTGCCACGTATTAAGGGACACGTGTCATTTGACATTAACAAAGATATTAATAAAATTGTTATTGGTGGCTAGGCATGATGGCTCATGCCTGTAATCCCAGCACTTTGGGAGGCCAAAGTGGGCAGATAACTTGAGGTCAGGAGTTTGAGACCAGCCTGGCCAACATAGTGAAACCCCATCTCTACTAAAAATACAAAAATTAGTGGGGCGTGGTGGCCGGTGCCTGTAATCCCAGCTACTCAGGAGGCTGAGGCAGGAGAATTGCTTGAAACTGAGAGGCAGAGGTTGCAGTGAGCCAAGATCACGCCACTCCACTCCAGCCTGGGCGACACAGTGAAATTCTGTCTCAAAAAAAAAAAAAAAAAAGTTACCGGTGTACACAGAATCAAGTTTCTTAGAACCAAAAACTCTTTAAAAATCCATTTAATGAAGGCTAGTTTTGAAAAGAGTAATATCATCACTGTGTTTTCATAATGAATGTTCAAGTGGAGGATCCACTGTTTAACCTGAACCAAGTCAATGAATTTTCCGAGTTTGACTCTCATTTCCGGTTATTCATGTTGTAAAATGTACACATCCACCCTTGCAATGATTTAGAGGAAAATAAATGCACATTTCTAAAAAGAGCACGTCATGCTTGATTGCTGGCAATGAATTTTCCCAAACATTGGTGCCACTCGATAAATGATAGTTTGGAGAAAATTTAGAGGGGGCTATCTTATGATATCAAAGAATAAAAATCAAATAGATAAGAATAAATAAAACAGAAAGGAAAATATTTCTTTAGTCACTCTTTTTCAAATACTACCAAGAAAAGATGCCATTAGGGTGAAACTGGGGTGGAGTTGAATGTGTTATGTTGAGTTTGCCAGGCTCGTTCCTCCTTTTAGCTGCTTAACCTGAAAATGCAATCTGCATGATTCAGCCTCCTGGCAGAACAGATAAGGTCTTCCTGCTTGAATTTCACCTTCTCAAAACTGTCCTAAAGGCAAGCTAGGGCTTACCTGGCCTGGTCAACTATGGGGGGGCATTCCACTTTCACTCCTGTCAAACTGCTAGGGAGAGGGGAGGGCAATTCAGATAAGGAAAACTGAAAGGGATTTTCAAATATTTACACACACACACATGCTGCATGCACACACACACACACACACATATCTGCATCTCTTACTAATTCAGACAAATGAGTGAACTTCAGATTTTTTTTTAAGTACAGTGTTTATTACTTTTAAATATACGCAGCAATTAGGCCTAGGATAGCAAAGCATTGCCAGCAGGAGTCCTCAGGGAATCAGATTTGATGACTGCGTAAGAATGCTTTCCAATTAACTTATTAATGATTTATGAATACATGGTTCTCTGGAGTGCCTACAAATATTTAAAAAATGTAATTACTTATAGGAAGATTCAACAGGCTAAATTTTTTTCCTTCAAACAAATTTTGAATACACCATCCATTTACTTAGCAAACTCCTTCTTTACACATAGCAAAAAGACGCATTGGAGACCAATTCTTATTTTTGTTATCAAAAACATCCAGTTTTGAGGAGTCTAAATTATGAGACTTTGTGCATCTAGAATCTTAAGGTAGTCTATTCACAAGTTTACCTAAAAACAGGGGATTTGTAGGGTCACCCCAGCAGGAAAGGGTTTCCCAAAGATCTTGTTACACCATTTTTGCCCTGGTGAGAAAAACCTGAGAGAATGAACAATGACTATCGCACTAATAGTAATGGCAAGTGATATAAGTTGAGATTCATTTAAATTTTAAAAATCACATTAAATAAATATTAATTTTATTTAAGTCTTCATATATCTTAAATCTCATCTAACTTTGTAATTCAATTACTTAAAAAAATGTTTCTGGCTGGGCGCAGTGGCTCACCCTGTAATCCCAGCGCTTTGGGAGGCTGAGGTTGGCAGATCACCTGAGATTAGGAGTTTGAGACCAGCCTGACCAACGTGGTGAAACCCCGTCTTTACTAAAACCACAAAAATTAGCCGGGCTTGGTGGTGGATGCCTGTAATCTCAGCTATTTGGGAGGCTGAGGCAGGAGAATCACTTGAACCTGGGAGGCAGAGGTTACAGTGAGCCAAAATCGTGTTACATTGTACTCTACCCTGGGCAACAGAGCGAGACTCTGTCTCAAAAAAACAAAAGTTTCTATCCAGACTGACCTTGATGATCTTAATCTAAGGGTTGTATGTATAAAAATATGTGGTGATGGCACTTTAATTGTTTGATGGATCCAATAAGGAACTGGTTTGAGAGAAATCTGAAGCTCTAGTATGTTTGACCATTAAAGAGAATGGTCATATTTATCGAACTAAAAATTTCTTTACTTGTTTAAGGAATCTAGTGGGCTCTACAAATGTTCTTTGTTGAGAGTAAAAGGCTTTAAGGAGTATAGATTCCAAAGAGAAAGCATCCCTATTATAGCAACTCTGGAGAAAGGTTTCACAATTTGCCCAGGAAAAAATCTAATGATAACAAAAAAGTACTGAAGAGACTAAACAATTGTACAGTGGGAAGTAGGTCTTCTTCAGTGTTAGGGCCACTCAAAGATCCCCTTGGTCAGGAGTTCCTTGAGTTCCTGTCATATTCTCTTCTGTGCACCCAGAAAACTTTGTACATACCTCCTCTAAATGCACATAGTGTTGTACTGTTTCTTTGGCATTTATAGATCTTACTCTCCCTTTGGCCAGGGAGATCCATAAGGGCAAGGAGGGTGTCTCATTCATCTTTTTTCCCTAATATAGTGTCTGGCATTGTTTGATTGATGAATGAATGAATAAAGAAATTAATGAAAAATTATGGCATGAGATGGAGGCTGAAAGAGTGGGAAGAAAGGTTCTGCATTCTTGAAGTTGTCCCTTTCAGCTTGTAGAAGACACTTGCTAGGAAATGAAATAGGTTCCCCCAAATTTCTCTGTTGAAGTCATACCCCCAACATGACTGTGTTTAAAGATAGGGCTTCTAGGAAGTAATTCAGGTTAAGTGAGGTCATAAGCATGGGGCCCTCATCTGATAGGACTGGCGGCATTTTAAGAAGAGGAAGAAACAGAGAGAGAGATCGATCCCTCTACGTGCACATTTACTGAGGAAAGGCCAAGTGAAGATACAGTGAGGAGGTGGCCGTCTGCAAGGCAGGAAGTGAGCCCTCCATAGAAAGTTTTCATGCTGGCATCCTGATCTTGGACTTCCAGCCTGAAAAGCTATGAGAAAATAAATGTCTGTTGTTGAAGCCACCCAGTCTATGGTATTTTGTTATAGCAGCTTGAGCAGACCAAGACAGCACCTTATTCCATGCCCTTCCTTCTCTGATAGATTCTTCCCTCTCACAGGGATGGATCCCTTGGTCCTGCTGGCTTCACTGGTCAGGGCTGATTGGACCAAGGTGAACAGCAGCCCTAAGATTCCCTCCAAGAATTGGGGTTAAGACACACTTGCCAGTCTGTCTCTTGTGGGTGTTTGAACTAAGGGTTTTAAAACTTGGATGTCATGGGGTGTGCATGTCGAAGCCAAGGTCTCCAGGGAGAGTTATGCAGAGAGAAGCAGAGATTAGGAGGGGGTCATACTGGGGCCACTGAGAGGTGCTGCTGGCTGGATGCTTCTGGCCGGCCATGGTATTCCTCCCACCCTTCCTTGTGATTCTTCCTACATCTTCCCTGTACCTCATTCTCTTTCCTTCCGACAATTTGAATGAGTTTCTGTTACTTTTCGTCAAAGCAGCTTGACAAAGATGAGGCGTTTTGAAATTCACTTTCCCTTTCTGGCTTGTGTTCTCAGAAAGGAGACTATAGATTAGGAAGCATGTAGAGGCATGTGACAAAGCCTCCTCTTCATTGGCAGGAAACATTTTTCAAGTGCCCAATTTTAGGAATTCTCTGGCATATTTTCTTTCTGATATTCCTCCCCCAGTGTAATCCTGTGATAGAGTGTAATTCTATGGTTATTTTTGTCAATTGGTGGTAGATCGTATATATAATGTTTTCCAAATTCAAAATGGCAACTGAGAAAGAAAACTGTCCCAAACAAGGTCTGCTATAGAAATTTTTTGCCACAATTTATAACTCCTTTTGGGAAGAAATTAGCGTTTCTGAGCAGTAGTCTGACACACTTGAAGAAGGTTAAATAATCCATTTGGAAAGTTATCTACCTACCCACCCAACTGACCATCTGCATTTTGAGAAGTCTGATGTCACCAGGCATAGTTGATACCATATCATAACAAAGTATCATTAAAAAATTTTAAAGCATGATTCTCATATAAATATAAAACAGGATATGTCAACGCTTTTTCAACTCATTAACGAGAGATCCATCTGGCTTAAGAATTAGAGGACATTCTGAAGTATTTATTATCAGTGAAGAGTGTAAAGATAGCTATCAAACTGGTTAATGTCCCCCATGACAATAAAATAGTAACTCTTTTGATTATCATATATGCACACACACATACATATATACATATACACATATGTATATGTATGTATGTATATATGTATGTATGCATGTATATATGTATGTATGTATGTGTGTGTATATATATATATAATGTGTATATATTTTGAGATGAGATCTCACCATATTGCCTAGGTGGGCCTTGAACTCCTGGGGTCAGATGATCTTTCCACCTCAGCCTCCTGAGTCAACACAGGCACAGAGTACCACATCCATGATTATCTTTGCGCCCAGACAGACATCATTTTCATGTTTACTGAACAGAAATCTATGAGTTACCCTATAACTTCACAGAGTCTGTGACCTAGTCAGTGATAAATACTCATTCAAAGGTACATTCCCCTAAAGAATTAAATCATCTTTGGATGGGATAATTAATAATGCTCCACTCTAAGACTCAAAAGTCACAAAAGCTTCCTTTTTCTTATTTCCAAGTTTGGAAAATGTTTCTTTAGTTGCTTCTTTTTTTTTCTCTTTTCTTTTTTTCTAAGACTTCTAACAAAAGGGACATCTTTGAATTGGTTGCTTCTTCTCTGTGGAGAATTCAGAATAAAACTTTGACACTTTTTTTCAATTGGCTGAGAAATTGCTTTAACACTTCAATATTAAAAATTATTAGTAAGGTCATCCAAGTGCCAGAAAGCAGCCATTTCTTGGACAGATTATTTTTCACCATTATTTGTTTCCAACCATTTAAAAATGAATTGGCTACATTCTGATATAGGTGGAAAATATTGTTTTGATAAAACAGCAAATCCACTTTATGAAGCTTTATTATTATTATTGTTTTTATGTATTTATTTTTAGGCAGGGTCTTGCTCTGTTGCCCAGGCTGGAGGGGAAGGATGTGATCATGGCTCACTGTAGCCTCGACCTCTTGGGCTCAAGTGATCCTCCCACCTCAGGCTCCCAGGTAGCTAGGACCACAGGCATGAAACACTACACCTGGCTAAAAACAGACACTTCTCAAAAGAAGATATTTATGCAGCCAAAAGACACATGAAAAAATGCTCATCATCACTGGCCATCAGAGAAATGCAAATCAAAACCACAATGAGATACCATCTCACACCAGTTAGAATGGTGATCATTAAAAAGTCAGGAAACAGGTGCTGGAGAGGATGTGGAGAAATAGGAATACTTTTACACTGTTGGTGGGACTGTAAACTAGTTCAACCATTGTGGAAGTCAGTGTGGCGATTCCTCAGCGATCTAGAACTAGAAATACCATTTGACCCAGCCGTCCCATTACTGGGTATATACCCAAAGGATTACAAATCATGCTGCTATAAAGACACATGCACACATATGTTTATTGCGGCACTATTCACAACAGCAAAGACTTGGAACCAACCCAAATGTCCAACAATGATAGACTGGATTAAGAAAATGTGGCACAAATACACCAAGGAATACTATGCAGCCATAAAAAATGATGAGTTCATGTCCTTTGTAGGCACATGGATGAAGCTGGAAACTATCATTCTCAGCAAACTATTGCAAGGACAAAAAACCAAACGCCGCATATTCTCACTCATAGGTGGGAATTGAACAATGAGAACACATGGACACAGGAAGGGGATCATCACACACTGGGGACTGTTGTGGGGTGGGGGGAGGGGGGAGGGATAGCATTAGGAGATATACCTAACGCTAAATGATGAGTTAATGGGTGCAGCACACCAACATGGCACATGTATACATATGTAACTAACCTGCATGTTGTGCACATGTACCCTAAAACTTAAAGTATAATAATAAAAGAAAATTTTTTTTTGTAGAGACAAGGTCTTACTATGTTGCCCAGGCTGGTCTCGAACTCCTGGGCTCAGGCAATCTTCCTATTTTGGCTTCAAAAAGTGCTGGGATTACGGGTGTGAGCCACCCCACACACCCAGCTTTATTATTTTTATTAGAACATTGCACCTTGGCAGAAGTAAATGCAATTTTATTATATGTATTACCTGGTTAGCATTTACTGTAATTGTAAACCCAAAACTGCTTGTTGAATTTTACTATTAGATATTGAGGTCCAGACAGTATTTTTGTTGGTAGTATTTTCTCTATTTTAGATAGAAATATTTTGTTAAGCCATGATTCTACAAATATAAGGTCCAGTGGAAAAGCCTTTGGGTTTTCTTTTTTGGTAGGGTCCTTTTTAGCTTAATCCTTCTGTGGCAGTTTTATATTTTCTCAGATGGATAAAAAAAGGATTCATCTTCTGTGCTTAGCTTTCTATGTCATAAGATTTTATTTTTGCTGGGGTCTAAGTTTTAATTATAAAAGCATTTTTATTAATAATATTTTGCAAATAACAGCACTTTAAAATATATCTCTGTTTGTTTTGTAGCAGAATGCTGTCAGCAAGTAGTCATTGTCTAAAGGCTTTAAGATAAAAACTGAATCTCTCTGAAGAAGCAGCAATGTTGCCTGTGGGCTGCAGCTTCAGCTCCTGCACAAGTTTCCAGCCTGCTCTACAGATTTCCAACTTGCCAACCCACACAATTGTGTAAGCCAATTCCTTGAAATAGATCTCCTCACATATAAAATATATACAGTTTGCATATATGGGTGTGTGTGTGTGTGTGTGTGTGTGTATGTGTGTGTGTGTGTGTGCATGCCCACATACATGTATGCATACATATACATCTTACTGAATCTGTTTCTCTGGCCAAACCCTAAATAATAATACACATTTGTGACTGGTAAACAAGGCTAGGAACTAGGAAACCACCTTCCTCCTTCCTACAAAGAGACTCCCTTTGAAGAGCTTAACTTTTAGAATTTGCTCCCCAATTCTGAGAAGGTTATGTATACTATGCTACCTTACATCTCTCCTTCTCTATTTTCATAATTCATTTTGTTAATTAGCATTCCCAAACTTTTATAAAGTACATTACACAAATACTGCTAAAGAGTCTTGTAGTATCAAATGTGTGGGTGTATCCATCAGGATTCTTCTTTTTTTAAAAATTAAACTTTATTTATTTTAAGTTCTGGGATACAGGTGCAGAATGTGCAGGTTTGTTACATAGGTAAGCGTGTGCCATGGTGGTTTGCTGCACCCATCAACCCATCACATACAGCACATTAAGCCCCACATACGTTAGCCATTTATCCTGATGCTCTCCCTCCCTGCCCCCTAACAGGCTCGGGTGTGTGTTGTTCCCCTCCCTGTTTCCATGTGTTCTCATTGTTCAGCTCCCAGTTATGAGAGAACATCCAGTGTTTGATTCTCTGTTCCTGTGTTAGTTTGCTGAGAATGATGGTTTCCAGCTTCATCCATGTCCTTGCAAAGAACATGATCTCAAAAGTTCCTTAAGCTGAAGTTCCTTCAGCAAAGTCTCAGGATACAAAATCCATGTGCAAAAATCAGAAGCATTCCTACACACCAATAATAGGCAAGCAGAGAGCCAAATCATGAATGAACTCCCATTCACGATTGCTACAAAGAAAATAAAAAATACCTAGGAATACAGCTAACAAGGGATGTGAAGGACCTCTTCAAGGAGAACTACAAACCACTGCTCAAGGAAATAAGAGAGGACAGAAATAAATGGAAAAACATTCCATCCTTTTAGATAGGAAGAATCAGTATAATGAAAATGGCCATACTGCCCGACGTAATTTATAGATTCAATACTATTCCCATCAAACTACCATTGACATTCTTTACAGAATTAGAAAAAAACAAATTTAAAATTCATATGGAACCAAAAAAAAGAGGCTGTATAGCCAAGACAATCCTAAGCAAAAAGAACAGAGCTGGAGGCATCACACTACCTGACTTCAAACTATACTACAAGGCTACAATAAGCAAAACAGCATGGTACTGGTACCAAAATAGACACATATACCAATGGAACAGAATAGAGATCTCAGAAATAAGACCACATATCTACAACCATCTGATCTTCTACAAACCTGACAAAAACAAGCAATAGGGAAAGAATTTCCTATTTAATGAATGGTACTGGGAAAGCTGACTAGCCATATGCAGAAAACTGAAACTGGACCTCTTCCTGACACCTTATACAAATATTAACTCAAGACAGAGTAAAGACTTAAATGTAAAACCCCAAACCATAAAAACCCTAGAAGAAAATCTAAGTAATACCATTCAGTACATAGGCATGGACAAAGATTTTACAATGAAATTGCCAAAAGCAAATGCATCAGGATTCTTAATTGCAAACAACAGAGATTGACCATCACTGATTGAAGCAAAAAAAAAAAAAAAGAATTTATTAAAAAGATATCAGGCAGCTCAGAATAGTTGATAACGTTGAATGGCGAGGCTTGGAAAACGGCCAGGTGGATATGTCATTTGCACCCAAGAGCACAGTCAAACATCCTGCCATGAAACCAGTGTGCTGAGGACATTGCTACAAGCCATACTGGCTCCTGGACACGTGACTTAGAGGCTACTGCTGCCCAAGCTGCCCTTGCAAACTCAATGCCGCTGTTGCTACTGCCACCTCTGTTGGAATATACTCTCTACTGTCGCGTGTTTTGGGGTCACCAGCTCCTGATTCAAGTCCAAGGTGGGTGCATTTGATTAGTCACGTCTGGGTCACATGATGATGCCCTAGTTGTAAGTGTGCCTGGGAAAGCACTTCGTACTTTTAGTTTCTATGGGGGATAGAGGGCTCTGCTTGGGAGGAAATTCTCCAAGTACAGGAAGGCGATTTGGATGGCAGTCAGCTAAAGAGGACAAATATCCACTACTGTGCCTTTTGGTACCACTCGTCTGTGGAAGGCAGCATGGCAGTAGCAGCCTAGATGCCATGGCACACATCATGGAGTTCTTAGCTGTTATCAGCATGAAAGCAAGACTGGGAGAGACCGGGAGGAGCAGACTGAGCAGCCAAGTGACTAAAGGGACCTGAAGATGCTACCCATGGGCTTGTGGACCACAATGACCAGCAGGAAAAGGGTGCCTGCAAGGAGTGAGTGCTGTCCATCGTCAGCCACAGATCCTTAAAGGAGCATCTATGAATGAGGAGGGGAGCCTGCCTGCAGCCCTACTCATCACCATCAGGCAAAAGCATCCCAAGGGGGGCCAACGCCTGGGCATCTGCTCATACAGCACTGACACCTGCCTGTGCCTGGAGACTTTGGAAGCTCATCTGATTGACATGGGGTAGACATTCCTGATTCAACATCCAAGGACACTTGTAAGCCATCTTATCCCCTACCTCCAAAGCAGAGAGTGGGATGCTGGACACCCAGGTTGCTGGGGGCAGTCATGGAAGGGAACAGATGCCACTCACCCAGCATCTGTCCTTGGGTGGACCTGAGCCAAACCAATTTGAGATTTCATTCACTGATTGTTTAACTCATGCCACCCCTCCTCCCGTAAGGTTGGGATGGTGGTGAAATGAACCTCTGCTTATACAACTTAAAAGTCTTAGATTTGTAAAATAAAATCGACCCACAAAAATATCTGAGAATAGTTGATAGTTGCTGTATTGATTAGGAATGCTTTTAGTTTTGGGCAAGAGAAAACACAATTGACAATGCTTTAAATAGACAGGGGTTCAGTTTCCCCATGTAACAAGTGGGTTTGGGAGAGGCACCTGTTATTGTTGGTTCAGAGATTCAGAGATGTCAAGGCTATCATTTCTGTAATTTGAATGGTTATGCCCTCATGGTTATAATACGGCTGACTGCAACAGTTCCAGGCATCAGGGCCAAGTTCCAGCTGGAAGAAGGTGTGAAAGAGACAGCTGGGTCTGCCTCTTTCATCAGGAAAGCAAAAGGATTCCCAGGGGCCCTAGTAGACTGTCATTTAAGCCAGAATCATGTCATAGCACCACCCATAGCTATGAAGGTGGCCGGGAAATATTGACAGTTTCCTGTTGCTCTGCTAGAGGCAGGCAAAGACATTGAAACAGGGATGGATGAGCCAACAAACAGTGACTTCTGCCACTGCCAAGTTTATCACGTGAATTAATATTGATTTTTGAACTGATTCCTTCATTGTATGTTGACACTTGCTAGCCCACAGTTTATGACAGGCAACAAAAGTTTTCCCCCAAAATTATGAAAGTAAAGCTGTCAATAAAATTTTATTTAGTAAACTCTGTCTCTCTTCTGCAAAATAGAAAGAGGTTACTATTATATGACTGTAATAATGGGCAAAAATGATGAATTGCATGGAGCGCTAGTGAGCTAAGAGAGCACTGTAAAGCTCTGTAATCCTGAAAATCAGACCTAGAGAATGAAAGCTATGATTTTTAAGCATTAAAATGTATTAAAACACAGCACAAAAAGAAAACTTGGTTTCTAGTCCTGTTTCAGTCAATAAATAGCTATGTGACCTCCAGTGAGTCAGTCCTTGTTTTCTTTTTAATAAAATGATCATCTTCTCTTTTTCTTTTCTTTTCTTTTTTCTTTTTTGAGATGGAGTCCTGCTCTATCACTTAGGCTGGAGTGCAATGGCACGATCTCGGCTCACTGCAACCTCCACCTCCAGGGTTCAAGCAACTCTCCTGCCTCAGTCTCCTGAGTAGCTGGGATTACAGGCATGTGCCACCACACCTGACTAATTTTTGTGTTAGTAGAGACATGGTTTCCCCATGTTGGCCAGGCTGGTTTCAAACTTCTGACCTCATGGTCCACCTGCCTCAGCCTCCCAAAGTGCTGGGATTACAGGCATGAGCCACTGCACCCGGCCACATAAAGTTATAGTCTTTTCTATAAAATAAAACATATTCTCAATTGGTTATTCTTAGATCTGAAATTTTATACTTCTCTGTGATTAGTCTTCATGTCTATGTGGGTGGACAAGAAAGAAATCATTATGTGTCCAATTATTTAGTCTTCTAAAATTCAAGAGTTGTTTCTGAGCACCTACTGTGTGCTAGGCAATGAAGGCACCAAGGATAAATCTCATGTTAAAAGACCAGTTGAGTGGAGGTTTTAGATTGAGGCTTACTTTAAAATTTTCTCAGGAGGCTGGGCATGGTGGCTCAGGCCTGTAATCCCAGCACTTTGGGAGGCCAAGGTGGGTAGATCACTTGAGGTGAGGAGTTCAAGACCAGCCTGGCCAACATGGTGAAACCCTGTCTCCACTAAAAATACAAAAATTAGCCAGGTATGGTGGCACATGCCTGTAGTCCCAGCTACTCGGGAGGCTGAGACAGGAGAATCGCTTGAACTCAGGAGGCAGAGGTTGCAGTGAGCCGAGATTGCACCACTGTACTCCAGCCTGGGCGACACAGCAAGATTCCATTTTTAAAAAATTGTTTTTAGGAAAAGAAATAAATGGAATTATTTCCTGAGGCAGTTTAATCTAACTCCTTCAATGGTAGGATCATTTCCGGCCATGGTCTGGACAGGCAAGATCAAAGGAGCCTGCAAGCTCCTTCACCTCCAGCATCTTCCCCACCAGCCAGTCATCTCACTCAAGGTTCCCATCACTGAGCTGATTCCATCTCCAGAAGGTCAAGTTTACGAGTATAGCTGTAGGAAGGGTGTGAGAGCCACCTGAGCCAGCTATCTTGTTCTGACCAACAATTTCTCACTGCAGAAATTAATCTATAATATTAGCAGGAAAGCCACAAGGGGGTCCTACGGGGGGTAGTGCCCCGGGGGAGGGAGTTGTTCAGTATTAATGGTAGACCAGGATGGCTGGGGAAGCTCTGAAACCCAGGCCAGACCCAAGGAAGTCCACTCTAGCTTGGGGATCCTAAACAGCATACATCTTTCTGGGAGCAAAGGACTTTCAGCAGGAAGGGAACATCAAAGATAAAAGTGTGTAGGTCACATTTTGCCTAAAAAGGCACAGATCAGGGAACTGTAAGATTGTATTAGCCCAGCTTTACCCCCGGTCTCTTTCTGAAATCAGAAAGACTCGTGTCAGCACAGAAGTGCCCAACACAGAAGCTTCCCTGAAGATGCCCCTCCCTCGACGCCCGCCCCACCGCCCACCTTCCGTACTGTCTGTCATCTCAATAGAGTCCAGAGGCACGAGGTGGAACCAGGGCTCCCAGCTCCTTCTACTCTTCTACTTATGTAGCCTCGGGGAGGCCACTTCATCTTTCTCTGTGTCTCATCTGTAATAGGTAGGGGCACTGATGATAATGGCCAAGTTTAGAGGATGTTTTAAGATAAATTGAGTTAATACATAAAATTACCTAGACAAGTATTAGTTCGCATGTCCCCTTCTTAGACCTGCCCTCTATGGACAGACTTTTCCCTGGAAGCTGCATATTTTGACCAAGCAGAGTTTTTACCTCTGTTAAAACAAACACTGTTTTCTTGAGGGCCTGGTTCTAAAACCTTCTAAGGTGATTATGAGGGTTACACTGAACTCTGATGATATTCTAGTGAGGGAGGCAGGACAATGACACTGTGCATTCCCTGACAGCAGCAAGGAGCCCAGCGACCTTGAGTCCCAGGCTGGCTTCCTCTTCAGGCTAACACGAGAGGTGCCACGGGGCAAAGATACCCTTTGCAGGCAAAGTTACACAAACTGTCTACAAAAGCGGACGACTGGAATGTCATTTCTACTTTTCTCAGTTTCTGAAAAGTGTTTTTGCCACTTAAGGATGTTTCCCCCTCTGGTGGGAATGGGAACACTTGTTCAAGAGTTAATTAGGGCCCAGCACAGTTGCTCACACCTGTAATCCCAGCACTTTGGGAGGCGGAGGGATCACCTGAGGTCAGGAGTTTAAGACCAGCCTGGCCAACACGGCAAAAACCCGTCTCTACTAAAAATACAAAAATTAGCCGGGTGCTGTGGCGTGCGCCTGTAATCCCAGCTACTTCGGAGAGTGAAGCAGGAGAATCACTTGAATACGGGAGGTGAAGGTGGCAATAAGCCAAGAGGGTGCCACTGCACTCCAGCCTGGGTGACAGAGCAAGACTCTGTCTCAATTAAAAAATAAAAAATAAAAGGCCAGGCACAGTGGCTCACGCCTGTAATCCCAGCACTTTGGGAGGCGGAGGAGGGCGGATCAACTGACATCAGGAGTTCGAGACCAGCCTGGCCAACATGGTGAAAACCCATCTCTACTAAAAATACAAAAAAATTAGCTGGGTGTGGTGGCAGGTGCCTGTAATCTCAGCTACTTGGGAGGCTGAGGCGGGAGAATTGCTTGAACCTGGAGGCAGAGGTTGCAGTGAGCCAAGACTTGGCCATTGCACTCCAGCCCGGGCAACAAGAGCTAAACTCCGTCTAAAAAAAAAAAAAAGTTAATCAGGTTTTAGCAGGCCTGACAAGGAGACGAAATCCTCCCCGCCTCATGGAGATCTGGGGCTGGTCTTCCTAGAGTTCATAGTCTAGTGCAGGGGCTCCCAACCCAGGTCTGTGGTCTGTTAAGGAACCAGACCTCATCGTAGGAGGTGAGAGGCAGATAAGCCAAAGAAGCTTCATCTGTATTTACAGGTGCTCCCCATCGCTCACATTACTGCCTGAGCTCCACCTCCTGTCAGATCAGCCAGGGCATAAGAGTCTTATAGGAACACCAGTGCTATTGTGAACCGCCCATGGGGGAGATCTAGGTTGCACACTCCTAGGAGAATCTTAATGCCTGATGATTGGTCACTGTCTCCCATCACCCCCAGATGGGACCATCTAGTTGCAGGAAAACAAGATCAGGACTCCCACTGATTCTACATTACGGTGAGTTGTATAATTATTTCATTATATATTACAATACAATAATAATAGAAATAAAGTGCACAATAACTGTAATGTGCTTGAATCATCCGGCAACCACCCCCTGCCCCATCTGTGGAAAAACTGTCTTTCACGAAACCAATCCCTGGTGCCAAAAAGTTTGGAAAGCACTGGCCTAGTGGATCTGCTGTGACCAATATAGTAGCCACCAGTCACACTGGCCATTGAGCACTTGAAATGTGGCTAGTCCAAATTGAGATGTGCTGTACGTGTAAAATACACATCAGATTTCGAGGACTAGTACGATAAAAGAATGTAAACTGTCTCATGAATAATTTTTATATTGGTAGCATATTGAAATAATATTTTGGCTGAAACAGTAATGACTTCATTAATGAATGAAGAAACTGAAACATACTATTAAAATTAATTTCACCTGCTTCTTTTACTTTTTAAAATGTGGCTCCTAAAAACATAAACTTTCACATGTGTCAGGCATTATATTTCTATTGGACAGTGCTGGCCCAGATGAGAAAGATTTTGCAGATACGAAATATTTCTATTCAAATTTTTTTGGAAAGTGCTTTAAGGCAAATTTGCTTGGAATTCATACATGCCAATGAGGTATTATTCTGATGGGTGTACAGTGTTTAGAAAGTTATCTTTATTACCTATAGATTAAAACTCAAAGTTAAACGTTTCTATGGAGGTCTTAGCTGGAGAAATAGCTGTGAAGGTACCAGACACGGAAGCAATGAGAAGAATCTAAAACTTACAGTCTAAGACTAATAATCAAGACTGTGCGAATTAATGTTGAAATCTTCTAAATTTCATTTTGAATTATTTTTTCCTCCTAAAGCTAGAAACACTCAAAATTCCACATTCAAACAAATGCTAAACAATCAGGGGAGAGCTAAGAGAAACCTAATGGAAAATAGTCAAGAAACGGCACCTGGGGCCCAGTGGCAGGCCAGAAGCTCTGGGCTTCCCCGGAACCGGAGCCGGCTCCGAGCATGCAAGTAGCTCGGGAGCCGGAGCCCGGGAAGCGCCGAGCCGCGCCGCGCCGCGCTAGGGGCGGTGGCCAGGCCCAGGCGGAGCATTGCCCGTCGCCATGGCAACGGCAGGGGCAGCAAACAGCCGGCTAGCCGCGCGGCCTGAGCGGACTCCGGAGAGCAGACGAGGGCAGGGCGCGGCGGCTGCGGCGGGGTCCTCCCTGCACCGGGGGATCGCTACGAGTCCCAGCGGAGCGCCGCAGCACAGCGCCATGGACAAGCTGGTACTTTGCGCGCTCGGGCCACGCGGCTCCCACGCCCAGCCAGGGCCGCCGCGGCGCATGCGCGGCCGAGCGGCCCGGGGTTCCCTGGCTCGCGGGGTTGGCGGCAGAGACCAGGGAGGGGCTCGGCTTGTGGTCCGGGGTTTTCAGAGTTTGGGGGCCAAAAGCACTTTCTTGACCTTTTAGGGCTGGGATTGCTGTTTCTGGAATTTCGCACGTTTTTTTCCTCAGGTGGTAGTTGTCAATCACGCCTACCAGGGCACCCCAAAATGCAAAACGCACTAAGTTCAGGGACTTCCTTCTCTTCCTCTTGCTGCTAAAAAGGCCATTGGTTGTCTGCGACGTGGACCCAATCCACCCATTGTCCCATAGCGAGCATCAGAGATATCCAGGTGTGGCGAAGGTCGCTTTTGTGTCTGTCGTTCGTTGGCTGTTACCAGCTCTCATTAGCCTTTGGGTTTGGACAAAAGCGAATGTTTAGTTCCCCTGGAGAGAGGGAGGGGTACGGTGGGCAGAGAAAGCCCCGCTGGGTGGGTTCTTTCCGTCTCTTACATTTGCCTCGGTGCTCATCGGAGCAGGTGCAGCTGGAAACGCACGCTGTACATTTACATCAGCTTTCATGTCATTAGTCTGGCTCTTTTTTTTTTTAAGTGAATATTGTGGATTTAAGAATAATCCAAGTACAGTACTTGTTTTTGCATTTATCTTCAAGGACGATTGCATTCATATATATTTTCATCAGGTACGCTATAGTCATATAACTGTAGGGATCTATTATGCTAATCGATAAAATATGCACTTTGTCATGATTTTAAAGATATAAATTTATACTTGTTGAATTAAGAGCAATGTATCTAGATTATGCAAATAATACTTCAGCGTTTTCCTCCTCTGTGTAGATATTTACCTTGCTCAAAATTGGCTTTTATTTTTGTGTGTATCCTTTTATAGTAGACACATATTAATATTCTCATTTTCATATAATTTATGTCATAAATACTTGGAATTTTCACTATATTTTGTGTTTATTGAAGACATACTCGTTAGCTCTTTTTAGTATTTCAAGTGACTGTTCTCATTTTCTGTCAAAGAAAATGGGACCCTGAAATGACAGATGACATTGTTACTTCTAATACCAATAAACCAATGACTTTTTCTATGTCTTAATTTTAAATCCATATGTAATACAATCTTACATAAATTTACCAAGTTTTCCCCTTGAAGGATATAAAGCATGGCTATTATCTTTCATCTGGGTTGTTATATTTTATTAATTATGCTTGCTTTCAGGTTTCAGCGCTATGCTCTTTGCCCCTAATTTTCTCTTGGTCTGTTCAAGTTGAACTTAAAGAATTTGAAAATTATCAAATATCTCTTATTTAACTTCCATAGTAAACTAGGAAATTACATTGATATACCTCTTTTCATCGATGAAATTTGCAAAGACCTCTCCCCTCCCTCCAAGTGTTGCTAGAAAACATTTAATAACATGGGAAAATGTTTACAATTAATGAGTGAAAAAAGTAAATCATTGAAGCAATAGGTTCCAATTTTATGAAAATAAAAACGGTATATAAATATCTATAGAAAGCAGAATAAAAGGACATACACCAAAATATTGATACTGATTATCTCTGGCTAGTGGCATTAAAGAGGATATTAATTTTCTTTATTTTTAACATTTCTATAATGAATATACAGATTTTATACATACATAATTTATAGTTAGAAAAAATTATGAAGAATAGTGACCTCAAAAATGTTTGCACAACATTTTTCTCCTAAGACACACTGAGCATCCTTTGGTAAATATTTTTGGTTTTCTGTTCACTCGGGCACATCTTTGTAAACACTGGCTTACAACTCTTGCTCTCCCCAGCTAAGTAAGCAATCCCCATTTTACTTAAGCTGGAAGTATGGTGGAAGGTGGTAAATGAGCATATGCAGATCAAAGTGAAGACCAGCAATCATGAAACAAACCTATGGCCCAGTCCTCCTCTGTTTCCTGTACTGCATGATTTTCTTAACCCTCATATTGGCAGGTTAGTGCCCCTAGTCCAAGATTGATTTGGAAAGGATTTTGGTAGCCCTAATAATTGATTATGCATTCTGCAAATATGGATTTTTGTGGTTATATTATTTAGAAAAGATAGAAGCAAATAGACACTCAAGCAAATAGAAGGTGTAGAAATTGTTGCATCCCTGAAATGTCACTTTCACAGAATGTTCAATTCTCGCAGGAAGGCAGGGTCCCTTGTGTTTGTTTTCCCCAGGTGCCTGGTAATGGTGTGGCCAAGGCTTGTCTCAGTATTGGGAAAAGGATACAGTGAGTATGGCTATTTCGAGGAATTGGTTCCTGCTGCATAAGAAATGCTAGGAGGAAGTTTACCTGTTACATTTTCTCCTTTAGTCACGCTAAGCTCTTTCCTGGCACTCACCAGAGCGGCTGTTTATTTATACCTCTGTTCTGTTTGCATTTGGCTTTGCTTCTTATGGCCTTTCTTTTAACAAACAGACAAAAAAAAGAGTTGAGCAACTGCTCACTCATTACTTTGTTTAGGAATAAAAACCGACGGCTTCAACTCAAGAGTAAGTTACCTACCGGGGATATTTGTATTTCCCAGAATGTTGAGTTACAGTCCTGCCAGGAAACCAGCTTCGAGACAGGACATGGATCAGTTTGTCCTGTCCTTGCAGGGGCAGGCCCGGCCCATAGCCAGGCCCGATGCATGGGGTGAAGGGCGTAGAACTGGTGGAATGAATGCTTTCTTTTTCTGTTTACCTCTCTCTAGAGAAAATGCTTAGAAAGTGAGGCTGGAGTTGAGAAAATGGTATTACAGATACCTGGGCAGTTCAGTTCAATTCCATAAATACTTATTAAGTACCTACTATGTTTAAAGTACTGTGGAAAGGTTCTGGGGAATATGACCTTTCCTTTCTTCTTTTCTTCCTCCATTTTTCCTTCCCACTCCACCTTGCCCTCCCTCTTTTGTTTTTGTTTTTCTTTTTTTTTTGAGACAGAGTCTCGCTCTGTTGCCCAGGCTGGAGTGCAGTAGTGCAATCTGCAACCTTCATCTCCAAGGGTTCAAGCAATTCTCGATTCTTCTGCAATTCTCATACCACAGCTTCCTGAGTAGCTGGGATCACAGGCACCTGCTACCAAGCCCTGCTACTTTTTTGTATTTTTAGTAGAGATGGGGTTTCACCATGTTGCCCAGGCTGGTCTCGAATTCCTGGGCTCAAGTAACCCACCCGCCTCGGCCTCCCAAAGTGCTGGAATTACCAGGCATGAGCCACCGCACCTGGCCACCCTCCCTCTTTCTTTCTTCATTCATCTCTTCCTCCCTCTCTCCCTCCATCCCCTCCTCCTTCCCTCCCTCCCTCATTTCTTCCTCTTTCCCTCTCCCTCATCCTCTTTTTCCTTCTTTCCTTCCTTCTAAAATACATACTGCATGCTTTTCTTTTCTTTTCTTTTTTCTTTCTTTCTTTTTTTTTTTTTTCTAAGACGGATTCTTGCTCTATCGCCCAGGCTGGAATGCAATGGTGCGATCTCGGCTCACTGCAACCTCTGCCTCCTGGGTTCAAGTGATTTTCCTGTCTCAGCCTCCCGAGTAGTTGGGATTATAGGCATGTGCCATTACACCTGGCTAATTTTTGTATTTTTAGTAGAGACGGGTTTTTGCCCTGTTGGCCAGGCTGGTCTCGAACTCCTGACCTCAGGTGATCCACTCACCTCGGCCTCCCAAAGTGCTGGGATTACAGGCATGAGCCCCTGCACCTGGCCTACATACTGCATGCTTTCTGACAGACCGTTTTTTCAAATTCCCCTTTAGGACGCTGGAGCTCTCCTAACATTCATTACACAATTAATGATGCTTCCCCTCTTTTTTTGTGAGGACCAAATGAGATGAACAAATTGTGACCGCTGTCCACTGTTTTTGGGTAACTTACAGCAAGATCAGTGGCCTGCCTTCCAGGAGATGGAGTCAGTGTATTGAGAAAGGAGAGTGCACATGTGATAATTGTCAGATTCTTATGAGGAATCTGTCCAAAGCTTATGCTATTTTAATGTCTATTTAATAGAGAAAGCCTGCCATTGTACCTATCCCAGATGGGGTAATAGAATTATGATCAGACTCCCATAGGTCATCATTTCTGCTCTGAGGAGGTAACACGAAGAGTCAGAATATGAGAATATCTTTCTTTTTTGAAGCCGCTTCCAGATTGGGCCACCAGGGCTTGGCTGTGGGGATGTGGCCTCAGCTCTGTATCCACCCCAGGGAGTGGGTGTGACTTTTCTGGACTGCTTGGACATTGGAAAAAAAAACAAAGTCATACTCTTGGAAGGCTGAAAGCTCTGTGGATCATTTCTGAACACTGTTTAGCCTGTTGGCTACACAATGAAAGAGCTTGTGATGCAGTGGTGTCCTGAGATGTCCATCTGATTGTTCATTACAAAGAACTGGGCAAGGCCTAGCTCAGAGAACGGTGTCATTGCTGACTCTAGCAATGTTCCCCAAAGGAAGATCAACTAAGTATCAGGAACTGCGTTGGGGCTGAGGATATGTCAGGGAAGAAACAGACAAGAGTCCTCACCTGGGTGGAGCTGACAGCCTTGCGGGGCTATGGAGAGGGCGTGGAGGGCCTGGTCCACATCCAGAAAGAGACCAGGAGAGGCCAGAGGAGGAACAGAGCTGTCCAGCCAGAAGAAATGACCTCTGAGAAGACCCAAGGCCACTGGAGGCTCGGAGCGGAGCTCATTGTGGAGGCAGCAGCAGGAGGCAGGAGGAGATGCTGCAGCCAGGGCCGAGGACCAGATAGGGCCTGGGTGATCATCAATAAGAAAGAATAAAAAAGACCAAGCCCTCCTGTCAGTCAGCCCACAGCACTTAGAATTTAGTAAAAGGACATCAGCATTGTAACTGACAAGGCAGGTTTTGATAAGTACCACAGCATAAGTGCTTACTATGTGTTATGGGCTAAATTATGCCCTCTCCAAGTTTGTACATTGAATTCCTAAATCCCCAGTACCTTGGAATGTATTTGGAGATAGGGCCATTAAAGAGGTAGTTAAGGTCAAATGAGGTCATATGTGTGGGCTCCAATCCGATATGATCGGTGTCCTTGTAAGAAGAGATTAGAACCCTGACACACACAGACCGAGGGGTGACCATGTGAAGATCCAGTGAGAAGGTAGCCATCTGCAAGCCAAGGAGAGAGGTGTCAGAAGAAACCAAACCTTAATCTTGGACTTGTGGCTTCCAGAAAGCAAATTTCTGGTATTTAAGCACCAAGTCTGTGGGATTTGGTTATGGCATCCTGAGCTGACTGCCATGCTGTGCTAAGCAGTTTGCCTAGTTCATCTCAGTTAGTCCCTGTTATAGCCTCGCGCTGGTATGTCAACTGGATTTTACAGGTGGGAAAATTGAGGCTCAAAGAGGTTAAAGCTCAAGGTTGGCTCAAGGGCATGCAGCAAGTATATGTTAGGGATGAACTGAAACTCAAGTCATTCAGAGCGAAGGTCTGGACTCTTGCTCACTTCATCTTTTTGAATAATGGGTGATGGGAACACAACGCCAGGGTTGGGTGTGGGGAGGTGTTGGGTGGGGGAAAGAAGCAAGACAAAAGGTGTGGGTCTGCAAGGGGGGTGGGTTTGGAACAGGGGGCTGCAGGAATCAGGACTTGAGGAATGGAATAAGCTCCCCTGGGAGTGATCCCCAAGAGGCTGAGTCCCTTGTCCCTGGTGGTTTTGCCTTCCGGCTGCCTCCTTCATTCTGCCAGCCCTGTCCAGCTGTCAGGTGTGGGACGCTCCCTCCTACCCTGTCTGTTTTCCCATTTCCCCTCCAGACTCATTCTCAGCCTTTTCCATGCTAGAAAATTATCTGTGTGCTTTTGTTCATGGAGTTTCCTCCTTTAATTCTGGATGTGAATTTAAAATGCAAACTCCAGAATATAAGGAAGAAAAATAAAACACCATATTTTTGGTCTTTCAAAAAGTCTTTTACCAAAACTTATCGATTGTGCAACGATGACTTAAAAGGAACACATTCAGGTGCTGCATTTTGAAGATTTTTCTCATCAGCTGATGCAAGTTAGGACGTCCAGAGTCTGTTAACCCCTCAAGGAGCTGAAGTGGTGTGAATTCCTGGCCACAGGCACAGCAGCAGTTAAGTGTGTTGTTTGCTCAGCATTCTGTGCCCCACAAACCTTTATTTTTGTGTTCCTGTGATGTTGAGGATAATGAGATGAAAGATGGACAAGTACCTGCCCTCAGGGAAGTTAAAACTGAGCTGGAAGAAACAGAGAGGCCATTTCAATGATTATGTTAAGTTCTAGGTTGGAAGCATTCGCTGGACTGTTTTTGTCATAGAAAGCTGGAGAACAGACTCCTGCCTGGGAGGGTCAAAGAGGGTTTTCTGGAAGGCGATGCTTGAGTTGAGGTTAGATGAGGAAGTGGAAGGTAACAATGTGGCAAAGGGGAGGAGGCTGGCAAAGGAATAGAGGGCTTGCCACTGGTGGGGGACTGAGTGGTTTGGTGCAGCTGGGGCGGGGGAGAGTGATAGAAGGATGTTGAGGCTGAGGCTGCAGAGGGACTTTCAGGTCCCACCATGAAGAGGCTCGTGTGCTGAGTTTCGGGACTTATCCTTGAAATATGAGCTGCCTTGCTGAGTACCACGGTGGCTCTGGAAGCATGCGTGGGATGGTTTGGGACACGATGGGCCAAGAGAGGGAGAGACAAGTTAGGAGGTGATCGCAGAAATCTAAGGAAGAAAATAATAAAGGAGATTGAGAGGCTATTGAGATCAACCCATCATTTCACAGTTTAAACCAAAGCTCAGAGAGGTTAAGTCAGTTGCCTAAAGTCACACAGCTAATGAGCAGCATAACCAATACTAGAAAAGAAAGATGGAAAAGTAGTCATAATTTCCAAAGGCCTGCTCTGTGCTATGCATGCTACATACATGTGCAGTTTCCTTTCACCTCACAGAGTAAGTGTGGTGGTTTCATTTCAATGATGAAAATGCAGAGGCTCAAAGAAGTTAGGTGGCTTGCCCAAAGTCAAACAGCTTGTAAGTGCAGTGATGAAACCCAGATCTTTGCACCACAGTGTGCTGCTGCCATTGGGTATTGATAACTTTTGCAACGCAAGATGCATTATTAATAGGAAAAAGGGAATAGAAAAGGACTCCTTGTTCTTTAACTCCTGGGCGTTTCTGACTCCACATTACTTGGATTTCAAAACAACTCTGTTGTTTGGTACTCAGGACTTTTACCTTCTTCCCCTCTCTGGTATAGGCAGCAAAAGCCTTTAATTAGCTAGCCCGCAGCTCATCAGAGAAAGGTGGCTGTAACTGATCTCTCCCTTTGCTCTCCATGTGGCCTGACATTTCACAGGGTTCTCCTCTCTTTTTCTCTTTCAGATAAGGAACAGCTGGGCCAGGGGGACTCTTGACCTAGATTTGGTGGCCCTGTTTCACAATAAAAGATATTTAAACAGACACGAAGCAGCAATATTTGAGGCATTTCTTTTCAAGTGAAAGAGGAAGTTCCAGAAAGTTGGAGCTTGTTCTTGATGTCATTGCTGCACAGCAGATTACTCCCAAAGTTAGTGGCTTGAAATAGCAACAATCATTGTATTTTCTCTTCCGATTTCCATAGGTCAGGAAACTGGGGAAGGGATGAGTTGGGTGGTTCTGGCATGGGCGTCTCTCCTATGGGGCTTGGGAGGCTGGAATAGCTGGGGCTGATCCAGCACCTCTCTCTCTTTGTGTAATCTCAGACAGCTCCACGTGTTGTCTTCACATGGGTCACTTTGGGCCTGCTCCCAGCAGGGTGGCCTCAGGGCAGTGGGCTGCTTTCATGGTGGCTGAAAGCTTCCAAGAGAGAGTATTCCAGAGAGCAAGGCTTGGCCGCATCACTTTTATGACCCAGCCTTGGATGTCACTTCCACTGTAATCTATTTGTCAAAGCAGTGACAGTCTCTCCTCCACTCTGCATTGAGAAGTGGAGACCCCACCTCTCAATGGGAAGAATGTCAAGCTCACACTGTGAAGGATGAGCATGTGGGATGGGATGTTTTTGTGGCCATCTTTGGAACCACTGTCTGCCTCAGAAGTCATGAATGGAGTATGACAGAGAGGTGAGAGGGAGGAAGGACTAATTTGCCTTCTTTCTGACCAGGGCTAAAGGTAATCTCTTAAGTGGCTTTTAATTTGCCATTAGATCTTACCTACCAAAGAAGGCAAAGTACTGCTCACATTATAAGTGAATCTCTATTATTCAAATCAATACAGGATGAAAAATGCACATCCATTTTCTTCACTATCAAAAAACAAGAAATGAAATTCTCCCAGGCCCAAACTTTTTTGGTAAGGGAATATTTATTATCAAGTGGAAACATTTTTAAGAATTTTATGTGTAACTCTGATGTTTTCTTCTTCAGATTTATAGTTAATAGCAAGAATATAATTTATAGAAATAGATCAGTTAGATTAATTTACTGCTATTAAGACAAAATGAAAAAGGACAATGAGAATGATGTATTTCTATTATTAGGTGACTATCAGAAATACTATAAAAATGTTAGTCATTAAAAACAAAACGTTTTTGCTTCAAAGCATCCAGGGGTTGTATCAACTGGAAGTTTAAGTTGTACATTCTTTTGTTTATCAAAAAGGACATCTATTGCTCAGTTTTCAGTTACTATCATAGTTGTGTTTTGTTCTTTAAAATGATTTTGTTCTTATAAGCACAACTTATGGTTGTTCTTTGATTTCTGCCAAAGTGGCTTTTCTGAACAAATATAAATATATATATTTATTAATAAAAAGTAAGTACATTTGAAAGATTATATCAAGAAGTAGATCCTAAAATTAATTAAAGTAAGGAAAATCTTTTTAAAAAAGTAAACTCAAATTCTTCTGTTAGACATTGCAAATTTCTAGCATTAGTGGGAACTTTTGATCTGCTAAACAAAAATACTTGTAGTTTTTTTAAGCTACTGTGTGTGTATGTATCTGTGTATTTTGAAAATATGGATCTATGTTTATAATGGTAATATCTTGATGATTAAACATTGTTTACAGAATACTATTTAAACACATATTGTTTTGCCAGACAAACCAAATAAATAAACTTCATTTTTTTTTCTCGTTGAAGTTACTAAATTTAGTCAAGTTGATCTGGTTTTAGAATTATGTAAACTCAGCCTCAAAATTTTTCCAATTTTTTGATATTGTCAACTTTAAAAGTACATTTATGTGTTTAATTTTTAACCTTAGAAAAAAACATAAAAACATCAGATAGCCAGAAAAACTCCCCAAACATAATGTTCTCTTCAGATGTGCACCCCTGAAAAGATACACATATGCACTTCACTAGAACTATGCATCTGAATTGTTTTTTCTAACTGATTTTTTTCAGTATTGTATGAATAGCCAAAGATATTAAAATTCATGGCCTGGCACGGTGGCTCAAACCTGTAATCCCAGCACTTTGGGAGGCCGATGCAGGCGGATCACGAGGTCAGGAGATTGAGACCATCCTGGCTAACATGGTGAAACCCCATCTCTACTAAAAATACAAAAATTAGCTGGGTATGGTGGTGCACGCCTGTAGTCCCAGCTACTCAGGAGGCTGCAGCAGGATAATCACTTGAACCTGGGAGGTGGAGGTTGCAGTGAGCTGAGATTGTACCACTGCACTCCCGCCTGGCGACAGAGCAAGACGCTGTCTAAAAAAAAAAAAAAATTCACACCAGCAAAGGGTTGGATCACCATTGGGCTTATTGCTTTATTCTGGCTTTGTTGGTGCATGAACTCTCTAATGGGCTGAGTGGTGGGCAACATCTGCCTTACACAATGCGCTTAGCTGTCTGTATAGGGTATGATTGGTGCCTCAGCTTCTCTTTTGCTTCAAATTTTACCAAACTAAAGTCATCCCTTTCAGTTATAAAGTATCCTAAAAAAAAAAAAAAAAAAAAAAAAAAAAAAAAAAAAAAAACTAGGCTGGGCACAGTGGCTCATGCCTGTAATCCCAGCACTTTGGGAGGCTGAGGCGGGCGGATCACGAGGTCAGGAGATCGAGACCATCCTGGCTGGCTAACACGGTGAAACCCTGTCTCTACTAAAAATATAAAAAATTAGCTGGGTGTGGTGGCGGGCGCCTGTAGTCCCAGCTACTCAGGAGGCTGAGGCAGGAGAATGGCATGAACCCAGGAGGCGGAGTTGGCAGTGAGCCGAGATCACACCACTGCACTCCAGTCTGGACGACAGAGTGAGACTCCGACTCTGTCTCAACAACAACAAAAAAAAAACACAAAAAATCACTAAGTATCTCAAGGGAAGAAAATTGCATTACTTTTCTTTTTTTCCAACTTTTATTTTAGAATTAGGGGATAGGTGCAGGTTTGTCACAGAGGTATATTGTGTGATACTGAGGCTTGGAGTGTGAATGAATCCTTCACCCAGGTACTGAGCATATTACCCAATAAATAGTTTTTCAGCACTTGTCCTCTCCTTCTCTCTCCCCTCAAGTAGTCCTCCATGTCTGTTGTTCCCATCTTTACGTTCATGTGTACCCAGTGTTTAACTCTTACTTATAAGTGAGAACATGCAATATTTGGTTTTCTATTCTGTGTTAGTTTGCTTAGGATAATGGCCTCCAGCTGTATCCATGTTGCTGCAAAGGACGGATTTCATTCTTTTTAATGGCTATGTAGTATTCCATGGAGTGTATGCACCATATTTTCTTTATCCAGTTCACCACTGATGGGCACCTGGGTTGATTCCATGTCTTTGCTATTGTGAATCCGTGCTGCAATGAACATACCAGTGCATGTGTCTTTTTGGTAGAATGATGTATTTTCCTTTGGGTATGTACTCAGTAACGGGATTGCTGGGTTGAATGATAGTTAACTTCTTAGTTCTTTGAGAAATCGCGAGGCTACTTTCCACAGTGGCTGGCCTAATTTACATTCCCATTCTAATAAGCATTCCCTTTTCCCCGCAGCCTTGCCAGCATCCTTTTTTTTTTTTTTTTTGGCTTTTTAACAAAAGCCATTCTGATGGGTATGAGATGGTATTTCACAAGTAACTCCATTAAAATGTGGGCAGAGGACATGAACAGGCACTTCTCAAAAGAAGGCATACAAGCAGCCAACAAACATTAAAAAAATGCTCATCATATAACTATCATGAGAGAAACATATTCATTTTCTAGGGCCGCAGCACTAAATTATCACAAACTGGGTGGCATAGAGCAACAGAAACTTACTCACTCACAGTTTGGAGGCTGGGAGCTGAAATCCAGGTGTTGGCAAGGGCCGTGCTCACTCCGAAGGCTTTTTCCGGGCCTTGCTCCCAGCTCCTGGAGGCCCCAGGTGTTCCTTCGCTCCTAGCTGCATCACTCCAGTCACACGGCTGTGTCCTCCCCGTGTCCTCACATTGCCTTTCCTCTGTGCTTGTCTCTGTCCAACTTTCCTCTTTTCAGAAGGACGCCAGTCAGATTGGATAGAGCCCACCCTAGTCACCTCATCTTAACTTGCTTAAATCTGCAAAGACCCTATTTCCAAAGAAGGCCACACCTTGAAGTACTTTGGGGGTGGTTGGGGTTTCCAAATATATTTTGATGGGACACAATTCAACCCATAACAGTATTATGATGCATGAACCTATTATCAGTAATTTCTCTGTTAGTGTGAATTCTTTTTTCCTTTAAAATACATGATAAATTGTTTTTTAATCTAAAAGTCAAACCCTCAATGAGGTGTTACCGCACACCTGTCAAGATGGCTATCATAAAACAGCAGCAGCAACAACAAAGTGCAAGTATTGGAAAGATGGGGAAATCCTGGAGCCCTTGCACGCTGTTGGTAGAAATGCAGAATGCTGCAGTTGCTACCAAAGACAGTATGGAGGTTCTTAAAAAATTAACAAATACAACTACCAGATGATCCAGGCACCCCTCATTTCTGGATATTTATCCAAAAGAACTGAAATCAGGATCCCAAAGAGATAGCAGTGTTCTCGTGTTTATTGCAGCAGTATTTACAATAGCTAAGATGTGGAAACAGCATAAATGTCCATCAACGGATGAATGGATAAAGAAAATGTGCTGTATACATACAATGGAATACTATTCAGTTTTAAAATGAAGGAAATTCTGTAATATGCAACAACCTTGAAGAGGTTATGTTAAATAAAATAAGCCAGTCGCAGACAACTAACGCATGATTCCACTTAGATGAGGTATCTAAAATACTAAAATTCATAGACGCAAAGAGTGGAATGGTGGTGGCCAGGGGGCTGGGGGAGCAGAAAGTGGGGAATTGTTAATTAAGGGGCATGCGGTTTCAGTTAAACAGGATGAGTAAGCCCTAGAGATCTGTTGTACAATGTTGTACCTATAGTTAGCAATAATGTATACTTGAAAATTTGTTGAAAGGGTAGATCTCATGTTAAATGTTCTTACTACAGTAAAATAAAATTTTAAAAAGTAATTAATGGCAGGCCTGTCACCGTGGCTCACACCTGTAATCCCAGCACCTTGGGAGGCCAAGGCAGGCAGATCACTTAAGGTCAGGAGCTTGAGACCAGTCTGGCCAACATTACTAAACCCCGTCTCTACTAAAAGTACAAAAATTAGCTGGGCATGGTGGCGCATGCCTGTAGTCCCAGGTACTCGGGAGGCTGAGGCAGGAGAATTGCTTGAACCTGGGAGGCAGAGGTTGCAGTGAGCTGAGATTGAGCCACTGCACCCCAGCCTGGGTAACAGAGTGAGACCCCGTTTCAAGAAAAAAGAAGTAATCAATGGCCATGGGGAAAAAAGAAAAGAAATTCTCAAGCAATATGAATGTGTGTGCAATTCAAAACATGTATTTATCCCAGCCCTGCCCACTAGCTCCCTCACTAGAAACAATCATTTCAAGAGTTTTTTGGACTATTTTTTGTTATCCTCTCAGAAAGAATATGCTAGGCATTTTCATTTATAAAATGGAACGTTACTTTCCTCATAAGATAATGTTTAGAATAAAATGAGTCAGTAAATGTAAAATACAAGGTGAGATAAGGTACTTAATAAAAGTTATTCACTTTCCCAACTCAGAATAGGTAGCCTAGAGTTGGGTTTACACTGGAGCTATTGAAGCTTGGCTTTCAGAGCCCTTCACATACATGGGAAGGGCCAAGCAATGTGTTCAATGTGCATGTGTTTTTGTAAAATCTGCAAAAGTAAAGTTCTGTTGTTTGAATGTCTGTGTCCCTCCCAAATTCATGTTGAAACTTAATCCTCACTGCAGTAGTATTAAGAGGTGGGGCCTTTAAGAAGTTATTAGGTCGTGAGGGCTCTGCTCTTGTAAATGGGAGTAATGTCCTTATAAAGGGCTTAAGGAAGTCTGTTAGTCCCATCAGCCCTTCCACTATGTGAGGTGCAGCAACAAGGTGCCATGGATGGAACAGAGAGTGAGCCCTCGCCAGACACTGAACCTGCCAGCATCTTGATCTTGGACTTCCCAGCCTCTAGAATTGTGAGAAATAGGCCAGGCATGGTGGCTCATGCCTGTAATCCCAGCACTTTGGGAGGCTGAGGCAGATGGATCACCTGAGGTCAGGAGTTCAAGATAAGCCTGGCCAACATGATGAAACCTGAGGCAGATGGATCACCTGAGGTCAGGAGTTCAAGATAAGCCTGGCCAACATGATGAAACCCCATCTCTACTAAAGATACAAAAATTAGCTGGGCGTGGTGGTACACGCCTGTAGTCCCAGCTACATGGGAGGCTGAGGCAGGAGAATTGCTTGAACCTGGGAGGTGGAGGTTGCAGTGAGCCGAGATCACGCCATGGCACTCCAACCTGGGTGACAGAATGAGACTCCATCTCAAAAAAAAAAAAATAGAATTGTGAGAAATATATTTTTATTATTTATAAATTATCCAATCTAAGGTATTTTGTTACAGCAGCCCAAATGAACTAAGACAGAAATTGGTACCAGAAGTGGGGTGCTGCTGTAACAAATACTTGAAAATGTGGAAGCAGCTTTAGAACAGGGAAATGGGCAGAGGCTGGAAGAGTTTGGAGGAGCAGGCTAGAAAAAGTCTGCATTGCCATGAATGGAAATAAAGGATAATTCTGGTGAGGGTGTAGAAGAGGAGAGCTGTAGAGAAAGCCTGTATCTTTTTAGAGATTGCTTAAGTGGTTGTGATCAGAATGTTGGTAGAGGGGGTATAGCTCAGGGGTAGAGATTTGACTGCAGAATGTTGGTAGACATATGAATAGTAAAGGTCATTTGATGAGGTCTCAGATGGAAATGAGGAATATGTTATTGGAAACTGGAGGAAAGGCCATCCTTATTATAAAGGGACAAAGAACTTGGCTGAATTGTTTTTGTGTCATAGTGTTTTGTGGAAGGCAGAATATTTAGTGGAAGAAACCTCTAAGCCAAATGTTGAGGATGTGGTGTGGCTTCTCTTGACTCTTATAATAAAATATGAAAAGAGAGAAATAAATTTAAAATGGAATTTATAATCAAAAGGGAAGCAGAACCTAAAAAGTTGGAAAATTCTTAGCCTGTAAAAAATGAGAAAACATGTTCAGGAGAGAACACCATGGATGTGGCTCTACTAGGGCCACCCCTCCAAAAGAAAAAGTGGTAAACTTTGGTGGTATCATGATGCTAACTCAGCAGGCACCCAGAGTGCATGAGCTGTGGGGGAATGGCTGTCTCCAGCTAGATTTCAAAGGATGCCCTGGAGAGTGTTGGAGTCTGGGCAGAGAACTGCTGCAGGGGCAGGACCACCACAGAGAGTCCCCAGTAGGTAATGCCTGGCAGAACGGTGGGGTTGGGACCACCACAGGCAGCCTACACTAGGGCAATGCCTAGTGAAGCTGTGGGATTGGGGCTGCCCCTGAGATCCCGGAATTACAGAGCCATCAGTGTGCAACCCCAGCCTAAGAGGGCTGCAGGCACAAGACTCCAACCGTGAGAGCTGCCCTGTGGGCTGTGCCCAGCAAAGCCATGGGGCCAGGCTGTCCAGAACCTTGGGGGTCTAACCTCTGCCCCAGAGTGACCAGAAGGTGGGAGATGGAGTCAGCCTTAAGGTTTAATGTTGTTTGCCCTGTTGAACTTTGGACTTGGTCAGGTCCTGTCACTTCTTTCTTCTTTCCTATTACTCCTTTTTGGAGGGGGGATGTCTATCCTATGTCTGTCCCAAAATTATATTTTGGAAGCACATAACTTCCTTGATTTCATAGGTTCACATGAATCATACCTTGAATATCACCCACATCTGATTTAGATGCTATTGGTATGAGACTTGGGACTTAGACTTTAAAGTGGAAGCTGGAACCAGTTAAGAGTTTTTTGGGACTATTGGGATGGAATGAATGTATTCTGTATGTGAGAAAGACATGAATTCGGGGTCGGGGGTGGCGGGAGAATGCTGTGGTTTAAGTGTTGTGTCCCTCCAAAATTCTTGTTAAAATGTGATGCCCAGTGCAATAGTATTAGAAGGTGGGGCATGGAAGCGAAACTACCCTGTGGAGGAGAGAGTAGATTTGAAATGCATGAGCCGGAAAGCCAGAAAGCCAGTGTATGGGAAACACCTTTAATCATCAGAGGTGCCCAGAGTGGCAAATTGGAATCTCGTCAACCAAAACTGGAAATTTTCTACCGTCAAGGCTATTTCTGATAATGCAGTGATACAGTTGTAAACACACCATACCTTTCTTCCTTTATGGTAGGAATTGTGTATAGTATGCTTTATAAGAATTCCTGTGTTTGTAGGGTACAAATCTGTAAACTGTACTGCAAAGAGCCATGCATCTCTCTGTGAAGTTGTGTGTTTTTTGCATTCCATCTCTCCATTATAAAAGTCAAGTTCCAGTCAACTCTGCTGAAGGAAGGACTAAATTATTTTTGTATTCACTCTGGAAAATATTACCAAGTTGTTGAATAAAGAGAGGGTCAAAAAGTTTGTGGCCAAAAACACACCTATATATCTATATCATCTATATGTATTATCTGTCCATATCATCTGTATATTTGATATGGAAGTCTTTCAGGAAGTTAATTAAAACATTTTGCTACTTTTTTTAACCTGGATTTTGTGTTGTCAGTTTAAAAAAAGTTGTAATTTGTTATATTTTATTTTTTGTTTCTAAGTAAATATTCAGTTTAATACCTGGCTTTGTGTTCATAATTTTCTAATTCTCTTTCTTAATATGGACCCCTCAGTTTGCATAAGCCTCAGGCCCCACTAAATCGAGATGCAGCCCACGTAGGCCTAAGTCAGTTGCTACCCTGGTGACATGGAAGCTCGTGCAATGGAAGGAGGGAAGCAGGAGGGAGAAAGAGGATACAAGGATGGAAGAAAAGAGCTAAAGATTAACTTTGCTTTCGTCACAGTTACCCTGAGGGCTGACTTTGGGGGTTTGGACATCAGGGCATTGTCTGTAATTGCCCGCTACTGTATATGTGGTGCGCTGTATGTGGCAATGTGGGAGACTTAAGAAGAAACTGAAAATAGGGCATTAGTTCTCAGCCTCCTCATCGGAAAGACAAGCTTGCCAAGCACTGCTGAAAAACCTACACAGATGAAATGAGAAACGAAAACTGACTCAGCACAAAAACGCATGTGATTATTATGGCATGAAATGCATGGGAAGGGTCAATGTGGTGTGTAGTCTCAAATTGGCTTCTACCAGCCACCCCAGGTCCTGTCTGTGACAAGCTTGCCACCCTGAACTCCTGGAACGGGTCTTCTGGCTTGCGTGGATTCTTGTTTGCTGAAACTCATGTGTGATGGATGAATGCTGCTGGAGATGGATTGTGGCAATGAACACACGCAGCTGTTCCCAGTGAACCTAAGCAGGCGAACAGCTAGCCACGCAGGCAGAAGAAATTTTATAGGCAAATGCGGTAATGGCAGTAGACAAATTAGGTGAGCAACAATCTGAGCATCTGTGCTCAGAGCCAAGGGGAAGAGGTGGGTGAAGAGCTCTCAAATTGAGGTCATTCATCTCCAGCCAGCTTGTGGGTTCCCCTTCCATTTAAGCTTATGAGCAGAAGAGACTATTTGACCTATGGTGTGACTCCTTTCTAGCAATACTACTGAAGAATAAGATAACCTTATTTTCTGTGTCAGGTCAGGCTTTGAGTGTAAGTAGTTGTGTCAGGGTTTAGGTATCTTTTCGTATCAGAAATGCGTAATAAGTCATTTTATAACAGGATTCTACTCTTTTTGTTCTTCATGGTCAGGTTATTTTGCATGGTAAGACTGTAAGTTGCTTACAGTAGTAATTTTTAAGGTCTATGTTTCTTGAATTTATCTACCGTTGGCCTTTACAGAATGATGATCGTACTCTTCTAGGTCAGTGTAAATAATTCATGATCTCAGCGGCAAAATTCCTTTTTGGGGAGGAAGTTGTCTTTGCTTGTTGGGGGCTGGGGGAACTCTGGTTAGGTCAGGAGAGTTAGGAGATAAGACCTGGGGGCAAAGGCAGAGTGAGCATGGAGAATGATTTATAGCAGTGCCACCATCTTAGGGCCGGCCGGTGGGTGGCTGAGAGGCAGAGAGGTGGAGGCGTGCGGGAGGAAGCGCAGTGGGAAGCCTGTAGGCGGAGGCTGGGATGCGTGCGGGGCAGGAGTCATGGGAAGATCCCCCGGGTCAGAGGTGAGCAGAGGACAGCCTGACAGCAGGCATGCCTGAGGCTCACCTGGAAATTGCCTTCCTCTTTCCGACCTTTGAGGAGGTCTGCTGTCTTCACAAGCCACTTTATCACTTCGTGGAATTTGAGCAATGGGTTGCATTATATACCTGCTTCCCTCAGAGGAAGGTCACAGCTGGAGGTGATCTTGCACCCTTAGCCGTCTGGGATCTGCTGAAGTCTTGGGGAGGGTGTGGACTGTGTGTTTGGGTCAGATTAATCTCAAGAAGCCAGCACATTACAACCGATTTCTGGCTTTATCATTGCGTGGGGCACGTCTGTACATTAGGCAAGCTGATTCCACAACCACCCACGAAGCCAGTCTCTTTTTATAGCTGTGCTCATGCATGTGAAGCTTTTTTGGAAGATGGGATATAGGATTCACGTTATTTATGCCCTTAAGCTCTTAAGGAAATACTTAAGATTATGTCTAAGTCAATGCTGAGCATATAGGGCAATTACACTTACATATTAACCATATGATCTTTTCATGACTAAATTCTATGTAATCTATATTTTGTTATATTTGTAATAGTACAGTGGGGTAGAATATATGAGTTTTTTTGTTAGCTGGTAAAATTAATCTCAGAATCTTTGGGTGTTGGGTCCCCTTTTCTCAGGCTTGCTTAGACCTAGAACCTTAAAAATGAGAATCCCTCCCAGCCACTCCATTTATCTTTAAAATATGTTCCACCTGCTTAAAGAGAAAATTTAGAGACAGTGATAAAAACTCAGAGTATTTAACTCCTTTCTGAATGTGTTGAGCATCTGCATCATGATTACATTTGTTCATTAACTTCATAATGACTTTGGATCCTAATTTTATCTATGTTAGAATTCTGCATTCTCCATTGGAAAGCTAAGCATGCGTAGACGGGCATCGCTAAGGAAAAAAGTGGACACCCGTTGCCTCTTCATTGAGGATGTTAATCATGCTCTGTGTCTATGACTTTCCATTGCCCTTTCATTGGCTTATGTCTAATAGCCGCAGACTATGCTTTAAGGGTGTTAATGAATAACAGAAATAGATTTCCACTTCTCAAAAAAGAGCTTTGGTGTTTCTGGGACTAATTAAGGCATCTGAAGAAGTAACTGGGTCACTGCCTAGCAGTCTCTGTAGTGATGATTGGTTTAAGAGGGGAGAGGCTGATTAAGCTTCACCTTGGGACTTTTAATTATGTCTTGGTAACTGTATGGAAATATACACCCAGTGAACTAATAACTTAAATCTTATTATAAAGATTTAAAAATGGCCAATAATGTATTTTTACCTTTTTGATCTCCTTTTAGTATTGGGAAATAATGACATTAGAGGAGAGTGGAATACCGATCACTCGATAGTTGTTCATGAAATATGTTATGTAAGTACAACTCCATTACAAGGGAATCCCCTGGATATGAAAATGTATTCTTGCAGTGGAGTTTCTGAAAACTAGACTTTTAAAGTCAGGTTTTTAGGCCACTGGCACCAAAGTGAAATAAAACAGGGCCCAGCACATCACTAGTAAATTAGGAAGTGCAAAGAAATCAGGTTAAAATTTGCATCCATTTTGGTCAAAGCAAAATTAGGTACAAATGACCTTTACAAGAAAGTGATACAAAAATTCTGAAAAGAGAGCTCATGGGCTTTCCTTCCTTCTCATTCTTATGTCTATCTGTTTCTCAATTTCTTAAATGTGATTTGTGGGATTTTGTGAGTGATCTGGGGCCATGGTGGTTTTTTTGTTGGGGTTTGAGGCCTTGGTGGGATTAGGATGCTTGTGGAGGAGATGGAAGAATCAGTCAACTGAGGCAGAAGAGTGAGATTTTGAAGAACAAGACTTGGCATTTGCAGTGACATGAATAATAGTATTTTAAGACAATCTAATCCTTGACTATTTAAAATATACTTGTTCAATGGAAACTGTAAGCCAAATGGGCAAAAGGAACCTTGATTCATTCCCTGTGAGTTTGTGAAGCTACTTTGCAGCTCTTTGGGTGTTTGTCTTCATCTCTTGTCTAGTACCAGTTTTATTTATCTGAAGATTACTGTTTAAAAGTCCGTTCATTCTGCTTCGTGTACTGGAGGATTTGCTTCATGCTTGTTAGAGATGACACTCAAACTTCTTTACAGAATTTAATCCTGACCCTGTTTTTAAGGGGTAGACACATTTATCTCTTTCGCAGATGGAGATTTTTGCCTAAAGTCTGTGCTGAGGGACAGAGAAAAAGAAATAGTTCTCTTCCCGTTTTTAGGCTACATGGGTTTTCAAGATATATTTGTATCCCCTTTCTCAACATGTAAACCTCAGTCATAGGAAAATGAAGGGCTCCCCCTCACACCTCTGTTCTGTCTTCACGCCTCCCTCGTTTCTCCATGACTCCTCTTTCCTCCTGACTCCTTCCTCATCCTTGTATACAATCTCCCTCTCCCCTTCCTCCTCTTCCCCCTCCTCCTCCTCTTCCCCCTCCTCCTCCTCTTCCCCCTCCTCCTCCTCTTCCCCCTCCTCCTCTTCCTCCTCCTCCTCTTCCTCCTCCCCCCCTCCTCCTCTTCCTCCTCCTCCTCTTCCTCCTCCCCCTCCCCTCCTCTCCTCTTCCTCCTTCTCCTTCTGTTCCTCCTCCTCCTTCCACTTTTCCTTCCTTTCTTCCCCCTAATCCCTATCCTTGGCTCCTCGGGTCTGGGTCTGTCTGACAAGCAGGCATTTAGTCCAAAGGGAACGATTCAGCCCATATCTTCTTTCTCAACCCAGTACTAAGCAGGGCAGCCGTCTTAGTCCACCTGAACTGTTTTCTTTTTTGCCGTAGACCTCAATGGACTTCATTTGTTCCCTTTCAGCTCTCTGGTCTTGAAGGAGACAAAGTTTTTAAATAGTGCAGACTAACATTTAAGGTTTGCTTTGCTCTTAGCTTAGGCATTTTCCCTTTCCCTCTTTTCACAATGTGGTTTTCTTTTACCTAGTTAAAAAGAAAAATTAGAGCTTTCATGCCAGTCAGGTTGGGGCATGCTCTAGAGAGACAAAGTCAAGACTTGCAACTGGCAAGAAGTCAATCCAGCCCCCGACACCTACTGTGCTCTGAGAGGGGAAGCAGCCCGCGGGAGGGATTTTAGAAAAAAAACTCAAACTGCCTCTTATTTAAAAGGTGTTATTTGCATGTTTCTGGCTCTGTGCAGTTAATTTATTTAGGGTTAAATATTTCAATGTTATCTTTTTTCTGGTTACACTTTTTCTTTTCCTTCTTTTTTTGTGATGGAGTTTCACTCTTTTTGCCCAGGCTGGAGTGCAATGGTGCAATCTTGGCTCACTGCAATCTCTGCCTCCCAGGTTCAAGTGATTCTCTTGCCTCAGCCTCCCAAGTAGCTGGGATTACAGCCACGCGCCACCATGCCTGGCTAATTTTGTATTTTTAGTAGAGACGGGGTTTCACCATGTTGGCCAGGCTGGTCTCGAACTCTTGACCTCAAGCAATCCGCCCGCCTTGGCCTCCCAAAGTGTTGGGATTATAGGGATGAGCCACCGCGCCTGGCCCCAATTTTTTTATTTTACTTCATTTTGTTTTTTGAGATGGAGTCTCGCTCTGTCGCCCAGGCTGGAGTGCAGTGGTGCGATCTCAGCTTGCTGCAAGCTCTGCCTCCCGGGTTCACGCCATTCTTCCGCCTCAGCCTCCCGAGTAGCTGGGACTACAGGCGCCCGCCACCACGCCCAGCTAATTTTTTCGTGTGTTTGGAAGAGACAGGGTTTCACCATGTTAGCCAGGATGGTCTCTATCTCCTGACCTCGTGAACCACCCGCCTCGGCCTCCCAAAGTGCTGGGATTACAGGCATGAGCCACCGTGCCGGGCCGCCGGGCCCCAATTTTTTAAAGTTTTTAGAACAACTGTGTGTTGTTCTCTTGTGAGTCTCTTCCCTATCCCCATCCCTGCCCCCCTCTTCTTTCCTTCCATCCTTCCTTCCTTACTTTTTCTTTATGCTTTTAATTTACTTTTTCTCATGTTTTATTATTTAAGTGCACAGAAGCTGGAGCTGGACTTCCTGGGTCTGAATCGGCTCCACCACTCATTAGCTGTGTGACCTTGAGTAGGTCACTTAACCTCTCTGTGCTTCAATGTTTTAATCTATAAAAATGGGGATGGTAATAGTACCTACTTTGCAGCCCTGTTGTGAACATTAAGTGAGTCAGTATTTATGAAGTGCTTAGAACAGGGCCTGGTATAGAGTAATGCTAGTGATTGAAAATAAGACAAGTAAACCAAGGAAAAAGAACATTAAAAAAATCTGGAAACCTACCTCTAAGTCTCAGAAATATTAATCACTATTAATAGTCTCCCTCGGCTGGGTGCGGTGGCTCATGCCTGTAATCCGAGCACTTTGAGAGGCCGAGGTGGCTGGATTACGAGGTCAGGAGATCGAGATCATCCTGGCTAATACGGTGAAACCCCGTCTCTACTAAAAATATAAAAAATTAGCCGGGTGTGATGGCGGGCGCCTGTAGTCCCAGCTACTCCGGAGGCTGAGGCAGGAGAACGGCGTGAACCCGGGAGGCAGAGCTTGCAGTGAGCCGAGATCGCGCCACCGCACTCCATCCTGGGCGACAGAGTGAGACTCCGTCTCAAAAAAAAAAAAAAAAAAAAGTCTCCCTCTACATGTATGCACACATTATTTATTTATTACAAAAATTTATTTTTTACAAAATTGGATCATACTTTTTTGGGACCGGATTTTTTTTTTCATTTTACAACATATCATAAATGTCTTTCGACTTAATTAAAATGCTTCTTCAAAACCATTTTTATGGCTGCATAGAATTTCATTGTATAGCACTCCAGTAAATGATTTTATGGATTTCTTATTGTGAAGCTGCACTTTTTCTTGTAGAATATTTCCTCACATGAATCATTAGAAAGAAATAGTTCCACCCACTGTTGTTATCATAATATCCCTACACTTCATTTCCATTCTGCAAGCAACTCATTCCCCACTACATGGCTCTTTCTGCTTTTCTTGGATCTCCAGTGACCCTGCTTACCACACACCTTCCATCTCTACCCCGGCTGCATTTCAGAAATGCTGTTCTAAAAGACTTTTTGGGCCAGGTGTGGTGGCTTACACCTGTAATCCCAGCATTTTGGGAGGTCGAGGTGGGCGAATCACAAGGTCAGGAGTTTGAGACCAGGCCTGGCCAACATGGTGAAACCCCGTCTCTACTAAAAATACAAAAAATTAGCTGGGCATAGTGGCAGGCACCTGTAATCCCAGCTACTTGGGAGGCTGAGGCAGGAGAATCACTTGAACCCGGGAGGCAGAGGTTGCAGTGAGGTGAGATCGCACCACACCACTGCACTCCAACCCAGGTGACAGAGTAAGACTCTGTCTCAAAAAAAAAAAAAAAAAAAATTTGGGCTGGGTGCAGTGGCTCATGCCTGTAATCCCAGCACTTTGGGAGGCTGAGCGAGGCAGGTGGATCACTTGAGGTCAGGAGTTTGAGACCAGCCTGGCCAATATGGTGAAACCCCATCTGTACTAAAAATATAAAAACTAACCAGGCATGGTCGTGCACACCTGTAATCCCAGCTACTCTGGAGGCTGAGGCAGGAGAATCACTTGAACCCTGGAGGCAGAGGTTGCAGTGAGTTGAGATCATGCCACTGCACTCCAGCCTGGGTACCAGAGCCAGACTCTGTCTCAAAAAATAAAAATAAAAAAAAATTGGTGTTTTGGTTTTCATAACACCTCCTGTAAACAGCAAACACAATTCCTTCCAATTAAAGTACAACAGAGCCACAGCCCTCCTCAAACATCCTGTGATACAAATGCCTCCCTCTCCAGAATGGGAGACCAAAGGGACAGTGGCATCAAGGTTTGTATAGTGATGGGCAACTTAAACAATTCTCTACGATTTACATTCATTCCACTTTTATTTTATCTATGATACTACGATTTTCTACTGTTTTAATTTTCAGATTTCTTAAATTCTCAGATGATAGCATAGTAAATTTCAGTTTGTCAAAATAGCAAATCCTTATCAACCAAAATAAGAGCGGAGGCGACCCGGGAGTGAACCTTTAAACAGGCAAAGATGATGAAAGCTCACCACCTAGTGGCTTCCCATGAAATGGCTTCTTTGAATTTGATCCTATTTTGGTTTGGGTTTCCATGTGACAGGTTTTTCTAGTTTGTGACTCTATGTTCATTTTTTTTCTACAGGCAAAAGTAGACATTATTTGAAGGGTCCTATTGAATAATCTTATTTAAGATTAAACAAGATTAAATTCTTTTTTTTTTTTTTTTGAGACTGTTGCCCAGGCTGGAGTGCAGTGGCGCCATCTTGGCTCGCTGCAATCTCTGCCTCCTGGGTTCAAGTGATTCTCCTGTCTCAGCCTCCCAAGTAGCTGGGACTACAGGCGTGCGCCACCATGCCTGGCTAATTTTTTGTATTTTTAGTAGAGACAGGGTTTCACCATGTTGGCCAGGCTGGTCTTGAACTCCTGACGTCAGGTGATCTGCCTGCCTCAGCCTCCCAAAGTGCTGGGATTACAGGCGTGAGCCACTGCACCTGGCAAGATTAGATTCTTATACAAGATTCAATTCTCTTGTATTTGAGAGGTGGTGAGGCCTTAAACTTGGTTTATTTGCTAATATCTTATTTTCATTCTCTGGTGTGAGCAGTTGATTAGTGTTATGTGGCTAAAGTAGCTGTCACCGTAATCTGCTTGGAGGGGTACCGGTTGTTTTACAGCTTCAGTTAATTTAGTATATATTACATTTTCAGTTACCAGAAAACTAGCCAAGACTTTTTCATCTCTACTATATTCAGTGTCTAAGTGTACCATAGACCTCATTTCAACCAAGAATGTCTTGGATTGAGTTCCCTAAAAAGCAGAGCCTGAGGCAAGGATTTGTGTTATGAAATTTATGAGGAGTCCAATCCCAGGAAGGCAAGAGTGAGGGAAAAGTGTGGAGATGCAGGGGAGGAGGGAGAATCAATATGAGGGCAGGTTATTTAGCTGGTTGCATCCAGGTAGCAGTCTGGCGGGCTTCTGCCATGAGGCCACATGAAACCAGGGCAGTCGAGGAGGGGGAAGGAAGGAGAATTTTTCCTTGCTCCGGCTTCCCACTGGCGGACGTTTCACTTAACCGTATTAATTCCTCTGCACTATTAGTTACGCATGATGCGTGACAAGCAGATCCCAAGTGTCTTGTGGAACAGGGAATCCCTGGGACAGGTGGCGAGAGGCATGCAGACTGTTCATCCCAGATTCTGCTTGCAGGAATCTATAGAGGAACGAAGTAAATATCGATTATGGATCTTACTTTGTTTTCTAACAAATGCTTGCCACCCTTACAATAATGATATCTGGGTTAGGATTCTGTTGCTTGCAAAAAATGTATACCTACTAAAGCAGTGAAAGGAGCCTGGGCCAGGGTTGTCTCGGGGAATTACAGCTTGGGTAGTGATGATGCCAGGTCTCAGGAAGGTGCAAGAAGCAGATGCAGGTAACCTAGGGCTCTCATCTCTGCACACATGATGTGTCTGCATCATTCTTGTTCCTGTCTTTCTGAAGACTGGCTTCGTTTGTGTCCATAGTCTTTTTGGAGAGAGAAGCCAATCACTAGTGTTTGAGCTTCACATTTACCACCATCAAAGAGACAGGTTCTAGCTTAGCTCCAATTCCAAATTCAGGGATGGAAACTCTGATTGGTCCAGCTTGGCCCGGGGTTCTCCTCTGATCCAGTCAACCCTGTAGGGTGAAAGGGCTCAGCCATTTCTGGAATGACTTGAAGTGGTCTAGAGGCAGTAGAGGGGAGGTTACCAGGGAAGTGGAGGATGTAGGCTGATGTAGTGATTGACACACTATTTTCCACCCCTGGGCTGCTGGGAAGCTCAGAATGCACACACACAGTCCTTCCAATATTCACTCCCCAGCGAATCCTCTTGGAGCCACAACGCATTTCCCCTCATCCCCTCCGCCTCCGGCAGGAGACCCTAAGACTGTGTCCAGCTTTTGCACTTACTGGGGATGTCTCCAGGTCTCTTGCTGGTGGGCACTCCTTCGGTGTGGTCATGATCCAGGCCAAGGAGTACAGCAGGGGGCTAAGTGCTAAATTATTTAATCATCCTCATGACAACTGATGCAAAGTCACGGAGGGGGAAAAAGGAGGGCTGATGAAACCAAAATGCCCGTTTGAAAAAATCCCAAATGGAGCAGACGCTTCATTGAATACTTTGGAGATTGGTCATTGGCACAGAGCCCGGGCCATTTGTGGACAGGGTTAAGGAGCTGAATGGGGTCAGGGGTTCTCATGGGCATCCTGTTGTTAACTGGGCTGTGGTGTAAGTTCCTTGCTTGGCTTACTTGTTTATACCAAGTTCTACCCACAGGAAGGAATTCCCGACTCAAGGGTCTTCTGGTGAGTTCTCTGTTGGGGCAGTGTTCAGGTGCTGGTCAGTTTTGCCAGGGGTATACGCTTCCTTTGGCTATTGTAACAAATCACAAGCTTAGTTGGCTTAAAACAACACACATTTGTTATCTAACAGTTCTGCTGGTTAGAATTCAGGCATGGATCTCTCTGGGCTGAAATCAAGTCAAATGCAGTCAGATGCAGTCATGGCTGCATCTTTCTGGAAGCTCTTGGGAGGATCTGCATCTTTGCTTTATATATATATATATATATATATATATGATTATACTTTAAGTTCTAGGGTACATGTGCACAACGTGCAGGTTTGTTACATATGTATACACGTGCCATGTTGGTGTGCTGCACCCATTAACTCGTCATTTACATTAGGTATATCTCCTAATGCTATCACTCCCCCCTCCCCCAACCCTACAACAGGCCCCGGTGTGTGATGTTCCCCTTCCTGTGTCCAAGTGTTCTCGTTGTTCAGTTCCCACCTATGAGTGAGAACATGCAGTGTTTGGTTTTTTGTCCTTGCGATAGTTTGCTGAGAATGATGGTTTGCAGCTTCATCCATGTCCCTACAAAGGACACGAACTCATCATTTTTTATAGCTGCATAGTATTCCATGGTGTATTTGTGCCACATTTTCTTAATCCAGTCTATCATTGTTGGACATCTGGGTTGGTTCCAAGTCTTTGCTATTGTGAGTAGTGCCGCAATAAACATACATGTGCATGTGTCTTTATAGCAGCATGATTTATATTCCTTTGGGTATATACCCAGTAATGGGATGGCTGGGTCAAATGGTATTTCTAGTTCTAGATCCCTGAGGAATTGCCACACTGTCTTCCACAATGGTTGAACTAGTTTACAGTCCCACCAACAGTGTAAAATACAGAACCAAAGACAAAAACCACATGATTATATCAATAGATGCAGAAAAGGCCTTCGACAAAATTCAACAGCCATTCATGCTAAAAACTCTCAATAAATTAGGTATTGATGGGACATATCTAAAAATAATAAGAGCTATTTATGACAAACCCACAGCCAATATCATACCGAATGGGCAAAAACTGGAAGCATTCCCTTTGAAAACTGGCACAAGACAGGGATGCCCTCTCTCACCACTCCTATACAACACAGTGTTGGAAGTTCTGGCCAGGGCAATCAGGCAGGAGAAAGAAATAAAGGGTATTCAATTAAGAAAAGAAGAAGTCAAATTGTCCCTGTTTGCAGATGACATGATTATATATCTAGAAAACCCCATCGTCTCAGCCCCAAATCTGCTTAAGCTGATAAGCAACTTCAGCAAAGTCTCAGGATTCAAAATCAATGTGGATAAATCACAGGCGTTCTTATACACCAATAAGAGACAGACAGAGAGACAAATTATGAGTGAACTCCCATTCACAATTGCTTCAAAGAGAATAAAATACCTAGGAGTCCAACTTACAAGGGATGTGAAGGACCTCTTCAAGGAGAACTACAAATCTTTGCTTTTTTGAGCAGTTAGAGGCGGCTGCATACCTTGGCTCCAGGCTCCTTCAAAGCTGGCAACATTGCATGTCTCCGTCATGCTTCCTGTCATGTCTTTCTCTGCCCCCCTCTCCTGCCTGTCTCTTCCACATTTAAGAGCCCCTTATGATTACATCGAGCTCTCCTGGATAACCCAGGGTAATCTCTCCATTTGTAAATCAGCTGATTAGCAACTCTACTTCCACCTGCCACCTAACGTAACTGAAAATGCCACAGGTTCTGGGGATTAAGTCATGGAGGTCTTTGGGGGCCAGTAGTCTGCTGACTGTATCAGTTGTTTTCTGTGGTTCCAGCGCTTGCGTCTGAAAATTGTCTGAGTGATTGAGCCAAGAGGCAAGCTTGGAGTGGTTCTGGCGTTTTAGCTTCCACAAAACCTTAGCTGATTGCCTTGTAGATGCCATTTTTGAGGACTCTCTTTTCTTCCAGTTAAACAGGAAATGATGTCATCCAGAGTTTGGTCATGCCTCCATCAGTGTCCTCCAGGAAGCCTGGGGGGCTCTGCTCATTCCCATAGCCTAGAGGTTTTTAAAGCATGGTCCAGGACCCCAGATCCTTTCAGACGGTCCTAGAGGTCAAAACTATGCACGTGCTTATTCTACCTTGCCTGTGCAGCTGTCTCCCAGGGGCTCTGTGATGTGGGCAGCATCATCACACTGATGCTGATGGAATGTGTTTGTGTATTCTTGTGTTTTAAACATGTCTCAGTTTCAATTTTTGTACAGTAAATATCAATAGCTATAACCTCCCCATACAAAGGTTCTTTGGAGTCCTTGATTATTTTTAAGAGTGTAAGGGGTTCCTGAGAACTAAAAGTTCAAGAACCACTGCCCCAGCCATTTAACGACTTCAGGCTCCAGGTTTGGATGGGAACCAGCAGGGTGGGGTGTTGTCTGGAGGGTCACCCTCACCCACAAGCTCAGTGGAAGAGGAATGAACTCCATTTGGAAGGTGTTCTCAGCCCTCACCTTCATCCAGCATGGAGGCAGCTGGGCACTTGTGTCCACCCTGCTGCTGGGACTGGTCTTGGGATTGCATCAGCATCAACTAGGAGTCAGAAAAATCCAGATTCCTAGGGCTTTTGTGCGGTGGTTCTGATGCAGTGGGTTTGCAGCAGGCTTGACAATCAGTATTTTCCCAAGCAACCCAGGTAGTTCAAATGCCTGCCAGGTTTAAGAATGGCTGCCTAATCTACCAGATATGCCCCTTTTCAGAAATCAGGAGACCAAGGTTGTGGAGGGATTCTAAGTTCACCAAGAGATGGAAGGAAGAGAAAGCAGAAGGGGAGCAATAGAGGCTGTGAAGGCAGAGCTCACCACAAGGCCTTGCCGTGGTCTTCCTGCTCCAAGGGTGAGGGACCTGCTGATTTCTCTCTGCCTCTTGCAAAAAGGCAGAAGGAAACCAAAATGATGATGAAAGCAATGCAGTAGTGCATATGTCTACTCACTCATGCAATAGTGCATATGTCTACTCACTCATGCAATAGTGCATATGTCTACTCATTCATGCAATAGTGCATATGTCTACTCACTCATGCAATAGTGCATATGTCTACTCATGCAATAGTGCATATGTCTACTCACTCATGCAATAATGCATATGTCTACTCACTCATGCAATAGTGCATATGTCTACTCACTCATGCAATAGTGCATATGTCTACTCACTCATGCAATAATGCGTATGTCTACGTGTGTATGCACATACTGAAAGGCTGAGCAATGGGGTAGGATGAGGCAAATAGAGAAAATAAAGACAACTAACTTGGGCATGAGGGTCTAACAAATAATTTCCTTTAACCAAAATACAATCAGATAAAATTAGGAAAAAATTGAAAGTTTATTGTCATACGATAAGAGAAAGTATAGATCTTCATCCGGGAGATTTCAAACCAGGTGGTAAGAAGCTCGCCTTGCAGTTTGGCAGCACAGTGTTTAGGAAGCATAACGACGGAAGTATTTTGACCTTTTTCTTGATTGGTTGTTATACATGAACATTCTTTTTAGGGCAAGTAGAACTGTTAGGGCTGATTTGTCTATAGCCGATTGGTTTAATTTCACCAAATCATGCTGACAAGGACGTAAAGCTTACGCCTTGTGTTTCAGTTATGATTAGAGCCAGCACTTCTAGCATCTCAAGGAAATCAGGATGACTTCAGTGTTGGCCACATGGTTATGGGTGGATGGCCTTGGGTACATCTAAACTGTGACCTCCAGTTTTACTTTTCTGTAACTCTTCTTTCCCCTCCTTGACCGAGAAGGATTCAGAGATCAAGATGATGTCAGACTGATGGAGATCAAGATATTGATCTGTTATTACTGATAAAGCTGATTAGAAGTCTACAGCCATTCAGACATCCCCACCATCTGGATGGATGGACCCTCCCTCTTAGGGGCTGTCCTGGTAGCACTGATGAGAGCAGACAGACAGCAACTGCTTGGAAGATGGGGGAGAGAGCCAGCACATTCCACTTCTTTCATAGTGCCAAATCAAAAAATCCACTTACCTTGCTTCTTCCCACAGGCAAGGGATGGGGAGAGAGGCCAGGAGTGTGAGTCTACCTGAAGTTCCTCCACAAGGAAGTATGAGGCACGAGGAATAACTGACATTCAGCTCCATCCACTCCTTAGTCTCTTTAATAATGTTCCACTCTAAGCCAGGCACGGTGCTGGGTGCTGGGGCACAAGTGTGAACAAGACACATATGTGACCTTAAAGAGCTCATGATCAAGTACATTTTCTTCAGAAATGTATTTCCTAGACCACTGACATCTGAATCATCTGGATTTTCACTCAACACACGTTTTGAACACTTGCTATGAACCAGGGGCTATTCTGGGTGCTGGGAATACAGCCGCAGACACAACAGACCAAGACCCTTCCCTTCTTAGCTTCCATTCTAGTGGGGATAGTATGTACTATGTCAAAGGCTGTGGGCAAAAATAAGTGAAGCAAGGGAGCTGGAGAAGGTTGCAGAGAGTGGGTGGGAGGCAGGGCTTGCTACTTTATATAGTGGGGATCAGAAGTTGGCTCACTGGTAAGGGAGCATTTGAGCAGGGACCTGAAGGACTTGAGAGAATCATGTGGCTATCTGGTACATGGAGTTCCAAGATGTGGGAGGATCACATGCAAAGGTCCTGTGGCCTAAGCTTGCTTGGCATCTTAATGTAACAGCTGAGGGGGACCCAGTGCCTGGAGGGGAGTGAGCAAAGAGGAAAAGTGGTAGGAGATGGAGTAGGAGAGGTATTGGGATGATCGTGGGGCTAGCAGGAAAAACATGAACTGACCTCCATTCTGAAAGGACAATTCTGGTCTCTGTGTGGGAAAGTGGAAGGGGAAAGATAGAACCATTTGGGTGCTACTGCAGTAGTGTGGGTGAGAGATGATGGTGGTGTGGCCCAGAGTGGTAGTCGTGGATGAGCTAGGAGGTGGTCAGATTTGGGCTATATTTTGCAGCAGAGCTGGTGGGGTTTCAGGGTGGGTTAGAAGTGAAGGGGGATGAGAGAAAGCAGACCGCAAGGCTGGTTGCCTTAGCAATGGAAGGAGGGGGAAGACCGAGAGAGGAGTGGGTTTGGGACAGAAATGGCACATGATGTGGGAGATGCTGAGTTCGATGCCCGAATTTGAGATGTCCACACAGAGAACAGGGAGTTGGACATCCATGTCTGGAGTTGGAGGAACGTTCAGGGTTGGAGATAAGAAATTGGAGGTTCACTGGTGTCACCTCGGGGGGTTAGAATGAATGGAGAAGGGCTGAAGCCTGGGCTCTGAGCCAACATAACCTTAAAGGTCTGAGGGGTGAGAGACTGAGAAGGAGAAGCCAGCAGGTCAGTGCAGGGTCAGGAGAAGGAATGTCCTGGTCGAGTGAGGAAGGCATTTCAAGAAGAAGGGATGGGCTGGGCACGGTGGGTCACGCCTGTAATCCTACCACTTTGGGAGGCTGAGGCAGGTAGATCACAAGGTCAAGAGATCAAGACCATTCTGGCCAACATGGTGAAACCCTATCTCTACTAAAAATACAAAAATTAGCCAGGTGTGGTGGTGGGTGCCTGTAGTCCCAGCTACTCGGGAGGCTGAGGCAGAAGAATCACTTGAACCAAGGAGGCGGAGGTTGCAGTGAGCCAAATTGCTCCACTGCACTCCAGCCTGGGCAACAGAGCAAGACTCCATCTCAAAAAAAAAAAACCAAAAAAAACCCCAAAAAACTTTGCCAAATGCAGTTGATCAGTAAAACAAACTAAACAAAAAACCAAACAAACTTTGCCAAATGCAGTTGATCAAGTTTGCCAAATGCAGTTGATCAGTAAGATGAAGCTCAATAGGCTTTAGCCACGTGAAGTTCTTAGTGCCTTGATGAGCTGTTTCCATGTAGCTAAGGGGACAAAAGCCAGGTTGGGGTGAATTCAAGAGAGAATGAAGAATGCAATGGAAGTCATAGAAACCATTGTTTAGAGGCATTTTGATGAGAGGGGAGCCGCTGGGGCTGGTGGTGGTAGTGTTGTGGGACCAAGGAGGGGTTCATTGATTTCACACATAGTTGTTGAGCACCTACTGTGTTTCAGGCTTGGCTTTAGGAGTTTGGGCTACATTGTGAATGGAACTAAAAAATCCATGTGCTGGGGAAGCTTACATTCCAGTTGAGGGTGATGACAATAACATTAAACCAACACATTTTATTGATATGTGGGAAGATGGTTCATGCTATAGGAAGAAAGAAGGGAGAAGGTAAGGAGCCTCAAGCGTGTATGGCGGGGGGAATTGAAATTTTGAATAAGGTGGGTGAGTAGGCCTCATGATGAAGGTGATGTTTGAGGAGGGACTTGCTGGACATGTAGGCTTTGGGTATACGTACATATAGGGGAGGCCATTGCTGCAAAGGGAACAGTGAGCCGGAAAGCCCTAGGTTGGAGTGTAGGTGGTGGGAGGGAGTCATGAGGAGAGACTAGGAGATGAGACCAGCAGGGGGAAGGAACTAGGGTGTCTGTGTAAATGGGGTGGGGTTCTCGAGGCCTTCGTGGAGATGTTGGCTTTTACTCAGAGTAGAATTGGGAGCCAATGGAGGGCAGAGGAGGCTGGCCAGGTGAGAGTAGAGTGGTGAGACCAGGTGGCAGACATTGTATTAGCCAGGGTTCTCTAGAGAAACAGAATCACTAGGATGTGTATTTATGTCTAAATTCACATACACAGTCATATTCACTTAATGATGGAGATACATTCTGATAAATGTGCCATTACGCAATTTCATCATTATGTGAACATCATAGAGTGTACTTACAAACCTGGATGCTATAGCCTGCATATCCTTAGGCTATATGGCATAGCCTATTGCCCCTAGGCTACAAACCTGAACAGCAGCTTACTGTACTGAGTACTGTGGGCAGCTGTAACACAATGGTAAGTATTTGTGTATCTAAACATAGAAAAGGCATGGTAAACATATGGCATTATAATCTCATGGGACACTGTCATGTATGCGGTCCATCGTTGACTGAAATGTCATTATGTGGTATGTGACTGTATATACACACACATATATACACATAGACACACAGAGCCTGGAGACTACGGAGAGCAGATATTGCAGCCTGAGTCCAAAGACAGTCTAGAGGTGGAATTCTCTCTTCCATGGAGTCCTCTGTCTTCATTCTATTAAGGCCTTCAACTGACTGGAAGAAGTCCAACCACATTCTGGACGGTAATCTCCCGTACTGGAAGTCTACTGATGTAAATGTTAATCCCATCTAAAAATGTCTTCACAGCAGCATCTAGAGTAGTGCTTCACCAAATATCTGGGTACCATGCCTGGCTGAGTGGGCACATGAAATTAACCACTGCAGTGGTGGTGAAGGGTGCTGGGCTCTGGTGCGAGGTCTCTCTCTCGGCCGGAGGCAGGTGCTGTTACAAGCTTGAAGCCACAGTGTGTCTGTGCGTGAAAGTGCTCCATATTCTCCCCTCCATAGGGACGATGCTTGGCCCCTTGGGCCTCAAAGCTGCACCTGCTCTTCCACTCAGCTCTCACAGAGTCCCCCATGGAGCTTATATACGCAGCCTTTTCCCACAGGAGTCAGGCCTGAGTCAGGTTTAGGGCCTGGAATGTTTTCCGAGAGAGTCACCTCTCTTTCTCTCCCTCTCATGATTCTCCCCTGGGCTCCTGTTTGAGACTCTTTCCCAGTGGCCAAAATAAGATAAAGGGAAGAAAATCCCTCAAAACCCTCCCATAATTCAACTCTTGTGAACCCTCCCAGCCCCCACCAAGGACTTCCCCTGCTCATCTCTCATGTCCAGATGTGTCCAGGTACAGTTGGATCCCATTTGGGGTTGGATCCCATCCTGGGCTGGGACCCAGGATGCTGATGTGTGAGATCTTGGAAAATTTCCTCCGCCTTCAACGGAGAAACTGGAGTTGCTAGTCTGGCAGTGAACCAGTGAGGCAAGAAAGGGGGAGGATTCAGTCAAAGCCAGGAAAGAGGGAGGAGGAGGGGAAAATTGAGGGGAGGGAGGAAAGTTAGGAAGGTCTGCGTGCAAGACTTGGAGCAGCTTGGGATGTGTGAGAATGAGGGAGCAGAGGATCTTGGACTTCCCAGCCTCCTGAGCGGTGAGAAATGAATTTCTGTTGTTTATAAGCCTTTCGGTCTATGGTAATGTGTTAGAGTGGCCTGAATGGGCTGAGAAAGGAGCTGGGGACAGAGACGGGAGAGACATGTGCATCCCACGTCCTTCACAGTGGCTTTTCAGTGAGGTCCCGGAGAACCTGGGAGATGTCCTGGGCAAGCCTCCACCTGAGTGATCATTGCATGGACAAGCAGAGGCTGAGAAGTTACAGCTCTTAAAAGGATGCTGGAAATATTGATTACAGCTCCTTTCCCAATGATTCCTAGAGTTGCAGTTAATAAGCCTTCCTACCAAGACTGCTAACAGGAGTGACACTGTAATGAAACATTTCCAAAACACCTCTGTGTCCCTCCTTAGCAACAGAATAGCTTGGGAGTAGCCCCACCTTGTGGAGAAGTCTAAAAATAGTTTAGTGACACACCGTTCAAGGTTAGGGAATTGAGACAAAATAAATTTGAATTTTAATATTTTTACTCTCCAGAAAATACCTGGAAGTTTTATATAATCAGACCAATATATTTTATGTGACACTTATAAATGTTATTTTTCATAGGTGATGAAGTCACTTTCATCAGTTGGTATGAAGTCTTTGTAATTGCATGAATACAGTAATCCCTCCTCATCCTCCGGGAATGTATTCTGAGACCCTCAGTGGATGCCTGAAACCACAGCCTGGACCAAATCCTGTGTGTGTGTGTGTGTGTGTGTGTGTGTGTATACACACACATTGTTTTTTTCTATACATACATACCTATGATAAAGTTCAATTTACAGATTAGATACAATAAGAGATTAACAATAACTTAGTATAAAATGGAACAATTACAACAATATACTGTAATAAAAGTTAAGTGTGGCCTCCCTCTTTCAAGACATCTTATTGTGTTATGCTCACCCTTCCTGAGATGGTTTAAGATGTTAACCCAGAAAGCTACTGAGTGATGGATGGGCGGGTAGTGTATACAGCATGGGTACTCTGGACAAAGGGATGATTCACCTCCTGGCTGGGACACAGCACGAGTGTGAGTGAGATTTCATCACACTACTCAGAATAGTGTACAATTTAAAACTTATGGATTGTTTATTTCTGGAATTTTCCATTTAATATTTTTGGACGACTGTTGGCTGCAGGCAACTGAGGAAAATGAAACTGTGGATAAGGGGGAACTACTGTATCTAACAATAAAAAGCCCATATGGCTTACCCTTAATTTCTTGCACAAAGAATTATTTTCATAATTCTAATGCATTCCCTTATGTTAGTTTTAACTAAATCTAGGACAAAGTGTGCTTGTGATTATCTTGGACTTGGACTTCAATGTCTCACACTGTATCTCTCTCCTCAGAACTTAGTTCTTTTAAAAAAAATTTTTTTTAGACGCAGAGTCTTGTTTTATTTCTCAGGCTGGAGTGCAGTGGCATGATTAATGCAGACTTGAACTCCTAGGCTCAAGCAGTCTTCCTGCCTTGGCCTCCCAAAGTGCTGGGATTACAGGCATGAGCCACCATGCCTGGCAGAATTTAGTTCTGATTCAAAATCTTGTGCAAGTTTAGCTGACTGGAGGAGCAAAATTATATATGGAACCCTAAATGCAAGATAGCTGCACAGGAGTCTGGGAAATGTAGTTTTTAGTGACAGGTTATTATGATACAAAAGAGCACAAATACTAGAAATGTATTAGAATGGATGTTGAGTGAGCCAATCTTCAGTATCCACTAGACACTGAAGACTGCAAAACAGAATTTTATATAAGGCTGAAATTCATCAGATATGTACTGGTACAGCCATACTAATTGTTGGAAAGTTGAATACTTTCATTCCATATGGTAAGTAAACCCTGCCTCAGAACTCTTAAATGCCCCCATTTTTGCCCTGTCCATTCTGTCTTCTCACTTGGGATCCTTTAAATTTCTCAATCATCCAGCAATGTAAGGACTAAATTAATCCTGGCACAGAGCTATGGGCTGGCATCTGTTGTTTGTTGGTGCCAGATATGGTTTGGCTCTGTGTCCCCAAGCAAATCTCATCTTGAATTGTACTTCCATAATTCCCACATGTTGTGGGAGGGACCCAGTGGGAGATAATTGAATCATGGGGATGGTTTCCCCCACACTGCTCTTGTGGTAGTGAATAAATCTCACATTAGGAAAAACCCGTTTTGCTTGGCTCTCATTCTCTTTCTTGCCGCCGCCATGTGAGACATTCCTTTCTCCTTCTGCCATAATTGTGAGGCCTCCCCAGCCACTGGAACTGTAAGTCCAATAAACCTCTTCCTTTTGTAAATTGCCCAGTCTCAGGTATGTCTTTATCAGCAGCATGAAAACGGACTAATACAGTGCCCAAGTTCATCAATGCCCCTACAGTTCTGCCTCCTGGATGCCTGCCGCGGTATTTGCTCCCTCACCCTGTGGACTCCAGAGGGCCAGTCTGTGCCTCATCAATACTCCCCAGCTCTTGAGAAGCCCTGGAACATCATGCTATAGGGCTGCCCTGGCCTTACCAGCCTCCTGGCCACCGATACCAGCTTTCCATGGCTTCCGAGCCATCTTGTGTCTCCTCCTGGCAAGGTGGGCTCAGAGGCAGTGGGGGAGTAGCGGTGGTAGTAGTGGAACCTTAATGGGCAAAGATGCTCATTGAGGCCTGTGAAGCTGTGGCTGCCGACTCATGGAAATTGTAGTCTCTTTAGGACTTTGGATATAGAAAGCCAGGAAAAGAGGGTGGGTAGCAAAGGGTGTCATGCAGGCACCAGTTCAATGTTTCAGCCTCCCTCGGCATGAAGGACATAGAGAAGGATGGATGGGACTTATAGGGGGTGATTTTGGGCCAGGAAATCTCCTTTTCACCATCCCTATTGAACTTTACCTTGATTAGATGAGACAAGTTCATTAAAACCCATCAAATGCCATCCTATCATAGGTATTAATGAATATGTGTTGTCAATCCAAATAATAGAGAGGGATATTCTCTAAAAGAAAATGATGTTGCTGGGCATGATGGCTCATGCCTGTAATCCCAGCATTTTGGGAGGCCAAGGCAGGCAGATTGCTTGAGTCCAGGAGTTCAAGCCCAGCCTGGGCAACATAGTGAAACCCCATCTCTACAACAAACACAAAAAATTACAGGTGGTGGCACTCACCTGTAGTCCCAGCTACTTGTGGTGGGAGGATTGCTTGAGCCTGGGAGGCAGAGGTTGCAGTAACCCAAGATCGCACCACTGCACTCCAACCTGGGTGACAGAGTGAGGCCCTGTCTAAAAAAAAAAAAAAAAAAAGAAAAAGAAAAGAAAAGAAAAAACTAATTAAAGAAAAGACAAAAGAAAATGATGTTTATTCAGGAATAGGGATCTCAGTGGGAATACCTGTGCATAGCAAACTAAGTGCGTATTCAGGAAAGTAAAGGAAGGCACAAGTTTGAAAAGGAAAAGTGAGGATGATCACATAATTGTTTTTAGATAATTATCCTTGGCCACATGTACCAATAAGAAGAGTGACGTCAGTCGGAAGTCAGACAGGCAGTTGATGGACAGATGTCCTTGCAGAAGTATTTTGAGGTTGCAATGGCTTTTATGCAAGGTTGTGGATTTTGCAGAGTCTTTCGTGGTTGTTCTTGCCATCGGGCATTCGCACACGAGAACCTTCTGTTTATGACCTTCTTTGGTTCTATTTGCCAAGTTTTTTTTTTTTTTAACATAAGTGACTCCATTTTGATTCTGACAACTTGCACAATGTATATCTCTATATGACTATAGATATCCACATCTCACTGCTCTGTGCCAAGGGTTTTCTAAAAGAAGATTAACTCATTTGGGTCCTATAATTAACATCCTCCTCCTCTCCATTTTACAAATGAGGAAACTGAAGCACAGAGAAAGTACTTGAAGCCACAGCAGAAGAGGAGCAGCTCAGCTGCAGGGCCATCCCCTGAACACACCCATCTCATGGGTTCGAGCTTATGAGTTATGATGTGGCAATGAACACTCTCGAAGACTTAGTGGTTGTATTAATTTCATATTCTTACTGTAAGAAACTTGGTGACCTAAAGCAGCCCAAATTTATTCTCATACAGTGGTTAGAGGGCAGGAGTCCAAAGTCAGTTTTACCGGGCTAAAATCAAAATGCTGGCAGTCATTCCTTCTGGAGCTTCTAGGAGAGAATCATTTTGGTCCCTTTTTCAGCTTCTAAAGGTCATCTGAATTCCTCGGCTCCTGGCCTCCCTCTGGCATTGCTGCAACAGCCCTTCTTTTATCACATCAACTTTTCTCTGAACTTGCCTCTCCTGTCTTCCACTTATGGAGATCCTTGTGATTACATTGGGCCCACCTGGATAATCCAGGCTCATCTCCCCCTCACTGAATCCTTAATCTATTCACATCTGCTAAGCCCCTCTTGTCATGTAAGGTAATATATTCACAGGCTTCCGAGATTAGAAATGGACATTTTGAAAAACATTTATTTATTTTTAGAGATGGGGTCTTGCTATGTTGCCCAGGAACACGGGCATTTTTTGGGGGGCAAAATAATAATGTTCAGAGTCTAAAAAAATAGCAGATAGGCAGGATTAACTTGCAGCTCCCACTCGAATGGACAGAGCAGCATGTGGAGACTCACATCATGAACTTTTGCCCCAAGAACTACTGCAGGAACATACCAGGAAAGCTGAGAGAATCCACACACACTTTGAAGGAAGTGGCTTGCTGCTGCAGGCCCCATGAGACAGCTGAGAAACTCCGAGTGCCCAAAGTGTGAGAGGGGGAAGGTCTGCTCCCGAGCACTCATCCTCACTGCGGAACCTGAAGGTCCAGATCACAGGAGAAGGATTTGACCTTACCTAGAGCTGAGATGAATTGAGAGAGTCAAGTGAAATGCAGAGGTAGAGGAAGCAGCGGGAAGAGTCCTGTGGGCACTCTTGGCCTCCAGGGAAGCCATTCCTGACTTTGTTTCACAGGGGTCCTTGGAGAGAGCTGCCAGTGGAATTGGGGAAAGACCACAGGGAGAAGGAAACTTCCAGTTGAACTTTGTAACAATTTTGACCAAACGTGAAGTTTCTTGGACAGAATCCCGGGGAAGGGGTGAACAGGGAGTGTAGCTATGAGCATAGAAACTGCGCCAGGTGGGGAGGCATGGAACCTGACAGCCCTGCTTGCTTTCTCAACAGGGAGGCTTGTAGCCTGAGGCAAGTTCTCAGCCTGCTCACCGGCTGCCTGGAAATAAACTTGCTGCTGTTGGGGGGCCACGGTAGGAGTGAGACTGGCTTTCCAGCTGCATGGGAGCTGGGTGAGGCCTGTCACTGCTGGCTTTTCCCCACTTCCTTGGCCACCTGTATGACACAGGAGAAGCAGCCATAATCCCCCTGGGAATGTAACTCCATTGGCCTGGGAACCACACCCCCATCCTCCACAGCAGCCACAGCAAGCCCTGCCCAAGGAGAGTCTGAGCTCAGACACGCCTAACACTGCCCCCACCTGATGGTCTTTTTCTACCCACCTTGGTAGCTGAAGACAAAAGACATAATCTCTTGGGAGCTCTATGGCCCTGCCCACCACCTGAGAAATCCTAATACATATCCAGGTGACCCTAGAGTAAGCTTGTATCCTCCCTATACTACCACAACTGATGCTGTCTTGAAAGCATCACCTCCCAGCTGGAGGCCAACCAACACAAAACCAGCACATTAAGCAAAACTACCATCAAGGACCCTCACAGAATCCACTTCACTCCTTTGCTACCTCCACTGGAGCAGGTGCTGGTATCCACAGCTGAGAGACCTGAAGATGGATCACATCACAGGGCTCTTTGCAGACACTCCCCAGTACCAGACCATAGCCTAGTAGGTCCACTGGGTGGCTAGACCCAGAAGAGAAATAACAATCACTGCAGTTTGGCTCTCAGGAAGCCCTGTCCCTAGGGGAAGGGGGAGAACACCACATCCAGGGAGCACGCGGTGGGACAAAAGAATCTGAACAGCAGCCCTTGAGCCCCAGATCTTTTCTCTGACATAGTCCACCCAAATGAGAAGGAACCAGAAAAACAATTCTGGTAATATGACAAAACAAGTTTCTTTAACACCCCTAAAGGATCACATTAGCTGATCAGCAATGGATTCAAACCAAGAAGAAATCACTGAATTACCAGAAAAAGAATTCAGAAGATCAATTATAAAGCTACTCAAGGAGGCACCAGAAAAAGGTGAATACCAACTTAAAGAAATAAAAAAATGATACAGGATAAAAATTTCCAGAGAAATAGCCTAAATAGGAAACAATCACAGCTTCTGGAAATGAAGGACACAGTTAGAGGAATGCAAAATACACTGGAAAGTCTCAGCAACAGAATAAAACAAGTAGAAGAAAGAACTTCAGAGCTTGAAAACAAGGCTTTTAAATTAACCCAGTCAGACAAAGACAAAGAAAAAAGAAAAAAAATGAACAAAGCCTCCGAGAAGTTTGGGATTATGTTAAACTGCCAAACCTAAGAATAATTGATGTTCCCAAGGAAGAAGAGAAATCTAAAAGTTTGGAAAACATATTTGGGGGAATAGTTGAGGTAAACTTCCCTGGTCTTGCTAGAGAGCTAGACATCCAAATAAAAGAAGCTCAAAGAACATCCAGGAAATTCATAGCAAAAAGGTCATCACCTAGGCACATAGTGGTCAGGTTATCTAAAGACAAGATGAAGGAAAGAATCTTAAGAGCTGTGAGGCAAAAGCATCAGGTAACCTATAAAGGAAAACCTATCAGAGTAGCAGCAGATTTCTCAGCAGAAACCTATAACCTAGAAGGGATTGGATCCTGTTGTTAGCCTCCTTAAACAAAACAATTATCAGCCAATAATTTTGTATTCAGCAAAACTAAGTTTCATAAATGAAAAAGATAGTCTTTTTCAGACAAACAAATGCTCATAATTCACCACTATCAAGCCAGCCCTACAAGAACTGCTAAAAGGAGCTCTAAATCTTGAAACAAATCCTCAAAATACACCAAAATAGAACCTCCATAAAACATAAATCTCACAGGACCTATGAAACAATAACACAATGAAAAAAACCAATGAGGTATTCAGGCAATAACTAGCAAGATGAATAGAATAGTAGTACCTCACTTCTCAATACTAATGTAAATGCCATAAATGCTCCACTTAAAAGATACAGCAAGGCAGAATGCATAAGAATCCACCAACCGAGTATCTCTTATCTTCAAGAGACTCACCAACACATAAGGACTCACATACATTTAAGGTAAAGGGGTGGAAAAAGATATTCCATGCAAATGAACACCAAAAGCGAGCAGGAATAGCTATTCTTATATCAGACAAAACAGACTTGAAAGCAACAACCGTTAAAAAAGACAGAGGGATATTATATAATGATAAAAGGACTAGTCCAACAGGAAAATATCACAATCTTAAATATATATACATCTAATACTGGAGCTCCCAAATTTATAAAACAATTACTAGTAGACATTAGTAATGAGATAGCAACAAAATAATAGTGGAGGACTTTAATACTCCAATGACAGGTCGTCAAGACAGAAAGTCAACAAAGAAACAATGGACTTAAACTATACCCTAGAACAAATGGATTTAACAGATATTTACAGAACATTCTACCCAACAACTACAGATTATACATTCTATTCATCAGCACATTGAACATTCTCCAAGATAGACCATGTGATAGGCCACAAAACAAGTCTTGATAAATTTAAGAAAATTGAAATTATATCAAGTACTCTCTCAGACCACAGTGGAATGAAATTGGAAATCAACTCTAAAAGGAATCTTCAAAACCATGCAAATACATGGAAATTAAATAACCTGCTCCTGAATGATCATTGGGTCAACAGTAAAATCAAGATGGAAATTAAAAAATTCATTGAAATGAAAGATAATCGTGACAAAACCTCTGGGATCCAGCAAAAGTGGTGCCAAGAGGAAAGTTCCTAGCATTGAATGCCCACAGCAGAAGGTCTGAGAGAGCACAAATAGATAATCTAAGATCACACCTCAAGGAACTAGATAAACAAGAACAAACCAAACCCAAACTCAACAGAAGAAAATAAATAACCAAGATCAGAGCAGAACTAAATGAAATTGAAACAAAAAAATTACAGAAGATAAATGAAACAAAAAGCTGGTTCTTTGAAAAGATAAACAAATTGATAAACCATTAGTGAGATTAATTAAGAAAAGAAGAGAGAAGATCCAAATAAGCTAAGTTAGAAATGAAACAGGAGATGTTACAACTGATAACAGAGAAATACAAAAGATCATTCAAGGCTACTATGAATACCTTTATGCACACAAACTAGAAAACCTAGAGGAGATGGATAAATTCCTAGGAATATACAACTATTTTAGATTAAACCAGGAAGAAATAGAAATTCTGAACAGTCCAATAACAAGCAGTGAGATAGAAATGGTAATAAAAAAATTGCCAACAAAAAAATTCCAGGACCAGATGGATTCATTCACAGCTAAATTCTATCAGACATTCAAAGAAGAATTGATATCAATCCTATTGACACTATTTCAAAAGATGGAGAAAGAGGGAATCCTCCCTAAATCATTCTGTAAAGCCACTATCAACCTAATACCAAAACCAGGACACGACATAACAAAGAAAGAAAACTACAGGCCAATATCCCTAATTAACATAGATGCAAAAATCTGTAACAAAATACTACCTAACCTGATCCATCAGTATATCAAAAAGATAATTCACCATGATTAATTAGGTTTTATACCAGGGATTCAGGGATGGTTTAACATATGCAAGTCAATAAATGTGATATACCACATAAACAGAATTAAAAAGAAAAATCACATGATCATCTCAATAGATGCAGAAAAAGCATTGGACAAAATTTAGCATCCCTTTATGATTAAAACCCTCAGCAAAAATGACATAGAAGGAACATACCTTAAGGTAATAAAAGCTATCTGCGACAAACCCACAGCCAGCATTATACTGAACAGGGAAAAGTTGAAAGCATTCCCCCCAGAGAACTAGAACAAGACAAGGATGCCCACTTTCACCACTTCTATTAAACATAGTACTGGAAATCCTAGCCAGAGCAGTCAGACAAGAGAAAGAAAGAAAGGGCATCCAAATCAGTAAAAAGGAAGTCAAACTGTCACTGTTCTCTGATGATATGATAGTATATTTAGAAAACTCTAAAGACTCATCCCAAAAGCTCCTAGCACTGATAAATGAGTTCAGCAGAACTTCAAAATACAAAATTAATGTACACAAATCAGTAGTACTGCTATACACCAACAGTGACCAAGCCGAGAATCAAATCAAGAACTCATCCCCTTTTACAATAGCTGCAACAACAACAAAAAATGAAATAAAATACTTAGGAGTAAACCTAACCAAGGAGGTGAAGGACCTTTACAAGGAAAACTACAGAACACTACTGAAAGAAATCATAGACAACACAAACAAATGGAAACCCATCCCATGCTGATGGATGGGTAGAATCAGTATTGTGAAAATGACAGTGTGGCCAAAAGCAATCTACAAATTCAATGCAATTCCCGTCAAAATACCACCATAATTCCTCACAGAATTGGAAAAAGCAATCGTAAAATTCATATAGAACCAAAAAAGAGCCCATACAGCCAAAGCAAGAGTCAGCAAAAACAACAACAACAACAACAACAACAAAACCAAATCTGGAGGCATCACATTATCCAACTTCAAATTATACTATAAGGCTATAGTCATCAAATCAGCATGGTACTGGTGTAAAAATAGGCACATAGACCAATGGAACAGAATAGAGAACCCAGAAATAAAGCCAAATACTTACAGCCAGCTGATCTTCTACAAAGCAAATAAATACATAAAGCAGGGAAGAACACCCTATTCAACAAATGGTGCTGGGATAATTGGCAAGCCACATATATAAGAATGAAACTGGATCCTCAACTCTCACCTTACACAAAAATCAACTCAAGATGGATCAAAGACTTAAATCTAAGACTCGAAGCCATAAAAATTCTAGAAGATAACATTGGAAAAACCCTTCTTGACACTGGCTTAGGCAAAGACTTCATGATCCAGAATCCAAAAGCAAATGCAACGAAAACAAAGATAAATAAATGGGACTTAATTAAACCAAAAAGCTTCTAGGCCAGGTGCAGTGGCTCATGGTTGTAATTCCAGGACTTTGGGAGTCTGAGGCAGCTGAATCACTTGAGGTGAGGGGTTTGAGACCAGCCTAGCCAACATGGCAAAACCCTATCTCTACTAAAAATACAAAAATTATCCGAGTGTGGTGGTGCACATCTGTAATCCCATCAACTTGGGTGGCTGAGGCAGGAGAATCACTTGAATCCAGGAGGTGCAGGTTGCAGTGAGCTGAGATCACACCACTGTACTCCAGCCTGGGCGACAGAGCAAGACTCTGTCTCAAAAAACAAAAAGCAAAAAGCAAAAAACAAAAAACAATGCTTCAGCATAGCAAAAGAAATAATCAGCAGAGTAAACAGACAGTGGGAGAAAATCTTCACAAACTATGCATCCAACAAAGGACTAATATCCAGAATCTACAAGGAACTCGAACAAATCGGCAAGAAAAAATCAAACAATCCCATCAAAAAGTGGGCTAAAGACATGAATAGACAATTCTCAAAAGAAGATATACAAATGGCCAACAAACATGAAAAAATGCCCAACATCACTAATGATCAGGGAAATGCAAATCAAAGCCACAATGTGATACCACTTTACTTCCACAAGAATGGCCATAATCAAAAAACCAAAAAAGAATAGATGTTGGTGGGGAGGTGGTGAAAAGGGAACACTTTTACACTGCTGGTGGGAATGTAAACTAGTACAACCACTGTGGAAAACAGTGTGTGAAGATTCCGTAAGGAACTAAAAGTAGAACTACCATTTGATCCAGTAATCCCACTACTGGTTATCTACCCAGAGGAAAAGAAGTCATTATACGAGAAAGATACTTGCACACAGATATTTATAACGGTACAATTCACAATTGCAAAAATATGGAACCAGCCCAAATGCCCATCAATTGACGAGTGGATAAAGAAAATGTGATATATACACACACACACACACACACACACACACACACACACACCATGGAATACTACTCAGCCATAAAAGGAAACAAAATAATGGCATTTGCAGCAACCTTGGATGGAATTAGAGACCATTATTCACTTAGAGTGAAGTAACTCAGGAATGGAAAACCAAACATCGTATGTTCTCATTTATAAATGGGAACTAAGCTATGAGGATGCAAAGGCATAAGAATGATACAATGGACGTTAGGGATTGGGGGAAAGGATGGGAGGGGGTGAGGGATAGAAGACTATTCAGGTGATGGGTGCACAAAAATCTCAGAAATCACCACTAAAGAACTTATCCATGTAGCCAGTGGTATCTATGGTTACACCTGTTGGTGTCCATGGAACCTTGGTATCCTTGATATCCATGGAACCACCTGTTCTCCAAATACCTATTGAAATAAAAAATAAAATAATAATAATATTCAGCTCACTACAACTGTTAGTGAAGATTTTGAATATGTAAAAATCTCAGTATTAGGAGGGCTAGGACATTTTCGAATATATTTGCTGTTAATTCAGGAGGAACTGGGTGAACATCCAGCCCCATGAACAATATAACTGATATTAAAGAGAAATTCTCCAGGACTTTGCCACTGAATAACTGTCAGATTAATGGAGGAAATTGGTTGGAAGAGACTGATGCAGTTCTCTATGCCAAATAATGCCTTAAACAAAGCGTGTCTTTTGGGATGATATGTGAAACATAAGACTTTGTTAGTTGTTCTATATACAGTTTGAATGTTTCATGAGAAACTTACTGTTTTCTAAGGTATGAAAACATGATTTTCATTATTCCTTAGAGTCACATTGGTTTCCTGTGAAAAACTTGCATTATGACATGTAAATAAAAATATTATTTTACTTAGAAGAACTCAGTTTACATACAATAATTCAGGTGCTTATCAATCATGTCCAGTTTATCCAGAGAATAAAAGGGAAGGCATTAAAAAAACGGATTTGTCTCTTGACTTACATATCAATTTTTTTAACATATAGGTTTAAAAATATTATTAATGCCCTCTCAATAATAAACACTTGAGGGGCTCATTCTGGTAGAATGGGAGAGAGTTCTAGAAACACATGTTGACCCTCTAGGGTGCCGTGTGTAAGAATGAAAGGCTATGATGATGGAGGGGAGGGACTGGCGTTAGGGAAAGCACCTTGAAGGAGTAATTACTAACCAAGTTGGAAACAAAGAACAGGAGCTTCCCCAGTGGACGAGGTGGAGGGATTTTTCACGGAACACAGTATTGGGAGACACATGGTATGTTTTGGACATTGAAGGTATTACTATCTGGTACAAAGGGGACAAAAGAGAGGAGATTTAGGGTGAGAAATGACAAAGGGTCCTGGGGCCCAAAGGCATTTATCTGTTTAATTCACAATATTGGCACTATTTTCTCTTCTCATTCCTGATCCTACTTCAGATACTGTATATATCTTTAAACACACGTTGGCATCACCCTCAGATCTTTGTATCCCCAACTTCTGCTCAGCCACCAGGTTCTGTCAGTTCTGTCTCATCTCCAACCCTATGGCCACTGCCATGGTTCAGGGCCTTTACTCGGGTCCACTGATCTGGGACTTGGAATCAGGAGGGAATGATCTAAGGTCAAGGCTACTTGCAGCCCAATTTTGGTGACCACTGAGGCAGGGCTGAGAGTCAAGTGCAGCTGGAGTCCATGTCCTCCAGTGTGACCTTGAGCGATCTCTCTGCCTCTAGCCCCTCTTGGTTCCCATCTAGTTTCTGAGCCTGATCCTCCTGTCTGTCCTGTGTGCCTTTTCAGTAACATTCCAATAACCTCCTTTCTTGCCATTTACCCAGTCACTGGGAGTTGATTCCAGGACCATCAACCAAGTGGGAGGTCTGAGACTCAGGAGAGACTCACCCAGTCACTTGCAACCGTGGAGGAGCCAGAGGGGCTCAAAAGGCCCGTTTTGGTACTAAGGTGCTCAGTCCTTGCAATGTTCTAGGTGACCCTGGGCTGTCTGCTCTGAGTCCTATCTGGGGTGCCATGATTGTCAACTAAAGGAAAAAAAAAGTCAAGTTTTTAAAGAATTAAAGTTAGCTTTATTTACAGTTTTACTGAGGACTGTAGGCCAAGGCCTATAGCTGAGGAACAGTCCTATCAGACTACTGTGGACAGTGTTTTAGCCTACTGCTTATGTAGAGGTGGCCAGGGATCGGTACATGTAAAATTACAATAGACTTGTTTAGAAGGTATATTGAAGCAGAATTGAAGTTTGCGGTTGTGTGCAGGGGTGCATGCCTGTGATCCCAGCGCTTTGGGAGGCTGAGGTGGCAGGATTACTTGAGGATAGGAGGATAGAGATCACGTCTCTACAAAAAAACATAAAAATTAGCTGGGCGTGGTGGCACACGCCTGTCGTCCCATGTACTCAGGAGGCTGAGGCAGGAGGATCATTTGAATCCAGGAGTTCCAGGCTGTAGTGAGCTATGATCGTGCCACTGTGGAGGAGGGGGGTAGTGGGGAGAGCAATTTTATTAATGTTTGGGTATAAGAGTATATCTGGTTATAGATTATGGAAGTATAATTACTAATCCTGTCAGACATTATCTTACGTGTAGGAAAAAACAAGACTAGGTTATTTATTTTTTATTTATTTATTTATTTTGAGACAGAGTCTCGCTTTGTTGCCCAGGCTGGGTGCAATGGTGTGATCTTGGCTCACTGCAACCTCTGCCTCCCGGTTTCAAGCGATTCTTCCTGCCTCAGCCTCCCGAGTAGCTGGGATTACAGGTGCGCGCCACCACACCCAGCTGATTTTTGTATTTTTAGTAGAGATGGGGTTTTGCCACGTTGGCCAGGCTGGTCTCGAACTCCTGACTTCAGGTGGTCCACCCGCCTCGGCCTCCCAAAGTGCTGGGATTATAGGCGTGAGCCACCGCGCCTGACCAGGTCATTTATTTTTTAAGGAATGTAATGATTTAGGCAAGAGGCATGGAGGACCATATGCTCTGTTTTGTTTGTCTTTTTGTTTTTAGAGAGTTGTATGTCATCTCAGAGTCAGGGGCTTTGTGAAATTATTCTGGCAAGAAGAAATGAGCAAATATGGCTTTTTATGATTGTTACTTTGTCTCACACCAAGCAGGAGCTCTAGCGGATCCAAGCAGTGATAGGAACAATATAAACACAGGGAGAGGGAGAAGGTGGCTGGTCCTCAAAATGGCGGAGCACTTGGGCAGGGAGATGCTCCCTGCTCTTGGGACACGGCCACTGTGGTGGATGCACCGCCGCTGTGGGGTGTGATGGACATGGCACTTACCTGTGAGGCTGGCCGAGCAGCTGCCGGGACAGTTTGTCTTTGCTTGTGTGTCTTAAACTCTCATTACCTGTGACAAGGACTCCCTTCCCTGACCAAATTTTGTCAGGGCCCTCTTTTTGACTAGCTGGGTTCTTGGCCCTGTCCTTGGCCTGCCAAGCCCAGTTTTAGCAGGAATCTTGCTAAGCCAGTTTAGGGAGAACCCGTTCCATCCCCTTTATATCTAATCAAGTTCTTCTTTCCCACCACACTTGATATCTCATCAAATTCCTCTTAGTAATTTTCCATCTACTGATGCCTGCCTGTTGGCTAAAAATCTCCAGCTGCTTTTGCTGTATTTGGAGTTAAGCTCAGTACTGAAGTCTGTCTTCTCTAACTGCAGTAGCTTGAATAAAATGTCTTACAATTTTTTTTTTTTTTTTTTTTTTTGAGACTGAGTCTCGCTCTGTTGCCCGGGCTGGAGTGCAGTGGCGCGATCTCGGCTCACTGCAAGCTCCGCCTCCCGGGTTCACGCCATTCTCCTGCCTCAGCCTCCCGAGTAGCTGGGACTACAGGCGCCCGCTACCACGCCCGGCTAATTTTTTGTATTTTTAGTAGAGACGGGGTTTCACCGTGTTAGCCAGGATGGTCTCGATCTCCTGACCTCGTGATCCGCCCGCCTCGGCCTCCTAAAGTGCTGGGATTACAGGTGTGAGCCACCATGCCCGGCTCGCTTTACCTTTCCATCTCTGAGTTTCCTCATTTGGAAAATGGGAATGGGAACACTCACTTTTGTTAAAAATTACACATACTGGAAACGTACTTTGCCTTTCTCACTCTCAGTTTCCTCATCTGGAAAATGGGTATAGTAATACTCTCTTTTATTTTAAAAAGCTGATTTTTATATTATTAAATATATACAGAAAAGAACTGGAAAGTGGTCAAGGGAGGGAGGTATAGAAAAACTTATTCAGCAAAGAAGCTTCTTCCTCACCTGCCTTTCCTGACTCAAAGAAATCTGTCCACAGCAGAACTGGGCCTGGGGAAACTCATTCCAATTTCTTTCCTCCCTTGGAGGTTGGGGAAAGAGTGGAGATTTCAGAGGCTTTCAGGATACTGAAGAAGGTAGGGGGAATGATAGGAAGCTATTGCAGCCTTTTCCAGTTCTTCTCTCTTCTTGTGGAACTAAGCCCAATCCCATCTCACAATACTCGATATCAAAAAGATGACCCCATGGAAGTGGGCACACGTGGGCACCTATGTGCTGAGCATGAGGCTGGTTGTGATGAGTAAGTGAGGCATGGTGCGTGTGGAGTAGCCACGGGGAGAGGGTGGGTGTGGGAGGAGGGATACTGAAGGACTCCCAGAGAGGTGAGCATGGAGCCGGGCTGTGCCTTGGCCAGGGGTTCCCCTATGCTGACATAAGAAGAGAGGCACAGCCAAGTTGTGTGTGATGTTGGTTTAGACCAGAGGCCAGCGAATTTTTCTGTACAGGACCAGATAAATAAATATTACAGACTTTGCAGCTCTCAGTTGTAACTGCTCAAGTCTGCCATTGTAGCATGAACGCAGCCATGGGCAATACAGAAATGAATAAATACGTCTGTGTTCCAATCACATTTTGCTTACAAAAATAGACAATGGGCCAGATTTTGCACATGAGCCATAGTTTGCCAACCCAGAGAGTTAGGAATTCTGAAAAAGGGATATTAGTTTCAATCATACCCCAGCAAGATGATGACGATGCGAGCCCATCAGTGCCTAGTGTTCACCCCTCCAGTGTTGGGGTTCACTCATCTGTGCACCTCCTCACATTCACTGTAACACAGTACAGTCCACCTCGTTTCTCCTCACCTTGCTTCTTGCATTTGCTCCACCAGAGTAACCTAAACTCAACAATTTTTTAAAAATCTCCTGGGATTGAAAGAACTTTTACAGCATGCTAAATCAAAAACTAAAGATTTGGATTTTTTTTTTTTTTTTGAAGAAAAAAGTGCTCCCCTCATGCCGTAGGGAAGCAGAACACTCCTTTTCTATTCTTGTCTTTGCATTTTGACTGTAACTGGGAGTGAGTCCAGTTCTGGGGGTGTTTTTCCTGGACTCAGTCATGAGGAATCTTTTTTTTTGAGATGGAGTTTAGCTCTTGTTGCCCAGGCTGGAGTGCAATGGCGCAATCTCGGCTCACTGCAACCTCCACCTCCCGGGTTCAAGAGAATCTCCTGCCTCAGCCTCCCAAGTGGCTGGGATCACAGGCATGTGTCACCACGCCTGGCTAATTTTGTATTTTTAGTAGAGACGGGGTTTCACCATGTTGGTCAGGCTGGTCTCAAATTCCTGACCTCAGGTGATCTGCCTGCCTCAGCCTTCCAAAGTGCTGGGATTACAGGTGTGAGCCACCACACCCAGCCGAGGAATCTTGATAGAACTCACACAGAATTCCAGGGAGAGGACTTGGGGTAAGGAATGAAGAGGGAGACCCACGGGGGTAAAACCACCTCCAGGTCCCACCTTTTCTCTGCCTTGGTGGCCCCAATCCTTTTCTCAAGGACCCCACTGTCCTGGGCGCTGGGCTGGTCCGAAAAGGGACCTGCACTCATGGCATGAAGATGTGAAGCCTGGTTCTGACTTGGGGCTGGTTTGGCCAAGTTGGCCTGATGAGGGGCACCTCTCCCCAACCTTCACCACCTGGCATTCTCGAAGACATAGAGAATCCACACTTGTCTGCCTCTTCCCTCTCTATCAGTCTTCTTGAGTCTTCAGTGGGATTCATTATATTCAAAATGGCCTGTATCTGCAGTTTGGAGTTCTGCAAGGACTCAAAGAACTCTTTCTAAAATTAAAAGCCATTGAGAACCAGGCACAGAGGCTCATGCCTATAATCCCAGCATTTTGGGAGGCTGAGGTGGGCTGACCACTGGAGGTTAGGAGTTTGAGACCAGCCTGACCAACATGGTGAAACCCCATCTCTAATAAAAATACAAACATTAGCTGGGCGTGGTGCCACATGCCTGTAATTCTAGCTGAGACAGGAGAATTGCTTGAACCTGAGAGGCGGAGGTTGCAGTGAGCCAAGATCGCACCACTGCACTCCAGCCTGGGTGACAGATGGAGACTCCATCTCAACAACAACAACAACAAAAAGGCTGTTGAGAAACATAAAATTCCTTCATGATTAATTTCTGACATAACATTGTAGGAGCTTGTGATTTGTGTGACTTCTCTTTAAAATGCATTAAGGTTTTGTGTGTTCTAATAATTAATTTTGTTAACTATCTATGGCACTGTAAGATAATAATTTGGGGGAGATTTTAAGGTTTAGTATATTCCTGTTAAAACATTCTATTAGAACATCCTTTAACTATCGTTTTTGTTAATGTTACCTGTAGTTCTAACAGATTTTGCTTATTTTATTTTAGTACTGGTTTTTGGCACATAGCTACTGTATATTCATAGTTAATTTTACTTCTTACGAAAATAAAATGGCTGTCTTGGTGCAAATCTTTAATGCCTTTGTCTTTAATTCTACTCTATGTAAGAGTAATATTGAGGCACCTATTCCTTTTTCTGGATGTGTGCTGTTATCTTTATCCAGTCTTAAAAATAAAATCAATGGAAAGAAAATTATCAGAAGAAAAATAGGAAGGGACATGAACAGGCAATTTACAAAAATAAAAACAAAACAAAACACAAATACCCAGTAAATAATTTTAACATGTTCAGCTTCACTTGTCAAAGATTTGCAAATTAAACTTGCAAGAAGATAACAGCAACTTACCATTTCTCATCTACCATATTTGTAAAGATGAACAAAATTACATTAAATTTCTCATGGAAATCAAAGAGTATAATTTTGGAGAGATGAATTTTATAATAATTTATTGAAATTAATAAGTAGAGATTTATACCAAGGATTTGTATGCAGGGATATCCATTATACTGTTATTTATAATAGTGAAAAATTGGAACCAATCTAAAAGTAAAAAAAAAATTGGCTAAATAAATCAAGGCCTATGTAATTGATATGCTATGCAATCGTTAGATCATATTTTGAAGAATATTCAATAATATGAGAACGTGTACATGATACATTTTAAACTAAAAATAAAGGTATATATACATATATACATATGCATGTGTGTATTTTATTTTTAAGAAAACGGGAGCTAGAATATTTATTGCTCATGGAGTAGAAGAATATATGTTAATAGTGTTCATATTATGGTGATTTTTTCTATTTTCCAATCAATTTTTATTATTTTCATAATAATAAAGTATATTTAAAAATACAGGTATTGGAATTAGTTAAAAGCAGTTAATGATCTTAAAGAAAAGATGATGTTACATTTTAAATGAGAGGAAATGATCAAAATCAACTCAAAGAGTTCACTATGTAACTATCAATATTGGGATTACTATATGGATATATTTACATATTTTCCTCTTTAAAGATTGAGATAAAAGTTTTTGCCTCTTCAATGTACCATCTTCCACACAGTAAGATATATTTTATTATTTATAATTATTTTATTATTTAACTTGGGCCATATGATATAGATAGAGAAAATGTCTAAATTGGAAATTTTTGAAAGGGAAATCATCGGAACATAAAGACAAGTTTCTTATGGGTTAGAATTGAAAAAGAGAAGACTGGCTTCTCTTTCATTAAAGCATTCAGTAACTTTCCCACTATTCTATCTTCTTTGTAAATATGAGACAATAAGTGTAAATAATTGATAACCTTTGATGTACTCATGAGACATGGGTCTGTTTTGTATTTCCTTAGCTCTTCAAGCAATGGTTAATGGGTGAATTATACTTTCAGCCACTGGATGGCAGCTAACCTCCACTAGTAGTCAGCTGTTTCCAGAGTCTCTCCTGTAGTGTAGACTGTGCTTTGTTTAGTGTATTGTGCTTGAAGGGAGAAAAGAGTTCAACATGCAGTATCTCTGGATTAATCTCATTTTATTAACCTCCGAACATAAGATTTTATAGGGCATGAGATTGAAATGCTGTAAATCTTGTAACTGGAATCTGAGGATTTCTTCTTAAAAAGAAAAAAACTAGATAAACCTGTCTGTTGATTGCAGGTACAGTGTTGTTTTCATGGTCTGTAGATCCATTACTAATAGTAGAACTTTGCCAATTTGGCATCCCTGCACTACAAGTAAAATTGCAACAACAATTCCCTGTAAGGAAAATATTTGTGAACTTTAGCTGAGCCATGGTAAGTTGATGCTCAGTATATTGAAATTCACTCTTATGAATAATTCAGTTCATGAAATTTCAGTGTGCAATTCTATCCCATTTGATAATCACTCAATAAAATGATAATAAAAAAGAGCACCTGCTATGCAGGAAAAAATGTGGCAGTTGAATCATGCTGTAAACCTCACACTTCGGTCTCTGCTAATAGAGGAACGTAGAAGTGCAGGATAAGCAGTTTCTCTCCTCTGTCTAACTAGGGGCACACATGGGCAGAGTGACACTCAAAGGAGGGGCTGGGATTTGCCTTTTACACTTACTTCTGAGTTCTTTTACTGCATATCTTCAAATAACTCACTATCTATAGCAACAAGTTGACAAAGATAAAAGACAATAACAAAAATGAGAACAACAATGGCATGAAAAAGGACACCTTCAAGGGGATAAAAACAGAATAGAGGTATTACTTAATGAGAGAAAATAGTTTTGGTTGATGACTATACACAGGATAGATGATGTTTAAAAATTACCATTCAACATATATTTAATGAGCACCTGTTATATGGCAGATATTGTGCTAGTCACAGTATTCATAGTCTTTATTTTAAAAAAATATCCCAGCATAAAGTTTATTTCTAAAATGTAATTATTATTTAGTATGAAAATGATTCGATTCAAGGAATGAGCTGTAGAATTTCAGAGATGGGAATCATAAGATTCAGAAAGAATGCTATAGAGGAAGGGCCATGGGAACAGATTCTTGACATGTGAATGGGACAGTGACCAGCAGAGATGGAATGAAGTGTGTGTCAGACCCTATGAAAGTGCATTTAGGGAAGAGCATGTACCACTCCACTGGTGAGCGTGGACAGTGGTGGTGGTTTGCAGGGAAGGTAGGAGATTCTTGTTCTGTTTTTCTTCATTGTTGCACGCTCTTGGCAAGGACTTTCCCTCCCCTCATGTCTTGCTTTTCCGCTGTATATTAGAGTAAAATTTAATATTGAAATAAGAGTTTTGAACTGATTTTAAAAAGGTTTAATCTCTACCAGAGTTAAATAGAACTAATTAGGGAAATATAAACTCTAATTAGATTGTTTACTATTTTGAAAACCTTCCGTAGGACAAACTTTTGTGATTTAAAATGTTTTCCATTTTATTAATTTTCTTTTTTTTCTTAAAGAGAAAAAAGTAATTCCCAAATGAGGATAACAGTTTGGAGAAAAATTGCCTTCAGCCTTAGTTCTTTTAGTCGTATTTGCCTCACATTTTCTCCTAGGAGACTGCTGTTTTCAACTTTGTGTATTTCCTGGATTAAAAAAGCGATAGATTTTCTCTTACTGCTCTACATCACTCAGTGAATTAACCCCTCCAATTTTTGTTTCTTTGCGTTTGTTATTATTATGTAATGAGCTGGGCACATCCTGTTTTCTTCCATTCTTTGTTTGGCAGTGAAACCCACTGAGGATGCTGAGTTCTCTTGGTGTATTAGTCTGTTTTCACATTGCTATAAAGACATACCTGAGACTGGGTAATTCATGAAGAAAAGAGGTTTAATTGATTCATGTTTCCACAGGCTTAACAGGAAGCATGGCTGGGGAGGCCGCAGGAAACTTACAATCATGGCGGAAGGCGAAGAGGAAGCAAGCACATCTCACCATGGTGGCAGGAGAGAGAGAGAGTGAGGGGGGAAGTGCCACACACTTTTAAACAACCAGTTCTTGTGAGAACTCAATCACGAGACAGCAGTTGGGGGACGGTGCTAAACCATTAGAAATCATCCCATGAGCCAGTCACCTCCCACCAGCCTCCACCTTCAATACGTGGGGATTACAGTTCCACATGAGATTTGGGTGGGGACAGAGAGCCAAACCATATCAGTCTGCCTTTGACTTCGCGTTGATTGTGTGGTCCTAAGTTGTTGCAAAATGAAGCACAGAATGGCAAGAAAATTGGTGATGAGTGAGAGTGGACGTGTGAGAACTGGCTGAGATGATTTTCCTTTAGGCTTCAGGGTCAGAAAGAAGGGAGATAGAAAGCAGCCAGGGAGGTTAAAAGAGAAAGAGTCAGAGATGTCCCAATGTGGAAGGCAGAACAGGCCTCACTCAAAAAGTAGCAGCGAGATCAACGCTGGGGCAGTTTAATGGGCAACGGGGAAACACTGCCTTCCTTCTGGAATTTTCTGTTGGAACAGATTCGAGTGTTAACCCTCTACTTTGGGAAAGGGGGAGGAAGAAAGTGGAGAAGCAGAGAGAAATGACTTTCCCTGGCCTGCTCTCGCTCACTTTCGGAACACCTCTCTCAGGAACATATTTTCCTTTATTTTCTTCTATTACAAAAGGAAGAGCTTGCAGACTTTATTTAAGCTTTTACATTTTTCCTTCTAATTTTTAGGCATGCAATTGCTCCTCCTTCACTAAAGTGATTTAGACCAACTTCAAAACTGAGTTTTATGAAAAGTTCTTTCATTATCCTGTAAACCTTATTGCATATAAAAGGGTATATTTTCCACGTGTCGACTCATGAGCTTGGTATAGCAGCCTGGATTCCTGCAACCTTCATAAGGTCTTATAATTTAGTACTTTATTATTTCACTTAGTTAGTTTTATCTCCTTTAATGGATTATAAGCTCTTTCTGGGAAGGAAGTGTTTTATAGTTGAATAACATCGTGCAGGGTATATCAGGGAAGCTTAATAAATATGTTTTGATTGCCTTTGGTGAGATGAATGAGTACACTAAAGTATTTTCTTAAAATATGTAACATTTCCTCTTAAATCACACCTAAAATATGGACTTACTTTTCTTACCATGTAGAAAAAAAATTTTACCACCAGGTTTGACCTTTAGGGTCTTTACTGTCTTTTGTTTCTATTAAAACAGGAACTGGCCGGGCGTGGCAGCTCGTACCTGTAATCCCAGCACTTTGGGAGGCCGAGGTGGGTGGATCACATGAGGTCAGGAGTTCAAGACCAGCCTGACCAACATGGTGAAACCTCGTCTCTACCAAAAATACAAAAATTAGCTGGACGTGGTGGCAGGCGCCTGTAATCCTAGCTGCTTGGGAGGCTGAGGCAGGAGAATCACTTGAACCTGGGAGGCAGAGGTTGCATCAAGCCAAGATCGCGCCATTGCACTCTAGCCTGGGTGACAGAGCAAGACTCCATCTCAAAACAAAACCAAAAATAAAACAAAACAGGAACCATCCCACATTTTGAATGATATAATATTTGAAAGTTAAAACAATCAAAAGAAAGTAATTGTTCAGATTAATTCCATTGCAAATACAGAATCACCAAGTAAGGGCTATATTTTCAAAATTCTTGCCTTATCTTGTTCTTTATGTTTTCATAGCAAGGTCCATTTATGTCCCCAACTTGGAATTTACTTCAATCAATGACTGTTGATTTATGTAGTTAATTGTGCCATTTCATTTGAATGTTTGAACCTACCCAGGGGCTACATTTGAATATAAGGCCCAATGCTAACTGTTTCTAGTAGAAGAGTTCATGATAGATGGAAAAGCAGGAAGCTGACAATTCTTTTGGAAGCAGGAACAAGGTATTACATTCTAAAGCTATTGTCAAATGTATTTATGATAGAAATGTATATATATATACACATTCACTTTAATTGGGTGTCATTTCACCTCTGCTCTGTCAAGAAGTTGTGATGTTGGTTTTAGTAAGAAGTGTTGAAACCCATCCTCAAGAAAACTCTGAAGGGACATTTGATCCGTACAGTTTCTATAATTTAATCTTCTTAGCAATAAGATGAACTTATTCTTTATGTGTATGAAAAATGAAGTTTATGTTTGGTCTCTAAAATAATATTTTATTAATAGCAATTTTGCTCTTGAAGGAAACAGCAGTGTCAGAGATTTGTCTTGTGACAACACATTAAGTAGCAATGACGTTTATCCCAAGTTATGTTACAGTGTTTAAGAAAGGTGAAATACTGAACACACAGATAGTCTCAGCTACTTGGGAGACTGGGGTGGAAGGATTTCTTGATCCCAGGAATTCCAGGCTGCAGTGAGCTATGATCGCACCACTGCACTCCAACCTGGGCAACAGAGTGAGACCCCGTCTCTTTAAAAAACCCTGAAGAAAACAGCAATGGGTAAATAAACGGGTTATTTTTGTCCTCCTTGGCAATGTAAATTTTGTTTTCTTGATAGTGGAGTAACTCTAATACAATTTGTAATTGTTGGTAGTTTGAAATTTAAAGACATAATTAGGTCCTGGATGGGATTATAAATGGGCTGGTGTTCGTTTAATGAGCAGTTGGAAAACCCAGAAATACAGTCATGGGTAAGACATATCGATCCCTGCCCTCTGAATTTGCGGTGATATTGGTGGAGGTTGGGAGTCATCAAAAACACAGCCCCTGAGCTTCCCCTTGAACTCTGATCTGCCACCAAGTGCTCTCTTTCTGGGGTGATCAAATCATTCTTTCTCTGGCTAGAAACATCTTCCTTTGATGTCTCCCTGAGCCTATTTTTAAGCTTTTCAGAGACAGAACTTTCTTTGCAGAAATTGCTGCGTGCTTTAAAAAAATGGATTTGCTCTCTCTGATCACATTCTTGTAATCAGGAGTTTTCTGCCTTTCAAATCAATGCATCTCATTTTAGTTCCAAACTCCTTAGTGTGGGCGTGAGTGCTAACCATCAGTGTTTATGGATATGTCTTGCTTATTTTCACGGATTTTTATTTGTGATAAACGTCAAGTTATCCCAAGTTGGGAAATCCCTCTATGATGGTAGTTAATTAATGTGCTTCTGATGGGGTGATGTTAGAGGCCCTGGGCTGGGGTGATTCTTTGTTGCTTTTAGAAGATGTCTCTTGAGTCAACAAACAATTCCTATTATCAGGATTTTATTTTACATTAAATGCCATTTGATTCACTTTTCTCATTAAATCTTTCTATAGGAAGATAACATGATTTTGAGGTTACCATTTTCATGATATCTTAGCACAAGAGAAAAGCAAAGAGGACCTAAATGCAGGGTTAAAGGAGAATTTTTATGTTTGCTGGTAAACCTAACTCTACTTTTTACTTTCTCTTTTTAATGAAAACTAACATAGCTGTGATAACAGCAAAGATAGCCCCCAAAATGATCCCTCAGGGAAACTGGAGCCCTCCACTTTCCTTTCCACAGCTGTCTGGTTTCTGCAGGGTGGTGTGTGTCTGTTGATGGGACAGAGCAAGCACAGGAGGATGCAGGCTGGCGAGTTTCTCCCCGTTATTAACTGCTGCTTGATGTCTTCAAAACCAGGGACCAGATCTTGGCATGAGTAATGACTTATGAAATGAAATATATTTTCCTTTTCAATGAATGCCTTATAAACTCAATCACAATGAAAAAAACAGAGAATATGGGCCAGGCATGGTGGCTCACGCCTGTAATCACAGCACCTTGGGAGGCTGAGGCGGGAGGATTGCTCGAGTCCAGGAGTTCGAGACCAGTCTGGGCAACATAGGAAGACCCCATCTCTACAAAAAATAAGTAAGAAATTAGCTGAATCTGGTGGTGCACACCTGTGGTTCCAGCTATTTGGGGAGCTGAGGTGGGAGGATTGCTGGAGCCCAAGAAGTTGAGGCTGCAGTGAGCCATGACTGCATCACTGCACTTCAGCCTGGGCGACAGAGCAAGACCCTGCTTCAAAAAAAAAAAAAACAAAAAAAAAACCCCAAAAAAACCAAAAGAGACAGAGTATATGAATATTGTTACTTTATATTCAGGAAAATAATCATGATTTGGTGCCCTAGAATGCCAATGTGTGAAGTGGAAAAATATCAATTAAAAGGTAGCAAAATATGAAGACCATCAGCTCCTAATGCTTTCATAAAGCAAGAAGTATCACATTAATAAGGGTTCTCTTCCTATCTCTAATTAATTGTGGTGGTATATTTGTATGGACTTTGAATTTCTGAAAGTACAAGTAATTAAGGCATGGGGTTATTCCCAAGCTGTTGGTTGTCCTTTAGATGATAACTACAAACAAGCTTCTAATAAAGAAGTTTTTTTTTTCTTGGTTCTATATGCCATAATGCTGAAATTTTGGTTCTAAGCAAGTAACAACTGCAATAACCAAGCTAGGCGATACTATCTGAAGAGACTCAACATGAAACATAACTGTGCTATGCAGCAGGACCAAAAGCAGGATGCCAGAAAGACTTACTATAATAATCTTGGTGATTTGCACCTAAAATTGAATTTACATGTCTTCATTCACAATCCATGAGCTTTGTGTGTGTAGGTTTGGGAGAAAAATTTCAGAAAGCATTACAGCTTTATATACAAAGAATACGGCTGGGCGTGGTGGCTCATGCCTGTAATCCCAGCACTTTGGGAGGCTGAGGTGGGTGGATCACCTGAGGTCAGGAGTTCGAGACCAGCCTGACCAACATGGAGAAACCCCACCTCTACTAAAAATACAAAATTAGCCAGGCGTGGTGGCGCACGCCTGTAATCCCAGCTACTTGGGAGGCTGAGGCAGGACAATTGCTTGAACCCAGGAGGCGGAGGTTGTAGTGAGCCAAGATCATGCCATTGCACTCCAGACAAAAAGAGCAAAACTCCATCTCAAAAAAAAAAAATACAAGTATCATGGTTTGGGGAGCAAAATTTGTTCAAAATATGGGCATCTGGAAAGGAAAAAAAACTCTTATGGAGAAAACACTATTACCATAGGCATAACAGTACTGCAGTGTTTAAGTGATAGGCCTCATCTCAGATGATCAAGTGGTCTCATAAGTTTTCTAATGTTTTGTGTACCATGTTATAAGATAGTACATGTAGAAATCATATTAAGATAACATTGCAGTTACTTTCAGCATGCAGTATGCTTGGGATCTGAGATCCTTCACTTAGGTTGTGCATTTTTCTTGGAGCCAGAAGTTACCTGCAAGATCACTGGGCCACCCATCTCATATAATTTAGGGGAAAATGGGGCCAGTGTAGCTGGCTCGTTGTTAATCAGAGGCCACCTAAGCAACCAGTATGTACAGGATTCAGGATCAGAAGCATAACGTCCTAAAGCCAGGACAACATTATTTCTACAGGTATGTGGAAGTGTTACCAGGGAAGACAGAGATACTTCTTAGACAGTCTTTTCTTTAATGTATCCCTCCGTTAGTGCCCAATATTCCTAATTCTTACACTTTCTACATGAAAGGCACTATGCAAGATAACATCTGGGAAGTGCGTTTAGCCCCAAGCCGCTCTCTTCCTCCAAACGGCAGAACTTAGATGCTCTTAGTGTTTACTCTAAATGCATCCGCTTTCTGTGTCCTCCTCTGGAGTTTCTCCTCTCTTGCCCATCCTCTCTTTTGAATTTTGACAGATGAGGCTCCCAGGAAACTTGTGCATCTTTTCAAGATTACCCTGTATAATTTCAGTCCATAAAAATGGTGACAAAATCAACCAACCATATCACTCCATTTGAAGCTCTTAGAATCACTATCTTCTTTTGTGAGTATAGCTCAAATGATTATGGCATCAATACTATATTATTGGTTCCTTTATTTCCTTTTTATTATGAGTTTTTTCTTTTTATTGTGAGTTTTAAAATTACAATTGTATAAAGAAAAAGATACTGGATGTTTATTGTCTTGCATATAATCATACTGGCCTTCATGTTTTCAAGATGGAAAGACCAAAAGGAAAAGTAAAGAATTAGAGCTTTATTTACATTTCCTTAGTCATCTAGTCTCCAAAATGTACTTTTTCTAGATTCCTCTGCTTCTGCTTAAGTTATGATGATTCTTTACCCAAGCTGGGAAACATGGAATCCTCTCTGACAATGGTGTCCTTTTCTCTGTTACCGGTTGTCAAGTTCCATTGTTATTTGTGTGTGTTTTTTTTCTTTCTGGTGTGTTCTATCTGTTCTTTCTCATTCCTTCCTCAACCAGGATTTCTCTAGAGGAGTAGCTTAGGGGCAGCAATATATTGGACAGGGACAAGGAGACTTGCCTCTTTTATTCAGCTTGCGAGTTTATTCATTTTTAGGTGGTTTGGGTGACCACAGTTTCCACCTCCCTCTGTTGAATTCTTTATTTCTTCATGCCCAGGAGACTGCCTTCAGTCTCTCTCTACTTCATCCTTACCTGCATGCAGCTATAATACCAGCATAACCTTCCTAAACAAGACTTTCATTAATTCAGTGATTCCTTAATTGCCTGCAAGGCCCACTACCTTAGATTGACACCCACCATTCAGCCTCAACATACCTTTCAGAGATGAATCAATCATTTTTACTTAAAATTGCAGCACAAGACGGGCTCTGTTGAATTCCAGTCTCCAAGATAATTTTTCACATATGTTACACTCTAGTTTTCCTATCTACTAATTTGAATCTTATTCTTCTATAGGGCTTGCCTTAAATTCTCCCTTCTCCAAAAAGTTTCCTTTGATCATTAGAACTCACAAAACTGTATTCATCTGACCTAATCCATTATCAGATGAAACACATTACTGTGTCATTAACCACCAAGAAGGAAAAACACCTGTCCATTAAACTAGGCTTCATTGCTTTCTTAGAATTTCAATTTTATTTTAATTGAAGCTCTTTTAAACATCACCCCCGTGCATCCATACAAAGATAAGTGCAATGAATTAGTTAAGAAACTTCTAAAACTTCTTCACATGTAGGGTCTGACTCTTCTGGGATTTTCTTCCAATCTACTAACATCCTTCCTGCAAGTTGCAGTGCTGGTGTTTTCTTGATCTTCCCAGAAGGTGACAGTGAAGATTTTTAGAAAACAACCGGGACACACATTTCTTCCTCACATGGAGCTTCTGTGGTTTGTTGGCTGTAACTTCCTGGTATTGTTGTGGCCTTGTGGTGCGACTTGGGTGACAGCTGGGTGTGCACAAGCTCTGGTAAGGACACTCATGTCATGATTTTTGTCTGGCCAACAGCAATTATAAGAGGGCATTGAATATAAGATGCAATATCATGTTGCATTGGGAATGACCACATTTCCATATGGTAAAGCGTGAAGACAAATGTGCAACGCTTAATGGGTGAAATATGGAACTCTTTCATCCCACTGAACTCATTTGCCATTTTTATATGCTGTAGTTTGTATCATTGTTTACAAGGCTATTAAACTGATGAATGTGTTTGATCCTGTTGGGCCTCAGTAAGACATTCTTAAAGATGGAAATCCATGAAAAATGTGTAGCTAGTAACTGATAAAACTTGGATCCACTCTTTTGCTAGGACATACTCAGAATTTGAGAGCAAAATTTTCAACCAGCTCTCGACTGAAATGTGTGGGTTAGGTTAAGATTTAGGGATTTGTCCTCTCCATTGATATTGCCATAAATGGTAGTCATAACTCTTTTGCAGATAAAAAATGTGGTTATATATTTCATTTATTAGGTGCCTATGAGGATCTAGGAGATTTAAATATATTTAAATCATTACCAGTCTGTTAGGTAAGTGGTTTTATTTCTAACATCTAATTTAGGAGACAAAATATCTGATGTCACATAGCTGGGATTTAAGTTCAGGTCTGTCTGACCCCAAAGTTGCACTTTTCTATTAAGCCATATGGAACGGGATGTACATACGAGGCTTCAAGATGCAGAGTAGATGACTCCATAATTTAGAGATGAGTTTAGAAAATTTTACACTTTGGAATGTAAGCATAAAGGTAACAATTCAGAACATATGTCCACATAAAGCTTATACCTTATTTTCTTTTAAAATGACACTTATCAAAATTTGTAACATTTTACTTGTAATTATACATTTATTTATATATTTGCTTAATATCTACCCCCAGTAAAGGCAAGAATAACCATTTTTTATTGATTATGAGATGTACATTTTTCATATTTTAACATCTGTGAAATCAGAATGCACCTTAAAATGGATATGTTTAATAGGCAGCATTATTTTTTCATTCCGAGTGTTGCATAGGATAATTATGCATTCTACAATTAATATTTTTAAATGTCTGAGTAAACATCTGTTTTTATTAGCTGTTCTATTCATAGTGTATAGTGCAGCGTCTGGCTGTGTAAAAGGCACTCACGAGCTTTTGTTCAATGAACGAAAGGGGAACTTCAAACTTTGCCTGCAGGTACTTGGATTTCTGGATGAAGCCTTCCGCCCACGTGAGGTCCATTGTCTACTCTTGTTTTCCCATTATGTCTGACAGGATTTGTGTATGACCAATATTTTCAGCCTGGAAGGATGTACTATCCGCACAGACGGGGCTGCAGACCTCCCTCGTGTGAGTCCTATATATAGAGCCCTGCCAGCTGAAGCTGTTGCCTGGTGGAAACTATTTGTAGGCAAGCCTTTCTGAGTTTCCTACTGAACAATGTTTGATCATTTCCCTCCAAATACCAGAAATTGACTTTCATTCTGGCAGGGGCTGGCGGGGGTAGGTGGCCTGTTGTAAATTCAGCCTTGGCTTGCTTTGTTTGTGTTGTTCAACAACTTCCAGTGAGCCTGAGCGCTCAAGAAGATACCTTAAGACACCATCTACCTTGCCCGAGGGGTTGAAATTCAGCCACACAGACTGGAAGTCTTCGTGGTTTGCTGTAAAGCCTCAAGAGAGTCATGGTTATGCCTGCCAAACACAAAATGCATGCCATCAGCCATCTGTGGAAGTCTTCCCAGGAAGTAACTCTCCCCAAGCGATGCGTTGTAAATGGGCTGCTGCTGCAATGAGGATGGTGCCTAAAATACCATTAGGGAAGCACCGATTTAAATGTAACTAATGAAAGATAATCGGCGATGTAATGAATTGTAACATGTTTGTCCTGAGGTCATGTGTTGACGGAGGATTCTTGGGGTGGATAGGAGATGCCATGTGAGGAGGATCCGATCCTACTGCTATTTTGTGGTGTCTTCAGCACCACACAGAGAAGGGACTCAGAGTCTAGATACCGTCTTCAACACTTTTTATTAGAAACGGACAACAGCAGCTTACCAACAACCAGAGGTTGACTTCAACAAATATCCTGCAGGGCCTGGCCTGGTGGCTTATGTGTATAATCCCAGCACTTTGGGAGGCCGAGGTGGGCAATTGCTTGAGGCCAGGAGTTTGAGACCAGCCTGGGCAATGTGGCCAAACCTGTCTCTACAAAAAATACAAAAATTAGCCGGGTGTTGTGACGCTTGCCTATAGTCCCAGTTACTAGGAAGGCTGAGGTGGGAGGATCACCTGAGCCTGGGAGGTTGAGGCTGTGGTGAGTGGTGGTCACGCAACTGCACTCCAGCCTGTGTGACAGAGTGAGACCTGCAGGTCTCAAAAAAGAAAAAAAAAATCCTGCAAACAAACTTAAACTTCCTGTGTTCTAGTTATTTACTTACCAAATAATATTGAGGTCTAAATGTTGTCTGTTAACCTGACATATGGAGGCCGTGCCCTAGCATTGGATATGGACCAAGTGAATCTCCATGTTCTGAAACCATGTCAGCACCCTGCCTTCCAAGTCAGGCTCCACAGAGGTTGACTAGCAGGATGTTACCAGGATGAGTTCCCAATTTCCTGATTATCCTTGGATGACCTTTTAGGATTTGAGTTGCTGGACTGTGAATTCCAAGGACTAAATTCTAGATTCAACAAGACCAACCTTAAGTGTCCTGCCTTTTATTCAACTCGATGGGAGAAACCATACATGAGAGATCTCTCAAAGCATTTGGCAGTGTTTTCCCATTACATCTTCACAGTTAAGATGATCAAGATGTTTAGCCACATAGGATAAATTACCTTGGCCGAAGTGTATGTGCAACTGTGTGAGCACAAGTAATTTATGGACATGGTTTGCTATTTGCATATGAAATAGACTTCTTGTTCTTTGTGGTGGAGAAAATGGCTCCTATGGGTCACAATTAGCCTATCTGGCAATTAGTCACAATGCTGGCAGTGCATCGTGCTTGCAAAGTTGTTTACACAAAGTAAGACTGAGTTTCTCGACGTGGACAATATATTCAGAGCTGTGGCTTCTCAGATTTCTAATCTGATATGGTTTAAAGTTTCTCATTGTTCAAAGAAACTATTTAGATATCACTGTTGACTCAATGCTTATTATTGGGCAGTGAATAGAATTAATTGAACAACAGAAGGAGTTGTGTTGCTACCGAGCAGTTAAAATGCTTTGATTGCTTGATAAACATGATTAAGAGGCATGGTTCAACTGTATAGTGTATAAACAATATTACCCTAACAACACCAGGCTTCGAGAGAGAGGAGAGGCCCAGGGCAGACACTCTAGGAGAAAAACTTGAGTGGTATAAGTGGAGTTTTAATTTTTATTCGGTGAACGTAGTGAATAATACATGCAAATTAGAAATGTGAAAGTAAAATGGAAGTAAAAGTTTCCATTTGGAAGCCTGTTGGATGTTGAGCAGGTCTGCCAGGAGTTAGAAGACCATTCCAGAAGAGCTGACTCCAGCCTGTCCATGCCCGGCTACAATGTTTAGGATTGGGAGGAGACAGCTCTGGAAGCAGAGCGTCACTCGAGTTTTAACGGTAAGGTGCTGTTGTCTGTACCTTTACATGTGTGTTTGGGATTATCATCTGTCACACCTGGGTGGAAAAAAAAACTTGAAAAAGGTTCAAAGTCACACACTGATGAATTTGCGAGAAACACATTTTTTAACTAATGTTCACATGGTGCATAGGCTACATATTCATTTTTTAAATAAAAAAAATTTTGCATCTGTAGGCTTTTCTGCACATTGCCGCTTAAACTACACACATAGAAATTCATGCTGCATCTTTTGGGAAGATGCTTTCCTGGGGTCAAAAACACATTCATGGTGGTTTGGGCACTTTGTATTCTTTCAAACCTGTAAACTTTAGTTGGTGATTAGAAATAGTTAAGGCAGATTCTAGGCTGCAAGGTTTAGGCTTTGAAATCACTCCCCTGTTCTATATGCCTGCAAATGAGGTCACAGACAGTGGGATGCATGGCTGTGCCTTTGGAAATCACATTGAAGAATGAGCTTCCCTAGCATAGGGCTCAGCTCAGCAGCTTTTTATTATGCAAATGCATAGAGAGGGATTTGGAAACCTCTTCCACTGCCAATTAATGTCAGAAGAAATTGGAGGTTTCTCTAGGACTCAGTTCTCAACCATTAACCCATGCTTCCTACTGGGCTTGATCACTGTGTCTTTTGTGTATCCCCAGAAGCTCACATGATCCCCCCTAGCCTGTTGTTTTTACCACAAAAGAGCAGGCATCTACCTCTGAATTTTTTAAGTATGCCACCACCTGCCACCCCTCACTTGCCCAAGCCACAAGATTCTGATGCATCCTTCCCAAGGTGAGCGTCTTCCAGCCAAGCCCCTGAACTTGCTTGCTGGAGTTAGAAGACCATTCTGGAAGAGCTGACTCCAGCCAGTCCATGCACTGCTTATTCTTTAAGACCAAGTGCTAGTGTTACCTCCTCTGAGAAGCGTCCCCTGACACTTTGAGGAGGAGGTGCGAGTTTCCTTCCTGTACCCTGTCAGCACTTTCCTTCCATGTCTTATAGAGTCCTTGTCACATCACTGTAGTGAAATGACATTTACCCACATGTCTCTTTCTCTTGCTAGATTGTGAGTTCTCTTCATTTTAAAATAATCTTCCTTTAACACAGAGCTTGGTCCATAGTATATGCTTGGTCCTTAATATATGCTTGTGGAATAAGTTGAATGAATTAAACATTTCACATGTCTGAACATTTTTCCTGTGCTTCAGTACCAAGTCTGAAACACCACAATTGATGATAAAATCTCAGATATAATTAATGAATTATTCTTCCTTGACATGAACAATGTTTTGAGAGTAAGTCAAGTATTTTGGAGGTTTCAATTATATATTTAGGATGCTGGTTTGGTTCACTCCACTGAAGTATAATATTAACAGAATTACCTTAATAGTATTGCAGTGGATTATGTAAATAATTACACAGTTTCTACTTAGTGCACTGTGTTAAAGAAAAAAATTATTCAGCGACACTTGTTAAAGCATGGTAAAGTAAGACTTTATTCATGACCGTCATGTTAGGTATAAGGACCTATCTGGGGAGTGATGGGAGAGATTGGGCTCAACTGTGAATGTGGCATGGCCAAGTGAGGATTTGTAGCCAAGGAGCAGGGCAGGGGTCAGTGGATAGGAAAGTGCTTAGAGGAAACATCAATGGGGAGGGGGATTCTGGCTAAACTGACGACCTACCAGGATTCTTGCTGAAGAAAGGCCAGGGGGATGAGACAGCATGTGGGGGATGGTGGAGGATGAGGAACCCAATCCAGCGACTGACGGTGATCAGATATTGAGTACCCTCTACAGGGGTTCTTGTTAACTGACTTAGCAGAGTTCTTTGCTAAAACTAGATTTTACAAGGAAGTGTACAGATGGGCCTAGGAGAAGATTCAGGAACCTGACTAAAGTTTGGCCAAGCAAAGAAAGTTTGTCAACTGATAAGATAGCTTATTATATTATAACTTCATGATCGAAAACGACCAATGGGAAACATTCCAGAGCTACCTAACTATAAGTATGCATGTATTTAACTACAAGTCCATATATATTTAACTAAGTTCCACGCTAAGGTCTGGAACTATTATTGAAATGATGCTATGTTATAATTAGGCTACTGTAATGTAATAATTGACTTTATCCATAAATATCATGCCAGTAACAACCAAATGTACCATAAACAAAGTCAAGCCATATGTCTTTTCTCTTGTATAATAAACACACATTATTTTCATTAAAAAACTTGAAATTATTCTGTATATATTCATTCGCTCATTTGCAAAAATTATGGTCCAGATCTGATGTCTGTCTTTTTTCTGCTTTTCTCAGAGATAAAGAATGCTTAGTACCAAGTTACAGGTGTAAGATGGACATGAATTCCAGACTTGTGAATTCTGTTTTTCTTTAATTCCCTAAAATGAAACTGAAGTCTATAACTTTGTTGGTTGACTTTGTTGACTTCCAGAAAAAGGAACAACTTGAAAGATAGATGGTAGTCCTCTAGACTGTTAAATTTACCTAATTGCAAAGCTGGTTTTAAAATGGAGAAAAGTCTTCTCCCCACTGCAGCGGAATGTGTGTTGTTCCTGTTTTGTGCTGTATGTGTTTGTGTTAGGGAATGCTGTTGCTCATGAACTTTCAGATTGCTGCAGGTTTTCTCTGAACGGTGAATCTCTTGTGGGTAGAAGCTGTGGGGGAAGAGAGCACACCTCCCTCTCCCGCTGAGAAGCTCTGCAGGAGGGCAGCCATTGTTTCCAGTGGGGTGCTTAGTAGAAGCCAAGACAGAAAGAACCTTTGCTCTCAGATTATCTTTTGAAATCTGAAAAGATGTCAGTTTTCTCATTCTCTGGCAAATTAACCAAACCATTTTCAGTGTGCTGTTAATCAGGCCCAGACCTGTTTGGCCAAGTCAACAAATTTCACATAGAGCAGATCAAAACCATTTCCTTAGAGCACTGGAAGGTGAATGGATCTAGGGTTTAGCTGGGAAGAGAGAGGTACTGTCTATTTAAAAATTGTTTTTTCATTTTTAGAGACAGTCTCACTCTGTCACCCTGGCTGGACTGCAGTGGCGCCATCGTAGCTCACTGCAGCCTAGAACTCCTGGGCTCACCAATCCTTCCACCTCAGCCTCCTCAGTAGCTAGGACTATAGGCATGCATCCCCGCATCTGGCTAATTTTTTAGTTGTAATTTTTGTAGAGATGGAGTCTTGCTATGCTGCGCAGACTGATCTCAAACTCCTGGCCTCAAGCAATCCTCCCGCCTCAGCCTCCCAAAGTGCTGGGATAACAGACATGAGCCATTGTGCCAGTCCTGGTGCTGCTTGTAAAGGCCCACTGAGCACTCTCTAGCCTGAACTAGTTAAGGCCAAAAGATGCCCCATCATTATCATGCCATAGCTAGACCCTGGGGGAATGTAACTGTATGTGCAAAACCTATCCATTCCACAAATCTCTCTTGGATGCCTACTTTGTACTAAGTGCTGTGCTCTGTGATATGACAGGGAAAAACCCTTCTAGATGCCATGGAATTTAGAGCTGAACTTGTTCTTTCTATCATTCAATTTTTGCACAAGTCTAATAAGGAGAAAAGGAGAAGTTAGAGTTAGAAGATCCCAAAATTTATGTCCTTGAGCTTTCTCTGTTAAGTTTCTACCTCAAGTGAGAACTCGGTCATACTAATCCATCAGGATCAATTTGTAAAATGACTTCCTTGAGAACAGTGATGTCAGGCTGGGCTGTACATTAGAATCACCAGGGGAGCTTTGGAGAAATGCCGGTGCTTGGGCCCCGCACCTGACCAGATAAATCAGAGTTTCTCAGGGTTGGGAGGCCCAGGCATCAGTATTTTACTGCTCTCCAATGATTCCAATGAGTGGCCAGCTTTAAGCACAGTGGTTTGTTGTATGAATAAGGGAAGTTTTGGAATTCCACTCCTGTGCCACATATAACGTGAATGGTGACATATTATATATATATATTTTTAGCATATGGGTAAGGGCCATTTGAGTTATATGGTCCCTGCTGCCAGAGAGACCTCTTGAAATTCTGCATGAGAGGCATTTCTGATTTTGGAGTGAAATCACTGTGGGGTTAGGGAAAGAGGATATATGGCCATGTGAAGGTCCACCAGATCTCACTTCAGGTCCAGAAATTTGGTGTGCAGAAAACAGACTCTAAGTTAGAATTTGGATGATGGAATGTCGGGGGAGGTGAGGCTGTGGACACTGGGATATGCCTACAGCAGATTTGGGGTTGGTCTGGGTGAAAAATTCACACATCGTAAATGCTAAAGAGAGAGTTCTTTATTTGCCTGGAAGGAATGATAGGTAAGGGAGTGAGTAAATAGGGAGAGCTAGAGGCCTTGGGAACGCCAGCAAAAATAGACAGGATGCCAAAGTTTATCCCTGGACAGAAGAAAATGGATGGTACCACACGCTTAAGTGCTATCTCTTTGCAATAGAGGAAAGTGTGGCTCTTGTTAAATAGAGGAGGGCTTCACTAAAGCACCTGCTGTGAGTGGGATTAGCCAGCGTGTCATCTCTTTTCTTTCCCGAAGCCACTTTACTGAAGTGTGCTTAATTCTGGAAGGAGGTGCGGTGCTTCCTCTGCAGCTGTGGCCCTTCACCGGGAAAAATGAAACGAAAGGGGAGTCAGAAAAGGCGAGACTTGAAAAGTACAGTTAGGAGTGGAGAGTCTCTAAATTGTGGTTCTCCCAGCCAATTAAAGAGCAGGTTAGGCTGGGCTGGGAAGCATCACAGAGCAGCCTCTTCTCTCTGGGAGAGGCTGGGAAAGGAGATGGGGCCCTGTGGGTTGAAACAGAAGAGCCGGAAGACAAAGAGGGAGGCTTTTCTCTGGGGAAGACAGGGAAATAGGGTTGATTGTAGAGGGCTCTAAGGGTAAATGAGTTAGAGAACTGCTTCCCTCAGTTTCTCTAATTCAACAAAATAAAATGGGAGGCAGGTAAAGCAAGGTTAGCTGTATTTGCTGTAAATTGAGGGGGAGCTACTATCCTACCCAGGGTAGAATTCTGTGTAGTCATTTACGTTCCAGGCACAACAGCATGGATCCTATTGGCTTAATTTTGATTCTGCAATCGTGGACTCACATTGGTCTAGAATAATTTGTTCCAGCCCTTAATTACTTGAGAGTGACTTGTAAAATAATTTTTAAATTATTTAGAGATATTAATTGAGGATCTTCAGTGTGCCAGGGCCTGTTGTTGGCACTGCTGCTATCGAATAAATCAAAATGGAAAACATCCCTTCCCTGTAAAGCTGGTGCTCTGTAGGAATGATGAGATTCTCTTGTTATTTACTTTGTTTTACTGCTCAGGAGATAAGAAGGATCAGGTAATATATGTGGCAGATAGGAGAACTAAACCATTTGGTGTCTTTAAAGAAAGAAAAGAAACACATATTTTACCAATAACCAGGTATTTCAGCCAGGCATACACGTTGAATAATTTTCTTTTTCTGCTCGTGAATTTGTCCTGATTCATCCACAGTTGGGGAAAGTGAAATAAAGTGAAGTTAGCTTGCCTGAGATGATCAAATCCATGTCCTTGGTTTCGTTAGCACTGTGTTCTCATCAAGTGATCAATTATCTGTGGACTTGAGATTGACTTTGACAGCCAAAGGGAAATCAGTCATGGATGTATTTACCTTAATTATTTAAGATAAGGAACTTTAACCATATAGTAGTTCTGTCTTATCCAGGGGGAATATATTCCAAGACCCCCACTGAATGCCAGAAACCATGGGTAGGATTGAACCTATATATACTATGTTTTTTTCATATATATGTATATATATGTACATTTATATATTTACATTTTTATATATACATATGTACATATATACACCTATGACAAACTTTAACTTATAAATTAGGTGCAGTAAAAGATTAACAACAACAATAATAATAAAACAGAACAATTATAACTATATACTGTAATAAAAATTGTGTGAATGTGGTCTCTCTTTCTCTCTCAAAATATCTTATTGTACTGTGTCTACCCTTCATGTGTGGATGTGAGGTGACACGAAGCCTGCATAATGAGATGAAGTGAGGTGAATGCTGTAGGCATTGTGATATAGTGTTTGACTGCTACTGACCATCTGATGGTATAGCAGGAGGACCGTGTGCTTTGGGTGATCCTGGATCATTGAGCTATGATGATGTCAATGATTGGGTGCCGGGAGCAGACGATGTTGATGATTAATGGTTAGGTAATGTCTACAGTGTGGAGATGCTGGATGAGGGGATGGTTCATATCCCGGGTGGTATGGATTTGGACGGCATGAGATTTTATCACATTACTCCAAAGGGCACAAAATTTAAAACTTATGAATTGTTTATTTCTGAAATTATCCATTTAACACTTTTGGAACAAGGTTGACCACAGGTAATGGAAACCATAGAAACGGAAACCTTGGATGGGGATAGGAGAATGGCTGTAATTCATAGAGTACATTATTTACAATGATCTCAGATGGGGATTTTAACCTATATTATTCTCTATTATATTTGTTACATTACTGTATGAATACAGATATATAAAGAACAAAATGCTCAAGTCAAACAAATAGAAATATATTCATTTCAATGTGTGCAACTGAACTTCCTTAAGTCAGATCTCTTTCTCTTTCTCAGATTCAGATGTGCAACAAAGCTAATCATGTCACCTAGAAAAACTTTTTTCTTTTAACAACCAAATATTCTTTGGCTGCAGAACCCATTCCTTTCCCTACCCACTTCCCCGTGCAAAGGTATTGTATGAGGACCTGGTATATGCAGTATGATGTCGATAACAGTGATACTGTCAGATGGAAGCAGCAGTGAGTAGGGGGAATCTGGAGCGTCACCTACTGACTACCCAAATGAGGAACTAACCTCCGAGACACTTTCAGGAGTAGAAGATGGGGTGACGGTGTTATCATTTTCTGAGAGACACAGGAGTGCAGTGAGAACTGAATACATTCATCCCAACTGGAAGCACCTGGGTACCAGTCCACACTGGCACTAAAATACCACTGATATAACTCAGGAAATCAGTGCTAGTTAACTGGTCTCCATCTACAACTCCTCGTATAACCCTTGTATGGGGTCTCCTGCTAGAGCACACTAGATAACTGTTAAGCGCATATTTTTTAAAAAGTGCTTATGGAATATCAATTTGAAGTTATGCAAAATTCTTAGTTGCCCTTGGGCATCCTATGTCTTGGTCTGGTCCTGTGGACAGCAAGGGCTTGATTCCCAACCCTGCCACTTTCTTAGTTGTGTGCTTTTGGGAAAGCGGTTAATGGTCCATAGTCTTGATTTCCTGGTGTGGAGATAATAATGTCTGCTTCGTAGGGATTTTGTGACAATTAAACCAAAACATAGTGAGCAAATGATGACTAACAGAACCAAGCTGGCAATGCAACCAGGGCAAACAATGCAAAATATACACTTCAGGAGGGTCTGGGAAAAGATGTCCTTACTTAGGCACAAAAGAACTCTCAGACCCAATAGCCCCATCCTCCATCCACTTCTGCTGGCTGCCAATGGGGTCAGTGGAGTAGATCTGTGTCAGGAACAAACCTGTCAACAAGGCAGAGCTTCATAAGGGTGTAGGAAGCTTAAACATTTGTACAATTAAAAGAAATCGTTATGAAAATGTTTTGTTTCACTTAAAATTTGATGTCCAGGATCAAATCCTTGGTCATGCCATTTTAATTCGAGTGCTGTTTGATTTAGTGTGATCACCAAACTGCATGCAATTTAACCCTCACAAACCTCTTTCAAGTTGGGACTTTTATCTCCATTTTACTTTTATCTTCATTTCTATAAGGTCTCCCATATAGTTGAGGATTATAAGCCTAGAGACAAAATGAAAGACTGATCATGTATGTAGTTTATACACAGTTTGTGTATATAAGCATGCAGACTTGGACTTTGGTTCTACAGAGTTAAAGGCAAATGTTAGTATTTTTTAAACATCAGATGGATAGATTAGTTTTGAGACAGTCACAGAGCTTTTTGGGGTATTCATTAGGATTTGTATTTTAAAATTTTGAGCCTGTAGATTGTGTAAACGTTTGAAGTCATGAGAAGTAGTCCACATATTGAAGAAGGAATGAACCTTGGCTGTCACCTAGTCCAACACTTTCATTTTGTAATTGAGGAAATTGTGGCCTGGAGAGGTTAAATGAAAGATGTGAGGTCTTGCAATTAGTGTCAGAGCTGGGACTAGAACCTTACCACCTCATTCTGACATCAGTGCTCCTTTGTCTATGGGGGATTGGCTACCTGGGAAGCAGAGCTTCTTTCTTGTGAGGTAGTACATTAGCCACTCTCCCATTCTAAGGCACTAATAACATATCACAAATTGCCGCAATGTTTTAATGCTGCTCTAGATTTCCTTGGACATTGAATAGGTTTCTGGCCATGTTCCCCACCCCTGTTCATTGGTGCTTTTTCATGCAATGCAAAACAATTTTAGTAGGACTCCAGAAAAGTCTTGACATAGTTTACCTCCTGCCTTCTTAATCCCTCTCTGCCTTCACTTTGCAAGTGTCCTAGGTGTTTCAAAGGCCAGCAGCACAAGCCAACCCCCAAAGAACTAGTCACCTGACTGCTTGTTGCTGCAGTTCCTTAGCAGCCAGAAAGCTGCAGGGTTAGGTCTGCGGATTGACAGTGCGCTGTTCTAATTACTAAATATTTGTTTGACATTATTGACTTTTTTATGGTAGTTAAAAAGCAATTTCAATATTCCCAGGATACCTTAGTGTAATGCAATGAAAGTTGAGATTGATAAACATTGTGGCATTTCATCTATATGACACTAGGATTGACTTCATATTACTTGTCTTCAGGCAATAGAACAATCAGTTTACATAAGAAAATATATTCAAGTCTTAACGTGCTTTTAAATATATTAAATAACTTCTGAAAACATTTACTTAAAAATATGTCAATAATTAGCTTTGTATAAATAAAGCCGCTTTGGAAGTTTCTTTCTCCTGTGATATTTAAGTAAAAATAGAATAATTAGTCTTCTATTTTAGGGAGTGATTTCCCTCTTTTTCATTAGAATATTTTTTCCTCTGGAATCAGAAACAATTGGGTTATGAAGTAATGTGTTGCCATGGGAGAATCTTATTTAAATCTCTGTGTTCTTTGGAACGCCTCAGTTCCTTGCCATGGAAGAATCTTTTTTAAATCTCTGTGCTCTTTGGAAGCCCTCAGTTCCTTTACATCTTGAATCTTCTGGCTGTCTACTTCTTTTATTTTTAGTTTTGGCTACCAAGCATTTGCCATCTCTTTGTGTTGTTGCTGAATTCCTGGCTCCCTGGTTGACCTCTGAGTTCTCAAGCTGCTAAAGATATTTAGCACAAACTTAGAGTGATCACTTAGAGAAAAGTCTTTTATTTCTCCCTGCCAGGAAGGCAGAAAACAATTCAAAACAACAGGACATCTTCCTGGCTTTAGTGACATTTGAAAAAAGTTTTAAATGTACTTTTATTTGATGTTTATGGAATGAACTAACATGTTTGTTTTTAAAGAAATGGTGAGAAAACAGGTAGATTATCTATTTTTTAAACCCGAATCCTGCCTCTTGCCACCTCCCCAGCAAAGTTGTCTCTCAGATAGGTAGTCCTTCAAGTTCAGAGAAATGTATGTCAATTACATAGGTCTAACAATAACCTTTCAATTGCTCTGAAATCTCCAACTTTTTCATCTTTACTTTTCCATAAGTCTTTTGTACCTTAAAAAATTCTTTCTTGACTCTAAATTTTCCTCTCTATTACTACGATACCCTATTCCTTTATAGTCAAGTTTCTGGAAAAAGTAGTTTATATTCAGCATTTTTATATTTCTCTTTTCCCAATCATCCTTTTCTCAAGTCTATATTTATTTCTGTCCAACCAGTGAAATTATTCTAACAAAATTACTCTATTATTTATTTTTGCATTACAAACCATACCAAAACTTAAGGGCCTAAAGCAGAAACAATCATCTGTTATCTCTCTTTATTCTGTGAGTGACTGGGCTCTGCTGGGTGGTTCTTCTGCAGGTGCCATTGGCTGGCTTTCTGTCATCTGTAGGGGAAACTTAGGTTGGAACATCCAAGACAGCTTACTCAAATGACTGAAAGTTGGTGCTGGGGTCAGCTAGAAGGTCAGATGGTACCGCTGACCAGAAGGTTTTGTTCTCCTCCATGTGGTCTCCCTACATGGCTGAGTTCTGAGGCAACATTCTAAGTGCAAAGGCAGAAGGTGAAGATCTCTTAAGAACTAGCCTAGGAAGTCCCATCTCATTTACCCTCAGATTTTTTTTTGGTGAAAACTGGCCATAGGGCTAGCCAAATTCAAGGGGAGGGGAAATACAGTCTGTTTCTTGACAGGTTAGTGGCACAGTCACACTGCAAAAGAGCTGTGAGAAGCTGCAACCATCCTGTAAACACAATCCCTAAAGATATCCTAATTAACCCAACCAATCCTGTGTAGCATTGTTTCTATTGGTCACTCTCCATGATTTATTGATACTACGGTTTCTTGGTTTCCTTTCTATCTCTTTGCACATTCATCCTTAGCTTTTTTTTTTTTTTTTGAGGTGGAGTCTCACTCTGTCACCCAGGCTGGAGTGCAATGGTGCAATCTCGGCTCACTGCAACCTCTGCTTTTTGGGTTCAAGTGATTCTCCTGCCTCATCCTCCCAAGTAGCTGGGATTACAGGCACATGGCACCATGCCTGGCTAATTTTTGTATTTTAGTAGAGACAGGGTTTTGCCATGTTGGCCAGGCTGGCCTTGAACTCCTGACCTCAGGTGATCCACCCGCCTTGGCCTCCCAAACTGCTGGGATTACAGGCATGAGCCACTGTGCCCAACCTCATCCTTAGCTTTCTTTATTTGCACTTCTTTTTCTCCTTGCTCCTGGGATACTGGTGGTCCCCAATTTTCTTCACTTTTTTAGTGTGTTTTCATTTCAATATGTCTGTTAGAAAATCATATCTGCACTCATGGTTTAAACTTTGATTTATTCATTCATTTGACAAATATTTATTGAATGCACATACCACCTGCTGGTTGAAAGAGCTGTTGATGTGTACTTTTGCAGGTTCTGTACTGCACAACTCCAACAGGTACCACATTGTTTTCACACTGATTTGACATTGTAGCTTTTATATTGACTGCCTTCTCTATGTCTATGTCTATATGTGCCTATGTCTATATCTATATATATGTCTGTATCATATCAGTGGTTCTGAACAGGAGAAGTTATTTTGTCCCACAGGGGCCATTTGGCAATGTCTGGAGACATTTTTTATTCTCAGGAGTTGGTGGTGGAGGCTACTGGGACCTAGAAGTTAGAGACCAAAGGCACTGCTAAAACCTCACATTGCACAGGACTGCTCCTCACAGCAAGAATGGTCTGTCTCATAAAGTCATCGTGCTAAATTGAGAACCTGCATGTTATCTGTATCTGCAATGCAATTTCCCCTTGAACATTTCCAGTGGCCTGTCTGCCTCGTCCACCTGTGTATTGAGTCACCTCAAAATCTTACACATCCAAAAGCTGAACTTATGATTGTGTTGCTTCAACCTGTTCCTCTTGATGAACCCAGTGTCTGGGAATGCCACCATCACCCACCTGACTGCCTCTGGGCATGCATCACGCCAGCCTACTTTCCACACTGCTGCCAGAATGATGGATTTTTTAGTGCTGCACAGACAGCTAAGCACCTATCTCTCTTGATTTGAAACTCATCAGTGATTCTCCGTGGATTTTACATAACAGTTAAACTTTGTAATGTGGTTCAGAAAATATTTATGATCTGACTTTTTCCTCATTTCCTATTATGTTTTCCTAGTCCTTTTTAGTTCACACATCCTGGCTACCTTGTGGTTTTCAGAATGTGCTTTTGTGTGCCTCTCAGCCTTTGTGTATGCGGAAAGGCGACTGTCCTAGGAGTATGACCAACCCTCCTTCAATGCTAGGCTTCAGCCACCTCCTCCTGAAAGCTGTCCTGTCATCCCCACCCCTACCCCTTATCAACTCCAGGCTAGAGTGGGAGACCCTTCTTTTTGCTCCTTCTCTGTAGACCCATAAATGCCCCTGCATTTGGAGACCCATAAATCTGATGCCCCTGTGGCAACTGCCATGCCATCTGTCATATTTAAATTCTCAGCTCACATCCTGCCAGCCAGGCCATGAGCTTTTTTGAGGTTACCAGGTAGTGTTAGTCTCTTCAGTGCTGGCACATATTAGGGGTTTAACAAATGTTTGTTGATTAAAAGAAGGGATCCAGAGGGGCCACTTTTCCTCTTCCCAGTGGGAGCTACTGGTTGGCATTAAAGGTAATGTATTATTCCAAGAATGAATTGGAAGCCGAATGTCTACCAGTGTCAAAATAGTTGAATAAAGTATGGTACATTCATACTGAATATTTTTGCAGCTTTTACACAGGATGGAATAGTCTGTATTAAACTAGAAAGAAGTCCATGATGTATTGTTAAGGGAGAAATGCATGAAAACATTTGATAGTATGATGTAAATATAGGTGTGTGCATATGTTTGAATAGGATTGTATGATCATACAGTATAAGGAAAGACATGCTTCAAACTGCCAACATTGGTTACATTAAGCATGCCTTATTCTCATAATTAACAATTGATAGTTAAAGAGCAAGCAATGGTATTCAGAAGTTAATTTCAAGACCAAATATGTAGCTGTAGATAAACAATAAAGATAGGAGATACTGTAGAAAAAATATTACTTTAATGGCTTAGGAAAATGTTTACAAAAATGGAGATCTCTTTTTTTGATATTCTGTTGAATGCTTATATATGCATAGAAATAGGTGTGTAAAGATTTAGAACAAAATGTTAACAATAATAATTTCTGGATGGCAGATGATTTTTCTCTCTTTTGGCTTCTCTGTATTAGGCAATTTCACAACAATGAGCATGCTTTATTTTCATAAGAGAAATAAATTATTTCTAAAAATAGAAGATAGTACATAAAAATTGGTACCATTAAGCTGTCTGTTATCTGGATACCTAAGACTTGAAAAAACAACAATTGTATGAAATTATTACAAAATGAATCCACTTGAGAACAGCAGTTTCCATGTAACATTTTTGTTCTTTTCTTTTAGCAAAGACTGAAGGAAGAGAAGGAAGCCAAGCGGGCTCTTTTGGATGCGAGGCATAACTACTTATTTGCAATTGTGGCTTCCTGTTTGGACCTGAACAAAACCGAAGTGGAGGATGCCATTCTTGAAGGGAATCAGGTGGGATGCGTTTGACTTCTCACTGACTTGATTATGGAGGGCACAGATGGTCTGTTGACACAGTCCTGTGGCAGGATCCCATGCTGTGCCCAGAGGGAGGTGCCTGTCTTAACGTGGACAGGGCTCCATTCTGACTCTGTACTGGTGCTTGCAGAATGAGCTTAAGGCTCTCCAGCTCTCCATGTTGAATAGGGGCATTTATAATTGTGATTTGAATTCCGTGATTCTGATGGCATTGTCTGCATCTGTCTACATCCAGTGAAGCTGGGCTCTCATGCCATTTTGGAAACTAAAGCTGGGGAACAGAATCTCCTCTCAAGTTGCCGATTCGTCTTGTGTGCATTTCCCCTGTTCTAGGCACTGGATTTGTGCCATGATTTTCTGGCTTTCACTTTGGTTTGACAACTGAACCTGCTTTCTTTTGTTCCTAACCTGCTTGCTTTGGTTCCCATCTTCTGCTACAATTTTTCTTTAAAACTGGGGGTGTGATTTGCTTTGTGTTTGACCTTGGTTGGGGAAGGCCAAAATATGGGAAGATATAATTTCCTGGGCAGTGAGAAAAGCATATAAGCAGCCCTATGATGATTCCTGAAGATTTTTTAAAGAAACTAATTAGACATTAGGAAAAAAAAGAAAGGAGACAAGCCCTTTTTGCTGACAGGGTGCCACGCCGTTGGGAATTCTTTTCAGTGGTAGTCTTGTAAATTTTAACAACTGGATTTGGGCAAGGTTGGAAGAAGTAGGCAGGGAGGTACTAGTTTGAAAATCTGCTAATTTCTGTGGTGTAAATTCTCCCACAATGGCTGGTTCCAAACCACTATCATCATGTTAACGAAATGTTGAGTTGGAAAGAGTTATGATCCATTGGATATCCTGGGCCAGTACGAGCCATCTGTGGCACACCACTGGCTTCATTCCTTCCTGCTGGGCTACTCTGGTGGGGTTAGTAGGAGTTGGGGAACAATTAAGAATGGATAACACGAAAATGGGTAAACTACAGGATGGATCAAGCAGGAGCTGAGGAAATGTGCTTCTCCTCTTTCTCCTTCTCCTCATAGCTGACACTTATTGAATGTTTACCATGTGTCGGTCCCTGTTCTCAGTCTCTTTCATCTGTGACTTCATTTCCATCTTCATAATACCAGGAGGTAGATAATATTATTCCCAGAATATGGAGACATAAAAGCAGAGAGGGCCACTTGGGGAGATTGTTCCAGAGGTGAAATGCTTAACTCCACCCTGCTTCCCAATTCAGACATCTGGATTTGGGAATATGCAAGGGGAAGAAGCAGGCAAAAGTTCAGCTCTGTAGGGATACCAGGTTAAACTCCTATGTCAAGGTCAGAACCCAGGAATGTCAGAACCTGGAGGTTTAAAGAAAGCATCTGGCTCAGGCTCTCAAGCACAGAGGGGAGGGATAGGAGCTTCAATACTGGCTGTGATGGAAGCATGCCCTTCACCGCATTCTTGGCCTGGAATTGAATCTTGGGGAGTCCTTCCTCCTCGTCCCTGTGGCATCTTCAATCATGGTGGAAATTGAAGGGGACTTATTTTTCACGTTTAATTGTTCAGGCTAGATTTTATCCTTTAAAAACATTATTTTAAGATGTAGTAAATACACATAACATAAAATTCACCATCTTAACCATTTTAAGTGTACAGTTCATTAGTGTTAAGTACGTTCACATTACTGTGCAATAAATCTTCAGAATGCTTTTTATTACAAAAACAGAAACGCTGTACCCATTAAACTACCACTCCACAGTCCTCCTTCCCTCCAGCCCCTGGCAACCCCCTCATTCTACTTTTTGTCTCTAGGAATTGGACTATTCCATAGGTACCTCACACAAGTGGAGTCATGCAGTGTTCATCTTTTTGGGATCGTCTTATTTCACTTAGTGTAAGGTTTGCAAGCTTCATCCATGTTGTAGCATGTGCCAGGATTCCCCTCCTTGTTAAGGCTGGATTATATTCCCTTGTATATGTATACCACATTTTGTTTATCGCTTTATCTGTCTCTTTCATCTTTTGTGGAAGCTATTGTGAGTAATGCTACTATGAACATGGGTATACCAATATCTCTTTGGGAGCCTGCTTTCAATTCTTTGGGATATATACCCAGAAGTGGAGTTCCTGGATCATGTGGCAATTCTATTTTTAGTTTTTTAAGGAGCCTTCATACTGTTTTCCACAACGGCTGCACCATTTACATTCCCACCAGTAGTGCTCAAGGGTTCCAGTTTCTCCACATCCTCGCCAGCACTTGCTATTTTCTGTTTTTTGGTGGTAGCCATCCTAATGCCTAACGGGTGTGTGGATTTTATCTTTTTATTTTCATATGAATTCCAAACTGTGCTATTGACTATTTAAAAGAAGTGTTTCTGTTGGTAGCAGGCCATTTGTTAGACTTGTAGACTTACAGCGAACCTCAGGGATGGGACTCTTAGTCCCAGCTTAGTGCCAGGTTCCTTACTGGAAGGTGTGTTCATAGTCAGATATGTTCTCATGGCAGTTTTGGTGATTATTGTAATTTAATATTAATTATCTCTAGAGTGTTAGACTAAGTTTTGAAAGGTTTGTTCTTGCTTATCTGCAGTTGACTGAAGCACTCATCTCTATTTAAATCTCCCTTCAACAGCTCAACACTTTAGGGAATTTGCAAATATGGATGGACCATGCTTTTCAGATGTGCATAAGTAGCAAATATTTCTATGATTCATGAAATTACTTTTTTGAACAGAGTCTTTACTATGGTGAGACATTTATTCTTTTGATGTAAATGCTCCCTTTTTTATAGGATACATTAGATGCAGTCCTGTTTGAATAAGAAAGATGACAGTAAATTTTCCTTTTTTATATTATTAATGCTGATTTAATTGCAGTTTCTAATTTGGATTGAAAATCATTATCTTGCCTTTTTCTTTTTCCCAGATTGAAAGAATTGATCAACTTTTTGCTGTTGGAGGTCTCCGACACCTCATGTTTTACTATCAAGATGTGGAGGAAGCAGAAACAGGTATCTGAATTTGATGTGACATAACCCAGAAATGAGTTATTAGATTTATCTGAGGGTAGCTTGAAGAAGAAAGCTACTGTGAGAACGGACCTGTTTCACCTTGCGGGCGGGAGGGAGGTGCGTGTGTGGGTCCATGTGGGAAACCATTAGTGTGTAGGGTGTGGCCCTGTGGAAGAAGTTCTGTTTCACCTCAAGGATGGAGGACAGATTACAGTTGGTATTTAGCCTGGTTGTTCTAACTTTATTGGAGTTGTCTCGTTTTCCTTCTCAGGCTGTGCTGGCAATGAAGATAATAAAGTAGATTACGTTTGACTTCCTTTTCTTATATTCTAGTTCATTCTGTGTTTTATGTTCTAGAACTTATAATGGGCACCTGTTTCACATGTATATAGGCAGTATTTCTTTTTAACATAGGAATTATTGCCAGTATGTGTAACACCCCTTTTTAGTTAGCTATCACATTGTGTTAATTTTCTACTGACTCTGCTTTAAATAAATAATATTGGATGACAGGTTTCATCATTCTCATTTATGAAAAATTTGCAAATCTTTTTTGTTGTTGTTGTTATTTATTATTATTATTTTTTGAGACAGAGTCTCTCTCTGTCACCAGACTGGAGTGCAGTGGCGCAATCTTGGCTCCCTGCAACCTCTACCTCCCGGGGTTCAAGCAATTCTCCTGCCTCAGCCTCCCAAAGTACAGTCCCAGCCTGTAGCTGGGACTACAGGTGCGCGCCACCACGCCCAGCTAATTTTTGTATTTTCAGTAGAGACGGGGTTTCAGCATGTTGGCTAGGATGGTCTCGATCTCTCGACCTTATGATCCACCCGCCTCGGCCTCCCAAAGTGCTGGGATATAGGCGTGAGCCACCGTGCCTGGCCCAAATTTGCAAATCTTTCTATAGATTCAACTGGCGTAGTCTATTCTACTTTTAAGTGGATTAATGTAATTTTAAAGGCCTAAGTAGGAACATAAGTCAATATCTGATTAAATGTATTAATATATTAAAATATCATATACATCCTTTTTATGACCCATTTGATAAAAGGGAAAATAGCTATTGCTCTTGGCATATAGTAAGACTATACTTCTTTGTTTAAAAACTGAAGAAATTATGCATGCAAATTCGAACTGGCATTTTCTCAAAGCTGTCAATTTGATATTTTGTGCTTAGAAAGCTTATTACATTTTAAGTGAAAAATCAAGAGATAGAAGGTTTGGTTTCTACACCAGATTGCAAAACATAAGCTCAAATGAAAGATCAAGTTTATCCATGAACGGAGCACTGGATGAAACTGGCCTTCTGTGTAAATTTTACTTGGACCAAGAAGTGTTCGTAGGATGTAAACATAAAACCAAGTTTAACCTTTAAATCTTCTCACTGGTGATAGTCCTTCTTCTGAACTTGGATTAGAATGCAGGCAATCCTGTGACTTTGCTGGATGTTCTTAGATTACAAAAAATTCTATAGTCATTTCAAATTACAAACACAACCTTAACTCAAAAAGCAAAACTGTCCAGTTGATGGAAAGCGAACTATTCTTCCCTCCTCATCCTTGAACCTCCCATTTCTCTGAAGGTTGAACTTCTCAGTAGGAGAAGAGGGAGGACCATGTGCTCTTCTCCCTACCTTCGTCTTCCACCCCTTGTCCACATCAGCTTAACTAAAGTGGCTGACTGTGTGAGGCCAGAGGCAGGGCAGAGGTAAGAGGGAAGAGGGGCAGGAAAGTTTTTACTGGACTGGCACTGTCATGAGCTGCTGACCTTGCACTCTTACCTTGCTCTTGTGGGCATGGTGGTGGGTTCTCCCGAGGTGACAGGCTATCCTGATGATGGCCTCTGAAATTTGGTAGTCTAAGCCACCAGTCTCGCTCACTCTGTCCCATCCTCCCTCAGGTGCTCCTTTTGAGTAGGATTTAAGGTGGCTCCAGTCTGGCTCTTTTCAGCAGGGGCCCCACCTGGGTTCCTAGGTCCCTGCCCTCCATGGTGGTGCTGTTAGCTCCCAGTGCAGTCCAGTTTCTCTCTATCTGCCTTATTGAGCACTGTGCTTAGATTTCTTGGTCAGGTGTCATATCCCAGTCATTTTGTTCCTAAACTCCGGGAGACATAAATCAAGCTCTTTAGGTGGTTGGGTTGAAGACCTTGTTTATTGACTGGAGTGACTGACCGTCCTGATTGTAGCACTGAAAGTCCTGCATCCCAGGAAACCCCCCTGTCCTGGGCAAGCTGGGACAGTTGAAGTCTCATTCTTGACCTGAGGTAAAAGTAGGAACACTTTATAACCTCACCGTTTGCATAGCATGATATGGTTTGGCTCTGTGTCCCCACCCAAATCTCATCTTGAATTGTAACTCCCACAATTATCACATGTCTTGGTAGGAACCTGGTGGGAGGTGATTGACTTATGGAGGTGGGTCTTTCCTGTGCTGTTCTGGTGATAGTGAATAGGTCTCATGAGATCTGATGGTTTGATAAGGGGAAATCTGTTTTGCTTGGGTCTTATCCTCTCTTTGCCTGCTGCCATTCATGTAAGACGTGACTTGCTCCTCCTTGCCTTCTGCTATGACTGTGAGGCTTCCCCAGCCACGTGGAACTGTAAGGCCAATCAAACCTCTTTCTTTTGTAAGTTGCCCAGTCTCAGGTATGTCTCCATCAGCAGCATGAAAACGGACTAATACTTAGCATAACTGTCCTCACAAAATCCTTCCTTAGTCTACACGCTCTTGACCCTTTTGCATTCTGATGGGGGCCAGGAAGAAGATGTCTAATCAGTTCTAGGACAACAGCTTTGAAATTTCTGCAGAATTTTTTTTTTCCTTTGAAATTCTGTTTTCTGATGTCTATCATGCGTTGGTGCCTTGGTTGAAACTTGTTGCCTAACATCTTATTACTCATGAGACCCAGGTGATATTAGCCAGGAGCGGGATGCAATTTTGAATGAGGGGGAGATTGATCTTCTAGTTACCTTTAATGAGGGTTCACTGTCCAAGCCCCAGTCAAGGTCTCTAGCCTAGCACCATGGGAGGAAGATCCCTGAGGGAGGATTACTCCAAGAGGTTCCAATCCCAGGATTTTAGGATTCAACTTCTGGTCCACTCCCCATCCCAAAGTCCACCATTAGCACCATCCTCCCACCGCAGTGATCCTGATTGAGCTACCGGTCCATTTGGAGATCTAAACATTTCTTGGGCAGGTAAGAACACAATGAAATAGCTCAGAGTGTATTCTATGTACTTAAATTATCTACTCAATGAGCCACACGCTTGGATAATCAAAGATGACTGTTCAAGTACTGATAATAATAATGCTTACAGAGGCTAGGATTGTTATGTGCTTTTCTAAGGACTTTACACAGTGTGTTGATTTTCACAACAATTTCAGATGCTAAGTTCTAGTATCATTCTTTTTTTTTTTTTTTTTTTTGAGACGGAATTTTGCTCTTGTTGCTCAGCCTAGAGTGCAATGGTGTGATCTTGGCTCACCACAACCTCCATCTCCTGGGTTCAAGCGATTCTCCTGCCTCAGCCTCCTGAGTAGCTGGGATTACAGGCATGTGCCACCATGCCCGGCTAATTTTGTATTTTTGGTAGAGACGGGGTTTCTCCATGTTGATCAGGCTGGTCTTGAACTCGTGACGTTAGGTGATTCACCCGCCTCGGCCTCCCAAGGTGCTGGGATTACAAGCATGAGCCACCACACCCGGCCATATTATTCTCATTTTTAAGATGTGAATATGAGAAAATGGAGGCACAGAAAGATAAAGTAACTTGCCAAGGTCACATGGCTGGGAGTGCAGCCTGAGATTGAAGTTCTGAGAATCTGACTCTAGAGCCCACATTGTTAATCATTAAGTGGTCCTACCTCTACAAGACCCTGACTGCAGCAGTATTTGCAAGATAACCAGGTATGCTGACTATGACAGAGTAGGGACAGCATGGGGAAGTGGGGGTTCCGAGTTTTGTAGTCAGAGCTGGTTTTTGACCTTGGCTCTGCCACCTATTGGCTGTTTGACTTGGAACATGTCACAGCTGCCTCAGAGTTGTTTTTGTTTTTGTTTTTCAGACTGAGTTTCGCTCTGTTGCCCAGGCTGAAGTGCAGTGGTGTGATCTCTGCCCACTGCAACCTCCGCCTCCTGGGTTCAAGTGATTCTCTTGCCTCAGCCTCCCAAGTAGCTGGGATTACAGGTGCCCACGACCACACCCAGCTAATTTTTGTTTTTTTTTAGTAGAGACAGGGTTTCATCACGTTGACCAGGCTGGTCTTGAACTCCTGACCTCAGGTGATCTGCCCGCCTCGGCCTCTCAAAGTGCTGGGATTATAGGCGTGAGCCACCGCACCCAGCCGGGTTGTGAGTTTTAATAATGTACACAGGGTACCTAGCAGAGGGTCTGGAACACAGTACATGCCAGGAGATACATTGTCCTCCTTCCCTCTTTTCACTGCCCCTGAAACAACAATTTTGAAGTGAACCTATGATCTGGAATCAAACAGATTTTTTAAGATCCCTGTACGGCTCATGCTAGAGATTGTTCAAGAGGTGGACCTACCTAAGGCACGTGGACAAGTCAAAAATGGCAATATTTTAACAAGGAAACTTCATTCCAAAGGGAACCACATGAACCGCAAAAAGCATTTGTGAAACTAAAATTATTTTGCTTTTGTAGGACAACCTGGCTCTCTAGGAGGGGTAAATCTTGTTTCTGGAAAGATTAAAAAACCTAAGGTGTTCGTGACCGAGGGAAATGATGTGGCTCTTACTGGGGTATGTGTGTTCTTCATCAGGACTGACCCTTCCAAAGCCATCACCCCTGACAACATCCACCAGGTAAGGGGCAAGAGCCATTGTTTACTCTGAATTACCAAAAAACACACAACTTGCACACAAATATTCCTCTGGTGGAGACAGTCATTGTATTCACTACAGTATCTAAAACTACTTTCAGAGAAGTATTTTTTAAAAATTTAAAGAAAGAAATTAAGAGGACATTCCCTTTAAATCTTTTGAGTAAGAGGACTTAATATTCAATTTATTAACAGAAATTGATATAACCTTCTGGGTGTGTGTATAACAGTGAGGGCTTTCTTTTTCTAAAGAATTCCCCATGCATAATTTACTTAATGGCAAATTTTATACATTTAAGATAAGATTTCTGAAAGTGGATATATAACTTTATTTTTTTGTGCAAAGTAAAATGCATCTGTACAAGTTTTCCCCTTCCCTCTGACAGGTGCACTATCTTCTTGGAGCAAATAAACTGGTAAACATCTGGTATTCTATTTATTTCATGCTTTTATTTTGATGATTACAATTTAGAATAGTGTAAAGCTTATTTCTTAACCAGGTTGTCAAACTGATTTTTTTTTTTTTTTTTTGAGACAGGGTCTTGTTCTGTCACCCAGGTTGGAGTGCAGTGGCGCCATCTTGGCTCACTGCAGCCTCTGCCTCCTGGATTCAAGTGATTCTCCTGCCTCAGCCTCCTGAGTAGCTGGGATTACAGGTGCCTGCCACCACACCAGGCTAATTTTTGTATGTTTAGTAGAGATGGGGTTTCACCATGTTGCCCAGGCTGGTCTCGAACACCTGACCTCAAGTGATCCCCCCACCTCAGCCTCCCAAAGTGCTGGGATTATAGGTGTGAGCCACCACACCTGGCACAAACTAATAATTTACTGGGTATTTGGTAAAGTGACAACATTTAAGAAATGACTTAGTAGTTGTGTTGCATTTGAGGATGATTTTTACAATAAAAGATCTCCTGCTTGTTTTCCAGGAGGTGAGTTTTAACATGTTAGATGCGGCAGATGGAGGCCTGCTCAACAGTGTGAGACGTTTGCTGTCGGACATCTTCATTCCTGCTCTCAGAGCCACGAGCCATGGCTGGGGCGAGCTCGAGGGACTTCAGGACGCAGCTAACATTCGCCAGGAGTTCTTGAGCTCCCTGGAAGGCTTTGTGAACGTCCTGTCGGGTGCACAGGAGAGTCTGAAGGAGAAGGTGAGGACGAATAAGCTGTTCCTTTAAAAATGATCAGGTGGTCAACAAGCACAGTACATAAGTGTGTAATGCTTCTCTTAGATGGTCTTAATTCCTCTATGTTTCAGTTCTTCAAAAATTTTTGTAGGCAATTTTATTGCTCCTTCAAGATGTGGTGGTGATTAGATTTAAATTTCTACAGTTTGTAATGATCAACACATTCAGGGGTTCCATAAAAACGTTGGCAGTGTTGTAGGGCTTTACTCAGTCAGTCAGATGAGTGACTCCAAAGGCAAGAGTCAGAAATGCTTGTGGCACTGCTGTGCATCCTAGAATGAAAGGAATTTGGAACTGAAGTGTGTGTGTGGTGGGGGGGGGGTGTGTGGGCAGCAGATGGAGGTGGGAAGAGATCCTGAAGAAGCAGAAGAAGGAAAGAGGAATTGGTATGTTTGGAGAGAGCAAGTGTGATCCTGTGATTCAGCCAATGATCAAAAGGGCCTTTAAGAATAATTTTGGCAAAGGTGACATTTAGTTTCTGTATGATTTGTGCTATTTATAATAAATCTGTGTGTGTGATTACTTGGGGCAGAGTTTGATGGATGTATGCTCGTGTGTGTGTGGGGGGGGGAGTGACAGAGAGATAAAGATAGAGCGAGAGAGAGAGAGAGAGAGAGACAGAGAGAGAGGGAGAGAGAGAGAAGATAAGGGAATAAGAGAGATGACAGAGCCCAGATCAGGAATGTAGGGGCAGGTAGGGAAATGGATCCTATGGTAATGATGACAGTGTGACACTCTGCCCTCCTCTCCCGGGAATGCTGATCCTGCTGGGATTGGGGAAGGGGCATTATGCTTTCCAAAGGATGTGGAATGGGGGAGTTAAGCAAATTTTATCCAGACAGACACAGGATGACTCCAGCTAACACCCGAATTATATTTGTGATTGACTGTGATGGAGGGCAGACCAAATTGCAGGTTGGACCAAATAAAATTGTTGGCATTCTACATGTTAAAAAAATTTTTTAATTTTATTATTATTATACTTTAAGTTTTAGGGTACATGTGCACAACGTGCAGGCTTGTTACATATGTATACATGAATAAAGCAAACATTTTTACTACTAAAAAAAATAAAATTGTTGGCATTCTATCTAAAAAAGCAGTGTTTTTTTTCATATGGGTCCACTTCGTATTGCAATAAAAGTATTACCAAAATGGGATGGGTCCCCAGGTGGGAGGAGGCATTCTTTCTGAGTGGGAGAGGGCAGTGGGCTTTGGGTTGAATTGTGAGGTTGTGTAGGATCACAGGGAAGTGTTGGAAGGTCCCGTCAGTCTGGGGGCAGCGTGGACAAAGGCATGTGGGAGTGGAGAGGAGGTATGTGCTACCTGGTGGGCTTTCCAGAGCGCTGTCAGAGTGCAGCAAAGTGGAAAACACAGGGCCCACGGTCTATGTGTTTTACAAAAGCATCATCTGATTATTTAATTTTCATTCTAATTAGGTGAACCTTCGAAAGTGTGACATACTTGAACTGAAAACCCTAAAGGAACCTACGGACTACTTGACTCTAGCAAATAACCCTGAGACTTTGGGAAAAATAGAGGATTGCATGAAAGTATGGATCAAGCAGACAGAACAGGTAATTTTGAGAAACCAAACATCAATTTCAGGTGCCACATTACTGCACTAGACAATGGAAGAAGGTGTATTAACATACGACATTCCATTTGTTAAGCGTTTTACTGTAAATCCTTGAGGAGGTGAGAGGTCCAATGTGGTTTTCCTTTACTGTCATGAATTAAGAAGAGGTAGTAAGAATTCTAAGAAACAAAAGAAAATGGCTGCATATACTTATATCACTCAAACGCTGCACTTTGCCAGTTTCTTTTCTCAATGTCTAATTTACTTTGGAGAGAACCCCTGTAGAAGCATGAGGAGTTTTCTAATTCAGTATGTCCTCCAAAAGGGAGCTTGAGACTTCACCTTAAACACAAATTCAGAAAAGTCCTCAATGAAGGAATGAAGGTGGACATTACATTAAAAAGTAAGCACAATTAAAATCCACTAGCCTGAGCCATGCAGTTTAACAAGGCCATGTTCCTCCAAGGTTATAGAGTAAATGAATAGCCAAGAAAAATTTCTGAGGTCATGGCCTTCAGAAGCTCATTACAGCTCATTAAATAGGTAGTTTTTGATTGCAGATTGGGTGACCGTAGTTAGCAACAGTATAGTGTATATTTCAAAGTGTTAGGTTGGTGCAAAAGTAATTGTGGTTTTTGCCATTACTTTCAATGGCTAATTACTTTTGCACCAATCTAATACCTAGAAGAGAGGACTTGAAATGTTACCCACACGTAGAAATGATAAGTACTCAAGGTGATGATACCCCAAATACTCTGACCTGGTCATGACACATTCTACATATATAACAAATACTCACATGTACCCCATAAATATGTAAAATAAGTATCAATAAAAGAAAAAAGTACGAATCAAAAATCTTTAAAAACCCCCCAAAATATAAACTATTTTCAAAAGAGGAAAGCATAAGTGGTTTTCAGTTAAAACAAGTCAAAGAAATTTTCGTTGAAGTTTTAAAAATGGATACATGCTAAGTGAGTAAAAGATTGTTATTGGAAGCAGGGAATACGCATATATCATGATCCAGATAGGATAATTGATTTCCTTATTTTTTTTTGCTTGTTTATAACTTTAGCATCTCCAGCCCCATGCAATGCCTCGTGTTTTTCCCCACGCATTTGCAGGTTCTTGCTGAAAACAATCAGCTGCGGAAGGAAGCGGATGACGTTGGGCCACGAGCGGAGCTGGAGCACTGGAAAAAAAGACTCTCCAAGTTTAACTACCTTTTGGAACAATTGAAAAGCCCGGATGTGAAGGCTGTGCTGGCAGTGCTTGCGGCGGCCAAGTCGAAACTGCTGAAGGTCGTCAGCCATTTCATTTTGCCTTGTGAAATGGGAATGAGAGTTCTCTATGCATATTTTCAAGGCATAGAGTGATTAGGAACAAAAAATGTTATTATACCTTGATGAAAAACATTTAAAATTACATACTTCCCTCACATCACTTTGGAGGCTGCGGAAATAGTCTTTGAATGAAAGGCAATTGTTAGCTGGTGTACATGTATGTATATGTGTTATTGGCATTGTATGTAATTAAGACAGAACATGATAGCGTGTTTATATATATATCTATGTTTTATGATTTCAGACCAGCTAGAAATAATAATAATGAAAACTCACCCTATCTGTATTTATTTTTTAGTCCTTGTATATTAGTTTCATATTGCAAAACAACCCCCAAACTTAGCAGCTTAAAACAGCCAATAGGCCAGGCGTGGTGGCTCACGCCTGTAATCCCAGCACTTTGGGATGCCGAGGCAGGTGGATCACAAGGTCAGGAGTTTGAGACCAGCCTGGCCAATATGGTGAAACCCCATCTCTTAAAAAGCACAAAAATTAGCTGGGGCATAGTGGTGTGTGCCTGTAGTCCCAGCTACTTGGGAGGCTGAGGCCGAAGAATCGCTTGAACCCAGGAGGTGGAGGTTTGCGGTGAGCCGAGGTCGTGCCACTGCACTCCAGCCTGGGTGACAGAGTGAGACTCTGCCAAAATAAAAAACAAAAAACAAAAACAGCCAATATTTCAATCTCACACTCTATGGGCCAGGAATCTGGGTGCAGCTTAGCTGGGTGCCTCTGACTCTGGGTATCTCATGAGGCTGCAGCTGTGATGTGGGTTCATCTTAGGGCTCAACTCGGGGAAGATCTGCTTCTGAGTTTACTCATCTGGTTGTTGCTGGATTCAGTTTCTTGCTGGCTGTTCGCTAGAGGCTTCCTTCAGTTCCTTCCCACATGGGCCTCTCTGTAGAGCAGCTTAGAACATAGCAGCTGGCTTCCCTTAAAGGGAGCAAGTGAGGGAGGGCAAGAGAGCCCCCAACCTAGAAGCCACAGTCTTTATGTAAATTAATTCTGGAAGTGACATCCCATCACTTTAGCCATATTCTCCTTATTAGAAGCAAGTCACTAGATTCAGCCCATGATCAAGGAGAAGGGATGAATACAAGAGCTTGAGTACAGGGAGTCTGTGGTCACTGGGGACTGTCATAGAGGCTGCCTAACTCACCTGGCACTGGTGCTGGAAAGACTGTTTGTTAACTATTTGCATGGGTGTTATTAGCTATTTGCATGTTTTGATACGTAATAATTTGTTGCAATAAACGTGCTATAGATTTACCTTAATATTATTCCTCAAAGAAATAGCAGAGGTGAGCCTTGCAATACAGTTCAGAAATACTATCAGTCAGACTTCCATGAAGTCAATGGAATGTACTGACGTGCTAAATAATTTCCTTTTACTTCTCTCACTTTTAGATTATCTTTCCATTTCTAAGTTCCTAGCTCATAGCACAGTACTGGCATACAGTTGGCAGATAATAAACAATTACTACATTAATGGATAAATATATAGGGATATAGGAAGGGAGTTCAGGTTAGAATAGAGGAAAGGTAGAAAATATGGAAATGTGGTATCAAATGGGTCTGCTAACCAGTGCAGGGGAAAAGGTGTGAGTTTAAAGGGCGGTGCTGCCCTCCTGGTGTTCTGTGATAGTCATGGCATAGATTTTATATGAGAAGCCCTGGAAGATATGCTTTAAAACATTTAATCAAAAATTTTAAATTGCTTTCCAGCATAGCAATATCTCTTGCCCCTCTGGATTCAGTTTTCTGTAAGATGGACAGAAAGTCTCGCCTAATGGACTTGTGGTGACTCTTAGCAGTGGTTATGTTGGAAGTTCCTCTATTAATAATTACATTAAAATTGCTTTTCCCTATTGTGCTTAGACTTGGCGGGAGATGGATATTCGAATCACTGATGCAACTAATGAAGCGAAGGACAATGTGAAATACTTGTATACACTTGAAAAATGTTGTGACCCTTTGTACAGCAGTGATCCCGTGAGTTAAGGATTTCTACTCTTTCAGTCTATAGATAACCCTTTTTGCACTAGCTGAATTGAATATTGAATTTTGTTTCATCAATATTACAGTTCATTGGAAAGGTCTTAGAAACTTTATTTTCAAGAAAATTACATATATATAGGTATATACATGCATACGCACAGGTATCTGTATTTCTGTATCTATTTCTCTAAGCAGTCTATCTCCTATCTATTGAAGATGTATATGAGATGTTATATTTTAAAACATTTATTGCATGTTACATTTTCCATTAAATATTGCAAAGGACATTCTGAACTATATACCCCAAAGAACTGTGGGAAAAGCCATTAATTAGCTGGTGATTTTTTTTTAATCTTTTAGCTTTAGGAAGTGCCTGCTTTTACTTATTACAACATTAACTGTTATTAACAGTTTATCCTTAATAATAGTTAACAGTTAACTTGCTGTTGCTTGTCCTTAACAGTGGGTCAATGTTTCTTCCACTGAAATTAAATTTGATTAACCATATATGACTAATAAAATTCATATTAAATATATTATTTTCATGTAAAGCATTAAATAGTATTTTTAAATCTTTAATAGAAAGCTCTTAAACTTTATTTTAATGCAGATGGAATGGTTAGTCTATTAGAATTTTGCTGAATTTGATGATTTTTTTCTGAAAACTTTGATGATATCTTTCAGCTATCCATGATGGATGCTATTCCTACACTTATAAATGCAATTAAAATGATCTATAGTATCTCTCATTACTATAATACCTCTGAGAAGATCACATCTCTGTTTGTGAAGGTAAGTGCATGATGTAGAGTCCATGTTCATTTGTATTTCTTTGCCAGTGATGAATTTTTTGATAATTAAAAATTACCACATTGGCTCAGTTCAATATGTATGTATCTTAAAATTTTAAAAAGGCTTAGGCTATCAATAGAGATAGAATTAAATTTATGTCAGAGGCTGATTCTAGCAAATCATAAAGCATTATTTCCCAAAGTAATTATTATAATAAATATTTTATTATTTATATAATACAAATGAAAAAAGATTGCTCTTGGAATTTCTTTCCTATGTGGTTTAGCACATCATGTATTCCTACTGGGTAAATTTTAATTAAGAAAAGCTATATTTAACTGGCTATCTCCTGTTTCATATTTCATATGCCACTGTTCCAAATTTATTTGATGCCACAGTTGTTTACTTGGTGTTATTAGAACAGTAATCATGGTAATAAAAGCCACTTGCAATGTTCTAGTAATCTATAAAGCAATTATAATGATTCTGCCAAAAAACATAACGATGCTTAAACCTTATGTCCTAACTCATAAGTGTTTATAGTAAGCACTGTTGCTATTCTCATTTTGAACTGTCTCTAAGAAGTAAATGACTTTTTCATTATCAAAGCAAAAATCTTAAGTGTTATATTAAAATAGAAGAATTTTTGACGAATCAAGACTCGTGTTCTGAATACTAACGCAGTAGGAAGCACAATTCTTCCTGGGAATAAAGACATCCAGCCTTAAGAGCTCAATGGGAAACGTTTTCCTTCTGTCATGTAGGTAGTTCAGGTAGACAGGAGGGATGGCTGCAAGATTCCCTCCCAACTTCCTTATACGTTAAAATTATATGTTAGGGTTGCGAGAGTATTCCCTGGGTAAATGACACCCACAAGTAAATGTGTGTTATTAATTAAGATTTTATGCATATTATTTGCAAAACTTGATTTAGCATAAAATAAGGAAACCACCATTTATCTAATTGTAAAAAACCTTTCATTATGGAAATGTTGAATTAAGTACAAAAGGAGAGAGAATTGTACACTGGAATGCCATGTACATATCACCTAGATTCAGCAGATATCCACGCATGGCTGATCTTGTTTCACCTATACCCCCACCCCTTGCACTGTAAATCCTGGGCATCATATCTTTCCATGGATACAGCATAGTCATTTAATTTTCCTTATGCTTTATTCAAAAAATTAATACATTTCTGAGGATTTTTGTGAAGTTTGGAGAGATGAATAAAATGTTAGTGGTTTTGTACATTAGTTTTCCTTCTCTCTGCGGCCTTCTCCTTTTGACATTTCCATTGCTGATCATGGTCACATGAAAAGATCAGGATTGGCAGTACTTTACATGGTGCTAGTAAACTGTGAGTTAGATATTAGAGCAGGCTACCTAAGGAGATTTGGGGAAACTCATCAGTTTTTAGGGAAGGAAATGAATCCTTCCTTGGTTGGTGAAGACATTCATCCTGCATAGACAAGGTGGCCTAAATTGTCGATTTCCATGGTGCTTCTAACTCTGTGATTTCACAAATGATTTTGACAATATCAAAGGGTTATTGGTGGATTATAACTGTGATGGAAAAAAAAATAAACCCAAGCTCAAGTTAGAAGATTGTGAACTCTGAGAAGTAGAAGAGTTAAGGACCTTCTAGTCCAGTTTACAATCCATGGCTGTTTTATGTGCTTAACATCATTTTATTGGAAAATCCCAGGTGACAAATCAGATTATATCTGCATGTAAAGCCTATATTACCAATAATGGAACCGCTTCCATCTGGAACCAGCCACAGGATGTTGTTGAAGAAAAAATACTATCTGCGATTAAACTGAAACAGGTAATGGTCAGTTTAGTATTTAGATGTTCTATTCTTTTTATCTTATTTTTGTTGAGACCATCTTAAATCATTTTGTAATTATTATATCATTGGTTGATAAAAAGAACAGTGATTCTTAACTATGAAGAAAATGGAATGTTAATATACCTTCCCAGGAAATTTATTCACCTTTTTTTTACCCTCCTTGGGAGCCTACTATGTGCTGATATCACAGTTAAGTACTAGAGATACAAAGACAGCTAATACGAGGTAGTTTTCCTTAAGCATCTTAAAGATGAATGGAGAGAGAGTCATAGAAGGATGCTATTACCAAAACCGTGGGACCAAGATGGGAAAGCCACACCTTTGAGTTGCATCATGAGTAACCCGATTAGAATCTAGAATTGCTAGATTAGAGGAGGCAAAAAGATGATTTTCCAGGCTGATGAATGAGTACGTGCAAAGGCATGAAACTATGAAAAGGCTTACGATTCCATCCTAATTTTGCTGTCGCCTTCACTTAAGAAAATAAAGTTCATACCTTTCTTGTTCCCTTTGTTGTATATTTTTCTTTTGATTTTAAGGAATACCAGCTCTGCTTTCACAAGACAAAACAAAAGCTTAAACAAAATCCAAATGCGAAACAATTTGATTTTAGCGAGATGTATATTTTTGGAAAATTCGAAACTTTTCACCAACGCCTTGCCAAGATAATAGACATCTTTACAACCCTCAAGACGTATTCAGTCCTGCAAGATTCCACAATCGAAGGGCTGGAAGACATGGCCACTAAATACCAGGTATTGTACTTCAAAGCTATATTTTATAACATAATCCACAACTAAACTTCAATATTTTATGCAAATAACAGTGTTTAGAATGATTCAAATCATCAGTCTGTAAAGTAAAATATAAATAATCTCATGGCCTTTTAACAATAAAGAAATTAGATTTGTTTGAGAATTGTGTAATGGTGCTAATATGTTCTTTTCAGGTGTGTGGTTATAAGAATGACTTTCCAATAGTCTAAAATTAATCACCATTAAAAAAGCATTTTCATTAGTAGCACAAGAAAAATGTTTAAATGTAACTTATTGTTTTATTTATTCTTGCAAGAAATATTTAATGAAGAGTATACTGTGTCAGGCACTAGTTGACACCAGGTACTGTGTGGCACTCAATTATCTCTGCATTTAAGCATTTTATTTGGACCCATATTAAAAAATATAAAGGACCTGATTTTATTCTAGATGTGATTTCCCTAATTATTTTGATTTTTAACTGCTTTATCTTGTCATGGTATCTGTGTGACTAATTTTAGTTTTGAAAGGGGGCATAGTGACCTAATAACATTTTGAAGATTTTAGAAAAACAATTTACAAACAATTTGCTTGAATTCTTAATATGGACATAGTCAATTTTTTTCTTTTTTGGGGGACAGTGACACTAAATCTTAAATTTTTTTTGGTACTTGAATTTGAAAAGGATCATATAATTAACCACTACACACTAATTTTTGTACTCTAACAATTTAGCCCAATATAAGGAATCTTTTTCATTTCCTGAGTATACCAAGTTTTGGGAGAGATAAAGAAAACACCTTTATATAGCATGAAACATTTTAAGTTTACTGGCACATAGTAGATGTGCAATAAATATCTGTCAAGAAAATAATTAAGTAGATTGAGTTTGAGTAGTTGATGTAAAGGTCACGATTAATCATTTCCTTTATTTAACTTAATAATCTTAAGTGACCATTAAATCCAGTCATAGAGCAGGATTTTCTCAAGTTCCCAAATCTTTAAAATTACTACATCAAAATGTAGTAGCTTCTCCATACTTCTTTTAGACAATTTATATAACACTATATATGTGTGTGTATATATGTATATAGTGTTATATAAAATGTCTAAAAGAAGTATGGAAAAGCTACATGTGTATGTATATATGTGTATATATACATACACACACACGCTTTTGATTCTTCTGATTTTAAGGGATATCAGCACTGTAAATCCTAGACATTGTATCATTCTATGCATATATATAGTGTGTGTGTGTATATATTTTATATAACATTCCATGCATACACACACGTTATATAAAAAAGTATATATATATATACATACACACACAATTTCTAAATAGAACTAATTTTGTAGTTATGCAGCATGAAAAAGTAGGTTGTTTTATCTAGTAAACTTGATTCAAGAAGTTATGCTGTTTATACACTTTTGTCTATTGAGAGATTTGATGTTTAAATGGAAGTGACTTTGAAGAGGAGATTGTAGAAGAAGGAGGCCCAATATTCTTCATAAAAATTATATGCTTCTGTCAACAGTGTGGGCACCTGAGTTTGAGAATGGCTTAGTACCTGGTTAAGAAGAATCGCAGAGCATTATAGCTCATTATTCAAAGCAAACAAAGCTTCTGATAATAGTATTTTCAAGGAGATAAACTTCCTAGTTTGTACTTTCCTAGTCACAGGCTGCAGCTTTGCAGGGCAGTAGGAAACAATTAATTTTAGAAAGGTTTTAAGTGGTGGATTCTGGTCTGACATTTTTAAGATGTTTGAGGCTTGGAAGGTAGTAACTCATCTGTAGATATAACATCATTTATTTTCTTCCTATATTGTTTGTGTTCTGTGAAAGCCTTATTTATTTTCTGAGAAGATTTAAACTATTCAACACAGAATATTTTAGTAAATTCTACTCTGGGCTTTAAAAATTATTTCAGATATGATTAACAATAAAATTAGAGTGGAAAAAATCTTTCCCAATTTTCAGGTGTGGTTTTTATTTCATTTTTTCAAAAATACATAAAACATCATGAAAATACTTTCCAAGTGATTTCTTTGAATGCAGTAGGGCAACCTTATACTGCCTGTAAAATAATAAGCACAAAACAATGTGAGTAAAAAAATAAGGCTTCCTTTAAACTTATTTTTTCTGGCAATTATTGTGTAGGCTCTACATTTAGGGGTCATATTTAGTTAGGTAATATAAGAATATTGAAATATTATCTAATTTATCTCATAATGTTTCAGGGCATTGTGGCAACCATAAAGAAAAAGGAATACAATTTCCTAGACCAGCGGAAAATGGATTTTGACCAAGATTACGAAGAGTTTTGCAAGCAGACTAATGACCTTCATGTAGGTTGTATAATAAAATTCCTGTTGACAGTCGTGTGTTTATTTTTTCCTTTCTGTATAATGCCATTAATCATTACCCATTCAGAAGGCAGAGGTATCTTCATCATGGAGGTGACCGATAGCAACCTCAGCCTGTGTTTCGTGATTTCAGATTAATAATTGAAGGCTGTTTTTCATGGATTAAAGGGTCATAAATATAGCTTTGGCTAATGATGTGTATCAGACTTCCACATGTCTTCCATTGACGTTCTTAGAAAGTTAACTTTCATCTTCTGTTGAACATTGCGGCATGATTGGAATGTAGACTCTTATTTCCATTTGTCACTGTGTAGCAATGATTATGACCAGAGGTAGCTCAGGCAAATGGTCAGCAATGTCTGGCAGATTCCAAGGCAGGGCTGCCACTGGCCTTAGAAACGGTGGCGCCAGGACTGACTCAGCACTTGGACCCCGCTTGGTCTTGCAACCCCTTTCTCTTCCTTCTTTCACCTGCTCACTGCAGACCAGCCATCTTGCCTTGCAGCTCACATGAGCAGTTTATGCCATTAGCAGCTTCTGAGACTGTTTCACAGGACCAGGCCAGCTCCAGATTCCCAAGGAAGGGGTTGGGCTAGCCAGTTCTGGTGAGGTGCCTAGTACTGGGCCTCTCAACTGTGAGATCCTGTGGTGGACACAGGCGGGATGGGATCCACTGGGTCATTGGGAATGTTTATTATCAGGAAAGGGGAGTCAGGGTGGGTAAGATGGGAAGACACCCAACAGGTATCTACCATAATGAATATGCGGACATTTTCTCATCCCGGTGAGGTGCAAATGTCTATCTTTCTGACTATAAGAGGAAAATAGCCACTCTATTTCTTCTTCCCCAGGGTTTTTGATTTGCATTAAATTTGTGCACTTCAAAGTAAAAGGAGCTCTGAGACACCTTGGGAGGAGCGAGTTCAGTGTTAGAATGAGTCGTAACAAAGCTAGCTAATTCTATGTGCCAGGCACTGTTCTAAGCACTTTGTATGTGCTAATTCATTTAATAATCATAATAATCCTATAAAGTGGGTGCTCTTGTTACTCTCATTTTGCAGAGGAGGAAACTGGGAAACTTCACTGTGAGGGGAAGTGGCTTGCCTAAAGTCACAGGCATAACAAGGGGTGGAGTTGGGGTGAAAGCCAGGCAGTCTGGCTTTAGAATTCAACTTTTTTAACCATTGTGGCATGCAGCAGCCTTCATTTGATGGGAAGAGAGAGTACCTATAATAATTTAAGCAATGAATTCTTTTGGGGGCAGATTCAGACATAAGGACAGTGAATGTTGGTCTCTTTTTGTTGGAAATTGATGAGTAATGGCAGATTCTGATGTTCACCTGTGTTTCCTCAGCAGTGTCTGACCACATGGTACTTCTGTAGCTTATATGTGGAATATAGATGGTGAGCACCTCAAATGGCAGGGATCATGTTTTATTCCCATATGTTAATAAGAAGATGTAGATTTATTGCAATGAAACAAACGTTTGCTATACAGCAATTATGTATTAGACTTCTATGCTGTAGGTTATGAATACAGAAATAAATCAAGTAGATATGCCCTCGCAGCTCATAGTCAGATAGGAGGCAGATGGTGAAATGATGAAAATATAAGCACATACATTAGAACAGAGTAATGAATTTAGCATTTAAAAAAGGGCAAATGGGGTTAAAATGGCTACTTATGAAAGAATACTACTCTGATACTATATGAAAAAGTGAGGATTCAAAAATAAAGAGACATAGCTCAAGGCCTACAAAAACGTATAGGGAGATCAGGCCTGCAAAGCATTACGTAGAATCTCATCATGTGAACCTAGGAAAAGATAATCTGATACTTCTGCTTGGCTGGGGTTAGGAAAGGCTTCAGAGAGGAGGCTGTGGTTGATGCTAGAAAGATGTTTGTGTGGTTATATTTTTCATGGTTTCAATTACTCAGGGTCAACTGTGGTCTGAAAATAGGTGAGTATAGTACAATAAAATATTTTGAGAGAGGGGCCACATTCACATAACTTTTATTACAGTATATTGTTTAAAATTGTGCTATTTTATTATTATTGCTGCTCATCTCTTACTCTGCCTATTTTGTAAATTAAACATTATTATGTTTGTATGTATGTACAGGCAAAAACATAGTATATATAAGGTTTGGTTTCAGTCACCCACTGGGGATTTTGGAACATATTCCTGAGGATAAGAGGGTACTACTGTATTAGTTCCCATTCTACTCAGCCTTCTTAAAAGAAATTCAACACTATTATCCATCTTGTCTTCCATGTCAGAAATTGTTCACTTCTGTCTTTGGTTTGCCAATGAGTTTTTCTTTGACTTACACTTCTTTATTCCTTTGTCCATTCTCTTTCTCTTAACTAATTGTTCTGCAGTCTCTCCTTTAAATACTCACCCACTCATGAATTCAGCCCTCATCTTTATAAAACTGGGGCAAAAATACCTTCCCACGACTCTGAATGGAGTAAGGGCGGTGATGCGTCCAGGAGTCTTGGAGAGACTCAGCAACAGTGGAATCTCAAGTGAAAGTCTTCATGAGTGATTTGGATCAGGGTGGTGTCAAAGGGATCAGAGCCTGGAATCCTCTCCAGATTTAGGGTTCGTGCTGGTACTAACAGGTCAAAGAGGGCAGCATGTTGGAACCAAGTGGGCTGTTGGAAGTCTAGAAGCATGCTGATCCCAGCAGATGGAGAAGGCACTACTTAGTAAAGGATGGGTGTTGAGATGGCAAGCTGAGTTAAAGGAAAACTGAGTAGGAGCTGAGACCCCAAAACTAATGTGAAGACGAGTATGAAGATTCCACAACCCAGACCCCACAAACTGTAAGGATGGACCAAGGCTCAGAACAAGAAAATTAAGTCTAGGTCTTACATGTTGACAGAGTTCAGCCCAGGCCTTTGGGAAGCCATAGGGTAGAAAGGCAAGGAAAACCAGGTAAAAGTGTTAGGGCTCAGTAGAGATTTGCTGGTGTCTGAAGGAGAGGGAGGCAGTGGAAGGGTTATAAATGCTCTAGTTTTGCATAATTTATACATAGAGATTTTTTATGTAGTGAAAAAATGTAGATGTTTATTTAGGTAGGCTAATTGTACTGTTTTTTAATGCAGGAACATTTTTTCATCCTAGGATGTGGACTTAGCAGAAGAAATGATGTCACTTAAAAAATACATATACTTCCAGTAGAAGTAGCTGAAACTATTGAGGGCAAGGAAGTATTGTAATAGGCTTCCAGCTCCTTCAGTTTTGGAGCTTTGCTGGATCAGGCAGGTTTGCAGCTTACCCATCCCCCACCCTGCCAATAGCTCCATCTCCTCCACAGGTAGTATCTCCTGTGGTGGTCTGGATATTGCCAACTGGTTTTCTTACCATATTACTTCTGACCTAACATTATCTGAAATCAAACCCATTTAGGTACTAATCTTATCGCATATCAAACTAGTCTCCTCATTTTTTTTTTTAAATGTTACAAATATTTATTAATATTTTAAAATTTTGCTGGCGAGAGTGGTAAGATGTACCAAAGAGCATGAAACAAAGCCTTTATTACTTTGCTTTTAATTACTAGGCACAGAACAAGTACTAACTCAGTATTCAAATTAAACATGTGCTATTGAAATGGAAGCTTCTTTTTTTTTTTTTTTTAATTATACTTTAAGTTTTAGGGTACATGTGCACATTGTGCAGGTTAGTTACATATGTATACATGTGCCATGCTGGTGCGCTGCACCCACTAACTCATCATCTAGCCTTAGGTATATCTCCCAATGCTATCCCTCCCCCCTGCCCCCACCCCACCACAGTCCCCAGAGTGTGATATTCCCCTTCATGTGTCCATGTGATCTCATCGTTCAATTCCCACCTATGAGTGAGAATATGCGGTGTTTGGTTTTTCGTTCTTGCGATAGTTTACTGAGAATGATGATTTCCAATTTCACCCATGTCCCTACAAAGGACATGGACTCATCATTTTTTATGGCTGCATAGTATTCCATGGTGTATATGTGCCACAATTTCTTAATCCAGTCTATCATTGTTGGACATTTGGGTTGGTTCCAAGTCTTTGCTATTGTGAATAATGCCGCAATCAACATATGTGTGCATGTGTCTTTATAGCAGCATGATTTATAGTCATTTGGGTATATACCCAGTAATGGGATGGCTGGGTCAAATGGTATTTCTAGTTCTAGATCCCTGAGGAATCGCCACACTGACTTCCACAATGGTTGAACTAGTTTACAGTCCCACCAACAGTGTAAAAGTGTTCCTATTTCTCCACATCCTCTCCAGCACCTGTTGTTTCCTGACTTTTTAATGATTGCCATTCTAACTGGTGTGAGATGATATCTCATAGTGGTTTTGATTTGCATTTCTCTGATGGCCAGTGATGATGAGCATTTTTTCATGTGTTTTTTGGCTGCATAAATGTCTTCTTTTGAGAAGTGTCTGTTCATGTCCTTTGCCCACTTTTTGATGGGGTTGTTTGTTTTTTTCTTGTAAATTTGTTTGAGTTCATTGTAGATTCTGGATATTAGCCCTTTGTCAGATGAGTAGGTTGCGAAAATTTTCTCCCATGTTGTAGGTTGCCTGTTCACTCTGATGGTAGTTTCTTTTGCTGTGCAGAAGCTCTTTAGTTTAATTAGATCCCATTTGTCAATTTTGGCTTTTGTTGCCATTGCTTTTGGTGTTTTGGACATGGAGTCCTTGCCCATGCCTATGTCCTGAATGGTAATGCTTAGGTTTTCTTCTAGGGTTTTTATGGTTTTAGGTCTAACGTTTAAATCTTTAATCCATCTTGAATTGATTTTTGTATAAGGTGTAAGGAAGGGATCCAGTTTCAGCTTTCTACATATGGCTAGCCAGTTTTCCCAGCACCATTTATTAAATAGGGAATCCTTTCCCCATTGCTTGTTTTTCTCAGGTTTGTCAAAGATCAGATAGTTGTAGGTATGCAGCGTTATTTCTGAGGGCTCTGTTCTGTTCCATTGATCTATATCTCTGTTTTGGTACCAGTACCATGCTGTTTTGGTTACTATAGCCTTGTAGTATAGTTTGAAGTCAGGTAGTGTGATGCCTCCAGATTTGTTCTTTTGGCTTAGGATTGACTTGGCGATGCGGGCTCTTTTTTGGTTCCATATGAACTTTAAAGTAGTTTCTTCCAATTCTGTGAAGAAAGTCAGTGGTAGCTTGATGGGGATGGCATTGAATCTGTAAATTACCTTGGGCAGTATGGCCATTTTCACGATATTGATTCTTCCTACCCATGAGCATGGAATGTTCTTCCATTTGTTTGTATCCTCTTTTATTTCCTTGAGCAGTGGTTTGTAGTTCTCCTTGAAGAGGTCCTTCACATCCCTTTTAAGTTGGATTCCTAGGTATTTTATTCTCTTTGAAGCAATTGTGAATGGGAGTTCACTCATGATTTGGCTCTCTGTTTGTCTGTTGTTGGTGTATAAGAATGCTTGTGATTTTTGTACATTGATTTTGTATCCTGAGACTTTGCTGAAGTTGCTTATCAGCTTAAGGAGATTTTGGGCTGAGACGATGGGGTTTTCTAGATAAACAATCATGTCGTCTGCAAACAGGGACAATTTGACTTCCTCTTTTCCTAATTGAATACCCTTTATTTCCTTCTCCTGCCTGATTGCCCTGGCCAGAACTTCCAACACTATGTTGAATAGGAGCGGTGAGAGAGGGCATCCCTGTCTTGTGCCAGTTTTCAAAGGGAATGCTTCCAGTGTTTGCCCATTCAGTATGATATTGGCTGTGGGTTTGTCATAGATAGCTCTTATTATTTTGAAATATGTCCCATCAATACCTAATTTACTGAGAGTTTTTAGCATGAAGGGTTGTTGAATTTTGTCAAAGGCTTTTTCTGCATCTATTGAGATAATCATGTGGTTTTTGTCTTTGGCTCTGTTTATATGCTGGATTACATTTATTGATTTGCGTATGTTGAACCAGCCTTGCATCCCAGGGATGAAGCCCACTTGATCATGGTGGATAAGCTTTTTGATGTGCTGCTGGATTCGGTTTGCCAGTATTTTATTGAGGATTTTTGCATCAATGTTCATCAAGGATATTGGTCTAAAATTCTCTTTTTTGGTTGTGTTTCTGCCCAGCTTTGGTATCAGAATGATGCTGGCCTCATAAAATGAGTTAGGGAGGATTCCCTCTTTTTCTATTGATTGGAATAGTTTCAGAAGGAATGGTACCAGTTCCTCCTTGTACCTCTGGTAGAATTCGGCTGTGAATCCATCTGGTCCTGGACTCTTTTTGGTTTGTAAACTATTGATTATTGCCACAATTTCAGCTCCTGTTATTGGTCTATTCAGAGATTCAACTTCTTCCTGGTTTAGTCTTGGGAGAGTGTATGTGTCGAGGAATGTATCCATTTCTTCTAGATTTTCTAGTTTATTTGCATAGAGGTATTTGTAGTATCCTCTGATGGTAGTTTGTATTTCTGTGGGATCAGTGGTGATATCCCCTTTATCATTTTTTATTGTGTCTATTTGATTCTTCTCTCTTTTTTTCTTTTTTAGTCTTGCTAGCGGTCTATCAATTTTGTTGATCCTTTCAAAAAACCAGCTCCTGGATTCATTGATTTTTTTGAAGGGTTTTTTGTGTCTCTATTTCCTTCAGTTCTGCTCTGATTTTAGTTATTTCTTGCCTTCTGCTAGCTTTTGAATGTATTTGCTCTTGCTTTTCTAGTTCTTTTAATTGTGATGTTAGGGTGTCAATTTAGGATCTTTCCTGCTTTCTCTTGTGGGCATTTAGTGCTATAAATTTCCCTCTACACACTGCTTTGAATGCGTCCCAGAGATTCTGGTATGTTGTGTCTTTGTTCTCGTTGGTTTCAAAGAACATCTTTATTTCTGCCTTCATTTCGTTACGTACCCAGTAGTCATTCAGGAGCAGGTTGTTCAGTTTCCATGTAGTTGAGCAGCTTTGAGTGAGATTCTTAATCCTGAGTTCTAGTTTGATTGCACTATGGTCTGAGAGATAGTTTGTTATAATTTCTGTTCTTTTACATTTGCTGAGGAGAGCTTTACTTCCAACTATGTGGTCAATTTTGGAATAGGTGTGGTGTGGTGCTGAAAAAAATGTATATTCTGTTGATTTGGGGTGGAGAGTTCTGTAGATGTCTATTAGGTCCGCTTGGTGCAGAGCTGAGTTCAATTCCTGGGTATCCTTGTTGACTTTCTGTCTGGTTGATCTGTCTAATGTTGACAGTGGGGTGTTAAAGTCTCCCATTATTAATGTGTGGGAGTCTAAGTCTCTTTGTAGGTCACTCAGGACTTGCTTTATGAATCTGGGTGCTCCTGTATTGGGTGCATATATATTTAGGATGGTTAGCTCCTCTTGTTGAATTGATCCCTTTACCATTATGTAATGGCCTTCTTTGTCTCTTTTGATCTTTGTTGGTTTAAAGTCTGTTTTATCAGAGACTAGGATTGCAACCCCTGCCTTTTTTTGTTTTCCATTTGCTTGGTAGATCTTCCTCCATCCTTTTATTTTGAGCCTATGTGTGTCTCTGCACGCGAGATGGGTTTCCTGAATACAGCACACTGATGGGTCTTGACTCTTTATCCAACTTGCCAGTCTGTGTCTTTTAATTGGAGAATTTAGTCCATTTACATTTAAAGTTAATATTGTTATGTGTGAATTTGATCCTGTCATTATGATGTTAGCTGGTGATTTTGCTCGTTAGTTGATGCAGTTTCTTCCTAGTCTCGATGGTCTTTACATTTTGGCATGATTTTGCAGCGGCTGGTACCGGTTGTTCCTTTCCATGTTTAGCGCTTCCTTCAGGAGCTCTTTTAGGGCAGGCCTGGTTGTGACAAAATCTCTCAGCATTTGCTTGTCTGTAAAGTATTTTATTTCTCCTTCACTTATGAAGCTTAGTTTGGCTGGATATGAAATTCTGGGTTGAAAATTCTCACGCCTGTAATCCCAGCACTTTGGGAGGCCGAGGCGGGCGGATCACGAGGTCAGGAGATCGAGACCATCCTGGCTAACACGGTGAAACCCCGTCTCTACTAAAAATACAAAAAATTAGCCGGGCGTGATGGCGGGCGCCTGTAGTCCCAGCTACTCGGGAGGCTGAGGCAGGAGAATGGCGTGAACCCGGGAGGCGGAGCTTGCAGTGAGCCGAGATCGCGCCACTGCACTCCAGCCTGGGCGACAGAGCGAGACTCCGTCTCAAAAAAAAAAAAAAAAAAAAAAAAAAGAATGTTGAATATTGGCCCCCACTCTCTTCTGGCTTGTAGGGTTTCTGCCGAGAGATCCGCTGTTAGTCTGATGGGCTTCCCTTTGAGGGTAACCCGACCTTTCTCTCTGGCTGCCCTTAACATTTTTTCCTTCATTTCAACTTTGATGAATCTGACAATTATGTGTCTTGGAGTTGCTCTTCTCGAGGAGTATCTTTGTGGCGTTCTCTGTATTTCCTGAATCTGAACGTTGGCCTGCCTTGCTAGATTGGGGAAGTTCTCCTGGATAATATCCTGTAGAGTGTTTTCCAACTTGGTTCCATTCTCCGCATCACTTTCAGGTACACCAATCAGACGTAGATTTGGTCTTTTCACATAGTCCCATATTTCTTGGAGGTTTTGCTCATTTCTTTTTATTCTTTTTTCTCTAAACGTCCCTTCTTGTTTCATTTCATTCATTTCGTCTTCCATTGCTGATACCCTTTCTTCCATTTGATCGCATCAGCTCCTGAGGCTTCTGCATTCTTCACGTAGTTCTCGAGCCTTGGTTTTCAGCTCCATCAGCTCCTTTAAGCACTTCTCTATATTGGTTATTCTAGTTATACATTCTTCTAAATTTTTTTCAAAGTTTTCAACTTCTTTGCCTTTGGTTTGAATGTCCTCCCGTAGCTCAGAGTAATTTGATCGTCTGAAGCCTTCTTCTCTCAGCTCGTCAAAGTCATTCTCCATCCAGCTTTGTTCCGTTGCTGGTGAGGAACTGCGTTCCTTTGGAGGAGGAGAGGCACTCTGCGTTTTAGAGTTTCCAGTTTTTCTGTTCTGTTTTTTCCCCATCTTTGTGGTTTTATCTACTTTTGGTCTTTGATGATGGTGATGTACAGATGGGTTTTCGGTGTGGATGTCCTTTCTGTTTGTTAGTTTTCCTTCTAACAGACAGCACCCTCAGCTGTAGGTCTGTTGGAATACCCTGCCGTGTGAGGTGTCAGTGTGCCCCTCCTGGGGGGTGCCTCCCAGTTAGGCTGCTCGGGGGTCAGGGGTCAGGGACCCACTTGAGGAGGCAGTCTGCCCGTTCTCAGATCTCCAGCTGCGAGCTGGGAGAACCACTGCTCTCTTCAAAGCTGTCAGACAGGGACATTGAAGTCTGCAGAGGTTACTGCTGTCTTTTTGTTTGTCTGTGCCCTGCCCCCAGAGGTGGAGCCTACAGAGGCAGGCAGGCCTCCTTGAGCTGTGGTGGGCTCCACCCAGTTCGAGCTTCCAGGCTGCTTTGTTTACCTAATCAAGCCTGGGCAATGGCGGGCGCCCCTCCCCCAGCCTCGCTGCCGCCTTGCAGTTTGATCTGAGACTGCTGTGCTAGCAATCAGCGAGACTCTGTGGGCGTAGGACCCTCCGAGCCAGGTGTGGGATATAGTCTCGTGGTGCACCGTTTTTTAAGCTGGTCTGAAAAGCGCAGGATTCGGGTGGGAGTGACCCGATTTTCCAGGTGCATCCGTCACCCCTTTCTTTGACTCGGAAAGGGAACTCCCTGACCCCTTGCGCTTCCCAGGTGAGGCAATGCCTCGCCCTGCTTCGGCTCACGCACGGTGCGCGCACCCACTGGCCTGCGCCCACTGTCTGGCACTCCCTAGTGAGATGAACCCGGTACCTCAGATGGAAATGCAGAAATCACCCGTCTTCTGCGTCGCTCACGCTGGGAGCTGTAGACGGGAGCTGTTCCTATTCGGCCATCTTGGCTCCTCCGAAATAGTCTCCTCATTTTAATACTACATCAATTAATGTCTCTTCAAGTTTGCAAAGACTTAATTAAAACTTCTGACTGGTAAGTTGAAAAAAAGTTGTTCACTTTGTCTTGAAGCATGAAATATAAAATAAGGAAATAATTTTTCTATGTTTTATTTAACTGAATTTAGATTTTAATTATAGCTCTGCACTAAAGCTTAGGATGCCCAAAGAATAAATTGTGCTTAGTTTTTTGGTGCAGTTTTTTGGGGGGAGGGTCATAGTTACATAATAGTATAAGATGTGTGACGTTCTCAGGAGAACCCATAAAGACCATTTTGGAAAACATATTTGAGGGGTTCATGAAAAGGATTTTAAAAATCTTTGATATTTAAGTCATTCTTTTTACAACACATGTTTCACCTTTAATGCTTTTAGAACAATTTTTATTCTTTGATTAATGTCATTACCATATTCCCCCTTCTCTCCCCCAGGTTCTTTTTTTTGGGGGTTGGGGGGGGACAGAGTTTCACTCTGTTGCCCAGGCTGGAGTGCAGTGGCACGATCTCGGCTCACTGCAACCTCTGCCTCCCGGGTTCAAGCGATTCTCCTGCCTCAGCCTCCTGAGTAGCTGGGATTACAGGCACGCTCCACCACACCCGGCCAATTTTTGTATTTTTAGTACAGATGGGGTTTCAGCATGTTGGCCAGACTGGTCTCGAACTCCTGACCTCAAGTGATCCACCTGCCCTGGCCTCCCAAAGTGCTGGGATTACAGTCGTGAGCCACCGTGCCTGGCCTCGTTCTGCTAGATTCTAATTTAACAGATGCTTTCGGTGTGAAATTGCATTCACCCCACTGCCCTTGGTTAATTTTGCCAAAGGTTAGTCTGTATTATTATTTTTCCCAAAGAGCAGCTTTGGAGATGTTAATCTTGTCTCTTACTTCTTTGTTTTTAATTTTATTGCATTTTGTTTTAAAACTTTTTTTTCTTCTTTCTTTGGATTTATTCTGTTATTTTTACCTTTCTTCAACTGACAGCTTAGCTCATTAATTTCCATTTCTTTTCTTTTTCTCTTTAAAATAGGTGCATGAAAGTCTATATCTTTTCCACGAAGGGTCACTATTGCTGTTTCTTACAAATTTTAATATGTAGTACATATGTTGTTGTTGAGTTTAAAGTATCACGTAATGTTTGTTATGATTTGTTATTTTACTCATGGATTATTTGAAAGCATTTTTAGCTTTTTTATTGTACTGTATTGGCTCTCATTTTATTTTGGCTTAAATTATTATATTTTGATGTGAGAACATGGAATACTTTATGTCAGTATTTTGGTATTTACTGAGATGTCCTCCGTGGCCTAGTTCGTAGTTAAGATTTGTAGATGTTCCATGTGTACTTGAAAAGAGTAGTGTTTTCTGTCTGGATTTGGGGTCTTTGGATGTCACTATATCACACTTTTAATTGGGTTATTCAAATATTTTACGCCTCATTAACTATTTTTTAAAAATGACTTTTTAAAGAGAAGTTTTAGATTCACAGCAAAATTGAGAGGAAGTACAGAGATTTACTATATTCCCCCTACTCTCCCCCAGAATGCATAGCCTCCCCGTGATAGGGTGGTACATTTGTTACAACTGATGAACCTAAATTGACACATCATTATCATCTAAAGTCCACAGTTTACATCAGGGCTCACTCTTGGTGTTATACATTCTATGGGTTTGGACAAAGATACAAGGATATGCATCGACCATGGTAATATCAGGCAAAGTGTTTTCCTACCGAAAAGTCCCCTGTGCTCCACCTATTCATCCTTCCCTCTCCCGGTAACTACTATCTTTTTACTGTCTATGTAGTTTTGCCTTTTCCATCTAGTCGGAAGCATACAGAATATGCCCTTTTAGACTGGCTTCTTTTAGTTAGTGATATGCGTTTATATTTTCTTCATGCCTTTTCATGGCTTGATAGCTCATTTCTTTTTAGCACTGAATAACATTCCATTATTCAGTTGTGATGTACCAGAATTTATCCAGTCACACATTGAAAGACATCTTGGTTACTTCCAAGTTTTGGCAACTATGAATAAAGCTGCTATAAACATCGGTGTGTAGATTTTTCTGTGGATATAAGTTTTTAACTTCTTTGAGTGAGTACCAAGAAGTATGATTGCTGGATCATATAGTATGAGTGTTTTTAGTTTTATAAGAATCCATCAAACTGTCCTCCAACATGGCCATACCATTTTGCATTCCCACTGGGAATGAATTAGAGTAGAGTTCTTGTTGCTGCACATCCTCACCAGCATTTGGTGTTTCCAGTGTTCTAGATTTTGACCATTCTAATATTTGTAGTGGTATACTGAATGTTTTTTGATCTTCTTTGTCTGAGTTCTTTTTGTGTTGCTATAACATAACTGCAGACTGGCTGATTTATAAAAAAAAGAAATTTATTTCTTACAGTTCTGGAGACTGAGAAGTCCAAGGTTGAGGAGCCCGTATCTGATGAGGGCCTTCTTGCTGCATGGCAGAAGGCTGAAGAGCAAGAGAGCTTGAGAAAGCAAGAGAGGGCTGAGCTCGTTTTTTATAACAACCCACTCCTGCGATAACATTAATCCACCGATGGGAGCAGAGCCCTCAGGGCCTAATAACCTCTTAGTGGTGCCACCTCTTAATATCATCACAATGGCAATTAAATTTCAACAGGAGTTTTGGAGAGGACATTTAAACCATAGCATGCTTGATCCATGGGTTTCTAAAAATCTGTGTATATATTTTGATTCAATTGGTTAAACACAGACTCGAAATTGGCATATCTGCCAAAGAAATTGTTCCCTTTAACGCTAAATTATGACCATATTTATCTTCGCCTTACAATCAATTTTGTGAATTATTTATATTGCTACTTCGACTTTCTTTTGGTTATTATTTACCTGAAATAAACATTTTTTTCTGTTCTTTTACTTCCTACTATTTCTTTCTTTCTTTCATTTTCTTTTCTTTTTTGAAACAGGGTCTTGCTCTGTCACCCAGGCTGGAGTGCAGTGGCGCGATCTTGGCTCACAGCAGCCTCGATCTGCTGGGCTCAAATGATCATCCCACCTCAGCCTCCCGAGTAGTTGAGACTACAGCTGCATGCCACCATGCCCAGCTAATTTTTGTATTTTTTGAAGAGTCAGGGTTTTGCCATGTTGCCCAGGCTGGTTTCAAACTTCTGGGGTCAAGGGATCTGCCAACCTTGGCCTCCCAATGTTCTGGGATTAAAGGTGTGAGCCACTGTACCTGGCCTACTATTTCTTAATTATTATATTTTAAACATATCTCTTTAAAAGAGCAATGGTTGGATTATATACGTATAATACAAACACACACACACATAATCCACATACATAGAATCCATATATATAAAATCAATATATCTATAATTTATATATAATATCCTTATATATAATTCACATGCACATATATAATCCACATATATATAAAATCCATATATCTATAATACATATATCTATAATTTATATATAATATCCATGTACAATCTACATAAAAATATAATCCATATCTCTCTATATAACATATATGTATATATAAAAAACAGCTGAGACTCTCTTTCCTTTAATTGCAAGTTTAAGCCATTTACATTGATTGTTGTTTTTAGTATAGAGTTACTTCTACAATCTATTTTGAATTTTCAGTGAGGTGAACTTTTTTTCTTTGACTTTTTCCTTTTTATATTTTGTTGATTAAATTTTGTTATTCTCTTTATTCCTCTTCTATTTATATTTTTAATATTGTATTTATATTTTTAGTGGTTTTAGCATATATACCTGACTTTAAAGAGTTTAATTGTTTTATCAGCCTACCTCTCATTCATGCTATGGTTGTCTTGAATTTTAGTTTTACCTTTGCTGCTAAACTTTTCAAACTTGTTATTACTAATAGTTATTTAAATTTAGCAACATGTTTACAGTTTGCTTTGCTTATTCTTGCTTCTTGTTAGTAATCGTATCTCTCCCTCTTTTTGGGTTCATGATCGTTCTTAAAGAAGTATATCCTTTAGTTTTATTTTAACAAGAGTCTGTTAATGGTAAACTCTTCCAGTCTTTACACCCAAATGCCTATAAAGTTGCCCTCAATCTTGAATATTATTCTCGTTTTATATGTGATTTTAGTTTGGGTGTTATTTTCCGTCAGCCCTTAGAAGATCTTTATTCACTGATTTTTGTCGGCTATTGTTCTCCACGAGGTATTTGCTATCAAATAGTTATTTCTTTATAGATAAATTTGATTTCTCCCTTTTGTGATTTTAATATTTCTATCTTTTAATATTAATATTACTATTATTTTTCTTTTAATATTGTTTTTCTCTTTACCTTTGGCATCTTTCTGTGAGTTTTAGGTGTGATTAAAACATATTTCTCTTGTTCAGAATTTGATGTGCTTCTTCCATTTGAGGACTAAGTCTTTTTTTAATTGTGGAAAATTCTCAGCCTTTCCCATTTTAAATATCTTAGGTTCTTCTTCCAAGATTTCCAATAGACATATGTTACACCTTATTTTTCTATCTTCCATGTTTGTTAACATCTTTTTTTGTATTTTTCCATTTCTTTATTTCTCTGCTATACTTTGGGTGATTTTATTTGAAAACTGTCTTGTAGTTCATCAGTTTTCTTTTCAGGTGTTTATAATTTGCATCTATTGCATTTTGAATTGTAATTATGTTCCCCTTTATACGTCTAAATTTTATTTTTAAAAATCTGAGTGTTCTTATTTTATTCTGTTCTGTTCTTTTTATGATTTCTGTTTCTTCTTTACTCTTTAATCACTTTAAATATACTTATTTCATAGTCTCCTTTAGACTGCTCTATCATTTTTAGTACTTGGTTACTAATTCTGTTTGTGCATTCTGCTCCTTCTCTCTCAAAGATGATTTTCTCATGGGGTTTTCAAAAACTTTTTGAGCTTCTTTAGAAGTTATGTATTTATTTTTTTTCCTGTAGGAATCTTTTGGCCCTGGGCTTTGAAAGTGTTTCTGTAGAGTGGCTTTTCTTGAATTCTGCTGTGGTCCTAGTGGTTTTACTCTCCCAGACTAGCTTTTATGTTAATGTCTTAGGTTATATCCCTTTCTTCATGTGTAGTTTAAACCTGGACCCCTTATCTAGGTGTGGCACCGATGTGGGATTTCAGTTCCTCTAGGGCAGGGGTCAGCAAACTATGTCCAAGAGCCAAACAGTGCCCTGCCCATTTGTTTGTGTACTGTCTATGGGTGCTTTGGCATTGCAGTGGTAGAAGTGAGTAGTTGTGATGAGAAAGCATGGGAACCCTATTGTAGGGTGACTTATTTTCCTATTCAAGGGTTTGGGCAGATGTCAAGCCTCTTTGCAGCTTTCCCAACTTGTGAATCAATTCCCTTTGCATGTACTGGGCAGCACTTCAAGGATCCCTGCTTTCCACAGGCTCTGTTGAGAATGTTAGGACCCCATAGCCCTTCTCTCCATATTGCGATAAGGCCCCAGTGCCACCCCCCAGGCTCTGTGTCTGGCCCAGTACCCGTGGAACCTGACGTGGCACCAACTCCCATGGCTGATCTGGCTTTCAAGTCTCTCTTTGTTTCTGGCTTCTGGTCATTTATTTTTCTTTTAAGCTCATTCAATTTTCGGTTACATTTTGTTCCATGTTATATGTGTTTGCACAGAATGGAAAGCTCTTTTATCTTGTTGCTAAACAGTAAATTCCCAATTTTATTGTTCATCATCAGATTTTATTCCGTTTTAGAACGAGTTGCGGAAGTTCATGGATGTTACATTTGAAAAGATTCAAAACACAAATCAAGCTCTAAGAATGTTGAAGAAATTTGAAAGGTAAAATTTTCAAGAAATTGTCTATTTTCTAAAATTGGGATAGTTTAGCTTTTATTGTTGTTATTCCTATTATTATTATTTCATATTCTGATGGAAAGGAAAACCTCTCTTGGCAATTTGGGTCACAAGGTCATAGTTTTTAAGTTTTTCAGAGGATTAATCCTTTTAAGGATTCAGGATTTATTTTATTTCTACAAATAGAGAATACTCTTAGCTTTGAAGTACCTTGTGACTGCCTATAATAATATTTCCTAATGTATAGATAATTTGAAAAATGTCTTCCCAAGTTAATAGTTTTGCCTACATTTTATGGATGAGTTTTATTTTTATTCTTTTAATATTCCACGTAAATATCTCATTCTTTTCCATTAGCATTTTAACAAATAAATATTAATAAATGAGATTACTAGATATTTTTATTGTGTATTTTATTTATTTTATTCCATTAATTCAAGCTTTTAACTTTTTAAAAAAATCAGATTGAATATACCTAATCTTGGTATTGATGACAAATATCAACTTATCCTTGAGAACTATGGGGCTGACATTGATATGATTTCAAAGCTGTATACAAAGCAGAAATACGATCCTCCTCTGGCTCGAAACCAGCCTCCCATCGCTGGAAAGATTTTGTGGGCCCGCCAGCTCTTCCATAGGATTCAGCAGCCCATGCAGCTTTTCCAGCAGCACCCAGCTGTGCTAAGCACGGCAGAAGCCAAACCTATAATTCGCAGTTACAACAGGATGGCCAAGGTCCTCCTGGAGTTTGAGGTCCTCTTCCACAGGGCGTGGCTTCGGCAAGTGAGTCCCTAAATTTATACTCTTCCCATTGTTGGAATCATGGGAACCCCTCTTCTAGCATTTGACAGTGTTATTTCTTTAGAAAGCTGGATTTGTAGGTGTTTTGTAAGGCAGATGGGTTGAATCTAAGCATTCAGAGTGTAATATGTCCACAAAGAAAAATAATTATTAGATTTGAAAAGAAACCACAAGCCAGGTAACAGAACCCCATTTTTATTTAATTTACGAACTCCAAAGTGAGAAGATCTTGTTTATTGGTTCCTATGCCCAATCTATTAGGATATCTTCCTTTTTAAAATTCAGTCAGATCCTAAATGTGTCAGTAAACACTAGCACATCTGTTAAACAAAGTTTCAAATTTTCTTTTGTTGTACAACTGGTTAATCATAGCATATCCTACCAATACATGTATTTCTTTGTAGGCTGTCAGGATGCGATGTCTCCATAGCTGTGTTCATTGTTTTTCTAGATAAGTAAAAACTGAGTTTAGGAGGTCTTACGAAACTTTTATTAGGAAGAATAATAGAGTAGGCATGAAGGTATCAGGTAGCTAAATGGCTTTTGAGACGCCACCACTGTTGCAGTGTCCACTTATTTATCAGTGTCAGAGTCATTGAAAGGTTTTATTGAATTGACTGCCCAACATCAACACCAAGAACTTGAAGGCTATTGTATGAGACTGGATTTAGGAGAAGAGTGAGTGATCTTATTGCCCTTAATTTAGGAAGCTCAAATCCATGGAAGAACATTTAATGATCCTTATTCCTAGAGAGAGCTGAGCTAGATACTCTGCATGAATTGAACTTTCTAATAGTAATGCTGTTGGTTTCTTCCCACAGATTGAAGAAATTCATGTAGGTCTTGAGGCTTCATTATTGGTGAAGGCTCCAGGCGCAGGGGAATTGTTTGTAAACTTTGACCCTCAGATATTAATCTTATTTAGAGAAACAGAGTGCATGGCCCAGATGGGTCTGGAAGTCTCTCCATTGGCAACTTCCCTCTTCCAGAAACGAGATAGATACAAAAGGAACTTCAGTAACATGAAGGTATACTACTTTTATTTTTTCCCCCCATTCTTGGCTAGCTCTGGAATGTCTTATAAAAAAATATGGTGATGTGTCATATTCAAGGAGCAGAAAGTGGCCAGGATGAATGGAGTGACTGAGGGGACAGTGCCATGGGGTGCAGCTGCAGAGTTGGCTGGGGCCAGGCCGTTACAGGTCTTGCAGGCCAAGATGAGAAGCTTGGGTTTTATTTTGAGTGTACCAGGAAACCATTGGAGGATTTCGAGCCACTGAAAAAGGCACGATCTCTTTTTATAATAAAAGTTATTCTTTTTTTTTTTTTTTTTTTTTTTTGAGACGGAGTCTCGCTCTGTCGCCCAGGCTGGAGTGCAGTGGCGCGATCTCGGCTCACTGCAAGCTCCGCCTCCCGGGTTCACGCCATTCTCCTGCCTCAGCCTCCCGAGTAGCTGGGACTACAGGCGCCCACCAACACGCCCGGCTAATTGTTTGTATTTTTAGTAGAGACGGGGTTTCACCGTGTTAGCCAGGATGGTCTCGATCTCCTGACCTCGTGATCCGCCCGCCTCGGCCTCCCAAAGTGCTGGGATTACAGGCGTGAGCCACCGCGCCCGGCCTAAAAGTTATTCTTACTGCTGGGTGGAAAATGGATGTTAAGGGGGACAAGGGGTATCAGCGGGAAGCCCGTTTGTGAAGTGTTGCACTGGCCCAGGATGAAGATGAGAGCTTGAACTAGGATGGCAGCAGACTTGTTTGGAGAACTTAGAGTTATGACAACAGTCAGGTTATGAGAGAACTCGAGAATAATACCTGTGCTTTTGGTGTGAGCAATTCCATGAATTAAAGCAGGGGTGCCATAGAGTGCTGTGTAGGTTGCATTCTTCATAACTTGCACAATACTATGCAGGGGCCCTGACTGTAAGTTCAAGTTATGGAGATGGCCAAAACTGAAACTAGTGTATTTGGAGCAGCAGGAGGGAATCAGTAGTTCCCATTTAAGTACAAGATAGTTTTTAGACAGCCAAGTGTCAGTGTTGTCCATGCAGTTGGATACGTAAGTCTGGAGTTCAGTGGAGAAGCCAAAGTGGGAGGCATACTTCTGAGAGTTATCAGAATATCATTGTTATTTAATGTCATTGTCCTGGATGAGATCTCTTAGGGGAGAGAATACAGACAGAGAAGAATGGAGGGCCACTGGGCCAAGCACTGGGTTGTTCCAGTATTAACAGATCTGAAAGAAGAAGACAGATGTGCAAATAAAACAGAGGATTGACCTTTGAGCTGGGAAGAAACCAAGTGTCAAGGAGACCAAGGATGGCCGGGCACGGTGGCTCATGCCTGTAATCCCAGCACTTTGGGAGGCTGGGACTGGCAGATCACCTGAGGTCAGGAGTTTGAGACCAGCCTGGCCAATGTGGTGAAACCCCGTCTCTATTAAAAATACAAAAATTAGCTGAACATGTTGGCATGTGCCTGTAATCTCAGCAACTTGGGAGGCCGAGGCAGGAGAATCTCTTGAACCTAGAGGTGGAGGTTGCAGTGAGCTGAGATTGCACCACTGCACTCCAGCCTGGGTGACAGAGTGAGATCCATCTCAAAAAACAAACAAACAAAAAACAACAAAAAAAGGAAGCCAAGGGTATGAAAAGGCTACTGAGAGAGGGACTGGTCACCAGTGACAAATGCTGCTACCCAGGGGATGAAAAAGGTGAGATCAGAGATGCGGCCATGGAATCTGACAACATGGAAACCATTGTTAAAATTTCATAGTGGTTAACATCACGTGACAATACTAAGCCCATGCACTTGCACTGTACTTTACATTTAAAGCCATTTTCATGCTCATTATTTCATTTGATCTTTTCTACCACCACGTTAGGTAAGTAGGACAGAATACTATTATTTTATTTCATAGATGACAAAACTGTGGCTTAGAGAAGTTAAAAGATTTAGCAAAGGTCTCATAGCTACAAAGTGGCAGAAGTAAGACCGGAACCCAGACTTGTAGTCCATCGTCTTCCCACCACTTCCTGTCATATTAAAAAGTTGTATTGGCAATGGACAGACATTCCTCAAATGTAGACTCATAAAATACCAGTCAGCATGTTGAGATTCCCTTTTAGACTCTTTCACATTAGGAAACTCACTTAGTCAATTTACATATTCATAAAGAAAATCATATTTTTACTAAGAAACTATAATTATAAGATTATGGAATTACTGATAATTTAATTGTATTTGCAGAGTTGTTGTTTCAGTTGTCTGTTTCAGGCAACAAACACTTGTAAGCACGTTGTAGGGTTTACAATAACCGTATCATTATATCATGACTTTATGGGTAAAGAACTTGAGTGGGGCTTGGATAGGTGATTCTTCTGTTCCATGTATTGTTGACAAAGGTTGTTTATTGGTATTCAGCTGGCAGATGTTCAATCTGTAAGGTCCAAGAAGGGTTCTTCTAGTTTCTGTTTCTTTCCTGAGGAAAGCTGGAAGGTACACTCCAGTGGGACTGTGAACAGGCACATCTATACATGGCCTTCCAGTATGGAGGCCTCTGGCTAGTAGAATGTCTTATATGGCAGCTCAGGGTTTCAAGAACAAGCACTACAGTGAACAATAAAGAAGCCACATGGTCTTTATAATAGCCTCAGGTGTCTCACAGCATCATCTCTGTTGTACTCTGTTGGACTGTAAACCTACCCAGATTCAAAAAAAGGGGATGTGGTCCCCCCTCCCCCATGAAGGGAAGAGGATCAAAGAATGTTTTAAATGACAATTCAAGGGAGTAAATTATCATCTCGTTAACACTTATTATCTTGGAGGTTGAGAGTTAAAAGTTTCTGCTCAACCTGAGTAGCTGGTCAAAGCAGATCTATTGGCAGGTTTAGGTGACCATCTGAAGTGTTGGAGAATTATTGTGCTGAATATTTGACAGAGCTTTCAGGCTTTTGCAGATATGCCAAAGTAGCTGAGAATTTGTTTCTTTATCTGTTCCTTGGAAGACAGTTTAACTAGAAAGAGAAGACCAAGTACAGGCTAATAGTTACAAATATAGGTTCTGAAGCCAATTTAATCTGGATTCAAATCATTATCTTTGGGTAAATGACTTCACCTTCTAAGCCTGGGTTTCTCTTTTGTCAAAGCAGTTGAGTAATCCCTTCTGGGATTAAAGGTGGGAAGTAGAATGCCTGCTAGAAGCAGATTCTAAGAACTGCTTCCAGATAGAATAACTGGTGGACATTGAAAAAAAACAAGCAGTGGATACAAGTTTCAGGAAATATATAAGTAGCTGCTAATAGAACCAGAAAATTTAGACTTTTCTAAAGTGGCTTTTATGGACATTGAAAGAATCTTATAGAAATTGTGGAAAAACATTATATGAGGAAAGGATTATGAGGTCCATTTGGGAAATACTGTGTTTAACAAAATTTTCAAAGCCTTGCAAGGCTTCTTACTTCCTTAAGCAGGTTTCTAAGAATCATTAATATTAGCTGTGACCACCCAAGAGGGGAGATATTGTATGCAGCATTTTCAAAATTTATCTATCAAAGGGACATTTTTTCTTATAGAATCTCTTTGACCTAGTACTCTAGGCAAAACAGTTTGGAAAACATTCATCTATTATCAAGGTAAAACCAACATGCACATATATGATCTTAATACCAACTGTATTTATGGGGCACATTAAAGTTAGTTTCTTATAATTAATGATTATTAATATTGACATGGTTACATATGAACAAAATATTGACAGTTTGACATTATGTAAATAATACTGACACAGTTTGACATTATGTACCTTTCAGTGAAAGATGAGAATGCCCATTTCAGATGAAAAATCCTTGTGATAACAACTAATTAGATAGATATTGATTTATTATCTCCTATGTGCCAGGCACTGGTTCAGGCTCACTGGACAAAGCAGACAAAATTCTTGTCCTTGTAGAACTTATAGTCTAATTGGGTAAAACAGAAAATGAACACTGTAAGTAGGCAAATTAATATAGTCTATTGTAATAAAGTGATAGTTATTATGGACAAAAAAGGGGGATAAAATGTGTGAGTGGTTTTGGTGGTGGTTTATAATCTTAAACAGGTAGTCAGGACAGGTATAATTGAGAAAGTATCATTTGAGTACTTATTTGAAGGAGGTGCAAAGGCCCTGAGGCTCAGGACCAGAAAGGAAGACAGTCAGGCAAGTGCAGGTAAGAGAGGGAAAGAGTGGTTGGAGATGAGATCAGAGAAGTAATGGGACAAAATCAGGTAGATCTTTATAGAACAAGCATCTATCCAAGTCCTTTGTATAAAGGTTTGTAGCCCTGAATTAAATGGGAGGCTATGTAACCATGTGAGCAGAGGAGTAACATGATCTGAATTCTCATTTTGAAGGGATCATTTTTGCTGCTAAACTGTACCTAGACTTATTGGGAGGGTGAGTGGAAGCAGGATCTGACTTGCTTTCCACATTTACAGTTACTGCCATCATTGGCTCCTACCTAAATTATTGGGATGATCTACCATTGTCTCCCTGCTTCCATTCACCCTCCCAATAAGTCTAGGTACAGTTTAGACAGCAAACAAGATATCCTAATGGATTACCTGTGTGTGTGTGAGTGAAAGAGGAATCAAGGATGACTCTGGGTTTTGACCTGTGGACTGGAAGGATAAAGTCACTCTCAGCTGAGTTGGAGGATGCACTGGGAAGAGGTTTTGGGAAAAGAACAGACTTTCAGTTTGGGACTTATTAAGTTTGAAATGTCTGCTATATATTGATGTGGAAACTTTGGGAGGCTGCTGCCATTTGTGAATCTAGACTTTCAGGAGTGAGATCTGGGCTGGAGATGTAAACGTGTTTGTGTCTGGCATCTGGATGAAATTCAAAGCCGTGACACTAGTTGAGATCAATACTGGTTCCCGGTGTGCTTTGGGTCTTGGCAACAAGATTTGGCCTATAATCCTAGCAAAGGGCTGAGGTAGACCTCTGGCGACCCACATGTTTTGGGTGATGGGTGTAGTCTGCAAGAGGTCCCCAGAGGAGCAGCACGCATGTCGTATCAGTGTACAAAGGGGAACAAACAAGCCTGGTGATGAGCAGGTGAAGGTGCCATTCCCGTGTTTCTGCATGGTTTAGAAAAATTACTTGGCCTTAGATTTTCTCCCTTTTTAGGCTGTGTAGGAGGTGAGACACTGTTAGTCTTAAATTCTTGTTCATCTTCAGTTGTATTTTTTTGGATTAGGAATTTGTATTTATGGAGAGAGTCCTTGTCTTCTTTTCTTTTTATTGTTTTGGCTACTCTACCTGCCATTCTATTAGAGCCCTACAGTTTAACCCTAAATAAAAGTAGTCATTTTGTATGAGACATGAGATATTAACAGACATTAGAAGTGAGATATTAATTGATTACTTAACCCCAATTTCATTGCAGATGATGCTAGCTGAATATCAGAGAGTGAAGTCAAAAATACCTGCTGCCATTGAGCAATTGATTGTCCCTCACTTGGCCAAAGTGGATGAAGCTCTCCAACCTGGCTTGGCTGCACTGACCTGGACATCACTGAATATTGAGGCTTATTTAGAAAACACTTTTGCAAAGATAAGTAAGTCTGCCTGAATAATTAGTATTTCTGAATTCTAAAGGCTGAGTTCCTAACATCTGTTGAATAATTTCTTATCAATATGGAGATATAAATAATGAAATGGGGAGTGTTATTCTTAAGCTGTTTCATAAGGAAGTGTTCCAAAACATGCGAATTCAGTAATTTCCTGGAAACTATAAATATTCACTATTTAATTTTATCCCCAGAGATTAACCACATATTTTCATTGATTTGTATTTTTGGACATTAGGATTTAAAGTATCTTTAGAGTTATTCAGCTTTTTATATAAATAGTTTAGTGTATTTTGAGAGCTTGATTTGAAAGATGTGGAGATTTGGATAGAGTACAGTGCTGAACAACAGGATAAATGGGAAAAATTTAAACAAACACAATTTTCCTTAAAAAGAGATATAATAGTCTAAAATATATGTAAGGTAGTATATTCCATAAAATGCGCTTTTCTGGAATGCGTACGGGTATGTTGCAAAGAAGGGCTCAAATATGTCTGGGAAATCAAGAGGAGCAGTTGGACAGGTTTCTTTGCTGGACGACTTTTCAGAGCCTGTAACATGCCGGCATCCAGTAGGTCTCCAAAAATGGCCTTTTGCTTGTGGCATTTCCCAGAATTCCTTGGCTGCCTTCCAGGAGGACACATTAACACCTTACAGATCCTCTGTGGCAGACAGTGTAGCACAGTTTGGAACATGGTAATGGTTTTTTTTTTTTTTTTTTTTTCTCAGAAAGACTTAGACATTGCTATTGTCCTCTCCTAGCCAGTGTCTTACACCCTCTCCTCTGCATGGCCCAGTCCTCCCCACTCTTATAGCCCAGAGTAAGCCTTGCCCCTAGAAGGCTACTCTGATTACTCTACCTCCTGTGACGGCTTCCTCCTGTGACCTGTTGGATTTATATTTGGGACCAGAGACTTGATATTTTGGTTGTCTTCTAATGGTTTAGTACAGTTTCATCTTTCTCCTCAAACAGACTACAAAGGACCTGAATATCAGGCTGTTTAATTTTTTTTCTTTTTTTATTGTAAATTGATAATTTATAATTGTATAGATTTATGGATTCTGTGAAGAAGGAGTTGCGTGGGGAAAAATTGATGGGATACAAAATGGTGTTACGATTTAGGAATACAATGTGAAATAATTAAATCCAGGCTGTTTACATTTATACTTCTTTCGTGTTATTCTCAGCTGGGTGTGTAGGAGACATCCATATACTTGCAGATTCATAATAGCAATAATTTTATATACTTAGTCTCTCTTCATTTCTTTATCACTGTAACCCTGTTCCTACCCCTCAAGCCCATTACCTTATTTCTGGATACCCCTTCCTGGGCTTCCCTTTTAGATAGCTCTCGTGATGCCTCCTTTTATTCTCTCTCTCTCTCCCCCAACTCCGCCCCTCAGGTCTCTCTCTTGTTCTGGAATTTATGGCTGTTAACATAGTACCTAGTCCATTTATAATGTAAATTGTCAAGAGCTTGTCTTATCAGTAGATTTTCACCGTACTTTCCAAAAAACTTAGGGTTCAGAAGGTCCAGGTATTTAAATAGCCAGGTACTTTATATTTAAGAATATTTGAGAAGTACTGGGTTGGAGGGGAGTAGAGTGAGAAATTATGATTCAGCCCATACCTCACCTTTGTTATGCGTTATAGATTGGGAGCTGGACTCAAAGACAAATGATAATGGAGTTTTTGAATATGAATGAATATCAAGCCAGAGATGCTAAATGGCTTTTAATGTTACATAGATGTAAGAAATAATAATGAGTTTAGAACCCGATTTCCTTGCTCTAAATTAATATTTCTTCCAAAATACGCCTCCCCAGGAAATAAAACAAGAGGAAACTGGCTAAAATTTCCTAAGGAGGCACTTATGAAATGTATAAAAACATGATAATGAGTTATCATAATCAAATTAGAACAGGCGACCAAGATAGACTTTAGTAATATCCTTCCTTTAGAACACTAGTATTAAAGTATTAACAATTTGGATGTTTTATTAGATTGTTAGCTGGAGACAAGGAACTAGTTTCTAGAGAAACTTCTTGTTCTTGTTTTCTATTATGTTTTTCTTTTTGTAATTTAAGGAACTGAAATAGAACAAAGATGAAGTTTCTTTGAGAGAAAACTATGTAAAATCTCAAGTGCAGTTGGATTTTAATTGGATTAGTAAGCCAATCCTACTTACAGGTGGTCATTTGCATCATGCATTTAAGAGAGTATAGATAATCTGGGACACTCTCCGCATTACATAATCCCTAACTTGATCACATCTGCAAAATCCCTTTTGCCATATAAGGTAACATTCACAGGAGATTAGGATGTGGACATCCTTGGGGACTATTTTTTTCAGCTTAACACAGATGTCCTTAAAGATGAAGAAGCAGTCTGTTAGAAAGAGTAGAGAATTTTATTGCTCACACATACTTAAATGAAAGTGTTGGCTCTCTTTTAGTATTGAATCAATTTACCAGGCAGAACTATTTGGTATCTTGAGTAGCCTCTTTAATAATTAGCTTAGAAAAAATAGAAAACTTTTAGGCTTTTATTCTTTAGGAAATAAAGGTATTTATTTAAGGAGGTGTTTACATCTCCGATACAGTGTTGGTATGTAACGTTGACTTTCCTGTATTCAATTTCAGCTTTATTTCCCAGGAGAAAGGAGTATTAGAAAAAGAGAAATTTTACTGTATGGTATCTGTTGAAAAATGTATTACCCTTAGATGGATATCCATTAGTAATCATTCCTACTTTTGATGTGCAGTTGTTGTTAGTTTGCTTCAGAGTTGGCCTTTGCATCCATTGAACTTAGCATTCAATATTACTTCAGCACAACTAAAAAAATGTACCCTATGATATTTACAGTGAAAGAAAAAATAGGGAACTTTCACTTTAGTCAAATTTGTTGAATACTTCTTGTGGAATAGGCACCGGGTTAAATATTGAAGATGTAAGGATAAAAAATATGAATTCTAAAGAAGATAAGACACATGGGTAGACAATCCGCAGAGATGGAAGGATGCTCCATCTGTGGTTTTACAGGAGGAGGGACCACTCCAATGCACATGGATTCACCCAGGGCCTCTGTGGGGAAATGCACTTGAGCTGGATCTTTAAGTATGAGTGAGAGTTAGGCAGGCAGGAGCTCAGAAACTGGTTACAGAGAAGGAACGATGGCCCCAGGAAATAAAACAAAAGGAAATTGGCTAAAAGTCCCTAAGGAGGCATTTATAAAATGTATAAAAACTTTATAATAAGAATTATAATAATCAAATTAGAAGGGGCTATCAAGATAGACTTTCCATTCTCCCTACAGAGTATTAGTATTAGAAAGTTAACAACTTGGATATTTTATTAGCGACAACCAAGTGTGAATCAGTGGGGATCTGGGGAACATACGTAACTGAGAATCTTTAAAGCTGATTTTACTACTGTCATTTAATCAAGTGTTGATTTTTTTAAAAAACAAAATGCTTTACTTAATCTCTTTTATTTACTTTTATTTTTTCCCGAAGAGGACCTGGAGTTGCTGCTTGACAGGGTCAGTGATTTGATTGAGTTCCGCATTGATGCCATTCTAGAAGAAATGAGCAGCACACCTCTTTGTCAGCTTCCCCAGGAAGAGCCACTAACCTGTGAAGAGTTTCTCCAAATGACAAAGGTCATTAAAACCTTGATTTTTTTTGTTTAAGGTTTTTGGTGATTCATTTTCCTATAAAGGTCACTTTTTTGAAGTTATAAGTTAGATTTTTTTCTCTGCTTGCAGTGCTCTGTGATAGAAGTGATTCAGACATGGAATCTTCTGACAATAATTTGCCAGTGAAGAGAAATGTATCTAAGTAAGCGGTCACTTAGCTATGGGGAACACATCATTTCAGATCAGTAGGAGAGAAATTGCCATAGAACACACTTGGAATTTTTCCATTTTTTAATGAAGGATAGAGCTATCTTGCAGAAGTGCTTCTCATAAGCTAGGGTTAATTAATGAAACAATTGTTTTGAACAGCTTCTAGACAAAATTTCTTCTTTAAACATTTTTGTTGAGGGGGGGTTTCCCAAACTGGTGTTCTATAGCACACAATTCTGGAGCCATTGCTGGGAATCCTGAGAGAGGCAGGGAGTGAGTGCAAACTGCTTAGGGTAAAGACTGTGCTTACAGATCCGCTACACTTCAACATGTTAAGATAAAGTCCCTCAGAAGATCTCCATTTAACATTTTTTTTTTTTTTTGAGATGGAGTCTTGCTCTGTTGTCCAGGCTGGAGTGCAGTGACGTGATCTCAGCTCACTGCAACCTCTGACTCCCGGGTTGAAGCAATTCTCCTACCTCAGCTTCCCGAGTAGCTGGGACTACAGGCACACGCTGCCACGCCTGCCTAATTTTTTGTATTTTAGTAGAGATGGGGTTTCATCGTGTTGCCCAGGCTGGTCTCTAACTCCTGAGCTCAGGCAACCTGCCTGCCTCGGCCTCCCAAAGTACTGGGATTATAGGCATGAGCCACTGTGCCCGGCCCTTCATTTAACTTTTCGTAGCTCATTATTTCTCCAACACATTTGCAAATGGGATACTTTCTTCCCTGTGCCAGGAGTAAGCTCCTGGGAGCAGTGCTCCATGAAGTGCCCCTTCAGGCATGTCACGTTAGCATCATTTACGATATTCCCAGTGGGCATCTTGAGGATAAGGACTCCTTGATCATGATTTTAATATGATGTGCCGGGGTCTCCAAGACCACCCCCACTAGGAGGACTCATGGAACTCAGCACGTAGTTGCACTGCCCTGACGTAGTTAAGAGATGCAGCCGGATCATAAGGAACAAAGACAGGTGGTGTCTGGGGAGTCCCTGTCCAGGCTTTTTCATGCTGTCTCCCTCCTGTGAGGCTCGCCCGGAGCTCACCGTCCCCTCTGTGCAATGTTTCTGCCCAGGGAAACCTATTAGAGACTCAGGGCCCAAGGTTCTTACTGGGTCTGGTCACACACTCTGCTTAGCATGGACCAGAATTCCAGACTCCCAGAAGGAATCAGGTGTTCAGCATAAACTACATTGTTTGCACAAGCAGTTTAGGCACAGCAAACTATCTTTATCAGCAGGGCAACAGGGGGAACCCTCCCAAAATCCAAGCTTCCAGACGCCGGCCAAGGGACCACCTCCCAAGCAGGACTTTCTAAGGAGAGCAGTTTCAGGCCTGCTGTGTTCACCCCTTTCTGCATATATGGCAGGTTATATTAAGTCATTTTATACGCAAAACTTACTGTCTACATGTTAGAAATTTCTAGTCCCTCCTCACATTCACTAACTGTGGGTACACCTAACCATCCCCTTGTTCTTCCTCATCATTTAAAAAGCTATCTCTTCCTCTGAAAAATCACTTGCCTCCATGGTTTTAGTCTTACCCCTTTTCTGATGATTGTTTTATAAAAATACACTTGTTTTAAATTTAAATTTAAAAGAAAGTTTTAGAATATTTTAAAAATGGAAAGAAACTAGCCTATTAATCAATTATACCATCATTATTATAATATTAATGCATTTTAAGCTTTTTAATAAAGTCGTGATCTCTACTCCATATATATCAGGTTTTGAATAGTACTTTTTTCTCCCAGTTAACATTTCCTCACAAAATATTCTTCATGTTGCTACATGGCTTTCATAGGCAGCCTTTTAATGGTGCCTTCGGAATATTCTGTTGAGTTGATATACTGTAATTTACTTACCAGTTTCTTATTGCTGAACCTTTAGATGGCTTCCAGAGTTTTGCTAATTTGTCAAGAGCTGCAGTGAATATATGCATGTATCATGTATTTTCTCCTTTAATGTTATTCCCTCCCCAAAATAAACTTATTGTGTCAGAGAGTATGGCCTTATTGGATGGCTGTTGATATTGGTAGCCAAATTGCTTTTCAAAAGGATGTTATCAGCTTACAATGCCACCAGCAAGGCAGTACTACCAATTTCACTTCCAACAAACACTGTTTTATTATAGTTTACTACTTTTACTTTAAGTAGCAAAATCGTGGAACCCAATTTGAGTTTGCATTTTTGATTACCAATATAGGTATTAGTAAATCATTTCTCTTGAGTTTGTTTATTTGAATTCATAATTCAATTATGGAGAAAAATGAAAAGGATGATGGAGAAAAGGAGTACCTGACAGAAAGTTGTGATTTTATGTTCATGGTCACTGATGACTTCTATGGTTAGATTTGAAGAGAGGGAGTGAGAGTGCAAGCTATGTGAACATTTTAGTGGAAGAACATGCCAGGCAGAGAGAATAGCATGTGCAAAGGCCCTGAGGTGGAAGCATGTTGTAGCTGGAGAAAGGTGTTGAGTTGAAGTACACTGGGTGTTCATATGCTCAGGTGGAAAATTAGTAGAGAGGAAGAAAGGGGTAGGCTTGGTTTCTGAGGAAGCCAGAGAAGCTGTGATTCAGAACTCAGGTTGTGGAGTTAACCTCGAATAAAAGGAGAATGATTGCATTCACCAAAACAAGAGGAAAAGGGGCTCATGATGGAGGCCGATTTGTCTTCTGCATGAGGGCAGTGGGAGTTGTTTCAGTCCCCGTGTCATGACCTCCATTTGCTTTGTGCTGTAGAAATCAAGGTCATTCTTTGAGTATGATGAGGAAGGATGGTGTAACGATTTGAGGACACAGGGATTTGAAGACACAGCTATTATGGAGCTTGGTAGAGGGAGGTGGCTATAGTCATGTAGAATGATTCCCGAGTAGCATTAGGGGCCAGTTTGAGTTTGGGGACCATGAATTCCCAGTGCCAAGCTTCTGCCTCACCATGACCTATGTGTGCCGGTGGAGAGGGTAGGTCACCTGGTTCATTTGGGTTGGGCGTCTCCTGGGTGGGGCAGTGGAAGGTTGAGAGAGTGATGGAGTAAAGGATATTAGCAAAACAATGGTTGAAGTGTGAAATCGTGTTAGGAGAGGGCATGAACCAGGGAGTAAGGGTGAAGAGACCTTGAGAAGACATGGCGTCTAGTAGGTTCCTGGTTTGCCAAAGCTAAAGCATCATGGGAATGAGGAAATGGTGGAGCCCCATGCTGATTATTCAAGGAGGACACCATTCAGGATTGAAAGAAAGGCCCTTTTGGTGGGTTTCAGCTTTTGGGTGTCATCATGGAGGTTAGTTGTTGAAATGAAGCAGGATAAGTGGAGGCAGCATCTTTCATTTATTTTATTTGTCCTGGGGGATATTTTAATGAGTCTATTTATTACTTCTTTTTCCTCATTGCGTTTATATTCTGCTTTGTTAATTTCTATGCTATTTACATTTTTATGGTTATGCCTTCTCACAGAGAGAAAGAGTTAAGAGATGTAAACAACGTTGTTGGAACTATATTAGTCTTTGAGAGGTTATCAATCTCATCTTCTAGAACCCTCAATACAAAGGAGTTTTATGATCTCAAACACGTGCTTGTGTTACTGAGAGGACTGAAAGAGCTGCAAGTTAATTGAGGATTCCCTGTGAGAGCTGGCCCTGAAAATGGAGACCACATGTGTGTTTCTCTCCAAGGTAGAGTCAGAGGACTTAAGATTCAGACTTTAAAAAATATTAGTGTTCTCTCAGAGAATTGAGGAGTTAGTTTACATGGAATGAGTTGACTAACCTTTGCAAATATTTAGGTCCTGTGGATGTTTGTGATTTTCCAACCAATAATAATAACAAGCACTTCTTGTGTGCTTACTTTATGCCAGGCACGGCTCTTAGTATTTTACTTGCATTTATTTTATGGAATACTTGCAAAAACTACAGTGAGTTCTACTATATCACCATTATACATATGAGGGAATTGAGACTGAAAAGAATTTTCAGGATCATGCAGAGCAAGGATTTGAATCCTAGTTTTCAAGCCGTGTAAGTTTAAAGATGTATAATGCTGGAACTTGGAATGGAGCTGGACACTGTGCCTAACTGACAGTCTGTTGTTTCATGGGCTTACTTTCCAACCAGGTGGTAAATCACTGATTCTGTCTATATCATCCATCTATAACTATCTGTCTACCTAATCTCCTCCAGAATTGATCACCATGCCTCAAATCATGTTAGTTTATATTTATTAAATCCATTCTTGAGAAATGTACAATATAGTTAGAAGGGTGGGTAGTGTCTTTGAAATTAATGAGGGGATGACTATGGTTTGTTGGCAAAAACAAGGAGAGAAAGAAGGGTGGCTGGATCCGATTTATGTGGTATGAAGGAAATGTGACGAGTAGAGAGGCTGCTGATGGCTTTTGAAGATATTTTCTCTACTGGTGGAGAAGTGCCTGTAATTTTGGTCCATCTACACTTATCCAGTGGGTTCTCTTGTCCTAAACACATTCCTTTAGAGGACACCTGGCCTGTGCTATTGTGAAGGATGTGGCCAAGCATCACTGGGGCTGAAATCTCACCTGGAGGCTGAGCCACAGCATTGCTACCACTGTTTCTGTGCTCTCAAAAGCTAGATAAACCATATACCACTGTGCTATCTTTTTTTTTTTTTTTTTGGTTAGGATCTTTGTGTAAATGGTGCACAAATACTACATTTTAAAAGCTCATTAGTGGAGGAGGCAGTCAATGAGCTTGTAAATATGTTGCTGGATGTGGAAGTTTTATCTAAAGAAGAAAGTGAAAAAATATCCAATGAGAATAGTGTTAATTACAAAAATGAAAGTTCAGGTAAGAGATGGGGTAATGAAAGGGTCTTGTTTTTCTGTGACATTTACTAAAAACTAAAACTGCATTTTCTACATAGCAATTAATTTCATACTTCTAGAAACATCCTCTCGATTTTCTAATGATATGTATAAATCTGAAATTATGGCCCTGAGCATATTTTAGTGACTCTATGTTGTTAATTCCTACTACTTTTGGTTAAACTTTGCAAACATGCACTTTGCATTGGCCCTGGTTAGCTTTCTTTGCATTTATGTGTGGGTGGGTGTTTTATTTTACCTTATCAATAGAGTTGGATGGATTATTGACTGGAATTCCCCTTGGAGAGCCTCTAGACTGAGCGCACCTTTTGCAGGACAGAGGAGAACAGAGAGATGTGGATGTGAAGAAGGGAAATTATCCCCCCAAAGTTTTAGGGTTATTGGTGGGAAGTAGCACCAGAACCCAGGTCCTTGGGGGCCAGTGTAGCTTTTCCAGCCATAGCTCCTGCCTCTCCTGTTGGCTGTTTTCTTGTATTGAGAAGGAGATGCTTCCATCAATCCCTCTGGTTCCTGATTTCCTCCTACTTTTTGATGTCCTCACTTCCTAAGAAGTGTGATGTTTAAGTGATACTAAACTTGCATGTAATTTATCCTTTAATTGCAACAGATGATTCTATCTATCTGTCTATCTATCTGTCTATCTATCCATCCATCCATCTAACTTATCTCTATCTCTATCTCTTTCATCTTGTAACAGCAAAAAGAGAAGAAGGAAATTTTGACACCTTGACATCATCTATTAATGCCAGGGCCAATGCCCTGCTTTTGACGACAGTCACGAGGAAAAAGAAAGAAACTGAGATGTTAGGGGAAGAAGCCCGCGAGTTACTCTCTCATTTCAACCATCAGAACATGGATGCTCTTCTGAAAGTTACAAGGAATACACTAGAGGCCATTCGCAAACGTATTCATTCCTCTCACACAATTAACTTCCGGGGTAATAATCTTGTATGGTTTGCTTAGTGGATGATCAGGCATAGTTGCTGGGGTATGTGTATGTGTGTGTGCACGTGTGCACGTGCATGTACGTTCCTGTTAAATTTAAATAATTAAAAATATTCATCTTTTTTTTAATTTTTATTTTTTGAGATGGAGTCTCGCCCTGTCGACCAGGTTGGAGGGTAGCGGCACGATCTCAGCTCACTGCAACCTTCGTCTCCTGGGTTCAAGTGATTCTCCAGCTTAGCCTCCCAAGTAGCTGGGACTATAGGCGCACGCCGCCACGCCTGGCTAATTTTTTGTATTTTAGTAGAGACAGGGTTTCACTATGTTGGGCACGCTGGTGGCGAACTCCTGAGCTCAGGTGATCCGCCCGCCCCGGCCTCCCAAAGTGTTGGGATTACAGGCGTGAGCCACCGCACTTGGCCATATCCACCATTTATTTAGTGCCTTCTCGTAATTTTAAACATTATGAACTTTGATCATCCCAACAATTCTATTAAGTAGATACTATTACTACTCTCATGTTAAATCAGAGAACTAGAGCACAGCACAGGGAGGTTAGTTTGCTTAAGTTTTTGTTAATAACATGAAAATTGGTAGTACGTTTAATCTTTTTGTAATAAGATGAAAAAATATAAAATTATTTTAATTGGTGAAAGAAAAAAATACATACTTTAAAGGAAGTTGTATGGAAACAATTCTTTCATTGTTAAATCATTAAGTTTGTTAGCCAGTCTTACAAAGTGGAAACATCTTACTAGTGTCACACTCTTCAAAGGATATATATGTATTTTACTATTTTTATGCTAATTTAGTACTTTCCAGGTGGTTTCCTCATTTTCAATAGCATCATCTTTTCCTCGGCACAGTTCAGAAATAGGTGTTGTATTTCTCAGGTGGGCCACAAAAATCTGTCAAATCTAGAGGCATCCTGAAATTAAATTTTAAGTTAAAAATGGTAAAAAGAAAACAAATAATAGTAATTAATGAAAACTGAAATAATAGGATAATAAATTTTTAAAATATATTTTGAATATTGACATTTAAAGGAAAGCATCTTCAATATTTAATTAAAAGTGGGTAAATAAAAGTGGAAACTCTGAAAGATTTTTTTTTTTGTTTGGTGCCATGGCTTATTATGTTTTACTTCATTCAGGATGGAGGATAGTTCTTTTCTTTGACACAGCGTTATTATTAGAACTTAATAAATGTTGGCTGATAGGCTAAATATTCAATCCCAATTATTTCCCAGCTTTTCTATTACAGATATTTGCAACTACATAAAGTTATGCATGATACACAGACACATATACATACATGTCTGTATCTACAAACCTATACCTATGTTCAACCTTAAAATCTCCTTCAGTATGAATGGCGAATTACACTTTATTTCTTTTCCATTTTTTTAACTGCTTCACATGTGGATTTTACACACCATGGTAGGAAAGGCCTATGATTTATCTGAAATTCCAAAGTGGTTATTTGTTCTAACTTTGGCTTATGCTGATAGTCTTGTTCTTCATTCCTGGCTTACTTAGCTACATTTAGCTAATTTGTTGGCATCCTGTTATTTGGAAGAATCATCTTTAATATTTTAGAGAAGTGTTTATAATTTAGCCTGATCCCACACAGTGGGTTTCATTGTGGAGAGTATTCCAAGAAGCTGTAAACAGCAAAAAATGCCTTGGGTTCCCCTGAACTGCTTTGTTATATTGAGCAATACTAGATCCTCCATTAGTTTTAATTGACTCATTCATTCAACAAATATTTATTAGATTTTATACCTATTATGTATTGTTTTAATTTTTATGGTTACAAAGGAAGCAAATCTTATTTTGTATTAAAAATGTGAATTCTTCCTTGTTTTGGGTTAACTCAGACAGTAACAGTGCCTCTAACATGAAGCAGAACAGTCTGCCCATTTTCCGGGCAAGCGTCACTCTGGCCATTCCCAACATCGTCATGGCCCCTGCCCTGGAAGATGTACAGCAGACCCTGAACAAAGCCGTGGAGTGCATCATCAGTGTCCCTAAGGGGGTCAGACAGTGGAGCAGTGAACTGCTGTCCAAGGTGGGTATGGGGTGCAGAAATGGTTTCATATGGAAACCACTTCTTTTACAGATAGGACAGAGCTGAAAAATATCCTTTTACATTGTAGAAAAAGATACAAGAAAGAAAAATGGCTGCTTTGCAGAGTAATGAAGACAGTGATTCTGATGTTGAAATGGGAGAAAATGAACTTCAAGGTAAATGTTCTTTTAGTCTTTTAAAAGAGGCATTGTAAATCAACATTCATTGAGCTTAAATGTTTTTTAACCCCTCCATGTAATTCTCAATTTATTTTACATCAGAATATTAATCTATGAGCCAATTTGAAGTTGATAAAATATCAAGGTCCACGTATTTTAATATCACCATTTTAGTTGACTTCTGTTAATATGGTGGATCACATTTATTGATTTGCATATATTGAACCAATCTTGCATCCAGGGGATAAATTTCACTTAATCATGATGAATGATCTTTTAATGCACTGTTGAATATAATTTGCTAGGATTTTGTTGAGAATTTTTGCATTTATGTCCACCAGTGATATTGGCCTGTATTTTTTTTTTTTTTTAAATTGTAGTGTATGTGTCTAGCTTTGGTGTCGGGGTAATGCTGGCCTTGTAAAGTGAGTTTGGAAGTATTCCCTTCTCTTTAATTTTTTGAAGTGCTAGATAAATATTGGTATTAGTTCTTTAAATGTTTGGTAGAATTTAGCTATGCAACCATCTGGTGGTAGGCTTTTTTTGATTGTAGACTTTAAATTACTGATTTGATCTTCTTTTCTTACTATTGGTCTGTTCAGATTTTCAATTTCTTCTTGATTCCATCTTGGTAGTTTAATTATATGTTTCTAGGAATTTATTCATTTCTTCTAGGTTGGCACAAAATTGTTCTTAGCATTCTCATGATAATTTGTATTTTTGGGTTATCAGTAGTAATATCTCCTTTCATTTGTGATTTTATTTACTTGAGTCCTCTTTTTTACTTAGTCTAGCTAAGGATTTGTCAATTTTGTGTAGCTTTTCAGAAAACCAACTTTTTGTTTTGTTGATCTTTTCTATTGTTTTTCTAGTTTCTATTTCATTTGTTTATGCTCTGGTCTTTATTTCCTCCCTTCTGCTAACTTTGGGCTTGTCTGTTCTCCTTTTTCTAGTTCTTTGAGTTGTAATTTTAGGTTATGTATTTGAGATCTCTCTCCTTTTTTGACTTAGCTGTTTATTTTGCTATACCGTTTCCTCTTAGAACTGCTTTTGCTGCATCCAATAAATTTTGATATGTCATGTTTCCATTCTCATTTGTCTCAGGATATTTTAAAATTTGTCATCTAATTACTTCTTTGATCTGATTTGAGAAGTTTTTTTCAGAAGCATATTGTTTTATTTTCACATATTTAAAACATTTGCATGGTTTTTCCTGTTTGATTTTTTTCCTGATTGATTTCTAGTTTCATACGATTGGTTTGGAAAATTTGTTATAATTTGTTATAAGATCAAATTTGTTGTAATTTGATCTTAAGTTTGTTAAGACTCGTTTTGTGTCTAACATATGATCTACCATAGAGAGAATGTTCTGTGTGCACTCGAGAAGAATGTGTATGCTGTTCTGTTAGATGGAATATTCTGTCTGTTAGGTATATTTGGTCTAAAGTGTAGTTCAAGTCTAATATTTCTTTATTGATTTTCTGTTTAGATGATCTGTTCAGTGATGAAAGTAAGGTACTAAAATCCCCTACTATTATTGTGTTCTAGTCTGTGTCTCTCTTCAGATCTCTTAATATTTACTTTATATAGTTATATGCTCCAATGTTGGGTGTGTATGTATTTACGATTATAATATAATTTTGAAGAATTTATTCCCTTTTTATTATATGATGATCTTTGTCTCTTTTTACACTTTTTGATGTGAAGTCTATTTTGTTTTTTCATTTATATGAACTTTATTTTTTCATCCCTTCACTTTCAATCTGTGAGTGAACTTTAAGGTGGAATGAGTCTCTTGTAAGCAGCATGCAGTTGGGTCTTTTTTGTGGTCTTTTAGTTCATTTGGCCACTCTATGCCTTTTGATTGGAGTATTTAATACATTTACATTCAAAGTAATTGTTGATAGGTACAGACTTACTCTTGCCTTTTTGTTAATTGTTTTCTGGTTGTTTTGTAGACCCTTTGTTTATTTCTTCCTTTGTGGTTTGATAGCTTTCTCTAGTGATATCTTTTTTTTTCTTTTATGTATCTCTTATGGCCTTTTGCTTTATGTTTACCCTGAGGCTTACATAAAACATCTTATACTAATTATAGGCTATTTTAAGTTGGTAACAACATAGTTTTGATTGCATATACAAATTCTATACTTTTACTCCCCACCTCATACATTTTAAGTTTTTGGTGTCACATTTTACATCTTTTTATAATTTGTATCCCTTAATAAATTTGTGTAGCTCTAGTTGTTTTTAGTAGTTTTGCCTCTTAACTTTTTTACTGGAAATATTAATGATTTACCCACCACCATTACAGTATTAGAGTGTTTTGGATTTGCCAATATACTTACTTTTATGAGTGAGGTATTATATTTTCATATGTTTTCATGTTACCAATAAGTGTCTTCTTCCTTCAGCTTAATCTCCATTTAGCATTTCCTGTAAGGTGGGTCTTGTGGTGATAAACTCTCTCAGCTTTTGTTTGTATGAGAAAGTTTATACCATCCCTTTGTTTTTGAAAGATAGAATTGCTTGATATAGTATTCTTAGCAGTTATTTTCTTTCAGTATTTTGAATATATCACTTCACTCCCTTCTAACCTGCAAGGCTTCTGCTAAGAAATCTACTGATAGTCTTATGAGTGTTCCCTTACATACAATGAAACACTTTTCCCTTGCTACTTTCAACACTCTTTATCTTTAGCTATTGACAATTTGATTATAATGTGTCTTGGTGTGAGTGTTTTTGAATTAATCTTATTTAATGTCCTTTGGGCTTCCTGGAGCTGGCTTTCGATTTCCTCCCCCAGGCTTGGAAGTTTTTGCCATTATTTCTCTGAGTATGTTTCCTCTGTCTTTCTTTTCTCTTTCTGGCAAGCCAATAATTCATAAGTTGTTCCTCTTGATGGTGTCTCATAAGTCTGTTAAGATATCTTCATTCTTTTTCATTCTTTTTATTTTTTGCTCCTCAGATTGGATGATTTTCAGTGACCTCTCTTTGAATTCACTGTTTTTTTTCTACTTCTGCTTGATCTAGTCTTCTGTGGAAACTATTAAATTTTTGTGTTCAGTTACAGCATTCTTCAGTTTTTTGTTTGCTGTTTGGTGCTTTTTTATACTTTCTGTCTTTGTTGAAGTTCTCAGTTTGTTTTTGCATTTCTCTCTTGATATTGGTGAGGATCTTTATGAATATTACAGATGGTCCCTGACTTACAATGGTTTGGCTTCACATTTTTTTTGACTTTATAATGGGGTTATCAGGAAGTAACTTTATAGTAAGTCAAAGAGCATCTGTACTTAGAATAGTTTGACTTACAGATTTTTAACTTTACAATAGGCTTACTAGGGTATTAAGTGCACTATTGACTTAGGATATTTTTGACTTATGATGGATTTATTGGGATGTAACTTCATCATAGGTCAAGGAGCATCTGTATTTTGAATTCCCTGTCAGATAAATCACATATGTCCACTTCACTCAGAGCAGTTTCTGGAGATTTATTTGGTTATTTTATTTGAACTGTATTTCCCTGTTTTTGTTCATTTTCTTTGACCCTCTGTGTTGGTTTCTGTGTATTATAAAAGACAGCTACCTCTTTCAGTCTTGTCAGACTGACCTCATGTGGGAGGATCTCACTATTTTGACTACCCAGAGATTTCAAGATGCCTCTCTAATCTTAGTGTTTGTCCAGACTGCTGTCTCTATTTTTTGTCCCCCCTACCCTGGAGGTTCAGATATGATATGTCCTGTCAGTACCCCTAAGACTGGTAAGGTAGGAGCTAGATTCTCTAGATGTAGCTGGAAATGTTGGAGTGTTGAATGCATGCTCCAATTTTTTCTGTCTTCACAGTGAAGCTGAGCACAGGCATTTATCTTCAGTTCTCTGCATTAAGCCAGAGAGAGGATCTGTGGCAAATGCCTGCCATCATGTTCAGGCTGCATCCTCTGATTCTGGCGAGATAACTGATGGAAGTTGGCCCATTGTACATCCACCTCGTTGTTTTCCATGGTCTCTGGCTACTCAAAAGTGCAAAGACCCACTGACTCCCAGAGCTAGCTAGATCATTAAAGAGACAATCCTTTGGGTAGGAGCTATAGAAGTTATGGCACTTGGTGCGTGTCGTAGCTCCTTCCAGAAAGAATGGCTAGGCCTAGGCTTATCACTAGGGGAGCCAGAGGGAACACTCATGAAGTGCTCAGCTGTGGCTCCAGCTGCTGGAGGGCTCCTGTTTGTTTGCCTCATTAGCTCTCTGATGTACAGTTTCTAGAAGCCAGGCCATCAAGTAGACACTAGGTGGGGGGGGGGGGTGCCAGAAGCCCCTTCCCAGAAAGAAAATGGAAGCTGCACATTCTTGATCCTTTTCTGCCTTGTTCTGAGGGGGTGTAGCCCCTGGTAGTGTTTCCATGTCCATTTAAACTTCCTTTCTGTTTTGTGATCTGGGGAAATTCACATATGCCTAATGCCCTTTCTTCACGTAGCTAAGAGGTTTAGGATTGAGTCCTTTGGGAGGTGGCTGCAGAAGTTGGGGCACTCAGTGCATAGCATTAACCCCTTCTGGACAGAAACAGAAGACTGTGTTTTTTAAGCCCCTTCTCTGCACTGCTCCTGGGGGATAAAGCCTGTTGAAGTGCTTGTGTGCTCATATTAAATGGCCGCTTCTTCCTGTGGTCTAGAGAGACACACAAATGCCAGTCCCGTCTGCTCCCAGAGATAGGAGTTTTAGAATGTAGTCCCTTGGGTGGAAGCTGTAAATGTTGGGGCACTTGATGTGAGAGAGAAACAAGGGGCCATAGTTTTAAAGCCCCATCTCTGCACAACTTCCACAGAATGAAGCCTCTGTAAGTGCTTCATGCCTGTGTAAAGCCATCACTTTTTTCTTGTGGACTAGAGAGACTCTTGTGTGTCTAATCCTCTCCACTCTCAGAATTGGTGAATTAAGAGCCAAACCATGGGGAACCTTAAGAGTTATGGTGATACATGTGAGGTCCAAAGCCTCATTTTCCACAGAGAGAAACTGTGTGTTGCAGATTCCTTTCCCAATTCTCTGGTTCAGTGCCTGGGGCAGGATCCATGTCCAAGTGTGTCTCCATTTTTCCTGCCCTTTGATGCGGATATGTGTTTGGTTATAACATAAGCAGGAGTCTCTCCACTGGTCTCTGACTTTCTCTCAGATGGAATTGATCTGAGAATAGATGTGTATTGGGTGTGTCCATGGGTGGAGGGAGAGCCAGGATATTCTTATTCAGCCATGTTGCTGATTTCATTCTTCTCCTTTCCCAGATTTTTAACTTTTTTGGCCAACCTCTTATTTGCCCCCAACTAATATCATTGCCTCAGGTAGCTGTGAAGTTAAGCAATTGTTGCTGATAGTCTTTTGACAAATGCCATGAGGATAGGACTTTTTTTCTCAGAGAGCTCTGAGTCAGGTCAAATAAAAATAAACTATTTGAACAGGGCTTTTCCAGGGAGCTCCCAGACAGCTCAAAGAGTGAGAATTCTATGGAGCTCCGTAAGGAGCTCCAAGCCCAGGCTGGCCCTTCCAGGGACTGCTAGGCTACTGGTAGGTTTTTTTCCTCCAGTGATAATGGTTGTAAGGCTGCTGTTTTTCAAGGCTACCCTATAGCCAGAGAGCGGCAGTGGGACTAGAGCAAGTCAAAACACCACAAAACTTGCTGTTGTTACCAAGATTTAGCATTGTTCTTGAATAAACACTTTTTGGATTATTGCAAGCTTTGATTAATTTACAGAGTCCTGAAAAGTTGACATTGACAACTCTTTCCATTATTTTCATTGTTTTTATAAAGGAGAAGATTTTCAGAAGTCCTTGCTTTACTATCACAGAAATATCCTCATCTCCTGAAAGTACATTCTTGTGTGAGTAGTGTAAAGTTTTCTCTTCTTTTTTTCTTTTTAGATACCTTGGAGATAGCATCTGTAAATTTACCCATTCCCGTGCAAACCAAGAACTATTATAAGAATGTTTCTGAAAACAAAGAGATTGTAAAATTAGTTTCTGTGCTTAGCACAATTATCAACTCCACCAAAAAGGTATGTCAAGAGGGTCTGGCAGCCGGACCTTTTGCTTTGCAACATGCACTTGTGTGAAGGTGAACATCACAAAGTTGTCCTGTATGTAGCCTGGGTCTCACACACTGTGCTTTCAGGGAGCATCTTGTGTGTGCTCAGCAAATGTTTGTCTAACTGAAGATCTTTCATTCTAGATTGCAAGGTGAAAGAAAATTATTCCTACTCTCATATTGTGTTTTGTTTAATGCTTTTAATATCTTCTTTTAATACAAATGAATCTAACTTAAAAAAATCTAATATGTTCCAAACTACAAGTCAGACTGTTGTTATAATTCACCTTCAAAGAACCAGTGATACTAACATATTTGAAATAGAATAAGGTTTGTAGTCATTTTTTCATATTTGAGTAGTCAGGCAAATGTTATAAAATATCAGATAAAAATTTATTTATATTGCCACATAGAAATTAGATGAAACTGAGAATAAAGAAGATATTAGTACTATCGATACAAACTTGAACTGGACATGAATGTACATTCAAGGCAATTTTTTCTTTCAACATACTCTCCTCTCAACTTCCCCTTTTTTGTTCATGCAAATCTATTTTACAGACAAAAAGATTTAAAACCCTGAAATCTTCTTTTATTTTTTAAAAAACTCTTCTAATTCACATGACCAGTAAGACTTGTTGACTTATTAATAATGTTTCCCAGTGTTTAAGGAATAGTTGTTGCTCAGTAAGTGCATTTTTTCTATTACTCAGTTTTGATACAATCAGTTACGTTCATTTGAAAGCACTCTGAAAAGCTACCATTGCTGTAACAATGTGAGGAAATATTATTAAGTTTAGTTTTAATGTGTTCCCAAGGGAACTGGAAATCTTTTGCATTTATGGACTTTTAATTTTCCTTTCTTAATATATTGAAGGTCCTGTATTTAATTTTCCCCTAGAGACAGTATTCAGGTAACTCAATAAATATTTATCTAGTACTTAGATTATTAAGCTCTATACTGAATGATAAGCAAAGTATTCCATGATAACAATAAACATTCAGAAATATTTTCAAGTGTCTCAGTATTCCTAGAAAATAAAAGAAAATAAATCAGCAATAAGATCCACTAGTTTCTCTAGTATGATCAACCACTATTATGAAAATCTAAGAGGAAGAAATCATAGTTAACATACAGTGCTGGCCACAAAATACTTATCTCTGTGTCTTTTTTTTTTTTTTTGAAGGAGTTTCACTCTTGCTGCCTAGGCTGGAGTGCAATGGTGCAATCTTGGCTCACTGCAACCTCCGCATCCCAGGTTCAAGTGATTCTCCTGTCTCAGCCTCCTGAGTAGCTGGGATTAGAGGCATGCACCACCACACTGGGCTAATTTTGTATTTTTAGTAGAGACAGGGTTTTACCATGTTGGTCAAGCTGGTCTCAAACTCGTGACCTCAGGTGATCCACCTGCCTTGGCCTCCCAAAGTGCTGGGATTACAGTCGTGAGCCACCGTGCCCGGCCTCTGTGTCACTTTTATTGCATTTGCTTTTACTTTATATGAAGGAAATGCTCAGATATTAGTTTTCCTTAAAACAGTAGAAAAGGTTGGCATTTATAACAACTTGAAGAACTTATTCCAGATTTATAGGATAGCCAAATTGTTTCTGGGAGAATATATGTACACTTAGTCATAGTATTAGATATAGCCAGCCCTCCACAGCCATAGACCTTTCTGAATGATTCTGCCTCAACCACAGAAAGTCCTATGATCCCTGCCCCTTTCCTGTTGCTATAGCTGATTGGATTAGAATGTAAACCTAACCTGCCTTTAGCACGCCCATAGGTTGGTCATCAACTTCTAACACAACCTGGCTTAAAAAGATGAGCTGAGGCTGGATATAGTGGCCCATGTCTGCAATGTCAGCACTTTGAGAGGCCAAGGCGGGGGATCACTTGAGGCTGGGAGTTTGAGACCAGCCTGGCCAACATGGTAAAACTCTGTTTCCACTAAAAACACAAAAATTAGCTAGGCATGGTGGCAGATGTCTATAATCCCAGCTACTCATTAGGCTGAGGCATAAGATTTGCCTGAATCTAGAAGGCAGAGGTTGCAGTGAGCTGAGATGGTGCCACTGCACTCTAGCCTGGGTGACAGAGCGGGACTTTGTCTCGAAAAAAAAAATATAGAAACGTTGAGCTGGACCAAACAATCAAAATAACCTTGGTTACATAATCAGAACAACTCTACATATGTAGTTCATCTAATTTTCCTACTGAGGTCATTTTCCTTTCAAGGTCTAGGTTACCTTCATGTGAAAAAGTTCCAATTTAATAAAGACAGACACTTTAAAAGAATACCCTCCAACATGTTTAGTTAGGGTATATTCTTAATATTGTAAGCTTGGGTGGTGAGAGAGCTCCGGATTCTGGATCTTCTATCCATTTCTGGGAATCTTCAATAATCTGTAATTAATTCTTCAAACCATCATACATATGTGAATATGTCTACATGCTGTTGCAATGCATTCTTGGTCTGCATGTCAACACTTCAGTTCATGCAAACGAATCATTTGTGGTTGGGATAGGCAGTGATAGGTTTAGCTTTCTGCATTTTAATGGATGGGAAGTATCAACATCCATTAAACCTGAGGCTCGGAGGGACATTTTAGCTGTATGTGGGGAGTTGGAGTGGAACTGCTTCTTGGTTTGGTGCAGATTGGTGCAATTTACTTAAAATAATCAGACCATTTAGAATCCTGTAATGCTCAGTTATTTCAGATAATTGCATTGTTTATTCTTTATCAGCTAAATTTGTTTTTCATGCACATGTAACTCTGAAATCATAATATAAGGCAGTGGAAATACTTGATTCACAAAGGAATTAGAAATGAAGAGACAAATTTTTTGGCTAGGCGCCGTGGCTCATGTTTGTAATCTCAGCACTTTAGGAGGCCGAGATGAGAGGATCACTTGAAGCCAGGAGTTTGAGACCAGCTTGGGTAACACAGTGAGATCTTGTCTCTACAAAAATAAATAAATAAATAAATAGTAATTAAATAAAAAAAGACAAAATTTTAATTATTTGTAGTTGATACAATTGTCTGCCAAGTAAATCCAAGAGGCTAATCTAAAAAAGAAATTGTGGCCCAACAAGAGTTAAGTTAGTCACCAATGGAAAGATAATTATATGAATTTTTCATAGAATACAATAAACATGTTCCTGAAAATCATCCTGTTTTGAGAAGTTGCATATTTAATATTAAATAATAGGGATGATGAGAAAAACAAGATTGAGGCAGACACAAAATCTAGGCAATTTGTAACCAGGGTAATAAATAAAACAATAATAATCATAGTAAAATAGTAACAGTAACAATCTTAGTGAAATATTCACATATTTAATAACACTATAGTAATTACAGAACTTTACTATAAAAGATGAAAGAAGCTTGGTAGAAGTGGGAAAAGGAAGAGATTGTGGAGGCATAGAAGCAAAGATAAACTCTACAAAAATCAGGCCAAACTCTGCAAAGAACATTCTTTCTTTGTTGTTCTTTCTGCTTTGATTGGTATTTATTTATTTATCTATTTTTATTTGTACAAATTTATGGGATACATGTGCAATTGTGCTGTATGCATAGATTGCATAGTGGCCAAGTCAGGGATTTTAGGGTATCCATCACCCAAATAATGTACATTGTATCTATTGGCGAATTTCTCATAGCCCTCCCTTCTGAAGTTGATGAGAAATCTGACTCTTCTGAGTCTCTATTATCTATCATTCTGCTCTGTATGTCCATGCAAACACTTTTTTTTTAGCACTAACTTATGAGTGAGAACAATATGCAAAGATATTCTTAAGACAGGTGGTAGCCAAATCAATCCAAAAGGAAGAAGTGATGGAGGGGGAGTGGCACACAGGACTGTACTCCTCTGTGACTTGCTGCTTTAGCTGGTACAAAGCAGTAGCATTTGTTTTGCTGGGAAAAATAGCATTTGAAAACATGACCTCTGCATTATGTCAGCACTGTCCCCTATTTACCAATTGCCAGAGAGTCATTTCATCTTTACAGATGCATACTTGGTTAGCAAACTAGACTGTTGATTTACAAATAAATTTTAAAAAATGTATAAGCCATTCATAGCCAGTTATAATAATAGTGTAAAATATCTTGTTTACAATGACAACAGCATTGAAAAATACCTAGAAACATGTATAATAAGAAGTATCTGGGGTCTCTATGAAGATTACGCTAAAACTTAAGGAATTTTTGAAAAAGATGACAAGATATGGAAACATGCACTGTGTTCCTGGTTGGTTAGATGTAGTATTGTTCAGATGTCAATTCTAGTTATATGAATTATACATTTTATGTGATTCCAGGCAATCTCTCATTGAAGTGATGCTCGCTATGTTCTGTTTGTCCTTCATGCCCCTAAGATCTAATCTCCATTCCCTCCATCTATCTGACCTTAGGCAACATGTCAGTAGATTCCCATTGAGGCTTCCAGTGGGTTCAGTCAATGAAGAATCTTGGAGGAGATCTGAGGGGAGGGGGGAAAGAGGAGAATGACCTCAGAGTATATTTTTCATAGCACCTTCCCTGTAGTGTGACCTTGAGCTGTGGTTTTTGATCTAAGGCCCAGCTCCAACCAAGAGGGCCCTGTCCACAGGATCTTCAAGAACTGTCTTCTAGTTTCTAGAAACTGCTCCTCTCCCGTTTAGCTAGGGACGATAACAGTGAAACTGTTACTAGCCCTGGGCTACTGTCCACACTATTGTATATAGTCCCAGTTCTTTGGCATTTCCAGATAATCACACAGTTCACTAAACATTTTAATAAATCCATAGGAACCACCAGCAGTTGGCAAATATTCAGTTATATCATCGTGCCTTTCAGATTCTTCCTTCTTAACATAAATCTGTTATTTGCATTCAGGAAGTTATTACATCCATGGATTGCTTCAAACGCTACAATCACATTTGGCAAAAGGGAAAAGAAGAAGCCATTAAGACATTTATTACGCAGAGCCCCTTGCTTTCTGAATTTGAGTCCCAGATTCTCTATTTCCAAAACCTAGAGCAGGAAATTAATGCTGAGCCTGAATATATCTGTGTGGGTTCCATTGCTCTGTACACAGGTTGGTTCATTTTCTTTCATATAGCTATATAAATTAGCCAGTATTGTTCTGTCTCTTTACCTAGATTAGTATTCCAGAGAGTTCTACCTGTCTTGAAGATTGACTTTATGGGCCTCAAGCTTTAAGACCAATTTGTAGATTTTAAAAAAATTTTCTTCTGCATAATTATTGATTCTGGACTATTTTGCACACTTTGCTGCTAAACCTTGAAAAAAAGGCTAAGTCAGAGAAAGGAGATGTCTGTTATATTTTGAATTAAAATTTACCCTTTGTTTAATAAATAACAATAACAAACCTTTGAGGCTTATCCCAGAGGGTTCTGATATGTGCTTTTTTAAAAAAGCATTTTGAAATGTGTATTGAGTTGTTGTAAAAACAAACTTTATAAAATGAATGAATATATAATGAGTAGGAAAAATTATGATTTTTTCCAGTTCAATTTTTTGTGGGTTAGAGGGCAATAAGCTATAAAATATTTACTACTGGAGAACAGCGACAGTTTGACTTTTCGTACTGATTCGAGTTTTTAAAACTCAACTGTAGACATTTGGGTTTTTACAGCTGACTTGAAGTTCGCCCTGACTGCTGAGACAAAGGCCTGGATGGTTGTCATTGGACGCCACTGTAACAAAAAATACCGGAGTGAGATGGAAAACATTTTTATGCTTATTGAAGAATTCAATAAGAAACTAAATCGTCCAATTAAGGACCTAGATGATATTCGGATTGCAATGGCAGCACTGAAAGAAATAAGGGAGGAGCAAATCTCCATTGACTTTCAAGTAGGACCTATTGAGGTAACTAACGATCATTTGTTCATTATAGAAATATTTCTACATGTTGGATGCTATTAGCTGAAATATTGACTGGGTCTGGAGTGAAGTTACTAAATGGTTACTAAACCAAGACGATAATTTCAATATTGTTGATGATACCGAACCCCTATAGCATGCCTTCCATGGGCCAGTTTTCACCTTCACATGTCGCCTAAGGTCCTTCAAAGCAGAGCCTGAGATAAGGATTTCTGTGCAAATGATTTATTGATGAGTGCTCACCAAAGAAGGGGAGCGAGGGAATCAGGAAAGGAAGCCAATCAGCTATGGACTAACTTCAGCCTGATCCCATGGGCACTCTACAACATCAATTGAGTTGGGCCCTCCTTCATGCAAAGGAGACTACCCTTTCTACTCCTACCAGTAGGAAATGGGCTATAACCTCCCCATGAGAAGGCTCACATTCAGCTGAGAAAAATTTTCCAGGGAAGGGACAGCTGCAGTCCTTACAGCCAGCACTCTCAGTAGTCGGGGATGGGAATACCAGCTGGTAATCGGGACCTGGATGGGGCGCTAACAGTGTCCATATATGCATTAACTCATTTCATCCTTACTATGGCTCCTCCTCCTCGCATAAGGAAACTGAGGGTCGAAGAAATTATGTAATTTGATCAGTGTTGCACATCACTTTTATTTGTATACCATATCATACTATCTTTTCCAGATGAAAATATCTTTTTTTGCAGTGAAGTCTGCTTTTATTTACTTATTAGTTATAATATTATCAACAAACATAGTGTAATTTAAGCAATGGCAAAAAAGACAGTTGATTTCATTACAAGCAGACACCCTTGAATAGATTCACTTGAGTAGACATCATCTCTTTCTAAGGAGTCTCCTTAGAAATCTCATGTTAAGCCACCAGCAAAATCAGTCTTAGCAACAGCCTTTTTTTAAAACAAACAAACAAACAAACAAACTCTTTTTTCCCTAATTAAAAAGTAGCATTGTAGAAAAATTAGAAAACACAAAACGATTGTATAAAACAAAACTTCAGAATTACCATAATATTGTCAATCAAGTACATACCAAGAGGTTGGTATATTTCTTTCCAGCTCCTTTTAATGTCTATGTATGTGTGTGCAATTTTTAATTCCATTTTTATTCATCTTGTAATACTTATATTATCATTAGAAATGAATGAGTGTGAATTATTAATATCATTAATAACTTTCCATAATCATAATTGTTGGTGCATGTCTTTAAATCTTATTTGCCACTTGTGATTGTTGACAAAGACCCAAGAGTGGAGACGTTAAGGAAAAGCACTTCTCAGCCATGGAGGCACCGTGGGGTCAGGGGGTGGTGTTAACCTCCAGATGAAAATGTCTTATCAGAAGTGGGTCACTGTATTTGTTATTTTTAAATGAGACTAGTTTAATTGTAGCATTAAAAAAAAACTCCAGTTGTAAAATCATCATCTTTTCATCACACTATAATTGGAATGTCTGGGCTTATACTCTGATGGTCGAGATCAGACTCTATTCTCCCATTTTCTGCATCCCTGTTTGAATTTTGAAAATTTTCACATTACCATGAGAATGGTACAGACTACTACACATTTTCACTTCTGCTGTGTTGGGCCAGGGGGATCACATGGTCCAACCTGCTCTCCTTGGGTTGAAACATCAAGGCAAAGAGACATTTCTTTGTGCAGGATCAGGGGATACCCTCAAGTATGAAGAGGAGGTACAGTAACCGACAATCCTATTTTCTCCCACCTAGGAATTAAGAACAAAAGTAGAATCAAGTAGACAAGATCAAAACATCACCTTTATACCTGATGGAAGTTATTCGGAAGACATAACTTAGTGTATTACTCCAGTTATTCCCCTCCCTTTCATACCCCCAAACACACACACACACACACACATTATGAGCTAGTGAACACTAAATCCCAGGATTATTATACTTCCTCATCCATCAGAGGCAGTTTTGGAAAGCTGTAGGTCTTGGTATTACCCTGATCCAGTTTATGGCACTGAGGTGCTGACCACAGGCATGCCTCCACGGAGAGGGAGGGAAGAGAGAGAAAGGCACTGGGCTCTCCTTGCTCAAATCAACAATTTTTTCCCCCAAATTAATAATCAGGCACTCATTCCACCTCTATGGGGAGGAGTAATGGTGGGAGAAGAGACTAGAGATATTTAGAGAAAATTCTTTCTTATGAAAACCAACCTTAGCCTCATTTTAATCTTTTAGAGAAGAAAGCCATCCAGGATTTTACATGCTGAAGGGAATGACTTGGCCCAGGCTCTGATTCAAGAATCCTCCCTTGTGTCTTACTATTGGAACCTCTTATCGATCGCGTGAAATAAGACAGAGTTAAAACCCTGATTGATTTTGTTATTCTAATATTAGAATTTAAATTATTTTGTTTTTTATTTACTTGATAGAATTTTGTAGTGATCAAATACAATTTGGGGGCCTAAGTAAAAATATCTTTTATTTGTCTAATGGTTTATGGTTTTCAAAATGCATTTAAAATGACATTTTTCAATAGTCTCAAAGATCCTGTGAAGTAGCCAGAAGATTTTCCCATTTTATAGATGAGGAAACTATAGCTGAACAGCTCAGTTGCTCAGTTAACCTCTTGCAGTTTGAAGTAGAATAACTGGAACTCTCAGGGTAGTTTCACTATTATTCTGGTATTTTCCATTCTTATCATTTAATAAATGGCTGTGTGTAGATTTATGCATCTGACTGGCCAAAATTAAGTTTTTGCTGTTTTTTTTTTAGGAATCTTATGCCCTGCTTAACAGATATGGACTTCTGATAGCAAGGGAAGAGATAGACAAAGTTGATACACTGCACTATGCTTGGGAGAAGCTGCTGGCACGTGCTGGTGAAGTCCAGAATGAATTAGTCTCACTGCAGCCCAGTTTCAAGAAAGAGCTTATTAGTGCTGTGGAGGTATTCCTCCAAGATTGTCACCAGTTTTATCTGGACTATGATTTGGTATGTCTCTGGCTTTCTCTGTATGCATTTTCGGGGATGAGTGAATACAGCATGCAAAATGTAGTTGTCTAAAAATTATGGGTAAATTTCTACGAAACTTCCTAGGAATTCCCAGGGAATGGGAATTTTATTTTCATGGGAGAAAAAGATTTTTTTTCACAATTCTTTCCCCTTAGAGTTTCTATTAGTCTGTTTTCACACTGCTATAAAGAACTGCTCGAGACTGGGTAATTTAGAAAGGAGAGAGGTTTAATTGACTCACAGTTCAGCATGGCTTGGGAGGCCTCAGGAAACTTACAATCATGGTGGAAGGCAAAGGGGAAGCAAGGCACCTTCTTCACAAGGCAACAGGAAGGAGAATGCTGAGTGAAGAGGGAAGAGCTCCTTTTAAAACCATCGGATCTCAAGAGAACTCACTACCGAGAGAACAGCATGGGGAAAACCGCTCCCATGATTCAGTTACCTCCACCTAGTCTCTCCCTTGAGACGTGGGGATTATGGAGATTATGGGGATTACAATTCAAGATGAGATTTGGGTGGGGACGGAAAGCCTAACCAAATCGGATTTCATACATAATAATTTCAACAGAAAATGATAAATGTAAAAGGGCTAACAGTGTATAATTTGGTCTGTTACTGAAGTTGTTTGGTAGCATTCTAAATTTGTGTAGAAAAGTGCTATTCACATGTAGTTATAATTGTCCTCCTTTCCACGGCGTTCCTTGGTTACACAAATAACATAGAGCTCAGCAATTGCTGGGCGCTGTCCTTGGTGCTGACTACACAGTAGTGGATAAGACAGATCGAGCCTTGCCCCCATGGAGTCCATATTTTAATTATCCATATAGGTTTAAGTACTGAATCTTCTAATGTAAATATGTTGTGTAATGAGACCCATCTCCAGGCAATTATAATGTGCTGGAGAAGGGAAATATGTAGAGTTTAGGGTAAAATTTGTACCTATTAACTAGTAGCACAATAAACCACAAAATTAATCAAGTTAGAAGATTGGACCCATGTACCAACGCCATGGATGAAGAAGCACAGAAATCCACATATTTAAGATTTTCTAATGTTGGAAAATCTGATTGGAATGTTAAGATTATAGGCCACTTTACAAGTGGGTATTAGAATGATAAAAATCTATGAGTTATATGATATTAGCATTTAGCTGAAAAGCAGACTTTATATGTGCTTCTTATAGAACAGGCATTGACTCCTCTTTGCCTGTGTTACCTAAGAAATGAATAATACATATTTTTAATCTTAAAAGTTTCTTGACTAAGGGAAGTTCTGGCATTAATTTGGCTTTTTTAGACTAGAAACATATGTCTAAATGAATCACTTTGTGAGGCCCTTTTTTTCTAACAAATAAAAATGAAGTTTCCTATCATGCATGAAACCTAACTTTAATATTTAAATATGGATTGAGTTCATGAAATTTATATGCAAACTCTTCGTTCTATTTTTCTTTTTTTACTTTTTGTTCAGAATGGTCCAATGGCTAGCGGCTTGAAGCCCCAGGAAGCCAGTGACAGGCTTATCATGTTTCAGGTAATCTTTTTAGTTTCTATGACTTTCTAAACAATGAAACTTTGTTGTGTTTTAAACACACATATGTTTTCTTCTTTGTAAGATAGAGGGCCCTATTGTGGAATATGGTATGTACTTGCATGAAAAATACGATATTGTAGAATTACAATTAGAAGTAGTTTCTATGAATTAATTATGCCAACTTAGTATTCCTATTTACATGTGCCCAGAGATCATACATCTCTGGCTTGCTTGTTTGCCAGTCTTATATTTTCATTTGTATGTTGATCATGTATAAATCATTTTGATGAGTTTTCACTTGTGTTTTTATTAGAATCAATTTGATAATATCTATCGGAAATACATTACGTATACTGGAGGAGAGGAGCTTTTTGGCCTGCCAGCTACACAGTATCCTCAGCTTCTTGAAATAAAGAAGCAACTAAATCTTCTACAGAAAATATATACTCTGTACAACAGTGTCATAGAAACTGTAAATAGCTATTATGATATTCTTTGGTCAGAGGTGAATATTGAAAAAATTAACAATGAACTCTTAGAATTCCAGAACAGGTAAGAAATTAAATGTTTAGCATGCCCAGCAATTGAACTTCAAATGCTTTCCTCTTTGATAGGCCCCCGAGTTCTCTTTTCACCCCAGCTATTTCAAAAGCACATCTTGCTGCATTGTTGTTGTCCATTGACATCACTCTTGTCAAATGCTATTTATTAATTACTCCTGTGTGTACACAATGAGACAAGCACATTCTATCTATCAGGATGAGTCATGTTAGGGGCTTTTCTGCAGCTTGGTGGGAGCTGATTTTTATTTATATTACACTTATGAAACATTTGAAGTTAATGTTAGATTATCATCTGGAACAAAAGCAGGGGCCCATGATTTTTCTGTATTGTTGTAGCTCTTGAATTTAAATAAAATGGAGAGCTGGCTGGGTGCAGTAGCTCATGCCTGTAATCCCAGCACTTTGGGAGGCTGAGGTGGGCAGATCATGAGGTCAGGAGATTGAGACTATCCTGGCCAACATGGTGAAACCCCATCTCTATTAAAAACACAAAAATTAGCTGGGCATGGTGGCACGTACCTGTAATCCCAGCTACTCAGGAGGCTGAGGCAGGAGAATCGCTTGAACCCAGGAGGTGGAGGTTGCAGTGAGCCGAGATTGCACCACTGCACAGAGCTATACTCCGTCTCAAAAAAACAAAAAAAAGAGCTGTTTGTTGCATATTTCACTTGACAGCCTGATACACTTTGCTATGCTTTGTGCTTAGTAAGTTCTCAGTACATGTTTGTAGAATTGAATTAGCTTGAACAGCACCTCTACGCTCTAAAATAATGCCTCTAACTAGGTAATAGTTGTGAAGGGTTGGAAAAAATCTTTTCTAATGGAGAGGACAATTTTCTGTAATATAAAAGTCATCTGTATATTATATGAACAGATAGCCTGCAAGTCATGGGATTTTAAAATAGGATAAGTATTCAAAGAGACTGTTTTTAATAGAAATACTAGCAGACTGTCTTGGTCCAGTGATGTCTACCATCATATTTCAATGGCCTTTCATGTTGGTGTCCCTTCACAGATGTCGAAAGCTTCCCCGGGCCTTGAAGGACTGGCAGGCTTTTTTGGACCTGAAGAAGATCATTGATGATTTCAGCGAGTGTTGCCCGCTGCTGGAATACATGGCCAGTAAAGCCATGATGGAGCGGCACTGGGAAAGGATAACCACCCTCACCGGGCACAGTCTGGATGTGGGGAATGAAAGCTTTAAGTTAAGAAATATCATGGAGGCACCTCTTCTGAAATATAAAGAGGAAATAGAGGTAGAGTATGATGTGATGGAAGATTGCAAGGTCTCATGGGATTTATTTGATAACATTTCTATATTATGGAATATTGGATCAGTAAACTACACTCAGACAATTGAAACTCTTCTCCTGGCATTCAGCCACTAGTTCCTTCAACAAATGCGTATTTGGCCTAAGATGGGACAGATTCTGCATCAGGATATAACAATGCAGTCCTGCATTTACAGATTATTAAATAATTTTACAAATAAAGGCATAGTTATAAGCTGTGGCAAATACCATTGAATAAAATGTATGTTGTTCTATGAAAGCCTATGGTAGATGAGTTTGGCTCAACTCGGGGTGATAAAGCTAGGAAGGACTAGGATGCATGCGTAGGACTGGCTGGGTGAAGGGAGTGTGGTTGTGTGGTTGGGGTGAGGGGCTTGGAAAGTGCAAAGAAGGCCATTCCAGGCAGATGGTGCATTATGCATGGAGCATCTGAAGTGTGTTTGAGGAACCAGAAGAAGGCCCATGTGGCTGAGGCGTGGAGGCAGGGCAGAGAGGAGACAGCAGAGGCCAGGGAGGTGGAGTGGGCCTACATGATGTTATCGAGCAATGGGCACCAGCTGGGAGGTGTGTTTTCAGCAGGGGCTGACATGGTTAGGTTGACTGTTTGTAAGGATCACTCTGGTAGTGATCTTTGGAGAAATAATTGAAGGAGGACAAGGGAAGAATGATGGAAAAACCAACTGAGAGTTTCTAAGAGTAGCTCAGGCAAGAAATGATGGCTTGTTAGATGAGAGGGGAAGTAGTAAAGCTGGAGAGGAGAGAAAGGATCAGGGATATTTGAGGAGAATTCGGTGATGAAGGGAACATGGTAGGAGAAGGAAGGGGAGGGCTAAAGATGAACTCTAGATTTCTTGCTGAGAGACCTAAATGGATGAAGGTGCTGACCACAGAGATGGGGAACATGGGAAGGTGATCAGATTGGGTGACAAGGTGCAAAGATCATGGGCTTGATTAGGGACATGAGTCTGATATTTCACAGACTGTGTTTGGGGTTTCCTTGAAACATCTCAGCAGGGAAGTTCAGTAGGCAAATGGATGTGGGTCTTGCCTGGAGATATGAAAGTGATTGAATTCATGGGTGTAAATGAGCTCACCCAGAGGGGGAACATAGGTGGGAAGAAATGAGGGTAAAGGAAGGGCTTGACTAATGGTCTAGGAGAAGGGTGAGGCCATAGAGGAAACTGAGAAAGTGAACAGAGCCATGGGAGAATCAGGTTTCTGCTACCTGTGTTCATTCACATGCTGCATTCACTTGACTTTAGAGGTAAATCAGAAATACATTGAATTTTGAATCAGTGATTAAAGTTTCAAAATTTAAAAGTGATTTGCATATATTTTCTGTCATCTTTCCTTTTGGGCAAGTTTGCTGGGAAATTTTATAAATTAAAGTTCTATTTTTCAGTCATATCTTTATCTCCATCTCTCTTCATGCATCAGTATCTGCGTATACACATTCTGTTTATTATATGGCATTTTAGGTCTGGAAATATGAAAGTTTATATATATATTTATATATATATATGAAGCAAATAGTGAAGATGGGGTATTGCACGTAGACCATTAAGGAAGGATGTGTGACTTTCATGCAATAACATGAGAGCTTGCCATTTTGATAGGACATCTGTATCAGTGCGGTGAAAGAGAGAGACATTGAGCAAAAGCTGAAGCAAGTGATTAATGAATGGGACAATAAAACATTCACCTTCGGCAGCTTTAAAACCCGTGGAGAGCTCCTCTTGAGAGGAGACAGTACCTCGGAAATCATCGCCAACATGGAGGACAGCTTGATGTTGCTGGGATCCCTACTGAGCAACAGGTGGGAAAACCATCTATCTTTTCCCTTAGATTTGAGAACCATAATAGCAAACATTTCAAATTAATGAAAAATCCATTACAATAATAGCCTTCATATAGTCTACTCAATGTTGAAAATACTTGTTTTAATTACATTGATTAATTAATTAATTTTTTTATCCAAAACATATTTTTACTCAGGTACCCACTTATATATAAATCATCAAGAGATTATATTTCAATTATTCTTGTTTTCATTTTGGCCTCAGGCACATGTTAGAGCATGTGTAACTATGGTTTTATTTCATTATCCTCTGTTTGTGGGGTATGTCTGAGACCATCCACTGGACAAAATAATGCAACGTATAATTAGCCACTTGGATCTTGGGAACATTTCAGCTTTGCTGCTGACAAGCCTGACTGCACAGCTGATAGCTCTATAGGCTGTAGAATCCAGGAGGAACATTATTTTGAATTTCAGAATAATCATTTTACTCGAAAACCTTTTTTACCAATATCTGTGGACTAGAAACTCTTAGTTGTTTACATACTCTATTTTTTATATTTGTACAAATTTATGGGGTACATTTGAACTTGTTTGTTTTTTTTTGAGATGGAGTCTTGCTTTGTCACCCAGGCTGGAGTGCAATGGCGTGATCTCAGCTCACTGAAACCTCAGCCTCCCCGGCTCAAGTGATTCTGCCGCAGCTTCCTGAGTACTGGGATTACAGGCAACAGCCACCATGCCTGGCTAATTTTTGTATTTTTAGTAGAGACAGGGTTTCACCATGTTGGCCAGGCTGGTCTCAAACTCCTGGTCTCAGGTGATCTGCCCGCCTTGGCCTCCCAAAATGCTGGCATTACAGGCATGAGCCACTGCGCCTGTCCACATGTGAACTTTCGTTACATGTATATAATGCATAGTGGCCACCCCTCACATTTTGGACATACAAACCATACAGTCATGAATTTACATTTCCTTGTTTCATTGCTTCCATTTGCTCTTTCTGAAATAATGTTTTTGTTCCCCAGAATCTTCTCAAATATATGGTAATTGTGCAGAATGTGGATACCATTGAGATATGAATTTGTTGTTCTATTCTAGCTTTAAAATATCACCCAATTCTCCGTATATACATGTATCAATACTTTTAATGTTGGAAATACTGTGTACTTCATGCTATTTCAAAAAAATTTCTCTTATTTCAGTTTACTTGTTACACTAAAGTAATATTGGGATATAAAGTTAGACCATTAGTAATCTTGAGTTTGGACTTCTCAGGATTTAGTGAGTTTTAATGAACTTGGTTACTATTCATACCAAACCAGAATAAAGGATAGACAGGCAATAATATACCCTAGGGAGATAGAAAAGACACTCATATAAATTAAGTTAAAATTATCTGGTTGGGGTGGGGAAACTTTTCTTTTCAATGGCATCTAATCTACAGATAGAGTTATTGGGAGGAGTATTTTTTCAATATGTATTTATTGAACCTTTACTATGTGTGTGATGTACTCTTCTAGGCGCTGTGGGTAGAACAACAAATAAGGGAAAGATCTCTGTTTCTATGGACCTATATTTCTCGTGAAGAGCATACAAATATTCAGAAAGATGCATGGAATATTAAAACAATTTGGTTAACAATTAAGAATATGGAAATTAAACTTTTATGCAATAATACGACTTCAAGTCCATATTATGTAGGGCTAGAGAGAACCATGAAGGGATAAGAAAGAGAAGAAGAGACATAAAAGTAGGCTGTATAATCATTTAGGATTAAGTTTGTCTGTAAATAACAGAAACACCACATACAAAATGGCTAATATAACACTGATGTTTATATTGCTCACGCGTAAAAGAATTCCTAATGTAGGTGGTTCAGGTTGGAATGGGGGCTTCACCACATCATCAGGGACCCAAGCTGGGTCTGGCTCACTCATCTGTCTTTCCCAGATGTGACCTTATTCCCCATACTACCCATTACATCCAGTGCCACAACTCACATTTCGTGTAGAAGAGTGGTTCTCAATCTTTGCAACATACCAGATACACTGAAGGAACTTAAAAAAATCCCAATGCCAGGGCCACTTCCCAGACCCATTGAATCAGAGTCTCTGTACGTAGGACCCAGGCAGGCATCAGTAATTTTTAATGCTGGCGAGATGATTCCAGTGTTCAGCTATGAGATCATTCCAGTGTTCCGCTAAATTAAGCACTGTTGATGTGGAACTTAGTCTTCTGACTGCACATTACTGCAAAGGGAAGCTGGGAAATTCAGTAATTTAGCTGGGTAATTATGAGCCCACATGGAAAAGCAGAAGGAAAAAAGGACATTGGGAGGCCACCCACAGGCAGTCTGTCTCAAAGAGGAAAAGGGGAAGACAGATTAACTATGGAAGAGGCAGTAATCTTGCACACATGTACATCAAACGTGAGTGGGTTGGACACAGGTGCGTGGGAAGTTAGAAAGAGACTCAGAAAAGGGGAGGCTAAGGAGAGAGTCCAGGTGTTATCATATTTGAAGATTGAATTAGTTGTCTGGTCCCCACTGATGGTTCTATAAAGGCTCCATATTATATGAAAAACCAGAGACTCCATGAAATGGGCACAGAAGCTCAGTAGAGCAAATATTATTCTCGTAGCCATAGCAGCACTGAGGGTAATTATATTACCCTGGAAGCTTGGTGGAATCAAGTCTAATGCCTGATCTACTCCTTAGATTATAAATCTCCCACCCTTCTCTATGCTCTGGATCAAAAGGGAAAAAGCTAGACTAACAATGCACAATAAGTGGGGATGAATTAATCACTTGGTTGCATCACTTTAAAAGCCAGCAACATAATTAAGGTTGTAAAGAAAGAGGTTAAAATTAAGATTTTTAAAAACCTTTTTAATTTGAAACAACAGCACAACAAAAACAAAACCAAATCCTAAACCTATTTTTTATTTTAGGTACAATATGCCATTCAAAGCCCAGATTCAAAAATGGGTGCAGTACCTTTCCAACTCAACAGACATCATCGAGAGCTGGATGACGGTGCAAAACCTGTGGATTTATTTAGAAGCTGTCTTTGTGGGAGGAGACATTGCCAAGCAGCTGCCCAAGGTTTTGTAATCTTCTTTATGATTTCATCAGATTTTTCAGAGAAAGATCTCAGAACGAATACCCCCTTAAATAATGCAGTAATATTCCACCTCTATTGAACCCCCTTCCTTCAATCTTTTTGTTGTCACTGTTAATGCTGTTATTCTTCAAAGGGAGTGAGGAATTGTGGAAAGGAAAGGGGTGACAATCAGAGTAAGAATGCTGCAAAACTGTGGAGGTTTGATAGGAGATAGAGGGTTAAAAAAACAAAAAATAAGTGGTCGCATAATTGATATGCTTCTTTAGATAATTTCAAGGTAGAATTTGGAACAGTGTAGAATTATGGTGCAGTTATCTTGATGGTAGGCTAATTTGTTCTTCTACTACAGACATTTTAAAGTAATGCATACTATACAATGTACCCAATTATATCTGTACAGTAAAATTAAGGGATGGAAATGTGCAGAAAAAATCTCCAAAACAAAAAGACCTTCTTTTCAAGATGTCAAGTATATATTTATCATCAAATCGTAATCATCTTACTGGGTATATATGGAGTATATTTTGAGATTTTTAAATAAACATTTTAACCAATTCTCAAGGATTCTTATTCAATTACCTTAAGTCGTATGCAAGATTATAACATTTTAACAATATATTTCAGTTTTAGAAGCATGATTATTTTAAATGTTTTCATCACATAGGTTTCTGAACTTCTTCTTTGGTTAGTTTTCAGTTTAATTACAGATGACAGATAAAATCAGACTGCAGACCATTTATTTTGGAGGCAATAGTGAAATGTATTCACTCACTAAAATTTTACTTTATTTTTGATTTGTATTTGTGCGTGTTTTTCATCTTCTTTTTTTAAAGGTTTTAAGTAGGAGGTTTGGATTTTTTTAAAAATTATATTTAAGTTCTGGGATACATGTGCAGAATGTGCAGGTTTGTTACATAGGAATACAGGTGCCATGGTGGTTTGCTGCACCCAGCAACCTGTCATCTACATTAGGTATTTCTCCTAATGCTATCCTTCCCCTTGCCCCACACCCCCTGACAGGCCCCAGTGTGTGATGTTCCCCTCCCTGTGCCCATATGTTCTCATTGTTCAACTCCCACTTATGAGTGAGAACATGCGGTGTTTGGTTTTCCATTCCTGTGCTAGTTTGCTGAGAATGATGGTTTCTAGCTTCATCCATGTCCCTGCAAAGGACATGGACTCCTCCTTTTTTATGGCTGCATAGTATTCCATGGTGTATATGTGCTACATTTTCTTTATCCAGTATAACATTGATGGGCATTTGGGTTGGTTCCAAGTCTTTCCTTTTGTGAACAGTGTTGCAATAAACATACGTGTGCATGTGTCTTTGTAGTAGATTGATTTATAATCCTTTGGGTATATACACAGTAATGGGTTGCTGGGTCAAGTGGCATTTCTAGTTCTAGCTCCTTGAGGAATCACCACACTGTTTTGGCTTTTGTTGCAATTGCTTTTGGTGTTTTAGTCATTAAGTCTTTGCCCATGCCTATGTCCTGAATGGTATTGCCTAGGTTATCTTCTAGGGTTTTATGGTTTTACGTCTTATGTTTAGATCTTTAATCCACCATGAGTTAATTTTTGTATAAGGTGTAAGGAAGGGGTCCAGTTTCAGTTTTCTGCATATGGCTAGCCAGTTTTCCCAACATCATTTAATAAATAGGGAATCCTTTCCCTATTGCTTGTCTTGTCAGGTTTGTCAAATGTCAGATGTTTGTAGATGTGTGGTGTTATTTCTGAAGCTTCTGTTCTGTTCCCTTGGTCTATATATCTGTTTTGGTACCAGTACCATGCTGTTTTGGTTACAGTAGCCTTGAAGTATAGTTTGAAATCAGGTAGCATGATACCTCCAGCTCTGTTCTTTTTGCTTAGGATTGTCTTGGCTATAGGACTCTTTTTTGTTTCCATATGAAATTTAAAGTAGTTTTTTCTAATTCTTTGAAGAAAGTCAATGGTAGCTTGATGGGAATAGCATTGAATCTATAAATTACTTTGTGCAGTATAGCCATTTTTATGATATTGATTCTTCCTATCCATGAGCATGGAATGTTCTTCCATTTGTTTGTGTCCTCTGTTATTTCCTTGAGCAGTGGTTTGTAGTTCTCCTTGAAGAGGTCCTTCACATCCCTTGTAAATTGGATTCCTAGGTATTTTATTATCTTTGTAGCAATTGTGAATGGGAGTTCACTACGATTTGGCTCTCTGTTTATCTATTATTGGTGTATAGGAATGCTTGTGATTTTTGCACATTGATTTTGTATCCTGAGACTTTGCCGAAGTTGCTTATCAGCTTAAGGAGTTTTGGGGCTGAGACAATGGGGTTTTCTAGATATACAATCATGTCATCTGCAAACAGAGATAATTTGACTTCCTCTTTTCCTATTTGAATACACTTTATTTCTTTCTCTTGCCTGATTGCCCTGGCCAGAACTACCAACACTATGTTGGATAGGAGTGGTGAGAGAGGGCATCCTTGTCTTGTGTCAGTTTTCAAAAGGAATGCTTCCAGCTTTTGCCTATTCAGTATGATATTGGCTGTGGATTTGTCATAAATCGCTCTTATTATCTTATTATTTTGAGATGTGTTCCATCAATACTTAGTTTATTGAGAGTTTTTAGCATGAAAGGATGTTCAATTTTGTCAAAGGCCTTTTCGGCATCTATTGAGATAATCATGTGGTTTTTTCATTGGTTCTGTTTATGTGAGGTATTATGTTTATTTGCATATGTTGAACCAGCCTTACATTCCAGGGATGAAGCTGACTTGATTGTGGTGGATAACCTTTTTAATGTGCTGTTTGATTCGGTTTGCTTGTATTTTATTGAAGATTTTTGCATTGATGTTCATAAGAGATATTGGCCTACATTTCCTTTTTTTGTTGTGTCTCTGCCAGGTTTTGGTATGAGGATGATGCTGGCCTCATAAAATGAGTTAGGGAGGAGTCCCTCTTTTTCTATTGTTTGGAATAGTTTTAAGAGGAATGGTACCAGCTGCTCCTTGAACCTCTGGTAGAATTTCTAGAATAAATTTATCCATTTCTTCTAGATTTTCTAGTTTATTTGTATAGAGGTGTTTATAGTATTCTCTGATGGCAGTTTGTATTTCTGTGGGATCAGTGGTGATATCCCCTTTATCATTTTTTATTGTATCTATTTGATTCTTCTCTCTTTTCTTCTTTAGTAGTCTGACTAGCAGTCTATCTGTTTTGTTGATCTTTTCAAAAAACCAGCTCCTGGATTCATTGATTTTTTTGAAGGGTTTTTCATGTCTCTATCTCCTTCGGTTCTGCTCTGATCTTAGTTATTTCTTGTCTTCTGCTAGCTTTTGAATTTGTTTGCTCTTGATTCTCTAGTTCTTTTAATTGTGATGTTAGAGTGTTGATTTTAGATCTTTCCCACTTTCTCCTGTGGGCAGTTAGTGCTATAAATTTCCCTCTAAACAGTGCTTTAGCTGTGTCCCAGAAATTCTGGTATACTGTGTCTTTGTTCTCATTGGTTTCAAAGAACTTATTTATTTCTGCCTTAATTTCATTATTTACCCAGTAGTCATTCAGGAGCTGGTTGTTCAGTTTCCATGTAGTTGTGCAATTTTGAGTGAGTTTCTTAATCTTGAGTTCTAATTTGATTGCACTGTGGTCTGAGAGACTGTTTTTTATGATTTGCATTCTTTTGCATTTGCTGAGGAGTGTTTTACTTCCAATCATGTGGTCGATATTAGAATAAATATGATGTGGTGCTGAGAAGAGTGTATATTCTGTTGATTTGGGGTGGAGAGTTCTGTAGATGTCTGTTAGGTCCGCTTGGTCCAGAGCTGAGTTCAAGTCCTGAATATCCTTGTTAATTTTCTGTCACATTGATCTGACTAATATTGAGAGTGGGGTGTTAAAGTCTCCCACTATTGAAGAGTATGGGCATTTAAATGTAAGATTTATGATGAAAATCTAAGTGGAGTGGTTCTTGTCAGTTTACTTTTCATATTGAGTGATGCATGAGATAGGTGTTCAGAGTAATATTCTGCATCATAGTGAGAGAGAAGCATTTTTTATTTTACTTAAAATTAAATTAAATGTAATTAAATTACTAGTGAATCATTTTACTGATTGTACTTTTATGCTATAAAATGCAGTACATTTGAAAATTTTTAGGTTATGTGTAAGCTTAATTTTGTAATTAAACATTTCTTTAACATGTTAAAAAAAGTCTCCCACTATTAAGTCTCCCACTACTAAGTCTCTTTGTAGGTCTCTAAGAACTTGCTTTATGAACCTGGGTGCTCCTGTGTCGGGTGCATATACATTTAGGATAGTTAGCTCTTCTCATTGCATTGATCCCTTTACCATTATGTAATACCCTTCTTTGTCTTTTTTGATCTTTGTTGGTTTAAAGTCTGTCTTATCAGAGAGTAGGATTGCAACCCCTGCTTTTTATTGCTTTCCATTTGCTTGGTAAATATTCCTCTATCCCTTTATTTTGAGCCTATGTGTGTCTTTGCACGTGAGATGGGTCTCCTGAATACAGCACACTGATGGATCTTGACTCTATTAAATTTGCCAGTCTGTGTCTTTTAATTGGGGCATTTACCCTGTTTACATTTAAGGTTAATATCGTTATGTATGAATTTGATCCTGTCATTATGATGCTAGCTGGTTATTTTGTCCATTAGTTGATGCAGTTTCTTCATAATATCAATGGTCTTTACATTTTGGTTTGTTTTTGCAGTGGCTGGTTCTGGTTTTTCCTTTCTGTATTTAGTGCTTCCTTCAGGAGCTCTTGTAAGGCAGGCCTGGTGCTGACAAAGTCCCTCATCACTTGCTTGTCTTTAAAGGATTTTATTTCTCCTTCATTGATGAAGCTTAGTTTGGCTGGATATGAAATTCTGGGTTGAAAATTCTTTTAAGAATGTTGAATATTGGCCCCCACTCTCTTATGGCTTGTAGGGTTTCTGCAGAGAGATCCACTGTTAGTCTAATGGGCTTCCCTTTGTGGGTAACCCGACATTTCTCTCTGGCTGCCTTTAATATTTTTTCCTTCATTTCAACCTTGGTGAATCTGATGATTATGTGTTTTGGGATTGCTCTTCTTGAGGAGAATCTTCATGGTGTTCTCTGTATTTCCTGAATTTGAATGTTGGCCTGTCTTGCTAGGTTGGGGAAGTTCTCCTGGATAATATCCTGAAGAGTGTTTTCTAACTTGGATCCATTCTCCCCATCACTTTTAGGTACATCAATCAAATGTAGGTTTGGTCTTTTCACATAGTCTCATATTTCTTGGAGGCTTTGTTCATTCCTTTCCGTTATTTTTTCTCTAATCTTGTCTTTGCGCTTTATTTCATTACATTGATCTTCAATCTCTGATATCCTTTCTTCTGCTTGATCAATTCGGGTATTGATACTTGTGTATGCTTCACGAAATTCTTGTGCTGTGTTTTTCAGTTCCATCAGGTCATTTATGTTCTTCTCTAAATTGGTTATTCTAGTTAGCAATTTCTCTAACCTTTTATCAAGGTTCTTAGCTTCCTTATATTGGGTTAGAACATGCTCCTTTAGCTTGGAGGAGTTTGTTATTACCCACCTTCTGAAGCCTACTTCTGTCAATTCGTCAAACTCATTCTCTGTCCAGTTTTGTTCCCTTGCTGGCAAGGAGTTGTTATCCTTTGGAGGAGAAGAGGCATTCTGGTTTTTGGAATTTTCAGTCTTTTTGTGCTGGTTTTTCCTCATCTTTGTGTATTTATCTACCATTGGTCTTTGCTATTGGTGACCTTCAGATGGAGTTTTTGTGTGGTCGTCCTTTTAGTTGATGGTGATGCTATTGCTTCCTCTTTGTTAGTGTTCCTCTAACAGACAGGCCCCTCTTCTGCAGGTCTTCTGGAGTTTGCTGGGGTTCCAATCCAGACCCTGTTTGCCTGGGTATCACCAGCGGAGGCTGCAGAACAGCAAAGATTGCTGCCTGCTCCTTCCTCTGGAAGCTTTGTCTGAGAGGGGCACCTGCCAGATGTCAGCTGAAGCTCTCCTGTATGAGGTGTCTGTTGGCCCCTGCTGGGAAGTGTCTCCCTGTCAGGAAGCATGGGGTCAGGGACCCACTTGAGGAGGCAGTCTGTCCCTTAGCAGAGCTTGAGCCCTGTGCTGGGAGATCTGCTGCTCTCTTCAGAGCTGGCAGGCAGGAATGTTTAAGTCTTCTGAAGCTGCATCCCACAGCCGCCCCTTCCCCCAGGCGCTCTGTCCCAGGGAGATGACAGTTTTATCTATAAGCCTTGACTGAGGCTGCTGCCTTTTTTTCAGAGATGCCCTGCACAGAGAGGAGGAATCTAGAGAGGCAGTCTGGCTACAGCAGCTTTGTGGTGCTGCAGTGGGCTCTGCCCAGTCTGAACTTCTTTGCGGCTTTGTTAACACTGTGAGGGAAAAACCGCCTACTCAAGCCTCAGTAATGGTGGACCCCCCTCCCCCTACCAAGCTGGAGCATTCCAGATCGACTTCAGACTGCTGTGCTGCCAGTGAGAATTTCAAGCCAGTGGATCTTAGCTTGCTGGGTTCTGCGGGGATGGGATCCACTGAGCAAGACCACTTGGCTACCTGGCTTCAGCCCCCTTTCCAGGGGAGTGAATGGTTCTGCCTCAGTGGCATCCCAGGTGCCACTAGGGTACAAAAAAAAAAAAATAAACTGGCTGGGCGTGGTGGCTCACGCCTGTAATCCCAGCACTTTGGGAGGCCGAGGTGGGCAGATTACCTGAGGTCAGGAGTTCGAGACCAGCCTGACCAACATGGAGAAACCCTGTCTCTACTAAAAATACAAAATTAGCCGGGCATGGTGGCACATGCCTGTAATCCCAGCTTCTCAGCTTGAACCTGGGAGGCGGAGGTTGCAGTGAGCTGAGATCACACCGTTGCACTCCAGCCTGGGCAAAAAGAGTGAAACTCCATCAAAAAAACAAAAAACAAAAAAAACTGCAGCTAGCTCAATGTCTACCCAAACGGCCACCCAATTTTGTGTTTGAAACCCAGGGCCCTTGTGGGGTAGGCACCTGAGGGAATCTCCTGGTCTGCAGATTGCGAAGACCATGGGGAAAGCGTAGTATCTGGGCCAAATAGCAGTGTCCCTCACAGCATGGTACCTCATGGCTTCCCTTGGCTCAGGGGAGAGTTCCCCAAACCCTTTCACTTCTCAGGTGAGGCAACACCCCACCCTGCTTCTGCTTGCCCTCCGTGGGCTGCACCCACTGTCTGACCAGTCCCAGTGAGGTGAGCCAGGTACCTCAGTTGGAAATGCAGAAATAATCTGCCTTCTGTGTTGATCTTGCTGGGAGCTGCAGGGTGGAACTATTCCTATTCGGCCATCTTGCCCAGGATTCCCATGTTTTTCTTTTTAATGGATGAAGAAGAATCTAAAATTGGACTTATAAATTTTCATGTAGAATATTTAAGGTGCTAGGTGTTGTTTCTTCCTTTCATATTTGATGGTATATACTCATTGGTAACATACAGAAAGCTTTAAAGAAGAAAATGAAAATTTGGGGCCGGGTGCAGTGGCTCATGCTTGTAATCCCAGCACTTTAGGAGGCTGAGGTGGGAAGACTGCTTGAGCCCAGGAGTTCAAGACCAGCCTGGGCAACATGATGAAACCCCGTTTCTACAAAAAATAAAAAAAAATTAGCTAGGCATGGTGGCACATGCCTGTAGTCCCAGATACTGGAGAGGCTGATGTAGGAGAATCACTTGAGCCCAGGAAATCAAGGCTGCAGTGAGCTGTGACCGAGCACCTGCACTCTGGCCTGGACAACAGAGTGAGACCTGTCTTAAAAAAGGAAGAAAATTTATATGATTCCTGCCCTCTCAAGATAATCTGTGCATTTTCCATTAAATTTTTTTACAATATTCCAGTTATACTGGAATTAATTTTGTATCTTTATTTTTAAATATTTTTTTCTACATAAACAATCCAGTGCTCAATAGAGAAAATATAAAAATAGGAAATCTACTTCATTTAGAGATAACCCGTGAAAAGAAATGTGTGTCCTTTCTTTTCATATTTCCTTGAATTGTATTATTACTTTTGTATTCATTTCTTGTTGTAACTTAACATAATGGGAGTACCAAGGTTGAGCTAAGGATGCTTACTTAATACAGGGGATGATATGGCACAGAAAGCCCAATAAGAACTTCAATAAATTGTGTGTGACATTAGGCATATATTGCTTGGCTATCTGGACCGGTTAAAACTCTAGCCTCAGCTGGAGGAATGTGAGATACTGTCTTTGAGATCACAGATGTGTCCAAATCTAAGTGTGCTTTGTTACCTTGTTCTCATAGGAAGCCAAGCGGTTTTCTAACATAGATAAATCTTGGGTGAAGATCATGACTCGGGCACATGAAGTGCCCAGTGTAGTCCAGTGCTGTGTTGGAGATGAGACCCTGGGGCAGCTGTTACCGCACTTGCTGGACCAGTTGGAAATATGCCAGAAATCCCTTACTGGGTAAGTTCACTGGCTCTTTGAAAGTTCTCGGTATCCTTGAGACAAAAGGATACAGGGTGACTAGATAGCATTAGCCAAATTTGTTTTCTTTTGCTAAGGCTGAATTTATGTATAAAGCTGTTGCACAGATGAAACTGATATTTTGAAGCCTTATATTCTCATCAAAGACGTGCTAGATTTGTCCTGATGTTGGACTCATAGGACTTAAGGTTGCTTCCATCACTGGGATAAGACTGTATAAACATCCTCATACAGTCCCTGCTTTAAAAAATTAATACACCTATTTTCTGACATTCTTCTTGAATAAACATTTATAGAACCAACATATTTTATTATACTCATTATATGAAACAGTGTTTAGTATATACATGCAGTCAGGATTATATTAAAAAGTGTCTAATATCTATCTACACACACATTTATGTGTACAGAGGCGTTGTGAATTCCAAGAGTCATAAAGTTTTTTTTGTTTGTTTTTTTTTCCTTTGGTTAATCACAGTAAAATAATGTAAGTAGAAATATGTTACATAGTAATATGCTAAGTATACATTGACACTTAAGGAAGTTAAACTCAAGCACCTGAGCATTTAACTTAAATAATGATGTCTCCTTGGCCTACTCTGGGAGACAGTTGATCTTTCCCCATGAATACATCCTGATGGCCTCATGACCTGTAATAGTGTCCTGTGAATAACCAGCTTGTCCTGTGCACTGCGGGACTCAGGTCATCTAAGCCAGGCTGCCCTCATAGACACAGTTGATGGCTAAAATACTGGGCTTCAAATGGTGCTTTGGCAGGATCTCGATGAAATAAAGAGAGGAGTTTATTAAAATTGAACAAAAAAAGTGACTATGCTAAAAATGGAAAAAAGACCTGTAAGAGGGTACTTGTAAGCAATATGGATTACTTATTTATTCTTGGCTAACCAAAAAAAAATTTGAGACGGCTGCTGGAAAATAACAATGCATGAGAAAGTTAAGGTCAAAGGAAAAAAAGGGCTAATAAGCTCAGAGGGTAAAATTGGTGCAGAGAAAAACTACAAATGGACCTTAGATTTAGAGAGCAAAGATCCTTCCTAGGTTCCAAGGTAAAGGGTGGCATATGATAGGTTCATAGGATTCATAGAATAAAAGTTACTTGGGGAGACATTACGTTTTGTTGTCCTCAAATTGATAATTTGGAGGAATTTCTATTGTGTATCGTATGAAAAGGGAACCCAGAGCGGAGTCTCCATCTGCTTTCTTATCACAGCATGAGTCAAACATGAGCCTCTCTAATGGAATGGCTTCATTCAGAGAACTAAGGGAATGGAATCACTGCATACACTTCAATGAATCCTCCATGAATATCACTTTCATATCCATGTTGGTGGAAGGTATTGGGCAGCATAAAACGTGAGAGATGTAAACCCTGACAAGAATGCAGAGGACAGGGAGTCTGCACTGCTGGTTAAGGACAAATTCACAGGCTTCAGCATACAGCTGGGGAGATGTGGAAGTTTGTGGACTTTTAGGAAAGTTGAAGAGTCTAAACATATGTAACTAACCTGCACGTTGTGCACATGTACCCTAAAACTTAAAGTATATAAAAAAAAGTCTAAACAAAACCATGCGTACATGGTTGTCCACCCCACTACCTTGAAGCTAGAGGTAGGGCCAAGATTTTCTGTAGCAAATATTTGCAAGTTTACTCTAATTTAGGTGATGGGTGTTTCAAAGGCCTATGCTATAGAGCAGGGGTCCCCAAACCTCGGCACCAGTCCGTGGCCTGTTAGGAACAGGGCTGCACAGCAGGTGAGTAGCAGGTGAGTGAGCGAAGATTCATCTGTATTTACAGCTGCTCCTCATCACTCGCAATATCACCTGAGCTCTGCCTCCTGTGAGATCAGCAGCAACATTAGGGTCTCATAGTAGTGCAAACCCTATTGTGAACTGCGCATACACCCGATTCTGAACTGCACATGCGAGGGATCTAGGTTGCGTACTCCTTGTGAGAATCTAATGCCTGATGATTGGTCACTGTTTCCCATCATCTCCAGATGGGACCATTTAGTTGCAGGAAAACAAGCTGAGGGCTCTCACTGATTCTACATTATGGTGAGTTGTATAATTATTTCATTATGTAATAATAATAGAAATATAAGTGCACAATAATAATAGAAGTGAAGTACACAGTAAATATAATGCGCTTGAATCATCCTGAAACTACTCCCACCCCTGGTCTATGGAAAAATTGAAAAATGGTCTTCCATGAAATTGGTCCCTGGTGGCAAAAAGTTGAGGACTGCTGCCATAGAGTATCACCATAAACCTAAGGAGGCTTTTTAAACACCATGGCCATAGCCAGCGCCAACGTCAGTAAAGCACCCTTTGAATGTTTACTTTAAAGCAAAACCATTTGCAAGTAATTCTTCTAACATAAAGATTTAGAAAAATGGAGTCTTAGGGATTAATGAGTTTATCTCCCTTATAAAATTATTAGATCAAGTCAAGTAATTGTTGAAGGACAAAAAGATTGTTGTCTAATGATTGATGCTGCACCATTCCATTTAGCCTAATAATTATTTAGCATGACCAAATGCAGTTCAGGCACCACTGAACAGTTCTTGGATATAGATCCAGCAGGAATGCTCTGTGCCTAACACCAGGATCAGGTCAGAGAGAACGAGAAAAGGGTTTCTGAAAGTTTCCCTGCTCTGGGGGTTCTTCAACATGGAAGGACTGAGGGGCAGGGACCACTAAGACATCAGGCAGGTTCAGTTACCACTAAAACACTTGCCGAGGAACTGTCTACTGGACTACCTACAGCTGAGTTTATTACTTTTCTCTCCCTTCCTCATCTTCCACCCACCACCACAGACAGACAGACAGACAGACACACACACACACATGCACAATCCCCCCTCTATTTTTTTTTTCTCCTTTTTTTTTTTTGAGATGAGGTCTCACTCTTTTGCCCAGGCTGGAGTGCAGTGGTGCAATCTCGGCCCACTGCAGCCTCCGCCTCCCAGGTTCAAGTGATTCTCCCACCTTAGCCTCTTGAGTAGCTGGGAATACAGGGGCATGCCACCATGCCCAGCTATTTTTTTGGCATTTTTTTTAGTAGAGACGAGGTTTCACCATGGTGGCCAGGCTGGTCTCAAACTCCTGACGTCAGGTCATCCACCCACCTCGGCCTCTCAAAGTGCTTACAGGTGCGAGTCACTGTGCCCGGCCTATTTTTCTCTTTTTTTATTCTTTCTTTTTACCATGAACATATTCTATTCTGTCACCCAACATTTTGGCATTATTTCATAACCCTGCAGAGAATATGTCTACTCTAAAATTGTTCACACTTTTTTTTTTTAACTGAGCTTTCCGTGTCTTTTGATTTTGTTACCGAGAAGAGGTTATAAGCAATATATGTAAGCCTTGTATAGACATTTGAGAAATCATACTTATACAAAAGCAACACCCTCCCAAGCTGTCGAGAATCAGCATGGACAGGAAGGGTCTTTACACAGGTCAGATCGTAATTGGAGTTGCGGCAATCATACTGTGTCCGTGAAGATAAGGTATCTTCTCTATACCGTCACAGGAGTTTGGCTGTCACACACCACAGCCTCCTTCCATACTGGTCTAACGGGACAGAAAACATGACCCAATTCCTCACCAGGATCAGACCGGGCTACTGTAAGGAAGATAACAAACACATCACAGTTATTCAAATAAGGATTGGGATATTTGAAATAACAGAATTAGTAGTTTTAAACTGAGAAAAGTTTAGTTTTTTAGCTAAAACAAAAGTAAACATTACAAACATTTAAGTAAGACTTTAAGAAAGTGAGGGGGAATAGAAGAAAATAGACTCTACAGGCTGTCTCATGTCCAAAGTGAACAACTCCTATCGCTGCAAGAGCTTGTTTTACTGAGGATCCTGTGAGAGCTGGATAGAATGATTTCAACCCACACGCCCAGGCTTATCCATGGTCATCCCTGTACACATGTCCATTTCTTTCCCAAATTCCTTACTTAGCATGACCCTCTCTTTGTATCTCCTTCTTTTCTTTGCCTTTTTCTCAATGAGTGCCCTCCTTTGTCTTGAGGAATGTAGCTCATATTTGTCCTCAGCCTGGACATCCCACTCAGCAAAACGAATCCAGCAGTTGATGAATCGTGAACTGTCCAGCACTCCTCATGCATGCCCTGGGAGGTTGCCATCAGGCTCCGGTTTCTGATCCAAGTAATCCTCTAGTAAAGACTTGATTTTTCCTAGAAAGTGAATTCTGCTGTTATGAAACAGAAATGTTTCCTTATAATTTTACACAGGAAATAAGTAATACAATGTTCACAAAGAAGTGAACAACAAACACTGGGGTCTACCTGAGGGTGGAGGTGGCAGGAGGGTGAGGATTGGAAAACTACCTATCAGGTACTATGCTTATTACCTGGGTGATGAAATAATCTGTACACCAACCTCCCAACATGCAGTTTACCTGTATAACAAACCTGCACATGTACCCCTGAACCTAAAATAAAAAGTTGGGGCCAGGTGTGGTGGCTCATGCCTGTAATCTCAGCACTTTGGGAGGTTGAGGCAGATGGATCATTTGAGGTCACAAGTTAGAGACTAGCCTGGCTAACATGGTGAAATCCCATCTCTACTAAAAAAAAAAAAAATATTAGCTGGACGTGGTGGCACAGGCCTGTAGTTCCAGCCACTTCAGAGGCTGAAGCAGGAGAAACACTTGAACCCGGGAAGTAGAGGTCGTAGTGAGCCAAGGTCATGCCACTGCACTCCAGCCTGGGTGATAGACTGAGACTCTGTCTAAAAAAAAAAAAGTCGAAAAAGGCTAAAATGAATAATAATACTAATGATAAGGGAAGAGCAAAAATTAAAAAAAATAAAAATTAAAAAAGCTGGTAAAGTTTAAAAAAGAAGTACAATTAAAAGCATCATAATTATAACAAAATATGTTAGAAAATGAAGATAGAGAGCTATAGTTAAGAAAACAACAGAATACACATATCCATAACATCAGGAATGACCATAACAGAAAGCAAATATAGAAATGAAAGCTCGGCTAAAAGCAGGTCAGCGATTGGGAACATTCAGTGGATTTTGGAAACTCCTGGAGGCAGAGACAAGTGCCACAGCTTTTCCATGGAGCTCGTCACAGCTGGGTTTTGCTTCTGCTTGGATGACGAATTCATTGGATTCTCTTTTAAGTCACAATTTCAAGTATTGTAGGGAGCTTTTAGATGGCACAGTGCTGGGCTTGGAAACCCAAACCCAAAACCAAAACCTGCCTGGGTGTGTTTTTATCTTACTCTCTACATAGTGTTTTTATCTGACTCTCTACCTAGTATATACAAGATTTTCCAGACTGTGCAAAATGTGTACATTATAGTTGTGAAAAATGAGGGAATTCTGCCACCAATTTTGGGAAAAAATTATTTCTCCATCAGAATGTGGAATGTTATTTGAAAACATTCTTAAAAAATTGAAAAATTAAAAACAGTGAGAAGTCACGTAGGAAAATCAGATTGTCACAAGTCACACAATCTTCTCCCCTTTTCCCATCCAGGTTAATTTATTCCTTGAATGACCAGCTTTGTGTAGTTATAAAGGTTTATGTTTTTCCTCTCCTCGTAGGTACTTGGAGAAAAAACGACTGTGCTTTCCTCGGTTTTTCTTCGTCTCAGATCCTGCTCTTCTAGAGATTCTGGGGCAGGCGTCGGACTCCCACACTATACAGGCCCATTTGCTGAACGTGTTTGACAACATTAAATCTGTCAAGTTCCACGAAAAGGTTCGCCTAATTCTAATGGCAGGCCAACAATCACCGTACCTTCGAACCTCAACTGTCTAAGTAGCTCTTCGAAAACGGGTTTATAACAAGAGTTGCTTCCCTGTTCATTAGCTCTTGGCCAGTGACTAAAAACAAATCTCGGGGCCCAATTTACCTTCAGAACTGTGTAATTTCTTACTATCCAAAGTGTAGATTCAAATTTAAAAAATGCTAGTTTAGGATTAAGAATGCATTTATGTAGCATTCATGATTTTACACACCAAGTTAACTAGTCAGAAATCCAACAAGATGAAAAACCAGCTGTTCATAAAATAGTGTCTTAACTAAATGGAATTGCCCTCATGATGTAATTGTTTTAATCTGGTTTTGGCATACTTTATTCAAACTGTTTTTGTCTTTTTAACACTTCCATGTGTATAGAATCATGAAGCTGCATGAGACTCACGATAGGTCATTTAACTTGACAGAGACTACACTTGCACAGCTGCCGAAATCTATTGTCTAATCCATCCCTCCACCCAAATTCCCTAGGAAAGTGACTCTTCTTGTTAGATATTGTATTCAGTTTCCCTCTGGTGCTTCATACAAACCCCTAGTAACATCCATTTCTTCATCCTAGCATGTGGTGTTACATTTATTGAGCAACTACCATGTTCCAGATGTCATGCTTAACACTGGGAATACGCTAACCTTCCATGAACTTGTGCTGTGGTGGAGGAGACAGGGAAGTAAACAAGTAGCCTTCAGAGTCCAGTTAGGGAGTGTTAGAGCTATTCCATTCGAAGCAATTAGAAGCCACTTGTTAAGGTCAAGCTTCTTGCTGTCTGAGAGACATGATGCTGGCCTGGGGTTCCCAGGAAGAGTGTATCATGATCAACACTGAAGTCAGTTTTATGTACTTAACACTCAAGAGAAATTGGGCAATTAAATTGCTGATAATTTTGGACTTGAATTATTATTATTGTGCTTCATTAAGCACAAAGAACGTGAGAATGCCCATCAGGGAACCTGGTTGTATGGGGGTGTCGGGGAAGGCTTTCTGCAGAATATAAATTTGCACTGATGTTTTGAAGGTAAGTAGAATATCACCTTGCAGGTGAAGAAGGGAAGTATGGTCAGGTCAGAAGAAGAGCATGTGCAAGGGAAGTGTGGGCGCTCGGAAGTGTGGGAAGCCCAGGATGTCAGCAGCGTGGATGTGTGAGGGAGTGTATTAGTTTCCTAGGGCTGCTGTGGCTTAAAACAACAGAAATGTATTCTCTCAAAGTTCTGGAGGCTAGAGGTGACCACATCTTAAATTGATCACATCTGCAAAGACGCTATTCCCAAATAATGTCACATTCACAGGTATCAGGGCTTAGGACTTCAGTATATCTTTTTGAGAGACACAATTCAACCCACAACAGGGAGCCATGAGCAAACAGAGAAGGGGGATGGGCAGGATTCCAAAGGCCAGGTGCATCACATTACGGAATTCAGCTTCATCCTGAACATGATAAAAAGCCATGGGAGGTGTTTAAGCAGGGCAGTGACCTGATTTGTGTTTCAGAAACATTCTCTGGTACAGTGTAGGAGGCGGAATGAAAGGGGGCAAGGAAATCAGTGTAAGAAGCCATTGCAAAATCAGGATAAAAAAGGCTGAACAGCTGTAACAAGGCTTTGTTAGAGGGGACAGAGAGGAAGGAAAACAGGATGGATTTTAATGGTTCAAAAATAAATGTTTCTTGTTGTTTTATGGGATGTGTGGGTTGAAAGAAGGGACTAAATTCATCAGAAAATTCTTCCTGATGTTTCGCTTAAATCCTCTGCCATGGCACTAGGACATCATGGTCCAAGAGCAAAGCTTCTCACTGTCTCAAGTTGTATGGAAGATAATTTAAGTGTCTTTCAGTATCTTATTTACTGTGTAGCTCCCTTTTGTGAATTAAATGCCCACAGACTTTTAGCCTTTGTTCTTAGCAGTTGTTTCTTAAGATCGCGTTGCTTTTGTTTTTTGTTGCTCCTGCCATAAGGTTTCTACAATCGGGGGCAGATTTTGGTTGTGTGGGTGCTAAATCTTGTAAAATTATAAATACAAATTCATATTCAGGACCTTGGAAAGGGTCTGTGTAAGTGAGGGGCCCTGAAACTGAAGCCTCATTAGCTTTTTGGTAGATCACTTCTGTCTACGGCTAAGGAGGACTTAGTACAGCACTTTAGGTTTTAGAAGCCTCATTTCATTTGAGAAACTTTAGAGATTTTAAAAATCGTCATATTTGTATTAAATATTTCTTTTAAAAATAAGTTTCCCCCCTTACAGTATGGTTTATTTGGAATTGATTTCTTTCTTTCTTTTTCTTTCTTTCTTTCTTTTCTTTTCTTTCTTTCTTTCTTTTCTTTCTTTTCTTTTCTTTTCTTTCTTTCTCGCTCTGTTTGTTTCTTTCTTTTTTTGAGACGGAGTCTCGCTCTTGTTGCCCAGCTTGGAGTGCAATGGCACGATCTCGGCTCACTGCAACCTCCGCCTCCTGGTTTCAAGTGATTCTCGTGCCTCAGCCTCTCAATTAGCTGGGATTACAGGCGCCCACCACCGTGCCCAGCTAATTTTTGTATTTTTAGTAGAGACAGGGTTTCACCATATTGCCCGGGCTGGTCTTGAACTCCAGACCTCAGGTGATCCACCTAGAGCGGCCTCCCAAAGTGCTGGGATTACAGGTGTGAGCCACTGTGCCCGGCCTGGAATTGATTTTGTATTGCCTTTTAGATTTCATGGCTTTTTTTTTATTGTTTTGAAGTAGTTTATATTTGGCTTTTACAGTATTTTATAATCTGTAGCTTTACTTTCTTTGGGAAGGACAAGTCAATAATTGGTTTTTACTTTTTATATGACTATAGCTTTTTTTTTTTTTTTTTTTTGGTTTCTAACATAGATCTATGATCGAATTCTGTCAATTTCCTCTCAAGAGGGTGAGACGATTGAATTGGATAAACCTGTCATGGCAGAGGGCAATGTGGAAGTTTGGCTTAATTCTCTTTTGGAAGAATCTCAGTCCTCATTGCATCTTGTGATTCGCCAGGCAGCGGCAAATATTCAAGAAACAGGTTTCCAACTAACTGAATTTCTTTCATCCTTCCCTGCTCAGGTCAGTGTATTGAAATTTGAAAGTATGTTTTGTAAAATAGTCATTTTAAATCTCAGACATTACCTATTGTAAGCTTCAAAAATGGCTATAATTTAACTCTAGACCAGTATTAAGATTTTCATAAGGACCCATTAAATATACTTAACCTTTCAGATTTTAACTACAGATTATATGGTCATATATCTATAGACTTAAATGTGTATTTGGGTTATAGATATATTTGATGTATTGTCTTTAATTTAAAACGGTTTTTTCCCTAATCAATCTTTTGATGTAACAATGTACAAAAATCATGAAAATGTACTGATTGAACACTTTACTAAAAAAAGAAAAATAGATTCAGCATTAAAATACAGGAAACAATGTTTTCTTAGTTACTGTGATTAATAAAAATTTGGTGAGCATCTACCCTGTCTCAACATTATGCTCGTTTGGGTAAAGCAAGTTTCAGACATTCTTTGCCTGCAAGCAACTTAAAATCTAGGGAGAAACGTGACTTCAACATAAATGACTTAAAATGATAAGAAATAGAATTTCCATAGGTTATGAAAAAAGGTATCAAAGTTGATGTAATCATGGCTTTACACTTGTGTAACAATCACAGCTGTTGATCACGTTGTATTTCTATTTAAATACATAAATATGCCATACAAATTCATGAAGCCTTTTTTATTTCCATAAGGTTGGATTATTAGGAATTCAGATGATATGGACACGGGATTCAGAAGAAGCCCTTAGAAATGCCAAGTTTGATAAAAAAATCATGCAGAAAACTAATCAGGCTTTCCTGGAGCTACTCAATACACTGATAGACGTCACCACGAGGGATCTGAGTTCCATGGAACGAGTGAAATACGAGACTCTGATTACTATTCATGTGCACCAAAGGGATATCTTTGATGACCTGGTAAATTCTTTATAAATGCTGTGGCATGTAGAGAAAAACAAATTCTAGACACTATCTGCATTTACCCAGTAGAACTAGTTTGATTGAATTCAAGGAAAAAATTAAATTCTGGCAAAGAATCATGTTTGTAATCAGAGCTTGTTATCAGCTTTCTTTTCAGTCTTAACTGAACGTAAGTCATATTCTGATGATCTATACTAAGATGTTATTGAGGCAATTAGACTTTATTCAAAAATGTTTTAACGTGATGATTTTTAATGTTAAAATTGTCATGTAGCATCTGAAAAGCCTTCATACATCTTTTTTGCTTTTTACCTATTAATTGAAGATCACCAGTTTCTTGCTATGAAAATTATTAGTAATATTGCTTAGTAGAGCTGTTTAGGACTTCCCTTAAGCCTTTTGAAAAATCACATTCTTAACAAGTTTTGCTAAATTTTATGTCATTGATTGCAAATGGCCTTTCCTAATAGAGCTTCTGACATTCAGGTGTCACACATTTTTGCTTTTAAATAGAGAACAAGGTGGGAAAAGAGAGTTGTGTAGCTATAGAAAATGGGAAATAAAAAGAAGTGAAATTTGTCCTCTACTATAAAATAAATTAGAGGCAAAAAGCTCTTATTTTCATAATAATTTTCTGGATTTGTCTCATCCCATTATGTAAAAAAGATTATGAAAGATTGGTCCTGATATAATGGAAGTAAAGGCAGCACATCAAAGCTATTGTGTGCTAATCTCCTGTCTTAATAGTTAAGCACACTACTTACCTTTCCGAGGAATAAAGGGCTCAGGCTAATTTTAGATTTCTTCTTTGTCAAAGAAAATGATGAAAGTGGCTTAAAATTTTGGTTAAAAAATCTGGACAAAAGCATTGCCAGGCAATGGCCTGTCATTTAGATGTTAGAAATTTTGGCCCAGTGTAATTCTTGGGAAAAATAATTACTGGATTAAAAAACCCCGACAGCGTACTTTGTTATAGTCTTAAGAGATGTCTTTTTCCTAATGAGATTGTTTATTGCTGTCTTTGTGTGTCAAAACATGCTTTTCATAGATTATATTTCATGGTGAGGACTATAGCATTAGGCATGTCAGGGTGAAATTTAAGAAATTAATATCTTATTATTAAAATACGTAAAGGCACTTAAATTGGAGAGGCATAATTAGGGGTTTCACTTGAGTTTTCTTATTCCTATATCTTCTAGTTTCTTTTTTACTGATCAATATATGAATGGCTTGGCTGGTGATATAGTTGACACCTCTGAAATAGTTCGGTTGTCTGTGAGTTTCATTTATTTCACTTTATGATCTACATGAATGCTAATAACGTGTATATTTAATGAGTGATTCTCATCAGAGCTCTAAAATATACCTTTTGAATTTCAGTGTCATATGCATATCAAGAGTCCCATGGACTTTGAGTGGCTGAAACAGTGCAGATTTTACTTTAACGAAGATTCTGACAAGATGATGATTCACATCACAGATGTGGCGTTCATATACCAGAATGAATTTTTAGGCTGCACTGACAGGCTTGTAATAACTCCACTTACAGACAGGTGATGGAACCCTTCTCCCCAACCCCCACCATTTTTATTCTCTCGAGTTGCTCAGGGGATTTTTGCTTAAAGTCTCTTGGGGTTTATAGGCTCTTTATACTAAAACCTTTGAAATTTAGTATTTTTAGCTTTATTATCAGCTTTCTTTTCACATGGGATTTAGGTTTGTGACTGACACAGACCTTGCTTCCTTTGCCTTCAGTCTTATAGAGGCAGAGTTTAAATGTGTAAACACTGTGTGGACACAGAATGGGCAAGAAAGGGAATTAATTGCTGTGTGTTGTCAGGTGCAAATCACAGTGGGCCTTGCAGGGGCTGCTTGAGTATCTGTTCTTACTAGGAGACAATTAAGATTTTCTTTTTTTTTTTTTTAAGCAGGAAAGAAATTGAGTATCAATGCAGGTAAAAGTTGGGAGAGGGCACTGGAAAGGCCTCCAGAGTGTTAATTCTTCCCTTGGCCTGCTATTTACAAGTTGTGTTAGTGACACCTGCCACTGCAACCTCCCTAGATTCAGTCTCCTCATTTGTAAGATGAGCTAAGCCAGTGGTCCCCAGCCTTTCTGGCACCAGGGACTGGTCTCGTGGAAGACAATTTTTCTACAGACCAGGGGGTGGGTGATGGTTTCGGGTTGATTCAAGCTCATTCCATTTATTGTGCACTTTATTTCTATTATTACATTGTAATGGATAATGAGATAATTATACAATTCACTATAATTTAGAATCAGTGAGAGCCCTGAGTGTGTTTTTCTGCAACTAGACAGTCCCATCTGGGGGTGATGGGAGACAGTGACAGATCATCAGGCATTAGATTCTTGTAAGGAGTGGGCAACCCAGATCCCTCACATGCACAGCTCACGATAGGGTTCACGTGCAGTTCATAATAAAGGTTGTGCTCCTATGAGAATACTGCCGCTGATATGACAGGAGGCAGAGCTCAGGCAGTTATGTGAGCCATGGGAGTGGCTATAAATACAGATGAAGCTTCTCTCACTTGCCCGCCGCCCACCTCCTGCTGTGTGGCCCGGTTCCTAACAGACCATGGACCAATACTCTGTCCTCATTCAGCTCCAATACTGGTCTGTGGCCTGGGGGCTGGGGACCCTGAGCTATGTTGTCTCTAAGGGTGCTTGCAGGGCTAATATTCTGTGATTTGCTTAGTCTAATTTGAACTTTGTAATATCAACTACATTGTATATTTTCGCTTCAGGGATGCACTGAATGCTCATTATTGTCAAATGGCTTGCGTTAATCATTCCATATTGTATTCATATAACATAACATTACATTGTGCCCCATAATAATATACAATGATGATTTGCCCATTAGAAATAATGTTCATTAAAAAAATGGACTGGGCATGGTGGCTCGCTCACGCTTGTAATCCCAGCACTTTGGGAGGCCGAGGTGGGTGGAACACAAGGTCAGGAGATGGGGACCATCCAGGCTAACATGGTGAAACCTTGTGTCTACTAAAAATACAAAAAATTAGCCAGGCATGGTGGCATGTGGCCATAGTCCTGGCTACTCAGGAGGCTGAGGCAGGAGAATCGCTTGAACCTGAGGCAGAGGTTGCAGTGAGGCAAGATCACGCCACTGCACTCCAGCCTGGGTGACAGAGCAAAACTCCGGCTCAAAAAAAAAAAAAAAAAAAAAAAAAAGTGGAGTTCCCAAATAGGAATTTCTCATAAAATGCTTATGTGGTTATTTTATGTCTTCTGCCTTTCAAGTCTCCAGCACTTCCTTGTCTTCCTCTGTCTCCACCGAAGGCCTTATTTCATTTTTTTTTTTTGAGAAGATAGACGCATTCATCTCCACCACCATGTGCGTTAACCTGGGTGCCTGTTCTCATGCAGCTGCTTTCTCTCCAGGTTCGCTGTCCAAAGCCAACACCCCCACTGACCCCAGGATTTCCTCTCTGGAAGCAACATCCATTTTCACTTTCTACTGAATCCTTTTCATCAACACACAACCATGCTGAGATTGCTTCTACCCAGCGAACCCTACCGTGATTGTCCTGGTTTCCTTCCCACTCCATGCTCCCTTCAAAACCCCTCAAAAGCACAGTTTCTCTCCACCTTGTTTTTCTTCAACTCACTTCATTCAGGCTCTCTGCTAACTTTGTATTGCTGCCATAACAAATTGCCATAAATTTAGAAGCTTGAACCACACAAATGTGTTCTTTTTGTAGTTCTGTCCATCAGAAGTCTGATGTGGGTCTCACGGGATTGTAATCAGGTGTCCGCAGGGCTGTGTTTCTTCCCAGAGACTGAGTTCTGTTTCCCGCTCTTCCAAGTTGTTGGCAGAATTCCTTTCCTCCTGGTTGAATGACCCAGGTCCCCATTGTCTTAGGTCAGCTCAGGGCTGTTCCAGCCTCTGAAGGCTACCACGTTCCTTGATCCTGACTCCTTCCCTCATCTTCAAAGCCAGCAGTGGTGGGTCAGGTGCCTTTCGTGCTTTGAATCTCCCCTCCTTCTTCTGTCTCGTGTCTCTGACCCACTCTTCTACCTATCTCTTCTGCTTTTAAGGACTCATGAGATTAGGTTGAGTCCACTTTATTATCCAACATAATTCCCTCTTCTCAAGGTCCTTAACATTAATGACATCTGCAAAGTCCCATTAGCTGTGGAAGGTAAGATGTTTACAGATTGCAGGTTGCAGAGATTAGAACATATTTTTGGGGGACCATTGTTTTGTCATACTTTCCGCATCACTCTGATAAAACAGCTCTCCTGAAAGTCACCCAGACCTCTTGCTAAATCCAGTGTTTTTTCCTGAATCTCGTCTTTCTTGAGCAATCAGCTGCATGGGAGCAGTTGATCATTCTCTCCTTTTTGATACACTTTCATCACATGGCTTCCAGGACACCACACTCACCTGGTTCCTCCCAGTGGTCTGGTTGTCCTTTTGTACCTGTTTCTACTCGTTCCTCTTCATCTTTCTGACCTTTAAACATAGAACTGCCAGGCTCATCTCTTCTCCACCTCTACTCATTCTTTAGGTGATCTCACATGGCTTCAAAAACCCCAAACTCTGCCTCAAACCAGGGCTTCTCTCCCGAACTCCAGACACACATACGTATTTGCCTATGTGACGTGTCTGTTGGTTGCTTACAGTATATTTAACCTTAGCGTGTTTGATCAGCCTCACAAAAGTGCCCTCCTGTTGTTGTCTTCATTTGAGCAAGTGGCCATTCCATTTTATCAGAATGATGGGGGGAAGTGTGATAGTAAGTATAATGGCCCCCAAAAGATGTCCATGTCTGAACCCCTGAAGCCTGTGAATACATCACCTCCAAATGGGCAATCCAACACTCCCTGGAGTAACCCTGAAGCCCTTCCTTCTCTCTCACCTCATTATCCAATAATCTACCTTCAATTTGGTCAGCAGTGCTTTCAGGTTCCTTCTAGAATGTGACCATTTTCACCCCTTTGCCTTACTGGTATGGCTCCGATGACTGGAGGAACAGCAGGGTCCTTTGCCTTGTGCCGATTAGATAAACACTACGGACACACGTGGAGTCGTTTCATGGGGTGGAAAGTTAAATAGGCAAGAAAGAAGGAAAAAGCTCCCCAGTACAGAGACAGAGGGAGGGGTGCTCTGAGCAGAGAGAGAAAAACCACGTAAATAGGGGAAAACAGTAGGTTATATTAGGAGGCTGGAGGAGGCGTTGTCTGATTTACATAGGGCTTAGGGTTTTGGTTTGACCAGGTGTGTCATTCATGTAGCCCTCGAAAAAACTGGCCCTCCAACCCCAGCCTTTTAATATGTAAATGCAGATCGCAATGATGTCCTGCACACATGGAGTTATCTGGAGGCAGCCATGATGCTTGGCGCACGTGGTGACAAGGAGAAGAGGGTGGGAATTGCCCTGTTGGATGGACCCAGTTTCTAATCACCAGCATTTGCATATCAAAGCTTGCCGGCCTGGCTCTTTAAGACGCTTTTCTGTTAGAAAAGAAATGTTTCCGGAGCCACTTTCATTAAAAGAAACAAACCTTACCGAGGACTCCTTTTACCCTCTTTATCTGCCTACAGTTATTTCTATATCATTACTACTATTTTTTTTTTTTTTTTTGAGAAGAAGTCTCACTCTGTCGCCCAGGCTGGGTCACAGTGGTGCGATCTCCGCTCACCGCAACCTCCCAGGTTCAAGTGATTCTCCTGCCTCAGCCTCCTGAGTAGCTGGGACTACAGGTGCGTGCCACCATGCCTGGATAATTTTTGTATTTTTAGTAGATACGGGGTTTCACCATGTTGGCCAGGGTGTTCTTGAACTCTTGACCTCAGGTGATCTGCCCTCCTCAGCCTCCCAAAGTGCTGGGATTACAGGAATCATTACTACTCTTATCCTGACCTGCATCCTTCTGACAATGTTTTAACTGGCTTCCCTGCCTCTGTTGTTGTCCCCGTACAGTCTGTTCTCAGTTCAGACACCAGAATGTAAGTCAGATCCTTTGCCCCAAAACTTCTCCCATGGTTCCTTCTCATGCAAAGTAAAAGCCAACGTCCTCACGTGGGCCTGTGAGGCCTGGTACAATCTGGCCTCTGCTACTTCTCTGTTTCTCTATCCTCATTCAGCTCAGGCCACCTGCTCCTTGCACAGCTGTGGCGCAGCCCTGCCGCAGGGCCCTTGCCCTCGTTATACACTTGGCCTGGCACCCTCTTCCTTCAATAGTGGCATAGCTTGCTTCCTTCTTCCTTTAGTCCCCTGCTAGAGAGTCACCTCAGAGGGTCTCCCAACCTCCCGCAATCTCCAAATCTCATAACCCTCTTATCCTTGGTGCATGGGCTTCATGTGATTTGTTTGCTAGAATTGTTCTGTCACATAACAGATGCTAAATAAATAGTTCTTGAATAAATGAAAGAAATGATTATTTCCAAAATTGCATCTTAATGGTGAAAAATTTACATGGTACAGAAGAACATGAAGTAGCATGTGTGGGAGGGAAAACTTTTCTATTTTTAAAAATGATCAACAGTTTATTTTCTATCCCTCTGAAAACTGTGGATGCTTAGATATTAAAATCCTTTTTCAGTTTCACATATAGGTATCATAGTTTACAGTCTTTTCTGCAATTTGATTCTTCCACTGTGTTCATTGTCTTGTATTTTTTTATATTAAAAAACTGAGAACTTTAAAAGCAAAATAAGTATTTTTAAGTATGTAAGTAAAGGGATTCTGAAGTTTGTCTGTTTACCCTAAATGCCCATTTGTTTATTTTTCTTTAACCAACTTGATTATGTGGGAAGTGAGTTATTAATTTTCGATAGTAACTGAGATTCCACTGCAAGATTTGCTTCCCTTTTGCAAGAGAAAACTCCTCATTGAAATTAGTACTTTTAAAAAGTCAAATGCTGGAGGCACTGACATGTTGTCAGCCCTTCACTGACTGACCTGTGAATTTAACAGCTGTGGCAGCTCCCTGGATTCTGGGAAGCTCAATGCCATGTGGACAGAGTTGCAGACATTTCAGATGATAAAATAGCTATTATAATATGATAACATACAGCACTTGTCTCCAAAACTCGTAGTATTTTTAATGAAGACTAGAATTGTCCTGACTACTGCTGTCACTTAAGCAGAAGGCAGAGGAAATTGAGGGCTGATGGAGGCATCTTATCTGCTTGATAAGAAATGTGCACAGGACTTGTACCTTTCTCTGACATTCCCACAGCTTCTGTGAGTTTTGCCTGAGTGCTGACTGCTCAGCTCTGCCCCTAGCAGCTGTGTAGTGTTGGACAAGACACCTAACCTCCCTCATTCCCTTGTTTGGGAATCATTGTGTGGACTAGAGGCAACGTAAGTACCCAGCACAGGGCGTGACACAGCAAATGTTTGTTATTATTATTATTATTCTTGCTATCACTGTTGCTTGTCAAAATTGCTGATAACACTTTTTTTTTTTTTTTTTTTTTTTTTGGGAAGGAGTCTCACTCACTCTGTTGCCCAGGCTGGAGTGCAGTGGCGTGATCTCGGCTCACTGCAACCTCTGCCTCCCAGGTTAAAGCGGTTCTCCTGCCTCAGCCTCCTGAGTAGCTTGGATTATAGGCATGTGCCGCCACATCCAGCTAATTTTTGTATTTTTAGTAGAGATGGAATTTTGCCATGTTGGCCAGGCTGGTCTTGAACTCCTGACCTCGTGATCCATCCGCCTCGGCCTCCCAAAGTGCTGAGATTACAGGCATGAACCACTGTGCTTGGCCTATGATAACACATTCTTTTTTTTTTTGGATAACACATTCTTTAGCAACCTTGTCTTTGGTTTCTCCTTAAACATGCCCTATAATCAAAGAGTCTGTAACTAAACCAAGTTCTCAAGGAAGAAATGTACTCTGCTGATGCACGTACCATTGTTTCTTAGGAAACTTTTCAGCAGTTTAGAACCAATAGGAGTTGAAACCATTTCTGGTTTACCTGTGACAAAATGCACTGACAGTGCTATGAATAGTTACGATGAATGCTGGTGATAGATTTGGTTAGTTCGAGTGCTAATGAGCCCTGGGGTCATGGGGTTGGTTGCTTTTCATTTGGCATCAGGGTCACATTCTGCATCTCTAATTCCTGTAGCTGTTGGGACAGGAGGGACCAGATAAGAATGAATGGCTGGATCAGCGCAAGCCATTTATTCAACCAGTGTTCATATAGTACAAGGTGCCAGGGGTTAGGCAAGTAGTTGAGGGTACAAGTGTGAACCAAACCTAGCTCCTGACCGCAGAGAGTTTATCGCAGTTTAACTGAAGGTTATAAAACTAAAATGGAGTTGACCACAAGCAACTAAAACACATAAAGTTCAAACACTGTTCATGAATGGAAACGGTTTTGAAAGTAGCCAATAGATAGACTAGAAAGGAAAGCAGAGAAGGGAGGCAAGAAGGGAGATACACTCACATGTAGAATTCTCTAGACACACAGGGAGATGCTGTGACAGATCCATGCTTGTCACCGAAAGGCAGTTTGGGCACCAGTGTAGCAGTGGATCTGAAGCCCCACCTAGCTGAGCCAGGGAGAAGTCTCCAGGCATGCCCACCTGCTTTTCATGTAAATAGGATTGATCTGTTTGAAGCAACTTGCTACTTGTTCAGTTTAAATATAAACCCAGTGGTCTCAGTTGTAACAAGGGTCTGCATAACATAGCAGCCGAGTGATCAGAGTTGATGGAGATGTAGTCCCTTTTTTGTGTTTGGTATTTTATTTAATCTTTTTTTTCAGTTTTTAATTTTTAAGTTCAGGGGTACACGTGCAGGTTTGTTACACAGGTAAACTTGTGTCATAGAGGTTTGTTGTATAGTTTATTTCATTGCCCAGGTATCAAGCCTAGTGCCCATTAGTTATTTTTCTTTCCCGGATAGAGTGGGCTTGTCCCAGAGCTGGGAAGTGAGAAGACTTGGCTTGTCTCAGCTGTCCTGCCGTAGTCCTGAGAAAAGTCACTCAATTTCTGTGGCCTTTTTCCTTATCTCTATACAGTGGGGGAAAGGAACAGTAGCTTCCTTCCAGGGTTCTCTGGGGATGAAACGAGATGATGCATGTGGAGCACACTGTGGTGTCTGTTGTTGTTACAGACTCTGCTTTGGAAGGGATGGCAAAAATGCAACAGGAGAAATAATACCTTGGGTTAAAAGGCAGAGTAAAAGTGAGAGCAGGCATTCTCCTGATTTCATGCCCAGATCTTTTCCTCTGTATCCAGACTCTGCATACATTAAGGGCTGAGTCATTTACTTGCCTTTATAGCACTCGTTTCCAGTAACATTGAGAACCTGGAACCACCCCCAGCTGGTGCACTCAGTGTTCATTTCCACTGCTCAGGCTGGATAGTCACTTCATTTCCTTGGAAGTCTTTTTCAAGTCCGGATGAATGCTTTATAGTTTGGCCATAAGAAAACCCTACATGGCACCACTTTATAATTTGTCTCCTTTGGTAACACCAGGTGGTGCTGGCAAACAAGTAATTCATCTGCAAGTTATCAGGTGAAAAATTTTCCTTTGCAGGCATTCTTGTATTCTCTCACCAAATCTTTTATTTGTTAATCTCATATAGTAAGATGCAATTGAAAGCATGTGCAAGGTTAGTAGATACTCACAGAAATAGATTCAAGGTGTGATTATTTAGCAGTGTGTGTTTTAAATCCCAACTACATCAAATGGCCAACTCTTAGATTCAAAAGGGGATTAATCTATCTGAAAGGATCCCGATCTGTTTCACAGAATATATACATTTTAGATGGGGGTAGATTTCTGCGAAAATGTTGCCAAATACATTTTGGAAATGCAATGTATTATTTTTATACCTGGAGATTCTCTCTGCATATTATGATAAGAAAGCCTGAAAAATTCAGCAGTAAAGAAACCTGTTTAACCTTTTAAGGAGTTTTTAAACTTAGTTGATCATAGACTACCCCCTCCTTTTCCTCAACATATGTTAACATTGATAAGGATAAGTGTGTTTTAGGATGTTGTATTCGAAATGTTAGGTAGGGACAATGGCCTTTTGTTTTTTAATCTTGTGTGCGTTTCATGCCTCTGTGATGTCTCAGAAGTATTTCCAGGTGACTGAGGGCTGGTTCTAGTGATGTTTCTACCCATGCAGATGTTACATCACGCTGGCTCAAGCTCTGGGAATGAGCATGGGGGGAGCCCCTGCCGGACCTGCAGGCACAGGCAAAACAGAAACCACTAAAGACATGGGACGATGCCTCGGGAAATACGTCGTGGTTTTCAATTGTTCAGACCAGATGGATTTCCGAGGACTTGGACGGATTTTTAAGGGTATGGGTTATATTTTTTAATCTGGTGAGAAATTGCAGCCAAGGTGGAATATTTTGCTAAAATTTGTTTTCAACAATTGGCCACATTTTAGAATCTTTTTCAACTTTGTAAAATTTTTTGGAAAATCTTCAATCTTGCCAGGTTGTGTGGACCAAATGTTACTTCCTCCTGACTTTTTTTGATATTCCTTTATCTTGGGTGTTTACAGGTGAAGTGCCAAATTCTGAGCTGTTTTGGGTCACTTGATGCATAGATCTATTTGTTGCACTTTACTTTTGAATGAACTTACATCTGGCTCATTTTAGCAGCTACATAATATCCTTTTTCTTGGTTTTCTAAAATTATATACTAATTGGATTTTCCATTTAATTTCCTTTCGAAGGACTGGCACAGTCTGGATCCTGGGGTTGTTTTGATGAATTTAACCGTATTGATCTACCAGTTCTCTCGGTTGCAGCCCAGCAAATTTCCATTATTCTGACATGTAAAAAGGAGCACAAAAAGTCTTTTATCTTTACTGATGGAGATAATGTGACTATGAACCCTGAATTTGGGCTTTTCTTAACCATGGTAAGGAGCTGCTAGAAAAGCTACTGAATTTCAGCCTTCTTATCACAATTTTCATGCATCTCCCTGGTCATATGTCATCTGTTTTCCTGAATGGAAATTGGGATTGTAACTTTACCTCCTTTTGAAAACCTTTTGGTGTTAAGCAAAGATCATATGAATAGCTCATGACTTAGCCTGTCCAGGTAAAACGAGATTGAGATATGTAAATGAGTTCCCTGGTTGTCATTCCAGATTTGTTGTGTGTACATAATGAATCTTTTAATATGATGCTGATGTGTGCTTGATTGCATCATTCATCCTTGGGCTTTATTTTATGTTTAGAATCCTGGCTATGCCGGACGGCAGGAACTCCCTGAAAACTTGAAGATTAATTTCCGCTCAGTGGCCATGATGGTGCCTGACCGTCAGATTATCATAAGGGTGAAGTTGGCTAGTTGTGGCTTCATTGACAATGTTGTTTTGGCCAGGAAGTTTTTCACGCTCTACAAACTGTGTGAGGAGCAGCTTTCTAAGCAGGTGTGTCATCCTGGAGGTCTTATGCACTTAGGCATGTTTCATTTTTCTATTCAGCAGAATGTTCTCATTTTGAGAAATTCTAGACTGGGCTTGTTGACAAAGGATTTTATTGACACTGAGTAGAAAGGTGTATTACTACAAAAATAATTTTATATGCATAGTTTTTTTAAGAAGTACATTTAAATAAATTAATATTTACAGCATAGAAATGAAGTGAATATTATCTGCACTGGATTAAGAGCCAGAGACTTATGGATATTAACATTGGCTGTTTATACCACTTATAGATTCATTGTTATATGTGTTATGTATTTTCATGATTTGTAGGAACCTCCCAATGATTTATTCTTCTTCATTCTAAGCTCACTTGAGTATTTGACCAAGGTTTACTAACTGTCTTGTTTATATGTTGCAGCCTTCTTGCTAGTTTCCTCGATTGTTTAGGGTAGCAGGTTCAGGCATCATGAGGTTTCATAGTTAAAAGTCATGGAATTAAACATATACTTCTGCATTAGTTATCTATTGCTGCATAACAGTCATTTAACAATCATACCACAAACTTTGTGTCTTGTAACAACGTACATTTATTACTACATGGTGTCTGTGGGTCAGGAGTTAGCTGAAATGAGTCCTGTGGTTTGTGTCTAACAAGGCTACAATCAAAGTATTGGCTGGGGCTGTGGTTTCATCTGATGCTCATATGGGGACAATCTACTTCTGAGCTCACTCAGGTTGTTAGCAGAATTCTGTTAGTTGAGGGTGTAAGACTGAGGGCTTCGATTTCTTGCTGGCTATTTTCTGGAGGCCACCTTTAGTTCCTACAGGCTGTGCATAGTTCCTTGCTATATGGGTTTCCCCAACATGACCACTTACTTTCTCAAAGTCAGCAAGGAAAGTGGTTTCAGCCAAATGAGTCCTACAGTCTAATCTAATGTGACCACATAATCACACACACATAATCACATACAACCTGTTGTCTCTGCTGTATTCTATTAGTTAGAAGAAGCAAATCACAGGTCCTGCCTAGTCTCAAGGTGATATCATATAAGGACATGACCACCAGGAGGTGGGCATCATGCCACAATTTTTTAGTACATATCAGTAAAAATTACTAGAAATATATGCTAAATAATGACACAGTGCAATAAACATGAGACTATAACATGAATAACACTTCCTAACATATATAATCTTTGTTCCATCTTATCACTTAGGCTTTAATTTCAAACTTCTTTGAATCTTTATTACTTTTTATACCCACAGGTTCAACCTAATTACATTCCTACTAAAAAGTTCTTTTCCTATGAGTGTTCAGACACACACAGACTCTTCTGGCTCTGGCCATTGAGCCTTTCTGGTTAGTCTGACCCTAACATTTTGTCTCCAACATTCTTGGTTTCTTCTGCTTGTTGGAGCCCTCACTCACTCATTCTTATTGTATTAGTCTGTTCTCATGCTGCTAATAAAGACATACCTGAGATGGGTAATTTATAAAGGAAAGAGGTTTAATTGAATCACACTTCAGCGTGGCTGGGAAGGCCTCAGGAAACTTACAATCATGGTGGAAGGGGAAGCAAACACGTCCTTTTCATGTGGTGGCAGGAAGGAGAAGTGCTGAGTGAAGAGGGGGAAAAGCCCCTTATAAAACCATCAGATCTCATGAGAACTCACTATCATGAGAGCAACATGAGGGTAACCGCCCCTATGATTAAATTACCTTCCACTGGGATCCTCCAGTGACATGTGGGGATTATGGAACTACAGTTTGGGATGAGATTTGGATGGGAACACAGCTAAATCATATCATTTTGCCCCTGGCCCCTTCAAGATCTCATGTCCTCACAATTCATAATACAGTCGTGCCCTTCCAACAGTCCCCCAAAGTCTTAACTAATTCCAGCATTAACTCAAAAGTCTAAGTCCAAAGTCTCATCTAAGACAAGGCAAGTCCCCTCTGCCTATGAGCCTGTAAAATCAAAAGCAAGTTAGTTACTCCCTAGATACAATGGGGGTACAGGCATTGGGTAAATACACCTGTTCCAAATGGGAGAAATTGGCCAAAACAAAGAGGCTACAGGCCCCATGCAAGTCCAAAATTCAATAAGGCAGTAATTAAACCTTAAATTTCCAAAATGATCTACTTTGATTCCATGTCTCACATCCAGACCTGCTGATGCAAGAGGTGGGCTCCTAAAGCCTTGGGCAGCTCCACCCCTGTGGCTTTTCAGGGTACAGCCACGCTCCTGGCTGCTTTCATGGCCTGATGTTGAGTATCTGTGGCTTTTCTAGGTGCACAGTACAAGCTGTCAGTGGATCTACCATTCTGGCATCTGAAGGATGGTGGTCCTTTTCTCACAGCTCCATTAGGCAGTGTCTCAGTGGGGACTCTGTGTGGGGGCTCCAATCCCACATTTCCCTTCTGCACTGCTCTAGCAGAGGTTCTCCATGAGGGCTCCACCCACGCAGGTAACTTCTGCCTGGACATCTTGGTGTTTCCATACATCCTCTGAAATCTAGGTGGAAATTCCCAAACCTCAATTCTTGTCTTCTGCACACCTGCAGGCCCAGCACCATGTGGAAACTCTCAGAGCTTGGGGCTTGCACCCTTTGAAGCAATGGGCTGAGCTATATGCTGGCTCTTTTTAGCCTCAGCTGGAGTGGCTGGGATGCAGGGCACCAAGTCCCATGCCTACACACAGCAGGGGGACCCTGGACCTGGCCCAGGAAACCATTTTTCCTCTTAGGCCTTTGGGCCTGTGATGGGGATGGGCTGCCATGAAAGTCTCTAACATGCTCTGGAGACATTTTCTCCATTGTCTTGGTGATTAACATTCAAATCCTCATTACTTATGCAAATTTATGCAGCTGGCTTAATTTCTCCTCAGAAAATGGGGTTTTCCTTTCCATTGCATCATTGGGCACAAATTTTCAAAACTTTTATGCTCTGCTTCCTCTTGAAAGCTTTGCCACTTAGAAATTTCTTCCACCAGATACCCTAAATTATTTCTCTCAAGTTCAAAGTTTCACAGATGTCTGGGACAGGGGCAAAATGCTGCCAGTCTCTTTGTATAGCAACAGTGACCTTCACTCCAGTTCCCAACAAGTTCCCCATCTTTATCTGAGACCACCTCAGCCGGAAATCACTGTCCATATAACTCTCAGTGTTTTGCTCAAAGCCATTCAACAAGTCTCTGGGAAGTTGCAAACGTTTTCATGTCTTCTTGTCTTCTGAGCCCTCTAAGTCTCTAGGAAGTTCCAAACTTTCCCACATTTTACTGTCTTCTTCTGAGCCATCCAAACTGTTCCAACCTCTGCCTGTTACCCAGTTCCAAAGTTGCTTCCACATTTTCAGGTATCTTTATAGTAGCACCCCACTCTATGTGGCACCAATTTACTAGTCTGTTCTCCTGTTGCTAATAAAGACATACCAGAGACTGGGTAATTTATAAAGGAAAGAGGTTTAATTGAATCACACTTCAGCATGGCTGGGAAGGCCTCAGGAAGCTTACAATTATGGCAGAAGGGGAAGCAACACATTCTTCTTCATGTGGTGTTAGGAAGGAGAAGTGCTGAGTGAAGAGGGGGAAAAGCCCCTTATAAAACCATCAGATCTTATGAGAACTCACTTACTATTATGAGAACAGCATGAGGCAGCGACCCCCATGATTCAATTACCTCCACCTGGTCCCTCCCATGACACATGGGGATTATGGGGACTACAATTCAGGATGAGATTTGGGTGGGGACACAGCCAAACCATATCACTTATCTTTCAAATAAATATTTTTTCCATGCTGTTTCTTGAATGGAGAAAACTTCCCACATCACTGGCTCCTGCTCTTATCTTCACTACCACTTCACTACTTCCCTCACTCCTACCACCCATGTTCACAAGATCATTGTGAAATGTAATACATCAATGTGTGCAAAATAGTTGGACTCATACTGATGTCTTGGTGAACATTCTGTGACTTTCCCTTCATGCCCACAGATTTAACTGCATCCAACTCTGATAGGAAGTTTCCCATGATTAATTTTACTCACCAACACTTTTAAGTCATTGTTACTTTTATACAAGTTTATTCACATTTCTATTTTATTATCTTTATTAGAATTTAAATTCCCTGAAGGTGGAAACTCAATTTGAATATTTTTTATGTGCTCCATCTTCCAAATGACCAGTCTTAAGTGAGGCATACTGCTCCCAATTACCTTAGCAGAAAACTGTAGTTTTTTCCTATACATTTTTTTTATTGTGGTAAAAGCATATAAAATTAAATTTACTGTCTTAACCATTTTTAGTGTACAATTCAATAATGTTGAGTATATTCACAATGTTGTGAAATAGATCTCTGTAACTTTTTCATCTTGAAAAACTGAAACTCTGTGCCCACTAAACAACAACTTCTCTTTTTCTCTTCCCTTAGCTCCTGGTAACCATCATTCTACTTTCTGTTTCTATGAATTTGACTACTGCCAATAGTTCATATAAATGAAATCATATAATATTTGATTTTTTGTGACTGCCATATTTTACTTAGCATAATGTCCTCAAGGTTCATTCATGTTTTAGCATGTGACAGGATGTCCTTTCTTTTTATGGCTAAATAATATTCTGTTATATGTATATACCACATTTTGTTTATCCTTTCGTCTGTCAATGGACATTTGGGTTGCTTCCACCTCTTGGCTATCATGAATGGTGCTGCTATGAACATGGATATGCTGATATCTCTTTGAGACCATGCTTTTATTATTTATTTATTTATTTATTTATTTATTTATTTTTTGCGAGACAGAGTCTTGCTCTGTTTCCCAGGCTGGAGTGCAAGTGCTATCTCGGCTCACTGCAACCTCTGCTTCCTGGGTTTAAGTGATTCTCATGCCTCAGCCTCCTGAGTAGCTGGGATCACAGGTGCACACCACCACACTTGATTAATTTTTGTAATTTTTTGGTAGAGATGGGGTTTCATCATGTTGGCCAGGCTGGTCTCGAACTCCTGGCCTTAAGTGATCTGCCCCACTTGGTCTTCCAAAATGCTGGGATTATGGGTGTAAGCCATTGTGCCTGGAACATTCTTTCAATTCTTTTGGCTATATACCCAGAATTGGGAGTGCTGGATCATATCATTCCGTTTTTAATTTTTTGAGGAACCACCTTACTGTTTTTCACAATAATTGGACAATTAAATTTTGATTATTCACTTTATATATGCTGAAATTTGACATAATTGAGCTTTTGTAAATATTTAGTAAGGGAATGACAAAGCTGGGGGCTTAGCTTTCTAATTTGTCCTTATCCTTCCTCCTTCAGGTAATCCTGAAGCGCGGGTGCTTTTTTTCTCCCCGATTCTCCTGTCTTCTTACTTATCACGAAAAAGGCACATATATCTCTATGTATATGACAGTCATGAGTGCAGTCCTAGTTTAATTCTGGTTCTGAATTTTAACTGTAGAGATATGAGCAAATTTCCTTATGTATGATTGATTAAGAATAAGCTCAAAGGGATGTCTGTATTCCAAGAAGAAATTTATTCCTTTTTCCCTGCCAAGCTGTAGCAGCTAGTTCTGATCTAAGGGCTTAAGCTAATGATGGCACATGGGAGGACTCTTTGGGATATTCCCTATTTGCTCAAAAAGTATATCTATATAGAAATATTTTACCCCATTGTGTGTGTGCATTTTCTGAAGGAAAATCAGCATTTATTCATTATTGTGAATATAATTTCTGTCAGATTCATATGGCTTCTGCAAGTATTTTAATGTTGAAAATAAGCCCAATGTATCTCACATTCTCTAGGTTCATTATGACTTTGGCCTGCGTAACATTCTGTCAGTTCTTCGGACCTTGGGAGCAGCAAAAAGAGCCAATCCAATGGATACAGAGTCCACGATTGTCATGCGTGTACTACGGGACATGAATCTTTCTAAACTGGTAAGACTCACAGATGGAAGTGTTCCATCTACTTGGATATCAGTTAAACTAACTGCCCATACATGAGACTTCAAAATATTTATTTAAAATGCTCATTTAAAATGCCTAATTGTCAGATAAAGTGCTGGAGAGCATCACTTTAAATTATACTTTTTCAGACATTTTTTTGGGTAATGATTCCTATCCACTCCAAAATGTGCCTATTCCAATAGAATTGCAGTGGATTTAAAAAAATACACATGTTAAGATGCCAAATACCTTGAATCATTTTTGTGTTTTAGAACTCAAATCTCACCTTTGGAGTCTGGTAGAGCCTGGTAGGAAATAATGTGTAAATTCTACAAGTGTGTGATAGTTTCACACTATTATTTCACAATAGAGACTGATAATCAATGCCCACTATCTGTGGATCTACGTAAAGGGTGACAAAATGATAGATTTTTATTTTAAATTAAAAGTATACACCAAATTCCAATTCACAAACCTGCTATTAATTTCAAATTTAAAAATTCTTTTAAGTTTAAATTAAAAATTGTAGACTATATGGTATCCCCCAAAACTGACTAATTTATGGAAAGATTGTCACATAGACAGTATTGTCTTCCTTCCATTTCTTTCCTTTCTCCCTGTTCTTTTCCTCTTTATTTTATTTTTTTTAATTTATGGGAAAGATGAGGAAAATATTTCTTAACTTCAATAAAGGTGATATGTTATTTGTTAGTGGTTACATTGCAATAACCCGGACTGTGTTGGGCATTTCCAGTTTATCTGCATATTGCTATGTTTATACCAGAATAATTGGTCTGATTTCCCATTTTCTTTTTTAGATTGATGAGGATGAACCCTTGTTTTTGAGTTTGATTGAAGATCTCTTTCCAAATATTCTTCTGGACAAGGCAGGTTACCCTGAACTGGAAGCAGCAATTAGTAGACAGGTAATATGCTTCACAGGGCATCGAGGGCTGGTGTCTGTTTCATCTGAATTTAATGGGAATAAAGTGGGGCTGCTGTGGCTCCAACCTATGCACTCTGAGCAGCAAAAATAACAACAGTGAGGCTAACACTGCTGTCTTAAGGGAGGCCAATGCACACCACGAGTCAAACTCCCCTTGCCCTGGGTCTCCTACCATTGCACAGCCAAATGTCCAGCTAGTCATGTGCGAGTAGCCCTGTTATTGGTGGAAACCATTCCATAGCAGATGCAGAAATGAAATGTGATTGGTCAGCAGAGGGTGGATGGGGCTCATCTGGCTGCCTCTCTGGAGCTTGGCTTAGCTTGTTTCTGCCCTGGTGTTTGCTGTGTCGCCTGCCTCTGCGTGTTATTTGCAGTGATCTCATGTGGCTTCTCTTTCCTCAGTACTTGTGGCTTCTTGCTCAGACTCTGGGGGTGGGATACGGTGGGTAGGGTGGGGGAACCCACCACACTATGTATATCATGATGTCTCTGGACTTCCCATGGTACTTGGTGCAGCTTTAACTTTTTATAGTCTTCCTAGGAATGAAAATTAATTACGTAAACCTTATGCCTCAATTTCTTTTTCTATGAAGAAGAGTTTGGAAAAAAATGTTTTATAGAAGTGGTGATTAGCTCATATTTATAAATTGCACTTCAATTCCTTGAAAATATTTGTAATAAAAATCAAATGTGGCCAGGTGTGGTGGCTCATGCCTGTAATCCCTGCACTCTGGGAGGCCAAGGTGAGTGGATCGCTTGAGCCCAGGAGTTTGAGACCAGCCTAGGCAACATGGTGAAACCCTGTCTCTACCAAAAATCCAAAAAATTAGTTGGGCATGGTGGCATGTGCCTATAGTCCCATCTACTCTGGATGCTGAGGTGGGAGGGTCACTTGAGCCTGGGAGGCTGAGGCTGCAGTGAGCAGTGATTGCACCACTGCACTCCAGCCTGAGTGCCAGAGGGACACTCTGTCTCAAAAACAAACAAACAAATGAAAAAGAAAAAAAAAAGGAAATCAAAATGTATCAGTACTTAGTTTATATTTTGCTTTAAAAATTTAGTATATAAATGTCTGAATTTTCTGATGAGGTAAGAGTGATAATTTGTCTGCAAGTGGTTTCTTCATCTTTTGGCTAATTTTAACACTACCTAAAAGCTAAGTATTGGGCCAGGGGTGGTGACTCATGCCAATAGTCCCAGTGCTTTGATAGGCCAACGTTGGGGGATAGGCTACTTGAGGCTAGCCTGAGCAACATAGCGAGACCTTGTCTCTACAAATAAATTAAAAAATTAGCCTGGTGCAGTGGTGCATGTCTATAGTCCCAACTACTCACGCAGCTGAGGCAGGAGGATCACCTGAGCCTGGGACTTTGAGGCTGCAGTGAGCTGTGATCATGCCACTGCACTCCAACATGGGGAGACAGAAATGAGACTCTATCTCTAAAAAAAATATAAAAATATAAAAAAGCTAAGCATTAAGTAATTGATATGATGACTTACGTCAGTAATTTGTAGCATATAAAAATCTGAAGAGCAAATCATAGCATAAAGTGATACATGATTATTATAAAAAATTATTTAAGTAAAATTGAAATCATTACGTACTGTGAGTTCAAGCATAGCATGACGATTAAGTGCATAGACCATGGATTTGAACTTCTTGGTCTTAAATCTGCATTCCATAGTTTCACAAGCTGATCATCTTGGGCAAATTGCTCAGTCACTCTGCTTCAATTTCCTTATCTGTAAAAGGAAGATGTTAATAGCATCCCTTCCATCATGTTATTATAAAGATTTCCATCATGTTATTATAAAGATTGATCTTAGAATAATATTTGGCACAGAGTAACTTCCATACATGCATTGATAGATAGAAACTCTGCAGTGGACATATAAAGACAGCTTGAAATTTATATGGAGTTTCAATCAACATAGTATGCTATCCATTTTTCTAGTTATAAGTATCACCTTTTAAATTAAACATTTAAAATACATTTTGCTGTTTGAGTCTTTATTTTTAAGTTGCTCCTCAGAGGTTCATTCAATAGAATATTTATATAAATGTTTTCAGTTCCCAAAGATAAATGCAGATATTTCTTATTAGTTTGGGATAACATCTTCATTACATTCAGCTAGATTTTTATCTATGTAAATATGTATTTTTCATGCAATATATTTTTTATTATGGTAAAAATACAACATAAAATTTACATTTTAATCATTTTTAAGAAGAATTAAGCACACTTACATTGTTGAGCAACTGTTATCACCACCATCCATCTTCAGAACCTTTTTTATCATCCCAAATTGAAACTCTGTACTCATTAAACAGTAAATCCTCCTCCTTCCTCCCTATGTCTGTGTATTTTTTTGTGGCACAATGGTAAATTGAGATTGTCATTGACGTGTTTCTTTTTTTTTTTTTTTTTTTTTGAGATGGAGTCTTGCTCTGTTGCCCAGGCTGGAGTGCAGTGGTGCGATCTCGGCTTACTGCAACCTCTGCCTCCCAGGTTCAAGCAATTCTCCTGCCTCAGCCTCCCAAGTAGCTGGGACTACAGGTGCCCACCACTGTGCCTGGCTAATTTTTATATTTTTTTAGTAGAGACGGGGTTTCACCATGTTGGCCTGGCTGGTCTTGAACTCCTGACCTTGTGATCTGCCTGCCTCGGCCTCCCAAATTGTTGGGATTACAGGCGTGAGCCACCGTGTCCGGCCGTCATTGTTGTGTTTGAATGTGGGGATTCTTTTATGTTTTCAGGTTGAAGAAGCTGGTTTAATCAACCATCCTCCTTGGAAACTGAAGGTCATCCAGCTATTCGAAACGCAGAGGGTGCGACATGGGATGATGACTCTGGGGCCCAGTGGGGCTGGGAAGACCACCTGCATACACACCTTGATGAGAGCCATGACAGGTACAGGGCAGCCAAGGTCAATGCCTGGGGTGGCCCATTTAAATAGTGGTGACCCATTTGAATGCCCAAGAGGGATACACAGGCAGATACAATAATATATTTTTATAGGAGGAAATACTGCTTTATTAATTATTGGGAACATTTTAGAGATAACATATTATATTAATGAACCAGAGAGAAAAGAAAAACATTTTTAGGTGACTTTATGCACTGCACTGTATGTTTTACATATGTTATGTAATTTGATTTTCACAATGATCTTGAGAGGTGGTTATTATTATCCCCATTTTGTATAAAAATCAAGGCTCAAATTCAAAAATGCCCAAGGTCACAAAGATGGTAAGTGATGGGACTCAGAGTTAAGGTCAGGGCGCGCTTAATAAAGCCCAGTTTTCCCAACATACCATGCCATTTCCCAGTAAAAACAAAACACAACACACTGTCTCCCAATAAATAGAAAATAATTCCACACCCAACTCTTATGTTCTATATGCCGAAGTCATCCCAATCCCAATCATAAATTACCTTCCCATTTGGAATCAGATTTATTTTGGTGAAGTTAAATAAATGCATTTCATTTCCAGATGTCCCTAAGCCTTACATCTAAAGTCATCTAAGGATAATGGACATTACCACATTCATGATTATTCTTGTATTCTCTGGTTCTGATCAGACATGGATGACTCTCTTTCTAAAAATATTGGCATCCTGTAGACATTCCAAAATGTCACAGAACCTTGGCGGTTGGAATGCAAAATATATAGCAGTGCATTGAGGTTCTAGGAGCTGACTGAAAGCCCATCCAGCAAAGAGGTACCTGGGTGGGCTTTCAGGCAGTTCCCGGAACCTCAGTGCACTGCTACTGATGCAACACCGGTACGTTGTTGGTGGTTGCTGAGGATTGCCAGTATTTACTGTGGGACCCTGCAGGTGTTGGATTTGGTCTTTGTTTCCTCAGTTATTGGAGGAAGTGAATTCTGTCTATCAGGACTCTACCAGGCAGTCCTCAGACTGAGATAAAGTGTGTTCTCAGCTAACATCTACCTCTACCAAAATGGACCACTCCAACCTGCAGGACTTATCACGTGGTTTTTCATGTATGCTGTTAAGATTCTGTTTTGGGATTTTTATGTTTCTTAAATGATTGTGTTCTTCCTCTCAAATTTTTCTCAATAATATTTTTGTTGCAGTGATGAAGCTGCCTTCTGTTAACAATAAACTTTAAATGCACACGGTACGATGACTCGAACAAAATGAGTACTAAATATTAAACAACATAGATACATTATGTATGGTATATCTAAATGATGTAATCTGTATGGCATCACTGATTCTGGAGAAGTTCCTTGCAAAGAAGAATTAATCATTAGACTGTTTGCTGTTTATGAACTTGGTTTTGATTTTAGTAGTAGAGGAAACATTAATCTTACTTAAAGAACCATTGTTTCTCACTGAAAATGTTAATAATCCAAAAGGTTGAGAAGATAATTTAACTTCTGCTGACGACGTGGAGGGCTGATGCATATTATTTGTCCCCTGATTCAGCATATATCTCATCAAGTGTCTTTAATATTGCATACTTTGAAGATCTGTCAGGTTCTGTATTAGAAGCAGGACATAGACATAGACAGAGATAATTATAACTCAACAGGGAATTGCCATAAGGAAGGTTTGGACAAGTATCCCATGAGTAGAGGCCAAGGTGATGAGAAAATCCTCTAAGGAATTATAGAAAGGCATACAGACCAGGTGCTACTTCATCCGAGGCTTGAGGGCTGAGTCCCAGATTGATAAAAAATGTTTTTAGCAGAAAAAAGAGTCTGTGTCAGTAGGAGGGACTGGAGAGAACATGATATACGCAAGGAAGTGCTTTGGCACTTCCACCATGCCCGGCTAATTTTTGTATTTTCAGCAGAGACGGGGTTTCACCGTGTTGGCCAGGCTGATCTCGAACTCCTGACCTCATGATCTGCCCGCCTTGGCCCCCCAAAGTGCTGGGATTACAGGCGTGAGCCACCGCGCCCTGCCCATTTTTATAATTTTATACTTTAAACCTTATTGTTCACTCTTCTGCTCATTAACCACAGTCCCTTATGCACAGAATCCCAGCCCATTGAAGAGTCGGCTTAGGGTGTGAAAGATTTGAATACGTTTCTTGAATACATTTCTTGGTCACAAAAGAAAGTCCTTGATTCATGCAAAATTCATTTAGCTTATCGTTTTCAAGGTGAGCAAGAAAACATATCACAAATCAAAGCTGATAATGCAGTGAATGAGGCATCTTCTAGGTGATATTTCAGGCAGAAGATTTAATCTAGTGTAGCTTAAACCAAAGATTTTTTTTGAGCCATGAAATTTAGAGAGCTTCCAGATTATATTAGTACCTTCATAAATTCCAGCATGGTATCTTTTTTCACCCCTAAACAATATGCAATTTTCTCTAAAGAAGATAAAAAAGTGCTTTAGTCAATAAAGTATAATGAAGCTAATTATGATAACTTAGAATGCAGTAAGACATATTTTCAATGTAGTTCTGCAGTTTTCATATTTTGAGCACCTGCTGACAGTATACCACACATTAGTGCAATGTTGCTTAATGATGGTTCACTTCCCATCTGAGATGTCTAAAATTTGGATTTACTTGGTATAGATTGTGGAAAACCACATCGGGAAATGAGGATGAATCCCAAAGCGATTACTGCCCCACAGATGTTTGGTCGGCTGGACGTTGCCACAAATGACTGGACTGATGGGATATTTTCTACGCTTTGGAGGAAAACATTAAGAGCAAAGAAAGGTAGAAGATAAATTACAAGGATTATTTTTGATATATACTTCTAGATAGAATCCTTGGAGGCTATACAGAATTAGTAGAACAACTGTATTTGCTGTATAATATCTTAGCCAAGACTAAGAAGTCATAAATCAGTATGATATTTGTGAAAGTTGAAATAATGGAATTATTGATTACAGTATTTAAAATGCTCCCTTTTAGGAAATAATATTTTCTAAAAAATATGTCTGTATCCCTGTGATATTTTAGAATAAAATAGATGGAAAAAGCTGTTAAGGAAAGTTGATAGTATTGAATAAAGTGATTTTACCATAACTATTTTCACTGAATATTTTACCAGTGTTGCTCTCATTTAAGTACAGCCTATTTTTAAAGAATTGATTTCTCTATAAAGTCACAGAGAAAATGGGTTATTTGGGAGAGAAAATTGTATATAGCAAAAATGAAGTCTACATTGAACTAATAAATTATTCTGTGTAGATGGACATTGGTGTTCAGTTGTTTAAACAAACTCATTAAGGGCTAGCGGTTCAGTCTGAATAGTCCCTCACTTATGGACTTTGTAAATTGAACCCAATGTTCTCAGAATATAAATTCGGTGGGAAGAGGTGACATCAGCTTTCTTCTCATTTGATTTCCTCACTCCTGAGTGAGCAGGCAAAGGCAGAGTGAATACAATTGCAGAGAGAAAGAAGCAGGAGGAGGAGGAGATATTTGGGCTTCCTGGGTTTACCCTTTGGGCAACAGTGTCCTTCTGAAAAATGTTTAAAGTAGTACCATTGACGTTCGCATTTAATAACACTAATATAAATTGTCGAAAGAGAAATGAAAATGCTTCATTTAAAAAAGTGCTCATATTAGAAATTGTTTTTGTTCTACTGGAAATAAATTGAATTTTATTCCTGATTTGTTCCACTAATCCACTGTAAACACAGACCCAGTGACCAAATGTGACTTAAAAGAACAAGAGCTCAGAGGTTTTTTTTTTTCCCCCTTTCCACATTAAAAAAAGGCAACATATGCTTTTTCTTTCAAAGTGACTCTGGTGATTAGATCACCATTTTACTTGAATTGCTAGTTGAATGCACTTGATTAGGATTTTCAAAGCATTTTATTTTAAATAGACTATCCCACGGTTGTTGCATAGCAAAGAAAATTTAGAACCACAAGACAGGTCATGGTGTTGGTGAGTAAGAGAAGGTAGTAGTTGAGAAATTAAGAGGAATGCTATTATTAAATCAAATACCTAAATTTACAATGACATTCTTGTTGAGCAATCTGCTGATGTTTGTCATTTTCTCTACCTCCAAGTATCTCCTTGTATGACTGCCGTCAAGTTTTTTGCCCAGTGTTCCTCTGAAATTGCTGTATCAAGGACACCCCTGACCTCCAGCTTGTCAAATACAAATTGCCAGTTCTCAGTCTGGTACTGCCCTGAGGAGCATTCGGCACAGTTGATCACCTGCCTTCTTGAAACCCTTCCTTCTCTGGGCTGCAGGGATTCCTCATCCTGCTAGCTCTTTTTCCACTTCTGCTTCCTTGAGAAGTCTGGAAGAAAGGGGAGCAAACACAGGAGACCATGCCAGAAGCCTAAGGGTTACAGAGCCTCTGTCTTCAGCCCTCTTCTCTCTCCACACTTATCTAGAAGAAACTTACCCAGTCCCACAGCTTTAAATCCCATCTCTGAACTGGTGACTTTCACATTTTAATCTCCAGCCCTGACCTCTCTCCTGAATTCCCAACTCAGCAACTCTACGAGGATCTCTGTTGGATGCCTTCGACTTAGGTGCAAACCAGAATGGGTTCCATAGCTCTGTCTTTCCCACTGCCCTCATATACCTCTCCCCTTCCTCCTCTTTTTGCCCTTCAGGTTCAACTTCTTACTGTTCCTGGAACGTGATCACCTTAGTTTGGGATGCTAGAGACTGGGTGGCTTATAAACAATAGACATTCACTTCTCATAGTTCCAGAGGCTGGAAGTCTGAGATCAGGGAGCCAGCATGGTCGGGTTCTGGGGAGGGCTTTCTTCATGGTTGCAGTCTGCTGATTTCTTGCTGTACCCCATGTTGCAGAAGGGCAAGGGAGTTCTCTGAGGTCTATAAGGGCACTAATCTCGTTCATGAGGATATTTTAGGGGAACACAAACATTCAGTCCATTGTATTACACTAAGCCTGTATCTGCTTCAGGGGCTTAGCACTTTCTGTTCTTGCTGTCTGGAATATTCTACCTCTAGATCTTTACATCACTTCATTCTCTTCCTGGAATATCTTATCGACCACCTTATCTAAACCATGCCCCATGCCCTCATTCTACTTAGTTTTTTTGTATGTTAAACTTTTATTTGTTTGCTTGTCATCTCTACTTCTTAGAATGTAAGCTCTACAAAAGCAGGACATTGTCTCATTTACCACAATATCCTCAGCCCCTAGAACAGTGACATATGCAAGGTGCTCAATGAATATTTGTCCAATAAACAAACTACTTTTTGATTTAATTATGGGCCTTGACTGCTATATAAAGATCTTTGAAGATCCTTTGTAATAAAACAAGGTAATCATTTGGAGCAAAACTGTATTTAAAAATTAATGAAAATTACATCGAATATAATAGTTCTTCAAGCTATTTTAAACTTATGTGTACATGCACTGCATGAGTGTATGTATTTTTTTTTCCCTTTGGTGGGGTATTCTAGGGGAACATATCTGGATAATTCTTGATGGTCCAGTAGATGCCATCTGGATTGAAAATCTGAATTCTGTTTTGGATGATAACAAAACTCTAACCCTTGCCAATGGTGATCGGATTCCCATGGCTCCAAACTGCAAGATCATTTTCGAGCCTCATAACATTGACAATGCTTCTCCTGCCACCGTCTCAAGAAATGGAATGGTTTTCATGAGCTCTTCTATCCTTGATTGGAGTCCTATTCTTGAGGTATAATTGAATCCTTCTTTTGTATAATTAAAAAGGAAAACAGATCCTTTAGCATTCTTTTAGTGTGTGTGCCAATTTTTCTGCAGATGGCAGTGTAACTGTATTTTTATGCTAATGTTTGTGGAAGATACCTTGAATGCACTGGGACATTCAAACCCTGATTGCTCCTAACATATTTCTTCATTACTCTTCCAATCACTTTTGAACTGGGATTTCCAACCTCTGGGTTGTAGAGTAATTGCCAGGCCTGTATGAACCAACAGTCTTGCCAAACTGTGTCTGAGGACTGAATAAGTAAAATTTAATTTGATCAATCTGGGGATTCATGATATTTTTGAAAGGTACACATTCACATAAAGTTTAGGAGGACCATCTTAGAACATTAACTTGGAGTCAGTTTATTAAAATTGCATATAAGGAATTTTTATGAGATTCATTAGTTATAACGTTAGTTCCAAATTTGAACTTGGCAATAATATTTCAGACAACATCTCATCAATTCATAATCAGGTATATTATTTTATTACCAGCAATATATCGTAGAATATATTGATCAAAATTATATTATAAATAAATGCCTTGCATACTTAGATATTTTGCTATGTAAATATTATAATGTAAGGCAGAATGTTTATTAGATAAGCCACATGAAAAATCTTGTTTTACATAGTTGGTTATATTGATTACTTTCATCACCTAAGTTTTTCGGAGATGATTTTGATTGAAAACATTTAAATTCCTAATTTAAATAAAGTAGATGTTTATTTACATTATATCATTACATTTTCAAACTTTTATTTCTATATGGTTATATCCTAACTTTTTACTAATGTCTTTCCAGAATTTACTCAACTCTGTTGCAAAAGGCTTTAGATTTGGTATGAAGATGGGAAGAAGGAGGGAATCATATAGCAAAATGATGTTGACATAGAGTTGAATGTGTCACTAAAAATAGTTGTAAAGTTTTCAGATTTCACAATTAGATTATCCACCCATTAAGGAGAATAAAAGCAGAGGGTTGCAACCCTGTTTTTGCAAAAGTAATCACTAATGACAATTCTTTAAAATACAGATGATTGGGTTACACTTCAATCTTACCAAATTAGAATCTCTGGGAGGCAACTCAGGATTGTTTTTTTTTTTTTTTTTTTCTTTTTAGTGCCACAACATTTTTTTTTCACATAGCCAGGCTTGGAAACCACAGGTACAGCAAACTACCAGTGAAAATGTATATATATGATTTTTCCAAAATACTTCAATTTCAAAAAGGTTTTTGAAAAATACTTTTATACAACTAGCTAAGGAATACTAGCTAATGCATGAGTTTGCTATTTATAAAATAAGCTCTTGCTATAGTCTGTCCATACTGAGACTGAATAAGACCTTTACTTTAATGCTATACCCACCTCATAATATCCTATATGTTTTAAATAATGCATTTTCTTTTTTGGAAATTGTTAGGAAAAGCAAGACTCATGAGAAGAATCAGATTGGAAATGTTTAGAACAGGAAGGCCAGCTCTGAGAGTTACTAGAGGGCAGAGTAATTGAAAAGTTGTGTTGCTGACAATCTGTCAGCTTCAGGGAGCCAACCTGGTTACCTGCCCTAGTGAATGTCGTCTTTCGGTTCCATCAACTCAAAAGTGCTGTGTTATGTTTTTGTCGAGGTAGAATCATGGTAAATTCATGAACTAATGAATAATTCAGAATCAACATCTTATTGCTTCTGTTCAGAGTCTCTAATTGTTTCTTGGAATACTGAGGTGAAGAATGAGCTGATCTCTTGACCTTAAGAGAACTTGCCTCATCTTAAGGAAATGCTGTGTGTTAAGTGGTATTTATGAGATGCAGTTTCTTAATACTAGGTTTCTCAAATGACCAAATTCTCCATTTTCATGAATATCCTTGATATTTTTCTACATTGTTTATTAATTAAATTAGAAGAAATAAAAAGAAACAACTAATTGTAGTAAATCTTTGTTTTCTGTTAAAAAAAAATATGCCTGTAATCCCAGCGCTTTGGGAGGCCAAGGCAGGCAGATTGCTTGAGACAAGGAGTTTGAGACTAGCCTGGGCAATATGGCAAAACCCTGTCTCGACAAAAATTACAAAAATTAGCTGGGTGTAGTGGCATGCACTTGTGGTCCCAGCTGCTTGAGGGGCTGAGGCCAGAGGATCACCTGAGCCTGGGAGGTGGAGGTTGTAGTGAACTGAGATCATGCCACTGTATTCCAGCCTGAGTGACAGAGTAAGATCCTGTCTCAAAAAAAGAAAAAAAAACCTGTGTATGGATTTCCTTTGTTCATCTTTTATTCTTTACTTTTCCCCCCTGAGTTATTTCCATATATGTGCCTTCTCATTTTCTCCCAGCATATTTTAATCAAGAGTTGAAGACTATTTCTCCATTTGTGAGCATATGGATAGTGTAGTAGCTGAACATGTAGGCCCAGGCTTTCTGCGTCTGAATTCTGCCCTTGCCACCTGCTTGCAGTGGGCTCCTGAGCAGGCTACCTACACTTCCTGGGCCTCTGTTTCCTCATGTGTAAAAGGAGGATAATAACAGTTCTTACCTTGTAGGGTTGTTTTGAAGATTAAGTGAATTAATACGTGGAAGAGTTTGTAACAAAGCCTGGAACATAGTGTGTGGTATAATCATTAGATATTATCATTATTAACAGATACTTTTAAAATTTTTGTCCCCAAATGACCATTTTCCTAGTGTGCTAATAAGTTTCATGAATACACTTGTCTGTGAACTGACAGGGTTTTCTTAAGAAACGCTCACCTCAAGAAGCAGAAATTCTTCGTCAGCTGTACACCGAGTCTTTCCCGGACTTGTATCGCTTCTGTATCCAGAACTTAGAATACAAGATGGAGGTGCTGGAGACCTTTGTCATCACACAGAGCATTAACATGCTTCAAGGCCTGATTCCTCTGAAGGTAAATTGCTCAACTTTCTAGAGAAATTCTCTCTTATCAACTTAGCCATGCTGCACAGAGAGTACTATATTTTCTCTCTTATTAATGTAGCCATGCTATACAGAGAGTACTATATTTGAAATTAGATTTGGTTAGAGCTGTTGGGGAGGGGGAATATTTCAAACATGGATCCCACATATATACTTATTTTTTCATATCCCTTTAACAAAAAATACAGCTAACCATGGATTTGGAATTTAGTTGCAGGTTAACAAAGTCATGCAACAGGTATCCCAAAATTATTACTGTGTGCGTGTTTTAATTTTTAATTTTTGTGGGTACATAGTAGTTATACATATTTATGGGGTACATGAGATATTTTGATACTGGTATGCTATGTGTAATAACCACATCAAGGTGAATGGGGTATCTATCACCTCATTCTTCATTTCTTTGTGTTATGAACATTACAATTGGATTCCCTCAGTTACTCTAAAATGCACAACAAATTATTGCTGACTGCAATCACTGTGTATTTTTGCACCCATTCATCATCCCCATTTCCTCCCCCCTCCCCACTCCCCTTCCTAGCCTCTGGTAACCATCCTTCTACTCTATCTCCATGACTTCAATTGTTTTAATTTTTAGCTCCCACAAATGCATGAGAATATACCAAGTTTGTCTTTCTGCGTCTGGCTTATTTCACTTAACATAATAACCTCCAGTTCCATTCATGTTGTTCAAATGACAGGCTCTCATTCTTTTTTATGGCTGAATAGTACTCCCTTGTGTGTATGTAGCACTTTTCTTTATCCATTCATCTGTTGATGGACACTTAGGTTGTCTCCAAGTCTTGACTGTGGTGAACAGTGCTGTGATAAACCCTGTTTTTTTTTTTTTTTTTTTTTTTTTTTTGACATGGAGTCTCGCTCTGTCACCCAGGCTGGAGTGCAGTAGCGCCATCTCAGCTCACTGCAAGCTCCGCCTCCCAAGTTCATGCCATTCTTCTGCCTCAGCCTCCCGGGTAGCTGGGACTACAGGCGCCCGCCACCACCCTCGGCTAATTTTTTTTTTTTTTTTTTGTATTTTTAGTAGAGACAGGGTTTCACCATGTTAGCCAGGATGGTCTCGATCTCCTGACCTCATGATCCGCCCGCCTCGGCCACCCAAAGTGGTGGGAGTACAGGCATGAGCCACCGTGCCCGGCCAACCCTATTATGTTTAAAGGCAGCTTGCTATTCTCAGAGATCAGTTCTTCATTTGTTCTCCAGTTGTATTCATCCTTTCCCTTGTTCGTGGAGGGCAACTAGTGTCTTGTTTCTATGTTTACTGTTTCCATTGAAACCCTAGAGCAACGTTTGGGTTTCAGAATCAAGTTATTAAAAAAAAGTGTCTTTCCTTCTCAGGAGCAAGGCGGGGAGGTGAGCCGGGCTCACCTGGGGCGGCTGTTCGTGTTCGCGCTGCTGTGGAGCGCGGGGGCGGCGCTGGAGCTGGACGGACGGCGCCGCCTGGAGCTCTGGCTGCGCTCTCGGCCCACAGGGACGCTGGAGCTGCCGCCGCCAGCGGGGCCCGGGGACACCGCCTTCGACTACTACGTGGCGCCCGACGGTGAGGACACCTGCCCGTCCAGACGGAACCCATGGGGGCCGTTCTTTCCTACATGGCCAATATTTACACCATATATATTTTTTCTAAATGAGATTTATAATTATTGGCTGTAAGATATGAAAACGTTCGTGTGTGAAGAAAGTGAACAGTGGTTTCTTTTTAAAAAATCTACTTTGTATTTCAAATGCACATTTTCCTCTTGTTAAATGTATTGTGCACTAAACTTTCAATGAATTAAGAAACATTTAAAAAACCAAATCAGATCCATTTCTGTCACTCATTCAATATAATCAGCAATTTGTATAAAAGTCACAAAGTTTAAAGTATATTTTTGCCAAATACGTGTGTATCTATAGCTGTATATCTCTATCTCTGTATGTATATATACTTTAAGGTTATTGGTGTATGTATAAATATATAAAGTACATTTATACAGAAAATGAAGTACATATCTGTGGGTGTATAATAATGTATTAACTATTTAATATACATATGCATCGGCCTAGGATCTTTTGCCTAATGAAAAGTGTGAGATTAGACATTTGAAAGTGACTAATGATTTTAGATACACACTACTCTCACTCTGTTCTGTATTTTTATACATACTTCATGCTATTGAAAACTAATATATATTTTTAAAAAATTCCAAAATACTTCCTAGTATTTCCTAGGTTTACCACCTTGAAATTGTTCCTTGGGACGTTTTGACTCAGCTAACACATACTTATGTACTTAGATCTCTAATTTTAATGATCTTCATTTTATGGGGAGAATTTGGAAGGTGACCTCATAAGATTTCAAGGATGTCTGCTCATTACAGTTCGGAGTTGAATTATTAATATGGAGATGGAAATGTCCTCTGTTCACCTCAGGTACATGGACGCACTGGAATACGCGTACCCAGGAATACCTGTATCCGTCTGATACCACCCCAGAGTATGCTTCTATTCTGGTGCCAAATGTTGACAATGTGAGGACTGACTTTCTAATTCAAACCATTGCTAAACAGGGCAAGGTATGACTTTTAATTTTTATTAACTGTAGCATATTTTAAGGGGAGACATGAAGCATCCTGCATTTATTTATTTAGTTATTTACTGAGACGGAGTCTCACTCTGTCGCCCAGGCTGGAGTGCAGTGGCGCGATCTTGGCTCACTGCAGGCTCCACCTCCTGGGTTCACGCCATTCTCCTGCCTCAGCCTCCTGAGTAGCTGGGACTACAGGTGCCCACCACCATGCCCGGCTAATTTTTTGTATTTATTAGTAGAGACAGGGTTTCACCATGTTAGCCAGCATGGTCTCGATCTCCTGACCTCGTGATCTGCCCGCCTCGGCCTCCCGAAGTGCTGGGATTACAGGCGTGAGCCACCGTGCCCAGCCAACATGAAGCATCCTGCATTTATTATAAAATGTTTTATGTTGCAGTTTAGAATACACGAAAATGTCACCTAACCTACTATTCCTTTATTATTCCCCACTAAAATATGAGTTGAATAGTTCTAATTCATAAGTAAGTAATTATTTCTTATGTATGAGTTGACAGAAAGTAAATTTTGACTTGCTTTTCCCCAAAGGATTCCTTCTGCTTTGATCGCTGAGCTAGTTTGCTAGGGCTGCTGTAACCAAATACCACAGCCTAGGTGGCCTAAACAACAGCAGTTTCTTTTCTCTCTCTTCTGGAGGCTGAAAGTCCAGGATGAAGGTGTTGGCAGGCTGGGGTTCTTCAGAGGCGCCTCTCCTTGGCTGGTAGATGGCTGCCTTCTCACTGTGTCTTCCCATGGCGTTTCTTTGTGTATACAAATTTCCTCTTCTTTTTTTTTTTTTTTTTTTTTTTTTTTTGAGATGGAGTCTCTGTCACCCAGGTTAGAGTGCAATAGTGTAATCTGGGCTCACTGCTACGTCTGCCTCTCGGGTTCAAGCAATTCTCTTGCCTCAGCCTCCCGAGTAGCTGGGATTACAGGTGCACACCACCACACCTGGCTAATTTTTGTATTTTTAGTACAGATGGGGTTTCACCATGTTGGCCAGGCTGGTCTCGAACTCCTGACCTCAGGTGATCCGCCTACCTCAGCCTCCCAAAGTGCTGGGATTACAGGTGTGAGCTACCACACCTGGCCACAAATTTCTTCTTCTTATAAGGACACCAGTTAGAGTGGAATAAGCCGCATCCAACAGCTTTATTTTACCTTAGTCACCTCTTTAAAGACCTTATCTCCAAATAGAATCACATTTTAAGGTACTAGGGGTTGAAGATTCAGCATATGAATTTTGGGGGGACAAATTCAGCCCATCACACTCATTTATTTCATTTCTTTTTTTTTCAATTCCCTCTATTTTAGGCTGTGCTATTAATTGGTGAACAAGGAACAGCCAAAACAGTAATAATTAAAGGATTTATGTCAAAATATGATCCTGAATGTCACATGATCAAGAGTCTGAATTTTTCTTCTGCAACCACCCCACTGATGTTCCAGGTACTGGCTCTTTGGTATGGCTCAGTAAGCCCAAGTTTGTGATGAACTTTGGAGGCTCAAATCTCTACTATTCTGCTTAGATTGAATCTCATCTGAATTTTCATAGCCATGATAAATCACCCACGTACGTCTTCCGTTCTTTCAATTATTCAACTGCAATAGTTTCCCTAGTTAGAATATAACATCTTAAATTATGGAAACATTAAAAGCTTATATAAGGTGCTATAGGCCTCAATGCGGTTTAAAATATCTATGTAGAAAATATTGTGAACACGCAAAATCCAAAACTGAAAGAAAATCATTTATTCCCCACCTAAACCTACTTCCTTTCCCTAGAGTCTGCTTGCCTGAAGGTGTTCCTAATACTCTTTTAGGCTAGGCACTTTGTAATCATCTTTAATGCGTCCCTCTTGCTCAGGTCTCAAAGGCTGTTACAGTACCAAAAGAAATGCATTTCACATCTATTTCTTTATCTTCATGCTCCTGGTTTACCTCTAGGTAATCCACTTCTGCATGATTGCATACCAGGTTATTGGCATGGAAGAATCCCCAGCTATGATTGGTTCAAGTTGAATTCTCTTTCAGTCTAGCTTTTATACCTTCCACTCCTTATTTCCTAAAATGCCGCTTTAATCTTGTTGTTCCCCGACTTAACATTCCACCCTAGCTCCCATGCTCAATTGCAACAAGGTATAAAATCTTAGACCCTTAGATATGAAATATTTTGCTCTATGTATCACAGAAGTGTGAGAGAAAAAAAAACCCTCAAGTTTGCATTATTTTTTTTTTCCCAATGAAACCACCAGGAATGACCTAGATTTGCAGTGGCTTAAATAGTTCTTTTTCTCCTGGTCCTAAATTGTACAAGACCTTATTGAAACTGAGGAGGAAATCCTAAATGTCAGTACATGCTTCAGTGATTTGCAAATTATCTCTCATATTTTTATTAGCACATTAATATATCACCAGAAGATACATGTCATAAATTGCAAATAGAAGGGAAATTTTTAGGGGAACACAAATCCAAAGAACTTTGCTTTTAATGAACTTTGTTGTTCTTTAGCTGTTGGAATGAAAATATCAGAGCAATGAAACTTGTTGAAGGCATGGTTAAATCACGCCTTTTTATCACTTAATTTAACTGGTGACAGCAGAGTGCCAATACACTAAGATCATTGATTAAACTTCTAAATAAGACTGTCAGCTTCATTATACTCTTCTGGAGGAGACAGGATTTCCAGTATGGGCTATCTTTCTATCAAATAAATACCATTCATATAGTGTCTGGGTGGGCAGATCTGGATGGATGGTCAACCCCAAATTGCAGTGACTTAGCAGTGGCATTTTCGTGTTTGGGAAAGGACACATTAAATTACCCTAGGCTGGCAAGATGCTAACATTGTATGTGTTCCTTTAATACCGCTTTACAATTGAAGAGCTTTTGTTAGTTTTACCTTAGGAGGACATTCTCTTTAAAGGTTATAATTATAACATTATTTGAGGATAAAGGTTTTAAAAAAATCAGATCAGAGTGTGATATTTTTTCATTATGTGGGGTGATTTTCTAATGATCCACACTTCATGAGACTGTATGAACTCTTTAGGCCTACAATGTAGTTCTGATTGTAACTATGGCAGAGCTAATGCAGACTTCAGAAGTGAAGGGCCGAGTCCCCACAAGACTGCCCTCACTCAGACACCAGCCACAAGCTCAGGGGTTCTCAAGAGACCCATACCTCTGACCAAGTGGCTACAAATTAGGCCATTCCCTCAGCCCTCTCAGTTTCCATAATTCACTAGAATGACTTACAGAACTCGGAGAAATGCTATGCTTATCATTACAGCTTTCTTGCAAAGATACAAATAAGTGTCAGTCAAAAGAAAAGATAAAGAGGGCAAGGTTTGGGAGGGTCTCAAATGCAAACCTTCCCTGTCCTCAGGATGTGCTACCTTCCAGGCATATCATGTATATCACCAACCTGGACACTCACCTGAGCCTTGGTGTCCTGGGTTTTTATTGGGGTTTTATTACATAGGCATACTTGATTACATCATTGGCCATAGGACGAGACTCAGATCTTTTTATTTTTTTTGAAACGGAGCCTTGCTCTGTCACCAGGCTGGAGTGCAGTCGTGTGATCTTGGCTCACTGCAACCTCCACCTCCTGGGTTCAAGCAATTCTCCTGCCCCAGCCTTCTGAGTAGCTGGGACTATAGGCATGGGCTACCACACCCCGCTAATTTTTGTATTTTTGGTAGAGATGGGGTTTCACCATGATGTCCAGGATGGTCTTGATCTCTTGACCTCATGATCTGCCCGCCTGGGCCTCTCAAAGTGCTGGGATTACAGGCGTGAGTCACTGTGCCCAGCCAAGATCTTTAAGACTGAACTCAAATCTCCATCAGCTCCCCTCCCAGGTCAACTGATATCATGTGACTTAAAACTTCAACCTTCTCATCACATGGCTGGTGATGAGTGGTTGGCATGAGTGGTATGAGGGGCCCATGTGAGTCCTTTCTATCACTCAGGAAATTTCCAGGGTTTAAAGACTCCATCCCAGGAGCCAGGAACAAAGGCCAGTCCAATCTTTTATTATGCAATGAGGCCTTGTCACTGCGTTTTTGTTACCAACTCTGTGACGTTTCTCTCTTCCAGGTATTAAAGATCTGTGGTTTCTGTCTCTTTAACATGAAATATGTACTCATTTCCTGGAAAAAGCCATATGTTATCTAGAAAACCTGTTGTTTGATATACAAATTCATAAACCATATAATAAATTTCTAGAAGTGGTACCATATTCAAATATAATAAATAGAAGAAGAGTGAAGTATTCCTTAGGCTCCCATTATCTGATACACATGGCTTTAGCCAGATTCCCCACTGTTCTTCAGTGTTAAGATGGAGTTAACACATCACTATTTCTTTTTTCTGTTCAGAAGCATCACAGGATCATCCACTCTGTTTCGTGCCAGAGACTGTTTTGACTGTGGAGCATCAGGGATTTCTATTAAGCAAGACTCATTAGTTTTAGAAAGCTTTCAATTAGCCAAACTGTTGTAATTAACTTTCTCACTGTAATTTTCAGTCATTCATGCTAAACAGGGCTGATGGAGCAGAGCATTTGTCTCTGCATCTCCCACATATCTGGATCCCAACCAAACTGAAATTGTAGATGAGAAAATAGATACTGTCCATTTCTCAGCTGTTACCAAGATGGCACACTGTCCAATGAAGGGCGCGTGTCTGTTACTTCACAGGTTGTTTTCATCATGATGTAACTTTCACATCTTTCATCAGTAGAAGGGACTGTCACTTTTTGCCTCGGACAATCCAGGTTACTTTCATTGTCTCAGATTAATAATTAATAGCATCCTTTGCCACTATCAAAAGTTTGGACAAAAATTATACAGTCACTCCATCTTTTGGCTAAGGGAATTTAGTCCGTTTTTTAAGAAAGATTCCTCATTTTCCCCCCCAAACTAATATTAATTTTTTATTTTTGAAAGTAATTCATACATAGAAGTAGAAATTTAAGCAATACAAGAAGGTGAAAAGAAGAAAGCAAAAATTAAGATAATTTCTGAAAAGATTTCTAAAAATAATTATAAAGTTTTTTGAATATAGCTACCATCTTACAAATGGTGGCATAGCAATAGGTTTTATTTTTTAAAAAATAAGACTCCTAGACCTGGAAGGAAATTCCACAGTGTTTTTTGGACCCAGAACCACTTTTCCAAGTGACATCTTGTGCAGTAGATTAATCTATGAAATAAGTAACCATGGATTTGCTTTGGTGGAATTGGAGCTGGGGTCCTGCAGCCCATTCCAGCCTCATCTTTTCTTCCTGCAAGGGATCCCTGTGTTTGCAGAAAATCCTTTTGGCTCCTCAGAGCACAGTTTGAAGACTAGTTTCCTAAGAGATAATATGTGAAAGTATATTTGTGTCATAAAGCTCTCTTAAAATGTCAGGTTTTACGGTTAAGACTGATGTACTTGGGTGGAAGGAGATTCAAGCATTGTCTGAATTCACTTAGTTGGTGGCAGAACCTAAGCTGGAAACAGCTGGAAACCAGGGTCCATGTGCTCTGCTGTGCTGTGCACCCACATGCTTCCTTCCAATGGCCTTTCTTTATCTATATTAATATCTAAAGGGCTGGTTTATCACTTAGTGCACTTGTTTTATTTTTAGCTTCAGTTATGCATTATTGTATTTTCATGTGATTTTTGACATATTTTACTTTTTACAATGTACTATTGAGCATTTTAAACTTTCCTAATGTAAGACTATTTTTGTTTGAATTACAATAAAATGGGAAGGTGTTATTAGGCAGTAGATTTCTTAATAAAGAGCATAACTCTCCATTTTTATGTTTTAGCTAATAGCACACATATGAAAACCTAAAATTAAGTATATTTTATATTTCTGTTTAATTGTATGTAACGTGCATGAAAAATGATTTAGGTGCTAGTGTATAGAGCTACACATAGAAATAATAAAATAGCTTTACATTTTATACTACATTAAGCTCATGAATTGCTTTCATATATATTATATATCATTAATGCATAATAGTCTGTAGCAAGCTCATGAATTGCTTTCATATATATCATTAATGCATAATGCATATATGCATATTCATATGCATATTTATGTACGTACATATGATTTACATATCTATACACACTTTCATTTCTGGGTTGTATTATACCCAGAAATATTAAGTGGCTTACCTGAAATCATAGAGTTGATAAATGTGAGAAGCAGTAGTTTAGTTCATTTTTCCTGACTTTCAGCCTAGTCAGAGCTGTTATGTAAGACCTTGCAGGTTGTGCAAATTTTGCACTGTGTCTCATTCACAAAGATGATCGCGTGAATGTTGTACCTAAGAACTAGGCAATGCACCATCGCCTCAGCTGCACATGATCCTTCCAATACCCCTTCCAATGTTGCTTTCCTCCCTTTGTCTTGTTGGGGAAACAGACATGTGCATAGCCAAGTGTAGTTGACAAGATAAGTGCTACTTATGGCAGAATCTCAATGCTGTACTGTGGAGTCCGGAGGAGGAGCCGATTAGTTTCCATAGGGGATTACAGAAATCAGCATAATGAAAGAGTTGATCATTCCTTGGGGGAGTTTATATTAATTTCTAGGAATTATAAAAGCTGAGTTGTCTATTGAGAAATTAGTTCAGTAATTGAATTGTCCCTAGGTTTAGGGCTTCTAGCTCAGAAAAGAGCCAGAAGGGAGCTCCATTCCTCAGCCTACCTGGTTTTCTGACCATCTGGTTTTCATGTCTTAAAATGCTGCTGTCACAGCTTGGGTTAATGATATCCTATGTGTGTAGACAGACAATGAGATTGGAATCTTGTTTAGGTTTTATAAATTGCATAAGATGCTGTCATGCTGACTACGATTCCCCAATTTCAGAGTAAAGTGACTGTCTATTCTCAAAGAACAGTATATGTCCTTAGTGCAAGTCCTTGCTAGAGACTTAATTTTTTTTTAAAAAAATCAGTAACTGGATTGACAGAAGTGACATTTTTAGAAGATCACTCATCTAAATCAATATTTCACAATGTGAATTTGGCTAATGATAATCCTGAGAGATTTTTTTTTGGCTTAGAAATGGCTACTCTAGAAATATATAAATAAGGATCCCATAAGGAATACTGTAAGCCAGCCTATAAGGTGAACATCACTTCACAGTCTATGTGTTTTTTTTTTAACTGTATGTAAATGAACTAAGACCCTGAGGGTCCAGAACAAAGATAGTGAGAAGGACTGTCTGGAAGTGAGACTGGAGGAGTAAGTAGTGGGTACCATAGAGTTCCCTGTAAGTCACTGACGAGGAACCCCCTGGAGTCCTGAGGAGGATTGCATTGCCCTTTAGAAAGCTCGTTCTGGCTGTAGAGTGGAGAACAAGATGCAAGAGACATGGCTGCACTCAGAGAGACCTGAGAGGAGACAGTCGCAGTCATTTCTCAGGAGGGAGGTTGGGCTGGACCAAGATGGTAAAATGAGAAACGAAACAGAACAAGGATGCATTCAACCTTGGTTAGGAAGTGAAACTGCCAGAACTTGTGATTGGTTGAGTAGAGGTTTATGTTAGTCTGTTCTTGCACTACTATAAAGAATGACCTGAGACTGGGTAATTTATAAAGAAAAGAGGTTTAATTGGCTCACGATTCCACAGACTATACAGGAAACATGGCTGGGGAGGCCTCAGGAAACTTTCAGTTATGTTGGAAGGGGAAGTAGACACTTCTCACGTGACCGGAGCAGGAGTGAGAGAGCAAAGGTGGAGGTGCTACACACCTTTAAGCAATCAGATCTCATGAGAACTCACTCATGAGACAGCACTGGGGGGATAGTGCTAAACCATTAGAAACCACCTCCATGATCCAGTCACCACCTCCCACCAGACCTCACCTCCAACATTGGGGATGACAATTCCACATGAGATTTGGGTGGGGACACAGAGCCAAACCATATCAAGGTTGTTGGAGGAGAGGCATAGGAGACAGTGAGAAAAGTCAAAGATGACTCCAGGTTTCTTGTATTTATTTATGTAAAAAATATTTAACAACAAACACATAGTACCAGACACCCTTCTAGACACTGAGAATGAAATAATGAGTAAAGTAAGGAAGACAAGGTGTCTTCCCTCCTTACCTTCTAGTGGAGGAGACAGGCAATAATGTAGTAAGCGAACATATCTACTTGGTTTTATTAACTGGACCACAGTTCATAACAGCAAAACAGTGGATGAGGTGGGAACACCAATCAAAGAGATTGGGAGGAATGTGGGTGGCAGAATACTACACAGATGATCCATGATTCTTTAGACGGATTTCTTTGGGGGAGACAAAAAAATTCTAGGTAAAATTACAAATCATGCAATATAACCATTGTGTATGAGTCATAAGGAAGTTTCCAGGATTGACTGCAGTCAGGGAAGGCAATTTAAGGGGTCATGACATTAATCCCTGTGAGAAAGAAAGACATAATGGAATGGGGGCCTACTGTTGTTTAGGTAGGAAGAGATACTTTAGAAAGGGTGTTGAAATTATAATAGAAAAACTCAGTGTTGTTAGATGTGGAAATGTTTGGATGGGGCAATAGGTAGTTGGTGCCACTTTCTGAGTTGAGCACCCCAAAGGGGTGCAGACTTTGTGCTGAGTAAGGAAGTGGAGTTTATGTTTGAATATGCTTATTTTTGTGATGTTATGGAACCTCCAGCTTGGACAGATCAGATGTCCAAGTATACAGTTTTTTCGAACAGCCCCAAATGGATAGCTATCCAAAGGAGTAGAGCATGCAATACAGGAGGAACATGCCTAATCTGAAAATCTGAAATTCAAGTTGCTCCAAAATCCAAAACTTTTTGAGCATTGGCAAGCTCAAAAAATTTCACACCTCACCTCAAGTGACAGGTTGTAGTCAAAATGCAGGTGCACAACACACAGTTTATTCAGCATCCCCAAGGGAAGAAAGACCCTCCCAGCACCCTCCAGCTTTCATATCTTTTCAGCACACTACCAGATTCCCCCATGCAAGCATGTCCAACATATATTGTTCAATGTACACGAATGTTGTTTCATGCACAAAATTGTATAAATATGAAATATTTAATTTTAAATATTTTAAAATAAAATGTAAGTAAACATATAAATACACATTTTAATAAATACACACATACATACATAGCATATAAAACTACTTCCTGGCTATATATATAAAGTGTATATGGGAAACACAAATGGCTTTTATGTTTAGATTTCGGTTCCATCCCCAAGATATCTCATTATGTATATGCAAATATTCCCAAATCTGAAAACATTCAATATACAAAACACTTCTGGTTCCAAGCATTTCAGAGAAGGCATAACCAACCTGCGTTGTGTTTCAGGCCTTCAGGAGGTCTTACCAAACTTCAACACTCAGGTAACTATTGAATCTGCAACAATTCTAAAAATGGAAAGAAATCTCAACTTCTAGGTTCTCAGGTTGCTTAATTTTTCTCCCTATTTTGTTGTGCTTTTGTCAATTTAACTCTTTTATGACATGTATAGCTTAGTGGTGATAGGGATGATTTCCTATCATTTCAAAAAAATTAGGGTTACAGTGGAGGGGAAGAAAATATAGGTGTGTGGCTATTACTCTGTATTACTCTGACTATACCACCTAGTACATTTAGCTCTTGATAAAGCTTCCCAATACATAAAATCTTCATGTGCCAAAAAATGTTCTCATTAATAGACATGGGAATGTCTGGAAGTCCTAGTTGGCCTTAAGGAGGTGCATTTAAATTCATTGAAAAGAAGAGCAAATTTAGCAAATGCAAACAATTTTGCATTATGTGGGGGGGGGGTATGAAATTCTTTTTGCTATTGTACAATGTCATGGGAGATTTGTTTTGTAATTGAATGAGTTGTAATATATTTATATCTCATTCTATTTAAAAATAGCGAAAAATTTTCACATTGCTTGCTATTATTCATTAAAATGATGAGGCCAGGCACAGTGGCTCATGCCTGTAATCCCAGCACATTGGGAAGCTGAGGCAGGTGGATCACCTGAGGTCAGGAGTTTGAGACTAGCTTGGCCAACATGGTGAAATCCCATCTCTACTAAAAATACAAAAATTAGCTGGGTGTGGTGGTGTGCACCTGTAATCCCAACTACTGGGAGGCTGAGGCAGGAGAATCGCTTGAACCCGGGAGGCAGAGGCTGCAGTTAGCCAACATTGCACTCCAGCCTGGGTAACAGAGCAAGACACTGTCTCAAATAAATAAATAAATAAATAAATAAATAAAATAAAATAAAATAAATAAAATCATGATGAAAATGTACACTGTGCAATTACTGTGAAGATTCTCAAGGACAGTTGTATAGAGTTTTGCTTTTTTTTGTCTTATATTTTGTCTCATTTTGTGGTTATATCTTGTTCATAAAATTCACTTTTAACTGGTTTGTTCTTTGTCATGAAATAAAACATCTTTTGGATAAGAGAAGGAGAATTTATTTTATCTTAACATACCTCCACTTTCTTCTGTATTTATACAACATCTTTAACATGATTTAAAATCATGCATTAGTGGATTCCTACAGTTATAGAAATGAAATGAGCTTTTGAGTTTTGAAGCTTCTGGAGTTTGAGAACTTCAAAGCCCTTTCTGTTTGCTTTGCAGTGCTAGACTCTGGTTACTCATGCATACATTTTGAAAGACAATTGATTCCCAAGCCACATTGCACTACCATGGACATGAGAACACCAGTCAAGAGCCTGGAGTCCTCTCCTCAGATCCTCTTCCTACCCCTTCCAGTGTCCCTTCTTTCAGTTATTTATTTATTTATTTTATTATACTTTAAGTTTTTCTAGGATACATGTGCACAACGTGCAGGTTTGATACATAGGTATACATGTGCCATGTTGGTTTGCTGCACCCATCAACTCATCATTTACATTAGGTATTTCTCCTAATGCTATCCCTCCCCCAGCCCCCCAACCCCCAGACAGGCCCCAGTGTGTGATGTTCCTTGCCCTGTGTGCAAGTGATCTCATTGTTCAATTCCCACCTATGAGTGAGAACATGCAGTGTTTGGTTTTCTGTCCTTGTGATAGTTTGCTGAGAATGGTGGTTTCCAGCTTCATCCATGTCCCTGCAAAGAACATTAACTCATCCTTTTTTATGGCTGCATAGTATTCCATGGTGTATATGTGCCACATTTTCTTAATCCAGTCTATCATTGATGGACATTTGGGTTGGTTCCAAGTCTTTGCTATTGTGAATAGTGCTGCAGTAAACATACGTGTGCATGTGTCTTTATAGTAGCATGATTTATAATCCTTTTGGTATATGCCCAGTAATGGGATTGCTGGGTCAAATGGTAATTCTAGTTCTAGGTCCTTGAGGAATCACCACACTGTCTTCCACAATGGTTGAACTAATTTACACTCCCACCAACAGTGTAAAAACGTTCCTATTTCTCCACATCCTTTCCAGCATCTGTTGTTTCCTGACTTTTTAATGATTGCCATTCTGATTGGCATGAGATGGTATCTCATTGTGGTTTTGATTTGCATTTCTCTGATGACCAGTGATGATGAGCATTTTTTCATGCATCTGTTGGCTGCATAGATGTCTTCTTTTGAGAAGTGTCTATCCGTATCCTTTGCCCACTGTTGATGCGGTTGTTCGTTTTTTTTTTCTTGTAAATTTGTTTGAGTTCTCTGTAGATTCTGGATATTAGCCCTTTTTCAGATGGGTAGATTGCAGAAATTTTCTCCCATTCTGTAGGTTGCCTGTTCACTCTGATGGTAGTTTCTTTTGCTGTGCAGAAGCTTGTTAGTTTAATTAGATCCCATTTGTCTATTTTGGCTTTTGTTGCCATTGCTTTTGGTGTTTTAGTCATGAAGTCCTTGCCCATGCCTGTATCCTGAATGGTATTGCCTAAGTTTTCCTCTAGGGTTTTTATAGTTTCAGGTCTAACATTTAAGTCTTTAATCCATCTTGAATTAATTTTTGTATAAGGTGTAAGGAAGGGATCCAGTTTCAGCTTTCTATGTATGGCTAGCCAGTTTTCCCAGCACCATTTATTAAATAGGGAATCCTTTCCTCATTTCTTGTTTTTGTCAGGTTTGTCAAAGATCAGATGGTTGTAGATGTGTGGTGTTATTTCTGAGGCCTCTGTTCTGTTCCATTGGTCTATCTCTCTGTTTTGGTATCAGTACCATGCTGTTTTGGTTACTGTAGTCTTGTAGTATAGTTTGAAGTCAGGTAGTGTGATGCCTCCAGCTTTGTTCTTTTTGCTTAGGATTGTCTTGGCAATGTGGGCTCTTTTTTGGTTCCATATGAAATTTAAAGTAGTTTTTTCCAATTCTGTGAAGAAAGTCATTGGTAGCTTGATGGGGATGGCATTGAATCTATAAATTACTTTGGGCACTATGGCCATTTTCATGCTATTGATTCCTTCTATCCATGAGCATGGAATATTCTTCCATTTTTTTGTGTCCTCTTTTATTTCGTTGCACAGTGGTTTGTAGTTCTCCCTGAAGAGGTCCATCACATCCCTTGTAAGTTGGATTCCTAGGTATTTTATTCTCTTTGTAGCCATTGTGAATGGGAGTTCACTCATGATTTGGCTCTCTGTCTGTTAATGGTGTATAGGAATGCTTGTGATTTTTGCACATTGCTTTTGTATCCTGAGACTTTGCTGAAGTTGCTTATCAGCTTAAGGAGATTTTGGGCTGAGACAATGGTGTTTTCTAAATATACAACCATGTCATCTGCCAACAGGGACAATTTGACTTCCTCGTTTCCTAATCGAATACCCTTTATTTCTTTCTCTTTCCTGATTGCCCTGGCCAGAACTTCCAACACCATGTTGAATAGGAGTGGTGAGAGAGGGCATCCCTGTCTTGTGCCACTTCTCAAAGGGAAAGCTTCCAGTTTTTGCCCATTCAGTATGATATTGGCTGTGGGTTTGTCATACATAGCTCCTATTATTTTGAGATACGTTCCATCAATACCTAGTTTATTGAGAGTTTTTAGCGTGAAGGGCTGTTGAATTTTGTCGAAGGCCTTTTCTGCATCTATTGAGATAATCATGTGGTTTTTGTTGTTGGTTCTGTTTATATGCTGGATTACATTTATTGATTGCATATGTTGAACCAGCCTTGCATCCCAGGGATGAAGCCAACTTGATCATGGTGGATAAGTTTTTTGATGTGCTGCTGGATTCAGTTTGCCAGTATTTTATTGAGGATTTTCACATCAATGTTCATCAGGGATATTGGTCTAAAACTCTCTTTTTTTGTTGTGTCTCTGCCAGGCTTTGGTATCAGGATGACGCTGGCCTCATAAAATGACTTAGGAAGGATTCCCTCTTTTTCTATTGATTGGAATAGTTTCAGAAAGAATGGTAACAGCTCCTCTTCGTACCTCTGGTAGAATTTGGCTGTGAATCCTTCTGGTCCTGGACTTTTTTTGGTTGGTAGGCTATTAATTATTGCCTCAATTGCAGAGCCTGTTATTGGTCTATTCAGAGATTCAGCTTCTTCCTGGTTTCGTCTTGGGAGGGTGTATGTGTCCAGGAATTTATCCATTTCTTCTAGATTTTCTAGTTTATTTGTGTAGAGGTGTTTATAGTATTCTCTGATGGTAGTTTTTATTTCTGTGGGATCGGTGGTGATATCCCCTTTATCATTTTTTATTGCATCTATTTGATTTTTCTCTCTTTTCTTCTTTATTAATCTTGCTAGCCGTCTATCAATTTTGTTGATCTTTTCAAAAAACCAGCTCCTAGATTCATTGATTTCTGAAGGGTTTTTTGTGTTTCTGTCTCTTTCAGTTCTGCTCTGATCTTAGTTATTTCTTGCCTTCTGCTAGCTTTTGAATTTGTTTGCTCTTGCTTCTCTAGTTCTTTTAGTTGTGATGTTAGGGTGTCAATTTTGGATCTTTCCTGCTTTCTCTTGTGGGCCTTTAGTGCTATAAATTTCAATCTACACACTACTTTAAATGTGTCCCAGTTCTTTCAGTTTTAATATCTTTTTGTGTACTGCAATGAAGGTTTATTTATTTATTTATTTATTTATTTTGAGACGGAGTCTCGCTCTGTCACCCAGGCTGGAGTGCAGTGGCGTTATCTTGGCTCACTGCAAGCTCTGCCTCCCGGGTTCACACCATTGTCCTGCCTCAGCCTCCCGAGTAGCTGGGACTACAGGCATCTGCCACCAAGCCCGGCTAATTTTTTTGTATTTTTAGTAGAGACAGGGTTTCACCGTGTTAGCCAGGATGGTCTTGATCTCCTGAACTCGTGATCTGCCCGCCTCTGCCTCCCAAAGTGCTGGGATTACAGGCATCAGCCACCGTGCCCGGCCTCAAGGAAGGTTTTTTACAGAGTGCAGCGTGGTCTTCTCTTGCACTGCCTAAGCTCAGAATGTAAAAATGAGAGAGAAGACATAAGTGAGCTTTGTTCACTCTGTGTCAGGGAATGAGAATTGAATCCGTGTAACTGCATTTGCCCAAAAGAGTGGGTATGAGCTGTGCCAGGTGACAGCAGCCAGTTTCAGCCTTCAGACCATGATGGGCTGTGCAGCTCGGAGTGCAGACCTCAGAAGCTTCTCACACCGTAGCCTTGTTTAACTTTGTTGCTGGTTATAGGGAAACTATTAGCAAGACTTTGAATAATGGGGAACATAGTGTCACCAACAGAAGAAGACAAAAGTAAATTTTTAGAAATGGACAGACGAGTCTCATCCCATTCAAATTCACATTGGTTAGAATTTCATTTCCTTCTAAATTAAACTGGATTTTCAAATTTTGTGAATGTTATACAAGATAATTTAGGTACTTTAGAATTTGTTAGAATTAAGGGGGAAATTTGGCTTTTTAGAAATAATTCATATCAGTTCAAAGGTTACCAGTTTTTGTTGTTTTTTAAAATAATTGACCATGTTTTAGGTGATATTTTCACAGATGTTTCAGTTGATTTTTTTTTTTCACAGAGGACGATAGAGAGCTATGTGGATAAACGAATGGGTACAATGTATGGCCCTCCTGCGGGCAAGAAGATGACTGTTTTTATTGATGATGTGAATATGCCAATAATCAATGAGTGGGGAGATCAGGTATCATCATTCTATTGTGCATTTTATTTCTTTAATTTGGTATTGATTTATTCTTAGAAGAGTTTTTCAAATTTTAAGTTTTTACTTTTTCAAGATATAATTTCTGAATTCCAGTAAAGTTCTTTCTTTGGAAACACTCAAGGAGTTAGGCTCCGGGGATGGAAAGGAATGATGCTTTAATTCTGAAAGTTGTCTTTCGTAGGTTACGAATGAGATAGTGCGACAGCTGATGGAACAAAATGGATTCTATAATCTAGAGAAGCCTGGGGAGTTCACCAGCATCGTGGACATCCAGTTTTTGGCAGCCATGATCCATCCTGGTGGTGGACGCAATGACATACCCCAAAGACTCAAGAGGCAGTTCTCTATATTTAATTGCACGTTGCCCTCTGAAGCTTCTGTGGACAAGATCTTTGGTAAAGATCAAGAGATGTGGGGTGGGAGGGTGAGGAAGAACACCTGCTTGGGTTCCTTTCTGAAAATCTTCACCCAAGACCCACACAGAAAGAGCACTGGGTGGCTCCTTGGTCTACAGCCTCCATCACTCTCAAGCAGTGTATTTCATTTCCTATAGGGATTGATTCTAGGTGTTTCCTGATTTGGATGACTTGGTAGAGCTTTTCCATTTATGGTTTTCTTTAACTGTTTCTAACTTCTTAAGCAAGGAGGTTTAACATTAAATGAACATGGAAATGAAATGGTTTCCCCATACGTGAGATTGTTTCCTCATGGTCACATAGTTTTGAGGTCTGGATTGCTATGTTCCATGTCAAAAGTTTATGTAGCTTATACTTTAACCAACCCATAGAATGATTTTGGCCAAAGAAATAATGGCACCCAGAGCGCAGATTAGACACGGTCTGAAATTCAGAGTAATTTACTGGATTCTAAGAAGTTATTGATTAAATATGTAGTATTTCATAGATAATTTAGCTGAACAATCACTAGCCAAATAAGTAAGCACATATGCCTACCCGAGTAATGATTATGCACTTGTGACTTATTTGTGCAGAAAAGAGTGTAAAGGTTTGAACACATTTAGGTTAAGTATTTTACAATTTCTGAAGCTGCTATTGAGAAAAAGCTCATCAGGATTACCCTAATTAATTTCTGGCAAACGAAAATGTCATCTGGGTGCCCCAGGCTAGTGAAGTATGGCAGTAATCTCCCTTCAGTCACAGCAGTGAGCAAGGTCTGGAAACCAACAGACATTGGAATTATCTAAGCTTGGGAAAAGAAACATGGACCAGAAAAAATGACTGTTATCATTTTTAATTATTCCTTATTGCCTGGAAAATTTTACATAAAAAGTAAATGAAAGTATTTTATAATGCATGGAAAGGCAATGACAAAAACTAGAAACCTTAGAGGACTTATAAAAACTTTTTTCTTATCTTATTATAAGGTAACTTCATGCATTTATCATTGTTACCCATTCAATAATATTGAAGTGGTGCAACCAGAGTCTTCGGCAGTATTTCTTAATCAGTTTTTCAGTGTTTTGAACTTATTTTCTTAAACTTGTATCTATTTTTTGTTATACTGTATTTGAAAAAACAAGAGAACATTAACATACTTTTCTTTTATATGTGATTATATATTAAAATGTATAATGACATTTTTGCAAACCCTATGCTATAATGCTTTTCATTTTCATTTAATTTATTTGAATGGCTAATCAAAATGCTGTAATTTCCCCCTTTTCAGGTGTGATTGGAGTAGGCCACTACTGTACTCAGAGGGGTTTCTCAGAAGAAGTGAGAGATTCTGTGACAAAATTGGTGCCTCTGACACGCCGACTATGGCAGATGACCAAGATTAAAATGCTTCCTACCCCTGCGAAATTCCATTATGTGTTTAACCTACGAGATCTTTCTCGGGTCTGGCAGGGAATGCTGAACACTACTTCAGAGGTCATCAAGGAACCAAATGTAAGTGACACTGAAGAAAGAAAAACAAATAACATTGCTATTAATGATATATTCTAAATATTTTTATTGATTTATTTTTTACTTGAACTGTGAACATATTTTGGAATGTTTCAGCATGGGTATTCTTTACTGATTTTAAACTAACATAATGAAATAAGTAAATTATGTCAGAAAATGTCAGTCAATGATAAATTCCAATTAAATTAGGTTTGTGTTTTAAGAACATCATATACACAATTATTCTTTAATGAAAAGAATAAAAGAAACAATTGATTTATTTTCCCAGTTCTAGTATGAGAAGAAGATACGTTTCTTATACTAAATAATGGAAACAATCACTGTGGATTTTACTATATAATAGTCTTCATATTTTAAGCTTGACATTTTAACTTAAAAAGTAATTATCTTTATAATAAATATTCAAAATTAATAAACCCATTTTGTTGATAATCATCCATGATTTTTCTTTTCCATGTAACTGGATGCACTAAAAGAATTATGTACATTGGTAAAATTGAGGAGAGGCAGCAGCTTACAAAGTTCATTTAATAGAAAAATGATGATTTGTACACACACTTGAATATGACATTTCCCAGTGTTATAAGAATTTCCCTCAAACTAAGAATGCTGTGTGAAAATCCAGTATGCTTTTGTTCCAAAGCGTAGCCTATGTGCCCAGGCTAAGACAGGGTTGGCCTCTGTTTGAGCCTTTCTAGAGCTAAAGAAGTAATTAAGCAAATGGGTTTTAGGGGACTTCTCCATATAAACACACAGAGACAGTTGAATTATCAACAAAACTGTTCATTAAGCACAAGTGTTGATTACTAAAAAAACTCACCTCTGTCCAGATGCTTGCAATATAGGTAACCAAACTTGCTGATTCTTTTTTTTTAAAAAAATTATTTGTTGATTTATTTTTAACTTTTGTTTTAGGTTTGGGGGTACACGTGAAGGTTTGTTCCGTAGGTAAACATGTGTCATGGGGGCTTATTGTACAGATTATTTCATCACCCAGGTATTAATCCCAGTACGCAATAGTTATCTTTTCTGCTCCTCTCCCTCCTCTCACCTTCCACCCTCAGGTAGACCCCAGTGTCTGTCATTTCTGTCTTTGTGTTCATGAGTTCTCATCATTTAGCTCCCACTTATAAGTGAGAACATGTGGTGTATTAGTCCGTTTTCATACTGCTATAAAAACTGCTGGAGACTGGGTAATTTATTAAGAAAATAGGTTTAATTGACTCACAGTTCAGCATGTCTGGGGAGGCCTCAGGAAACTTAACAATCATGGTGGAAAACGAAGAGGAAGCAAGGCACCTTCTTCACAAGATGGCAAGACGGAGAAGTGTGGAGCAAAAGGGGAAGAGCCTCTTATAAAACCGTAAGATCTTGTGAGAACTCACTCACTATCAGGAGAACACCATGGGGGAAACAGCCCCTATGATTCAGTTACCTCCTTGTGGTCTCTCCCTTGACATGTGGGGATTATGAGGATTACAATTCCAGATGAGATTTGGGTGGGGACATATCATGCAGTATTTGGTTTTCTATTCCTGCATTAGTTTGCCAAGGATAATGGCCTCCAGCTCCATCCATGTTCCCATGAAAGACAGGATCTCATTCTTTTTTATGGCTGCATAGTATTCCATGGTGTGTAGGTCACACATTTTCTTTATCCAGTCTGCCATTGATGAGCATTTAGGTTGATTCTATGTCTATGCTATTGTGAATAGTGCTGCAATGAACATTCACGTGCATGTGCATAGTAGAATGATTTATATTCCTCTGGGTATATACACCCTGTAATGGGATTTCTGGGTCAAATGGTAGTTCTGCTTTTAGGTCTTTGAGGAATCACCATAGTGCATTCCACAATGCTTGAACTAATTTACACTCCCACCAATAGCATATATGTGTTCTCTTTTCTCTGCAACCTTGCCAGCATCTGTTATTTTTGACTTTTTAATAATAGTCTTTCTGACTGATGTGATATTGTATCTCATTGCAGTTTTGATTTGCATTTCTCTAATGATGAGTGATGTTGAGCTTCTTTTCATATGTTTCTTGGCCACATGTATGTCTTCTTTTGAGAAGTGTCTGTTAATGATGTTTTGGGGAAAACTCACTTTCCTTCCTACAGAGAAGTGAGAGTCAGTTTAGCAGCGTGAATATTTTAACTTGATTTTTTTCCCTCAAAGTTATTTACAAGTTAATGGAATTGTTGAAGTCAGTTTTCAAAGATTACTATTGAAATAGCCATTTTTGATGCTTATTTTAAATCAGCACAAACAATTCTAACAATTGATGTTATCATAAACTTTTGTCTTAACTGAATCATTGAATATACTTCATTGAACTCCTTTTATATTCAGGCAACCAGATAGCATTCTATCATTAGTAATGCAATGGCTTAAAAATCTGTAACCTGAAAAATGTTACGAAGCTAAGAAATTTCCACCAGTCTTTCATATCAAATAATGAGCTTACACATACATTTGTTATTCTTGCTTACATACATTTGTTATTCTTGCTATATAAACAGGAGTATTGAGCAATTAATTTCCTCAACTTTCAGTTAACCTTGGACCTTGGATTATCCGGATTAGGTGCTTGCTTTTTTTGTTCAGATAATCCCGTTTTTGCCACAAATTTTATTCACTTTGTGTTAAGTGAATACACCTTTGTAATTTTTCAGTTGTATACGTGAGAGTTGTTCATATTCTGTATCTTATGTTATACTCTGGCCACATGAATGTAGATGTCTTATTAAAAAGACTAATTTATTACAAACTGAAGACTTTTACGTAGAATATTAGTTTGTTGATTGGTCAGAGCAATTTTCAATATTATTGTTGGAGGATTTTTTCTTCTTACTTCAGAGACTGCAAATAAATAGACTACTTTCTATTTAATATACTTGAATGAGGCCAATTTGAAGTGAAGTTGAGCATATTTGAACCCTGACTTTTTAAAATGTTGCATCTTAAATCAGGAAGGATAATACTCTACAGTACTGTCAACCTGAATTCCCAATTATGGCATAACAGGAATTACTAACACATTTTAATTATACTTTCAACAGGATCTGTTAAAGCTGTGGAAGCATGAGTGTAAACGTGTTATAGCTGACCGTTTCACAGTGTCCAGTGATGTGACCTGGTTTGATAAGGCTTTAGTAAGTTTGGTAGAGGAGGAGTTTGGTGAAGAGAAAAAACTTTTGGTGGATTGTGGAATTGACACATATTTTGTGGATTTCTTGAGAGATGCACCTGAAGCTGCAGGTAAACTATTGAAGTGGAATTTGGAATTCCCCAAAAGGTGTTCCCTAAAGGGAAATCTGAAGACAGAAGATTCAGTTGATGGATGTTGAGTTTCTTTCTAGTAAACTTTATTGATACAAGCCTGAGACACAGTAGATGCTCAATAAAACTAGGATGAGTGAATTAATGCATTATCATGGAGTTTAAAGATGAACTAGTTTATGCATATCACGCTTGGATATTAAAGTAGAGTTGGGGGGCAGGATTCGGTAGGAGAGCGTGCACAGGACTTGTAGTCTGGCAGACAGAGGTGAGTTTGAGGAAGGAATCCACCACACATTAGTTAGCTGGGCATCTCGGCACTCTCTTGAACCTCATTCATAAAAATGAAAGTATTACTATGTGCATCACATGCACCGTGGGGAGTCCATGAAATGTTATCTGTAGAATGGCTTGGGCAGTCTATGGCCTGTAGTCACTGCTAAATGAAAGGCAGCAAATATAATGATACTTATTATTATTCAGGTCATCCTGAATGTTGAAAATAAAAAGGAAAACTTCCAATTGTATGAGAGGGTCATTAAATGTAATTGGAATGAGATGGCTGATGTGGGGCAAGCTTTTGTGATTATGGTTCCAGGGGAAATTGAGATATATGACTTTTCTTATGAAAAGAGGCAGTGCTCCACTTTTTTTCCCCTCAGAAGTAACTAGGCTTAGTTAAAAATATTTTTCTTTCATTTAACCTCTTCTAATACTGAGGATGGATTTTAAGTTAATTAGCAGATTTTTAAAAGCATGTTTAAAAACATGCTATGTATATTTTTTAAATGATTGGAAATGACTAGGCAGTGCTTCTCTAGATTTTATAACTGTAAATGTGAACTATCAAAAGTTTCTGAGTGACAATTGCAAAATAATGTTTATTTCTGGAGATGCAATTGGAATGATGCTTCTACAGAAAGAAGCTGACACATTTTATTTTAATCAGGTCAAACACATACAAAAATACTGTAAGAGTAAGGGCATCTTACAAGGTAATTAAAATGTATGTAATTTATTCCTGTAATTCAGAAGGATAAATAATCAGATTATGATTTTCAAGGACCAAAGCACAACTGCTGCATTTTGGGGGCCGGGGGAGGGTCTAGAGACAAATGCATAACCTTTTGTGTCATTGAAACACTATTTCTCAAAGCTTGATTTGGGCATTTATGAGAATTGTGACTACTGGAATTTGATTAGTGAGAGCTTTGCAGATAGGTCAATCTTAATGATTGTGTTAAATCAATCTCATTTGTTATAAAAAGATTAACATACTATTATGTTAGGACACAGTCAATTGAAAATAATTATGTACTATAAGGTTAGAAAGACCCACTCATTCTTCTTGTACCCAGTGAAATTCTAAGTTGTTATTGGTATATTTAACTAATGTGTCCCTTTTTTCCCTGTTACTAATGTTAATTGATTGTGAATTTATAGGTGCCCAATTTAGCTTTTTCTTGGGCATTATCCCTTTTTTTTTTTTGAAACAGAGTCTCACTCTGTTTCCCAGGCTGGATGCAGGCTTAGCTTATGGCAACCTCGGCCTCCTGGCGATTCTCCTGCCTCAGCCTCCCGAGTAGCTGGGACTACAGGCACACACCAGCAGGCCTAGCTAATTTCTGTAATTTTAGTAGAGATGGGGTTTCACCATGTTGGTCAGGCTGGTCTTGAACTCCTGACCTCAAGTGATCTGCCCACCTTGGCCTCTGCTTTGTAGTTAACACTGGAAAAGTGTTAAGCTGGTATATTATATGTTTCTAATTTTTTAAAAAAGTATATTGATTTTAATACATCTTGCCCTAGTGAAATAATCGAATATGCTTATTCATTTTGGAAATTATTTTTCTATTTCTCTCAACCCTCCACCCCATATTCTAATTCACTTCTATTTTTACCACTGACCTGAGATTCATGAATTATAAAAATTTCCTGAGTAAATGCAATAACCTTTTTCTTTTTATTCTTATCAAACAGTTTTGTAATTCTTGACCTCCCTTGCTGATTCTGACATTCAGCACTTGACCATTAAGCTAATATATCTGGGAGGACCTTTGAAATGGCAACAATCAGTTGTGGGTTCAAATTCAATTCAATGACGATAACATTATTTGAAATTGACTCTTGCTGGATAGGAAACAACAAAGACTGCATATGATCACAAAAATCCTAACGCTTCTATTGTTGTCTTCTGTTTTTGCAAAATACACACTATGGCATTTACCTTAAAATGAATGTTATTCAGTGTTAGGTTGTAGAGCTTTGAGTGTATTAATTTAGATTGAAGTAAAATGCAGGTATTTGCAGAAACTTAACTGATTCTTATTTCCCACCAAAGGTGAAACATCTGAAGAGGCTGATGCTGAAACAACTAAAATTTATGAGCCAATTGAATCTTTTAGTCACCTAAAAGAGCGTCTGAATATGTTCCTGCAGCTCTATAATGAGAGCATCCGTGGCGCCGGCATGGACATGGTGTTCTTTGCAGATGCCATGGTTCACTTAGTCAAGGTACAGTAGCCACTCTGAGTAGTGCCTTGTGGAGGTGACAGACATTTGGCTTCACACCGTGGTCCTCTCCCTCTTTTATTTTCATTTCCTAGGAGAATCTTCAGTTTAAAATTAGACTCCATGCTATATTCCAATTTAATTTCTAAGCTGAATGCAACATGTCGCACCTTATAGACTTTAAATAAGAGCCTGTGTACTTTAAATGTGTGATGTGATAATTTTATTCAGTGTTTCTATATGGCTTCCAGCTCAGTGCTTTCACCACGGAGGATGAATATGGTTGACATCTGAGTTCAGAGCACAGGCAAAGTCTACATCTTTTTGTATCATGCAAAGAATATCCTATAAAAAAATAGTACATAAGCCTTGAGGACATTATGTTATGTGGAGTAAGCCAGACTCAGAAGGGTAAATACTGTATAATTCTACTCATATAAATCCCCAGTGTAGCCAAAATCAGAGACAAAAAGTAGAATGGAGAATTCCAGGGTTGGGTGGAGAGACAATTGGGGAGTTAGTGTTAAATGGGTTCAGAGTTTTAGTTTTGCAAGATGAAAAGCATTGTGGAGATCAGTGGTGCTGATAGTTGCACAACAATGTAAATGTACTTAATGATATTGAACAATATACTTAGTGGTTACAGTGGTAAATTTTAGATTATGTGTATTTTACCACGATTAGAAACAATAATTTAAAAATAGTGTATAAACAGTTGACTTTGAGATGAAAATTCTGTTAGAATGAAATCCACCAGGAAAGTATAATTTCTATTCTAGTTTGTCATATGAGAAGGGGTTCCCAGCCCCGGGGCCGCAGACCAGTATGTTTCTGTGGCCTGTTAGGAACAGGGCTGCACAGCAGGAGGTGAGCAGCAGGTGAACATGCAAAGCCAAGTTCTGCCTCCAGTGGCATTAGATTTTCATAGGAGCCCAAACCCTATTGTGAATGCTCATGTGAAGGATCTAGTTGCACGCTCCTTATGAGAATGGAATGCCTGATGATCTGTCACTGTCTCCCATCACCCTCAGATGGGACCATCTAGTTGTAGGAAAACAAGCTCAGGGCACCCACTGATTCTACATTATGGCGAGCTATATAATTATTTCATAGTATATTACAATGTAATAATAATAGAAATCAAGTGCACAATAAATGTAATGCGCTTGAATCATTCCAAAACCATCACTCAGCCCCGTCCCATCCATGGAAAAATTGTCTTCCACAATACTGGTCCCTGGTGCCAAGAAGGTTAGGGACTGCTGATATGAGTCATTACTGTATCCATTTTTAGGACAGTTGATCCTCAAAGGTTGGAAGTAGAATATATTATTTTGTTTGAAAACTTATGTGACTTAATTTATCTACAGTGCAAGAAAATGCCATTTAAAAATCCATTGTTGATATTCTCACTTTGTTGATATCAACTACTTTTCCGGACTACATCCTTTTAGTTAGAAAGAAAATGATTCGACATTGTCTTCCATGATTTAGGTTCCACCGTGAGGAACCACTGCACAATTACAAATTGTCACCTCTAAAAATTACTGAATCTACAAATGGAGGGGGCTTTAGAGGTTATCTAGTCAACCATTCCTCTGAAAATAGGGATTACCTGCTCCTTTTCCCTGCAAGAAAGAAAAGCATTTCTGCAAGGCTGGAGTAAGTCAGAGAGAGGGAGGAAGACAGAGAGGCTGCTCAGGAGCTGGGTCTCCCCAGCACGAGGGCACTTGGCTTGGCAACTCTGTGGATTCTCAGAATCTGAGACATCTGTACCCAATTATGAGCTCAAATATTCTTCCAAAGCCAACTATAAATAACATTTTGAAATTCGCTCTTAATTTATAGTTGATTAAGAGTTGTTTCAGGAAGAATAAACATTCTGTCATTTTTAATAATTAAAAGGAAGAAAAAGGAAAGGAAAATATATTTTCCAAATGAGTATTACCAAAGGCAATTTCATGACAAGTAGCCTGCCTGCTGGAGACAGAATCTGATTGACCTGGGATTTCATAGCTCAAGTTGAAGATGCAGTTATTTATGTTAAGTGTCGTGCTTGAGCAAGTTCACTAGAACTGCCGTTTTCTCCGTGATTCGCAGCCCAGATGATGAGTGAGGAGGCTTTCTTGAAACACTTTGGGTGTGATGTTGGAGGTGTGAATGCCTCGGTGCTGGGGCCTCGCTGGTGTTTTCTCTCACTCTCTGCCTCTTGTCTGTCTGCTCTGGAATTGGCTGAAGAATCCGTGACTAGAGTTTTTGAGCTAAAATGTTGCATTCCTCTCCACTTCCCGGCTGGCCCTGTCTTCTCTCATTTTCTGTGCACAGCGCATCCACGCTCTGTGTCATGCTGCTGTGAGCCTTGAAATACGTGGCCTAGTTACAAGGCACGATAGAAGCCAAGAGTAAGAATTGCAGACAAAAACTGCAGCAAAACAGGATATGATATGAGACCAAGCCTATTTCTTAGTTCCTTTCTTAGTTAGAAACTCAATTTTCTTTCAATACAGTGTATCTGTGTGATACCTCTTTTGTCTCTTTGGTGAAAGTTCAAACCATGGTGTATATGGTTTTGCATGATCTAGTTCCTGCTTACCAGCCAGCCTCCCGAGTCATGCTCTGCCTGGTGTGTGATCCAGAACAACGGGCTGCTTATGGGTAAACAAATCATGATCCTGGAGCGCCTCCCCCATGTGTATTCCCCACCCATATACTACCTTGTGGAAAGTTTATCTGTGTGTTTGTCTCCCTATCAGAAGACTAGGCTCTAGGAGGGTGGGTTCCCGTCTTAGTGACCTCAGTCTTGACAGGATGGACCACTGCTGAGAACCACACAGAGAATCTGGATACATTGTCTGGAATTTAATCAAGTCCCCCAAATAAGCCCTAAACAATCCTTTGCTGCCTTATATCCTGATATTTCCGTACCTCATACTGAAGTTCTCACCCCAGGGGGCACTTCAGGCCTTTTGCTAATTCTGAGATACTGTGTGTCTCACTCCTTCTTAAAAGGCAGCTCAGCTCATGCCTGGCACACCACCTTCTTTGTGTGATGTACTTCTAGTCATCCAAGTCAAAGTCCAGCTCTGCACCTAAGACATACCTCACCCAGGCGGGGATGTTTCCCCAGCATTCTTTTCTCTGGTTGCCATCACTCCTGTCTCTGTGCCAGTGCTCACCATGGCTCATGACCCCAGCCTCTGTCCCCTGTTCCAGCGTGAGCTCCTGAGGGGCAGGGTGGACATTATTCATTTTTGAGTACTTGCTGATGAAATTAAAAACGCATATCTCCACCTCACAATCTGTATATAACAGGACAAAATAGCCCTATTTGAGGGTCTCACTGGATTTAACTAGATTATGAGGTTTTGAGTCTGCTTTGCAAGCCTTCTCTGTTCATGTATCTGTTCCTTTGTCAGATATGTTTTGAGGGTTTACCATGTGTTTTAATGTAAGACCTTGGCCCAGTTCCAAGTAAAGGTTTTGGGATGAAGATTCCTTAATACCTAATTAACAACATCTTGATATATCTACCCACATCAAAGGAAATGATGATGGTTGAAAAGTGGCAACCAAGGAAAGACACAGAATGTTCTAGTGTGGCTTCCAGTAGCTCCTTACCCACCGTCTGTGCCTCTTGAAGCTGTGTCAGGGGAAGATCTGAAGAGGCATGTGTGACCACCTCCACCCACAATGACTTTGGCGAGAACCACATAGAGGGGACAAGCAGGAGGCTGGAAAAACAGGGCATATGCACCTACCAGTCCTGCAGGTTCTCAGGTCCACATAGAGATGGAAAATATGTTCTCCTTTTCCCAAGGTTCACACTAAACTGGGGAAAGTAATTCAAAACCAGGCATATTTTCAACAGGAATAGAACGCACTGCAGCTAGTGAGGGAATTCTGAGAAAGGATGTTTAACAAAACCTTGGCAGAATGCAGAGCCCCAGTGACTACAGGAAGCTTCCCTGGCTGTGGAGAAGTGACCCCTTCCAGTCCCTGCCCAGCCTCTATCATTCTTCTAAGAAAGATGGACATCGCAGTGATACCCCTAGGCTCAAAATGCAGTTAGGAGGGAAAGAGAAACAGTTCTCGCATAAGGTATAAAGAACATCAAGGGGAATTCTATTCCCATCTCTCCTAGGTAGGTTTGGAAGACTGATGGTGTAACTAGTCCATTCAACACCAATAAAGCCAAATAAACATGGACTTCTGCCACAAGGGGGCTGTGGAATAGTCTTGGGCTATTGAACAGCGTGAAGTGGCCCCCCTGACCCATCTATAATCACTTATTATAGATACCTTAGGTATCACTGTCTTTGCCAAGTAATAGGAGGGTGTTTATGCTCATTTTCTTTCTTTTTAAAATTCCAACATCTATACCACATGTATTAGTTCTTTTCATGCTGCTGATAAAGACATACCCAAGACTGGGAAGAAAAAGGTTTAATTGGACTTATAGTTCCACATGGCTGGAGAGGCCTCAGAATCATGGTGGGAGGCGAAAGGCACTTCTTACATGGCAGCGGCAAGACAAAAAATGAGGAAGATGCAAAAGCGAAAACCCCTGATAAAACCATCAGATCTCATGAGACTTAGTCACTACCACAGGAACACTGTCGGGGAAGCCGTCCCCTTGATTCAATTATCTCCCACCAGGTCCCCAGCACAACACGTGGGAATTATGGGAGTACAATTCAAGATCAGATTTGAGTTGAGACACAGCCAAACCATATCACCTCATTTTGGGGGTTTTTCTTCCCTTCAATTTAAATTTGAACACTTTTCAAATGTGGAGGATATTCTCATCAACCACGATGCCCTGTATGCCAAGGGTAGACATTGTTCTGACATTTCTGTTCTCCTTCCTATCATACACTATTAGGTCAGACCAACTAACAGGAATCCTCAAAGCCCCCTTTAGATAGATATCTCCTTTAAAAGCCAGAGCAAGCACGGTCTGGGCTGTGTGTTGACTTTTCTGCCCTGGTGTCCTCCTACTTCCTAAAGGCACACCCCACGGTTCCCACCCTGTCTGATGCAGCCCAACACTGTTCTATTTCAGAAATGCCCTCATTCCTTCAACCAGTGTGTCTCCAGTCTGATCTTGAGACACCTATATCTTCCAAAATAATAATTAGGCCTTATTCATATATTGAATAAATAGGAAAAATAGAACATTTACATGTTGAAAGATACATACTTTTTCTGTTCCATATTACAGATCTCTCGTGTCATTCGTACTCCTCGGGGAAATGCCCTCCTGGTCGGGGTGGGCGGATCAGGAAAGCAGAGCCTGACGAGGTTGGCTTCATTCATTGCTGGCTACGTTTCCTTCCAGATCACTCTGACGAGGTGACAAGCTTTTACTTTAACAAACCTAACATGGATTTTGATAAAAGGTGCTCAGAGGCCACCTGAAGTTCAAATGCATTTCTCTTACATATAAAGAGTCACAGTCATTTTCCTTCTTGAATGTTAACTTATCATCTTCCCCTGTCAACCTTTATCATAGATCATAAACATTTCACCGTCATAATTTGCTTTTGAAATATTTCAAACTCTCACTTAGTAGCCACCTCCCTACTTTTATGTTATATATGATAGTGTATTACATGCACTTCTTTTGGTGAATTTCAGAAGACAGTTGTCCCTATTGAGTGTTAATTCAGATTTCAAGAATGTTAATACAATGGAAAAATAGATGAAGATTTTATATTGGTTTACTCATTCCAACATTTCAAAATAGTTATTGAACACTGCCTATGTGTCAAGCTGTGGCTAGGTGAGCAAGGTGAATCTAGCCATATCATCAGGGATTTTGTAGCAACTCAAATGGACAGACAACTAAGCAACCCAACCCACCCAATAAGGTGTGATTCATAGGCACCATCTATGATAAGGAAATACATGCGGACCAAATCCTATTGAAGCTTGAGGGAGGAGCTCCTAACCTAGTCTAGGGGATGATTAGAAAAGACTTCCTGGAGAAAGTGATTAAACTGAAACCTCAATATGAGGAAGACTGAGAGCAGAAGAGCAGTTAAGTGTGTTCAAGGCAGAAGAATCAGCACAGGTGAAGTCAGTCCTGGAAGAAGTTAAATACTGCAGAGTGTACAGTGTAGAGTGACAAGTGGGAATGGAAGAGAAATGGAGGCCTTTAAAGTGATAATAAAAAGTCAGACTTCATCCCAGAGCAATAGGAAACCATTGATGAGTTGCCCCTAGGGAGGACATGTCAGGTACATTTTATGTACAGAAAATAGAAGGAACTAAAATGGAATAGTTATAAGGCTGTCTCGGGTCTGGGCAAGCCATGATGCTGTCATGAGTGGCAGCAGTGAGAATGGAGAATAGAGAGTGGAAATGGAAAAGATCATCAGGAAGTTGGAGCTTCAGGGCTTGGTGCATCCTGGTTTCTGGCTTGGGAAGCTATCTAGATGGTGCTGCTTCTTATCAAGACAAGGAACCCCAGGGGAGTTGACCACAGATGTGGGTGTAGTGCAGGGAGAAAACATAATTAGCACATGAAAAGTGAACATGAAGAGATAAACAGAGGTGATTTGGAGAGGTGAAACAGAATTTCAGGATTAACCAAGATAAGGTTAGAACCAGGAGACCAGTTTGGGAAGTTAGGTTGGGCTGAAAATCATTTGACGTTAATTTCTAGGTGTAGGAGCAAGAAGTCAGGCACTGATAAGCAGAACATGCTGCTGACCTGTCTCGTTGAGGGAGGCCATAGATACCTGCTAGGATGAAGGCTGAAAGTTACTAAGCATTGGGTTTGGAGATTCAAATATTTAAGCTGTTGTTACACTCTGTGTTTTGTCTGACCTATAGGGTTCTTCTTGGAGAATAAATCCAAAGATTACTGTTTTATTCAAGTACTGGGACAGAGAGAAATAATTCTAGTTACCTTGCATATGATTCTTCTAGTTTTTGGTTAGAAATCAAGCTACATAAAAGGCAACCTGCACAGGAAAGGGATTGGACTCAAATTTTTGTTCCGAACATTTGTATAAAACCTTGTAGTTTTCAAAGCACTTTTATATGCATGAGCTAATTTGATCTTCAAAAAAACCTTGTGAGTTAGTAGGACAGATAGCAGTAGCCCATCTTGCAGCTGAAGCTCAGAGAGGCTATGGCTTGCCCAACATCTCTGATCTATCTGGGAATTGATTGTAGGATTTCTGGTTTCTAGTCTTGTGTGACTTTTACTGCACCACAATGCCACATCCAGTATACCCAACCACCACTCTCACTGTGGCAGACTAGTTCCTCTGCATGTCACACTGGGAATGATCCACTACTGATGAGACGAAGGGCCAGGGTCTTTCTTTCCTTTTCATAGCTTTCAAGATGTTGTCAAACTTCTAAAGGCTTTGTATAGCCATGTGGCTAAGGCTGAGATGCAAGAGACTCTCATTTGGGAAGCACAACTATTTGTTGGTGTCTTAGGCCATATTATTTGAGGCAATGGGCCCTTGAGATCCAAGAGATTGGGTTGAAAATTTCCCCCATATCACAAGAAGCTGGGTGAGATGTTTTCCTCTTTTCTTTCTTTCTTTTTCTCTTTCTTTCTTTCTTTCTTTCTTTCTTTCTTTCTTTCTTTCTTTCTTTCTTTTCTTTCTTTCTTTCCTTCCTTCCTTCCTTCCTTCCTTCTTTCTTTCTTCTCTCTCTCCCTCACTTTCTCTCCCCTCTCTCCCTCCTTTCCTTCCTTCCTTCCTTCCTTCCTTCTCTCTTTCGTTCTTTCTAGAGGCTGCATCTTCTAATTGTTTTCTGATCTCTCGGATCTCACTTCTTTAGGTGTCTTCTAGAAGTATTTGTTTTCTGATCTCTCAGATCTCACTTCTCTAGGTGTCTTTTAGAAGTATTTGTTTTCTGATCTCTTGGATCTCACTTCTTTAGGTGTCTTCTAGAAGTATTGATGCATAGTTGTGATATTTCCAATTCTAGGGTGTAGGTTACAGAAGTTGGAAAAAGGTAGAGTTAAATATTCACTAGTTTTTAAAAAATCAGATGGCTCTTTTCTCTTGCACCCTGAATTCTGAGTTTATTTCATGACTAAAGTGCAAATAATAATTTAGTAAGTCTGAGTCTCCAGAATTGGGATAATTTTATTTATACTTTTGGCATAATGTAGCACTCCACAGTGGGAACTCTCTAATATTTCCTGATTGTAGGTTCACTTCCACCTAAAGATTGCTTTGGGTAATTAGAGAACCTTCAGACTGGGATATTTCACACTGTAGTCTAGTACAGTGTACTGATTGCTCAGAAAACAAGCTTATTTATGTATAATACAAACATGCAATGATGATAATGGTGTTGGGGGATGAGGCAGGCACTGTTTATAACAGGGCATCTCACTCACCCTGTATAACCAAAGTTTGCATTTATTTATTTTAGTTTAATTTATGAGTTGTCATCTCAAATACCAATTGCCAATCAAATATCAATAATTGAATTTGACTTTTATCGTCAAAAAATTTTCAGAAAGATACATTTTGAAATGTAATGACATTTGGTTGTGATAAAAATTCTATTTTTGTTCCAGGTTGACTTTTCAGTATAGTCTTTTATGTAGAAACATTAATTAATTATAATGTTTTATGAAATGTGGATTTTTAAAAATTAACCAGTAACATTCATATAGAATACATACGTATACGATGGAACAAAATCAGCATTTTTTTGTTAGCTAAATGGTATAATGCATTGTTACACGGTTCTTTCCCTCTCATGAAAATATTTTAGCTAATGACAAAATGAAAATATTTCTTTAGATCCTACAACACATCAAATCTGATGGAAGATCTGAAGGTTTTGTATCGAACAGCTGGTCAGCAAGGCAAAGGAATCACTTTTATTTTCACAGACAATGAGATTAAAGATGAGTCATTTTTGGAATATATGAACAATGTTTTATCATCAGGTGAGGTAGGAGCTCATTTATTCTTTATGTGTTTTATCCCTTCAGATTTCCTCCAGCTTAGAGCTCTACATGTTTTCTTCCGTTAGTGGTGTGAATAAGTGCTATTGGGGATGGGTATTAAGTGATCAGTATGAAGGATGGGTTTTTCTATTGGGTTTTTGAAGAATAAAACTCTCCATCAAAATTTGGAGCTAAGCATTTAAAACATCAGTGAATGTTCCAATAACAAATGAAAAAAACAGAAGAGCGAAGTTAGAAAGAAAGCTAATTAGATTTTTGGCATGTCCATTTACTCCTTTCCGGGGCTACAACTTTGCAGTTAATAGTAGAATCATTTATTTATTTTAAAATGTGGTGTATTTCATCTTGAAAACTTTCAATTAGTTTTCTGTAGGTGAGTTCAAGAACACAAATGGAGAAAAGACATTCTGTGTATTAAGCTCTACATTTTGATCTATTTTCCTATGTGTGTACTGAATTTGCATGCCTGTACTTCTTTTTAAGGTCTCTAACCTATTTGCTCGAGATGAAATTGATGAAATTAATAGCGACCTGGCATCAGTCATGAAAAAAGAATTCCCCAGGTGCCTTCCTACCAATGAGAACCTGCACGACTACTTCATGAGTCGGGTCCGACAGAACCTTCATATTGTGCTCTGCTTCTCGCCAGTGGGGGAGAAATTTCGAAACAGAGCTTTGAAGTTCCCTGCCCTAATTTCAGGATGCACAATTGACTGGTTCAGCCGATGGCCCAAAGATGCTTTAGTTGCTGGTTAGTATGGAAATGTTTATGCCAGGGCATAACATGTGTTCAAGGATTCTAGTTCTTTCAGGGATGCTTGAAGGCTCTGCCTCAGCTGGATCTCCAGGCAGGCTCCAGGATGTCATGGGAAGACACAGAAGTTTAATCTCATGGACAGCATTTGTGTTCTTTTTAAGTAGGTTTGTCAGCCCAAGAGTAGTTAAAGCCAAGTATCTCTTGGACATTTCCTTCTCAAGGCTGCAATGCTGAGAATCAAAGAGGAAAACATCATCCAGCAATTCTCTGCTGGTTTCTGTCCGTGACAAAAGATGTTAACCAGCATGGTCTCTGACTGGACCCTTTGCTGCTTCTGCTTCTTTCTGATCTTCCATGCCATGGACCATTAGTGCTTCCTTACTTTGCAAATGAAACTGGAACATAAAAGTAGTAGAGGAGAGGTTAGAGAGCATACATTTAGCTTTTTGTTTTTTTTTTTTTTGAAAGCTTTTGGTGAGAAATTGTCTGTTTATATTTTAAAAGAAACAGATACCCAGGTCTCATCCCTATTACATCAGAACATCAGGAGAACCCTGATTCAGGACAGTAGTTTTCAAATTTTTAAAAATGTTTTATGCAGAAGAGCCTTATTTTCCAGTAATACCTTACAAGTAGTCCTAGTAGATAAAACAGTGAAAAGTAGATGGGGGTTGCCGGAGGAAGCATTCTGGAGTCTCATCCTCTTACTCCCCACTTCTACTGCCCTCACCATTGCCTCTACAGCTCTGTGGTACCCCATCTGAGAATGACTGATTAACCCATCTCTTGCTCTTTAGAGAAGGAGAAACTGAGGAGCGTGAAGTTGAGGGTTGCCATAGGTGGAAAAAGTTAGTGGGATCAGTACTGAGACTGAAACCTATGTTGTCTGTCTGTCTGTCTGTCTGTCTGTCTGTCTATCTATCTATCTGTATTTCTCTCTCTATTATCTATCTAAATATCTATTAATTATCTATCCATCCATCCATTATCTATCCATCTATCTTTATCTGTCTATTATCTATCCATCCATCTATCCATCATCTATTTATTGATTATCTATCAATTACCTATTCTTAAATTCTTACCTACTGGGGAAGTTTTATTCTCAGCGCTTCACTATTGACAGTAGTGGTTTTCCAATCTGTGGCTTTTAAACACAGAATATTTTAACATGTTTGTGATATAAATTTACAGCACAGTTCTGTCTTTTGTCTTAGAAGTTTGAGAAAAGGCCAGTGATTTAAAATTTAAAGTCCCATAAAAATGTAAATATAACTGGAGGTAAGATTTGAAAAAAAAAAAACCAAAAAAGAATGTAGCTCTTAATACAAAAAGTCACTGATGAAAGGAAGGAAATTAATAAAAAGAACAAAAGACCTTAAAAAAAAGATTTTAAAACTCAAGTAGGATATACATGCAGAGCACAGATCAAGAGTATTTCAGAGCTACGTTAAAGTTTATTATGAAATACAGTTATCAATATGCAAGTACTTCATAAAATGCTCTGTAAGGTATTAACAATAGAAATAACAATTTCAGGTGACAGATACTATAATATGCCAAATTAAGATGATTTACATATGAAGCTCTTTTTGTTAAGTTCCTATTTCAGTCACCTCTTCTTTTGTAGACAAAGGTCTTATTGATCCCTCCTTTGTTAATTTCTCATTGTCCCATTCTTTTAAATCTTATCACACCAACACAAACCAAGATTACATGGAGGGCAGAGAAACTTTCCTTTCTTTATCCTCAGTTGCTAGCAAATATCCCAACCTTCATGCATTAATCTGTTTGTTCATTTATTCAGAACGTACATATTGAGCTTCATGATGTTATTGGACAGACTCAAGACAAGACAGACTTGTCAACAGACACAAGACAGATTGAATTCTGTACTCCAGAGTCTCTCCCCAGGAAAGCTCATCCACAGCCTCCTTTATAATACGTGCCATCAATTTTTTCTCCAGTCTAGTCTGTCTCCTGGCTTGAAATCTGTGTACTCAACTGCCTGCCTGGTCCATTCTTATGGATGCTTCACGAATTTCTTAAACTGAAAATGTCTGAAACTCAAATTGTCTCCCCCTTTCAGGAAGGGCCATTATCGCTCATCAGACTAGGCAACCTGAGACCCCTTTGTCATCAACACCTCCCCTTTTCTCCAACTCTCAAGTCTTGTCCATCACCAAGTCATCTCCCTTTCACTGACATCCTAGGCCAAGCTATCATTGCTGCTCACCTGGAAAACCCAAATAGCTTTCTAATGATCTCTTCAACTCTTTCACCTGTCCCCCATCCATCTCACATTGCAGACAGAATAACGGTAAAAACACAAATACAGTTGCATTTATTTCTGCTTAAAACCTCCATGTCTTCCTATTGTTCTTAGGAAAAAACACAACCTTTAGCAGGCCTTCGTGCTGGGAAGAGCTGACCCTACCTACCTCCCCAGGCTCTCCTGAGGTCCCTTTTCTTTCCTGCTCTGTTTTCCTGGATCCTTGAATATGCTCTTTTTTTTTTTTTCCCCAGTTGTGTTCCATGCAATGCTCTCCTCCTCCCATTTCTCCCCACCCACTCCTCCTTTGTCTGGATAATGCTGGCTCAGCTAAATGTCATCTCTTCAGGAAAATCTTCCTTTGCTTCCCTCCGTTTCCCCCCTAAGCCAGGTCCTCTGTTATCCATTCCATAGCACTCTGTGCTTTTTCTTCTTGGGATTAACCACAGTGTGTAATTTATGTACCTCGTTGTGTTATTTATTTGATGAATGCTTACTAGACTAAAAACTAAATTAATGTCTTACTAGACTAAAAACTCCCGTGAGTTCAAGAACTACACATCCTTTGTTCACAATTTCAGCAGCTACTGGTGTTTGATACTTATGACGTTGAATGAATGGATCAGACTGTAGAAATTCATCATCTTTCCATAATATGGCCTTGATCACTTGCAGTCTTTCTCTAGTTCAACTTTGGATATACCTCTTTTCCCTCTGAACATGCTTTAATCATCCTTATCCTTTCACACTAGTCCCTCTACCAAGAATATTCTTCTCCATCTTTTTTATTTATTCAGTCTCCAAGGCTTAATCAAGATACATCACATCCTTCAATCCTCCTTTGTTCTCTTTGGAATATTTGAAATTTTCCCATTTTCTTGGACCTCCTATATCTATAACACTTATGCTTTACATAATTTACCTGCACATTTAAATCTTTTTAAACCTTTTGATAACCAGTAATTTTTGTGGTTATAGCTCCAATTTAGTCTATTTACAGCCTGCACACTACATAAATGTTTAATACTATGCTAGTCATAGTAATGGATAAAAGAACTAAAAGACATAAGACATGGTTTCTTTCTTCAATAAATAGAAAATCTTGTTGGGAAAATCAATGTCTCCACACCCAATACTAACCTGCCTAATGTTATCCTGAAAGAATACAATCTGTGAGTATTAGAAGTACTTAGACACTTAGGGATTTCAGTGTTATTTATTCTTTTTAGAAAATTAGCAACAAGGTTTCTAGAAAAACTGTTATTTTAGTTGCCTTAAGGATATTGATTCTGAATTAAATTATTACCTCCAGCTGCATCTAGAAAGAAATATATCATTCGTTTGTGTTAGCATTTCGTTTAGATCATAAGAAATATTTCCAATAAAATAAAAGTATTACATTATTATGTGTTTTTCTAATTTAAAGAAGCCCCTAGGGCTGATACTGGATTTTGTAGTAATTTTAATAACTTCTAAATACCTTTGGAAAAAAAGTGAGTTTTTTATATGTATGAATTTAAATGGACTGAATCTGTTGATGAATCATTTAAAGAAAAATATGCTTTATGTTGTAAAATCCCTGGAGGTAGCCCCAAAACTGGCATTACTGCCTTGGTGATGGGATATTGAAGATGTCAGAAGGGTTTTCTGGCCTCTTGACTGAATCTCAGCAGGCACGGGTCACTCTAAGAGGGAGTGTTCTGCTTCTTTCTGTAACCTTTCCTGCACCAGAGATCCTGGGTCTGTGGAAAAATATACTTAGAATCCCTCCTGATTTTATTCTCTTTGACTTTTTGGAGAGACAAAAGGACAATTTGCTACGTAAAGAATAAGGTCACCATTATTGATACTGTTTGTTCAGATAAGAAGGAAGAAAATCATTACATGATAAATACAAGGAAGATTTCAGAAAGCGGGCACTTCCCCGAGAATATCCCATAATGCCAAATAAAGCGTTTAGCATCATGCCTGGCACATGGTGGACATCGCAGCCATTGTGGTTAACACCTACACAAAATGTATCATAAGTATGAATTGTTGTATGGTTCCAGTACCTAGACTTGAACTTCTTAGAGTTTAAACCGTTCTTTGTACTGGTTGGCTAACTTATATGAGAAAATGTGACTTAATTATTGCCTTTTGGTATATGGTAAACTGTTTTTGTAACGAAGCTGATGAATTGTCTCTATTATTTACATAAATGTAAATACAGCCCCACAATAACAGCCTTAAGAACTTAATTTAGTGATTGGGTACTGATGGTGATAAGTACTATTTGTATGTCTTTGCCTTTTTAAGCCTTGCTTACTTGATTCATTTCTCTCCCATTTTATTGACCATATTTCTCTTTACAATACTTATATACATAGGTTGTTTCTTCTGAGATACATAGAAATGGTTGTGATAATTTTAACCGTATTTTGTGTGATGCTTGTAGATTCCTTGGGGTTGAGACCAAGTTTCACGTTCCTCTTTCATTCCATGGCACCCGTCGCAGTGGTGGCTCCGCAACAGGCATTCAGTGTACATGGTGATTGATGAGCCTATTCCCATAGCAGGGAAGGCTGTCTTAGAATTGGTCCCCAATTTGGCACTGTGGGGAAGGTAAAGGTCTCCAACAGGATACTTTTTACCCAAACATTCTAAAAGAATACTGTAAATAAGAACTGACCACAAATGACCAGCTGCCACATTTAAGAACAAGATGACTCCAGCATAAAAAAATTTAGTGATGAGCGTTTCCACATGCCAAATGCAGTCAGAGCCAGGGTGGACTAAGGGTGTGATAGGTTCTGAGTGACAAAATAAATGGCATTGTTAAATATGAGTACGAGGTGGGCACTGATTTCTGAGTTATTTGTACCATTTGTCCTGATGTAAACCATAAAACAGGTTGGCTGCTGACCAGAACCTGCAGCTGTGTAGAAGAGATGTCTCTGCACAAGCACCAGGCAACAAAGAGTGATGATAGGCTTAAAGTGTTTTTATAGTTTTATATGTACAACAGAAAATAAAATTGTTGATGTTATAGGACTGGGGCCAAAAATGCTGACACAGATCTACCTAGCTGGGGCTACAAAAATGGTTTGCATTCCTAAGAAATGTCTAAGTTTTAGAAATAAACAGTTAACTTTTAAAAGGGTAACTTACATACATATTTCACACACTGTCATCTTTATTCTCTCTAGTGTCTGAACACTTCCTCACTTCCTATGATATTGACTGCAGTTTGGAAATCAAGAAGGAGGTGGTCCAATGCATGGGCTCCTTCCAGGATGGGGTGGCTGAGAAGTGTGTTGATTATTTTCAGAGATTCCGACGTTCTACCCACGTGACGCCCAAATCATACCTCTCCTTTATTCAGGGCTATAAGTTCATATATGGAGAAAAGCATGTGGAGGTGCAGACCCTGGCCAACAGGTAAGTGTGATGTTCTTATACAAAGCTATATTAAAGCCGTGGCTCTCAACCAGGGACAGATTTGCCCTGGTGGATATTTTGCAATGACCAGAGACATTTTTGTGTATCATAACTGTGGCGGCAGGGCAGGGAAGGGGTACTGCTGGCATGTAGTGGGTAGAGGCTTAGGGATGCTGCTAAACTTCCTGAAGTTCTTTTCCTCCACAACAAAGAATTATCCAGCCCCAAATGTCCGTGGTGCTGAGGTTGGGAAACCCTCCTCTAGAGCCTATTGACTGTTCCTTGCCCAGTAGGATAAATTATTGCCAGGTTTTTATGTGGCCTACTGCGTTCTATAATATTGAGTGACATCAGGATAGAAATAATAGACCTGGACGGGAGTTGCGAATGCAAACATCCCCTCTTCCCTCTTCTTGCCCTTCTCTTCCCATCCCTTCTGAGTGACTGAGAGGGAAAAGCCAGGTTGATGCATATGTTCACTGCCTAAGGAGTATCCCTGCTTCCCTGAAGTTTCTTCCAAATGTCACTGCTCTGCCCTATGCTTTTCTGATCAGATCATCTTCCTGAGCGTGGCTAGAATCAGCCAGAGTAAGGAATCCCTGGGTGGGCAATTACACGAAATGACTCGGAGGGTTCCCATCTCTATGGTCACGTTATTTCAGGTTCAGGCAGGCAGCTAGTTCCTTCCTACAGCTGTTCTGATGGCTTTAAATTGGTTTCTTAAGCCCACATCATTCTTCTTTTAACTTCATTTGTCTCTTTTGAAAAACAGGCGTTATTTTCCTTCCTGCATGACTGAGCTTTAAGCATTTGAAGTCTATTGTCATTTAGCCTAATGTCATTAAGTATGTTTCCTGCGTGATACAGATTCTAGCCTTACTGTTGTTCCTAATTTCATGACGTGTGTTCTAGCAGGTTCGCTGTTCTTGCACGTGGTCTGTAAAGAACATACATGTTATCAGTCTAGAGTCAAGACTGGATCTGTATCCTTTTTGCTAAGCCCTCTTGGGTTTGCTACTTGCATACATGCAATCTTCAGATATAACCATTACCACTCATTATTGGACCAGTACTTGAGAATTGCATCCAAGTCCTACACATTTTAACATTGCTTGCTTGGATTTTCAATCCCAGAATGAATACTGGATTGGAAAAGCTCAAAGAAGCTTCAGAGTCTGTTGCAGCCTTGAGTAAAGAACTGGAAGCGAAAGAAAAGGAGCTACAAGTGGCCAACGATAAAGCCGACATGGTGGGTGGGCATTTACACATGTGCCACGTTCCTTTTGAATTCTCAGTTCACAAGTGTTAATGATCTATGCATATTCACTGGCTGTAACTAGTGAAGTATACATTAACTTCCATTGGAATAAAATACTCTTAATTTTATGTATAAAAAACTGGGTAAGTGCAGGAGGCGGAGCTTGCAGTGAGCCGAGACCGCGCTACTGCACTCCAGCCTGGGCGACAGAGCGAGACTCCGTCTCAAAAAAAAAAAAAAACTGGGTAAGTGAACAAAATCAACAAATCAAGGCAAAAATGTGCATTTTCAGCTGGATGTTTAATACTGTTTGGTGAAGTATTGCTTGCTTTATATTGAATTAGGTCTTAAAAGAAGTGACAATGAAAGCACAGGCTGCTGAAAAGGTCAAGGCTGAGGTACAGAAGGTGAAGGACAGGGCCCAGGCCATTGTGGACAGCATCTCTAAAGACAAAGCCATTGCCGAAGAAAAACTGGAAGCAGCAAAACCAGCTTTAGAAGAGGCAGAAGCTGCATTGCAGGTGCATCTACGTGATATAACAGATGTCAACTTTAGGGCTTAAGAGGCAGACTAATGCTAAAAAGACTAATAACAGCAAGGAAATGCTCTACTGGTTCAGATGAAAGCTCTATCCACTTGAGTGATTTCAAGTAATATTTTTTGCTTGAGACTTTATTAGCTCTTTATAGGTTTTGCCTATTCTGCTTCACATCTCACACTCTTCACTCATCAATGTTGGGCAATGCCATATACTGGTGGCCAAGAGTCCTGGGTCCTCATTTCAACTCTGTTGTCAATAAGCTATGTAATGTTGGAAAAGTTACATCAACTTTCTAAGGCAACATTCTCTCATTCATTCATTGAGGCCAATGGAGTAGGTGATCTGTAAGATACGACGTTTTCTGTCTATGCATTACCCAAATAAAGAACTACTGATCTGATGTAGCACATTAATGAGAGAGTTTGAGCAGGCTTCCAACGCAATTAAACAGTACAATTGTGTATTAGTCTGTGTTCACACTGTATAAAGATGTTACCTGAGACTGGGTAATTGATAAACAAAAGACGTTTAATTGACTCACAGTTCCGCATGGCTGGAGAGGCCTCAGGAAACTTACGATCATGGCAGAAGGTGAACGGAAGCAGACACTTTCTTCACAAGATGGCAGGAGAGAGATCAGGGGAAACTGCCACTTTGAAACCATCAGATCTCCTGAGAACTCACTCACCATCATGAGAACAGCATGGGGGAAACTGTCCCCATGATCCAATCACCTCCCACCAGGTCCCTCCCTTGACATGTGGAGATTACAGTTTGAGATGAGATTTGGGTGGGGACATAGAGCTAAACCATATCAAACTATGTGGCAATACACCAATGGCAAAATTACAAAAGAGGTTGGATTTTGAGAAAATGAAATGAGTTTAGTGAACTAGGCCACACCTTAAAGGCTGGTCCAGTTTTGAAGACTCACTTTTACTAAGAAAGTTCCGGGTATGTACAAACTCTTTAACATTTTGACATCAGGTTACATAAATCTATTCAACAAATAAGACAACAAATCTTGTGCAAAGAATGTGTCTCTTCCTATCTTGATATTAATGTGACTTTAACCAGCTCAGAGCAAAAATAAAAAATACCTCCAGATGTTAGATAACTGTTCTATTGCCACAGCATATAGGAGATTATATAACAGTCATATTTCTTGGCCTGCAGAAAAGAGAGGACTTTAATGCTTAGGTGAAACAGGTTGAGTTTTTGTTCCCCTCTCCAACCTCTTTTACCTGGGCATCTAACACAGCTGAGCACCTTGCTGTTTGAAAATTATTTTTAAAGCTAAAGTAAAGTAAGCATGCCTAGCCCTTACATTTTATATAACTTTAATTTGACCCTACCCTACTTTCCTCACTGGCTGCTGTTCTATTTTTCTCTTTTCTTTTATAACTGTGCACCTCAAATAAAGGTCTGTTTGCCATTTTCAGTTCTCTACTACACATTCACCCTAACTTCCAGCTGTCTGGCTTTCATAACTGCTAGTATTAATATATTAAAACAGGCTGGGCATGGTGGCTCACGCCTGTAATCCCAGTACTTTGGGAGGCTGAGGTGGGCAGATCACCTGATGTCAGGAGTTTGAGACCAGCCTGGCCAACATGGTGAAACTCTGTCTCTACTAAAAATACAAAAATTAGCCAGGCATGGTGGTGCGTGCCTGCAGTCCCAGCTATTCAGGAGGCTGAGGCACGAGAATCACTTGAACCTGGGAGGGGGAGATTGCAGTGAGCTGAGATTATGCCACTGCACTCCAGCCTGGGTGACAGAGTGAGACTCAGGTCTCAAAATAAAAAACAAAAGCAAAACTATATATATACAAACCTTTTCAAGGTATGTAATTACATTCCTAATTTACCAAGTTTCGTGTTTTTTCTTTGTCCTCAGTCCTTGGAGAAAAAATCATTCACTTTTATGAGAAGGTCATTGGTTACTGTCTTTTGATAGAAAGGATGCAAATACAAACCAGATGGATGTTTTGAAGATCTGGAAGGAAGGAATATATACTATTTGTCTTAGAGATAGGATTGTTTCCAATTCTTACATTTAACACTTTTTCAATACTTATTCCGTAGTGAGTTTTAGGTGATTGAGCAGTTATTATCAACCAAAACAGGTGTATGTGACTATTAAATCATTTACTCTGTAAGTGTATACATACTAGAAATGGAATGGAACTTTTCTAAGAGAGAGCTTAGTAAAATTCATATTGCTCAAGTCCCATCATTTAAAGGTCAGTTCCCAGCTAAGAAACCTCTAATTATTCAATCTGTCAGCCCTGTGGCTACCCTCTGGTGTCAGTCCACAGTGAGGAGCCTGAATTGTTTAAGAGAGAGAGGCAGATTCTTGACCTACATAGCTAATGAGTAAAAAAGCACCGCAAATACTGTAATTTTCCTGGTTTTGAACCTCGAAGTCTACTTATGTGCTGACTATTCTTTTTCTTTCAGATTATGCCTTTCTTTTTTCTGGCACAAAGCCATCTGTGCACTTTTAGAGAAGTCACAGCTCCTTATCTGCTCGCCAACATTTCTTTCCTGTCACTGCTAGTTTGAATAGTGGAAATGTGAACTTGTTGGGACATGGTGTTTCTTTGGGATTAAATATGCATCTAGACCCCGTGGCCTGCATCTAACTTAAAACAGTTTTCTGTCCTCTGTTGAAATAGCAGCATTTGGACATGCAAGGTTTGCTTGTCTGTGCTTTCCTATCTGAGGTTGGGTGATCCTTTCTTTCATCCCCCAGACCATCAGGCCTTCGGACATCGCCACTGTCCGCACGTTGGGCCGCCCCCCTCACCTCATCATGCGGATCATGGATTGCGTACTGCTGCTGTTTCAAAGGAAAGTCAGTGCTGTGAAAATTGACCTGGAAAAAAGCTGTACCATGCCCTCCTGGCAGGAATCCTTAAAACTGATGACTGCAGGGAACTTTTTACAGAACTTACAGGTTGGTAGTTCAGTGGTGATGGGCTAAGAGGGAACTCATTCTTCACTGGTGTATGAGTCCTTTTGGTAGAATAAGTTTCTAAAAAAAGAACTCACTCTACATACATGATTTTTTCAGAGTAAAACTTTCTGTCTCAAATATAAAACATTATAAGCATTAGAGTTTTTCCTGACAGATTTTGGTTGTATTAAAGCATCATCAGTGTTATGTATACTTCAATAAAAGTTAAAAAAATCATTTTAAGAAGACAATAAGTATGTATTTATATTATATTCACATGAATACAAATATTTGTATTTTGCATTTCTCAGTAGTAATTTTTTAGTATTGACAGCTTTTTTAATTTTATGAGATAGAACTTAACATGAATAAATGCACAAATTTTAAATGTATAACTTGATGCATATTTACATATGTATATACCTATTTGTGAACACTGGAAGAAAAATATATATTTTCAGACCCCAGAAATCTCTCTTGTGCCCCAACCAAGTCAATAACTTTCCTTAAGGTAATTATATCCTTACCTTTATCCAGATAATTAGCTTTGCCTGTTTTGAAATTTGCATATGTGAAATAATATTGTATGAACGCTTTTGTTTTGACCTCTTTCATTCAACATGTCTGTGAAATTCATTCTTATTGTTGCAAATGACAGTCTTTCTTTTTTCATTGTTATATAGTTTGCCAGTATATAAATGTGCTGTAGTGTGTGTGAGAAATGTTTAACAACTGATTCTTAAGGGAGAAAGGAAAAAAAAAAAAGAAAGAAAAGCTCTGATTTGAAGTCTTGTCATAGTGTAAGCACTCCCATGATGGCTGTTTTAAGCTGCCAAAATGATGTTGCTGAATCTAGAGTTGAGAAGAGGTGCATGGTAGCAGCCATTGTGTAGTGTTTCCACCATGTAGATACAATAGTTGTAAATGACCTCAAAAACACAGATGGTAGTCAAATTTAGTCTAAGAATTAGCAAGTTATGAGCTTTGACTATAATCTTTGTTTGAGATATCATTTATTTAATTGTAAGCTTATATATTTTAATTTTTAATAATGGCGGAGTCTAACAAGTTTGCAGAATTCTTGGAAACTTAACAATCATTTTTTACAAGCCTGTTTGAACCAGCACCAGTGTGAAACACTATAATATGCTTCATTTTGTTTGTCCCTTGTACTTTTGATGAATTTTGGGCTTAGTATTAATTTATGGCTATTATAAATCAAGCTGCTGTGAATATTGGTCATTTGGTGGCTCTAGGTATGCATTCCTGTTGGTTTCATACTCAGGAGTGGAATTTCTGGGACTTTGGTTATACACATTTAATCAGCTTTGGTAGGCAGTGCTGAAGAGTTTTCAAAACTGATGGATCTGTATATATACCTACCAGCAGTGTATAAGTTGCTCAACATCTTCACCATTTTCTACTTTTAGCTACTCTGATGAGTTTGCAGTGGTGTCTTACTATTGTTGGCTTAATTTGCATTTCCCAACCTTTTCATAGGCTTATGAGCCTCTGGGGAATTCTTTTGTTAAGTGCCTGTTGGAGTTGCTTGTCCAGTTAATTTTTTTTATTACTTTGTAGAATTTCCTTATATATAAAATATGACTAATTTGTCATTTATATGTTTGCAAATATCTTCTGCTGCTTTCTGGCATTAGTTGTTCCCTCGATTAATGGTGTCTTTTGATAAACAGAAATTCTTAGGTTTAACGTAGTCCAATTTCTTAATATTTTCCCTAATAGTGCTTTCTATGTTCTGTTTAGGAGATCTTTGCCCACATCCAAGGCAGATTTCTAGTTTTCTTCTGGAAGCTTTATTGTCTTTTCTTTCATGTTCAAATCTCAAAACAACTAATTGGGAATACCCAGTCCACCTCTATTTCCCAAGTTGTGAATTCAGCGCCATCTTTCTTTTGGTTTTCAATTCAGCATTGCTCAAGTGACTGCTATGTCTGGGGCCTGTGGTGAGGTGCACACAGCAGCTATAACGATAAGTAGCTTATGAAACTAGTGGGCCAAACAGACTTGTCCCAGATAATTATGCTATGAGACTCTGCCAATAGACTTGGACTTTGGATGGAATCCTGACAAGTGATTCCACGTTCCTGACATTTACCTGGTGGCAAAGCCCCTGCTCTTGGACTCTCCCTTGCTATTTGTCATTGTCACCACTGACCTTCTGTTGCTCCCAGACATTCATCTGGCTTTTTTTTGGGTTACAATTTTTCAAGTCTCATAAAAATGAGTTACATTAAACGAGGTCTGAATGCGAGTGTGTTCTACTATACATTATGTGTTCTGCGAAGGTTTGTGTCACTAAATTATTTAGTTGCTAAATTTCTTTCCGCTTGGAAAACATTTAATCATCCTCTTTTAAATGATCAAACACCACTTTTAAAAGATCCAATTTCATTGTTTGGTCAGTCTTCTTTTTGTGATGCAGAAAGGCATTCTTAATTCATTTCTGTTACTATTTTAAATTTTTATCCCACCAGAAGATAATAATTCTCTCATATTCTTGATAGTTCTATGATTAAAAATTAATTCATCACCCTCAAAGCCTAATGCCCAAGTTATTATCTTCACATTTTAGGTGAGTTTAATAAAACTTCTGTCTGAATGTATTAAGCATTTAGTTGCTGATAAATGCTAAATATGTATGTCCTCAGACTGAATACACCTGGGTGTGTTTGGTTTTCATTGTGGATTTTATGGGTTTGAAATCATCCATTTAGGATTAATGACAAAAAATCTTTATTGCTTTGGAAATTCTAATAACCATATTAGTGTTCATCACCTAAATAATTTACTCTTTCCCTGGATCTCATTATATTTATTTAAGGTTGGTATCTTTTCTACAGAAGACAAAGTGTACTCTAACAGACTTCTTTGCTGTCATTTCTTACTGTACTTTTACTTTTAGGACTTTTGCCTCATATCTTAAAATAGTGACAAAATATAATGCCCTTCATTCATTTGTGGTCATTCAGTAGTTTCAGTGGCATTGAGAGCATGATGCAAGTATGACTTTATGGAAAGAAGTGTTTTGACTTTATTTTACTCTTTTCTTCCATAGCAATTCCCAAAAGACACAATCAATGAAGAGGTGATAGAGTTTTTGAGTCCTTACTTTGAAATGGCTGACTATAACATCGAAACTGCTAAACGCGTATGTGGAAATGTAGCTGGTCTTTGTTCCTGGACGAAAGCTATGGCTTCCTTCTTTTCTATAAACAAAGAAGTACTGCCTCTGAAGGTAAGCCTGCTAGGCAGACCTGGGTGAAGGTGGCTGGGCGGAGTCTCCAGGTTGACCCGTCTTATCTTTACAGGAGCACACGTGCCTGTGGCTTCTGGTGTTAGGATACTCAGGCCCATGGGGAGAGTGAGCATAGAAAGGCCAAGCATGGGATGTTTCTTTCTTCTTTGTAATCCTGTTCTAATCGGAACCATATGAGCCTCTAAGCAGGGACAGACTCTCTACAAGGATGCTCCCTACAGGTCCATCGTGGGCTGCTCGATATTTTTCTTCCACAATGTTAACTTGAAAAAAACAAAAACAAACAAACAAAAAACGCTGCAAACTGTAGCATAGAATCCTCTGCTGATATTTCAGATCTTTATCCAGAGAATCCTATGAGTGAGGTAGGGTCAAGACAGAACATGCTGAAAGCTGGTCTTAGCTTGGCTTAAGACATGATGTATTCCTCCCTTTTCCATTTTTGTTTTGTCTCTCAGGAAAGAAACTGAATATCTGAATATTTGTTATTTAATGTGACTTTTTAGACATGCTTTTTATTTCCTTTGTGTAATTGAATCCTTAAGCTTCGTTTTTGCATATTCCTCTACCATTAAAAGGTCAGTCTTCAGCAAATGGAGAGGCAATGGAGAGTGTGTTTTTTGAAAATGAAATGCTGATGTCTCAAAATCATATCTCATGGCTTGGTTGATTATTTTGCTTTTGTATGAGTCTCATCTCTCTTAATCATCAACTACATTCTACTTACACTTGTTAACTACCCAAGAAACTTAACAATCATCATACAAGTAATCAAGAGTATCAGGAAGACAGGCATAGAGTTGCAAGTTCTATTTCGTTTCTACTTGTTGTGATACCAGGACCGTATATTCAGCAATTGAGGCTCTTGAGGTCCCAGGACAACCTAAAGGGACAAAGAGTCATTTGAGTCCGAGAATTTCAGAGCAAATAATTGATGTCATGCTGTCTGGCACCATGGATATTGTGACTATTGAAGACTTCAGCATAGCTCAAAAATGTACAATCTGATATTGACTGAATTAGAACCATTATATCAAGTGAAAAGTACAGGTCATTCTTTGCATACTTTTCCAGTGGGTAACCATGCATAGTGTCTTTTTTTTTTTTTTTTTTTTTTGAGACGGAGTCTTTCTCTGTCACCCAGGCTGGAGTGCAGTGGCTTGATCTCAGCTCACCGCAAGCTCTGCGTCCCAGGTTCACGCCATTCTCCTGCCTCAGCCTCCCGAGTAGCTGGGACTACAGGCGCCCACCACCATGCCTGGCTAATTTTTTGTATTTTTAGTAGAGATGGGGTTTCACCATGTTAGCCAGGATGGTCTTGATCTCCTGACCTCGTGATCCGCCCACCTCGGCCTCCCAAAGTGCTGTGATTACAGGCGTGAGCCACTGTGCCCGGCCACATAGTGTCTTAAAGAGAACTACAGTTAAGTTCATGATGCATAGTTTTTTTCTGTTATTGTTGTCATTTTAAGTACATAGCTGAAATTGTTAAACATGGACATTCTGAACAAGGCTTGCATAAGAACAATGAGATCTCTTCCCCTGTGTTCAATGCCATCCACATTTCAGCTTTCAGCTTGTCTCAAGACAATCTGGGTCCTGCAGTAGGAAGTGAAGGGAACACTATCAGTAGTGGGAACCTTTTTATTTACTCCTACAACCTGTGCTTTTCTTTCTGAGAAGTCTGTTCTCTTATATTCTTACAAGTATCTAGCATCTTGGACCACTCAGCTTGTCAGGTTCCTCTTACGTCAGTCCGAAAAATACATGCTGTTACACAGACCCACATTCACTGTGTAGGGAGGAGTAGAAGAGGCAGTGAGTGCATATTGTCACCAGGTGGTTCTGTTGAATATATTAAGAAATTCAGACCTAAGACTTTAACTTCCCTTCTTCCTGGAGGGGCTTCACTTGCAAACCCCTGCTTCTTACGTGAGGAGAGGTCAAGGGCATTCCCTAAATTCCAGGTGGAATCTCTTAGACACTAATTAGTAATGGACACACTGAGGAGCTGTTATCTTTCATCTTGCAATCCTTGTAGTTGGGCTAAGTGACTTCTAGTAGTGAATAAATTCAAACAAGTATGAATTAACGGCAATAGCAATTTAGATTCTATTCAAGTTCCTTATAATGAGATTCTCCTTGAAAACTTTATGGAAATCAGTATCAGTACATATAAAGAGAATGTTATAAAAAAGCAGAACTTAAATATTGAACATAGATAATAACAGTAACAACATCTACTATTTATTGAACTCATGTTATGTGCCGGGGACTAGACTTGGGATTTTACATATGTTATCTTATTTAATCCTCATAAAAAGTCCTAGGAGTTAGTTTTTCAATATTTTAATGAAGAAACTGAAGCTCACAGGGTTTAAGCAGCCTGCACAGAGTTCTACAAGTCCTAAGTTGAGCAATTAATTGGGTTTGAAGGATTTTGATTAGCAATTGTTGACAGCTTCATTTAATATAAATTTTATTTATTTATTTATTGGTGAGTAAAGTACTAGAAAACGTTCAAAATCTTTGGGTTTGCAAAGTTTGTCATTAGCAGGTGACTTTAAGTTGTTAAGTTGCTTGACACGGTGACCTTACTTTTTCCTTCCATGTTTTGAGCCATGGGAACAGTTGCAGCTTACAGCAGAGCTGAGGAAAAAATGTTCCACCAGTCAGGTTCTTTTTAAATTGTAACTTACAAGCGATGCTTTTGCCCATCACTGGATCTAGTCAATTATGGAACTCTTGAGTTTTTCCCTAAAGATTTATTCTGCCAAAATTTGGAAGGCTGAAGTTTTGAGATAGGAAAATAATTTATTTCAAAAGTGTTTTAAAAATAATCTTTTCTCAAATACTTCAGAAAGAATATGCCTTCTAGTCATCCCATGAAAGTCAATATTAACATTTTGTAAATTTAAAAGGGAAAAATTTGGTTTCAAAAATGATTTTAAAGGATCTAAATTTCTTAGGCATGAACTACTTTTTTACATCTCATCTTTTGCTAATATTGCTTTTGGTTAAGTCTTTTGATTCTATCTTAATAGCTTCTTTAAAATAAACATTTTTAATTAGTCACAGCTCAAGGTATCAAATATGCTTTCCAGAAGGCAAGAAATATATGAAAGTGACAGGAACAATGTCAAGACCACCACGATACACAAAACCTAGATATTTATATTCAGTAAATAATCATTTTACATCCTTTATTACTCCTCAACAGTGATGAGTCCTGCTAGGCAGATAGTTCTAAATATTGTTTTTTTCTACAACTCTCAATATTAGCATGTTTTATAATTTACCTATATACATTTAATATTACAGTGTTCTGATCTAGGTAGACTATGGCCTGTGGGCTAAATCTAGCCCACTACCTATATTTGGATGGCTTGTCAAATAAGAGTAGGTTTTACATGTTTAAATAGTTTTAAAATAAGTACATGAACAATAATTTTGATTTTGCCTCTTGGCCCAAAATATTTACTATCTGGCACTTTAAAGAAAATATTTGCTGACCTCCTTTCTAATGAAGTGTAACTTTCTGCTTATACACATTTATGTCAAGTTCACATTAAGATTTGTTCAGGACTTAATGTGATTTGAAAGGATTCTGGAGCGGGAACAAAGCAAAGGTATAAACATGTGGTGTAGCTGAGTTCTCAGACCCTGAAATGTGGGATGTTTTGAGGTTGGCTGCCCATCTCTTCACTCTGTGTGTGTCCTGTGCAGGCCAACTTGGTGGTGCAAGAGAATCGCCATCTCCTGGCCATGCAGGATCTGCAGAAAGCCCAGGCCGAGTTGGATGACAAGCAGGCGGAACTTGACATGGTGCAGGCTGAGTATGAACAGGCCATGACTGAAAAGCAGGTAACTGCCCTTTGTCATGGCAGGGACTGTCACACATCTACATGGCTTCTCTCTCCAAGAGTTTGGGTTCTTGTGGGGTTTCACTGAATCTATACATAATACATACATAGCACATAATGGACACCAAGGGTCTTTGGTGAGACAACAGGATGGTCAGTCAAGATGGCTGTCAGTGCTGGAACATAGCCATTCTGAGTTTCTTTGTTAGTGGTGATGGTAGTGATGACAGCATCTGGTATACTAGCATTTTTGTTATGTTTTTCAAATCATGTCCTCCCATTTTTATCTCATTTAATCTTTGAAGTAACTTGCAAGGTAGGCAGGGTTTATTTATTTATTTATTTATTTAGACAAGGTATTGCTCTGTCGTCCAGGCTGGAGTGCAATGGCATGATCATGGCTCACTGCAGCCTTGAATTCCTGGGGTTAAGTGATCATTCCACCTCAGCCTCCCAAGTAGCTGGGACTACAGACATGCACCACCATGCATGGCTAATTTTTTGTAGAGACAAGTTTTCACCATATTGCCCAGGCTGGTCTCGAACTCCTGAGCTCAAGTGATACACCTGCCTCGGCCTCCCAAAGGTTGGGATTACAGGTGTGAGCCAAGGCACCGTAGTGCCTTACCTATCTTTGTTCTCATTTTAGAGCATTCCAGTCAAATGCCTAAAGAGATCACAGAGGAAAAGTACCTGAGTTTCTAAGTAACCAGGATCTTGTCACTTTTTTTTTTTTTACTTTAAATACATACTGATTTTTTTTTTTTTTACAAAGTGGTCTCCCTAGAGTATATAAGCTTTTGGCTTAATAAAATCTGTATCTGCCTCTGATAAATCCAATATTTGGTAAATAATAGCTAGATTCACTCTGTTTTAACTTGATAATTTTATGAAATTCACCTGTACCCCTTCTCAGCCTTTACTTGGCCGAATTGAAATTCCTGCCTTGTTAGTTTTGTAGGGGTCCCAATAAAAGAGTTTAGATAAACATTTCAGTTTCAATATCTGCAGAATGTATGATATAATGTCTTAAAGATAAGTCTTCCACAAGCAAAGTAAATGCTTTTGGAAGCTTTAAAGAAGTAGCACTTTTGAAAAATGTCTGTTCATGTCCTTTGCCCACTTTTTAATGAGTTTTTTTTAAATTGTGAATTTCTTTAAGTTCCTTATAGATCCTGGACATTAAGATTTTTTCAGGTGCATATTTTGCAATAATTTTCTCCCATTCTAGAGGTTGTCTCTTCGCTCTGTGGATAGTTTCTTTTACTGTGCAGATGCTTTTTATTTTAATTAGATCCCATTTGTCAGTTTTTGCTTTCTTTACAACAGACACTTTTCAAAAAAAGACATACATGCGGCCAACAATCATATGAAAACAAGCTCAGTATCACTGATCACTAGAGAAATGCACATCAAAACCACAATCAGTTACCATCTCACACCAGTCAGAATGGCTATTATTAAAAAGTCAAAAAACAACAGATGCTGGTGAGATTGCGGAGAAAAAGAACGCTTATACACTGCTGGTCAGAGTGTAAGTTAGTTCAACCATTCTGGTAGATAGTGTGGCAATTCCTCAAAGACGTAAAAACAGAAATACCATTGACCCAGCAATCCCATTACTCGATATATACCCAAAGCAATATAAATCGTTCTGTTATAAAGCCACCTGTGTGAATATGTTCATTGCTGCCCTGTTCACAATACCAAAGACATGGAATCAACTTAAATGTTCAACAGTGGTAGACTGGATAAAGAAAACGTGGTACATGTACACCATGGAATACTACGCAGCTATAAAAAAGAATGAGATTGTGTCCTTTCAGGAACCTAGATGGAACTGGAGGCCATTATCCTTAGCAAACTAACACAGGAACTGAAAAACCAAATGCCACATGTTTTCACTTATAAGTGGGAGCTAAATGATGAGAACACATGGACACATAGATGGAAACAACACACACTGGGGCCTATTGGAGGGTGGAGGATGGGAAGAGGGAGAGGATCAGGAAAAACAACTAACAGGTACTAGGCTTAATACCTGGGTGATGAAAAAATCTTCACAACAAACCCCCATGACACAAGTTTACTTATATAACAAACCTGTACACATACCCCTGAACTGAAAATGAAAATGAAATTATAAAAAAGAAGTAGCACTTATGTGGGTTTATATACTTATGCCTCATAAAATTCACTTATGTATGGAAAACATTATGGCAGTCTGAAAGAATCTACTTTGGAAGGAGTGTTAATTTCTACCATTTCGGATGCTCATTTGTATCAGGAAGCTCTACTGAACACAGTGAAAATACTTTACCTTCTCATTTTATAATGTGTACATTTTAACATTTTTACCTTAACTCATTCAGCAAGCTTTATTGTTTTTGAGCATCTGCTATTTGTTAGGTAAATAATCATGGGACCACAGAAGAACTGTAACATCATGGCTCTAACTCTAAAACTTGAATTTCAACAAATGTCAAATTCCGTATTAAAAAAAAAATCTGGGCAGACCTACAACCAACTTCTGAACTTGATCTTCAGTCATTTTTGTTGCTCTTCTCCCTCCATAGGACTCCATGAAAGTCCAGGGGTTTGTGGGCCTCCCAGAAAGCAGAAGGGTTCCAATCTGCAGTTCACCATGGCCCAGGCCTGCATGGCCCATTGAAGGAGAGTGTGTCCTGGCTGTGCCCCATGCAGAATCCAGTGCCTTTGCCTAGGGTTCAGCTTGCCTAGGCCTGCTGGAGAGCCAGTCACCTCTCTGGGACCTATGAGAGAGTGGGCCTGAGGAGGGGGGTACTACTCAGGGAACCCAGTAAGTCCCGTGTGCTCCCCTCAACAGGCTGGGGGGAACTCACGGAACTTACGGCTTTCTTTCTCTTGCATTGTCAACATTTACTCCTTTCTCTTCTCCCAAATTGTAATCCCCCAAAGAAGCCTGGGCTTCCAGAAAACAAAAGCCAGAAAGGGAGAGGACTGGTCATTTTCTGATTTGGCTGATGGAATTGGGATTGCAGAATTTAGAGAAAGCAAATCAATATTAAAAGTATGTTACAAATAAAAAGTTTTTTTTTTCTAATAAACAATGTAGGATTGTCCTTCCCAGCTGGCACCTTCCCTCTTGAGGGAAACAAACAGATGTGAGTAGCCGTAGTTGGGGGATGTTTCTCTCCGACGGACTGTTAGTTTTTTTGCCTTAACTCCAGAGGAAGAAAATAGATTAGGACGAAGTGGAATAAATATCTTGCTTTTGAAAAACACTGTAATGTGTTATTATTACAAAAGCAATTCATGTCTCTATACAAAATACAGGTAACCCTGGAGATGAACATTAATCATATCCTGTTATTATTCATATCATAATATATGCCTTTCAGATGCATTTTGAACTCAACATAACTGATAATTTAGGAATGCCATTTTATAAATCGAATTTTTAACAATATATTGTGATCTGCTTTCTTGGTCATAAAAATTTTTATAGGATTTTTTTATGGCTTCTGAGTATTCTTATTCATGGATACACTATAATTTATTTAAATAATCCTCTATTGTTAGACATTTAGCATGTGTATATATATTTGAACACCCAGTGACTTGTCAGGTAGCTAAACCTTTGTACATACCCATTTTATTTCATAAGTTTAGATTTTTACAAGTAGAATAAGCAATTGTTGCTTAAACACTAAGAAACAGAGCCATTTGTTTTTTGCTTTTTGTGTTTTTTTGAGCGGATTTGAGCGGCACGATCTTGGCTCACTGCAATCTCCACCTCCCGGGTTTAAGTGATTCTCCTGCCTTAGCCTCCCAAGTAGCTGGGATTACAGGCACCTGCCACCACGCCCGGCTAATTTTTGTATTTTTAGTAGAGATGGGGTTTCACCATGTTGGTCAGGCTGGTCTTGAACTCCTGACCTCAAGTGATCCGCCCGCCTCGCAGCCTCCCAAAGTACTGAGATTACAGGTGTGAGCCACTAGAACCATTTGTTTTTAAGAACTAAGCACTGGTCAGGTGTGGTGGCTCATATCTGTAATCCCAGCACTTTGGGAGGCTTAGGTGGGCGGATCACCTGAGGTTGGGAGCTTGAGACCAGCCTGACCAACATGGAGAAACCCCATCTCTACTAAAAATACAAAATTAGCAGGGTGTGGTGGCGTATGCTTGTAATCCCAGCTACTTGGGAGGCTGAGGCAGGAGAATCACTTGAACCCGGGAGGCAGAGGTTGCAGTGAGCTAAGGTCATGCCATTGCACTGCAGCCTGGGTAACAAGAGCGAAACTCTATCCAGCCAAGTTCCATGGGCAGGGGATAAGAGAGAGGACAGGGCAAAGGAAGAGGACTGGGCTGACAGACACATGGAAATAGAATCGCATGCTTCTCGTGAAGTAATGGCTCACATGTCTCAGGAAGGCAGATAATATGGCGTGTTCTACAATTATATTTTTGAGCCAGTGGCTATGTTTATTTCAGTAAAAGCTTTCTTGTGATTATGACCTTTGTTAGACCTTGCTTGAAGATGCAGAGCGATGCAGACACAAGATGCAGACAGCTTCCACGCTCATCAGTGGCTTGGCAGGTGAAAAAGAAAGATGGACAGAGCAAAGCCAAGAGTTTGCTGCACAAACTAAAAGACTTGTAGGTATGTAAATTTCTTTATTAATGAGATTGTGTGTTGACTGTGATAGGGAATTCGAAAGCTTATACTTTAATCAAATTCCTTTGTGTGTCCAACATGGTGCATGTATACATACGTAACAAACCCGCACATTGTGCGCGTGTACCCTAAAACTTAAAGTATAATAATAATAAAATTAAAAAAAAATTCCTGTGTGTGTGTGTGTGTGCCTCCAACCATTTCAGAGAAAGAGACATTGTTCTGGCATCTATGCTGTCCTTATTAGATGTGTTAACTACCTTTATGCCTTTTATTATCAGGTCACTTTAGAATTCTGTGAGTGCATGGGTATATTAATGAAGGTCACATTTAATGAAGGCTCTGTCTTATGAGGTTTGATTCTCTTAAACTTAGAGGTCATCTTTTCACTTCTAATGAGAGTAAAGATAATCCAGTGCTTGACTGCTAGTAGGTATCACTTGGTAGGCCACTTGGACCTTATTGACTAATAAACCAGACTACTGCTTATTCACCAGCACAGCCACTTGTGCTTCCAGTTTGATTTGTGGAATTTAGTTTAAAAGAATTATTGTCTTTTTAATTTTTTTCATTTTTAATATGCTGTACAATCACAAGGATGAATGTAAAGTATTTCAATGGTGTTTGTTTTCTATTTTAGGGGATGTACTGTTGGCTACAGCTTTTCTATCTTATTCTGGTCCATTTAACCAAGAGTTTCGTGATCTTCTGTTAAATGACTGGCGGAAGGAAATGAAAGCCCGGAAAATTCCATTTGGAAAGAACCTAAATCTCAGTGAGATGTTGATTGATGCTCCTACTATTAGTGAATGGAACCTCCAAGGTCTGCCAAATGATGACTTGTCCATTCAAAATGGAATTATTGTCACGAAGGCATCTCGTTACCCTTTGTTAATTGATCCACAGACTCAAGGCAAGATCTGGATTAAAAATAAAGAAAGCCGAAATGAACTCCAGGTAATTTGTGTTTTAGTATGTTTATGCTACCGGTTAAGTTTTATTGCCTCACATAAACAAAAATCCAAGAGTAAAGAAATATTTGAAAACACTAGAGTTGTTTTTGTAATCCTAGGTAGAGCAGTAGCAGATGCAAGCTTAAATCTAATATAAAAATATTTTCTGAAACTTTCATTATTTGCATTTGTGTTGATCTCTACCAATGCCATCTTTCAATGGTTTCAGGCTATTCTGTCAGGGTCCAGGGCTCTCTTTGATAAGTACAGAACGGCAGAGCTGTATCACACAAAGTGTGCAGCACTTTGCATGAATACTTCCTAATTATTACATTATTATTTGTCACAAAAGTGGTACTGGTGAAGAAAAAACATTGTTCCCACACGGAGCCTTTACATGCTTCCCAATAAAACAAAATGATAGTTTGTTAAACAACAATGGAAACAGTTAAACTTCTTTACAATTTCACCAAGTGTGGGTTTCAAAGCCAAGGATCTCTAAAAATCTATATGAAAGTTGAATGCCCCTTATCCTAAATACTTGGGATCCGAAGTGTTTCAGATTTTAGATTTTGGAATATTTGCATGTACATAATGAGATAACTTGAGGATGGGACCCAAGTCAGAACACGAAATTCATTTATGTTTCATATACACCTTCTTCATATATTTGAAGGTAATTTTATACAATATTTTAAACCATTTTATGCATGAAACAAAGTTTGTGTACATTCAACCATCAGAAAGCATAGGGGTCAGGTGTGGAATTTTCCACTGTGGGCGTCATGTGGGCTCTCAACAAGTTTTGTATTTGGGAACATTTTGGATGCTCAATTTGTATTTGTCTCTTGCAGTAGAATGCTTTAGGTTTCATTTGAAAACAGTTATCCCTGTGCATTGCTTCATGGTAATGTCTGTCAATAGCAACCTTGTGATCCTGTTCCTAGATCACGTCTTTAAATCACAAGTACTTCAGAAACCACCTGGAAGACAGCCTTTCTCTTGGAAGGCCTTTGCTTATTGAAGATGTTGGAGAGGAACTAGATCCAGCACTAGATAATGTTTTGGAAAGAAACTTCATTAAAACTGGGTCTACCTTTAAGGTAGGTTAAACCTATGGATGACAATGTGCAGAACAATTACCATGAGGCCAGGTCAGTGTGACACAGATAGAATTCTCTCAGTAGGCAACAACTTAAATTTGAGTCCTTGGGAAAGGTTTGTTTTTCTCTTCTACACTTCTTGACTTTGGATGAAAATATCCAAGAGCAAGCCTTTTAGGAATATTGACTTCACTTTTGTAATGTGAAAAGGGTCTGACTGCATTTGATGCTGACAGCTTTGAAGCCTCTCCATGCGCCTCTCCCCTTCTGCCCCACCCACATCTGGGCAGGCTGATAAAACCTGGGTGCCCCCTGCTTTGGCACAGGTTGAAAATTCAAACCATGCAATCCCCTGTCCACACCTATGTATGGGAACCCTCACCCCAGCTCTACCCCCTAAACACCACAAAGCCCTAGAGCAGCTGCCCCTCCCTGCTCTCTCAAGCCAGTTTTTGGGACCTGTTTGGGAACCTGCTCTGATCTCTCCCAAAATCTTATCATGTGAGTAATAAACCTTTTTATACTCTTTCGGTGCATGTGTAGCATCATCAGTCTCAACCTGTGAACTGAATTTTGGGTAAGGGATCCATCTCACTCCTGCAATGTGATCACAACAATTTTGGTGTTAAATTCTATATTCAGTCCATTATATATATGTGTGTATATATATGTTTCTTCCTCCCTTCCTTCTTTGCTTCCTTTCTTTCATCCTAGTTGTCTGAAGCTGTGCAGACGCCTCATGACCATTTCTTTTTTAGTATACAAATGATCTCCAATTATGTAATTATTTAAAACAATACTTGATCTGATACAAAAAAGACACAGTAAGGTATATCTCTATTTTATTACTTTTAAATTTCTTTTTATAAAAAAGGTGAAAGTTGGTGACAAGGAAGTAGATGTGTTGGATGGCTTTAGACTCTACATTACCACCAAATTGCCTAACCCAGCCTACACCCCTGAGATAAGTGCCCGTACCTCCATCATTGACTTCACTGTCACCGTGAAAGGTCTAGAAGATCAGTTACTGGGGAGGGTCATTCTCACAGAGAAGCAGGTGAGTGAAGTGTGGCTCCCTCCCATTCTGCATTGCTTTAATGTCATATTTCATTGACAAAAATAAGATAATAACAGTTGTAATAGGACTGAGTTTCTCTCCTTTTATTCCCTGTGTTTTTTCCCATTAATCTCCAAGTGTTTTCTTTTTTTCCTAAAGGAAATTATTAACCAATCATCTACTCATATGTTTCACAAATGTCTCATAAATTACGTATGTCATCATTGCCTTTATACAGACTGATGATGAAACTACGAGGAATCAGTCTCATTTTCAGCATCATTACTCTGTTCTTAAATTACTTGATTGTTCTGAAAAGTGTGTTCTATTATGAATTCAACTCATCTGTTGACTTTTAATTTTCTAGTACACATCTAGGTTTTTCTTTCATTTGATTCATTATTATGCTTTTAGAATATAAAATTAGAACTTTGTACTCATAACAAACACATTGTCAGTTCTCATTTGTGATCTAAGAGAGCCCTGTAGTATGTCCTGATGGGATCTGATGTGAGAAGACAGAAGTTTGTGCCACCTGAGTTTCACTCTGTAACTTTTGAAGGCTACTGACTTAATTATGCTAATGAAACATAACTCCATGTCTGCCTTCTTTACTTCTGTTTTATGGAATAACTTAATGCTCAATGAAAAATGGGCACACATTTGTAAACTTCCTTCTTTCGAGTGAGCATTTTCTTTAGGGAGTATGTGAGGCTTCAGCAAAGAAACGTGGAAGATTTTAATGGGAATGTTATGGTGAAACTGCACGAACTCTTAACATTGCTATTGATTTGCTCCTGGGTTCGATAATAATGAGGAATTTAGTTAACTTTATGGCACCTTCTACGCTGACCTGAAGATTATTTATGTTAATACAGTCAGCAAAGTCTTTGGGGTCTGTCCCTCCCCTTGTCTGTACCTTTTCTGTGTGTTGTACGGTGCTTGCCCATCTGAGCCCTACCACATGTCTATCTCTTTCTCCTCCACTTCCTCCCCTTCTCTCTCCCTTCCCTTTTCCTGAACATTATTGTTAATTTATAGCACATGAATCACAGAGTCATAAAGTTGGAAGCTGCATTAGGAGCATTTAATCCAGCTTCATAAATTCGCATGGTTGAGTGATCTCAGAATGGCAGATACTGATTCTGGTTCCTGCCACTGGGTTGCTGTTGTGGTAATGACCGCCTTCAAAATATGTACTTGCTTAGTTTTTGAGTCCCGAGTTAAATCTCAATAGAGGTGGTGAAGGAAATTTAGCATTGTCATGTAATTACTTCAGGCGGGACTGGGATTCTTGAGCAATAGCGTGTGACCTGGAGCAAGTGGAAGTTCCTGAGGGTCTTTTGGGCCACCTCTGTCACTGGTATTTGAGACTCTCCTTCCACCTGTAGCCTTGGCTTCATGGAGATAAGGGGCCCTGACGGCAGTTTGAATAATATTCTTGTCCTTGGTTTTCTTATATTCAACTGAATGAATACAGTCTCCTTGGAACAAATAATTTGATCTGACAGACTTGGATTGCAGCAAAACACAACAACAGCAACAGCAACAACAAAAACAAAAATAAGCCCATCACTGGGCCTTAATTCCTGTAGCAGAGGTTTAAGATGAAATAAGGAGCTTGTTAAGCTCATTTGAAAACACTTGGAGCAGCCCTGAAAAGCCAGTATGGATGCAGGACCAGGCTTTTTCTTACTTCTTAGGAAAATTGAGTGTCTTGAGAAAATTACTCCTTTAATATTATCTCATTATCAGAATCTGTTCTGGGGTCACAGTAAATAATTCTTACAAAATGATCAGCCAGAATAATGTGACACTCATTTTTTTTCTTTCATAATAACAGACACTCGTTTTCTTTTATAATGTGAACAGCATTATAACGCCTAACCTTTATTTGTTTTGTTCCCAAAATGAGGTCTTGTGATAGAAGAAGTGAGCTGCTGGGCTTAATTTTGATGGATTTTCAGCAGTATGCTTGTTCTAAGGGGCTTTTACTTTTGCAGCTTCTTCACTTCCCAGCATATTCCTGAATCTGCTAACACTGCTGGACCTTCTCAGTCTGGGTGGTACAAATGGGTCTGAGTTGATCTCTGCTGCTTTTGGGTCATTTCCTACAGTCTAGTTACTCAATTGAAAAGAGTCTTATGTGTGCCTTATGAACACAGATATATCAGTTCTGGCCAGGGCAATCAAGCAGGAGAAAGAAATAAAGGGTATTCAATTAGGAAAAGAGGAAGTCAAATTGTCCTTGTTTGCAGATGACATGATTGTATATCTAGAAAACCGCATCGTCTCAGCCCAAAATCTCCTTAAGCTGATAAGCAACTTCAGCAAAGTCTCAGGATACAAAAGCAATATGCAAAAAGCACAAGCATTCTTATACACCAATAACAGGCAAACAGAGAGCCAAATCATGAGTGAACTCCCATTCACAATTGCTTCAAAGAGAATAGAATACCTGGGAATCCAACTTACAAGGGATATGAAGGACCTCTTCAAGGAGAACTACAAACCACTGCTCAACGAAATAAAAGAGGATACAAACAGATGGAAGAACATTCCATGCTCATGGATAGGAAGAATCAATATCGTGAAAATGGCCATACTGCCCAAGGTAATTTATAGATTCAATGCCATCCCCATCAAGCTACCAATGACTTTCTTCACAGAATTGGAAAAAACTACTTTAAAGTTCATATGGAACCAAAAAAGAGCCCACATTGCCAAGACAATCCTAAGCCAAAAGAACAAAGCTGGAGGCATCACGCTACCTGACTTCAAACATACTACAAGTTTACAGGAACCAAAACAGCATGGTACTGGTACCAAAACAGAGATACAGACCAATGGAACAGAACAGAACCCTCAGAAATAATACCACACATCTACAACTATCTGATCTTTGACAAACCTGAGAAAAACAAGCAATGGGGAAAGGATTCCCTATTTAACAAATGGTGCTGGGAAAACTGGCTAGCCATCTGTAGAAAGCCGAAACTGGATCCCTTCCTTACACCTTATACAAAAATTAATTCAAGATGGATTAAAGACTTAAATGTTAGACCTAAAACTATAAAAACCCTAGAAGAAAACCTAGGCCATACCATTCAGGACATAGGCATGGGCAAGGACTTCATGACTAAAACACCAAAAGCAATGGCAACAAAAGCCAAAATTGACAAAATTGACAAAACTAAAGAGCTTCTGCACAGCAAAAGAAACTACCATCAGAGTGAACAGGCAACCTACAGAATGGGAGAAAACTTTTGCAATCTACTCATCTGACAAAGGGCTAATATCCAGAATCTACAAAGAACTCAAACAAATTTACAAGAAAAAAACAACCCCATCAACAAGTGGGTGAAGGATATGAACAGACACTTCTCAAAAGAAGACATTTATGCAGCCAACAGACACATGAAAAAATGCTCATCATCACTGACCATCAGAGAAATGCAAATCAAAACCACAATGAGATACCATCTCACACCAGTTAGAATGGCGATCATTAAAAAGTCAGGAAACAACATGCTGGAGAGGATGTGGAGAAATAGGAATACTTTTACACTGTTGGTGGGACTGTAAACTAGTTCAACCATTGTGGAAGACAGTGTGGCGATTCCTCAGGGATCTAGAACTAGAAATACCATTTGACCCAGCCATCCCATTACTGGGTATATACCCAAAGGATTATAAATCATGCTGCTATAAAGACACATGCACACATATGTTTATTGCAGCACTATTTACAATAGCAAAGACTTGGAACCAACCCAAATGTCCATCAATGATAGACTGGATTAAGAAAACATGGCACATATACACCATGGAATACTATGCAGCCATAAAAAAGGATGAGTTCATGTCCTTTGTGGGGACATGGATGAAGCTGGAAACCATCATTCTCAGCGAACTATCACAAGGACAAAAAACCAAACACCGCATGTTCTAACTCGTAGGTGGGAATTGAACAATGAGAACACTTGGACACAGGAAGGGGAACTTCACACACCGGGGCCTGTTGTGGGGTGGGGGGAGAGGGGAGGGATAGCATTAGGAGATATACCTAATGTAAATAATGAGTTAATGGGTGCAGCACACCAACATGGCACATGTATACATATGTAACAAACCTGCACGTTGTACACATGTACCCTAGAACTTAAAGTATAATAAAAATATATATTAAAAAAAACAAGGATAGTACATAGTTTTAAACTTTCTCAAGTTGTTTCTGCTAGAAATTTATTCAAAGGACAATTATTGATATTTTATAGAAAAAAAAATGAGCTAAGGGTAAAAGAAAATGGATCAAGCCTGTTTGCTTAACAGAGTCATGAGCGTATTGCCTGCCAATCTTTTTTCTCACTTGGGAGAAACTCAACCTGAATCAAATATTTGCTGTTAATACTAATTGCCTCCCATATTTCATATCCTACCTGTTGTAAATCTTAAGTTTAAAATAAGAGGGTTTAAGAGTCAATACCCCATAAATATAGTGATACATATTAGTTATTCACCCAAGATATGATACTTCATAGGCCTGTGGAAATTCTGACTCCTCTTACTAACAGGCCAGGTGCCCAGGGATCTGTAGTGCACAGTTGCAAACCGTGTGTTGGCCTGTCCTCCCTCTTTCATGCATTCAGATATCACCCTTAGGTATAATAAACTCAGGGCCTTCTGTAATTCCACAAATTTAGTAACCTAACAAATAGATTTGAGTTCACCTGTTAATAGAAGCAGCAACCTGAAGCTTCTGGATTCTAGGTGAACATGATTAGAGACTGAGCACAGGTCTCCTCCCAGGAAGCTGTCTCAACCCATCCTCTCTCTCCACAGCATTGTCCTAGTAAGAGCTTCTCCAAACTGCAAACATCATTACACACAGAAAGAATTGCTCTCAGTGGCTTTTTAACAGAGAAGTTTGACTCATTTCCTTAGTAAAAGTGTTCTAAGAATAAAAAGAAATAAGGTATTTTAAACTTTAAGTTTTTTCAGTAATATTGATGTTATATGAAAACTATTTTTATGTTGTCTTATAAGTCAAGGAAGTAATTATGTTAGTTGTATTAAGATTCAATCTTTTTTAAAGTAATGGAAAATAAGTAAAAAATAAGTGAAATCATAAAAAATAAAGTCCAAATTACTCCTTTGACCTCAGTGACAATGCAGTGTCTTTGACTATAATCTCACTTCTTGAGTGATTATAAATATAAAATATCAATTTGAAATTTTATTGATTTAAGGAGAGCTGTTGATGCTAGGAAGATTACACACAGGAAGGAATAGGATATCCCAAACAGAATAGGAAGTTGATGTTGGAAACCATCTGAGGAATGTGGGGCTGAAACAAAGGCTGAATCTCTTCAGTGGGGATGAGTCATGACTTCATAGGTTTGTTGATTCTTCTTGTGAAAGGAGGCTCTGAGCAGTAATTGATCATGCAAGGGAAAGACAAATCTTTGACTCCAAAAATTCATCAGCTGTTCTGTGTCCTAGGGATACAGAGGCAATGAGGGACCTTATTATCACACATAATCGGGTCTCATGAATGCTCAGTTGTGTGCTAGACCTTCAGGTTTGTTTGCTTCAGAAACACGTGGAAACCTTAGAGTGTATGAATGCAAGGAAGCATGAATTTTAACAGAGTTATATTTTCTGTGTGCTTCAAAACAGTCATTTTAAATGCATGTGCTGTTCAAATTCACATCAAGCCTATATCCAATTGTTTATCTGATGCACCTGTGAGTAGATTTGGACATTCTGCTGTTATTACCAGAAGGTGATGTATCTAGACCATTTTGAACATGCAGGAAACCAGTAAGCCTACAACAACCTTCCTTTATAGAAACCAAATCTCTTAGACTCACTCTCACTTTGATCATAGAGAATAAAATAGAAACTTAAAAAAAATCTATGTTCCATTGGGAGAAAAATGCCAATGTTGATCAATAGCTCCTGCTGGTCACACAATATAAGGCCTCAGGGATCATCATTGTTCAGAATTCTGGATGAACAAACAGGTGTGTGATTTCCTTTTGAGGTGCAAGTACCTGAACTTGGTGAAACTGACATGGGAAGTAATTTAAGAAGGACATTAAACAGACATCGTTATCACCAGCTCACTGGTGGTGGGGGGAAAAGAAATCTCTTTCTGAGTTCTCTTGTTTGATCTTTCTATTTTGATTACTAGTGTAAAGTACAAAAGAGAAATAATATTTGGTAATGGAGGCTGTGTGATACCTTTAAGATTGAGAACTCTGGCTGCCATTTGTCTTTTACTGATTTCAAAACTTTGGTTATAAATGCAGTTTAAGTACACAAATAAGTTTAGTTTTCATTTGCTTCTTTGTTAAGCTACTTACAGTAAAAAATCATTTAATTAACAAATGCTATGTTCACGAAATTTTACCAAACCACCGTGTACGTGTAAATTTTTATTTTATTTTTAATTGACATATAGTAACTGTACATGTTTATGGGGTACATAGTGATATTTCCATAATATAAGGTATAGTGATCAGATTGGGGTAATTAGCATATCCATCATCTCAAACATTGATCATTTCTGTATGTTGGGAACATTCAATATTTTCCTTCGAACTATTTGAAATTATATAATATATTATAATCATTAAGTACAGTCATCCTATAATGCTATAAAACACTATAACTTATTTGTCCTATCTAGCTGTAATTTTGTATCTTAACAAATCTCTCCCTCTCTCACCCTTTCCCCCACCCTTCCCAGCCTCTAGTATCCTCTGTTCTACTTTTCACTTCTATGAGATCAACATTTTTTTTTTAGCTTACATATGTGAGTGAGAATATGTAGTGTTTTACTTTCTGTTCCTAGCTTATTTCACTTAGCATAATGACCTCCAGTTCCATCCATGGTGCTGTGAATGACAGGATTTTATTCTTTTTTATTGCTGAATAGTATCCCATTGTGTATGTATACCACATTTTCTTCATCCATTCATCTGTTGTTGGGCACCTAGGTTGATTCCATATCTTGTCAATTGTGCATAGTGCTGCAGTAAACATGGGGATGCAGACATGTCTTCGATACACTGATTTCCTTTCCTTTGAATAAATGCCCAGTAGTGGGATTGATGGATCATGTGGTAGTTCTATTTGTTTCAATGTGTGTATCCATGTGTGTACTTTTTTGAGGAACTTCCATACTATTCTCCATAGTGGTTGTACTAGTTTACATTCCCACACACAGCGTTTAACAGTTCCCTTTTCTCTGCATCTTCATCAGCATTTGTTATTTTTTGACTTTTTGATAATCGCCAACCCAGCTGGGGTGAGATGATATGTCATTTTGGTTTTGATTTGCATTTCCCTGACCATGAATGATGTTGAGAATTTTTTCATATATTTCTTGGCCATTTTTATGTCTTTTGAGACATGTCTGTTCAGATAATTTGCCCATTTTTTAATTGATTTTTTTTTCTGTTGAGATGTTTGAGTTCCTTGTATGTTCTGGATATTAATCCCCTCTTAGATAAATAGTTTGTAACTGCTTCCATTTCATAAGTTATCTTTTCACTCTGTTGATTGTTTCCTTTGCTGTGCAGAAGCTTTTTGGTATAACCCCATTTGTTTATGTTGGCTTTTGTTGCCTGTGCTTTTGAGGTGTTATTCATAGAATCTTTTCCCAGACCAGTGTCCTGAAGCATTTCCTTTATGTTTTCTTCTAGTAGTTTTATAGTTTCAGGTCTTACTTTTAGATCTTTGATCTATTTCTTACTTTTAAAATTCCCTTTGGAATATATCACAGTTTATATAAGAATTTTACATTGTAGCCTTAGAATTTATATAGAACACTTAGCACAAATCTTTACTTTTATCTATCATCTATCTCTCTATCTACCTACCTATCTATCAATATATCTGTCTGCCTGCTAAGAGATAATCCCTTTGGTGGGAAAGAGACTTATGGATAAAATTATTTTGATTAATTTTGCCTCATCATATTAATCTGAAAAAGTCTTACCTTCTTCTTATGAATTGGTGGAATGAAAGTAATTGTTTAATACAAATGTTTAAATCAGCCATATAAATGAAAATATGCCTATAACCATATCCCTAAGTAGGTTTTCAATCTTTTAACCTTGAACAAAAACCAAGCAACAATTGTTCTATTTTTTTTTCTCAAACTTTCTTTTGCCAGTAACTTTCTAGAGCCCAAGTATTTGGCCACTTGTTTCTATTTAATATACAGATTGCTTTTGGGATTCCAAATAGTATTTTCAATTATACTGTTTACTTAGTATATTTTATTTTCATCCGTTTCAAACTTTGGGGAAATGTACTTAGCTTTATTTTAATCCTTTGGGAATATAGGCAATTACTTTAATCGACAAATTTGTTAACAATGATATTAAATTGACTACAGCCATCTCAATAATGTTCAGTCTTTTTAGTTACTATTTTTGCTTTATCAAGAATTGAATGGTTTGCCACTCATTGTATACATCGTTACTATGTTTATTTTATTAATATTTGTTTCATAAGCAACATGGAGGCATGATTTTAACCCCAATTCATAGTTCTCAAGTAGAAATAAGATTAGAAAAGTAGATTGTGACAGGTTTTACCAACTATATTGAGAATTTTTGGACCTTTCAAAATAGGTAACGGAGATCTCCTGAGTGACTGTGAGTGGAAAAGGGTCAGCAGGAAGACCAGTTTTGTTAGAGTAGTCCATGAATGACAAGTAAATTCTCAAGTAGGGCAGTGGTTATGTGATTGAAAAAATGGGCAGAAAGGTAAAAGTTTTTGTGCAGCAAGAATTGAGAAGACCTGGTTCTGCTTTTGAGTTTGATAGTCCATGCTCTCATTCCCAGTTGAAACAAAAGTATTTGTCCTTATCATTCTAAGTTCTCCTTTCTTATCCCTTTTCAGCTACTTTATTATGCACTTTTATGATAATATGTGAAATTCAAAATATCATTTATCATTTACTTTGTGCCACATTTCAACTTGATTTTTCGAACTACTTATTTTTACAATAAGCATTATCATGCTTCTGAAAATTTGGCCAGAAATGAATCAAGGGAGAAGATGGAAGGGAAGAGACATTTTGAGCAGTTATCATAATCCAGCCACTACTTTAGCTGCATTACTGGTGATATCTTCACCATAATCCTATGAGCAGTTTTTACATACATTTTGTGGATGAAAATACTGAGGCTTGCAGAGTTTTAAAACATGGCAAATGTCAAGTGGCTGAAGGGTTTTGAGAGCTGTAATTCAAACATATGTCTTCCTGATGTCAAAACCATCACTCTTTCTACTGCTTTACTTTTCTTCCCTTACCTGTCTTCAGGTGAAGACCTTTAAATGCTCACCCTCTGGAACTCAGAAATGATAGTGATAGTGTGTGAAATTTATAAATATGGCAATAAAAATTGTTTGAATTTTCATTATCACTTTTATTTCCTAGTACAACCATAATGTGAGGGCTTTTATTATAACTGCTTATGGAAATTAATTTTATAGCAGCCATTAAATGTCACTTGTTTGTACTAATTTCTACATTTTCCAAAATTTGAAATTCTCATCTAGTGAATCAATGAATTGAAATAACCACTAAGGGAGCTTTCATCTGTAACCAGATAACAGATGGAAACAAAGATGATAAGAGCAAGTTTTGCTTGAGTTGCTACATCTTAAAGAATTAAGAATTGACACAAAACCTGAACTTTTGTTTTGCTTAAAGAGGGAATTCTTCCTTTCCTCGAATGTCCCCAGACCTGATTCACTGTGCTCAGAGCATGAGTTGTGAGTCTGGTGGGGTCTTACCAACTATAACCATTCAATCAGTGGTGATTAACTGGCTGAAACATAAAGCAGAGGCCAGGGGTCTTTGCTGTTTGCCTTCATGCAGTTTTGTTAACACCTCCTTTATTTTTAATGTCATGGTTTTCAGAGATTGAGCATTTCCACATCTGCATTTCTGGCACAAAGACTAGATTTTCCAGTTCACTGTGTGTTTCAGTTTATCAATTTGAAAAGAGATGCAACATTTAATCATTCAATCTGCAGTGTTAATTGAGTGCCTACTATGTACCAGGCTTTGTTTCACTAATTTAGGAATTTATCAATGAACAAAATAGACTAACAGACCAAACTATCCCTGGAGCATAACATATAAATAATTTATGTATTATGTTAGAAGATGGTAAATGCCATAAAAAGTACAGACATTGGTGAGCGGGAGAGCTGGGGAGTCAGCTGGTGGGCTAGCATTTTAAAGAGGGTGGTCACAGTGGGGCTTACTGAGAATGTGACATTTGAGGAAGACTTGAATAAGGGAAGAGAGTGAGTTATTTGGAAGAAGAACAGACCTGACAGAGCAGCAGCTAATGCAGAGGCCCTGAGGCAAGAGAGTTCCTTGTGTGTTTAAGACAGTGAGTCTCAAAGCATGTTTCCTGGAATAGCAGCATCACATCACATGGGATTAGAAGTGCAAATTCCCAGATGCTGTTCCAGGCCTACAGCACAAGCCTTCCAGGTGATCCTAATGCACTGAAATTTGAAAACCACTGATGTAGGAAATAGCAAACATGGCTAGAGCAAAGTGAAAAAGGGGAGAAAAGTAGGAAATGAAGTCCCAGCAGTAATGAAGGAGGGGGCAGCTTGGTAGAGCCTTATAGGCCTTGGTAAGGTCTTTACCTTTCACTCTGAGTGGAAAGATTGGCCACTGGAGGGTTTTGAGAGAGGAAGTATGTTTTAGTAGCATCATTCTGACTGCTGGGCTGGGAGTAGACCAGGGGGTAAGGCTGGGGTAGGGAGACCTGTTTAGACCTCCTAATTTAGAGGAGGGTGACGGTGATAGTTTAAACCAGGGTGGTGATAGTGGAGGGAGTGAGAAATGATTAGATTCTGAATCTCATTTTGAAGTGGAGATCATAGAACTTGCCAATGAATTTGTTGTTGAATTTGAGGAGAAGAAAGTGACCAAGCAGGGTTCAAAGGTTTTGGCCAGAGCATCTAGAACAATAGTGTTGCCATTTGCTGGGCTGTGGAAGGGTGAGGTTGAGCATGTTTGAAGGGAGGATCAGACGTTTAGTTTTGCTGATGGTGCTAAGTAGGAGACGTCTCTTAGATGTCCAAGTGGAGAGTTGAAAGGAGGTATGATCTGAAGCTGAGATATAAACTTGGGAGTCATCAGCATAGCGATACTGTTTAAAACAAAATGTAATTCATGGAGTAGTATGGGGATAAGTTTCTCGTAAGCATAAACTAAGTACTAAAAATGAATAATTGTAAGAGCCACTAAAGGGAAGAACTTGAGTAATGGTTAACAGTGACGGTTTGGGCTGGGTCTGGCCTCTCCTTTCCCTCCATGTCTGTGTGCATACCGGATCATAACAAAGGTAAATTGTGTAATTAATCATGTAATCAGTGAGTAGTCCATTATGTTTTATATGGTTTCATATGATTCATCACTGCATCACTCTAGATTTCTGGCTCTCTCAATAGGGAGTAGAATCTATAAAACCTACTGTATTAGTCCATTCTCTCACTGCTATGAAGAAATACCCGAGACTGGGTAATTTATAAAGGAAAGAGGTTTAATTGACTCACAGTTCTGCATGGCTGGGGAGGCCTCAGGAAACTTACCATCATGGCGGAAGGCAAAGGAGAAGCAGGCACCTTCTTCACAGGGTGGCAAGACAGAGTGAGTACAAGCAGGGGAAGTGCCAGATGCTGATAAAACCATCAGATCTTGTGAGAATTCACTCACTGTTATGAGAACAGCATGGGGGAAACTGCCCTCATGACCCCATTACCTTTACCTGGTGCCACCCTTGACACTTGGGGATTGTGGGGATTACAATTCAAGGTGAGATTTGAGTGGGGGCACAGAGCCAAACCATATCACCTACTGAGTCATATCCAGAGTACCCAATTGAGAATGTAGATTTCTGAAGCTGGTCTAGAGATGTGAGCTTGGTACCATACGTTCAGGTAGCTGCCGTGAGTCCAGTCAGAACTGTCAAACACACTGTCAAAATCACAGGTAAAGCTCCTGTGATTTTGCTGTTTGTCACCTGCACTTAACCCTGGTTTCTCCGTATTTTACTTATAATGAATTGTACATTATAAATGCAGTTAAACATAGGCAAATTGTCAATGGACTCCATATCCAGGAAGCTCTTCAAATAAACTCTCTAATACATAAGTTTCATTTTAAATTTGTACGTATCATTTTATTGTTCTTTCCATTTTTGATTCTTTTCTTTAGCATCACAGATAGAGTCTCTCATATAGCAAGTTGATATCCATGTACAATTTGACTTGGTGCCAGAAGCATATTTCTGTTTTGTCTTCCTGCCTTTGGGCTTCCTCTTCCTGTGGCTTGCTTGGTGTCACACGTATTTCTCCTTCTCCCACCCTTGCCACCACCTCCATCTTTTCTGTCCTTCTCTTCCTCTATCTCTCCCTCTCCAAGCTGCCAAGAGGAAGAAAAGGCCAATAAGGATAATAGTCTTCCAAGGCTTCACTCTCCCAGCTGTCTCCAAAGCTCCCTCAGAAAAGATGCAAAACTTTTCTGCTTTTGGAGAGAACAGCAGGCCAAGAAGACTTTTCAATTTAAACGTGCTCACAGTTGCAGCTCAGTTGCTTGCCTAAGATTTCCGAGAGTAGTTTTTCACAGACTTGGATACTTTTTCAATTAGCAAGTTTGAAATAACCACATTTAAACAATAATGGAACTCTCTTAAGAAAGTAGGCAGAAGTAAACCTATTTAATCAGAGATATATATCTTTGTCTTCAAATATATTTCCCCTTCAAAAGAAGATTATATGTATAATATTAAATATAATCACAGCAATCACTTGAAACTGATGTGACTTGAGAAAATAAATGGGTGATTAAAGGGATGCTGGTAGTATTTTTTGCAGGTTTCATGTTGCTTGGCACCTACTCTGCCTTCCTCTGTTACTTCTCCTCCTCCTTTTTTTTTTAACATTTTATTTTTTATTTTATTTTATGTTAGAGTCTCACTCTGTCGTCCAGACTGGAGTGCAGTTGCATGATCTCAGCTCACTGCAACCTCTGCCTCCCTGGCTCAAGGGATTCTCCTGCTTCAGTTTCCCAAGCAGCTGGGACTACAGGCATGAGCCACCATGCCCAGCTAATTTTTTTGTATTTTAGTAGAGACAGGTTTTCACTATGTTGGCCAGGCTGGTCTCAAACTCCTGACCTCAAATGATCCACCCGCCTCCGCCTCCTAAAGTGCTGGGACTACAGGTATGCGCCACCACACCCAGCTATTTTTTTTTGTATTTTAGTAGAGACGGGGTTTTACCACGTTGACCAGGCTGGTCTTGAACTTTCGACTTCAAATGATCCACCCGCCTCTGCCTCCCAAAGTGCTGGGATTACAGGTGTGAGCCACTGCGCCCGGCCCTTCTTTTTTGATGTCCATATTTCCTGCAGTTGATTATGATAAATGCAGTACGGGAGCTTCAAAGCAGCCATGTAGGTTAACGTCTTAAGGAATACTCAACAAGAGTTGTTAATTGAGGTAGAAAATATATTTATGCAAATTAATAGGAATTGGAGAAAGAAAGAACTCATCTGATGGAAGATGTAACTGCAAACAAAAGAAGGATGAAGGAACTAGAAGATAACTTGCTTTACCGCCTGACAAGTACCCAGGGGTCCCTGGTAGAAGATGAAAGTCTCATTGTCGTGCTGAGTAACACAAAAAGGACAGCCGAGGAGGTGACACAGAAGCTAGAAATTTCTGCTGAGACAGAAGTTCAAATTAACTCAGCCCGGGAGGAATATAGACCTGGTGAGTTTGGTAATGAAAGACAAATGTCACAGGAAAATGAAATGAGAGAGGAATGAGAATTAGAGAAATGGAAGGATGTGAGGGAGTTATACAAATGATTATGCAAAGTGGAGGTGTTTTGTGGAATTTCTGTTGGGAAATAGTCTGTAAAATGGAGGTCAAAATTTTTTTATAATGGTATAAATTTTCTGGGTACTTGTCATTCATGTTAGTTGGTAAATCCTTTAAGGTTCTCATAAACTTATTTTGATGTTAGAAAGTAAAGAAGGAGAATTTTTAAAAATCTGATGACTACAAATTAATGAAATCTGAGGAATTAGTGCACAGTTATTTATCGTTTGGTAACACTATGTTGGTATTTTGTTTATAGTTTTTGTGTTAGGAAGGTAGTTCTGTGGTCTCTTGGGAGATTTTTATCCTCAGCCACCAATTTGCAAATTGGCCTTGTACAAGAGAAACCTGCTAAATAATTCAGTTGGATCGGCTATCTTTTAGTATTTTATTATTCCTCTTAACAAATAATCGGCCGGGCATGGTTGCTCACGCCTATAATCCCAGCACTTTGGGAGGCTGAGGTGGGCAGATCATCTGAGGTCAGGAGTTTGAGACAAGCCTGGTCAACATAATGAGACCAGCCTGGATAACATGGTGAAACTCTGTTTCTACTAAAAATACAAGAGAAAAAAAAATTAGCCAGGCATGGTGGTGGGCGCCTGTAATCCCAGCTACTCAGGAGGCTGAGGCAGGAGAATCTCTTAAACCCAGGAGGCGGAGGTTGCAGTGAGCCGAGATCACGCCACTGTACTCCAGCCTGGGGGACAAGAGCAAAACTCCGTATCAAAAAAATAATAATAATAATTAAAGTGTCGTTTATTGTTAGAGAGGCAGAAGCATCATCTTTGCAATGGCTTGTTTTGCAGACTTGAAGCCCAGGTTAGGCATGGCTTCTCCCTGGAACTTAAGGATGAGGTCCCTAATGGCTACCTCGCTTGCTGGGTGTTAAACACACAACCTTTGAAATCTCTTTGGTTGTCTTTTCTACCTGCAGTAAAAATAGTAAAATATTTTTACGAGGGGTCTAGAGATTCTAAAATGAGAAGTACCATTTAATAAATACAAATAGTTGATTACTTACAAAATGTTGTAAATAATAAATAAATATATTAATAAATGAGTATTGCTTTGTATCCCATATCTGGTAGGCAGCCACTGCCTAAAATAAAAGTTGTTGTTTTCATTTAGAGTTTAGGCTGATCTCTTTGCATGGATCATTTATTTTCCTCTCTCGTAGCACATGCAACCTTGCTCTTTGTCTTCCAGTGGCTACGCGGGGCAGCATCCTCTACTTCCTCATTACTGAGATGCGCTTGGTTAATGAGATGTATCAGACTTCGCTTCGCCAGTTTCTGGGCTTATTTGACCTTTCCTTAGCCAGGTACGTCTGTACGTGGGAAGCCAAGCTGAATTCTATATCTGTGCACTAAAATGATGACATTACATTTATAACTTCCTTCTCCTTTGTTAGTAAGAGTCTCTTTCTTTTTTAAATCTCAGATCAGTGTAATTACCAATGTGTTAACAAATCATTCTGATTTGCCATTTTATGCCCAGAGAAAACTCTACCAACTATTTATCCATTGATTTGATTCCTTTGGCTTCGTATGTTTCTGTTAAACAAGAAAATTCCCAAGATATCGTTGTGAGTGATGATGCCCTGCAGGTAGAATTGATTTAGACAACATTCGGGATTCTGTTATGTTATTTCATGTTGAGAGAATTCTTGTTATTTTAGATTTAGGAGGCTTTCTCTTGATGTGTAAAAATAAGAGTTCTTCCTCCAAAGTTACTTATTTTCCATTAAAGACAATTGTTTTTACAGACAATTGAAAAGGGCAGTGGGATAAGCCTGATTTAAATGTTCTCTTCACCAGGTCTGTCAAGAGCCCGATTACAAGCAAGAGGATTGCTAATATCATCGAGCGCATGACCTACGAGGTTTATAAGTATGCTGCCCGAGGGCTGTACGAGGAGCACAAATTCCTGTTCACCTTGTTGCTTACCCTAAAGATTGACATCCAGAGGAACCGAGTCAAGCATGAAGAGTTTCTCACTCTTATTAAAGGTCAATATAAGAATAGAGACTATAGCGCACAGGTGCAGATGGAGGAGTTATTGTGAAAGCCTTTGCAGTACATTTTTTGGTTATAACAATTTCCTTGCATTATGTAAGACTGCATTTAGATGAGATATTTTATTTGTTCTTTTCTTGACTGATAACTGTCTATTGAGGGCCTACTGTATACCTGGGCATGGAATAGGTATTTGGGGCATGTCAGTGAACAAAAACCCTTGAAAAGCATATATAGATTTAGGGAGGGTACAGAAAAAAATAAAATAATAAATGAATTTTATAGTGAGTGGGAAGATGGTAAGTCCTATGGAAAACAGAGCAGGATGAGAGGGATGGGAAGTTACAGGGCATTGTGAAGTGGGAGAAGCTTCAAGCTTTAAGTGGGGTATTCAATGGGATATTTAATGGGGTGGCATTCCTAAGAGATCGGTAGGTGGGCAAAGACCTGAAAGAGCAGGAGGTGCTGGCCATGGGAACATTTAGGGGAAGAGGGCTGAAGCAGAAGGGATGGCATCAGGTCAGGGCCTCTGGTGGAGTGAGGCTGGTGTGATGTAGATAAAACAAAGTGACTGGGTGATGAGTGAAGCGGATGAGGACCCTGTGCAGCTCATCCTGTGGATGATTTATTCTGCATCTACTGAAGCATTGCTCACAGCCGTGTCCCCTGGGCCATTCAAACGAAACAGCCCAGCGGAAGGCTGGAAAACATAAATTCACTATCACATTCTTGAATGTCTTGAAAAAAATATTTGAAGTAACTGTGTATCTTAGTTCTCAATGCTATAAGAAATTACTATAGACTGGGTGGCTAATAAACAACAGACATTTATTTTTCACAGTTCTAGAAGTTGGAAGTCCCAGATCAGAGTGCAGCACAGTGGATTCTAGTGAGGAGCCTCTTCTGGGTTGTAGACAACTGTCTTCTCATTGCATCTTCACATGCTGGGGAGCAGAGAAGAGGAAGCAAGCTCTCTAGTGACTATTATAAGGGCACTAATCTCATTCCTAAGGGCTCCACCTTCATGACCTCATCTAATCATAATTATGTCTCGATGGCCTCACCTCCCAGGACCGTCAGAATTGAGATATAGGGTTTCAACATATGAGTTTTGGGGAGACACAATATTCATCCCATAACACTATGAAAATGATGCCAGGGTCTAAATAGATTCATCTAGTATACCTTTCTAAACCAAGTCTTTAGAGATACGACATAATTTTATCTAGCAGGAGATTTTCATGCTTAACATGAGAGTAGGTTTGTAGGAGAACTTGAAGATGACCCCTAGGGGAACAATAGGGAAGGAATGTAGGTATACACATGCTGTGCCCTGGTGGGGGTTATAGGTCCATAGTCATACATATGCAAATGCATTTTCATATGCATATACATATGCATGTGTGTGTATATATATATCTTATAGTAGCAACAAAGACCCATCTGTTTAGATTTGAACTTAGAAATGGTTAAATTATAGACAATCTCTCTCTCTTTAATTGTGTCTAACCATTAAACACTTACTCTTTAGCTATATTTGAACCTTATTTTCCAAATTTCCTAAATCAGAATAAGTGACAGATGAGTCTCTGGAGAGAAAGATGTGTAGATGTAAGAGCTGCCTTCTCTGGTGAACCCTTAATATGTTACTAATTTCTGGCCTCAGTGACTCTAGTCCCCCGTTTCTAGAGCTTTTCAATGGATTGTTGTTCCTGTCGTTCTCAACTCAGGCATGAAATGTATTTCCACATAGAAATAGCTTTGAAGAGAGTGTCCAGCTCTTGTTGAAATACTTTGAAGCATATCACAGTTTGTCTTCATGATAGCAAACATAAGATTTAGAGTTAGGAAGTTGAGAGTTAAAATATGTGTTGGCTTTGTCACTTTCTTGATCTTGAGAAGGTCATTTACCCTTTTCAAACTCCAGTTTCCTTGTCTATAATACAAGGATAGTAAAATCTACATAGTAGGATTATTGAGAATTTACACAGTTTATGTAAATCCTGATACATAGGATATGCTTAGCAAATGATGGCCATCATTATATTATCTTCATCACTTTAGTTATTTTGATTAGTCTGATGCTTGTATGGGTTGGACTGGTTGTCATGGGTCTTTGGCTTTCAACAGCTGTTTGTAACGCTGCTTTATGAAACAGTTTCAGAGGAAACTTTGGAGCAGGATTATGTTGCAAATCTGCCCTTCGATGGTTAGGTTGATGAGAGCTACCTGGTGACATAAACTCTCTCTGTAAGGACTTTAAAATCATTTAACATAATTTAAAATGTTATTTAGATAGTGTTATGGTGCAAATGTTTGTATCCGACTAAAATTTGTATGATGAAAACCTAAACCCCAAGGTTATGGCATGAGATGGAGGGATTTTTGGGAGGTGATTAGGTCATAGGGGCAGAGTCAAGATAAGGGATTGATGCCCTTATAAGAGAGGCCCACCCAGGTGCGGTGGCTCAAGTCTGTAATCCCAGCACTTTGGAAGGCTGAGGTGGTCAGATCACTTGAGGTCAGGAGTTCAAGACCAGCCTGGCCAACATGGTGAAACACCATCTCTACTAAAATACAAAAAAAATTAGCCAGGAGTGGTGGCTCACACCTGTAGTCCCAGCTACTTGGGAGACTGAGGCAGGAGAATCATTTGAACCTGGGAGGCGGAGGTTGCAGTGAGCCGAGATTGCGCCACTGCACTCCAGCCTGGGTGACAGAGCAAGACTCCCTCTCACAAAAAAAGGGGCTCAAGAGAGACCCCAACTCCTGCACTATGTAAGAATTGCAGTGAGAATATGGTCTTCTATGAACCAGAAGTGAGCTCTCACCAGACACCAAATCACTGGTGCCTTGAACTTGGAATTCCCATCCTCCAGAACTGTGATAAATAAATTTCAGTTGTTGATAAGCAGAGTGCCTCCTAGAATGTGATATTCTGTTGTAGCAGCTTTTAAGCCCAATAGCCACAACAGATTTCCATTTTTTTTTTTTTTTTGAAGACAGGGTCTTGCTCTGTCACCCAAGCTAGAGTGCAGTGGTGCAATCACAACTCACTGTAACCTCAAACTCCTGGGCTTAGGTGATCCTCCTGAGTAGCTAGGACTACAAGCTCATGCCAGTACATCCAGCTAACTTTTAAATTTTTTGTAGAGATGAAGTCTCATTATGTTGCCCCAGCTGGTCTCAAACTTCTGGGTTAAGCTGTCCTCTTGCCTTTTCCTCCCAAAGTCCTGGGATGACAGATGTGGGCCACTGCTCTTGGCCTCAACAGTATTTGGATGGTGGTCTTTCAGTCATTTCTAAGATGGGAAAGGCTCAGCCTAGATTATTCTCTAAGTCTGCCTTAGCTGTGACAATTTATGATTGTGTGGCATAGCTTGTATAAAACTTTCATTATAAGCATGTATCATTTTCACAAAGTATTACGGTAAAAACCCCAACTTACTTTTTTTTTTTTTTCCCAAAGCAAGAGTTTGAGGAAAGAAGGGAACAGCACAGTTCTCAATTATCTGGACAATTTATTTCGAATTATTCCTTTCAGCTATTTATTCATCAAGGGTCTATTTAATTTGTTACCACATTATTCAGGAATATGTTCTCTCCCCCAAGTTACAATCACTATTTGTGCCTAATTGTGTACTTTGGGAGCCGGCAGGTTAGTCATGACATAGTTACCGGCTACTAAACAATGAATAATACTCTGGCCCGCGAGGAACACCCTTTCCTTTCTGTGAATAGCCTTTCCCTAACCCTCTGGTGGATGTCTTACTCTTTTCAATTTGTTGGAAAATGGACAGTTGCTAAGGTGCAACATTTTATTCAACACAATGCATTGTCTTTAGGTCTTTGCTCACTGGTGTTAAAACAATCTGTTTTCATTTTACGAGCTAATATTTTCTTCAAATTGGCTTCAAGGCCATACTGACCTCATTGTAAATACATTTTGATGGATTTGGCAAAAAATAACAATTTAGTAGTGTACATGGTGCCTGGATAAAATAGATATTAGCTCAATAAATATCTTGAGTATTATCATTTGTTTATAACCTACTCTGTTCAAACAAAGATTTTTAAAGTGGCCAAATGGATTGATTTTATCATTTTATGAATAATGCGTAGGCCGGGCGCGGTGGCTCATGTCTTTAATCCCAGTGCTTTGGGAGGGAGGCTGAGGCGGGCAAATCACCTGGGGTCCGGAGTTCGAGACCAGCCTGACAAACATGGAGAAACCCCGCCTCTACTAAAAATACAAAATTAGCCAGGCGTGGTCATGCATGCCTGTAATCCCTGCTACTCAGGAGGCTGAGAAAGGAGAATTGCTTGAACCTGGGAGGCAGAGGTTGGGAGCCGAGATCACGCCATTGCACTCTAGCCTGGGCAACAAGAGTGAAACTCCATCTCAAAAAAAAAAAAAATAATAACAGCACTTTGGGAGGCCGAGGTGGGCAGACCACGAGGTCAGGAGATCGATACCATCCTGGCTAACACGGTGAAACCTCGTCTTCACTAAAAATATGAAAAATTAGATGGGCATGGTGGCGGGTGCCTGTAGTCCCAGCTACTCGGGAGGCTGAGGCAGGAGAATGGCATGAACCTGGGAGGCGGAGCTTGCAGTGAACCGAGATCGTGCCACTGCACTCCAGCCTGGGCTACAGAACGAGACTCCATCTCAAAAGAAAGAAAGAAAGAAAGAATAATGCATAGAGCATATTTTCCTTGATATTCTTTAATGGATGTTATTTATTAAATAGTATATTTTATCCTTAATTCTTAACTTTATCCTTTATTCTTAACTCTTTTTTAAAATACGATTGCTCACACATTCAGTTGTTCTGAAGTGGACAACAAAAACATTTTTAAGGTGTCATTTTTGTTACATTGCTGTCAGAGTTATGTGGGTTACATGAGCTTTGGTAAATCATCAGTAAAAAGATAAGGGTCAGTACCAAATGGAAATGTTTGTTGTGGTTAGCTTAGGGTATAACCACAGGCATAAGTGATATAGCATGGAACCCTTGGGGTGTGTTCAAGGTAGATGTAAGTATATACTGATTTATAGAAGAGAATCCTTCAAACACGTCTAGTACTACTAACATTTCTAGATAAAGTATGTATTGAATATTAGCTTGTGCTAATATTGGGCAATTCTTAATATTGACAACTGATGCTCATTTAGTGACCCTCTGCCATGTCCTCTATCCTGTTTTGTGTGCTTTACACGCATACATTGTGACACAGGTTTAATTATTCTTATTTTACTAATTTGGAATTAGAGACCTAGACAAATGAAATGGCTTGTCTCAGACCTTGTCCGGGGGAAACTAGGACAGAATCCAGCATCTGCCTGATTCCAAAGTTATATTACTGATGATTACATGAGTTTTTTCTAAAATTATCTATTGATTTATTAAATGTTGCATGTTTCTCACTATGATTTATATTTCCGTGCTTAAAAAAGTGAAAGTAGTAAAATAACTAAAATTAAAATAATACAAATTTTACTAAATAGATTGTTTTACAGTGAAGGAAGGGAAATCTGATAATTTAATATTTAATTTTAAAGGAGGTGCCTCATTAGACCTTAAAGCTTGTCCTCCAAAACCATCAAAATGGATCCTGGACATAACGTGGCTGAATTTGGTGGAACTTAGCAAACTCAGACAGTTTTCAGATGTCCTTGACCAGGTAACTGTGCTTTGAATCAACTTAAGCTAATGTCATGTTGAGCAGCTTTCTGATTTATCACTGGATACAATATTTGTGGAAGAGAGAGAGTTCTTAATATTGTCACTCTTAAAATGGTATTACATGTGCTTGACCTTCTTGAAAGCACACTTACACTCTGATAAGGCATTCTCTGCTCATCGTTAACTGATCTTGCAGGTAGAAATGTGCCCAGGAACTTTAACCAGTGCCATCCTGGGCCATATGTTAGTATCACCAATCGGATGTCCACAAGTAGAAAAACTGATAGATGCAATTAGATTAAATAATTAGATAGACTTAAAAAGCCTTTTCCTTCTTTCTAGAGGTTAAATGAAAAGACATATGAACAGCCTGCCTCTAAATGCTAAATTTCCTTTCTTGCCTCTTGTTTCTCTCCCTCTTCTTCTTCCTCTCCTGCCCTTCCCATTATTTGACTTAGTTAGGCACCTGGGTATGAATCTCCTGAAATCTCTTTAGAAGTTATCATCTTTCTAGAATCAGCCAGCTCCTGATGAACTTTGCATGTGCTGGAATCATGGAAGTTGGGTGTAGAGAATTGAATTGGGACAAGCCAAGAAACAGGTTATTGAAAATCAGGTGACCATAGAGAAATGAGTTTGGCAGCAGGGTGGCTTTATCCAGCTATAAGTTGAAGGCTTTTTTTGATGACGAAATGTCTTAAAGTTGGTTCTTGACTTCCTCAGTTTAAGTTGACCATTTGCTTATGTTCTGCTATCCTTTTATGTTTTGGCTTATCACTGGTGGTGTTTATTATTACTACCATGTACTTAGGGGTACAAACCATTCTTTCGGGTTATTCCCCAGTAGGATTACCCCCAGTGGCCTTGCCTAGACCATTGATATTGAAGTTGCTACCTTCTGGAGATGATATCTTATGCACGAAACCCCTCAATATTAAGTAGTCTTTCATGATCGAAAGAAGTTACTATTTTTATTCTTACATGGTACTTTCTAAATATGAACCTGGAATGATTTGCCTTTGATTATATCCCAAGAAAGACATTGGAACCCTTGATGAAAAGGAATATACCAGAGAACATAAGATGATATTTATCTGTAGACATTATTTGTTTGTTCAGTGTTTCTGATCTGCTTACCATTGTAATTCCTGCCTCTCTTTGGTGTTTTAAGCTGCAGAGGCTAATGTACTATGTCCTTTTACTCTTTCCCAGTTGCCTAAGGGTAGCAGGTGTCTGATCATTCATTTGATGATATTAACTGGCGTATTTCCAATTACTCTAGATTAATAGAGTATTGATCAAAAAGCTGTTCATTCAATAATAAACATGTGTTAAATGTCTTCTTTTGTGTCAGGAGTGGTCCTGGGAAATGAGGAAACATAAGTGAATGAGATTTGGTTCCTGACATGAGAAGATTTTGTGGAGCAAATCGGACTTCGTTGAAATAATGAAAATGAGTTTCCATTGATTTTGTTGTATTCTTTACAAATTTGTTACCACAAAGGCATAGAAGAAATTAAATATCCCACGACTCTCCCTACTTTGAAATGTAGTTGTAGGCTGATGTTAGTATAGACTGACTTTGGAGCAAATGACATTAGATTTTACACTGTCAAACTTTCTATAATATAAAATAAAAAAATAGCCGAGGAATATAATTTACACATATCTGGAGAGGTCAGAGGTTTGATGAAACATATCTATGACCTGTTACTGAAAGATTGTTGGGTGGCATGACACAGTTTTTATCCCATGGTATTTTCAGATATCGAGAAATGAGAAAATGTGGAAAATTTGGTTTGATAAGGAAAACCCGGAGGAGGAACCTCTTCCAAACGCCTATGATAAATCTCTTGACTGCTTCAGACGTCTTCTCCTTATTAGATCCTGGTGTCCTGACAGAACCATTGCCCAGGTAAAAAGTCCATATTAAAGAGAAAAATGAGAGAATATTTTTAAAGAGAATTTTCTTTTAAATTAAAAAAATATTTTAAATGTGAATTCCAGTGAGAATTTTCTTGTAGGCCTCTGTGTGATTTTCTAGCAATATGTGTGAAAAATGGAAAAGTAAACAAATAGATGTCTTGAGGCATACGTTTGGGCTAAGTGATTTAGTAACTTTTTCTGACCTAACTGCTACAATAGGAGTAAATGAGAAAACCATGATTCTAAGGTTGGCATATAGGTATAACATAAAGGTAATGCGTTATTCTTTTATATCATTTTATATTCAATCAAAGATTATATGGCTGCTCCATTTTGCTGGTAGTAAAACAGTGTTTCTGAAAGCAGGAAGAACATAAAGGCATTAGGGTGAAGAGAGTGGGGGAAGGACAGTGTGCCCAAACCGTAGTCATTTCCCCAGAAAAATGTCACAGCTCTAGATGTCAGTAGGTTGTCTTACAACTGAATTTCACATATGGTTTAAATGTGAATCCTGCCTCCAGATGATTCATCTGTTTAAAGACCTTTAATTTGCTGGCTTAGTATCATGGGACTTTACCCACTAAAAGGACTTGTGTCTTGCCTTTATGATGAAAAGTTTAACGCTGATATTCAGCCCAGGTTGACTCCTTAAGGGCTTTTCCAAATGAGCTGTGGAGTAGCAATAGCCTTGGGTTTATAATAGAATGTAAGATATTTTCTCCTTCATTCTCCAGAGGGAGTGTTAAAAACTTATGGAGTAACTACCTCCAAGTCCACTTAGGTACTGTGGAATCATGAAAACAACCAGATTCAATGATTTATTGAGAAAAGAAAAATGAGTTTCACAGTTCGGGGCACTGAGATCACCTTTCCTTTCAGTTTTTCTTCTCAGTTTCATTACTTTTATCCTGCCCAACTGAATTGTGAAATGGTTGCCTTATTTAAGGACAGTGTGGAAAGAAATGTTTGAGTAGTCTCTTTCTTATCTTTTTCCATAGAAAGCTATATTTGCTTCAATGCTGAAATTTAAGTAACTCTTTTTTGTAACTTTATCTTCATCCGATCCCTTTAGCTTCTCCGATCCCTGGACTTACCACAGCCATGGCCTCATACCTGTTCTCCTTACATTTCTTCTTGTATACTCTAGTCTACTCTGCACACACTAGAAGAAATGCAAATATGGTGCCATTCATTGGCTTTTCAAGTCCTGCAGTATCTGCCCATGGCCCTTATAGTGCCCAGGTCCTAAACAAGGTTTAGAAGGCCTGTTGGATAAATGTTCTCTCAAGTTCTTATTCTCCTTTTAGAATCCTTTTGTGATTTTCAACCTGACAACTTTCTGGGAAGCATATTAGTAGGTCTACAATGTAGATACATTCAATCCCATTCCCCATAGGCAGCATCAGGCTATATGCATTTCTTATTCTCTGCATTTTGGCTGAATGTGACTGTCCACATCTGTGCTTGCCTGATTGCAAAAATGCTGCACTGTCCGAGTGTGTCTCCTGAGAGGTACGCATTTGTGTCTTAAAAATCCTCAACAGGTCAGGCGCGGTGGCTCACACCTGTAATCCCAGCACTTTGGGAGGCTGAGGCAGGTGGATCACGAGGTCAGGAGTTCAAGACCAGTCTGGCCAACATGGTGAAACCGCATTTCTGCTAAAAATGCAAAAATTAGCCAGGCATGGTGGTGGCACCTGTAATGCCAGCTACTTGGGAGGCTGAGGCAGGAGAATCTCTTGAACTTGGAAAGTGGAGCTTGCAGTGAACTGAGATCGTGCCACTGCACCCAGCCTAGGTGCCAGGGTGAGACTCCATCTCAAAAAAAAAATACTCAACAAAGGGAGGTTGGCACAGGTGTGCAGGTTATTCGTTCATTTTCTCCCCCATTGAAAGGCTGAATCTGTTGCATTGGGACCACATATTGGGATGAACAAGTTCTGCAGAGCTGTGTGAAGAGCAGTGTATGAAAATGCAGCACTCCACAGTGGGGTGTTGGCTTTCTTTAAAGGCTGGCAGGCTGTGCAGAAGCCTGGCTTGCCACACCTGAATTAACTCTTACATCAGTTATTATGGGTGTCCTCCTGTCCCTAGCCAGTGACTTGCTCTTTGCTCCTTCAGGGTCTCTGCATATGTTTCTTCTGCATAGAATGCACATGCTCTGACCCACTTAGCTGTCCTCTTTGCCTCAGTAAATCCCACTCATCATCCAAGCAACAGCTTAAATGCTTCTTTCACAAGGGAGCCTTCTCTGACATATTCCTGCAAGATTAATCAGTTTCATACTTTCATGTCACCCTGCAAGTCATAAATCCTTCAAACTAGTTATTTTGCTATTACTTGCTCAATGTATGTCTCATCCTGGCATGGAGGTGGGGGGCAAGCTTCATAAGGGCTGGGCCATTTGTCCACTGATCTGTTCCTAAAACCTGTTGCACTGCCTGGGACAGAGGAGAGGGTCATGGACCAAGGTTTATATCTGTTGCATGAGGTGAATTATCTAACATGGTTTGTTCGTTTGTGCGTTGCTATAAATAAATACCTGAGACTGGGTAATTTGTAAAGAAAAGAGGTTTCATTGGCTCATGGTTCTGCAGGTTGTACAGGAAGCATGGGGCTGGCATCTGCTCAGCTTCTGGTGAGGCTTCAGGAAACTTTCAATCATGGCAGAAGGTGAAGGAGGAGCTGGCATGTCATATGGCGAGAGCCAGAGCAAGAGAGTGGGGGAGATGCTGCATACTTTTAAACAACCAGATCTGGGAAGAACTCACTCACTACCATGAGTACAGCACCAAGCCATTCATGAGGGACTCACCTCTATGACCCAAACACCTCCCACCAGGCCCCACTTTCATCACTGGGGATTACATTTCAACATGAGATTTGAAGGGGGCAAACATTCAAACTATATTATTTCTCCCATGGCCCCTCAAATCTCATGTCCTTCTTACATTGCAAAATACAATCATCTCTTCCTAACTGTCTCCCAAAGTCTTAACTTGTTACAGCATGAAGTCCAAAGTCCTAAGTCTCTCTGAGACTCATCTCCTCCCACCTGTGAGCCTGTAAAATCAAAACACATTATTTACTCCCAAGATACAATGGTAGTAAGGCATTGGGTAAATATTACCATTCCAGAAAGGAGAAATTGGCCAAAAGAAAGGAATAGTAGGCCCTATGCAAGTCTGAAACACAGCAGGGCAGTCCTTAAATCCTGAATCTCCAAAATAATTTCCTTTGACCCCGTGTCCTGCATCCAGGGCACACTGGTGCAAGGGATGGGCTCCCAAAACTTTGAGAAGATGGGGAGACCGAGTAATGCCTGGAATTATTGTCCTGCTGGCTGGTGAGATAATGCAGGGTGTTGGGTTGAAGTTGAAGAAAAGAAGATGAAGAAATGTACTCTTTCTAATGCATGCATGTCTGGTTTCAGATCCATGACTACCGCAGTGGGGCCTTCCCTGGGATTGCTGAGCATCCTTGCATATTACATATTTGCCCCACAGACTCATTACAACCCTTAGGCTTGGAGCCAATTTGAACCGTGACTGTGACCCTATTTAAGAATGTCCCTGCCCAGGAACTGGAATTATGACCAAAGGTCCTTTCTCCAGATATAAGTGAAGCAGCCTTCCCTGTGGTTATCTATTCCAGAGGTTGGCAAACTAGGGCCTGCCAACAACATTTGGCCAACTGTCTGTTTATGCTCAGCTGGTGACTTAAGAATTATATTTTTAAATGCCTGAAAAAAATCACCAGAAGACTAATATTTTGTGATAAGTGAAGATTGTATAACATTCACATTTCAGTGTCTCTAACAATTTATTGGAACATAGCCATGCTTTTTATTTGTGTGCTTACGACTGCTTTTGTGCAACAGTGGCGGAGTTGAATAGTTGCAATAGAGATGATTTGGCCACCAAAGTCTAAAATATTTACCATCTGGCCCCGTAGTATTCTAACATGTTAGCTCATGGCTTGGATGGTAATACCTGAACTGGGTCAATGCTGAGTTATATGGCAGAACTGGCCATGTTGAGCCCCTTGCTATCTTGGGATAGAAAGTACTTGAATCTTGATGAGTTGCACTATAGAGATGCAGTGATGGTGGAACATGTGGCTGAGAAACATCTGCAACTGTGGAATGCCTCAGTGTCCAGCCTTTGAAGTCCTTCCTGATCACAGGACTCCCTGCTTCAGTGACTGTGACTGAATGTGTACATGGAGTAGACATTTGGGGAAGTCAAAGAACATATCAGGCAAACTTATTAAACACCTGCCAGAGGCTGTAGAAAAATATGTAGGCTTTTATATACAAGTTAGAGATTTAGATATTGGATCTGTCCAACCTAGAAAAAGTATTGAGAGGTATGAAAATAAATAGCATCCTGTGCCTCAAATTCAACTGGACTGAAATTCACCTCCTCAAAACTTCCCAGGCACTGAACTAATAGAGAGGAAGGTCAGAAGGGGTGAGCCTCTCTGTGAGTGAGGGGCCAAGGTGCTGTTTGGTCATTTCATTGCCAGTGGCCTAGTCCTGTCAAAGAGGGCCTGACCACCATTTCTTGTTCCTTTGGGAAACCAGGTAGAGGTCTTTCCCCAAAGCCATCTAGAAATAGTTGCCAAGGCAGAAATCCTGTGTATTCTACAAAGTTGGCATGCCTCTTAATCTGCCATTGGTATGGGGGAATGGACATTATGAGGAGGATTATGACTTTAGAAGAAGGAGAAGAGATTCACAGTAAAATGGTCCAGCTGTTTCTGAATTAGCTGGTATGAGTTAGGGAATGTGAATGCTCCTCTTTTTGTGTTTTGCACTCTCATGAGGAAGATGGACGTTCCCTGACGACCAATTTTCAGACACTCTTTACCTGGCTATATGAATGATGAAGCTTGTTTGAGAAGTCTCCACACACCAGGTGGAATCAGAAAGTAGGACCAAGCCAGTCGTTCAACAGTCTAGACTCATGTGGCACCCATTTTACCTCTCTTACCAAGCCACGAGAGGACATAGTAAGCCAGGAGATTCCTCTTGGGTGGACACTTCTCTCTCATTGTAACCCACAAAAGAGGGCAAACACAAGTGGGAACCATCGCACCAATTTGTAAGCTCAGATGCTTGGGGTACATTTTGAGGATGAATAGGGGATAGCAAGATATCGAAGATGAGGGATGAGCCAAGATTACTGGCTGCAAATCAAACTCTGATGTTTTAAAGTCAAGGATAATGACTGAACCAGCTCTGGCTCCCCTTTGGTCCGGTTCTATCTGAAATCTGTCTGATTCAAGGGAAGCTCCATCTGAAGCTGTTTTGTGTTTCTCCGGGAATTGGACTGGGGAGGCTCACCTGCCTAGCCCTTGGGAGAGTTGCAGGTCATGTTGCACCCACGCCTAAGTTATGTGAAAATGATTATTGTGGAGAATGCTACTGGGGAGAGAAACTTGGGTTTTACCCATCGAAGGTGGAAGAAGACCACCAGAATAGGAGGAAAAATGTTTTTGAGGGAATTTAATTATTTAGAAGGCGGAGAATATAGACTAAGGATCATATTCACAATACCATTTGTTGAAAAATAAATTATAACTCTTTTACCTCATTTGTAAAAGGACTTTGTTGTTACCAGAATTTTTTTCTATGGTTGTAATAAAGTTGACAAAATCTGTGATATTTCCAGTATGGATTTCATTCAAAACAAAATTAACAGTAAACGGATGAGCCAAATGTGAGAAAGAATGACGACAATGATGAGGAGAGAGATTATGGATTAAATCTTTAAAAACTAATTCATTCATTCAACAAATATCCAATACATTTCATAAAAATAGTCACTCAATAATTATCTATTTAATCAGTACCCATTACATTCCAGGTATTGTGTTGCTTACTTGATTATTTAAATGCAAATATATTTGCCTTAGAGCATGCTAAACAATAGTTTCCCAGTATTTTTATTTTCTGGTCTAGCAGGAAGCAAGCAGTATATTGAAATGGGTTTCAAACCAGGAGTCATACAACTTTGGTTCTTTTGACACTCTGATTTTGTACTGGGTAAGCAACACAGTTTTCCCACTTACAGAATGGAGATATAAACAAACAAATATGGAAAACAGTCTCTACCCTGTTTGCCTGACAGGGTTACTGTGGCCATCACTGAGATAATTACAAAAATGAATTTTGGAAACCACACTACATTATCTACATGAAAGAGTTGGAATGACTTTTACTGACTTGTATACTGTTTTTGGCAGGCCCGCAAGTACATCGTGGACTCCATGGGAGAAAAATACACCGAAGGTGTTATTTTAGACTTGGAGAAGACGTGGGAGGAATCTGATCCACGGACGCCACTCATCTGTCTCCTGTCTATGGGCTCAGACCCCACAGATTCCATCATTGCCTTGGGGAAGAGATTAAAAATAGAAACCCGTTATGTGTCCATGGGCCAGGGCCAGGAGGTCCATGCTCGGAAGCTCTTGCAGCAGACCATGGCAAACGTAAGGCTGAATGTCTACTTTTGTGCCATGCTGTTCATATTACAGGTTATAGAATAGCAATGCAGAAGAAAAATATAAATCATTAGGAGTTTAAATTTACATGCTGCCTGCTGTTTACTAAACAGCATTTTTTTTTTAAATTTAAGCTAACATTAAAACTTTTGAGGCAATGTGGCAAATAAATCAACTACCCAAGGATAGCAAAGTGGATGGTCTACTCAGTAAGATGAAAACAAAACATTTAATGCAGAGAATGGAATCCCAAAGAAATGGGATTCTGTGGGTGAAGATGGAATATCAGAGTTCTCACCTAAGAAGTTTAGATCACCTGGGTGCGATGCCTCACAACTGTAATCTCAGCACTTTGGGAGGCCGAGGCTAAGGATTGCTTGAGCTCAGGAGTTCAAGACCAGCTTGGGCAACATAGACCCCATCTTTACAAAAAAAAAATTAACTGGACATGGTGGCCTGTGCCTGTGGGCCCATCTACTTTGGAGTCCGAGGTGGGAGGATCACTTGATCTGGGAAGGTAGAGGCTGCAGTCACTGCAGTCCAGCCTGGGTGACAGAACAAGACATTTTCTCAAAAACCAAAACAAAGCAAAATACAAAAGAAGGAAACTCAAGTCAGGGTTTACTTCTATGCTGGGTAAAAGAGAGGAACTGAAGTCTTTTTGTAGTTGCTGTGTTTTATATTGAATTTCCTTTTTGTTTTGAATTGTGGACGGTGTCAATTGAAATTTTCAAACGGTAATGTTTAGATAAGTTATTCAGCAGTACTGTAAATTTCTGAAGAAAATATAAGGAAAATGTGAAATCTCTAAATTATCAGTTTTACGTGTAACTCTGCTAAGACTTTAGATCTAGTGCTTGTTTTTTTTTTTTGGTGTTTTTCTTTTTGAAAGACAACTCATGCAGCTCTAGTCAGTGATCTAAGATGGGTTATAGAAAAACACCTCAAGATTATGATCTGGATCTAGTAGATGATTTTAGCAAAAATATTTTATAGATTAGATATTGAGGAAATTATTGTTACATGACCCCCAATTTTGCCTGAGTTGCATTACACAAAGACCTTCCTATACTTATGGTATAATTCAGGCAAAAGATATGGCTTATTATTTTCTAAGGCTCTTTCTCTTCTTAGTGTGGTCAAATTCCCAGGGAAGGTTCTTCCACATGCTAAAGGGTGCATGCTCAGTTGCCAGGATTCTGAGAACTAGTGGGAGGCAGGAAGTAGCAGGTCTCAAAATTCAGCAGGCAATCATTCTTTCACCTGGTTTCAGTGTGGTACCTATTCCCTCAATGTGCTGGTATCCTCCAATCTAGACCCTGTTTTGCCTTCTGTAGAAAATCAACTTCTCATTTTTCATTAAGGCAGGCAGAATTTGGGGAGTTATGTGGTATAAATCAGGTTGCATCTCAGCTTTCCCTAAATGCTAGCTTAGGATTCAACTTTCCTGAACCTCTTTTAAATGTTAATGATAATGCCTTCACTCTCTCTGTCATTGTCCTTAAGAGTTCATGCCTTTAAAAATTTTCTTCATTGTAGTTTTAATGGAATTTGGGGAGGGATCTGAGTTAAATGGATGTTTTCAATCAGCCATCTTTACTTGGAAGTCCTTTTATGTTTAACTTCGATTATATTCATGATTGCGACCATATAGTATTGGTACAATTGCATACTAGTGTACACTGGAACAAATGCATGGACCAAAAATAAAATAGCTTATCGCAATTAAACATTTTTGTTTTCTTAGATTTGACCTGGATTAATTTAAAATGGTTAGTGTTTTTCTATTAAATTTTAAGTACTTAATTTCTAAAGAATGTAATAATTTAGAATTTGGGTGAAATACAAAACCACCTAATTTCCGTTTACTGCTATTGACAGGGAGGATGGGCACTTCTGCAGAACTGCCATCTGGGACTTGATTTCATGGATGAGCTGATGGACATAATCATAGAAACTGAGCTTGTACATGATGCGTTCCGCCTCTGGATGACCACCGAGGTTCATAAGCAGTTTCCCATTACACTCCTTCAGATGTCCATTAAATTTGCCAACGATCCTCCACAAGGCCTCCGGGCAGGATTGAAAAGAACATATGGTGGTGAGTCCAGAAATACTTCCGAGTCTACAGGAGTTTCCTTACTTAAATTGTTTTCCTAAAAAAATTATAAAAGGATTAGCTAGGATACAGTTATAGCAAATAGTACTACTGTTTAACCTGATGGGGAGGTGATGGTCCTCTTTTGTGAATATGTCCCGGCAGTGTGAAAGAATCAGAGCTCATGATTCCCACCTTCTAGTTTCCTATTTTCCCAGTACTGCCCTATTTAAGCCCATGCTGTTCTCCAGCTAGACATAATTAATATCAAAAATGAACAATTTTGTCATTTATGGTCTTTATTCTCCATACTTAAAGTAGTACAGTAGTCTCTTCCAAGAGGAGAGTCTGAATTAAAGTCATGCCTGCCTGCCTTTCATTAGGGCCATATGTCAGAAGGTAGCTAAGTTAAAAATCCAGTGGCAGCAAACTCAGGCCCAAATGCCCCATCATGACTGGGGCTGAGGTCACTCTCTTGGCCATTGCTTCCTCTGCTTCATAGCTTTATGTATGGGGCTTGCGGTCATGAAAAGAACATGGAACTTTCAGTCAGAAATCCTGATTCTGGCCCTTGCTGTTGACAATTACTTTGTTCTCTTGGGTGTGAGTCATTCCATCTGAGTTTCAATTTTCTCATATATAAAATAGGGACAAGAGAATCTCTCCAGGAGAATTGAAATAAATTGTAACTAAAATCATGTATTTGATAACCATAATAAATATAATTATTGTATTTCAATCTGGAAAACCTGCAAAGAGACTTTTGGGGAGTTGCTAACAAGGCCCAAATTCCTGCCAATCTATAAGATAATGTGGGGATAAAAGAGAGGTGGAAGGATAATGGCAGTAAAAAATAAATAAATAAATCTAATTATATATACAATATAGTATATGCATATGTATCAATCATTATTATTTGGAGCATGTACTCAGGTGCAAAGGGCTTCTATATATACTATCTTAATTAATATAAAATTAGTTAAAAGTATATGCCCCAAGTATATGCTCAAAACAACAGTAATAATAATAGAGTAGTAGTTATAGTAATAGTGGCAGAATTTATTTAACTGTCGTTACCCTTCCAGCTTGATTTTACCCCCACGTGATCTTGTTAGATTGGCAGGAAGTTGACCCATGTTAGCAAGCTCCTCCCCTCCCCAAAGTCTCTTTGAAGATTTTTCAGAGAGAAATGGCCTCTGGACACCCAAAAGTTAAATTATTATTGTCACATGAGTGTCATAAAAACAATCCAAAGTAAGTGAATTTTAATATCAGGGATTTACAAAAATGATTACTTATAAAAGTAGTAGAAAATAAAGACATTTGAGAGATGATACATTTTTCACCCAACTGACCACAACAGGTGTCAGCCAAGACCTGCTGGACGTGAGCTCTGGGTCCCAGTGGAAGCCCATGCTGTATGCAGTGGCTTTCCTGCACTCCACTGTCCAGGAGAGGCGCAAGTTCGGTGCCCTGGGGTGGAATATCCCCTACGAATTTAACCAAGCGGACTTTAATGCCACTGTGCAGTTCTTCCAAAACCACTTGGATGACATGGATGTCAAAAAGGTACTGCCGCGCATGCTGCCTCATGCCTCTGGTGGCTGTGGGCTTGGGCCATCAAGCTCACGGGACCTCCTAACTTTGGGGTAAATTATATAAGAGAATTTGCTGTGCTTGCAAAGTCATCTTTAAGTCATAGCAATTTGGGTCACACTTGCCTCTTGATTTCAGGAAAAATTGATCAAATTTTGATTATTATTTTATTTCTCAAAAGTGAGTTGACATTCCAAAGAAGACAGCCTCAAGGGGCCTGTTCTCAGGGGGTGTGGGTGGGGAAGTTTGTTCTTCAAAATCCTAGAAAATGAAAATGGGAGTCCAGATCAGTTGGAAGTGTGTGCTTTCTAAAGAACTGCCTCAATACCCTCAAAAAGCAAACACTATTTTCTATTTATATTGAAGTATGAAAACATACGAATGCATCAAGGAAGTCTATTTCAAATCATGGACCTGAGCATGGAGTAACTACTCTTCTTTACCTTTTTACTTTTCTTTCTTCACTTTCTCTTTGCAGTACTAATGAAAAATGACTGACTGAATGATGTTGAAAGTGAATACATGGGTGTGACTTGGCAGGGAAATAATAATGCAACGGTAGTCAGTTCTACATAATTATTCTATAAATTTTCCCAGGGTGTCTCCTGGACCACCATCCGCTACATGATAGGAGAGATTCAATATGGAGGCAGAGTCACTGACGACTATGATAAGAGATTGTTGAACACATTTGCTAAGGTTTGGTTCAGTGAAAATATGTTTGGACCAGATTTCAGTTTTTACCAAGGATACAATATTCCAAAGTGCAGCACAGTGGATAACTATCTTCAGTATATCCAGGTTTGTCAACTTTAGAATTTTATGCATAGAGCAAATACCTGTAGCCATTTGAGTTTTGGGTATTAATTGCACTGTCTATATTGCTTTTACAATACATTTTAATGGTGATATATACTAATGCTTTTGCTGTGAAGGCTTTCTTCGTATTTTTATACTCAACGGATTATTAAAATGTTTATGTTTGTTCTGAGTGTGTTTTGTGTGAATCGTGTTTCTATCCCCCCTCTTTTTTAATGCCCCAGGGAGGAATTTTCTTTGAGGAAGATGATAGATTAGGCAGATTTAGAACTAGGAGACCTACACAAATCACCTGGAGTTCTCTGTCTGTGAAACTTCAGCTGCCACAGCAGTAGAGCAAAGGCAGCTTCTAGACCCAATTTGTTCTGTTTTCCAATCCATTTGACAAATCCCATGACATCTGTTCCTTAACCCTGGCCTAATGGACAGCCTATGGATATGTCCAGGAAGCTGCTTTGTGTAAGAACTTCCTCTAAGACAGGGTTTCTCAACCTTGGCACTATTGACATTCAGGGTTGGATCTTTCTGTGTTGTAGGGGGCTGGCCTGCGCTGTTCAGCAGCATCCCTGGCCTGTATCCACGGGATGCCAATAACAACCCCATACCCAACTGTAAGAACCAAAAATGTCTCCTGAAATTGCCAAATGTCCTCTGGGGGGCAAAATTGTCGCTTGTTGAGAAGCACTGACATAAGAAGGAATAGGCAGATTTCTACAGGCAGTTTGGGAATAGGTGGGGAAAAAATTCTGATTTTCAAGGTGACTGCGTCTCCTTTCTCTATACCTAAAATTCATTCTATCATTATTTAGCAGTCTCTTTGGTCTCTATCTAAGATTTATCTCAGAGTAAACAAACTAAAACATAACAGCCCCAGAGGGCTAAATTTATCAGTATATTTACATGTTGCTTTGATATATAAATGTAATGAGTTTATCATATATTACCGCCTCTGCACTTTTAGTAATTCAAATCAGCAAATATATTTGTCTTACTGTACTGCATGTATCTTTAAATCATCAGCACTGAATAAGAAAAGTGGCCATGAAGGTATAAATTTAGGGGTGCTTGTACATATATTTTTATATACACCCCATCTCACAGTGCATTTGAGGTAGCTCATAAGAAGATATTATGCAAGAGGGAATAAAATGAAATAAAATGAGGGAGCAGAAGGGAGGGAAATACGAGTATGACTCATATTAAATAATTAAGTTAAGGATAAGATTCATACGTAGAAATATGTGTCAAATTGTCCGTAAATTTTCCTTTTTTTCAAACGGTTGGGGGATCTTTTTGCCTGCTTCTCCTGCTTCTGCCTGTGTCCCACACCATCTCTGTCTCTGTTTTTCTCTCTGACTCTGTTGCTTTCTCAGTTTCTCTCTTTTCCTAGTCTCTGTCTTTTTCCCTGGGAGGGTACGACTCCCACGTGCTGCCTTTATTTGGACCACGATTACTAAAGCTGTCATTTCCTGGTATCTTCTAAACCTAATAACCATTAGTTATACAACATTGATTTGGACAACTGGTTTGAAGTCTATTAGACTGTCAGAAAGCAAAACACCAATCCACAGCTCCCTTTCTATCTCACATATTGTATAACAAGACAGTCTCTCTTGATTAAATTTTGTTTGAGGTGCAGACTGTAAAGAGCCATGAGCCTACTGTCTGTTTCTCAATGTTAATTGTTTTTTTTTAAAGGAAACTTTTGATTCTTTTCTGGAGAAATTATTGAGGTTTGTAGCTTGACACCAATAAGACTGAAGTAAATACATATCCTCATAAAAGCATTTATGTTTCCTAAAATAGTGTAATTTAGACGGTGCTTATGTTGGCAGTCTGTGCTTATCTGGGGTGTTTGTTATTCAGAGTTTGCCTGCCTATGACAGCCCTGAGGTGTTTGGGCTGCATCCCAATGCTGACATCACCTACCAGAGCAAGCTGGCCAAGGACGTGCTGGACACCATCCTAGGCATCCAACCCAAGGACAGCTCTGGTGGAGGGGATGAGACCCGGGAGGCGGTGGTGGCCCGGCTGGCTGATGATATGCTGGAGAAGCTGCCCCCAGACTATGTCCCCTTTGAAGTGAGTTGATGAAATCCTGATAAACTGTCAACTGGGGTTGCATATCTTTGGTTGGGAGAGTGAGGAAGAAGAAAGGAGGGCAAAAAATAATTTTCCTGAAATTAAAAAACATTCTTTTAAAAAACAGCTTCTTAAAGAACCAGAAAAAGAAGTTTTTGCCTCCATGAATGTAATGTAATCTTTTCAATATATAAACCACAAGGAAACCTGTTGAGAATGTTAATACTTATGATTGATTTACAAGTGGGTACTGATAGATTAGGACTGCTTTTCTCAACCTTCCCTGAGGTACTTTACATTGCCATTTGTTCAAAATAAAGCGAAGTATTATGAAAACACCTGATTATTTAAAAAATACATTTTATGTAGTTTAATGCACACCTTAAAATTTCAGACCTTCATTTCAGAGAGTGTACATTTATATCATTACCTCTGCAGCTTCTTCATCGCATTAGTTTTGAAAATTGATATTTTTTAGTATGTAAGTAGTTTCTAAGCAAATTTATGATGATGAAAGTTAATTTTTTGACATCTTTTTAAATTGAATTAATTAAAAAAATTTTTTTTCATGAGTTATTGGGGTACAGGTGGTATTTGGTTACATGAGTAAGTTCTTTAGTGGTGATTTGTGAGATATCGGTGCACCCATCACCTAAGCAGTATGCAATGCACCATATTTGTAATCTTTTATTCCTCGCCCCCCTCACACTCTTCCCCTCAAGTCCCCAAAGTCCATTGTATCATTCTTATGCCTTTGCATCCTCATAGCTTAGCTCCCACATATCAGTGAGAACATATGATGTTTGGTTTTCCATTCCTGAGTTACTTCACTTAGGATAATAGTCTTCAATCTCATCCAGATCACTGCAAATGCTGTTAATTCATTCCTTTTTATGGCTGAGTAGTATTCCATCATATATACATATATGTCGGTATATATATATGTGTGTGTGTGTCGGTATATATATATATATATATATATATATATATATATATATATATATACACCACAGTTTCTTTATGCATTCGTTAATTGATGGGTTGGTTCCACGATTTTGCAGTTGTGAATTGTGCTGCTGTAAACATGCATATGCAAGTATCTTTTTTGTAGAATGACTTCTTTTCTTCTGGGTAGATACCCAGTAGTGGGATTGCTGGATCAAATGGTAGTTCTAGTTTTTAAAGGAATCTTCACACTGTTTTCCATAGTGGCTGTTCTAGTTTACATTCCCACCAGCAGTGTGGAAGTGTTCCTTGATCACTGCATCCATGCCAACATCTACTGTTTTTTGATTTTTTGATTATGGCCATTCTTGCAGGAGTAAGGTGTTATGGCGTTGTGGTTTTGATTTGCATTTCCCTGATCATTAGTGATGTTGAGCATTTCTTTCATATGCTTGTTGGCCACTTGTGTATCTTCTTTTGAGAATTGCCTATTCATATGCTTAGCCCACTTTTGGATGGGATTGTTTGTTTTTTTCTTACTGATTTGTTTGAGTTCGTTGTGATTCTGAATATTAGTTCTTTGTCAGATGTATAGATTGTGAAGATTTTTCTCCCACTCTGTGGGTTGTTTGTTCACTGTGCTGACTGTTCCTTTTGCCATGCAAAAGCTCTTTAGTTTAATTAGGTCGCAACTATATATCTTTGTTGTTATTGCATTTGCTTTTGAGTTCTTGGTCATGAAATCCTTGCCTAAGCTGATGTCTAGAAGGGTTTTTCCAATTTTATTGTCTAGAATTTTTGTAGTTTCAGGTCTTAGATTTAAGTCCTCAATCCATCTTGAGTTGATTTTTGTATAAGGTGAGAGATGAGGGTCCAGTTTTATTCTTATACATGTGGCTAGCCAATTATCCCGTCACTATTTTTTGAAAACGGTGTCCTTTCCCCACTTTAGGTTTTTGTTTGCTTTGTCGAAGATTAGTTGGCTGTAAGTATTTGGGTTTATTTCTGGGTTCTCTGTTCTATACAGTTGGTCTATGTGCCTATTTTTATACCAGTACCATGTTGTATGATGCCTCCTGATTTGTTCTTTGTAGTTAGTCTTGCTTTGGCTAGGCAGACTCTTTTTTGGTTACATATGAATTTTAGAATTGTTGTTTCTCATTCTTTGAAGAATGATGGTGTTATTTTGATTGGGATTGCATTGAATTGGTAGATTGCTTTTGGCAGCGTGGTCATTTTCACAATATTGATTCTACCCATCCATGAGCATGAAATGTATTTCCATTTGTTTGTGTTGTCTGTGATTTCTTTCAGCAGTGTTTTGTAGTTTTCCTTGTAGAGGTCTTTTGACTTCTTGGTTACATATATTCCTAAGCATTGTATTTTTTTGCAGCTATTGTAAAAGGGGTTGCGTTCTTGATTTGATTCTCCACTTGGTCACTGTTGGTATAGAAGAGCTACTGATTTGTGATTTGTGTACATTAATCTTGTATCTAGAAACTTTGCTGATTTCTTGTATCAGTTCCAAGAGCTTTCTGGAGGAGTCTTTAGGGTTTTCAAGGTAAGCGATCATATCGTCAGCAAGCAGTGACAGTTTGACTTCCTCTTTACTGATTTGGATGCTCTTTATTTATTTCTCTTGACTGATTGCTCTGGCCAGGACTTCCAGTGCTGTGTTGAAGAGGAGTGATGAGAGTGGGCATCCTTGTCTTGTTCTGATTCTCAGAGGGAATGCTTTCAAGTTTTCCTCATTCAATATTATGTTGGTTGTGGGTTTGTCATAGATGGCTTTTATTACATTGAGGTATATCCCTTGTATGCCGATTTTGTTGAGACTTTTAATCATAGAGCGATGCTGGATTTTGTCGAATGCTTTTTCTGCATCTATTGGGATGATCATGTGATTTTTGTTTTTAATTCTGTTTATGTGGTGTATCACATTTATTGACTTGCGTATGTTAAACCATCCCTGCATCCCTGGTATGAAAGCCACTTGATCATGCTGGGCTATCTTTTTGATATGTTGTCGGATTCAGTTAGCTAGTATTTTGTTAAGGATTTTAGCATCTATGTCCATCAAGGATATCAGTCTGTAGTTTTCATTTTTGGGTATGTCCTTTCCTGATTTTGGTATTAGGGTGATGCTGGCTTCATAGAATGAATTAAGGAGGGTTTCTTCTTTCTCTATCTTGTAGAATAGTGTCAAAAGGATTAGTACCAATTCTTCTTTGAATGTCTAGCAGAATTCTGCTGTGAATCCTTCTGGTCTTGGATTTTTTTATGTTGATAATTTTTAAATTACCATTTCAATCTCACTGCCTTTATTGGTCTCTTCAGGGTTATCTAATTCTTCCTGATAAAAGCTAGGAGGGCTGTATTTTTCCAGGAATTTACCTATCTCTTCTAGGTGTTCTGGTTTATGTGTGTAAAGGTGTTCATAATAGCCTTGAATGACCTTTTGTATTTCAGTGGTGTCAGTTGTAATATCGCCTGTTTTGTTTCTCAGTGAGGTTATTTGGATTTTCTCTCTTCTTTTCTTGGTGAATCTTGCTAATGGTCTATCTATTTTATTTATCTTTTCAAAGAACCAGCTTTTTGTTTCTTTTCAAAGAACCAGCTTTTTGTTTCATTTACCTTTTGTATTGCTTTGTTTTGTTTCAATTTCATTTAGTTCTGCTCTGATCTTGGTTATTTCCTTTCTTTTGCTGGGTTTGAGTTTGGTTTCTTCTTGTTTCTCTAGTTCCTTGAGGTGTGACATTAGAATGTCAATTTTTGTCATATTACCAGAGTTGGTTTTCTGGTTCCTTCTCATTTGAGTAGGCTCTGTCAGAGAGAAGGTCTTAGGCTGAAGGCTGTTGTTCAGATTCTTTTGTCCCACAGGGTGTTCCCTTGATGTAGTAGTCTCCCCCTTTTCCTATGGATGTGGCTTCCTGTGAGCCGAGCTGCAGTGATTGTTGTCTCTCTTCTGGGTCTAGCCACCCAGCAAGTCTACCTGGCTCTGGGCTGGTACTGGGGGTTGTCTGCACAGAGTCTTGTGATGTGAACCTTGTCTGTGGGTCTCGCAGCTGCAGATAGCAGCATTTGTTCTGGCGGAGTTGGCGGTGGGGTGCAATGGACTCCGTGAGGGTTCTTAGCTTTGGTGGTTTAATGCTCTGTTTTTGGGCTGGTTGACCTCCTGTCAGGAGGTGGTGCTTTCCAGAGAGCATCAGCTGTGGTAGTATGAAGAGAAACCGGCAATGGGCAGGGCCCTAGAACTCCCAAGATTATATGCCCTTTGTCTTCCGCTACCAGGGTGGGTAGGGAAGGACCACCAAGTGGGGGCAAGGCTAGGTGTGTCTGATCTCAGCCTCTCCTTAGGCTTGTCTTGCTGTGGCTACTTCAGTTTCTTCAGTGGGGGTGTGTGTTCAGGAGAGGAGGCTCTCCCTTTCCCACTTCTGCAGTTGGGGCACTCACAGTATTTGGGGTGTCTCCTGAGTCCTGCAGGAGCAGACCGCCTCCTTCACAGAGTCTGTGGGTTCTCTAGGGATTGCTGCTTTGTTCTTGGAGTAGATCCGGAGCTAATGTTCACAGTGCAAGCCTCTGAACACTGCTCTGTCCATCCGAGTCAAAGCTGCAATCTAGTCTTGCCTCTGTCCCCCATTTGTTTTCTTTTTTAACATCTTAATGAGTATTGTGGAAAGAGTTACCCTGATAGTATTTTTTTAAATCTTCAATTATCCTTTGAGTTACAAACAATTCAATTACATATGCACTCACAAAATTTTTTTTTTTAAATTACAAAATAAAAAATAAAAAAATAAAAATCTTGATTAAACCAAGACTAAGAGGTAGCTGATTTTCCATATAGTTTTAAGAGATGACCTGGACAATCATTTGGTGCTGCTAACACGAGCCACCCTATTTCTTTGTATTTTTCCCCTGTGTACCTCATTTTCAAGAGGAATCCTATAGCATTTTGTGTCTTTTGTACCCCACTGTTTTCTACTAAGCAGGCAATTTTGGCTGCTAATACTACAGACTGAACTTAAGGACCTTTAGTCAAGGGGATAATGTCCCTGGAATAACCTCTGATCACTTGCTTGGAGAAAAATCAATACTGTTATCAGCTTTCATAAGCACTCTTCATTATAGGATCAGGAAAGGTGTCATTCGTGTCTAACAGGGGTTGAAATAGTTAGGAAGTGATAAAAATGTCTAAAAATAGAATGATAACTACATAAATAAACATGGTAAGTAGCAGGAGTTAGAAGAGTCTCCAGCCTTTTGCTGAATTTGTCAGTGCTACCTTAGGTTATAGCAACTCAGCCTAACACAATATCTGATACATAGAAGACTCTCAGTAAATACTTGTAGGATGATAATGAATGGTTGGGGGGATGGATGGATGCTTTGATGGAAAAAACAGAAAGCTCTTAAAAGAGAATTCTAGTTTTTTGAAATAGCCAGCAGAATGGTTGTGTGTGTGTGTACATGTTTGCTTGTGTGTGTCCACATGTGGGTTTGAAAGAGCTCGGATTGGCAGAAAGGGAGTTTCCCAATAAGCGCATTTGCTGTTTGGAAGACTGCATGGTTGTGGTCATGCATTTTACATTCTTCTGTGAATTCATGGCTGCCTGTTCCTTCCCACATGGCATGAAAATTCGGGCTGGTCATCTAACAGATACTTTTTTCTGTTTTCTTTTCTTTTTTTTTTCTTTTTGCCATGCAATAAAATAGAAGCTTATTATTTATGGAATAGTAAGAATTTGGGCCTGTTCAGAGGCCCCAGGGCACCAGGTCTATAAAATCCTTAGTAGCTAATTGTTAACATGTGCTTTGAATGTCTCCATGGCAGGTAAAAGAGAGGCTGCAGAAGATGGGGCCATTCCAGCCTATGAACATTTTCCTCAGGCAGGAAATAGACAGAATGCAAAGGGTACTCAGCCTTGTCCGCAGCACCCTCACTGAGCTGAAACTTGCTATTGATGGCACCATCATCATGAGCGAAAATCTGCGAGATGCATTGGATTGCATGTTTGATGCTAGAATCCCTGCTTGGTGGAAAAAAGTACGTATAAGCCTGCTGTTATTCTGCCTGTTCACTTATTATTGTGAAGAGTTGTAATTGGCAAGTGGAAAGCATGAAAGGATAATTTACTCAACATGATTCTTTTGCACAGGGACTAAGCCCCTTGTAGCCCTGTATTTTTAGACCATAGGTAGGGAAGGAAGTTTTTTTTTAGCAAATCCCACGAATCAGGTTCTCTGCTAGGGCATTTACATGCGTTATTTTACTTAAATTTTGTATTTTACTGCTCTTATTTTACAGATGAGAAACTTAAGTTTGGGACAGGTTAAGTCTTTTCTCAGATTACACATCTAAGTAGTCCAAGAATCAGAATTTAAACCCAAGCTCCTGGACTCCAAAGTCCATGATGTTGGTTTCATAGAAGGAAACATGCCTCACCCTAACATCAAAAGTCACACCAAAAGAAAGAAAAAAAAAGTTTCTGCTACATGCTGTCGAAATGGGAGGAGTTCCCTTATCCCCCTCACAGGGCGTGTGACAGGGGTGTGGCTGGGTTTTCTGTGCCCTGCTGCTCAAATCCCTAGGGGGAGCATGCAGAGGGGCAGGTTGTGGGGACTGTTCTGGGGCTCCAACCCCATGGCAGTATCTAGGGTTAGTGTTTACAGCTCCCGAATGGGCGTGTGTTACAGTGTACTCTTTCAGTTTTGCCATCTGCAGATGGCTCGCGTTAATCAGCTCAATTAGACCCTCTTCTTTATCGCAAGGACAGAGGGCTTTCTGTTTCCTGGGTTCTTGCTCTAGTGTACTGGAAAAATTGCCTCACATGTGGGCTTAGAGGTCGGGTGCAAGGTTTTATTGAGTGGTGGAAGTTGCTCTCAGCAAGATGGATGGGGAACCAGAAGGGGGATGGAGTGGGAAGGTGGTCTTCCCCGGGAGTTGGGCCGCCCAGTGACCGGACTCTTCTCTTACCATGCCTGAGCAAATTCCACGTCGTCCCGCTGTCAGCGGTGTCTGTTGGTCCTGCCAGTATATGCTGGTGCCTGTCAGTGTGCCCTTCTGCGCTTCTACTCCTCTCAACATCCAGCCACTTGTGTGTGTGCCCGCTATGGTCCCTTGGGTTTATATGGGCACAGGATGGGGGGTATGGTGGGCCAGAGTGGTCTTGGAAAATGCAACATTTGGGCATGAAAACAAGAGTGCCTGTTCTAACTTAGGTCGGTCTTTGGGCACAAGCCTGAGGGTGGAGCCTTCGCCAGGGACCCTGCCCTTCTCTACCCAGCACTTCCCTGCCCTGCTCTGGTATCACTATATCTGTAAATACAGTATGTAGTATGTATATATCAAAATAAAAGGATAAGAATTTAACAGCATGCTCACTGGTTACTGGTTAGTAATTGTGCTAAAGACAGATACAGTTTTAAGGAATAATTTTTCACTTGGAAAAGTAAAGTGAGTTCCTGAGTGTCTTTGTAAGTAGGAAAATAAGTGTATTTTAGTAGAGGACATTTGAAGGGTTGGAGCCTAAATGGTATTCTTCTCTTTGTTCTGTATTTGTGTGTGCATGTTTGTGTGATGTGTATGCACACCCATGTTATGGGGAGATGTAAGTGAAGTTGCTAAGATTAATTATGGTGAAAAAATACATAGGAAAAGAGTGGGAGGTGTAGCTGTCTTCTATAACCTATTTCTTGGGAAAATCTGGATCTACCCCATGGCTTCCTTTCCATCTGACTCCTGCCATTGTCTGGGGGACTCCACACCCACAGCATGAACCCAAGCAGGGCTGACCTGACAGGTCACTCCCAATGTCCTGCTCCCTAGATTTTCACTTCTGCTCCACTTCCTCATTCACTTGCCCTGCTACACCTAAAGGTTGGAAGGAGGGGGAAATCAAGACAGAAATGCAGGCATGGAAAGGCAACAGGATTCACCCCTTTGAGATCTCAAGTTATGCATGTGAATGAAACCAGCTTTCACTGGTGTGCATCGCCTCCAACTGGCTTCAATTGCCAGGAGTAGGCCTGGGAAGGTAGATACTTGAGGAGCTTCCGTGTTGGACACCCACCTGGAGAGTGCAGTGGCAGGTGTGGTAGGATTTTTTGACTGCCATAACAAAGTACCACCGACTGGGTGGCTTAAGCAACAGAAGTTTGTTTTCTTGCAATTCTGGAGGTGGCAAGTCCAAAATAGAACTGTTGGCCAGCCGTGCTCCCTTCAGAGTGTCTAGAAGAGCATCCTTCTTTGCTTCATTCTACTTTCTGGTGGCCCCAGGAGCTCCTTGGCTTGTGGCAGTCCTAGTCCAGTCTCTCCCTTTGTCTTGTGAAGATATGAAGATATGATTTTCTTTGCCCTGTGTACATTCACATCATCTTCCCTCTGTGCACATCTGTCTCTGTGTCCAAATTTCCCCTTTTTATAAGGACAGCAACATACTAGATTAGGGTCACCCTTATGCCCTCATTTTCACTTGATTTCCTCTGTAAAGACCCTGTTCCCACATAAGATCACGTTGTTAGGTGCTGGGGGTTAGGACTTCAATGTATGGTTTTGAGGGGACACAATTCAACCCATAGTGGGAGAGGTAGCTAGGTCATGGAAGCCATTCTCAACGGGGAGATTATAATGATGGAAGGTGAGGACGAGAGGAGAGGAGATGGGACAAAAACTGTTAAAGACTTATTTTAAAATTTATTTTACTTGACAAAAATTATATATATTTATGGTGTGCTGCATGTTGTTTTGAAAGATGTGTATGCTGTAGAATGGCTAAGCTGGGCTAATTAACATAGGCATTACCTCACATACTTAATTAACATTTTCTTGTGGTTCAGACCTAAAAGCCACTCTCAGCAATTTTCAAGAATACGGTCCATTGCAGCTGGGTGCAGTGGCTCATGCCTGTAATCCAGCACTTTGGGAGGCCAAGGCGGGCGGATCACGAGGTCAGGAGATCAAGACCATCCTGGCTAGCACGGTGAAACCCCGTCTCTACTAAAAAAATACAGAAAATTAGCTGGGTGTGGCAGCATGCGTCTGTAGTCCCAGCTACTCGGGAGGCTGTGGCAGGAGAATGGCGTGAACCTGGGAGGCAGAACCTGCAGTGAGCCAAGGTCGCACCACTGCCCTCCAGCCTGGGTTACAGAGCGAGACTCCCTCTCAAAAAAAAAAAAAAATGTCTATGCTATAAACTATAGTCACCTTGTTGTAAAATAGATCTTTTGAACGTACTTCTCCTATCTAACTGAAATTTCATACCCTTTGATCAACAACTTCCTATTCCCTCCCTCCTCACTCCACCCTCTAGTCTCCGGTAACCACCATTCTACTTTCTATTTCTATGAGTTCAACTCTTTCAGGCTCCACGTATAGGTAAGATGATGTAGTGTTTGCCTTTCTGTGCCTGGCTTATTTCACCTAGCGTAATGGAGATGGGACAAAATTTATGGATGAGGTGAAAATCATGGAACCAAAGAACTGGATACTATGCTTAGGTCAAAGGACTGTCCTTGAACAAGTGAACTAGAAGTGGAGGTTGTGGTTGAAGAATGGAATGTGGAATGGGGGTGGTGCATGTTGGATTTCTTAAGGCGGCTAAATAACTAGCTCTTTTCTCCGCCTGAATTCCAAAGCAATTAAATGGCAGAAAAGGAGTGGTGCAGATTAGAGAACATTTACTGATAAAGCTGATATTGAACAATGTGGCTTCAATCTGCTGGAAGGTGAGTTTTGCAGTTTTAAAAACAGTATTCGGAATCAGACAGACTTACCCACCAGCAGCACTACACTAGACAGCTTCCTCTACAGAGACTTCCCTGTGAAGCGAGAGTGTGCAGGAGCACAAGAGAGAGTGTGGGAGCAGAAGAGAGTGTGTGGTCCCTTTCCCCCTGCTACCCCCAGTAATAAAAGCAGAAGGGGCTGGCTGGCTGGGCTTCCTAACTGTATCTCTATCTTTCCACTGCTGCTATGGCTTCTCCAACCTGCTGCTGCCCTAGTGCCAAGCCACTGATCATACTTCAGGAGCTGCTGTTATAGCTGCACCCTACTTCCTTATGCCCCTCACCAGCTGGGTGCATCCTTGGGTCCAGACAGTTACTCTGGGACCCTCATTGTGGAGGCCTTGTCATCTGGGAGCTGTACCACCTGGAGCATGTGGCCTCTGAAGTCATCACAGCAGAGGGAAGGGAGATGGACAAGGCACCCCAGGTCTAGACTTTCTGGATTAGGAAGTGACCCATGCCACTTTCATTCACAGTCTGTAGATCAGAACTAGAGCCTTGGACCCAACCTAACTGCATGTGAGGCTGAGAAGTATAGGGGGCACATGGGACATCTGATGAGCAGAATGTGTCTCTGAAACAGCCAGAAACCAGATGAATTTCTTTACCTCCTGGGAGTGGGGAGAATGAGAGGGTCAAGGATCTTGGAATGTTATATGAAAGGAGCTCTCTCCCCATAGAAGGAAACATAGGAGTGGAAAAAATGCACCTCCCAACAGGCTAGTGTTTGAGGATGACAAAATTTAACATGAGAGCATGGGAGCAGAGGAATGAAATGGAATGGACATCAGGGTGATTAGAGAGCAGAGGGTCATGAGATAAGATAATAAGATGTTAAATGCATCATTCACATGGATGCTGAAGTCACATAGAATGATTAATGAAAGTAAATAAAGGTAGTCTATGGGTTTTGAGTATGCACTTACTTGGCCAGAATACCCAGGTTGAAATCATGTCTCTTATGGGCTATCTAACTTGGGGTACACTAGTTGCCTTGTTGTGCCTCAGTTTCCTTATCTGTAAAAGGGAAATAATAGCATTATATAATTCCTAGCATTATTGTGAGGATTAAATGAGTTGATGTGTGTGAAGTGCTTAGAACAGTGCCTGGCATGTGGCCAGTGCTATGTAAGTGCTTGTGATTATTAATAGCAAAACTGCACCACCACCACCATCACCACCACCACCACCACCACCAACACCACTAACACTATCATAGTCATCATCCTCATGATTATTTGGGGGATTGAGTAGAAGAGTAAATCAGGAGCCAAATTCCTTCATGAATAAAAGGAAGTGACCAGCAGGTGATAGAAACAAGAAGGGGTAAGGACAGTACGTCCAGATGGCATGAGACTCAAAGGAAGAGAATGATGTAGCGTGATGATCTGACAATAACAGTCAGAAACGACAAGGTCACCTCCTCTTCTCCTGGCCCTGAGGGTTGTTGAGTATGAGGAAAGCAGTAGCCTACATTTGGAGAAGGCTGTGAGGGAAGCAGTCTGTCCTGGGTAGAGGGTGTGGGGTGGGGGGCAGACTTCAGTTAAGAGAAGGGATGGAGAGAATGTTCCAGAATGAGGTGGAGGATCTAGAAGAGTTTTCTGATCATGGCACTGAAGATGCTGAAGGTAGAGTGGAAAGGCTTGGGAGGGAGGCTTGCCCCTTCTTATTGCCAAGGACAGAGGGGGATTGCGTCAGCTTGGGGGCTGCACAGAGAGGGCAGCCTACAGACGTGAGGTTGGTGGGTGGGAGGATAGAGGGTTGGCCTCTGTAGGTTACTTGGCTAAATGGGAAGGTGGTAGGACTTGTTTAGTGCTGAGCCTCAGGTATGTCATCCCGGGCTTCAGCAGATTACAAGGCAGTGAGTTCTGCAGGCAGCATATAGTGAGTAGGACTGCTGCTTCTTTTCTTCTCCATGTTATTTGATGACACCACCCTCCATCCCTCCCATCACATAGCTTAGAGACTCAGAATCAGCTTTGACCAGACCCCTTTATTTCCTTCTCATCTTTAATAAATCCATTGCCCATGCCAGAGAGTTTTCTATCTGAATTGCCTCTTCTCATTGCCAAGGACAGAGGGAGATTCTTCCAGATCACTGGCCATTGTGAGTTCCTTCCCTACCAAACCAGATCACCCACCTCGGTAGGACCCGGGAGGCTCTGGAACAGGAATCCCTGTCAGGGGCAGTCTCTCGTTAGCGGCTCCCTCTGCCCTCAGACCGAACGTAGTATAAACACACATCTCTTTTAGTTAACAGACCTATAAAGATAGCAGACAATGAGTGATTTAATTCTTAAATTATGATCATTTTATTCAGGTTTTTATTCTTCTCAGCTTATTATCAGACTTTGGAATCTCAATAACTCTTGAAAAATAGGCAAATTAATTCTTAAGGTATTTGAAATTCAAGTGTTATACCCAGGTTGATTACTACATTTATTCATACATATTGCAATTACAGTAAAATGTTATAATCTATGATTTGAAGATACCTTACACTGCTGCTGCTGATGACATTAATGACATATTCATGCCAGTTGTCATAATGGAAGCTCCACAGGTGAATTCAGGGAGAAAGTCCGAAGCAATAAATGCAAATAGTTTGTGGATGATAAAGAGTCTTGGGTTTCCATTTTTTGCTCCTTCAAGAGAGGAAATAAAAATGTATTCTAAAGGGATAAACATTCTGGAAAATAACTGTTGTTTACCCCGTTAAAATTAAGTGTAGCAAGTCTTCTACAACTTATCCATGGGATCTGTTTTAAAGTGTTGATTTATCTTGATAAGGCCATGAGCATATTTAGGTGAATAAAAATCCTTTTTTATGTGTTATATATTGAAATTGTAACCTAAGGAAAAATGAGGAAAGCCTTTAAATTTAATCCAGTAAATTGTTTTGATTCCTTTACAGCAGAATCAGTGATGAATATATTGGTACATGGAAAGTGATTCAATTGATGTTAGATATCTTGAACAGCTCTGTGAATTTATCGGATGTTCATGTGATGACTGGTATATTCTGTCATATCTTAGTAGCATTACTATTATTAAGGAGAAAGAATAACTTGAAACACTTATGCCAGAATCCAGGGAAAATTCATGACTTAGGGACTTTTTACATTATAAAAGTGAAATTGATATTTCATCTTTTTTTTTTTTCAGTGAACATAGCTGGTTTACACTGCAGTATTAAACTTACATCAATTAATTGTTTTAATGTCTTCATTGCAGGCTTCTTGGGTTTCTAGTACGCTGGGTTTCTGGTTTACTGAACTTATAGAAAGAAATAGCCAGTTTACCTCGTGGGTTTTCAATGGTCGACCTCACTGCTTTTGGATGACAGGTTTTTTTAACCCCCAGGGATTTTTAACTGCAATGCGACAGGTAAGAGCTCTGATTTGCACCCGTTGCGTTATTATAATTTTCCTCCACAGGATTTTCTGTCATTATAGTTTTAAAGACTATAATAAGACAGAGAATGACTGTCTCTTTTTGGTACTAGCAGTTACCTTGTCATGTACATAAATCCCAGCCAGTTGTTCTGAGGCTGCTAGCTCGACTTTCAAAATATTTATTTCTTATTTTTGTATTTGATTTGATTTTGTATTTCTTTTTAAAGTAGACATAGCTCAATTAGGATGTGGTTTTTTTTAATGAGGGAATCTTGCTAATTCTTTAAATACTATTGTACGTCCTTCGAGTTAGAGTGATTCGGAGCCAAGCTTTCATTATTGTTATGCTCTTTCTATTAAGACAAACCTCTAACCGCTCCATTCATCTTTTGCTGCCCTGAATAGGAAATAACTCGGGCCAACAAAGGCTGGGCTCTGGACAATATGGTGCTTTGCAATGAAGTCACCAAATGGATGAAGGACGACATTTCTGCCCCTCCCACAGAGGGTGTCTATGTCTATGGCTTATATCTTGAAGGTGCTGGCTGGGACAAGAGGAACATGAAACTCATTGAATCAAAGCCAAAAGTGCTCTTTGAGTTGATGCCTGTCATAAGGATTTATGCAGAAAACAATAGTAAGTTGTCTTGTACCTTCAGTAAGGGCTCGCATTGTTCGTTTGGATGACATTATCAACACAGGATTTCATTATTTTTGTTATCATGTAGTAGAGATTTTACTCTCTTATCTATTAGCTTTACATTCACACCCATGTTTAATGGGGACTTACTGACCTCTAGGCACTTTCTTGAGTATATTGAGGAGGCAATAGTTCTAGATAGTACTTGCTTATCTAATAAAGCAGATTAACATGTGTGGATACTCATGAAATATTAGCTGATGAGATAAGAAAGAAATGTTTGGCATAATTAATAGGCATGGGAAAGGAGAGTGAGATAACAGCGGGATGAAGTGAGCAGGGCCTGAGTCTCAGGAGCATTTGGGCCTGGACTGAGCTTTGAAGAATATATACAATGTGGTGGGGTAGGCTGTGGTAAGGAGACTTTCTAGATAAGACTGCACAGGGCTCAGTTGAAGGCTGTGGTTCTACCAACTTGGAGGTTTGAACCAGGCAGTGAATTCTAGATTGAATTCAGAGGCATTTGGCTTAATCCTGTAGCTAATGGTAAAATACTGGGTTCTTACTTCAGTCTTTGAATGTAATAACACTTCTGTGAAGTACACACGTGATTCTAATTAAACAAAATTATCAAAGCTGTACTTGACAAGTCTAAAAATGCCTAAACTATTTTCCGTTATTGGATTGATGTTTTCTGGAGGCTTTTTTTGTCACCTTTCACTCAGCTAACATCTCTACAGCAATAACCACATTTCAGCACACGAGGGAATTCCCTGTTCGTTTTAGAAGCATAAACCATAAACTCTAGCCATGATAGTGGATCCCAAGGAGGTACTGATTTTATGATAGAAGCACAAAAGATTCTAACAAGTAAAGGGATAAAATAATTTATGAACTATAAGTATTTATTTATTTATTTATATGAGACAGAGTCTCGTTCTGTCACCCAGGCTGGAGTGCAGTGGCACAATCTCAGCTCACTGCAACCTCCAACTCCCGAGTTCAAGCGATTCTCCTGCCTCAGCCTCCTGAGTAGCTGGGATTACAGGCGTGCATCACCACATCCAGCTAATTTTTGTATTTTTACTAGAGACAGGGCTTCACCATGTTGATTAGGCTGGTCTCGAACTCCTGACCTCATGATCTGCCCCCGCCTTGGCCTCCCAAAGTGCTAGGATTATAGGCGTGAGCCACCATGCCCGGCCCCAAGTATTTATTTTTTAAGCAAACATTTGCTGGATGTCTATTAGTTACCAGCCATAACCTTAGGCGCTAGGAATGCAAAGATCATTATGAACCAGCTCCCAGAGACTCACAGTCTAGTGAAGGAGACCCATAGTAAGTAAATAATGAAAATACAAATTGATACATGTTACAAAAGAGGTGCTCAGAAAGAAAACATAAAGATGTCTAGGAGTTTAGGGGTGATTGCTTTTGAGATGTGCTTTGGAGGACAAGAATGAGAGTTATGGGGAGTTAGACTTTTCGTGGCAGAGGGAAATAGCATTAGCTCGCTTGGTCATTCAGTAACTACTTACTGACCATCTGCCAAACACTGCCCTAGTGCTGGGGTTGCAGCACTGAGAAAAGACCAAACAGGCTTCCCATTCTCATGGAGCTGAGTCGCAAACAGGGGTGATAGCCATAAAAGAAACAAATATAGTTGGGCCTTGTTGCTCACAGATTTGTATTTGTGAATTTGCCTACCTGCTAAAATTTCTCTCTAGCCCCCAAATCAATACTAATGGCACTTTTATGGTCATTCACATGGTCATTCACAAATATGTGCAAAGCAGCAAACAATTGGAGTTGCCAGACATACCTATTTCTAGCTGGGGCCAAACAAGGTGAAGCTGTGCCTTTTTGTTCCAGCTTTCATATTACAACTAAGTGTCCTGTTTGTTGTCTCTTTAGTACTATGTTTTTCAATTTTTGGGGGGTACTTTTTCCTATTTAAAATGGCCCCCAAGTGTAGTATTTAAGTCTGCTGTTTCTGAGCACAAGAAGGCTGTGCCTTATGGAGAAAACACATGTGTTGGACAAACTGACTTCAGGCATTAGTTATAGTGCTGTTGGCCTTCAGTGCAATGGTAATAAATCAACCATATATATTAAAAAGATATCCTTAAACAGAAACACACATAAAGCAAGATTATGTATTGACTGCTTGATGGAAATGTTGTGACCAGAGGCTTGCAGGAAACTAACCCTGTATTTCCCCTAGGAGAAATGGCTTGGCGTTTGTTAATTCAATATTCGTGGTAACTTTATAGGACATAACTACTGTGTATAATGAGAGTTGACTAGAAATGAACATACTGATTTCAGATACTTCTTGTTTCTCTGCAAAAAACACATGCATGGTGTCTTACTCCATTTTCTGTTGCTATAACAAAATACTACAGACTGGCCATGTGATAGACAATAGAAGTTTATTTTGCTCCTGGTTCTGGAGGCTGGGAAGTCCAGGGGCATGATGCCACCATCTGGTGAGGGTCATTCCATGGTCACAGACAGAAGGTAGAAGTAAGCATGTGAGACAGAGAGGGGCACCAGCAGCTGGACTTGGTTTATAGCAACCCACTCTTGCAATAACTATCTCACTGGCATGATGATGACATTAATTCTTTCATAAGGGATTCACCCTTTTGACCCAATCACCTTTTATCAGACTCTACCTCCAAATATGATTGCACCAGTGATTAAGTTTTCAACACGTGAAATTTTAGGGGACAAATTCAAGCCATACACATGGTTTGAGTGTAAGATAATTTAGGAGTTCTGTGAGAAATATTGAGCTGAGATCCAAGTGATAGAAAGAGGCTATGCTAACATCCTGGAGCAGAGGTAAGAGTGGAAAGTCATGAGGTGGTAATGGATGTGCTGGGTTTGATGAAGAGTTTAGTTCTGGGATTTAGAAGACAGACCCAGTCCAGGTTAGCTGGATGTTAGCAGTGTGTAGGTGGATAACAAAGTTTCCACATGAAGGAGGTTCTTCAGGTAGACGTGGAAATGGGGGAGTTGGAAGAGAGAAATGATATTTATGGAGAATGTTTAAAGGTGGATTTCACACCATGTCTCATTGAGTCTTTGCAAAAGTTTGCTAGAGAAATGATTTTGCTTTGAGGACAACAAGCTAGAGAGGCTGTGATTTGTTGAAGGGAATAAGGATTACCTTGGGAGGGGACCAGTGTTTAAAACATGAAGGAAGAAGAGCCTGTGGAGGGGAGAGTTGAGCATCAGATTAGGAACACGAAGGTTCTCAGCACACTGCTTGGCACATGGTGTAGTTCAATATTTATTAGTTGAATCTAAAAAGATAAATGTGTCTACCTGGGCTTAGGCAAGCATACTGCCTATGGCTTTGTATTTACTGGTTCTTAGGGTAGTGTGACATCTTGGGACAGTAATTATTTTATAGAAATAATAATCAAGTGTTCCTTTAGCCAAAAATAGTATTTTAGAAAAATTGCTTTATCATATCATTGCATCTAGTCAACATATTGTAAAAATGTTTCCCTTATAAAATGAAATAAAAACCTTTTTCCAGTTGAGTTACATGTTCCTGTTTTTTCTTGTGACTAAACTATAAAAATCCATGGCAATTTGACATTGAACATCTCAGCATGGTAGTAATAAAGTAATAATTTTATAATACTGGCAATTCTTTATGATTTAAGAACAGATTTTTATAGAAGAACTATACCCACCCTGCTGGGTATTAGCCCAGTGGTGATGCTCATTAGCAGCAGGTAAGGGAGAAAATAAAATAAGCAAAGGAAAAAGGGGCTAATTTCAAAGTATTAAAAGAAAATTTTAGTTCTTTATTCCTTTTTTGATTTCAGTAAGAGTTGGTGGAAACTTGGTTTGCCAAATAGCTTTGTTGTTGAAGAGGTGTTTCTTTAGTGATGGAAAACTAACATTCTGTTATCCCTTTCATGCGATATATTTAATTTTTACTCAATTTTGATAATTGAGCAGGGCTCTAATTGACTTAAAGGGGTGTGTAGCATCATTAACGACCAAAGTGCAGCATTTAAAAATTGGAATTCTTATAGTTAACAGTTTTTACATTAATATGAAGGAAATTTTTTGATTTAAATAATCATTAAAATATAGATATAGGACTGGTTTGTTTTCTACAAGAAGAAATCTAGATATTTATTTTAACTCTAAAAATTGAGTGATATACCCTGAAACTTGAAAAAGAAATCATGTTTCTTGCTAGAAAATCACGGGAAAGTCATTCAAATAGTACTAAATTCACCAAGAGGGTAAAGCCACACACACACTGTCTAGGTCCTCTATTCTCAAAGGAAGCTGAAAAGGACAGATAGAAGAAAGATATGTGTCTTCACAGATTTATTATATGAGCAGATTGATGATTCTCAATGAACTTCAGAGCTGTAGCTGCTGTGATGGAAAACCGTGATTGGAACATTTGCGAGGGACGAGGCAAGCCTTCTACGTACCTCTGGTCACTAAGCAGGTGCAAGAGGGGTCTCAACGGTTATTTCCTGCTAAGGAAAAAGTGTATCTAAGAACACCGTCTGGCCCATTCTGACCTGAGACTGCAGATTTGGGACTGGGGTGGGGATAGCCATATGTGGTGACCAGGGGTAGAGACCTCCTGGCTCCTGAGCCCACAGGATTTAATCCACTGTCAGCTTGTCAACCTGGAAGTCTGTTAAAGACATGGGTAACATGAGTCTGGGAAATTGTTTTAGTGAAAAGGTCCATGCGTAAGTAGATGCATGTGTGTGTATGTGCATGTGCATGTATGTGTATGTGCATGTGTGGGTATGTATGTGGGCCTGTGTATGTGTGTGTGGAGACTGAGAGATAAAGAAGTGTCGAATAACGTCTCTATCTTAGGCACCTTCTACATTCCAGGCTTTATACTATACCAGGCACATACATGTGTTAACTTATTTAATCTTTACAACAACTCTGTCAAATTTATCATCCTCATTTTGCAGATGGAGAAATTAAGGCTTGGAGACACTGGGTAATTTGCCCATGATTCCTGGCTACTGACAGGGAAAGCTGGTATTAGAATCACATTTGTTTGTCATGAGGTATATGCAAACCTCTGGGAATTCCCATGGTTAATCTTCTACTTGAGATTCTGTGTTTACATGTCCTCTTAGTGCCTGGGATGAAACTTGAAAATGAGGACAGCTAAACTCAAAATGAGGACAGCTCCCTTGAATTTCGAAGTCCTGAGTTAATTTTTCTCAGGTACCTGCTAAGGTAGACTGTAGGCAGTGGGAGGGCACAGGGAGAGCCCTCTGTGGATGGTGCTGTCCCTCCCCATACCTCCCTCCATCATGCTACAGGCTGAAAAGTGCTTGTGCCCCTGTTCACTGGTAGAGGACTGTGAGCCGAGGGCCAGGATACTCGGGTTGTTCTCCTGGCTTTTATCATCCTAGTCATTAGTCACGTGGCTTTGGAGGCATCTCAAATATGCCACAAATTGAACTCAGGTTTCTAGTTCTGTCCATTTCATTTTCATGTTTTCTGCAAAGGCAGAGGTATACATGCATAGTGCTTCCCAAGTATTGCAGAGATGAAGCGGAGAGGCCACGGATCCATTCTGACTAGGTTTCATTCTCAGTTATCACTATAGCTCTCTAATCTTGGACAACTCACCTCCTTCTGTTCCAGTTTTTGAATCTGTAAAATGATTAAATATTAGTACCCATCATATAGGATTATTGAGAGAATTAAACTGACAATGTTATGTACATAGGAAGCATATAATAAATATTTTTTTCAATTGTTACTTTTATTAACATGCTTAGCTCACATGCTTTTTAAAGGATTGAAAGAAATAGTGTATGTTAAGAGTGAACTGGCTAGTAATTTAAATGTTATTAGCAAAAGGGTGGTTAAATAAAAGAATGACTTAACGATTCTATAGAGACTCTCTATGTAACGATTATTTTGGATGTTGGAAGGAATATATGGAATGTATACTCACATGCAGATGAAAAATGCAAGATAGATAGGGAAGTTAAATAGTCAGAAAATGAAATTCCCCCAAGGTGTTTTATTAAAACCTTTAAGATCCTAAAGGGTATGGCTTGCCAATTTGCACAATCTCTTCTCTCTCCTCCTCCTTCTGGAACGCTAAGGCTTTAAACATACTTAGTTGATTTGTCCTACCTACCTAGCATGCTTATTTTTGTCTTCAAAGTTATTTGTCTAAGCAGGGGGATGGTTTCGAATCATCTGCTTATGTAGTTGTTTAGCATCTGTCAACGTTTTCACTATGAAATTATATCTTCAGTGGCTTCTAATCCTGCCGCAGAAATTTGCTGCACGCTGTGACTTGGCATGAGCACCTTCAGCTCTGAAGCAATTAAAAATAAATAGAATTGGATAAATATTTCAGAAAATTATTTTTACCTGCTTATTGAAGAGAATGCTATTTTTTCCCTCCATTTTTCTGTTGGGATTAAAATCCAAGTAGTCAAATACTTCTCAAGTTGTAATTATTGTAATTATCATGAGATTCAGATGTAAGGCACCAAAGGCTTACTTCAAGGTTTATAAAATGGTTAATCAAATCTGCAGCAAGAAGAATGACTTTTATATGTTTTACATGTTTAAAGATCCTAGGATTAAAGGATTTAACTATATCAGTGAGTATAGTTAGTGTTAACCGTATTGCATGATTCATTGTCATTCATTTACTTGTTCAGAATTTTTCATATATATTTACCTAATTATTATCACTAGTGATACATGCATAGAAATTGGAAAAATTATACTCAGACTTAAAAATTAGGTATCACATTGTTTTAGGTTGTTCCTAATGATTAATTTCATGAGATTAAGGAAACACAGAGTTTTAAAATACTATAAAATATCTTTGTTGTTTTAGAAGAAGGTTTCTCATTCTCTTGGTACTGTTGACATATTTGGTCTGGATAACTCTTTGTTTTGGGGGAGCTGTCCTGTGCATTATAGGATGTTAGCAGCATTCCTGACCTCTATTCATGAAGATGTTAGCAGCAAGCACACAGTTGCGTTAACCAAAAATGTCTTCAGATATTGGCAAATGTCCTCCGTAAGTAGAATTGTCCCTGGTTAAGAATCACTGCTTTAGGATTATTTATTTTATATTGAAACTTATGTATAACATTATTGTATTCAAATGTTTCACTTCTTCTAATGCAATTAATTAAATTTATAGTGGATATGTAAAAACACAGGGCACAGCAGGTTACAAGTTCTATTGGATCAAATAATGAGACTTTAGTTTCTGATAGTGCCTTGCTTTTGTAATTTTCTGGAAAAGGTAAATTTTTGAGCATGTCAGTTTTGAGAAATAAATTCACTAACTCTGATGTGTTTCAGTGCCCATGTTTGTAACATTAATTCACAAAAGCAGAGCATCCTCTTAGTTAAATGTGATTTCACCTGAATAGTTAAGTGAGGGTTTTAAAATTTTTTTATAATATTGACTTTCCGGAAGAGTACAGGGATGGGTGTAGACACACTCTTGTCCTCAAAAAATGTATAATCTGGAAGAGAATATTAAATCATATACTGTTTCCTGAGATGCATGTTAGGAGATGTGCAGATAAACTACTGTGGGCAGAGTGGATTTCATAAGAAGCTAATGAGGCTTAAACTCCCAGGCTGCTCACAGGCAGAGTCTCCTTCCAAAGCCTACTTTTTTATTTATAAATTTTACTCCTTTTCTTAAAGAGGGCCCTCATGAATTGTATAAGTTTAAGTCCCCACAGACCTGGACCTGTCTCTGAGCATGGGGTTTCCAAGGCTGGAGAGAAAGGGAGCATGTGGGTGGAGATGGATGTGTTAGAAAGGATCTCTGAAGGATGGACATACATAGATTGCCTTTCATTGCAGTGTCATTTTGGAAACTGCATCTATTCTTCTACTCCAGAAAGGTAGACTGAGTCTCAGGGAGGTGAATTGGGCCATTAGTCTCTGCGTCCCAGCAATTTTATTTCTCTACATATATGGAGAATTCACAATACCTGATTTAGCTGGGGGGTGGGGAGGCACCCTCTGTCCTGGGATTTAAAATGTGATGTAGACTATGGCCTGCAGGGTTGAAGATTTTGAAATAGTAAAGTAATGCCCACTGGTGCTGGATGCCTGAGTAAAAGTGAGATGTGTGTGTGCTCAAGGTTTGGTGAGGAGGTGAAGGATAACAGGTGGAGGGGATGTTGAGTGAACATGTGCAAAGGAGAGAGAGGAAGCATGTGGGCATGAGTTACTGTCCATGGTTCAGGGCAAGGGGCCAGCAGAGGCCACCAGAGGCTGTCTGGGTGTCTTGCCACAGCTGTTGGCACCGTGTGGGAGCATCTGCCTCACATCTAGGGATTGCCTGACCTCAGAAAGAATGTCCCTCATTCAGCCAAACCCATCTGTTTTTGAAATGACCTACAGAATGCAGAAGCATGGCTCTGCATTCTCCTTGGGCTCTAAAGTGGAAAATTCACCAAGTTCTTTTCTTTTATGTTTTTTGTAGCTTTACGAGATCCTCGGTTTTACTCCTGTCCCATCTATAAGAAGCCAGTTCGAACGGACTTGAACTACATTGCCGCTGTGGACCTCAGGACAGCCCAGACCCCTGAACACTGGGTGCTCCGTGGGGTTGCCCTTCTGTGTGATGTCAAGTAACATGTGGGGAGTGTCCCCACCCAATGCTTTGGAAAATGCAAGATCTAAATTATTGTAACCTTTATTTCTGTATGACTGCTGGACAGTGTATGTTAGGTCGTTTATGCAATTAATGAGCTGCATAGGTTTTCCCCACTCCTTAATTGGATGCTTATATTTTACTTGTTTCATCATTAGTGACCAATGTCTGAGTTTGTTGAAAATGTTATTTAGTGATATAAAAGTAAATTTACAGCATCCTAATGAAGTGTGGCCCTCAAATCCACAGTAGTATATTTTCTTCTTACTTCGCTCCGAAGACTGACTAGGGTAAGCAGACAGTATTTCTCTGGGAGGAATATTCTTCTGTTAATGTGGCCTGGTAACAGCCAAGTTCTTGAAGGTAACAGGGCAAGTTTGTGCTGATTTTGCTTCTATTGCCTTTCGTATTTAGGTCAAGTTAAGAGACTTATTTTCAGGGTTTCAAGCAGCCAATTAAAAATACCTTTTAAAAAATAGAAGGAAATGGAAGAATGGATTAAGAATGTAAATAGAAAATTTATGTAAACATAGAGAATAAACGTAGAACAATGCTTAAGCCTACTTATAATTAATAATGAAATACTAATTGATAATTCTTATAATAAAAATTAAAGCTAAAAGTAAATCATAGCATGCTCTCAGTAAAACTGATCCACTCACAAATTGCTGGAGCAATGTAAATCAACCCAACCTTTTTGTAAAATGATTAAATACAGAAAGAGCCATAAAAATATTCACACACTTGGATCTTTATTTTCTCTACATCAAGGAAACAATTTAAAAGACTGAAAACAGTCTATATAAAATTGCATTTAATAACAGAAAAAAATGGAAAAATCATAAATATTCAATAGTCAGGCTATGGTTAAGGAAATTAAGAGATATTTGGCAACCATAAAAAAACAATTTTGAAGATTCCATAATATGAAATGGTAGACCCAGACTGTTAAGTGAAAGATTTAGTTTACAAAATATTGAGCTCACTGTGATTATAACAGCAAATATATTTGCATGTGGACAAAGATTAGATGGCAAGATAGAAAAATAAGAACAGATGTGATAGCAAGAATTATAGTTGGCTTGAAAAAATGTGATGATCAGGAGAAAAAATAAAAAAAGGGTAGAAATATTAGACGGTGCGTAGGGACTTTCTATGGACTTTTATTAGGAAACATTATCAAAGGAACTTTTCACGTATTTTTCTTTAAATTCTGGTTAGATGTTATTAATAATTCTTCATCTAACCTATTGACTAGAAAATATAGTCAGTACTAAATTAGAATTGTGGTTTACAAACTTCTGGTTAGCTCTGGATCTGTATAACTGCATTTTTTTGGATAAACAGTTTTTGGTAGGTGGATACCGGGAGACAAGTTTGGGTCCCTCTCACTGGGCTTCATTCTGTGGACCAGGATCATTATTTCATGCTCATGATCATGAGAGTTAGGACTGAGTGGCTCCTGTGACTCCCACCATCTTAGATGATACTGTTTTCTTGTGAGTTCTTTCTTTTGGTGTGGATTAGTATATCAGTTGATTTGTGTGAATTGTGGTGAAACAATCATTTCATTTTGAAAAGCAAGTAATGAAAATGTCAACATCATGGGAATTAAGAAAATGTTTTTACTAAATTCCTCATTCATAATTGTTGTTTATCAGAAAAGGGGGTAATTGGCACTAAGTATCTAGAAATAAGCTTTCAAGACTGGATTTTTTATCAAATAATTTGAAAATGTGTCATTCATATGATTTTGTGATACACATCTGTTAGTATGCATGCATGAGTCTTGGAGACCCAAAGTAGAAAAAGACCATGAAAACAACTAAGAACTTTTAGGAACTAATTCAACATGGCTGGCGCCTGAAGCAGTGATGAGTCAATGAGGCCCCTTTCTGCATAGCCACCTACCCCTACCCAGGCTCCTCCCACCAAAAGGTGCTGAGCATTCCACAGTCAGGTAGGCAAGGGAGGACCAATTGAATGAATCTCTCCTGCAATGGAGAGGCTTTCTGATGGTCTTAGACATGGAGAAAAAACAGCCAGGGGCTTGGTACCATTGCAGAGTCATATAACAGTCTTTTTCAACTGTCCCAATATTGATTTACTAAAAAATATTTATTTTGCACCTCCTGTGAAGACTCTCTGCTGAACTGGTGATGCAGTGGTGAAAGAAAAAAAAAAAAACAGTCACAGTGCCTAATCTCATAGAATTCACCTGAAAGGAATAGATGCAGAATATAGCAATTATTCAGGTACACATGTAGTTGTATGAGTCCATTTTCACACTGCTATAAAGAACTACCTGAGACTGGTTAATTTATAAACAGAAGAGGTTTAAAATTGACTCACAGTTCTGTGTGGCTGGGGAGGCCTCAGGAAACATAATCATGGTGGAAGATGAAGAGGAACCAGGCATATCTTCACAATGGTGGAGCAGGAGAGAGAGAACGTGAAGGGAACGGCCACACACTTTTAAACCTTCAGATCTTGTGGGAACTCACTCTCTATCATGAGAACCACACAGGGGAAACTGCCCCCATGATCCAATAACATACCACCAGGTTCCTCCCTCGACATGTGGGGATTACAATTTAAGATGAGATTTGGGTGGGGACACAGAGCCAAACCATATTGTTCCACCCCAGCCCTTCCCAACTCTCATGTCCTTATATTTTAAAACACAATCATACCTTCCCAACAGTCCCCAAAAGTCTTAACTCATTCCAGCATTAACCTAAAAGTCCAAGTCCAAAGTCTCATCTGAGACAAGAGAAGTCCCTTCCACCTGTGAGCCTGTAAAATCAAAAGCACCAAATGGGAAAATTGGCCAAAACAAAGGGGCTACAGGCTCCATGCAAGTCCAAAACCCAAGAGGGTAATCATTAAACCTTGAAGTTTCAAAACAATCTCCTTTGACTCCATGTCTCATATCCAGGGCACATTGATGCAAGAAGTGGCCTCCCAAGTTCTTGGGCAGCTCTACCTCTGAAGCTCCATAGGGTACAGCCCCTGTGGCTGCTTTCACGGGCTGGCATTGATTGCCTGCAGCTTTTCCAGGTGCACAGTGCAAGCTGTCAGTGGATCTACCATTCTGGGAGCTACAGGATGGTGGTGCATTTCTCATGGCTCCACTAGGCAGTGCTCCAGTGGGGACTCTGTGTGGAGGCTCTAACTCTACATTTCCCCTCTGCACTGCCTTAGTAGAGGTTCTCCATGAGGACTCTGCTACTGCACCAGACTTCTGCCTGGACATCCAGGCATTTCCATACATCCTCTGAAATCTAAGTGGAGGTTCCGAAACCTCAAGTCTTGTTTTCTGCATACCTGTAGGCCCAACACCATGTGAAACCTGCCAAGGCTTGGGGCTTGTACCCTCTGAAGCTGTGTCCTGAGCTGTACCTTAGCCACTTTTAGCCACGGCTAGAGCTGGAGCAGTTGGGATGCAGGGTGTCATGTCCCAAGGCTGCACAGAGCAGTGGGGCCCTGGGCCCAGCCCATGAAACAATTTTTCCCTTCTAGGCCTCCGGACCTGTGATGGGAGGGGCTGCCATGAAGATCTATGAAATGCCCTGGAGACATTTTCCCCATTATCTTGGCTATTAATATTCGGCATCTCTTTACTTATGCAAGTTTCTGCAGGCAGCTTGAATTTCTCCCCAGAAAATAGATTTTTTTTTTCTTCTATCACTTGGTCAGGCTGCAATTGGTCAAATTTTTATGCTCTGCTTCCTCTTTAAACATAAGTTTTAATTTCAAACCATCTCTTTGTGAATGCATATGGCCGTACGCTGTTAAGAGCACCCAGGTCACATCTTAAATGCTTTGCTGCTTAGAAATTTCTTCTGCCAGATACCTTAAATCATCTCTTTCAAGTTCAAAGTTTCACAGATCTCTAAGGCAGGGGCAAAATGCTGTTAGTCTGTTTGCTAAAGCACAGCAAGAGTGACCTTAGCTCCAGTTCCCAATAAGTTCATCTCCATCTGAGAGCATCTCAACCTGGACTTCATTGCCCCATCACTATCAGCATTTTGGTCAAAACTATTCAACACATTTCTAGGAAGTTCCAAAGTTTCCCACCTCTTCCTGTCTTCTTCTGAGCTCTCCAAACTGTACCAACCTCTGCCCATTACCCAGTTTCAAAGTTGCTTCCACATTTTCAGGTATCTTTACAGCAGTGACCCAAACTCCTGGTACCAATTTTCTTTATTAGTTCATTTATACATTATAATGAACTACGTGAGACTGGGTAATTGATAAAGAAAAGAGGTTTAATTGACTCACAGTTTCACAAGGCTGAGGAGGCCTCAGGAAACTTACAATCATGGTGGAAGGCCAAGGGGAAGCAAGGCACGTCTTACATGGTGGAAGGGGTGGGGGCTGTCACACTTTTAAACCATCATATCTCGTGAGAACTCACTATCCTGTGAACAGCATGGGGGAAACTGTCTCCAGGATTCAATCCCTCCCCCCAGGTCTCTCCCTTGACACGTGGGGATTACAATTCAAGATGAGATTTGGGTGGGGACACAGAGCCCAAACCATATCAGTAGTTATATATAATCTAAATTTATGGTTATATAACATGATGTACATTAGGTGTCTAGAAGATAATATAAAGATTGTGCATTAAGTGCTATGAAGGAAAATACTGGACGTCGTGAATGAGAATAACAGAGGAGACTGCAGCACATCAGTTGTGTCACCACTATCAGGCAGAAGCCATGTTACAATGTCACCATTTATTTTTACTGTTTTATTGATATTTTTAATTGATTAACTGATTATATTGCATTTATGGAGTAAAATGTGGTGTTTTGATATATGTATACAATGTGGAGTGATTAAACAAAGCTAATTTACATATTCATAATCTCGACATTTATTATTTTTTAAATTTAAATTGATGTTTTTAATTGACATATTGTAATTGTACATATTTATGGAGTAAAATTTGATGTTTTGATACATATTTATGTTGTGTAATGATCCAATTAGAGTAATGTGTATATCCAGCATCTCATGCATTTATCATTTCTTTGTGGTGAGAACATTCAAAGACTTCTCTTCTTCCTAGATGACATTTATTTTTATGGAGGACATACATGCAATAGCAGGGAGGTACTCCCCTGAGCCAGAGCAGCTGCTGCACATCCTTGCCTGGCTTTTCTCTGGTTTTCTGGTTCCCTTGTTCCCTTGTGCAACTCACAGCTTCTGGTGACCCTTTCTGTGCAGGTAAGGTCCTTCCAGAATTGATTGAGTCTAAAAGGAAAGTCTTGTCTCATAAAGAACTGTCTTTTTATGTATGGGGCTTATTTCACCATTCCATAGAAGCATACCTTGGCTTCTCTGAGCATCTTTAACGGAATGCTGGCAAACATTGAACCACCTCAGCATTAGTGAGGCCATGTCACCATCAGTGGAAAAAGCCTAGCCAGGGTCCAGTGTCCTTGAACAACATCTCTACTCAGGATACTCTTTGCCTGGAGAGACTTAATTTGATTGGACCATAAGGAAAAGCAGCTCTGAGAAGGTGACATCTAAATTTAGATTTAAAGGAGTAAAGGAAAACATCTCAGACCCCCAAGCGCTGGGGACTGGCCTCTTGCTCCCTAAAGGGAGAAAGTGGGCACAGTATCTGCCGGACGGGTGACAGGAAAACCTGACTTGGAGTGGAGGGATATGGAGAGATGTGGAGGGCTGTTTTTAAAATGAAATTTCACACCTTATTATGATGGCTGCCAGTTTGGAGTAGTGGTGGATGGAAATCATGTGTTTCTAAGTCATTGGAATGAGGAGTACTTTTTGTTAAATACCATTTGCAATGGAAAAATCTCATTATAAAGAATTCAGTATTAAGAGACCTGATGAAACAGCCACAAATTTTATACTTAAGTAGCTTGTAGGATTCCATAGTTTAGACAAAATATACAGCATCAATGTCATTATTCGTGATAAATTTTTGTTCAAAGATGAAGCGTTATATGAAACTAGGGGAAGTGGGCATGGTTAGTGAGTACAAAAAATAGAATCAATAAGATCTAGTATTTGATAGCAAAGCAGGATGACTATAGTTAATAATAATTTAACTGCACATTTAAAATAACTAGAAGAGTATAATTGGATTGTTTGTAACACAAAGGATAAATGCTTGAGGTGATGGACACCCCATTTATCCTGATGTGATTATTACACCTTGTATGCGTGTATCAAAATATCTCGTGTACTCCATAAATACATATACACCTACTATGTACCCCAAAAAAATTTTAAAAAACCTAGGTATGTGAGTGCATACTGATAATATAGTTTCTGAATTTTTTTCAGTATGAAGATGCTTAGTAATGATATAAATAATAAAACATATGTATGAGTAATTTTGTCTGAAAGACAATCCTCTCCCCAAAATCTGCAGTACACCTTTATTTTCCTAAAATGGCTCTGATGACATGCATAATTGCTTTTACATTTTAAATAATTTTCTCTTGCAAGTATTAGGAGTGATTTTTTTAAAACTACGCAACTGATCACTGTTGATTAGTAGCCCCTGTCAGCACATCAAAATAATGCCTCTTAAGGACAAACAAGTGGTACACTTATATTCACAATATGGCTCTCCATAGTCTGAATCCTTTGGAAAACCAATAAACCAATCAGTCGGTTTTGAAAACACGAGAAGGAAATCTAGTGGTATTCTTGAGGTTTATGTGCTCTGGTCAATTGACTGGCATCTGCTACGTCCAACAAGTGCATATCAAGTTTCCGTAAATATCCCCCATGAAGGAGGATAAGAAGGATTCAAGGTCAGTTTTAGAATCAGATATGAGATTTGGCTAAGAAACTGAATTTACAAACACGTTCTTAGTTGTCTTAAATGATGAGACTTATTCTGTGCTGCACTTTAAACAAAATTAATGTTATCTATGCAAGAATAGAATGTGTTGCTTGTCTGATCTGCACCCTGAGGGGCTTTTCTGGTTCTGGTCTTCAGCCTGGAAAACCATAAATCTGAGCAGCCAGGTAAGTAGTATTTATAGACAGAATTCTACTCTCCTTTCATTTGCATAAAAAAGAAAATATAGAGAGCAGGTGGGAGGGAAGGAACTTGAAGTGAAGAATGAAGTATCAAGAGTGGGATGCAGTGGCGGATAAATGGCCTCATGTTTCTTTTCCTCAGACGCTGTTAGAATTTGTTTATTAGCAATAACCCTTGATCAAGACAATGAATTAAACTCAAAACTCCTCAAATGAGCCTTTTAAAAATGGCTTCTTCATCCCCCGGATTTCAGAATTTTCTTGCAAAGTGCCAACAGTATTATGATCTAATATTATAATGTCAATGGCTTAAAGGATTTTATCTGAGGTCTTCTGAAAGTCCTATCAGCTCTTTTCTCTTAGGAACACCCATAAAACCACTGTGTGGACCTGGCTAATGAGTATTCTTTCTCTGCCTTCTTAGTGTCTGTCTCTGATTTAGGACTCCATTTAGTTTTCCAAGGCTGTATTGGCAAATAGGCATACTAATTGTTTCCAAGTCTGCGTTTATGTTGGGTGGATGCAGGGCCAAGATCAGAAGCTTTGTCCTCTCTTTAATTTGCATACCAAATGGTATTTTTCATTGGGCAATACATTATTGCTCCTTGCTGTGCATCTTGTGGGCAGAGCCAAGACACATTGTGCAGCATGATGCTTTGCCCCTGTTCTAGTAATGTTTTATGATCACTGGAATACCTTTCTTCATTTATTTCTTCACTTAGGCTAATATGCACAGAATTCATATCAAACGTAATCACAAACACTCTACCCTGGAAGGCCAATTAAGTTTTCCCCAATACTTTGTGCAGGAGTCAATTTTAATAAGACCACATAGAGTGTTCATTCTGAGTAGTTGAGAAGAGAGAAAGATTAAATGTGATGAAGGACACCGAAGAGACTACCTGGAAAGTCACGGAATGGAGAGACCTGTGAAGGATTATGAATCAAAACCTGTGCTGCAGCTGATATTGAACACTCCTCTTTATTGCTGAGCACAGTTTAAAATTCACTCTTGAGTTTCACCTCACTCAATGCAGTCAGCTGTGATGGATCCATTTATAATTTATTTATGCAAATACTTAAAGCAAATCCCCAGAGACCTCTAGGAAAAGAGCTTATAAAACATTTTAGTGTTTTATCATTTGAAAAGTGGTCATTTGCATGCAGCAATGAAACTTTTTGCTATTCTAGCAATAGTGAAAATGTTTTTAGTGTTTCTGGGACATAATACATTGAAATTCACATATGATATCCCCTGATACCTGGTAACCCAGGTAACAAAGATTTATAAATGGTACAAATGAGGGGCTTTTAAAAAGATGATTGTTATAAGTTGAACCATATTACTAAAAAACAATTTTTTCTAGATATTTTAGTTGTATTAGAAATCAGAAAATTGAGCATTGGCTGGAGAATATATCCATATTTGCTTTAGCTTATTTTGGCTTATATTGAATGAATATATCTATATTTGCTTTAGCTTATTTTGGTTTGTATTGCTTGTTGTTGGTTTCCCTAATCTGTTTTTCTCATGCTAAAAGTCTATCAATAGTCTTCAGTAGAAAAGAGCAGAACACATTATTTGACCTGTATTGGTACCTTATAAGGATGAAAAATTCACTGATAAATTAGAGCTGAGTGTGGAATACTGAGAGAAACTTTCTAAGTTAATGTTAGAAATATAGAGTTTTTGCAAATTTAATTTTTTTTGTTCTCTGATGCTAGCCTGTTTGCATTTAGATGTAAGTATATTATTGTTAATAGAAAATATCTTCTAAAATCAATGCTTGTGCATGAACAAAATCAACTAGCTTATTTTGGGAAAATTTACATCTCTTTAATAAAATGAGTGGGTCTTTAGGTGAATGATAAAAGAGAATGCAGCATTGTCGAGAAATTAAATAGACCTTAGCAATATAATTTCATGCCAGCCTCTTCACAATTGATATAAATACATCTCATAGAAGAAATATTACACCAGAGCCTTATACAGATGTATGTCCGTATCATGCTGCAATGATGTCTTCATGGTTCTACTGGGATAGAGTCCGTGGCAGGCAGTCCCTGCTAGTGGTGAGCTTCAGAATGAGGTCTGCAGTCTCTCATAAAAATTGCAAGGTTGTTTTCAGTTTATACAGACTGCGACAGACCTTTGCCTAGTTGTAAAACCCTCAGATTGTGTCTTTGTAAAAAGACCCTTTCCTCTACCTTGCTGCCACCTTCAGCCATAATCTTGACACCTCCCAGATTAAACTGCTAATTGTTTAAGATGAGAGCCCCTTGGAGGACTACTTGTATTTAGATAGAGAGCTGGACTCAAAGAGATCTTTGCTTGCTATTCTTTGCTGGCCTAGACTCTTCCTTTGCCCTTCAGAAAACACAGCCATCATTTTCACTGAAGCTTATCTTTGCAATGTGGGCAATGGTTGACCTAGAGAGCACCACGGATTGTCTTTCAAATTTAACCACATGTTAAAAGGTCTGCATCTCATACATGAGACTATGTCATAAGCTGCAGGTTCAAATTAATCCTGGCCTAATAGAACTATTATTAATAATATTTTGCCGCAAATAAAAAGTTTAGGAATGTCCCCAAACCTGGAATGTCCTGGCCTAATCAGTCACCCCTATTTAGTCACATTATTTAGGCCCCAGCCAGCTCACTAAAGGCTCTGTTAACCATGAGCACCTTTATAAATAATCATGCCACTAATCATAAGCACACAGGCTACCCTGTAATTAAATGTCCGTGGGAAAAAGTGATTCAGAGTTCTAGATTCGGATGCTAATATGCAACCCCCGCCATCGCCACTGTCATCTCAAGCCCCTACTTCCTGCCTTGCTCTATTAGGGGTTCTAGTATGCCTACCAACTCCTTGCCTAGCTCAAATCACCTTGTGGTGGCTTGTATCATCTGGAACGCATGGGAATAGGAGTGTGAGTAACCCTAGGCTTTGGAGTGTCCCACCTGGAAAACTTCCTCCTCTCAGAGATACTTCTCATCAACTGGCTTCCTGGTCACATCCTTTCTTGATTAGTATCATGCCAGGGAGGTGGCAGGGTGACAGGGAAAAAGGGGCATTTGGAACTTGAGACTGGTTCAAACCCTGTATGCACCATTTACTAGCTGGGTTTATTTGGAAAGTTGGTTAGCATTTCTGAGGCATTGTTTCCTTATCTGCAAAATGGGTGCACGATATGGTACCTTCCTTGTGAGGTTGTTGGGATGAACAATAAAGGTAAACAAGTTGAAAGTACCCAGGACAAAGGAGGGCTCACCCAAGGTGAGTTTCTGTCTCCTGTTACAGGTCAATTCAGGTACAGAGGAGAGACAGTGAACAGCCACCACCTGATGTGACAACATGTTTTTAGGAGGAGCGCTTAAGGACCAGTGGTGCTGTGGTCTGAATATGTGGGTCCACCCAAAATTCATATGATGAAATTCCCAGTGTGATGGTAGTTGGAGATGGCGCTTTTGGGAGATAGGTCATGGGCAGGGCCTTAAATAAATGGGATTAGTGGGCTTATAATAGAGGCCCAAGAGAGACCCTTTGCTTCTTCTGCCATGTGAGGACACAGAGAGAAGGCACCATCCATGAACTGGAAAAGAACCCTCACCAGACACTGAATCCATCTGTGCCTTGGTCTTGGATTTCCCAGCTCCAGAACTGCTGTGAGAAATCAGTGTATATTGCTGAAGCTACCCACCGTATGGTACTTTGCTAAGGCAGCCTGAACAGACTATGACAGGTAGGTACAGTCCTTTTACTCCTCCTCCTAAGGGTATTAAGCCCAGCTTCATCTCCATCAATGCCATTCTCTCCTTGTTTTCAATTTAGAAGCAAAGTGATTTCCTGGAGTTTCTTTTGTTCTTGTTGTTTTGATGGGAACATGCTTGTGAGTCAATTCCAAAGTAAAGCCCTAGAACGTCTCCAACTTCTCTCTGCATGATATGCATAAATACACTAAGTTTGTATAATATGCCATTTAATGCTGATGTCTGATGCTGATATTCACACCATAAGTTATTAAATGATGCTGCTTTTTCCTTTGTGCCTGTTCAGACTAACAAAGCCTGTCATGTATTTCATTTACTAACTAGTGACCATCCATGTGAGATGACAAAAGGGAGATGTAAAATAAACAGATACTGGGTCACAATCAAAGTTACTGCTTTTGTTTACTATAAAAACCTTTCATTTATTAAAATAATGGCATTTAACCTTGGCTGTACTTGAGAATCACTTGGAGAGATTTGTAAAAATGTTGATAATAAGGCCATAGCCCAGTCTAACTAAATAAAAATAACTAGGGTGAGGGGCCAGGGCATCCTGTTAAAGTGGCCAGGGTTGAGAACCACTGTTTTGAATACAGTAGTCCTCTCTTATCCACTGTTTTGCTTTCCAAAGTTTCAATTACTTGTAGTCAACCAAGGTCCAAAAGTAGGTAAGTACAGTATAATAAAATATTTTCAGAGAGTGAGAGACCACATTCACATAACTTCCATTACAGTATATAGTTTTAATTGTTCCATCTTATTAGTTATTATTCTCTCTTACTGTGCCTAATTTATAAATTATACTTTATCACAGGTGTGTGTGTATTTATAAACTAAACTTTATCACAGTTGTATGTAATTTATAAACTAAACTTTATCCCAGGTGTGTGTGTATAGGAAAAAACAGAGTATATATAGGGTTTGACACTATCTATGGTTTCAGGCATCCACTGATAGTCTTGGAATGTATCCCCCAAGGATAAGGCAGGAATAATGTTGGAATAATGTTTGTTAAAAACAAAAAACACCCACCAATAAAATAACTGGAAAATACACATTTGTGGTTAAAAATCCTTCGAGCAATTTATAACTAAAGAGAGTTGAGGTGGTGAAAACTACTCTTTAGAATGTTATACTGCAATGCTTCTCATATAAAGCCTCTTTTAAGTATTCCTCAATTTTCAAATCTCTATTATATACTATTGTTGCTGAATGCTGAATGCTGTTACTCTATGAAACCATGAAACTGCCACATTCTCTTAAACTGCTATGCAAACATACCACCTGAGTGTTTGTTCTTTATTAGAAATGTGGCATAATGTATATCAGTATTCTTAGATTTTCTGATGCAGTTTAATTATGTGGAGATCTTGTTATAAATGCAGATTCTTAATTCATCTGACCTTAATCTTAAGGTCAGGGGTAGGGCCTGAGACTCTGCATCTCTAGCAAGCTCCCAGATGGTACAAATGCTGCTGAGAAGATGCTGCATATTTCTTCATGGATTTTGAGGCTCTGCTGCCAGATAATTCACAAATTAAGAATTATTACATCTTCATGGTGACTTGACCTCTTTGTTATTATGTAATGTTATTTCTGTTTATCATTGGCAATATTTATTTTTCTGATGTTTCTTGGTTTGATATTAATATAGCCACTACAGATTTATTTTGGTCCTATCTATGTACCCTTTTATTTTCTAGCGTTTTAAACTACCCATGCCTTCACATTTAAAGTGAGTTTCTTACATAGTTAGTTAGGTCTTGCTTTTTAATGTAGTCAGACAACCTCTGTTTTTTTAATGACCATTTATATTTCATATAATTATAAATAAGGTTTGATTTAAATATGCTGTCTAACTAGTTGTTTTCCACTTGTCCCATCTCTTCTCTGTTCATTTTATTCTGCCTGCTTTTGAGTTGGATGTTGTTTATGATTCCATTTTATCTCCAATATTTACCTAGTAATTACAGCTCATTTATTTTTACTTATTTTTGATGGATGTCCTAAGGTGACCAAGACAGCTCTAATGTTCCCCTCAGATTGACTGAACCTTAGATAGTCTTTTTTCTGACCATAGACTCTTGATTCTCTTTTCTTAAGGGCACTTACTCTAGAAAAGTTGCAATGGTAAATTCTTTCTCTGCCCTTTTAAAATATAAATCTTTCTCAAGAATCTGGGAGCCATCCCTTTGAAATGTAATCAAGAAAGATAGATAGAGCCTCTATCTCCCAGTATCTATGGGAGGGTAGGGAGCCTCCCTTTGATAAGTGACAATTAGCAAACACAAGTGCCCTAATCACATTGACTAACCTCTTTTCCACTGTCATCCAGTAGAGGTCATTAACTCACACCAGCATTTAAAAATCCTTCAATGGAGTTAAGTTCAATCTTCCCCCCCCTGCATTTCAGTAGTCTTGAATAAAGTCTTCCTTGCCATTTTTAATAAGTGTCCAGTGCAGTTTTTCTTTTACAAAGGTTTACAATATACATCTTTCCTTATCACAGTCTACATTCAAATTGTATCTCTTCATGTATAAGACTCTTACAATTTCCCCTCTCTCATCCTTTGTGCTATTTTTGTCATACATTTCACTCTTACATGCATTATAAACCCCATAATACAGTAAAACTACTTTTTGTGATAGTAAATTACATTTTAGACTGATTAAAAATAAGGGAAATGTTTTTTATATTTATCTTACTATTTTCATTTTCTTCACTCTTCATTACTTTGTGTAGATCTAAGTTTGCATCTGCTACCATCTGACTTTTGCTTTAAGACTTTCTTTGAACATTCTCGAAGAGCATTTCTGCTGGCATTTTTCAGCATTTGTTGTCTGGAAAAGTCTTTATTACCTCTTCCTTTTTGCAAGATATAATTGATGGGCATAGAATTCTGGGTTGTAAGTTTTTCTCATTAAAATTCCTTTTAACATGTGGTTACTTTTGAAAAGACAAACTGTGCTCATTTTGTTTCCAGTTTCTTTCAGGGACAGCAGGTAGGATGCTTGCTGATGCAACCAAGTACCCTCAGATGTGAGGGTTTGCAGAGAGGTGAATCCTGAGCACCCAAGAGCAAGGATGGCATTAGACATTTTCTGGGTAAACTCCCCCAGTACTCCAACTGCAAAGATGCTTGTTTGAAAATTCCAAGGGTGTTTCTTGAAGTGTGAAAGAATAATGTAGGCCAGTGAAGCATAGAAAACAAAGTTCCCTTCAATTCCAGATCTCTAAGTTATAATTCATAGTTCATATGACCTTTTCTCCTGTTAGAAGGGGGATAACTTTCTTTGACACCTTCCACATTTTACACAGAAACATAGTACCATTGGCCTTCCATATTGGTGGGTTCCACATCCATGGATTCAACCAACTATGAATCAAAAATAGCCAGAAAATAAAATTCCACAAAGTTTCACAAAGCAAAACTTGAATTTTGCTGTGTGCCAAGTATTATGCATACAGCAGGATGTGCATAGATTATATACAAATACTACACCATTTTATATAATAAACTTGAGCATCTGCAAGATTTTGGTATTTGAAGGATGTCCTGGAACAAATCCTCCATGGATACCAAAGTATGACTGTATATGATTTTTCTAATTTCCTAAAAATAAAATCTCATTGTTAGTATACCATTAGTATCTTTATGCTTTTCATGAAGGTCAGAATCCTTATTTAAATAAAGAGAAATAATTTACTCTGTAAAGTGCACAACTTTGAGATATTAGTAATTTAGCTTGTATACATATAAGTGTTTTATTAAATAATTAAACCATTGTATTCCTTTCCTATAAATGCTGTAACAAATTTCCACAAACTTAGTAGCTTAGAACAATAGAAACATATTCTCTCAGAGTTCTGGAGGCCAGAAGTCCAAAATCAAGGTGTCAGCAGAGCTGTCCTCCCTCTGGAAGTTCTAGGGGAGGATGCTTTCTGATCTTTTCCAGCTTCTGGAAGCTTCTGGCATTCCTTGGCTTGTTGTAATCTAACTCTTCTCTGCCTCTTCTCATCACTTTATCTTCCATATATGAGTCTAGTTTCCTTCTCTCTCTTACAAAGACACCTGTGATGGCATTTAGGGCCCACTGAGATAGTACAGGATGATCTTATCTCAAAATTCTAAACTTCATGAACACATCTGCAAAGATTCTTTTTTCTGGTAAAGTAACATTTACAGGTTCCAGGGATTAGAACATGATATTTTTGAGTGGCCATTATTCAGTCTATGGCGTTAATGTTACCATATTTTTCCTATACGCAAACTTCTCTTGAAAAACACTGGTCTTGAGGGTTGGTAGAGAGTTATTGAGACATTCTGTAGGTAAAGGGAAGGCTGGCTTGCAGAGTTCTTTTATTCTAGGCATTTAAGCAATCCATCATCATCATCATCATAATCATCATCATCATCATCATCTAGTATTTACTATTTCCAATGTGCCAGGACTGAGGTGACCTCCTGAAAGCTTTACTATCGAAAAGATGGTCTGAGGGCCAGCAATACTGCAATTGCCTGGGAGTCTGTTAGAAACACAGACTCTTGGGTTCCACACCACACCTATTCAACCAGAGTGCATTTGATTAAGATGTCTACTGATTTGCCTAAACATTAAAGTTTGAGAAAGCTCTTTTGCAGTATTAACTTATTTAAACCTCACAAATATTGTGGTCCATGCCTATTTTATAGATGAGGATCACAAGACTCAGAGAGTTTGAATAACTTGCCCAAAGCCACTTAGTTAGCAGGGATTGGATGCCATAATTCAGTCCAGATCTGTTGTTTCCCAGAATGTGCTATTAACCGTTTATGATGCCCTGCCTCTTCACATAGCAAACAGTGGACGTTGACTCATTAGAAAGCACAGGGAAATACACTTTCCAGCAGCTCTAGTAAATCCCAGGAGGTTCTAGTTTAAGCTTCTCCAAGCTATTCAGTCATTCAATATCAGCCCTATGGGGCTCCTTAAAAACAGCATTTCTAAACTGTAACCATCCTAGAAAAATTCTGCCAACTTGCTAAAAGGATCAGTTAGTCAATTGCTTGAGGGTTGGCTAACAAAATGACTTTTATTTTGCAGAAAATTTAAAAAGTGCCAATTAGAACCAAAACATGGGTGTAACTCCTGCCACCTGCCTCCTGTTCATCCACATAGATGCAAAAACTGAGAAGCAGACACTATATTGCAAAAGGGTGGAGAACTACTCACTACTCAGGGTAGGAATGTTTAGCCAGGGTTAGAAATGTTTTTCCGTGTAGCAATCTCACATACTGTCTGTCATTTTATAATGAACCAGTCCATCAGTTTATCAACCAACGAGCATTTGCCAACTGCTGGCATATTTCTGGAAACACAACAGGCTTAATGGAATTGGTAGGATATGGTTCTTTTCTCTATGTACAGGCTCCCTACTCACTATCTATAAAAGGGGATACAAGGGCCCTGTGGTATTTTCTGTCTCATAATGACTTTATGTTTATGATTAATAATTTCTCAGAAAGTGATATTAAGTGTGATGTCTGTATGTGAAATGAGTATTCTCATCACTCTTCTTTATCTGAGCATTGAAAATTGTTTTCCGCTCAAACCTCCTTCCGTTCTAAATTATAGTCATGAATTCTCCACACTGTGTTTATTGAAAACCAAAAATAGGCCAAGTGCGGTGTGTATTAGTCTGTTTTCACGCTGCTGATAAAGACATACCCAAGACTGGGCAATTTACAAAAGAAAGAGGTTTAATGGATTTAAAGTTCCATATGGCTGGGGAGGCCTCACAATCATGGCAGAAGGCAAGGAGGAGCAAGTCATGTCTTACATGGATGGCAGCAGGCAAAGAGAGACAGAGAACTTGTACAGGAAAACTCCCGTTTTTAAAACCCTCAGATCTTGTAAGACTTATTCACTTTCAGGAGAACAGCATAGGAAAGACCTGCCCCCATCATTAAATTACTTCCCACCGAGTCCCTCCCACCACACATGGCAATTCAAGATGAGATTTGGATGGGGACACAGCCAAACCATATCTTTGTGTTTCACATCTGTAATCCCAGCACCTTGGGAGGCCAAGGCAGGCAGATTGCTTGAGCCCAGGAGTTCGAGATCACTCTGGGCAACTAGTGAAACCTTGTGTCTACAAAAAAAAATTATGAAAAATATTGACCAGGCTTGGTGGTACATACCTGTAGTTCCAACCATTCAGTGGTCTGAGGTGGAAAAACACTGCCCAAGAGTCCCAGGTTATAGTGAGCCATGATTGTGCTGCCACTGCACTCCAGATTGGGTGGGTGACAGAGGGAGACCCTGTCTCAAACAAACAAATGATCAACCCCTCCAATCTAAAACAAACAAAAACAAAAAAAAATATTTTTTAAAAGAGATATTTATAAAAATATTTCTGTAAAATATTTCATCTCTTTCTGTAAAGATTCATATAATATTCATATAATATTTCATCTCTTTCTGTAAAGACTTCATTTTGGATCTATTTTACAAGCTGGAGCAGACAGTAGGAAAAAGAGCCAACATTCATCAACTTAGGTGGAATATCCACAGTGTCTCACTTATGTCCCAGAACAACCTTGTGAGGTAAAAATTATCTTCATTTTACATCTGAGAAAGCTTGATAAAATTAATTTGGTCAGGGGCCAAGGTTACAGAGCAAGTAAGTTGTATAGTGTGCCTGGCTGCTGTGGCTATTTTCATATTTTCAGTCCTTTAAATGCCCAAGATTCAGTTCAGTATCCCTGGCATTCATCTTAACTAGTCTTTATCAGCACACTCTGGAACTCAGCCTGGAGATAAACACCTGCTCTATCAGTGACGCTCTGACCTGCAGGTGCACTCAGGGGCTGGAGCCTGTACTGCTCATTTCTCAACTGCCCGTTCGCTGTGCTGGGTCTCAGGGACAGTGTGTTCTGTGAAAAATAATTTTCTGTTTGAAGGAGAAGTATGATATCATAGTTAGCATTTCTTATTCAAAAGAAAGGCTGTTCTTACAGTGTGACGGAGAACAGGAGGGCAGCTGTAGTGGTTTGTGCAGTTGAGAATATAAGCCCCCCCCTCCCCGCCCCCATGATGACATTCTCATCAAAGAAAGAGAGAAAGACTTCTGCAGGTGCACCTCACTCTTTGGATTCGCATACCTATTGACTATTCACAGTTTACCTCAGAGTAAGATTTACAGAGTCTTTATTAAATAGTTTTTACATTTTACAAAAAAGTCTTCATCTTGAACAAAATAAGTACACTATTTTTGAAGAGATTTAAGATGGTGAGAATGGCAGGTTCCTTTTGGAATGCTTGCTGCTTGGATATAGCTGAGGTTTTTATGTAGTGTGAAGTGAGCCTGCAGCCAAGACGTTTGCAATTCTTTCCCCCTGGTGAGAAGATTTATATTGAAAGATGAGGAAATGATCTCATAGCAGAGTTCACAGTTGTAAGTTTGACTTACTCCTATTCTCCTAGGTATGCAAAAATGGGATGGGAATTAAACAGTCCCTAAAAGAAGAACACACATATTTATCTGAGAAATAAGAAAGAAGCAACATGAATTCATATACTCTGCAGCTCACTGTTTAAACATTAGTTTGAAGCCATGTGGCAATTTAGGAAAAAGCAATTAAGACAAAGTTCTTCTTTTTCCATAAAGCCTTCATTCTGTATCATCTGAAAAATAGTTGTCTCCACTTTATAAAAATCACAATCTGGCTGGTTTTTCCTTGTCCCTGGATATTCAGTTCAGTCCCTGTCTTAAGTGCAGTGGGAAGCCCAACATTTCCTACAGTTTGTCAGAGGATTCCTGGCTCCTTCTGATACAGTCCACTCTGGTTTTGCTCTTTCAATCTTTCTTTTGTTTTACTACTTGTGCCCATTGCATTCTCTTCCATCTCAGTGTTTCTTTTATTTATTTATTTATTTATTTATTTGGAGACAGAGTCTCACTCTGTCGCCCAGTCTGGAGTGCAGTGGTGCGATCTCGGCTCACTGCAAGCTCCGCCTCCCGAGTTCACGCCATCCTCCTACCTCAGCCTCCCGAGTAGCTGGGACTGCAGGAGCCCAACACCATGCCTGGCTAATTTTTTTGTATTTTTTTGTAGAGATGGGGTTTCACCGTGTTAGCTAGGATGGTCTCGATCTCCTGACCTTGTGATCTGCCCGCCTCGGCCTCTCAAAGTGCTGGGATTACAGGCATGAGCCACCGCGCCCGGCCTCAGTGGTTCTTTTCCTGAATTTTCTCCAACAATAATCACATATGGCCATTGTGTGTAGTAGACTTTTTATTGCAGAGTTGGCTAATGTGGTGATAGGATTACAAAACACAGTAAATAATAGAAAGTAAAATTGAACAGAGAGTGCTGTTATAAAACAGTTTTCTGTCATTTCTTTACCCTACCTATTTTCCTAGTTCCCATCTCTTTTCTTGCTCCCTACCTCAGCTCTCCAACTGCAGCTGGTTTTCATCCATGACTTCGAAGATATTTTTTTGCTCCTCTTCTGGTCTTTCCATCTATTATGCATATGTTGTTGTGCTTAATGATATCCCACATTTCTTGAGGCTCTGTTCATCTTTTAAAATTCATTTTTGTTTTTGTTCTTCAGATTTCATAATGTCTGTTGATCTACCTTCAAGTTTGATATGGTTTGGCTCTGTGTCTCCACCTAAAGCTCACCTCGAGTTTTAACAATCCCCATATGTCAGGGGTGGGACCAGGTGGAGATAATTAAATCTTGGGGGTGGTTTCCCCCATGCTGTTCTCATGATTGTGAGTGAGTTCTCGTGGGATCTGATGGTTTTTATGGGGCTTCCCTCTCCGCTGGACAGTCATTCTCTCTTCTGCCGCCCAATGAAGAGGTACCTTCCACCGTAATAGTAAGTTTCCTGAGGACTCCCCAGACATGAGGAACTGTGAGTTACTTAAACCTCTTTTCTTTATAAATTACCCAGTCTTGATTATTTCTTCATAGCAGCATAAGAATGAAATCATACAAAGTTTATCTTCTATCTTTATGATCTATCTTCTATACTGATCTATCTTCCACTTCATCTGTTGCTTCAGATTTTGTAATCTCCATTGATCTATCCTTAAGTTTGCTGATTCTTTCTTCTGTCAATGCAGATCTACTTTCACACCTGTTATGGGTTGAGCTGTGGCCCTCCAGATTTATATAATGAAGTCCTAACCTCTAATACAACAGCATGTGACCTTACTTGGAAATAGGGTTGTTGCAGGTGTAATTGGTTAATATAAAGTCATACTAGAGTAAAGTGGGCCCTTAATCTAAAAAAACTGGTGCCTCTATAAAAAGGGAACTGTGATGGTCATACTGAGTGTCAACTTGATTGGATTGAAGGATGCAAAGCATTGTTCCTGGATGTGCCTGTGAGGGTGTTGCCAAAGGAGATTAACATTTGAGTCAGTGGGCTGGGAAAGGCAGACCCACCTTTAATCTGGGCGGGCACCATCTAATCAGCTGCTGGCATGGCCAGAACATAAAGCAGGCAGAAAAAATGTGAAAAGGCTAGACTGGCTTAGCCTCCCAGCCTACATCTTTCTCCTGTGCTGGATGCTTCCTGCCCTCAAACATTGGACTCCAAGTTCTTCAGGTTTGGGACTTGGACTGGCTCTCCTTGCTCCTCAGCTTGCAGATGGCCTATTGTAGGACCTTGTGATTGTGTGAGTTAATACTACTTAATAAACTCTCCTTTATATATATTTATCCAGTTAGTTCTGTCCCTCTAGAGAACCCTGACTAATATAGATATTTGGAGCCAGAGACACACACAAGAAGAATCCCATGTAAAGATAAAGGAAGAGATTGAGGTGATGCTGGAGAAGTGAAGGATCACCAAAGATTTCCAGCAAACCAAAAGAAGCTAGGAGACAGGCATGGAACAAATTGCTCCTTTAGAAGGAAACAAGACTGTGGACAATTTGATCTAAGACTTCTAGCCTCCAGCACTATGCAAAAATAAATTTCTGTTGTTAAAGCCAGCCAGTTTGTGATATCTCGTTATGAAATCTCTAGCAAACTAATACACATTCCTTTAGTGATTTTTTTTCCATTTCAGTATTGTACTTTTCAACTCCAGAATTTTCATGTGATTCTTCATATAATTTCTTTTATTAATGTTCTCTATTTGATGACTCTTTATGATCCTACTTTCTTTTGCTTTTTTTTTTTTACTTCTATTTTAGGTTTAGGGGTACATGAGCAGCAGGTTTGCTATATAGGCAAACTTGTGTCATAGGGGTTCACTGTACAGATTATTTCATCACCCAGGTACTAAGCCTAGTACCCAATACTTATTTTTTTCTGCTCCTCTCCCTCCTCCTACACTCCACCCTCAGGTAGGCCCAGGTGTCTGTTGTTTCGCTTTTTGTGTCCATGTGTTCTCTGATTGCCGACAAAGCTGACAAAAACAAACAATGGGGAAAGGACTCCCTATTCAATAAACTGTGCTGGGATAACTGGCTATACATATGCAGAAGATTGAAACATTCCTTACACCATATACAAAAATTAACTCAAGATGGATTAAAGACTTATGTGTAAAACCCACAACTATAAAAACTCTAGAAGACAATCTGGGCAATACCATTCTGGACATAGGAATGAGCAAAGATTTCATAACAAAGGTGCCAAAAGCAATCATAACAAAAGCAAAAACTGACAGGATGTAATTCATCTTAAGAGCTTCTGCACAGCAAAAGAAACTATCAACGGACTAAACATATAATCTCCAGAATGGGAGAAAATATTTGCAAACTATGCATTCGATGAAGGTCTAATATCCAGCATCTATAAGTAACTTAAACAAATTTACAAGAAAAAATAACCCCATTATGTTCTCACTCATAGGTGGGAATTAAACAATGAGAACACATGGACACAGGAAGGGGAACATCACACACCGGGGATGGTTGTGGGGTGGGGGGGAGGGGGGAGGGAGAGCATTAGGAGATATACCTAATGCTAAATGACGAGTTAATGGGTGCAGCACACCAACATGGCACATGTATACATATGTAACAAACCTGCACATTGTGCACATGTACCCTAAAACTTAAAGTATAATAATAATAAAATAAAATAAAAGGAAAGGAAAAAAATGTGGGCAAAGGATGAGAACAGACACTTTTCAAAAAAAGACATACATGTGACCAAGAATCACATGAAAAAACCATCAATATCATTGATTATTAGAGAAATGCAAATCAAAACCACAATGAGATACCACCTCGCACCATTCAGAATGGCCATTTACTAAAAAGTCAAAAAATAACAGGTGCTGGAGAGGTTGCCAAGAAAAGGGAATGCTTATCACTGTTGGCGGGAGGGTGAGTTAGTTCAACCATTGTGGAAATCAGTGTGGCAATTCCTCAAAGAGCTAAAACTATATTTTCTTTTAAGTCTTTAAACAGGCTTTCCTTTAGTTATACAAACATATTTATAATAGCTGCTTTGAAGCCTGCCTGCTGAGTCTAACATCTATATCACCTCAAAGAAAATTTCTTTTGCTTCCTCTTTAAACCCTTGAATATGGGTCATCTTTCCTATGTCTCCGCATGTTCTGTATTTTTTTGTTGTTGTTAAAATCTTGACAATTTTAGACAATGTATTGTAGCTAATCTGTGTACTGACTCTACCCCTCTCCCCCGATTGGGGCTTCTTTTTGCTCTCTGTTTGTTTCATCTGTTTGTTTAGAGACTTGGCTGAACTAGTTCTGTGAACTCTATTTCCCTGGCAGTGTAGGCTCTGATGTCCCAGCTTAGATTTTTTTCCCCTTGTTTTTGTCATTTAGTTCAGCTGTGCAGGGGTAGGTCTCAAGTCAGCAAAAGCCACTTTTCATCAAAAGGTTGTGCTTTAGCTCCTTAGCCCGTGCACATTTCATCTTTTATCATTGGATACATGTATGGCATAGGGGCTGGTTTTATAGTTTGGGGATTTTATGCTTTTGTTCCACATTCCACCAGGGACTAGTGGCTTGGAAGTTTCTCTTTTAGTCACCCCTGAAAAGATGCAGTTTTGAACATGCACGCAGTCTTCCAGACCTGTAGGGATGAGTGTGATTTTATTTTTAAGCCTGGCTTCCTAGGAACAGCCCCTGGGTCAGAATTGCTTATTTTCTAGTCAGTGTGTAGTCAGATGGGCCTACCAAGCCTCTTGCACCAGTGTTTGGTGCAAAAATGACCCATTGAGAGGTGGTAAACAAAGTCAGTTTCTCTCTCCCAGGACTAGTTCTGAAATCCAGGCCTCAAATTAACAAAAATTTATCCCTTGATATATTATTATTTACTGCTTATTTACACAAATCCTAAATGGCTGTGAAATGCCTGCTCTTGCACACAGTCTGCAGCTTGTACAGTCAGTCTTCCCACCCTCCAGGGTTGACTGTGACCTCTGGAAAGTTCTCCTTGGCTGTTTCTGTACCTGTCTTTCTTTTTGAAACTTCTGCTTTTCCATTGCATTTGTTGCTACTAGTATTATGGAACTACCAACCCCTCTTAATTGATCTTCACCAATTTGCCATTGTTTCTAATGCTTAAGTGTGCAATTTTCTATACTCTGTTCCAAATAAAGGTAGTTTTCTCAGGCAGATTTGTGGAGTTCTTTGTCCTTACGGCCTACCTTCTTGGTCTGCCTCTCTCTGGACAGAACCCGAATGACACTCCCTGCTCTACAAGAGGGAGACAGAGGGAGGTTTTGATAGCCTTTGATCTTCTTGTTTTCCTTCTTCAAGCATAGATCCTCTGCCCTATTAGCTTGTTTGGGTGGGGTTGATGGGTCCTCAATATTCCTGACTTGCCATTCCTGGAATACAGCTTCTGCCCCAAAGTGGGAATTGGGTGGGTGAAGGAAACCTGAGTCCCCTCCACCATTCCCACTGGGAGGAGAGCGTCTACAATAAAGAACTGGCGTGTTGAGAGATAGAAGCAGCCTGATCTGGAAAGCACAGCATTGGACTGCAAGCTGGGGGTGGAGATAGCCCCATCTTCTTGGCTACACCTCCCTCATGCAGAGATCCCATAATGAGTGGGGCTTGGGGTGGAAGCTGATCATGGTTCAAATGCCACAGATTTTCTGTTCTTACTGAGATTCAGTAGATTTTATTGAATATGTGTTCCTCCATTTGCTGCATATGCTTGTGACACTTCCAGAGACTTTATATGATTAAAAAAAATAATTTTAACCAGTTAAGTGGTTTTGGTACTGAGAGTATACTGGGGCTGTCATACAGCCATTCTAGAAGTCCAGCATGCCCACTTAATTTTTACTTCTTGTCTCTTATTCATTACTCAGCTTCCCACCATGCAGCTGGCCATTCTTTCTCTTGCCCAACCACTTTTCTTTTCCTTCCTTGTTTTTTATCCCATACTAAACAACTCTTGCTTTTTTGAATGCAGAATAATTCATCGATCTCACTTTACTCTTCTTAATCCTCCTTTCCAAACAAAAATGACCCATTGAGAGGTGTAGTAAAGAAAGTCAGTTCCTGTCTCCCTGGACTAGTTCTGAAATCCAGGCCTCAAATTAAGAAAAATTTATCCCTTGATACATTATTTTTTATTTCTTATTTTCTCAAATCCTAAATGGCTGTGAAGAGCCAGGCACTATGCTGGAGCCAATAAAGGAAGAGGCTTCTGCATCCGAGAGGCTCTCAGTCTTCTAGGGGATACAGACATGGGAATAACCCATGGCGACTGTGTGCAAAGGCTGAAACAGGAGGATGTGCAAGGGCTCTGGGGACCACTTGCTGTCTGGTAACCCAGACAAAGTTTCAGAGAAGGAGGCAAGGGCATCTCAATCAGAGGAACTACAGGGAGGCCAGGCCAAAAGGTATAAAATGGTGAGGTTTGAGTCATTACAAATCGTTCACTGAGAGCAGAGGGGACGAGTGTAGAGATGTGCAGATGTGAGAAACAAGAAAGGCAGACAGAGACTTGCTACCTGTGTTAACTTGGTAGTTCCAATTCTAGCACCCTAATTAGATGTGGTTTAACAAGGACTGACTCATATTGAGACCTCCTGCTATTCAGTTAATGAACTAGACTCTGCTGGACATAGTAAAAGCTTTCCATAGGTAATTGCTTAACTATTATCTGGAATACTGTCTGTTTTTAAGTTGACAATTAGAATCTCACATCAAAAAGATAGTAGGCAGACACCCGCATCCCAGGACTTGCTAAGAGATAGCTAAGCTGGTCCTCTGAAGCTCATCTGATTTTTCATCCAGCCCGTTTAACCAAAAGACTGGATCCTTAAGGAGAGTTCGTGGGCAGAGTCCCTAATAGAGGGGAGATGTCAGCTTAGGGATGGCGGTGAGGATCTGTTTCTCATCCCAGGAAAGTGAGGGGCACCAAGAGAACCATCTGGAAAGATTGGGAGTACTTCCCAGAGGGGGATCCTGGTACCTTACTCCTTGCCTGACACTTACTATGTGCCAGACAATATAGGATACACTTATATGTATCTAAAGTTATTTAATCCTTAGAGCAGCCACAAAATATTGTTATTTTGGTTTTTCAATTTTACGTATGGGGCCCTGAGACTTGCTCAAGGTCATGTAGATGGTAAACAAAAGACCCAGGGTTTGAGTCCGTGAGTCTGGCTGCCGTGCTGCCTTTTGCTGTGAGTGGATGGGATCAGGCCATCTTGGAAGAGCCCACCCTAGACAGCAGTTTGCTGGGTTGAGGGAACACTGGGCTGTGAGGAAGCAAAGCTGAGTAGGGCCATCACAAGAGGTCAGGAAGGGCGGTCATTGCCTAGTGAATAGGGGACAGAAGAGTGGAAGAGAGGAAGCATGGACCACACTCCTTTCTTTACTCTAGGTACATGGATGATGGGTGTGACCTGTATCAAGGCAGGGGTAAAGTTCTGAAGTATAGATAGAAATAGATCATAACTTTAATGACTGACAGTGCATCCCAATTATTATTGGGATTCCAGGAGGCAACACTTAATATACATATTTTGTGCCTGATTTCTGTTTGAATCAACTGATAGATTCAGAAGTTAGACAGAGGAAGATACAGCATTGTTTTAACTTTGCAGATAAAGCTGGTTGAAGAATGAGGCTTCTGTTGTATTGCACATGACTGCTAAAACCTTATCCCAGAATTCACTTGCCCATCCACTTACAGGCAATGTTGAACAACTGTTCAAGAAATAGTGAGGGAGGTAGAAGAGAGACAAGGCTTCCTCCAAAGGACATTTTCTACTTGGATATGTAAGGAGTAGTGAATATGTGATTGGAAAGTGATAGAACCTGAAATTAACCGGAGTCTGAAAGTGACAAGAAAACAATGAACTTCTCCAGAAATATTGGCAAAAGTAGGGACAAGACACTGGAGAGAGCATGTTTGAAGGCAGTCATTGGTTGGCATAAAGTCTTTCCCTGAAACCTAGGAGTTTGGCCCATTTCACATTTCACATTTCAGTTTGCAGAGATTATTTGTACCCATCTTCCATGTATGGAGAGAACACACAGCCCTAACTTGTTTCTAAGTGTGAAGGATGGTCTCTCTTCACTTACTTATTTCACTTCATTATTTATTTATTTTATTTATGCTTTCCTCCTTCCCAGTTCTCCCACTGATTGCAATGTTATTCAAGTTAATTTTCATAAATAAATTATTCCAACAATGGATTAAGTATAAATTAGTTGACATAATTGTGCATTCATTTTGGTAAATACAGAATGTGACATTAAGTATTTTATGCTAACATAAGCTCTTGGTTTCTTTGATCATTAACATTTTCTGAATAATAATAAATCACATCTTTCTCATTATCCTTTAGGTTCCTTTAAAATCCATGAATTTCAATGGAGAGTGATAGAGGAAAACAAAGATCATTCTTAGCTAGATTCCTGTATGGAATACAACAAAATAGAAAACACACACACTCAGGGCTTCCTTTCTTAATGAAAGTATGTTTCATTCCCATTAGTAGATCATTTTCTCTGTCTTAATTTTGAGGCACTTCCCAAAACAGCAAGATTGAATGTAGTTATTTAAAGGAATTCAAATCTTGAAAATTGGTGACTCCCTTCCATTCCATAACTCAAAGTAATGTGGGGCTCAAAGAGCATCCTAAAGCTAAAACAATTTATTTTAAAGATAACTTGCAGAAGGAGTATTCTTAATCACTGTCTTCTTTTCCATTTTCTCCCTCATGTTTCATTTCCTTCCTTGTCTTTCCCCCATTCTCCTTCCTCTCTCCAACTCTTCCCTCCTTCTCATCCTCCTTCTTCATACCTTCAACAGATTTAGACTTGCAAGGTCCTTAGGTTCCAAGACCCTGAAGGGAGAGTGTCCTTTTCCTGGGAATCCCAGCAAGGCCCTTGGAGGGCTTTGCTTGGCCTGGCTCAGGTCCCATCCAATGTATATGAAATGGCTTGAAGGATGTGACTCTGATGGGTCAGGACATGGTTATGATGTAAATCTGGAGAGTGGGAAACCTGGTGAGTCACAAGGCATGAGCAACAGGAAGGGGTGGTTCACAGAAGCATCAGAAATATTCTTTTGCCAAACAAAGTGGGGAATGGATGCTGGCAAGAAAGAACAGTGGAGTACTTCTACAGCTGTCATCTGTGTGTGTGTGTGTGTGTGTGTGTGTGTGTGTGCACATGCACTCGTGTGTGTTTAACCCAAGGGCTCTGCTAAGAAAGCCCTTTCCCAGTACAAGTGTATAATATTTTTATGTTTTTGCAATTATATTTAATGTGATAAGAATTTGTTCTGGGGTTAAGTAGTGGTATCTTTTGAATCCATTTTTTTAAAGTGGCCAATTTCTGAAGATGGTTTCTTAAATAATTCATAATTTCTCAACTGATTGTAAGAGTTTGTTTTTTGTTTTTTGTTTTTTAAGTTAAACTGCCCTACACACACCCAGAACCAATAGAGGACTGGTCTTTGCATGATTTGCTACACTGCCCTTCCTGTCAGGAAAGTTCACAGTTCCTTTCTTCCTTCCACCCAAACTTCTTGTTTTGTTTTTGTTTTTGATTTTGGCTGATGTTACTTTCCTATTGAGTAAAATGGGAGCTGAACATGTGCATAGACATGAGTGTATTTGAAAAGCAAAGAAAAGAAAGGAACAAGGTTAGAGCCACTTAGTTGTTAAAAAAAAAAAAAAATGCCCGGAGAAGTTTTCTCCATCTGTTGCTGCGTGTCGGCACACTGGAGAGACTTCCAGCAATGGGGGGTGTGGGGGTCACAGATCTAAGGGTTAGAAGCCAATGCCCAAAGGAGTAGGGGTGCTCTACCAGGGATGCGGGACTACAAGTAAGAGGTGGTCAGTGCGGCTCCTTGTGTCACAAAGTACTCTTGCATTCTGGCCGCTGGATTTTGACATGAGGATTGTGGCCCCCCAGGAAACAGTGTGGATCTGGAAAGGGCAGAGGGCTTTCCTCTTCAGATGTGGTTGGTTATGGACTTGGCACATGTGGTTTGGCTGATCTGCCCTTCCAGAAGGTAGTTTGCCCAGATGTGATCTGCTTGTGGGCATGCACACCTGCAGTGTGGCTGTCCTATGTGTCATTGCTCACTTTCTTGTACTTGCTGAGCGCAGGGTCCTCTTTGGCAAGCACAGTGGATTGCTGAGTCCTGCAGTGCCTGAGGGGCTCATGGCCATGGCCAGGACCAGGATGGCCACCAGGATCCTGGGTTGCATGGGGACTTAGCCATGGTCTGCTCAAATGCAGAGCACCTAGCATGGAGCTGCAGCCAGCTGTAGGGGTGTGAAGGGGGCCTAGTAACATCTTAGGTGACTCCCTAGTTGGGTTCTTACAGTCCCTAAGGTATCAGGGGATCCCAATAGCCATGAGCCCAACTTTAGCTTGCTCTTCTCTGAAGACCACTGTCATGGCAGCATTTGGATAACCGAGAACTTTTTGTTTTACATATGTCCATTTCTTTACCCACTTCAAATCAACTTAAAATCGACAAGTATATAGGTTTTCTTGGCCATCTTTAGGAAATAAGATGGGAGCAGAGACTTTCCTGCACATATTTTAAGGCATAAGAAATTAATTTAAAATAAGAACATTAATTAAGTATTCCATGATGGAAATAGCAGTAGATATGAAGTCAGAATACTCTTATTTATTCTGCTTGATAATAATCTGCTTGACCTTGGGCTTGTTGCCTAACTTCTAAGCATCAGTTTCCTCATCTACAAAGTGAGAGTAATACTGTGACTTGCAAGGTTATTTTAAAGATTAAATGAGACTTCTTGAATATCATTATCAATCTGGCAGTGTGTTCACATTGATGAGTCAATGCTCAAGTAGATGTAACTCATCTTCAAAGCCTCAAAATTCCTCTCATGTATCCATCATTGCCAAATTCTTTATAAATGTAGGAAACAGTATAGGAAACAGTTTAGCATAGCTTGCTCATGTTAATAAAGTATTCTCTATGTCTGTTCTAGCACTATTTATAGTGCTATTCAAATCCAGGTCCATGAATTTGAAAAATGAATGGAGGACAAATAAGTTGATAAGATTATAACTGCCTGGCTCATGGTAGAAGTTTCTCAAATGGGTGTTATTTTAAAATGTAATCAAGACAATTGAAATAGGTGTTCAAAACATGTGGCATACTATCGGCAGTAAATATTTTGGCCATACTCCCTGTGGAAGAATTAGTTTTAAAACTTTAAATAGTTATGTGTCTGTAATGCTCATGCACATGGGCTTATGTTATTCATGTTACCTATTTTGTAGCTTCTTGAAACTAGCTTTCCTCTGCCACATTTCCCTTCTCTTCCTGAAGGGCATGCACACTCTTCTGAGTGGTGGGAATGTGTAAACATGCCAAAAGAAGTGTGGGGTCCTGCAGTTTGTGATGGTGAATGGGCAGTGGTTGCCTCCATTCTCAGGGCTCTTCCTTGGAGCTATTTTTTTTTTTTTAATTTTATTTTTTTTATTATACTTTAAGTTTTAGGGTACATGTGCACAATGTGCAGGTTTGTTACATATGTATACATGTGCCGTGTTGGTGTGCTGCACCCATTAACTCTTCATTTAACATTACGTATATCTCCTAATACCATCCCTCCCTGCTCCCCCCACCCCACAACAGGCCCCGGTGTATGATGTTCCCCTTCCTGTGTCCATGTGTTAGGGCACCGGCTGCACTTAGGTGTTGTCGGGTTAAATTAAATGTACACCAGTTAGCATTTTCCAAGCAAAATTATATATGTGGGCACTGTCATATTTTTTAAATGCAAGCTGAATATGAGTGGGAGTCTGGTATTTTTGGATCTCTTTTGTGCAGACAGACTTGAGAGTGGCTCCCAAGATCCCCACCTCCTGGTGTTCAGTCTTGCAAGTGATCCCCTTCCCTCACGTGTGGGTGTGGTCTGTAACTTGCTTCTAGCCAATAGAATATGGAAAAAATCTATGTGATTTTTATGTATGTGGTTCTATGATTATATATATTACATAAAATTTCAGCACTGGTTAGCTGGGATCTCTTTCTTCCTTGTTGGCTTTGAACAAGCAAGCTTCCATGAATTGAGCAGCCTGGTTGGGGAAGCTCACATTGCAAGGAATTCTAGGCAATCACTAGTTGCTGAGGGCAGTCTCTGTCCTACAAACAGCAGGAAAATGAGGCCCTTTTTTCCACAGTGACAAGGGAATGAACTCTGCCAACAATCCGACAGAGCTTTGAAGCAGGTCCTACCCAGTTCAGCCTCTGATGAGAACACAGACCCAGGCAACACCTTGATTTTAGCTGTTTGGGACCCTAAGGCAGAGGCCTCAGCTAAGCCATGTTTAGACTCCTGACACACAGGAATTACAGGACTATCTACAGAAACCTTAGATAATAAATAGGTGGTGTTTTAAGCTGCTAAGTTTGTGGTTTTTGCTTATGTATCAATAGATAACTAATACATTTTCCCCCATATTTTTCACCAGATCAAATGCCCTGTTGTTAGTTAGCATCTGATAAGCCAATGAGTTGAAGTAGGAAATTCTCTTAATCCGTATGTATGCAAAAGGTTGCTATAAAGGGATAAATAAGTCAGCATTTATGGGCCAATGATATATTAAAAAGTGTGTGAAAAGCACTGGCCTGAGATTCATGTTCTAGGTTCCAGGCTTAACTCTAACATCTTATGTCATTCTCATCTTAGACCTTTCTATTTCTTAACTTAAAAAGGAAAATTTTGAATCAGGCAAATCTTAAGCTCCACTGTAGTTGTAAATTGTATTACAGGGTTTAAATTTACAGCTCTAAGAACTAGAACTTTGTTACCTCTAGTTAACTGTTAAATAAATCTCTTGTCTATTTTGGAATTCCTGATGCTCATAAGTGTCTGGTTGGGAATAAAAGGGCCTTACTTAATGACTGAAGAGAGCACATTAACTTCTCAGTAGAAACCAGCTGTTTAATTTACATAATATTTTTAAAATCTCATCTTTTTTTTTTAAGCTGGGAGATCTATCAGCAGGAATATGACAATTTAGGTACAGCCTGTTAAGTATAAATAGATTTTCTCCATTCATTACCATATTAAAGAAAAGAGGAACTTCTTTCGAAGCTGAAAAATGTGAAATGTTTTGGCCTTTATACATTTCCTGTCCAAGAAAAAAATTAAAAAAGAAAGAAAGACAAAAGAAAAACAAAACAAAAAAAGAAGATCAATCTGTTTGGATTACACAAAGAATAAAAATAATTTTATTTATTTTATTATTTAAAAAATATTTCGTGCATCCCAATTAGAATAGGGAATCTTTGTTGCCTTACTTGCAGTTTATAGTTCATGTAAAAGATCCTATCCAGTAGGTGTCAGCAAAGTAGTCTTACAAATCCTCACAGGGGGCTTCTCCTACTAGCTTTATAACCACTGCTAAGTAAATTATAAGAACTTTTCTTTCTACCGGGAAATATGTTACATCAGTGTATCTACAATTAAAGAAAAGAATGAAGAAAGAAAGAAAGAAAGAAATTTCCTGATAGAAAAAAAATCTGCTTTCTTCTCTTCTTTTTTGGCCCCATGTAACAAAAAGTCTATTCTGAGATATCATAGAGAGAAACAGCACAGCCTCCTGGTTTCGGATATCGTAATAAAACAGGAGATCATGTGTACCTGGGTAGCACTCACAGAAGATATTATGATGTTGTGAAAAGGTGTTAAGACGTATGTCGGTGTTGGGTATGTGCATATCTATCTCTCATAGTCTGAGAAGCCCAGATGGTAAAATCTGAGGTGGAAAGTTTCTGAAATAAACAGCACAACCACATTAACAACATCATTTTGAAATATATGGAATTTAGGAGGAAAATAGAACAGATAAGTATAATGCTAACCTAAGGTGGAATGTGTGTTCCTTCTTGCCTTCCTCTGAGAGAGGCCGTGGTAAGGGGTTGTGAGAAATCCTAGCACAACCAGAGGGTGTCCTGTGGGAAGAGGAGAGAATAGGTCTTAGAGAGGAAAGGAGAGCTTGTTTCTCAGGAAAGATGTGTAGGCTCAGAGGCGGCCACATTCCCAAGGAGGACTTGGAAAGTATCCAGCCTGATCACAGGACCGAAAAGGAATTACATTACAGTGGGGAAGATGGACTAACAACCATGGAACATAAAGAGAAGAGAAGCAGAGTACAATTGAGGGAATTTATTTCTTTTTTTGGTTTTATTGAATTTTAATTCAAGTATATAGGTCAAGAAAGTGCATGTATCTTAAGTGTAAAATTCAATAAAATGTATATATATTAATACGTAGTCTACAAATACGTACTAATAAAGATAAAATTTGCCCTACTGGCAGAAGAACTCTGAAGGAAGAATGGAGAATTGAAACAGAAAATCAACTTTTCAAAAGAGGTTACACTATAACTTGCAAAAGTAGAAAAGTTGGGCCAAACCAAACCAAACCAAACCAAACCATCTGGTGTGTTGTAGACTAGATTCAAACTCCTTGAACTGCAGCCTATTCAGATCTGTGTATTTCAAGACAATGGGGTAAACTGACCCAACAGTGACTCCAAAGGGATCCTGTGTTCTAAAGATAAGATGCCTGACTGTTCCAGACACTCGCCAGTTTACAAATTCAGACCATTCCCTGCCTGTCCTGTCCTGTGGTTAATTTCAACATCAAAAACATTAAGAACACCGCTTGTCTAACTCTTCTCTTCGGAGACATACCACAATTTACCATAGTGTTGATCTCTCTTGCTGCAGCAAGTAAGAAAAGTAACTGTTCTCTACAGGTGTGTTCCTGGTAATCTCTGACTCAGAGGCACCAACATACATCAACGCTCCTGTGTAAAGCTCACTCAGATTGAGAAACAACATTGCCAGCACCCCCGAGGTTCCCTTTTTTGGCCCCTTGCAGTTATTACCATTCCCTGTAATAACCAGTATTCTGACTTCTATCATTATGGATTTTTTTTACAAAAATAAAATCAAACACATGTACCTTTTTGTGTCTGTCTTATTTTGTTCAGTATTATGTTTTTGAAATTCCTCAACTTGTGTGTGTAGCATTAGCACATTATTCTTATTGATGTATAGTATGCCAGCATATGAATATACCACCATTTATTTAGCCATTCACTGTTGGCCATTTGGGTTGTTTCCATTTGATGCTAGGTCAAATAATACTGCTCTGAACATTCTTGTACATGACTTTTTGTGCATATATGCATGCACTACTCTAGTTGTGTGCCTGGGGGTAGAATCATAGGCTCTCCATTTGTTTAGTTCATGGTTACTGGAAAACAGTTTCCGAGGTATTTATCCCAATGGATACTTCCGTGAGCACTGTATGAGGCGGTAGTTTTCATCACTCTCATCCTATTAACATTCCAGATGCCTGAGGCCCGTCCTACAGCAATTAAATTAGAATCTTCGTGGGTGGGGCTAGAGACTCCTAGTTGTTAGGTGACTCCTAGGAAATTCTAATGTGCAAATAGGGTTCATAACCACTGATGTAAAGAGGTCCCAGGATCAGTAGCACTGTACCACAATGGGAAAGTCTACCTTATGGAGAAAGGATTTAGATACTCAAAAGGCCTCCAACCCTGGGCTTCCTAATGCCTCAGAAACACCCAACATGAACTGAGTTGAGTAGGATCTATGTGCGTAGGATCTATGGGCCGGTACAGGGGTCACACTTTGACAGCCACTTATCTAAAGCAAGCCCAGGGTAGGTACTCTTTCTGTGCTTGGTGAATGATGTAAGTTTAGCATACTAGCTCTAAAAGGGAAGCTTTTTCACTTAATCAACTCTGATAAATTAAATAGTACTTCAGACTAGAAATTTTACATCAGAAACAAAGATTGGTAATTCTACTCACAAGCTATTAGTGAATCATTTGGAAAAAGAGATGCCTTATAATCTAAATGGAGTTACATTTCTACAAAGGATTCTTTTAGATATATTCTTCATAGTTCAGGCTGATCCCTATTTTCTCTAACTTTCTTCAGTAGTTTTAGCCATTCTGTGATGGTGTGATGGTATCTCCTGAGGATTTACTTTGCATTTTCCTGATAATCAATGATATTGAGCACCACTTCACATATTTGTTACCTATTGAATATCTTTTTTTTTCTGTTTTGAGACGGAGTCTTGCTCTGTCACCCAGGCTGGAGTGCAGTGGTGTGATCTCCGCTCACTGCAACCTCTGCCTCCTGGGTTCAAGCTATTCTCCTGCCTCAGCCTCCAGAGTAGCTGGGACTACAGGCGTGTGCCACCATGCCCGGCTAACTTTTTATTTTTTTTTTAGTAGAGACGGGGTTTCACCGTGTTAACCAGGATGTTCTCTATCTCCTGACCTCTTGATCTGCCAACCTCAGCCTCCCAGAGTGCTGGGATTACAGGCTCGAGCCACCGCGCATGGCCCCAGATACTTTTTTTGATGAATTGCGGATTTGTAGGAAGGCTTTGGGATTTAGTTTGAATGTTAGATCTGGATTTGAGCCCTAGATTTGTTGCTTACTAGCTGTGTGATATTAGTTGGAGCTGGGACCATCAGTCTATTAGAGAAGCATTTAAGAGAACAAATTTTACAACAGTTTATGTGCAATTTCAATGTTAATCCAAAATCATTTCATATATATACATAATATATAATATATAACCTGCCTTGGTTTCTAAAAATCTCTATTTGACAAGGCTCTGTTAGATTTTGCTTTCCTGAATTCTGAGAATCTTTGGGTGCTAAGATGTACAGCTCATGGTTCAATTTTTTTGTTTCCTGACAACCCTTAGAAGGCTTTTTGCTCCATGGAGTCACCCCTCCCTTAGGCCTATTTTCCTCCGGCCTTCTGTGATCAGGAAACGGGGATTGGAGAAGTGGAACAATCTGGTTGAGACCCACCGCTCTTAGAAAGTGGTAGTGTATGGTATTCAACTCAGGCCTGCTGGGTCCGAGAGAGTAGACTGACTATGCACTAAACCATGCTGCCTCTTGATAGAGCCCCAAGGTTTGAATTGGAAAGGATTTTGTTGAGCTATTGCTAAGGGTGAGACACATTTGGGCATTGAAATACCATGCTATAGACTGTAGTCCTTGTATTATGTTCTCCTTCCTACGACGTGCATTATGTAAATATTTACAATCACCTGATATGCCTAACTACACATTTACTAAGCATATATTATAGCGATGATAAATACAATAATGAATAAGATACACGTAATTCCTCCCCACATGGAGCTCACAACAAACAACTATTTCAAAAGAGGTTTAGAAGGGCCATAGAAAGGTATTAGAATAGATACATATCTGTGTGTTGTGTGTGTGTGTGTGTGTGTGTGTGTGTTTTGCATAAGTACAAAATGAAGGACTATTGAACTCAGGGTTCTACCCCTCCTTGCCTCTTCTCAGGCCTTACTTGATCTACTGTTTCAAAATTTTTCTTCCACCTGACTTTTTCTCATTATTTAAGCAGCCCAGTTTCTCCCCTCTTTAAAACAAAACAGTACCAATGACAAAACCTCCTTCCATGACCCTGCACACTCCCACTGGAGGGCAGGGGAGGTGAGGTAATGGGGAGCAGTGTCATGGAAGAAGGGTGCAGGGTCATGGAAGGAGAGTGTAGGGTCATGGAAGGAGGGTGCAGGGTGATGGAAGGAGGGTGTAGGGTCATGGAAGGAGGGTGTAGGGTTATGGAAGGAGGGTGCAAGTTAATGGAAGGAGAGTGCAGGGTCATGGAAGGAAAGTGTAGTGTCATGGAAGGAGGGTACAGGGTCATGGAAGGAGGGTGCAGGGTCATGGAAGGAGGGCGTAGGGTCATGGAAGGAGTGTTTGTAGGGTCATGGAAGGAGTGTGTGTAGGGTCATGGAAGGAGTGTGTGTAGGGTCATGGAAGGAATGTGTGTAGGGTCATGGAAGGAGTGTGTGTAGGGTCATGGAAGGAGGGTGTAGGGTCATGGAAGGAGGGTGTAGGGTCATGGAAGGAGGGTGTAGGGTCATGGAAGAAGGGTGTAGGATCATGGAAGGAGGGTGTAGGCTCATGGAAGGAGTGTGTGTAGGGTCATGGAAGGAGGGTGTAGGGTCATGGAAGGAGGGTGTAGGCTCATGGAAGGAGGGTGTAGGGTCATGGAAGGAGGGTGTAGGGTCATGGAAGGAGGGTGTAGGCTCATGGAAGGAGGGTGTAGGATCATGGAAGGAGGGTGTAGGCTCATGGAAGGAGTGTGTGTAGGGTCATGGAAGGAAGGTGCAGGGTCATGGAAGGAGGCTTTCTCTTTGGTATTGTTGTATTTGAAAGAGGGATAAACTTGGATGTGTAAGTATTTCCTGCCTAAGCCTCTGGAGAGCACATCTCATCCCAATTCCTCATGGTCCCTTGGTCTTCAATGCGATCAGCCTACCCCTGCGGGTGCTGCTAGTTTTCTGAGACAACGGCAGTGGTGCTGCATTGAAAGCATGTTCCTCAGGCTCCACCTTCCTCATTTCTCAGCATCTCATGACTTAGCTGGACATGCCTTCATTCTTCTTGCCAATTTTTCTTCTCCAGTTCTTCCCATGACTTCTCAGTCTTCCTGGGTTTTTTTGTTTTCAGTTGGTCTCTCAGGATACTATCCTAGAAGTTCTTCTCTCTCAACATACTCTCCGTAGGCATCATCTCACTCCAGGATGACACCATCAAGTCTCTATCTTCAGCATCTATGACTCACAACTGAGATTCAGTCCCAAATGTCCAACTGTCCACTGGACATCTCCATGTAGACATCTGACAGGACACCTCAAACATCACATATTCCAAGTTAAATTCATTATCTGCACCCTTTGTTCTGTTTACTCTGTTCCCTAAATCAGTGAGTAGCACCTATATCTAAGAAGTTGTGAATTATCCTGGAATCTTTTCTTTCCTTTTATCCCCCACATCAAACCAGTTGCAAATTTTACCTCCTGAATTTTCTCCCTACCTCTCCACCATTGTATGGTGGAGACTCCTGTACTAACACGCTTCCTAAATGTTCTTCTGGCCACCAATATTGTTCCCACCAAAACTAATTTTCTTGCACCCGCTGGAAATTTGTGTCCTAAAGGGCAAATTGGTCATGTCCCTGCTATGTTTAGAACACTCCAAAAGCTTTATAATCCTCAGGAGCAATTGTAAGCCCTTTATCTTGACTTGTGAAACCATTTCTTATCTATACCTGGCTTACATGGCTTACCCCTCTGTCCTGTCTCCTCTCATTTTCTTTCTTCTGAAACAGAGTCTCACTCTGTCACCCAGGCTGGAGTGCAGTGTTGTGATCTCAGCTCACTGCAACCTTGGCCTCCCAGGCTCAAATGATTCTTGTGCCTCAGCCTCCCAAGTAGCTGGGACTACAGGCATGTGCCACCATGCCCGGCTAATTTTCCTTTTATTTTTAGTATAGATGGGGTTTTGCCATGTTGGCCAGACTGGTCTTGAACTCTTGGCCTCAAGTAATCCAACTCCCTTGGCTTCCCAAAGTGCTGGGATTTTAGGTGTGATCCATCATGCCTGGCCCCATCTCTCCTCATTCTTCCCTGCAATCATAGTGATCCTATTTATCTTTTTTTCAGCCCTACTCTTTCTTTTGCATGGGGGCTTTTCTCTTTTGTAACCCTTGCTTCTTCCTTCCACACCCCGTGATCTTACTCACTTTTATTCATCCTCACTTCTCATCTTAGCTCCCATTTCTCTAGAAAGAATTCCCCCTTTCCTCCCAGCCAGCTTGAATTAAGTGACTCATCCATATGTTCTCATAGCTCCTAATTTATTCTGCTCAGAGCTATGACTTAAAATTCACAGTGTGATTACCTGTGAGGGCAGCCATAGGACCGTGTTTATCAGGCTCCTTATTTCCCCCTAGCATCTAGAACAGTGTAGAAAGAATGTTTAAGGATTATATGTACATAAAAACTCCTCAAATATTTCCATATAAACTTTTTTTAAAAAAAAAAAAAAAGCCAAATGCAAGAGTTCCTGAACTGAGGGGTAATGCTTCTATAGTGATGTCTCCCAGACACTGTTACTTTCTGGCTATTGTTATTTCATTCCTGTAGGTCTCCTCTTAATCCTCTGTCTTTATTTCCCAATTCTCCTGAAATTAGAGAATCATGTGATAAATTGTAGGACAAAAAAACAAACCAATATATTTTTGCATTCTCTGCAAGGAGGAAAATTGGAGACAAAATTCTCTATGTTCTGTCATTCCATCAAAGGACACAATACAAAAAATGCCACAGGATCTGGTCTCTGATGTTGACACCAAAAATTGCTTTGTGGATAAGCTGTGTGTGGCATCACATCATTGCATACTTGTAATTTCCACATATTTCCAGGAATTCAACCATAAACATTTAGAAATATGGCTAATATCCTTAATTTTAACTTTCCTCTAATTATAGCGCTTTAATTGCTAATTGTGATTGTCCAGAACTTTTACACAAGTAAGAACTTCCCAAAGGATTTTCTGTGGAAACTAGTCCCTTAAGATGCTCATCTAGACAACAGTCCTGTATTTAATAAGTGTGGGAGCTATATGTCCTCTTTTCTTTCAGCAAGTCACAATACACATCAGCCTAATGCAGGCTCTGTGATGTGTGCAGTTATCTCAGCATCTCCAGTCCATTTTCAATCATAAAATCCTTTTTTCTGTAAATTTATTAATTTGCTGAAGAATGTAGTTTAAATAAATTGATTTTGGCTTCTTATTTCTGCCTTGTAGCACTCCCTGTGCTAACCAGATTCCTACCTTTATTAGCAACTGTATAAAATAATAATAGTGACAGTAGTTAATATTTATTGAGTGTTACTGTGTCCATTATTCTAAGTACTTTATAGGTATTAGCTCATTAATCTTTCCACCTATCTTATGAGGTAGATATTATCATCATCATCCACCTTATATAGACAAGAAAACTTAGGCACAAAGAGGTGAAGTATTTTGTCCAAGATCACATAGCTGTTGAGTAGTGGAGCTAGGATTTGAACCCAGGCAGTTAGATTTAAGAATATGGGCTTAGTATCATTTCTGGTGACTTATCTAACCTTATTTCCTTTTACTATCCTGGATCCTGCACAGTGCCTTTCAAATGGTAGGTGTATTAGTCCATTTTCACGTTGCTGATAAAGACATACCTGAGACTGAGCAATTTACAAAAGAAACAGACTTAATGGGAGGTACAGTTCCAAGTGGCTGGGGAAGCCTCACAATCATGGTGAAAGACAAGGAGGAACAAGTCACATCTTACATGGATGCAGGCAAAGAGAGAGCTTGTGAAGGCACAACTCCTGTTTTTTTAAAACCATCAGATCTTGTGAGACTCACTCACTATCAAGAGAACAGCACAGGGAAGACCCGCCCTATAATTCAATCACCTCCCACTGGGTTCCTCCCATGACACATGGGAATTGTGGGAGTTACAATTCAAGATGAGATTTGGGTGGGGACACAGAGCCAAACCATATCATTCCATCCCTGGCCCCTCCCAAATCTCATGTCCTCACATTTCAAAACCAATCATGCCTTCCCAACAACCCCCCAAAGTTTCAACTCATTTCAGCACTAACTCAAAAGTCCACAGTCCAAAGTCTCATCTAGGACAAGGCAAGTCCCTTCTGTCTATGAGCCTGTAAAATCCAAAGCAAGTTAGTTACATTCTAGATACAATGGGGGCACAGGCATTGGGTAAGTACATCCATTTCAAATGGGAGAAATTTGCCAGAACAAAGAGGATACAGTCCCCATGCAAGTCCAAAGTCCAGTGGGGCAGGCAAATCTTAAAGCTCCAAAATGATCTCCTTTGACTTCATATCTCATATCCAGGTTATGCTGATGCAAGAGGTGCATTCCCATGGTCTTGGGAAGTTCCACCTCTGTGGCTTTGGAGGGTACAGCCTCCTTCCTGGCAGCTTTCATGGGCTAGCATTGAGTGTCTGCAGCTTTTCGAATCAAACAGTGCAAGCTGTCAGTGGATTTACCATTCTGGGGTCTGGAGGGTGGTGGCCCTCTTCTCACAGCTCCACTAGGCAGTGCCCCAGTAGGGACTCTGTGTGGGAGCTCTGACCCCACAATTCCCTTCAGCACTGCCCTAGCAGAGGTTCTCCATTAGCGCCCTGCCCCTGCAGCAAACTTTTGCCTGAGCATCCAGGCATTTCCATATGTCCTCTGAAATCTAGGTGGAGATTCCCAAACCCCAATTCTTGAGTTCTGTGCACTCGCAGGTTCAACACCACATGGAAGCTGCCAAGGTTTGGGGCTTGCACCCTCTGAAGCCACAGCCCAAGCTCTCCACTGGACCCTTTCAGCCATGGCTGGAGCAGCTGGAATGCAGGGCACCAAGTCCCTAGGCTGCACACAGCACAGGGACCATGGACCTGGCCCACAAAGCTATTTTCTCCTAGGCCTCCAGGCCTGTGATGGGTGGGACTGCTGTAAAGGCCTCTGACATGCCCTGGAGACATTTTCCCTATTGTCTTGGGGATTAACGTTCTGCTCCTTGTTACTTATGCAAATTTCTGCAGCTGGCTTGAATTTCTTCTTGGAAAATGGGTTTTTCTTTTCTACCACATTGTCAGGCTGCAAATTTTTCAAATTTTTATGCTCTGCTTCTGTTTTAAAACTGAATGCCTTTAACAGCACCCAAGTCACCTCTTGAATGCTTTGCTGCTTAGAAATTTCTTCTGCCAGATAACCTAAATCATCTCTCTCAAGTTTAAAGTTGCACAAATCTCTAGGACGGGGCAAATTGCCACCAGTCTCTTTGCTAAAACATAACGAGAGTCAGCCACATTTGTTCCAGTTCCTAGCAAGTTCCTCATCTCCATTTGAGACCACCTCAGCCTGGACCTTATTGTCCATATCACTATCAGACTTCTGTTCAAAGCCATTCAACAGGTCTCTAGGAAGTTCCAAACTTTCTTACATTTCCTTGTCTTCTGAGCCCTCCAAACTGTTCCAACCTCTGCCTGTTACCTGGTTCCCATTTTGGGTACCTTTTCAGCAGCACCCCACTCTACTGGAACCAATTTACTGTATTAGTATATTTTCACACTGCTGATAAAGACATACCTGGACTGGGCAATTTACAAAAGAAAGAGGTTTAATTGGACTTACAGTTCCACATGGCTGGGGAAGCCTCACAATCATGGCAGAAGGCAAACAGAAGCAAATCACATCTTATGTGGATGGCAGCAGGCAAAGAAAGAGACTGTGCAGGCAAACTCCCATATTTTTTTAAACCATCAGATCTCATGAGACTCTTTCACTATCACGAGAACAGTGCAGGAAGGACCCGCCCCCATAATTCAATCATGTCCCACCAGGTTTCTCCCACAACACATGGGAATTGTGGGAATTACAATGCAAGATGAGATTTGGGTGGGGACAAACAGCCAAATCATATCAGTAGGCTTTTAAGAATGTTTGATGCTACCTGAATCATCTAGCATTCTGTCTTTGACAAAGAAACCAACTTTCATCCCATCTATATCATTCCTAACAATGTAGTTACCTAGAAGAAGCCAAAACCGTCCTCCTCCAACTTTGTTACCTAATTAAGGAAATAGAGCAGGAATTATATTGTAGTATATAGCCAACACATGGTGGGCATATTTGAATAATCTGTCAGAATGTAGATTGAAAAACATGCTATAGTCATGGGTCACAAAACAAACACAGACATCACAAAACAGACTGCTAGAGAATGACAAACATTTGAATATAAATTAAAAGGAGCTTTGCAGACACAGCGTAACAAAAAGCCCAATTAACAAAACTAACCATATGCTACCACCAGAATGGTTGGACACAGTGTAAAACACACATGCACATTAAATGCAAAGAAATCACAGATGAAACAGCTTCATCAGAGAAACTGGAACCACTGCCAAACCTAGATGCTGCAGTGATAAAAGGGCTTCTTTATAGAGTCACTTTAAATGTCCCCCAATAAAATAGTTATCAAAGGTACATACACCCTGAAGCCCTGAACAAATAGAGGTAGAAACTAAAGCAAAACAATAAGCTTTTGGAGCTGTTTTATTATTTTCTTCCACAATGAATAACCACATACCTTGATTTATTTGTAACATTTTTAAAGGTATTACAGAGTAGAGGTGAAGAGCATAAACTTTAGAATCAGGCAGGCTGAGGTTTAAATCCTAGCTGTGCAATGTGCTAATGGCATAATTTTTTTCCATAATGTTTAGTCTAAGTGACAGTACATATGGAAATGGGAATAACAATATTCTTTACACTTCTTTACAGTCTTATCAGGATTAACACTGATGATGTACCCAAATGGTATAGCATAGCATAGCGTTTAGCACAGAGTAAACATTTATTCTGTAAATAAAAGCTGCTATTATTTATTTTTTAAAGCTATATATATTCTAGGCTGCAAATTGGAAAGTATATTTTGAGCTGTTGACTGTTTAATTTTAACTGAGCAGAAAAGATTTCCATCTTGGAGAATTCCATCCCTGACATTATATTATTGTAACAATAGTGATAGTGATGGGTCATAAAATATTTCATTTGTTCACTTGTTTGTTCATTCATTCATTTATTCATCTGTCCATTTCATTCAACAAACAGTTCCTAAGCATCCTTTAGGCTCAAAATGCACTGTCCTAGGTGCTGAAGATACAGAACTGACTAAGACACAACATCCGCCGTCAAGATGCTCCAAGATTGGTGGGGGAGACATCCAGAAATAGAAATAATTGTGATACATAAAGTAAGTAGTAAAATAGATACAGGTTTTGAATATTGTGAGAGGGGCATTCGTTCTGTCAGGGGAGGGGTGCTCGGTGAGGAGTCATTTATACTAGAGTTTGAAGGATCCGTAGTGGTTTCAGGAAGAAATAGGGATTTGGAGATGTTTGAATTTGTTTATCACAGTTATTGAATAGTAGACCATCATTTTCTGGTACTATTCAACTAACTTCTAACCGCGTCATGAAGGAAGGAAGAATTTTCCAACTTTCTTCGGTTTATTACTCCTCCCAACCCCAGGCCTTGAGAGAACTCCACAGCGTTTACAATGTAGATATTTTAAATGTAGATCACAGCGTTTAAAATGTAGATATTTAAGAAAGAATGTGGACTTGGGAGTTTTCTAGATTTGGGTGTGGCTTTTCTTACCCTTCCAAATGTACTCTACATAGCTCCCCAGATGACCCCAGCAGGGTTGAGCTTGAGTTGCCAGTGGGCTTAGCCTGCACGCACACACTCTGTATTGGCCTCCTTTCCTTCCTGTCTCTCAATTTCCTCCTCTACTAGTGCTTCTGGGATCACTTCTAAAATAAGCTATTCACACTCAGACCCTTACATGAGGATCTGTTTTTAAGGGAACCCAAGCCAAAACAAGACCTCTCTGCTTGATTGCACATTGTCAACTTGGAGTTACTGAACCCATCTAAGTCTGTGAACTATGTTTCCCAGAATCCCCTTCCATGTATGATTTTAGGATGGACATTTGGAGAATGGAAGTGACCAGAAAGCATTACTCTCAGAAGGCCATGTCGGCCAACATAGTGACAGACCAATGCAGCTGTGCCTAGCAGGCCTCAGCTTCTAGATTCCAACCCCTGGCCCCACCAACAAACAGCTCCAATGCCAAAACCAAGCACTAGATAACATTCCTTCTGACCATTATGGTTAGTGACTTATTCTGATTCTCCATCTCCATCTTCCAGACCTTCACTTCCCCAACTCTTCCTACATTTGTTTGTGCTGTAATTGCTATAGCGAGCCTCTTATTACCATAGTATTTTAGTGACTCTGTTTTCCTGACTGACATCTAACTCTAATTCATAATAATTCAAAGAGCTAATGTGGAGAGTTTTTAGTGCTCATATTATACCAGACACTGGATTGAGAACTCTGCGTAACAACTCAATCAGTTAGGATTAGTATTGTAATTATTTCCAATCTATAGATGAAGAAACTGAAGGACAGAAACTCTAGATCAATCAGTTCAACATCACAAAGCCAATAAGTGATGGCACTGAAATTCAAACCAGGCATCTGACTTCAGAGCCTGTGGTGCAGCCAAATTTCTACCTCCCCACTGTGGTCAAAAGAAGGTAAATTATTCCATACTTCTACCAGTTCTCTCCTCATTCATTCTTTCTCCCCTGATTAAATCCTCCTTGGCCTGGGTCCATGTCATGGGGACCATGTACAAGTGACCCTTGGGAGGATGCCTCCCATAGGACAAGTTGTGTAGTTGGAAATTTCTATATAATATACACGATGTGCATTTATTGAAAATATGTCAAGTCCTAGTGTGATGGCTAATGTTATGTGTCAGCTAGACTGGATTAAGAGATGCACAGAAAACTAGTAAAGCATGGTTTCTGGGTGTGTTCTTGCGGGTGTTTCTGGGAAAGCAGAGCATTTGCAGGGGTAGACTGATCAACGATGACCTTCACCAGTGTATGTGGACACCATCCAATTTGTTGAGGGCTGAATAAAACACAAAGGCAATGAAATGACAAATTAACTTTCTCTTTTTGAGCAGGAATATCCATCTTCTCTTGTACTTGGGTATCAGTTGTCCTGGTTCTCGAACTTTGAGACTTGGACTGAGACTTACACCACTGGCTCCTCTGTTTCTCAGGTCTTTGGACTTGGACGACCCACAACATTGGCTTTTCTGGGCCTTCAGCAGCTTGCAGACAGCAGAGTGAGGCTTCTTAGCTTCCATAGTCATGTGATCCAATCCTTCATACTAAATCTCTTGCTATATGTTTCCTAGTGGTTCTGTTTCTCTGGAGAACCCTAATATACTCAGGTCCATACAAAAACCTTATGTATTTGTCTGCTCTCATGGTGCTGATAAAGACGTACCCGAGACTGAGTAATTTTAAAGAAAAAGAGGTTCAATGGACTCAAAGTTCCATGTCACCAGGGAGGCCTCAATCATGGTAGAAGGCAAAGGAGGAGCAAAGGCACATCTTACATGGCGTCTGGCAAGAGAATGTGTGCAGGGTGACTCCCATTTATAAAATCATCAGATCTCATGAGACTTATTCACTGCCATGAGAACAGTATGGAAGAAACTGCCCCTCTGATTCAATTATCTCTACCTGGACTCACCCTTGACATGTGGGGATTATTACGATTCAAGGTGACATTTGAGTGGGGACACAGAGCCAAACCATACCACCTTACATGCATTATTTAATGTGATATTCAAAACAACTTTATGGTATAGATTTTTAAAAAATATTTAACTTTCTTCTAGAACTGAGGCTTGTAGAGGCCAAGCAGGTGTGCCAAGTGAACACACCAGGTACGTGGTGAAATTGGGATTTGAAGGTTGGCAATTGGCCTCTGCAGTGTACTCCGCTAATCTGAACATGCTTCTTAAATGCACGATTTAAATTGTCTTTTAAATCTGATGTTGTCAAATATCTGAAATGGTTATATTGTACTGGAGCATCTGAAAGCAGACTAGGAAAATCACATGAAGTGCAACACTTTATTTGGGTTATCAGTAAGTCATTCTAGCATGAAATCCAGGGACTCAAGAAAATATACTAAAATTGAACCACAACTCTCCCTGCCATAGCCAACTACTTATTTTTTAAGTCTAATTTGAAAGTTTGAAAAAATCTAATGTAACCTCTCAGAAATCTGTTGCCTTAAGTAACTTTTTAAACATCTCAATTTCTCCTTTATAAAGAAATGGCTATCATATTATTAATTTGAAATGACTGACTTGGCAAAGCATATCACAGTACCTCTCTCCAGAGAGTAGCAGAGCACAGCAACTTTGATATGTGCTAGGAAGTGCTGAGGGTTTGTTTACTGACAACAAAAATGATGTGCTAGTTATTATATATGTGAATCCCATTTGTTTTAATTTCCCTTTAAAAAAATTTTTTTTCTTGTAATTCATTGCATTAACTCCTAGTCTTCCTGGATATCACTTGTTATCCATGACTTGAATTATTCTACTGAAGGATGCTTTATCATTTTAAGAAAACCAAGTGTTAGAAAGGACCTTTCATTTCTATTTGGATTACTTATCATTCAATAATTAGCCACCCCTCCAGACAAGGAATTCAAAATGGGAGTTATGATTTGCCAAGGCATCTCACAGTTCCAGCCATTAGTGTTCACCCAGCTGAAACTACAAGACTAAAAATAATCCAATTAAGTAACAACAGTATATTTTGAATCAGTACTCAACAGATGGTAAAGCATCCCCCATTCATCATTAATTAATGTTCATTTAGCACCCATAGAGAATGACTCTGGGTTACTGTTTCCTGAAGGTAGAGATGAAACTTCTGCATTGGAAGATCGTACCATCTGTTTGCTGAAAAACCACCTTACAGGGTCTGAAATAATTTTGTAGAATAAATCATCCCTGGAAATGGGAATGTCAAGGACCTCAATAAATTTTGAGACCTTCACAGAAGAATTTTAGGGATAAAGCCTAAAATCTATGATTTTTCTTATTTAAGAAGAATTTAAAATTACAAATCTATCTCCCTCCTTTCTCTACTTAACATGCCAGCAGATATACTGAATGATTTCCCCTTCTTTTAATGTTGCCTTTATATTTTTTAAATGTTAGGATTGTTTAGTTTGTATTTTGTATCTATTCTCTCTCCCCTGAGGTCTGTATGGCACTCCCAAACGTATATGTGGGTAACATTTAAAGTTGGTAAAGTGACTCTCAAGCCTAATCAGTCTTCCTGAGAGAATATAAATTTGGTAGATAATTTGTGGAATGGTTTATCATAATTGAATTTCTGTGCCGTAATAAGAATGGAGTAGACCCATGCCTCTCTTGAGCGTCTCTCTGTTTATAATTCTCTTTGAGAGTAATGTTTTCACTGTATTCACATATCATAATTAAAAGAGCTTTTCCAGTGTTCTTAAAAATTTCCCACTGATGGAATACTCATTAAAACAGTTTGAAAAGTTAGTTTACATATTTACTTTTAATAGCATTTTTATAGTATTTATTTTTGTGGACAAAGTGCCTTCCAAATTTAGACTTATACCTTTAAATGTATCCAATTTCTTTGTTTTCTGGTTACAAGCTATAACAATTTTAATTATCTATGGCAGCTAGTTGCCCATTCAACCTCCTCTCTCCCTAAATAGGAGATGGCAATGTGTTTAGCTAAAATTTATGATTTGTAACCCCTATTATAATCAGGAATAGACAATAAAATAAAAGACCATATATTAGGTGGTGGTTTTTGAGAATTCCCTTTAAAGGGGCTTACTCAGCTGGAATGCAGGCATATGACTGGTGTTCCAGCATCCATTTTGTTACTATGAAGTAATCTTGAGAATAGAAGTCACAAGCTGATGAAAGCAGAACAGATACTTAAATGGAGCTTGGTTCATGATGGTCATACCAGTTCTGGACTGCTTTTATTTGAACTTTATGTTATATGTACAAAAAATAATCCCCTATTTTGCAGAATGCATTCTTATCTTGGATCAATTCTCTAACCTAACTGAAACATATTTTCATAGTGGAAGTGGGTTTGTATAGTGACCTACAAAATCCCTACTAGATATGATTCCATGATACCTTTCTGACACTATCTCTTGCTGGTCTCTCCTTTGTACATTCTATTCCAGCTACATGGCCTCTTTGGTATTCTTGGTGTACATCAGGTATAATCCAGCCTTCAGTATTTTGTACCTGCTGTTCCCTCTACCTGGTGTACGATTGCCCCAAATGTTTACTCAGCAAATTCTTTCATGTCCTCCAGACTGTTGCACTTCTCTTTCACCCTCTCTATTGCTTCAACTTGTTATCCCCTGACATTTTATATCTCCCTTCCCCAATTTAATTTTTTCTCTTGCATGATCTAACATTGAGCATATTTTACTTTTTAATCTATTTTATTGCCTGTTTTACTTTAGAATGTAAGCTCCAAGAGACAGAGATTTTTGCCTATTTCATTTACTAGGATAGAGCCATATACTAGGACTGCACATACATATTTGTTGAATGAATGAATGTGATAAGGAATTTGTTGACCAAGGGAGATGAGGAGAAAAAAATATTAAGACTCTGACTTGGAAAGCTGGAAAGCTGGTAACACTTATTTTGTTTAAATAGCAGGAAATCATGACCAAATTTCAAATGCATAAGTGAAGAAGGAGATAATGCATATTTCCCAGATGAAAAGTATAAAGAATGAAGCAAGAAAATGCAGGAAGATGAGGGCCAATGAGCTCAACGAGAAGGGGTTGCTGTAGTCAAGGGTGGAGATATGCTTCTCTTAAGAGTAGGAATGAGAATACCTAGAGATTAAAGATAAGAGAGATTTTCATAATCTGGGGTGGAAATGGAGGAAACTCAAATCTGACAGTCTTAATCTTGTAAGAAGATCAAGATGCAGACAATCTGATGATTGTGAGGGAAGAATAGAGATGGAAGGATGGAGTGAGGGGGAAAAGTTTTGCAATATCCGCCACTGTAGGAAAGAGGAATAAAGCAGAACTAAATGAAAATTGCTACTGAGTGGTAGAGAAAGGCTGAATTGAAACAGACAATGAACATTTATAGTCAAGCCAATTGTCATGGTTTTATTTCTTATAATTATTAGCAGCTCATAGGCAGAAGCAGGAAATTAGCAGGAACAGGTGGTCAGCTTTTCCCACAGTTGGTAAATAGTAAGGTAGGCATGGCAGAATGTCTGGGTGGTAGTGGTTGAGTAGACTGTTAAAATGGCATCCAAGTTGGGAAAGGTAAGTGGAGCTAGACCGAGAAGGATAGAATCTGAGCTGTGAAGACAGGACATGTCCTAAAGTCTCAGTGACTGTGGACTCTACCTCTGTCCTCAACTGAAAGTAGATTTGGACTTTCCATTATACTTCTTCTTATACCATACCTAAAGTTTATATTCAAGGACTCAAAGTATTCTTTAACCCATTTGCCATTTGGACTGATGGATAAATGTGACCCAGTAGAAAACTTCTAGGACAAGATTTATGGTGCATACTCTCAGGTACTCATGCCGGGAAAGACATACAGCTCATCCAATAAGAATTCTAGCATGCAGCTGGAGGAGAAACACTGCTCATTTCTGCTTGGTTCTAGGTATGTGAACTTCATATTAACTCTCATTATTCCCAGCTCTCCTTTTTGTCCATGTGCTTCAGAGAAGCAAAACGAGGAGGTTGGGAACTTGGGCTCTGAAATCTGCTATCTGGGATCAAATCCCGGTTCCACCATTTTCTAGCCATGTGATCTAGAAAAACAAGGCATTTAACCTCTCTCCGATTCAATTTTCTTATTTTTGAAATGGGGGTCATGCTGGAACATACCGCATAGGATTATTTCAAGGATTGATGAGATCTGTGTAAAATATCTAGAAAGGGATCAGTGCATAAGTACACTTAATTACTTATGACAATAATGATGATGATGTTGGTATTAATGTGATAACTATAAGAATTCAATGGAGCCTGCAAAAAAAATATATCCATCATTCCTCTAAGGTGGGGTAAATGAGATATATGCCTTGTGAACATAGGCAGGGTAAAATTAATAATTAAGATTAGAACAGCACAAATTATCATGAGTACTACATGAATTAAATATCTGGCCTAGGGCTTCCCACAGAGCATATTTAGATAAAACAAACATAAACTTCCAAGAGACATCTAAATTGTTCAATGGCTTTCTAAAAAAAGATTCAGGTTAAAAATATTGATTCTCAATTCAAATCACTACAATTTCATTATAAGAAAATTAGCAAATAATTAAGAAAATTAAAAATATCCATAATCCCAGTGTCTACATATAGTCATGAATAGATGCAAATAACCAGGGATATCTGGAAAATTTTGCCTTTTTTTACTATATGTCATACATTTATATTTTTATGAATGTTATCCTTTAGTGCTTCATGTAGGAGTGGCTCATCTGTGTGTCTTTGGCTGATACTCTGTGATACTGGTGACTGGGCTATTTCCCTTGCAGCCTGTTCCCTCTCTTCTCTCTCCTTTTTTCATGTCTGTGCCTTACTGTACCTGTCATTACAGAAATCCAGAAATCTAGGGGGAAACTGTGGCTTTGTTAGACTTCTAGCCTGAGCTGTGGGCTCCTGTCCAACTTCACCAGGAATTCTACTCTGGGAGTGTATCAGATGGTGGCCTGCTATTAATAAAGTGACTTCCATTTCTACCCTATTACTTATCATTAACCTCAGGGGGAAAAGCCAAACAGAGCATTCTTAGCTTCCTAGAATGAAATATCATTGAATACTATAAAATTTGACCCAGGTTCCTAATATCCCATCTGTATTAACCTGTTCTCACACTACTATATATAAATACCCGAGATTGGGTAATTTATAGAGAAAAGAGGTTTAATTGGTTCCTGGTTCTGCAGGCTGTACAGGAAGCTTGATGCTGGCATCTGCTCAGCTTCTGGGGAGGCCTCAGGAAACTTACAATCATGGCAGAAGGCGAAGGAGGAGCAGACACATTACATGGCCAGAGCAAGAGTGAGACAGCAGGGCAGGGGTTGGGGGGAATAGAAGGGAGGTGCCACACACTTTTAAACAACTAGATCTTGAGAGAACTCCCTCTCTACCCGAGGACAGTACCAAAGGGATGGTGCTAAATCATTCAGGAGAACTCCATCCCCATGATCCAATTACCTCCCACCATGCCCCACCTCCCACACTGGGGATTACAGCTTAACATGGTTTTGGGCAGGGACACACATCCAAATGATATCACCATCTAATCCCTGGCTCCACATAAACACCTTGTATGTTCAGCTGAATACGTTTTCTTTCTTTCTAACTGTAATGTACACCAAACCCTTAGCAGAGTAGCTGACACATAGTTAGTACTTAATTTGTTTTAAGTATTACTTCATCTTTTTAAATATCTTAAATACAATAAATAGTAGAATATCAATATTTATTTATATTTATCATATTTATCTAAATATAAATATCAATATTCAACTCTTGAAACAATTATGATATACCATATCCTTTCAAATAATCAGTGTGTTAGAATTTTGGGTTATTCATTTTCTTAGATGTTTGTGATTACCCAAGGATCACCCACTGATGGAGGGAAAGGACCTAGGTAAGAACCTCCCAGGAGGGGATTTAGGACAATGTACCTTTAAGATTTTTGTCAGTGTTGCCACATTGCATGGGGTGGCCTTTCGATTGCATACCATAGGCATTCCACAACTTTTCACACAAAGTTCTTTCTTACTAAACTAATGATTAACCAAGTACAAGTCACTTTGATGGATTTAACGAGGTTCTAGCAAGAGAAGAAAATAAAATATTTTTCTAAAACATTACATAAATGAAAAAAATAAAAAGCTTCTGAAATCCAAGAATGACAATTTCATGGGTATCAAATTATATATTATATATAATTATGTTAATAATAATGATAATGAAAATTGTGATACTTTACAGTAATACAGAACAATTTCTAACATTTAGATTGTCATATAATTCTATAATATTCTTGTGATTTATAAGCAAATGAGGAAGAACGATGGGAAAGGAGTAATGATAAAAGTACACATTCGAATGCCTATGTTTCTTAACTGATAGAGTAAGCCTAGGTTTAAGATTAGACAATTAGTTTTGATAATCCCAACAGTATAGTTTTTCAAATGAATTATATTCAAAAATATTTCAGAATTTTTCAGGAAATGACAGTGCACTAAATATAATACATACCTAACCTAAAATATAGAATGACTTTAAATAACAATTTTATATTCTGAGCTTGTATGACAACATTTCAAAATAAGTTATAGTTTTTATGTGTAATTATAACTAGAACACCACAGCTATAAGGTATTGCATATTATCAAGACTATACTTTACTCATGTTGAGACACAATGTCAGTAATAATATTTTATGGTACCATGAAACATGCAAAACCCTCCTGTTTTCTGCACAATTATCTGACATGCCAAATCAGGCAACATTTTAGTGAAAATCTTGGGATAGTAAGTCATCAGTAATATTAGCCTAGAATGTTTCATTTCCCCCGGGATCATCAAATTATTAACTTACTTTTTATATCTCCTTACAAAGTATTAAGTGCTTTATATAATTTGTCCCATTTGGTCTGCAGGAGAATCCTAGGAGCTAGGCTTGGCATGTTTTATAGGACAGTGTAGCATAGTGGTTAACAGCACACATGCTGGTGCCAAAGTGCCTGCCTTTGAACCTTTGTTTTGTCCTCAGGAGCTTTGGGACCATCTGACTGGGGGCCAGTGGTCCAAACTGGAACAGGAGGATGGCCACTTCATAGTGGTAAGGGGTGACTGAGGTGCTAGACATGAGATGCTTGGAGCCCCACCTGGTTATGATAGACACTGGAGCAGTATCAAGACACACTGCCCTTGTCTTGCAGAGGAAGAGCCCATGCTCAGAGAGATTATATACTGCTTTTTCTAAGCATTTGCATCTTTTCCTTTTTGTAAGGTTGGCTCTTTTTTTGTGAAACAAAGGGAAAGGGGCTGGTTAATGCAACAAAGAAAAAGAAAAAATATTAAGAAATTGTACTTAAGTACAATTACTTAAGTGTATTTTCAAGAATCATTTGTTTAAGAAAAGCCTTCTACCTTGTTTACTTCTGTGATAATTTGAGTTGGTTATAGCTTGAGAGGGGTGGTGACAGGCAATACAATAACAAAAAAGCCCATATTTTAAGAGCTATCAACAAAGCAAATGCATTTTCATTTTCTACTTATGATATCAAAAGACTTTCCCTAATGATAGATTATTTCTATGATGACAAAGGCATTTTAATACAACTAGAAGCATTTCCAAGATTTTATTCTTCATTTGGCAGTGGCTGGATGGTGTTGCTCATATGTACTGCCTACATATATTTTTTTTCCAATTTTATTCAGGCATACATAGAGAGTGATGAGATTTCCCTCTTCTTTATAGGGTTAAGTTAAAACTAAACAGCAGTCCTGGCATGGTGGCTCACACCTGTAATCCCAGCACTTTGGGAGGCTGAGTCGGGCAGATCACTTGAGGTCAGGAGTTCAAGACCAGCCTGGGCAACATGGTGAAACCCCATCTCCACCAAAAAATACAAAAGTTAGCCAGGCGTTGTGGTGCACCTGTAATGCCAGCTACTTGGGAGTCTGAGGTGGGAGAATCGCTTGAACCAGACGGTGGAGGTTGTAGTGAGCCCAGATCACACCACTGCACTCTAGCCTGGACGACAGAGCAAGACCCTGTCTCAAAGGTGCAGACGTGGTGGAGACCAAGAATCACACCACACACAACCAGTCCTGAAAATGGCACAGAAACGGTATCAAGAAACCCCGATCACAAAGATATGACTCTCTTAAGAGGGTGGACCCCAAGTTCCTGAGCAACATGCACTTTGCCAAGAAGCACAAGAAGGGCCTAAAGAAGATGCAGGCCAACAATGCCAAGGCCATGAGTGCACGCACTGAGGCTATCAAGATCCTCGTAAAGCCCAAAGAGGTTGAGCCTAAGACCCCAAAGGGTGTCAGCTGCAAGCTAGATCGACTTGCCTACATTGCCCACCCCAAGCTTGGGAAGCGTGCTCGTGCCCGCATTGCCAAGGGGCTCAGGCTGTGCCAGCCAAAGGCCAAGGCCAAGGATCAAACCAAGGCCCTGGCTGCAGCTCCAGCTTCAGCTCCAGCTCAGGCTCCCAGAGGTGCCCAGGGCCCTACAAAGGCTTCAGAGTAGAGATCTCTGTCTGCCAACGTGAGGACAGAAGGACTGGTGTGACCCCCCCGGGCTACCGTCTGCATGGGGCTGGGATTCTCCTGTGCTATTTGTACAAATAAACCTGAGGCAGGAAAAAAAAAACCAACTAAACAAACAAACCAAAAAGCAACAACAAAAAACAACTAAATAGCAGATATTAGGACATTCGAACTACTGGCAGCTTTTTCTAAGCCTTTGAGGTGACTTGAATGACAGTCAGTGATAATAAGCAATAGCTTTCTTCTCTTTTCCCACAGTGCTGGGCAAAGGGTGATGGAGAACACCAAGAGAGAAGGTGTGTTTGTGTGGTGAGCTATTCAGTTTTATTTATCTTCTCAATTTCTAAATTCTATAAAGTTTGGCTCAAGTTCTTACCTATTCTCAACCTATGAGTCTCAGTCTTGGCTACATTTTTAAAGTATTTGGAGTCTTATGTACTAATTAACAGATAATACGTATATATGATGTACATATATATTTATTAGGTTGGTGCAAAGGTTATTGCAGTTTTGCCATTAAAAGTATGGCAAAAACCACAATTAATTTTGCATCAGCCGAATACACACATATACACGTATATGCCCATACACCTAGACACCTATATGCATACACAGACCCTACCCTTTGATGTTGGCTCCAATCAACATCTCTACTAACTCTCTAACCGAATTGGCTTAGCTACCACTGTCTTTCCAGGCTCTCTACTTTCTATGCAGATCTGTGCTTTGGTATAGCTATTCCCTCACTGGAAGCTCTTTCTCTTCCCTTTCTCTCTTCTCCATTCCTAACCCTCTGCATGGAGCCTTTGATTGCCTTTGGACTTCCCATCAGCTTTTACCTCAATTCTCATTTTGGCTTTGAATTATGTAGGGCTTTCTACTTAACTGTTCCAAGCATATCTATCTTGCCTTTTCAATTAGACTAATGACCAGGTTGGTCTAATTAAATACAAGAGAAAGATATTTCTTTTATCTTTATTTTTTTCTAATGCCCAGAACTACGTATATATCTACCATAGTGCCACATGCTTAGTAATCATTACTTGAAGGAATGAACTTCATCCAGGCTATCCACATTCATAGTTTAAAGGAAACACCTGTCCATCAGAATAGTTTTAGGCTGTAATCAACCTATTAACCACAATCATTACCTACAACTCATCTATTTTTTAAACTAGTTAAAATTTTAAATTGATGAATAAAAATTATATGTATTTATTATGTAAAACATGATGTTTTGAAAATGTATACTTTGTGGAGGGGCTACATTGAGCTTATCAACACATGCATTACTTCATAAACATTTTTTTTTGTGATGAGAACACCTAATACTTTTGGCAATTTTCAAGAATACACTGCATTGTTATTAATGACAATTACCATCTTGTACAATAGACCTCTTGAACTTATTCTTATCTAACTAAAATATTGTAAGCTTTGACCAATATCATTCCAACACCCTCACCTCCCTCTGAAAAATCCCCGATAATCACCATTATACTTTACTTTTATAAGTTCAACTTAAAAAAATTCCACATATAAGTGGGATCATGTGGTATTTGTCTTTCTGTGCCTGGCTTATTTCACATAACATATTGTCCCCAAAGTTCATCTATATTATCACAAATGACAGGATTTCCTTCTTTTTAAAATGGAACATCACACACCGGGGCCTGTTGTGGGGTTGGGGGAGGGGGGAGGGATAGCATTAGGAGATACACCTAATGTTAAATGACGAGTTAATGGGTGCAGCACACCAACATGGCATATGTATACATATGTAACAAACCTGCACGTTGTACACATGTACCCTAAAACTTAAAGTATAATAAAAAATAAAAAAAAATGAGCAATACATACAAAGCTCTGAGCAAAATAAATAAATAAATAAATAAAATAAAATGGGCATAGTTGTCTATTGTAGGTATACAACATCTTCTTGATCCATTCATCCATTGGTGCACGCTTAGGTGGGCTCCATATCTTGGTTATTGTGAATAACGCTGCAGTGAACATGGGGTTGCAGGTATCTCTTTGTCGTACTGATTTTATTTCCTTTGGATATATACCTAGTAGTGGGATTGCTGGATCATATGGTTGTTCTATTTTTATTTCTTTGAGCAACCTGCATACTGTTTTTCATAAGGGTTTTACCAATTTACATTCCCAGCAGTAATGTGCAACAACCCATTTTTTGACTTTAACCATATAACCAATCACCTATGTAACCTTTCTTCTTGGATGTCTAAAAGGCACTGAAACCTGTCATTTGACCCTCTGACTACATCAAATTCCTTGTCAGATGCTCTTATATTTATATCTCCTTTAAAATTTTACATTTATCTGTGCAATTATTTGCTTAATCTCTGATTGCCTCATTGGACTATAGACCGATGAGGGCAGAGAATAGGACTGTTTGGCTAACTATTCTATCTTTCATATATATCAGAAGGAAGCAATGAAAGATGGAAGGAAGGAAAAAAGGAAGGAAGAAAGAAAAGGGAGGAAAGAAAAATAAAAGAATGAGAAATGTTCACAGTCTATTGCTAAAACTTCAAAGCCTGTTAGTCCCTTTAGCTGTATGTTTTGATGTTTCTTTGCAGACTAAACTAATATTTCCAAACAAAATTGCTTTTAAAATTTAATACCAATCTCAATTTTCATTTCAAAATTGTGCCAGTTATTGAAAATGTTTTATTATTATGTGGTGTCACAAATGGTCTGGAAACTCCCTCAAACATGCTAGGCATTTAGTATTGGGTGTCTATGCCTGTCTCCTAAAGATAGCTTATCTAGTTATTGCTAAACAAACAAAAAAGAAAAAAAGAAAGAAAGAAAGGAAAGAAAAAAAGCCTGAGAAAGTAATCATCATGCTGTGTGTAAAATAAGTGCAGCAAATAGCTCAATAAAATAATATTTTTAAAAGAGACTTTTTCATTTTGTTTTGTTTTGTTTTGTTTAATGTCCCAGAACCTTCCAATTGAGAGTTAAAAGAAACTACTATAGTGAATAAAGTTGGTTGAAATTCAGAACAAAACCACAAATGCAGAAAGAAGAAAAGGGGTTGCGGGAAATTCAGATGTACATTTACATCCTAAACAATAAAACATACATAGAAATAAAAATTTCATTCTGGACTAGGACGAGACAGGATCCTCCCAGATGGTCCTTGTATTAGTCCATTTTTCACACTGCTGATAATGATATACCTGAGACTGGGTAAAATTAAAGGAAAAGAGGTTTAATGGTCTCACAGTGACACGTGGTTAGGGAGGCCTCACAATCGTGGTGGAAGGTGAAAGGCACATCTTACGTGGGGGCAGGTAAGAGAGAAAATGAGCAAGCAAAAAGGGAAACCCCTTATAAAGCCATCAGATCTCGTGAGACTTATTCACTACCATGAGAGCAGTATGGGAGAAACTGCACCCATGATTAAATTACCTCCCACCAGGTCCCTCCCACAACACGTGAGAATTATGAGAGCTACAATGCGAGATGAGATTTGGGTGGGGACACAGCCAAACCATATCAGTCCTCAAACAGAAGGCTTACCCAGGTCTGTTGGAAGCAACTTTCCACTCTCAGTGTGCAAACTATCCCAAAATATTTATTGTGAAATGTTTCTTCTAGATCTTGAGATCTCTAAAATGATAACAATTTTCCCATTTCTCTTAATGAAGATTGGCTCTACTACTGGTTGGATATCAGGAGATCATTCAGCTCTGCTAGTATTTGTCCTCCCTTGGAAGTCTTACAGGTTCTTTTCTCACCTGGGGTTCTCTAACTTTGAGAACTCTAAATTTCCTCTATTGTTTTCTTTAAAAAAAAGATTTGAAAGCATCATCCTCTAGAGAGTCTGTTTTAATAATTCTAGAGTGGTGGGTCCAGGAATTTGTTTTTATTTTATTTCATTTTTAAGGCACCATAAATGACGCTAATGAATCACCCCAGGTGAACCCAATGAGAAACATGGCATTACAGTTCTTAGCCCTTGAGAAAAGTCATATCTACACAGGCTTTATTTGCCCAATTATTTCAGCAGAGACTTATATTTAATATACTTGTTTCTCTTAAATTAAAAAATACTCTTCTTTTCCCCTGTTTTCTAGTACAGTTCTTTCCCTCTCTCTCCCCTCCCCTTGAGTCCTACCTCCCCTCACCCTATAGATCTATACTTGGCTAAGTAGGATAATAACCCCAGTTTTTCAGATTTTGTGTAGCACATTTTGTATGCATCTTATCTTGGTGTACCTTTTCTTTCTAATACCTCTTAACCCCCAATATTCTCCCTTTTTCTTCAACTAGTGTACTCTTCAGGGATATCAGCCTACATTGTCTGGGAGCCCTTACAATAACATTTCTGTTCTTCAGGGTATTGTTTTTCTTTGTATTCATAATTTACTGCTTTTTTAACATATTTAATTTTTTTATTAGGAAAGACATTGTTAAACTTCTATCACTTTTGGTTGAGCGTTGGGTAGGAGAGTGTGATGATGAGGGCTGAATATGATCCTTGAGCAGCATGAGTTTGAGCTGCAGGGGTCCATTTATATATGGATTTTTTTCAACAAAAGTTGGTCCCCGCTTAGGGGTGAATTCCACGTTCACAACCAGATGTGAGTGGAAAATACAGTATTCGAGGGATGCCAAACTTGGGAATATGGAGGGCCCACTTTTTGTACACGCAGGTTCCTCAGGGGTGACTACAGGACTTGAGTGTGTGCAGATTTTGTTTTCTGTGGATGGCCCTGAGATGAATTCCCTGCAGGTATCAAGGGACAATTGTACACACACTACACACACAGACACACTCACTAACACACACACAGGTCTTTGCTAATAATCCAAAAACTGTGCTTCCTAGATCTGATTATGATATCTGATTATGGTGATTTCTCTGTTATGGTCCAATCAGAAGACAGAAACCACTCGAGCCTTTCAACAGAGGCAGCTTCATTCAGGGAATTTGTCCTTAGGGAAGGGAAGAGCTGAGAAGCCAAATGGGATGGTTGAAACACTCAAGAGATTAGTAACACAGCCAGAAGCTATGCTCACTCTTAAGACTGGAGAGACATTGGGAGACAGTGGTGTTGGTGGTGTTACCAGAACACAGGAACCAGGGTCTCCTTCAGGGAGTGAGAATCATGACAGGGACGTGGTGAAATCTAGAGTTCCATGTAAGACACCACTGCTGGGCGTGCTGTGTGAAACAGAGCAAGAGGGAGAAATGCCCCTACTCCTTCCCAATATCTGACTTCTTTCTTCTTGCCCTCCAGTCTTCTGCCAGTACTATCCAATGGTTAAAGCTATGTGGAATCCAGAAAAGGGATCCTTGAAAATGTAGTTCCTTAAAGGAAGAGCGGAAAATGAATTTAAGAGAAAAAGACACATGACTGGCACAGTTTCTATACAAGCACGAGCTCATGTGACATATGGAGTCTGTCTTTTTTATCCAAGCAGGAATTACTCCCCATAGGGAGTTACTAAGTATTTACATCCCAGCTAGCCACAGAACCCAGAAGGGTCCTCAAAAGATCCTTAAGCTGGAGCCAACAAATGACACCAAAGAACATCAAACTGTGTATGGGAGCAGATGAAGTTAGATGGTGCAGACCCCAGAAAGAGCTGCAACAGACTGTACCTAACAATTGTGTTTTATGCTGTTTAGTTTTTACGACCCAGTGTGATGATAGAACCTCTGTGTTGTATGCTGGTGTCTCTTCACCTTTTCTACTTCCTTGCCTATCATTCTGTGTTTAGATCATTTCAATCTGGTTTGGTTAATTCCTCCTCTGAAAATGTTCTCTTAGTATGACCTACTGACTGCCAAATCCAGTGGTAACTTTTCTTGGGTATTTCAGTTGGCTATTTGGTAGCATTGAAAACTGTGGAGTACCTTCTTCCTCTTTAAAACTTTACAGACTTCATTTAAGATAATATTTGTATTGTTTTTCCTCTTAATTTTGACTGCTCTTTCTTCTGTTTTTAATTTTTAATTTTTAGGTTCAGGGGTACATGTGCAGGTTTGTTATGAAGGGAAGTTTTGTGTCATGGGGGTTTGGTGTACAGATTATTTTGTCATCTAGGTAATAAGAATAGTACATGATGGGCCGGGCGCGGTGGCTCACGCCTGTAATCCCAGCACTTTGGGAGGCCGAGGCGGGCGGATCACGAGGTCAGGAGATCGAGACCATCCTGGCTAACACGGTGACACCCCGTCTCTACTAAAAATACAAAAAATTAGCCGGGCGTGGTAGCGGGCGCCTGTAGTCCCAGCTACTCAGGAGGCTGAGGCAGGAGAATGGCGTGAACCCGGGAGGCGGAGCTTGCAGTGAGCCGAGATCGCGCCACTGCACTCCAGCCTGGGCGACAGAGCGAGACTCCGTCTCAAAAAAAAAAAAAAAAAAAAAAAAAAAAAAAAAAAAAAAAAAAAAAAAAGAATAGTACATGATGGGTAGTTTTTGGAACAACCTCCTCCTCCAATCCCCTACCTTCAAGTAGACCCTGGTTTCTACTGTTCCCTTGTTTGTGTCCATGTGTACACAATGTTTAGCTTCCACTTATAAATGAGAACACACAGTTTTTGGTTTTCTATTCTTGAGTTAGTTCACTTAGGATAATGGCCTTCAACTCCATCCATGTTACTGCCAGGGTCATGACCTCATTATTTTTTAATGGCTGTGTAGTATTCCATGGTGTATATATACCACATTTTCTTTTTCCAGTCCACTGTTCATGGGCATTTAGGTTGATTCCATGTCTTTGCTATTGTGAATAATGCAGAGATTAATTTATATGTGTTTTTATGAAATGATGATTTATATTCCTTTGAGTAACTATTCAGTAATGAAATTGCTGGGTCAAATTGTAGTTCTATTTTAAGTTCCTTGAGAAATCACCAAACTGCTTTCCACAATGGCTGAACTAATTTACATTCCCATCAGCAATGTATAAGCATTTCCTTTTCTCTGCAACTATTGTTTCTATTGATTTTTTTTTTTTTTTTTTACATTTTAAGAATAGCCATTCTGAATGGTGTGAGATGGGGTATCATTGTGGTTTTCTGTGCATTTCTGTAACAATCAGTGACGTTGAGCAGTTTTTATTTAAATATGCTTGTTGGCTGTGTGCATGTTTCTTTTTTGAAAAGTATCTGTTCATGTCCTTTGCACACTTTTTAATGAGGTAGTTTGTTTTTTGTTTAAGTTGTCTAAGTGCATCTTTGTCAGATGCATAGTTTGCAAATATTTCCTCCCATTCTGTAGGTTGTTTACTGCATTGATAGTTTCTTTTGCTGTGCAAAAGCTTTTTAGTTTAATTAGGTTCCTTTTGTCAATTTTTGTTTTTGTTGCAATCACTTTTGGTGTCTACATTATGAAATCTGCCAGGGCCTATTTCCGGAATGATATTTCCTAGGTTTTATTTTATAGTTTTAGGTTTTACATTTAAGTCTTTAATCCATCCTGAGTTAATTCTCATATATGGTACAAGGAAGGGGTCCAGTTTCAATCTGCATATGGCGAGCCAGTTATCCCAGCACCATTTGTTGAATGGGGAGTTCTTTCCCACTGCTTGTTTCTGTCGACTTTTTTAAAGATCATATGGTTGTAGGTGTGTGACTTTATTTCTGGGTGCTCTATTTTATTCCATTGGTTTATGTGTCTGTTTTTGTACCAGTACCCTGTGTTTTGATTACTGTAAAGTTGCAGGTTAATTTGAAGTCAGATAATGTGATGCTTCCAGATTTGTTCTGTTTGCTTAGAATTGCTTTTTCTATTCAGATTCTTTTTTGGTTCCATATGAATTTTAAAATAGTTATTTTTTTTCTAATTCTGTGAAAAATGTCATTGGTAGTTTGATAGGAATAGAGTTGAATCTGCAAATTGCTTTGGGTAGTATGGACATTTTAACAATATTAATTTTTCAGCCTGTTTTCTTTTCTTTCTCTAATTCCCTTTTAATTCTAAATATGTGTGTTCTCAAGGACTCCAAAATTGGGCTTTTTGCCTTCTCCCAGCCCACTCCCGTTTTACTGATGTGTGTTCCCTGGACTGTCTCATACTATGAAATCAATATAACCTACGTCCTTTCAAATGTCATATCTTCTTTTTACACGGGAAGCATCTCCTAAACTTTAGGTCGGCATTTCAGTTGTCTACAGATCACCTTCATGGGCAAGTATTACCTCAAATTCAGCATGTTCAAAACCAAAACTATTATTTTCTCTCCTTAAACCAATTCATATCTCAGTTAACAGTAGCATATTAACTAGAAAAACCTACTAATCTCTCTGACCTCTTCCGAGGTGAATTAGCAACTGTCATCTGTGCTTTCAGGACATATAATTTATTACTTTCCGCTATGGTCTGAATGTTTGTTCTCCCCCAAATCCAAATGCTGAAACCTACTCACCAATGCAGTGGTATGTGGAGGTGGTGCAGTTTGGACATAATTAAGTAATGAGGATAGAGGTCTAATGAATGAGATTAGCGCCCTTACAAAAGAGGTCCAAGAGAGCGCCCTTATCCTTTCCTGCCCTGTGCAGACACAGTGACCAGCAGCCATCTATGAGAACCAGGAGACAGGCCCTAACCAGACACCAAACCTGCCAGTGCCTTGATCTTGGACTTCCAGCCTCCAAGCTGTGAGAAATAAATTTCTGTTGTTTATAAACCACCCAGTTTATGTTTTTTTTCTTGTATCGGCCTGAGCATACTAAGGTACTCTCATATTTTTTTTGTGCTAAGTTTTTATTTGCCTGTAGTTTATAAATTGTGACTTCATCAAGAGCAGGGACTGTATCTTATTTATCTCTGAATTCCCAGGGCCTGACTCACTGCACGCCTTATTCTCATTATCCCCTTCCTTCTCAGATCCTGATTACCCTTCAAAAGAAAATGACAATGTGTACATCTGTTTACACATTTGGAGAATTCATGGTGTCTTTTATTTTCTTAACTGTTTTTACTTCAGTTGCTTACATTTTCTAATTATTTTAGAGTTTGGACATACCTATTTTATTTTCACTTGCCTGAGAATATGAATTCCAGCAATTTGAGAAATACACATTTTTTGTTTGTTTTTGTTTTTTTGAGATAGAGTCTCACTCTGTCACTTGGGCTGGAGTGCAGTGGCATGATCATGGCTCACTGCAACCTCTGCCTCCCCGGTTCCGGCAATTCTCCCACCTCAGCCTCCCAGGTAGCAGGGATTACAGGTGTTTGCCACCACACCTGGCTAAATTTTGTATTTTTAGTAGAAACAGGGTTTCACCATGATAGCCAGGCCAGGCTGGTCTCAAACTCCTGACCTCAGGTGACCCACCTGCTTTGACCTTCCAAAGTGCTGGGATTACAGGCATGAGCCACTGTTCCCAGCCAAGAAATATACATGTTTTGAACCACAAGAAATCAATTTGTCTAGAGCATGAAGTTCATTGCAGTGGAAATTTTACTTGTCTCCTATACCATATTTATTTTTATAATGTGGATGAAGAGGAAAAATGAGAATCTTTGATAATTATTTTGTTGTTGTTCATCATAGAGTTCTATAGATTTTGACTGTAACCTTATTTTTTTACAGTAACATTTTTATTGTACTTGAAAGAAGGTACTTACTTATAAAAATTTCAAAGATTTTCTCTATTTTTAAAACAAACAAACAAAAAGAAGTCTCGCCCTGTCACCAGACTGGAGTGCAGTGGCGTGATCTTGGTTCACTGCAACCTCCGCCTCCCGGGTTCAAGCGATTCTCCTGCCTCAGCCTCCTGAGTAGCTGGGACTACAGGCATGTGCCACCACGCCCAGCTAATTTTTGTATTTTTAGTAGAGACCAGGTTTCACCATGTTGGCCAGGATGGTCTTGATCTCTTGACGTTGTAATCCACCAGCCTCGGCCTCCCAGTGTGCTGGGATTACAGGCATGAGCCACTGTGCCTGGCTGATTTTCTCTATTTTAAAATTGATGAGTTTGCATATATCTTAGTATTCTACCAAGGATCTAGAACTTACTTTTAGTTGTGTCTCCATTCTAGAATTTGGACGAATGACATAATTCAAAAATCAAGTTTAGGTGAAACTTTATAAATTCAGTCTGAGACTTGGTCTCTTAGAAAACAGAATCTGATGCAAAGATGTGAAATATTGATGCTTTACTTGGGCAGTGCAACCCCAGGCAGCAGCAGAAAAGTGAAGAAAAAGTGCACCAAGAAAGAAAGATGTGAAGAGATGCATTCCCCAACCACTGCTTTATCACAATGAGCTATGAAAAGACACCGCTGGGCCCCACAGGTGCACCTCCTCAGCACAGGGCACTGACAAAGACTCCTGCATGGAAAAGCTGTGCCCACAGAGCAGCCCATGTGGGTGGTAGGGGTTGACTTCCTCCTTCTTCCTGTTGCCATTGTTCAAAGTATGCTTCACAGGGAGTTAACTCTCCTGCACTTCTTTTTATTTTAGAGTGGGGGTCTCCCTCTGTCACCCAGGCTGGAGTGCAGTGGCATGATAATAGCTCACTGCAGACTCACACTCCTGGGCTCAAATGATCCTCCCACCTCAGCTTCCCAAGTAGCTAGGACAACAGGTGCACGCCACCATGTCTGGTTACTTTGTTTATTTTATTTTCTGTAGAGATTAGGACTTGCTATGCTGCCCAGGCTGGTGTCAAACTCCTCGCCTCAAGCAATCCTTCCACCTCAGCCTTCTGAGTCCTTTTTTTTTTGGTACAAATGTATGGGGTAAAAGGGCAATTTTGTTACATGCATAGATTGAGTAGCGGTCAAGTCTGGGTTTTTATTCACCTGAATAATATACAGTGTATCCATTAAGTAGTTTCTCATCATTCATCCTCTCCTACTACCTCACCCTTCGGAGTCTCTGATGCCTATCATTCCACTCTCTACATCCATTGTGCACATTATTTAGCTTCTACTTATAATTCCACATGTGATATTTGTCTTTCTGTGTCTGACTTCTTTCACTCAAGATAAAGACTTCCAGTTCTATTTATGTTGTTGCAAAAGACATAATTTCATTCTTTTTTATAGTGGAATAGTATTCGACCGTGTATCTATATCACATTTTTCTTTATCTGATTTTCCACTGATGTTCACTTAGGTTGATTCTGTATCTTTGCTTATTCTGTTCTATGCTGAACAGTGCTGTAATAAACATATGATATGATTTTTTTTTCCTTTGGGTAGATACCTTGGACTGGGATTTCTGGTTTGAATGGTAGTTTTATTTTTAGTTCTCTGAAAAATCTCCATACTGTTTTCCATAGAGCTTGTAATAATTTACATTCCTACAAACAGTGCATAAGTATTCCCTTTTCTCTACATCCTTGGCAACATTTGTTATTTTTTGACTTTTTAATAATAGCCATCTTACATGGGGTAAAATAATATCTCATTGTGGCTTTATGTTTACTTTTTATTTTAATTTTCCTGGATAAATCTCATTTGTTTTTTATTGTCTTTTATGTTAAACTTTCTACAAAAGGACGTATAAATGGGTAAGTAGAGAATCTCTATCTACAAAATGTTTTCTCTGATGACTAGTGATGTTGAACACTAAAAAAAAAATACCTGTTGGCCATTTATTTTTCTTGTTTTGGAAAATGTCTATTCATGTCGTTCGTCCACTTATTAATGGGATTATTTGTTTTTTGTTTTTGTTGACTTGTTTGAGTTCCTTGTAGATTCTGGATATTAGTCCCCTGTTAGATGCATAGTTTGCAAACATTTCCTCCCATTCTGCCATGTTCTCTGTTCACTCTGTTGATTCTTTTGCTGTGCAGAAGTATAATACTTATAGGTCACATCATGTGATGGTTAGTTTTACGCGTCAACTTGATTGGTTTCAGGGATGCCTACATGGCTGGTGAAGTATTGTTTCTGGGTGTGTTTGTGAGGGTGTTTCCACAGGAGATTGATATTTGAGTCCATGGACAGGGGGAGGAAGACCCATCTTCAGTGTGGGTGGGCACCATCCAATCAGCTGCCAGCACAGCTAGAACAAAGTAGGTGGCAGAAGGTGGGATAAGTTGCTTGATGAGTCTTCTGGCCCTCTTTCTTCTTCTTCTTGTGCTGGATGCTTGCTTCTGCTCCTCCTGGCCTTGGACATCAAACTCCAGTTCTTTGGCCTTTGAACTCTGGGATTTGCATTGGCAGCTACCTGGGGGCCTTCAGGCCTCTGACTGTAGATCAAAGGATGTACTGTTGGCTTTTGTGGTTTTTGGGCTTTTGGACTTGGACTGAGCCACTGCTGGCTTCTCTCTTTCCCCAGCCTGCAGACAGAGTATTGTGGGACTTCTTGTAATAGTGTGAGCCAATTCTTCCTAATAAATGCCCTTTCATACATCCATATGTCCTGTTGGTTCTGTCTCTCTGGAGAACACTGACTAATACACATCATTTAGCTCTGCCTATGGTCATTAAGTATGTTAAATTCCATTCTGTGTGGGCAGTGTTATTTTTATTTCCCTGTTTTGTACAAGCTACAGTTCACCAATGGCTAAGCTCTGTTGCTTGAATTCTGGTAGCAGAGGCAGGGGCCACACACACATGGCAGATGGGCCAGGCTGCATGGTCGTAGCTGAGAGCAAGGGATTTTCTTGCCCTAAGCAGGGTCCAGGAGGCAAGAGAGTCACACATAACCCAAAGAAGTGCATAAAATTAGCATCTAATAGAGGTGTTAACTCAAATTCTCCTCTTCCAGGGTTACCTGGCAAGTTTACAGAGAGGGAAGGAGAGCAGAATATTTCTGCCCAGAAGTTGCATCAAGATGACCAAGTTGCCATGAATAAATCATCACAGAATTTTGAACTGAAAAACAGAAACAAAAGCATTGAAAGCTAAAATGCTCACGTAATCCTTTCTTGATTCTGTGTATCACCCTTGGAGAAGTCTGCATTGTCTCTTGCTGTAGGATGACTGCATGGGACACACTTAGTGACTCTTCTGAAGAAGCTTTCTGGTCTGCATTCCTTTTCCCATGGTTTTTAAAGAGAATCTAGCTTTCTTGCCCCTGCCTTCTGCTAAAATAAATGTTAAAAAAAAAAACTGGAAAAATTAGTGACCTACAGTTTTCCAGGGATAAGACTCACCTATGGAGAAGCATTACTCCGACGACGTTTCTTTGCTGAACTTGAAGCATTATTTCCAGAGAAAGGTATGTCCTGGCTCTAATTGCATTGCAGATTTTCACTTTTTCTTTGGTTAGGAAATAGAGTTGCAGGATGTTTTACCTTCAATGGATGTTTTAGGACCCAGCCAGACCATGAACAATTTTCCCCAAGGGCATGAAAAGTCAGCTGGTTCTAAATGTGCCTCCAGAAATGAGCAATCAAAGCTCTGGCTAGAAACATGTGTCCAAGTCTCTTCCCTATGCAGGGCTTTGGACGTTGACTCCAGTCCTCAATATGACCAATCAGGAGTTGGCACTCCTTACAACACCCTTCTTTTGAGGTCAGTTGTGGATTACCCGAATATTTTTTGAAAAATTTTACACAATGCCCAAGAGTAATCCTTAACTGCATTTGTTAAATCCCTAAAGCATTATAATACACATATTCTAATAGTTTATTATCTCTGAGCCCTCTTCTCTGAATTGTGCTTCTTCTGTTATTTAACTGAAAGGAGTGGTATCAAAACCTGCGTCTGTGGAGTTGGTCTGGGAGTCCTGTCCTCTGCTGGGCAGCTTATGTCCCTTTGGTGGCTGCTCCCAGTCAGTTCCTGACCTGTTGCTGCCCTTCAGTGTTTGCTTTTAGATATCTCTCACCTAGAATGCCAAATGATCATTTGTGAACTGGAACAGTTCCCTGGGGCTAGTTGGTGGACAGCCTATGCATTCCAGACCGCTGGCATCCCGAACTACTTTGAAATGGCCAATAAATGAGTGTTCTTTTTATTTTCCTGTTTTGTACGAGTTATATCACTAGTGGCCTAAGGCAAATGGCTTGAATTCTGAGATGTACATCTTATCATTTTTAAAGTCAATGCAGAGTAGTTTTTCCCAATATTTTGCTGACAATGGAGAAGGCTTGATATAGTATCTTTCTTTCCCTTCTTCCTGAAAGGACAGACTAACTCTCCAAATTGTTATCCAGCTTGACAGAAATCAATGAAATCCACTAGTGGAAATTCACATTTCACCCAACAACGTGAAAAGGCTAATAAATAAAAGTCTATTCAATTGTGCAAGTGCTTTGCAAGCTCTGTCTTGAAAGAAAAATAAAATAGGATGGCTTTGCTGATTTAAAAATTTGTTAGGGTGTTTCAATCTGGGTTAGTTCATGGCTTTATCTTGGAGATTTTGGCCACCTCTAACAAAGAATAGCTGAAAATTGTACTAGGCTGTTAACCTTCATAAAAGAGTAAGTAGTTTAATTTTATTGGATATTCCTTTTATTATATTGATCTGTTTTGTGGCAGGTGCTTTGTAAAGAATTGTGGGAGATACAGGGACTTGGTATGTGCCCTAAAGGGGTTATATTCCTGTGTGGGAGAGAATATGTGGATGATATAAAGATGACTTGTATCATTAGAGTTGAACAGGCTTGTACAATATAGCAATTGCTAACAGACATTGCATTGACCTAATTTAGGTCTAAGAGGATTCTCCACTGATTGTTACTTGCTTGGCTAAAGTCATATCATAAAATAGTAAATCACTGTCTTGATTGGGAATAAGTACTCCCAGAATTGTCTCATAAAGTATTTGAAAAAATAGAAATTATAGTAAATGAATGAATAAGTAAATAATTAATTAATATTTATTTCTTAAAATCAGGAGTTCTAAAGCTTACCTAGAGCCTTGAATGTTGGAAAACTCTCTTTAAGTCAATGCCTTTAGCTTAGTTCTGCAAAATGCACTAGTGTTTCTTCACAAGCCACCTTTAGTGATAGTTTTTGCTATTCTTTTAGTTTTACTAGCTGTGTTTTTCCTTACAGGGAACTTAAGGTCTCTAGGGATTACTTAGGGTCTTCTGTCAGTACATGCTATTCAAAGCACAGTTTGGCATTCATTGGATGATTTCCTTTTTTATCCTTACTTTCTTTGTCTCTGCTTCTATTCCTGGCTATATTTTCAGCTGCCCACCTCTGCATTTTTTTACATTATTGGTTCTTGGATCTATGGTAGAATGCCTTTTGTTTGTCTCCAGTACAAAAACAAATCATGAGTTGTTGGTTTTCTTTCTTTCTTTTTTTTTGTCTTCCAAAGAGTCTTTGCTATTAGAAACCACCTTTAACTGCATAAAGAGCACAGATAACTAGTAAAGTGAAAGTTTAAAATTTGCTAGAGGTAAAGCAACTATAGTAGCAACCCTAGATAGAGTGTGGTTCATGAGCTCGTGCCTGCCAGCCTAGCGCTGGTTAGCTCCACTGCCGGCTGTACATCCTAGGAAAACAGGCTTTCTGGATAGATATCAGAACTTGTGAGTGCTTCCAGAAATGACATGAAATTACAAATTGAGGAAGTCAGAAAATAATATGTCCATGTAATTGACCAAATTGTTGCTGACATTATTAAACACAAATGGCTAAGATCCAGGTGATCTGGTAAAAATATATATATTTTTGGTAGAAACCTTAGGATTTTAAGACACTGTTAAATGCCTCTGAGTGGCTGCAGTTATAAGTGTTCTTTTTTGTTGTTGTTGATCTTCATATTCTGTAATGAGATCACATTTTTTAATAAGAGAAAGTAATATTTTAAAATATGAAATAAAAGCAGTTGGAAACTTTAATTAAAATTTTTTTGTCAATTATTCCTGTTACATTTACTGTAGGGGCAGAAGGAAAACTTCTCTTATGTTCCCTCTTAAGTTTTGCTGAAATGAATGACAATAGACAGATTAATAGGAGGAAAAGGTATATAAATTTATTAATGTGTATAAGCACAGTAGCCATGTAACATTATGAGACTCAAAGAAAAGTCAGATGGTTGAAGCTTATATATCCTCTTCATAGGAGAGAGGGGAAGGGAGATTGGGGAAATGTGGGCAATTGTGAGGGGTAGTACATGACTCTCAGATGAAATGAATAAGCCTGAAGAACAATGGCCTGGAACAAAGCTCCTTGGAGCTCCAAGAGATGTGGTGGGAAGGTGAGGGGTGGAACTTCACTGTAAACAAAGTTTGTCTTATTATGCAGATAAAGTCTCCCAAAAGTCTCCCTGGCAATCTCCCAGAGTTTCCCTGAGAAGAATATATGAAAAGTCTATCTGGGTGAGGTGATGACTTTTAGTCTCTTTCCATCAACCATTCCTGGTGAGTTATTTGATGAGATTCCTAGGGAGGGGTTTTAAGACAACTGCAATTCTTCTGCAAGAACTTCCTTTAATCAGATAAGGGAACTTCAGAGAAAGCCCCTCCTGGTACTTCTGGAAAGAAAGGGGACAAGAGAGACAGGGAGTGGAGGAAGCTCAGAGAGGGAGCTTGGTCCCGAGGTTTATTTCTGAGGCCTTTCAGTTTCCTCTTATTCAAAGCACTCAGCATACCAAAGCACCATGCATACCAAACACAATATTGGAAAAGTAGTATAACTTTTTAAATTGTGAAAATTTGAGGAAAATGAAATGTTGTCAATCAATAGTTTCTTATACTGTATGTTTATCCCTTCTTGTGGCTTTAAAAATTATGGTGTTTTTAATATACATCTTACAGAAAAAGAATAAAAAATGATTAGAAATGGAAAAAAATCCAAAGCAGTAGAAAATAATGTTCTGAAAATAACATGAAGGATTGCAGAACTTCCCTGCAATGCCCTAAAATTTTATTTCTATGTTAAATCCCCACTGTATCCAACAGTAGAAACTAACTTGAAGCTGATTCTGGGCCTTGCTCACTTCCCCAAATCCATAGAGTTGCGTCTGTGTTATCTAGCACTTGTACAGTGCTAAACACGAGTGTGTGCAGTGTGAGGTCATGGCTCTTGGTCTTCATCATCCACCCACACGGGCAAGCACTAAAATATCCTTCTTGTCATTGGCCCTTATCAGTCACTGCTGTTCCTCCTGACTGAAGACTCTCCCACCGGCTCACAGGTCCCTCTCTCATGCAAGAAAAATATTAGACTGCTTCCATGTCTCTTTGATAATTTGATTCAAGCTTCTAAGGTCCTTCTGTCCCAATGCCACATAACCATGTCTAGGCTATTGTTCTAGCACCAAGATATCCCCAAGATTATGGGTCTTGACAAGTCCCAAGCTGTCCTTGGAAATAGGATCTCCTCTGTTAGTCAGATTTTGAGACCCTTCTGATGTTTATATTACCAGCACCCCTGGCCTGGGGTGAAGAGGCCAGGCAGAAATCCGAATGGGGGAAGTTAAGCAGGGGCATGATGTGATCTGATCTCCATTTTAAAATTAAATTCTGTTTGCTGTGTACAAAATGGAATCTAAGGTGTGCTCAGGGAAAGAAGGAAACCCATATGGAGGCTACCTGTTACTCCTATGAAATAAACTAGAATCGCACCAGAGAGGTAGAAGTGGAAATGGCAAGAAGGGATCAGGTATGGAGAACAGTCTTGACTAAGCTAGTCTAGACTAGGCTAGAATAGATAGGATATGACAAAATGAGATATATATATTTTTGGAGTTGATCAAACTTCTTGATAGATGGGATGTGCAACACAAAGGGGAAAAGAAGACTCTAAGATGAATTCCTAGAATGTTCTGTTGGTATTGCTAAGGAATACAAAGAGTTTCTAGGAAAGAAAGAGTGGTCAGCAATGTTAAGTGCTGCTAAGTGGTTGTGTAGCACAAGGACAGAGAAGTGAAGAGGCTAAGAAAAAAAGTTAAAACAGGGAGGGAAGACAAAGGGGTTTAAGAAAAGTACCAAGAGGGCTTTGGGACAGGAGAGGTGGGAGGAGGATAAAAAAGTAATACAGAGGCACCAAAGGGCACTCAGGGAGCCAAAGGAAGGTGCTTTGGACCATAAACTGCATTTCATGGAAAGCTTTATCATCAAATAGGAAGAGTGATTTCTACTAGCAGAGTGCTTATCTAGTCAATAAGCATTTAGAGGTATTTAGTCATTGTTATTATTATTTGTTTTTTGTAAATTGTCTGTTGACATTAATTGCCTGAAATACAAAGATGAGTAGAACAAGGTCCAGAATTAACCTAAAAACTGTTCTCAGGTTGGTGGGGGAGGTAAAACACAAACATGGACAATGCCTCCATGGTAAATGCGAACAGAGACCAGAGCAAGGAGCTGAGCGCCACAGCCAACCAGCCTTAGATGTTGGGATCTGATCAGCTTCAGGGTTAGGTTTCCAAAAGGAAAAGTGAGGGCAGATGTTTTCTAGGTGAAGGTATCTGCTACCGTTAGGAAGACATGGGTATGGAAATCACAGGGCTCCAAAAAGTAGAAGTCTGGCTTATCTGTAGATGTGGTGGACAACCACAGGATAATGGGTAGAAGTGGGAAACATTAGAATAAACATAAAAGGTGTGCAGGGACCAAATCATAAAGGGTGGAAGTTAAAGGAAAAAGACTACTGTTGGCTCTAACTGTGTGTCCTTAGACCAAGTTCTTTAATACCTTCAGATCCTGTCTTCCACATCTGTAAAACAGTGTTACTGGGTTAAATAAGTGGCGTCCTAATCTAATTTATATAATCAATCATCATCAGTCATTTGTCTTAGAAGAGTTATCACACACCTGCTAAGCAGAGGGGGTGCATCCAGCACTGGACCATTAGCTCTTTCATGGAAAAAAATCTTCCCTAGTTTTGTTACTTTCTTATTCTCATTTATAAGATGGTGATATATATGTATATCTTATATAATTATCAATACCATGACCATTTTTATGTGTGGTTTCTTTTTTTAATACTTTTTTAAAAATTTACTTTAAGTTCTGGTATACATGTGCAGAACATGCAGGTTTATTACATAGGTATACATGTGCCATGGTGGTTTGGCGCACCCATCAACCCATCATCTAGGTTTTAAGCATTGGATGCATTAGGTATTTGTCCTAATGCTCTCCCTCCCCTTGCCCTCCGCCCCCGGACAGGCCCCAGTGTGTGATGTTCTTCTCTCTGTGTCCATGTGTTCTCATTGTTCAACTCACACTTATGAGTGGGAACATGCAGTTTGTTTTTTCGTTCCTCTGTTAGTTTGCTGAGAATGATGATTTCCAGCTTCATCCGTGTCTCTGCAAAGGACATGAACTCATTCTTTTTTATGAATGCATACTATTCCATGGTGTATATGGCCACGTTTTCTTTATCCAGTCTATCATTGATGGGCATTTGGGTTGGTTCCAAGTCTTTGCTATTGTAAATAGTGCTGCAATTAACATATGTGTGCATGTGTCTTTATAGTAGAATGATTTATAATCCTTTGGGTATATACCCAGTAATGGGATTGCTGGGTCAAATGGTATTTCTGGTTATAGATCCTTCAGGAACTGCCACACTGTCTTCCACAATGGTTGAACTAATTTACACACCCACCAACAGTGTAAAAGCGTTCCTATTTCTTCACAGCCTCACCAGCATCTGTTGTTTCCTGACTTTTTAATAATCAGCATTCTGACTGGTGTGAGATGGTATCTCATTGTGGTTTTGATTTGCATTTCTCTAATGACCAAGGATGATAAGCTTTTTTTCATATGTTTGTTGGCCACATAAATGTCGCCTTTTGAGAAGTGTCTGTTCATATTCTTCACCCACTTTTTGATGGGGTTGTTTGTTTTTTTCTTGTAAATTTAAGTTCTTTTTAGATTCTGGATATTAGACCTTTGTCAGATGGATAGATTACAAAAATTTTCTCCCATTCTGTAGCTTGCCTGTTCATCCTGATGATAGTTTCTTTTGCTGTGCAGAAGCTCTTTAGTTTAATTAGATCACATTTGTCAATTTTGGCGTTTGTTGCAATTGCTTTTGGTGTTTTAGTCATGAAGTCTTTGCCCATGACTATGTCCTGAATGGTATTGCCTAGGTTTTCCTCTAGAGTTTTTATGGTTTTGGGTTTTACATTTAAGTCTTTAATCCATCATGAGTTAATTTTTGTATAAGGTGTAAGGAAGGGGTCTAGTTTCTTTTTTCTGCATAAGGCTAGCCAGTTTTCCAAGCACCATTTATTAAATAGGGAATCCTTTTCCTATTTCTCATTTTTGTCAGGTTTTGTTCTGTTCCATTGGTCTATATAACTGTTTTGGAACCAGTACCATGCTGTTTTGGTTACTGTAGCCTAGTGTGAAGTCAGGTAGCATGATGCCTCCAGCTTTGTTCTTTTTGCTTAGGATTGTCTTGGCTATACATGCTCTTTTCTGGTTCCATATGAAATTTAAAGTACTTCTTTCTAATTCTGCAAAGAAAGTCAATGGTATCTTTATGGGAATACCCTTGAATCAATAAATTACTTTGGGCAGTATGGTCATTTTCATGATATTGATTCTTCCTATAAATGAGCATGGAATTGTTTTCCATTTGTATGTGTCCTCTCTTATTTCCTTAAGCAGTGGTTTGTAGTTTTCCTTGAAGAAGTCTTTCACATCCCTTGTAAGTTGTATTCCTAGATAATATATTTTCTTTGTAGCAATTGTGAATAGGAGTCCACTCATGATTTGGTTCTCTGCTTGTCTATTATTGGTGTATAGGAATGCCTGTGATTTTTGCACATTGATTTTGTATCCTGAGACTTTGCTGAAGTTGCTTATCAGCTTAAGGAGTTTTGGGGCTGAGATGATAAGGTTTTCTAAATATATAATCATGTCATTTGCAAACAGAGACAATTTGACTTCCTTTCTTTCTATTTGATTATCCTTTATTTCTTTCTCTTGCCTGATTGCCCTGGCCAGAACTTCCAATACTATGTTGAATAGGAGTGGTGAGAGAGGGCATCCTTGTCTTTTGCCAGTTTTCAAAGAGAATGCTTCCAGCTTTTGCTCATTCAGTATGATATTGGCTATGGGTTTTCCATAAATACCTCTTATTATTTTGAGATACGTTCCATCAATACCTAGTTTATTGAGAGTTTTTAACATGAAGTGATGTTGAATTTTATTGAAGGCCTTTTCTGCATCTGTTGAGACAATCGTGGTTTTTGTCATTGGTTCTGTTAATATGATGGATTACATTTATTGATTTGCATATGTTGAACCAGCCTTGCATTCCAGGGATGAAGCCGACTTGATCATGGTGGATAAGCTCTTTGATGTGCTGCTGGATTTGATTTACCAGTATTTTATTTAGGATTTTCACATCAATTTTCATCAGGGATATTGGCCTGAAATTTTCTTTTTTTATTGTGTCTCTGCCAGGTTTTGGTATCAGGATGATGCTGGCCTCATAAAATGAGTTAGGGAGGAGACTCTCTTTTTCTATTGTTTAGAATATGTTCAGATGGAATTATATCAGTTTCTCTTTGCACCTCTGGTAGAATTCAGCTGTGAATCCATCTGGTCCTGGGCTTTTCTTGGTTGGTAGGCTATTAATTACTGCCTTTCAGAACTTGTTATTGGTCTACTCAGCAATTTTAATTCTTCCTGGGAGGTTGTATGTATCCAGGAATTTATCCATTTTGTCTAGATTTTCTCGTTTATTTGCATAGAGGTGTTTATAGTATTCTCTGATGGTAGTTTGTATTTCTGTGGGATCAGTGGTGATATCCCCTTTATCATTTTTTATTGTGTCTATTTGATTCTTCTCTCTTTTCTTTTTTATTAGTTTAGCTAGCAATCTATCTGTTTTGTTAATTTTTTCAAAAAAAAAAAAAAACAGCTCCTGGATTCATTGACTTTTTGAAGGGTTTTTTTGTGCCACTATCTGCTTCAGTTCTCTGATCTTAGTTATTTCTTGTATTCTGCTAGCTTTTGAATTTGTTTGCTCTTGCTTCTCTGGTTCTTTTAATTGTGATGTTAGGGTGTCAATTTCACATCTTTCCAGCTTTCTGATGTGGCCATTTAGTGCTATAAATTTCCCTCTTAACACTACTTTAGCTGTGTCCCAGAGATTCTGGTACATTGTCTCTTTGTTCTCATTGGTTTCAAAGAACTTCTTTATTTCTACCTTAATTTTATTATCTACCCAGGAGTCCTTCAGGAGTGTGTTGTTTAATTTCCATGTAGTTGTACGATTTTGAGTGAGTTTCTTAATCCTCACCATGCAATCAGACCAAATTGCATTATGGTCTGAGAGGCTGTTGGTTATGATTTCTGTTCTTTTGCATTTGCTGAGGAGTGTTTTACTTCCAATTATGTGGTCAATTTTAGAATCAGTGTGATGGTGTGCTGAGAAGTATGTATGTTCTGTTGACTTGGGGTGGAGAGTTCAGTAGTTGCCTACTAGGTCCACTTGATCCAGAGTTGAGTTCAAATCCTGAATATCCTTTTTAATTTTCTGTCTTGTTGATCTAATATTGACAGTGGTGTGTTAACATCTCCCACTATGATTGTTTGGGAGTATAAGTCTCTTTGTAGGTCTCTACATGAATCTGGGTTCTCCTGTATTGGGTGCATATATATTTAAGACAGTTAGCTCTTCTTGTTGCATTGATCCCTTTACCATTATGTAATGCCCTCTTTGTCTTTTTTGATCTTTTTCGGTTTAAAATCTGTTTTATCAGAGACTAGGATTGCAACCCCTTCTCTTTTTTTGCTTTCTATTTGTTTGGTAAACAGTCCTTCATCCCTTTATTTTGAGCCTATATGTGTCTTTGCATGTGAGATGGGTATCCTGAATACAACACAGTGATAAGTCTTGACTCTTTATCCAATTTGCCAGTCTGTGTCTTTTAATTGGGGGAATTTATCCCATTTATGTTTAAGGTTAATATTGTTATGTGTGAATATGATCCTGTCATCATGATTCTAGCTGGTTATTTTGCACATTAGTTGATGAAGTTTCTTCATAGTGTCATTGGTCTTTACATTTTGGTGTGTTTTTGCAGTGGCTGGTACTGTTTTTTTCCCCATATTTAGTGCTTCCTTCAGGAGCTCTTATAAGGCAGGCCTGGTGTAGACAAAATCCCTCAAGATTTGCTTGTCTGGAAAGGATTTTATTCCTTCTTCACTTATGAAGCTTAGTTTGGCTGCATATGAAATTCTGGGTTGAAAATTCTTTTATTTAAAAATGTTTAATATTGGCCCTCACTCTCTTCTGGCTTGGAGGGTTTCTGCAGAGAGATTCACTGTTAGTCTGATGGGCTTTCCTTTGTAGGTGATCTGACCTTTCTCTCTGGCTGCCCTTAACACTTTTTCCTTTGTTTGAACCTTGGAGAATCTGATAATGTGTCTTGGGGTTGACCTTCTCGAGGAGTATCTTAGTGGTATTCTCTGTATTTCCTGAATTTGAATGTTGGCCTGTCTTGCTAGGTTGGGGAAGTTCTCCTGGATAATATCCTGAAGTGTGTTTTCCAACTTGGTTCCATTCTCCCCATCACTTTCAGGTACACCAATTAATCATAAATTTGGTCTGTTCACATGGTCCCATATTTCTTGGAGGCTTTGTTCAGTCCTTTTCATTCTTTTTTCTCTAATCTTGTCTTCACACCTTATTTTAGCAAGGTAATCTTCAATCTCTGATATCCTTTCTTCTGCTTGATTTATTTGGCTATTGGTACTTGTGTATGCTTCATGAAGTTCTCGTGCTATGTTTTTCAGCTCCATCAGGTCATTTATATTCCCCTCTAAACTGGTTATTCTAGTTAGCTGTTCCTGTAACCTTTTATCAAGGTTCTTAACTTCCTTATATTGGAATAGAACATGCTTATTTAGCTTAGAAGAGTTTGTTATTACCCACCTTCTGAAGCCTACTTCTGTCAATTTGTCAATCTCATTCTCCATCCAGTTTTGTGCCCTTGCTGGAGAGGAGTTGCAATCATTTGGAGGAGAAGAGGCATTCTGGGTTTTGGAATTTTCAGGGTTTTTGTGCTGTTTTTTCCTCACTTTCATGGATTTATCTACTTTTGATCTTTGAGAATGGCGACCTTTGGATTGAGTTTTTGTGTGGATTTGGGTTTTGAGTTTTTGTTTATGTTGTTGTTGTTGCTTTCTGTTTGTTAGTTTTTCTTCTAGTAGCCAGGGCTTTCTTCTGCAGATCTGCTGTAGTTTCCTGGAGGTCCATCCCAGATCCTGTTTACCTGGGTATCAGCAGTGGAGGCTGCAGAACAGCAAAGATTGCTGCCTGCTCCTTCCTCTGGAAGCTTTGTCCCACAGGGGCACTGGCCTAATGCCAGCCTGAGCTTTCCTGCATGAGGTGTCTGTCGACCCCTGTTTGGAGGTTTCTCTCAGTCAGGAGGCACGGGTGTCAGGGACCCACTTGAGGAGGCAACCTGTCTCTTAGCAGAGCTGCTCTGCTGTGCTGGAATAATATCCCTTGTCAGGATCAGCTGCTGTCTCCACAGCCAGCAGGCAGGAAAGATTAAGTCTGCTGAAGCTTTGCCCATAGCCATCCCTCCGCCTAGGTGCTCAGTCTGAGGGAGAAGAGAGTTTCATCTGTAAGCCCCTGACTGGGTTTGCTGCATTTCCTTCGGAGATGCCCTGCCTAACCAGTCCCGATGAGATGAACTGGGTACCTCAGTTGGAAGTGCAGAAATCACCAGCCTTCTGCATTGGTCTCACTGGGAGCTGCAGACTGGAGCTGTTTCTATTCGGCCATCTTCAACTATACTTCTTGAGTTATTTTTCTATGTGTGGCTTCTTTAACAATTATGGAAATAAAGATATCAAATGAGTTTGAAGTAGTTTGGCAGCAAGATATTAAGTATTTCAGCATATTCATTAGAAATGACACCTGTTTATAAATAATCATTCGAAACATATTTTGACCCACTGATAGGTTTTATTAATTTTTTTATTTTTTATTTTTTCTGAGACAAGGTCTCCTCTGTCATCTAGGCTGGAGTGAAGTGGCATGATCACAGCTCACTGCAACCTTGATCTCCCAGGTTCAGGCGATCTTCCCACTTCAGCCTCCCATGTAGCTAGGACCACAGGTGCATATCACACGTCCAGCTAAGTTTTGTTTTTTTTTTTTCTTTCCATACAGGTGAGGTTTCCCTGTGTTGCCCAGGGCTCAAGTGATCCTCTTGCTTTGGCCTCCCATAGTGCTGGGATTATAGGCATGAGCCACTGTGCCCAACCCCATCTGTATGTTTTAGTCTAGTTATCAGAATAAGTTGTCTAATAAGAAAATGTCAATGATAATAAGGCAAATATTCCAACGATTGGAAACAAATATGTAAATGAGGCTCAAAATATAAAATCTGCAACAGAGTTTTACTTTTTAAATAAGCGAGGTGCAATATTGGTGTGTCATGCTGAGCATAAATGATACTTTGACTCATGTAGCTTCATTTTTCAGTACATTTAGGGAAATTATCTTTACAGCAAAATACATAGTTTGCTATGCTTTTGCATAAAAATGGAGAGACGACATATGAATAAAATCTAACAAGCATTACTTCTGGTCTTGTTTTGTACCCTAGTCTTAAGAAAGTGGTACAGTGTTAATAATGCAAAACTAAATGAAATCTAGGTGCCATTTTATGACTTCACTGAGCCTCATCACTGAGAATGTAATTTCTCAAAATATGTCTTCTATCTCTTAATGCTTTTTCTTCCTTTAAATTTTTGGGAAACCACTCCAAATATCAAGTGAAAGGATGAAGACACGGCATAAGTATCCTGAGTGGGCTGTGCGCAGAGGCTCACGCCTGTAATCCCACCACTTTGGGAGGCCGAGGTGGGCAGATCACTTGAGGTCAGGAGTTCAAGACCAGGCTGACCAACATGGCAAAACACTGTCTCTACTAAAAATACAAAAATTAGCTGGGCATGGTGGCATACCTGTAGTCCCAGCTACTTGGGAGGCTGAGGCAGGAGAATCGCTTGAATCTGGGAACTGGAGGTTGCAGTGAGCTGGAATCATGCCACTGCACTCCAGCCTGGGTGACAGAGTGAGACTCCATCTCAAAAAAAAAAAAAAAAAGGTATCCTGAGTCCTGACTCCTGGTTCTTGTTCCCCTTAGCTAGTTGGACTAGTCATTCACTTCTCTGGGCCTTTGTTGCCTAATTAGAAGGTGAGGGTGCCAGATAGAGGATCTCTCATGGATATTCCAATTCTGATAATTCATGGAGTGACACAGCAGAATTGCTGAGGTCCCACTGGTGAGCCAATTGATAATTGTATTAGATGAGCTGTGTTTTGTATATTCACTACTGAGAATGTTTGCTGTCTTGATGTCTTACCGTTTTGAGAGGCTTCCCTACAGATTATCAATCTCTATGTCTACGAACAATGCATATTTCTTAAAATGTCAACTTTATTTTGACCTTTGTATCTAAAATAGCTTGAATGGTTGCTCATCTCTATAGAGGCTGTACTGGTAAATCTTGTGCCAGTTACAGGGAGTCATTGTGGTTCTGTCAGTGGCAGTAGCGTTCCTGGGATCAGTATGGTCTTGCAGCAAAGAGGATGGGTTTGAAGTTAGCAGGCCTGGATTTGAATCTTGGTTTTGGTCTTTACCGGTGTATCAGAAGGTTCATTGTAACTATTGAGTGAGTCATCAAGATACAAGAAAGTTTTCAGATGGAGATGCTGATTTTTAAAGGAAGTACGTGGGAATCAATTTCACAAATTCCCAAGTTCATCACATGTAGGGAGGATATTAAAAGATTCAAAAAGAATGTAGAGAGAAGACTTGAAAGAAGGTAGGATGTTTTTTGAGAGCTTATGGAGTTCTGTGAGTCTCATATTCCTCCCTAAGCTACTAATGAGATAGCTTTGAGCTTTAACAGGACTTCTTAAATAGTATGAAGTTCTGACGATGGAGCACAGTATCTTTTAGAAATCTCTCAGTCCACAGGGTGGCTGCTAAAGTGTTCTGAGGGCTACAGTAGCAAAGAAGGGCTGTTGTGGGTCCTTCCCGGGTCTTTCCTGTGGGCCACATGTGAAAGAGCTGATCTGCAGTCATTTTACATTTTTCCTGAGAGGACCTCCTTGGAGGTCCAGTGGAGAGGTTGTTTCTATGGAATGGACCATGAGAAACCCAGGGTGGAGGGCCAAGGGACACCTAGAGGAAAACTGCGTCTCCTGGCCTTGGGAGTTGTTGCCAGAGAGTTCATGAAGGTGCCCACTAGAGATGGATTTGGCTTTTTCATAAGCCAGTTTCATAGGCAGTCAGCACAGGACAGCAGGTAGGAAGTCTCTGTGCCTTTCTGCCTCCTCCTTCCCTATATCTGATCCAGAAGAAACCTAGAGGCAGCCATGATGTGGGAGGGTAGGTCAAGGAGAAGATGAAATAGCAACTTGGAAACAGAAGGCTGAGGATTTCCTTCTGTGCTTCTTGCTGGAGGAAGCAATCAGATGTAATTTCTAAATTGTGACTATGAACTGGCCATAAGGCTTTAATTTTCTCATAGTGATCAAAAAAGTCTTGAGTTTGCCTGACTTTTTATCCAGCTGAGTACATTTCAGGGAACAGAAGAAACAAAAATAAACTTGTATTCTGAGTATCTCACAGGCAAGCTTGTACCATTTACTGGAATCTAGAATGACATTGACCTAGGGACCTTATTTAGAGTGGTAGAGTTCCATTGCCCCAGTTATCCTCAGATGGTGCTATCTAGGGAGACTTAGTGGACTAATGATCCTTTTCCCACTGTCCATTTCTTCATTTCTAAATATGCTGTGTTTGTGCAGAATCAGAGCAACAATGATGTTAAAATGTTTCACTCTTGGTAGGAGTTTGATCAATGATATCTTTCTTTAAAACCATCTTAATTTGAAATGAATTCATAAAATAATTTTGATTTGATTACAACCATTTTGAAAGAGAAATAAATTTAGAGTGAAAAGCATATTAAAACCCTTCAACTGTATTCTGATGAAAGGGTTTCTTTCTGCATATCCACAGCAGCTTTTCTACAAGGGCAGGCAGGTAGTGCGACCCTTTTCTCTCTTATTATCACAGCCAGCAATCAGAGCAGCAGGACCTCCTCCCTCTCCCCCTCTCAAAAGAGATGGGAGGGTGGGGCAAAGCTCATCTCCCAGGAGAGCTCCTGACAAAACGGTCTCTATGTTTAACATCCACGAAAGCTATACATTTTCTCAGACGATTCTTAGAATCAAAGGAAAGAGCATATTCTGGCCCACTAGGGTCTTAGAAATTGTCACCTTCTCCTTGGGTGGCTATTGGGGTGACAGTAAACAAGCAACAGATCTTCAACAAAAGCCATTAATAGATGCTGAAGCACTTCTGAAGCACTCAAGTATCCCTCCTCACATCCCTCCACCTCCTCACCTGGTGCAGAAACACAGAGACTCAGATGAAGTGAAGCTGTTCTTTCCGAAACGTAGCGACCGATGCCTTCTTACCTCTTGTTAACCCATGAGCTGTGTGAACAATGGGCAAGTAGTTCTCTTTTGAGATTGTAGCTGTGTTGGGTGCAGAAATATGGGTAATATCCACATTAGAATTTTCAGGAGTTACAGAACTGTTGTCCATTTCACTGGATAAAGGAGGATTCTCTGGAGTCGTCAGTGAGGCCGAATTTCCATTCATGATTTCAGGGGACATAGTTGACATTTCTGCCGTCATCATGCTGTGCTGGGCAGAGCCTTGTCACCATGGATCAAAAAAAGATAACAGAGGCTCCTCTGTATCAGAATCTGGAATGACATTGGTCTGGAGGCCTTATTTACAGTGGCCCCTGCCTCAATTCTCAGCAGAGACTTATTTCTGTAGCACAAACACCCGGAAACTTAGGCAGGCCGGACAGGTCATGTTCTGTGTGTGAAACGTGTCTGGGTGGTTTTAGTCCAGTATTAAAAACTTAATTTCATCAGCAGTTTGTCAGAATTGACTTTGTTAGGAAAGCACATTTTGGGTGATTACTAATACAGCAAGTATATCTATCGTTCTCTTTCTCAAATTAAAAAATTTGTTGATATAATACAAGTACAAAGATTCGCAAGTCAAGTAGTACTGGAGGGGATTTAATAATAAACAGCTATCTCCTGATTCACCCTTTCTCACCCCTCAGTTCCACTCCAAAAAGCCAACTATTTCCAAATTAGGAGTGCTTTATTCACCCTGGTATTTATTTCTGTATTTCTAAAGAAATTGCATATGCTTCCTGTTTCTTGATTTATCCACTTTAGTCATTATCTATTGTCTTTTTATTATAGAAGATAAAAATGTGGGAGGTACTTTTTTGAGATCTCACATATTAAAAATGTGTTTTCTAGTATCTCAGTATTAATTTAGGAGTTAAACTTTTGTGCTGGATGTCATCTTTGTTTAGAATTTTTAGGTCTCCTGTTACAGGTTTCATTCTGATTTCATTTTTTTTTTTTCTGCAAATATTCTCCCACCTCTCTAACCCTCAGAACCTTGTAGGATCTTTTCTTTATCCTTGGTTTTATGGACCTTATAGGAATGAGTCTTGGTGAGTCCTTTTTCTTTTATTTGGCTGGAATTTGCTGTGCCGTTTCAACTGGAAAACTTAATTTTATAATTCATTTGATAATTTCTTCTCCTCTATTTCCTCTGTTCTTTTAGTCAGGTATTATAACTTGGGGAGGTAACTTAGATATTGATTCTATGTTTAAAGTTTCTAAGTTTCTTTTCTTTATTTTAAAAATAATTTTATGGGTCCATAGTAAGTGCATATATTTATGGGGTACAATAAATATTTTGATACAGTCATACAATGAGTAAAATGCACTCCAGGTAAATGAGGTACCTATCGCCTCAAGCATTCATCCTTCCCTTGTGTTACACACAATCCAATTATACTCTTTTAGTTATTTTAAACTGTGTCCTGAATTATTGTTGACTGTAGTCACCCTGTTGTGCTACCAAATACTAGATCTTACGTATTCTATCTAACTATATTTTTGTACTCATTAACCATTCCCACTGCACCTCAGCCCCAACTACCCTTCCTAGCCTCTGGTAACCATCCTTCTATTCTCTATCTCCATGAGTTCAATTCTTTTAGTTTTTAAGTCCCACAATTGGATGAGAACCTGTGAAGGTTGTCTTTCTGTGTCTGACTTATTTCACTTAACGTAATGATCTCCAGTTTCATCCATACTGGTAAATGACAGGCTCTCATTCTTTTCTGTGGCTGAATAGTTCTCCATTGTGTATACATAACACATTTTCTTTATCCCTTCATCTGTTGATGGACACCTAGGTTGCTTCCAAATCTTGGCTATTGTAAATAGTGCTGCAATGAAATTATGGGAGTGCAGATATCTCCTCAGTATGCTGATTTCCTTTCTTTTGGGAATATCCCTAGCAGTGGGATTGCTGGATCATATGGGAATTCTATTTTTAGTCTTTTGAGGACCTCCATACAGTTTTTCACAGTGGTTGTATTAAGTTACATTCCCACCAACAGGGTGCCATTTTCTCCACATCCTTGGCAGCATTCATGATTGCCTGTCTTTTGGATAAAAGCGATTTTATCCAAAATGGGTGAGATGATATCTCATTGTAGTTTTGATTTGCTCATATAAATGGAGTCATACAGTATTTGTTTTTCTGTGACTGGTTTATTTAGTTAGTTTCACGCCCTCCAGGTTCATCCATATTGTCATATGTTGCAGGATTTCCTTCTTTCTAAAGGCTGAATAATATTCCATTGTTTGCATATACCACATTTTCTTTATTCATCTGTCAACAGGTTGGCTTCACATCTTGTCTATTGTGAATAGTATCACAGTGAACATGGGAGTGCTAATATCTCTTTGAGATCCTGATTTACATTCCTTTGGAGAAATATCAGAAGTGTGATTGCTGTATCCTATGGTAGTTCTAGTTTAAATTTTTTGAGGAATCTCTACACTGTTTAATACAGTGGCTGCATCATTTTGCAGCCATACTAACAGTGTACAAAGGTTTTAGTTTCTCTATATCCATATCAACACTTGTTGTTTTGGTTCCATTGATAATAGGCATCCTGACAGGTATGATGTAATATCTTATTGTGATTTCAATTTGTGTTTCCCTGATGATTAGTGACATTGGCCATTTAAAAATATATATGTTTACCCATTAATCATATGTACGTTTTCTTTGGAGAAATGTCCATTCAACTTCTTAACCCATTTTTAAATTGAATTATTTGTTATTTCTTTAACTACTGAGTTGTAGGAGTCATAGATTCTTGAACTTAATGAAATTTGTTATTTGATCTTTTTATGTTTGGCAATTCCCATTAAGCAAATCACTTTGCTGAGGTTGTACCTTGGAATAGAACCGAGTAGTTTCAGTTCTAAGTAGCCTTTGAAAACAATATGCTTTTACCTGAAAGTGGTCTGTAAAGATTGTATGGGCCCTTGATAACATGGGTTGGCTACTTACAGAAAAGCAGATGCTTTGGGTGAGATATGCACCTGCCCAGCCTTGTGTTATGTGGCCTTAATATTTTCAGTGTTAAAATCAGTTCTAGGCCAGCAGACATTTCTTCTATCCAAGGATTTTATGCACAGAGAAGCTGCATGGAGGAGTAGAATTCTGGAGGTAACATGATGATTTACCTGTGGAAAAGCGATGCCATATTTCACAAAGGCACCATTCATGGGTAAGAGCTGTAATTTACAGTTTGCAAGCCATTCTTTTTTGTGTGTGTGTGGTCTTGCTTTTTCACTCAGGCTGGAGCTCAGTGGCCCAATCATGGCTCACTGCAGCTTCAACCTCTCCAGTTCAAGCGATCCTCCCACATCAGCCTCCCAAGTAAGCTGACAGGCACATGCTACTGTGTATGGCTAATTTTAATTTTTTAATTTTTTTTGTAGATATTGCTGGGGGTAGGGGTCTCATTATGTTGCCTAGGCTGGTCTTGAACTCCTGGCCTCAACAATTCTCTTGCCTTGGCCTCCAAAGTGCTGGGATTATAGGTGTGCTGTTGGCTTCTTTATTGGTCACCTTTTTACTCAGTTTAATATTATGAATGGTAATGGAATTTAATTAGCCTTAAGTTGTTTGCTTAAGTCACTGCTTCAGTAGAGGAGTCTGGGATGAGTCATTGTAGATATTTCAGGATATAGGTAGGCAGTATTTGTTTCCTGGTCTTTATCATAATCACAAGCCCTTGAAAGAGACTCCTATAATGCACCCATAGGATAAAAATGTAGTGCATAGGTAATCTTAGCGATCAGCACTTTAGACTTATTTATTAGTGCCTCATGTGTGAGAGGTACCATGCTGACTGCTGGGTTAAGCAGGTAATTAATTAAAATGTTATGTTATTTTTCTGCAGTTTGGTATTTATGGTATTTGTCGGGTTTCAAATTTATTTGTTGTAAATTTTTTTATTTTAAATATTCACATTTGTGCCTAATTTTATATTCATAACTTTTGGTGTTCTTATTTGAAAGAAGTTTCTCCAAATTGAATTACCTAGAGGACCACACAACCTGGACAATCTGAACAACTACTGGCCTAACCCCTTTGGAATGCAGGTGACTTGGGAATAGGGACTTTGCCTACCGTATTTACTACTGTATTGTCAGTGCTTAGTGGAGCACATTGCTTTTCGCAGATTCTCAAACAAGAACATGATTGCTGTTCAGAATTTTTTGCAGCCAACATTGAGCATCTCCCAGAAACACAGCAGCCTCTGGGTGGATGTCCATAGTAGATTGTGTATACCTCATATTGAGTGAGGTGAATACCAGCAGCTTTCAAGAGTCAGTCAAAGGGAATACTGGGAAGCCTGCCTTTGTTTCCCTCCTTACTCTCATTCTTCTTTCCTTGAATACATAGCTTTCCATAATGTAAGATTTCCTAGTCTTTATTTTTGTGGCTTTGCTCTCTCATTGGTAAGGTATGGATTCAAAATGGCAGTGGCTCATGCCTGTAATTCCAACACTTTGGGCAGCCAGGGCAGGTGGATTGCTTGAACCTAGGAGTCTGAGACCAGCCTGGGCCACCCACAAAACATACAAAAAAATTACCTGGGTGTGGTGGCGCATGCCTAAAGTCCCAGCTACTCAGGAGGCTGAGATGGGAGGATTGCTTGAGTTCAGCAGGTCAAGGCTGCAGTGACCTGTGATTGCATCATTGCACTCCAGCCTGGGTGACAGAGTGAGACCCTGTGTCAAAAAAATAAAGAAAAAGAAAAAGCATATAAAAGTACCACTGTCTAGGATTTCCAAGGAGATTAAATGGGATAAAGTCTGTGAAGCACTCAGTACAGCGATGGGGAAATCTTAGCTGCCATCATTCTGATCTTATTCCTAGAGCGCTTGTCTCCATAAAGTCATAGTTATTGATGATAATGGTACAAAGTGGGTTTTTATATTTCCACAAGCTCTAGAAAACCCCGATATGAGGTCAGTCACAGGTGGTGGGAAATTCATGTTTAGGTTCCACAGACACCAAGGTACATAATAACAGGCTTCTGCTTAAAGTCTCCAAGCTAGAATCAGCATCATGAATCTTCGGCAGCAGGCCCACCGATATGCGACTCTCTAGAATCTTCAAAAGCAATGCTTAACATTGCTAACATCCAAATTTCCTGGTGTATATTGAAATGAATGTTAGTACTTGAAAACAGGTTTAACACATGATCCAGCTTTCTTTTTACGTGGTCCCTGTTTTTGTCAGAATATATTACATTGAGCCAACAAAGGCAGACAATGTGATTGTCTTAGTCTGTTTTCATGCTGCTAAAAAGAACTTCCCTGAGACTGAGTAATTTATAAAGGAAAGAGGCTTAATTGACTCACAGTTCTGCATGGCTAGGGAGGCCTCAGGAAACTTACAATTATGGCAGAAGGGGAAGCAGGCACCTTCCTCACAAGGTGACAGGAGAGAGAAGAGCAAAGAAGGAATTCCAAACACTTATAAAACCATCAGATCTCATGAGAACTCACTCACTATTCTGAGGACAGCATGGGGGAAACCTCCCCCATGATCCAGTCACCTCCCTCACTCAACGCATAGGGATTACAGGTCCCTCCTTCGACATGTGGGGATTATAATTTGAGACGAGATTTGGGTGGTGACACACAGCTAAACCATATCAGCAGATCCTTCATAAATATTTATTGAGTCCAAAACCAGAGAGCTAAATGCACCCAAAATTCCTACAACAAAACATGACAGAACCTAAAATAGGATAGAAACACTAATATCAAGTCCTGGAGTTTCCTGGTATTAAAAACAAAATAGCCCAAATTTTCTTCTAACTTGAACCACTTGAGAATTGACCTTTAAGACTATGATATAAAATTTAAATGAGATAAACACTGCCATGAAGACAAAGTCACGGAAACACAGTGATTTGCTAGGAATTAAAGAACTGCAGCTTTGGTGCTACAGGTCTATTCTGTTTTTGTTTTTGTTTTTGTTTTTTCCAGGGAGATATTGAACATCAAACAATGTATCATTCCAGAATGTTGTTTTTACATTTTTTTGGTGTGAAAATTTGACACAAACATGTATTGATTCTGGCTCTAGTGTGTAATAATTACATGGAGAAATACTGGCCCTCTGAATTTTGCTTTTAATTAAATAAAATTTAATCCCGTATTACTGGTGATATGCTGAAGCAGGAGGATACTTTGCAAACTTAATGTGAAATTTATTAAGTCTACAAAAGTTGATTGTACACTTAGCTAACGCCAGATGCTGTGATAGGTGCAAGGTTTCAAAAATCAATTTACTCTTCAAGGCGCTTGCAGTCTAGAAGAGGCTGGTGTGCAGGAGAAAGTCTTCGCAAGGCTGTCTGTCAGCTGGTATAACAGTACCACTGGGTATAAGCAATGGAGTGGTTAGAAAAGGTTTAGAAGGTATGGAAAGGAGACATTTAAGGAGGGGCTCGACATTGGTGCTCTTTAGTGTCTGGGGAATTAGATAAGTAAGGCTTGGGGAAGTAGGGATTTAGGGAGGAAACAAGATTTGGGAACTGTCTTCCTGCTACTGATCATTGGTCTGTGAGCACTAGGGAGCCACTGGAAGATTTTTAAGTACCAGAGACACTCAGTGACATCTGAACTGAAGAAAGATAGTGTGGCTGGGAGGTGAAATGAAAAAAATCCAGTCAACATGAACCAAGTTAGAATACCTCTGCTCCAATTTTCTCATGGAAGCAGTGTATGTACAAGTGTTCATCACCTGGACAACAAAACAAAACAACAGATGAAAAATAAACCTATATAAATTAAAATGGAATGATTATTTGCAGTGTAAAAGAACTCCTCCTCTTGACTAATTTGAATCACATGATTTTCAGGTAGCAAAAGAGAATTTAGTCACATTTTTAGAACACCTCCTGCCTCCCTTCCTCTAAGTTGGATACAACCAGGTTAGTAATTTATATGCAAGTATTTTGGAAGGAACCCTGAGGAAAAACCTAGGAAGGGATCCCTGGGATGACCACACTTAAATTATTTTTCTTCTTCTACAGTTATTCTACTTTAAATAAAATTTCCTTTGGGGTAACCATTTATTGCTCTCTTTGTGAAGCAATTCTCTTGCTCAAATTCTCAAGGGAAAGAGCCCAATTCAGAGACCCCCTTTCCTGCATCCCTTGCCTCTAATTATATATTGCACTTTACTCAGGTTTTTCTCAAATTTTCCCTTTCCCTTGTTTCTTGGCCTTCATGACATATTCTTAATAAGGCAAAGGAAAGAGATAGATAAGTCATAAGCCACAGGTGTGTTATCATCCCTCTGCATCATGGACCTGGCCTCTAGCTGGTCCTTTTCTCTCTGGAGATACAGTGGGGACAGGAGAGCATGAAAGAGATTCAGGATTATGAGAAGTACAGATTTGAATGGCAAGTCAACAAATCTACTTTCTCTACAGTAACTATACTCCCAGATAGGCCAATTCATCAAAAAGGAGTTTGTTAGGGAGGTGAAGGCCACTAAGCAATTTCCCTGGGAGACAGAATTATGAGTTTGGGGAGAAAGCCTCGAAATCCAATAGAAATAAAATGTGTTGGGCTTTGTATGAAAAGACAAAGACATTCACTTGGTCTTGCTTGGACTGTGCATCACTGCCTTGCTGCCCTGAAAGCATTTGCAAAGCCTCTCAGCATCTATAGCTCTGCACCTTCTTGGCTGTTGATGTCTTTTGTTACAACATGGTTCTTCCTATGAATCAGTGTGTGCCGAACCCTGGAGAGCAAAGCAGGCAGCATTTTGTTCTTGTCCTCTTCTATACCATCTTTCAAGGTCCACCCTTTCAGTACCTTTCTATAGTCCTCTGGTTAGCACAGGCTGTTTGGCAGCTCTGTAAGTCAGTCATGTCTCCCCTTCCCATGAGTGTACCTTTCCATTCTCCTTCCTTCAAAACTAGCCCCTGTATCTTAAGTCAGGGTTTGTAGAAGCACAGCCAGGGATTCAGATGCATGTGACATACTGAAGGAGGGCTCTTGGGATAAGGGGAGTGAAGAAGCAGGATAGGACATGGGGCAATGCTGATGGATGGGGTCTTGGCAGGGGACCAGTGTCATCCTGGTCCCAGTGAATGCTCTGGAGCACATGATCTGCACCACAGAGTCAGCTTTTTTTGAGATATGGGAGTTTGCTTTTTGTGCCCCTTATCAGTCAGTGATTGGCTGTGGGCTGTCCCAGGTTGGGGTGAAGGTTGCCTAACCTCTCAGGAAAGGCTGATGCCTTTAGGCTGAGGACAGTTGTCTGCAGAATGGACAGTTGTGGGCCATGAGCAGCCAACACTCAAAGGAGTTGGGGGGTCAGTAACTTGGGCAGTAGGTCAATCTGAGTGTAAAGGGGTCAGGGCAGAGCACCAATAGCATCAACTGCATGTACTCCTTGCCTTTAGGCCAGAGTTTCATACCAATCTTTAAGGGATGATAAGTGCCTATCCTGTTTTCTTTTCCAGGAGTGTTTGCACCATGTCCTAAGCTGTAGGAAATAATGAACAGTGGCGGAGCCACAGGCATTATGCATGAGTCATGTGGAGAATTCTTTGGGCAGTAGGCAGAACCATCCTAGTATCTAGTTCATCATATTCACAAAACTGGAGTTCTAGCCGGAAGCTTTGTGTTTCTGTCAACTACACATATTTCCTGGTAAAGCTCAGGGCTGCATGGTTTGATTCATGGTTTGTATGCATCCTCAGAGAGTTGTTTCTTTAATTCTCCAGGGTACACACATCCAGCTCAGATATGTGGCCCTAGGAAGCTGAGTTATACTAAGCATGGGTCTCTGCAGTGAGACTCTGTGATCCTGTAGTAGACATGGCTACCAGATTTGTGTAGTTTCTTCCATTGTTCCAATTCCTGGGAGCAGCTGAGTAGCCAAGGACTACATTTACTAACTTCCCTTGCATGAAAGTGAAGCCATACAGCTATTCTTGTCAATGAAGTGTGGGCAGAAATGTCATTTGTCACTTTGGGGCCCATGTGACTAAAAGGCAGAGATGACTTCTCCACTATCTCTGTTCTTCCCTCTGCTACGTGAATGTCAACATCTAGTTTGCAGAAAGTTGGGATGGAAGAGTCTGTGCCTGAACAACCTGTGGAACTCCCCAGCAAACACATAAATTGAACTGATATATGAGCAAGAAATAAATTTCTGTTGTATTAAGCCACGGAGATTTTGGGTTCCTCAGTTAAAGCAGCTGATGTTAATTTAATTTACACAGGTGTGGAACCCATAGTTGTCTGCAGTGAATGCTGACTCACAGGTGATCTTTGTGAATTAGTGAGGGGGAAGTTGGATGCTTACAGAAACAAAAGTTTCTCAGCTATGGTTAGGGAGCTTCCATTTAATGTAAGCATCCTAATATAAAGGTCATACTAGAAGTGCTGATGTGTCTTTATACTCCCATCATTGCAGCAAACACCGCCAAAGTGGCAGAACTTAGGGAAATCTCTCACAAAGTTTTTGTGATTTCAAAAGTGGTGTAGTGCAAACTGATATATGATCAAGACCTGGTCATTATTGTTAATCGTGGTCAAAGACAATTCTGACTCTGCAAAGCAGCTCAGAAAATACAGAAGGCAGTGTTGATAACCTCTGAAATAAATGCTGTAGGAATTGACAATTCATTTCTCTAGATATGATGGCTCAAGTTGCATATTCATCATTCTCTTATAGTTTTGAAATACTTGAAAGTTCTCTCTAAATCATTAAGAGATTAAATTGTATGATGTAATTCCCATTTATTATGTCTCCATGGAGAGATACTAAATGAAGTCTTAGAATACTAATGTTAGCGTTCCTCAAATATATGTAAGGATTCCTGATTCTTTGGATTGAATTGGTTAGCCTGGCTTGTTTACCAAGATAAAAGGGAAATATTTTAATTACATATTTGAGAAAACACATCATAGCCTCGTATAATCACTAAAACAATGACTTGTCCCCACTGTGGCTTATGAAACCAAATTAGCACGGAGGAAATGGGTCTCTTGTATTAAAATTTATTCCAAGCTCACTGCTGAAGGCAACTATCAGAGCTGATACACAGAAAAGAAATGGTGCTAACAAAGTGCTGCAGAGACAGGAACAAGTCAAATGTGCCAGGAAAGCAATTAATATAATGCTTACTTCTTCAGGCAATTGAATCAAGGTCAAGAAGAAAGCTCTAGTCTTTTGAAATTCTTACATCATCTCTTTACTTTGGACTGTAGAAGCTGAGAGTTCACTTGCAGAGTTCTCTCCTGAAATCACATAAATAGCCTAGATATTGGAAAAGTATTTTAAGAAAACTTCGAAACTAACGGTTAACTCTGATTTTTTGTTTGTTTAAAAAACAGAAAAGAGGGACATATTTCTTATTGAAAAAATTTAAGCCAAACAGAACGAACATGATAAAAAGTGGAAGTTCCCTATGACTATCCTTCCCAGTTACCAGGGTAATCACTAATATCAACTCTGTATATACCCTTCTAGGTACAGAATATACAATGCACCATATGTTATATTATACATAGTATACAGTATGGGTTATATACTGTATATGACATATTACGTATAAATAGAATATGCTTATACATACAAATGTTCTTATATAAAAGAATACCATATTTGTACACACCTGTATAATTTGCTTTTATTTCATTCAAGAATGCCATGAACAATTGAAAAACTGGGAAAAATGCTATGGTTTATGTCACAGAAAATGTTTTAATATCACTTAGTACATACTAAAGCTTTATAAAACTTGAGAAGAAAATATTAACAGCCATTTAAAAATAAGCAAGAAATGTGAACATACATTTTACAGAAAAGGATGTGCAAATAGTCATTAAACATGAAAATGGGATCAACCTCACTCACTTTAAGGTGGTTAAAATTATAAATCTACATTGTGAAACCATTTCTCGTTTGTCAGATTGACCAAATACTACAAGTTTGACACATCCTCTGTTGGTGAACAAGTGAGAAACAGGCATGTTCACATGCCTGTTTTATTGCTAGTGGGAATAAAACTATAGAAAATCTATGGAGAGCAATTTGTCAATATTTAGTAAAAGCGCACTTAACCTTTGACCCAGCAATTTCAAATCTGTAAAATTTCACTTCAGTGTCTCAAAAGGTCTATTGGAAATAATGCAAATTTACATTTGAACAAAGCTATTCATTGCAGCAATATTCATGAGCAAAAGCTGAAGACAATCCAAATCTTTATTACCAAGGGAGTAATTGAATAAACGTGATGCAGCTGTAAGAAAGAATGAGTGATATCTTCATGTATCATCATACATGTATCATGTACGATGTATCATCATACATAGATAGGTATGGTCATATATCATCATACATAGGTATGTATCATCGTACCTATCTTCATATATCATCATACATACATAGGTATGGTCTACTCTACAGGATATATAGTCCAGAGAAAAAAATTACATGAATAACAAACTATATAGAGTTTATTGACTTTTATTTTGGGGAAGAGGACAGACATACACATAGACCAAAAACCCATAAGAATGCCGGTTACATATTGGAAGATAGGGAGAAAAGAGGACATTGATAGAAACTAGAGTTCTCTGCATGTGTCTTTTTAAAAATAGTTTTTACTTTGGGAGCATAAAAATGTTTTATGCAATTATAAACCAAAATTAAAAAAAATTCAGAAGGCCATCCCTTAAATAAATAAATGTCTTGTTATTTTGAAACATATATATAATGACAAAGTAAATACATAATTATATTAATGTCACTAGCAACCAATAATTTCAGCATGAGTAAAAAGAATACAATCTTAAAAAGGTTCCTATGAAAACATGATTTATTTATGTCTGTCAATGTGTATGTTTCTAGAGAAAAGAAATAGATTTTGTTAAGAGCCCAATAGTAATGAGCACCTCTTAATGCCTACATTGTGTTTTCTAAATACATTATACTAAAATTAATCAAGACCCCTTGGGAGAAAAATATATAGTCGAAAATTTGGGAGCAGGAAATGTACAAGGTATGCTTCAAACATCATATTGCATTAAAAAGCAAAAGATGGGGTGTGGTGGTTCACACCCGTAATTCCAGTGCTTTGGGAGGCTAAGGCAGGAGGATCACTTGAGGCCAGGAGTTCAAGACCAGCCTGGGCAACATACTGAGACCCTGTCTTGACAAAACAGAAGAAAAAAATTAGCCAGGCATGATGGTATGCCTGTAATCCTAGCTAATTGGGAGGCTGAAGAGGGAGAATTCATTAAGCCCTGGATGTTGAGGCTGCAGTGAGTTATGATTATGCCACTGTACTGTACTCTAGCCTGGGTGACAGAGTGAGACCCCATCTCTAAATATATATAATATGCAATGTGTATATATATATATAGAGAGAGAGAGAGCAAGGGAGGTATCAAAGACGGCTGAGGGCTCTGTTAAAAGGATAAAGAAGCCATCTTGAAGAAATATCTAGTAGTCAGAAGTTTAACAATGTGAACACAGAAAAGAATGACTCCAAAAAAACTGCCTCATTGGTCATTGTTGGAGGTTATTAAGGCAACACCTTGTTATTCTTCAAGCTAGTAAATAAAAGGAACAAATCAAGTATTCACTGGCATTTCCTAAAAGTATTGTATTTCAGGGAAACCAAATAGTTGGGGAAAAGAAGTCTTTTTAGAGAAGAATTGCATTTCGTATAGGAGAAGGGAATAGCAGAATTTAAATATCACTCGTTGCAGCCTCCATCAAAAGAAAAGAACAGAAGTAGAGAAGTTAATTCAGAGGACATAGAAGAGCTAGACAGAATCAAATAAAAGCCAAAGGGGTAAAGTTTCTACCTGATGTTGTGGAAGAACAGGTGTAGGAATTTTGGACTTCTGGTTCTAGCTAATATGTGGTAAACACAACTTATCCCATCTCTTCGTCTCTCTCTCACTAGCAACAACTAGTAACCCTGGACTAAAATGCATAAAGCAACTATCAGAAGACATCAGAAGTTGGGAAAATATGGGTCTATTGAGTAAGGACCTGTAGGCCTCAAGTATGACCCAGTAGTGAATTCCTTGACTTTTTTATCTTTTTGCCTACCATTTATTTCTGTCTGGATGCTAGAACAGTAATATGGTTTGGCTGTGTCCCCACCCACATCTCATCTTGAATTCCCATGTGTTGTGGGGGGACCCAGTGGGAGTTAATTGAATCATAGGGGTAGGTCTTTCCTGTGCTGTTCTCGTGATAGTGAATAAGTCTCACAAGATCTGATGGTTATATAAGGGGGAGTTTGTCTGCACAAGCTCTCTTTTTGCCTGCTGCCATCCATGTAAGACGTGACTTGCTTCTCCTTGCCTTTTGCCATGATTGATTATGAGGCCTCCCCAGTCACGTGGAACTGTAAGTCCATTAAACCTCTTTCTTTTGTAAATTGCTCAGTCTCCAATATGTCTTTATTAGCAGCCTGAAAACAGACCAATACAAACAGCCTGAAAAAAGAACTGCCAATAAATAAGGCATTAAGAGCCCCAGAAGAGCCTACTCTCTCCAGCCAGAGGACCAAGTAAAGGAAGTCCTGTGGGACAGAACCTTTCTGATCTTACCTGCCCTACTCAAGGCAAACAACACCAAAGAAATACCACATCCTTTGCCCCACCTTCCACCCCAGCTTCAGCTTGGGATGCTACGGGAGGGAGCCCTGTGGCCTCTCCCCACTACAGAGTAAACAGCACCAGCAGACGTATGTTCCTCCCCTCCCACGGGCTCTGAGACTGCAGAACAGAGCTCTGTGGACTCTTTCCACCCTACACACATTCTGCCTGATTTGGGTTACTTTATTTTTGAGCACGAAAAACAGGAACATGGTTCTGAAAGTCAGAGGTGTATAAAACAAACGGTATTCTCAGAGAACACCTCTCCCACTGAACCGTTTTACATCATTTCTATTCCACTGTTCTTTCCACCTTGTTTTTGCTCACCCACCAATCACATCAGTTTCTGGTTTGTTCTTCCACAACTGAGCAAACATGTCTTTATTTTCTTATTTTTCCTCCTTATCTTCTGGTTTTAGAGTCTTTTTTAAGTAGAATAGAAGCGCCCGAATCCAATTGAATTGTTACTAGTCATTGGTTGGTTAGATTTTTTTAAACCCACCCAGTTCTGTTGGGAAGCATAACAGAATATTTGTTATTCTCATTTTTGTTGATTTCTAAGCGCCTGAGCACAGCCCATTAGCCAGGCATTCTGCTAAGCACTTTAAATCCATTATCTCCTGTAATCCTCACAATAGTTTCTGAGGTTAATACTATTATTATTCCCATAATAATAACCTACCTGTCTTGGTTAAAGATACCAAGACAGGTAGGAGGTGGTGGAGTCTGGATTTGAATTCAGGCACTTCGGACTCCTCCTTTACTCTCAACCCTGATGGTGTTTTTTCTGTAGAAACATCCTTTGCCTTAGTCCAATCTGATGCCTATATTTTGGGTTCCCTTTGTTGAGCTTTATCATCAGTTTGATTCCATCAGTTCTATACCTTTGAGAAATTTCTCTTCATCTTGTTTGCTGGTGAAGACCTTTTCTGATTCTGCTGTAATTTATCCTCTGTTGTATTATATTCTGGTCACATCAGTGGGACATTGGTTTCCAAAAAAGGCAAAAGTATGTGATCTCTTGGCTATCTTCAGTTGGAAGTTTCCCTATTTTTTCTTCAAAATATCTGAATCAGACTCCCTTTGTGCAGACAATTTTCTCTATGTGTTGTTTTGAAATCTATTTCCCCAAAATAGTAATGAAATTCCAAGGGTTATATTTTATTTCTAATTTCTTATTATTGTTTGTAATTTGCAAAAGTTCAGTTTTCAGTTTCTGTCCTGTCAACATTCATCTCAAGCCCAAAACTCATTTCTGAAGTGATTAGTGATGTAGAAAACACTTTTATGCCTGAATAAAACACATTCTAGAAAGCATATCCTGGAGAGTGGCAAATCCTTTGGATTAGGAAGAAAATTTCATTGTTTTTAAAACATCTTTTGCTCAATCTGGATCATCCTTTTTTTTTTTTAACACGGCATATTTGTTTGATACTGAGTGTTTTCTACTTACAAGATACAAACTTGACATGACAGACAAAATACTCTCCTACTTGATCTATAGCTATACTTTTATACTTTAACAGGCTTACTTGATGATTAACTAATTGTCCACATTTTTTTCATCTTCCAGTACCATGAAGAATTTTTAATTGCCATTCTTGTTCATTCTTTCCCATGGGATGGCTTTCATATACAAGAAGAAGGTCTTATGCTTCCTGTGTCCATCGTTTAACAAGAATACTTGAGTTTATGAAATTATCTATTACACTAAGATCTGGCTAAACACATTTCAGTAAATAAGGAGAATTTCCCTTGAATTTAAAGCTCTTAAATGATTTAGAGTTTTTTTTTTTTGCCTCCTTTCCCACAAAAAAATTTTCTTTCCTGTCAAAACCAGTGAAAATAATTTAAGTCTAGACTAGTATGTTGCTAAGCTACTAGCAAAATATGGATACACCATTCTGGCTAAAGAATTCTTAACTTTTTAATGTTCTGACTATAGGGTGTTTGACTCTGCAAATTTCTTCTACTGTGGATTTTCCTTCTACAATATTAATAGTTACAACAGATTGCTGTCTTCCCACAGCAGGGACTTTGGCACCAAAAAGAGCTATGATGGCAGATGTACTCTCACCTCTCCCACATGTAGCACTTATTTCATGAGGAAAGTTCTAGGATTCAAAATTAAAGAAGCAATGGGTTTTGAAGAATGAGCCTCATACCAGCTGCTTAGCAACAACTCACCATTCTTTATTCTTTATAATCCTAATGAAAAAGAATTAGTACTCCATTTAAGACTGCTATTAATACATGATAATGTTGCTTTCCCTTGGGATAGCCCATGTTATACAGTGCTGGCATGGTAACACTCTTTGGTGCTTGAGTCGTCTCTATACATTTGTGGTCAATGGCTGTTTATAGGCTGGGTGCATAGATGGAGTTCTGTCGGGAAAAAGAATTCTACTCAGATCAGACCTATCAACTAAAGAGACTCTAATGGAAAACTCTAGAGATGTAGCAAGATAGAGGGGAAAAAAAAACAGAGGATGTGGATCCACCCTGGGAGTCGCAGAGTTGGAAATTTGGGTCCTCCCATTGACTATGAAGCAGAGACCCAAGGAGCCAGGAAAAATCCAGCATTTAAGAATCAGATTTCTAGGACACAGAATGGTCACAAAAGAGTAGAAAGGGATGGGAGATGGGGGAGGGGAGGGCAAGCAGAGTGTAAGCTGCACACAGGTAATAGATTAGATGTTTTAAATAGGGTCCCTTTGTCATTTATCCTCATAACAGCAAGCTGACAGGCTGTGTTGCCATTTATAAATGAAGAAAGTAGACTTCAGACCCCTTACATCTGTCTAACGTCCAACAGGGAAGCAACAGTGGAGCTGGAATGCACTTGAATGTCCTCGAAGATGATGTTTTCATACTTTATGTAACACTGGCTTTAATATATTTTAATACAGGATCATGCTACTTTTATGCTGTAAATTATTCAGTAATTCCCTGTTATCTTTGAGATAATATCAGACTTTGTAGTTTAGCATGAAAAACCTGTCGGTATCTGGCCCCTTTTCCTCTTCAACTCATGTGTCGAGCTCCCAACATCTGAACCTCTTCACATTTCCTTACTCCCCATCCACTCAGTTTTCACATTTCAGGATGTTTGTAAATGTTGCACATTTTCGTGGTACCCTTTCAATTCAGTTTTCACCTCTCACCATCTAATTTTGGTCTTTCAAAACTCAGTTCAGCTACAGTGTCACTTCCACCTGGAAATGTTCCAGGACCTCATGCATCCAATCTGGGTTAGGCAACTTTCTCCAAATTCACACAACGTAATTTGACAGTCACAGTCACAGAACTAACTGCATGGTGCTGTGTGCCTTTCTCACTGGACTGTGTTTGAGGGCAAAGATTGCTTTTTATTTATCTTTTTATCCCCCAGGCCTAGCTCCCCAACTGGCATATGGAAGGCTCCACGCACTATTCATTGTTGAACAATGAATGAATACTCTGAATTATTGAGTCTTTAGCTTTTTTGCATACAATATTTACTTCTGGAGGGGAGAAGGGATACTAAATCCCCAGTGCTCTAGGTACAGGTAACATACATGTGCAGTGTTACTTCAGAGGATGTGCTACAGCATCAAAGGATTCACCTTCCCAAAATAAAAGAATTCCTTTGATACAGAACAAAAGCAAGGGGACATTATTGAAACACATTTACCTTAAAGTTGAAGGAAGGCTAACTATCTGCTGAAGCACATCTGATACACCAGAATAGATGGATCTGCTAGATAAAGAATGAAGAGTGACCCTCAGGTAAAATATATGACAGGTTTTAGCTATCTGGATTGTGGGGGTGGGATAGGTTGGGAAACAGCCCTGGAGATATTTGAGGACAATAAGGAACAAAATGTGCAATAGAAAAAGTCAGTGGACCAGCCTGGCCAACATGGTGAAACCCTGTCTCTACCAAAAATACAAAAATTAGCCCGGTGTGATGGTGGGTAACTGTAATCCCAGCTACTCGGGAGGTTGAGGCAGGAGAATCACTGGAATCCGGTAGGCAGAGGTTACAGGGTGCCAAGATCACGCCACTGCACTCCAGCCTGGGCAACAGAGTGAGACTCTGTCTCAAACAACAACAACAAAAAAAGTCAATGAAAATTCAGATGATAGCCCAAGGACAGACATTTGACTTTCTCCCTCTTAGTTCTTACGTGTGTGTGTGTGTGTGTGTGTGTGTGTGTGTGTGTGTGTGTGTGTGTGTGTGTGTGTTGCGGTGGAGGGGGGGGCTCCATTTCAAAAGAGAGAAGAAAATTAGAGAGGATTTGAGCTAACAGGGGAAAGATGATATAGAATAGCAAGTCAGGAAGATAGAATTGGAGAAATGAGAAAACAAAAACTGAGAGCCAGAAAGAGGTGAGATTGTCCATTAGTGTTTCTCAAATATGGTGGAGAGAGGTTGGAAGGGCAGTGATATGTTGGAAAATTGCCCAGTAGAAAGAGGAAGTGATTCAGTCTTCTCCTATTCTGTATCTTGGCTTTGCCTGGTCATGCTTCTGTGGTTTTAACTGAATATTAGAGACTAAATGGGTTGGGCTAAAAACTGTTGAATGTTACATAGATGGGGCCAGCAGGCAAAACTATTTATTAGAATAGAAGTTGAAGGCAGTGGTGAACGAAGATTAAATAAAAACTGTCAATTTGGGCTATTGTTTAAAGCCTAATGGGTGTTATGAAATCTGCTTTTAGTTTCATGGTTTTCTCAAGGAAATTAAAATTAATTTTGTGAGCTTCAGGGTAAAAAGGAACTCAAGAAAAATGCAAAATTTTGTAAGTGTTTTTAAGTGTTGGGAACATTTTGTTATGTGGAATTAGGAACTTTACTTGACTAATAATGTGAGAACAGTAGCAACATTTTGGCGTATGTGGGTTTAAAAATATTATTCATAGGTAGCATATGCCATGGGGGACTTCAGAATATGAAATTAAAAAACATATTTTAAAAATTGTGGCAGAATTTGAGGGAAATAAGAATTTAACTTAAACATGTAAGCACCCCCATTCTTTTTTCCTAGTTATGGCATAAGGAGATTTTGTATAATTATAGTCTAGTGCTGCTGTGGAAGAAAGAAAATATTAACAAATCATTTTTTTTCTATGAAGTGAAGGAAACATCTAGAAAGCTTTTCAGCTACTTTACTTGCCAGACAGTAATAACATATGTAAGTTTAAATAAAGTACTGAAAGCTACTTTTGCCCTCTGATGATAAAGTATTTTGTTATGCCTTTCAATAGGTATTTAATTTTTCTTTTGGCAGTGAATAGAAAACCTCTCTTTTCCAATATGTTTAAAGCTTTGACAATTTTTCCTCAGTGGCTGCATTGTAGATTAGGAATTAACTTCCAGGGAATGTGGAAGAGGCCATATGCTGAGAACCTAAACCCTAAAGTCCTGATTTTTGAGTATGTTAACAGATTTGGTGTCAGCACTTAAACTTGGTTTGTAGAGTGGTAAAAATTGAGTCCAAGACCACCCTATTACTCTCCTTACCTGTGAAAGTTAGAATGCTAGAAGATTGTCTTTTCTTCCCCCTACTTTATTATCAACAGTATTCATAAAAGAGAGAAAATAAGTTACTACAAAAAAGCTACATTCTTCATTTGCATTATATTACTGTGTTTTCCTATACAGTATTTGATATGAGTGAAAATCAAGGGGTTATTTTAGAATAGAAACATACATCAGAATATGGGGGTATTGGAATTGTCAAACTATGATTAGTTTTTTCTCTGGACAACTCCCGACTGTTAGGCAAGCCAATAAAGAGGTGAGTTTTGGACAAATAGAATGGTCTTGCTTTTCCTGTCTTCATTAACAGAGTAAAGATTTGCATCTCAAGATGAATTGTACTGTGTTTGTAGAGCCTCCCAAAGGTGCAAAGTATACATATTGATAGGGTAGCAATATCATTTTCAAGAGAATATAAGGCAGTAGTGACTAACAATGAAGTGAAGTTCTGCAAACGTTTTAAGAGCAATCAGGTAATTTTGGTCTATTTCTGTATTTTATTTGTTTTCTAAAATATGTGTCACCTTTATTAGATCACGAGCCTTTTGAAGTCACAGCCTATATCTTATGCATTTATGCATCTGCAATTCTTAGCACAATCCCTGGCACATGTGTATACTTAAGACAATTATTGTATAAAACTCATGCCTGGGTCCTATAGAAGAGGAGGCCTCCAGATGGAACTGAGGGCCTCACAATACATTCTTGTTCACACCTAAGACTTCAGCTTCCTGAAAAGATAATCTCCCCACCAGAGAGTAAGATAGTCTCCACAACTTAGCCTCAGGCATGCAGGTTTGGTTTTCAGGGACTCAGGTGCACCTAGGGCAGTCCTGGAGGAAGAGGGTAGACAAAATCCCACAAAAGCAGATGTCAGAAACATTGGAGATCATATGAAACTGGGTAGATTTACTCGTGTCTTTATGTGTGAGACTTGAAATTCCAGACATTCTTAGAGATGGATGAACTTTTTTTTTTTTTTTTGAGATGGAGTCTTACTCTATCACCCAGGCTGGAGTGCAGTGTCACAATCTTGGCTCACTGCAACCTCCATCTCCCGGGTTCATGCAATTCTCCTGCCTCAGCCTCCCAAGTAGCTGGGATTACAGGTGCCTGCCACTACGCCCAGCTAGTTTTTGTATTTTTAGTAGAGAAGAAGTTTCACCATGTTGTCCAGGCTGGTCTCATACTCCTGACCTCAAGTTATCCGCCCGCCTCAGTCTCCCAAAGTGCTGGGATTACAGGCGTGAGTTACCACGCCCAGCTGAGATGGATGAACTTTTAAGGGTTTAACTGTTAATGGTTGGTGTTTTATGTGAGGCAAGAATCTGAGATATCTGGGTTATTGCTATTAACACAATTCCTTTCTACTCGTGGACTGTGTAATGTACAGAAACTTCCTGATACTTCATAATAGACTTTTTATTTCGACTTCCTAGGTGCTGGACCTCCCTTTATTTATTTATTCAGAGAAACTTTCAAAAGGCGTATGAGATTTTTATTTTAAACAGCAGGGTAAGCCTAGGTTATGAAGAGATTAATATTGTTACCACATATTGGTATTGACTGGATTATTTGCTCTTAATTATAGAATCTTGGCTTCCTATTTACTTTGGCCTCATTGATCTGGGACAAACAGCATTGTTAATGAGGATGGTTCTCGTCATTAAATCCCTGAAGTTCTTGCCTTAGCATCTGCTTTCCTTAAATAGTTGTTGTTTTCTAACACACTAATGCCACTAATTGCAGTATTGAGGGTTAATAACATTCAAATGAGTCCATTGATTTACACAAATCAATTTGTGTGCAAACTGTTGATAGAAAACATTAACAGAAGAGTAGAGATTTTTTTACTTAAGAAAATGGGATTTATACACACTGAATTTATAAAACTGATTACTAAATAATGGTTTGATTATAAGAAAATTCTCCATATTTTAAATATTGATTACCAAAATATATTTAAAAATATAATTCAAAAATTGTTTCTTTTGTAGAGTTTTCTACATTAAAATAACCTCTAATTCCTGTGAAGACAGTCAAAGATAATCAAAACAATGTCAGAAAGTACCCAAAATATCTAACTACATTTAGAAAATACATTAAGAAATGCTGCGTTTTTCTATTGCAAAGGCACAATATTTTCTTGACGTTAAAATACTATCTACATAGACATGCTGTTAATTATGGCAGTTTGAAAAAAGAGAAATACTACTATGAACATATACATTATGATGTAAGTGCTGCATTCAGAAATGTAACGTGTGTAACTATGTGCTTATTAAAACCTTAGTACTTGTAAATTAACTTCAGGAATTGTAGAAAACTTAAAGAAATGGAGAAATATGCTATATCCTGGAGGGAAAGACTAAATAAAATAATGATATCATGTTTTTTAAAATTAATCTAAAAATGATGTTGAAATAAAGACAAGAAATTTGTAGGGAATCTGACAAATTAATGCTTAAGTTTACTACAAACAATAGCCAAAAAATTTGGAAGTTTGAAAAAAATTCCTGGTGAAGTGGAGGTAATGTTTTTTAATGGGTTATGATTATAAAAGTAGATTTCTTTCATTTCTAAAAATAATGAGTGGTCACACAGGTCAATGAAACAAAACAAAGTACAGAAATATTATATGTACTTATGCACACAAATGACAACTGTATATATCCGTATATATGGAATGAGAAAATTTTGTAGGTGATAAAATTTGTAGTTCAAGCCAGGCTAGAAAAGTCAAATTATTTAATAAGTGATAGTAAGACAGCTAAGCATTCATCTGGAGAAAAAACAATGACTATATAATGACATATTTCAATATTAATTGCAAATGGATTAAATATATAATTGTAAGAAAATTATATGAAACTATAAACACTCTAAAAGAAAATATGGGAAGACAAATTTATAATCTTAGAGTGTGAAAGTCCTTCCTAAGCATGACTGAACACCAAAAAGATAAAATGAAAATAGCTGAATGATTGGATTATATAAAGATTAAATGCTTGCCTATAGAAGAAGACACCATAAACAAAGTTAAAAGACTAAAATTAGAATGAGTAAAATATATGCAATATGTACTACAAAAGAAGACCAACAGTACTGACAAATCAAGGGTTCCTACATATGAAAAATAAGGACAATATGCAAAAATGCATAGAGAAAGAATTACAAATGGCCAGCAAATAAATGAAAAGAATATCAGACATTATCAATCAGAGAATTAGAAATTAAGGCAATTGAATTCTATATTTATTCTCCCTTTTGGCTTATCAGGGTACAAAAGTTTATTAAAAAAACTATTATATCTAGTTCGTAATGATGTAGCAAAACGGGCCATTATACTGTTTGTTGGTGTTATAAATTTATATAGCCAATATAAATGGCTATATAAATAGCTTTGGGGGTGTCTTTGGCTGCATTTCTTGCATTTAATGGGTGCAGCAAACCAACATGGCACATGTATACATATGTAAGAAACCTGCACATCTAAGTACCCTAGAACTTAAAGTATAATAATAATAATAATAATAATAAAAAGAATATCTACCTTGAGAACTAAGTTCCACATAAATACTTGCTGTCCTGTGGTTCCCCTGTAGAAGGATGGGATCGGTACCTACTCAAATTTGGTGCAGATATCTAGATGCCACGCATGTGACAAGAGAATATGAAAAAAAATTATTACATAATGAAGCTTTTTGAGGAGAGCAGAGCAGGCTCCCAAGCAGTGTGACATAGCTTGAGAGAGCAAAGGGGAGTGAGTGGCAATGGGGAACAACACACGCTGGGGCCTGTCAGGGGGTGGGGTGGAGGGAGGGAGAGCATTAGGAAAAGTAGCTAATGCATGCATGCTGGGCTTAATACCTAGGTGGTGGGTTGATAGGTGCGGCAAACCACCATGGCACACGTTTACCTATGTAACAAACCTGCACATTCTACACATGTACCCCGGGACTTAAAATAAAAATTAAAATTAAAAAGAGGAGTGAGTGTCTTGGAATTTAATTGTAGTTAGCAGGTTCTTGTGTGAGGCCAGGGCTTGCATGAATTGAATTTCCCACTGGCACAAGGGAAGAGAAAGCATGGGCTTTTCTTTCAGCTTCCCCAGATGTGGGGCAAGAGGGGAAGAGGGTGGTGGCATGAGGCTTGAAAGCTGTCAGCAGTCAAACATCCAGAAATCGATAAAGACTCTTCATTATACTTGCATGTAAAAACTCAGAGAGACGTTTATTAGGACATTCACTAGAGTGTTGCTTGTAATAAAGGGAGCATAGAAACAATGTAAATAGATCCTGGTCCACTTACATTATGGAATACTATAGAGTAAGAAAAAAATACACAATGGGGTAATTGTGGGGTTATTGATATGGGAAGATTTCCATCATTTGTTATCAAGCTAAAAGAATATATGTGTGTATAGTAGAATCCAACTTATGCAGAAAATAAAATGCAATTTCTATACAATGTTTTGTATGTGATTTATATAAAATCAGGATTATTCAGAGGACTACTTAGGATGGGTGTTGATTTGAAGAAAGACGAAACCCAGCATACAATTAAGGAACTATGTATACTTTTACCATGTTTGTTGGAGGAAACAAAGCAAAGCAAAACACAAGATTAGGTGGAAATGAGGTAACATAGGATGTATTCATAACATTCGGTAAATAATTTGGAAATTCCCATGATCCTTTATCTACCCCATTTTCACCTAATGTTGCAGTAACTTTCTAATTTTTTCTCCTCCAGGGTTCCTTCGAACCCTCTGAAGTTCAGCTCGCCAAGGTCATTTTTATATCTTTAGGATTTTCTCTTTTTTCTATGTAGTGTTTTCCTCTCTCTCTTTTTTTTTCATCAGCTCATTTCTCCTTCCTACATGAAAAGTCCGCTACCTCTCTAAATGCCTCTCTCCCTCATTTGCAACTCCCACTACCTCAACATAAGTTGCACAAATTTTTGGTATTTTTTAAACAAATATTTATAAGGAAGTTTATAAACACACGCAGTATATACAGTTTTGTAAATCTGGGATCTGTTTAACATTTTTTAAAAATTTAACATGAGAGCATCTTTCCCTATAACATTATATAGTCTGCCCAACATGAAAACATGTTGTATACTTTCTTGTCATAACCATACTGTAACCATAATCAGATGAGTAAACTTTAGTCAAGCAGAATTTAAGTAACTTGCCCAAAGTCAGGAAGTTAATAAGTAGACGAGCCATAGCTGACCCCAAGCAGTTCTGCCTCCAGGGAAAGGTCAGAACTCGAGCTCCATCCTTCCTTGGGGGTAAACTACCATGGAGAAAACTCCCCTCCATTTGTGTTTTGGCATTAGCCCAGGGACATTTTATTTATTTCATTTTATTTTTTATTTTCTTGAGACAGAGTCTCACTCTGTTACTGAGGCTGGAGTGCAGTGCTGTGATCTTGGCTCACTGCAACCTCCGCCTCCCGGGTTCAAGCGATTCTCCTGCCTCAGCCTCCCGGGTAGCTGGGATTACAGGCATGCACCACCAGGCCTGGCTAATTTTTGTATTTTTAGTAGAGATGGGGTTTCACCATGTTGGCCAGGCTGGTCTTGAACCACTGACCTCAGGTGATCCACCCACCTTGGCCTCCCAAAGTGCTAGGATTACAGGCGTGAGCCACTGTGCCTGGCCACCTAGGGAATACTTAAATTTTTCAACCTTATTTTATTTTATCAGTAAAGGATGTCTTATTGGCGAACTTACAGACAGAAGCTTGGTCTTGGGCATCTGCAGGACAGATCTCTGCACAGCAACCCCACCACACCCAGGGCTTGTATACCACAGGGAAAGGAGTACATGGTCTGTACAAGGCAATTAAAGACAACTCTCTAGAACAGGCAAGAATGCTGTGTGTCATAGCCTACAGTTTCTGCAATAATATCAAGGTTGGGTTGCTTTGATCTAAAACAGGAGTACATGTTCTCACACTACGCACACTAAATAAAGTAGAAATCAGGAGGTATTCAAGGGACTGAGGCTAATCAGAAGTCAACATGGCAGACTAGCATCCAAGATGGAGTCACTTTTGTCTCCACAAGTGGCTAGAAGTAATTAGGAAGTCACTGGTAAGCACTTTGAGCTGTGTGATTTCGACTTTTCTTTTAGATACAGAGGTACACACACAGGTGGTACACTTGCAGGTTTGCTACATGGAAATGTTGCATAATGCTCTGGTTTGGGGTGCAGATCCTGTCACCCACAAAGAAAACAAAACACCTTAGAATACAGCTAACCACGGGGGTGAAAAATCTCTACAAGGAGAACTACAAAACACTGCTGAAAGAAATCAGAGATGACACAAATAAATGGAAAAACATTCCATGCTCGTGGATTGAAGGAATCCGTATCATTAAAATGCTTATACTGCCCAAAGCAATTTACAGATTCAAAGCTATTCCTATCAAACTATCAATGCCATTCTTAACAGAATTAGAAAAAAAAATATTCTAAGTTTCACATGGAACCAAAAAAGATCCTGAATAGCCAAAGCAATCCTAAGTAAAAAGCAAAGCCAGAGGCATCATATTATCTGAATTTAAACTCTACTGTAAGGCTACAGTAACCAAAACAGCACGGTACTGGTACAAAAACAGATTCATAGACCAAGGGAACAGAACAGAAAACTCAGAAATAAAGCCTCACACTTACAACCACTTGATCTTCAATAAAGTCGACAGTAACAAGCAATGGGGAAAGGACTCTCTATTCATTAAATAGTGCTGGGATAACTGGCTAGCCATACGCTGAATATTGAAGCTGGAATGCCTACCTTTCACCCTATAAAAAAATCAACTCTAAATGGATCAAAGATTTAAACATGAGACCTCAAACTAGTTTAGAGATTTTTGAGAGTGCCACAAGATATTTCTGTTTCTTCAGGGAAACCCTCGGTTGTAATTTCACACCTGTTCATGAGGCAGTGACCTCTGCCTAAACTCCTTGGGCTATTACTACCTAGCATAGTGGGCCACTGTCTGGCCTACCTTGTGGAAGACTCTGGAGTCAGTCTGAAAAATTCTTCTTGGGCTATAAACAAGAAATCTAAATTCAGGTTGCCAATGAGAAGTGTGAGTAGTAATCCTAGATACGTGCTGTTCCAAGGGAGGTTTTATTTATTTTTTTGTTATTATATTTTTGGTTTTGTTTTTACATATGACTGTCTTGCTATTTTTTATACTAGACTCAACAGCAACAAGTTTTTATTTGGAAAACATTAAATACTTGCACAAAACTCTCCTTTTCCCCCTTTGGTATATATTTAGTGGGTTATACTCTTATCAAATAGTGTTTATATTATACATGCACATTCAGAAGAACTAAAGAAGTTCTTTTTAAAGATTGATAATTTGCACCTAGAGATATGCTTTGTTCCCCAAGTTAACTTAAAAAAATGCAAACATAGTTTTCTCATTCCTCCTTCTCCTGTTTACATTACATGGTGTAGTTACAAGTAACAACTTAACAAACACTCCATTACAGCATTGTTTTTTTCTAAGGGTGTAATTTGGTTCATCAAATTTCCCTCCAAGGCTGAAATGTAACTTATTATACAAGCTGTTAAGTCCAGGAGTAATTTTTTGGACAAAAATTAGTTTGGCCATCTTTTTTAAAGCTCCAAGAGGGATAAATAAATATGGAGGATTTTTTTTTATTGCTGTTCTTTTGCAACTTTAAAAAATGGCTTTGTTATATTGTATGATTTATACATCCATGTAGAGAACAAAAGCAATAAGTTCTTTCTAACAAACAACTTTGTCTTTTCTGAAATAAAATTCTATGTGAGAAATATATCCATAGTTGGTAGCTAAAATCTTTCATTTGGATGCAGGTAGAGAGGACTGATTTTATAATAAGATTAAACAATTAGAGCAAGTCACAGAGGGTTCAAGGGGTAACTAATAATTATTTATAACCTGCTATGGATTACCATGTTAAACATTGACAGGAAGACCTTTGATATCTAGGACAGTTAATATCCCAATGAAATTTTGTTAATGTTAACCTACTAACCTGTTTTTATAACTGTTATCTTCTTGCTGAAACTTATCATATGAAATGGACTCCAGGCAATGCTCCATTCTTTTCTCAAGTCAGGCATAATGATCAATTAGGGGCTACCTTACTGTCATCTCTTAATACCTTAAAACCTAACGGTTTCATTTAATTCTGTCCATCAAATACTACCCTTAAGTAGAATTAATAAAAAAATTCTTTAATGAATATAACTCAAAAGAATAAAGATCTAAGTTACGGATATTTTCTTTTTTAGCTTGATCAATTCTATAAAGCAGTAGCATCTAAACTCAGGGTTGTTTCAGCCTAAAGACGGTAAGTTTTCCTTCTCATTTATCCCATTCGTGCAAAGAAATATTATTTAAGAAACAAAGTAAGAAAGACCAATGTCTGTTCCAATCTAAATGCCCTAAATCCAAGACTTGCAATTCATTTTTCATTTATTATAATGTATAATCTTGACTTAATTGTCAGAGACCGTAGAAAAACAAAGTGACGCCATCTGAGAGAAGATGGGCTTTTTGGGGGCCAGGATCACATCTTTGCTTCTGGTGAGAAGCTGCCGTTAAAAGCCAATTGTGTGATTCTCCGCTCTGTATAATCAAAAGCTCTCAGAGGACTGAGGTGAAAGAGTGACAAGCGATAAAGGAGAAGGGATATGAGATAAATATGGGCTGTGCAGAGCAGGTTTTTTTCCTGATAAACTGTCAGTATATTGAGGGATTTAGTTTCCTATATACATTTATATGCATATGACTAACAAAAATCTGCAAAACTGTCTGAATGGCGCTAGGAAGATACCTAAGTGTTTTTCCAGAGAACAGCCCAACTCTTTGAAATTCTACCCTTAGAAATGGTGTGGTGTAATAGTCCAGATTTCCTTTTTAAAACAAGTAGGTAAGGAAGAATAAGGCCCAATCCAGGGATACCAATGTCTGGAATGTTCTTCGCCAGCCTTATTGCAAGCGTGGCTCTTTTCTAGCATTCAGGTCTTAATGCAGCCATTCCTGACCACCCTAATGAGGCTTTCACTTTATGGTCTGGTTCATTTATTTTCTTCCTAGCACTTGTAGTTTGTAGTTACCCTTTTATTTATTAGTTTGCATGTTTGTTTATTTCTCTGTCACTGGAATGTGAGAAAATGAGGGCAGGGCTCTTGACAGCCTTGTGAATGAATCTGTCCCCAGGAGAGCAACTGGCACAAAATAGCATGCAATCAATATTGGCTGTGTGAATAAGTCAAAGAATCAATGACTGAATGAAAAGAAGATTGACTCAGATTTATATTCCCAGGCATTGGTGAGCAACTGCAGGCCGAAGCAGATAAGCAATTGCTGGGTAAGCAATTAGGTAAAGCAGTGAAGTCTCTTCCTATGCCCAATCCTTTCAAAACACGCCCACCGTTTTTCACATCTCTGCTATGCCGTTCCAAAGTGCCTCTCATGACATAGGTGCCAAAAGTTGTAGCTACTTTTAAGTCATGAAGTCAGATTCCCTGGGAATGAAAATCCAATATAGTCACAGTTCTTGGTTAAACGCCCTTCTTAGGACATAATAAAATTTATTTCTCACTTTTAGATTCTATAAGAGCATGATTTTTTATAATATAATTTTAATATACATGGAAAGAACAGCTTCTTGCTAAACCTTGCTCAAACATTTTAAGTAAATTTTTCACAGAGAATGTAGATTTCATATAATTCAAGTGATTGAGTACTAAATGCCTACAACATGCTGAGTCCTGTGTGGGAAATTTAAAGAAAGAACTTATTGCCATTTCTCATTGAAATAAATTAGACAATTACAATATTATTTAGGAGAATCTAGAATTAAATGTCAAAATGAGTGTATACATATTGTGCAGATTAAGAAGTCAGAGGAGCAAAGAATCAATGTAGATTAGATTGGTTACAGTAGGATTTGTTTAAAGAGTAAAGCTTCATCTACTTTTCAAATGGAAAAACACAATGAAGCTAGGTGCAGTAATCCTCTTGAGGACCATAATGTTGAAGTCAGCATCTCTGTGAAGATGTAAAGATATTCTTGACAGCAGCCACCTATTATTAGAAAGGCCTAAGGGACTCTGTCTTGGTTTACCTGGTAACTTAGATTACCTAAATTTATGGCAATTTATTAACTCTATGTTACTTTCCATTTTTCCCTTCCTTAGACCTTACAAATTCTTTGACACTCCATCCTTGTGTCAGCTAGAAGCAAGGAAAAGGTGGCGTTATCTCTACTTAGGCCATAATGTAAAATAGGGAGAACCTACATGTATTAGGGTTCTCCAGAGGGACAGAACAAATAGGATGTATGTATTTATAAAAAGGAGTTTATTAGGGAGAACTGACTCACATGATCACAAGGCACAGGACCACGATAGGCCTTCTGCAAGCTGGGGAAGAGAGAAGCCAGTCGCAGCTCAGTCCAAGTCTGAAAGCTTCACAACTGGGGAAGCTGCCAGTGCAGCCTTCAGTCTGTGGCCCAAGGCCCGGGAGCCCCTGAAAAGCCACTGGTGCAAGTCCAAGAGTCCAAAGGCCAAAGAACCTGGAGTCTGATATCCAATGGCAGGACGAGCTTGGAGGAAGCTTCCAGCCCGGGAGAAAGAAGGAAGCCACAAGACCCAGCATCAAGGTTATCCCACCTTATTTTGCCTGTTTTGTTCTAGCCGTGCTGGCAGCAACTGCATGGTGCCCAGGCACATTGAGGGTGGGTCTTCCTCTCCCAGTCCAGGGACCAGCCATCTAGGCATCCTTCAAACCAATCGAGTTGACACCTCATATTAACTATCACACCTCACCTCTGTTTTTTGCATAAAGACATGACTATGATGGGAGTGTGATTCCTAAGGGTAACATGATTCTCAGCTTTTATTCAGGGACTGGGAGTCTGCCTGTTCTTCCCTACCTGGGATTGTTTTTTTTTTTTTTTTTTTATTAGGGAAGTCAGAAATGCCTTGTAGACCTCTCCTATCGTGTCCAGCATTGGTGGGTTCTTGGTGTCACTGACTTCAAGAATGAATCCGCAGACCTTCGCGGTGAGTGTTACAGTTCTTAAAGGCAGTGTGGACCCAAAAAGTGCGCAGCAGCAAGATTTATTGCAAAGAGTGAAGGAACAAAGTTTCCACAGTGCGGAAGGGGACCCGAGCAGGGTTGCCACTGCTGGCTCGGGCTGCCAGCTTTTATTCTCTTATCTGGCCCCACCCACATCCTGCTGATTGGTCCATTTTACAGAGAGCTGAGTGGTCTGTTTTGACAGGGTGCTGATTGGTGCCTTTACAATCCCTGAGCTAGACACAAAGGTTCTCCACGTCCCCACTAGATTAGCTAGATACAGTGTCCACACAAAGGTTCTCCAAGTCCCCACCAGAGAAGCTAGATACAGTGTTGATTGGTGCAGTCACAAACCCTGAGCTAGACACAGGGTGCTGATTGGTGTGTTTACAAACCTTGAGCTAGATACAGAGTGCCGATTGGTGTATTTACAATCCCTTAGCTAGACATAAAAGTTCTCCAAGTCCCCACCAGTCAGGAGCCCAGCTGGCTTCACCCAGTGGATCCGGCACCGGGCTGCAGGTGGAGCTGACTGCCAGGCCCTGCTGTGCGCTCGCACTCCTCAGCCCTTGGGTGGTCGATGGGACTGGGCGCGGTGGAGCAGGGGGCGGCGCTCGTCCGGGAGGCTCGGGCCGCACAGGAGTCCACGGAGGCGGAGCAGGGGTAGGCTCAGGCATGGCGGGCTGCAGGTCCTGAGCCCTGCCCCGCGGGAAGGCAGCTAAGGCCCGGCGAGAAATTCAGCACAGCAGCTGCTGGCCCAGGTGCTAAGCCCCTCACTGCCCGGGCCGGCGGGGCGGCCAGCCGCTCCGAGGGCGGGGCCCGCCGAGGCCACGCCCACCCGGAACTCGCGCTGGCCCGCAAGCACCGCGCTCAGCGGCGGTTCCCACCCACGCCTCTCCCTTCACACTTCCCCACAAGCTGAGGGAGCCGGCTCCGGCCCTGGCCAGCCCACAAAGGGCTGAAGGGCTCCTCAAGTGCCGCCAAAGTGGGAGCCCAGGCAGAGGAGGCGTCGAGAGCGAGTGAGGGCTGTGAGGACCGCCAGCACTCTGTCACCTCTCACTATTACCAGTTCTGTTCCTTTGCTGCTTCTTCTGGTTGTCCAATTCAACCAGCATTGTTTTATCTTTCTTTCTTGTCACATATAATATTTCATATCCTGTTTCTAATCTGGATTCGTCTTTCTCTCTACTTGGCCCTTGGGTTGCAGCCCCATGTCTCTCCTGGCCGGAGGCACCAAGACCTGGTGTCTGTCCCAGGAAAGTTAACAAGCTGGTCCACTTGCCTATTTACCACCTTGGATTTTGAGGCCAGGTGACTGGTGAGGGAGCCAGGATTGATTTAAAGCATAAGCTGAGTGATATCACTGCAACAAATAGTTACTAAGTGACCCATTTACATGGTGGAGAATGTTGATTCTGTGAGAAGGTCAAATCTATCAGGTACCTCATTATGTAAGTTGATAGTTAATTATATTTTAATAATATTATTTTATCATGTTTAATTATAATTTCCTGATATGCTAAAACACATCTGCTGCATTAATTTCACTTTGCTTAAGAGTCTTGTGGCATGTTGAGGAATGTGTACATACGTGTGTGTGCCTGTACACACAGCATGTATGCAGAAATATAGTTCTTCCCATACAAGTAATTTGACACTGTGATAATTAGAAAAAAAAAACCTGTATGATTTTAAAATAATTTAATGTTCTTGAATTCCTTAAACATGAAATATTTTCTGATGTTTTTATTTATAGGCTCTTTGAAAACTATGTCTTTCCCTTGGTAATTCCCTGACCTATTTGTTTATCAGTCTGACATGAAGTGGATAGATTTCTTTATAATCATAAACAAATCTGAAACTCTGTATGAAAAATGATAAGTCATAAGAAAGCACCACTGCTCATTTTCCCTTCTCGAGATAGAATTAGGTCAATACATTTTACACTGTTGATTTAAGTGGGATAGTATTCTAAAGCCGCATGTGTATGTGATGTATATGACCATGCGCATATATTTGCCGTCAGATTTCCAACAACCAAAGTTGACGGTTTAATATTTCAGCTTAAAAGTCAGGGGTATAAAATATTATACTAATTCATAAAAAGTAAAAGAACTCTTTTTTGCAAAAACATGCAAAAACTACAAGAAAGAAAATCTTTAAATGATTTTAAACATTTAGTTGACTAGGTAAGTTAAATCAAACTATTTTTTACGCAGATCTAGTGTGTCTATTTGTAATAATACTCATACCAAATACTCGATCGTTTGCAAATTGATCACTGTTTTAACTAACTGAAAGCAGCTTCTGACATTTCCTTCACGGGTCAATTTGAGTCAATCATTTGGTGGTAATTTGGTAATGGCCAAAATATATGACCAAAAAATATTTGGTCTGTGACTACGAGACTTCATTCCATATGGAATTCCAGTTTCTTATCAGATACCTCTTCTTCATAAATCTCTGGATGCCTTCCTCATTGGTGATCCTCCTTTTGTAAATCATCTGAATGTTGGTTAGTAAAGCTGGATGTGGTTCTATCTATAACATAACAGATCAAATCTGTAAAGAAAACACATCTGTCAGATTGCTGGTTTAATATTTTAAAGACAAATGTGGGTGTTTTGATGAATTATAATTTTAAATTTAACAAAACCAATTTGTATCTGGGCAAAGTTTAAATCTAAATTTACTTTTTTATTTCTTATTTTCTTTTTTTGGCATGTTGAAGCTCATTGGCTACAACAACATTGATGCATTTTTTGCGCGAAGATGGAGGCCTCCCTTTGTCTTCGCCAAAGCCAGTAGGTAAAGACATTCTAATTTTTATTTTTACATGTTGCTGTTTGCTGTATTTCAAAAGGCAATCAGAAATGTTTCTGAATGTATGTTTTATGAAATATATGGAAACAAACAAAAAAATTTATGAACTGATTTTCATTAAGTGGTACTGCTGTATTAATACCCTCAAATGATATAGTCTATTATCAATACCGAAGACATTAAATTTCTATGAAAAATTTTTGGACAGAAGGCTAAGAGAGTTATTCGATGCTGATAGGCAGATGAGGTAGGCTTAGCATGAATCTGGCCTGGAACCAACTCCTGCTACCTGAAGCTCTTTTCCACTGAGGCCACCGTGATCTGAGAATCAACTCAGCCTGAGAGGAGCGACTCACTAGTAGTTTACTTAATAATTTTAACAATAAACCGGGAATTGGTCATTGTATGAATCTTGTTCAAACTTTTCAATTTAAAATTTAAAATTAATTATGCTAGCCAGCTTGGCTCTCTGTCTCAGCAAAAAATCCCTTTTGTTGAAAGATGGGATTTTAAGACCTCTACTGGTACTTTTACATTACACCCTTCTCCCCAGGTGCCCCCGCCTTGGCAAAATTCTTATTCTTAATCATAGGGAATTTCTTGTTTTGGTAACTGAGACTGTTCTGCTCTTACATTGTTTGCCTGAGGGTCACTAGTTATTCTTAGTATTCTCTGCCAAGGTAAGGTTAGGCAATACAGCAGCAGCAAATTCATTTCAGTAATTCAGTGGCCATACATGCAAACTTTTTCTTCCCTATGCTACATTCAGTGAGGGTTGTTGGTGGTGGTTAGAGACCCAGGCCTACAGAGACACGACCATTTTGTGACATTGGCATCTCAAAAAATGGATCACTGTAGCAGAGGAAGAGAACATGGACAACCCACACCCACTCCAGAAGTGGCACACTTCATTCCCGCACAGGACTCATTGTCCAGAATAGGCACCTACCTCCTGCTAACCGCAAGGGGACTGGGACATGTTGAGAAACACACGCATATTGGTAACCAGTGTGTTTCTCTCCATGTACCCTAGAGACCAGGCCTCGCATGGGTGGGTGACCTTCTTTCATCATAAGGCCATTCACAATTGTCGGTCCTGAGATAAAGAGTCGATTTTGTTTTAGGCTCCAGACCATCCTGGGTAGGCCTGTGCTGTTTGGCTATACTTGCATTCATTTCTATAAATAATGATTGTTCACACAAATAACTTGCATTTATAGATTTAAATGTTTTCTTTCTTCTTTTTTTGAGATGGAGTTTCGCTCTGTCACCCAGGCTGGGGTACAGAGGTGGGATCTCGGCTCACTGCAGCCTCTGCCCTCTGGGTTCAAGCAATTATCCTGCCTCAGCCTCCCAAGTAGCTAGGACAACAGGCATGTTCCACCATGCCTGGCTAATTTTTGTGTTTTTAGTAGAGACAGGGTTTCACCATGTTGGCCAGGCTTGTCTTGAACGCCTGACCTCAAGTGACCCACCTGCCTCGGCCTCAAGTGCTGGGATTACAGGCTTGAGCCACTGTGCCTGGCTTAAATGCTTTGTTTCTGTACCCAGTATTTGGACCCTGGGAATTCAAAAGAACATTTTAAATATTTACTTACAGTTGCTAAAAGTACGGAAAAGCCTGTGTTTAGTGCTTCAATCCTCAGGGCTCTTATTGGTGAGGCAGATGTATCGCTTGGTCATGTGGCTTAGTTAAGCAAGTTTTTATTATTACAAACTTCAAGGCTGGCAGCTCTTCAACCCTTACACTGTGCAGACTTCTAGGTTAAATAATTTCTAATGGTGGGTGCCAAGTTTTGATACTTGTTAGTCTGGCAGTGATGGATTCGACACCAGGGAGACTCATTAAAATGGAGCCTTGGTCCTCAATCAGCTGTCAGTTTTCTAGCATGCGTGGCAAAACCCAAAATGTCTTCTGGGCTTGGCTGGATTTCTGATGGATTGGGTTACCCCAAAGAGGAGCCAAGGTACACGGTTTTCACATGGCACTGGAAATCATTTATCATTCCAAATGAATGCTGTATATAGTAATCAACATTTGGGGATAGAATTATTTTGGGAAAGCTATGGCCATTTGTGATCAATTAGGGACATAATCTGATAATGACAGCAGTGACCATGAGGTTGAATGTGTTTGCCATTATAAGCTGCAAACATTTAAAAATGAATGCTCAGTTTATTATACTTCAGATTGGCTAATAGGCACATGTAGGAATGCAGTGGCAATATTTATTAGATCTAAATCTTAAATACAGTTCATTGAAGAAACGAAAAGTAATCTCCTAAATTTTCCCAAAGACTGTTCAAGTATTATTGTTGTAGCAGCTGTTCTAGGAACATCTGTGTGTCATCCATCTGTTTAGTATCTACATCTAATTTATCTTTGTGTTGTATTATTTTATTGTTGCTTTACTGTCTGAAGTTACAACTATAATATTTGGTTTAAAGAACTCTGCCTTACTCTAGAATTGTTCATAAAAGAAAGGTGATATTTTCACACCTTTTGAGATACAATTTTATTTTCCTCTATTTCTGTTTATTTCACATTGTTCATATTCCTGTTACGGATGCCAATAGGAGAGATGACTAGAAAGTATATATGACTTTATTCCACAGATTTCAAAGTCAGTGGTTTACAGAAAACATAAAGCATAATGCTTTCAATGTTTATTGGAAATATTATTTCTAAATGGCAAGAGAAAGACATCACATAGAAAGCAGTGAGAAGATCAAATGACAGGATTGATATCGATATCTAGCTGTAGAAAGACTCTAGATTTTAAGAAATCTCAGTGTTAGTGCTAAATTTATCTCTTTATTGTAGGCTCTTAGAGTAGGACACATTCAATTAACTAAAACTAAATTCTAGCCTTTGCCCTGGCTCCCTTGTTTTAATAATAATACATGTTTAAATGAAAATTTATAAATTCACTTTTACCTTTCACACTACAGTGATTCAACATGACTAAAGAGAAAAAAATGGTTTAATAAGCTCAATTAAGTAAGTATTTGCTCAAAATTTTGTTATAACTGAAACAGCAGCAAAACAAATTAATGGCAAAGGAATTAATTCATAGGTATTCACTGGTATATGATGAATATAATTTTTTGTGATCCAAGATTTCTTGTAGCTACCTGAAGTTTAGAGCTTAAATAGAATTTAATATAATTTTAGTACCTAAATATAATTCTGTTTAGGTGCTTCCCTTATACATGAGGTAGAAATTATTATTATAATAGAACCTCATAAAAAATACCACTTAAGTTATAGTATGCCTTATAATCATCTACCTTCACTCTCATTTACTTAGGGGGTTCTTGATGAGTCTTTTCAGTGCATTCTTCAAAGATCTTCTATCATATGCCTTTCAGTGAGAAGGCACAAGGATGGGGAAGAGGATATTTTTCAAAGAAGCATGTGAGCTTTGTAATACCATTTGTGAGAAAAAAACCTTTTAATGAAATGGCCATGATCTGTTGTTATTTAGTTTAATTTTTACCTTTTCAGTGCAAAATTGGTGCACATTTTCCCCCTTTAGGAGTGCATTAGTTACTATGGAGACAATTTCATTGGCAAAAACAGAATTTTCAAACACTACACGTATAATGTAAACTTAATGTAAGCATGGGATTGGAAATTATGCCTTTGTAGTTAGACAATCTTAAAGTTGTTCCCTTATATGGAGCTGGGGCAATGGCCACTGCAATGATTGCATATTTACCCACCTGTGCAACCAAAGCAAGGGCCTAATTGGGACTTAACCAGAGAACTTGGTTTTAAGTTGTGAGAATTTCTTTTTTATCTACTACACCAAATTTAAATTTCTTGAGTCTACTCTTTGTTATCCTGCCAGACCTTAATATTTTCTTCTGACAAAAATATGACCAATTTTATCCTTCTTTACACATTTTTAAAACCAAGAATGATAATTTTCTGTCACTGGCAAACTTTTCTTAGCAAGTAGAATTAGATCCAGCTGACTCTTCGTGGCTGGCTTTGATATCCTGCATTGCCCATGGCTGGCTGTTCATCAGATAACCAGTCTTGACCCTCAGATTAAGCACATGGCGTATATGAAGTGGGGCTGGAAAGGAACAGGAGAGTGTTTAAGTGGGGTTCTCTTTTAGATTCAGCTTCTAACTGAAATAAACCAGAAGAATTCCAGATGTCAGGAGGTCTCAATTGGCTGTTAACAGTCCCCCAGATGCATCCATAAAAAAATTCACTTCTTTCTCCTGCCTCTCAAGTGACCCACGGAAAATAAAATAATTGATAACTGCCAAGTTGGAACATGTAGCTTGGTGTGAGGGTCAAATAGACCAGAACCACAGAACCGGTTGCAATTAACTGGCCAGTTGCAGAAAATGTTTGATTCCAGCTGTACCTCAACTGTGGAAGAGTGGCAGAGATGACACATTTCCTCAGGGGAGCTAGTGCCCCAGAGGGTAAGGGTAGAAGCTGACCTAAGCACTCGACTTTTTTCTTCCCAAGTGAGCAATCAGGAAAGTCACAGCACCACCCGTGGGGCAGAGTAATGGGACGACCACCTGTGGGGGCATGGAATATGAGGAGTTATGCTCCCCTTCCCAGCAGCCACACACACAATAAACAACCTAGGCCTTCTCTGGTCTCCTAATTATTTGATAATTCTCAGTTTGTTTCTCAGCTCTCGATTCCACCAACATTGAAAGACTTTGACCCCTTCTTTCGGGACTCTACTTTCTGGTTCTTACCTGTCGTCCTTCCACCTCCACCTGACATCCCTGTGGGCTGAACTTCACCTTACCTCATCCTCCTTGTCTGCTTTCAGGACCAATGGTTGGATAGCCACTTAGAGGTCACTGTCTCCCCACCCTGACCTACATCCACAACTACTTTGCCAAATGCCTGCCCAGGGTAATTCTTTATCTACTTTCTCCACTCTTCTACTTGAATTGACAAGCACTTTCAGAGAAAGTCACAGCCTAATATCCATTAGTTAACCTTGAAAAAAGAAATTGATATTAATATGGAGTTAGTGTGGAGGAAGAAGAGGTTGGTTTCCATTGAACCCTCAGTATTTATGAAATATCCTTTACTGGTATCTGATTAATTTTGTGTTTAAAAAATTCCATCCCACACAGTGAAGGCTCTGAAATTTTTTACTCATTGCAAGAAAACAACCCCTAATCTCCTCACTCTCCCAGATGACCACACCTGCTACTTTATTGAAAGTTAAAAAAGAAACCCTTTAATTTGGACTTTCTCAAATTTCTTCTTTTGTGTCTTGAGCTTTCTCCCCACATTTTTTTTCCTTTTAGTTTAGGAGATGCACTTGTCTGTAATTGTAAGGCCAGCCCATTTCCCTGTGCCTGTCCTTCTGTCCTGCTGCACAGCTTTGGGGATCCTGATTCCCTGGTAGCGCCCTTCTCTTTTGCTTCAGTGAATAACTTTCTGTTCACTGGCTCTTCCCCTTCTACCTACAAATGTGTTCAAATATCCCTATTTAAAAATGTCCCTTAGACCCTTTCATCTTCTCTAGAGATCTCTTCTTGTTCACGAACAAATTCCCCAATATAAATCTATGTTTGTTGCCTCCACCTCTTAAGGATTCATTCAATCTCTGACCCTTGGAATTTGGAATTGGCTTTCAATAACTCCACCGAAACATTTCTGATGATGGACGTCTTCCTGAGGGCTATATTCAGGAGGTTTTTTGCCTTAACCTGTCTTTAGCTTTTGACTCTAATGACTACCTCTCATTAAAGCCCTGCTTTCTTCCTGGGTTTTCACTTTTCTGAGAATTCTTGTTATCTCAAAGAGAAAGAACATTTTCCCCCTTTCTTAGTCATTTTCTACTGTTACCTACTTTGTAACATTAATCTTGTGACTGCTAGGGGTTCAATAATTACCTCCATGCAGATGATTTTGCTATTTTAATGAATTCTAAGGCCCATTTTCTAATTCACTGATGTTTATCTTCACCTCATATTGGCAAGAGTGCCTAAAGATCGACATGATTGATCAGCCTATTTATCCCTTCAAATACACTCCTTCTGAATTCTGGTTTCTATTATTGACCAAACTTTCCTTCCAGCTCTCAAGCCCCTCTTTCTATTCACATTAATTCAGTTCCTACTGATCTACCTCATCCATGACTCTTGAAACAAGCTTTCTATACTCATTCCCACTACAACTGCCCTAGTTCAGCCCTGAGTTGTCTGTAGCTTAGATTTTTCAATAGCTGCTTATTTTGTCTCCCTCCCTCAGTGCCTTCCAACTTCAATTTCACCCACATACACGAGATGAATCCCCCTAAAGCAAAACTCTGCTTGTGCTATAACTCGATGTTAAAGTTGAAATTTCAGCAATATACTAGACTAGAAACAGATTTTCAAAGGAGATATCTGAGAGTCAGCTTCATAAATCTGAAATTCCCCACCCATAAGGAATGTTTTGGTGAGTTGGGAGATTGAAGTTGGGAGATGATTTTGAGGATATTATTGGAAAGAGCTGTGCTGTGAGCCCTACCCACTGGCAATCAGCGGAGATGGGTGGATCTTCAAGACTAAACAGGGGTGCTTCAATGGGGGGAACTACATGTTCCCTGAAGTTGAAGGATACTTCAGGATGATCCCTAGCTCCTGCAAGAGGAAGCTGAGACAGTGTATTGCAACCTAGTAAAGGGCTACACCAAGGATGCCAATGCACAGCCCCTTCAGCAGGAACATGAGTCTGGGATGATTTGAAAGGGGATTCCGCTCCAGAGAGCAGATGTTGGAGTGGAGGGACCCAAGTAAAGTTGTGTGAAGAACAGTGCTAGGGATAGAAGCTGACTGGGGATGGGGAGAGGCTGGTTAAAGGCAAGATCCAGGTTCTGTCAAGGTTGTTGCAGGCAGTCGGGAGTGGGTGGGGGCACAGGAGACTCTGAAGAAAGTATGTGAGAAGTCAACTTCAAGTAGTTTCTAGGTCCAGAAATTACGAAACCTTCTCACAACAGTATTAGACAGGATGAGTTTTTCCAACCACCATGTTCTTCCTTCCCACTGCTACCCGCTTCAATCCTGGTGGACAAGAAATACCAGCTGGCAAGTGAGACAGCTGTTCATCATGAGGTAGCAATAAAAGGTCAGCTGCATGCTGCCTGCAGGCACCCAGTAGCCCATCTGCTGCTGAAAGAAGGGCAAAGCATTACATCTGAATGAGGGTTGAAGGATTGACCAGTGTATTAAATCTGATAAACTTAATCACTGAATTAAGATTATATCTGGGACAAAGTAACCATTTCTATCAATTAAGATTGACCAAAAATGAGACTCAGCATTTTTTTTCCAGAGAAGGAGGATAGTCTTACTGAGCAGGTTTAAAGAGATAGTGAGAGACTCCTTAAAAAAATTGATTTCATGATGACATGCTATATAGGTCTTGCTTGTATGGTGAACTGGACAAAATCACTGATGTTTTTTCAGGGTCTCCTGAAATAGAGCAGACTTTGCATGGTGACTTTTAGGGCAATCTCTTTCTCTAGCCTCATTTTTTCACTTATTTCATGCCTATCCTGGTGTGTGGTGACTGAAAGAGCAAAGATTTGAATAGCATGTTTGCTACTCACTAACCAGGCATTTTTGGACAGACTCTATAGTCTCCAGAGCCTTTATTTCCTTATCAGAGGTCCCAGTTCATCTCGTGTTGCTAAAACAAAATATCTCAGGCTGGGTAGTTTATAAAAAACAGAGGCTTATTTGCTTATAATTCTGTTGGCTGCAAAGTCCAAGATTGGGCAGCTGCATCTGGTGAGGGCCTCATGCTGTTTCAACTCATGGCAGAATGTGAAAGGGGAGCAGGCATGTGCACAGAGATCACATGGAGAGAGAGGAAGCAGCAGAGAGAAACCAAGGAATCCAGACTCTTTGTAACACCTTGCTCTCATAGGAACTAATCCAGTCCTGTAAGAGTAAGAACTCTCCCATAAGAAGGATTTATGAAGGATCCATCCATTCCGTGACCCAAACACCTTCCACTGGGTCCTACCTCCCAACACTGCCATACAGGTGATCGAATTTCAACATGAGTTTTGGCAGGGATAAACCACATCCAAACCATAGCATCAGTAGAATTGACTAATTGTTTATTAGTTTATTATAAACTAATAGTTTATTGTGAGGATTTAATGGGAAAATGTATCTAAAATACTTAACATCATGTATTAGTTATCTATTGCTGTGTAGCAAATTACCTCAAAATTAATCAGCTTAAAACAACACCCATTTATTACCTCAGAGTTTCTTTGAGTCAGAAACCCAGAGCAGGACAGCTGGGTGTTTCTAGCTCAGAGTCTCTCACAGGGTTGCAATCCAGGTATCTGCTGGAGCTTCTATCATCTTGAGGTTGGACTCATAAAGGCTCCATTTCCAAGCTCCCTTCTGTGACTGCTGCAAGGCCTCAGGTCCTGGCTGGAGATTGGCTGACAATGGAGACATCAGTTCCTTTACATAAGGCCCTTCCATTAGACAGCCCACAATGTGCCACCTGGTTTCTCTCAGAGTGATTGAGGGAGAGAGTGATCAAAGCAGAAGTCATAGTATCTTTTTAATCTAATCTTGGAAGAGATCTTTCACCACATCTATGTTATTCATTCTGAGTAAGTAATTATGTCATTATATTCGGCCAAAAAGCACGAGAGGATTGCACAGGGCGTGAATATCCAGAGGCAAGGATCATTGTAGGCCATGCTGGAGGCTGCCTGCTATATACAGGGTCTACAATAGATGCTATTTCCCGCTTTACATATCCTCACTCAGACTTCTGTATACCTTTCTCTCATTTCTCCAGTTGAAGGTGTTCTCTAATTCTTCTGAGTTCATGGAACATGTTGTTTATTTTTCTTATCACTTTCTTCCTTATATTTATTTGTTCATTAAATAATGACACTCTACTATGATGAGGATACAGAGATGAGATATTTTTCCTGTCCCCAAGAAGGGCCACCAAGTTGCTCAACTCCAAGGGAACTGGCCATATTGTATACAATATGCCTTTAATTGGGTCAAAGAGGTGCTTTTTTTCCCAAGGAGCCCATTGTTTAGCAAGAATAGCAGATTTGAAAATTAGTAGTCATAATAGTACAGTGAAAATCCAGAAAACTATCTGGTGAATCTGAGAATAACTTCATGGAAGAAAAGAATATGTGAGCTAGCATGGAAAAATGAAAAGGAGTTTTCCAGGCAGAGAAAGAAACAAAGTACATTGTAGACTTCAAAGAGTAAACAGTTTCTGCCATCCCAATTCTCTGTCCCATTCTCCCTGTTCCATGAGGGCAACTGGCAAACTAGAGCTCACAGGCCAAATCAGGCCTGATGTAAATACAGTTTTATTGCAATACAGCCACATCCATTGTTTTACATATTTTCTCTAGCTGCTTTTATGATGCAACAGAGTTGAGCAATTGTGACAGATTTTTTTTTATGGCCCGCAAAGCCTGAAATATTTTCTGTCTGTCCCTTTAGCAAAGACCGTTGCTGACCTCTGCTCTCTGATATAGTGAGAGCACGTGGTACAGAAGTAGGTGCTCAGGTATTTGCTAAACTAAAGAGCTGAATAATCACCAGTTGGCTGTGATTCCTTTGCAGCTGAGTAACAAATGAATCAGCATTTAGTCAACAGCTTAGATGATTTCTTACCAGTGATTCTCAACAAGTGTTCTAACTGACACATGGCTGTCCATAGTAATGAGAGTCTTTTAAAGCAAGAAATAAACAGCAATTGTGCTAGTCTCTAGATCTGAGAGAAAATGATGTAGTTTTTCTAGCTTAGGATATGTCATTTAGATGCATTTTTAATGAATATTTTTTCTTCCAAAAAATCAGCCATGCAAGTCAAGGAAAGATATGACAGATATAACAACAGAACTTGTGTAAAGAAAGGATGTTATAAGCCTAATAATAGCATAAAATAGGAGAATTTTTCAGAATTTCCTCTCCACTGAGCTTGAGGAATATCTTTCATGTCATTGATTGTTATAAGAAAATCCAATGTCATCAACCACAAACTCAGCATCAAGTGGCTTACACAATTTTTGCAGTTGGGCATGTTCATATTGTTCATAAACATAAAGTGGTACCACAGGCACATTGACTTAACTTTAATGAACTACAAGAAATTTCAGATATTAAAATGAGGTAAGTAATAGAAATTTGTTGAAACATTTCTTTTAAAAAACTTAGATACCCACTGAATAAACCATAGTGTCATAAATATTTGTATCAAAATAGAGTGGTGATTAAAATTTCAGCTTTTTTGTCTAGTCCCTTAAAATGGAACACAAGAATTATTAGAATGATAAATGAACTGAAATGTTTCAGAAAAACCAAATTTCTTTATTCCTTTTTTTTTTTTTTTTTTTTGAGATGGATTCTTGCTCTGTCATCCAGGCTGGAGTGCAGTGGCATGATCTTGGCTCACTGCAACCTCTGCCTTCCAGGTTCAAGTGATTCTCCTGCCTCAGTCTCCTGAGTAGCTAGGATTACAAACACATGCCACCATGCCCGGATAATTTTTGTATTATTATTATTTTTTTAGTGGAGATGTGGTTTCACATGTTGGCCATGCTTGTTTGAACTCCTGGCCTCAAGTGACCTGCCCCTCCCAGTCTTCCAAAGTGCTGGGATTACAGGCATGAGCCACCGTGCCTGGCCAAGTTTCTGTATTCTATATTAACTTTTTGTATATTCCATTTTAATTTATAGTTTGATAACTAAAATTTGTTGATTTACTGTTCCTGGTTTAACTAAGAATGCAAGTAGTGCCCTAAGTTTCAACACAAAGGCATATTCACTTCCTTGAGCTCTAGGAAACATCTCTGGAATGGTAGTACCTCAGAAGCCAGTCCTTAGAAATGCACCTTCTCCTCAATCATAGGCACCAAAGACAAAAATAGACCCCATTGTAGAGATGAGTGTTGGGGTTTGATGGTGAATAGTGGGGGTAGATAAAACACCTGAGTTGGAACCAATTGAAAAGAATAGTGTATTAGTCCATTTTCATGCTGCTGATAAAGACATATCTGAGACTGCGCAATTTAAAAAAGAAAGAGGTTTAATTGGACTTATAATTCCATGTGGCTGAGGAAGCCTCACAACCATAGAGGAAGGCAAGGAGGAACGAGTCTTCTCTTACATGGATGGCAGCAGGCAAAGAGAGAGAACTTGTGCAGGGAAACTCCTCTTTTTAAAACCATTAGATCTTATGAGACTTATTCACTATCACCAGAGCAGTGCGGGAAAGACTTGCCACCATGATTCAATTACCTCCCACCAGGTCCCTCCCACAATACGTGGGAATTCAAGATGAGATTTGGGTGGGGACACAGCCAAACTATATCAAATAGCATAAGATGGAGAGTAAAATATATTTTTTATCAATTTTAGTGCTATTTAAAAAAATAAACTTTTAATTTTAGACCAATTTTGGTTTTACATAAAAATTTAAAGGGTTTATAGAGTTCTCATATACCCTACACCCGGTTTCTCTTATTCTTAATATGTTATATTAGTTTGGTAAATTTTTCTTATTAATGAACCAATATTGATATGTTACTACCAATTGAAGTCCTACTTTATTCTGATTTTCTTAATGTTTCCCCTAATATCCATTTTCCATACCAGAATCCCACCCAATATAAGTTACACTTAGTTATCCTGTCTCCTTAAGTTTTTCTTGGCTGAGAAAGTTTCTGAGACTTTACCTGCTCTTGATAACTGTATTAGTCCATCTTCATACTGCTATAAACAACTACCTGGGACTAGGTAACCTATAAAGGAAAGAGGTTTAATTGAGTCACAGCTCAGCAAGGCTGGGGAGGTTTCAGGAAACATGCAATCATGGCAGAAGGCAAAGGGGAAGCAAGGCACCTGCTTCACAAGGCGGCAGGAAGGAGAAGTGCCAAGTGAAGGGGCAAGAGTTGCTTATAAAACCATCACATCTTGTAAGAACACACTCACTCTCAAGAGAACAGCATGGGAAACCACCCCTATGATTCAATTACTTCCACCTTTTCTCTCCCTTGACACATGGAGATTATGGGGATTACAATTCTAGATGAGGTTTGAGTGGGGACACAAAGCCTAACCATAACAATAACTTTGGAAGTTTTGAGTTTGGGCTAGTTATGTTGCAGAATGTTCCACTATTCTACTTATTATAATCTACATTATTAATTGTTGGGATTTGTGTGAAGTTTTTCTCGTAATTCGACTTGGATTGTGTGGTGTTTTTTTGGAGAAGACAATACAGGTAAAGTGCCATTTTTTAGCACATCATACCAACAGTGCATACTCTCAATATCACTTACCACTGTTGATGTTAACTTGGATCATCTAACTAAAGGTAGTGTTTCTGAGGTTTCTCATGGACATTCACTTTATTCTTTGGATTATAAACTAATACAATTTTGTTTTGTTGCTCAAGTTGTTTTAGCTTTGGCCATTTTGTGTATGTGTGTGTATGTATGTGTATATATATATATATATATACACACATATATAGCTTAGCACTTCCCTACTTTCCATCACTATAAGATGATTCAGGCTCATCTTGTATATTTCTATCCTATTAGTTGAATCAGCTATTTTTCCTAAGGATTCCTGGTTCCTTTCATTGGTGAATGGGATTAGAAACCAATATCTGGGCAGTAGGTGTGCTCATTGCTCCTTGAGGTGTCTTGCTTCTAGGCCTTCCTAGCTGAACAGAACAAGGAAATACATGTATACCAGTCCATTTATACACACATCTCTATAAGGACTTCCATGTTTAACAATCTGTACCTTTATTAAGCTAAACATGAGTTTAAGCTCTAATTTATTACCACATAGATCACTGTATCCTCTTCCTCTGGTCTGTCTGTAAGTTCCCACTTCAACAGTGAGAGACCTGGGTCTCACCATCTGCCACCCATGTGCTTAATTTTTCAATTCCAGTAAAAACATATAGCATTATTAGTGTTATGAATCTGTACCCTGCAATTGGAAAAAAGCTTGTCAATTAGAGTGTGGTGTTTACCTGCAGTTTCCTTTGTCTTTAGGTTTTACAGACCTCACTCTTTTCCGATGTTACTTAGGTCAGCACCTTTTGAACTCACCTCAATCAATAAAGTGGTTTTATGTATTTTTGATAGAGTTATTTTGTCACATTCTTCATTCCATCCTGATATACCCCCACTTTCTAAAAGATATTTTTAAAATTTGCATAAACTAAGGTTCACTCTTTGCACTGTTAAAGTCCATGGATTTTGACAAATGTGTAGCGCCATGAATGCATGATTGTAGTATCATAGTAACCCATTTCACCACCCTAAAAAATTTCCCTCTGCTCACCCATTCAGCTCTCCCCTATCCTTCCAAATCTCTGAAAATCCCTACAGTTTTACCTTTTCCAGAATGTCATGTAATTGGAATCACACAGTAGTATGTAGACTTTTTGGACTGACTTATTTCACTTAGCAATATGCATTTAAGATTTATGTGTCATATGAATAATACTCCATTGTACAGATGTATCAGTTTATTTCATTCACCTATTAAAGTACATTTTGTTTGATTCCAGTTTTTGGTGATCATTAATAAAGTTGTTATAAACATTTATGTGCAGGTTTTCGTGTGGACATAAGCTTTTGATTCATTTGGGTAAAAATCTAGGAGTGCGATTACTAGGTCATATGTTAATACCACGTTTAGCTTAGTAAGAAACTGCCAAACTGTCTTCCGAAGTACCATTTTGCATTCCCACAAGAAATGAATAAGAGTTCCTGCTTCCCTATATTCTTGTGAGCAATTGGTGTTGTTATTTTAAAAAAATTAGTGATAATAATAGGTGGTGTTTAGTTAATGGCATCTCATTTTTGCTTTAATTTTTGATTTCCTAATTACAAATGATGTTGAGCATCTCTTTGTATGCTTGTTCACCACCGGTGTATCTTCCTCGGTGAGGTGTCTGTTCAAATATTTTGCCCATTATTTAATTGGGTTGTTGTTTTTCTTATTGTTGAGTTTTGAGAGCTCTTTTTATATTTCGGATAGGTTTGTTACAGATATGTTTTGCAATTTTTGTTTCCCAGTTTATAGCTTGTCTTTCCAGCCTATTAAGAGTGTCTTTTGCAGATTAAAAGTTTTAAATTTTAATAAAATTCAATTTATCAGTTTTTTCTTTCATGAATTATATTTTTGGTTTTGCATTTATAAACTTATCATCAAACTTAGGTCATACAGATTTTTCTTCTGTGTTTTCTTCAAAAAATTTTATAGTTTTACATTTTACATTCAGGTCTTTGGTCCATTTTGGGTTAATTTAAGTAAAAGTCATAGGGTCTTTCTTTTTCTGGGTTCATTATTTGCATAAGGATATCCAGTAGTTCCAATAACATTTGTTGAAAAATATACTTTTTCTTCATTGAATTGCCTTTGTTCATTTGTCCAAGTTTTACTGATTATATTTGTGTGGTTCTTTATTTGGGCTCTTTTTAAAAATTTTTATTTTTAGTCCTGGGGTACATGTGCAGGATGCGGAGGTTTGTTATATAGGTAAAAGTGTGCCATGGTGGTTTGCTGCGCCTAGCAACCCATCACCTATGTATTAAGCCTAGCATGCATTAGCTATTTTTCCTAATCCTCTCCCTCCCCACTCAACCCATCCCCCAACAGGCCCCAGTGTGTGTTGTTCCCCTCCCCGTGTCCACGTGTTCTCATTGTTCAGCTCCCATTTATAAGTGAGAACATGTTGTGTTTGGTTTTCTGTTCCTGCATTAGTTTGCTGAGGATAATGGCTTAAGTCAAGAAACAACAGATACTAGTGAGGTTGCAGAAAAATAGAAATGCTTTTACACTGTTGTTGAGAATGTAAGTTAGTTCAACAATTGTGGAAGATGGTCTGATGATTCCTCAAAGATCTAGAACCAGAAATACCATTTCACCTAGCAATCCCATTACTGGGTATATACCCAAAGGAATATAAATTGTTCTATTGCAAATATACATTCACGCCTATGTTCATTGCAGGGCTCTTTATTTTTAAAATTGATCTATGTGTCTATTCTTTTGCCAATATCACATTGTCTTGATTATTGTAAGTTTATAGTAAGATTTGAAATTGAGTAACGTGAGTACAACTTTTTTCATTTTTAGTATGGTGTTTGGCCATTCTTTTGTTTTCCATATAAGCTTTAAAATCAGTTTGCCAATATCTATAAAACACCTTTCTGGACTCTTGATGGAGGTTATGTTGAATCCATATATCAATTTGGGAATAAATGACATCTTGACAATACTAAGTCTTCCTTTCCATGAACACTGAGTAACTTTACATTTATTTAGATCTTCTTTGATTTCTTTTTTCAAAGTTTTGTAACCTTTTATTAATAGACATAGTATATATTTTGTTAGGTTTCTACCTATGAACTTAATTCTTTTCCTTTTTGGTAATGAGATTGTGTTTTTATTTCCGAATTTCAGTTGATCACTTCTGGCATATAGGAAAGCATTGTATTCTACAACCTTGCTATATTTACTTATTAGTTTCAGGATTATTTTTTGATCTGTTCTTTGAGAGTTTCTACACAAAGAATGATGCCATCTACCAAAAAGGATAGATTTCTTCCCCATCTGTATACTTTTTATTTCTTTTTAAAAATCTTACTACAGTAGTTATGACTTCCAATGTGATGTCAAATAGGAAGGGAGACCATTCCCTTGTTCCCTACTTTAGGAAGAAAGCATCCAGTTTCTCACAGTTAAGTACAATGTTAGCTGTGGGGTTTTTGTAGATGTTCTTTAGCAAGTTGTAGAAGTTTCCCTATATTCCTCATTTGCTGAGAGATTTTAATCATGAATAGGTGTTGAGTTTTGTCGAATGCCTTTTTGGTCTCAATTCCTATAATTATGATGGATTTTATTGTATAGTTTTCAAATGTTCAACCAGCCTTGTATTATATATCCAAAATAAATTCCGCATGGTTGTGATCAAAGTTAAGGTAGAAATAAAAGGCAGCATGTCAAACTACATGCTAACTATTAAATGCAAATCAAATACTCTCACACTTCATTTTTTTCTAACACCAAATGACATTCCAATCAAAACAAACAAATGAACAAACAAACAAGCAAAACCTTTCCTAATTATAATCTTCCATAGTGATAATCATGGGTAAAAATCACAATCTGATGAGTATCTTTTGCAGGTGATTGGGATGGACAGATACTCAATTGTCTTCTCTATAAATGCTAAATGATTTCAGAGTGAGAAAGAAGGCCATATGGTTGGTTAGCAGCCAGTGAACTTAAGAAGACAGATTTATAGGGAGGGTTAGTTTTACCTGAAACTGTGTAGTTCAGTTCTAATTTACTGCGATTTGTATGTGTTATATAATTTATAAAATGATAGCTTTTCAGAAAAATCCTGTTTTTCTCATAAACTGACAATTTATAATTGTATAAATTTATGGAGTATGAAGTGATGTTCCTGTTTTCTATTAATCTATGGAATCAAAGTGTATGACTGAAAGAGATAGCATATATGGGTCAGTACCCTGGTCAATAAAAGTATTATTTTATTGCCCATGAGCTGAAACCAAAGCACTACTACTACTACTATGACTACACACACACACACACACACACACAGAGACACATATCATCAGACAGAAGATATATACTTGGCTACTATGATGAGTGGTGCAAATAAGAACTAGACCAAGACATCTGCTGTTTGCTATGGAAGTAGACATTAGGCAACATAAAAATATAGCTGACAACCATACATAAATGTTCTATGATCACAGTCAGGAACGAAGAATTTCAGGTATTTGCTTGCTGTCGTGATGAGCAATTCTAAGCAGGTTAATTAGAAAAACACATCCACTCACAACAGGACCACTTTCTCTTTTGTGGACTGTGTCACTAGAGAAATCTGACCCGTGATGTTTTCACTGTTACTTACACTAAGTCTTTTAATATAATGAAACATTATTTCCACTGAAATATCATGAGGACCATCTGCACAGTCTTCTTACACATTTTTGCCAGATTTCCTCTTCAACAAACTCCTGGGGATGCAACATCTTTCTTACTGAAAACCATCTACGGACAATTCCTCTGATAGACTGATTTTTCTGTCATTTGACAAGTAGTTCATTAATCTTTAAGTATTCTCCTGTGAATTATGACCATGTTACACCTTATGTGATTGAGATTGCTTCAAAGCTTCCAATGAGAGAGAGGAGATAGGGGTGGTGATTGGGTTTCTTACGTGTCATTTGGCCACAGGCCTCACACAGTTATTCGCATGACAACCATTGCATCTCTAGATCCACGGGTGCTTCAAGAGTTGAGAAGTAACTCTGTTAGATGGCAAAACAGGGCTCTAAGAGGGGATGAAGAAGGAACATTTGAGTCAATGTTGGAGAGTATTGAAGCCAAGGCACACTCCTGTCATACACATATTTATGAGTTGGATTACTGTGTACTTTCTACCATTTCTTTAGTTGTTTTTCCTAGAACTTCTTTCCTAGGAAGCACTTGGAACTAGTGATAACTGTCAGAACAGATGAAAGCAAGAAGTAACTTTAAGCTTTGTTTAAAGATTTAGTGTTTCTGTTTCTTTGTTGACATGAAATATCATATGAAATACTGAAAGTCAGAAATCAAATTTGTGTGTTTGAAATTTAGTAAAAAGTAAAGTGAACTTTGTCCAAATGCCATTCGAATATAAAATAATTTAATTGTAACTCACACTGCCCACATTAAGATTAGCTTGGGACACAGGAATTAGTTAAAAATTATTGATCTTTTAGGTTGATGGTCAGAGGACTGTAGAATTATAATACATGTATTAATTTCCTTGTTTGTGCCAGACACAGAGTTGGGCATTATCACTAGAGTAAAAGACAGTGTGTGTTGAGGGCTTGAGTAGAAGAATGCAGAGTGGTAAGCAAGTAACCAGAGGAAACTCAAAATAGACCTGAGGTCGGAACATATTTGTAGATGCAGGTCATGCTGCAGCTGGTTCTTAAAAGATACATGGGTGTAGTGGAAAGAATAATGATCCCTCAAAAATGATCATGTCCTAATCTCAGGAACCTGTGAATATGTTCCTTTGCAAAATGGACTTTGTAGAAATTATTAAGTTAAGGATATTGAGATGGAGGAAATTATCTTGAATGATCTGGATGGATCCAAGGTAATCACAAGGATCCTCACAAGGAAAAGAGGGTGGCAGGAGAGTCGATGCAGATGCGATGCAGAAAGTCAAATATTGCATATTCTCACTCACATGTGGGAGCTACAAATGTTGATCTCACGGAGACAGAGAGTAGAATGATGGTTACCAGAGGCTGGGAAGGGTAGAGGAGCGGGGCAGGAATAAAGAGCAGTTGGTGAATAGATCCAAAATCCAGTCATACAGATGGAATAAGATCTAGTGCTCAGTGGTACAATAACGTATGATTATGGCTAACAAGAATTTATTGTATATTTCAAAATAACTAGAAGAGTGGAATTGGAATGTTTGTAATACAAAGAAATGATACATGCTTGAGGTAATGGATACCCAATTACCCTAATTTGATCACTGCACATTGTATGCTTGTATCAATATTTCACATGAACCCCATAAATACATAGTATTATGTACCCATAAAAATTACAAATAGAAAAGTAAAAAATAAGCAAGTGTGATGATGGAAGCAGAGGCAGAGTGATGCTATTGCCGACATTGCAGATGAAAGGATGCCGTGAGAAGGCAGACACTCTCTAGAATCTGGAAAAGCAAGGAATAGAGTCTCTCCTAGAGTCTCGAGGAAGAACGAAGCTCTGCTGACACCTTGATTTTAGCTCCATAAGACTCATTTGAAACTTCTGTCATCCAGAATTGTCAGAGGATAAGTTTGTGCTGTTTCAAGCCACTAAGTTTATAGTAATTTATTACAGCAGGAACAGGAAACAAATACAGTGGGAATTAGCTTGTCTCAACTGCTGGTGAGAAATGGTAGAAAGCAGGGAACTAGGAAAGAAAGATATTCTAGGAGAGAAAACAGGCGCTGCTATGGAGAAAGGCATAGGAGACAATGTCCTGTTTGGGGCACTCAAAATCAGCCAATGTACCTGTAACAAAGTGTATGTGAAGCAATCTGATCAAAGTGGTGCTGCAAAACTGGATGAGGACACGCACCCTGAAGGGAAGCACTGAGGCGCTGCACTTGTCTGGAAAGCAATGGGAGCCACTCAGCGGGGAAGTGCAGAATCATACTTACACTTAGATACATCACTCAGGAGGCCCAGTGAATGCTGGGGTTATCCGCCAGCTGCAGGAAGAATCAGTTGTGAAGATCTGTGAAAGCCAGGTGTGAGACAGCCATAGGAATGCAGAAAGGGAATGACTTTATATGATATTGCAGGAGTAGAAATGAAAGAGTTGTTGACCATGTGGCCACAATGGGGAGAAAGACTTAGGCATTTCACATCATGTCAGTTTTTAGAATTGAGCGATCGAGTGCCATTAACTTAAAGAAGGGAGGGAAATGGTATTTGTTCCTGTTCAACATCTGCTTGATTTCCATCTGGGTTTTGTCTCTCCCTCCCCACTTTCAGTCCATGAGAAGGTATCCAAGACCCCTGAGAAGGGTGAGGCCAGGCCTAAGGAGAACAGAGCAGCCCATTGGATTCCTCTGGCCAATGTGATTGGCTCAGTGTTAGACATGGGGCCTAGGCCAGTCCAGTCGAATGCCTCTCAGAGCTGCTGAGGATGCTGGGAAAATCACCTCCATCATAGCAGCACAGCTCTGCCCTAGATTTTCTGCTTGACTAGGACCCCGATGCACGTGGTGGAGAAAGATGGGGGCAGCCATTAGGAACTACAAATGACGATCTGTACAAAGGTAAAACTTAAGAAATAATAAAATAAAATAAAATAAAATGGAACTAGCAGAACTGAGAGGTAGAGCAAGATCAGGCCAACTTAGTAACAGTACTGGAGTTTCTGATCCTATCCTGGATCCACAAGTTTGATTTTTTTTTTCTTATTTGCAACCAAAGTTATCTTAGAAGAGCAGAGAAGAAAGGGCAAGCTTGGATGTTTCTGTTTGAAGACACTTGGGTGGAGCTATGTACTAAGCAAATAGAAAAATGGATGTAATGATTAAAATGTTATGTAAATGAAGATATTTATTTGGGATTTATCAGCTCATTGATCATATTAACCTGAGGGTGTACTACGTGAGACTGCAAGAGGTTTAAAGTCAGAAGCTGAAGACTACCAATGGTCAATAGTCAGACATAGAAAAAACAGCTAGGGATAGTGAGAAACCATTACCAGAGAATGAACCTAAATTGATAAATTTGGAAAAATGAAGAGATTAAAATCAGCAGAAAAAGGCTTTGAGGTGGCCAGGTGGGGTGGCTCACGCCTATAATCCCGGCACTTTGGGAGGCCGAGGCGGGTGGATCACGAGGTCAGGAGATCAAGAACATCCTGGCTAACATGGTGAAACCCTGTCTCTACTAAAAATACAAAAAAATTAGCCGGACGTGGTGGCGCCTGTAGTCCCAGCTACTCGGGAGGCTGAGGCAGGAGAATGGCCTCAACCCAGGAGGCGGAGCTTGCAGTGAGCCGAGATCCCGCCATTGCTCTCCAGCCTGGGTGAGAGAGCAAGACTCCAACTCAAAAAAAAAAGGCTTTGAGGTAATTTATCAAAATATGAATTAGTATTGGCTATTTTGGGATATTGAGGATATAAATGGTTTTCTTTCATATTTTCTTCCACTTGTTTTCTAATATTCTGAGTATTCCTTCTAAAATAAAACATACATTTTATTTAAAGACAAATTAATTTAAAAATACACATCTCATGGATTTTTTTCAAAGGAGAATAAGTGATCAAAACTTTTCAAAGTTACTGGAAGAAGGGGCACAAGTACTAATTGGAAATAAGACACATTCTGAAAAACTTAAACATTAGAGTCTAGAGAAGCAATGAATAAATTTATTTCTAAAACCTTTACATTGCCTGATATTCTATCAACTTTGGTGCTGCATTTTCATTACTTAACAGTAGACTTTTTTTTAAAGAAAAAGCACACACAATAAAATATTATGGTAATAGTAGTATATACATATAGTAGGCTCACTGAGTAGGTTTCTCAGGCAGTTTAGATAGTCATGATTTGGTGGAAGATGCTTTATTCTTTATTCTTTTGGTAATGCCTAAATTCTTTTGTAGAGCAACAGTTTGAAAACCACGTTTCAAATGACTTCTTTTTTTAGTTTTTAATTTTTATGGGTACATAGTAAGTATATATATTTATGGGGTACATAAGATATTTTTATACAGGCATGCAATGCATGATAATCACATCAGGATAAATAGTGTATTCATCCCCTCAAGCATTTATTCTTTGTGTTTCAAACAATCCAATTATACTCCTTTAATTATTTTAAAATGTACAATTAAATTAGTTTTTATTATAGTCATTCTGTTGTGCTAGCAAATATAGGTCTTATTTATTCATTATAACTATTTTTTGTACGAATTAACCAAAATTTCTTTGTACTTTATAAGTATATACAGTTATTCTGTTTATGGCCAAAGAAATTCTGTGAAAATAACTTGCAATAGAGAACAAAGAGGCAGTGACACACAGAGATCAAAAGAGAACTTTGCCTTTGAAAAGACTTCAGAATAAAGTGTTTTCTTAAAGTGATGGAACTTATTTAAATGTATCTCAGCAGATCAACTCCTCCATCTCTCTGACTCTACATAGGTATATTTGTCACCATTAATTTTTTTGTAAAGTTGGGGTCTTGCTATGTTGCCCAGGCTGGTCTCAAACTTCTGGGCTCAAGTGACCCTCCTGTCTCGACCTCCCAAAGTGCTAGGATTACAAGGCATGAGCCACAGCACCTGGCCTTGACATCATTTTTGACAATTCTAGACATGATAACTAAACTACTTTCTTCACAAAAAATAAGAAAGAAAGGAAGAAAGGAAGGAAGGAAGGAAGAAGGGAGAGAAAGAAAGGAAAGAAGGGAGGGAAGGAGGGAAGGAAGGAAGGAAGAAGGGAACACTAATTAGTATGTCTAAACCTCCTGGAAAGCCCCTGAGCTGCTTGGTAATGAAGTTCTTTTAGCATTACAGTGACCAAACTACCTAGAACAGAACTCAAGATGAAGTTCCTGTTGTTTTTCCTATAGTAGAGGATTCATGATGAACTTTCTAGGGTCTTTCCCACAGGTGGGGTTGATATACTTTGGATGAATTAAAATAATAAACTGATTTCCTGGTGGATTTTCATTTACAGATATCTGGGCCTTACGATTGCAAGGTAGGTCTTGTCATAGTAGGCTCCAAATGAGATGCCAAAATGACAGGCGTGCCAGGCAGCATTGAGGACTCTGCTACCCAGGATGCACCGCCTCCTGCTGGCGCTGGCCATGGTGCTGGCCTGGAGCTGACATTGGCCTGATCTGGCCCAAGAGCTGTTGGCAGCCTGGGCTGGGCAGTGGCTGTGTGCTATGGCAACAGGGAGCAGAATGATCACCACAGCTACATTTCAACAAAGGATGTGGTGTTTCCTGTCACTTTGGGAAAGGGGTTTCAAGGAAGAGGAGCCCCCTTACCATGCCTTGACCTGGAAAACCTCCACCACAGGGATAGCCTAAGAAGTCCTTGGTTCCTGCAAAACTCACCCATGACTCTACGGGTTACTAGGCTGAGGAGCTGGAGTCCTCAGGATGAGGTCTTCACCAAAATGTACAAAGCCAAATATCCCATTGTGAAATACACAGCCCAAAGAATTCTTAATGAGAACAGGAGCTCCAGCATGGACTTGAAACTGAAAGCCCAGACCCATTTTGACATAAAGGATGAGTTCTGCTGTTCCATTGGCAGGATTAGGTTCTTGAGAGGGCAGGGCAGGCAGACACTCAGGTGCTAAATCTTCTGCAAAATAGGCTGCCTGAAGCCTCTGAATCACCTGAATAAAACAGTTAATTAACCTTGAATAAAAGTAAAATGACATAAAAAACTCTTTACAAGCCATCACATTCCTTAATTTTAATAAGTTAATTCATTTTAGCCTTCCCACTAGTGACAGTAATGCATATACTCAGAAATGTCTGGAATACTAATATTTTGAAATATATTTCTAAGTTTAGTTGTACATTTTAACAATTTTATTTTGTTCCACTCTTTCCTTCAGTTCTCATAATTCATCAAAATAGTGTTTGAATATTGATCAGTTTTCACAACAGGAGATTGATTATTTAAATATCTAAGGCAGTAGGACCCAGGACATGAATAATGTGTGGGGCATATAATAAACAATTCTAATTAATGATGACTTTTTTCTTATTTAATCCAAACGCTTTAATGACAGATTATTCTAATTTTTGATGATTCTGTTATGGAGATTTAGACTCTGAGTAACAGAAAACTGAATCAACAGTGGCATAAAGCCAATAAATCACATACAATAACAAGTTCAGAGGTAGACTGTTGTAGGGATGGTCAGCTCAGCAGTTCAACAGCTTCATGATCCAGGTTCTTTCTACCTCTCCAACCTGCTGTTGAATTGTTCTTTTAACCTGACTGTTCCATAGGTAAACGCCCAAGTTCTAGGCATCAAATGAAGTCCACAAAGTTCAGAAGCAAGAAAGAGAGGAAGTCTGCCATATGTCTCAGTTCTCATCCTGGAAAATCTTTCTGAATATTTGGAAAGATTTGCTTTGCCACCTTAATGCTCAGAGGAATCAGAGGCCTCAATTTAAATGAATCACTTACTGGGTGGAAAAATGATTGGAATGGTTCTCAGATTTGAGTTCCTGGGCCAGTACCATCAGTATCACCCAGGAACTTGTTAAACATGCATGCTCTCAGACTACATCTCAAGCCTATTGTGTCAGAAACTCTTGGAGCTGGGCTTTGCAAGCTGTTTTTAATGAGCTCTCCAAGAGATGCAGCTGAGGTAAAGACTGATTAACTGCTGGCTTAGACTGATTACAGTTCACCCTCTGGGCCTGGGGACATGTATGGCTTTCCCAGAAATCATGACATGTGCACTCAGAGGTTATGAGAAGCCTCTCAGAGGGTTTACTGCATTGTTCTTCCTTTTTAATCTAATGGTTAGGAATATTTTAAGGATCAAGTCCTTATTTAATTGTGATCAGGTGTCTGTCAAAATGACACCTCACTTGTTTGAGAGCTCTGTTTAGCTTTTTAAAACCTTTAGATTCAGTCAATTTTTTTAGTTTTGGTAAAATAAGTCTCCTAACAGAAGTGCTCAGTTGTGTAATGGAAACAATAAGCTAAAGACTAAATACCTGAATGACTTTTCTTGCTGCTGTATTGATAGTCAACTAAAGATAATTGAAACTGTTTCACTGGAGTTAAGTTTTAAGATAGCTTAAAGAAGAATTATTTCAGTGATTGTAATTAGGTATCTGTAATATAGACAGTTGTACTTCTCATGGTGGATATGACTCTTTTATACGTGTAAAAACTATTGCATCTATTTTGAAGTTTTTACCAACAGGTTTTTAGGTAGCAGGTGGAGCAATGGAGGCAGATTTATTGCAGCCAGTGACTGGAGCATTCACTGAACCTAAGCATTGCTCACTACAAGCCTTAATTCACTGTTTCAACGAATCAGAAACATCATTTGGAATCTTGTGATGTTGCCATAGTAACATTCATCATTGTAAAAAAAGTGCCATTGGAACAAAAGGAGAGAGATACTAACATATTTCCAGATACCCAAGTGTGTTCCTCCCGACCCAGTCAGTATTGTTTGCCAAACAATGGGAAATCTTAAAACAGTGGATGAGAAAGGTGAACCTCATCTGTTGAATGAATTTTCCTTCCATTCTTCTCCAGGATCTTTCTCCTCTAAGACTTCCTGTATTCCTTGTTTATTGCCACATAAACTGAAGGGCTTCAAATAACATATATTTAGTATTTCAGTTTCCAGGAATCAGGAAATCACAGCCACAGATTAGCTGAGTCCTCAGGTCAGGGTTTCCCAGGTCAAAATCAAAGTGTTGGCATGGGGGTCAGTGTGATCTCAGGCCCAGAGTCTTTCTCTATGCTCGTAGTTTGCTGGCAGAAATCCTTTCCTCACATTTGTAGAACTGATGGCTCCCTTCTCGTGCTGGCAGTTGGCTGGGGGTCATTTTTAGCTCCTAACAGCCACTCTCCATTTCCTGCCACAGACCCTCTATACAACAGAATAGTTGCTCCTTCAAAGCCAGCAGGAGAAGCTGTCTAGTACTTCAAATATTGAGAGTGGGGCATCCAGAATAATATTCCCTTTGATTTGGTCAAAGTCAACAGATTAGGGATTTCATTTACTTCTGCAAAATTATCTTCACTTTTGCCTTACAAAGTAACCTAATTATGAAAATGATATCCTTTCACATTTGCGGGTCCTGCCCATACTCCAGAAGAAGAGATTACACGAGAGTATGCACCAGTCTGGACATCTTGACCACCTTCTCAGAATTTTACTCATCACACTTCCCCTTCCCTTCCATCCCATCTCTTCTTCTTCTTGGTTGAGGCTTGTATGCACATAAATATCTATGTGTACCTGCACCTGTATCATATCATAATAACAGCAAAGCCCATGGAAAATAGTAATAGAATTGTCAAGCCCATCAAAAAAAAGATTTGTGATTTTTTTTCTGACAATTTACCGCTCATGAGAAAGTTGAGATAATTCCAGCTTTGAAAGATGCAAGTTCATTCAGACAAGTTGTTTTAAAAAAAAACAACACAGAACCTTTATAAAGGCGAATCATAAAACTGTACTTTGCTTTGGGTCTGACAGCCTATTCTGACATAAACTGAGAAGAGTGTATGAAGTTCTAGATTTTAGGCAGAGTATATGATGTCAGCAAATTTTAGTTCCTTGCTCCCAGCTGACATGTGCTTTCCATGTCTAGCAGAAGAGAGATCTCAGGACTTTTCCAAATCCTGATGTTCTAGTGGGGACTTAGGTTCTTATGGGGGGTTCAAGTGGTCTGCAAAATGAAGAAGTTGTAAAAGGTGCTGTTTGAGATCTCTGGAGCACCGGTGACATTGACTGCCACATTCCAAGATTGTGTGTCCTAAGCCAAAATCAAAATGCCTTTATAGAATAGTGCTGTTCATCCAGATCCAAGAATAGAATTAAAACCACTTGGCAATTCACTTCTTTGTGTTAGTAAAATAATTGCTGAGATAAAGACAGCAGATAGACCCTGAATTTTAAAAAGCTCTATATAGAAATTGCTGCCAGTTGATCCATAAAAAAGAGAAAATCTAAAAATTCAGCTTACTGACTAAAAGGAAAGAAAAGAAAAACTTCTTTTATTGTAAGTTATATGTGTAATTTTCTGAGTTAATAATTGTCAACAAACATGTCTTATAGATGGTGAAACTAATACATAAAAATAGCAGAAAATGTCTTAGGTTAATGCCCCTAAAGTTCCTCTGGGGACTTTTTATTGGTTTTGGTTATTATTATTATAAAAAACCTGATATAGACAGTGTGCTAGTTGTGTGATATAGCACAGTATTTTAAAACAGGTATTAAAATGCCATAGGCATATACTTTATTTTACTGATTTTCAAAGGTGTAAAAATGGTCCTAACCCCCCAGTGTCTGTGAATGTGACCTTATTTGGAAATAGGGTCTTTGCAGAAAGTCAAGTTACGATGAAGTCATTAGAGTTAGCCCTCATCCAATGTGATTATGACCTTTAAGGAAAGGGGAAATTTAGACACAGAGACAGACACACGGAGAGGAAGAGGACATGCAGACACAGGGAAAATGCCATCTACTATCCAACTTGAGGTTGACAGAAGCTGGGAGACAGGACTATTCGGAACAGATTCTCCCTCAAAGCCCTCAGAAATAACCAACCCTGCCGACGTGTTGATTTCCAGCCTCCAGAACCAAGGCAATAAATTGCTGTTATTTAAGTCACCCAGTTTGTGGTACTTTGTTACAGCCATCCCAGGAAAGTGATATACATGGGTTCTTCAATTTTTAACTTCTTTTTACCCAAATGATTTCCCCCAATTATTTCATTAATCTTATACAATGTAATCACTTAAGATTTGATTTTAATACTGTTTTATTTACATATTTTAAGTGGTTTTCAGTCAATGCCCCTAGTTATAAATGGCTTGCCACATGATCCAGAAAGTTCCTAAGTTTCTACTCCCAAGAGTTCTCTCTCTGTTCCTTCAAAGATATCACCTACCATAGTCTGAGACTTTGGGACAAAAATTTTTCTCCTTCTCTGGCATTTGTTATTGTTACAGGCATCATTTTCTTCTGTTTATCAGGACAGAACCTGAAAACAAGCAGAATTGTGCTGGGAAATTTTCTTTCACACACGAAGATTTGGAAGATGTCTGGGGAGAGGATATAAACATGGGCTTTTTCAGTAACTCCGTAGGGGATGGTATCTGGTAGTTTTCCATGGGGAGAAAAGCCTGAGAAATTGACCTCACCCAGCATGCTCCTGGGCCTGAGCATACAACATTTTTATTGCAAGGGTTTTATTTATTTATTTATTTTTAAAGAAAAATCCTCAGCCACACAGCATGAGCTCTATAATACCAGTTCTGCTAGTGGCACACGGAGTGGCTCTGGAAAGTAAATTTCTTACTCTTCTAATAATTGTAAACCATCTGCTAAGGTGATCTTTGGAGAACACCTAATTATGACTTTATATGTCACAGTGTAAAAAGTGGCACATAGTCTGGACAAAACACACATAGTGAGGAATAATGCAAACCTGCTGACAGTAGTTGGTTTTGAATATTGAAGTGGGAAATTTTCTTTTTTATACTTTAAATTATTTAGTATTATTTATATCATAGTCAAGATTAAAATAGCACATAATTTTTAAAAAACTAAAATGCCTCATAAGCATCAGCACTGTGCATAATTTACAGACTGTCTTTCCATTTTAGTTTGACTGACCAAACATGTTTGGGACTTGATCACAGCAGACAAATCCATTATGCCTATGGGGATGACCCAACTCTGCAGGGGACAGTTGACTTCCAGGTGTGGTGTAAACTGAGCAAAGAACTGACAAGACAATGCCCAGTGTTTCAGCTAATTTATGAGACTGTATTGCCTGGGTACAAAATGGACTTTTAAAAAACAATTTAAAAACTAAATTACATATATCCTAATGGTCATACAGTGCAAGAGAAATTTGCAATCAGCATAAGTTTAAAATTCATAAGTACTCTACATGGGCATACATTCTCTCAAAATAGCATAGGAATTTATATTTTAACGATTTTTCCACAAAATTCATTATCTTGATTGAAGCTGCTGAGACAGATGGATGCAGTTATAGCAATCAAGATCAAAACAAGGAAACAATCCTTAGTTGGTGGTGGTGGTGTGCAATTTTATTTTTTGTGTGTGTTTTTTGCTTGTATGTGTGTTTTATTCTGAAGCCTTAGGCTGAAGTGTCCTCGAGTGGCAATAATGAGAGGGAAACTAATAATAAGAGTTATTAGGTGTGAGCATTCTGTTGTTTATTTTTTCTAATCTTTCCACTCTTACTTTCAAATCAGACCTGTGGCAGTTGCAAACACTATTGGCCGGAAAGGAAGGTTTTATGTTTTTGTTGTTTGTGTGTTCATGTTTGTGTGTGGTGGGGGGATGTGTGAATGGTGGTCTGCTGTATTCAATTAACATTTTCCCCTAATGTCCAAAAAGAAAGGGATAAGGGATCAATCACAGCAATTAAACATTATTATTATTTTACAAAGTTAATTATAATCTTTTTTGAAGGATTATCGTTACACCTAGATGGGAGGAGTGATGGAAAATTAAGGTACAAGTGACATTCTGCTTATTATTTAACGAGTACCTGTAGAACATCAAGAGCCAGACTGACTGCTTATGTGTGTATTTCTTATCTCATTTACTCTCACAACAGTATTCTGAGGTGGCTTCTATTGTCTCTGCATCACTGGGAGGAAATTGAGACTAGGCAATTATATTCACTTTTTTAGTCTATTAGGGTAATACCAGCTGCTGTAACAAATAAACCTTAAGATATCAAGGACTAAACATAATAGATGTTGAATAGATGTTGAATCTCATTGTGTAACAAATCAGTAGTGTAAATGCTCCTGCAGTGACTCAGAGACCCAGATTTCTTTCATATTGTGGACCAGTAATCTCTAAACCCTCAGTGTCCTGTGCATTTATCTGCTAAAGAGGATATGAGAGGGCAGAGAAGGCAAACTCACTTCTTAGAAACTCTTGTCCAAAAGTGACACATAGCACTTGGACTCATATTCCATAGATGAGAGCCACTCGCATGGCCACCTGAGTGTAAGAGAGGGTGGGAAAACATAGTTCCCCTGGGTCGGCACGTTGCAGCAGCAACTTCACATTGTATGAAGGACAATATACATTTTGATGTACAGAAAATTGTCTCTGACTCTTGTTCATTGATACAATATTGCCCACACACTCAATATGCATCAGTGGTTTTCATAGCACTATAATTTTATTTTAAAAATTATATATGCAACTGGTATTCAAGAAACAGGTCAGATACTGATATAGTGATTTTACATTATAACAGGATACCTTGTATTAATTATCTTATACTTTAATATTAATGCTGAGGTGAAAGCATAAATGATAGATAAATGGTGACCAAGGAACTATTTCACCGGGAAGGTAGGCAGAATTAAGTAAGGGTTATGCTTGCCTAGAATAACTGGCTCTGTTCTACTGGATGGTTAGATGATTTCTCCCAGGGTTTCTCATGGTCTTGGCAAAAATTTACCCTTATAAGGAGGAATTTTAAGAAATAATACAAATATACCTCACAGTTTTCTTTTGAAAACAGCAAGGAGAGCATTGATGTCTTTCTCTAGAGAGGGAGGGCCTTTGGGTTTACCCAGTTTGCAGGCTAAGTTTGTACAAGTGTGTGTGATGGGGAATGGTGACAGAATGCTCATGGTAGCCATTCCTCCCACATGACTCAAGCTTAGGTTGTCTTAAATTTTGTGAAATCTGAGTGATTGGATTGAGGATCATCTTCAGTACTTTAATTTCCCTCAAATTGTGACCAAAATTCACAGATACAGCAATCACAGAGTCAGATGAGTTAGCACTAAAAGATATATTGGAAAGCCCCACTCCACATTTATGATTTTATAGATAACTAACAAAAAGCCTCAAAAACTTTGGCATAGCTAAGTTTAGAATTCAGTTCTCCCATGTCCCTGATCTGCATACATTTCATTGCCTTTTAAGTCCACCCAATTCAACAAAAATGTATTGAGCATCCTCTGGGTACTGAGCACCGAGCTAGGTTCTAGGGATATGGTGGAGTCCAAGGTAGACAGCACCCCATACCACTTCCTGAGAAATTAACTCTTAACTCTGACAGCCAAGGCTCACTTACCTTAGATCGTGAATAGAATTGTGGCTGCCTTTTACTTGGCTCCCTGCTGCAAAGTTACCGCATTTCCTATTGTATCTGTGAAACTCAAGATGATTTTTGTTTGTCCAGTCTTGTACAATTCAGCCTCTCTGTCTATGGTTACAAGTGCAATGAAAATACACGAATAGGTTTATTAACTCCAAATATACCATCATTTCATCTACCACCACCTCTTCTTTCCTAGAAACTCAAATTTTAAGGCACAATTGTGATTTCTAACTGGTGTTTCAGACTCTAAAGAGACTTGGCAGCAGCTGGACTGTCCTAATTATGTGCAGGGAAGTTCATGCAGTTGGTCAGTGGCAGTCTGCAGTGGTGATGGGCAATAGGACAGTCCTAATTTTCCAAAGGTACACATGCTTGCCAGGTTGCCCACGAATAGCAGCCATGCCAGAGGTGGGGAATAGTTATTGGAGATTAAAAATTATCTTTCTTTGGGCTAGGTTCCTAGTAAGGCTTTTTGGATGAGGATTTTCCTTTTGACTGGTTAGCCAGCATTTTTTGCTTGTATCAAGAGAAAAATGTAATTTACCTGATTTCTAATCTCACTGCAGGTATGTCTGGGGATTGTGAAGTTGGGTTGCATGCTTCATGTGTCCCAATTTTTGTCTTGAAGCACATTTACTCAAAGACACATATTACTAATTGTGGGTAGGCTCTCAATTTAATCCACGAATGCCCCTCCACGCTCTACCCCCAAAAGGAAGAACTAGGACAAACCATCAAACTCATAAAATAGCTGAAATGCAATACCATACAGCTGGATTAAATAAGGATAGCTTGGGGACTATCTCCATCTACCATCATTTCTGTTGGTGAACTCATTTCAGAATACGGTTTCAACTTACCAGCTTTCCATATGTAAAGCTATATAAAAATAGTAACGAAGAAGCAAACAATTAACAGTAACAACAAAAAAGCAGACAATGAGAGAGGAAAAACCCCTTAATAAAAACTTTTAGTATTAGAAGGGAATTCATAGTTTATTTATGATCAAATGCTTAATTTTTCAGGTAAGAAAACCAAGAAGCTTCCAGATGATTCCCTCCCATAGTGGTGTGAGTCATTCTCTGTCATTTGTGTTTTCCCAGCTGAGTCCCCAGACATTGCGAAGAGACAAGTTATGGCCACCATATGCTGTCTGACCCACACGATACACAAGAATAAAATGGTTTATTTTTTACATGATTGAGTTTTGGGATGGCTTTTTTGCAGCAAAGCTAACTGAAACAGACTGGAAAGTTGGGAGCTGGCAGCCAGTTGATTGGGTTAAGTTTTATTCCTGGAGAAGAAAATAAGTATAATTTATCCTAGTCAATTTAGAGACATCTAATAATAGTTTTCTTTCTCACTCCAAAAAGTTAATTTTTTAGACTTCTTTTATATTAGCAGAGAGAATGTTAATCAGAAAGACATAGATTGCAAACCAATGTCAGCACAGAAAAACTGACTTACCATGGCAACTGAGATAAAGCCTTGGTTTTAAAGTTCATCCTGAAATCAAAACAACCTTGCAGCAAATTCTTATAATCTTGAATTGATTTGTACACTGTTTTCTTGCTTTTAATCTTTTTCTCCTTCTATAAATACATTCTTTTTTAATTTAATGCTTATATACACGGATTACCTGATTTTTTGAATAGAATCTGAGTAACCACAGCAAAAATTCTTTATTTTATATTCAGAAGTATTTTGATGATTTTATTGGTGAAGAAATGTATATGTGTGCAATATTTTATTATAATATTTTATGTTTCTTTATGGCCTTATACTATATTACCATTAAAAAAAACTTTTCAATTCAGTCAAGTTACAAAACTACCTTTAAATACCTAAAATGTATTAGGAGCAGTCTAAATTCTGAAATAAATTAATAAAATATGTTTAATGTTAGACATCAAATACTAGCTAGATTATAACGTAAAAAATAAGGTAGCTATATGATTTATTTTGTCTGACCTGTATTTTAGAAAAGAGATACAATTTTAATAATACCTGGTAAGAAGATCCTTAATACATTTGTTATCATCTAACTGGGTTCTTCTTGCCCACTGCCCAGAAAATGCCAATACACTGAGGAAAGTAGGTGTTGCAGCAGAGAAAGAGTTTAATATTCACAGGGAGGCTGCACAAGGAATGACTGGATATAATTCTGAAATCTGCCTCCCCAAGAACTCAGAGGCGAGGGTTTTTAAGGGCAATTTGATGGGCAAGGGGCTAGGGAATGGGAGCTGCTGATTGATTGGGGATGAAATTTTAGGGGTGTTGAAGCTGTCTTAAGGTGCTGAGTCAGTTTCTGAGTAGGGATCACAGAACCAGTTGAGTCCGTTCTTTTGTGTGGGTCCTGAGTCTGGTTGGCATCAATTGGTCCACCAGAATGCAGACTTTGAAAAGTATCTGAAACGCCAGTGTTAGGTTTTTAAAATAGTGATGCTATTTATAGGGGTGATTAGGGAAGTTACAAATCTTGTGACGTCTGGCTACATGACTCCTGAGCAGTAAGTACATTAGGAGACACTGACTAGTTATTATTTAACTATGCCTAGGTCTTATCCGAATTCAGGCCTTTGCCACAATTCCAGCCTTATGGCCTTTCATTAATGCTATACAGGCCGTTCTGGTTCCTGAGTGAGGAGGGTGTTAGTTTTGGGAAGGGCTGTTATCATCTTTGTTTTAAAGTTAAATTATAAGCTAAATTCCTCCCACAGTTAGCTTGGCCTGTGAGCAAGAATGAGCAAAGATGGAGTCAGCTATGTTAGATTTCTCTCACTGTTATAATTTTGCAAAGGCAGTTTCACATTGGTTTACCCTTGAATTTAGACTTTAACTGTTAATGATAGTCACAATTTTAAAAGCACTCACTTTTAGTGTCCTCTCTATTACAAGTTTGTATTTTTTGGAAAGTAATAGATTCTCTTTACCCAATATATTAGCATTCCCCATAATAGAACATTTTTTGCAACTCCCAAAATGTTTATTTTTCCAGAAAAACAGGAAGAGATTTCAGTTTCTAAATATTTTTAATATTCTTACCCTCACAAATAGTCACTGTTGCAAACTTCTAGCTTAATGCTCACAACTATCATAATCCATGTAGGGATTATGATGTAGAAGGTGAGAAATTCTTGGCTGAAAGAAGAGTGATGTTAGCCTTAGAAGTGAAATTATTATTTGAGATCTTATGCCCAAGAAGCTTTTCTGCCCTCTGATAGTTTATCGTTTTTATTTATGGAATCATCATAGTACTCAGCTACAAATCTTGGGCTATAGAATCATTTCTGTATGAAGATTACTTTTTGAGATTCAGAAATGAAATTTTTAAAAAATCAGAAAGGAAAACTAATTTCACTTTGATGTATGCGTACAGATATGTACGAGTATCGGAACTTTTATTTTTTGACTGGAGTCTCATGGGATGTTGTGGTAGGTAGAATTCTAAAATAGCTCCCACATCGCCCCTTTCTCTGTGTACACGCTCTTCACAATCTCTAGCATTGTTAATTTGGTGGTTTTTTTCTCCCTTGATTAGAGTGTTATATGGCACAGCTGACTTTAAGAAAGGGCGACTATCGAATGGGCCTTACTGGAGGGAGTTGCAATTTGTTAGGACTGAGGATGACTCTAGGAAGTGAGCATTGGTCCAGCTAACAGTCAGCAAGGAAACGGGGACCTCAGTCCTTCAACTTGAGACATCTAAATTCTGCCAACAAGAATGAGCTTGGAAGCAGGTTTTCCCCTAGAGCCTCCATATGAGCACTCAGCCTGGCCAATTTCAGTCCTTAGCAGAGAGCCCAGTCACATCATGTTGGATTTTCTATAGAACTATGAGCTAATAAATGAGAGTCATTTTAAGCCTTTAACTTTATGGGAATTTGTTATGCAGTTTTAGAAAATGAAAATAGATGTGTATTTATTAGGGATCATTTTCTAACTTCAGCATTTATCTCTTCAATCTATTTACCAATGTTGCTTTATTCCTCTGTTCCTTTGCTTGTCTTGGAAGAAATAAGGCTTTGGTACAGTGAGAAGCAAAATCACAGTAATTCCCTCTACCCAGTCATGTCAGTGTGTGGGATGTTTTCCCAGCAAAGACTGAAAAAATATCTTTAAATTCTCTTCTTCATTAAGGTACTTAGGATTGAGTTCTGTGAAACTGTTATGATGAACAATTTTTTGCTGTCTTCACTGCCATCAAAGGGTTTGGGATAATTCCTTTGAGATTCTTGAAGTAAAACCATATTTTGACTAAAAGAAAATCTATGTTAATAACTCACCTGTGATGAGAAACACTATGAGAATAGCTAAGAAAGAAGTGAACCTAGGAGGTTACACATTTTCAGCTCAATTTCTTCCACAGTTGAATTGTTTGCCTTATGTTTCCCTTTATTTTATCCATAAGATTGGTAAATAGCCAAAATATTTTAACTAAAACAGAAAGAATAGTGATAATGTTTGAAATAGAAATTGAATTCTGGATAGCTGAAACTTTGGTTTCTGCTAAGGCAATTAGGCAAAATTTTTAAAACAGACAAAACTGCATATCATTTAAGGTAACAAACTACCATTTAATTATGGGCTAGAATCTTACATTTTTGTCCCTCCTTAGGACTCTAGAAGAAAGATTATCAAGCATCATTTTATATAATACAACAACTTTTCCACAGACTCCACTTATAATTTCAGCAGTGCTTTCTGGACTTTAATGCAAGTGCAAAGGGAATTTTTGTATTTCAAAATCTGTTTATGCATTGAGGAGCTTCCACCTAACTTTCCATTGGAAAGGCTGAATCTGCAATGTAATGACATGCTAGAAGGCAAATATCAAGAGAAGAATCTACTGTAGAAAAATTCTATAAATGCCTGGTTCTACAGGATGAACATGCTCAAACAAAATCATGTGCTCATGGATTCAGATCAATATTTGCTAGTACATAGATGGGTGAAAAGACATTTTCAAAGATAAAATACATAAAATTTAATCAATTTAGTCATAGGAAACATTCACTTTGAAGCCATATTAAGCAATATGTTATCCCCCTGCAAAAGAAGTTTATTAATAGAGCTGTATTACAAAAAATACTTACCTGTTATTAGTAGTAGTAGCAGTATATCTTGATTTTTGTCACTAAAAATGTGGGAATTTGTTCTGTTTCCTGATATATACAAACCTGCGTAATATCCTTGATTTTGCCATTTCGCTCACTATGCCTGAAATACCTACCATCCAGCCCATCTCAGATGTGTTAAGGACTCATTGTTTCTCATCTGGCTCCTGCACCCATCTTCAGTCATTGATACCTTTTCTACCTTGCTAACTTCCAGCCACATTGGTTTTGGTTTTTCTTCAGTTAATCAAAGCTGGTTCTTTCCTGCTGCAGGGCCATTACAACTGCTTTGTTTTTGCTCAGATAACATTTCTGCATTCTACTGGCCCCCATTTAAATGTAATTTCCTCAAAGAAGCTTTCTGTCACCTACACTGCTCCCTGCCAGTTAGGGCTGGTTCATCTTTGATAACTGCTTTATAAATCTTTCACTGGTCCTTCCTAGCATGTAAGAAAAACTCATGTAAGTATTTTTGGTACTAATTTTTGTTTAATTTCTGACTCATCCACTGGATCATAAGTTCCATTACAGCATGAACTGCATCTATGTTGTGAGCTGATATGTCCACACTGGTACATAATTAGCAATTCTATTTATGTGCACAGCCTGGCATATGGTTCTTGTTGAAAATCTCTTGAACGAATGTTGTGAGAATCTATGGCTGAAAACTCAACAGTGACTCTTCTAATAGCAAACATCAGGAATATTTCACTAGAGCAACTTGTAATAGTGGCCACTGGCAAAGCTTGATAACATAACTAAAGTATATAAACATATAATCACACAATAATTACAATGATTTATATCTAAATTCACCTGTTGGCTGATTGGTAAATAGAATGAAAGAAAGAATAAGTTACAAATGTTTTCACAGCTGACTCATGTTCTGCTGATGAAGATTCTAAGAATTGAGAGACAGTCTTGCAAATTCTGATGGGCTACTGAAAAGACCACTGGTTTCAACAAAACAAGAACTTGAAGATTAGCTGAAACTATTGTTTTCCTTATCCTTGTTCTTATCAATTGAGTTTACAGAACATCAATAGATTAATGGACCCTTATTCTGGGGTCAAATATGCTCTAATTTTGCCTGCTATCAATTTCTGTAATCATTAATCACAGAGATGTAAGGGAAATAGCACAATTCCTGGCCTGTATGGAAGTGGAATCTCACTTCTCCCAGACCACAGCTGGCCAGGCTATGGTTACTATAAAATATCTATTCAGGAGTACATGAGGCTGTATGTCCTATGGAAAGAAACTTCCAGTTTAATTAATCTATAGAAAACAGAATTTAAAGTCTACCACCATCTTCCCATAATGCAGATCCATTAACAGTTAACAGCGCACAAGTCCAATGAAAGTTCACAACCTATATGTCTGCATACAGTCATGCATTGCTTAACAACAGGGATACATTCTGAGAAATGTGTTGTTAGGCAATTTTGTCATTAGGCGATTTCATTGTTGTGCGAACATCATAGAGTGTGCTTACACAAATCTAGCTGGTATAGCTTACTACACACCTAGGCGATACTGTATAGCATAATGCTCCTAGGCTACAAGCCTGCACAGAGTTTTACTGTAGTGAATAACCACAGGCAATTGTAACACAGTGGTAAGCATTTGTGTATCTGAACATAAAAAGGTATAGCAAAAATACAACAGTATTATAATTATATGGGACCACCATTATATATGCAGTCTGTCCTTGACTAAAACATTATGATGTGGCTCACGACTATACTTAAAGTTATACATCACCCTAAAATATGTTAAATAAAATGTGTTTTCTCCTCCAACCTTGGCAAATATTTCTTCATAGCAATCAATAAGACCAGCTGCAAATTTAGAATTCTTGGACCCTGTGGACTTTCTCACTGGAATGTGGCAGCATAGGGAAGCCATTTTCTTCCCACTCCCAACTTCATCCTCCAATCCAGGAAACTTACACCTATGCGTGTGGACACAGCAGTTTGCATGTCCAAGCATAACTCACACCACACTTCAGCAAGTCACCAATCTTTGACCACTCCTGCCAAGGCACAGTGTGTACACATCTGGCACACAGTCTATTCCTGAGAGAGTAGATTTGGAGAAGAAACTCATCTAGCTCCAGAAGGGGGTTCTGAACCTTGTGGACAGAGAATTCCAGGATCCCATATAGTCTAGAACATGGGAAAACATTTTTTGTAAAGGTTCAAATAATAGTTTAGTCTCTGCCGGCCATAGTCTCTTACAACCACTCAGCTCTGCTATTGTAGCATGAAAGCAACCATAGGCAAAACATAAATGAATGGACATGGCTGTGTTCCAGTAAAAGTTTATTTAAGAACAAAGTTTGTAAATGCAAAGGGCTCTAGATTGTGGAAGCAGCTTCTGTGTAATCTCTCAAGAGCCTTGACACTGTCCTAGGCATAGCAGACCCGGGAATTCTCCTAGAAAATTGGCACCTTTGGGTGGGATGGGGCCCATGTGCCCTAGTTTGCCAACTCCTGGTTGAGAAGTCCTGTTTTTTGTCCACACTGATTTGTAACAAGAAAGAAAGAAAATGAAGAGATGGACAAAAAGAGGGAAGATGACATTTATTAGCAATAAGTAATGGTGTGTGCGGCCTAGCATTGACTAGCCCTACCATTGAGAACTATCTGGATATCCAAACTAGAGATGATGGACAGTGGTTTGGACTAGAGAACTAGAATGGGAGTTAGTGAAAATGGTCAGACCCTGGATGTAATTTGCAGTTAAGTCAGCAGGATTTTCTGATGGAGTGTGTGTGGATGTGAGAGACAGAGAAACCTTGCAATCACTTTGTCTGGAGCTTCTTGCCATGGAATCTATATTCACTTCCTAAGGCTGCCATCACAAAGCACCACAAACTAGGTGGCATAAAACAACAGAAATTTGTTATTTCACAGTTATAGTGGCTAACATTCTGAAATCAAGGTGTCAGCCAGATCATGCTCTCTTGGAAGGCACCAGGGGAGGATCTTCCCTTGCCATTTCCAGCATCTGGTGGTTATTAGCAATCCTTGGTGTTTGCTGGCTTGTAGATGCATCAGTCCAATCTCTGCCTTCATCATCACATGGTATTTTTCCTGTGTGTCTGTGTCTCTTCTTCTCTTCTTCCTATATCAATCATATTGGGTTTAGGATGTCCTTCCTTCTTCCTTTCCAGTATGACTTCATTTTAATTTGATGGCATCTGCAATGACCATGTTTCCAAATAAGGTCACATTTACAGGTACCCAGGGTTAGAACTTGAACATATTATTTGGGGGACACAATTAACTCATAATACAGTCCATAACTGGACTGCAGTGACTCATGACGTTTCTGAAATTTGTGTCATCAAAGAGTTCACATTCAGAACTGGAGCCCAACACTTTCACTGGATTCTTGAATGTGTATGGACCTCAACAAATCAAAGATCTAATTTAATTTTCCCTTTTAAGTATGTCTGAGCTCCAAAGTAGTCAAGTATCTTGAAGAAGCCCTTGACTAAATTGTGGTAGACCTACGGCAAGCATCATCTAACTTTTCTAGAATCTTTCCATGACTCCTTTTTTGGTTGGTGATATGGAAAAAATCATAATACAAAGAGATGCTCTATTACCTCACAAGATAATATGTAAGTGTTTTATGTTTCCAGCCTGTCTTTAAATGTTCCAGATGTGACTTCACTGCTGGGTGGAGTTCAGTTATAACCCACGGTAAAACAACAACAACAACAACAACAGCAACAAAAGTGCAGTTTTACAGAGCTTGAGACAGCGTGTGTGCCTGATGTACTTAGTCATGCTGACGTACACAGTTTGGAAATATATACAATACTGCTCTCTTGCTCAGTCCAGGCACTGGGAATTAGGAGAAGGCATTCCTGTGCAGATATGTGACATTAGTATCAAAGTGGAGGTGGGGAGAGAGAAAAGTATTATTAGCTTTAAAAATGATTTTCTTTTTCTTTCTCAGTCAAGGAGTCTTCTAACCAGGCTTCTGTTCTCTTGCATGTCTTCAGCCACATTTTCATGCTATTCAGGTCTCTCCAGGGCTTACTGATAAGACTGGCTGTTGTGATGGTAACACGCCCGCTTCCTGCTTCACTGTCTCTGAGCTCCTGTGTGTTGGCTATTTTACTTACTTATTTAATTATTATTAGTTTTTTTTAGAGACTGAGTCTCACTCTGTTGCCCAGGTTGGAGTGCAGTGGCAGGATCATAGCTCACTGTAACCTTGAGTTCCTGGGCTCGAGCAATCCTCATGCTTCAGCCTTCCGGGTAGCTAGGACTACAGGTGTGTGGCATCAAGCCTAGCAAATATCCTGTATGTCGGATGTCTCTGACACTTATGCAACAGACTGTGTGTCTTGGGTTCTTCAGATCAGGACCGGACTCTCGTTCCCTAGGACAGGAAGTCACACTTGCGCTCTGTTTGTAACAAACAAGAAAATAAAGATAGAGGCAAAAAAGAGGAACATGCCACTTATTACCAATGAGTAATGATGTAGCCTAGCACTGATTGAGGGAGAAAAATGTTATTAAGTGATCTTCCTTTCCTGATTGTGTAGTTGAAAATATGGCTTATTTTTTTTTGGTTTATGCTTCCCAAATAAATTGTAGAAATTGGCTGAAAATACCTAGGAGATGGCAGAGCTATAATTCACTTTTTAAAATGACTGGCAAAACATTGCAATTTTACTAATGTTCTTTTTTATTACCAAGGAAGACAAGAAATGATTTTTCAAAATAATGCAAATGCTCAAAAAGAAACAACTATTTAAAACATTGTTACTTTAATTTATTATAATTATTGATCAAAGAATCAGTCTTTAATTATACTTGTTCACTATGACTGTCTTAGGCAATCCTAAAAACACTTAACATCTCTGTCTCTTTATTATTAGGAAATTACTGTGCCTCTAACCTCCTGAGAAAATCCCCAGACCATTGCAGGAGCATTCTACTGATTGGACTCCCTGCTACTAAAAACACGTTTCTCTGCTCAGCCTTCCTCCTTGGTCTGCAATCTTGGCTTCAAGATAGAAGCCTTTCCCTAGTCAAGGCTAATCCCTTGGTAATTGGAGTCCCACGGTCTTCTGGAGAACTGTAAGAGCCAATCACTCCTGCTCTGAAATTGTTCACCTGTTTTTCTCTCAAGGCCTTTTCTCTTCATTGTATAAGCATAGCTATGTCCCTTTCTTCTTGTATAACAGACATCCCTGTTTACCTCGAGTCATCTCCCTATACCTTTCTTCATAGTCAAGTTTTATTAAAAACAACAAATTTTACTTTGTGTCTACTTTTATATAATATTAATTATACTCAGAAGATTATCCATTGCAACCCCACCATCCATTACAAATCATTTTCTGTCTGAAGTCACAGTGGTCTCTAAATACACAATAGAAGCTTTTGCAAACAATTATTTTACCTAATTTTTGTGTGTGTCAGATTTGACACTGATTTTACCCCTCTTTTAAACTCTCCTTCTCTTCGGCTCAGGTTATCCATTTAGCCTCCATGACCCCTGGTTGAGGGGCTCTGCCTCCTTGTCACTGCTGAGAGGGACGTGAAACTTGGTTCCCCACATGATCACCTCTGACACCACAGGGAACATGGCCTAATTACTGCTGTGTGATGGTAAAAATCCTGACTCCACTCTAGGCCTCCTCTGACACCCCCTGCAGGGAGAAGAGGGGTGCCTCCTGACAGCCAGGTGAGGATGGAAGGCCCAGTGACCTGGGACACTGTGTGGGGTGGAGGGGCAGTGGCTGGAAGGATTAAAGTCCTGAGCCATTTCATCTTAACTTTGCATTTCTACTACTTACAGCGTTGCTTAGAGTAATCACTCCACTGGTAGGAGTTGAAGGAATTAATACGTTAATGTGTCAATTTCCATATTAGTTTTCAATCACTACCATAACAAATTACTATAAACTATTGACTCAAAAGCCACAAAAATATATAATGTCTCAGTTCTGTAGATCAGAAGTCTAGAAGCAGCATGGTTCAGCTTGGTCTTCTTTTTAGAATCCCAAAAGGGAAAAATCTAGGTTTTGCCAGGGCTGTGGTCCTTTCTGGAGGCTCTGGGGAAGAATCTACTTCCAGGATCCTTCAGCTGGTTGGCTGAATTGACTGCCTTGCAGTTACGAGACTGAGGTTCCCATTTCCTTGCTGTCTGTCAGCCAGGGACCAGTTTGTTCTTAGAGGCAGCCACAATCGTTTTCATGTTTTTGATGTGGCCTGCTCACAACAGTGGCAGGTCATGTCTTCTTATTTTTCAAACCTTTTCAACTTCCCCTTCTGCCACATTTCTTGGATGGACTAGTCTACCTTCCTCTTCTGTATGTGATTACATTGAGCAAGCCTGATTCAGAAACTTAATTATAGAAGAAGGCTTGTGAATGGCATTCAAGATGGGGCTAAACTAGTGGAGAAATAATATCTCAAAATTTTGCATGAAAGAAAAATCACTTGAAATTAACTTTAGGAAATGCTATCTACTTATCCATTCCTTGGAGATTCACAGAGTGCTTAGCACATGTACTAGTTAGGGTGATTGAAGCCATCTGCTATAACAAGCATCTCTAACTTCTTAGTAGCTTCACACAAGCAAGGTTTCACTTGGGTTATAAGACATGGTCTTCTATGTGGCGATTTAAAGATATGGCTCCTTCCATTTTCTGGTACCTTCATCTTATAGAGCTTTCTTGGAGTTCTCTAAGGGATGCTCTGAATTCAGCTTCCCAAGGAGTGAAGAGTGAAAACATAATGAGGTGGCATGTTTGATGGTCAGGCTTGAAAATGGCACATATCACTCTTCCCAGATTCTATGGGACAGAATGAGTCCTATGGCCCCAATCTAAAAATAAAGCAGCTGGAAAATGTAGTCATCCTACGTGTCTCAGAATAGAAAATGGAATTGGCCAGCACTCAGCCAGTCTCTGGTATGAACCTGTAAAAGCTCAGAGAAGCCCTGCAGTAACTCGTCTGTTAAACTTTGTTTGGATTCGTGCTTTTTGAATTTAAATGACTATAAATTTTTATTCTGAAATTGATACCTGCTACTAATTCCCATAATTGGTCTTATGAAGAAGATAACTTAGGAAATTTGGTTGTAGGCATCTCTTTTAGCAACTTTGGGAGATACGCTTTTAGACCACTAGGCTGTTAAATGAGGACTTAGAAATCTTAGGCCTAAATGAATAAACATTTTTAAGATAGCATACTTTACATTTAGCATATAACTCCTTTTCATATATAAGATAATCTTATTACAGAATATTCCAACTTCACTAATCCAGTGATCTCAAACCTAGACGTTTCTGAAAATAAGCATGATTTCTATTGAATATGAGAGTGACCATTGCTCTATTTTTAACAGAATTTATTGTATAATTCAGAAGATCTTTCTCTTAACTGTTAAGAAAAAGCCTTTAAAAATTAGAAAGTATTTAAAGAGCAAAAATCTGGTCTTATGAAAAGAAATCCTCTAGAAAAATAAGATAATGTTTGTTTTTCTAGAACAGAGAGAATAAGTCATTTCTTTTGACATAAATGTATAATAATGTCATATTGAGAGATCATTGAAAATAAGGTGTAGACTCAGAGGAGGAAAGGCAAGTGCAGTGATGTGAGGGGCTAATGGTTGCTGTCTTGTTGATCTGAACGTGATGCTGGATTAAAAAACAGAATAATTTAAAAATTTTAAAAGATAAAATAAAGGGAAAAATGACATGAAATGTGCCCCCTTATAAACTTTACTCACTTTTTGATTTTCTTGTCTCACTATTTAGGTTTGTGTAAGGTTTCTGGTGGTCATAGGGAGAGAGAGAGTGTCTCTGCCAAGTCAGTTATGTTCCAAAATAGGTCTGCAAATTGTGATACCCTCTGAAAATTTTCCACTCAGAAACTCCCAACTTTCAACCCTAAAAAAATTCTTCCACATGAAACTTTTATGTCCTCAATGTCCTTCTCCTATCCATGGATTTTTATACCACTTTGGAAAAAGTGTCCCTTGGAAGCTGAACATTTCCATCATGGGTCAAACTTACTGTTAATGGCTCACAATTACGAGGAAAAAAACTTTAAAATTTTGACTAGTTAATGCTAATGTAGATCTTGTCACATCTTTATATAAGCAAATGCCCTAGGAGTTTGCCTTGAGGATAGACTAGTAGTCTAGGTACTTAATTCCCCCAAAGTAAAAAATTAACATTTATTTCATGGACAAGAGTCATTATCTAGCTATTTTATAAAATTTTAGGCATATTGCTCATTGTTACCCAAAATGGTAGCATGTTGAAGCAACCACTATGATAAAAGCAGACAAAATGACACAATTGTTTGGAGAATGAAATTTGGTCTGGTCTCCAGCTGAAGGTAGGGTCATAAATGATTCTTGTCTGTTGGAGGCTCCTAGAGCAAGCTCCTTACCTGCTGAGCAGTTTTGTACCAATTAACAGTTAGCCCAGGTTTAAGGATATGGGAAAGGGATGAGTAGCCTAGGCTCTACAGACCATATGGCCCAAGTACTGCTAGGACTTTGTACATAATAGAACATTTATTAAGCAAACATAGATTCTCCCTGAATCATAGATTCCTTATCCCATCAGTGTTTGCCACCATGATGAAAATGAGCCAATACAGAAAGTGATGATGTTTACCCTAGAGGGATTTAATGGCTGAAGTATCAAGGTAATTTCCTTATTTCTATTATGAAACCAACTCTAGAAATAATTGAGGGAGGAACTATATTTGATGGGTGGCAAATACCTCTGGTCTTTCTCTAGTAAACATAACCCTTGCCACTCAAAATGTGATCCCTGGGGCTGGGCACGGTAGTTCACGCCTGTAATCCCAGCACTTTGGGAAGCCGAGGCGGGCAGATCACGAGGTCAGGAGATCGAGACTACCCTGGCTAACACCGTGAAACCCCATCTCTACTAAAAATACAAAAACAAAATTAGCTGGGCGTGGTGGCGGGTGCCTGTAGTCCCAGCTACTCGGGAGGCTGAGGCGGGAGAATGACTTGAACCCAGGAGGTGGAATTTGCAGTGAGCTGAGATTGCACCACTGTACTCCAGCCTGGGTGACAGAGCAAGACTCCATCTCAAAAAAAAAAAAAAGTGATTCCTGAGTCAGCAGCCTCAGCATCACCAAAGAACTTGTTCAAAATGCAGAATTTCAGGCTACATATTGACCATTCAAATTACAATCTGCAGTTTAACAAGGTTTCTAGGTGATAGAATACACAGAAAGTTAGAGAATGCACTACAGGTATGTACACCGTCATGCATGCGCGCGTGTACACACACATACACACACACACAAAATTTTGAAAGCATGGTATCTGAACTATGCCAAATTCACTGCAGTTTGGGGTAAAAAATGAGACAGCTAGGAGAGCTATGGATTTCATATCTCCTTGCAGATTTTATCCTACCACTCACATTGAATGCCAAGACATCAGGTAGTTCCCCAGAAGCCAGCCAGCCCTGCACCTTGCCTCACAGGTCACCAGTGCCTCTGTGGGAGCTTTCTAAGAGCCAGGGGCTCAACAGTAACGTGAACTACACTGGAGGTCAGGGAGCGCTCAGTCTCATTGCTTTTCTCTTTATTTTTTCTCTGGATAAACAGAGGATTTTGGTCTCTTGGGCTGTCAATCCAACTTCTTCAACAAGCACCAAATTTTTTTTAAAAAAAGAAGAAGTAGGAAGGGGAGGACAGGAATGAAGTAGATAACAGGCAAAGCAAATATCACACAAAGTAAACCAAATGGTATATATAATCCAGTAGAAAGAAAGAACACTGGAGGGGTAGGGGAAGGATTTTGCAGATCCAAAATGTGGAGTGACTGAGCATCAGTGCTAGTGATCAAAACCCTTAAAAGAAAAATGGTATTTTTCAGCTGTGGTTTCTGAAATTTACCCCTTCTTTGTTAGATAGTTATTTAAATGGAAGGTGATTCTTCTAGTTTAGAGTTTATGTTACCATATATAAATTAACATTTTTCTTACATTCTACTGTTAAGTTTTATGAACTAGTTTATGTTAAGTGGAGTAGTGAATTTCTAAAATTTGTGCATCAACTGAACTGTGTTTTTTTGGTACATAATATAAAATTATTTTTTCATCAATATCAGCAGTATTGTGGCTCAGAAAACCATACCCCAAAATATGGTGCTTTGACTTGCTGAGCTAAAGAAGCAGCCACAAGGTCTCTCTGATCTTCCTCCTTCTCCTGTTCTTCAATCCTCTGTCTCTCTCAAAGCACAGGGTAAGGTTGTTCTCTGAAGTTCTCTTATCTACCTAGAAACTGGACCCGCCAAAGAGGAACACAGTTGCCTTCAATCAGCCCTGTGAAATGTCATTAACCAGAGAAAATTAAGAGACATATCACATATCACAGAGAAAAACTAAAAATTAAACACCACATCTACAGCCTAGAGGAACTTTCTCCCAAGCTATTATCTGTTCTCTGGTCCCATTCAGTTCCCAAAGAGAAACACTTGTTAACCATTATCTGAGCATTAGACCCATTCATTCCCCCTAAAAATCATTTATCACTCCTCAAAAAGGCCACATTACTCTCATCTCCCCTTCCTCTCTGACAGAAGGGTATGTAAGCATCTATACCTCATTAGGTTGTTAGGAAATCATTCCGTTGCAATTGCCCTGTGCTTATGCATGTTAAATCAATGTGTATGCCTTTTCTTCTATTAATCTGCCTATTGTCAGTTCATTTTCAGCAGATCTTCTGAAGGCAGAGAAGCAGATTATATTGAAGAACTCATTGATTTCACCATTTTCCCAGCTTCAGCTGCTTTATCTAGTTTATTTCTCACCTCTGGTCCTTTCAACTCTACATACTGTCACTGTGGCTAGTGCTCTGGATACTGGTGGAAGAATTAGTCTAATATTATACCTCACTCTTTGCATGGTACTTTTTTCAATGGACTCTGGGAATTAGGATCCTTATTATGGCAAACCAGGCTTTGGTTTTAGGGGATTCCTACATTATAAATCATCACAGACAAATTGCTATCTAAGGATTCTTCAACACTGAAATCCTATAATTCCATCATTTTTAAATTGCTTAATTCTTCAGAATTCTAGTTTCCCACTGGTAAAATAGGAGTAAGTACATTTGTATTTTAAACCGTTCTAATGAGATTTGTTTTCCTGGAGAGGGTGGTAGTTTTAAAATTTCTACCTAACAAATTATACGTTTCATTCAGAAGGCCAGTATAGATCAGTGGTATTTTGTCCTTGAGATTGCCCAAGATTAAGTTTCAGAGGAGATCTTTCTTTTTGCTACTGAAGCAAGGATTATTTCCCTCCTCTCCCACTGCCCTGCCCTTGCTGTTCCCTTCCGAATAGCCTTGCCTCCAGAGATTGCAGAAATTTACAGCCCAAAGGGACCAGTGTTTCAAGGTTAATGCAGTCAATCCTGACATTCTTCTTGAAAAATTTTCCATCTCTGCACAGCAACAGTTAGTGCTGGTCAGACATCAAACATTCCTGTGGCCATAAAGCCTGCTTATTTTTTATTCCTTCTCTTCTTTTCACATGAGAATAGGATTCTTTCTAGAGGGCATTTATCACTGCTGGCTCAGAAATATAATAAAAACTATAAAATACATAAGGATGCTGCAGGAAACCACTTGCCAGGTCGCAGATGTAAAATATCCCTGTAATATCACCAAGAAACAGCCTGGATCTTCACAGACAGGCATGTCTTTCATGTGAATGGCACACTCAAGAGCCCTTTCGAAGATGCTTCTGCTGGAGCTTGTGGGGTTGACTTGGTGCCATGGTTGGAGTATGCTCCGTGATTCCATGGTGGCCAGGAAGCCAGGGAAGGCTCTCCAAGCAATTCTCTACTTTGTTGTTTTCTTAGTGTGTTAATAAATTTTCCATTTAGCAGGACTCTTTGATTTCTTATCCCCTTCACAGTCAGGTTAATTAACAATGCTTATACTTTTACTTCAAAATAAAAGCTTTCGACCTTTCTGAGCCACTTCATATCTGCTGTGTTACTTGATTCTCTGAGGCAGTAGGACTTCTGTTAGGATATTTCATTTCAGATGAATATATTGAGGGTCAGAGATATTTAGGGATTTCCTAAGTTCACACTGAGCAGAAACAGAATTCATGTCTTTGATACTGTACTACAGAGATTACCATCTGCACTTTGAAATCATAGGTTTGGGATTAGAATTTTCACTTACACTAGTTCCAAGACTTTGGACAGGTTGCTTAAGGGATCTATGTTCCGTTTCCTCATTTGTAAAATGGGACTAATAATAGTTCTGTCTCCTGGCTTTTTGTAACATCTAGCATGGCATATTTCACAGAAGTAGCATGGGCTGGCTGCTCGATGCACTCTTTTTCCAAACTCTAATCTCTATTTGATCCTGGCTTTGCTTCTGGAATCATATTGTAGTCGCTGGTCTGCTCACACTTTTGAAAGGAGTTCCCACTGGCCACTAGAAGTCCTCTAAATTATGCTGCCACCCTCCCATTTAAAGAAGACTGGAAAGGGGGCAAGGCAGAAGAGAAGATCCTTTCCGTGTGCTTAAAAGTGGCTGGATAGAATTAAAGATCTAGAAGGGGTCATGGTGGCCTTTTGCCCACAATCCAGGTCACCTCCTCACACATGATTTTAGCTCTTTAAAACAGGTGCTAATTCACTGCACTTGCTTATTTTTCCCCAGCCATTTTCCTGGGCATCGATATCAGCTCAGAAGAGAAGCTGTGCACCCACCCACTAACTGCTATAGAATTGGCTGCTAAAGGCTCAAGGGTGACCTCTTTTCTGGAAAGTTGCCCTCAGCTGACAGGAATCACCTTGACCCAGAAAACATACACAGCTCTGAATGAGCAATTGATTAATTTGGGGGAGCAGAATGGAAGCTTCTTTGCTTTGAAGTGGGAGGATTTTGTGTTATGATTATGCTCCAGATTCTTTCTGTGGGATCAACCTGAAGTTTTTCTCCAGCTGAGACCGTAATGTTGCTGGACTTCCTCTGTATAAGGCTGTTCTTGGATTGCTTAAAAGAAATACCTGAGACTGGGTAATTTATAAAGAAAAAAGATTTAATTGGCTCGTGGTTCTGCAGGCTGTACAAGCATGACACCAGCATCTGCGCAGCTTCTGGGGAGGACTGAGGGAGCTTTTATTCATGGCAGAAGGCTAAGTGGGAACAGACATGTCACATGGACACAAAACAGAAGCAAGAAAGAGAGTGTGTTTTTGTGTGTGTGTGGGGGGGTTCCACACACTTAAACAATCAGATCCCGCAAGAACTCACTCACTATCATGAGGACAGCACCAACCCATGAGGGATCTACCCCTGTGACTCAGACATCTCCCACCAGGCCTCATGAGGTTTGGTGGGAACACATAATTAAACGATATCATTCCCCCTCTCTGTTTTCCTTCCTCCATTTCCCTTCTCCAATAGCATCCCCTTAATAAGTCCTGTGCATTTGAATCTCTGCCTTAGGCCCTCATAGGGACTCCAACTTAATGACATCCTTGTCCATTTCTGATATGGAGATGAAGGAGTTCCGTAATTCTGAGCATTTGAATCTTAATTTTCCCTCTTGATTTGATCAGTCTTGATTTTCTTAAATATCCCTGGTAAGAACATGTGCTTTTAGCATCTAGTCCCAAAGAACCTTGTCTCTACTGGCTCAGCACCTGCCTAAGAGTGTTCCATGAGGGGTAGGGGAGGGTTATGGACTCCCAGGCCATTTTGCACCCACACCCCAATTGCAGACTGAAGGAAGGGGACAGCCTGGGTTGAGGAAATACGATTAAATACATAATCTTCTCTTGTTATGGACTGAATGCGTTCTTCTAAAATTATGTTGAGGTTCTAACCCCTGATGCGGTAGCATTTGGAAGTGGGGTCTTTGGGAGGTGATTAGGGTTAGATGAGGTCATGTGGGTGAGGCTTTCATGATGAGATTAGTGTCCTTATTAGAAGAGGAATAGAGACCAGAGCTCCCTCTCTCTGTCTGCCCTCTGACACACAGGAGAAGGCTGCTGTCTGCAAGCCAGGAAGAGCACGCTCGCAGGCAACCAAATCTGCTGGCACCTTTATCTTGGACTTCCCAGCTGTCAGAACTGTGAGAAATAAATGTGTATTGTTTAATACACCCAGTCTGTGGTATTTTGTTACAGTAGCCCAAGGTGACTAACACACCTAACAACCTAGAAAACCTCTCCACAAACGAAAGAGAGAGAGAGAGAGAGAGACAGAAAAAAACAGTTTTATCATTGAATAACATTAAACCAAAATGTAATGTGTGTCACAGGCAATTCACTAAGACAGTGTAAAGACAGGAAAAAAAAATTTATATAGACATGCAGATACAACCCACTACATACACATGTTCTCAACATAATCAATAATAACCAGTTCTCAAGTAGGACTTGACAGCGCTATTATCACACACAGTTCATTCTAAATTCACCTTGTAATTGGAGTGACCATCCATATTAGTTAATTGGCTGTATCCAAAGGAAAAATAAACTTATTGTATCTTATGGTGGGGGGTAGTTTTACATCTTGGAGTGACATGCTCACCTGTTAGGCTCCTATCCTCCCACATAACTGGAAGATGGGGATGCTATTTTCTTTGACGATCGCATTTCAAAGAGATGGCTCTCAGGTCCTGGAGAAAAATATTCCTGGGTCTTAACACCGGAAAGAAACCTATTTAGATTTACTATCATTTCAAACATTTTTCGTAGAGATGAGGTCTTCCTATGTTGCCAGGCTGGCCTTGAATTCCTAGTCTCAAGCCATACTCCTGCCTTGGCATCCCAAAGTGCTGGGATTATAGGCATGAATCACCCTGCCTGGCCCCTATGTAGATTTTAAAATGATTTATAAACATTTCAGAGAGATAGAGAAATAATTTACAATTATAAGTTTTCTAAAATAATTTTTCTAAGAAAAGGGAAGAAGTCTCATTTTAAACAGGGAGAATGTAGGCTCTTTATTTTTCATTTGAATTTTCTCTTATACTTGCTGTGTTACGGAGGGTAGAAATAATCCTCCTTACTCTTAGAAGACTTCATTTAAAGATGACACCTGCTGACAAACTAGGCTGCTTGCGTTGGATGGGGCAGCCTGTTCTCTTACTTGAAAACACTCTTGGAGGGCTGAAGAACCTGGAGATGAGCTATTCATGAGCCTTGGATGAGTGAATGTGGGGATTGGGGACAGGTAAGAAGGGGCTAAGACAGAGGGAAGAATACAGTGAGGGAGATTTCCAGGCAAAGTAAAAGGGGCTTTGAAAATGACTCTGTTGTTAATTTCAGCCTACATTCCTCTATTTTATAAGGTATTATAACTACCCAATGGGTTCTTCTTGCCTGCTGCACAGATAAGACCAATTCACTGAGACCATGGCATTATAATAAAGAATGAGTTTAATTGGCATGAGGTGGCTATGCCTTGTAGACAAATCAATCTCAAATAAACCTCCCCGAAATTCAGAGGCTATGGTTTTTTACGTGTAGTTTGGTGTTGGGGTTCCATCAGGCTGGTGGGAAAAATACTAAAGATAGTTATAGTAATAGTCAAAAACTCTCTTGGAAGGCCTGAGAGTTTGCATAGCTTCAGATTGCTTGGCTGAAGGCAGCCAGGGTCTCTTTGCAGGAGCCAGAAAGAGGGTGCAAGTACAAAGGAATGTGGGAAGTTTATCTTACTAACCTGTTTACTTGTATGGGCTTAAGACTGACCTTTGTCCTACCGCAGTACTTTACCGCCTCCTACTCAGGTGGGAGCAGTTGGCAGAAGTTTATTACCCGCAAATGGTGTGCTTTAAGCCTCAGAACCTGGCCTTTAATCTTTACCCTCTAGTGGTGTTTACTCACAACTTTTGTTAATTAGTCTTACTGAACAAATGCCAGCCTCACTATCTGATGGGGCCAAGTTGCAACTGTTTACAGAACTCAGCTTAGAGCCTGTAAGCAGCTCGGACCCTCAGCTGGACTGGCAGAGCAGAATATCTGTGTGTCAGTGTACTTTATTCATCTGTCACCGAATCAAGGGTCTGCAGGAACAGACCTCCCCGCCGCCGCCACCCCCCCTGGAGCTAGTGCCCCTGCAAATGGAACGCTGCCTCAGTTTGGTGGCCAAGGGAATGGGTGCTGCTGATTGGTTAGGGTGTGGAAAATGTTCCTCGTGTGCTGAGTCTGCTTCTGGGTGGGGGCCACAAGACTAGTTGAGCCAAGAGTTTCAGGTCTGGGTGGGGCCATCTGGTTGTCAGAAATGCAAAAGCCTGAAAGGATATCTCAAAAGGCCAATTTTAGCTTCTACAATAGTGAATTGGGGAAGTTGCAAATCTTGTGACCTCTGGAATGTGGCTAACAGTACCTACATCTTAGCGGAATTCAAGCCCCTCTCATCTTCCTAACCTGGTGACCTTTGATTAGTTTTACAAAGGCAGTTTAGTTTTGGGGAAGGGTTATTACCATTTAAACTATAAACTAAATTCTTCCCAAAGTTAGTTCAGCCTAAAGCCAGGAAGAACAAGGGCAGCTTGGAGGTTGCAAACAAGTTGAAGTTGGTTAGATCTCTTTCACTGTCATAATTTTCTCACTATTGTAATTTTTTCAAATGTGGTTTCAGTATGACAATTACATGATTAAATGATACTGTTGTCGCAATTTAATGGCAACTTGATGTACTTTGTTGAGGAATATCTAGGGAACTAACTTTCAGCACCCACATAACCTAAGACATCCTAAAAATACAGCCAATTGGCATAACAAAGAGAGAACTATGCCCAAAAGCACACCAAAGATTTACCTGGCTCCCCACAACCCCTCCCGTGGGCAGCCTGCACTATTCCCCTTCATTCCCTGGGGAAGATGCCTCAGACCCAGATAAGAAGAATTTTTCCTCAAATCTGTTATGACAATAGAAACACCATATAGTTTGCATGAAATGTTAGGCATTGCTACGAGCATTTTCTAATGTACTGACAATAGGCCTCTTTTAAAGATGAAAACACTGAGGCTCAGGAAGTTGAGCTCCTTGCTTAAGGACACGCGGTTCCTGCAGAGTCAGGACAAAATCCAGGGCAAGTAGGCAGGATTACAGGATGCACTTAGTGGCTCTGAGGTAAGAATCTAGTTCAGCCCCGACTTAGAAGTTTGGCAAGAGAATGCTGCACAGCATCTCAGACACCATCTAGCCCTGGAATGTTTAGACCATGATCTGTTGGTGAAGTGGCTACATTGTGTGGGGTATAAACCCAGGGTTCGTGATCATGTGCCAGGAAAATTTAGAACACCAACACGCATGAGGAGTTCAGAAGCAGAGGTTTAATAGGCAGAAGAGAAGAGAAGAGAAAGAGAAGCAGCTCTCTCCATAGAGAGACGGGTCTCCAAGTGGAAAGGACCCGTAGGTGGTGGATGCACCGAATTTTATAGTCAGGTTTGAGGAGTCGGTGCCTGATTTACATAAAGCTTACAGATTGGTTCGATCAGGTATGACATTTACATAGCACACACGGAAGGCTGGTAGCCCCACCCTAATCTTATTATGCAAATAGGCTTTCCAGTTGATCTGCACCATCTTGTCTGCTCCTTACAGTACATGTGGCTGACAAAGAGAAGGGAAGTTGGAGCCGCCATCTTGAACATGTATAGTGCCTCGTTCCTGCCAGCGTTCACTCCTGCAAGCTTCCAGTTTGCTTGCCTATGTCTGCAGCTGGAATTTGTGAGAAAATGACTTGGGGCTGCTTTTCATGAAAAAGAAAAGCCTTACTGAGGACTCCCATATCCTTACTATCTGCCTAAGTGATTTCTTCTTAACTCCCGCATCATTAGTCGCTCAGGAAACTGCAGATCATGATCTGTTAATGGCTTGGGAAACCAGTTGTACTGGGTCCCAAACCACTTGCATTTAAAAAAATGCTATGAGGTAGAACATGACCTTTCAGAATATCACCACAAAAAATGTGTGTGAGGTATTGCATATGCTAGTTAGTTTGATTTAGCCATTCTACAATGTATACGTACATGAAAACAACACGCATGTACACACTAAATATATACAATGCATGTCAATTAAAATATAGAGTTAATTTTTTAAATTAAAATATATCAGAACACACACATGTAGAAAGGTATCAGTTAGTGAAACTTTTATTCCAGTTGTATATGTCTAAGATGAAATTATCCCTGTGAAGACTTTAATTTGCCAGGCTTGAAAGGCTCTGATCTCTACAGCCTTTGTGTTTTACAGATGGAGAGACTGAGGCCCAGAGGGAGCCAGGGGGTGGCCTGAGGTCAGGAAGCTAATTACAAGCAAAGTGCTGATTAGAACCCCAGGCACTTTTATTTCACCATTCCTATCTTCCTTTTCTGTCCTCCTTTTCCCTCCTTATGTAATGCAGCACTGGGAGCTCAAAATCTCATCTCCTGTGGCTTAGTAGGGCTTAACTTTTCAAAACAGAAATGAATCCTGTTTGTTTTGAAAGGAAGGCTAAACCTAACAGGCAACTGGATGTTGAATAAAGGTCTTGGGGGATCGGGGCAAAAACGAGGAGCTTGTTTGTAAAGTTTCTTGGGGGAGCTGGGAATTTAGAACTCTAGGTGGTCCTAAAAAGCAGCTGAAATTTCCTGCTCTGCTGGGCTCTGTGTGAAGGAGGAGGCAAAATATGCTTGAGGAACTGCAAAACAACAGCCAGCCTTTGCAGGAGAGGTGCAACCTTTGCAAAGGGCATGATAACTACCTTGATTGCAAGGCCCACCATTATCGGAAAGGGGGAGGCCACAGTGACCCAGCACGCTGCAGGAGGGCTGGGCTGGGCTGGGCTGGCCTGATGAATTGCAGGCTTCATTTCCCTAGTGTGGCATGGAAAGCCTTGGAGCATGCCATTTAGTGGTTCTGTGTCTTAGTTTCTCATCTGTAAAATAGAGATAAAAATCCTTCATTATCCTGCCAAGCTGGATGTGGGGATTTGTTAGGTGCAATATGAAGATCAGTAAGGGTTATATATTTTTCCAACTGTCGAAGTAAGAAAAGGAGGGGAAAGCATGGGAAAAAACCCAGAATCCAATGTTATTGTCGAATGTTATTGTTCATTAAAGACAGGGCTTCAGCATCTGAATTACACGGCATGTTATTTTCTCAAATTGTAAAAACCAGTCTTGCATACATAAATTATATTCGTATTTTTTTTATGAATAAAAAAGGTCTTACAGATGAAAGAGTGCCCAGTGGCCACGGCTGGAACAATTTGAGCAACAAAATAAGGAAGTATTAATCTATAACCCAAAGTATAAAATAAATATCCATAAGTCCATACTGACATAAATAAATGGTTGAATAGATGATTGAATAAATAAATTGTGAGCCCTGAATATCTGAGACAGATCTCAGTCAGTTTAGGAAGTTTATTTTGCCAGAATTAAGGACGTGTGCCCGTGACACAGCTTCAGGAGTTCCTGACGACATGTGCCCAGGGTGGTCTGAGCATAGTTTGGTTTTATACATTTTAGGGAGACCTGAGACATCAATCAATATGTGTAAGATGAACACTGGCTTGGTCCAGAAAGGCAGAACAACTTGAAGCAAAGGCAGGAGAACTGGAAGTGGGGAGGGAGCTTCCAGGCCATTGGTAGATAAGTGACAAATGGTTGTGTTCTTATGATTTTCTGATTAGCCTTTCCAAAGGAGGCAGTCAGATATACTTTTATCTCAGTGAGCAGAGAGATGACTTTGAATAGAATGGGAGGCAGGTTTGTCCTAAGCAGTTCCATTTGACTTTTCCCCCTTAGTGGTTTGGGGGACCCACAATTTATTTTCCTTTTACAAAATCAATGGGAGGAAAGAGACAAATCTCCTGTGCAGTATTCCAAATGATTTTATTATTATACTTTGTGCCCCTAAGTGTGGGCTACTCATAGTGACATACTTCCAAAAAGCACAGTATTAGAATGGAGAAAAAGAGTAGCTTTATGGTGGAAAATCTGATCACCACTATATCAGCCAGGTGATCAAGGTTAACATCACCAGTGATAACTCATATTCATAGTATGTACACCTGATATCATATGATGAGAACAGCACTTCACTCCTTTGGTATTTCCCCCAAAACCCATAAGCACAGTCAAGCCATGAGAAAAACCTCAGAATGACACAAACTGAGGGACATTCTACAAAATAACTGACCATTCTCTGGAAAACTTTTTTTTTTTCTTTTTTTTGAGACTGAGTCTCGCTCTGTCACCAGGCTGGAATGCAGTGGTGCATCTCGGTTCACTGCAACCTCCGCCTCCTGGGTTCAAGCAATTCTCCTGCCTCAGCCTCCCAAGTAGCTGGGACTACAGGCGAGCGCCACCACGCCCAGCTAATTTTTGTACTTTTAGTAGAGACGGGGTTTCACCATGTTGGCCAGAATGGTCTTGATCTCTTGACCTCACGAACCTCCTGCCTTGGCCTCCCAAAGTGCTGGGATTACAGGCGTGAGCCACCGCGCCCGGCCTGGAAAACTTTTGAGGTCAAGAAAAACAAGGAAAATCTGAGAGACTGTCACAGCCAACAGCAGCCTAAGTAGACATGACAAGTAAATGTCATGTGGAATCCTAGATCAGAAAAAGGATATTAGATAAAAACTAAAGATATCTAAATAAGTATGGGCTTTAGATAATAATAATTAATATTAGTTTGTTAATTGTGACAAATGTAGCATACTCATGTGAGATGTTAATAATAGGGGAAAATGTGTGAGGTATATGGAGAGCCTCTGTGCCATCCTCATACATTTTTTCTAAATTTAAAACTTTTCAGAGATTTCTGATAAACCTTAGCATAGAATATGATGTGTCCATCAAGTGACAGGTACTTGCCTTCAAAGACTTCAAAATATTGAGGGGACACAGTATGTAAACACATCCTGGGGTGGGAGGAGATACAGAATGGCATAATGCCTTTGTCAATGCTGAGACCATAAAGAGAGGCATTTCAGTGAACAGCATTTGGCTACACTGGAAAGTTCCCTCCAACAATTTATTTGCAACACCTATCTTCACCAACCAAAGGAGTGATGGTGCTATTAGGAGTAGCCTGTTGAAGGTGAATCTAATTTTGAACATGTCAAGTTTGAAGAGCTCGTGGGATATCCAAGTATGTGAAATCAAGTCTGTGGGTCTGCCCAAAGGGATAGATTTGGGCATCATCAACCTTTCAATGATAACTGAAGCTGCAGTTGATTTGGAAGCATCTAACAGTTCTTGGGCTAAGTAGAATAGATTTATTAATCAGTGAGTTATAATGTAGCCTGCACAGAGAACCAGAGTCCCAGGTGTGCCAATTACTATCTGAAACTAAAGAAAATTGTGTGGAGTTTTTGAGCCTCAACTTCCTAACTAATAAAATGCAGACCACAATACCCCTGGTCTTTTTTACCTTTCAAGTTGAATGAGGATGTCAGAGGACATCATACATGTCTTTGGTAATTTTTAAAGAGCTATAGAGATTTAAGATAGTCATTTTTTTGGTGTGATTGACAAAATTGACTTCAAAACAGGCATCTCTAAGAACTTAGCCCTCTTAAAGCTCCAGTTGAACTGGATGTCAGTTTTCTTTCCTGGAACTCAAAGTTCTAAATACCACAATGATTTGCACACTATTTGGAGAGATATTTGAAAGACATAGTTTTTGGCTCAGGATTAACTTTCCTTCCTAAATGGTTGACAAGATCGCATTTTTCATCACATTTTATTATAATTTCAAGGGAAAACCAGAAGCCATTTTTGAAAAATTTCCAGTGCATTTATGTTTCTTATGATAAAGGGGTTTTCTGATAATAAAACATTCTAATAAGACTTTTGTTAGAAGTTCTTGTGTGTTTTATTGTCATGATATGGCAGGATGTGGAAAAAAGGATAGAGAAACCAATGCAATTCTCACTGCGGAAGTCATGTAATTTTATCAAAATTCTGAGAAGCCCACTATGCCAAATAATACATTACATGTGGGCAATAATCAAGGAAATAAAGAAGCGTGGGTCATGCCAGCGATTTGATTCCTCACTTTCACATTGTGGTTAAACACACAGAGCTTTCCTCTCAGGTGACAACCACACATGCTGGATAGGTGTGAATTTGACTGTCTTCTGGCCATGGATTTTTTCCCTGCTATTAACCTTTACAAGGTTTCCAGCATTGGAATTAAGTACTTCTCTCTGAGATATCGTTATGAGACAGTACACTCTTTGACCTATTCATGTTAAGCATTCTCCTCCTTCAGCCCGAAGCCCATGGACTGGCCTGCCACCTTGCAAGTTCCAACAAAGGTTATGAGAAGAACAGAGGGTAGAGCTATAATGAGCAGAGAGCCTTTTCCCTCCTTCTCTGGAGCACACAGACAATAATCTTTCTCAATTAATAACCACCCATGGACTTGTTAGCCTTTTGAGCCATTTTGGCAGCATCAAGCTCTTTCTAAAGCACATTTAGAACAGTTCCCCATGTGGGAATGATAATCTGCCTTTTGAAAACTTCTTTTTGATATGTGTTTTTTTAAAAAAATCTGAATAAGAGGAGAATGAAAGTGAACAAAATGGAATTAAGTTCGAAGCTAGATCTTTTGTGATAAAACATAGGGTTTTCAGCACAGGAAAATATTGATCATGACATGTCTCTTACAGGGAAGAAAGATTTATTAGCTGTGCAGTCAGGAGGGAGCTGAAATCCTGAAGAGACAGTTTCTCAATTCACCTGAAGGGAGTGTGATGCAGCAGAAAGGAATGATTTTGGTGAAAATTTACCTAGTGAGAGGATCACATTCTAGTATTTAATTAGCCTTCATCATCACCGTATTTTCCAGTTTCAAATAATTTCAAGTGACAGATGATCTTAAGCAAAACCGTACCAACTTGTGTTCGAATCTCACACCTACCACTGAGGAGCTTTGTGATCTCAGGCATGGCTGGCAATGTCTTTGAGGCTAACTGTCTTCATTAAATAAGGATATTAATTTATGTCCCATAGAGCCATTGAGAAGACAAAATGTAAAATATCTATGAAGAAGCTTCTTATAAAGCAATACACAAATATGTACATTGTTACGTGGTCCTCTCATTTTCAGACATGACCAAACAATATCTGAAAATGCTCAGAGAAGACATAATTTCACCCAACCCTAAATCAAATGTCACCTAATGATCTTTCTGCACAAGAGCGTCATCTCATGAAAGATGATTAGGCTCAATATTATTATGCAGATTCTGGGTAATGGTGAAATCAAGGGAAGGTGAGCACCACTCAGAAGCCCTTGGAGAAGGGATTCTGAATACTTGAGAGAGCTTAATACCAGGGAGAGCACAAATGAGCAAGTGGAAGAATAATCTCTGCAAAACAGCCTGTATTAGTAAGGGTTCTCTAGAGGGACAGAAGTAATAGGAGAGAGAGAGATATATATATCTCCTATTAGTTCCATATTCAAACACACACACACACACACACACATATATATATATATATGGGAGTGTATTAAGTATTAGCTTACACCATCACAAGATCCCATAATAGGCTGTCTGCAAGCTTAAGGAGCAAGGAGAGCCAGTCTGAGTCTCAAAACTGAAGAACCTGGAGTCCGATGTTTGAGGGCTGGAAGCATCTAACAGGGGAGACAGATGAGACAGATGTAGGCTGGGAGGCTAGGCCAGTCTTGCTCTTTCACATTTTTTCTGCCTCCTTTATATTCACTGGCAGCTGATTAGATTGGGCCCACCAGATTAAGGGTGGGTCTGCCTTACCCAGCCCACTGACTCAAATGTTAATCTCCTTTGGCAACGCCCTCACAGACACACCCGGGATCAATACTTGGGTCCTTCAATCCAATGAAGTTGACACTCAGTGATCAACTGAGTTATCACACAGCCAGAGTTGGTGCTGTTAGCCATAGCTCTCCCAGCATAACAGCAGGAAGGGCTGGCTGGAGGAATCTCCATGGCTTCAACTAGCGCCTCCCTACTTCCACTGAGTTGGTTTCAGGGTCTTCCCAACCTCCTTGTTATGAATTGGGTTGTGCTCCCCACCCTGCAAAGATATAGAAGTTCTAACCCCCAGTTCTTATGATTGTGACTTTATTTTGAAATAGGGTCTTTACAGATAATCAAGTAAAAATGAGTTTATGAGGGTGAGTTCTAATCCAGTATGATCAGTGTCCTTAGAAAAAGGGGGAATTTAGATTTAGAGACACATACGTGCAGAGGAAAGACAACGTGAAGACACAGGGAGAATGTCATCTACAAGGCAAGAAGCACCCAAAGCTATGAGAGGCTACATGAGAGGCATAGAATAGATTCTGTTTCACAGCCCTCAGAAGGAACCAACCCTGCCAACACCTTGATTTTAGACTTCTAGCTTCCAGAACTATAAGACAGTAAATTTCTGTTGTTAAATCCACACAGCCCCAGGAAATGAATACATCACCCCTTGCCTGAGAGGCAAATATTATTTAGCTATTTGCTTCCTTTGTTGGCTGTTCACTTCTGCAGGAATGTAAACTACATGAGAGCAGAAACCTTGCTTGTCTCCATCACAGTGCCTGGAACAGTGCCTGGGAAGTGGTGGTGGGTGCAGCACAATCAATATTTGTGGAATGAATTGTTATCGTTCAGCCCAGCATGGTGAGTAACAAATGCAGGTATGACTGAGCCCTGGTCTGAGTGAATCAAACAAAGTCCACATCTTTGATGTGTGATATTCTATCATCTTAGTTTTAATCACAGATTTGCTCTGAAAAATTAACTCCGATCAATAAATAAAACATCCCCAGATAACAGATATACTATTCTCTGATCTGTGAAGAAGATCTGATAATTAGGATGGCATTGCTCTTGCTCTCCTATAATCAAAGCTAGATTATAAATATCACTGGCATGCAAAATAAATACTAAGCACTTGTGTTTAGCTATTATGTTACTTCTCTAGCAAGGACGTAACTTACCTTTAGAAATCAACAATTCATAAGAGCCTTCTAAATTATCCTGTGAGGTTCTGTATTAGTTTTTTTTTTTTTCACTCCCATGAGAAATTTCTGAAAAAAAAAACGTGGTTTAAGACAATATGAATTTATTCTCTTACAGTTCTGGAAGTGAGAACTCTAAAATGATCTCAGTGGGCTAAAACCAAGGTGTCAGAAAAGTTGTATTCGTTCTGGAGGCCCAAGGGGAGAATCTATTTTCTTTGCTTTTTCCAGCTTTTAGACATTGTATTAGTCCATTTTCATGCTGCTATGAAGAACTGCCCAAAACTAGGTAATTTATAAAGGAAAGAGGTTTAATTGACTCACAGTTCAGCATGATGGGGGAGCCCTCAGGAAACTTACAATCATGGGGGAGGTTGAAGGGGGGCAAGGCACCTTCTTCACAAGGTGGCAGGAAGGAGAATGCTGAGTGAAGGGGGAAGAGCCCCTTATAAAACCATCAGATCTCATGAGAACTCACTCACTAAAACAAGAACAGCATGGGGACAACTGCCCCCATGATTCAATTACTTTCACCTGGTCCTTCCCTTGACACATGGGGATTATGGGTTTTATGATTCAAGATGAGATTTTGGTTGGGACATAAAGCCTAACCATATCATTCCACCCCGGCCCCTCCCAAAACTCATGTCTCTTTCACATTTCAAAACCAATCATGCCTTCCCAACACTCCCCCAAAATCTTAATTCATTCCAGCATTAACTCAAAAGTCCAAGTCCAAAGTCTCATCTGAGACAAGCAAGTCTCTACTGTCTATGAGACCGTAAAATGAAAAGCAAGTTAGTTACTTCCTAGATACAATGCAGGTACAGGCATTGGGTAAATACACCTGTTCAAAATGAGAGAAATTGGCCAAAATGAAGGGGCTACAGGCCCTATGCAAGTCTGAAATCCAGCGGGGCAGTCATGTCTCAAAGCTCCAAAATGATCTCCTTTAATTCCATGTCTCACATCCGGGTCACACTGATGCAAATGGTGGGCTTCCACAGCCTTGGGCACCTCCACCCCTGGGGCTTTGCAGGTAAAGCTTTCCTGGCTGCTTTCATGGGCTGATGTGGAGTGTCTATGGTTTTTCCAGGCCCATGGTGCAAGCTGTTGGTGGATCTACCATTCTGGCATCTGGAGGACAGTGGCCCTCTTCTCACAGCTCCACTAGGCAGTGCCGCAGTGGGGACTGTGTGTGGGGGCTCTGACCCCACATTTTCCTTCTGCACTGCCCTAGCAGAGGTTTTCCATCAGGGCACCAATCCTGCAGCAAACTTCTAACTGGACATCTAGACCTTTCCATACATCTTCTGAAATCTAGGCAGAGGTTCCCAAACCTCAATTCTTGACTTCAGTGCACCTGCTGGCCCAATATCACATGGAGACTGCCAAAGCTTAGAGCTTGCACCCTCTGAAGCAACACCTTAGCTGTACATTGGCCCCTTTTGGCCACGGTTTGAACATAGGACACGAAATCCTGAGACTGCACAAAGCAGCCAGGCCCTGGGCCTGGCCCACAAGACCATTTTTCCCTCCTAGGCCTCTGGGCCTTTGAAGTGGGGGCTGCCATGAGGATTTCTGACATGCCCTGGACACATTTTCCCCATTGTCTTGTCAATTGACATCTGGCTCCTCATTACTTATACAAATTTCTGCAGCCAGCTTCAATTTCTCTTCAGAAAATGGGTTTTTCTTTTCTATTGCACCATTAGGCTGCAAACTTTCCAAAATTTTATGCTCTGCTTCTTTTTTTAACATAAGTTCTAATTCCAAACCATCTCTTTGGGAATGCATAAAACTGAATGCTTTTGAGGACTCAAGTCATCTCTTGAATGCTTTGCTGTTTAGAAATTTCTTCTTCCAAATGTCCTAGATCATCTCTCACAAGTTCAAAGTTCTACAGATCACTAGGGCAGGGGCAAAATGCTGCCAGTCTCTGCTAAAGCATAGGAAGAGTCATCTTTGCTCAAGTTCCCAACAAGCTCCTCATCTCCATCTGAGACTACCTCAGCCTGGACTTCACTGTCCATATCAGTATCAGCACTTTGGTCAAAGCCATTTAATAAGTCTCTCCCATGGGGTTGGTGAGAGAATCTGATGGGCTGAGGCTCAGTTCCAGACACATAGTGAACACCCAAATGGGAGCTGGAACCCTCAGGTGAACCCCAGTGGCTGTGGATTGGTGCAAAGACCCCTCCAGATGGGGGAAAAGGAGAAAGACTGATATGGGCAGGAAAAGCCTGGAAATGGCTTTGAGGCAGAACTTGAAAGGTTTGTGACATCCAGTGTTTCAATCCAGAAGGACTGGTCACTGGGAACAAAGAGAAGCTAGAATTGAAGTCTAAACAGTGATAAGTGCTCACTGCTTGGAAGAACTAAGTTCCCTTGTCCATTTTTGCTCATCCAGTTTTTGAAGAAAGAATAAGGTAGCCTTCAAGTTTGTAGGGAAGCTAAGTGCCCAGAAAACTGTCTCTGACAAAAACAGTGTATCAGGATTCTTTTTCAAGTACAAGGGATAAAAAAAAATGCAACTCAAACTGGCTTAAATGAAAAAGGGAATAATTGGCTTATGTAACTGAAAAGTTCAGGGATAGGTTCTGGCTTCAGGTGTGGTGTGATCCAGGACTCAACTATTCGGATATTATCTGAATCCTGTCCTGGTCTCATTGGCTCCTCCCCTCCCAGTGGCAAGACAGCTTCCAGCAACTCCAGGCTCCATCCTCACAGCCTGAGCCCATTGGTAAAGAGAGCGCCTGGGAAGTTCCAAACTTTCCCACATCTTCTTGTCTTCTTCTGAGCCCTCCAAACTGTTCCAACCTCTGCCTGTTACCCAGTTCCAAAGTCACTTTCACATTTTTGGGTATCTTTATAGCAGCACCCAACTCTCTGTGGTACCAATTTACTGTATTAATTTATTTTCACACTACTACAAAGTACTGCCCAAGACTGGGTAATTTATAAAGGAAAGAGGTTTAATTGACTTGCAGTTCAGCATGACTGGGGAGGCCTCAGGAAACTTACAATTATGGTGGAAGGTGAAGGGGAAGCAAGGCACCTTCTTCCCAAGGTAGCAGGAAGGAGAAGTGCAAGTAGTGAAGGTGGAAGAGCCCCTTATAAAACTGACTCACTTTCATGAGAACAGCATGGGAGAAACACTGCCCCATGATTCATTTACCTCCACCTGGTCTCTCCCTTGAGACTTGGGGATTATAGGGATTATAATTCAAGATGAGATGTGGGTGGGAATGCAAAGCCTAACCATATCAAATGCCATCTGCATGTCCTGGCCCATGGCCTGCTTCCATTTTCAAAGCCAGCAATGGCCAGTGGAGTTCTTCTAGTGTTGCCATTTTTACTGCCTTGTCACCCATTTAAGAAAAATGGTAATTACTCTGGGCCTGCTGGAATAATCCCATGTAATCTGTTTTCTGTTTATTTTAAAGTCACATGACTAGTAACCTTAATTTCATTTACAAACTTAATTTCCCCTTGCCATACAACAACCTAGTCACAGGTCCCAGGGATTAGGATGTGGAGATCTTTGTGTGTTTGTGTGTGTGTGTGTGTGTGTGTGTGTGTGTGTGTGTATGTGGTGGGGGGCATTATTCTTTCTGCCTAGAGCAATAGAGAACAGCTGCCCTCATTACTTTCTTCTCCCTATCGCAGGTTCCATAGCTTGGTGCTTTCAGCATACATTATTTCTAGGTGTCAGAGGGCTATCTCATGCCCTGATGATGTTATACTCAAAATCCTAATGTGGGGACATTGAGGCCAAAATTCGAGTTTCAAGATAGGTCTAAGAACAGCTTTTCACAAAACTCTATTCTGTAGGACATGAAAGAGACTATATTAAGCAAAAGTGTTTATGGTCAAATCAGATTGAGAACGCAGGTTAAGCAAAAACAAACCCTGCCATTTATTTGCTGAAAGATTTCTAATTGCCTTTATCAATGTGCATTGTGGTTCTCCAGGTGGGATACCATAGTATGCAGGCCCTCTCAAATTTATTTGGCTACAGAAAGCTTGTGATTACACCGCATTTAATGGGGCTAATGACCTTTGGAACACACTGTGAGACATTTTGGTATAAAAGCGTCGTAGAGTGCTACAGAAAATTAGGAGTCTCTCTGGGCTTCAGGATCCATAGGAAATTGATTTCTAGAGTTCCCAACATTTTATTGCCTTGGCAGTTCCTAAAACAAATGAATCATCCTTTGGGGACTGCAAGTAATTTTGCTACTTAGGAACCTTTATAGCAGGAGATTGTAGGAGGCTCGCTTGATAGCTCCTTAATTCAACTTGTTCAAAATTAAACTTACTGTCTTCTTGCTCCCTCTCGCCAATTTACCTTACTGATAGGGGCTGAGTTGGGTCCCCTAAAATTCGTATGTTGAAGTCCTAACCCTCAGTACCTCAGAGTGTGACCGTATTTGGAGATAGGGTTTTTAAAGTGGCCATTAAGTTAAGATGAGGTCATTAGAGGGGGCCCTAATCCAATATGACTGCTGTCCTTCTAAGAAGAGGAGAGCAGGTACAGAGGGAAGACCATGTGAAGACACAGGGAGGAGTTGGTCATCTACAAGCCAAGGAGAGAGGCCTCAGGAGAAGCATCCTTGCTGACACCTTGCTCTCAGACGTCTAGCCTCCAGAATTGTGAAAAGATATATTTCTGTTGTTTGAGTCACCAGTCTGTAGTACTTTGTCATAGCAGCCCTAACAAACTGATATACCTGCCTTATTAAATTCTTCATATTTTTTCAAAGGTACCCTCATCTATTTCCATTTTTCTTATATCCAATGTACTTCTAAGCTTTGGCATGTTTTCCTCCATGTATTATCAGGCTCATCCCATCTTCCTCTCTAGCCCTGTGCCTACCATGCTTGCATAGGTGGTCCTTGCACACCAGCCTTTTCTTGTGATTGGTCAATATTCCCATCATGCTGTCTTTCTTTACTGCCACCTGTCTTCCTAGCACACTAATGTCATCATGTTGTTTCACTTCCTGGAGAGAGAATGGCTTCCTGCTGTACACCCCATTAGTAATAGTTTACAGTCCTACCTGGTCCTGCCTTAATTCCCCCTCCAGTCAGCACCTGGGGCTCTAGGGACACAGTGGGGTTTATTCCTGCTGCCTTCCCTACATTCACAGTCATCTCTCTGCCCAGTGCATTCTCCTTCCTCCTTTTTACCTATTCAGATCCTTTTACCTTTTAAGACTTGGCTCCTGTCTCCCTGCTGCCCTTAAGTTTTCCAATCCATGTGAGTGTGCTCCTGCTTTCCCACCGCACTCATCATGCTGCCCTGAAATGCAGCTTTTCTCAATAAAAATAAAACTGGCATCCTCAAGATTATCAGAAAAAAGAGAATGAGCTGGTGGAAAAGAACATCCAGTCCCCGTCCTAGACTAGATCCCTGAAAATCACTTGGGATTATTCTCTAATTGCTGTTGCTGCAGTCACGCTGGCCTTTCCTATAAAATACTGGCTCAAATGTGGAAAGATGACCCCTTATATAAATATCTTTTACAGTTCCTGCATAAATATCCTACAGATTCCCTGAGAAAATGCATTTTTTAAAGTCGCAAAAAATGGAACTTTTTTCCTAGTTTACTAACAAGTAAGAGATGAAAATAAATGCATTTATAAAATATAGTCAGTCCCTTAGGATTGTAGACCAGGCATGCTAGCCTGGATTCCAGAGGAAAATCACAGACTTCCAAGGTCCTGTTTTGCTGGTTCCTGGCATGATTCTACAGGATAAAGCTTGCTTTGATCCCTTCTGCTCTGGTTAGTCACCTCAGCGTCCAGATCAAAGGGGAGGCGCTGAATTCCCTTTCTTGGACTCACAGCTTTGAAGACGTGCCTCTATTCACATGACTGACACTGAGAATGATTTCTCCTTTATGGTAAACACATATGCTCTGCCTTCTGAGACAGACTGAGACTTGCAAAACCACAAAAGGTTGATAGTACTGTGTAACACAATGACCATAAGGATCATGAGGCACTGGCCTACAGCCATGGACATCAGTGAAGGTTCGTTCTCTCTTATGCACAAGTCTTGATTGCACAAACTCCAGTGTCAAGGCAACCTGACTATGACAGTTGTCATTTTATTCTTTGTCAGAATTGATTTGGTAGATGCATTAGTTTCCTATTGCTGCTATAAAAGTTACCACCAACTTTAGTGGCTCAAAACGACCAAATTTATTATAGAGTTCCATAGGTTAGAAATCTAAAAAGGGTTGGCAGGGCTGTGATGCTTCTGATGACTCCAGGGGAGAATCCAATCCTTGCCTTTTCTGGTATCTAGAGGCAGCCAGTACTCCTTGGCTTGTGGCTCATTCTCTCATCTTCAGAGTTAGCAGCACAACATCTTCCAATCTCTCTCTCTTTTTGCTTTGTTGCCTTTTCCCCACTCAGCTCACATCATCACATTTCCTTGACTCTGACCCTCCTGCCTTCCTCTCATATGGACTCTTGAGAAGGCATTTGGTCCACCAGGATAACCCACAATAATCTTCCCACTCTAAGGTCTTCTAGGTAATCACATCTGCATAGACAGTTTCCAGGAATTATGGTGTGGACATCTTTGTGGGCCCGATAATCTGTCTACCAGTATGGATATGAATTGATAGTAAGTGGCCTCTTCTACCCTCAGCTAATAACTTCAAAGAGGATGACTATTCAGAAAAGTAAACAGTCTTTTAACCAAGTTTGTAGAAGTAGTTGAGCATCTCTATTACAATCTGAAATTATAATCTATTGTTTTATATATGAGTATGTATTTATGCAGATATATAAAATATATATTTCTTATTCACCAAATTATCTATCCTTGTACAAAGCATATAATAGATTCCTGATAAAGTGTTATAAAAGTATAATGAATTTAACAAAAATCTAAGAGAATATGGTAGAGAGAAAAGACCCATCACCCCATTTCTTTTAACCATTGTTAAGTGGGAACTGATGAATAAATAAGAAATAGAGAAAAATGAATTGTGTTAAAAGACAGATGTATTAAATGGTGTTTTGCAGGGCTGAGGGGAAAGTAGATACCTTGGAATAGTTTATAAGTTTGAAGTATGTGAGAAAGTATTTTTTTCTACTTTTTAAAATGAGCACACTTACACTAGAGAATATTATTTCCAGAATCACACAGCTCCACTCGGAACTGCAGGATAAATGAAACAGTAAGAACAGAAGTTAAATGATGATTAAAAAACAGCATGGCAGAATTTAAACCTGCAGATTAAAGATGAAAAGTTTTGCCAAAGACTGTCAGGTGAGACATCTGCTACCTCACATGAAAGATGCCTCAGGGCACAAGATAGTTCTTAGAAAGTGCTTGTTCTGGATAAGAATTTTAATTTTCACTTAGTCAACAGAATAATTAGTAAAGATTAAGGAAATGCACCCTGAAGTTTCTTGGTAGATAGCATTTACTTGGCATAAAGTTCGGCAGAAATAAAAACTTATCAGTATAACCATGCATGATTTCTAAATTAGGCGCTGCTACGTGATCTTACCCAATCAAGCTGAATTGATAGCTTGTCTGGGTCTCAAAAACTACCTACGTTAATTACAATAATATTTATTGGCATTAGATCTTTTGATTTGAGGCTGACTTTATCTCCACCCAAGCAAGTCAGGAGGAAAATGGATCTCTGCTTTGAGTGGACAAAGAAATGGTTTAACTCAGTCCTGAGAAACGTTATTTATTTTCTATTCCATTTATAGTTCAGTAGTGTGCCTTGAAGAAGCATGGGGTGATGTGAAAAAAGAATCACAAAGATTTGGGGTAACAATCTGGCTCTTCACATTACAAGTTGGGTAATAGTGAGTAAGTCTACCACGCCTCTCTGAGCTCAAGTGACCTTCTGTATAGAAAGAAAATAACTCTTCTTCCAAAGTCTGTTGTGAGGATTTCCTAAGACAATGTAGCAAAGCAGGTTCTCAGTGCAGGCTCATGCTTATTACCATTGACATTGAATGTACTTCCTTAACATCTTATAGAAAGTTTGGCATTATGGAATATGTTGGAGATAGAGATATCCTGTAAAATATCAAAGGGGTTCCTGACTGGGAACTGCTTTCCTGTTCATCCTTTCTCTCATGAAGGCTTCTTGTTCAGGAAGGTTCTCAGCTGAATGCAGGGAAAGGGGTCAACTGCTGCATAGTCCATCTGGTAGTAAGCCTGAGTCCTGGGAAGCAGAGTACATGTAACCCCCAGGGTGAGAGATTTTTCTCTTAGATACCTAGTGCACCTGAATGATGTGAGAAATGCTCATCCAACTTAAAAAATAAAATAACCTGCATTATGAGAGGGCCCAAGGGTATGACTTACTTCCACTGGGCAGCTAGAATAAATTACACTACACAAATTGGCTTTTGAAGTGCCCATCTTCTGCACCGGTAGACCGTGAAGAGCAGCGTGAATGTGTGCCCTTTCATTTTAATTCATTCCTTCTCTGTTGTGGATCCTGCAATATAAGTACACAGAAGCTATTTTTGGGATGAAAAGGGAAATCTGGAAGATCAAAAGTTGAGTCTGGAGTTTGCTGTTTTCATCTTACCAATACATGAGTTTAAAAATATCATTTTTCTCTCTGAAAACCTCATGGTAGCCTCAGTATATTTTGTCAAAGGATCATATTGAAGACTGGATCATATTAAAGGACCATATTGAAGACTACCATATTGGCAGACTGGAATACAAAACATTTCCAGCTGCTTAATTTTTGTTTTTTAATTAATTATTATTATTATTTTTTGAGACAGAGTCTCACTCTGTCACCTAGGCTGGAGTGCAGTGGCACGATCTTGGCTCACTGCAACCTCCACCTCCCGGGTTCAAGTGATTCTCCTGCCTCAGCCTCCTGAGTAGCTGGGACTACAGGTGCCCACGACCAAGCCCAGCTAATTTTTTTAGTAGAAACGGGGTTTCACTGTGTTAGCCAGGATGGTCTCGATCTCCTGACCTCGTGATCCACCCACCTTGGCCTCCGAAAGTGCTTGGATTACAGGTGTGAGCCACTGCACCTGGCTGCTTAAATTTTTTAATACTTGATTTACTTATTTATTCCTTAATTGGACATCTCATCAATATTTGTTGAGCATCTTCTCTGTGTGGCCTCTGTTCTAGGACTGAAGAGTACAAGTGTGAAAAAAAATCTTTTCCTGCTATCTCACTCCTGCTCCTTCTGTATTGTGTTATCTGTGTCCTCCTTCTCTCCCTGACTTCTGAGATGTTGGATCATCCCATGGCCCAGTCCTCAGACCTCCTCTCTTCTTTATCTCTATGTCAGGAGTTGGCATATTTTTTTTTTTCTGTAAATGACCACAGTAAATATTTTAGGCTTTTGCTAGGTGCACAGTCTCTGTCACCAATTACTCAGCTCTGCCAGGGTAGCACAAAAGCATCCACAGACAACGTCTCAATGAATACATGTGGCTGTGTTCCAATACAGCATTTGAACAAAAACAGGAAGGTGCCCTGATTTGGCTGCAAGCCATAGTTCATGGACCCCAAACTAAGTAATCTCAATCCTATGCTTTAACACCCTTTAAATTCCAGCAATCCATAAATGTGTAACACAGGCTCCAGCTGTGTATATCTAATTTCCTACTTGATATCTCTACTCGGATATTATTCATACCACTCTCAAACCTAACATTCCTAAGACAGAATTTCTGATTCCCTCCTCCCTGTGCAAACCTGCTCCCTCCCTAGCATTTCTCACCTGGCTAAATGGCATCTTTGTCCCATCCAGTTGCTCAAGCCCAAAGGAGTCATCTTTATTTTTTGCTTTTTGTAACATTCCTTCACCAATTTATCAGCAGCGCCATTGACTCTACCTTTAAAATACATCCTAAATCTAACTGCCTGTCACAGTTGCTGCTTCTACGCCTCTACTCCAAGACATAATCCCCTCTTGCCTGAACTCCTTCAGTAGCTTCTTAAGGGCTCTCCTTTCTTCCACTCTTAACCTAATCCCCAGCCAGTAAAACACCATCAAGGCTTCTTATCTCCTCCGGAGTTTTAAATTCTCATATCTTTATTATGGTTCTAAAGCCCCATGGAGTCTGTTTCCTGACCTTCTCTCTCCCATATTTTCTACAGTTACTCACTTCTTGCTTTGCCACACTGGCCTTCTTGCTATGTCTTCAACCAGCAGAGCCCGCTTCTATCTTAGCACTGTTGCACTTGCTTTTCACTCTGCCTGGAAAGCAAATCCTTGAGGTAATTGCATACATCTCTCCCACTTCCTCAGCATGGCCCTACCTGACCACCCGCCCTAAATATGATAATGCCCTCCTGATTCTCTCTCCTCTGTTGTAGGTTGCTAGGAGCCACAGTGTGACTGCCTGACACTATTTTGCACATGCATTAATTTATTATTTGACTCTTCTACTAGAATGCAATCTTTGCGAGTCAGGGACATTCCCATTTTGTCACTGCGATGTCCCTGTTTCTATAAGAGTAGGTGGCATGTAGCAGGTATTCAATAAATATTTGTTGATTGTCTGAATATATAAATGAATGAATGAATGAGGAAAGAAAAATACATTTCTTTTCCTTATAACCTTATAGTCCACTGGGGTGATTCAGAGAAGTCAGTAGTGAAATAGCATGGGAAGATCCTTAATAAGAATGGGACAGGGGATTATGGAACTCCATGCTGCCCTTAGATTTTGGTTGCCAGAATCATCTTTTTAGAGAATGCAAAATCTTAACTGAGAATTTAATGTCGAATAGTAGTTAACCATGTTAAGAGAGGCATGGACCTTTGGGTGTGCTGTGACTAAGAGAAGGCAGGGAAGCCGAGCTAACTAAAAATCTGAATGTGATTTTTTGCATTACTCCTCTCTTATCTTAAGTAATATTTAATGCCTACTTTTTACTAATCTTCAGCTAAGGAAATTGTTTAACTGACTCATAATATTGTATGTCTGATCATTGAGTTGCAATTGTCCCTGCCGGGACAAGAGCTATGAAATTGGTGACATTTATAGTGGTCAAAATTTTCTGTTGGTAACACACTGGCAAGTCACATCTCCTACTTGGTAAGGCCCTGGGGCAGTGATTTAGATGTGATAATTACCTTCATTCTCTGTCCTCACCTTAATGAATCATTCTGTCCTGGGGAGACTCAATTGTCTTGGATTGTCATGGCAAACTTACCATAATGGGGAAAAAGGCCTAAACTTTGAGAAAAACAAGATTAATAAGATTAAGCCATCGTTCTTTCTCCTGCTTTGCCAGAAATGCAATTTCGTCACACTTTTTACCTGCAAAATATACACCACAAGATTTTTTTTTTTCAATTTAAATGTGCCAATGCTTTTAGCATGTCCACATTCTCATTTCAAGCTTTGTGAAACTGGCAGGGGTGGGAATTATCCCCAGTTTACTTGGGTTAAGTTGTTTTCCTTTCTCCTGGTGATGGCATCCCTTAGCACCTGTTTGAAAACCCAAAAAGAATTAATTAATGAGACATTTCACATTGACAAAATATTACATAATGGCATCTAAAGTAGAGCTTAATCATACTAATGCATTTCCCACAAAAAACGTGGTACTTTTCAGTAATTTCAGAAATGGTTCAAGACAGGTATTCACAGCCAGACTAGGCAAACCGTGCTGTTCATTTCAAACACATGGTATGAGGATTGTAAATTACATCAGGCCATTAAATTTTACTTGTCACCTGCTGAAAGGATATGGGAAACACTTCATATTCAATCTTTCAAAAACCGCATCACTCTTTCAGACAAATGATGTCAACTCATATGTCAGTGAAATGGATCCCATATGAATCTCTAAAGAAAAAATTTATTGGGTATGCAATTGGCAAGGGAATACAGGTGTAGTAAGCTTAAGCTAATAAAAAATAAACTATTTTGAAATTAAGAATTGCTCTTAGTTATTTTATTTTTATTAATTTAAAAACAGATTCCACAGATTTTGGACAACACTTATACCCCCAACTCATTTATGATCATTGTTAGGAACCAGATTGTGTCCCTTCAAAATTTATATATAGAGCCCTAATCCCCAGTGGGGCCTTATTGAGAGATAAAACCTTTAAAGGGATAGGGTAGGTAAGGGTAGCTCCCTAACCAATAGAACTAGTGTCTTTAAAAGAGGAAGAGACACCGGAGAGGTCTCTCTCTCTCCACCATGTGAAGACACAGCAAGAAGGCAGCTGTCTGCAAGATAGGAGGAGAAGCCTCACGGGAAACCAACCCTGCCAGCACCTTGATCTTGGACTTCCAGTCTCCAGAACTGTGAGAAAATAAATTTCTGGTGTTTAAGACACCCCATCTGTGGTATTTTCTATGGCAAAATACACCCCAAGCAAGACTAATATAATCATGTTGGGGATAGAAAGTACATACCGTATATGAGTTGTACTCTCAATGACCCTATGTCACAGATTTAATATACTTATAGAATTCCAAGAGTAATATGCTTATTTGTTGAACACTAAGATATGACAGACTTTTTCTGTATATCTTAATTCTAAACCAAAAAAAAAAAAAAATTACGAATGAAATCCCCAGATGGCTCTCTTCTGAATATTGTGAGATATATCTGATGGTTGACACATGGGCCACGGGAAGGTTGACCAACTGTCTGGTTTGGGACTTTTGGTGCTAAAACCGGGGATGTCCCAGACAAACTAGTACCAGTTGGGCACTCTGGCAAAGGCCTGTGCCTTAGTCATCATGGTCACTAGGCAAGTGAGTTCAGAGTGGTGGGACTAGTAATAGGGATTTTTAGTCAGGATCTTGTCAGGGTTGAATACTCAGACCAATTTTTAAAGAGAGATTTTAATGCAAATCATTGCATTAATACGGAATTGTTGACTAGGAAACTGAAAAGGCAACCCCCCCCCCCCCCCACCAAATATAGAGTAGTATATAGAGTAGCACCTGCAAGAAACAGACAGCATCCCTGGGGCTTGGGAATAAAAGGAAGAAGTTGGAGTTACTAAAATGTAGATGCTTAGATGAGTGGTGCCATTGGGCTGGGACTCGAGAGTCCTGAGAAGGGAGAGCTACGCGGCTGGTTGGTACTGACTCTGCTGAGGACCAGTGGGACTAATTGTGCAAATGGAAAAATTGCAAACTGGAACCAACTGCTACTGCCAGAATGAAGTGCCACTGCCAGGGTGAAGGAGATTTGCTTGAGTGATGCTGATAGGAGCAGAAGTCACAGAGAAGGACACTGTCTCTTTTTGTTCCTCAAAGCTTGCAGTCTCTTTCTAGATTCCCTTTGAAATAATCCAATAGGAAGCAGCCAACAAAGCAGATGCTGGTTTACAGACTCCTAGTCCAGCATCACAAAACGATATAGAAGGATTGGTTTGTGTTAAGACACTAGCTTAGTAACTGGCCTCAGGGGTAGAGGGTGGTTAATGAAACACAGGAAAAGTGTTCAAAAGGTGCTGGACAGCAACAGATATGACAAACATCCACTACAAACTGATAATCTGTAACAAAGCCTCTGCACTCTACGCCAAGAGAGGAGGGCTGAGGCACCCTTAGCCAGCTGTCAAAAAATGCTCTAAAAAGTGTAGCCGCTGTTTAGAAGCTGAAGAGACAGGCAGCAAGAAGTATCAGCTGGCAACAAAAGAGGAGGCAAGAATTTAAAAGCTGAGTACTGCTGAGGATATCGTGTGTGGGAGCAGTCAGCCTGTTTATTTCAATACCCATTAAAAGAAACAGGGAGAGAAGAAGGGAGCTACTTTTGTGCCAGGTACCATGCTAAGTCATTTAATGTGCTATGATGGAGGCATTATTTGCCATTTTGTGTAAGAGGAAACAAAGTCTTAAAGAAATGAACTATCATGATCTGGGTCAAATCCTTACATCACTTGTGGAGCAAGAATTTGAATCCAGGTTTGTCTGGCTTAACCCATTGCAGTAATTGATGGTTATAACAGTGGTCTTAAAATAACAGCAAGCCCTCGGCTCTATAACTTCTCCTCTTTCTCCCACTCCCACAGAAGGGAGGGATCCTGGTAGGTAACAAAGGAAAGAATGGAGCTACAATAGACACAAAAATTAGGAGAAAGAAAAATTTCACTATCAAGGAAATACAGGAAGCTCCCCATTTTTTTTTCTAGGTCCATGGGTATGAGATTCCTGACTAGAGCAGTTAAATGATATGAATCTAACAGTCTTGGAGGAGGCAAGTTTATTGGAAAATTTTCTTCCCAGTAAGTGGGCTTGGGAGAGGTGTCTTCTCTTAGTTTTTGCTCTAATTTTAGTTGGCAAGATTAGATAGGGACCCAATTTTGTGCTGGGTTTATCTTCCACAAAGGAAGCAGAAGCTAGAAGACTAAGATCAGATTAGAATAAGCTCTATGGAACAGGCTTTAGAAATCTTGTTCCACCTAAGTCTCTGAGCTCTATGTAAAGATGAATTGTAAGTTTCTGCATTGGCCAGTCCATGCCACTATGGTAGGTTCCTCAGTCTATTTTCTGCGGCTATAACAGAATACCATAGACTGGGTCATTTATAAACAATAGAAATTTATTTGGCTCACAGTTCTGCAGGCTGGAAAATCCAAGAACAGGATCCCATCATCTGCTCAGCATCTTGTGAGGGCCTTCTTCCTGCATTAATATATGGCAGAAGGACAAGAGAGTGCACTCAAGAGCAAGAGAGTACCCATTTAAAGGCATTAAGCCCACACACGTAGACAGAGCCCCCATGGTCTAATCACCTTGTAAAGGCTTCATCTCTTACTACTGTCACAATGGCAATTAATATCAACATGAATTTTAGAAGGGGCATTAAAACTATAGCATTTTTCCCTTGGACTCTTAAAACTCATGTTCTTCTCACATACAAAATACATTCATCCTATCCCAATAGCCCACAAAGTCTTAACTTATTTAAGCACCAACTCAGAAGCCCAAAGTCAGGCTGGGCGCTGTGGCTCACACCTGTAATCCCAGCACTTTGGGAGGCCAAGGTGGGTGGATCACCTGAGGTCAGTCATTCGAGACCAGCCTGGCCAACATGGTGAAACCTCGTCTCTACTAAAAATACAAACAAAATAGCCTGGCGTGGTGGCACGTGCCTGTAGTCCCAGCTACTCCAGAGGCTGAAGCAGGAGAATCACTTGAATCTGGGAGGCAGAGGTTGCAGTGAGCAGAGATGGCGCCATTGCACTCCAGCATGGGCAACGAGAGCGAAACTCCATCTCAGAAAAAAAAAAAAAAAAAAAAAAAAAAGCCCAAATTCTTGTCTAAATAAGATACAGATGAGACTCAAGGCATGATTCATCCTGAGGCAAATTTCCTCCAGCTGTGAGCTTATGAAATCAAAACAAGTTATCTACTTGCAAAATACAATGATGGGATAGGCATAGGATAGACATTATCAATCCAAAAAGGAAAAGGAGGCAAGAAAAGAGGGATAACTGGTCCCAGTTAAGTCCAAAACCCAATGGGGTGACCAACATTACATTTTAAGGCTCTAAAATAATGTCTGTGACTCCATGTCTCACATCCTGGGCATAGCTGGTGGGGGTCCGCCCCCAAGGACTTCAGCAGCCCTGTCCCTGTGGCTTTGCTGGACTCCTCCCACCCAGCAGCTCTCACAGGTTTGTGTCTCGTGCCTGCATCTCTTCCAGGCTGGCACTATATGCTGCTAGCCTAACAGCTCTGGAGTCTCTGAGGTAGCCTTATTCCCACAACTCCACTAGGCAGTGCCCTAGTGGGGACTCTCTGTGTTGACCCTGACCCTGTATTTCTGCTTGGCATTGCTCTAGCAGGGGCTCTCTGCAGTGGCTCTATCTCTGCCACAAGTCTCTGCCTAAACCCCCAGGCTGTCTACAATGTCCTTTGCAATCTAGATGGAGACAGCCATGCCCCTACAGCTCTTGCATTCTGTGCGTCTGTAGAATTAGCACCACATAGATGCTTCCAAGTCTTACTGCTTATACCTTCCAAGTGGTGGGTCAAGCCACACATGTGCATACTTGGGCCATGGCTAGAGTAGCTGAAGAATGTGCACTGAAATGTTGGAAGCAGCCTTGAAGTGGCCCTGGGCGGTGAGTCCATGGAGGGTATCCTGGATTCTTCTCCCAAAACCAGCCTGCCCTGCTAGAGCTCTGGGCCTGTGATGGGAGGTATAGCCTTGAAGATCTTTGAAACGACTTAGAGGTCTTCCTTTTATTGTCTTAATGAATAGCACCTGTCTGCCTTCTATCACTACTAGTCTCTTTGGCAAATGGTGGCTTGACCACACCCTTAGTTTGCTCTCCTAAATGTGCTTTTTCACTCTTTAAATAGCCAGGCTGTGGATTTTCCAAATTGTTTTGTTCCGTCTTTAAGCCATTTCCTTCTAGTCACATTTTATTGTATGTGGATAAAAGTAGCCACTGTACTTTGCTGCATACATATTTCTTCTACCAGAAATCCTAATTCATCACTCTTAAGTTCTGCATTTCATGAAGTCCTTGGGCATGGACACAATTCACCCAGGTTTTTGTGCAATTGTATAATGAGGATGGCCTTTATTTCAGCTTTCAATATCTTCTTCCTCATCAGAATGGCCTTTTCTGTACATATTGCTACCAAAATTCTGACCATGCCACTTAAGTAATCTCTAAGAAGTTCAGACTCTTCCTACACCTCTCTCCTCTTCTGAGCCCTTATCTGAATCACCCTTAATGCTCCATTTATAACAATATAGGCTTTTTCTAGTCTGCTCCTGCAAACTCTTCCAGCCTCTGTTCCAAAGGTCTTTCCACATTTTCAGGTGTCTGTTACTGTAATAATCCCAACACTCAGTACTAGTTTTCTCTTAGTCTGTTCTCCTAGTCTGCTGATATAACAGAATACCACAAACTAGGTAATTTATAGACAATAGAGATTTATTTGGCTCATAGTTTTGGGGGATGAAAAGTGCAAGAACACGGTGCTGTCACCTGCTTGGCACCTGCTTGCTGTGTCCTAACATGGCCAAAGGGCAAGGGTGCGGGATACGGTTTGGCTCTGTGTCCCCACCCAAATCTCACCTTGAATTATAATTCCTATAATCCCCATGTGTCAATGGTAGGACCAGGTGGAGGTAATTGAATCATGGGGGCAGCTTCCCCCATGCTGTTCTCCTGATAATGAGTTAGTCTCACAAGATCTGACGATTTTATAAGCGTCTGACATTTCCTCTGCTCACACTCACTCTGTCCTGCTGCCCTATGAAGAATGTGCCTGCTTCTTTTTTGCCTTCCATCTTGATTGTAAGTTTCCTGAGGCCTCCCAGTCATGCTGAACTGTGAGTCAATTAAACCTCTTTACTTTATAATTTATCCAGTTTGGGGTGTTTCTTCATAGCAATGTTAGAACAGACCAATACAGTGCATGAGGGCAAAAGAGAATCTACTCCCCAAAGCCTCCCTTTTAGAGGAATTAAACCTACGCATGGGCGGGGGGAGCCCTCATGGCCTAATCACCTCTTAAAGGCTCCACTGCCTAATACTGTAACAATGGCAATTAAATTTCAACATGAGATTTAGAGGGGACATTAAAATCATAGCATTTGGTAAATCCTCTAGAGTTAAGACAGTCATTTGGCTAGAGTACACAGGAACTTGAGTGTGGTGGCGGATACTGACAAGGGGTGGATGCAGAAAAGAATAATTTACCATTATGCTTGCTAACTCCATTTAAGAAAGCAGGAAAGGGTAAACCATATTTTAGAACTTTCTCACGACTATGTATTTGGTTATTAAATAAGATTCAGCTAAATGAAAAATCCATGACAGATCATATGTAAGGTCACAAAACAAGTTTTAACAAATTTAAGAAGATGTAAATAATATCAGATATCTTTTTCTGAACACAATGGTATAAACCTAGAGATCAGTAATAAAAGAAATTTCAGAAAATATATAAATATGTAGAAATTAAACAACAGGTTCTCAAAGAATCAACGGGCCTGTTATCAAAAATATCATGAGATCTACAGAGGAGGCAAAGAGAAACTTTATTTTTCAATAAAATATGATTCACAAATCTGGATAACTTGACCTGGGAGAAACCAAGAGTATATGCTCCACCAAAAATGGGGGAAAATCTGAACTTTATGCCTTGCAAGATTTGCTTAGTACACATAGTCAGCTAGGAGTGGGGAGTTTAGGAATATTTATAAAGGTGAGCAAATATTTGCATAGTGAGAAAACATTTAGGAAACATACATAAAAGCCATGTTCACTTTGGGGTGGAGTTTTAACAATAAAATAGGTGGAATTTGGCTTTTACCTCAGGAGGTCTTTTGCAGGACATAAGAAAAGTCTATGTGCAGACTTTGGCTGCTGGCCAAAACTTTCTGTGGTGTTTTTGCAGGAGAAAGTTACTAAAATCAGTTTCTTGTCCAATCAAGGCTGTAGTTATAACTTGTGAAATTGAATGGGATTGGTCAGTCGTATCTGGTGATCAATGAGTGGCAATTATTTTGTACTGTATATCTTGAGGCCATTGCTTGCTTAGCTGCTAGAGAAAAAGAAAAAGTCTTATGGCAGTTAGAACACAGTTTATTCTTTAAATGTAAGGGTTTGTAACAACCTTTGCTTGGCATAGCCTTAGGTCTTATTTACAATTTGTTATCTTATGACCACAAAGAGTCCATTCCATCAGACTTATTATCTTTATTTTAACAAGTCAAAGACAAAAATCAAAGGTAGATTAAAAGTATCTTTAGATAAATGAAAATGGAAACACAACATAACAAAACTTATGGGACCCAGCAAAAGCAGTTCTAGGAGGGAAGCTTATAGCAATGAACGCCTACATCAAAACAGAAGAAAAATACCAAATAAACAATCTAGTACTATATCTCAATGAACTAGAAGAGGAATAACAAACTAAGTCCAAAATTAATAGAAGGAAATAATAAAGATTGGAGCAGAAATAAATGTAATAGAGACTAGAAAATCAATAGAAAAGATCAACACAAGTAAAAGCTGGTTTTTTTTGAGAGATAAACACAATGAACAAATCCTCAGCTAGATTAAGAAGAAAGGGAAGACTCAAATAAATAAAATCAGAAATAAAAGAGGAAACATTATAACTGATACCACGGAAGCACAAAAGATCACGAGGCTACTATGAACAGTTATACACCAATACATTGTATAACCTAGAAGGAATAGAGATACCTTTTTAGACACATGCTACTTAACAAGACTAAATCATAAATAAATAGACATCTGAACAGACTAATAATGAGTAAGGAGACAGAATTAATAATAAAAGGTCTTCCAAAAAAATTAGCCAGGCGCCATGGTGGGCGCCTGTAGTCCCAGCTACTCGGGAGGCTGAGGCAGGAATGGCGTGAACCCAGGAGGCGGAGCTTGCAGTGAGCCGAGATCGCGCCACTGCACTCCAACCTGGGCGACAGAGCGAGACTCCATCTCAAAAAAATAAAATAAAATAAAATAAAATAATAAAATAATAGAAGGTCTTCCGTCAAAGAAAAAGCCCAAGGCTTGATAGGTTCACTGCTGAATTATCCCAAATACTTAAAGAAAGCAATTCTTCTCAAACTCTTCCAAAAAACTGAAGAGAAGGAAATACTTCCAAACTTGTTTCAAGAGGACAACATTATCCTGATACCAAAGCCAGGCAAAGACAGCAAAAGAAACAAAAATTGCAGGCTGATATTCCTAATGAATATAGATACAAAAGTTATTTACAAAATACTAGCAAAGTGAGCTCAACAACACCTTAAAAAGATCATTTAAAATGATCAAGTGAAATTCATTCCTGGGATGCAAGGACAAGTTCAACATATGCAAATCAATAAATGTGATACACCACATTAACAAAATTAAGGACAAAACCATGTAATCATCTCACAGAGGCAGAAAAGGCATTTGACAAAACACAAGATCTTTCATGCTAAAAACTCTTAAGAAATTAGGTATGGAAGGAATTTAGCTCAGCACGATAATAGGCCATATATGACAAGCCTGTAGCTAACATCGTACTCAACAGTAAAAAGTTGAAAGCTTTTCCTTTAAGATCAAAAACAAGATAAGGATGTCCACTTTTACCACTTCTATTTAACATAATACTGGAAGCCCTAGCTGAAGCAATTAGGTAAAAGAAGGAAATAAAAGGCATCTAAATTGGAAAGAAGAAAGTAAGTTGTTTTTCTGTTTGCAAATGACATACTCTTATAAATAGAAAACCATAAAGACTCCACAGGGAACTATTACAACTAATAAATGAATGCAGTAAAGTTGCAGGATTCAAAACCAACATAAAAATTTTTCATATTTCTCTACACAAACAATGAATTATCCATAAAGGAAATAAAGGAAACAATACCCTTCACAGTAGCTACAAAACAACAACAAAAACCAACAATCAACTTACAAATAAATTTAAGCAAGGAGTTGAAAAATTGTATACTGAAAACTATGAAATACTAATGAAAAAAGTTAAAGAGGACATAAATAAATGGAAAGATATCTTGTGTTCATGGATTGGAAGAATTAGTATTGTTAAAACACTTATACTACCCAAAGCAATCCACAGATTCAATGCAATTTCTATGAAAATTCCAATGACATTTTTCAGAAATAGAAACAATAATTCTAAAATTTGTATGAAACCACATAAGACCCTGAATGACCAAAGCCATCATGAACAAAAAGTACAAAGCCAGAGGAATCATACTACCTGATTTCAACATCTACTACATAGCTATAGTAATTAAAACACTGGCATAAAAACAGACACACAGTCCAATGGGATAGAGAATGGAGAGCTCAGAAAAAGGTCCACACATTTACAATCAATTGATCTTTGACAAAGTTACCAAGAACACACAATGGTAGAAAAAACAGTTTATTAAATTATGCTGGGAAAACTGGATATCCACATGCAGAAGAATGAGATTAAACCATTATTTCACTCTATGTAAAAAATCAACCCAAAGTAGATTGAAGACTTAAATATAAGACCCAATACTGTAAAATCACTAGAGGAAAACATACGGAGAGAGTTCCAGGACATTGGTTTGGGCAATGATTTCTTGGCTAAGACCCCAAAAGCATAGGCAACAAAAGTGAAAATAGGCAAATAGGATTGCATTAAACTAAAAAGCTTCTGCACAGCAGAGAAAACAACAGCTTGCAAAGACAACCCATGGAATGGAAGAATATATTTGCAAGACATACATCTGATAAAGAGTTAATATCTAAAATATATGAGGAACTCAAACAACTCAAAATCCGCAGGGGCAGAATGATATGGTTTGGCTGTGTCCCCATTCAAATCTCAACTTGAATTGTACCAGAATTCCCATGTGTTGTGGGAGGTACCCAAGGGCAGGTAATTAAACCAGGGGGGCCAGTCTTGCTCGTGCTATTCTCATGATAGTGAATAAGTCTTCTGAGATCTGATGGGTTTATCAGGGGTTTCTGCTTTTACTTCTTCCTTATTTTCTCTTGCTGCCGCAATGCGATTTAAAAAGTGCCTTTCCCCTCCCACCATGATTCTGAGACTTCCCCAGCCATGTGGAGCTGTAAGTCCAATGAAACCTCTTTGTCTTCCCAGTCTTGGGTATGTCTTTATCAGCAGCATGAAAACAGACTGATATAAAGTAACACAATTAAAAAACGGGCAAAAGGCCTAAATAGCTATTTTTCAAAGAAGACATGCAAATGTCTGACAGGTATATGAAAAACTGCTCAAAATCATTAGTCATCAGAGAAATGCAAATAAAACTGCAATAATATACCAACTGACAGTGACACCTGTTAGAATGATTACTATCTAAAAAAGGAAAGACAAATGTTGACAAAGATGTGGAGAAAAAGTCACTTTTGCACAAGTTGGTGGGAAGGTAAATTAATATAACCATTATGAAAAACAGTATGAAATTTTCTTAACAAAATAAAAATAGAACTACCATATGGTCCAGCAATCTTACTACTGGGTATGCACCCAAATCATATAAAATCAGTATGTTAAAAAGGTATCTGCACTCCCATATTTATTCACAATAGCCAAGATACAGAATCAATCTAAGTGTCCATCAGCAGATAAATTGATACAGAAAATGTGGTGTATATTCAAAATGGAATACTAATCAGCCTTAAGATAGAAATCGTGGGGTTGGGACCAAGATGGCTGACCTGATTCATCAGGGAAGAGTTTCTCTCACTGAGACCAGACTGTCAAAAAGACCTGTGCACTCCAAGCACGTCTTCAGGAGGAAGACATTGAGAGTGGACAGATGGAGGATGCAGATCCTGGACCGAAGGAAGTGGAGTCTGGGAACCCTGCATAAGGTTGCTGAGCACCAGAACTTGTTCCTGGCCCTGAGTAACTCCAGGGGAAGGAGTGGGCGGAATGGTCATGGAGTGGCCCACTCTTGCCATAGACCCCCAGAATCCTAGCTGCAAGAGACCTCGTGACTCCACAGAGATTTAAGCTAGTGGCGAGATCTGCAAGGAGAGCTGGCAGAGACAGGACTCCAGCCTGTATAGAGCCCAGAGGGTCTGGCATGTGAATAGCTGTAGGGGGGCACAGCCAAAGACACGCATTCCCTAAGGCTCACCATGTTCCAAAGCCATGTGGCTTTGGCTTTTCTTGACTGTCAGACCTGCACAAAGCAGGGCCGTCTTTCCCAAGGGACAAGACCAGTCTGATCTGAGCATCCTCTGTCTGCCAGCCTCTCCTGGGGTCCCTGCCTGGCCCCGCCCACCTGCAACACAGCTCCGATGTCCAACTGGGCACTACGATAGCTCCTTCACTGGCAAAACCCATCTAACTGTTGGAGTGCTTCTGCAGATGGATCCCCACCAGCACAGTGTTACCCACAGCCTCTCCTCACTGCTTTGCCAGCCTGCAAACATGTGCATGGAACTAATGCCTCCCAGCTGCTGCCAGCACAAGCATGTATGCTTGAACTTTACTGCCCTGATGAAGCGCTTTTGCTGGCATCTCCCATTGGATTGTTGTTACCAGAGGACTGGGAACACCTCAGCCCCACCAGCACAATAGGTGGTTAACCTTGAGGGGCCAAAGGACAAATCCATGGGCCTAGTCCCAACCCTTCAGGGTTAGAGCATACAGCCCAGGAGTGCTGAGCTGAGACTTGGCTCCCTGAAATTATCCAGAGTGAAACCAGTTGACTGAACCCAAATTATGCCACAGTCAAACTCTGAAGGGTATCAAAGAATATAAAAGTGAAAAGCTCCATCCAAAGAACAGCAACTACAAAGATTAATGAAACATCAGTCCACACAGATGAGAAAGAACCAGTATAAGAACTCCGGCAACTTAAAAAGTCAGAATGTCTTTTTACTTCCAAACAACTACACTAGCTCTCCAGCAATGGTTTTTAACCAGGTTGAAATGGCTGAAATAACAGAAACAAGAATTCAGAACCTGGATGACAATGATCATCAAGATCCAGGAGAAAGTTGAAACTGAATCCAAAGAATCTAAGGAATCCAGTAAAACTATACGAGGGCTGAAAGACAAAATAGCCATTTTGAGAAAGAACCAGCCTGATCTGATAGAGATGAAAAAGTTACGAGTAGTCTTTCTTCATACTGTCTCAAGTATTAACAGTAGTAAAGAACCAGCCTAATCTGATAGAGATGAAAAAGTTACTAGAAGTCTTTCCTCCTACTGTCTCAAATATTAACAGTAGAATAGACCAAGCTAAGGAAAGAACTTCAGAGCTCGAAGATTGGTTCTTCAAATCAACTCGGTCAGACAAAAATAAAGAAGAAAGAATAAAACAGAATGAAGAAAACCTACAATAAATATGGGATTATGTAAAGATACCCAAACCTACGATTCATTGGCATCTCTGAAAGAGAGAGAGTGAGCAACCTTGAAAACATATTTGAGAATATCATCATGAAAATTTCCCTAACCTTGCTAGAGAGGTGAACATTCAAATTCAGGAAATTCAGAGAACTCCTGTGAGATACTATCCAAGATGACCATCCCCAATACACGTAGTCATCAGATTCTCCAAAGTCAATGTGAAAGAAAAATATTAAAGACAGATAGAGAGAAAGGGCAGGTCACCTACAAAGATAAGCCCATTATGCTAATAGCAGACCTTTCGACAGAAACTCTACATACCAAAAGAGATTGGTGGCCTATATTCAGCATTTTTAAAGAAAAGGAATGCCAACTGAGAATTTTATATCCGGCCAAACTGAGTTTCATAAGGGAAGGAGAAATAACATTATTTTCAGAGAAGCAAATGCTAAGAGAATTTGTTACCACCAGACCTGCCTTACATGAGGTCCTTAAAGGAGTGCTAAACATAGAAACTTTTTTTGAGATGGAGTCTCACTCTGTCCCCAGGCAGGAGTGCAATGGCACGATCTTGGCTCGCTGCAAGCTCCGCCTCCCAGGTTCACGCCATTCTCCTGCCTCAGCCTTCCGAGTAGCTGGGACTACAGGCGCCTGCCACCATGCCTGGCTAATTTTTTGTATTTTTAGTACAGACAGGGTTTCACCATGTTAGCCAGGATGGTCTTGATCTCCTGACCTCGTGATCCACCTGTCTTGGCCCCGCAAAGTGCTGGGATTACAGGCGTGAGCCACCATGCCTGGCCGGAAACTAAAGACTGTTAACAGCCATCACAAAAACACACTTAAGTACATAGGCCATAGACATTGTAAAACTCTACATAATCAAGTCTATGTACCAATGAGCTAACAATGCAAGGACAGGACCAAATCCACACATATCAATATTAATCTTGAATGTACATGGGCTAAATGCCCCACTTTAAGAGGCACAAAATAATAAGTTTGATAAAAAAGCAAAACACAACTGTATGCTCTGTACAACAGACCCATCTCAAATGTAATGACACACATAGGCTCAAAGTAAAAGGATGAGAAAAATCTATTAAACAAATTAAAAACAAAAAAAAGCAGAAGTTGCTATCTTTATTTCAGACAAAACAGACCTTACACCAACAATGATACAAAAGGACAAAGAAGTGCGTTACATAAAGATAAAGGGTTCAATTCAACAAGAAGACTTAACTATCCTAAATATATATATGCACCCAACACTGGAGCACTGAGATTCATAAGACGATTTCTTACGTACCTACAAAGAGACTTAGATTACCATACAATAATAGTGGGAAACTTCAACACCCCACAGAAGATATTGGATAAATCATTGAGGCACAAAGCTAACAAAGATATTCATGACCTAAACTCAACACTTGACCAAATGGACCTAATAGACATGGAGATACAGGACACTACACCCAACAGAATATACATTCCTCTCATTTGCACATGGCACATACTCTAACATAAAACATATGTTCGGCCCTCAATCAATTCTCCATGAATTCACAAAACTAAAATTATAACAGCCACACTCTCAGACTACAGTGCGGTAAAAATAGATATCAATACCAAGAAGATATCTCAAAACCATACAATTACATAGAAATTAAACAACCTGCTCCGAATGACTTTTGGTTAAACAATGAAATTAAGGCAGAAGTCAAGAAATTCTTGGAAACTATTGAAAACAAACATATAACATACTAGAATCTCTGGGGCGCAATTAAAGCAGTGTTAAGATGGAAGTTTATAGCACTAAGCACCAACATCAAAAAATCAGAAACATCTCAAATTAACAATCTAAGATTACACCTGGAGGAAGTAGAAAAATGAGAGGAAAACTGTCTCTCTTCACAAATGATATTATTCTGTAACTAGAAAACCCCATAGTCTCTGCCCAAAAGCTCCTAGATCTGATAAACAACTTTAGAAAACTTTCAGAATACAAAATCAATGTACAAAAATCAGCATTTTTATACATCAACAACATCCAAGCTGAGAGCCAAATCATGAATGCAATCTCATTCATAATAGCCACAAAAAGAATACAATAACTAGAAATACAGCTAAACAGGGAGAAGAAAGACCTCTACAACGATAATTACAAAACACTGCTGAAAGAAGTCACAGATTACACAAACAAATGGAAAAACATTTCATACTCATGGATAGGAAGAATTGATATAATTAAAATGGCCATACTGTCCAAAGTAATGAACAAATTCAGTGCTATTCCTATCAAACTACCAATGACATTTTTCACAGAATTGGAAAAAAAAACTGTTCTAAAATCTATATGGAAGCAAGAAAGAGCCTAAAAGTTTAGTGCTGTCCTAAGCAGAAAGATCAAAGCCAGAGGCATCATACTACTTGACTTCAAACTGTACTATAAGGCTATAGGAAGCAAAACAGCATGATACTGGTACAGAAACAGACACATAGACCGACGGAATAGGTGAGACAACCAAGAAATAAAGCTGCACTCCTACAGCCATCTGATCTCCAACAAAGTTGACAAAAACAAGCAGTGGGAAAGGACTCCTTATTCAGTAAATCATGTTGGGATAACTGCCTAGCCGTATGCAGAAGATTGAAACTTGACCCTTCCTTACACCGTATAAAAAAATCAACCCAAGATGAATTAAATACTTAAATGTAAAAGTTAAAATTATGAAAACCCTAGAAGAAAATCTAGAAAGTACCATTCTGGACATAGGTCCTGGCAAAGATTTCATGATAAATACTCCGAAAGAAATTGCAACTAAAGCAAAAATTGACAAATGGGACCTTGTTGATTATAGCTCCCATTAAAAACTTCTTCTGCACAGCAAAAACAATTGTCAATGGAGTAAAGAGACAACCTACAGAATGGGAGAAAATATTTGTAAACTATGCATCTGAGAAAGGTCTAATATCTGGAATCTATAAGGAATTTAAAAAAATTAACAAGCAACAAATAACCCCATTAAAAAATGGGCAAAGAACTTGGACATTTCTCAAAAGAAGATATACACAACCAACAAGCTTATGGAAAAATGCTCAAAATCACTAATCATTAATGAAATGCAAATCAAATCTACAATGAGATAACATCTCACACCAGTCAGAATGGCTGTTATTAAAAAGTCAAAAAATGGCTGGGCGTGGTGGCTCACACCTGTAATCCCAGCACTTTGGGAGGCTGAGGTGGGTGAATCACCTGAGGTCAAGAGTTTGAGATCAGCCTGCCCAACATGGCAAAACCCCGTCTCAACTAAAAATACAAAAAAATTAGCTAGGCGTGGTGGCAGGTGCCTGTAGTCCCAGCTACTCAGGAGGCTGAGGCAGGAAAATTGCTTGAATCCGTGACAGTGAGCCAAGATTGTGCCACTGCACTCAAGCTTTGGCAACAAGAGTGAAACTCCATCTCAAAAAAAAAAAAAAAAAAGAAAGAAAGAAAAAAAGAAAAAAGTCAAAAAATAACAGATGATGGTGAGGTTGCAGAGAAAAGGGAATGCTTATACACTGATGGTGGGAATGTAAATAAGTTCAGTCACTGTGGAAAGCAATTTGGAGATATCTCAAATAACTTACAACAGCAATTCATTCAAGTCAGCAATCTTGCTACTGAGTATATACCCAAAGGAACATAAGTTATTCTACCATAAAGACACATGCTTGCATATGTTCATTGCAGCACTATTCACAGTATCAAAGACATGGAATCAGCATACATGCCCATCAATGGTGGACTCGATAGAGAAAATATGGTACATATACACCATGGAATACTATGCAGCCATGAAAAGAATAAGATCATGTGATTTGTAGCACCACGTATGGAACTACAGGCCATTATCCTAAGTGAATTAATACAGGAACAGAAAACCAAATAGTACATGTCCTAACTTACAAGTGAGAGCTAAAAATTGAGTACACATAGACACAATGAAGGGAACAATAAGCCCTGGCGCCTACTTGAGGGTGGAGAATGGGAGGAGGATGATGATTGAAAAACTACCTATTGGGGGTACTGTGTTTATTACTGGGGTGAAAAAATAATCTGTACACCAAACCCGTGTGACATGGAATCTACTCATGTAACAAACCTGCACACGTATCCCCAAACTGAAACTGAAAGTTAGGAAGAAGTAAAACAAAACAAAACAAAACAAAATCCTGTCATGTATTATAAAATAGATAAACCTGGAGGATATTATGTTAAGAGAAATACTGTCTTGGTCCATTTTTTGTTGCTTATAACAGAATACCTGAAACTGGGTAATTTATAAAGAAAATAAATGTATTTCTTAAAATTGTGGAGGCTGAGAAGTCCAATGTTGAGGAGTCACCTCTAGTGAGAGCCTTCTTGCTGATGGAGACTCTGAAGAGTCCCAAGCCCGTACGGGGGATCACATGGTAACGGGGCTGAGCGCACTAACACTCAGGTCTCTTTTCTTTCTCTTACAAGGCCACCAGTTCTCCTTGAATGATAACCTGTTAATCCATTAACCCATTAATCTATTAAAACATGAATGAATTAATCCATTCATGAGGGCAGAACCCTTATGATCCACTCTCCTCTTAAAGGCCCTATCTCTCAATACTGCCACATTGGGCATTAAGTTTCCAAATGAGTTTTGGAGGGCGCATTCAAACCATAGCAAATGGCCAGGCACAGAACGACAGAGACCTCATTATCTCACTTATATGTGGAATGTAAAAGATTCTGACTTATAGAAATAGGGAGTAAAATTGCAGTTACCCAAGGCTTGGGATAGAGGCACTGGGGCAATGCTTGCCAAAAGACAAAAAATTTCAGTTAGACAGAAGGAATAACTTAAGAGCTCCATTGTACATCATGACAACTAAAGATAACAGTGTATTATATATTTAAAAATTGTTAAGCTATTAGATTTTAGGCGTCCTCACCACAAAAAATAATCATATGAGAGAAATGTACATGTTAAATAGCTTGATTTAGCTATTCCACAATGTAGATATATATCACATGTTGTATACCATAAATATATACAATTTTTACTTGTCAGTTAAAAAATAAATAAAAAAGAAATATTTCTGAATTAAAGAAAATTTAAGATCAAAAATAAATTCATGGATGTGGAATATTTTAATCACCAGTGGTGTCAAGGTACTGAACAAAGATGCCTGCTTTGATTGGCAGGAGACACTTATTAATCCTTGCTGAATGATTGCCCATGCAATATTCTTGACTGACAGGTCTTCACCCCCTAACTCATTCCTTCTGCAAGTGTACCTAATGGACAATTTAGTACAAGAAGGGAATTTATTTATGTCTGTGGCTTTATCTCCCCTTCCTCTTGGGAGTTGTTCTATTCACTGATATCAATTGTTGTCTTAGTTCATTTGGGCTGCTACAACAAAATACCATAGACTGGGTGTCTTCTAAATAACAGGGATTTATTCCTCACAGCTCTGGAGGATAGAAGTGCAGGATCAAGGTACTGGTAGATTCAGTGTCTGGTGAGGGTCCACTTTCTGGCTCATAGAGTGTCTTCTCAGTGTGCCCTCACATGGCAGAAAGGGGCCTCTTTTATAAGATAACTCATTTTATTCATGAGAGCTCTGTTATTATGAGATGATCACCTCTCAAAGGCACCTCCTCCCAAAGGCCCTTCCTCCATCATATTGGGGGGTAGAATTTTAATGTATGGATTTTTGGTGGTACACAAACCTTCAGTCTATTGCAAATGTTCTCCATTAGTTGCTGTCATGAGTTAGCTTAGCAGTGAGGCCTGTCCCTGTGGTTCAGTGCTGCATGGTCCAGTACTACAGCAATGACAGGGTGTCAGTCAGTCCAACTGGGGGATTCAGCATCAGAAAATTGCTTGTACCAGACATATGCTGCATTCTCCAATATCAGGTTTAGCAGCAATATTGGAACTAGTTTGATTCTCGATTTGCTTTACTATTTTATCTTAGTTTTAAATTGAGTTAGTTATAACTTGCCGAGAAAGAGGGGTAGAATTTATCAAATCCCCTCGAATCTGAAAAATCCCAAGGAGTACGTAAATTTTCTTTTCCCAGCTTTTACTTTAAGATGACATTCTGTAAATTTATACAAAAGATATTAAAAAGAAAAAAAAAGAAGGTGTTTTCTTTGTCTTTTCTGAACAATGTGAATAATTATAGTTTTTAAAATCTCAGCCCAGCCTACATGTTTTTACTTCTTAATTCAGAACTCTTACTTTTACATAGGGGAACTAGTTCATAATCCTAGTTATAATATTGTATTGTTCCTAGATTATAAAACTGTATGAAAACTATTATTTTACTAAATCTTAGACCTTTAAAAGCATCTCAAAAAATCAATATTTTTGTTTTTATTTATAAATATATTTAATATTCAGCAATAATTTTAATAGGCTATGATCTAGGGTAGATCAAGTAAAACTAGAGTTTGTTTTTTTTTACTACTATTTAGTTCCTTGCAAATTTCATGTATTTGTGAAAAGCGTATTAAAAATACCACCCATCATCTCTTTGCTCAGAGGTGACCACTGTTAACATTTTGGTGTGCATCCTTCTAGGCTATATTCCATATGATGAACACATAACACACACATGACACACACATGCATACCTCTCTCTATTTTTCAGAAAAAGTAATCAAGTCTTAGAGAGATTGTGACTTGACTAAATTAACCCTGTTATTGCCAAGGTGAGACAGAAATCAGAGCTCTTACATTTGCTTTAGAGATGGCTCAAGAAATCCTTCCTAGTGAAATATTTTTAAATATTGAAGGATCGGTGAATTCACATTAGCTTTTTTAGGAGACTACCTGAAAGTCTGTTTTGAGGAGATGCTCTTTAAGGTGCCTCATTAAAATGATAAACACCAGGAGCGGGTTGGTGCTTAGTGAAATCTCTAGGGGAGAAGGGTAAATCTCACCAGGATTAACACATCTTGGGAACCACGCATCACTGCACTTTGGAAAAGATGCAGCTTACCATAAAAGACAAACTGTAAAGGCACTGCCATTTCTCAAAAGAACAAAAGATGAGCAGAAAATGTAGACCAAATTAGATCAATTGGGAGCTTATGTCTTATAACATTTGATGGAGAATTCCATGTGGAAAATGTGCCATCACCAGATGGAGAAATATTTTATAATGCCTATTTTTCAGTTGGATTAGGACATACAAAAATGCCATATTTGAGCTTGGTCATAGGCTGCTTAGGGATGCCATGTGTACAGAACTCTCCTCACAGTGTACTTTCCCATCCCACTGAGGACCAAATCTCCAAACCACTCTAAATCCGACAATTCTAGGAGAAAAATTCTAGATAAAGGTGAAGAAATACAATGACATAAAAATTCAATTACATTGAGTAATTTCATTCCATAGAATTCAATGTGGTTTTTAAGTCTTGCAATTTTTACAAACTTTTTGCCATATACATATATATATGTTTGCTTTTTTTTTTTTTTTTTTTTTGAGACATGGTCTTGCCCTGTCACCCAGGCTAGAGTGGCAAGATCACAACACACTGCAGCCTAGTCCTCCTGGGCTTAAGTGATTCTCCCACTTCAACCTCCCAAGTAGCTGGGGCTACAAGCATGTGCCAGCTAGCTAGGTTTTGTATTTTTTGTAGAGACAGGGTTTGGCCATGTTGCCCAGGCTGGTCTTAAACTTCTGGGCTCAAGCGATCTGCCCACCTCAGCCTCCTAAAGTGCTGGGATGTACAGGCATGAACCACAATGCTTGGCCCCAAAAGCTTTATATTTATAGCATACTTTGAAATAGGCACTGTTCCAAAATATATGAGATCTTTATAATGGTTGTTTATTAACCCTGTTATAGATGGAATGTTTGCATTTTCCCGCACGTGATGGTATTAGGAAGTGAGGTATTTGGGAGGTAATTAGGTCATGAGGGTGGAGCCCTCATGTAGGTGCTCTCTGAAGCACCTAAGAAACTCCAGAGCTGCTTCTTGCTCTTGGCCATACAATGAGAAGATGGCCATGTGGAAACTGAATCTGCCTTCACCTTGATCTTGAACTTCCCAGCCCCCAGAACTGTGAGAAATAAGTCAGTGTTGTTTAAGCTACCCAGTCTATGGTAATTTGTTACAGCAGCCTAAAGTGTCTAAGACCTTAATTTGGAGTTTGGGGATTGCCTGTTTTCTGTGGGCTGGTAACGGATTCAAACATTATTAGAAGAGTTGTCTGTTAGTATGATCAAATGCGGAGGGCACAGTGTTTGCGGGGTTTGTCATGTAGAAATATTCTTTTCTTCCAGGGCCACAGCTCCTTTGATGGGCATTTTGATAGGAATGCAATTAAAAAGTAGATTGGATATTCTGTTGCAGAGTATAATGGATAATGACATTTTGATCAATTAAAACATGTACAATTTCTAAAAATTTTATTTTTTTCTGAAGATATTTATATATTAATCATAGATTGGAGGAATACAGAAAAATAAAGCTCCCCGAGAAACTTTAGTCTTGAGTGGTCACATTACTCCTGGATCCCCACTGTGTATGTGTCACTGCTTCAAGGGATACACATACTCCTACACACATTCACAAATAAATAGAAACAGGTTTATAGACCATACTGTTATAACTTTTAAGTCATTTTTTTAAAATGTGAATATTTATCCATGTCATCAAATATCATTTTAAAATATAGATTTTAGTGAATGACCAATATTTCTTGTTCTGGATATTACATACCACTTATGTTTAAGATTTAGGCTGTCATACATATAAGTTGTTTCTCTCTCTTCTTTATAACTGACTCTGTGTTTAACATCTTTATTAATAAATAATTTTTTATATCTTTGACTGTTTCCTCACAGTAAATTCATAGAATTAGAGTTAGTAAGTCAAACATTATAGAAAATTTTTAAGAATTTTGATGAATATTGGTAAATTACCTATTAAAAAGGATGTAACAGGTAACATTCTCACTAGTGACATATAAATATCCACTGTCTTATAACCTCACTAATAATGAGTATTATTGTAAAACAATTGCTTATATGATGTGTTAAAAATGGGCCCAGCATTTAAAGTCCTTTGATTTGACCATAAGTTGAACTTGAAGAAATATTTTTATTGTCCATATGTATTTTTTTATCTTGTGCATCAGCCTTTCCCATTTTGCCAATTTTCCTAGTGGCATATTCATCTCTTTCTACTGTGTAAGAGCATTTTATGTATTAGGAATAATGACCCATTGTCTGTTATTTATGGTGTCCCAATTTCCTTCTAGTTTGTGTTTTTGAGATTTTGCTTTTGGAAGCTTTTGTTGCATAAACATTTTAAATTTTTATGTGATCGAACCCATCAAACTTTTACTTTATGTTCTCTTTTCTTTATTTCTATGCTTGGAAATGCTTTCCCTACTGTGAGACAGATATTTACCTGAAACAACACATAAAACATTGTTTTACAACTGCTGCTATTTTTATTGGTTCTCTTCTGGAAAGGCGTGCTTTGTGAACAAGGTGAGAACAGAAAGGTGGGAGAGGACCCAGGCGGGAGTATGTGTTGAGGAGTAGAAGCTGCCGAAGCTCTCACTTCTGATTAGACTCTGAAGGCTTTTCCTCTTTTTAGCAACATCAAGCATCAAGATTAATGAGAGGAAGAAAGAGCAAATCAGTGTACTTTGAAGCACTGTCTTTTGCAAAAGCTGGGAGCATCCACGCATCCGTTCAAATTGTGACCTCGACCAGGTGATCCTCTTGGGCGCTATTCCTCTCCGGGAGCCTGGGGTCCCTGATGGCCTTCAGCTTCCTTCCTGTCTGGCTAGGCAAGGGAGTCGGGGGACAAGGGAGAAAGGAGGTGAGAGGTGCACAGAGCAATGGGAGAAGCTTGAACTGGGTCTTTGAGAGAGAAGGGAAGTCATTCTTCCACTCCCCTGACTGTCTTCATCTGCTCAGCTTTCTTTCAGCTTTTCCTGAGCTGCAATAAGAACGCAGGCTCAGATGTTTAATTCACAATTAAACACGGCACAAATGTGAGCTCTCAAATGTGATCAAGGGACAATCACTCAAGAGTGAAATTTAAGAGATCAACCAAAAGGAGCTGGGTAGCCTGGGTGCTCTAGAATCTGAGCCCCCAGACAGACACTATCTGTGCCCACTCCCCGAGTGAGGCTGGTCTTGTCATCCTGGCCAATTCCTGCAGGTATGATCACAAAGACGAATAATTCTTGATCTTAGTAGTCATGATCAGAGCTCTGTGTGCTGTGGGAATTATCCTCAGGATTTTATACATAATCAGTAGAGAAAATGAGCATTGGAGAATAGAAGAATGTTAAAGAATAAGAATGTCATCTTTAATTTCCTTTATATAGCTGAGGTATTCATAAATTATTTAGCTGCATCCTGCTCCACTGTGAGAGCAAGGGAGGGCTTTTGATGTTCTAAGGAGGGACTATTCTCATTCAGACATGTTACTTTGCTTGAGGAAAAGGCACATCTTTAGGACTGGCTAGGGTCACATTTAAAACTCATAGAAGGCAATAGGCTGAAGGCTACCATCCTTACCTATTGGAATCTGATATTAAACATAAAAATGTTCTCCTCATATTTACAGCAGTTCATTTATCTGGTTCAGCAGAGTATAGATCTTTACTGAAATTGGGGAGTATGCTTGGGATGGCATTGTTCAAACACAAGACTCCTTGGAGAGTGATAAGTTCACCTTGGTAGCTTCTGCAGAGGCATCTCAAAGCAAAGACAGCCATCCTTCATGGAAACTACTGGTGGTGAAAATTCCACAGCCGCTGGGCTCTCGCATGAGCAGGTGTAGGTGCATGGCAGAGAGGATTCATCACCATATTTCTTGGCGGTTCTCTTGACTTATGATTTTGATCCCTCTTCTGGATAAACCCAATGCCCTGGACCATGGTGATGCTTGAGTCAGTAAGTCAAGGAGCAGATTTATTCTGGGCATTGTAGGGAAGGCATATGCCTTTCACTTTCCAGAAGTGATAATTGAAGAGTAGAAAGGTGAGGGAAGTAAATGCATAATTTATTACATATATTGATTTGACCTAGGGCAGTGAGAGAAGCTATAGGTCAGCAGGACCCAGAAGCCCTAGAAGAACATAGGCTGCTTAGCTCTTTTATGCATAATTTATATTTTTCCTCTTTGTGTCTTCATTCTTCTCTGTGGCTCAAAACCTCTATTGTCCTACCTGACCTTTCTTCATGGTGGAGCTGACCATACTCCCAGAACTCTTGTCTTTTATTACTGTTTATTTAATTTACATGTAGATTGCACATTATCATCATTATCACAGGGTAAGAGCCCTATTACCAGCGTAACACAGCATGCACTAAGCACACTCTAGCCAGACCTATAACCTTACTTAGCATCCCACTATTCCTGGCTCAAATTTCTTACTTCTGCGATCCCAGAAATGCAAAATGCTTCTAAATTCTCCATCTTTTCTCTCTTCCTTCTCGTGCCCTGGTTTATCTGTACAGTTTTCTTTGCAATTGCTATTTTAGCTCCTCAATGCCTTCCACACTCTATGATAAGATAGTAGAAAATATTTCCCAGATTTTGCTGCATATTGGAATCATCTGCCTTGATGGTGGCAATTACATCAGAATCTCTGGGAGTGAGATCCAAGTTTCAGTAATTTTTTTGCAGCTCTCCAGGTGATTTAAAAAAATATCTGGTTTGAGATCCAGTGTACCAGATCCTTGCTACTCAGTGTGTGCCTCAGGCCAGGAGCAAGGGCATCACCTGGAGCATGCTTGAGATGCAAGCTCTCAGGCCCCACCCCCGTCATCCTGTTGAATCTGAGTATGCATTTTAACAAGACCGCAATTTGATTTATATGCACAGTGAAATTTGAGAAGACAAGGGATCCTCTTCAAACAATACATTGCAATCAACAGTGTCTGGTTTTCCATTTGCATTAGCCAAAGATTGCCATAAATTCACTAGAGTCAAAGTTAGGTTTATTAAACTTGTGACAATGTGGGAAAATAAGCATCAGAGGAAACATGGGGCCTCTAAGTAAGAGGCAGTTAGGAGAGGCAGAGTATAGGACTTGGGCTTGTGCTATGTGATTTAACAGCAGTGGGCTCTTAAATCCTCCCTACTCCTAGGGAAAAATGACAGATCAGAGCTCTGAATTGCCTCCCCCTTCCTTCCTGACAGCACTCAATCCAGAACGGGTCTCTGCTTTCTCAAACTCTTTTTCAAGGAGAAGGCATTTTGGTCTGCCCAGCACAGTGCTTTAGGTGGGCCAGGGAGCAGAGGGCCTGGGTGACAATAAACAGTTCACTATCTTTATAGCATGTAGCTAATGGCAGCCACATCCCACTGTTTACTTGTATTAAGCAGGTGTAATGTGGTCGTATACAGTGTTTTCTGTAGCAATAAGTTGACACATTAAATGCTGCTTTCCAGTCTTGCACTGACTGTGAATGTCCGGGCTCAACGGAGACCTTAACAACCTGAGCCAGAACTACGGAAGGACCTGACAGCCTCACTGTGTCTCCCCCCTACACTCTAAGGAGATGACTTCACAGAGATTTGGAAGGGAAATGAGGGGTCTTTAGGAACAGAATGTTTTTGAGGGTCTTCAGAGAGCAGTGGCTCTTTCTCTTACCACTGGATAAAGGGCCACTCGACATATTTCCCCTAAAGATTGTGGTGTTTCTGAACTTGGGGCCTGAGACTTAATTTCATCTGGTGGTTGTTCCGTGGCAGTACCTGTAGACAAGCTCCAACGGCACCAGGGAAGTCTTATAGAAGATAGAAACATGGCAGAGCTGGTTGGGAGAAGATCATGGCCATCTCCAGAACCTTAAGTCCGACCCATTTCCTGTGGGGATTAGGTTGGTGGGACAGGAAATCCGACTTTTCTGTGGCAACATATGTAGCTAGGGAAGGTCTTGATTTCTAGGCAGCCCCCAAAGAATCTCCCCAAAGACAAAGGAATTCCACACAAAGACTTTGGGGTAGACCCCTTGCTGGGGGTGAGGAGTTGACCATACCACACCAACCCTGTACACCTCCAAGGTCAGACAGTTTTATAGGCAGTGCTCACTTGGGGGCCTGAGGCCACGCTGCCATCTGCAAATACCAGCTCTGGCCCCTCTGGTCTCTGCAGCTGGCCTTTGTCAGACGTGTATGTAGTTTGGACATGTAACTTTGCCTCTGTTACAGAGGCTGACTCCTCTCCCCTTTATCCCCGTAGCAAAATAAGTTTAGACATAAGCCTAGAAGGAGAGTAAAGAGAGGGGGAAAAACATTTAGAGTGAGAAGCTATTAATGATAAAGATACCTGCCTTCCAATCAGGTATGGGCAGACCTATGCCAGCCTTGCAGTATCTGTCGCTTGCCAGCCAGTACCATGGAAACTCATTGTCAGGTATTATGTGAGATCCACAATGTTTTGACACCATTGCTTATTCAGCTATCAGGCTAACTAACCATACAACCCAGCATACTTTTTTTTTTTTTTTTAATGATGACCACAAACCTATCCATGCAATTTTTGTCAAAAACGTTGCTGACATCAAGACTCAGTATCCCAAGAGAAAGCTCCGTGGCTGACATACTTGCTATTGGCTCCTAGGCATGCTCCCTTCCTTTCATAAGTGCTTACAGAATAATTAAAGGCTGTTTTATCAGTGATGATTATAGCTATGTTTACTGAGCTTGCCACACCCTGGGCACTGCGGCTCTGCATTTTACAATTCCTTCATTCTTATTTACTGTTAGGCCTCTAGGTGGGGACAGAGTTCCAGAAACTCTGGGTCAGTTTTTAACCAGGCTTGGAGACTCAGAACCAGAAGCTGCGACCCGGTGGAAGGTGTGGCCAGAGGGAAAATGTTTTAATTGTGGCCGCTATTTCTATCATGCGTCATATTCTGGGGCTTGCTAGAGAATCACCCTGTGCCTCTGCCTCCTTCTTGTTAGATTTTGCTACCTTATTTATTGGTTTCTTCCTCACTAGGATAATTTGTGAAGATAGAAATATTTCATTTTCAAACATCTCCCATGATCTTTCAGCTCTGTTTACTTTTAGAATCTTTGCAGTGAGCCAATTTGCTCTATTTTAATTTTTTGGAAACTACTTTTACTGAAGTCTATTTAACATCTGATGATATTGAATGTTCCTTTTTTTCATCTCCCTTTTCCTCTTTTCACCTTTAAATTAAAAATTTCTCATTTTTAGTCTAACAGAGTGCCTCCAAATCATGTGAGATTCCCAAGATCACAGAATTAACAGAATATTTTAACCTTATTAATACATGTGATTAGTGGTTTTAACTTAAAAAAAAAAAGATTGTCTCTCTAAACAATATCCTGTTGAAGCTGAAAACTCCCACAAGGGGATTTAGAATGTGGTGTTTGAGAGCCTGGGCTCCAGGGACCAGCTTCCTGGTTTAATGGCCACCTTCGCCTGTGCTAGCTATGTGACTTTTGGGGGGGTCCCTCTACCTCGCTACAAGCAAGTTTCAGCACCTGAAAAATGGAAGCAAAACGTGACATCAGCCTCATAAGGAGCTAGCTGGAAGGAAGGGTTGAATGAGTTAATTCATGTAAAGCATTTCAGTGACTGGGGAAAGTCAGCATCTCATCCATGCATCCCATAAATGTGTATAAGTTGGATGACTTCTAGGTCCCAGACACTGTCCTAGGTACTAGTAAAATATAAACATCCACATATGTATTTTAGCTGGTGCTGACAATTGTTAGGAAGAATGATGAATTAGAGAAAGGGGATGTATCAGTAAGACTTCTGCAGAAAAACAGAACCAATAGAATGTATGTCTATACATAGGCTAAAATCTGTTTATTTTGTTTAAAGTTTGCTTTAAAAATATTTATTTCATCTAAAACACATTTTCATTGTAACAACTCCCTGGTAACCAGGTAGTAGAAGAGAAGGCTTAAAACTTCCATGTAACTTTAATTGCTGGAGACAAGTGATATTTATCAAATGTATCTGACCATTCTTGATGGGCCAAATTGGATTAGGTCAATTCAATATAGTGACCTTGCCTTACAGACAGATCTGTGGTCAGATGGAAAACTTACAGAATAGCAGGCTGTATCAGTCAGTATTCCCCAGAGAAACAGCACCAGTAAAGTATATATGTATATCGAGAGAAGGAGAGAGGGAGAGACGGACATTGTAAGGAAGTGATTCATGTGGTTGTTATTTTGAGGGCTGCCAAGTCCATGATCTGTAGGGTAGACTAGGTGGGTTGGAAACCTAAGTACTACTACTCCTTTTTATTTTTTTTTCTTTCCCACGTGGTGCTGATGTAATGCACTACTTCTATGTTGCAGTCTTGAGGCAAAATTCCTTCTTGGGAAAACCTCAGTTTTTGCTCTTAAGAACTTCAACTGATTTCATAAGTCCCACACACATTATCAAGGGTAATCTTTATCTAAAGTCCTCTATAGATGTTAATCACATCTACAGGATACATTCCCACCAACATCGTCATTAGTATTTGACCAAACAATTGGGCACTGTAGCCGAGCCAGGTTGACTCATCAAATTAACCTGGCCAGGGAAAGTGTGTGCTCCCTCATCAGAGAGTCGTAGGTGAGCTTCTGAGGAGGTGATGGATTTGAGCAGAGACCCAAGTGAAGATGAAGAGGGGGCATGCAGATACTGGTGACCAGCAGCCCGCAGCATTGTCCACTTACTTTGGTACTGCCATGGAAAGTTAAATTTCATCCTGGCATCCTGGTTCAATGTATCTAGTTGGTTTTTTTAAATGATAAACAAGAAGCCAAACTCTTGTGACATTTTAGAAGTTAAAATTGTTCAGGAATACTCATAAATGCACAAGACACACCTGACTATGCATGTGTGTGTGCACGTGTGCACATGCATATACACACACACACAGACACACACTTCCTTTTCCTTCCGGAGATGGTCTTTTCTGTGGTCTTAAATAAGCTTATGTGTTCTGAAAGAGAGCTCTTGCTGTTCCTTTATCATTTAGCTCCAAACAGTGCAGATTTAGAAGTGCATTCCCGGGGATAATGCTGAGCATTGGGTAAGTTTTTTTTTTTTTTTTTTTTTTTTTTTTTTTTTTTTGAGGGGGTATGTTAAATGAGAAAATGTTTAACTTCTATAGAATTTTCACTGCCAGGACCTCATGCATTCTTTCCAGTAGAGTTTTCTTTTATATGTATTCACTTTGGTTTGCCTGTGAGGTGTTGTGGCTGTAATGCCCGAGGGATCATTTGTATACCAGGAAACTCAAAGATGGTAAACCACGGCCAGCTGAGCCTTGTCTTATTCTGTGCGGCATGTAACCTTTCACATTATTCTAATGAAAATGACATTTATGATTGCAGCCTTTTGTGAACTTTCAAAAGCCAGCTGTAATAAAATTGCTGCCTAGGTTTTCTATAGCGTCTTTAACTTTGACTTGTGTAGCTATATACCAGGGAAAAAAAGAAACGAAAGCAAACTTTTATTTTCCAAGAAATTAAATTTGATATTAATGTTTTATGTCCACACTGAATTAAAATCTATAAAATTTTAGGAAACTGAAGGTCTGAAAAAAATAAAAGGTTATCTCATGGGATTTTTTCCTTTGGTTGAGGTTTGCAGCCTAGTTTTATTCCTCCAAAGGGATTGAGATGGCTCCCAGTGGAGCTTCCCTGTGCTAAGTCTCTGAACTTTTTGGAATTACCCCTTGAAAAAGATCAACATATTCTGCCTTGGTTATTGGGAAGCTGACAAGATATGCTGAGGTTTTAAATCGGGGGCTCCTCTGATATTATTTGTATTAGTCTGTTTTCATGCTGCCGATAAGGACATACCTGAGACTGGGCAATTTACAAGAGAAAGAGGTTTAATTGGACTTACAGTTTCACATGGCTAATGAGGCCTCACAATCATGGTGGAAGGCAAGGAAGAGCCAGTCACATCTTACATGGATGGTGGCAGGCAGAGGGAGAGAGCAAGTCACATCTTACATGGATGGTGGCAGGCAAAGGGAGAGTAGGGGAACTCCTCTTTATAAAACCATCAGATCTCATGAGACTTATTCACTATCATGAGAACAGCATGGGAAAGACTTGCCCCCCGTGATTCAATTACATCCCACCAGGTTCCTCCCACAACACATGGGAATTCAAGATGAGATTTGGGTGGGGACACAGCCAGACCATATCATTCCACCCTGGCCCCTCCCAAATCTCATGTCCTCACATTTAAAAACCAATCATGCTTTCCCAACGGTCTTCCATGGTCTTAACTCATTTCAGCATTAACTCAAAAGTCCACAGTCCAGTGTCTCATCTGAGACAAGGCAAGTCCCTTCCACCTATGAGCCTGTAAAATCAAAAGCAAGTTAGTTACTTCCTAGACACAACAGGGGTACAGGCATTGGGTAATACAGCCATTCCAAATGGGAGAAATTGGCCAAAACGAAGTGGGTACAGGCCCCATGCAAGTCCAAAATCCAGCAGGGCAGTCAAATCTTAAAGCTCCAGAATTATCTCCTTTGACTCCATGTCTCACATCCAGGTCATGCTGATGCAAGAGGTGGGTTCTCATGGTCTTGGACACCTCTGCCCCTTTGGCTTTGCAGGGTACCACCTACCTCCTGGCTGCTTTCATGGGCTGGCATTGAGTTTCTGTGGCTTTTGCAGGCACACAATGCAAGCTGTCGGTGGATCTACCATTCTGGGATCTGGAGGTTGGTGGCCTTCTTCTCACAGCTCCACTAGGTGGTTCCCTAGTAGCGACTCTGGGTGGGGGCTTCAACCCCACATTTCCCTTCCACAAAAATGCCCTAGCAGAGATTCTCCATTAGTGCCCTGCCTCTACAGCAAAATTCTGTCTGGGCATCCAGGTGTTTCCATACATCTTCTGAAATCTAGATGGAGGTTCCCAAACCCCAATTCTTGACTTCTGTGCAGTTGCAAGCTCAACACCACGTGGAAGCTGCCAAGCCTTGGGGCTTGCACTCTCTGAAGCCATGGCCTGAGCGTTATGTTGGCACCTTTCAGCCATGGCTAGAGCAGTTGGGAGGCAGAGCACCAAGTCCCTAGGCTGCGCGCAGCATGGGGACCCTGGGCCCCAGCCCACAAAACCATTTTCTCCTAGGCCTCTGGGCCTGTGATGGGAGGGGCTGATGTGAAGACCTCTGACATGCCCTGGAGACATTTTCCCCATTGTCTTGGAGATTAGCTTTAGATTCCTTGTTACTTATGCAAATTTCTGCAGTGGGCTTGAAATTTTTCAAAGCTTTTATGCTCTGCTTCTGTTTTAAAACTGAATACCTTTAATAGAACCCAAGTCACATCTTGAATGCTTTGCTGCTTAGAAATTTCTTCCACCAGATACCCTAAATCATCACTCTCAAGTTCAAAGTTCCACAAATCTCTAGGGAAGGGGTAAAATGCCACCAGTCTCTTTGCTATAACATCACAAGAGTCACCTTTGCTCCAGTTCTCAACAAGTTCCTCATCTCCATCTGAGACCACCTCAGCCTGGACCTTATTGTCCATATGCCATCAGGCTTCTGGTCAAAGCCATTCAACAAGTCTCTAGTAAGTTCCAAACTTTCCCACATTTTCCTGTTTTCCTCTGAACCCTCCAAACTGTTGCAGCCTCTGCTTCTTACCTAGTACCAAAGTCACTTCCACATTTTCAGGCATCTTTTCAGCAATGTCCCACTCTACTGGTACCAATTTACTGCATGAGTTCATTTTTATGGGGCTGATAAAGACATACCAGAGACTGGGCAATTTACAAAAGAAGAGGTTTAATTGGACTTACAGTTCCACATGGCTGGGGAGGCCTCACAATTATGGTGGAAGGCAAGGAGGAGCAAGTCACTTTTTACGTGGATGGTGGCCAGCAAACAGGGAGAGCTTGTGCAGGGAAACTCCTCTTTATAAAACCATCAGACCTCATGAGACTTATTCACTATTATGAGAACAGCATGGGAAAGACTTGCCCCCATGATTCAATTATCTCCCACCAGGTCCCTCCCACAACACGCAGGAATTCAAATTGAGATTTGGGTGGGTCCGTAGCCAAATCATATTATTATTGAATTGGGGTGACCATTTACTTAGCTTCTATATTTGTTAACTTTTCTCAGACATGTCTATAGTAGCATCTGTACATCAAATTGTAAGCACTGATGTTGAATACCATTCAATTAGTTGCTTTCAGAATACCTTAAGATTAGAAACAAATTCACGTTTGTCTTCCCTATTGTGTCAGTTAGATACTGGCTGTCAGGGTGGCCCTTCATTTATCAACGAGATGGATTGATCTGCCTCCAACACGTGGCATTATATTTAATCCCATCAATTATCCCCTCTATGACATTCCCTGTTGCTTCCTGATTGGCCAAACAGGCCACATAGCTCACATAGTCCTCCTCAAAGGGCCATGCATACAATGAACAATTCCTAAGATCTTGGGCACCCGAAATACTTGGCATCTGTGAAATAAAATGTATGTTATTAATTGTTATTTCTTATTAATTCTCAAGGGAGCACTGGGATGATTTTCCCTGAATGTTTTTGATAAATATTGAGATTATATTTTTCTTCCAAGTCCTGTTTTTTAAGTGAAAGCTGAATAACTAGAGTGAAACCCAAAAGCCTGAATCATGGCCTCCAATTTAATATTTCCAGGGAAAGTGCTACCTCTTCATTTAAACTGGACTCACAAATCCATATTTCTTCTCTCTCTTTTCTCCTAAGCCTGACAAGAATGGCTTTCTCCGAACTCAGCCAGTAGCAAGTCAAACCTCCTAAAGGAAATTATAGTGAGAATGGGAGGGGAAGGCTGACAGTTATCAGCACACAATATGACAAGAGCATCCATCATGTCTGCGTTTAGGCCCAGGGTCTAGGGAGAGGAAAAAAGCAATAAAGCAAATAAAAGTGCGGAGCCTCGCTTGATGTAAACTCAATGAATGTTAACCTCTCCCTGGAACCCTGGGTTTCAGTCTTTGCCTTCTTCACACCTGTGGTTGTCATTAGGTATCTTCTGGACCCAAGGGAAGTGCAAAGCTCTGCTCTATCAACAGCTCTTTTGGGTTCTTATTTTTATGTTTGTGCTCAATAAGTACTTTTTATTATCCTACTTGGCATGATGTTTAATCATCAAATGTTTTATTCAAGGATATACTGTTGTGAATAAGTATGTTTTTCTATTTTAATATTTTTTATTTTTAATTATGGTAAAAACACTAAGCATAACATTTACCATCTTAACCATTTTAAATTGTACAGTTCAGTGGTGGTAAGTAAATTCATATTGTTGTGCAACAGATTGCTATAACTTTTTCATCTTGCAGAACTAAAACTCTATGCCAACTGAACAACAATTCCCCATTTCCCCTCCCCACAGCCCCAGCAACTGCCATTCTTTTTTCTTCTGTTAATTTGACTGCTTTAGATAACTCATATAAGTGAAATCACATAGTATATGTCTGTCTAACTGGCTTATTTTATTTAGTATAATGTTCTCAAGGTTCATCCATGTTGTAGCATGAGGCAGGATTTCCTTCCCTTTTAAGTTTGAATAATATTCCATTAGGTATATACCACATTTTCTTCATTTCATCTACTGATGGACATTTGTGTTACTTCTACCTTTTGGCTATTATGAATACTGCTGCTATGAGCATGGGTATGTTCTTTGGGTTCTCTTATGCACAAATGTGCAAGCTTACGAAAGAATGTTCCAATGCTCAGGGGACAAATAACAGTTAGCACCCCTTTTGGAGATCCTATAAGACTTTGAAGTTGCTAGCCTACAAACTACTATTTAGAAATTTGTGCAAAATACCTTGCTCTAGAAAGGCTCTAAATGTAAAGGGAGTGAGGAAATAAGACAAAAAGTATAGTCACAAGTTATCCTTTGCTTAATTGAAGAAGAAAAATGGTAGTTGTGAAGAATTAAAATGCATCTGTGAACTTCATCTTTTAGGGCACTTCCATTAGCCCCACAAAGATAAAGAGAGCAGGCTGAGCCAAGGAGACAAGCAGTGGGCACTGGAGTTCTCGCAAAGTCCTCCCACCTTTGGACCACCATTTCATCCCCAACTAATCACCCTACTTTCCACTAGAATAACAATCCACTTTCAACATCATGTCTGAAACACAAAAGTGTGCTGCAGCTCTTTTGCCTGCAGGATAAATTTCACTATCTTCATCCAGCAATGAAAAAATCTCTCTTAAGTGGCCCAGGATTTTCTGGTATCATTCCCCTCCCCACTACTCTTTATTTCATGGAGGCTAAGTGGGGATGATTTAGCTGTTTGACCTGAACTTTTATCTCTAGCCTGTCAACCTTCTAGTAGTGTGATCTTGAACTAGATAGTCTCTTGAAATCCTAGTTTTCTTATCTGCAGAATGGAGATGATATGGCTTACCTTAGTTGTGAGGAATAAAAAAAATAAATAGGATATTTGTTAAAAATCTCAACATTTAAAAAATAAAAAATCTGTTTCCATCTAAAATATTCTGTCTTATCAATCATTCCTCATCTCTATGCAATTATCCACTGATTAATAGCTTCCTGACTCTGCAAATTTGCCTTTTCATGTGAAATATTCTTCTTTTCATATGAAATGTCAATCTTTCTATCCACCCATTCAAACCTTACACATTTCCCAAGGCTAAGATTAAGTGACAATTACTACACAGATGTTTTTTGAATGACTCTTAAAGGTGACAGGCAGCTTGACAAAGAAATGACTTTGTAATGCATGTAACAGTAAATTTATTTGCCACTAAAGTCCTATTTTTCATCTTCTATGCCACACAACTAACTTAATCTGATAGAGTTCAAGCTTCATTCAATTAGTGGAATAGTATCATTTAAACAATAGCTTTTTAAGTTAGGCTTACCTAAATTCACCCCAGTGTATCTACAGTTTCATAACCAACTACTTATTTATTTTTTGAAAAGAAAAAGGAATATTTGGGAGCATTGTGGATAGAGAAGGAAAAGATATGAAGGACAATAGTTACCCATTCATATGTGGCCCAGCAGTTTTTGGTTTTACTCCCCCCACTCTTCATTTCACAGAGGCTGAGTGGGACTGATTTAGCTATTTGACCCGAGCTTTTGTCTCCTTCTTCTACTCCTGGGCCACTGTAGGTTATTTGCATGATGTAGGAATCTTCTCTTAAAATGGTTGTGGCTGGAGATGGATGTGATATTAACAGACCCTGGCACCATGGCTGCAGAGATTTTTCTGTTTTTGTTGCTTGAATTATTCATACAGGAAAGTCATTAGGTTTAAATTAGGATCCAGAGTATTATCTGAATAAGCAAATGGAGTGTCTAGCTGGAGACCTTCCCTGGCCCTCTATCACTCACTGTACTGTCATCTACCACCTCTCTGCTATATCCATTAGAAGCAGGCTTGATCCTGAGTGGTCTTCATTGAAGACTGTTAAACCAGAGGAAGTGATTATTCCACTTTGACATTTCCTCCTAAGACCCAGTCAGAAGAGGATCTGGTTATTATTGGCTCAACGACTTTATCTTAATTGACAGGAATTATGACATTCATGTGGCTAGGTTCTACTAACAAACATAACATTGCCTCAAATTTCTTGTATAATTGAGACCAGTAATTCTCCAATGTCTAAACCTAAACTACTGCAGTTTTTAAGTTTCCCTTAAGGGGAAAGAGGCATAACATAATTTAATAAAAAATTTTCCCATACCCAGATTTAAACTTTGATATTCTCTTGAAGACTAAAGAATGAAGACAAACATTACAAAAGTTTTATAGGAATTTTCTTTATATTTAGTAAAAATGGGCTTAGTGATCTTCCTGTTTCAGTCTCTTTACCCTGTCTACATGACTCAACTGACCATCTGTGATAATGCCCTGTGGCTCTCTACACCCTTTTATGGTGAGAGAGTTGGGTTTTCTGGGAAGTAGATGCCAAGGTAGGTTAGAAATGCCAGACGTTGAATGTGGGGAAAATAAATAGGAGAGTGAACCGAGAAAGGCTTTAGGTTGTGATGCAGGTATTATATCTGTAAGAGGAGGGTGAGAATGAAGGAAGATTGGGTAGGAAGAGCCTCAGACTGTAATGCAGCTCTCAGGAAGTCTCAGCCAGCTCAACGAGGAGCTTTGGTACAATGACTGCCTGTGAAGGAGTCTCATCTTGACAAGAGATACGTGGTCTTGTTTCCCGCAGTTGGTCTGAGGGTTAAAACTGGTACTCACTTCTTCCCTCCTTTACTAAATTTATTTCTAAATTCCCATTGCCTTCCATTTGCTCCTCTGCTGATTTCAGTGGCTGTCATGGTGATATGATACAAATCCTTATTTCTGACAGACCTGAACTTCTAGTAAGTGTCACTTTCTCATGCTTGGGTTTTTGTATATATTTACTTACAGTCACAATCGGGCAAGATTACAAAAGGGCGCCCAAATGGAATAACTTGAGTTTCACACACATATTCCTCCTTGCTCCACTGCGTGATAGAAGTTATAGCTCTTTCCACCTTTCAAGGTCATTTGTCTCTGAAAGAGACTGTCTGTCTTTCATGTTAGTCCTTGGACACAAGAAGTCCAAGTTCCCTGGCAATAGCCACTAATTTTAATTCAATAGGACTCTTCCTGTGTCCTCCAGCAAATGGGCACATCCCAACCCCCAATGGGTCTAGGATCTCTAACCATAGAGAGTCCAGTGTTGCAGAGATGGGGAGCACAAAATCCCCAGTGGATTATTGGGAAGTGAGATCATTCCTGCTTTCATCCTTTGGTTCCTGGACACATGCATTTTTCATATGGGGAATGTGACACCAGATAGAGGGCTCTGATTCAATATGATACTGCATCTTAGACGATGGCACCCACTCCTTGTATAGTTTTGCCTCTGAGATGATACTTTAGTGACACCTGCAATAGGAATTCCAGTGCCATATCAGACCAGCTTCTTCTGGACGGTTCAGTTTCAAAGGCCTCTGATGAACTGGCCCCAGTGTGAGAGGTTTGATTTCAGAGACCAAAAATCCAATGTGTGGGTTACTTCAGCATCCAAGTATGTTGATATTGCTTGGCTCTGTGTCCCCACCCAAATCTCATCTTGAATTGTAATCCCCACATGTCAAGGGAGGGACATGATGGGAGGTGATTGGATCATGGGGGTGGTTTCCCCCATGCTGTTCTCGTGATAGTGAGGGAGTTCTCATGAGATCTGATGGGTTTTAAAGTGGCAGTTTCCCTTGCAGGCTCTCTGTCTCCTGCTGCCTCGTGAAGAAAGTGCCTGCTTCCCCTTTGCCTTCCACCATGATTGTAAGTTTCCTGAGGCTTCCCCAGCCATGCAGAACTGTGAGTCAGTTAAACCTCTTTTGCTTATAAATTACCCAGTCTTGGGTAGTATCTTTATAGCAGTGTGAGAATGGACCAATACATATGTCAGTCTCAATTATACATGAGGAAACTGGGGAAATAACCACAGAGTGAGTTCATAGACTCTAAATACACTGTAAGCCAAAATTTTCATAAGGTCTTATAGCATGGCCCCTACATCACCATACTCTAATAGGGGAGCTATGACAATGCTTTTAAGAATCCAGGTACTACCAACATAGAGCGTGTGTCTAGTAGCTCTCAAAGTATCTGACTATTTCTCTTTCCTCAGTGCAGTTATCTAGGTAAATGGTTATAGGCCTCTTTGTGGAAAGAGTAGGGGAATCATTACATTTTACACATGCTGTGATGCTGCAGGGACCTTCTTCCTGGGGACCTGACCACCTTTTTAAGCAACAGTTTCTGAGTCTAAACTGATTCAGTTTTGGGAAGTGGGCAAGGAATTGTTTATCTGGGAATGTCTTAATTTCTCCTTTAGTTTTGAGGATTTTTTTCTGATTACAGAATTCTTTGTTGACAGTCTATTTTCTAGCTCATAGGGTATGGCTTCCCACTGTATGCTCTCCTCCATGACTCCTGAAGAGAAACCGATTTTAATCTTATTGAGGATCCCTTTCATATGATGAATTGCTTCTCTTTGCTGCTTTCAAGATTTTATCTTTGTTTTCTGACATTTTGATTATGACATGTCTAGTGTGAATATCTTTGAGTTTATATTATTTGGAGTTCATTATGTTTCTTGAATGTGTAGAATACTACTTTTCATCAAATTTGGGGAGTTTTTGGTCATCATTTTTTGAAATTTTGTTTCAGCCCCCTTTTCTCTCAACTCTCAATCTTGGACTCCCATTTTATGTAGGTTGGTATGCTGATGGCACCTCATAGGTCTCTGAGGCTCTATTTATTTTTCTTTTTCTTTCTGTTTGTCAAGCTGGGTAATCTCAATTGAGCATTCTTCTTCAAGTTTGCTGATTCTTTCTTCTGCCAGCTCTATTCAGTTATTGGGCTTCTCTAGCAAAATTTTAACATGTTATTGTACTTTTCAACTTCATAATTTCTATATTTTAATAATTTATATTTCTACTGATATTATCTGTCAATACATTATTCTCATATGTTTCTTTCACTGTTTTTAAGACATGTTTTTTTTTGTTGTTTTTTTAGCATATTAAAAATAGCTGGTTTTACAGAAATACCATTTGACCCAGCAATCCCATTCTTGGTATATGCCCCAAGGATTATAAATCGTTCTACTACAAAGACACATACACATGTATGTTTATTGAAGCACTATTTACAGTAGCAAAGACTTGGAACCAACACAAATGCCCATCAATGATAGACTGGATAAAGAAAATGTGGCACATATACACCATGGCATACTATGCAGCCATAAAAAAGAGTGAGTTCATGTCCTTTGCAGGGACATGGATGAAACTGGAAACCATCTTCCTCAGCAAACTAACACAGGAACAGAAAACCAAACACTGCATGTTCTAAGTCATAAGTGGGAGTTGAACAATGAGAACACATGGATACAGACAGGGGAACATCACACACCGGGGCCTGTTGGGGGCTGGGGGCAAGAGGAAGGAGAGCATTAGGACAAATACCTAATGCGTGCGTGTCTTAAAACCTAGATGATGGGTTGATAGGTGCAGCAAATCACTATGGCACATGTATACCTATGTAGCAAACCTGCACGTTCTGCACGCGTATCCCAGAACTTAAAGTAAAATAAAAATAATTTGTAAAAAGCTGATTTTAAATGTTTGTCTAGTAAATCGAAAGTCTAAATTTACTCAAGAAGTTTCCATTGACTGCTTTTTTTCCCCCCTACGTATGGGCAATAGTTTTCTTGTTTCATTGTATGTACCTTAAATTTTTGGCTAAATCTGGACATTTAAAATATATAAAGTAGCAGCTCTGGAAATCAGATTCTCCCTGCTCCTTCAGGGTTTATTGCTGTTGTTGGCTGCTATTCTGTTGCCATTGCTTTGTTAGTCACTTCAGAGTTTACTATTGCTGCTGTTTGCTGCTATTATTCTACGGTTGTTGCTTTGTTTGGTCACTTTTCTGAATTTATTTATTCATTTTTTTGAGACAGAGTCTCGCTCTGTCGCCCAGGCTGGAGTGCAGCAGTGCGATCTCGGCTCACTGCAAGCTCTGGCACCACGCCCGGCTAATTTTCTGCATTTTTAGTAGGGACAGGGTTTCACCATTTTAGCCAGGATTGTCTCTATCTCCTGACCTCGTGATCCACCTGCCTCAGCCTCCCAAAGTGCTGGGATTACAGGCGTGAGGCACCGCACCCAGCCTGAATTTATTTTTTTTAAAGTCTGCTTTCTTGGTGATGTGTGGCCAATAAAGCCTCTGCTTGGTTAGCTTAGTGGTCAGCTAATGATGATTTACCCAAATTCCTGGAATCAATGTCTCTGAGCCTTGCTGAGGGTTTCTCTGTGTGTGCTGGCACGTCTCAGTCAGTCAGTTTACAACTCTTAGCCTTAACTTCCTTCTTGCAAAGAGCCTTAAAATCAGCCGGGGATGATAATTTACAGCCTTTTGTGAGGTTTCCTGAGCATACACATAGCCCTATGCCAGTGCATGGCCTTTCAGATTCCCTGAAATATGTTGAAGCTTTTCAAAGTCTTCTATGGACCCCTAATTCACAAGCTGTTCTTTTAAAATTTCTTTGGGTCAGCTTATTTTTTGCCCCATTGTTATCACTGCCACAGTCAACAATGATGTTAAACAATTGTACTGTTTTCTTTCTTTCTTTCTTTCTTTCTTTCTTTCTTTCTTTCTTTCTTTCTTTCTTTTTTTTTTTTACAAACACTCATGAGAAAAAAGGCTGTTTGCATCAGGTAAACTCTGAGTCAGGTCAAATAAAGACAAGCTCTGCAAATGGAGTTTCCCAGGGAACTTCCAGAGAGATCAAATAATGACATTTTCCTGGAAACTGGGGTTTAAGAGGAGAGGAGAGAAGAGAGTCAAACACATTGAACCCTTCCAGTGGTTGCTAGTCTTCTGGTTTTCATTGTGATTGTGAAATTGCTGGTTTTCGAGGCTCCCACAGAACTGGGGAGATGGGAATAGGAATAGGGTAAGTTAAAATACCAGGACTTACTTCTCTTAGCAAGATTCAGTAATTTTTTCAAAGAAGTGCTCTCTGGATTGTTGCAAGTCTTTAATTAATTGTCAGAGTCGTGAAAAATTTAATTTGCATTTTTTTGCCAATATTCTCATTTCTTTTAATAAATAAAATATTTTCAGAGCTTTGTACTCCACTATCCTCACTGACATCGCTCAATGTTCCCCCAGTTTTGTCTATTTTTTCTGAATGGCTGCCCATTTATTTTTTGCCTCTCGGCAGGCATAGTGTTACTTTTAGTAAGTCCCCTTGACCTGTGCTCAGATTTTGCTGACAATTATGGTAATTGAATACTTCTGTCTTCTAGTGATTAAGTGGCCCCTCCTGGCCTCTATTAAACAATGGCTGGCACATGGTATATCCTCAGCAAGTAGTAACTGTAATTATTAGTGGTCATTCTTCATCCCCAGGAACTGACCTGATCTACTATGAAATAAATATAATATTAGTCTTAGAAGAGAAATATGTCTACTTCTGACAACAAAATGTACAAACCTGCTTCTACCTACATCAATCTGTTTCTCCTAATTCAATGGAGGTCATGATCTTCCTTTCTACTCAGACCATTATCTCCACTTGCACCCTGGATCTCATTCCTGAGCCTTACAAGTGCTCCGCTTTATTGATTATGCACGTTGTCTTCTTATCTGCAAAGTCTGCCTCATTACTGCCTCAGTCCCATCATAATTTAAACATGCTCAGTGTCTTCTCTAAACTCCACATGGCCTCTGGGTCTATATTTGATTTCATCCACAAAATGAATTTCTACACTTGCTATGTACTCTCCCCACCATCTTCTCATTTCTATTATATTACACTACTTTCTATGCCTCATCTCATCTAAAGCTGCTGTATAGGTCACCAATTACTTCCAGGTCATGAAATCCAGTGGGTGCTTCTCACCTGACATATTTCCTTCTCAGCAGCACTATATAATTCTGACCACTTCCTCCTTCTAGAAACAATTTTTCCTCCTTGGCTTTGTCACTTGTATTTTCCCAAATGTGTTTCTCTGTTATCTCCTCCTAAAATGACTTTTCAGGTTCAACCTCCTCTGCCAGACCATTGAATATTGGTGTTCCTCAGCATTTATTTTAAGGCTCCTTTTTTTTTCTTTTAAATCCATATTTAGGCAATCTCATTACTCCTATGTCTTCAATTACCATTTTTATGCATATAACTTTTACATTTACGTCTCTAGACCGGAGATCTCTTCTGAACTTCAGACCACATTTTCAAATGTGTACTCTATACCTTCCATTGTATATCCCAAATGTACACTTCACATTTACGTCTTACACAATACTTATAATCTTCCTTATCTATTTTTCCTCCACTGTTCACATCCAAGCAAAGCATGTCATCTGTTTCAATACCTAAGTGAGAGCCTTGGCGCTACCTTTGACTTCCCTGACTCTCTCACCTCCACATTCATTAATCCAATATCAAATATGTTGGACCTATTTCCTAAACTTTTCATTCTTTTTCTTGCCTGCAGCCATCCTAGTCCAAGCTATTAATATTATTCTCTTAAGCTACTCCTGTGATTTCTTAATTTGTCTACCCTATCCATTCCTGATCTGTGACTACCTTTAATTTATTCACCACAACACAAGACGGAGTGATATTTACAAACATCAAATCTGGTGATGACACTGTATAGACTACATTAAGGTCTTGTATTTAATGCTTGCATAACAATAGATAATTCTGTTTTCTAACATTCAAAGCATTTTTACTTACACATTCTAAGTGTCTTTCACTACTAGGTGTGACATCTATTGGGACACGGCCTCATTGTTTCTCACAAATGTGTCTCCATTGTCACATTTAGATAATGCATTTGAAAATTACACAGCATTTGGTAGTTTTTGGAAGAGCAATCAGGAACCATTTGATATTTTTTAGAAGAACCAATGCCTGAATAAATGTATAAATATAACTGCAGACTAAAGCTAGCATTTAACCTATTATCTGGCTTTGGCTTTCTATACACAATTCTTGGTATTTTTCTACAGCTAGTCAGTCAAGATATGCCAAAGTTTTGCCAAAGACTCTAACCTCTGAAACTATCATGCTTATTTTCTTTACCATTGTAGTAGATTGGAATATTGCCCCAATTCTTCACTATCTTGTATAAATTATTCACTTTTTCCACAGAGATTTGAAGTACCCTCCCACTGTAGGCACAGCATATGCTCCATATTGGGTGTGGCCATGTGAGTTTTATCATTGCGTGAGGTGAGACACAAGCTGCAGGCTTAAATATACTGATGTTATTTTGCCTTGCTTTCTTGTGCTTTTGCCATTCCCTGTGAGAAGAACATGCTCTGGGTTTGCTCAATGACAAGGTAGAGATGAATGACACAGATTTGAAGTCCATATGTAGCCTAGAGCCAAGTACAGCTGACCCATAGCCTGAGTTGAGCCATCATAACCAACCTGCAAAAGTATGAGGGAGAAAAATGAAAATTTGTTGTTACAAGCCACTGGATTTGGGTGTGCTTTGTTATACAAGGTTATTACAGCAACATTCAACTAAAATGATCACTAATTAAGAAACACAACAATGTTCTTATGACACATATTTTAATCTTGACAAGTTGTTATGAGACTTTTTTACTAATTTTAGCCTTTCAAGCATTTATCTACATTGTCACTCTTTGGAAGTCAGAGATAATATTATTTGAAAGATGAAGTTAAAACAAATATAGGACATCAAATCAAGGTCCAATAAAATTTTCCTGACAGTAAGGTATGAACTTGTCCTACTTTCATTTTTGGCAATTCTGCTTCTTATTTCAGTTTGGATAATAATTACCAGTAATCTCTTTCCTTCCTTTGCAGTGGCAATCTCAGTTACTAATGTAACAGAGAAAGTTAGAACTCTATTTTGACATGAATTCTCAAAGGGCCTTTCAGGTCTGATAAGGTCTGATCCTCTAATTAATTAGCATACCTGTGAAACATCAACACTAAATTTGAGAATAACATTGCAAATTCATTTCTATTTATGCTTGCTATTTAGAAATCAGATTCCCCTTTAGGTTTAATTCACAATTATTTGCCAAACCTGTTTGAGACAAATGGGCACGTTTCTTGATTGAACCCCTAGCTAAAAATGAAGTAGTGAAATATGAGAATTATAAAACTTCAGCTGTATTAAGAAAAGATGATATAGAAAAATGTATACATTTCAGTAAAAAGTATTTTATCATCAAACTAGTTTTTGCTTTTATTGAAATATTGCTTTATTCTCTTTTACACAAGCTTTTTAGGCTGAGAATTATTTATTAAACTAAAATAAATAGAGATATGCAAAAAGAACTTTGGTATGATACACAAAAGATGACAAATTTTAATCATCTGTCATGATACAAGATGGTGGTGAAAATTGGGTGGATTTGGACAAGGGTTGGAAGGACACTATATGTCTGTGTGTATATATATATATATATAAGTTTTAATTTTTGAATCATATAAATGTACTCTTTCTTTAAAAGGTATATACCATTTAATATAAAGTTTATGACTTAGAATAGAAACTAACTTAAGTAGCCCAGGCAGACTTATATAGCTTTGCATAAATTACATAATGCTCCATGCTTAGTATAATAGCTGGTACTTTACAATAGTCAGTACATATTATCTGAAGTAATAGTTTTTAGGTGAGGTGAAATCTTTACCCTCAAAGCTCCACCTGATGTATGTCGGTTCTGACCTTGCTGACTATAGCTATTGCTTCATTTAAGGTTATGGGACAATTGATGTGTAAGTGCTATACTGTTACTATTGGGGAAGAGAACTAGCAAGAAAATAGAGCATTTGTATACTTAATTTTATTGACAAGCTACTGGCTTGTTACTATTTTCATAAAGAGGAGAAATATAAATATAAGTCTTATTGGAATTCTATATTCAGTGAAATCCTTCACATTATTGTTAAACAGCTCATTTCTTAGTGGCATGAGATCATCTCAGATTGTGTGCATTTTTCTCCATTTTGTAAAAGAAAGCTTTGAGAAAGTCCAATTCCAGAAAACATCGTAAAATGGAAATACGAATTTTCCATAAGCAGGCAGAAACATAAATGTTTAATTCAGTTTCCAGCTCTCAACATTTTAAGAACGTGTTTTGAACACCGAGCTTTATTTACATGTGGGCAGGTGGAAATTGTTGGCGGGGGGCGGTGGTTGTCTCTGTAATTTATAATAAGATAGTGAAGAATTGGGGTAATATTCCAATCTACTACAGTGGTAATGAAAAAAGCATTATAGTGAAAATTAATAAGCTAATGTGTGCAAAGTGCTCTCTTTCTCTGTGTTAATCACCATTGAATATGAGCTGAGGTTATATATATATTTTTTAATATATACATATTTTTCTGCTTCTTTCATACTGCCTTTCATTTCTTTCTCATGATCTTGAAGGCCTCCCTCTCCAACAACCTTATCCAATTAATTTTGTTATTACATGGGAGATCCACTTGCATGAGATTTATTTTTTTAAGTGACTTAGAAGATTAATTTGGAAGAACAGAATATATTACTTTTTCTGCTGAGCGGGTAGAAAATGAGGTCAACAATGGAAGTCTTAGCTGACTCAGTTCTGTGCCCTGTGAACCCAAGAGGCTCTATTCTCAAACTCAAGGATCATACTCTTGCTCAGTGCTCTGGAGAAGCATGGGGGCATACATCACTATTATCTCAACTTTGGAGCATCCGCTGAGCCAAAGCAAGACAGCAGCTTGAAGGTCTGCATTCCTTCTCCGTTGCAGCGGCTTTCTTTCCTCAGGCACTCAATTACTTGAATCACAGAATTGATAGTGACTTTTTAATTTGAGAAAGCTGTTTGAATGTAGTCTTATGAGCTGCAAGACCTATGAAGCTCCAGGGTAATTTTCTGAAATTCCATTGAGAATTTACAATCAACATGCTCAGACATAGCCCCAGCACATTTTCTAGGGAGGCCACAAAGATGAGGGAATCTAGTGAGGGTTTCTTGCTGTCCTTGAAATTTCTGCTTTTGGCAATTGCCAGGCCAGGTCTGGAAGTCCTCTATAGAACCTCACTTGTTGAAAAAATTAATGATAATATCAATGATTATATTGAAGTTAATGTGGGAGATAATCTTGCTTATAAATAGAGCCCATAGCAATGTCTTAGCCAGCTCAGGCTGTCATAACAAAATATCATACACTAAATGGCATAAACAACAAACACTTAATTCTCACAGTTCTGTAGTTTGGGAAGCCCAAGATCAAGGTGCCAGCATGGTCATTTTCTGGTGAGGGCCTCCTTCCAGGTTGCAAGCTTGCTGACTTCTCATTGTATCCCCATATGGCTGAAAGAGAGCTACCTAGATTTCTGGCCTCTTATTCTAAGGATACTGATAACCATTAATGATGACTCCATTCTCACGATCTAAGTACTGTCCAAAGGCCCTATCTCTAATAACATCACATTGTGATTAATGTTTCAACATATTAATTTTGCAAGGACACAAACATTGAGTTTATTGTAAGCAGGGAAAACAACAAGAACCCTTTCTAAGTCCCCAAAGGTCCTTTATAAAGACACACACAACACATAAGCACACACATGTTATAATAGATGATTGATTTCATGGAAATTGGGATAGGAATTCAATAATGGAGACTTCTAGTCAACAACTGTAATGACTAAAATGAATGCATCTGCAGCGGTTCTAATAATGCAATCTTGACCCCTGCAGACTTAATGTTCCTTTCGGGTTGGCTAAACTTTAGACAGGTTTCTTCTTGACCATAGGCCCTGATTTCCCTTTTTCTTAGAGCATTAATTTTAGAAAAAATACAATTATAAATACTTTCTCTGTCCTTTTGATATGTAAATCGATTTCCAGACTTTTGCCAGTTTTATAGCCAAGAAAATATCTTTCTTAAGGGCCTGGAAACCATCTCTGAAGTGTAAACATCAAAGAAGATGGTGCCCTGTGCCATCTCCATTCTTTGTGGGAGGATAGGAGTCTAATTTTGATGGAAGTCAATTAACAAATGCAGATGGTTTAATCACAAAGAAAAAGACATTTGCAAATTCAGAAATAACTCAATGTCCTCAACATGTCCATCAATTAATCTCACCCCTAATGTCCTCTAGTACTTTTCCACTTGCTCGCCCCAGTACTTAAAAACACTCCTGCCTAGTGTTTCAGTAAAGTTGAGTTCAGTTAGTTTATCTCCTCTATTGCAGTAGCTTGAATAAAATTTTCCTTGCTCATTTAACTTTTTTCTGGTGTGAGGTTTTTGTTTGAAACTCTACATGTTCTGGAATTGAAGCAACAAAGTTCATAGTGATAGAAAGATTTAGGAATGACAGCAAAGGCTGAAGAAGCTTTAAGGAGATTACAGATGGAGAACATGGCATTATATATTCACAACACTAGGAGATGCCTGGCAGTCATGCTTTAACCATAATTCTGATCAGGAAATAAGCTCAAGTTCATTACCTGGAATATAAGAACTAATAGGAAAATACAGAATTGTTCCCAGTTGTGGGTAATATGTTATATTATTTAATGGTAGAAAGAAATATAAATGAACAAATAGTTTAATGCCATATCGGAAATGATCTAGGAGTCTATGGGGGAAACTTATATTCTAACTGTCCACCATGCCCTCCCTGCTACTCTTGAAACTAAGCCAGTCACCCACACAAATGTTTAGAAAGCTGTTGTGAGTAGCTTCATACATTCATTCATTTAACAAATATTTATTCAGGACCTATTATGTGCCAGAATTGTTTGAGGTGTTGGGGATATAGTGGAGACCAAAGAAGACCAGGTTCTTTGCTGTCTAGTGTGGCAGATAAATGATAAACAAATACAATCTAGAATTATGATATGTGCTGTGAAGAAAAGTACAGCAGGACAAGGGTGATGGGCAATGAAGGGAAGGATGCAATTTAGATACAGTGGTCATGGCAGGCCTCTCTGAAAAGGGGCCACTTGAACATACAGCTGAAGAAAGTGGCCCAGAAAAAACATGAAGGGAGAATGCACATCTTGAGCCAGGAGGGCCTACCATTTTGGAGGAACGCCCAAAGGCCAATGAGACGTGGAAATAGTGATCCAGGGAGAATAGAAGGAGAAGTAGAAAGATGGGTCAGAGCAGTAGTCAGAGGCCAACTCAAACAGGCCTTGGGGGCAAGGCAAGAGTTCTAAATTTTATTCTTAATGTGATGAGGAACCTTAAAGAATTGAGAGTAGGGTGCTGTGAACCAGTTAATATTTTTGAAAGATAACCCTGGCTGAAAAAGGTAACAGAGGAGTCTAGAGGAAGGTACTGACGTCACCCAGGTAAGAGGCGATGGTGGCTCAGATTAGCATTTCTCAGTCTCAGCACTGTTGAGTTTTGATCCCAGATCATTTTTCTTGTAGGAGGCCATCCTGTTTATGGTAGAATGTTTAGCAGCATCATTGGCTTCATCAATGAGTAGAGAGCCAAATAGATGCCAATAGCATTGCAGCACTTATGAAAAGAAAAAAGTATCTTCAGACATTGCCAAATATCCCTGAGGAGGCAAAACCATTCCCAGTGACAGCCACTGACTGAGACTAAGATCGCAATGGTAGAGGTGATGATGAGAAGCTTAAAGGCAGAGCCAACTGTATTTGCCAGCCAATTGAGTGTGGACTACAATAGATAGGAGTCAAAGATGATTCCAAAGTCCCTTAGACAAGGAAGCTCTTTGCGGCTGAGAGGAAGACTGAAGGAGCTGGTAGTCGGAAGCTACCTATCTGCTGATAGGTAGACAAAGATTCTTCCTTGAAGGGGAATCTGGGGGGCACATCCCCATTTCTATCTCAATACTATCTCAGGACAATCAGACGGCCTCCTATTGCCTGTATCTGTTTTGTATTTTTAGCTCTGTGACTCCCACCAGTACCTCCCCTCATCTTTTCCCTTCTGTATCTTATTTATGTAGTTGTATTTGGTAATTTATAACTATTGGTATAGGAAAAAGCAGATTGGACTCCCCAAATTTAAATTTCATTCTCATTCTCAGGCACCACATTTTGGTATTTTCCCTTTGGTCTGCACCACAAAGCCTGGAAGCAAGAAATATTTTGCTTCTACTTTTCACCCTAATACTCTGTTAGCCAGACCCATAGAGAGGTGACAAAATCCAATACAACTTGATATGGTACAGAGGAGGAGAAAGATGGTGTGGATTTTACTAGGTCAAGAAACAGTCTTTTTGGGTATTTTCAATAGATTGAGAAGCATAAGCCATGATATGAGATTGTATGACACACTCGATTGGGAGCTCTGATTAGTAAGGGGTGGTTGGAGTCTTGGATTTGCGATTAGAAACAGCAGTAGATTAGCCTGGCATAGTATTGGCTGGTGAATGGCCTTGGTTGCTGTGCTAAATTCTACAGAGGCAGGGAATGTATCTGCAATTGGGGATTAAATTTCTTTCTGCATTTTAGAGAGATAACTCTGATGGAGGCATAGGTTTTTTGGGAGTAGAAGAATGCATTGGTAGTTTACATTTTGTGGTGTTTTTTTTTTTTTTCCAGACAAGAAGTGAGGGACAAGTAATGCCGTGTCATGCAAATATCACATTATGAACTCATGCCCAGCCTTCCCAACTGGGTCTGCTTCTATCCTTCTTCATACATCTTTGGTCCGTGTTAAAACAAATGTCAATGAAAGTTCAGTGAAACGTGAAGCAAAGTGGCATGCATTGTCTGGACAGTCACGTAGTGTTCAATTGCTTGCCCAAACCTAAAAAGTCAATTGTTTTTAGGTGTCAAAACATTTTATTCATACAGAAGGCAGGAAAACATAAATATGTATTTTTGCTGTAGCTTTTAGATATTACAATGCAATTATGGAGCAGCCTATTTAATATTTTTTTCACATGAGTTCACATGTGCTGTTTGTGACTCCCTGCTAGCCCATTATCTAGTAGTAATAATAAGTTCAATAATAATATTTAAATTTTATTGAATACTTCGTTGCCAAATGCATTATGTATGTTATTTTAGTTAATTATCACAAAAGTATGAAGTAAGTTTTATTTTTATCTCCAGTTCAGATGAGCACATTTAGACTCAGAAGGGTGGCCCAGCGTTGTGGCTCACACCTGAAATCCCAGAACATTGGGAGGCCAAGGCGGGCATATTACTTGAGGTCAGGAGTTCGAGATCAGCCTGGCCAACATGATGAAACCTGGTTTCTACTACAAATACAAAAATTAGCCAGGTGTGGTGGTGCATGCCTGTAATCCCAGATACTTGGGAGGCTGAGGTGGGAGGATCACTTGAACCTGGGAGGCAAGGTTGCAGTGAGCTGAGATTGTGCCACTGCACTCCAGCCTGGGTGACAGAGTGAAACCGCATTTCAAGAAAAAAAAAAAAAAGACTCAGAAGGGTGAATTAGTCATTTTCAAGGTCGTATGGCAGGTGAGTAGCAGACCAAGATTGAAGTCCACATCTACACTATCCAGAAACACAGCTTTTAGCCACCTGTCTTCCATATCAGCCACATACTTTGCTTATTTGGGGATGAGCTATGAAAAGGAATGGAAAGGAGGAAAGATTTTTGCTGGAGGAAAGAGGGTTATAGGAGGAAGAGCTAGGATTCAGCACTGTTGGAGGTCACCTTGATTAACGGGATGAATGTTGGTACCATTTACAGAGAAAGAGAATGTTGACAGAGCAGTTGGATATGTCACGCATGTATTTATGTAACTAAAATTTGTTTTTATTGAACATTTAGATTTTGTGCATTTAAATATCATGGCTTTTAAGGGTACATTTAACATTTTAGTGTTTGTTAAAAGGAATCAAGTTCGAAACTTTTAAGGAAACTACATCCCTCCAGTGTAAGGTCTGATTTCTATGACAATGACATTTTTCAAGAAGTTATGTTTTTGATCTATGTTCATCTAAACTCAAATTATTCCATAACAGTTTCATGTTCTTGCTAAAGTGTCCATATTTCTCCCTAAAGCGCTAGATAGTTATGCTCTTTCCTGATTGATGTCTTGCCTTTATCAACCAGACTAAGTGGGAGACAAGATAGACTGGAGCAGAGTTCATTCTATAACTAGCTAGGGCTCTCTGAGATAGAAATCTTCAGTGCTAAACATTGTCCCAAATTCTGCAAGTTTACTCACTTTGGAGAAACATGTTATTAACACTTGAATGAAATGTCTTTAAACATTCATGAAAATATTTTAATGGTTTAAAAATAAATTGTAAACACCTATATATGCAAAACCCTTTATATAATACATATGAAACAAGATTAAGAATAGAAAATGATTTTACCAAACCCTTTAACTTTTCTCTAGTCATATATTTTCTGGTCTTTGTGCTTGCAACCTTCCCACTTCATTCTAAACACACACGCGCACACGTGCACACAAACACACACACACACGTCTGGAATTTTCTCCTCTATTTGCCTTGTGAACTAGTTATTCTTCAAGCCCTTTAAAGACCATCTTCTGAACTAGTTATTCTTGAAGCCCTGTAAAGACCATCTTCTGAATCGGGATTATTTTATCTCCCTTGTCCTTCATCAGGTTACAGCTTTCTCCATTTATGATCTGAAGATGTTCTCTGTACACATCGTGTTGTGTTCTTCGTAGCTTTATAATCATTTTTGTACTCATATGTGCATGTTAACTCTTAACTCTCTCATTGGACTGTGATACATCAAGAATGGATCTGTGTCTTAACTTTCCACTTAGAGATGAGCTCTGAAAATTCATTCCTTCCTCAAATGCATTATATGTGAGTCAGCTGTCTGATACTATTTGCATATCTGTCCCTTAGCTCCTGAAAGTGGCTAGTCAAAAATTAAGAGCAACCTCAGCATATACCCTTCCTTCATTTTATCTGTCAGCCCTTGTGATTTTGTAGGTAGTCTTAAGTGAGCCTCACAAACAAGATTTAGATTCCAGGTCCTCTCAGACGCTGTCTTCATCTTCTTGCCTTCTCTGTGGTGACAACACTGACAGTTAAAAACAGTAACTGCTAGGGATCACCATGCACTGTCATTGAATGTTACAACGTTCGGCACAGAATGAAAGTCTGAATGCTGATAGAGCAGTGCTGGAGAATGCTGATAGAGCAGTGCTGGAGAACGCTGACCGAGGCAGGGCTGAATGAGGTGGTGTACTCCTGCTTGCTCCCAAGGACACAGATGAAAATGTATAAAAAATCCACTGAAGCCCAGGGGCCTGAAACTCTTAGGCCCCAAGGTCACCTGGCATTTCTTCAGAAGAATCAGCCTTCAGCAATATTAATTTTCTGATGAATATGTGTTTTATTCCTCCTCTTTTAATTACTGTAATGCACAGATATATCTGGGCTTCCTGAAATATTCATTAGTCAGCCCAGCAATACTTTTCAAAGCGTTCAATTAATAGTACAAGTATAAGACAAAGGAAAGTTCCAGGTGGCCCCTGCAGTGCCTTGTCCTCTGTCTTGGGAGCTTGATTAGGGGAAATACAAAACTATTTAACCACCCGCTTTATGACGTTCAACCCAAGAAAGCTCTTTGTTTAGGAAGACCCAGCTCTGAGCCTCACTATTACAGTACTCTCTATTTTCTTCTCTATTTCTTCTATTCCTGTTTATTTCCTCCACCTATACTTGTATGTCTAGATACAAATGGTCATCTCTCTTCTAGTTAATAGTTTTCCTTTAGGGCTTAAGTTCATCTCTAGATGTGTTCATCCCTAGAACTTTTATGTGCTTGTCCCATGGGTTGCCTTCTGCAGATTGACTTGGCCACACTATTGACATTTGCAATCACCCTCTGCCCTTCTGGTTCTACTTTCCCAGCTCTATTTGCCATAGAAACCACCACCTCCAAACTCACTATATAATTGTTTATTGTTTACATGTCATTGTCTATCTCTCCCCAAGAGAGTCTAATATCAGATTTTTGCCTATTTTGTTTACAAATACATTCCATAGGGAACATAGTAGATATGCAAAAATGGAACCATGAATTAATATTTTGCTTGCATAACCATTCACTAATGTGACTACACCTGGGAGTCCTCTTCTGCCAGTCAGTGGAGGGATCACTGCTGTTGCTGTCCCCCTGGATTCCCTGTTCCAGGTCTCAGCACACTGACCAAAGGCCTCAGTATGTGGCTTCTGTCTCTTTGTTTCCTCAAAATTAATCTAGATTATCTTCAGAGAACAAAAATCATACTTTCTGGTTGCTGGTCTTCATTCGATGAAGAATTGGTAGATGAGAACCATGCTTATGCTGGGGACTGTTGTGGGGTGGGGGGAGGGGGGAGGGATAGCATTGGGAGATATACCTAATGCTAGATGACGAGTTAGTGGGTGCAGCGCACCAGAATGGCACATGTATACATATGTAACTAACCTGCACATTGTGCACATGTACCCTAAAACTTAAAGTATAATAATAATAAATAAATAAAAAAGAATCTCTTTTTACCCACCTCTCTGATAAGATTTTGTTCTTTTGAGAAATGTAATAATAGAATACTTGTCTACTTGGTATGGTCAGCTTTCTAAATTTCTGACCTTATTTCATTAAGACATTTGACATATTGGAATCTGTTAAATCCCTAGAGGCAACTCAACCTGTAAAGATTGCAGGTCAACAGAACAAATTTATGGGTCACTTACTACATTCAAGGTACTGAACCAAATGCTGACGTTCTAAGATAAATAGAACATAAATTGTGTGGTATCAGTCAATGGTTGAGGGAGTCTTAGGTGTAAATATACCTACACATACACATATGTAAAAATATATTTGTATATGCAAGTACATATATATGTGTATGTGTAAGTGTAATATAATAAAAATATGTGTTTAGGATTCCCTCTCTACTTAAACATTATTCATGGGCAACAACTTCAGGTTTTTTGAGTGAATGTAGCATAATCTCAAGGTCAGCCACTTTTCTTACAAAGCAAAGTAATTTTGGAAATGTATGGGCTTCCAGTAAAATGTTTGTTTTGAGAAATAAATTTTAGTGTCAGCTTGAGTTACTTTAATACAGTGTTCTCTTCATTTAAAATGACATCTTTGAAGTTTAGTCACAGAAGTGATGTTTTTACTGAAAACGAAATTAATTCCTTTGCCATGGCATTAATAGCTAATGTTATCAATGGGCTGGGTTTATGATTCTGTGTGTGAAATGCTATATTTTACAAGGGATTGTATTTATTTCTAATACATTGTTTCTGAGTTTTCACCTCTTCTGTGTTGTTGATGAAGTCTGCCTGAGTTCTTTTCCACTCCCAGCCATGCAATTTCATATAATTATAAACACAGTTTAAACCTCTATTACTATGACACAAAATCTCAAGCTTGAAGACAGGATGCGTTTATATCGGCATGTTAACATTATTACTGGAAGCACAAGAAGTTCTAATGTGATTTTTTTAATAGACAAGGAAATAATTCCTTCCCCTTTTCATCCTACTTCATGCTCTGAGCTAGGATTATTCTGTTTCTTTTTGTGTCTCAGAAATTCTGCACAATTCTGTAATACTGTTTAGCCATTGTGAGGAAAATAAATATGAAAAACACTGTGAAGTTCCTTTGAGGTTTTGTTTTCCACACTCTCTGCTAAGTTGATTGTTTAAAAAGGCACATCTTCTCTTTCCGGCTTCAAGTATATTAAGCCATAACGTTTCTATGTAGAACTAAATGAGGAGAGATGAGAAGGGCTTTTCATGCCCAAGCCATCATTTGATATAGCTGGTAAGTCCTTTGGCCTGAGGCTCTTAAGGATGTGGAGAAGAGACACAGCCCATAGTCTCACCAGCAGGGTACACTTCATTTCCAATAGCTTACAAGTGTCATAGTCCTTGTGACCGTGAGACCTAAGGCTGCTGCATCAGAAATAACACAGGGAGGCCCGGGCCTTGGAGGTTTAGAATGCAAACTCAGGACATGAAGTTTTGGGTCCTGGGCCAGATATTTTAAATGGTACACAATTCTCAACACAATCATATGTGGTAGACACTGTTATTTTTATGCAGAACCTAGGAAGGACCAGAGATTTGTGGAAAACATATTTGCTGCAAACCACAGAGGTGTTAAATAGCAGCATCAGAACTCAATCAACCTGACCCCAGGCCTCTTGCTCTTTTCTGATTCTGTGCAGTATTCGTGAGCCTCACAAAGTGTAGAACACCGCAGCCTCTCTGAGTGTTACCAGATAGCTTGCTCTGCTGTTTCATTAGAGTTAACATTTCTGAGCAAATATAATGTGTTCATCTAATTTAACTTTGTACTGCAAAGGTGGTAGAGATAGATCATACTGCCTTTACCCTCAAGGACCTTAGAATTTAAGAGAGACGTTTAAATGAGTGGGTAACTGATAATACTGGGAAACACATTACAAGTTATCACACAGGGAAATGAGAATCAAGGAAGTCTTCATAAAAGAAGGAGCATTTGATCTGGATCAGAAAAGTATAGAAATATTTTATCGGAAGAAATGAGGGTCTTAGGATTCTTCTGGAAGATATAAAATTATGAAACAAGAAACACTGCTGGAAAACTTATAGATATGGTGTAGGAATAGTGACTGGTTTATTTTGGCTGGAATATAGGGCAAGTAAAAGAAAAGACTGGAGATTATTGCCAAATTTCAATGGCACTTTAAGGACATGCTGGTTTATTCTGCAGGCAAAGGGGAACTGTGGGAGGGTTTTAAACCAGGAGAGTGACATATTAAGAGTGGTACTTTTGGAATATAATATTGATACTAAAGGGAAGCAAAGATAAGAAGGCGTTTTATCAAAGTCACCACTGTTGGTTGGTTTGTGGATGGACCTCTTCTGAGAGGGATGTAAAGCAGCTGTGTCACTGAGCAGAGTGTTAGGGAGGAGATGGAGAGCAGAGGAGGTGAACTGATGGCTTCAGGTTGTGTCTGCAGGGATACTGGCTAGGTCCTTTGGTCTCTGACTTAGTGGCTACAAGAAAGTCTCAGGGAGAGATACATGGGGAAGGCAAGAGGCAAGACATTGATGCTCAGTAACCATGAGCAACAGGATCAACTGGGAGCTACAGGGGGTTCCTCAATCTACGGCAATGATGGTAACCTGGATCCATGGCTGTGGGAATGGCCTAGCTATTATCAGGGTTGCTCCAATGCAAAGCAAGGCAAGTGCCCCAATCTGGGGTGGCACACAGGCAAATATGGAGCATCATTGAAACTTCCAGAAGATGGCCAGGAAAGACCTCCCTGAGATGTGACTTTGAAGAAAGGAAGTGAGGGAACCATCCAGGAAGATACTTAGGATAAGAGGCTTTCTAGCAGATGGAAAAGCAAGCACAAAGTCCTTGAGATAGGACAGTGCCAAGTATGTCTAAGGAACATCAAGGGGCCCTCATAGCTGAAGTGAGAAAGTAAGGAAGAGAAGAGTTGAAGAAAAAGTGAGAGAGGTAATAGGGAGCCAGATAAGGTATGAATTTGTGGGTGATAAGAATTTTGCTGTTACTCTGATTAGATGTGAAGACATTTGAGGGTTCTGAGTAAATGGAAGACCTGGTCTGCTGCAGCTTTAATAAGACTACTCTTGATACTGTACTGAAAATCGATTTCCTTGGAGAAAGGGTGGATGAAATCAGATCAAATAGGAGGCTACTGAAGTAAACCAGGCTAGAAATTATGGTGGCATGAACTAGGTACGTGGCAAGATATGATTAATGGTCAAACTCTGGATATAAGTTGAAGGTAGAACAAAAACAAGTTTCAGACAGATTGGACGGGGATGTGAAGGAAAAAAAGCTGTCTAATACAGCTACCTGTTTTTGACTTGTGTACTGGAAGAATGGAGCTACTAACAGATTGGGGGAAGGCTGCAGGAGGAGCTGATTTTGGCAAAATATTAGAAGCTCATTTTGAGCAAGTACATTTTGATATGTCTACTAAGTGTCCTGGGAAAAATCAAGAAGCTAATTGGAGATGTGGGCATGGGAAAAAGTTGGAGCTGGAGATATAAAGAGAGAGCTGGAGAACACTCAGCAGATAGAGGGCACTTAAAACTATGAGGGCAAATGAGATCAACTAGGGAGTGAGTGTAGAATGAAAATAGAAGAAATCCAACAAATAAGCTCTGGGGAACTCCAATCTTTGAGACTGGATATTGGAAAAGCCAGCAAAGGAGACTGAGAGAGATATGAGGACAACAAAGCAGATTAGGCATCCTGGAAGCCAAGAGAACAAAGTGTTTGGAGGAAAAAGTGAGGATCAGTCCTGTGAAATCTGCTGATAAGTCATGGCAGGTAATGACCATTAGATTTAAGATGATGATGGTAATGATGGTGATGATGATGATGAATGGTGACCTGAAGAAAGACAGTTTCTATAAGGTTGTGGAGGCAAAAACATGATGGAAATGGGTCCAAGAAAGAATGGAAGGAGGAAATTGGTGAAACGAGCAAGAGACAAGTGAGGGAGATGAAGTTGCATGCAGATGAGTAATTATGGTAATTGAATGTTTGATGTGAGCTGGATAAGGGAAGAAGAAGATGTTTTGGACGAGCAAAAGTTAAAAAGGTGGTTGATCAATAGATTGTAGGTCTGGGTGGGTTTAAAGAATTGTTCAGTTTCTCAGTTGGCTTGGGCTGCTATAACAAAATGCCATTAACTAGGAGGCTTAAACAACAGAAGTTTACCTCTTGTGATGGTTAATATGGAGTGTCAACTTGATTGGATTGAAGGATGCAAAGTATTGTTCCTGGATGTGCTGGTGAGGGTATTGTCAAAGGAGATTAACATTTGAGTCAGTGGATTGGGAGAGGCAGACCCACCCTGAATCTGATTGGGCACCATCTGAGCAGCTGCCAGGGTGCCTAGAATAAAGAAGGCAGAAGAAAGTGGAATGAGCAGACTTGCTGGATCTTCCAGTTTTTATCTTTCTCCTGTGTTGGATGCTTCCTACCCTTGAACATCAGACACTGAGTTCTTATGCTTTTGGACTCTTGGATTTACACCAGTGATTTTCCAGGGCCTCTCGGGACTTCAGCCACAAATGGAAGGCTACACTGTCGGCTTCCCTACTTTTGAGGTTTTGGGACTGGAACTGGCTTCCTTGCTCCTCAGCTTGCAGACAGCCTATTGTGAGATTTCACCTTGTGATTGTGTGAGTCAATTCTCCTAATAAACTCCCCTTCATATATACATCTATCCTATTAGTTCTGTCCCTTTAGAGAGTCCTGACTAATATACTTCTCATGGTTCTGGAAGTTGGGAAGTCTAAAATCAGGGTGCTAGAAGATTGAGTTCCTGGTGAAAGCCCTCTTCCTGGTCACTTTCTTGCTGTGTCCTCATATGGCAGAAAGAGAGAGGGATGGGGGTGGATAGAGAGAGAGAGAGAGAGAGAGAGAGAGAGAGCATGCTCTGCCCTTTATTTCTCTTCTTTTCAGGACACTAGCCCCACCATGGGGCCCCACCCTCATAACCTCATCTAAACCTAATCACTTCCCAAAGGCAACACCTCCAAACATCCTCACATTAGGGGTTAGGGCTTCAAGATATGAATTTTGGTGTGCTACATATACACCATGGGATACTATGCCACCATAAAGCAGAACAAGATCATGTTTGCAGGAACATGGATGGGATTGGAAGCCATTCTCCGCAGCAAACAAAAGCAGGAACAGAAAACCAAACACCGCACGTTCTCCTTTGTAAGTGGGAGTTAAATCATGAGAAGACATGGACACATGAGGGGGAACAACAAACACTGGCGCTAGTCAAGGTGGGTGTAGGGGGAAGGAGAGCATCAGGAAGAAAAGCTAATGGCCTCTGGGCTTAATACGCAGGTGATGGAATGAACTGTGCAGCAAACCACCATGTCACACATTTATCTATGTGACAAAACTGCACATCATGCACGTATACCCCTGAACTTAAAATAAAAATTGAAGAAAATGACATAAATTTTCAAACATTCAGTCCATAACCCAAGATTTGTGTTTATAGGCAGTGTGGGTTGAAAAGTTAAAAGATAGTGATGATGTGTGGGATTATTGAAATTCAGATAAAAATAATGTATGACCATGGGAATAAGTGGCCAAGGTGGGGCTAAGGAGAAGATCTTTTGAAGAAAGAATGGAGAGGCCAGATTGTTGGAAGGATGGGAAGTGTGGCAGAATAGGAAAGTATTGGGAAAGAGTGTCAGTAGTCAGCAGCTGAACTCTTCTGGGAGAGGTGTGGGAGGTGACCGCAGCAAGAAGGCCAAGGAGGCAAAGCACAGGATGATTCAATGCTGGGATTTTTGATGGGGAAGAGAGGAAGTGTTCTAGAAATGATAAACAGGAGAGTCACTCATTCCAGCCCCAGACCCCATAGCACACAGGGAGTGGAGGACTAAACAGCCACTGCTCAAGAGGTCTGGAAGGGAATCCCTGTACTCAGGGAGAGCCAGGTTTCAGTCAAGTTTAGAAGGTGATGGAGACTTTCAGAGAAGATGCTGAGTCTAAGGGTTAGGGTTGATAATTTGCCTAGAGTTTCATCTAGGTGAAAGAAAAGCTGTCAGGAGATGGGGGGTTGGGGATGAGATCACACAAGGCAGCCTCTGGAGACATATGAAGGTTAATATCCAGGGGAAGAGGAATGATCTTGGAGTCATGGGTCTCACGTGATGACCGGGATGAGGAGGTACAAGCAAACAATTAGACTAGTCTAGTTGGTCCAAGGCATAGAGTGGTGGAGGTGCTGTGAGGGTTAAGGAGAGGGAGGAGTGTGGAGGCAACTTCATCCCAGGTAAGTGTTTCTCTTGTGCTCTTGGATTTATCTCAATAGTTGTCTGCAAGATTCGCCTTTCTCTCTTTTTTTTATTATACTTTAAGTTTTAGACTACATGTGCACAACATGCAGGTTAGTTACATATGTATACGTGTGCCATGTTTGTGTGCTGCACCCATGAACTCGTCATTTACCATTAGGTATATCTCCTAGTGCTATCCCTCCCCCCTACCCCCACCCCACAACAGGCATTCCCCTGCCTCTTCCCAGTGCTTTATACATCCTAGGATTTTTATAAATATTGTTGAGTGAGTTTAAAGAACCAAGGGTGAGAATGATATGGGTAAAATTCAAGCCAATTCCAGGAATTAATCACAAGGAATATAGTTCACTTTCACCGGGATCTTAATCGAAAGTCTGATTTTTCACATGGGCAATGGAGATGGTTGGTCATACAATTTATTTTTCAGAGCATGAAAGGAAAGGTAGAAGTAAATTTTATGCAAAAGAACTTTAGAGTGGAAATTTGAGATTTTTGTGGCCAAGGTATAGATTTTTTGACATGCACATTTTTTTCTTGGGGGAGTGTATTTTTTGTTTGGTTTGTTTTTATACTCACCAAAACAAGATGAAGAACAACAGCACTAGAAGAAAGAGCTCTTATCCCCATCAGCACCAGCTCTGGAAGGAGGGAGAGTCATGGAGGAAGAAGGGCAAATTTTGGTTTGTTTTTATACTCACCAAAACAAGATGAAGAACAATAGCACTAGAAGGAAGAGCTCTTATCCCCATCAGGACCAGCTCTGGAAGGAGGGAGAGTCATGGATGAAGAAGGGCAAATTTTGGCAATGCACAGATCTCTATATCGCTTAACACTTCATGACAACTCATTAGAATAAACGTCTTTTGGTGACTGGAATTTTCCCAAATGAATGAAAACTTCTCTTTGCCTTCAGATGTCTTCTTAGAAGCAAGCAGGTTTTCTGCATTTTTTAAAAGGTTTTAGTTATCTTTGCAATGAATTTCTAACAACAGAGCATCTGCTAACAAAGTTTCTCTTGATTTTCCTTGAATCAGAGGCAAATGATTATATGCAGAGATTGGCTCTATCTTCAATTAAGAACAATAGATTTTCAAGGATTGGAGAAATGTTAGGGCGTTGATTTACCTAGCCTGCACTTCCCTTACTCTAATTCCTCTGGAACTTTTTTTGAAGTGGCCCACAGTGGTTAATTAACTTGTCATGGCCCTAGTCAGTCAATTGTAGGTTACCGTTTTGGGAAAGGTCTAAGCTAGGAGGCTTGATAATTATGTACCTACAGGAGCCAGAGGCCCTGAAAGACACAGTGGTGGTGTGGGCAGAGGTGAGCTGAGGAGGAGACGCAAGTTCAGAGTCATCAGGCCTTCCACCAAGTAGAAGGTATAATTCCAGCCTCCTCTTTCTTCACTTCTTCCATCTTTGATTCTCTCTACCTTTCAAACTGTCAGGGACAGCCATTTCTCCTATTTATGTCAGCCACTCCCCGGGGTAAAAAAGTGAAAAAGATGGAAAATCTTCAATTTCCAAGAGAAATTATAATTTATACTGATGACTTATGATTCGTATACTTTATAATTTTTTCTATTTAAAGAAGCAAGAAGTATTATTGAAAGGTGATTTTAAATATGTCACATAACAATTATCCATGTATGTTATATTACTTGTTATATAAACTTGTTATATTCACAAGTTTACTAGGGGTGGTTTGCTATAAATTTGATTGATTCTAAACTAAAATACAGAAAGCTTTCCAAAAAACAGCTAACAAAATTAAAACCCATTTTTGTTTTTGTGTTTTTAATATAAAAATATTTTATAATTTATTTGATAATACTTTTCCCTTTTTAAACTTATTTTTCAAATAGATACACAAATATTGAACTGATGAAGTATACTTGCTATGAAATAGCTTGCTGGAATTTAAATAACACAACACTAATGAATATTTACAGCATATGATTTAGAGTGTCAATTATTTTCCTGTATTTGAATTTATGTTTACTGTGAAAACTCATTCTGAGGATAATTGATTCCCTCCAAATTATCTATGTGTGTGTGTGTAAATATGTGTGTATGTATATATAAATGCTTACATGTGTATATATACTAATACATATGCTTATATGTATATATGTGTATATATGTATAAATATATATGCATGAGTATGTATATATGTGGGTACGTATATATGTCAACAAATAATACCTTATACTTAAGTGGATTAAGAGAAATTTGACCTAGAAATGTGAAGCTTTCTGGGTTCTAGTCTCAACTGTTCAGTGAGCTTGAAGAAGGAAAGCAACACCAGGGTGCCTCAAATTCTTCATTTCTTTTCAAATATGGTGCCATGAATATCAACTATCTCTTGAAAGGTGACTACTATTACTGGCTTTAAGAGAATAATTGGGGAAGGTTATGCATAAGAAAAAGCGAGTTTCTGGGGAAAGAATCTGTCATTTTGTGCCCTGCAAAGCCTGCTGTAGCAGGGTGGAGGTTGCATGGGTGCATGCATGTAATATTCAAAGTATAACCCTGGGGAGCCCTTTCACCACCTTCTCCAGCCTTGAAGGCCTTAAGACACCTGATTTCTTTTCATCATTCCTCCAGGAGCTACAATGTCAGCCTGGCCTGTTGAATACTACAACTTTCCCAATCCCCCGTTTCCGAGTTGCCCTTGAGACATATACATGGCCCTGTAACTTCTTTCTGTAATTTCCTAGGAGTCGATGGATGGGATGTAGAAGGAGGAATGTGGCATACAAGAGTTATTAGGGCAGACTAAGGGTTGTTATGATGTCTTTTCTTTGAACTTTCTGATCACTGGGAGTTTTTTGTACCTACATTATATCCAGCAGTATCCTAGGTCTCCCCAGAGATATTGAAGAATGTTCAGATATGGGTTATTCTCCATGAACTTGCAATCCATTTGGAACAGTAAGATTAGCCAAAAAGATATAATACAATATTAATTGATAAACCACTTATGTATTATGAAAAGGGTATGGCAGTTCCCACACTAGACTCTTCCATGTATCATACCTCAATTAACACTCACCAATCCTGTGAGGAAAGAATCATTTCACAGATGCTGAGACTCAACCTTAGAGATGTTAGCTAACCTTCCTGATGTTTGTTAGGTAGTAAATGGGAAAGCACGAACAGCACACCAGTCTATATAACTCTATACTCATTTTCTTTTTATCAGAAATAAAATTACTGGTAAAATTTCAGGAGCAAAATAGCATTTCATTTTCTGTGGTAGTCTTAATGAATTCCTGAAGATGTTGCTGACAACACAAGAATCCCATCAAGTGGCAATATGTTTCTGTCCAAGGCACTTAATTCTAAGAATAATGAAAATATTAATATATTCTTGTGAGTCTCCAGCGTCAATAACCATTTCTTCATATCCCACATCAAGCAACTCTTTGTCTGTAATTTTGTCTTATGATGTCACTTTCCCAGCTACATGAACACCCAGGGAAGTTTCCACATCTGTAAACTAAGGATAATTATACATGGACTGTTGTTACTATTAGTTGTAATTTATGTGCAAAATATTTCCTGGCTCATAACAGACAGTAACTCTTATTATGAGAAAATATTCTGTACAAGTAATTCCAGTTTTTTTGGACATTTACTAGGCATTAATAGCTGTAGGAAGAGATCTCTCATAACGTGACCTTGAGGCTCTAACTCTCTGACAGGTGACCTGCTCCAGGTGCAGCAATATGGTGCCTTCTGAGGCCAGAAACGCCCTGCATCTCCTCTTGCTCTTAGGTATTGCATCCAGATTTTTCTTCACTGTGTACATTTTCAGCTTTAGAACTGGACTCGATCTGTGTAATGTTCTTTCTCCATAGTCTTGCATTTGAATAATTTGTACCCTTGAGGCAGTGCAAGGCCATTCTGATTTTTCATAATCAGGGTTTGCTGTCAAGAATTGGACATTACACTTTTTACCAAAGCATCCTGGTAAAGCAATGAAACTCTCACAGTAACTCTTAACAGAAATATAGTAATTAACTGCTTAATTATGGTTTGTAAAGACATCATAATTATTTAAGCAATAAACATATTATTAAAATACTGACGTAAGGAAAATTAAACAGTTACAGAGAATCATATAGAAAGGCAAACACACTTAAATACATTACTATTACAGATTATACTCTAGTAAATTGCTGCTTAATACAAGTTTATTTTCTCAATTTTCCTCCCGGGTTTGAAAGCTTCGACTTATCTTGATATTTCGTATTTCTGTTCAAATTCTTCTGCATACCTATGTAATATGTCAGTGTAAAAGATCCTCCCGTACATGGAGAAAAACATGGAAATTTCCTGATTGAAAGATATTCATAGAAAGATGTCTCATTTTCCTTTAAATTCTTTGTTCACAACTCCTTCTTCTGTTTTTACCAAGTCACAGAGCAAAAAGAGGAAAATAATCCTACCACATAAGGCCAATATTTTCGCTGTGAATTACCCATGGCTGGCTTTTTCCTCTATTATTTGCCTCTCTTTTATCTTTATATTTTCTTTTGTTTCTATTCTTTTCTTCTCAGATAGAGATAATTTATCCTTCACAAATAAAAACTTTGAGCATATTTGAACCAAACCTTTAGTTTTCTAATAAATATGTCATTCAAATAGGCCCCAATAATTCTGTTCTAAGTGGACCATTATTCTTTTTCCTCCCAAATCATCAATTGTGAAATCTTATTTGAATAGAGCATAAAAATAATAACTCCTAAATTACATAAATATTTTTTCTTTATAAGAAATTATAAATTATAAGTGTAAACAATACTTATCTCGAATAAAGAAATCAAGTGAAGGTCATCTTTGGCTTGGAAAACATTTTGTGGAATAGGCAGATGATGCATTGCCCTAAGAATGAAAAATCTTAAGGCCAATGGGGAGGTACAATGGGGAGTGAACCTGAGGAGGGAATTATCCAGTGCTTGAAACCTCTGAAGACAAACCTAATAAATGTGAAACTCTACTTTTGATTGCCTTTAAAGGAAAATAGGGCAAACAATGCTAAGTATGAGTCATGTATTCAAGTCAAAAGGGATGGAGTTGATAATATACATGGGATATGTTAAAGGGGATTTACAGGAGGAAAAGAAGCAACAGACAAAGGCCAGATACATTCTTGCATGGAGAAGACTGAATCTGTGATCCAAGAGTCAGATGAGACAGTCAGAAGATATAACTTACAAGTCATAATTCAATTAACACACACATTGAATGTCAATGGGATGTCTTTTATTGTTTTTTTCCCTTTTTAGTGTAATTCATTCTTCATACCCTCAAAAGTCATACATTCTAGTTGGAAATATATCTACACACAAAAAATGATTAGAAGGACACTTGGTTATGTTATTTAATCCCTCTGAGCATTTGCTTCAATGCCTGCTTAATAAGCATGATGATACCTAATCGTGCTTTGGTGGGTGGTGTTCATAATGACTTTACGTGGCCCTGGATTCTTCTATGTTGTATTTTATTTGATAGCGAGTAGCTGGTGTAAGAAGATCCCTTCAAAGTGCAGCATTAACCACAAACATCACAGTAATTCTGTGCCTGCACAGTGTAGGTACTCAAATGTTTGTTGATTAAAAAATAATTTTTATCCATTTACAGTATAAACATAACAGCTAATAATGCTTTGATATTTTCAGCTCTGCTCACTGGCATTATCTATAATGTCCACTAGTATTATTTTTATTTCTCAACAACAGTGAGATATTTCAGTCAATGTGCTGACTGAATAGAAATGCTCATAGGTTATAAGAACAATTTTTTGCTGTTCATTTAATACATATATTTTTATATAATTTTAACTTTTATTTTTCACAGAAAGTAACAAGGCCATGTTTAGTTTGCCAATGAGTAAGCCATTTAAATGTGGCACACAAAGCTTCTGGTTTCCCTAGCAACTAGAAACTCCCCCGTCACTGTAGCCTTCAATTCCATTTACACGTCTGCACATTTTTCTTCTTTTATTTTTTAAGTGGGAATGCAGTTTTGGAATAATGGTTGCCAAAAATAGATAATAGCACAAATCAGAAGGCCATTTGCGTAGGTAATTGAGATGTTATTACATTTTCTATTCCATATTCTCAAAGAGTTCATCTGAATACTTAATGGTTAGATAGCACTTATCTTTTATTATTTTTAGTAAGTTTGTGAATTTTTGGAAAAAAACTATATATTTCTAAAATTTCGTTAGTTAGCAGGATATAATTATTTTTTCAATCAGTAAAACAACTATTATCACTGTTTAAAAATACATTATGATCATCTGTTTGCATATAGATATGTGTACAATATTTATATTGCATATGAAATACTCATTAACATTTGTGTTAGCATTTTAAAATGTCCTGTGTTTGGACAAAATAATTAGAGACAGGCCTGAGTGGTGGTGGGATGCTGTGCTAATATGGAGACTATTTGGAATGCTTCTGTTTGTGGATGGCATCAAGTCTCATATCCAAAATTAAAAAGATCATTCTATGTTTTACTGAATATAACATACTAAGTCTTGGTCTTGGATAGATGGAGAAAAACAATGAAACACTAAAGTCCTGGTGTAATCCTTCTGGTGACATGTTTAATAAGCCACAAAGGAAATGCCGGAGGTCTTAAAGATAGTCTACAGCAGCCCCTTCCTTGGACCTTCATTACTACAAATTCTCTGTATTCTTCTTGTATCCTTCCTTGCCAGGTCCAGGAAATCCAGATCCAGTGGGCTGGGTGAGAGAGAGCATCAGTGTCACAGCATCACACGTATTAATTTTTAGAATTTATTAAATAAGGACACGTTATCCTGAAGATATCAGTTTATAAACATCCAATCGTTAAAAATTTACACTTTGAGCAAGTGTAGTTTCAAATTCTAAGAGTGCAGTAAATGGCTCTGAAGCAAGAGGGTTGCATTCGACCTAGATAGCATGGGATCAGGAAAACAGAAGACACTCAGCATCAAAATGCTTTCCTTCTTCACAATTTTTTAATTTTTATTTTTTAAAGAAGAGAGCCTGGACATTCCTGTCAGATCTACCATATATCCTTAATGGTTTCTTGTGTTCAGATCTTCCTGGAGAAGTGTGGTTTCAGTTATTCTCAACCTGTTGTACGTCAACTCATTGAGACCTGGTTTTAGGACCTTTGTAGTTATTACTATCTGTAGATTGAACTCACACAAGAATAGGCACATAATTGGGGAGCTGCATGCCTCAGGATAGATAGATAATTACGTTGCTCCCTGTCTGGAGTGAATAACAAGGCCCTTTTCCTTCCTCTGGGTGTTTTGAAATGGGGTATGCTACAAATAAATATTGTGGTGTTTGAGAGGTTGAGATAGAATGTGGGAATTAATATGCATAATTAATTCAGGAATCAGATGGAAATCACTTATCAATGTGAAGCCCTGTGCTTTTTGACTTCCCTGAATTCCATTTAAGCTGCATGAATAACATTCCAAGGACTATGTTTTTTACCTTGATCAGAAAAATAAACTGAGTTGGAATAGATCCACTTGTCAAAAGATGTCTATGTTCTCAGTTGATGAGTTTACAAAGTTTACACAGTCACACAAGAGGTTATATTCACCATCTTTACTAGAAGAATTATCTTTTTGGTTATCTGAGATAGTACAATCTTGAGTTTTCTCTTAAGATGAATGAGAATGAAAATAGCATTAACTTTTCTGAACATTTCAATATGGTGAGTCCCTGATAGATACCTTATGTACATAAAATCACGTCCATATACCTGTGCAAATGTGTTAGCTTGATTTTCATTCTAACTTGCCATCTACCTCTGCTCCAAATACCAGGAGGATCAGGAATTTCTAATGTACTCTTTAGAATTGTTTTTGGATTCTAAAGTTGGAGCAACAGTTTGGTCAAAAATTCATGGAGACCCAACCTTAAAGTTGGATTTTACATATAATTTAAGTTTTCCCTTAATTGTCTAGAATATATTACTACATCTCTTAGAGCATTTTAATGACTTTTGTATTGATTCATTTGTTGGTGCTTTGATGGCTCCTTGGGCGTGCTATAAGCCTTCACTAAGTCCCTCTAACATGTCTGTGCCTTGGCTGGGCTGCCATGGTTCCTCCCTGACATACCTTTTAGAACTGCTCTCTACTGAGTTCCTGTCTATTTTTCAAGTCACAGCTCAAATGTCATGGGTTCTGCATATATTCTTCAATTTCATTAACTTATTCAATCATTTGTATTTCTTTAAACATATATGTTCTAGTGCTCTATGAAGGGTGTTTTAAATGCTTTAGTATAGAGATCTATATGCATTATCTGTCACACTTGTTTGCAAGCTCCTGTCCTTGAGGACAAGAACCAGAGACCACTTCTGTGTAACCCTGACATGTAGCTCAGTTCTGGATGCTGAACAGGTGTTCAATGTTAGGTCATGTATTTGGTGCATATATATATATTTTAAAATTATTATTATTATACTTTAAGTTTTAGGGTACATGTGCACAATGTGCAGGTTAGTTACATATGTATACATGTGCCATGCTGGTGCGCTGCACCCACTAACGTGTCATCTAGCATTAGGTATATCTCCCAATGCTATCCCTCCCCCCTCCCCCCCACCCCACAACAGTCCCCAGAGTGTGATGTTCCCCTTCCTGTCCATGTGTTCTCATTGTTCAATTCCCACCTATGAGTGAGAATATGCGGTGTTTGGTTTTTTGTTCTTGTGATAGTTTACTGAGAATGATGATTTCCAACTTCATCCATGTCCCTACAAAGGACATGAACTCATCATTTTTTATGGCTACGTAGTATTCCATGGTATATATGTGCCACATTTTCTTAATCCAGTCTATCATTGGTGCATATTTTAAACTGAATTATCCCTCTCACTTTCAAATTCATATGTTGAAGTCATAATCCCCAGTACCCCATAATGTGACTGCATTTGGAGACTAGGTTTTTTTTTTGTAACTGAGTCTCGCCCTGTGCCCCAGGCTGGAGTGCAATGGCGCAATCTTGGCTCACTGCAAGCTCCGCCTCCTGGGTTCTAGTGATTCTCCTGCCTCAGCCTCCTGAGTAGCTGGGATTACAGGTGCCCGCCACCATGCCTGGCTAATTTTTGTATTTTTAGTAGAGATGGGGTTTCACCATGTTGGTCAGGCTGGTCTCAAACTCCTGACCTCGTGATCCACCCATCTCAGCCTCCCAAAGTGCTGGGATTACACGCGTGAGCCACTGTGCTGAGACTAGGTCTTTAAAGAGGTAATTAAGGTTAAATGAGGTCATTGACCAGCCCTCATCCTATATGACTGATGTTCCTATAAGAAACGGAGACTAGGATACAGATACAGATATAGGAGGAACACCGTGTGGAAACAGGGAGGAGGCAGACACCCATGAGCCAAGGAGAGAAGCCTCAGAATGAAACTAACTCTGCCAACGCATTCATCTCAGACTTGTGGCCTCCAGAATTGTGAAAAACTAAGTTTCTGTTGTTTAATCCACCCAGTCATACTACTTTGTTATGGCAGCCCTAGTAAGCGAATACAGTGCCCATGAACACCATTTTTTATTGTGTTCTCTCTCAAAAGCAATCAATGGATCCACATTCCATAATCATCTTTTATTTCTATGTTTTTTTTTGTTTCCTGTGTATTGCATTTCCTCATAAAACCTCGAGCACGTTCATCTACCTCTGTATCTCACTCATCTCTCTGTCCATCATTTCAGTATTTCTCCAGTTGAAAATGGCCAAGCTGGCAGCAACTTCTTTTAAGGATACACTGTGTTTCAATAAAACTTGATTGTCATCTTCCACTTTTCACTACAAAGGATATTGGCTAGAAAAAAAATATGCGTATGTGTTTTTGTTTCGGAAGATGAGAGCCTAACCTTTGCAGATTCACTGCCAACTGCTTTTAGGAGCAGTTTTCCTGAGAATTGTTTGTTGTTAATTTTGAATCTTTTTTCATTCATTTTATTCTAATTTCTAATGTTTATCAAGTTGCATCTTTGGGATGTTGCTAAATTCTTCCCTGCCCTGAGCATTTCATTGCTATGTATACCTCATAAAAATGTAACATTGTTTTTAATAGCTAACAGACTTGTAACTGCAACCTTTGTGTCTCATCATGTGGACTCTGCCAGATTTTTCTTTCTGCTTATCTTTGAATACTCGACACTCGCATTTTCAGGAACTGCGTTATAATCCTTTTCCAACTGTCTTCCTGCTATTAAATGTACAGTACACAACAAGGAGTACATTTAACCAATGTGTTCTCCAAAAAGTAGCTTTGAGCACGGAACATCAAAAGCAAAATTAGTTTGGCAATCGTAACACAACATCTGTTCAGGGATTTTTTCCCCCTACAACATGAGGGGGAGCAAAGAGAAATAAATGTATACTACATGGCACATTTTTTAAAAATCAAAGAAAGCTGTTGTGTGAAAAAGGAATGAAAGGATACCCAAGACGGAAAAAATAGGTGGAATTATATACTGCCCCAAAGACAAATTCACATTTTATTCTGTTCTGCCTGTTGAGTGCTTATACAGGTGGCAACGGAAATATGGGGTGATTTGCAACACTTTCATTGTGCTCCCCAGTCCTCAATAAGCATCAATTACCATTGGGCAAATGACTTTCTCCAAATACATTTGAGCAGTCATATATTTACATTATTCTGCACTTAGTTTCAATGACCCAACTGTAGATAAAACGCTGTGTGCGTGTACCTGCTGCGACATTCATTGCGGCAACTGCACCTGTTAGGTGAATGTTTCTGCTTATTACTAACATTTGGTGAACATTGAGGCCATGTCCACAGAAGGCAATTGTTTTTAAATTAATACTGGATCATTTGCCTTCAAATATTGCCCTTTTCAGTTTTCCATGTTCCTCATATGCAAAGTAAAAAAAAGTGAAAGGGGAAGGTGTATTTTTAAGCAACCCAGGCCTACAAGGAGGCTGGTTTTGAAATAAAGTGGCCTTGCCAGGGTTCTGGGGGCACTAGCAAGCTCTGTCCTGATACTGAGCATTTGTTCATGCTACTCCTGCTAACTTATCCCTGAATCTTTTTGAGACGATGCAACTGAGCTTTCCTTAGAGCTTTGTACGTCCTCTAATTTCATCTCCCTGCCTCTACCACTTTGTCCCTTACTCTGAAGTTGGAGGAATGGTGATAAGGAAAGAGGGAGAGAAATGGAATTAATGTCTCCTTTTTGAGCCATGCATAGCAGAATAGAAGTGAATGAATACAGCAGAGAGGGACAGATCAGTTAGATGTTGGGTCTATTACCTCAATATTTACCTAACATACTGACATGTATCTAGTTTCTACTCTTCCACCGTTGGCTCACTTATGGTCTTTATCAAGGATCTGGCCAACTGCAGCACTCTCAAAGCCTGTTGCCACCTCTAATAATCTCTTCTCTTCCAATTTATCTACTTTTATCAAATTGTCTTCCTGAAACAGATCACATATTTCCTTGAATTAAGATCTCTGATGGCTTCCCACTGCTAAGGGGAGAACATGAGCTTTTGTGTCAGACTTGATCTTGATTCTAAATTCTGCTATTTAATTGTTGTGGTTAGCCTTAAAGAAAACTGCTTCACATCTCTGAGCTTTGGTCTCCTCAACTGTAAAATGGAAAAAATTGCACCTTCCTCATAATTTGTGAGAATTAAAATAATATACCTTTGGCACCTAGCATACTGTAGTAAGGCTTTGTATCCACAACCCTTATCCCACTCTTTTCCTTGCTACTGCCCACTTTGGATATATTTTCCATATTCTCTCTAGTATCCCTCTAGTAACAACCTTCTTAGAATTGCACAGTTTCTTTCCTTCTGTAAAAACAAACAAAATCGTAACCTCGTAAAAGAATTGTTCCTGCTCTTAGGTTGACTTTCCCTTTCTTTTCTCAGTCCCTCCACCTGGCCCTGTCTCCCCCTCACCCAAACATTCAGCTCATGCCCTCCATTTTTTCACTGGGAAAATAAGACACTTCACTGAGAAAGATACAGGGAATGTATTTTATTGAGAAAATAGATGTTTCATTAGAGTAGAACTCTTTCCTCTTTGTGCTAAAACTACAAATATAATTTGCCCTATGCACTGATTTTATATTTGCCTTCCTATTTTATAGGAGAATTGCCTCTGATCCTTGGAATATAAATTTCTCCACTTGTCCTCTGTGCCTTTCCAAAGACTGACCTCTGCTTGGTGGGCCAGCATCACAGTCTCTTCCAGATCTTTCTCAATAATATAAAAATATGCTCTACCTCTTCCCATTAAAAACAAATTATTTGACCTCATATCCTCGTCTAGCCCTGTTTCACTGCTCTGTGTCAGCACAGACCTGCAGGAGGGAGTTATCAGCCTCACCATTCTTCACTTCTCATCTATTCACCTATGATTCCCTCTTCAATCGACTCTTAATTTGGCTTTGGCTGCCAGTAAAACCACCCCTGCCCAGGTCATCAAAAAAACGTCATGCTGCTGAATCTACTGGGCATTTCTCTGCCGTTGTGGTACCTGACTTCTCAGAAGCCCTTGACACAGCTCTTTAAATACTATTTTCTCTGATTCCATGCCACCAAAGCTATCTTGAATTTATTTTCTTTATTTAGTTTACATATATGTGTACACATATATTTATGTATATATATACACACGCATATATTACTAAGTGTGATATATTTCACATAGATAGGACATACAACAGCATTTATGAGAAACTTCTATTTTCATCATTTGGATACCATTATCATGCCACAATATTATTGATAGAGTGTGATTATTTATAGTTTTTTAATCATTTATTTTAGGTTCGGGAGTACATATGCAGGCTTGTTATATAGGTAAACTGTGTGTCGGTCTTGCTCTGTTGCCCAGGCTGGAGTGCAGTGGCACGATCTTGGCTCTGCAACCTCTGCCTCCCGGGTTCAAGCGATTCTCCTGCCTCAGCCTCCCAGGTAGCTGCGACAACAGGGATGCACCTGTCTGACTAATTTTTGAATTTTTTTAGTAGAGACGGGGTTTCTTCATGTTGGCCAGGCTGGTCTCGAACTCATGACCTTGGGTGATCCATCTGCCTTGACCTCCCAAAGTGCTGGGATTACAGGCATGAGCCACTGAGCCTGGCCTGTTAGGTCGTTTTTTGATTCTCTCTCCTCCCATCTCCATCTGCAAGCAGACCCCAGTGTCTGTTGTTTTTTCCTTTGTGTGCATGTCTTCTCAGTGTTTAGCTTTTACTTATAAGTGAGAAGATGTGATATTTAGTTGTTTATTTCTACATTAGTTTGCTTAGGATAATGGCCTCCAGTTCCATCCATGTTGCTACAAGGGACATGATCTCATTCTTTTTTATGGTTGTGTAGTATTCTATGGTGTATATGTACTGCATTTGCTTTATCCAGTCTACCACTGGTGGGCATTTAGGTTGATTCTATGTCTTTGCTGTTGTCAGTAGTGCTGTGATGAACATACACGTGCATGTGTCTTTATGGTAGAATGATTTATATTCCTTTGGGTACATACCCAATAATTGGATTGCTGGTTTGAACGGTAATTCTGTGTTAAGTTCTTTGAGGAATTGCTGCACTGCTTTCCATATGGCTGAACTAATTTACATTCCCCCTAGCAGTGTGTAAGTGTTCCCTTTTCTCTACAACCTCACCAACATCTGTTATTTTTTTACTTTTTAATAATAATTATTCTGACCAGTGTGAGTGCAGTTTTTAATATCTCATGTGGCATGGTTTTGCATTTCTCTAATGATTAGTGATGTTGAGCATATTTTCATGTTTGTGGGCTACTTGTATGTCTTCTTTTGAAAAGTGTCTGTTCATGTCCTTTGCCCACTTTTTAATGGGGTGGTTTGTTTTTGCTTGCTAATTTAAGTTCCTTATGCATTCTGGATATTAGACCTTTGTCAGGTGCATAGTTTGCAAAGATTTTCTTGCATTCTTTAGGTTGTTTGTTTATTGATAATTTCTTTTGCTGTGAAGAAATTCTTTAGTTTAACTAGGTCCCAATTGTTAATTTTTGTTTTACTTGCCATTGCTTTTGGTGTCTTTGTCATGAAATCTTTGCCAGGTTCTAAGTTCAGAATGGTATTTCCTAGGTTATCTTCCAGGGTTTTTGTAATTTTAGCTTTTATATTTAAATCTTTCATCCATCTTGAGTTGGTTTTTGTATACAGTGTACAGAAGGGGTCCAGTTTCAATCTTCTGCATATGGCTAGCCAGTTATTCCAGCATCATTTATTGAATATAGGGAGTCTTTTCCCCATTGTTTGCTTTTGTCGATTTTGTTGAAGATTAGATGGTTGTAGGTACGTGGCATTATTTCTGGGCTCTCTATTCTGTTCCATTCATCTATGTGTCTGTTTTTGTAACAGTAACATGCTATTTTTGTTATTATAGCCTTGTAGCATAGTTTGAAGTTGGGTAACATGAATTCCCCAGCTTTGTCCTTTTTGTTTAGAATTTCCTTGTCTATTTGGGTTCTTTCTTGATTCCAAAGAATTTTATTTATTTATTTATTGAGACAGAGTCTCAAGAGTTCAGTGACATGATCTCAGCTCATTGTGACTGCCTCCTGGGTTCAAGTGGTTCTTGTGCCTCAGCCTCTCCAGTAGCTGGGCCTACAGGCTCATGCCATCATGCCAGGCTAATTTTTGTATTTTTAGTAAAGACAGGGTTTCACCATATTGGCCAGGCTGGTCTCAAACTCATGGACTCAAGCAATTCCCCCACTTCAGCCTCTCAAAGTGCTGGTATTACAGGAGTGAGCCACTGTGTTTGGCCGTATTTGAATTTTAAAATTTTTCTAGTTCTGTGAAGAACATCAGCACTAGTTAAATAGAAATAGCATTGAATCTATAAGTTGCTTTGGGTAGTACGGCCATTTCAATGATACTGATTTTTCCTTTCCATGAGCACAAGATGTTTTTCCATTTGTTTGTGTCATATCTGATTTCTTTGAGCAGTGTTTTATAGTTATCCTTGTAGAGATTTGTCACCTACCTGGTTAGCTGTGTTACTCGGTATTTTATTTGTGTGTGTGTGGCAATTGTGAATGAAATCACATTCCTGCTTTGGTTCTTGGTTTGACTCTTACTGGTGTATAGGAATGTTCGTGATTTTTGCCATTGATTTTGTATCCTGAGACTTCATTGATGTTGTTTATCAGCTTAAGGAGCTTTTGGGCTGAGACTACGGAGTTGTCTAGATGTAGGATCATGTCGTCTGCAAACAGGGACAGTTTCTAGTTGGATACTTTTATTTCTTTCTCTATAAGTTCCTGGACACATATACCTTCCCAAAACTGCACCAGGAAGAAACTGAATCCCTGCACAGACTAATAAGAAGCTCTGAAATTGAGTCAATAATAAAAATCTTACTATCCAAAAAAGCCAAGAACCAGGTAGATTCACAGCTGAATTCTACCAGATGTACCAAGAAGAGCTGCTACTATCCCTGCTGAAACTATTCCAAAAAATTGAGGAGGAGGGACTCCTCCCTAACTCATTCTATGAGGCCAGCATCATCCTGATGCCAAAACCTGGAAGAAACACAAGAAAATAAAACTTCAGGCTGATATCCTTGGTATACATTGATGCAAAGATCCTCAACAAAATACTTGCAAACCAAGTCCATCAGCACATCCAAAAGCTTATTCAACATGATCAATTAGGCTTTATCCCTGAGATGCAAGTTTGGTTCAACATACAAAAATTAATAAATATAATTCATCACATAAATAGAACTAAAGAAAAAAAACACATGATTACCTCAACAGATACAGATAAGGCTTCTGATAAAATTCAACACACCTTCATGTTAAAAACTCTCAATATACTAGGTGTTAAAGGAACATACCACAAAATAGTAAGAGCCATCTATGACAAAACCCATGCCCAACATCATACTGACTAAGCAAAAGCTGGAAGCATTTCCCTTGAAAACTGGCACAAGACAAGGATGCCCTCTCTCACCACTTCTATTAAACATGGCATATTTTTGTTTTTAATTGACAAATAAAAATTTTATATATTTATGGAGAATATAATGTTTTGATGTATCTACGCACATTGTTCAATGATTAAATCAAGTGAATTCACATATCTAGCACCTCATGTACTTATCATTTTTTTGGTTGGGAACATTTAAAATCTGCTCTTTTAGCAATTTTGAAATATATGGTACATTATTATTAACTATGGTCACTATGCTGTGCAATAAATCACTAACACTTAATCCTCTTTTCTAAATGAAACATTGTACCCTTTGACCAACACTCTTATATTTCTGTTTTCTTAATCAGTGGCCCTTTCTCATGTTCGTTTGTCTTGTTTTCCACCTATTCTATCCTATTTAATCATGTTGGATCTTCTTGCAACAGGGATCCATTCCCTATTATTTTCCTTATATAGTGTCTTCATTTATTTCTATGACTTTGCATATCATATTACATATGTCATATATATATATATATATATATATATATCCTGTCCAAATTTAGCCTCTAATCTGTCTTATACATCCAACTTCCCATCTAATAATTGTAATTTAAAATGTTACAGGAATTCCCACTTAATACCTCAAATTCCCATCATCTCCTCCAAGATCACTGTTCTTTTCTTTTCTTTTCCTCACTTAAGTGAAAGTCATTATGATCTACAATATTTTATCAAGGCAAACAACTAAGCATCATTCTTGATTTATTTCTCTTAGTTAATGCTCCAAACCCAATCCATCACTAAGTCCCATCACTTCCATCTTGAAAATAGACACATCACACACATCTTGCCATCTCCACCAGAGTCATGCTGGCCTTTGTCTCCACCATCTTTTGCCTTCAGAACTGGTCAGCCTGCTGCTATTCTTGTTCCCTTTGCTCCTCCTGTCTAATGCATTCCTGACACAGCAGCTAATGTAATATTTAAACAACGTAAGTCTAGGTGTGATGGCTTATATCTGTAATTTCAGCCCTTCGGGAGGCTGAGGCATGCAGATCACTTGAGGTCAGGTATTCGAGACCAGCCTGGCCAACATGGCAAAACCCCATCTCTACTAAAAATACAAAAATTAGGTGGGTGTGGTGGTGGTGCACGCCTGTAATCCCAGCTACACGGGAGGCTGAGGCAGGAGAATCTCTTGAACCCGGGAGGCAGAGGGTTGTAGTGAGCCATGATCATGGCATTGCAATACAGCCTGGGTGACAGAGCAAGACTATGTCTCAAAAATAAATAAATAAATAAAAAGTAAATTTCATTTCAGACCGTGATCCTCCCTTACTTGAAAACATTCAGTGATTTCCCTTTGTCTTCAGCATAGAATGGACTTTCTTCTCATGGCTTAAATTCCCGTTATGATCCACCTTTTGCTTCTCTCTCTGACCTCATCTTAATCTATACTCTCTCACTCCTTACCTTGTTTCATATGCAGATCTCCTGGCCTCCTTTCAGTTCCTCCTTCTTGTCGGCCTCATTCCTCTCCCGGAGACTTGGCTTTCATTGTGCTGCTCCAGTGGGGAATGCGCTCCTCTGATTTCTCCTTGAGCCTTTCCTCACCCTTCATAATTTACCTCAAATGTCATTTTCTCAGAAAAGTCATTCCTAACCACTTTATCTAAAGTTGCTGCCTTCCCAAGCAATCATCACCTCTCTCTACTTATTTTCTTCATTGCACTTATCAAACCTGAATTTATATTTTGTATGTAGCTTTTAATTTCCTTATAATCTGTCTCTCCCTACTAAAGTGTAACCTACAGAAGGATAGAAACCATGTCTTTTTATCTGTTTCTGTTCTGAAATTCTTAGAATTGCTCTTCAACAAAACCCTAGGCATCTGTGGTATGCTGAATAATGACACCCCAAAAAACGTCCATGTCCTTATCCCTGGAATATGTGATATATTACCATACATGGCAGAGGAGACTTTGCAGATGTGGTTAAGGTTATGGACCTTGAAATGTAGGAATATCCTGAATTACCTGAGTGGACTCAAGGTAAACACAAAGGCCCTTATGAGAAGGAGGCGAGAAAGTCAGAGGAAGACAAGGTGATGTGGAAAAAAAAAAAGCAAAAAAGAGAGGAGTTGTGATGATGGAAGCAGAGGTCGAAATGATGTGGGGCCATGAACCGAAGAGTGCAGTTGGTCTCTGAAAGCTGGAAAAGTACAGGAAACAGATTCACCCTTAGGGCCTTCAGAGGAGACACAGCCCTGCCAGCATCTGGATTGTTAGCTCCCCGAAGCTGATTTTGAACTGCTCCCTCCAGAACTGTAATTTTAATCCACTAAATTTTGTTAATTTACTAAATGTGCTAAATTTGTTAGTTTTCTAAGTTTTAGCAAGAGGAAACAAGAACACCATCATTCTTGATTTTATCTCTTAGCGACTCAATGAATGTTTGCTGAATGCGTGTGTTTAATGCATAAGGAATGTTTATTTGCCTTTGAGAAGCTTACATTGCTGCCTTTATTATTTTTTATGTCTTAGAACCAGGAAGTACGGCTATGCCCTTAAAACTATTTAGATAACCTTTCAATTAGGGTGTAATTTTGACTACCTTTTTAATCTACAAATTCATTTAAAATTCTTTCAATGTGTCTATGACTGTAAGAAACTCTGTGGTGAATGTCTGGGTGAAGACATCACTATCAAGAAGTACATTGTTTAGATATGTGCTGCCCATTACCGTAGGCATTACCCACTTGTGCCTATTTACATTTAAATTTATATTATTAAAACTAAATTCAGTTTACTATTGCAGTAGCCACACTTCAACTCCTCAGTAGCCACAAGTGGCTGGTGGATACCAACTAGATAGTGTAGACATGGAACATTTCTGTCATCACAGAAAGTTCTTTCTTTCTTTCTTTCTTTTTTTTTTTTTTTGAGACAGAGTCTCGCTCTGTCACCCAGGCTGGAGTGCAGTGGTGCAATCTGGGCTCACTGCAAGCTCCGCCTCCCGGGTTCACGCCATTCTCCTGCCTCAGCCTCCCGAGTAGTTGGGACTACAGGGGCCCGCCACCACGCCCGGCTAATTTCTTCTTGTACTTTTAGTAGAGACAGGGTTTCATCGTGTTAGCCAGGATGGTCTCGATCTCCTGACCTCGTGATTCACCCACCTTGGCCTCCCAAAGTGCTGGGATTACAGGCGTGAGCCACCACGCCCGGCCCCACAGAAAGTTCTTTTAGCACTGGTCCAGAGGGAGAAATATATTATTGAAGGACATTTCTTCATGGGTTTCTCATGTTTCTGCATGTCCAGTCTTCTCAAGGATGCACTTCACATCTTGAAATTGTGATCAGAAGCACTTCCTATCTTCTCAAGGATGTTTGTATAGCAAAAGTCTTAGAAGGTAGAGATAATCTCTCCTTCTGTAGCAAAGAGCAGATTTGTTTATTGTCCATTATAATAAAGATAATGTAGTCCTTTTTGACAAATGTCAGGAGAGTTTGCTTGCAGCCTATTTAAGATAATTTGTGTTCTGTGCCAACAGCCCACTGTATGTGTAGTATCCACATGTGCCTTTCTACATTGCCTTCATGGGATTTGGGGGCTAGCGGAAGGTACATGAGCATCAAGCTCCTGCTGCTTGCAGGCCATGAATAATAAAACCCTCTGTCTCTGACCTAGGAGTCTAGGGTCTTCTGCCAGCATCAGTGAAACTGTGGCTGACTAACCTGCTAGCTTGCAAGTAGTATAAATCTCAGGCTCTTCACAGTTTGTCAAATGGGTTTTGACAAGCAATTTCAAAAAATTATAGACATATTCTTTGCTTTGCCAAAATATTTCTTTTAATAACTATTTAGTTTAGTTACAATATTATGTGATTTGCAAAAGTTCCTCAATATACTTCTTCCACCTCCCTCCAAACCCCACATGCACTCTTTCCAGGAATGTATGCTAAACTATATATCCATCTATTTAGAAATGTATGTCAAGGAAGACAATAACCTACTTTGCAGATATTACTGCAGTCTACAAATAATGAAGTGTCAACAGAGTGAAAAGGGTTTTCATATACTTTTCGACTGATTTTGCATTGGTATCCTCAGAATGCCCTATTCCACACCTTATTATACACTCAGTCTGAGAACAAAATAATGCACTCTGTATTTAATGATATCAAATAAGTCATTTTCACATATACATGAAAAGATATACATATAGAATTCTGCTTTCAAGATTAATTGTTTTGAAAGCATAATTGGCACCTATGTATATTTTAAAAGTGTGTTTATAAACTACAATTGTCTTTTCTCAGGGAAATAAATTACGGCATTCACTTACGGGATTCAAAGAAAAAATTTAAATATAATCAAAGCAGAATAGGAAGACTGGAACAACTGAACCTTAAAAAATAGAGCTGTCATTATTGACTCTTTTGTGGAATTGATTTTACACAAATATAGCATGCAAAATATTTTACCATGTCTTTTTTTCAGACTAATGATAAAAGTTGAGGTTCAGAATTTCCTCATCTTAGTTCTAACTCAAAAGACACCTCCTCCCTCAAACTTTCAGTCCTCCTATAAAATTAAATGACTGCTTTTTCATGCTTATAGTATCAACTGGACTTAGGTTTGCCTTTATTTAGTAAGGTATAAAAACAAATATAAATAGGATAAAGTGGCTTAAGTAAGATAGAAGTTTCTTTCTTTCCTCTGATAATAAGTTTGCTCCATTATCCCCAGGGACTCAGATGGTTTGCCATTTACTATTCTCAGCACGTGGCTTTCTTGTTCAAAATTACCTCCTGGTCCAAGACGGTTTTTGGAAATCTGATTATAATGGTCCCATTCTAAGGATTAAGCAGTAGGGAAGAAGTCACCTCCTTTAAAGAGACTTTCTTGGAATTCTTGCAGAATGCTTGCTTACACTCTACCAGAGGTTGGTCGCATGGCTACCGCAGCTGCAAAGGAGGCTGAGAAACAGTTATTCTGGAGTTATATATCCAGCTAAAATTTGGGTTCCATTGCTTGAGGATGAATAAATGATAGCTCAGTAGAGAATGATCAATCTCAATTTTAATTAATTAGCAATCTTAATTCTTCTACTTAATTCTTACATTATCTCGTCTGATCATAGTTAATTTTCACATGAATGCTACCATCACTACAAACTCTGTGTTTCTTGTAGGAAGAAATTTTGGATGATTTTTCTTCATTCCCAGCACCTAGCAGCATCCTGCCATATAATCCATCATCAATCAGCATATGCTGGTTTTAATAGTATTTATTGAATAACACAGGATATTAAATATATCACTTTTTAGAAAGAGAACTCTCCATTGTCTTTAGTAAACTATATAATTCCCATGACAAAAGTCTATGAGGATAATTTTAATGTTCAAATCTTTATTTAAAACATGTCTCAGTAAACATTAGACAAATTACTTACTAGACAAATGAAATGAAATTTGAGTGTAGCCATAGAATTTATATTAATCTATTTTTGAATTAATTGACTCTCTCACTCATAAAATATTTGTAAAACTTTTTTGCTTGCAAAGGATTGTGGCAGACATTTGGTATATAAAGATGAATAAGGTGGAGTCCCCGCTTTCAAAGAACCGGAAATCTATGCACATCTATGGCATGCATGGTATCATTGCCTGTTATATACTTGTACATATGGCACAGGTTTTCAATTTCTTTGCATTTTGACGTAAGTAATTTTCTTTTGTAATATTTTCCTTTGATTGCCACCATAAAAAATTAATGGCCCTTTGGGCAGAGGATTAATTCACCCTTTGTGAAAAATCTATTCCAGAGTAGAACTGAGATAAATTGATAGAGTTTAATTATAAAATAAAGATTTTTAAAAAGACTTCTTTACCCCTTCATTTCTTCTGAGAAATTGTTGAATTTCTTTTTATGACCACATAAGATTTCTCTCAACAGGCTATCCTTTAAAGTCTAATATAGTCTGTTTCAATATCTTGTATGACCTTACAGAAATCAATAAATCTATTATATAAATTTTTTCTGGTTAGTATTAATATTGCCATTGTTCCAAATGGGTTTTATAACTTTTTTTCTATTGAATGCAGATTTACTTATTTCATTGCAGTGCTAAATTAATTTTGCTTCATTGTGGATTTTAGTCCCATGCCTATTTACTGCTAATCTTGTGTAGTGAATACCCGGATTCCAAGGCATTTTCTCTCCTGGCTGCCAAAGTGTTGCTTACTGATGGCTCACACTGAGTCCCTTGTACTCAGGATTGCTTTCAACCAAATATTAAGGCTCACGGAGATTAAGTGCACTTCTAAGAGGAAGTTCTCATGGAATGGCTCAATGATAGAAGGGATTCAAAGACCTGGCTGTCTTTCTTTAAATTAAGATATCTCTCCACGCCAAACCAACTTCACAGCTTTCCACAGGATGGGCTGAGGCCTCCACTGTGATTGCCATGCAGTAGCACTGAATAGTAACACTTCCATTGAATCGGGATGGAAGGCAGTTAAAGAGAATGCAGTGGTTGGGGCTATATCAGGTATTCGAGAAGTTTGGGACAATTAGTAATTACTAGACTATGGAATAGAATGGCTCATGCTGAGTGCTATTATGTCTTAAAGAAAGACATGAAACACTTAGGGCAATTCATTACCCATTTTGGCTGGAGATTGAAGTGTGTATAGCCTCCTTGGAAACACAGAAAATCACACCTATTGAATTGAAGGGCAGAAAAAGCTGAGAATCAGGTCCAGAACTTAATTATAAGGCTGCTAGGTATATAAAATGTCTAAATTTTCAACCTCATAAAATCAGCTATGCTAAAATTAGCAGGTTGGATAAGTATGGCACCCTGAGACTTGAGATGGGAGATGTCTGGGTTTATTCATTTGACAGTCTTGAATCCCTAGTTTTCTCTGAATGTCCTGGGTCTGCAGAAGTGGCCCCCCTCTTCGTGTTAAGAGCTAGCATTTCTGCATTGTTTGAAGACGATGCAAGTGCCTATGCCTCGTAAGACAACATATGTCCTTCCTACCATCTATTTGTATCTACTTCCACATCCTTTCTAGCTGTCAGATAAATAACAAAGGTTAAGCCACAGTATAAGCCAGTAAGGCAAGTGCTGGACATGCCATAAGAAGAAACAGACTCTACCTTGAATGGTTCTGTAAGACTTGGCCAATGTATATTAGCCAGGAGTATATGTATGGGGCTGGGTGCTGAGAGGCTGAGAGGAATAGAATATAAAGTTGGATAAGGGAAAATTTATTGATACGAGAGAACATTCCCATGATATAAGATTTAACTACCTGAAAAGAAACCAGGAGATGGTAACAAATTCTAGATTGGCTGTTCAAAGCTTGGAGAAAGCTATGGCCCATAGTAAGTAGGAATGCTAGACTTCCTGGCAGATGCCGGAAGAAAGGGAAAAAAAACTGAGATAATTGGATCTTCTAGAGATGATATGCTATGAAAAACTGGAACACCCACCAGCTACCTATGCTCCATGGGATGGCAAGGAAGACACTCTAATTTCTCAAAGCAAAAAGAAATGTGTTGGTGAGAAGGAGCCCAATAGTGGCTGTACTTGGAACACTTGTGTTAATAGTAGAACTAGTCTTATAGAACAGGGTTCCCTAATAGCAATGCGGATGAAAGGATGATAGGAAAATAAGAGGAGACAGATGGCATACCTTAACCATCCAAAACAAGGTAGACATAATTACAACCCAAAGGACAAGGTTGACGTGATTTTCATGGGGCCATAACCAACAGATAGCAATGCAAATGGGTTTTAGAGCAAAACAAATCTATGATCCAGATAAATGACAAGTGTGCTTGAAGTCCTAGGAAGACACACTCACTTCAGAGGTAGTGAGGTAAACTCTGTGACAATTAAAGGACCCACCGCATTACTGATGTTTCCAAGAGCTTCTGTTGTCTGGGATATGTTGAAACATCCACTATGAAGTAAAATTCATAGAAGAAGAAAAGCAAAATGACTACTAGGCATCTTTGGAATCTGGAGGAAGCATTTTCCACAACTTAAAAATATTGGTTTGACCAATGTACACAATGACACGTGAAGCTACCATCCCTGAATAGAGACTATAAAAGAAAATGGGCTCTGCAGCAGTTCCAGGTTGCAGTGCCAGCAGGCTTTCCATGGGGCCATACGATCTGACAGATATGTCTCGATGGGAAAAGTATCATGTGGAGTTTATATCAAGACTAATAGGAGGACTAGCGTATAGATCCATAGATTTCTGAAGGCAGGACCTTGCATTTCTCATCAGAGAAGTATGCACCCTTCCAAGCTTTTTGTTTGCTACTGAGTCCTGGTAGAACTAAAACAACTTGTCATGTGACACTGAGTGAACATTTGTCTAGAGGTGCCCATAATAAACTGGGTTCTATCAAACTCATCAAGTTCTAAGACTGTGCATGTGTAGCAATAAATATTAATAACAGTAATATCAAAGCAATGCCTCCTGAATCATGTACAAGCTATGTCAAAAGGCACAAGTGAGGTATGTGTGCAAGGATCACCATTTCCCATATTAGCTGCCACTGTTGCACAGGTGCTTCTCCCTGAGCTCACCTGCTTAGCCCACACCTGGAGCTGCAGGAAGGGTGTCTTAAGAGCATCTAACTAGGCAGGAAAATGGCCCAATATTGTTTATGGATAGGTTGGTGCTGTAATTTTCTACAAAATGAAAATGGACTGCTGCTGCCCAAGAGCCTCGGTCTGATGTAGTTCTGAAAAGTGGCAATAAAGGAAAATTAAAGGGGAGAACTTTGTGAGGCACACTTTATCATTCACGTTGCATGAAAAAAGAAGTAGCCCAAGCTTAGAGTATATATAGACTCAAGAGCAGTGGTGAATGGCTTGTCTGGCTGTTAATGGACCTTGAAGGATCAAGATCGGCATGTCAAGGACGGGGACACCTTATGAAGTCATGTGCATTGATTTATGGGAGTGGGCATAGGGTGAAGGTCGTAGGATCCCATGTTTAATGCCCACTGGAGAGCATTAATCATGGGATAGGTATAAACATAGACAGGAGGACTTGGCCATATGTCAGGCAGCATTACTATCATCCACTCCAGAGGTGGCACAGTTGGCTTGTAAACAGATGAGCCACTGTGGCAGAGAAGGGAGCAGCACATGAGCCCAATGACATGAGCTTTCACCCACCAAGGCTGGTCATTTGCTGAATGCCAGTTGGCCAGAATTAGAGATCAATGCTGAGCTCCTTATAGGATGTTACTCTTTGAGAAGACCAACTGGACATTGTGGCAAGTTGATTACAGTGTAGCTGTTCTGCCCTGGAAGAGACAACAGTTGACATTGAATGGAACCATCATATATTTTAGGTATATGTGAGCTCCTGCTCACAGAGCCTGAGCCAGCACCACTCTCTGAGAGCTCATAGAGAATTTGATCTTCTGACATATGATCCTGCTTAATATTACATTGGACCAAGGAATGAAATTTGTAGCAAAGGAGGTGAGGCAGAGGGTATATCTAGACATTCTATTATATACTGGACTATTCTGAAACTGGCATCGGAAGTAAATTTTTTGAAGATGCAGTTACCCTGTGATAATGGGGTGAGCGCCTCCGTAATACAGTACACACACTAAATTAGTTACAATTCTATGGAGCTGTGTTTCCAAAGGGCAGAATATATTGTCTGAGAACCCAAAGTGGCAATAGGATTGGACGTGCATCTCATTGCTCCTAGTGACCTACTTGGGGGAGTTTGTATGTGTGAGCCACATAATTCTTGGCTTTGTAGGATAAAAGGTCTTTATCCTGTGGGGGAAATTTGCTACTAGTTAATAAAACAGGGTCCCATTAAATTTTAAGTGATATCTGCCACCCATTTCTTTGAGCTTCTTGTGCTTAAAAGAAAAGAAATATCCTTTAGGAGTTAGTGACTCTGACTGTGAAAAGTTGGTAGGGCTGTTATTATGTAATGCAGAAAGGTTGTATCTGGCATCCAGATATACTGAAACTTGAGAATTCCATTCTATATGGAGAAGTTCACCTATAAGGGCTTGGTGATCAGTGGCTCCAAACCTCTCAGGAATAAAGGTCTAAATCTACCCACCAGGTAAGCTATGTAGACAGGAACATTGTTAACTAAGGATGAATGTGAGTCTAGAATGGATAGTAGAGGAGGAAGATGATGAATATTAGTTGCAACCTTGCAGACAGCAGTAACAGGTTTTATAGTTTATTCCACTAGCTTCTTATAAATTTCTCTAGGAAAAAACAAAACAAAACAAATTAGAATCTTTGATGATAAAGTCAACATATTTATGAAGCAAGTAGCAATTAATAGTGCAAGGCAGGTATTGTAGTGGTTGATAAAGTGCACTGCCCAGATCACCCCATCAGAACTAAGGCAGTCATTCCCCAAGATGCTGAGAGCAATATCTGCTCAAGGTTCAAAGTTGAGTCCCTCCTAAAGACTTGTCCTCAGCCAAAGAGAGCTGCCTAAAATTATGCCACCTCTCCAGGGCAAGCCTATATGCAATGACTAGTCAATGAGATGATCAACATTCTGGCTCCTTTTCTCAATGGTAAACAACTCAAAGGAACATCCTTGTTGCATAATTCCCCAATGGGATCAACTGAGGACATTGTTGCAACTTAGTCTCAACTCAATTTTTCTTTCTGCCTATTCCTGTTACCTTTACTCCCTTACAGATGTTGCTCTCAAGAGCGCTCCTTAATAAAATTCCTTGATGCAAATCTCCATTTCAGAGTTTGTTCCTGGGGAATGCCAATGATACTGCTTTGTTCTCTCTGGTATTTTTTTAAAAGTTTTTTCGGTAATGCCTTATTATTTTTCTATTTTATCTCATAGCTAATAATAATTTTTTATTCTACTATAAAATATGTATCTGTTGCAAATTAAGCTTGGTGAATGCATATTCTTCTGTAATTTATGTCTTCTAGTCCATTGTATATATTTGATTCAATACTTACTCTTAGCTCACTGACTAATCTTATGGGAAACATTTTATCTGATTTGTGCTTTTCCAAAGAACCCTATTTATTTCAGTATCATTATACTATCTATTAGGATTATATATCATTTTCTAATAAATGTGGGGTTCAAGTTCCTTCAATTTCACCCTAGGAAGCAGATGTTTAAAATTCATGCAGAGATGTTACTCTCCTGCTTCAGTGCAGGTTTCATTAAATGCATAAATCAAAAATGTCTTTTTGCAGGATAGAGCAAATCAAGATTCAAATAAGTAAGTAAAATATTGCTCTTGGCAGGGCTGATGGATTTTCTATCCATTGTCTTTATCAATTTCTACAAATCACAATGGCCTCATCCATTTTTCAGTTTTACACAGTACCTTTTTTTGTGTCTATCTATCCACCCTGCTGAGATCTATGGAGCATCTTGTGTAAGATGCAACATTATCCATGCTCCCCAAACACAGGATGCTGGTAACAGCTAAGTTTATTAGTTATGGTAACTTACAAGGAGAGAAGAGAGTGCAGGATCTCTCATAGTTGTTACCTAGGGTCATGTCTGTGCCAGTGTTAGTGGTGGTAGTTATCCACATGGGTCTGCAGCAGCCTCAATTCTTGCCTCCTCAGAAGAAAGAATTTGAGGGGCATAAGGCAGAAGGGAGACCGAGGCAAGTTTTAGGTCAGGAGTGAAAGTTTACTAAAAAGCTTTGCCGAGTAATTTTTTTTCAAAAAAAGGAAAGGAAAGGAAGAAAAGTATACTTGGAAGAGGGCCAAGCGGGTGCCTTGAGAGACCAAGTGTGCGGCTTGACATCTTGACTCAAGGTGTTATACGTTGGCATACTTCCAGGGTCTTGTGTTACTTCAGTCCTGAGATCTTATCAGGAAGCTGCTAATCACCAGATTCAGGTGTTTTCTATCTATTAGGGGACTGCCTCCCTGGCACCAGCTGTGACCAATTAAGAGCATGCGTTAACAACCGCCTGCCCATCACCTGATGGTGACCCAACACTTCTGGTGTGTGTGTGTGGGTGGGGGGAGCCCTCTCCTGCCCTGCTCATACCTGACTAGCTATAGCTACCTACTGTAACACCAGCAGCCTGAACATGCAGCTAAGAGCACCTTAAGAGGGAGGAAATCCCTCCTAATGTGAGCTCCACACTTGGGTGTTGGTCTGAAATGGGTCTATTGGTTTGCTAGGGCTGCCATAATAAAGTATTTCAGACTGTCTGGCTTAAAGAAGAGAACTTTATTGTATCACAGTCTTGGAGACTAGAAGTCCAAGGTGTAGGCGTTGGAAGTGTTGGTTTCCCTGAGGCATTCATCCTTGGTTTGCAGATGGTTCCCTGTATGTGCACATGATCTTTTCTCTGTGTCTGTTTCCTAATTTCCTCTTCTTATAAGGATACCAGCCCCATTGAATTTGGGATCACTCTAATGACCTCACTTTAACGTAATTACCTCTTCAAAGATCCTATCTCCTGAGGTACTGGAGGTTAGGACTTCAACATATGAATTTTGGGGAGGACACAATTTAGCCCACAACAAGGGGGTAGGGAACACCTACTTACTCTTTCAAGTAAAAAGAAATAGAAAAAAGGCCTTCTGGACCCAGCACAGTGCTGTGGAGAATGCATACTTTGGTGGGTCAAGATCTGCATACTGAGAATCCCGGGAACAGTGATAAAAACGCTCCAAGGCTCTGCTGTCTTTCTGCAAAATGTCTTGGTGTAGGTGAGCTGGCTTGTTGCTGTACATCAGGTAATGGGGAAGGAGAAAAGTCCCCATAGACAGCTAAAACTGTATATGGATTTGGCTCCCTTCGTACCTGCTGTATAACGGGCACTATTTCATTTGCCATTGATCTCTGCACATCTGGTGGGACATTCACTTGTAAATTTAGAGTGGCTTCCATAGGGAAAGATGTTCACCTATAGATGGGTCCTAGGGTGTCACTAGGGCAGTCTGTGTTGTTTCTGATTCTAGGTGGGCACAGTAGCATAGCTTCCATTCAGCTTCTTCAACTGTGATCCATGTCAGCAATGGCTGTGGGTACCTCAGTGGCCAAGGCTGTAGAAGTTCATGGCAGTGATAGTGAAAGTGTCGGTTGTTAGGGTTCTCAGTGGCAAGGGCTTTAGTTGTCCTTTCATTCTCATTCTTTCCCCAGTGGGGAGGCTTGGTTGGAGAGATCCCTCTTGGTGTCTGGTCTGACATGACCCACAGCGGTCACAGCTACACTGTATTCCAGGGTATAGGAGCGACTCTGAAGCTGGTATCCTGGGCTTGGTGTCCTGTTAAACTAGGTATCCCATGGCACCTGTGTTGTGGGTGCAAGTTCACTCTCTGAGGCATGGGTAGATGCAGCTCTCCCACAAGGCCATGGGATGTGACTCTGAGGCACTCCCCAGTAGCTTGGGCCCGGGGAGTAGAGAAACAGCTGTGACTCTGATCCTGGGAGTCAGTCAGCAGCACTAGCACAGCTCCAGAGAAGAAGGGGTGTTCCAGAGGATTGGGCCCTGGGGAGCTGGGCACAGCTTTGGGTCTCAGAGCCAACATGGCACAGTGGTAACTTGAGCACCCGGGGAGGAGATGTTGCCTTGTGATGACTCTGGATGTTGGGAGGTGAGGCCCAGCAGATACCCCGGTTTTGCAAGGCTAGATTCAGTGGTAGCAGGGACTCAGGAAAAGTGAGGCACAGTGGTGGCTTGGGATCTGAAGGTGGAGAGCAGCACAATGATGACTCTATTCCCCAGGGATGTGGGGTGCCTCAGCAGCTCAGACTCTGGAAAGGCTAATCCAGGTTTTGGGGCCCAGGGGTTGTTCCGCCCAGAGGGTGAGGTGGCACAGCCCAGTCAAGGCTCGGCCTCTCTGGGGGTGGGGCATTGTATCAGCTTGGGGTAAAGGTGCTCCACCAGACCAGTACTTCTGGTCACCAGGGAACAGGGCACCAAGTTGTCTGGGACACCTGGGGTGCAGCTGCTTCGCTGGGCCAAAGCTCAGATTCCCAAGGCGGCTGGGTACTATGTTGGCTCAGGTGCTGGGTTTGTGACTGCACCACTGGACTGAAGCTCCTGGTTCCTCAAGGAGTGGTGTGCCAGTCAACTCAGGCTCCAATGGGTGTGGCTGCTCTGTGGGGCTGGTGCTTTTGGTCCCAAGAGGGTAGGGTGCTGCATGGGTTCTGGCATGAGGGTCATGACGGCTTCCCTGGGCTGAAGCTCCAGTTCCCGTGGGGTTTAGGCAGGGGCTGGTTCTGGCACAGGGGTTGGTAGTAGCAGCTGCTGTGCAGGTACGAGGCTTTGAGTAGCTGTGGGTTGGAGCACAGCTGCAGTTGTGCTGGGGGAGATAGAGTGCCTCTGAGGCAATTTGGCTGCAGCAACTCAGGTGGGGAATGGTGCGCCATCGTGTATGTGAGCAGGTGCAATGATGGAAGATCCTCAGAGATGCAGGGATCAGTGTCTAGTGGCCCCTGGAGCAGGATGCCTTCTAGCAGTGGCTCCACTTTTAAGATGGCATGAGCAGTGACAATCTGGCCATATGAAATGGGGCACAATCCAGGCTTCTTCTCTGGAGTATTGCTTCCATGAAAACTTCAGGCAGCTCCCTAAGCTGGGCTCAGGGCCTGTGAGGACTGCAGAATCCTCCAGTAGCAAAGACTGCAGGTGTCCTTCACAGTAATGGGGGCTGCTAGGAGCCTCCTACTCACCTTTTCCCTGCAGGTTGAAGTCTCTCCTGGTTGTGAGCTGATCCCTACCAGGTAAATGGGGCAGGTGGAGGAGGTGGATGTTTCCTTCCCTTTTCCTTGGGGCTGTCCTGAATTTCTGTGCTCCACAGGGTTTCTGCCACTCCCTTGCTATACTTTGGCACGTTCCTTTAGTCACTCTGGTCAAAATGTAGTTGCTTATTGTGTTGGTCCTTTTTTGTGTTTGTGGGAGAGTAGCATTTTGCACCTTCTTGCTCATTTATCAGTTTTCTATAAAGGATATTTCAAAGGATATTAATAAAGAGCCAGAGGAAGAGATGCATATGACAAGGCCTAGAAGGGTCCTAAGCACAGGAGCTGCTGTCTTAGTGGATTTGGGGTGCATCAACTTCCGGACACGTGGATATATTCACCAACCTTGAAGGCTGTCACGTCTTGTTCAAGAATTTTTACAGAGTTTGATCTCCAGAGTTGTATAGAGTTTGATCCAGAGGTCAGTGGGTGGGGCTGAAGGTTCCAACCCTCTAATCCTCTTCAGTTGGTCTTTCTGATGGTGACTGGCCCCATCTTGGGGCCATCCAGGGGACCCACCCAAAGCAACCTTATTAGCATAAATTCAAGATTTATCAAAGGGGCTTATTGTGAATATAAAAGATACTCCTATCAGGAAATTCCAAGGATGTTAGGAGCTCTGTGACAAGAACCAGGGACAAAAATCACATATATTTCATATCAAACCACAGGTACTCTAGCCAGAAACCACAAAGCATTCCAGCTGACCTCAGCTGCATGGGCAAACTTAGTTGAGATCACCCAATTCAGGCCTAGACCAGAAGAACCAGCAGATGGCCTATAGATTATTGAGGACATTAAATACTTGTTTTAAGTTGATGAGTTTTGGTATGGTTTGTTATGCACTAACAGCTAATTAATACATATGATAAAAACCATTTACTAAAATGAAAATAGATATAGGAAAAATAAACTAAATCCAGGGAAGAAATTAAAACATAAAATGCCTACTGTTACTGTAGGTAGCTAGTCAAGTATGAACAGGGCAGGAGAGGGCTTCACCCCACCACACACCAGGAGTGCTGGGCAACCCTCAGGTGATAGTCAGGTGGTTGTTAACTGTCTCCCTAAAGTAATAATTGATCGCAGCTGGTGCCAGGGAAAAGCATTCTCCTAATAGAAAACATCTGAAACTGATCAGCAGCTTCACAATAAGATCTCAGGAGTGGAGAGAAGTAACACAAGATCCCAGAATTACGCCAACATGTAAAATCCCAAGTCAAGCGGTCAAGCGGCACACTTGGTCTCTCAAGTCACCCGTTAGGCCCTCTTCCAAGTGTACCTTCCTTTCTTTTCTTCTTTTCCTCACTTACGTAAAACTTTTTAATAAACTTTCACTCGTGCTTTAAAACTTACTTTAGCCTCTCCTTCTGCCCCTCAGTCAAATCCTTTCTTCTGAGGAGGCAAGAATTGAGGTTGCTGCAGAACCATGCAGATTACCACTGTGATATGATTCGGCTGTGTCCCACCCCCCACAATCTCATCTTGAAATGTAGCTCCCATAATTCCCAAGTGTTGTGGAAGGGACCCGGTGGGAGGTAATTGAATCATGGGGGCGGGTCTTGCCCATGCTGTTCTCGTGATAGTGAATAAGTCTCACGAGATCTGATGGTTTTATAAATGAAAGCTCCCTGCACACACTCTTCTTTGCCTGCCGCCAGGTAAGATGTCCGTTTGGGCTTTTTCGTCTTCTGCCATGACTGTGAGGTTCCCCTCAGCCGTGTGGAACTGGGAGTCCATTAAACTTCTTTGATTTTTAGACGACCCAGTTTCAGGTATGTCTTTATTAGCAGCATGAGAATAGACTAACATATACCAGTAACAATACTACAAAATATGTGCATTTGTTAGAGGTAGGCTGAATATTCTGTTCTGAGCTTTATAGCAACCAATGGAAGGAGGACTAGGCCACCTATTATATGACATATAATATAAACAAGATAGCAGTAAGCCAGTGATAACTATGCCTTTGACATTTCTAATAGACCTTGGAGTGAAATGATGCCACATTTGAAATTGAAATTGAATTTGAAATTGCAGAAGAAATGAAGTAAAATGCAGCCCTCTTGGGTTTTAACCACTTTTTTTTCTCCCCCCGTGGAAAGGTTTTGATTAGTAGAATGTTTTTACCACTGCTACTTTCACACTACCTTTTTATTCCTCTTTCATATTCTTTGCTTCACATCATTTTTCTTGCCTTATTTCCCTCCATTTATACTCACTGGTAAAGGCCTACAGAGATTAGAATGGAAAAGCACTAAAAAATATTAGGTCAAGATTAATTGGGAAGGATAATTCTGATTAAAATTTTTGCCTTCGAAATATATTTAGGTACATGACCTTTCAAGCTATTCATCATCTAAAATGCTTCAGTAGTTAATGAACTTTCCCATTTCACAAGTTTATCTGATATATTAATTAGAATTAACAATTTATCAGTGGAAGCCTATACCAAAAATGTTTTGTGTCAAAATTGCAAATTATTTACTAGCAAGTTTAGAAATATATCACCAGCATGTTTTCAAACAAATCTTTTAGTATGTGCTAACATATACCCCTCTGCTTTGTTGGCTTCTGAAAGAGTTATTATCAGGTTCTATCTTCAAAACTTAATAGATTTTCTTTCTTCAGTCATCTCTTTATTGTAAATCATTAAAAAAAATGCTTACTGGAAAAAAAAATACTGGCCACAACCAGAAAAAATAACAGTCACCAGAGTAGTAGTTGCTAGAACATGAAGACAAATTAGCTCTTCTGGTGCCAATAAAATAAATTGCTATTGGCCATGGTGATGTCTCTATTCCAGTCTATAAGTGCTTGGAGCAGTAAAGTGCTAATGATAGGTACCTTGAGGACCTGAGAGGATGCAGCTGGTCGAAAAAAAATTTAAACATGTACTAATTTCATATAAATTTTCGTGACATAGAGGATTCTCAGAGATCTGTGGAATGATAAATGGAAAATTGGGCACTAAAGTATACAAGTCAAAAAATACAAAAATGTCCCTTCTCAGAGACAAGTTTTGAAGCAGGTAATTATGTTTTCATGGTCTGTAAAAACAGTGAAAAAGTCTTTGGTTGAGCAGCCGAAAAGAGTTGCTGAACTCATTAACCCTTTCTTGATCTATTTCTCCTTCTCTCTCCTTTTTTTTTCTTTTTCTGAATTGGAGTTTCAGAATAAGTCAGTAGAGGAAATGCTATGTTAAATGGTAGTTAAGAAGGAGGCACAGGAAACATCTATCTGCTCTCCTGTTACCAGGAATGCTGGAAAAACTGAGGTGTTGGAATCAAAGGCCCAGGTGTTTTGATGAAAATGAATCCTAAGTGAATGTGTTCTACTCAGTCTAATTTTCATACACTCTTTCAGCTTTAAGTGTGAATCAGTGAGCTGATTTCTAAATTTCTGATGGAAAAGCTAAAAACAAAGATGAAGAGAGCAAAGTTTAGAGAAGCAGACTGGAAGATGATTCCCAATGATCCCAGACACCTGGGATTTACAACCTTATGTAATCCCCTCCGTTTGAGAGCGGTCTGCACTTACTGATGAAGAGGCTACAGCAGGAGTGACGAAAAATCATTTCTGTGATTAATTTACACACAAAAAAGTAGCTTCTGTCTTGAGAGCCCTTTCGCCCTTTCTCACTCTCCCAGAGAGAGCACTTACTCTGGGAGAAACAAGCTGCTGTGTCAAGAGTAACGGATGGAGAGCCCCAGGTGGCAAAAAAAATCTCATGTCTTTGGCCACTAGCCAGTGAGGACCTGAGGCCTGGCGATGGCCAAGTGCATGAGCTTAGAAGAGGATCCTCCCCTGGCAGATCCTGGAGGTGACTGCAGTCCTCATTGATACCTTCCTTGATTGCAGCCGTGAGAGTCCCTGAGCCACAGGCAGTGGCCCAGTCTCACCTGTGTTCCACAGGTGAGGTAGTGAAGATTTGTTGTTTGAAGCTGATATTTTTTTTAGGGGAAAACACAATAATAAACTAAGAGGTAATTTGATTCCTCCGTCTTGTATCTTAGTTTCTACTCTCCATGTCTATTTTCTAAGTTTTCATGTTTTTGTTTTACTTTACCTTTGAGACTCCTTGGACTAGTTTTTCTTGGTGTTTATGTCCTAAGGGCATGCAATGGAGAATCTGAGGGAATAGGCCAAAGCGGTATAAAGTCCCCGGTTTTCTATGTATCTGGTTCTGGTGTTTAGATAAGGTCTTTATTTGCAGAGCAGAGCCAGTCCACCTCCTCTCATGCAATGGACAGAGCATAGAAAGAAGTGTGGGGCAGAAGGTTGTGCTGGGAGCTCCTTTGCTTTCATTCTGCTCATCAGTTATCTTGCATTTGATTTTTTTTCCAAAGCATCTAAAAGAGGAAAATGTTGTTCTTTCAGGTTCTGATTTTTTGTAGCCAATCTAACTAAACATTAGTTCTGTGTCTTTTTCAAATGTGACTTTCTCTCCTGACTGGGCAAATTTAAATTGCAACCCCTTGTCCTATCTCCACCTTCCTTACCACTTCTAACTACCTCAATTTTTTTCTTACAACATCACTTTATCACCAGCTAACATAATGTATAAGCAAATCATGTTTGCTTACATATTACACTTATTTATGTGTCCACTAATTACAGTATAAAAAAATCCATAAGGAGTTTGTCTGTTTTTATTCACTGTTGTATTTTAATTGCCAAAAAGACTCAATAAGTGTCTATTGAATTAACTAATTTATTAATTAGTAGTGTTCTGGAAAATTATAATAATGTAGGGAGATTGAACATCTACCTTCTGATTAAAAGATGAGGAAACAGAGCTAAGGCATAAAAATAACTTCGCCAAAGTCACTTATTTAATAATGGAATAAGGACTATATACTAGATTTCAAAATCTTTTTCTATTATGCCTTTACATTTCCAAAACAAACCTAGAAAAATTAATCATATGTGAAACATTAACTTTGGATGTTTTTCTTTAATATTATTTTTCTTGTGGAATATTATCTTCAGATTTTTTAACCTTTCTAAATTTTTTCCAATTAGTACATTTCAGTAGAATTTTAACTTTAATTCATGAAAATCCTCTATACTTTCCAAAATCTGCCAAAATCATATTGAATGATTATGTGACTATAAATCTGCCCCCTAAAGTCTTAGAAACTCATGCTGTGATTTAAAATCCTTTTTTTCTTGTTGTTGTTGTTGGAATAATATTCCCAACCTACTTTTTGGCAGTAAACAGAATGCTTAAAGATTGTTTTTAGTTTGGGAGAGTAGCTCCATTTTATCTCCAAAGTATGTGTTATACTTTCAGGCTTTTCAGGACTATCATCGGCATAGTTCCAGGCTTGTTTGTGTGCTTCTTGAAGCCTTGCCTTTGTGCCAGACCACTCCTTCCCTGACTCTGTCATGCATCACTTAATGCCTTCATCAGGGTCCATTATCCAACAAATCCTTTAACCTCAAGGCCTGCCATCAAGCTTGAGTCTCTGATCGCCATCCAATGCCCTAGCCTTTCAGTTTCTTGACCCCCTCATTTATGGGGAGTTCATCTCCCTGCACCTGAGCCATTCCCTGTCCATCCCCTAATTCCATCCCCTGGACCTCATAACTTCTGCACCTTTGAAACTGTCGGAGCGTCCCATTCTCTGATCATAACTGCTGTTCTTTCCACTTTGTTGAGCTACTCCCATTTTGACCACTTACCAACTTCAACAACATGGGTCCATTGGGTCTTTGGCTTTCTTTTAATTTATTCATGTTCCAGAGTCATCTTTCTTAGATGTCATTGGCCAGTATTTCAACAGCATTCTTGTCAATGCTGTTAACACTATTCTCTGATTTCTAATTTTGTCTAGCTAGCAAAAAGCTAACCACAGAGAAAACTATTCATGTTTTTACTTCTGCATCCATGTACCAGAGTACTTCTGGAGAAAATCTTAGATCAGGAAAGATGTGGTTTTCTCTGAATTCACAAGCCACAACCTCCACTGTGTTCTCAACCCTGATCACTTTCTCACATGCCTCTTTCAAACGTTAGCTTCTGTCTCCAAACTGCCCTGTGCCCTCTTCTCATTCACTTAGAGTTGGTTTCTGACTTTTTCTGGTACATTATGAAAAAACTAAAAGGTTGAAGATGATTAACCTCCCAGTATCTACCAATCAGCATCAGTATTCTGTATTCCCACTCCTATTACAATAAATAAGCTATCCTAGGCTAATCTCTTCCAGCTCCACTTCAGATCACAACTCCTCCCACTTTTGCAGGAACTTTACTGACTTATTTTTATCTTGTGTATTCAAATTTTTCATTTAAATAGAATATTTCCCAAGCTTGCTTATTTCACTCTTAGGCAAGCAAACATGACTCTTGACTCCACCTCTCTTTCTAGTTGCCACCTGTGGCATGTTGTAATTTCCAATGATGTCTCCCATCCCACACTCATTTCTCATTTCTTACAATGTGACCTTAACCCTTCTCTCACTAAGTGCTAGGGACTATTTCCCTCCCCACAACCTGGATAGAACTTCACACTGCCTCCACTAATAGAGAGGAAATGATATAAACATGGCCTCTTTATATGGTCTTTTCCTGTGGCCATGTTTGAACTTTGTCACGGCATGGTAGTTAAATTCCATCAGCAAGTATCCTAAACAAACAAGGTGGAACTACATAGCATTTTTTTGACCTGTCTAACCTTGATAGTCTTATGGGGTTACTTCTTATCACAGCCTATCAAAAATGCATATTGCCAAATGACTTATCACTGATGATGAAAACCTAGATCACCCGGCTGAGATAGTTTGTCAGGTTTTTCCACACCAAAGTTATTCTTTGTATTCCTTTCCATACTGTACTCTTTGAATGGCAGTCACTTTGCACTGCTCACACATCTAGAGTGGGGATTTATTGACATGCTCTACTTCCTTGGAGTGTCTACATAAATTATTTAGAATTCTGCATGGGAGAGCTATTCTTCCCCAGTATTTATTATTTGATCACTTATTCATGTCTGTATGGACTCATGAATATTTATTGTATATGTTTTATAATGGAATACTATGCTATTTTTTTGGCTCGAATATAATTCTAATTATTTTTGCTCCAATGTCAGCTTTGCCATTGGGTGTTCTTTCTGTTATCTCCCGTGTCCCTTTGACATACCCCATTAATGTGGCATTGTTTTTAGTATTTCCTTGCTTTCTGGCCCTACATGATGCTCCAGGCTCATCTCCTAGATTGCCTTCCCCACTCCTAGAATCAGCCTTTTCTCCAAGTAGCTACTGCTTTAATTGGAGAAAGGTATTACACACTGACATCTGAGTGCTAGCGTGCAAACTGCTACTAGGACGTCATTGCCTTTAGGTCCTAGTAGGTGACAAAGTGAGGGGATATAAATGTGCATATTAACCCATGGATTAGGTTGGTGCAAAAGTGATTGCTGTTTTTCCCAATCTAATATTTACACATATAGATAACATTTTTATAGCTTAGTTTTTTCTAGTTTATAGCTGAAGAAATGCAATCTTAGTTCTCTTTCAAATATCATGAAATACCATTTTTTTGAACTGCCTCTGCAATTAACTAATTTGGAAATTAAGGATAAGCTACTTAATCTGTGGAAACTTCAGTTTTTTAATGTGTAACATGAGAGATTCACTGGATGAATTGAAGTCTTACCAAATTTGAAAGTCTTTATAAGCAGTGTACCTGTGCAGGTTCTTTTGAGGGACCTTCATCTGCATTTATAAACTTTTAACTAGGTTTTATTGTGACTATCCATAAAGCTTGTCTGTGCATATGTGTCTGTGTGTGGGGGTTGAAAATGCTCTCACAAATTGGCCGCTGGCTCACTCAGTATATTCATTTACATTATTTTCATCCTATTAAAGTAATAATGCACTAGTGAATGTACATAAGGCACTCTATGTATATAAAGTACTATATAACTTTTATTATTATGCCTCACAAGTCATATTACTTTTATGAGAATGACTCCACCTCTTACGAAGTCACACCTTCCTTACTTCTTCTCTTGTCTGATTATGAAGAGATCTACAGTGTTTTCCTTTCTTCGTCAGTTCGAGATCTAGCTCTCTACGGTACAAAGGTTCGCAATTTTAGGAGAGAAATAAGGACTTGGTATGTTTCTGACAATCGTTCGGATAATGTTTTTCATCATTGCACCTCAAAGGCATGGCATAGACTTCTTTCAGTGTGCTGGACCATGAAAAGAGGAAACAAGAATAGAGTTTCACATATTTTTAAGTGAAATAACAGCCAAGTAATTATGTGGTTCGCTGCTTTAGGTTATTTTCACAGATGAAAGCAAGCTTTTTATGACAAGCAAGTTTCTCTATTCTGTCCTTCATGGTGAGATCATTGTTTTTGTGGGAGGAAGGGTATCTTAAAAGTTATGGGATGATCTGGGTCTAGAGTCTTCTTGATCTTTTCAGTGCACATCCAGCTTAAGCAACCCATCCAATTCTGAACTCTAAAAACAGATCTGCCAAATAATTAAGCAAAAAATAATTTAAATCTGGCCATCATAGGGTCTGGGCATTAGAAATAGAATCTTTATTGGCAGCTGTAAGTTACACAGTATTAACACTGAGTTTAATCTCACCCATTGATTACAAAAGGATATAGAAGTTTAAACATTTTAATTTTGGAATTTTCCCTTAGAGCTTTTTCCCCTCTAAGAATCACATTTTCTTTCACTCAGCTTAAAAGTTTGGGTGACACTGGTTTCATAACACAAGGTATGTCAATTAAAGGGAAGCTGGGTTTTGTTTTGTTTTGTTTTGTTTCCAAAACAAAGTTTCTGACAGCATTAAATGCAACATTTTCAAGGAAGCATCTGGACTACGGTTATAGATGAACATTTCTCATTTCATTGTCTGAGTACAAAGCCATTTACAGGGCAACTTATCACATAAACACCCCTTGGCATCTTATAATAGAAATCAATAACACAGCAAAAAAGAAGACAGATGCAATTTAACCATATGCTGCATAAAATATACCCTGTGAACTTCTTAAAAACTTTGTGTATGATATTTACCTTGCATTGATGCCTGATATATACATTTAATTTTTATTGGTCTTTAGTAAAGAACAAAATATTGGGAAGATAAAAAAATACCATGTATAGATTTATGAAACAATTTCAGATTTCTCACTGTTTGCAAACACATCATCACTGATTAGGAAGAAATGTTTTTGAGACCTGAAAGCAAGTGGAGACAAGTCCATTCATTCATAAGTCCAGGAAGAAGCAGGAAATTATCATCTAGTAAGAGGTGTGGCCCAGGTAAAGAGGTATGTGCACAGGCAGGGGAAACTGATTGTCCTTTAAAGGGATGGTGTGGGTTGGGGCAGAGGCGACCAGGAACTAGAAATATCAATATAGCTGATGGACCAGAGTGTGATGCTAACACTGAAGAGAGTGGCTCTGACCCAGCCCAGTTAAGGCGATGCCATGTGCCTCCTCAGAGTGGCTCAGTTAGGTGGTGGCTAAAGCAAAGATGACAGCACTGACCCTGAAAATCAGTGGTGATCCAAAGAGGCATCCCTCATTTAGAAAAGAGTTGTCTAAATGGGTAGGAAATTGACCTGGTTGGCCTTGAAGGAAGGCATTCAGAGCAGTCAAATTTGGAGAAGGCACACTAAGAGACCGAATATGGCCTTCTTACTTGGGGCAGCTGTGGCACAGGAGAGAACGTGAAGGGAGCTGGGACCCCTGGCTGGATCCAAGGTAGTGGGAATACCACGGAAACTGATGGTTTTCTGCCAAGGATCTCTCTAGGTTAGGGACTGGGAACTATCTGTCACTCAGGGTCTACAAAGAGTTCACAAGTCGATTTTGTCTGGGTGCCTTAAGGACAAAGTCACAATGTCTAGCAGCTATGCTAACCTCTCACAGATGACTTCAAAGTCACTGCCTTTGCAGATGTCCCCAGTTTGGTAAAAGCAAATGCCCGATTTGTGTTGTAATGTTAAGGGCAAGCCCAGTTAAGCATCCTGTCATTTCTTCTAATAATTGACTTATACTCTCTTAGCTTTCATAGCTTTTTCTTTTACCCCAAATATCCATTTCCTCAGTTGCCTCAATTCATTTAATTATTCAGTATCAGAGTCTTACAGGAGGTGAAGTTGTTTTTGTTTTTTTGCTTTATTTTAGTACATTTAGCATTTGTTCTTGTTGCCATTTACTTTTGGGATTTTGTTAAAGCATAAAGAAGAAAATTTTTAAAGTAGGGCTTTATAAAGTAAAAATCCATATTCTCATTTATTATAATTTTGCATTTCACTTTCAAATGTTTTTTTTTTTCTTTAGCTCTTTCTTTTGAAAGACATTTCTTTCTGCGTCAAGATTTCTTTTAAAAGACATTTCTTTCTGCGTCAAGATTTCTTTTGAAAGAGCTTTCTTTCTGCATCAAGTTTTAAGAAGACAGGACTGGTCTCTTCTCTTTTTTATTATAAGTTTATTGAGATATATTTCATATACCATAAAGGTTTGTTGTTGTTGTTGTTTTGTTTTTTAAGAGTCTCACTCTGTCATTCAGGCTGGAGTGCAGTGGTGCGATCTCGGCTCACTGAAACCTCCGCCTCCTGGGTTCATGTGATTCTCCTGCCTCAGCCTCCTGAGTAGATGTGATTACAGGCACACGCCACCATGCCTGGCTAATTTTTGTGTCTTTAGTAGAGATGGGTTTTCACCACGTGTGGTGGCTCACACCTGTAATCCCAGCACTTTGGGAGGCCGAGGAGGGCGTATCACTTGAGGTCAGGAGTTCATGACCAGGCTGGCCAACATGAAGTTTACCCTTTAAAATGTACATGTTGTGGCATACCTTAAAGTGTACGTGTTATACTTGGAAAAAATGTATCACAAGGTTCTGTAACTATTACTACTAATTCTAGAATATTTTGATCATCTCCCAAATAAGCCGTGATACCCATTAGCAGTCACTCTCTATTCCTCTTACTCTGGCCCATGGCAACCAGTAACCTATGGGTTCTGTTTTTATGGATTTGGCTATTCTGGACATTAATTTTTGCAGCTAATATTCCATTGTATAGATATACCATATATAGTTTATCCATTTATCAGTTGATAGGTAATTGGGTTGTTTCTATTTTTGGCTATTACGAATAATGCTGTTATGAACATTCGTGTAGAACTTTTTGTGTGGACATATGTTTTTATTTATCTTGCATATATACTGTATTAGTTTGTGAAGGCTGCCATAACCAATACCCTAGACTGGGTGGCTTAAACACCACAAATATATTCTCTCTCAATTCTGGAAGCTGGAAGTCCAAGATCAAGGTGTCAGCAGGGTTAGTTTCTCCTGAGGCCTCTCTCCCTGGCTTGTAGATGGCCACCTTCTTGTGGCATCCTCACATGGCCTTTCCTCTGTGCCTGCACATCCCTGGTGTCTGTGTGTCCTGATCTCCTCTTCTACAGATACCAGTCATATTGCATTATGGCTCACACTAAAGACCTCATTTTAACTTTATTACCTCTTTAGAGATCTTATCTCCAAAAAGGATGACATTCTGAAGGTACTAGGGGTTAGCACTTCAACATATGAGTTTCAGAGGATGCACAGTTCAGCCCATGCCATGCAGCTACAAAGGGAAGCGCTTTGTCACATGGTTACTCTATGTTCAGCCTTTTGAGGAACTGACAAAAAGTTTTCAAGTTAGCTATACCATTTTACCAGCCACGTAGGAGGGTTTCAATTTCCTTATATCCTCACCTGCATTTGTTAATATCTATCTATTTGATTATAGCCATTCACAGGAGGTAAACTCTTGAAGTGTATCTTTTCATGAATTTTCCGTTTTTCCGCATTTCTGTGTTTCCTCTGTCACATTGTCTCTCTTGACAGTGCTGCCGACATCATGTCCGTGTGTATCCTGTACTCTAAGGGCTTAAATATTTAATCATAAGAGTGGTAATATTAATTCAAATAGGTGGGAGAGGGCTGTGAAACCTGATGAATTGTGTAGTTTATGATAAAAGAAACTGCATAAATACTGTACAAAATATATATAATTACTAAGAACAAAGACAATCTAGATGAGGGATTTAAGTGTTTATTTACGTATTATTCAGCCTAAATTTAAAACACCCCACATTGTTTATATATATAAAGCCAGTAAAGCACTTAACTCTTTGTCCTTTCAATAACTTCTTTGCTTATTTAAAAGCACTGCAGGCTGGGTGCAGTGGCTCATGCCTGTAATCCCAACACTTTGGGAGGCCGAAGTGGGTGGATCACTTGAGCTGAGGAGTTCGAGACCAGCCTGGGTGACATGGCGAAACCCTGTCTCTACAAAAAAACTACAAAAATTAGCTGAGCTGAACTCCTAGCTACCTGGGAGGCTGAGGTGGGAGGATTGCTTGAGCCTGGGAGGCAGAGGTTGCATTGAGCCCAGATCACGCCACTGTACTCCAGCTTTGGTAATAGAGGGAGAATATGCCTTAAAAAAAAAAAAAAGCAAAAAGAAAAGCACTACAATCAGTATGAAACTGTGGCCCTAACCAAAATGCATTTGGGGAAGTGTGAGCTCCATTGCAATCATTCCTTTTGCAAAATGGAACTTATTAGAGTGTGAAATGTTTATGTGAGTTGGAAGTTCCCTATGTACACCTATTTTCATTCCAATGGAGAATTTCTGAATTTTGTTTTTAAGTTAATTTATTATTTTTCTGGAAGAGCATGATTCCTGCATATAATCGCATCAAAGAATATTCATCTTTTTCAATAGTCAACAAAGAAACCGTTAAAACTCAAAGTTATCCTATGAAGAGCTGTAAGTGGAAATGATCCTTCTTTTAGCCAGATGTCTAGGAAAGTATCTTACATTTTGCCAGAGGCCAATACTTTTCTAATGTCTTCTTAGTATCTTTGAAATTTACATCAATGCAAAACAAATAAACCAATAATATTCTAAACTCTGAGGCCTCATTTCTAGCTAGGCTGTGTTTTTTGTTTTTTCCCTGGCAAATTCAGTGAGTCTGAGCTTCTTCCCTGGGTTTATCTTTTTGTGTTGATCACCTCCAAAAATTCAGCCCATCCTCCGAGAAACTTTGGTGGCTGTCCTAAGTGGAATCCTCTCTCTCTCTCTCTCTCTCTTTTCTCTGTGCTCCTCTTGCAGTTAGTTGTAGCATCATTACTGTCAGTTATAGTAATTCTGCATGTTTTTATCTCTTCATCCAGGTCAGTGGTTGTCAAAGGTGACAATGCATCGGTATTGTCTGAAGAACTTTTCAAATACCTGCTCCTTTCTAGGATCCAGACACAGGATAAGGTAAGATATGTCCCAAACTGAACAGACTCTTTCCAATTCCTACATATTGGCAGGCTCAGTCCCTGGGCAGTTTATCAGAATCTGGAAAAGATCAGACAGCCATTCCCCACCGTGGTTTTAACACAGAGAGTCCTTTCCTCTTTCTTCTCATCCCATTTGCTTGTCTGTGGTTTGACTCTGCCAACTGAAAATATCAGATATATTTGTAAATGAAGAACTTACCAGTTATACATGTCATAGACACATCTGAATAGGTAGGTCTTAGATGGCCTTTCAAAGAAAGAAGTCTTGGCTGAAAAGACATCTTATAAGAAAACTGAATAAAGAATAGAGAGATTTTGATTGAATAGATGTGTTACATGCTAGACATCTTGTTAAGCATTTTATCACAATTTAATTCTCCCCACAACTCCATGAAGCATGTATTGTTATCCTCACTTGACAGATGGAAAAATAATCTCAGAAAAATTGAACAAATTGCCGGAGATCAAACACTACAAAGTGATGGAACTGGAATGAGTCCAAAGTTTGTTCACCTCTCACAGAGCCTCTGGGTTATAAAGATGGTTATGTTTGTATCAATTTAGGTAAAAACTTTAATACCTATTCTAACCCAGAATGACAATGTCTAAATGAACTTGTGAAATTTTGCTGTCTTTATTGAGTACCCAGGCCAAATCTGAGTCTGCTGGTTGTGGCATTGTAGATTGCTTTTCAAACAAAAGACATTTGCCACAGTCTGAACATGGTTGTCTGTGTATGTCTCTCTGCATGCTTTTCTGCATGGTGTGCCTGTGTGTGCATGTGTGTGTGTGTGCGCGCACGCACGCGCGCACTGGGTGTGATGTTCATGATCGAGATGGCTGGCTGTTCTTTGATGCAAGGGCATGCGCGTGTGTGTATGTGTGTCTGTGTGTGTGCGCACTGGATGTGATGTTTATGATCAAGGTGGCTGGCTGTTCTTTGATGCAAGGGCGTGTGTGTGTGTGTGTGTGTGTGCGCGCGTGCACTGGATGTCACGTTCATGATCAAGGTGGCTGGCTGTTCTTTGATGCAAGTCATGGTCCTCACTCAGAGTCTGATCTGAGTAGGAGACTCCCAGGTGTCCTCCAGAGATTAATCTAAGTTATTTTCTCAGATTAACCCCCTCAGTTTCAAGCACTGATACTGCAACTGTGATATGTTTACAGTTTGGGGGTGCTAGTGGGTGTGCCTGGGAGGGGAGAAGCTTTTACTTAGACATGACATATTTATCAGAGCTTTGTGTAAACAAGCATAGCTAAATTATGAATGGTTGGGGTGAGACTGGGAGTGGGGACAGTAGGTTTACATTTGTTATATACATTCACAGAGTGTTGTCTAAGAATTGTATGGAGTTAGAAGATCCTTGTGCATAAGTAAGCATCATCTAACGCATTGTATCAAGTGTCTTTGTTCCTATAACATCTACTTATAACATAGATTTACGTTTATGGGTGTTAATTCCTTAGCATAGTTTCTCAGCAGAACACAGACTCTGTGAGGCCAGGAAGCTTGGGGCAATATGTAAGATGAAAGATCCCTGAAAAGAGGGTGAGAACATGCTCTAGATGAATGTTTTAAACTATCTTTGGTGAAGACCAGTTATTTTTCTCCAACTTGCTGTAGATCAACATTGGTATCAGTTCACACCAAAAGTTACTCATGATTTGTGCTGGGCAACATCAAGGTGGTTACTAACACTGTTCCGTGAGATATGTCCACTGAGCATACACTAGAATATCAGGCAATATGGAATTGCTGTAAAAATATCTAAATTCTCACCTCCAATTTCTGTACTTACCACATTAAGAGATAGATAACAGGAGACTTGTGCTGGTCTATGGACCACATTTTAGGCAGCATTTCTGGGGACAAACTTTACCTACTGGACAGTTCCACCCAAGGCCAACACTGCTAGTAGAGGAGGAGGTAGAAACTCTTGATGCAATGCCTTAGGTAATGCTTATTTATGTACAAGGATATTCTAACTCTAAGATTGACCTTATAAAACACTATAAGGTTTGAGTAGTAATGATCTCTTAACCATTTTCTTTTTATCAATGGACTTAACAAGGGAACAACCTTTCTGACCTGACGTAAGAACCCCTTGTATAGAAATGCCACAAGAGCAAATATTGTAGCTGCAGAAGGAATTGAGAGCATTGACTGTATGTGTATAGTACCATCAGTAAAGCACACAAAAAATAAGCAACTTGCAAAAATGAGGAGAAATGTTGGGTTGCTCCTGGGGAGAAAAACCATGGTTAGAAAGAAAGAACAGAGATGCTGCTGCTGAGGCAGATCATTTGGAGAAAAAATAGACATGTTTAAAAGGATTCCATAAAATTTTGCTTTCTCTCCATTTTCCTAATAAATCATGTTATTTATCTTTAAGATTTTTTGGAGTTTGACTTATTTGTAAAAATTTTCAATTGCCCTGTCCTGGAGAGACTTACTTTAAAGTGAGAGGTGAGAGGTGTTGACCAAGAACAAAGGCCATTCAAATGGAGGGATAAAGTGAAGAGTGTATTTACTTGATTTGAGCATTTAATTTCACCAGTATAAAAATCGGCATCAATAATCATCTCCTTATTTGGATGACTGCATTATTTGGCTTTCATTTACGTAAAAATCAACCCTCCAGTGTTTTGACGCTTTGATCATTATGAGAAAAGGGGTTTCTAGTTCCTTTGAGTTCCCTCTTCTGTTATTTTTGTTTGTGGAATGTGTATTTTAGAGGTTGTTGGGCTTTTTCTTTTCAGTGTTTTATGTCAGAAGTAAATGTCTGTGGGGTAATTAAGATGAGTGGATTGAGTGGGGATTAAGTTTGGGTGCAGAAAATATTCAGGTTGAGGCTGCAAGTCTAGTTATTGAGGTAAACATTTGATCTCTAGTGTCATGCCATGATAGCTACAAAGCTTATTCTATAGCCAAGCATTTGATTGCTAAGTGAACTCTCTCCCTTGATCCCCAGGCAGGGTGCAGGGTGCACATGTAGTATGTAGGATTTTTCACATCTTTCTTCTCCGAGTCCAGTAATTTTAACATCTGTGTATACTTTGTAAGACAAACCTGGAAACCAGATAAGGAGAAATTAGAAATGGTAACACCGTTTCTTTCAGAAATAGTCACAGTTCTTGGCAACCAGTGGCCACGAATTGCAATTTTTTTGTTGATGATGTGAAACTACATGAAAGATGAAAATCCCCACGCTCCAAGTAATTATAGTTTGATTAATTATGGATTCTAGGGCTAGGGGAAGTGGAAGAGGAAATACAGAATTCTCTAAAATGTGAATTTTCAAAATGTAGACCATCAGCTGAAAATTAACCTTTTCTTTTTTGGCCACTTGAAAATATTCCATTTTTATTTGAGGCACCTGGAGAATCATAGTGGTTGAACAGAGATGACAGTTTTACATTTGCAGGTCAGTGTCTGGCATGCTTAAGCACAAATAGGTATAGCCAGTGTCCTGGAAAGCAGGTGATAACATGAGGGTGAGTAGATACTGAATACATGTAACTGAGAGTCACTGTAGACATTCCATCATGGGCCAGCGGGAAAAGTGAGATAGCCAAACTGGAGAGCAGGAAGAGGAAGCATTTGTGGAGAATTCAACATGTTGAATTTGAGGCATTGTGGTGAATCCACTGCCGAATACTGCTCCACAACACTCTTCAGTCTCCAAGAGTATTAGTTAGTCTTAAAATATTTCAGTAGCTTTTTAAAAAATTGAAGTTACTGTATTTTATTGAATTTGGACTGCCATCAATTATAAGAGAGAGTTCATTCCTACTAAGAAAAAAAAGACCTTTCAATTAAACTATGACACAATAATGCCTTCTCATTGAGACTTTTTATTCTATATTTTTTGTAAATACTTTTTAGTACTTGATTAATTGGCCACACCAGTCTCTCATTATTTTAAAATATCATTTTATCCTTTCTAGGGATGTAGCCTTGTCCTTTTGTACATATCTTGATAATAAAATTTTAACAAACTATCTTTTGTGGATTCAATCCTTCCTGAGATTCCATAAAATTCTTTTTTTTGTGAGAAAGTATAGAATGTGATCATTCCTTAGATCAGTTTTATTACTACTGAATGTATGAACCACAGTTCTATTTCCATACCTTTCTGCATAAACAGTACCTTTTTGATTCAATGTTGAATCATAAAGTAATATTTTAGAATACATTTTATTTTAAGTAAGTGTAAAACTAACTCTGTTATTACCCAAAATGAACACTACTCAAATTGACAATTGAACCACTATGGTCAAGTCCAAGCATTCAAAGACAATGCCAACTACACGACAACTGTTTCATGGCCAACAGCAACTGGGAGAAATTGGGAGATATGTCAGATATCAGAGAGGATAAATATTCTCTTTTGGGATTGAAAATAATTGAGTGAGGTCAGTGTGAGCTTAATATATCTGATCTTTAGCCATGCTAAGTTTGAAAACAATTTTTGAGTTATTGTATTTTTACAATAAGATATATGTTTATATAAAGATTAGAAATGTAGCAAAGCACACAAAATATAATAGAAATAAAAAGTAACTTGAATGCTGCCACTCACTGATAAAGGTAGCCTCTCCCACCAATGATAAAGGGGATTCAGAACATATTTTGCAGAAGACACTTGTTTTCTGTACATGAGTTTTCCAAGGAATGAAATCTTATTCATGTTCCCAGTACAAGTTTTGGAGGGAAGAGAGTTACCCAAATAAGTACAACACAATCAGAAGCACAGGAATAACTTTTGGCTCCTGAGTGTATAAACTTAGCCTATTGCTCCAGCGAATGAACCTTTGTTCATATTTGTATTTTATCCTTTACCTCTTGACTCCTGTCTCACGTTGGAAAGGTAGCAAAGCTTAACATGTTTTGGCAAACCCAAGCCTTACCTTGAAAGATGAAATAAGAAGGTTATATTTCTAAAAATCCATACAGTGCTGAATTCTACATAATTGAAAAAAGGACTTTTGTGTGATGAATGCAGTCATTAGTTTAATATGTAGCTCGACTAAAATATTTAACAATGAGCTCTTGAGTACAAGGCATCAAGGTAAAGCCTTAACACATTTCCTAACTAACAGGAATGCACTGTGCATTATAGATTTTTACTTGTTACCCTCTAAATTCTACACCAGAGTGCAGAAGGTGGTGTGATAAATTCTTTACAGGATTTCAGGTCTCCAGATTAATGATGTTGGTATACTCTTATACATCAAGTTTTAATGTCAACCGTTGATAGATGTTGACCTTATTAAACAATATTTATTATTTATCTTAATTCTGAGAGCCCTACACCAGGAACATACAAGTCATTTTCTTTTTTTTTTTTCCCCAATTTTCATTTTAGGTTCAGAGGCTATGTGTGCAGGTTTGTAACATGGGTAAATTATGTGTCGCTGAGGTTTGGTGTACAAATGATTCTGTCACCCAGATACTGAGCATAGTCCCTGATAGGTACTTTTTCAACCCTCAAACCCCACTCACCCTCTCACTCTCCCCCCGTCTTAGTCCCCAGTGCCCAGTGTTGATTATTTCCATCTTTATGTCCATGGATGCTCAATGTTTAGCACTGATTTATAAGTGAAAATGTGATATTTGAATTTCTGTTCCTGGGTTAATTCACTTAGGATTATGGCCTCCAGCTTTATCCATGTTGTTGCAAAGGATATAATTTCATTCTTTCTTATGGCTATGTGGTATTCAATGGTGTATATGTACTGCATTTTCTTTATCTAGTCTACTATTGATGGGCACTTAGGTTGATTCCATGTCTTTGCTGTTATGATGAATATACACATGCATGAGTCTTTATTAAAGAATGATTTATATTCCTTTTAGTATATATTCAATAATGAGATTGCAGGGCCAAACTGTAGTTCTATTTTAACTTCTTTGAGAAATCTCCAAACTGCTTTCCACAGTGGCTGAACTAATTTACATTCAAAACAACAGTGTATAAACTTTTCTCCACAGCCTCATTAGTACGTGTTTTATTTTTTCTTCTATTTTTAGTAATAGCCATTCTGACTGGTGTGGGTATCTCACTCTGATTAGTGATCATGAGCACATGTCCATGTTTGTTGGCTACTTCTATGTCTTCTTTTGAAAAATGTCTCTTCATCTCCTTTGTCCATTTTTAAATGAGGTTATTTGTTTTTTGCTGTTGATTTAAGTTCCTTATAGATTCTGGATATTAAGTCTTTTTTTCAGATGCATTGTTTGTGAATTGATATGGTTGAATCTGTGTCCCTTCCCAAATTTCATGTCAAATTGTAATCCCCAGTACTGGAGGTGGGGGTCTGGTGGGAACTAATTTGATCATGGGGGCGGTTTCTCATGAACGGTTTAGTACTATCCCTTGGTGGTGTTCTTGTGTTAGTAAATGAGTTCTTACAAGATCTGGTTGTTTAAAAGTATATAGCACCTCTCCTCTCCTCTCTCTTGCACGTGCTGTGTGAGATGCCTGCTCCCGCTTTGCCTTCTGCTGTGATTGGAGGCTTCCTAAAGCCTCCCCAGAAGCAGATGATGCCATGCTTTCTGTACAGCCTGCAGAACCATGAACCAATTAAAGCCCTTTTCTTACTACTCAGTCTCAGGTATTTCTTCATAGCAATACGAGAACAGACTAATACATGAATATTTTCTCTCATTCTGTAGGTTGTCTGTTTACTCTTGATAGTTTCTTTTGCTGTGCAGAAGCTCTTTAGCTTAATGAGGTCCCACTTGTCAATTTTTGTTTTTGTTGGAATTGCTTGTGGGGACTTAGCCAAAAGTTTTCTGCTGATATCAAGAAGGTTATTTCCTACAATTTCCTAGGATTTCTAGGATTTTTACAGTCTTAGATTCTTACAGATCTTACATTTAAATTATAACCCATCTTGAGTTAATTTTTGTGTATGGTGAAAGGTAGGGGTACAGTTTCAATCTTCTGCATATGCCTAGCCAGTTATCCAGCACTGTTTATTGACTAGGGAGTCCTTTCCCCGTTGCTTGTTATTGTTGCCTTCATCAAAGATCAGATAATTGTAGGTGTGGCTTTATTTCTTACATGGTGGCAGGAGAGAGCGAGAGAGTGAAGGGGAAATTGCCACACACTTTTAAACCATCAGATCTCGTGAGAACTTACTGTTGTGAGAACAGCATGGGAAAAATGCCTCCATGATTCAGTTACCTCCTACTGGGTCCTTCATCTGACACATGGGGATTACAATTAGAGATAAGATTTGGGTGGGGACTATAGAGTCAAACCATACCATTCCACCGTGGCCCCTCCCAAATCTCATGTCCTTCTCACCTTTTGAAACCAAACATGCCTTCCCAATAGTCCCCCAAAATCTTAACTCATTCTAGCATTAACTCAAAAGTCCAAGTCAAAAGTCTCATCTGAGACAAAACAAGTCCGTTCTGCCTATGAGCCTGTAAAATCAAAAACTAGTTAGTTACTTCCAAGATACAAGGTGGGTACAGGCATTGGGTAAACACTTCCATTCCAAAAGGGATAAACTGGCCAAAACCAAAGAGGCACAGGCTCCATGCAAATCTGAAACCCAGTAGGGCAGCATTAAATCTTAAAGCTTCAAAATAACCTACTCTGACTCCATGTCTCACATCTAGGACATGCTGATGCAAGGGGTGGCTCCCATGACCTTGGGCAACTCTACCTCTGTGGCTCTGCAGGATACAGCTCCCATGGCTGCTTTCATGAGCTGGCATTGAGCGCCTGTGGCTTTTCAAGTTGTGTGGTGCAAGCTGTTGGTGGATCTACCTATCTGGGATCTGAAGGATGGTGGCCCTCTTCTCACAGTTCCACTCGGCAGTGCCCCAGTGGGGACTCTGTGTGGGGGCTCCAACCCTATATTTCTCCTTTGCACTTCCCTTGTAGAGGTTCTCCATGAGGGCTCTGCATCTGCAGCAGGATTCTGCTTGGACATCCAGGCATTTTCATACACCTTCTGAAATCTAGGTGGAGGCTCCCAAAGCAGAACTCTTGTCTTCTGTACACCTGCAGGCCTAATAATATGTGGAAGCTGCCAAGGCTTGGAGCTTGCACCCTCGAAGGCAATGGCCTGAGCTGTACCTTGGCCCCTTTTAGCCATGCCTGGAGCTGGAGTAGCTGAGATGGAGGGCACCATGTCCCAAGACTGTACAGAGTAATGGGGCCCTGGGCCTGGTCCACAAAACCATTTTCCCTCCTATCCCTCTGGGCCTGTGATGGGAGGGGCTGACAAGATCTCTGAGATGCCCTGGAGTCATTTTTCCCATTGTCTTGGCTATTAACATTTGGCTTCTCTTTGCTTGTGCAAGTTTCTGCAGTTGGCTTGAATTTCTTCCGAGAAAATGGTCAGGCTGTACCACATGATCAGGCTGTAAATTTTCTAATTTTTTATACTCTGCTTCCCTTTTAAACATATCTTCCAATTTCAGACCATCTCTTTGTGAATGCATATGACTATATGGTTTTAGAATATACCAGATCACCTCTTGAATGCTTTGCTGCTTTGAAATGTCTTCTGCCAGTTAAAATCATTTATCTCAAGTTCAAAGTTCCACAGATCTCTAGGGCAGGGGTAAAATGCTGCCAGTCTCTTTGCTAAAGCATAGCAAGAGTGAGTGACCTTTACACTAGTTCCCAAAAAGTTCCTCATCTCCATCTGAGACTACCTCAGCCTGGACTTCATTGTCCATATCACTATCAGCATTTTTGGTCAAATAGATTCAACAAGTTTCTAGGAAGTTTCAAACTTGCCTATATCTTGTCTTCTTCTGAATCCTCCAAACTGTTCCAGCCTCTGCCTGTTACCCACTTCCAAAGTTGCTTCCACATTTTCCAGTATCTTTATAGCAGTGCCCCACTCTCTCAGTACCAATTTTCTGTATTAGTCCATTTTATGCTGATATAAAGAACCACCTGAGACTGGGTAACTTATAAAGAAGTTTGATTGACTCACAGCTCAGCATGGCTGGGAAGGCCTCAGGAAACTTACAATCATGGTGGAAGACAAAGGGGAAGTGAGGCACATCTTACATGGTGGCAGGAGAAAGTGAGAGAATAAAGGGGAAACTCACACACTTTTAAACCATCAGATCTTGTGATAACTTACTATTATGAGAACAGCATGGGAAAAAAAACCATGATCTAATCACCTCTCATCAGGCCCCTCCTCCAACTCATGGGATTACAGTTGGAGATGAGATTTGGGTAGGGACACAGAGCCAAACCATATCATTTATTTTGTATCCTGAAATCTTACTGAAGTCATTTATCAGCTCTGGAAGCCTTTTGATTGAGTCTTTAGGCCTTTCTAGGTATACATTCATATCATCAACTAAAAGAAATAATTTGACTTTTCTTTTCCATGTGGATGCTTTTATGAGAGTGGGCATCCTTGTCTTTTCCAGTTCTTAGGGAGAATGCTTGCAGCTTTGTCTGTTTAGTATAATGTTGTTTGTGGTTGTATCTTAGATAGCTCTTATTTTGAGTTTTGTTCCTTCTATGCCTAGTTCATTGAGAGTTTTTATCATGAAGGGATGCTGGATTTTATCAAAGGCTTTTTCTGCATCTATTGAGATAATCATGTTTTTTGTTTTTAACTCTATGTGGTGAGTCACATTTATTGATCTGTGTATGTGGAACCAGACCTGTATCCTAGGAATAAAGCCTACTTGATTGTGGTGAATTGACTTTTTGATGTGCTGCTGGATTTAGTTTACTAGTATTTTGTTGAGGATTTTTGTGTCTATGTTCATCAAAGATATTGGCCTGTAGTTTTCTTCTTCTTGTTGTTGTGTCTTTGCCAGAGTTTGGTATCAGAATGATTCTGGCTTCATAGAATGAATATGGGAAAAATCTGTATTTTCTGGAATGGTTTCAGCAGTATTGGTACCAGATCTTTGTATGTGTGGTACAGTTCAGGTGTAAATGGATCTGGTCAAGAGCTCTTTTTGGTTGATGGGTTTGTATTACTGATTCAATTTCAGAACTTGATATTGGTCTGTTCAGAGTTTTGATTTCTTCCTGATTCAGTCTTCTGACATGTGTTTCCAGGAATTTGTCCATTTCCTCTGCATTTTCTAGTTTGCATGCATAGTTGTGTTCATAATAGTCTCTGAGGATCTTTTGTATTTTTGTGGGATTGGTTGTAGTGTTACCTTTGTCATTTCTTGGATCTTCTCCCTTTTTTTGAATTTAGCTAGCTAGCTATTGATCTTGTTGATTCTTTCAAAGTACAAGCTTTTGGTTTTGTTAAACTTTTCATGGACTTTTATGTCTCAGTTGTGTTCAGTTCTACTCTGATTTTGGTTATTTTTTTCTGATGCTAGCTTTGGGGGTTTTTTTCTCATTTTTCTAATTTACATGAGTTTGAGAACTTTCCAAATTCTTGATGTAGGCATTAGTACTATAAACTTTCCTCTTTATACTGCTTCAGCTGTATCCCAGAAATTTTGGTATGTTGTGTCTGTTTCATTTATTTCAAAAAATGTTTTTCTTTTCTGCCTTAATTCCATTGTTTACCCAAAGATCATTTAAAATCAAGTTATTTAATTTCCACATAATCGTGTGGTTTTGAGGGATCTTCTTGGTATTGATTTGCATATTTATTCCACTGTGTTCCAAAAACATGGTTGGCATGATTTTACTTTTTGTGAATTTGAGACCTGCTTTACAGCCAAGCATATAGTTAATCTTAGAGTATATTCTGTGATATACACAAAAAGAATGTGTATTTTGTGGTTGAAGGGTGCAGATGACTATTATGTCCAATAGGTCAAGTGTCAAATTTAAGTCCAGGAATTCTTTGTTAATTTTCTGCCTCAATGATCTATCACTGTCAAGAGGGTGTTGAAGTTTCCCGCTGTTATCGTGTTGCTCTCTAGTCTTTTTGAAGGTCTAGAAGTACTTGTTTCATAAATCTGGGTGCTTCAATATTGGGTACATATGTCTTTAGGATACTTAAGTCACCTTGTTTCATTGATCCCTTTATCATTATATAGTGCCCTTCCTTGTCCTTTTTGACTGTTGTTGGTTTATAATCTATTTTATCTAAGAATAGTGACCCCTGTTCTTTTTTGTCTAGCATTTGTGTTATAGATATTTCTCCAACCATTTACCTTGAATCTATGGGGCTTGTTACATGTGAGATAGGACTCTTAAGAGAGCCTTTTTTTTTTTTTTTTTTGAGATGGAGTCTTGCTCTGTCGCCCAGGCTGGAGTGCAGTGGCACCATCTCGGCTCACTGTAAGCTCTGCCTCCCGCGTTCATGCCATTCTCCTGCCTCAGCTTCCCATGTAGCTGGGACTACAGGTGCCCACCACCAAGCCTGGCTAACTTTTTGTATTTTTAGTAGAGACGGGGTTTCACCATGTTAGCCAGGATGGTCTTGATCTGCTGACCTCGTGATCCACCCACCTCGGCTTCCAAAGTGCTGGGATTACAGGCGTGAGCCACTGTGCCCGGCTGGGTCTTGCTTTTTTAAAACAAACAAACAAACAAACAAAAACAACAAAAAGAAAACTAACTTGCAATTCTGTTCCTTTTAAATGGGGTGTTAAGACCACTGATATTCAAGGTTAATACTGAAATCTGAGGTTTGATCCTATCTCAAAGTTATTAACTGATTGTTTTGTAGTTCCTATTGTGTAGTCTCTTTAGAGTTCTGTGGGCTATGTACTTAGGTATGGTTTTGTGGAAGCCAATATTCTTTTGCCTCCGTGTTTAGAACTCCTTTAAATATCTTTTATAAGATTGGTCTAGTGGTAATGCATTCCTTTAGCAATTTCTTGTCTGCAAGATATTTTATTTCACCTTTGCTTATGAAGCTTAGTTTGGCAGGGTACAAAATTCGTGGTTGGTGTTTCTTTTTTTTTGATAATGCTAAAAACAGGCCCTCAGTCTCTTTTGGGTTGTAGGATTTCTGCTGAGAAGTCCACTGTTAGCCTGATGTTGTTTCATGTAATCTGACCTTTTTCTCAGCTCCCTTTAAGGTTTTTTCTTTAGCATTGACCTTAGACAGTCTGGTGAGTATATGCCTTGATGACGCTTGTTTTGTGTAGTATCTAGCAGGTATTCGCTGGATTTCTTGTATCTGGATGTCTACCTCTTTAGCAAGATTCAAGAAATTTTCTTGAATTATTCCCTCAAATATGTTTTCCAAATTGTTTACTTTTTCTCTTTCTCTCTAAGGAATGCCAATAATTTGTAGATTTGGTCACTTTACATAATCCTGTATTTCTCAAAGACTTTTTAAAATTGTTTTTATTGGTCTGATTGGGTTTCCTTGAAAGATTGATCATTAGTCCCAGGAACTCTTCCTTCTGCTTGGTCCACTCTATTGATAAAGCTCTCAATTGTATTTTGAAATCTCTTAAGTTTTTCAGTTTTAATAGCTCTGATTGATCTTTTTAAAGATGTTTACCTCTTCTTTTGTTTCCTGGATTGCTTTACAGATTTCTTTTTGTTGATTTCAACCTTGGATCTCATTGAGTTTCCCTGCAACCCATGCTTTGATTTCTCCATCTACCATCTTTGTGCCTCCATTTTGGGACCATTGCTGGAGAGCTAGAGTGAGCCTTTGCTGTTGTTACAACATTCAGATTTTTTATGGTGGCAGAATTCTTACACTGGTTCCTTCTCATATGGAGAGGGTTGTGTTGGATAGGTTCTTTGGACTTGCTTCTACAGTCCTATGCTCTTCTGTCAGCAGATTTTGTATTGGGTTGTGGGGTTTGACCTACAGGCCAATAGATGGCAGTTGCAGGTAAAATCTAGCTGCCACACAAAAACAGGTAGTTATGAACTTGATTTTTGTTTACTGTGAGGTGCTCTTTGTTGTTTCAGGTGAAGAACTGGACAGTGGGGTGCATGGTATTCTGAGCTTCCTGTTCTACCAGGGTGGTGGGACACAGCTGGGCATGGGTGGAAACTCTGGCTTGCTCATGAATATCCTAATGGCAAGCACAGGCTCCAGTCCTGGTAAGGGTGGTTGGGAGGAGTTCCTGGTGAAGTACACTGGGGTTTCTGTGTGGTGGGGGGGTGAGAGGCTGCACTGGTTCTCCATCCTAGATAGGCAAGAACGTAATCTGTTTCTCTGTCACACCCATGTTCCAGGGCTTATGACTCCTACTTGAGATACACACTGTAGTGTATCTCTAGATTGAAATGTGGTTGAGACCTATGAGGAATGCCTGTTTTGTAACTCTCTGTGGGACTGATTTCAGGGCATAACTTCATCACTTGACCTGATACAGATAACTTTAAGGCTTGCGTGTTCTGATGTGACAGTGCTGCTACTTCTTGTAAAGGAGCTGGCTCCACCTTTGGGCTCATGTGAGTTGGTGTTGGTCATGTTGGTGTCAGCCAGTTGGGTTGGTCTGACCTCAGGCCCTGAGGGAAGTGGTCAGGTGCCAGCAGAGTTGGGATGGGGTAGTTCCCCAGTTCCTAGGCTCCTAGATGGCCTGCTGGACAGCATGTGTGAGTTCTGAAAGGGCTCGACTGGAGTTGGGCTGGCCCAGAGTTCAGGTGCTGGTCCCTGGGTCACCAAACTCTCTGGCAGGAGCAGGTAGAACGCTTAGGTGGTGGGAGTTGGAGAGAATAGCACAGGACTGTGGGGGTTGGGTTTTCAGAAGGGCCCTAGGCCACAGGTAAAATGTTCGGGTGTGTGCAGGGCAGCTGTGCTGTGGGCCTTTCATTGGAGAGGGTGGGGCCCTCAGCTGGGGCAATGGAGACTGGTGGCTGTGGGGCATGTGGCACCCTTGCACTTCCTTCCCATTCAAACAATGCTGAACTTCACTGTTGGGGGCACATGAAGGTGCCAAGCATTGTCTATTACCATTGGGAGTCTTGACCTGGAGGAATGTAGAGCTGTGACCCACTGCAGTGTTCAGGCGGGGGCAGGGACTCTGCGCTAGAAGCCTGAGCAGAGCCTTGCCTGGCTTGAAGCAGCTGAGGTGGAGGTGTATGGTCTGCTGGCCAGGCATTTTCCAGGGAAACACAGAACTGTGCCAGCCCGCAGAGTTCAGGTGGGAGCGGGCTCACTGCACTGGAAGCCAGAATAGCTGGCTTTGCCTGGCTTGGAGCAGTAGGAGCATGGTCTGCTCTATAGGTGGTTAGGGGAACACAGGGTTGTGCCCACCCATGGAATTCAGGCAGGGGTGGGGCTGTTGTGCTGGATGCCAGAGCTGAGCCTTGCCTGGCATAGAGGAGCAGGGGCAGTCTGACTGCTCTTCCTCACCCCTGCTGCGGCTGCTATCAGGGCTATGGCAGCTGGCGCAGGGCTGCTCTGGGATTTGAGCCTGTAGAGCTCCATGTGTGCATCAGCCCTGCCTCTGCAAAAACTCCAGGAGGCTCTCTGTGTCCATCTGGATGCCCAGGGGATGGTAGGGGGAGGTTAGGGGCTTCTCCCATTCCCAGGATTGCAAAGATCTGTGTGTGAGGCGTGGATCCCCTGGGAATCTGCATTCACTCACCCTTTGCCTGTGCCAGGGAGCTTCTCCTAGCTCCACTTCAGACCCCAATGCACCATTGCCCAGTTTGGTTCCTCTCTGTTCTCTGTGGGTCCTCTCACTTCCTCTGCGAATCCTGACTGGTCCCTTAGATGATTCCTTTTGAATAGCTGCTATTTACTCACCACTTTGTTTCCTCTCTGTGAGAGTGGTGTACCCTAGCTGCCTCTAGTCAGCCATCTTGCATCTCCATCAGTCACTTTCTTTATAGTATTAATTTGGCCTAGGAAATTGAATCCCTTGTATTTTGCAATATAATTATAGAGTCAAACTGGAATGGAAAGGTTGACTCAGCAATTTCTCCGATTAAGATTATATCGAAGGCTTGCACCACTGACACATTCGTTTCACTCATCCACATCCTGGATACAAAACCTCAGTTTAACAATACATGTCTGGATTCCCACTACAAGAGTTTCGAATATATACTAGTTTTATTCAAAAAATAAACTAGAATATAGCCTTGAGAGAACTCAAATTCACATGATAAACTATATTTTAATTTTTCAACCAATACTATTGGCAATGTTTAAAAGGGAGCCTTAAATTAAGATATCCCCCAAAATTAAGTACATTGAAAGCTTATTCTAATAATCCTTGACATGTCAATAAGTCAGTAAAAAAGATGTTTCCAAAATCACATTCACAATATATTTAATATTAATGTATTTCCATAGTACCCAGAGTCTTGTTCTGAGGGTGTTTCACATTCAGTATGAACCTAAGGGATAGCATCACTCATTCATCAAACATTCATAGGACCCTGCGAATAAAACACTGTTTTAGTTACTAGGGATTCAAAGAAGGCCAATGTTACTCACACTTTGAAGGAGGCGTATGTGTAAATTAATAATAGTGGTACAATGTAACACGCAAATTTTTACTAAGCTGGGTCTGGTGTGTTGGAATAGACATAAGGTTGTACTTGATTTACCTTCCAAGAACTAGTAGACTATTTTCAATCAGAAAATGTGGAAGAATATTCTAGCCAGAGGGAACAGCACAAGTGATAGTTCAAAAGCATAGCAGTGTGTGGACAATTTGGGGCCTAGCACAGATCAGACTTGGTTGGAGAAAGAACTATTCATACAAGGGGCAAATAGTATAGCTATAAGTAGATTTGAGCAGGATATTCATCCAAGTAACGGATATTTTGGAATTCTAGAGCTGATGGAAATGAAAATAGACTCTAATAGGCAGACTGATTCAACCAGCAATGATTTCCCAGGAAATGCAAATATGAAAGTCGTGTTGAGCACGTATAATTGCATCGTTCCAGTTCTGCCACTGATTATTTGGGTGATCTCTGCCAATTCATCCAGTCTCCACACACTAATCAGGTGAAGTAGCTGAATCAGAGGATCTGTAAGCCTAGTTATAGCTTTAAAAGAAGCAGGAGTTCTGAGATGACCAGTTTCGTTGTTACTGGGTACTAGAATATATGCATATATTTCATCATGTATATGTGTTTAGGAAAAAGCTCTCTCAATCTGTGTTTTTCTTCTGCCTTCACACCACCATAACAATCATCAACACACAAGTGGACTTCTCTGACCAAAGGTGTGGGGTTTTTTTCCCCCCACACACCAAGCAGTGGGCACCACCAGCTGGGTGTCCTCCAATTTAATTTTGGCACTATCTGCCTGGTGATAGTGTCAGATCCCACAGGTTGATAGCATTGTTTCCAAGACTGTTCCCCCTACCTTCAGACACCAGCAGCAAATATGGGCCTGTAGAACTTCTGACTAATGAGCTTCAAGTTGTAGTCCCCATGACCCCTTCTTTGGGTTCAATTAATTTGCTGGGGTGGCTCACAGAACTCAGGGAAACATGTTTACTGGTTTATCATAAAGGATGTCATAAAGGATACAGGTGAAGAGATGCATAAGGTAAGGTATGGGGGAAGGAGAGCAGAGCTTGCATGCCCTCCTTGGGTGCACCACCCTCCAGGTAGGTCCACATGCTCAGCTATCTGGAAGCTCTCAGACGCTGTCCTCTTGGGTTTTTTACAGAGGCTTCATTACATAGGCCCGATTGATGACCATGTGAAAGTGTGATTAGGCAAAAATCACATGATCTAAACCCAGCAAGGCCCATCTGTTCAGGTTTTTCTTGTCCTCTCTGAAGCATTCCTTCCTCTAGGGTATGGGGCAAAACTCTCTCTGGAATGAAGGTCTGTTGACCCACAATCAGATTAAAGAAGGTGGGCAGGTGAAAGAGGGACAGGAGGGAGAGAGAGGGAGAGATTCTGGTTCCTGAGGCCTGTTCCTGAGGCCTAAAGCACCCCTTGTACCAAGGGTTGTGGGAGTTATAAGCCAGGAACCATGGAATGAAAACCTCTCTCTCTCTTTCTCTATCTATCTACCCACACACATATATGTACACACACACACACACAATCATAAAATAACAATATGCATTCTGTTCTCTCAGAGAAACCAATTAGTGATGGTAAGCACAGACATGTGATACACTCTTTGATATTTTTTTATTAGTATTTAAAGACCTTGAGTTATCTAAAGTCTCCTACTGTAGTGGACATTTAGTATATAGTTTTAGATACCTAGCATCTCTTGAATGTTTCTCGTATGTGAGAATTTTCCATCTTATGAGTCCCATGTCCTCAAGATATAAGCTGGGAACTCACTTTCCCACTTCCTTTTCACCTGGAGCTTAGCATATGACCTCAGCTTCATCATCCACATGTATCTGACCAAAATTTCATTTTGCAAGAGAGCTGAAAAAGTAGAAATCCATGTGGCAGAGATACTCTCTTTTCATGTTGGCCATTGGAGCAGTCCTCACAGAAGATTCCCACCCAGCATCAATAATGCAAGCTCAAGTGTCCCTGCCACTGATGGCAGCAACCAGATTTTACTGCAGCCACCTGCCAGTGGGACTTGGGCATGTAACCTAGCTGTACAGTGTCCAAGGGTAGTTCTTGATCCTCCTGAAAGGTCTGTGTGCTACCTATATTGTTTAATACATTTCTGTCTACTAGCAAAACTAGTGAGAAACTTATTTACAACTAAGAGTCCTTTCTGATCTTGAATCTGACCTCCTTTTCCCTGAACCCTCTGTTTTGCCGAACTCCTTGGAACTGCTGGACAGGTATAGCTTTCCAGAATGAGTCAGTGCCAGCAGGCTTTTCCCCTTGTAATAAATTAAAATGTGTTTCTTTTTGTGTGACCTTTCAATGATGACAAAAGTGGCCAGTGTTCAAGTAAACCATTTCAACATTCAGCTATGAGTCAATCTCATGTTATTAGGTTTCTCTGCTGTCTGCCTTCTCACTCCAAAAACTGATGTAGAAAATTGATATAAGGAAATAGCTGCTAAGCCTTAAAATCTCTTGATAGAGTGATAGAAATGGTAATGAACAGAGGAATTAGAATGAATCCAGAGAAATTGGACCTTTGATGAGAACAACTACAAAAACAAAACAATTGGAAGGGAAGAAAGTAAATGAAAGTATAATGAGGGTTGGTAATTGTCAGCCTGGAGCTCTCAAATTGGAAAGAATTCTGTCCATTTAAATATGTCTCAGGGGCCACCATGCCTTAAATTGTACCACTCAAGTATATTTTGATTAATTACTGTTCTCTCCAGTTACCTTTTTGACAATGACTATGTCAAGCACAGATAACCCACTAAGTCATTAACAACTCCTTGGGACATTGAGCCAGGGAGTGTCTTAAGATTCTCATTGGCTGGTTTAGCATCCTTTGCTCATAACCCCCACCTTTTTAATTGTACCCTACTTTCTTTCCTGGCCCTATCACTCTCTTTTTCCTGGAAGAGTGCTCTACCTAGAATCTCCCATCCCATTTTCATAGGCATTCATGGGTGTTTCTAAAGATTCACATTCCCTGTGTAATAAGAGTTTTGCTTCCCCAAAGATGTGAAACCTCTAGATAGGGCAGATTGGTGTCCTTTACTTCTCCCATCTTTCATATCTGCCCCAAATCTGCAAGTCCTATGGAGAGGCACCTTTAGTTTTGCTTTAACCAAATTTTCTTATAGCACATGGCATCAAAGGGTACCATGAGGCTCTAGAAAAGGCTTACACTAATAGGCTCATGTGCTGTCTCTGTTCATGCCTTTTAGGCTATTGAGCCTGACTTTGAATCACCTTAAGGTCCTTTGCATTTTATTCTTTCCACATTTCTGTCTTCTTAGACACCTTACTTCTGTCTTCCCATAGCCCTTTTCCCACCCAGAATTGACATATGAAATGCATTTTCGAGGATTATGTGGACATGCATATGGTTACCTAGGTTCAGCATATGTTTGTGTAGTGGCTTCTGTAGCCCGTAAACATATATAGAGTTCTACGTGAATTCAACTCTCTGGGGTTATATATCAGAATAAGCAAGCAGTTCATGTGGGCCCTGGGCAGAGTATATGTTGTGCAAAGTAGCAGTTCTCAACGTTTTTCTCCATGGAGTGCCCATGACAGATGCACTTTTGAGGAACAATCCCCTATTGGCAATTCTCAGTGGGTCCATTTTTCCCTCTTCAAGACAGGGCAACCAAATGTGCTGTCCATTAAAGAGATTTTAGGTATTCACTGAAGTCTGCTTTCAATTTAAATGTCAGTCATTCACAAATTTTAACTAGTGTTGGTAACAGACACTTACGATAGCCTGCACTATTGACTAGAACACACTGGCAAGAGGTGGCACCTCAGCCTCTGGTTCTGTGACTTGATTTCTTGCCTATCTATCTACTGTCTCCCATCTTTCCTGTACTCACTATGCCTTGGTTACCCTGTGGGTCTTCTAGTATCACCCTTCTGTCATTGCTTCCTCTTTTGGCATGTATTTCACATATAAAATGTAATATAAAAGCTGCTCTCTCTTAGGTAATTTTAGAACTGACTGCACAGAATTTTCAGAATTATATAATAGAGTCAGCTCTTTTCTTCTCTGCTAGGAAGGAATGAGCTATTCTGGTTTGATTCATCCATCCATACCTAGACTCACTCACAGCCTTACCTTACCCAATGAGTTATTTGCGAAATAGATGAATAAGACACTGGCCAACTCTTGACTTTCAACAAGGCTGGGCTTATGTTCTAGAGTAGCAGCAAATGCTGACCTTCACAGCAGGTAGCAGACAACTCTACTTTGTAAGGGTCCAGAAGGGACGCAGCTAAGCATGTTTCACTACAGTGCACAGGTGAGATGGAGCAAGTCTGTATAACTTCATTTTCTGCCTCTCTGCTGTGATTTTCCTGGGCCACACACCTACAGAGCTGCTGAAAATAATTAGATACGGGGTAGGGTGAGTTCTCTCCTTTATCTCTTCACCAATTCAGTGAAAGTCAAATCATATTTGTGAGGAAGACTCACAAGCATTGTAGTTTTAAAACATAAATTCACACTGAATTTCAGTTTATATGTAAAACATATTTAATGAGATTTACACATTCATATTCAGGCTAAGCGGAAGTGAACTCAAGGTGAATATGTTCTGATTTTTGTTTCAATTATATTTTGTAATTTAAAGAAAAGTGTTATTTTAACTAAGACATTCTTTTATCCAAATGAAGCCTTCTAGGATCCTATCAAAATGGTACAATATACATACAGCTTTATATATATTTCAGTTTGCTATAGATGTATATCTATGTAGAAAATTACCTTGCGACAGTTTTAATTTTTAAAAATGAGAAACTGAAATGTACTTGTTATAACTGGTTGTTACATTACTTTCTTTAGAAAATATTTTTTAAATATTGATTTTTCCATTTATTTTGAAAATATTTCCAGGGACGTTAGCTTCAAATGCGATTTATTTACTTGTGTATACAACTCCAATATTGTGCAATTTTTCTTTCTGAAATTGTCATAAATAAGGATGTGCTTTGGTTTTAGCTGTTATGTGACTGAAAAGGTTATTTGTTGCAGAGTCTAAGTGGAGAGATGTTAAATTGACACTCAGCAGAAAGGCCTATTTATTATGTCTGTGTCTAATTAAATATAATCCGCTTTAAGAGACTTTGCTCCTGTGACGTGTAATGGCTTTTTCACACTCCCCTTGAACACTGCACCCTTATCGCCCATATTTATGCACAATGGAACACAAAAGCTGTGCAGTCAGTTCTATTGAATTTGTTAAGCTTCTTTCTGGGGAGCTGGTGATGAGCATTTGTGAGCTCATGGGGATAAGAACAGACCATGAACATGCTTCTTTATGTGGCCCGAATTGTTCCCATCTCACTAAGCTGTCTGCACTAAGATGCTGGTGTCATGATTCGGGTTCCTTTTTACAGAGTATTAGTCTTTGCTCATGAATTTTTCTGTAGTACAGTTTGAGTTTCAGGAGACTTTAGCAATTAATTTCCACTCAAGGCTTCGGCTTCCTTCCCTGGTACTCAGAAAAAATCAGGCCAAGGCTGTGGGTTGCTGCCATTCCCTAACTCAAGCGTATGCTCCTTCTGCCTCTTCTTCTCTGGGACCAGCACTCCCACGTACATGTTCATGTTGAGGAAAACACAATTTTTACAGCCTGACAATACTTACTTGATAACCTCACTGCCATCACCAAGGTAACACTCCCATAGAAGTTACTGGTGACCACTTTGTGCCCAATAATGTGAGCCAATAACACACGTGTGTATATATGTGTAACTACACACACACATAGATACATGTATATGCATATTACACTGCATAATACAGAATACAAAGGATTCTGTTTTCCATGATTGCTGAAATTTCAAATGTGTACATATAAAGGAGCATTATAAATAAGAAACTGATGTTTTCACATAATAGTATCCCAAAGGCTATGTCTCTATAGTGGCAGAGAAAAGATAAAAACTATCAACCGACCAAACAAAACCAATGAATAAATGTGTGCATGCACCTGTATGTGTATGTATGTGTGTGTGGGGGGGGTGGTTTAAGATGTGAATGTAGGAGTAGAAATTGCTCCTTAAAGAAACAGGTCTTTTGCTCTAATGAAAAGATGTTTTTCCATGAAAGACAAAGAAAAACCAAGCAAGCCTTTTTTCTTCTTTGGCTTCTACCCCTAGGTTTACCAAATGATCCTCTTGCCAGGAAACACAGAGGTACAAGTGAGGAAATGTGGTGCCTGAATTCTGTCATTCACTAGACAAATTCCTTAACTATTTGAAGTTTCAATAAGCCTATCTATCAATCAGGGTTGCCTGATGGCCTGGGGGATATTGGCAGGGCCCAGTTCCCACTGCTGAAGCTGAAAAGATATTTGTTTCCCAGACTGCTTGTAACAGTGCAATAAGCATGTCAGATTTCCGTGTGTGTGTGTGTGTGTGTGTGTGTGTGTGTGTGTGTGCACGCGCGCACTTAGTATGGAGAGACAAAGAGAAAGATACAAAATTGCATGATGGTCAATGGAGACTTTATCCTGGCAGTGATTACTGAGCAACCTTCAGTGTCCAGTCACGTGTGTTCTCAGTAGACAAGACTTCCAGAATTTCTGCTAGTTTTTCAAATCTGGTTCTTCATTGTTAACACTGATTCTAGGAGCTTCTCATTATGTTTTTATTAACCTTACAAATAACTTAAAGCATTTATATTATATATGCTAAAGAATATCTAGAAACATAATTTAATGAAGGGTAAGCATTCACGCACATCCCTAAGTAACCACTGTTATCTTCAGAAGTAAGACATTAAGCAAGATATGGTGTATTATAAAATAGAAGCTTTTGAATATCCTTACCACAAAGAAATGATAAATGCATGAGATGATGGTCATGCTAAATACTGTGATTTTATCATTTTATAACACGTGTATTCAAACACTAAATTGTACCCCATAAATATGTACAATTTCAATGTGTCAAATTTTTAAAATATCACTTCTTTCATGACAAAAAAGAATGCATTTAAAATGCATTTAAAATGCATTTCTTTGTATATTCTTTCCTACTTACATCATCTTCCTTCTCACCAGATACAAGCACTCTTTGATATTTATATTATTTAGCATTTTTTATAGTTTTATTACATATGTACATAGCTGTAAACAATACATCGTGTAGTTCTTTTCCACTTCTTTTGATTAACACAAATGAGATCTTTGTATTTTTCAGAAATTTTCTTTTCTCAATTGTGTTTTTCTGAGACTCATTCATGATTGTGTGTGTAGTTTTATTTCATTTACAATGTTGTATAACAGTGGTTAATCAACATCAATGCACATTTGAATCAACTGGGAAGATTTTCAAAACTATTAATGCCTGGGTTCTACCAAATATCAATGAAATTCTTATCTCTTGGTGTAGGGCCTAGTCATGGGTATTTTTAAAAGCCTCCTACCCACTTCCAATGTGTAGCTCCAGTTAATACCCCCTGCAATTTGGCATTCTGTTGTGAAACTACAGCACATTTGCTTTTCTCTTCTTTTGTTGTTTGTAGTTTCTTACTATTACAGATGATGCTGATATCAATATTCTTATATATCCTTAAGGCCCTATGCCAGATTTCCTGTAGGTAATATATGTAGGAGTAAAATTTTCTGGATCATAGAAGTTGTGTGTATGTTCAAATTTACTAAGTTACAATCGCTTTTAAATGAGAGTTCCCATTTTCCATGTATTAGTCTGTTCTTATGCTGCTCATAAAGACATACCCGAGACTGGGTGATTTATAAAGAAGAAGCTTTAATAGACTCACAGTTCCACATGGCTGGGGAGGCCTCACAATCATGGTGGAAGGCAAAGGAGGAGCAAAAGCACACCTTGCATGGCAGTAGGAAGACAGCATGTGCAGGGGAACTCCCATTTATAAAACCATCAGATCTCATGAGACTTACTCACTACCATGAGTAGGGCATGGGAAAAACTCGCTCCCATGATTCAGTTACCTCCCACTGGGTCCCTCCCATCACATGTGGGGATTATGGGAGCTACAATTCAAGATGAGATTGGGTGGGGGCACAGCCAAACCATATCAGTCCACATCTTGCCAACATTTGATATTTCCCTGATTGCTTCTGAAGTGCGAATCATATTATGTGACTTTGAGACATTTGAGGTAGTTTTTTTTCTGTGAAATGCCTATTCATGTCTTTTCCCATTTTTCTGTTGGGAGGGAGGTTTGTTCTTGATGTATTTGGACTGGTTCTTCATATATTCTGGAAACCAGTCATTTGCCTTTGTATGTGAACATTTTTCCATTTGAAAGTTATCCTTCTCTACATGGTGTTTTAGGTTAAACAGAAATCTTCATTTTAATATAGTCATAATTATAATCTTTTTCTTTGATAAGTTAACTTTTAAACATGTTTTGTTGAAGAAATCTTTCCTTACCCTAAAGTCATGGGCTTATTTTCCTATGTTTTTCTTACATATTTAAGACCACAATGCATCTGAAATCTGTGTGTGTGTGTGTGTGTGTGTTTGTGTGTGTGTGTGTGTGTGTAGCATAACCTAGAGGTCTCCTTTCATTTTTATTCCCTATAGATAAGCACTTGTCCCAGTTCTGAGTTTATTTTGTTCCATTGATCTGTTTATCTTTTGTTGTGCCAACATTATATTGTTTTACTAACAATAGATGATTTTAACAATTCTTAATATCAGTGGAGGTCACTTTTGTGTCATGACCGTTATTGGGCCTTTGCTTTCCTAAATAGATTGACAATTAGCTCACCAAGTTCCATGGAAAATCCCTTTGTGGTTATGGTTGGGACTATATTGAGTTTATAAATAATTTAGGGAAAATTTATAATTTGGATCATCCCATCTATGAATGTGATATGCATTTCATCTTCCTTATTGTCTTTCAATAAAGTCTTAACATTTCTATAAAATACTTATGTATATATACTTTTACTTCCAGATATTTATTTTTTTTCTTTTTGGTTAGTAAAATGGATGTTTCAATTTAATGTTGCAATAGTTCTTTAATGGTATAGAATATAATTTTTATTGTAAAATATACATAACAGAGTATTTAATATTTTAACTATTTGTAAGTATATATAATTCAGTGACATTAAGTACATTCATGATGTTGCATTAACCATTGCCACCATCTATCTGCAAAACTTTTTCATTATCCACAATATAAACTCTGTAGTCATTAAACATAAATCCCCGTTCCTCCCTCTTCACTGCCCTTCATAATTCTGTTCTACTTCCTGTCTCTAGGAATTTGCCTATTCTAGGTACCTCATATAAGTGGGATCATGTAATGTATGTCCTTCTGTAGCTGGCTACGTTCACTTAGCATAATATTTCAAGGTATATCCATTTTGTTGCCTGTGTCAAAATTTCATTTTTTTCTTTTCAACTTTTAGATGCATAGGGAACTTGTGCAGTTTGTTGTACGGGTATATGGCACACAAGTAGTGAACCTAGTACCCAGTAGGTAGTTTTTTGACCTATGCCTCTCTACTCCCTCCGTCCCATCTCTAATAGTTCACAGTGTCTATTGTTCCCATGTTTTTTTCCATGGGTGCTCAATGTTTCATTCCCACTTATAAGTGAGAACTTGGGGTATTTGGTTTTCTGTTCCTGTGTTAGTTTGCTTAGGATTATGGCCTCCAGGTCCATCCCTGTTGCTGCAAAGGACATGATTTCATTCTTTTTTGTGGCTGTGTAATATTCAATGGTATATATGTACCACATAATTTTTATCTAGTCTACCACTGATGGGTACCTAGGTTGATACCATATCTTTGCTATTGTGAATAGCACAGTGATGAACATATGTGTGCATGTGCCTTTTTGATATAGTGATCTATTTTCCTTTGGATATATATCCAGTCTCTTTTCACTTTTCACAGTGACTGAACCAATTGACATCCCCACCAACAGTGTGTAAGCATTTTCTTTTCTCTGTAGCCTCACCAGCATCTTTTTTTTTTTAATAATAGGCATTCTGAGTGGTGCAAGATGGTATCTCACTCTGATAATTAGTGATGAACAGTTGTTCATGTTTGTTGGCTGCTTCTATGTTGTCTTTTGAGAAGCGTTCATTCATATTCTTTGCTCATTTTTAATGAAGTTATTTGTTTTTTGCTTGTTGATTTACATTTCTTAAAGATTTTGGATATTAGACCTTTGTCAGATGCGTAGTTTGTGAATATTTTCTCCTATTCTGTAAGCTGTCTGTTTACTCTGTTTCTTTTGCAGTGCAGAGGCACTGCAGTTTCATTAGATCCCATTTATCAATTTTTGTTTTTCTGGCAATTGCTTTTGGGGACTTAGTCAAAAATTCTTTGCTAAGGCTGATGTCAAGAAGAGTATTTCCTATATTTTATTCTAGGATTTTACAGTTTTAGATCTTACATTTAAATCTTTAATCAATCTTGAGTTAATTTTTTGTGTATAGTGAAAGATAAAGGTTCAGTTTAATTCTTCTGCATATGGCTAGTCATCCCAGCACCATATATTGTACAGACGGTCATTTCCCCATTGCTTGTTTTTGCTGTCCTTGTCTAAGATCAGATAGTTGTAAGTGTGTGACTTTGAGTTTTCTATTCTGCTCCATTGGTCTGTGTGTCTGTTTTTGTACCAGTACCAAGCTGTTTTGGTTACTACAGCCTTATAATTTTGAAGCCAGGTATTGTGATATTTCTGGCTTTGTTATTTTAACTTAGGATTGCTTTGGATTTGAGGGCTCGTTTTTGATTCCATATGAATTTTTGAATGGTTTTATACAATTCTGTTAAGAACAACATTGGTAGTTTGCTGAGAATAGGGTTGAATCTATGTATTGCTTTGGGCAGTATAGCCATTTTAACAATATTGATACTTCCAATCCATGAGCATGGGATGTTTTTCCATTCATTTATGTCATCTCTGATGTCTTTCAGTAGTGTTTTATAGTTCTCCTTGTAGAGATCTTTCACCTCCTTGGTTAGCTGTATTCCTAGGTATTTCATTTTATTTGTGGCTATTGTAAATGGGATTGTGTTCTTGATGTGACTCTCAGCCTTATTGGTATATAGAAATGCTACTGATTTTGTACATTGAGTTTGTATTCAGAAACATCACTAAAATTGTTTATTTGTTCCAGAGTCTTTTTTGTGGAGTTTTTAGGGTTTTCTAGGTATAGGATCATATCATTAGTGAAGAGAGATAGTTTGATTTTTTTTTTTTTTCTGTTTGGATCCCTTTTGTTTCTCTTGCCTGATTGCTCTGGCTATTACTTCCTTGTTTCTTATTATGGATGAACAATATTCCATTGAATGTACATACTTTTGTTTGTCTATTCATGTATTAGTGAACACTTAGATTGTATACACCTTTTGGCTCTTGTGAATAATGCTGCCATATATTCCATATGGAGTTGCTGGGTCATATTATAGGTTTATGCTGAACTTGTTGAGAAACCACCAAACTGTTCTCCATAGAGGCTTATACCATTTTATACTCCTCCTAGCAATGCATAAGGGTTTCTATTTATGTACATTATTACCATTTTTAAAGAAGTTATAGCCATACTAATATGTGTGAAGTGGTATCTCATTGTGGTTTTGATTTTCATTTCCCTAATGACTAATGATATTGAGCATCTTTTCATATGTTTATTGGCCATTTATATATCTTCTTTGGAGAAATGTCTATTTAAATCTTTTGCTTATTTAAAAACATTTTGCTGTTGTTGAGTGGTAGGAGATTGTTTATGTATTAGGGATGTTAACTGTTTAACAGATAAATGATTTGTAAGTATTTCCTCCAATTCCATGGGTTGCCTTTACACTTTGTTGATTGTGTCCTTTGATGCGCAGGTTTCATTTCTGTGTAGTGCAATTCATTTATTTTTTGTTTTGTTGCCTGTGCTTTTGGTGTTACGTCATAAAATCATTGCAAATCTAATGCGATGAAGATTTACGCTAATGTTTTCTTCTAAGAGTTTTAAAATTTTTGCTGTTCAATTTATGTGTTTTGAACCATTTTTAGTTGATTTTTGTATATTGTCTTAGGTAAAGGTGTAACTTCATTCTTTTGCATGTGGATATCCAGTTTTCTCAGCACTATTTGTTGAAAAGATAGAATGTCACTTTTCAAATCTTTATTAACATTTTTCATTCTAATAATTTTTCAGTACATAGATTAATTTGAGTTTTCTGTGAAGGCATTTATATCAGCTGCCAATAAATGTTATGTTTCTTTTTTAAACCTAATACCTTTCTTCTTTCTCTTACCTTTCTTCTTTTCTTCCTTTCTTTTATACCTCTAAAATGTCTCCCCACTTCTTTCCTGGTTTACATGTCTTTGCAGAATTCTCTTCACTTCAGTGTGTGTTGGATTTACTGACTTCAAAGACTGTGGCTTTTTTCTTAGGCACCCCTCATACTTATGAGTTCACTGTCCCCTGCTCTCATGTTTGTGTGTTGTGAGCAGTGTTGAATGAAATGGTGATAGTTGGCACCCTTGTCCTGTTTTGGATTTAAAGAAATATTTTGTTTATAAATAATTGAAATGTTTGTCATAGTTTATTTTATTTTGTTCTTTACATAGTCTGTAACAGGTTGAGGAGGTTTCTACAAGGATGATTTCATGTCATCTGCAAACAAAAACTTTTATTTCTTCCTTCCCTTAAAGATCAAGATAACAATGTAATGTCTTTACTGACTCCAGGGCCATAAAATGGGTCTTTTTTTTTTCTTTTAGTTTCTTCTAGTTTTCAGGGTTCTTTTTTTTTTTCTGTGTGTGTATGCTTACACGAACTTTTTTTTTTTTTTTAGAGCAGTTTTAGATTCACAGCAAATTTGAGGAGAAGGTACAGTGATTTCCTATACCCCTGTCTCACCCTCTTCCTCATTATCAATGTCACCATAGTGGCACATTTGCTACAGGTGATGAACTTACGTTGACACACCATTATCACCCAAATCCATAGTTTACATTAGGGTTCACTCGTGGTGTTGTATATTCTTTAGGTTTGGATCAATCTATTGTGACATGTATCTTCAATTAATGATGTACAAATAATTATATACAATTAATGTTTATTTACATAATTATATTCATAATCATGCTCATAATTTTGTACATAATTATGTTCAATTAATCTATGTACAAATAATGTATGTACAGAATAATTTTACTGCCCTAAAAATCCTCTGTGCTTCATTTGTTCACCCATCTCTACCCTAAACCGCTAGCAACCACTGATCTTTTTACTTTCTCCATCATTTTGCCTTTTTCAGAATGTCATAGAGTTGGAATCATACAGTATGCAGGCTTTTCAGATTGGCTTCTTTCAGTTAGTAATATGTAATTAAGTCTCCTCCATATCTTTCATCACTTGATACCTCATTTCGTTTCAGTGCTGAATATATTCCTTCATCTGTATGTACCACAATTTATTTATCCCTTCGCTTACGAGAGGGACATCTTACTTCAAGTTTTGGCAATTTTGAATAAAACTTCTCTAAACATCTGTGTACAGGTTTTGTGTGGATATAAGTTTTCAATTTCTTTGGGTAAAAGCCAAGGAACGTGAGTGCTGGAACATATGATAACAGTATGTTTAGTTTTGTAAGGAACTTGCAAACTATTTTCTAAAGTGGCTGTACTGTTTTGCATTCATACCAGTAAGAAATGAGAATTTCTATTGCTCCATATGCTTGCCAGCATTTGGTGTTGTCAGTGTCCTGGATTTTGGCAATTCTAATAGGTGTGTAGTGGTTATCTCTTTGTTAGTTTGCTTTTCCCTGATATATGATGTGGAACATCTTTTCATATGTTTGTCATCTGTATATCTTTGATGAGGTATCTGTTAATGAATTTTACCCATTTTTTAAATGAGAATGTTTGTTTTCTTATTGCTGAGTTTTCAGAGTTGTCTATTTTGAATAGCAGTCCTTTATCAGATATGTCTTTTGCAAACATCTTCTCCCAGTTTGTGGCTTATCTACCTATTCTCTTGACATTATCTTTTGCAGAGCATAAATTTTTAATTTTGATGAAGTTCAACTTCTTTCTTTCTTTCCTGAACCATCCAGTGATGTTGTACCTAAACAGTTATTGCCAAGCCCAGTGCCATGTAGATTTTCTATGTTATCTTCTAAAAGGTTTTATATTTAGGTCTATGATCTGTTTTGAATTAATTTTTAAGAAGGTGTTTTAAGTCTAGATTCATTTGTTTGCATTTGGATTTCTATTTCTTCCAGCACCATTTGTTGAAAAGACAACTTTTAAAAAATTACATTGCCTTTGTTTCTTTGTCAAAGATAATTTGATTATATTTATGTGAGTCTATTTCTGGGCCCTTTATCTTATTCCAATGAGCAATTTGTTTATTCTTTTGCCACTACTGTGCTGTCTTAATTGCTGTACTTTTCTATTAAATCTTAAAGTGGTGTTACTTCTCCAACTTTGTTCTTCTTTAATATTGTGTTGGCTATTCTGGGTTTTTTGCTTTTCTATATACACTTTAGAAGCAGTTTGTTGATATCTGTAGTATAACTTGCTGGGATATTGGGATTGCATTAAATCTGTAGGTCAAGTTGGGAAGAATGAACATCATTACAATATTAAGTCATCTATGAACATGAAATACCTATTTATTTTGTTTTTTGATTTCTGTCATCAGAGTTTTGTAGTTTTCCATATTTATACCTAAGTATTTCAATTTTTTTGCAGTGCTGATTGAAATGATACTGTGTTTTAAATTTCAAATTCAACTTGTTCAATACTGATATACAGAAAAATAATTGACTTTTGTATATTAACTTTGTGTCTGCAACCTTGCTATAATTGCTTATTAATTCCAGGGATTTTTTTTGTTGTTATTGATCTTGGAGGATTTTCTACAAAGATGATTATGTCATCTGCAAACAAAGACAGTTTTATTTCTTTTTTCCCTTAAAGATCAAGAGAATAATATCTTTGCTGGTTCTAAGGCCATAAAATGTTTTTTTTTTCATAAAAACAATTTAATTACCACTTCTGGTCTTATTGCATTAGCTAGGGCTTCCAGTATGATGTTGAAAGGGAGTGGGGAGAGTGACATTCTTGTATTTATATCCTGAGAAAGCTTTGAGTTTCTTGACATTAAGTCAAGTTGTAGATTTTTTTTCTAGTTATTTATCATGTTGAGAAAGTTCTCCTTTATTCCTGGTTTGTATCATGAATCAGCGTTAGATTTTGTCAAATGCTTTTTCTGTATCTATTAAGGTGATTATATGGTTTTTCTTCTTTAACCTCTTGATGCGATGTGTTATACAAATTGATTTTCAAAAGTCAGACCAGTCTTGCATATCTGATGTCAATCCCATTTGGTCATAGTGTACATTTTTTATACAATGTTGGACTAATTTTGCTAATATTTTGTTGAGGATTTTTGCATATATGTTCATGAGATATATTCGTGTGTAGCTTCTTGTAATGTCTTCATCTGGTTTTGATGCTCTGATAGTTGGCCTCATAGAATGTTAAGAACTAGTCCCTTATCTTCTATCTTCTAAAAGAGATTGTAGAGAATTAGTACAATTCATTCCTTAAATGTTTGCTAGAATTAGTGAACCCATCTGGGTCTGGTGCTATCAGTTCAATTTATTTCATTGTTATATGCCTATTCAGATTGTCTATTTGTCCTTTTGCGAGTTTTAGTGGATTTTGTCTTGCAAGGAATTGGTTCATTTCATCTAAATTATCAAATTTGGGCATAGAGTTGTTTATAGCATTGATTGATTACCATTTTAATGCATATGAGGTCTGTAGTGATGCCCTTTCATTTCTGATATTAGAAATTTTATCTATTTAAGTTAGCCTGGTGAGAACCTGTTTTTGTATTTTCTTACATTAAAAACTAATATTTTTTCTTGCACATTTTGAGGGAATTATAAAAATATGAATTATAAAAGTGAACCAATTTTGCATTTTTGGATTAAATCTGTCTTAGTCATGATATGTTTATTATCCTTTTGATTCATTGCTACATTCAGTTGCCTAATATTTCACCTTGAGGTTTAGCATCAATATTCTTAAACTTGCTATATTTTTAAAAATATTTTCATTGTATAAGGTTTCTAGCATGCTAACCTTATAAAATGAATTTAGAAATATTTCCTCTTTTTCTGTTTTTTCAATTATATTTACCTTGCATATATGGTAGATCGTAACTATTGAAACTTCTGTAACTAATGTTTTCTTTTAGAAAGTTTTTAAATATCGACATAATTTAGTATCTTTACTGGTTCTAGAGTTATGAATGGTTTCCTAATTCTTGAGCACTTTTAAGCAATTCTTTTTCTAGAAATTTGTCAATTAAAAAAATCAAATTTCATAGTGATGTCAATTGTAATATTCCTTATAATCTTTGCTACAACTCCATTTAGTCCCTGCGATGGTTAACTTTAAGTGTCAAGCAGACAGGGTTAAAGGATACCCAGACAGCTGGCCACACCTTATTTCTGGATATATTTGTTAGGGAGTTTTCAGAAGATATTGGCATTTGAATCAGTGGACCGAGTAAGGAAATCTGCCCTCACCCAATGTAGGTGGACACCATCTAATCCATTGAGGACAGAAAGGCAGAGGAAAGTGAGTTATCTCTCTTCTGGAGTTGAGACATTCATGTTTTCCTGCCTTTGGACATGAGAACTCCAGGTCCTTGAGTCTTCACACTCTGGGACTTAACGGCAGCTGATCCCCTGATTCCCAGCCCTTTAGACTCACACTGAATTACACCACCAAGTCCTGTGGTTTTCCAGCTTGCAGATGGCAAGTCATGGGACTTCTCACCCTCAATAATCATTTGAGCATCATTTGAGCCAATTCCCATAATCCGTCCCCTCTTATACAGCTGTATATTTATATCTATACCTATCTATGTGTCCTGTTGGTTCTGCTTTTGTAGAGAATCCTAATACCATTTTCTTCCTCATTTCTAAAGTTTGTTGGTGATTTCTCACCTTTTCTTTCTTTATAAATATTACAAGAAATTTATTAAGTTATTATTTGACAGAATTTTCTTTTAATTTTGCTGTTATTGTCTTTTAGATTATACTTTTAATTTCATTACTTTATGATTTACTTTGATCTTTTTGTTTGGTTTATCCCATTGTCCATTCTCTAATTTCTTAAAATTTTATTCTTTGCTCATTTATATTTTGCTTTTCTTCTTTTAGAAATATGCATTAAAGATATTAAGTTTCTTCTAAGCCCTGTTCTACCGGTATCCACTAAATTTCATATGTAATAGTTTTGTATTGTTCATGTCTTTTCAATATTATGTTTTTTGTAGAAGACTTCTATATTTTTCTGTATTTTACAAATATTTTTCTTCTTGACTTATTGACACTGTATGTTTAAAATGTCCCAATGTAATGTACTTGTCAGTTTCTCCTTGAAGTCTTTTCAAGTTTTTTTTTTTTTAATTCGAAGCTATGTTATGGAGTAAACTTTCTGGTGCATTGAACCTTTTATTGATAAGCCGTGATCTTATTTCTAGTAATATGCTATTTTGTTTCAGGTCTAGATTGTCTTACAGACCTGTTATCTTTGATCTTCTCTTATCCCACATTTAAATAAAAATTTCTGAGTGTTCTTGTTTTATTTTGTTTTTATGCCACATGTGTAATTTAAATTTGAGCCCTGTTTGGTTGATCAGAGACTAGGGTTTAGGATTCTCATGGAAGATTTTTCTTCATCTCTCATCTTCACTAGCCAAGGCAACAATTTTGCCTACATTTGTAAAATGGGTTTGTTTTCCAACAACAACAACAACAACAAAAATACATTTCAGAGCATGTAGCATCCCTTCAATGCATGACTCTTTAGTGGTTCTGGGATTTTGCAAGTGAAAAGCCATTTATTCAGTCTCTTACCTTGCTTGGACTCTAGTCTTTGTTGCCTGTTCTTTGTGTCCCTTCTCAAGCAATCTTTTTGTTATTGGGGATAACCATAAGTTCTGCCATGAACATTGACTTCTGCTGATCAATTATCTACCGATTTGTTCTTTAATGTTGCTTCCAATCAGCTAAACAATATAAGCATGTTTTCAAAGGTTTTACTCAGTAATTTAGGCATGTTCTTCTTAGAGTGTTTTCTGTGGACACTGCATTCACACTTACAGCAATCATTTTGACTTCTCTTGCTTGCAACCAAGAACCTTAAGAAAACCTGTGGCAGGGTTGTGGGGAGGATCTGATGACACAGCTGTGTTGCTAACATAGTGCTAGTTAGCCAGTACATTTTAATTGTTATTATTTATTTATTGTCATTATCATAAAATCATAAGACAAATGATAACAATCTCAGGAATACTTGAATTTTACCGAAGGACAATTCCTAAAAGACAATACTGAATTCAAAGACATACATTTCTTTTGGGCAAATATTAGACATGGAGAAATACGGGGTTTTGAGGAGGAAATGAGACAGGTACGATAGGTACTATCACTTCATACATTATATATATGATAACAGTACAAGTAAGTTTCTTAAAAAATGCCATCTACTCATCTGTAACTTTCACTTTAATATGGAAAATATTCCAGTATAAATCATTGCAATATTTCCTGTATTTGTTTCAAATCGTAGAACAAGATCAGAATAAGAGATCAAGGTTACTAATTTTACTTTTGGAGTATTAGTAAGTGTCAAACTACTAACAAAAATTCATTAGCCAGATTGTATTCCTTCAGGGCGGAAGTTGGTAAATATTCAAGGGTATGTTTAATTTTGAATTCTTCTAAGTTTCTCTTTAAACTATGAAGTTTTTCTGAAAACACTTTATGCATACGCACAGAGAGTGATGAGTAGAGCCATATTTGAATTTCATGTGCTTCTGGCTTGAATTAGACTTCTAATCCTTAGTATTTTAATATAATTTGCAATTTCTTTTTTATTTTCAAAATTAAAGTTTTCCAATAAGTTAGGTTTTAAAATGTTATGTGCCTTATATTTTCTTCTAGAAATGTCAGTCTTTGCCAATAGGTTTTATGCCACAATATGTGTGATAGTTCAGGTAAACCGTAGTAATTTTAATGTACATTAAATGTTCTTCTAATGTGTTGGCAGAGGCGTCCTCAAACTGTACTTTATTGTCTATCTACCTGAAACCAAACATCCATGAAAGGATTTTACAATTTTTTTCTTGAAAGAAGGCAGAAATAAGCTTTGGCAAGCTATTGTTCTCAAGTCACAAAATATCTTGTTGTCACTTTCTTAAGAAAAATAAATTTTGCTTTAGCCTAATGAATTTGTGAAGTTCCTTTGAGGAAACATTTTCAAAATGCTGTGATGTCTTCCTACTTAATATTGCTATTGAGAGTGATCAGCCTGTTGAATCCATCAGTGAGGAAATGAAATTACAACTTGACTTCATCTCTGCCAATCATTTCCATCTGGAGACCTCCCTAAAAGGAGCTAGACCCTCCCTGCACTGTTTTTTGAAATCATTTGCTCATTGTAAATAAAACACTTCGTGCTTGCTTCTCCCTAGAACTGGACTATCAAAACTACCTAAAATTTCAAAGAATTATTCATAAGAGACATGGTAGGCAGAATATTGCCCCCCCTCAATGATGTTCATGTCCTAATCCTCAGAACCTATAAATAAGTTATGTGGAAAGTGAGGAATTAAAGTTGCAGATAGAATTAAGATTGCTAACCAGCTGATGTCAAAATAGAGTGATTATCTAGGATTATTTGAGTGGGTCCAAATATAAACACAAAGTCCTTAAAAGGGGAAGAAAGAAGAGAACTACAGACAGTATTTTGAGAAGAATTTGGCCCTATGTTGCTGGCTTTGAAGATAAAGGAAGGGGCTATGGGCCAGGGAATGAGGGCAGCCCTTAGGAGATGGAAAAGGCAAGGACACAGATTTTTCCCCGGGCTTCCAGAAAGGAATGCACCAGCCAACATCTTGGTTATAGCCTAGTGAAAACCATTTCAGACATTTGACTACCATAACTGTAAGATCTACATTTGTGTTGTTACAAACCAGAAAAGACTGTGATAATTTGTTCAGTAGCAATGGGAATCTTATACAAAGGGTAAAACCAATGTAATCATATATTAACTTGCATATACTGTTTTTAGTAGAGAATGAAAAAATGCAAGATATCATTTCAACTGGCCTCTAGATCTTTAAGACTAAAGTTTCCACCTTGTTTATCTACCCTAGCCTGGAGACATTGACAAGTGTCTCATATAGCTCAGCATAGAATGAGCTGGTATCGTGCAGTGGTCCAGGTGAGAATATTAAAGGGAAGCAATAGAGGTGTAGTTTACTGTAAGCCAAGCAAGATTTCAGACTATTGTGGGTGGCATGTTCAGGTTGGGTCAGATTGAAAGGACAGTTATCAGTGTTACAGTTTTTTCACAGAAGGGCAAGGAAGCTCACCCATCATTTATTTAATTCTTTGAAAATACTGAATAGAAAGTGTCAGCTAGGACCTAATCATTAGACTTTAGAGTACCTTTTTTATTTGAAGAAAAGCATAGACCTGAGATCTCTGCAAAGAGGTACAGAATAATTGATGTGCAGCTAACCACAGAAAAGGTAAAGAGTAAAATCCCCACCCTGGCAGTCGATGGATAATCCTTAAACTAAGTTCCTTCAGATATTGAGTGAAAGTGACCCTTGAAAAAAAGGGTCACCATAAAGCAAAGTTTATAGGAGTAATGTGCTAATATTTCCTGGGTTCAAAGTTATTCTTTTTGCTGTCTAAAGCCAATAAGAAAAACATAGTAGACATTTTTTTCCTAGTGTTTTTGTAGTAGGCTATGTTGACAATAAATTCACAGCTTGAGTATGGTAGAGAGAGACCCACTCCCATCCCCCAATTCCAGTGCTTCCATGACATATGAAAGAGAAAGTAGAGAACTATTTAGAAGCAGCAAATTCAGTCTGATGAAATAGGTATGTGTAAGTCCAGGGGCAACAGATTCTGTGCAGTAGTGTGCAATTTCTGATTTGTGAAGTGACTAATTCTGCATGTAGTAGGTGACTCATGGGAGTTTTAGTGTAGGTTGCAATAATGAATCAGAATAATGCAGAAACCAACCAAAAACCAGACTATACCCACTCCTCTGATGAATGAGAACTTTCTAATAAAGTAATTATCAGGAGTTGATTAACAGCAAAACCACTCCACGCTGTAATGTGTAGCTATAGTTCCTGTGACAGTGTGTATTGTATGTACTTGCGTGTATCTACATCTCTCTGTGCTTAATTACGTTGGATGATTAGATCATCAAGATATTGAATTATATAAAATGGTTTCATTTTCTACTAATACTTTCTTGTCTTTATAAGTTCTACAATAGGGGAATTTCCCTTTGTCCTATTTATCAGAAGATCTGAACTGGGTAAAATCTTTGGCTTTTGAACCAGTAAATTGAAACAAACGGTAAACAAAATCTCATATAAAATGGTGCCTAAACAAGACCTAATCCTCTGAGTATATGACCTTTCACATAAATATTAGTAAGAGGAGGTATAATAATTATACAACAGCAGCATTTAACACTTATTGCACACTTATTAGAAGTAAATTGTCTTCATTCTCTCAAATAATACCATGAAGCATGGACTATTATCATCCCTGTCTTACAGATAAATTGGGGCGGAGAGGTTCTGGTAACTTATCCAAAATCAGCTAATAACAGAGTAACAGAATGAGGATTTGCATACAGGACTGCCTAACCCCAAAGGGTGGGGGCTTAATGAGTATATTATGATAGAGCCACACATTCCTGAAGAAAATAAAGGTTACACTGACCAGAAACCTTTAGGGTATCTGCAGTTTTTATTTTGAGACTGTTCTATTTCTCTGAATGCTGAATTTTTCCAGCATTAGACTGATGTGACCTCAATTCAGTATCTCTATATCTCTAATTTTGTAGACAGAGAAGTTGCAGAGCAAAGCAAAACAATGTGTATGTTGTCATCAGCTGTGCCTTGTATTCTTATCTCAGGTTTTGACTGAGTCTCATCACTTTCCTGGGTTTCAGCTTCCTCACTTTCCCTATATAAGTCACTGTTGTTTCAAGGCTTAAATGGAGGAGTTTGCCTGAAATAGAGGAAATGTGTCTTCTCAGCCTTGGTCATACCAGTAAATATACTGACCTTGGGCAACAAGGAGCCTGTTTAAGAGTTGGATACAAAGTTATGTATTTCCAATTACCAAGAAATATGGTGAAACATCTCAAACCTGGCAAAATGCCTGGGACCCCACATAATAATTTATTCAAGGGCATTCAAAATATAATATTCACATTGTCAATGTTTTAAAGTGATAGCAAGGATAAAGCACAATACAAGATGGCTGAGAAGGATTGACAGTTTTTTTAGTGAGCCAGCAGATGGCAAATGTAGTTCAGTAGCAGAATGCAAAATGAAGTGATCGCAAATGTGTGCTCATCATACGACACATGGATAGGAAAACAGATTTTCTGTGGCTATTATATGAAAATTATGGAAAGCATTAGTTTAATCCATAACTATCAAGTGCCATTTTTAATATCCACTATAATATATGCATGCAGATATTTAAATAAATAAGGTATTATGAATATATTTGAAACAGTCTGAGAATTCTTGTGCTGGGTCATGTTCAGCAAGGGGTTGTTGGATGCCTCTAAACGTAACAGACCTAAAATTTCTGTGGGGAGGTTTTTACTATTCAGGCATATTCAAGTTGCAGTACAAGAAGCTCCAGTAATATGAAGTGGACTTCTTGGGAAAGATCAATAAGACAGTATATTAGAATAGAAAGCTGACTATTTTTTTTTCAGGTAAAAAATCTCCCAAATGAAACTATTACTCTTTCAAATTGAATCTGTATTCCTGCCTATATTAGTTTTCTGGGGCAGCCATGACGAAGTACCATGAACTTGGTGGCTTAAAGAACAAACATTTGCTTCCTCATATTTCTGGAGGGTAAAAGTCCCAGATCAAGGTGTTGGTAGGCATGGTTTCTTCTGAGGCTTCCCTTCTTGGCTTGGAGATGACTACCTTCTCCCCGTGTCCTCACATGGTCTTCCCTCTGTGCTGGTCTGTGTCCTAATACCTATCTATCTATCATCTATCTATCTATTATCTATCTATTATCTATCTATCTATCTATCTATCTATCTATCTATCTATCTATCTATCTATCTATCTGTTTTGGAGACAGAGTCTTGCTCTGTAGCCCAGGCTGGAGGCAGTGGCACAATCTTGGCTCACAGAAACCTCTGCCTCCCAGGTTTAAGCAATTCTCCTGCTCAGCCTGAGTAACTGGGATTACAGGGGTGCACCACCACACCCAGCTAATTTTTGTATTTTTAGTAGGGATGGGATTTCACCATGTTGGCCAGGCTGGTCTCAAACTCCTCACCTGAAGTGATCTACCCGTCTCGGCCTCCCAAAGTGCTGGGATTGCAGGTGTGAGCCACCATGCTCAGGCCATACCCTCTTCTTGTAAGGACAACAGATATATTAGATAAGAGCCAGTCTAAAGGCCTCATTTTAACTTAGTCACCTCTTTAAAGGCCTTATCTCCAAATACAGTGACATTCTGAAGTACTGGGAGTTAAGACTTCAACATATAAATTTTGAGGAAAGAAAATTCAGGCCATAACACTATCTCGTAAGTATAATGTTAGAAATAAAACTTTCATTACAATTCACTGTTCTTTTACTATGGAATAAACATTAATTGAAGTATCTTGTATAATAGATACAGTTGTGTCAAAGTTTGTAGTTTAATTGCCCAGAGTATGGAGTCTAACTAGATCATAAAATAATATTCCCATTTTATATAATCACAGATTAGTTTCTAGGCACTTCATTCATTTTTCTATCCAGAGGTAAAACTTACTGCTTCATTCAGGCTCAAATCTACTTTGCAGATGCATTAACTTTTTATTCACCAAATACTTATTGGAGTGTTCATACATTCTACAGTTTATCAATGCATCACTGGCTGCCTCAACACTGATTATGGTTGGATTGGACTATAAGCTAGTAATTGTGCCAATAAAAATAATAAAAAACCTCAGTTGTTCGCTTTGTTTTTGGCACTGTAATAAAATTAACTATGTTATTTAATCTTCACAATAATCCTATGAGGCACAGACAGTTTTAATCCACATTGTACAGATGATGAAAATGGGACACAGAGAGGTTGTGTCAGAGTGCTCATTTTCTAGTGCTGCGTAAAAAATTGCCACAAATGTAGTAGCTTAAAACAACTTCCTTTTAGCAACTAAAAGTTCTCCAGGTCAGAAGTCTATCAAGGTATGGCTGGATTTTCTGCTTAGGATATCACAAGGCTGAAATCAAGGTATTGGCTCAGCTGAGTCTTCATCACAATGCTCTGGGGAAAACTCTGCTTCTAAGTTCATTCAGGTGTTGGCAGAATTCAATCCCTTGTGGTTGTAAGATGGAGATCCTGTTTCCTTGCTCTTTGTCACCTGTGGGACCCTTCTCAGCTTCTAGAGGCCACCTACATTTTTTGCCATCTGGTTCCCTCCATCTCCAAGCCAGTAATAGCCCATGACATCCTTCTCATGCTGCAAATTTGACTTCTCCCATTTTTTGACCTCTAGATGCAGAATTAAAGGACTCTTATGATTAGTCTAGTGACACTCAGATAATTTCCCTTTCTTAAAGTTAACTGTGCCACATAAGATAACCTAATTGTAGAACTAAAATTCGTCATACTCACAGACTTGGATTTTATAGGTCATATATACCAGGGAATGGGAAATATTGAGTGCCATCTTAAAATTCTACCTAGTACAATCAGTTAACTCTGGCTTCAGTGATGCTTATCACATCACCACAAACCCTCAGCAGCATGCAACCCTCTGCATTTATTTGCTTCACACATATGTGGGTTGGTTGGTCGGGGGAGGAGGTCAGTTGGTCTGGTCTAGGCTCATTTTGGGTTCCTTCACTGGGGCAGTTTTCTGACATGTATCTCTTGTCCTCTGTCCTAGGCTGATGGGCTAGTTAGGCCTGATGATGCTCAAGCAAAGATGCAGAGGCAAGCAGAACGTTGCAGGGCTCTTATGGCCTAGGCTTAGAATTAATACTTCTGATATTGGTCGCTTGCTCTTCATTTTATTGGCATAGGCGAGAAAAAAGATGAACAAAGTGAAAAAGATGAACAAAGTCAAAGAAATACTATTTTTTTTGCTCCTTTAGTGAGAAGAACTGCAAAGTCAGAAGACAAGGTAAATACAGGGGTGAGTGCAGAACTGGGGGCAAAGCTCCATCTATCAGAGCTAGGCTTTGCCACAGTGAACTTGCCCCCAGCTTCTCCTGGGGGTCCCATCTAGCAGCTGTGCAGCCTAAATGGGTGTTTAGTTCTAATCACTACTTGTATGAATCATTCTTCCATGTTGGGTTGACCAGTGTTTTCTGTAAAGAGCCAGACAGTCACTATTTTAAACTTTGTGGACTATATTATCTTTGCCACAATTGGTCTGTTCTGCAATTGGTGCATGGAAGCAGCCAGAGACAATACCTAAATAAAACTTTATTTTAAAAAACTATCCACAGGCTGGATTTGGCACATAGGTTGTAGTTTGCTGACCTTTGATCTATGCTGTGGTTTGGCCCCACCAAAGCTCATGTTGACATTTGGTCTCTGATGTGGTGGTGGTAAGAGGTGGGGCTTAATGGGAAGCTTTTGAGTCATAAGGGCTCCGAGCTTTCTGGAGACTGGATTAGTTCTCCAGGTAATGTTACTGAGAGAGTAGGGTGTTTTAAGCCAGAAGGCCTCCAAGTTTGTCTCTTTGAACTTGTCTGCTTTTCCTCTGACCTTCTCTGCCATGTTGTTGTACAGCACTAAAGCCCTTACCAGAAGCCAGGACCATGCCCTTGGACTTCCCTACCTGCAGAACCATTAACTAAATAAATTTCTCTATAAACTTATTTTCTTTATAAACTACACAAATGTTCAGTGGATTCCCAAAACAAACATTGCTTATGCTCAAAGCTCTACAGAGAAACTACAGTTTGGCTCATCTGTGATGGCCAGACTAAATGGCTCTGCTTCAGGCTGTGGGTTGGCTGGTCTCAGCTCCAGGCAGCACATTGAGTTAGGTCTGCTACATAGTTGTTTTTTCTTGGGCCTAGAAGTAATTATCTGGTACACACTCTGCTTGCGGTTGTTTAAAAAATGGAAGATCCAAGAATGAGCTACAAGTTTTTATGTCTACTAGCATTCAATTGGCTAAAATTCACATAGCCAAGCTGAACATGAATAGCATGATAAAGTATACTCTGTGGTGTGAAAGGGAGGGGAGTGAATATTTGGAGAAAAATTACCCAAATTATTACACCTGGTTGAATTATAAAATATAACAATTTTCTCTAGTTATCGTCAATGTTTTTGTTGTGATTACAAACATTTTGCACAAATTAACTCATTTATTAAATGTGAAACATTTTTACATAGACAGGAGGCTCTCCTCTCTAAATATGTATATAGAATAAATGGTGGAACATTTTTACATAGACAGGAGGCTGTCTGCTCTAAATACGTACGTAGAAATGTTTAGATTATCATTTATGGATTCTCCCCACTCTATTAATTCACTTGACATACCGACCAGCTAGGAAACGTCAGGAAGAAAACTGACTAGATGAGGTCAATCAATGCCCACAGAAATTATGACAACTGCCAATCAAATTGTCAGCATGTAAATTTGCAGAAGCACTGCAAGAAGTTTGTAGAATCCACCCTATTGCTGATCAATTCAATTTCATGTATTTCTTGGTGCATTTAGGTAAAATTTGACCACATAAACCAAGACGGAAGTCAGATATAAAGCTGACTCCAAGAGTTGAGAATTGTGTCTTGGATCCAGTTTATGTAAACATGTGGTTTTCAAATTTGGCAGGATATTAGTGTCACCCAAGCAAATAATAATGACAAATCCCACTTAAAGTTTCGGGCAAAATAGTTGTAGTGGTAGCATACTTTTTCCAAATCTTCATAAAACCAGCTAGAATAATTCAGTAGCAAATCTAAAAACCCTTGGCCTATATTTACAGTGAAGCTAGGTGACAAGAATTTTGGGTTATTTATTGCTATATAACAAATCACACCCAAATTTAGTGGCTTAAGATAACATTATATTATCACTATGTTACCTGTGGGATAGAAAATTTTAAAAATGGCTTAGGTGGGTGGTCCCAGCTCTAGATTTTTCCTAATGCTGCAGTCAGACTGCGGCTGGAACAGGAACAGAAGATGCTGAAGCAGCTCAGGGTTGGCCAGGTAACTTCCTCTCTTAATGTGTTATCAGGATTTCTCCATATGGAATCTCCAGATCATGTCTCATGGGCTTCCTCAGAACCTAATGTCCTCTAGAAAGTCAGAGTGCCTATAGTATGGCTGAAGACTTCAAGAGTATTCCATCAAGAAAGGCAGAAGCTTCACTACCTCAGATCCAGCCACAGCAGTCACCAGGGGCATTTCTGTCATACTCTACAGATTCAGTCCAAAAAGCCAGTCAAGTTTCAAGGAGAGAAGACACAGATTCCATCTGTTAGTGGCATGGTGTCAAAACCACATTGTAAAGTGACCATGTGGAATGACAGTTATGGTTGCAGCCATCTTTAAAAAGTATTGTCCTCTACACAGCACATCTCCATAAACATATAGGTGACTGGGGGACATTCCCTATAGCTCCAAGACCTGCTTGGAGTTGGCAAACTGTGGGAGGAAGAAGCAGCAGCAGGCAGCATGTGATGGACTTGGGAACAGAAAAATCACAAAACAGCCAATAGGTATTCACTGGAGGCACTGCAGGTGATTTTCAGAAGAGCAGCTGCAATGTTGCCTTTTCCAATAATGGGGGAATGCAAGGGCTCGGCTGGAGAGGTCTAGCCCTTATGTATACTCCAGACAGATCTTCTAGCAGGTCCTTACAAAACAGTGTTCACAATAGGGAGAAACTGCTTGAAAATGAATCTTAATAAGTAGGATGGGACATTGGAAATAAGGAAAAGATGCTCACAAATTTTGGAGAAGAGACTCAGGATGACTCAGGAAGTGACTTGTCTTAATTTGGTACTACACAAACACAGTAGGACATTGATGATCAAGGGCACAAGCCATGGATAAACCTGCTAGATTTCAGAACTTAGCAGTTGGGCCATAACCCTGGTTTTACAAAGCATAGAAGAGAGTCTAAAAGCAGGCAAAGGTCGTATAGGTACAGGGTGAAAACCAGGGTGTTTCAATCAACCAGAGACTCGTCGGGAATAATTTGAAAGGCAGAGAGTGATCACCTAATGTTGACGCTTTTTCCTCACAGTTTTATGATTGTAAGATATGACCAGCTGAATAAAGCACCGGCTGAAAATAACCATCATAATTTTCACCAGTTGAACTTCCATTCATTTACTTATGCATTCATTCCTTCATTCACTCATCAATATTTTATTGAGCTCCTATTGTGGACTGGCACCTAGGACAAGAACTGGGAATATACTCTACTTGCTTCTTTGCTCTTCTATCTTCTCCTCACTTTATTCCCAACTGAATCTCATTTGGATCCTAACTCAGTTCAACTCTGATTTCTTTTATCTTCATGTGGTCTCAAAGCTTGTATTTGTTTTCCTGGAGTTTGACCCACTGTTGTCCCTAATGTGCTCCATATGGGCTAACCTCTTCATCTTTTTCTTCTGCATTGTAGAAGAAGATCTGTCCACCTTATACTTGAACTCTTGGGCTCTGGAAAAGTTAGTATTGCTCTCTTTCCAATAGGGGTAGGAAGAAGTTTTGGGTAGATCGCATGGGGAGGAAATTTTGACACACAGTGATTGAGGCCTTACTAATATGTTGGGCACAAAGCAGTATTAGAGCCAGAGAAGAAATGTAAGATAATATGTGTCTTATATTTTAATAGGGATATATAATTTAGAAAGTATATAGAAGTGCATAGTTTCTATGTCTCTGTCTTAATATTATACGTATCAAGAAAGGCTGTGTTAAATCACAGTTTGAAGACAACTCATATTTGATTTTTATAAGCACTTGAACTATTGCTATTTCAGGATTTTTTATTAAAGAGACAAGCCACCATATGTTATAGTTTTCAGATGTGGGGGTCCCAGAATTGGCAATTGACTTTGAATATTAATGAGCCTTATTAATATTCTTGCTTAAAAGTAACACATGTTATACAGAAGTGGGTCCAAAGATTACGAGCAAAATAGGATATATATATATATATATATATATATATACACACACACACACACGTACATATATATATGTTTTAATCACAAAAGTAATTTTAATATGTTTTGGAACATGAGATGGATACATGTTTCTGTGTCATACTACACTTGAAACATTGATGTTGGTATTAATAATTCAAATGAATATGTTAGGAGTCAAGAGCATTCATGACAAAAATCTTGTCCATCCAAGAACTTCTAGTTTTGAATGGAACTTAGTGCAATTCTCCTGACATTACTGAGTTAATCATATTGAATTGACTCATTGTAGAACCATTTAACACTGCCCTTTAAAAATGTGAAGAATGAAAACATAGTTTAAGTAATTGATGCTCATTTGTTCTTTCTGCCAACATTTAGTTGGAGAGTTTAATTGCTTCTTAAAGCAGCACCTTTTCTATGGTACTTAAACAGTAACATTGGTATAGACAGTGCTTGTCTACTTATAAGAAATGCCAATTAATCACCCAGTCAGCTGATTGCATGTAACATCTGTTATTCAAATGCGGATATGGAAGAAGGGGAGGTAAGCAATAGGGCAGCCCTGCTTTACAGGATTTCAAATGGGGATTCTATTTGTCAAAACATTGATCTTATTTTGAGTCTGGTTGAAGAACAGTGTCACTGTACAGGATTTGAAGGCACAAATAGCTTTGAATCTATGCTGAAATCATAAAACTTCTCACAGGCACACTTTTTGATCAATACAAAAGAGTTAGTCTTTTATTTGGTAAGAGGAAGGGAAATAGTGCTTGGAATAGTACTTGGATGGTACTTTGTAAAGCCCTGTGGCATAAGGCATCTACTTGATCCTCACAGCAACATGGCAAGGTAATTTTTCCAAGGCTATGGATAGAACTGGAAGCCAGAACTGCTGAACTCAACCCAAATAATCTTTTGATTAAAGGATATTATTTCAGTGTTTGGTGGTCAAATGCTTACTATCTGTTTTTGCACTCCTGTTTTTATGTAAGGTGGTAGTGTAACCCAATGGTGTTAGGGGCTAAGTGGGACCCTCTTTACTGGGAATTGACCACTCAGAAAAAGATACTAACAATTCCATATATTGATTTCTGAGAACTACAGGTGATGGTGCCAACTTCTTCCCCAAGAGGCTTAGGAATATGCCAGTTGAGAGATCCAGCCTTACCACCATCATCCCATCCTCTAATTCTTCCCCTCCCCTCCCTTGTTAGTCTCTCATTTTTGGAGGTGTACAATGTCTGTGAATAATTATAACTCCTTTTCCATTGAGCACCTACTATGTGTCAGACACCATCCTGAGAGCTCAGGATCAGAATTCTCTCTTGCCTTCCACTCACCAAAGAAAGACACCAAAAAATGACTTGTAATATTTGCTTATAACTGTGAAAAGAGGAAAGAAGCATGCTATTTCCTAATCTTGCATTTGATATCTCTGCCAGATATGACTACTTTGATTGACTGATTGACATGGCCTCTTCTACAAGAGGAGGTGGGCTGGGGAGATTTCAACTCACGATGAAACTTAAGACCCAATATGATAGTTTGGAAAGCTGAGGCTTTTAAGGTGATTGGCTCATGTGGTATCTTCCCTCATGAATGGTTTAATTCATTCGTGGATTCAAAAATTAATGGGTTAATAGATTAATAGGACATCATCCAAGGGGAAGGAGTAGCTTTATAAGAAGAGGAAGGAGGACCTGAGCTAGCATATGAACCAATCACCTCATAAACATATATGTGTGTGTGTGTGTGTGTGTGTGTATATATATGTGTGTGTGTGTATGAGGTGATATATGTATACTAAAATCCCCAAATGACATTTCTTTCTCTCTCTCCTGGAGCAACACAGCTTGGGGCAAAAGGGCAAGTGAATCAGAGGAAGTAAAGGGAGGTATCCAGCCAGGGTCCTGGCTAGAGAATATAAGTAAATCTTACATAGGATAAGCAATGCCTAGGCAGTCTGTTTAAATACATATGTGTACACATACTTACTTTCTCTCTCTCTCTCTCTCTCACTCTCAGATACATAAAGAAATATTAAGGAATTTTCTCACATGATTGTGGGGGCTGGAAAGTATAAAATCTGTAGAGCAGGCTGTCTGGAAACTCAGGCAGGATATCTATGTGGCAGTATCGAGAATTCCTTCTCCTTCTGGAAACCTCAGTCTTTTTTCTCAAAGGCTTCAGATGATTAGATAAAACCCATCCACATCATGGAGGGTAATATGCTTTACTCAAAGTCTACTGATTTAAATATTAATCACATAATAATATACCTTTGCAGCAACATCTAGGCAGGTGTTTGACAAAAGAAGTGGTCACCATAGACTAACCAAGTGGACAGAAAAAATTAACTATCACAAACGCAACACAGCTTGGAGCAAAATGGAAAGTGCATCAGAGAATGTAATGGGAGGTTTCCAGCCAGGGTGCTGGCTAGGGAATATGAGTAAGTCTTACAAGGGATGAGCAATGTCTAGGCAGTCTGTTTGGATGAGTCTCAACAGATGAAGCAGTCTTCCACCTGATACCTAGCTGGCTCGGCAGGTATGACAGAAAGGATTCATCATAGATAGTGAGTTCTCTTGTGCTTTAGGGCCAAATACTATGCCCAGAGTGATGGGAGGTTTATTAGAGAATTTGGCTACTTCTCAGAGCCATCAGAATCTCACCTGCTCTGAGGACAGATGGATGGGAGTCTGGGGATATGATGAGGAGAAAGAAATCTAGTACCGTATAAACTGAAGACTTGGGACTGACTGCTGCTTTAACAGCAAATGTTATTGAGACAGTTTGTAAAAATAGCTTGAAATTACATGAATGGAGCTTGCTTTTAGGATGTGGGAAGGAACTGATGGAGGATAGCTGGAAATTACTAGGAAATATAAAAGTCAGTACATTTTTATACCACAACTAATAAGACTCCCACCAAGCCAGTATTGTAGGATAAGAGTTCCTGCAAAACGTTACTTCATTTAATAACCACAACAATTCCATGGTGTGAGGAAGACTCTCGCCATTGTATGACTGAAGAACCGAGTTAGAAAAATTAAGTAACACTACCAAGATCATACAGATGCTGTGAGGTGACTTGGGGCTTTTACTCAACACTTAAATTTAAACTATTCTTTTTCTTTCTTTTTTGTTTCTGTCCTGTGTTGCATGTTGAATCTCCCTAAGACATATTTTAATATAGACTTATCAAATTGATGGCTTCCTTATGAAGGTAATTTAAATTGAGTGAGTCTGCAGGATGTCATCTAAAATCAGTTATCACTTAATCCACACATTGTCTCCATACATTTGGCTTATCATTTCTATAAAGATGGAGAAACAATCTGATTTTGCCACTATGCAGTTGAAAGGGTAAATTTTTCCGTCTTCTAAGGGAACGTAAGAATTGTTTTGATTCTCAAAAGAGCTGAGAGTACTTGGGTGTTTGTGTATACTCCATGTAATCCTTTCATCTTTTGACGGGAATTTCTGCAGGGGAAAGATTTGCTAGACAGAATGTTCCATTCTCATCCAGGTCTTTTGTTAAAGGTCTTTTCGCCTCTTATCTTGTTAAAGATTTTATCTTCTTTCCTCCATCTCTTACGTTAGATTATCCTAGATTAACACTGTTCCTCAGGCTTCCTTCTCTATTGTTATATTATATAAAAATAACTTATCACATTCACTTCAGTTCCCCAGCTAAGGAGAATTTGTAACCCACCTATGTAATTGTTGTGTCCTGCAGCCAGCAATAAACCCTATAAGAAATATTGAGTGTTTTTATTTTTGCTTTTCCTCCAGCAAGGCCTTAATGTTTTTGCTCAGTTGTCAAGTAAACTTTTGTTGCAAGCAAGCTTAATAATGACATTTCTAATTCAATTAGCTTATTTCTTAATATGATTGTATTTTAATAAATATATGCATTTATAATTTAGTGCATTTTCTTTCCCCTTAGCTTCAGTTCCTTTTGGACTTAACTTCCTTGAAATACACTGAAAGGTTATTAATATTTGTGACTTAATAAATATTTCACATGTACTAAACTTCATACATGTGTGTATGTCTAACTAAATAATGTTTGTATAACTACTGGTTTCTATATTTGTTTCTAAATTAAAATGATAAAGATGTTCTTATATTGGAATATGTCTTTCTGGGAAACTGTAATACATTTACTTGACAGGGCAAAAAATGTTTTGGTAATATTAACAATGAAAGATTGTTAATCTTATTGCTCAACCAAAGACATTTAAAATTTAAAAATGAAAACCTGGAATCCAGCCATGTGGATATGTCATGAATTTTGTGGTCAGTGGCTTTCCCAACCACTAGTCCCTCTTGACCCATCGCAAGAATGACCTGCTTCCACTGGAGAGCAGTATGGTTCTTGGGGTCTGCCTTTAGCTGCAGCCCTAGCCCTAGCTCCAGCTCCAGGAAGACTCTTAGCATGCTCATCTCTGTGGCTATAATGATTGTATCAAAAGCTGGTCTGAGACTAAAGTGATTTTTTTTTTTTCTCTGAGAGTATCAGTACTCAGATACTCATCTCATTCACTCTGACCTTGTTTAAATTCCTTCTTGGCTTGTCGTAGCTTTTTGGAGAAAGTTCAAACACCTTTCTTCTACACATGGGGCCTATGTAAACCAACCTCTGATATACTTCTCCAGATCCATTTGTTGATTTCTTCTCTTCCCTACCCTGCTTCCTGCCCCCCAACTCCCTGCCCTCCTCTTTCTCTTGGAAAAATCTGTTTTAAGAGCTCGTTTTCCTACAGCTTTCCTAAATGAAATTTGTTCAGGCCTTGATGGCTTTGCACATTGCAAATCTTTGCTGGGAACCCTGGTGCCTTGGCTGCCTCTTTCCCCACCTGCTCTGTAGGTTTCCTGGTCTTACTAGAGTTGGTCAAATTTCACTTCCTCTGAGACTATTTCCAGAAAAACAGAATTACGGATTTGTGTAATCATCTATACCCCAAGAGTATAAGCCTCACATTAATCTCCAGCATTCATCATACTGCTCTGTAATGGCTGGTTTTGTGATCTGTCCCTAGGGAGCCAGGACTGTGTCTTTGTCACCAGAATAGAGAAATAAAATAGTATGGAGAGGAAAAGTATGTATTTTGGAGTCTGATGAACCTTCAGTTTCAGTCCTGCTTGAATATTTCCAAGATGCACAACAATAGGCAGGTTCCTTTATTTCCTAAGTCTTAGATATATTGGCTTTATTTTAAAGAGATGACTTAATGTCTGCTTCTCAAGGAATTTGTATATATACACGAAATACTGTATATAAACCACTTAATATGGTTCCTGGTGCATATTTCCTGTGATTGTAAAACATTCATTTGCCAAATAAATGGATAACTTCTAATTACTTAAGTCTAAGAATCAAAGTTTGCAGAGAACTTCAATTTTATTTCCATTGAGATGTGGCTTCTGTAATACCATTTTAACATCTATTAAAATAATGTTCTTAAAGTCATCAATGGCTGACTAATGCCTTCTTTCTAAGTTTTCTTCTTGTGAGTTTCATTGTATTTGATTAATTCTGTCATTTTGTTTCATAAGGTTCTTCCTGTGTATAGGGTCTTTGGTACATTGACTCTTTGTATCTAGCTTTGGATTATTGGCAGATTTGAATGGTTTGTCATCTTTATCCCTATTGAAATCATTAATAATTTTTAAGAGTAAAGGATTTAGGTTATGTCAGGAAACTGGTGGTAACATGATTTTGTATTTTCTCACAACTCCTCTTGCAAACTAAGCAGAATGACCACAGAATATATACCAAAATTAAAAATTCTGCAAAAACATCTTCAATATAAAGATGTGACAGGACTCAGGTGTGTTCTAATTATTTATGGCTGCTGAAGAAACCACCCCCAAAACTTTGTGGCACAAGGCATTGAGCACTTCATTACATGTCATCATTTTGTGAATCACACATTTAGGTAGAAAGTGCCTTTTTTTCTTTAATAGGACATGGCATCAGCAAAGCATACTCTGTGATACTCAGTTCACCTATGGGCTGGTCCAGAGAGTCCAAGATAGCTTTTCTCTTGGCAGGCATGGCTGAGGGTTTGGCTTTGCTGGCACATTTGATGGCAGAACTACATGTGCCTGTCCAGCAGGATAGCCTTAGGGCCCCAAGTCAGATATCCTGGCTGGTGGCTCAGGGTTGCAGGAGATTGTACCAGGGAATTGGGTAGAAACTTCAAGGTCTTTTATGACCCAGTTTCAGATGTCATATGGCAACTCTATAGGTTGAAGTACTCACAAGTCCTTTCATATTACAGAGGAGGACCATAGGTCCTACCTTTGCATGGGAGAAGTTTCAATGAATTTTCAGCAATGTTTAAAAACCACAACAATCTGTTTGTAGCCATAGTTATTTACATTCCTTCCTAATGCAAAATGCATTCAGTTCTTCCCAAGCTCTCTCCAAAGTCTCATCCTTGTATGGCTTCAGCTCAGACTTGAGGTCAAGGATCTTATATAGATTAGGTTCAGGTGCAGATAAGGTTGGTCAGATTCAGTCCCTCTTAATCTGGAGACCAGTTAACTTTTGAGAGATTAGATATCTAACAGTATTCACCCTTGTGCCCATATACATACCCAATATACAATAATGGAGCAGGTAAAAGTTAATTGCTATAGAAATTCCTGTGAAAATGAGGGAAACCAGCACACAAAGAAGTTACTGTTCCATAACAATTCTGAAATCCAGTTGGACACAGTTACCAGTTACTTGATTTGGGCTCAGTCATACTCCCTGGAAAATATTTTCTGTGTTTGTCTTTGTCTTTTGGCCTCTTGCTTTTACCCTGTAATTCTGTGGCTACTGGTCACATATTCCTTCCATTTCCATGTATGGAATTAGTAGTTTCCTTAGTTGGCTTGCTATCGTAAGAAATTTGCAGACCCAAAGGCCTTGTTTCCATCTTGTACTGTCATGCCAAGTTGGTACAATTACTTTAAACACTTTATAAATTGTTTGAAATATATAAACTTATAATCCATATCATTAGACCAAAGCAATATTAGGAATATCTGTGATATAAGTCCCCCTCTGTCTTTTTTTTTTTTTTGAGATGGAGTTTCGCTCTGTCACCCAGGCTGGAGTGCAGTGGTGCAATCTCGGCTCACTGCAACCTCCGCCTCCCAGGTTCAAGCAATTCTCCTGTCTCAGCCTCCTGAGTAGCTGGGACTACCGGCACGTGCCACCATGCCTGGCTAATTTTTGTATTTTTGGTAGAGACAGGGTTTCACCATGTTGGCCAGGCTGGTCTCGAAATCCTGACTTCATGATCTGACTGCCTCAGCCTCCCAAAGTGCTAGGATTACAGGCATGACCTCCTCTGTCTTTAATGGGAATAGCATTGAATCTATAAATTACTTTAGGCAATATGGCCATTTTAATGATATTGATTCCTCCTATCTATGAGCATGGAATGTTTTGAGCTCTTGGTGAAGCCACTTGGGACAATACCCTTAAGAGTCTTGAAAGCAGCATCGTCTATCCCAGAAGGATAAAGAGACATATGGTTAAAGTTCTTAGGGGCATTTTTGTTTTATTGAGTTGGTATGTGAGACACTGCCTTACATAGTTCTGAGATGTTAACAAAGTACCTTAAAGGCATCCCCCAGATTTCCTGGGGCCGTGTATTTCTGGAATTTGTTAGATTTAAATTTGATCTACGACAGTGGCCCTTAATGGATGGAGGCAGCATTTGTCAATGTCCAGATACATTTTTAGTTTTCACAAATGGAGAGGTGCTGCTGTTTACTGAAATGCTGTGGGTTAGTTCTAGGTCCCATTGCTTACTGCACAGAAAGCCAATCACTGAGACAGTGCCAAGGAAGAAGGCTTTTTTGGGTGCTGCAGCCAAGGAGAATGAAAGGTCTGGCTCAAGATCATCACCTCAACCAAGTAAAATTAGGCTTTCTTTTAGCAGGAAAAAAATGTAACTATGTGTGGAAAACAGGAATTTGGGAAAGGTAAGAAAGAGGATTTGGTCATCAGACAGCAGGTGGCCAGTTGGTAAATCATGACAAGGTGAGGCATCTGGCATCTCATTGTCCACATGTGGTTGTCTGGTAAGATTCAGTTCCTTGAGATTGTCTGGGAAAACTGATGGTTAGTTTCCTGAGAAAAGGACTCAGATAAGACAAATGTAAGTTTCGCAAGTTTTAAGACTGAGTGGGTCAATTTCTACGTTGATTCAAAAGAAACCATAAACATCAGTTATATGGAACAATTGGACCAGTTTCATTGTCATCTGGTGGGTAGAAGTCAAAACTTTTGTTTAACATACACAATGTGTGGGATAACTTCTTTGCACCAACAAATAACTGACCATCCCAAAATGTCACTGATGATGAGGCTGAGAAGTCTTGCTCTGAGGCCATTTATTTTTTTGAAACTATTTTGCTGGTATAATAGACTGTTGATGTCATTTGTCCACTTTTTAATGGAGTTATTTTTTCTAATAAATTTAAGTTCCTTGTAGACTCTGGATATTAGACTTTGTCTGATGGATAGATTGCAAAAATTTTCTCTTATTCTGTCTTTTCACTCTGATGGTAGTTTCTTTTGTTATGCAGAAGCTCTTTAGTTTAATTAGATCCCATTTGTCAATTTTTGCTTTTGTTGCAGTTGCTTTTGGTGTTTTCATCATGAAATCTTTGCCCATGCTTGTGTCCTGAATGGTATTGCCTAGATTTTCTTCTAGGGTTTTTATAGTTTTGGGTTTTACATTTAAGTCTTTAATCCATCTTGAGTTAATTTTTGTATAAGGTTTAAAGAAAGGGTCCAGTTTCAATTTTCTGCATGTTAGCTAGCCAGTTTTCCCAGCACCATTTATTAGATAGGAAGTCCTTTCCCCATTGCTTATGTTTATCAGGTTCATCACATATCAGATGATTATAGGTGTGTGGTTTTATTTTGAGTCTCTATTCTGTTCCATTGGTCTGTGTTTGTTTCCTTACCAGTACTATGCTGTTTTGGTTACTGTAGCCTTATAGTATAGTTTGAAGTAGGGTAGCATGATGCCTCCAGCTTTGTTCTTTTTGTTAGGGTTGTCTTGACTATTCAGGCTCTTTTTTGGTTCCATATGAATTTTAAAATAGTCTTTCTAATTCTGTGAAAAATATCAATGGTAGTTTAATGAGAATAGCATTGAATTTATAAATTACTTTTGGCAATATGGCCATTTTCATGATCTTTATTCTTCCTGTCCATGAGCATGGAATGTTTTCCCATTTGTTTGTGTCCTCTCTAATTTCCTTGAGCAGTGTGAAGACGTTTATGTGGCCCACAAACATGAAAACTCAACATTACTGATCATTAGAGAAATGCAAATCAAAACCACAGTGAGATACCATCTCACTTCAGTCAGAATGGTGGTTATTAAAAAGTCAAGAAAAAAGATGCTGGTGAGATTGTAGATAAAAAGGAACATTTTTATACTGTCGGTGGGAGTGTAAATTAGTTCAAACATTGTGGAAGACAGTGTGGTGATTCTTCAAAGATCTCGAAGCAGATTTATGATTTGACCCAGCAATCCCATTACTGGGTATGTACCCAAAGGAATATTAATCAATCTATTATAAAGATACACGCACCCATATGATCATTGCAGCACTAATCACAACAGCAAAGGCAGGAGATCAACCCAAATGTCCATCAATTATAGATTGGATAAAGAAAATGTGGTACATGTACACCATGGAATACTATGCAGCCACAAAAAGGAATGAGATTATGTCCTTCACAGGGACATGGATGGAGTTGGAAGCCATTATCCTTAGCAGAGTAATAGAGTAATGCAGGAACAGAAAACCAAACATCGCATGTTCTCACTTATAAGTGGGACTTGAACAATGAGAATATATGGACACATGTTGGGGAGCAACCATGCTGGGGGCCTATTGTGGGGTTCAGGAAGGGAGAGGATCAGGAAGAATAGCTAATGGATGTTGGGCTTAATACCTAGGTGATGGGTTGATCTGTGTAGCAAACCACTATGGCACATGTTTACCTATGTAACAAACCTGTACATCCTATGTATGTATCCCGGAACTTAAAAGTTGAATACAGGAAAAAAAAACACAACAACACTGAAGACTAGCTTAGAACATCTACGTTTTTTCCAAATGTTAATTGAAAAGTTAAAAGTTTGTTTTTTGGTTAGGTACTTTTTCTCACATTATATAACAGGCAACTAGAAGGCACCAGATGGTGATACCTTCAAGACTCTGTCTGGAAATCTCCTTAACTAGATCATCAGGTTCATTAAATACATTTCCTTCTCTACCCATTACTGTTCCCAAACCAATGACACACATGTGAGAGTTTGTTACAGCAGCTCCCCACTTTCAGGTGCAAAACCATGTTTCAATTATCTATTTCTATGCAATAAACCAAAATTTAGTGACACTAAATAACATTTTCTTATGTCTCATTTTTTAGGTTAAGAATTTGGACAGGGTTCAACTGGGTGACTCTTACTTAATGTAGCATCAACAGAAGTTGCTTGGTGATATAAAGGTGGCATATGGGCTGGTCTGAAGCATTTAAAATGGCTTCATTTATTCATTGGGTTCCTTGCTGGGAATGGAAGCAAACCTGGGGTAAGCTGGACCTGTCAACTGGTTTACCTACTCTTGGCCTTTCCAGCTTCGTAGCGTAGTGTTAGAAGTCATGGCGTTTTCTGACTTAGGGTTAGCAGTCATGCGGCATCACTTCCTCTGCACTCTGTTGGTCAAAGCAGTCAAAGTCCAACCAAATTTAAGGAACTTAGAAACCTGCCTCTCAATTGGAGGAGAGTTATGGAATTTTGGGCCATATTTCTAAAATCATCACACATGGGAATGCCAGAACTAGCGTGGGTTCACCCAATAATAATAATCTGCAGTCCATCAGCAACTTTGTGGAAAGAGCAGACAGAATAGGAAAGAAAAAGTGATGCTTTATGTGAGATGAACCTAGAATGTACCCATCCTGTTTGGTACTTGACAACATTTTTGTCAATTGTCATATCTGAGAGAAAATGTGGGCAATGGGAAAATATGAATAATTTGTATATGTGGTTAGTAAGAGTATCAAACAGTGCCACAACCATTGAGTAATTACTGGTTTGAAAAAAGAAATCTAGGGAATATTCTCTATAAGAAAAACAGAGCCTCACCTTATAGGTAAATGTGAGGAGCAAAATGCAAATTGACCTATGCAAATGAAAACACCCTATGCAAATGAAAGAGGTTTCAGAGGAATTGAGAAGTAGATTCCCAAAAGCTCATATCAATAAAATGCTACATTCAAGGAATAAGTACTACCTAGAAGTCAATGCTTTGAGCCCTGAAAATCCCAAGTTTGGGGATTAAACGCTTTTGAGTCAATCTTCTCTCTGAAAGGTAGATAAGGGACTATACAGAGAGCATATTTTGAATTCTTCAAAAAAAAAAAAAAACAGGTAAGGCTGGGTGTGGTGACACACACCTATAGTCCCAAACACACTGGAGGCTGAGGTGGGAGGGATCACTTGAGGCCAAGTGTTCAACACCAGCCTGGGCAACATGGTAAAACCCTGTCTCTACAAAAAATACAAAAATTAGCTGGGTGTGGTAGCACATGCCTTTAGTCCCAGCTACTTGGGAGGCTGAGATGGGAGGATCATCAGAGCCCAGTGAGATTAGGCTGCAGTGAGTCATGATCATGTCACTGTACTCCAGCCTGAATGACAGCGGAAGACCTATCTCAAAAACAAAACACCCCAAAACAAACAAAAAACAGAACAAATCAAACAAAAAAAATAGGGGAAGGGAGAATACGTGAGCCTGAAAGCTAAGAAAAGCACTTAGTCCATCATAGTACTGTCCCTAATAATCCAATAAAATCCATCTTATTTACATATACAAAACTAAAGAAAATAAAAAACATATATAACACAACTTCAGTCACAAGTATTATAAGAAAAAATAAGAACAACTAAATAACATAACAAGATGTTATGAACTGCCCCAAAAATATGGTACAAAATAATTATAATCCAATATTTCAAAATCAGATAAAAGATTGAAGTAAAAAAATGAAATAATGATAATGGAAATTGCAAATAGGACAGGTAGTAATTTCATTAGACTACAGAGGAATGTGAAAACTACTCAAGAAAGGAATAGAAAGATAAAAGAAACATTACTAAAATGGAGATTGAAAAGGAATACAAGAATCAAAAGACTATAAAAATCACAGTAATATAAATGTAATAAATGGAAAAAGTGAAGAAAATGGGAAATGTAACAAAAAAATTTAAAAATGCTAAAGAAACTCAGATAAGAAAGACATGGGGGAGAGGGAAAGAGTAGTGTATCTATGCTTGGAATACTCCAAAGAGAAAATGTAAAATACTGAAATAGGAAAATTATTTAAAACTATAATTCAAGAAAAATTTCCTGAAATAAAATCTAATCTACATATTGACAGAGATATCTAGTAATTTAGAATATTATTTCAGACCAATCAATATGGAGAAATGTTGGACATTATAGTTTTTTAAAAAATCTTCAGATTTCCTGTCAAAATCGAGTAACTTATAAGTAAAATATCAAAAGTGCTATGCTAGAACCAAATAGAGCAACCCTTTTGTAAGGTATGTGATATGGTTTGGCTCTGCATCCTCACCCAAATATCCTCTTGAATTGTAATCCCCTTGTGTTAGGGAGGGACTTGGTGGAAGGTGTGTGAGTTCTCATGAGATCTGATGGTTTAAAAGCATAGCACTTCCCCCCTTACTTTCTCTCTCTCCTGCCACCATGTAAGATGTGCCTTGCTTCTATTTCCCCTTCTGTCATGACTGTAAGTTTCCTGAGGCTCCCCCAGCCATGTGGAACTGTTAAGTCAATTAAACCTGTTTTCTTTATAAATTACCCAGTCTCAGGTAGCTCTTTGTAGCAGTGTCAGAACAGACTAATACAGTATGCAAAGGGAAAAAATGTGAAGCAAAGATTTTATATCTAGGCAAAATGTAAACTTTGTGTATAAAGATCATAAAGAAACAAACAAGAGCTCAATGGATTTCATATGAGACCATCCCAAGGGCTGTACTTGGAATGAGTTTCAGCCAATCACAAAATGAAAACAGAAACTTCGGTGTACGTTTTGGAGATAAACACTTTGTATATTTAACTGCAGAACTAAATGATGGGATGAAGATGGAAGATTAATATAGGACTTATAGGCAGAGAAAAAGAGAAATAACAAAATTTGAAGAATAAGTGGCAGAGCAAGTAGAAATTATAATAATTTGGTAAATTACATTGTAAGTATTCCTGGGAAGTAAAAATATATCCTTTGTAGCTAATGAATCAAGTAGTTAATCTTTTTAATTGTATCTAATTAATCAAAAAGTTAATTTTGATTATGATCACAAACATTAACACTAATATGGTAGTGGTATAATGATACATTAAAAATAATTTGTTGTGGTAAATTGATAGAAAATATTTTTAAAGAAAGAAAGGAATAAGGGTCATATATTTGGAGAAAATATTCTAACCATTCTAATATCAACATTTTTTTGAAGATAAAAGGGAACACAGACTATAATATGGTAAAATATATTATACCAGAACAGTAGGGTACTTTGTTGTGCCAGAAAGGAAGAATTCCATTAAAGATTAATTGGGGGCAAAAACTCAATTGTTAGAAAATGAAAAAACATCTGTCTACAATTAAATGATACTCAAAAATAAAGAGGAAAACGAAATAAAAGGAAACTAAAAGGCCGGGTGCGGTGGCTCATGCCTGTAATCCCAGCACTTTGGGAGGCCGAGGCGGGCAGATCACGAGGTCAGGAGTTCAAGACCATCCTGGCTAACATGGTGAAATCCCATCTCTACTAAAAATACAAAAAATTAGCCGGGTGTAGTGGTGGGCGCCTGTAGTCCCAGCTACTCTGGAGGCTGAGGCAGGAGAATGGCGTGAACCCAGGAGGCGGAGCTTGCAGTGAGCCGAGATTGCGCCACTGCACTCCAGCCTGGGTGACAGAGTGAGACTCCTTCTCAAAAAACAAAACAAAAACAAAAAAAAACCACAAAAAAACCACACAAAGGAAACTAAAATTGTATTGGCTACTATTGGAGATAATAAGAATAAGTCTTTGCTTAAAAATTTGGCAATTATATGAAAAAAAAACTTAAGCATTTGCCTTCACTTTTCTGTAAGAATTGTTTGTCGGAGTGGCAACATAATTTAGTTGATTAGGAAAAGTCTTCTTTACAGAAAAATTTCATCTAATATGGAAGAAATGTTCAAATTAGAAAATCACCATTTTGGCTTTAACCTTGACCATCAACAGATACATCATTGGGTGAAATATTAATGGGAATTTTACAATGAGTGGGTCAGGCTTTCCATATTAGAAGCTACTAGTTTATCTTGATTTTCATAGATTAGATGTTAGATTCCACTTGATATGATGCAATATGAAATATACAGTAACTCCTGGGCTGAAATATGGTTACAACAGTATCATCAAGCTTTTAGAACTCACTTTCAATTTACAGGAAATACTGGAACCAAATAGCAATTAAAAATATAAGGAAGCAAACAGGCAAATCTACAATGTAAAATATTCCAGAAAATACCTGACCCAATCTCTTTAACAAGTCAGAAGCATGGATAAAATAGGGCACTGCTTTGTATTAAAAGAGGTTTGAGATACTTAACAACAAAACACGGTACATGGAATTTGTTTGGATCCCAATTCAAACAAACTCACAGAAAAATAAAATGGAAGCATTTGATATAGAGTGTGTATTTGACATTATCAAGTGTGGAAGCAGAATTTTAAGATGACTTCTTGACCCTTGCTCCTTGTGTTACTCCTGTCATTATGTTAGGAAAAGGAGATGATTTGGGTGGGCCTAGCATAATCTCACAAACCACTTAAAAGAAGAGAACTTTTCTCTGGTCCAGAGCAGAGGGAAAAGTCAGAGGGAGTTGAAGTTGAGAGGAATCCAAGAGAGGGATTCATGCCCATGGTGATCACAGTGATGTGAGAGCCCAGGAGAGGGCATCTGAAGAAACCCAGAGCAAGGAACCATGAGTGGCTGAGAAAATGAGAGTCCACACTGGTTGACAGTCAGGAAATGAAACCTGAGTCCTACAAACACAAGGTACTATATTTTGCCAATAACCTGAATGAACTGGGAAGTGGGTTCTTCCTGAAATCCTCAGGTGGGGGCACAGCCAGTCTACACCTTGAGTATGAGAGTCTGAGCAGCCATGGCAGATTTTTGCCCTTTAGAAACTGAGACACAAAAAAATTGAGAAATGGGACTTAATTAAACAGTCTCTACACAGCAAAAACTATCAACAGAGTAAACACACAACCTCTAGAATGGGATAAATTTTTTGAAAACTATGTATCTGACAAAGGTCTAATATCTAGAATCTATAAGGAATGTAAATTTATAAGAAAAATACAAACAACCCCATTAAAAAATGAGCAAAGGACATGAACAGACACTTTTCAAAAGAAGATATACATGTGGCCAACAAGCATGTGAAAAAATGCTCAACATCACTAACCATTAGAGAAATGCAAATCAAAGCCACAATGAGATACCATCTCATACCAGTCAGAATGGCTATTATTAAAAAATCTAAGAACAACAGATGTTGGCGAGGTTGCAGAGAAAAGGGAACACTTATACACTGCCAGTGGGAATGTAAATTAGTTTAGCCATTGTGGAATGCCGTGTGGCAATTCCTCAAAGAACTTCAAAAAAAAATTACCATTCAACCCAGCAATCTCATTATTGTGTATATACCCAGAAGAATACAAATAGTTCTACCATAAAGACACATAAAGAACGTATATGTTCACTGCAGCACTATTTACAGCAAAGACATGGAATCGACCTAAATACCCATCAGTGATAGACTAGATAAAGAAAATATGATACATACATACTATGAAATACTAAGCAACCATAAAAAAATGAGATCATGTCCTTCATGTCCTTTGCAGCAACATGGATGGAGCTGGAGGCCGTTATCCTAAGCAAACTAATGGAGGAACAGAAAACCAAATATCACATGTTCTCACTTAATAAGTGGTAGCTAAACAAGGAGATCACATAGACACAAAAGGGAACAACAGACACTGGGGCCTACTTGAAGTAGAGGGTGGGAGGAGGGAGAGGATCAGAAAAAATACCTGTAGGGTCCTTTTCTTATTACCTGGGTGATGAAATAATCTGTATAGCAAATTCTCGTGACACGCAGTTTACCTATATAACAAGCACATGTACCCCTGAACATCAAATAAAAGTAAAAAAAAAAAAAAAACTGAAATAAAACAATAAGTATTTTTTAAGCCACTAAATTTGTGGTAATTTGTCAACTGACAATAAATAATACAGCAAGCAATATTAATTTTGTTAGTGCAATAATAGCACTGTCATATAAGAAAATGCCCTTATATTTAAAGATTCATACTAAATACATAGGAGTGGAATGGCATTATATTGCTTAAAAATACTTCAACATAAGGAAAAGTAACTACTTCAATTAAATGCCATTTATTAAGCTATGCTGGCCTAAAGCCATGCTTTCCATTGTAAGTGTTCACAAGCTATCCTTTATATTTTCCATTGTATACATTTACCTGATATAAAGATCAAGCCCTTTAGTCATTTAAATAACTTTCCCGATCTATTGTTGGCCAGTTATTCTAACTTTATATTTCCCTGGCAATCTCATTTACAGAGTCCCTTAGTAAACAAGAATGTAACTCATTTAAGACAAGAGATGTAAACTCATTTAAAGTAGCAACAATAAGCTCTGTTGTAATTTTCTTAGCTATCTGGGGTTTTAATTTCCTTTTGCAAATATTTGTTTTACTCTCGCAGTTATCATTTTAGGATACTTCCCTTATCAGAGAAGATAAAAACAAAATCGGGACCAAATCATTCCTTTTTTTCCCTCTGTCAATTAACAATCCTGCTTTTCCAGAATGCTTTGTTTTTTAAAATGTCCATTTGGTTGCAGAAGTTACTTTTTGCAACTCTATGCTATTTGCTTCTTACATAGCTATTATAGCACCTATATATTTTTGTCCTGTTATTTACAGCTTTGTTGGTACAAAGTTCCTTTATGTGCTTATTAGAGAATTCAGCTTCTCTGGATACATTAATAATGCCCTCAACATTAGATATTTATTAAAGAGCTATTGTTTCAGGAACAGCGCTGCGTGCCGGAGACACAGTAATTAAACTAGAGATACAAGCCTGCCTTCAAAGAGCTTATAAAAACTTGTAAACTGAAGGAAACAAGCAATGGGCTTAATAACATGTGAATATTAGGACTTCTGATTTAGACAGAAGGTTCAATGAGGATCTAAGACTTGTAGATCCTTTCAACATGAGCTAGACACTATGAGCTGTTCTATCTACTAAAGACATAGTCGAATATTTTTAAAAAGGAAAAAAGATATCATTAAATACTACTCCTTTGCATTCATTATGAGATACCTAATATTGCAATTTCAGAATTTTACGATTGATGTATTCCAAACTCTATTGATCTGTCTTTCCAAGTCAGATTGTGAGATCTGATGGATCACCTCTCTGAAGGCTCTCAAGTTCTGTTTCCTCTGAAGGTCTTAGTATCCACAAGGGAAAGATGAGTGGAAAGTACTGTGAAGAGTGGGTAGTTGGGAACTAAGCTTTCCTTTCTCACCTTGCCTGCTCATTTTGTATTTATTTTATTTAAATTTTTATTTTTTAAAAAATTGATAAATTGATTATAGTAGATTTAACCCAATATACTAAAAGTATTGTCATTTTAATATATGATCAATATGTAATTGTTTATGATATATATAACTTTCGGTGCTAAAACTTTGAAACATGCTCTGTTTTACCTTCCCAGCACATCTCAGTTCAGACCAGCCACATTCCATATACTCAGTAGCCACACATGGCCAGTGGCTTCCACATAAAAGTGCAGTTCTGAGGACGCTGACTCCCCTGGCCTCAGGGAGGGCCTTTTCTTCCAGAGGTGAGGGAACAGCTCCTCCCTACCAACATCTCTCCTCAGGCCCCTAGTTGGGAGAGGTAGTGACCCTAGAGAGAGCAGGAGGCTTCAAGCAGGAAGTGTCCACAGGTAGACCACTGCTGCCCACCTGCTACCCATCTTTCTTTTGGAGATAAGACAGTGAACAAATGACAGTGTGCTCCAGGAGGATGGAATCCTGTGTTTTCAGATCTGTCCACAGCCTTGACCTCCAACATTTAGATACGGAGGGAATAGACTAAAGACAAACTTATTATTTTGTAATTTGGCCTTGACCTTAATGGTCAAACTGTGGTTGCCTGTTTCCTTCTGTGGTGTGAGGGATTGTGTGAATTTAAACACCAATCACATGCATACATGCCTACATGCATTTCTGTATAACTCAACACCATCTAACAAGAGATCCAAGTTTAAGGGGAAAAGAAAATCAGAACCTATAGGGTGCCTACTCTTCGCGGATAACTAGGGATCAATCTTTCTTTGAATCCTGGCATCCTGTCTGTAGTAGACGTATGTGTGTGTTAGTGCATAACAAACCGCCTAAAACATGTTAGTGCATAACAAACCATATGTTAGTGCATAACAAACCACCTAAAACACATATTAGCGCATGACAAACCACCTAAAACATATTAGCTCATGATTGAGCTGGTCAGCAATTTAGGCTGGGCTCGGTTGGGCTATTCTTCTGGTGTCAGCTGGGCTCCTTCTGGCATGTGTGGTCAGCTTCTGGTGCACTAGCAGATTCTGCTTCTAAGGGTGAGCTGGCTGTTAACTAAAGCACCTTGGTTCTTCTTCATGTGTTATCTCCTCCTCTAGTAGGCTAATATGGGCCTGTTCTCATGGAAGATGGCAGGGCTCTCTGCTGAATGCTGCCAACTTGGTTTCCACCACACAGCTGGAGTGGCAGCAGTTGGGGGGGCACCAGGCTCTTCACAATAAGTCTCTACGGCTCGTGCCACAACTTGATGCCCTGGATGGCTGACAGCAGGAGCTTCTTGTCTGTCCACTAGAGCCAGTGCAGTAAGAGGCTTCTGCCACTCTCCATGCCATGTGCTGCTTTGTTCCCAGGGCTCTGAGGCAGCACTGGCCACGATGGCCACACAAAGTGCAAGGGCACAGGCCCGGGCATCCTCAGCAGGGTGGGGAACTAAGTTGGGTGTGGGCAATCTGCCACCATGCACAGCTTGGGTTCTGGTACCAGCAGGAAAAGGGCATTCCTGTGGAGTCAGCTGCTGCAGGAGCCTGGCTCACTGCCCACCGGGCCAGTGCCCACTCACCAGTGCACTCTTGTGACCTAGAAGGACATGAGGTGCCAGAGCTGGCCTAAATTTTAAGTATTATTAAATGAAAACGTAAACATTTTATCTTTATAAAAACTGGCTGTGTTTTACCATTGTAGAAAGGATGCTAGCATTGTATAAGAATAAATTTTATGGTTCCCAGACCAGTTTTGTAAAAATAACCTTGGCTATCAAAAAAAAAAAATCTTGAAGATATGTTTTAGGTTGTAGATGTCAAAGGTCACAGGATATTAGTTCTTTGTATGTGTACAGGTATGTTTGTATGTGAGTGTTTGTGGTGAGAATATTGACAAGGACATTTGAACAGTAAATGATTTTGATTGCTCAATTCAAGTTATTAAGTAGTGATCATGTGCTAAGTGCTACATAAATGCGGGGAATAGTCAAGTGTTCTGTTCAAAGTGTTTAGCTACTGTAGAGTAATATAAATTACCATGTATATTGATATATAAAAATCAGGCAATATTTTATTTTTCAAGTAAGCAAAAATATAAATAAGTATACATTTGCATATGTACATTTCTGTATATATATATGTGTGCGTGTGTGTGTGTGTGTGTGTATGCGTATTGCTGATTTCAATTCAATTTTGTTGAGGATTTTGATATCTCCGTTCCTGGAGAAAACTGGCTTGTAGTTTTATGTACCTTTGATATCTTTGCCTGTTTTGGTATTACAGTGATTCTAGCCCCTTAAAATACATTGGGAAATGCTTCCTTCTCTATTTTTCTGACAGGTTTTTTATTTGTTTGTTTTTTTCTTTACAAGATCGATATTGCTTCTCCTGTAAATATTTGATAAAATTCATCGGATAATTCATTTGGCCCTAGAGTTTTCCTAAGAATTAAATTTTTTTTGGTAGATACAGGGCTAAGTTATCTATTTCTTCCTGACTGAACCTTGAAGGAATTTGTGTCTTTCAAAGAATTAGTTCATTTCGTCTAAGTCATAGAATTATCATAAAGTTGTTTATAATATTTATCATTCAGCTTTATTTCATTGTTTTTATCATTTTTCATATTCTATTTTATTTATTTTCTTTATTTCTCTCTTCGTTTATGCAACTTTGTAGACATAAATATGTAAATATATATAAAATACATAATATATGTAATATATTTACATATTATATATAAAATACATAGTATATTACCTGTATATAATATATAAAATATAATGTATAAAATATATATAATACATAATATATATTACATATATATTACATTTATAATATATATTACATGTATATTATATATTATATACATTTAATATGCATTTCATATGTAATATATAAAAATGTTACATATTCATGCGTAATATATAAAAATATTACATATTCATGCGTAATATATAAAAATATTACATATTCATGCGTAGTATATAAAAATATTACATATTCATGCATAGTATATAAAAATATTACATATTCATGCGTAGTATATAAAAATATTACATATTCATGCGTAGTATATAAAAATATTACATATTCATGCGTAGTATATAAAAATATTACATATTCATTCGTAGTATATAAAAATATTACATATTCATGCGTAGTATATAAAAATATTACATATTCATGCGTAGTATATAAAAATATTACATATTCATGCGTAATATATAAAAATACTACATATTCATGCGTAATATATAAAAATATTACATATCCTGCGTAATATATAAAAATATTACATATTCATGTGTAATATATAAAAATATTACATATTCATGTGTAATATATGAAAATATTACATTCATTCATAGGTAATATGTTATATATCTGTGTACAATATGTATATATACATATTGTATATTATATATTATATACATGAAATATATATTATATATAGAGAGAGAGAGTCTTTATTTTGTACCCACATATTTCCTATTTCCGGTATGTTTTATTTCTTATATATCAGAATGACCATCTGGTGTCATTTTTCTTCATCCTGAAAATCTTCTAGCATTCTTTTCTATAGTGTGGGTCTACTAGAAATATTTTTCCCAGTTTTTATTCATATTAAAAATGCTTTCATTTAATCTTCATTTCCACTGGATATTGAATTCTGGGCTGATTTTTTTGTTGTTGTTTAGCACTTTGAATTCTTTATTCCAATATCTTATGGCCTATATTGTTGTGAATTAGAAGACAACAGATTAGGATGTCATTATTTTCCTATAATAAGTTGTTTTTCCTCTTGCTGCTGTCAAGATTTTCTTTTCATATTTAGCTTTTAGCACTTTGATTATGATGTGACTAAGTGTGTTTTTGTGTGTGTGTCTATTTGGATGCATGTATGTTTATCTTACATGAAGGTAATGGAACTTCTTGCATCAGTCAGCAACATAATGTTTTCAACTTACAAAATTTGCAACAATTATTTCTTTAAAAGTTTTTTTCACTTCTTTCTATACTGTCCTGATAGGACTGCACTTAGGTGTTTTATTAATGTTTCAATAGTTTCCAACAGGTTTATGAAACATGACCCATTTTTTAAAATCTTCTATCTGTTCATTAAATTGGCTAATTTCTATTGATCTATCTTCATGTTCACTGATTATTCTGTCATCTAAATTTGCTATTTATGAATTTTTCGTGTCAGATATTGTACTTTCATCTCTAAAATTTTTCATTTTGTTTATTTTTATAGTTTCAGTTTCTCTGTTAGATTCCTTATTGGTTTGCTCATTAATACAATATTTTCCTTTAGTTCTTTTAACATATTGATAAAGTCTGTCCTGAAGTCTTTGCTGTATCTAACAGTTGGATACAGTATTAGTCTGTTTTCATAGCTTGTGGTATTTTCCTGAATATGGATAATGCTTTTGTGTTTTTTGAATGTCTAGTCATTTACTAATTGTTGATTGAAAACTGGGCTGTGTAGAAAACACATTGCAGTAATTGAATTCAATGGTGCTCTTTGGAGGAATTTTTGATTTTCTAGAAGGCAGCCATCTTATTTTGATGCACGTTGTAAAAGCTCTTCCTCTTCACCCCCTTCCCCTATCTGTAGAAGGGTTGGTCTCTGCTCAGTGTTCTTAGTTTCCTTGTCCTGCTCTGCTAGCCTGCTCCCTGGGGGATCTCTTCTGTGTCTGGATGCTTCAGGGGTGAGCCATAAATTGGTCAGAGTTCATATTTAACACATTGAAGCTTACCTCCTGTGTGATTTCCTTGCTTCTGGATGACCTCCCCAGAGGCCCAATTGCTTTACCAGCTCAGTCCTTTTTATCTTAAGCTAGAACCTCTTCATATCTTTGTTGCCTGAGCTGTGTGCTGATTGGAGATCTCAGTGGGTCCAAAACACAAAAACTTGCATATCTAACCAGAAACACGTCTGTCTCTTTAAGGGGTTGACCATCCTGTCTTTTTGCCTTCGTTATTGCTAAGCTCTCTGGGTTTCCTGTGCAAATATATATTTTAACATTCAGCCAGGAAGATCATGATGAGGGGTAGAAGGTTGAGGTGGAAATGGAAGAGTGGGTGGGGTTGTACTCAGATTTTTTACCTCACCTCTGCTGAGATTTTCTTGCTTCCAGAGTATATTCCTTAAACATTTTGTTCATCTGCTTTGATGCCACAAACTTTATCATATTCAATATTCAATTGAAGTGATAAGGCTGTAGTTTTCTAGTGTCACAGCTAAGTGAATTGTAGAGTGCTCTTAGGCTAAAAAGATATAAACCCACAATTCTTACTTAACAAAATAAAATGTCTTTTGTTTCTTCCTATTTTGGTCATTTTCTATTGCCTTCAAATTCTATTTTTAATGTAACTGCTCAAGTTTTATAATTATCATCTGATGGATAAATTGCCAGAACTTTTTATGCCACCATTATTGCAAAAACTGCTGTATTTTTTTTAATCCTGATCCATGTTTTTTAAAAAAAGCAATAATCAAGTGTTTTATGGAGTCTTAGATTTTAATCTGAAGAATGACTGGGTTGCTACTACATTTCCAGTTTATTCAGGGTTCATATTTATAGATCTGTGGTAAAATATTTTTCTAACACTGAAAACTTCTCATGTTTTTTTCATTGTATAATAATGACATAAATACTTTTAATGACTAAATTTAAATATATTCTGAAGTGATATATTTTCATAGGGTTAAAATTTTAATTTTCTTGTGTTAGATAAAGACTTTCCAAAAATTAGCTAAGACAAGTATAAATAACCCAGGAAAATAAAAAAAAGTTTAAATTATGTAAAATTATATATCAGATCATCATATATCATCTCATGATCCCTTATCTGAAATCACTGGGACCAAATATTTTTCAAAATTCTGTACATTTTTTACTTTAGAAAGGTGATCTTGTAATTTAGCATGTCAAGAAGTGCTTAGGGCAGCACACCATAATAAAACATTAATATTTCTGTTGTTAAATATTAAATGTTAATTTGCATTAACAACAAATGATGACTATATATGAGTTCACATCAGGACTTTTCAGGATTTATCACAAATGGGTTATATTAAAATTTTGTTTTTTATTTTTTTATTTTCGAATTGCAGATTATTTGCCTGTATATGAAAAGACATAATATGATAATCACCAAAACCACAGGGTTAGGTAGTTTCATGGAGATTTTATCTTTCTTATTATATTTTTAATTATCTTTGAGTGTTTTTATAATAGTAGATTGTGAAAAATGTATTTCTAGAATCTCTTACAAAACGTTTAATATATTGTCATAGGACTTCTATTAAAAGCATTTTGCATTTAGACCTCATCATTTAAAAAGTTTAAACTGCATACTACTTAGATGAGGGCTCACAATCACATAGTATCTTAATCTGTTTTGTTTTGCTATAACAGAATACCACAGATTGGGTAATTTTTAAATAAAATAAATTTATATCTTAAAGTTCTGGAGGCTGGGAAGGTCAAGGTCAGGGGGCCCACATCTGGCAAGGGCCTTCTTGCTGCATCATCCCATGGTGGAAAGGGCAAGGGAAGGAGAGAAAGCAAGAAGGGGCTGCCTTCATGTTCATAACAAGTCCATTCAAGAAAATGAGCCCACTCCCGTGATAAGGACATTAATCAGTTCATGTGGACAGGGCCCTCATGAGCTAATCGCCTCTTATTAGGCCCCACTTCCCAACCATGTTCCGTTAAAGGTGAAATTTCCAACACACAAAAACTGTAGGGGGCACATTCAAACCATAGCACATGGAAACATGATTGCCTTGTTAAGGTCCTGCTTTAATGAGTGAATAATGGTGATTGATTTATGATTTACACATCAAAGCAGCAGGTTAGCAAGGTTGGTCATTGGCATGCTGCACTTACTGGTAAAGAACATTATAGGAAAAGGTAGATGTTATTGATGTGCTTGAAAGAAGTTTGCCTTTTGAATGTCTTCTAATCTTGTTCAGTCTACTCATTTGCTAGTTGAATCCATTTTCTTAGGCGTCATGCAAAGGTAAACTTTCTTTTAGTCTTTATTTGCCTATAAATAGCAAATTAATTAAGACTGCTTTAGTAAGATTTGACAGTACCTACTGGCACATGTTTAGTCTCTTCCATACACTTGCTAAGAAAAGATAAGTTTTAATTCTTCTTTCCATGTTTGACTTGTTATTCCAGTAAATTCTTCAGTGCCCTTGGACTTGATTCTCATTCTTCTCTGTCTCCCTGAGTGATTCATCTACATTCCTTTGAAGTTGGTAGAGGACTGATACATGAAAGAAATAGGCAGGGTTAGGAAAGGGACAAAAAAAAATCAGAGCAAGAATTTTAGGCCAGGAGCTTCTGGTGCAGAAAAGGAGGGGAGGTGAACGTCTTCACAAGAGTTATCTTCAAATGATATTCTATCTAGACAAGTAAAAAGAATACACTTATACGTACGTGTGGTAATATATTATTTATATTTGATATATGGATAATATAGAAAAAAATGTTTATGAAATTATAGAAAATATATGATTTCCTGCTCTGTTGGCTAAATACCCATTTATAGAAAAACAGAATAAGACTTTTCCTTTTGGAAGCTTAGTAGCTTTGTGAAGTGCTAAATTTTGTAAAATGTTTTATCTCATAAATCAATGTGGATTTCCATGATTGTATCTCTTTTGTTGCATTCCTGATAGTAACATTTTGACACCTACACACACGTACCTGTGTCTGTTATTTTATGTGAAACAGAATTTTTAACAGCTATAGAATTGGAAAATTATATGCCTATATTCTTAAATTTGATTTGGGTAGAAAATTACTGGAAGCAGAGTCTATCATTTCCAGCTAGAGTAATGGTTATTAATACATAATATTGAAGAAATGGGGGACTGCTGACATAGGAGCTTTCTGAAGTCAAGCCTTCAGTTAGTCATTTTATTTTGTTAGATAGCTACAATAGTTACTTATATTTTATACTGGTCATATGATTGAAATGAAATGTTTATATGTACTTGTTGCGTATCTTGTCACAGAGTTGAATTTCTTTCTCAGACTGTTTACCAATCAAGACAATGAGGTTTCTTTATAATAACAAAATATCTTTTTTAGCAGATAAAAGACTGTTGATTTGTAAACTTGAGACTAAAATAAATTTGTTATACAAAACTCCATTTTTGTAACAAACTACGTTCATGCAAATTTGTAAACTCTTCCAATCAATTATCTCTTATTCACTAAGTGTAGGTTATAATTACTCATTAATGGCATCATTAATATAGTTTTAATTATCTCAACTAGTTTACAATGCCAATGCATATCATAACATTAAAATGTCACTACAACAGAATAACTTTAAAAACAGTGCAGAATCTCAAATTTGTTTCCCCAGAGCTTAAATACTTGTCTTAGAGGATTCCAAGTACTGTTTGGCTCACACATTTTCTGACATTGCAGTCATGTTCCTTATTCTGCACTCCTGATAATAATTTGTCTGTTGGATAGAATATTCGTGCTTCTAGTTACTCATTTCATATAGAACTCACTGATTGCTCTATTAACAGCTTTAATTTAGGAGAAAGAAACAATTTAGCTACAATCGTTTCCAGAAAAGTATGCATAGCTGAGAGGAATATTTTTAGCGTTCTTATGATATTTCTTCCATAGTAGGGTAATGGGCAGGAGTGTGTGCAGGGAGAAGGTGATCAGCTAGATTCAGAGATCTAATGTGATTTGTTTGACTCACTGGAGTTGCCTAAATTGTAAATAAATTTTGTAGTAATTGTGTTAAGGCATACATTTCAAAAGCTATAATTTACATTCAAGCATTCAAATTACAATTTGTCACATGCTTTTGATTTGCATTCAAGCATATCAAAAGCATGTGTCAAATTGTTATTTAATTTATTAATGAAGAAACCCACAATATGGGAAAGCTGATTCAGAAGAAAATTGGTAGATTATGTATGGTTACCAGAATAAATATTGGTGGAATAAGGTTGCTAGGAAGACACGAACTTATGAATAGTAATGTCCTGCAGAACAATAAAATTATACCCTTTATTGTTACCTTTTCTATCAGTAAATAATTATTGCATCTTTATCAGCCAAACTCATTTACAACTGATTATTTGAGAAGTCTAACTTTATATAGTCTGGGCTATAGTAAACAGTAAGTCAAAAATTGGTAAAATTCCCCAAAGAATTAGATAATATTTGGTTGGGTCTCTTTCATGTAGCAATATAATATTACAAACAAATTCATTTTTGTTTTGTTTTCATGTTTTTGATAACATTTTATTAATAATTATGATTTCTGGATAAGCTGTAAACCTCTTTTTGGTCCTTTAAAAATGTTCTAGAAGCAGAAACACATTCTCTTTGAACCTTGAAGTTTCTGTAGTATAGTCATGGTTTGATATTTACAAATGTAAATAGGATCTTTGAAATAACCTTTAAAAAGATTTGCGTATTTTTCAACTTTGGACTTACTTATTTTACATTAGCAACAGGTGAAGTTATAGACAATTGCTTAAAATTTAATTTCATACTTTGCAATTTGTGCAGTTTTCAGATTCTGGAGTAGGTATGGCATTTTGATGGGGCCTAAATTACAATGAGATGGTATAAAGTTCAAAGAAATTTTTTTCACCTGAGAATGGATCAAATTTTGGGAGTTGCACCAGAAAGATAGATTCCTTAGGTTGAAACAATTATAGATAATGAAAAGTAGTGTTATTCTTCCACAATAGGTATCTGTGTTTTAGCTATCTCTTTAACTTGTAACTTGTAAGGTGTTAAAATCTGGGTGATTTCATAGGCATGCATTAGTATTCAGGAAATGTTAGGATTTTATTAATATGTGCATATATTATAATGACATGTAATATTTTGATAGTTAATTTCACAATAAGGTTACTATGGTTGTAGTTTAAAGTCATCTTCAGTGATCAACCTTTGCCCTTCTTGGTAAATAAAGGGGAGAAGCACTTTATAAATCTATGTCTTTTAGGCAAATATGGAGAGGGGAAAGAGTTTTTCTTGTATATGCTGCTTCTCAATTGCTTTCAGCTTAAAATAATCTTTATGCCAATGTGGCATACTTTGGGATGGCATATTGAGGCTTTACTCAAACTTTCATATCTCAAAGTTTGACTAAAGGCTATTGACTTTTATTCATTAATTCATTCAGTTGCTTTCTCACTCAAGAAAAATTTATTGAATTTTGATAATGCACCCAGCCCTCTGGAAGGCATTTATGTGATAAGAAGCCAAGGAAAAGATGTAATCCTTGTCCTTAAGCAGCTTATAATCTTGTAGAGGAGGGTACAGATATTTGTCAAATACTCATACACATACATATTTTAAAACTATAATAAGTACTGTGAATAAATGACAAAGGGTGCTATTGGGGAGGGGGACCTAGGTGAAGGGGGCTGGTGGATGGTGGAGATAAAGGAAAGATTTTTTTAGAATTTTGACCTTTTAACTGGGAGCTCAAGGGTGAATAGTCTGGAAGGAAAAAATAGGATAATAACTTTAGATATTATCACAAATTTTTGAAGTTTTAAAATAATGATTTTTAAGAGAGAAGAATAGGTCATTGGGGCCATCACTTCATTTGAAAGAACTTCGGACTATCAATTTCTGCATTTTACCAGGCTAGAACATTATGAGCCAATTTTTGGAGACTACAGTTATCAGTATTTGCATAATTATGTGGTGACAACTAGTCAAAGAATCCCTCTTGGAGTTTGGTACAAGGGGCAGAAAATTATTGCTTCGTGTGTAACATGCCGAAGATCATACAGTCAACAAGTGATAGAGCAAGACTTTGGACATCAGTCTTCATGCTTCCAAGGCTTCTGTTCTTCCACGGGTTTAGAAAAGTCATCATTGATAGACATTTTTCATTAGCACAAAGTCAATTTAATACTTTAGCTTGTTGTTAATCATTATTCATTAACATAGTTCTCAATACATACATGATTTGAAATAGGTAAATAGAAAAAGGACTTTTGGTAACATGCTTCAACCAAATTTAACGTGCAAAATTCACATGCATACTTTTGCTTGTATGAAACACAACCACTATACATTTTTCAGAAAAAGTTCAATTCATGTATAGCAACAGACTTTCAATGCTCCACACCCTTATTTAAAACTATAATTGTCATTTGGTAATTACAATAACTATTTAAAAAAGCAGTTGACAAGAAACAAGATGAATAATACAAAAGCACCATGACAAAAGGGCAATGGTAGGTGACAAGTCCTTCCCTTTCTTTGAGGTTCTAAGGCAAAGACTCATTTTTCAAATATGACAGAATTCCTTAAATAGCTGGCATTTCTTCCTGGGACATTTGGGATGCATTACTTTGAAAAGAGCCAATGAAAAAGCCATTTTATTTTTTCAGGATTTTCAGCAAAAAAGAAAGATGATTTTTAATTGGGTAGATGGAGGAATTTGTTCCTTGCTAAAGACATAAAACCAGTAGTACAGCATTACACAGTATTTTTGTAAGTAAATTGACTACAAAGGCAGTCTTTTGTAGAAAGATGTTGCCAAAGAAACCCATGTCAAGGATAACCCAAAAATGATGCTAAGAACACATATAAGTCTCACTTTTCTTCTGCTAGCTCACTGCAAAGATGAGAATATTTCCAGACAGAAAGATGACTATTTAAATAATACTTAGAGTAAATTATTTTTATTAATTTAAAAATCAGCCATAATGCTATCATTTCTGTTAATTCAGATTATTATACATTGAATTTTTAAATGAACAAATCATGCATTTACTGCTAGTTTTGAGTTTTTACAATTATTAAACAAAGATACCATTATTTTGTGTACTTTTCATTTTATTGTATTATCTAAAGAAGTTGTAACACCTTAACCCATGCTACTATGACCATACTGTCTTTTATTGATAATAATTAACAGAGTCAACTTGAGAACTCAAAATTAACTGAAGTTTATTTACTCAGACCTCTGGATTATTGATTCCTAAAATGGAAAAGAAGGAACTTGTATCAAGTTGAATAAAGTAAAAAATGCATCATGAGGCAGATGATAATGTTCTGCAATTATCAATCTAATGTTTAAGAATCTTAGAGCCACTGATTATTGCTTTGTTCCCTTACAAATCATTTGGTTCTTTTTAATTTTACATCCCAGGACATTTTATCCTTCCTATTTTTCGGTTGGAATAACTTATAAAAAGAATACATGAACAATAGAAAATGAACAAAATATCTATTTCATGTCTATCCTCTCCTATCCAATTAATGATAAAATGAAATGGTGACTATTGAATAACATATATAGGCTATCAATAACATACATAGAGCCACATGGATTAGTTTAAACAGTGTTACAAAGAGGTAGGAAGCAGAATGTCATGGAAAGCCCTAATTCCAATATTCATCCCATCTCATATGGACTTAAGATATCCCAACAACCTTGAGCAAAAAGAACAAAGTACAACCTAATTTCAAAGTATACTACAAAGCTATAGTAATTAAAACAGGTTGGTACTGGCATAAAAAGAGACACATGGACCAACGGAAGAGAATAGAGACCCCAAAATAAATCCATACATTTATAGCTAACTGAATTTGGACAAAGGTATCAACAACATATACTGGGGGAAGGACAGTCCCTTTACTGAATGGTCCTCAGAAAACTAGCTATCCGTAGGCAGAAGACTAAAACTAGATCACCATCTGTCATCATACACAAAAATAAACTCAAAATGAATTAGAGACTTGAATGTAAGACCTGAAACTGTAAAACTACTAGCAGCAAGCATAGAGGAAACACTTCAGGATCTTGATCTAGGCATAGCTTTTATGGTTAAGAGCTCAAAAGCACTAGGATTACTGAGGCTGGCAGATCATGAGGTCAGGAGTTCCAGAACAGCCTGGCCAACATGGTGAAACTCTGTGTCTACTAAAAATACAAAAGTTAGCTGGGTATGGTGGCATGCACCTGTAATCCTAGCTACTTGGGAGGCTGAGGCAGGAGAATTGTTTGAACGCAGGAGGCAGAGGTTGCAGTAAGCTGAGATAGCGGCATTGCACTCCAGCCTGGGCGACAGTGCAAGACTATGTCTCAAAAAATAAAAAAAAAGCTCAAAAGCACAGGCAACAAAAGCAAAAATTGACAAATGGGATTATATCTAAAAAGATTCTGCATAGCAAAGGAGACAGTCAACAGAGTGAAGAGACAGCTTACAGAATGGGAGAAAATATTTGTAAACTATTCATTCAATAAGAGATTAATATGTAGAACATGCAAGTACTCAACTCAATAGCAATAAAACAAATAATCTAATTCAACAATGTACAAAGCATCTGAATAGATATTTCTCAAAGGAAAACATACAAATGGCCAACAAGCATTTTTTCATATGCTTTTTGGCTACTTGATTCAGGGAAATGCAAATCAAAACCACAGTGATATATTATCTCATGTCAGTTGGCATGGCTATTATCAAAAAGACAAAAAGTAGCAAATGCTGGCAGGGATGCAGAGAAGAGAACACATACACTATTGGTGGAAGTATACATTGGTACAATCATGGAAGACAATGTGGAGGTGCCTCAAAAAGCTAAAAGTAGAACTACCATATGATCTACCAATCTCACGGATGGGTATATATTCCCCTTTCCCTACCAAAAAAGGAAATCGTTTTGCACAGAGATGTGTGCAATTTCATGTTTGTTGTGAGAATATTCACAGTAGCCAGATATGGAAGCAACCTAAGTGTCTCTCAACAGATGAATAAAGAAAGAAAATACTTTACATATACCTAATAGAATATTATTCAGCCATAAAAAGAATGAAATGCTGTTATTCCCAGCAAAACAGATGAGCCTGGAGGACATTATATTAAGTAAAATAAGTCAGACACAGAAAGATAATTACTGCATGTTCTCACTCATATGTGGAAGCTAAAAGAGTTGGTCTGAAATAAGTAGAGAATAGAATAGTGGTTACTAGAGGCAGGGAAGGGTAGGGAAAGAGGGATTGGAAAGAGGCTGGTTAATGGATACAAAATTACAGCTAAATAAGAGGAATAAGTTCTAGAGTTCTATAGCACTGAAGAGTGACTATAATTAACAAATAATTTATTGTGTATTTTCAAATAGCAAGAAGAGAGGAGTTTGAATGTTCCCAATACAAAAAACAATAAAATTTTGAGGCAATGGATATGCTAATTATCCTGGTTTGATCATTATACATTGTATGCATGTATTGAAATATCACCGTATATTTCATAAATATGTACAACTATTATGTGTCAATTAAAACATATATAAAAAGTAAAAAGTTATCCTGACAATAATGATACATAGGATTTATTTCATAGCAAAAGAGATTAGGGAATGAGTATAGGAGGCCTCAGGGAAGGGAATATATAAGGGTTGTTTAGCAATCAAGTATGAGAAATAACTAAATTTTTATGAATATGTAATTAAGCATAGACCGTGCCTTAAATGCTTAAAGTCACTTTGGAGGTAAAAGTAGGCTGGGATGAGGAAATACCAGGGTAAAGGGCTGAATGTCTGAGGACATGGAGCAGGTTATGAATGCCTGCTTCATAATTGCTTCTAAATCACCTTCCCAGGGTGACTTGGAAAGTCCCACTACATTCAATAAGAAAAACTTTCATTTCAACATGTTAGACAAGGCTTAGAAATGCTCAGGAGCCCTGACAACATGCTGATTTAAATCAGTGTGGAATTGAGATGAGGTCCTGATTGTTTTTTTTAAAAAGTTGGTTTTGTTGGAGATTGATCCTGAGTGAGTATGGGGCTGGTCCTGTAAAGGGAAGATCTAATAATATACATAGCGGAAGTGACTTATAGGTGAGATGATGGGCTCCAGCTGCACCGTATTACCTACCTCAGATTATTACTTTCTTTGGTTTATTACCTACCTCTATTACCTGTCTGGCATGACTATGCCAGGACTGAAATATGAGATGTATTTGTGAGGTTAAAATTCTTTCAGAAAACTTGCCAAAGGAAAGGAAGTATTAGAACTCTCTATTGTTATAATATACGGGCATTATGATTTGAAAGTCAAACCTCTCTAGCATAGGCAGCTAAATGATATTTGTCAAATACTGATAATTCACTGAAAAAATACATTTTTATGGTTGTAGAAATGACTGAGGTGCTCAGCCCCTTACATTAGATACTAGCCAGCCTTGGACTGTTGCATTTAAATTTTGGAACTTAGGGTTGGCATTCTGAGATTTTATGACTGCCTTGGAATCTTAAATACTCTCTCTTTGAAAAAGCTGGTTTCAAATTACCTCTTCGAATTGTGGCTACAGTGTTAGTTTTTTTTTTTTCTTCTAAAATTTTTTTATGTTGTTTAGGCATTCAAATGATGAGTCAAGATATACTTTTCAAAAGTTAAAAATATAAACAACTACCATTGAAATAGAGAATGTGTATATGTCAAAAACTATTTTATCTGTAAATGAGGGAAACAGCAGGACTGTAAATCCGATTCAAAAAGTATTTGAGGAACTGGATATGTATGGGCATTTAAAACAGAAAAAGAGTGTTAGAATAACATTATTATTCTATAGGCCATTTTATGTTCCTTTCCTTTATAGGTTAATATCCTATAGGAAAACAAAACCATAACCTTGCAGGTTTTCTCTTCTGCCAGAGACGTTTGCCTCTACTGACAAAAATCTACAATTTAGTGGCTAATTGCATACATCTAGGATTTTAATCAATAGTAGATCGAATATCAAAATAACATTCCCATGGAATTTAAATTATCCCTAGGTGAATCTTTAAATATATAATTGCTACGTTTCTTTTGTCTTATTTATTGTGGATTTTTTTAAAAAAACATGTTTGATGAAAATAAAATAATTAACCAAGATGCTGTTGTGCACATTACTGTTCTGGAATAATTACTGGCCTAGAATATATTAGGGCAAGAGTGTGAGCTCATTACTACTGGCCAAATAATTTCTACTTTGCTTAAGGTTCCTGGGTTGGGAGTATCCAAGAGACAATAGAAAATTTCAAACTGACTGCCCCATTTATTTGGAGATAAGACATAATATTAACTTGAATTAAAATGTATAAATAATAGGGTTTATGGAGTTTTAAAAAATAGCTCACAGGCAAATTTATCTTTAATAATAATATATTTTGATGTACTTTTTTCTAAGGATTTTATTATATGTCAACTGACATCAAAGTGGTTAGCATAAATATAATTTTTATAATAGTTTATTTAGATGATACATTCTGACATACTATGTCAAAAATGATTGCATTTTATTCATTCTTTTAACAAATATTTAATTGTCAAGTGCAGAATACTTATGCAGAAGGAACAAACATTAATTGATTCATATAACAAATATTGATTGATCTATTGCTCTGTGCCAAACACTCTTCTAGGAACTAGGCTTAACACAGTGTGGACCAAAAAGAAAAATATCGTTTCCTACATGAACCGAACTTATATTTTATCTAGAATGAGGAGATGGACAATAAAATAAGAGAGATGTGTAAATAGTGTGGTGGCTGAGGATAAAAGAAACAGCAAAGTATGGAAAAGTATATAATAAAGCTCCTGACTTCATTTTTGAGGTTTGATTGCTGACCGCTTTGAACCCCTCCTCACCCCTCTCCATCCCTGGCCTACATCTGAGAAAGCTGATAAGAAAAGCCAGGCATGCCCTTTTTTGACACTGGCAGAAAGTTAAACCTTGCAAGCCTTTGTCCATGCCTGCATGCATGAATGCTCAATTGAGCCCTACTCCCTAACCACCGTAATAAAACTCCAAGCTGGTCTCCTTTCTCTGCTATCACAAGCTATTTTTTGACCTGCTCAGCAAACCAGCATTGCTCTTTCTGAAAAGCCTCATTATGTGAGTAATAACCCTTCTCATGCCTTTTTCACATGTGTTTGGCATCATTGGTCTCAACACAGGAACCACATTTTGAATGAGGGAAAATCCTGACTTTATGGAGTATGACTGCAATGTGGGGATAGGAAGTTTTGTTTGGGGGAAAAGAGCTATGGGAGGTCTCATTGAAGAGAAAACATTTTAGCGAAAATCTGAAGGAAGTGGAGTGTGTCATGTGATTATCTTGGGGGAGGATACTAAAGGAAGAGAAATTGATTATGCAAATACCTGGATGCAAGGTTATGCTGTGTGAATTTAAGAAATAGCAAGAGAGCCCAGGAGGCTGGAATAGAAAAACCAAAGGGGAGGGTAGGGATGGATGTGACCAGAGAAGTAATGGTAAGAGGAAGAAATCAGAGATCTCATGGGCCATTGTTAGGGGGAGTTTTTGGCTTTTTCTTTGAGTGAGATGAAAAGATCCTAGAGAAATCTGGAGCAACATAAGATTGCTTAGAATAAGAGTAATCTAACTTTGAACATAGAACTTTGTTACTGGTTTCAGAACTGCTAAAGCTTGCGGTTACATGTGAGTATGAAACATACTTGCACTCAGATGGCAAGAAATGATTAAAAGTTCAGACCTGGGATGCAGCAGGGTGAGAGGGGGTGAGAGGTGGTCACATTGCTGTCTGAAGGTGAGCCAGCAAGCTTTCCACAGATTGGGTTTGGAGTGTGAATGGGTCTGTGTCCTGCACAAATGGAAGAACGGATTGGGCATTGCTAGATAAAAAAGTCATACTTTTGCAATATCACTGTGGTGAAGAACGGGTGAACTTTAGGGAGAGGGAGCAATGTGACTAAGGAACGAGAGGGAATATTACAGCATATGCACTCTGAAAACAAACATTTGCAGTTTAATTTTTCAGGATGAGGAAGAAGAATATGGAAGAGTCCTCTAGGTCCTAAGAGGGCAACCCTTCTTAGCTTCTCATGAGAATTTCTCTTTTAAAAATTTATTTTTATTTTACTTTAAGTTCTGGGATACACGTGCAGAATGTGCAGGTTTGTTAGATAGGTATACATGTGCCATGGTGGTTTGCTGCACCTATCAACCCGTCATCTAGATTTTAAGCCCCGCATGCATTAGGTATTTGTCCTAATGCTCTCCTTCCCCTTCCCCCACCAACCCCTTACAGGCCCCAGTGTGTGATATTTCCCTCCCTGGGTCCATGTGTTCTCATTGTTCAACTCCCATTTATAAGTGGGCACATGTGGTGTTTGGTTTTCTGTTCCTGTGTTAGTTTGCTGAGAATGATGGTTTCCAGCTTCATCCATGTCCCTGCAAAGGACATGGAACTCATTCTTTTTTATGGCTGCATAGTATTCCATGGCGTATATGTGCCACATTTTCTTTACCCAGTCTGTTAGTGATGGGCATTTGGGTTGGTTCCAAGTCTTTGCTATTGTAAATAGTGCTGCAATAGGCTGGGCACAGTGGCTCATGCCTGTAATCCCAGCGCTTTGTGAGGCAGAGGCAGGTGAATCACTTGAGGTCAGGAGTTCGAGACCAGCCTGGCCAACACAACAAAACCCTGTCTCTACTAAAAATACAAAAATTAGCTTGGCATGGTGGCAGGTGCTAGTCAGGAAGCTGAGGTAGGAGAATCGCTTGAACCTGGGAGGTGGAGGTTGTGGTGAGCTGAGATCACACCATTGTACTCCAGCCTGGGTAACAGAGCAAGACTCCATCTCAAAAAAAAAAAAAAAAAAAAAAAAAAGGGCTGCAGTAAACATATGTATGCATGTCTCTTTATAGTAGAATGACTTATAATCCTTTGAGTGTATACCCAATAATGGGATTGCTGGGTCAAATGATATTTCTGGCTCTAGATCCTTGAGGAATCACCACACTGTCTTCCACAATGGTTGAACTAATTTACACTCCCATCAAGTGTAAAAGTGTTCCTATTTCTCCAGTTTTTTTCATGTTTGTTAGCTGCATAAATGTCTTCTTTTGAGAAATGTCTGTTCATACCCTTCACCTACTTTTTGATGGAGTTGTTTTTTTTCTTGTAAATTTAAGTTCCTTGTAGATTCTGTAGATTCTGGATATTTCCTTTGTTAGATGGGTAGATTGCAAAAATTTTCTCTCATTCTGTAGGTTGCCTGTTCACTCTGATGATAGTTTCTTTTGCCGTGCAGAAGCTCTTCAGTTTAATTAGATTCCATTTGTCAATTTTGGCTTTTGTTGCATTTGCTTTTGGTGTTTCAGTCATGAAGTCTTTGACCATGCCTATGTCCTGAATGCTCTTGCCTAGATTTTCTTCCAGGGTTTTTATAGTTTTGGATTTTACGTTAAAGTCTTTAATCCATCTTGAGTTAATTTTTGTATAAAGTGTAAGGAAAGGGGTACAGTTTCAGTTTTCTGCATATGGCTAGCCAGTTTTCTCAGCACCATTTGTTAAATAGGGAATCCTTTCCCCATTGCTTGTTTTTGTCAGGTTTGTTGAAGATCAGATGGTTGTAGATATGTTGTGTTTATTTCTTAGGTCTCTGTTCTGTTCCATTGGTCTATATTTCCGTTTTGGTATGAGTACCATGCTGTTGTGGTTACTGTAGCCTTTTAGTATAGTTTGAAGTCGGGTAGCATGATGCCTCCAGCTTTGTTTGTTTGTTTGTTTGTTTTTGGTTAGGATTGTATTGGATATATGGGCCCTTTTTTGATTCCATATGAAATTTAAAGAATTTTTTTTTCAAATTCTTTGAAGAAAGTCAATTGTAGCTTGATGCAAATAGCATTGAATCTATAAATTACTTTGGGGAGTATGGCCATTTTTACAATACTGATTCTTCCTATCCATGAGCATGGCATGCTTTTCCATTTGTTTGTATCCTCTCATATTTCCTTGAGCAGTGGTTTATAGTTCTCCTTGAAGAGGTCTTTCACATCCCTTGTAAGTTGTTTTCCTAGGTATTTTATTCTCTTTGTAGCAATTCTGAATGAGAGTTCACTCATGATTTGGCTATGACCCAAAAGGCTTTGCCCACTCCCAGGGATTCTCATTTCATTTACACCTGGACTTAACAGAGGTTTGTTTGCAAAACAACTCATTTATTTCCTTCAATTAAGGTCATCACCTACCCATAATTGAGGAACAGAGATTACTGATGACTTGTCAGGCTTTAATAAACACTTTTCCCAAGTGAGTTATAAGTAAAAAGCATCTCTATACATTAATTTGTGGATTTGAGAAAGGCTTGAAGGATATTTTTAATACCTGAATTATTCCCAGTGAAACATTAGATATATACTCACAATAATATAATACAAAATAAATCTCAATTAATTTTAAAAACCACTATTGATATGGAATTTCTGACCTGGAATTTGACTTTTCAACTAGGTGTGCTGGCATCTAGTAGATAGAATTTGAGTTCAACAGAGAACAAATCAGGGCCTGAGGGAGTTGTCAACATAAGCTCTCTCCATTGAACCAAAGGGATATGAGTGGGATTTCTGTTATTTTAAAAGCTCCTTGGTTGATCTAACCATTAGACATACAGAAAATGATATTAAATATCAAGAAGCTATAATTCCCTAGATTTCCTAGGTACCAGGGAGGTTTTTAATCATTTCCTCAT